>NC_088605.1:17749255-20364619 GCF_036013475.1 Columba livia | reverse complement strand
TGCCAATATTATCTTTGTTGTGGCAGCAGCTGCTTGCAAATGCCTTTAGAACTGATTTGGGTCTCTGTCATGTGCTAATGGAATCACACACAGGCTTTAATAGCGTATATTCAATGTATACAGTTCCTGGGTGATCCTATCAGAGCAGATAATTTCCTAGCAGCACACTGTGTGTGCGATTAAAGCATCATTGTATCTGCATCGATTGTTTTTTTTTCTTCATCTAGACTTAATTCTTTTTAGCATTTGTCTTCTCCTTTAGCTACCCCTGGCTGTTAGTTGCTTGGATTTAGCCACATAGATTTGATATGTATATCCAGTGGATGTCTTGCAGCTAATACAGAAGAAGAGAAGGAGAGAGGAGAAGGAGAGAGGAGAAGGAAGGGAAGAAAGGAAGGAAGGAAGGAAGGGAAGAAGGGAAGGAAGGGAAGGAAGGGAAGGAAGGGAAGGAAGGGAAGGAAGGGAAGGAAGGGAAGGAAGGGAAGGAAGGGAAGGAAGGGAAGGAAGGGAAGGAAGGAAGGCAGGAAGGAAGGCAGGCAGAAAGGCAGGCAGAAAGGCAGGCAGAAAGGCAGGCAGAAAGGCAGGCAGAAAGGAAGACAGACAGACAGACAGACAGACAGACAGACAGACAGACAGACAGACAGACAGAAAGACAGAAAGACAGACAGAAAGACAGACAGAAAGACAGACAGAAAGACAGACAGACAGACAGACAGACAGACAGACAGACAGACAGACAGACAGAAAGACAGACAGACAGACAGAAAGACAGACAGAAAGACAGACAGAAAGACAGACAGAAAGACAGAAAGACAGACAGAAAGACAGACAGAAAGACAGACAGAAAGAAAGAAAGAAAGAAAAGCCCCAGAGAAAATGATTCCAAATAAAGGGACAGTTCATGTAAATACGTATCATTCTGCAGTTTTAGGAATTTTGACAATTCCTTATGGACAAAATTGTTAAGATTAAAGAAAGACTGTCACCTCGTGAATCAAGTCTCCATATTCCATTGGGGATACACACAAGATTCCTGTTCTTGGGCAGCAACTTCAACGTCACACTATGCATCTTTCCCTGGCATCAGTATTGCCAGGCAGCTCAACAGACTGTAACTCTCATTATTGCAAAATCTGTGACTGACACGGGCATGAGAAGCCCACGGTGTAGGCACATGGAACCGTTTGACCCACGTTACAGCAGCAGAAGGAAGGGAAGTAGGAACCGAGGGTCGTGCTAAGGAATTGCACACTGCCCTTAGAGTGGCTTTCTGCATAAAGCAATCTAACAGTCCTTCCTATTTTTCACATGTACTGCCAATAATCAATTGATGTTGTTCCACCTATTCCTTGAAAGTGAGAAACAATAAGGCAGACAAAGCTACAATTGAACAAGATGCATAGGAAAGGAAGTTTTAAATGTGTAATAACTCAGAGTGTAGGTATGTCTATCTAGTATTTGACAGAAATTGTTTCAAATTATATCAAGAATATGTGCTTTATTCACTGACACTTCTTTAAAAAACTTGCCATTTAAAAATAACATTTTTTAAAAATAAAATCTATTGTCCAAAGAAAGTTAAGACAAGTAGAAAAATTCATGTCACTGAAGACTGGCAGAATGAGAGCGAAGTGAAAACTGGGACAGGGGAATAAATCAGGTAGCCATTATTTTAAATAAATGCTGATCTGGTTAAAGAAACTACTGAAGGCAAACTAGGAGTGAGACTGAATGTCTCCTGTCAGTGTGGTCATCCCATTAGCACCAGCAGAAGTTTCATTCAGAAAGCATTCCTGAATGGAGTCATAATATCATGGGAATAACCATAAAGGATTAATGGCATTGCTTCATACCACCAGTCCATCAAAATGTAGTATTTTGCTGTCCACCATATTTAAAGCATATGGAAAATTATTCTCCTGATTCAAAGAGCATGGGATTTTTCAAATTTATGTTTTCAGTTGCAACAACCGAAAAAAAAAAATCACAGTATGGTATCTGAAGTGTAAAAGTACCAGCAGTTCTCTGGAAAAGTGATGACTCCACATGACAGCTCCACAGACCACTCTGCAAAACTGGTGACCTTCTAGAAGAGTTTAATGAAAACTCTTTTGCTCATAATCTAAAGACTAAGATTTATCACATTCTACATGGATATGGTCTAGTACACTAGACAAAAATACAATGCATTCCCTAAAAATTAAATCAGACTTGTGGGCAAGATTATGAAAAGTGCTGAGAGGGATTTGGAAAACAAAAAACAAAACAAAACAAAATAAAACAAAACAAAGCCTGAACTTAGATGTCTGGTCTGCTTTAGTGATCTTGAAAATCCTATTAGGTACCTGTAAGCACCTAAATTTCTTTGAAAACTTAACCCTCTGTGCCTAACATTAGGAATCACCAGACGTGAAAGGCTAAAAAGGGACTCAGCCTCACCTGCAATATATAGCTGTATATTTCAGGCAGAATTCATACGACTCAACACTACAGCTGTCAAATCAAAGATCCCTCCACCATCGACAGAGGAAGATAGACACCCATCATAAAATCTCCCACAAAGGATAAAGCACTCTCTGGAAATACCTTTCTCAGACTTTGTATAAATGGGCCTCTGGAAGACACTTAGAGGCAGTTTAAATGACTAGACACATAATTCATACCTACAGTCTAGGAAAAGAATGAAGGATTCTCTGTATTGCTGATTTCAGGAAGCCTTTTTTGGAGCTTTTGCTCTGCCCCAAATGGTAATTAGCTTCATGTCTTAACCTGTACAATTGTGATGGCTGTCATATTAGAGGAAAAAGATTCAACCTACAGATCAGTTCCAGGCACCAACTTTTTTCTACATCCTAGTGCATGAATCCCCAATGAACTGCAATATACCCACATGTTGAATCACCAAGTGAATGTATTGGGTCATGTAAAGGCACAAAGATGCAACCATGCTGCAATCTGCATGCTTATTTAGAGACTCCTTTTAACACAGAGGCAGTAAAGTGAGCTCTCCTCTCTCCTACTCAAGGATTACACCCTCAGCAAAGCTGGTCAGTGCAGTCTGTTATGGGAGAGCACAAGACTTGAGTCACTTTAATTTGACACTACATTCATGAAATGAAAATAAAAGTGAGGACTGTTCACTGGACAAAAGGGAAAATTTCGGAGTTCATTGGGTGAAAGAGTTACCCAGGGAATTCTCTGAAATACTGATGGATGGGAGGAACATGAAATTTTGAGGCATGGCAGGCCAGGGGCAGCAGGGTTATTAGCAGAAGGAAATGAAAGGAATTTGTGAACTGGCTCTGAGAAAATGGCAGAGATAATAAGGACATGACAGCAATAAAAAATACCATTTTTTCACAACGGTCCCTACGCTGTGAAGACAGGTGACTTTCATTCTGAAGGCACAAAATGTAGGAGGAAGAGAAAGACTGGTCATTCTGATTCTTCCCACATTTGCCATAAAATATTATTTATTCATTAGGTAACAATAAGTGGAGACACCTTTTGCAGCCATTTGCTCTCCTTGCATGAAGTTTTGTTCTGCTTTTAGCCTTGGAAATGTGACCAGTCTGTAAACAGAATAGTAAGTTAGTTCTCCAAAGTACCTGATTTCTTTTGTTATCAGTTATTATCATTAGAATAATTGTGTTGTATTTTACTTAAAAATTAACTTTGTGTGACATTAATAACATATATAATAGCAAGACAAGCATTTGAATTTTAATGAACATTCAATTTTTTTTAATGCAAAAATAAGTTAAGGAAGCCTGAAATTGTCTGGTATTTAAAAGAAAAATGTCTACACACACTGTTTTCATAGAAGCTTAGAAAGCTGCTTATTACATTTCACTACAGGCAAAGAAAAATTCATCCGATGCTTGTTTTTAGTGATATGTAGCCTAGTTCAATCTCTTACAAACTCTGTAATGTCCATTAAATTCAAGGCATATAAGAATAGAACTTTATTATTCATCATTTACCTTTCAGGTGTCTTGAGGCAGACAAGAAACAATGGAAGGAAAAGAACTCTAATGCAAGTTTCTTGAGTGTGTGGATTAGGACTTTTCATGTTCACAAAGAATCCTAGGAAAACTTTTGATCTGAGAGACTGTGAACGTTAATGATCAGAAAGAATGTCATGGAGGATTTGTTTATATTTTTAAAACTGTACATAAAAATTATTTATAAAGGAAACAAAATGCAAGCAAGAAATGAAAGACATTCTTTGATAAATTAAAAATGTTTGCTTTCTGCTATAATGTAAGAAAGTTAGATGTAAGAGAAGTATATTGTGTGTATGTTCAAAGGCTTAACAGCATGAGGTATAGAAGTATTTAAAATGGTAACAGCTCAGAAAAGAGTATAGGTCTTGAAATTAAATCATCCTCATAAATAAGTCATCAAATAGAGGGAAAGAGGCAAATTGGTATTAGTCTAATACAGACTTAGCTAAAGTATTAATATCTTTTTTTTTTTCCCTCAGAAGGAAACTTGCTATTAAGACTTGAGTTCAGATAAATAAATGTCTTCAGGTCTAAGTATTTGTGGTCCAATTCTTCATTGTTTTTGGTCACTGGTAAGAATTTTAGTGATGCCAAACCATCCTCAAGATGTCAAACTACAGAGCACACACTATGTTGCATCTTTGAAATATTTTCTACTATTTCTGAAAGTACAGGTTCCATAGCTCTCTCCTTACACATTAGGCTTTACACCAACATCCTTCAGAAAAGTTCCCCCTATGCCTTGATATGGACCCACACTCTTAATGGCAGCTGTATGTTTCCTTCAGATCTGGAGGACCATGTGCCACATTACAGTTGTGCATAAAGGCCTGGTAGGCCTGATACACATGAAGGAAATGATGGTCCACTTTGTACAAATGACTGAACCCAGGATTTCATGGGGATTTTCTTATGAAAGCCAAATGAACCTGAAAATATAAGGCACAGTATTCAGGAGAATATCTCCTCATAAAAAAGAAGTCACAGAACCACAGAATGTCAGGGATTGGAAGGGACCTCAAAAGATCATCTAGTCCAATCCCCCCACTGGAGCAGGAACACCCAGATGAGGTTACACAGGAACATGTCCAGGCTAATCCTGGAAAACTGCCTAGTTCTTATCAGAAGATAATTCTCCTCATAGTATGCTGCTGGAAGGAAATTTCACATAATTTGTCTATTTTGGCATACTTCATACCAGCTATTTTTTTTTTTTTTTACACAGCCTTTATTCATAGAACTCCTGTGACCCTTCTTGCTCCCACTGTCAGGCTTCTAACTGTTTGTACTGAAAGCATCCTAAATAGATGGTGAGATCCATAGAGCGTGGACCTTGTCTAATTGTTTGTTTCATAACACTCTGAGTGTATACTACTGCTGCTAGTAATAAAACAAAATCTTGTCTTTTTCTTTATTAAGCTTGTTACAGAGAAACACTTAGACATCTTGTTTTCAGCCTACTTTTGAAACTAAACAAGGCTTATATGATCAAGGTTATGTATAGCTCCATGCATGTTAGTACTCTCAAAATTTCAGACCCTTCTGTACAAGTTTAGTTACATTTACACTCTTAGAGCTTAGAGACAATAAATATCTATTATGCTTCATGAGAACAGATATGTTGAAGGTATTGCTTCCCCAAAAAGCTGCAGTGCATGCTCGATACTTTTGAGATACAAAACAACATATAGGCACACAATTTACAGGTCAGATCTCTGGGAAGAACATCAATCAGAGCTCACATCTTTTACTTGTCAGAATCAAATATGCAGCACCTACCTAGTTGTGATGCTCATATAACTACTTAAGACCTTATAGGTGGATCTAGGAGGTCATGACAAAGGTATGCTTTGTCAGGCAACCCATTACGAGACGCGATTAACAGCCGGCACTCAGTGAAAAGCAGAGCAGGGGAGATACATAGCAGTATTTCCCCCGGATGCTGCCTCCAGCAATGTATTGAGGGACAACTCAAGCCTGGCACTGTGTCTGTGTGCTTAATAGCCCTGCCTCCCTTACAAGGGTTTGTTTAATTGCTTTTGACGCTTCTGTAAACATCTGGCATCCATAACTTTCCATGGCAAAGAAGTCCCACATACACTCTTCACAAAGAAATGTATTCTTTTGCTTGTTGTGTACTGCCACCTGTTAGTCTTACATAATACTCCCTGGAGTTGATTTTTTAAAAAAGAATGGCCCTTCCGTGGTTATCCACAACTTACAGTATGCGATTCTAATGACCTTGGTCATGTTCTCTCTCACTTGCTTCTTTCCCAACTGTTTAGGGCAAAGATTTAGAACTGATTTAAAAGACATTGGAGCTTCACTGGCCTTTGGATCATTTTCAAAAAAGGTACATGGTGCACAGTATGCTAAGCATACGGTTAATTAACCTAAGTACCAAACCCCGACACTACCTCTTGAGATATTTTTGATATTCCATATTACATTTCTAGTAAAACATATGGACATATTTCTGTATTTTTAAATCTTGACTTGTTATCACTATGTTAGAGATAACTCAGGTCTCAAATTTTAAAATAATTGTACAAACATTGCAGTAAAACTATTTTTACCTGATTGAAACAAGCTTATGATATCTACTTCCTGAAGAAAAGAAAGGAAAAAGAAAGATCACACACCTTTCACTTTTTCATCAGGGCATAAATTGTAAAGAAAAAGAAAGCAGTATGATAAACAAAACAAGCGGATGGGCTTACCACCATTTCCAGGCTAAGTTCCAAATAATTTCTGCGATCAAGTTCCAATTCAAGCATGTGTTTGCCTCAAATCTTTCGGAACTGACAAACTTAAGTATAAGAAAGTCAAGGGCTTATTTTTTTATTTTCACTTTGATGAAAGCATTCTTGCTTTCCATGCAGTTTTCAGATCAGATCAATTGTTTTATTTTTCCAAAATGCCACGAACAGCATAGCTAGGAGGAAAGTTATGCAGGAAAAGAATGAGCTTTTTCTTCTGTACTTATTGCACATTGTCACTTGCCTTTTTCATGTGTTCTGTTAGTTCTTGTAGATCCGACACTCTCCAAAGCTTTATTTCAGAAAGGAAAACTGCAGTAATTATGGCAAAAGATACCAGGACACATGGCACAACTATTCTTTGCACCACAACTAAAGGAGTCTGGTATTATTTTGTCACATACCTCTTAAACATATGTGTTCTACAGTTTGTCTAACATCAAAAAACACTTCTTAATGCAATGCAAAAAGATGTAAAAGATAGCATCAGTAGCTGTGAGTCACTTAGTTTGGAAATAAATCTACAGTATTCCATCACAGTAGCACAAATAAAAAACCACATTTTTAATGCTAAGGCCAAACATACAATACTCTATAGGCATGGTGCCTGCTATGCCCTTTCTGGCAGATTGATTTTCATGTTCTGACTAAACTAGCAGTTAGCAACATTACACTGCTAGCTGGATAGCAATGACACCCCAATTAGAAAACACAGTCAATGAATAGGTCAGGCAGCCAGGGTCCAGATATTCTAAGCAAGACTAGGCCTTCCAGTTTGTAAAACTTTCTGTTGACCTTTTCCTCATCATAAGTGACCCATCATAAAAAAACATGTTAAAATTTTTTGTAGAAACAAAACCGAAAATAAAGTTTGACTTATCCAAATAAGCAAATTTAAGAAAACTTGCTAAGAAATTGTTAGCAAAGGGAAGAAAATAAATGGATTGCAGGGGGATTCCTGACTTCCCCATAAATACGTGCACTGTTCTGGTTGCTGACTTCAGGGAAAGGTTTTTGGGTAGCTTGTGCTAATCAGACATATAACAATCAGATGTATTTTGAAGGTTTAGAACCACCTAAACTAGTAAATGGTATAGGTGTATTTTTTAGCCCACTTAGCTTTCCATATGAACACAGATCATTTTTAATTTTGGCTTGATCCCACCTAAGTATATAAATATATAATATATTAATAATTCCATATGGATTTGAAGTTTTGCAAGGCAGTAGAGATTTCTCAACATATGACATATACAAAGTAGATGAATGTATGGATCAGAGGCAATTATGAAAACATGTGTAGAACACCACATACATTGTCGTGCTTTTATACTTAAAAGGTGCAGCTACTTTTTTTCTATCAAACTGAGAGTTCAATTCTGAAGGCACAGTATTAGCACCAGGGCTGTGAATTCTAGTATTGACTACACATTAAACATGTCTTTGGAGACAAAGTTCCCAGCTCTTCCAAATCAACAACAAGGCCCCCTTGGACTTTCAAAAGAGCCAGGATCTTTCCTGAAGACTACTGACCTTTTTTGCTCAAAATAGCAAAGCCCTCTGTGACAGCTTTATTGTCATAATTACAGCTTTTCAATACCACTGTTAATACCTTTACTAAAAACACCTTGGCTAGGTCTTTTTGCAAAGTCCTCCTCTGTTCAGAAATGCCACTCATTATTCCTGATGGTTTTTTCTAGCATTATTTAATCTTCCCTTTGTATTTAATCTTGAACTGAGCTAGTTTTATGTGAGAAAAGACAGTATTCAACTTTTATTCTCTCATACGTCCTCAGTTTCCAACTCCTATGGTTCACTATTTTGTTGTGGTCTTCGCAACGCAGCCTTTATGAGAGATGGACTTGTTGTCCTCTACATTTCCATGCCAACTTAATGGTTTCACATAAATACAGAATTGTAACAATAAAGGCATGTATTACTGCTCATTAAGCTTCTTTCAAAATTGTGTCAGTGATTTTTTGTTGCATAAGAAGCAATGTTGAGCCGCCATTACAAAATCTAGGAACAGCATTAACTGGAACTGCACAAATGTATTGAATACTCTGGTAGGGAGTGAGGTTGTTCTCTGAACTGCAGTGTAGGCACATCTGAAATCTGCTTGCTCACACTACAGAAACTCCTTATTAGCATCTGTATATAACACATCATCACCACAGGGAAAGCTAGTTTAAAATCATAAATGTCAAGACATAATTAACTTAAAGGTCAGGTTTAATTACAGTTGTTGAAACTGAAATATACCAATTACCATTACTATGTCAGAAAATTGCTTAAAATTATTTGAAATATTTTGTTGGTGTCTGTACTTTTCCATAATTGTCATCTTTTGTTCCATGATGGAGATGTTTCAATGGGCATTTTTTTACTAACTTTGAAGCAGAGAGAGTACCAAACAGAAGAATTATGAACAAAGCACGAACACAAAGCTCAACAAAATCTGTACTCTGCATTATTATATTATTAATTACTTTATTGTAATTGGCACTTCAGATAATCATTTAGATAATAGAATAATTTGAAGAGGCTGGTGCATGAATAAAACAAATTTAACTGCGTGGGTTTAGGTTTAATGGCAAAACAAATCAATAAGTGAAACAGACTGGTGAGAAAATAACTCAATAACTGAAAAATTTGCTCTACCTGTAGGTTTTTCCAAGGATTCTACTGGGACTAGTTATTGACTCACATAAGTATTTTAGTTTCCTATTTCCCCCAAGGTACAGAAAGTCTGAATGCTGTGATTTCATTTTCTCTTCTGTTACCTAGTGTTTATTCTCCCCTCCCCACCACAGCCAGGATTTCCAGATTACCTCTTCCTATACTTTTAGTAGACTGATAGACACATTTTTTTTCCCTGAAGATGATGTTCCTAGCTAGGTAGAATGCAGCAGAGAAAAGGTTAACCTATATAATATTGAATTCCCTACAACAGGATAGATTTTATCTACCGTGGAAAAATCCCAAAGCTTAAAATGAGTATAGCAGAAGACTCCAGATGAAAACATTGCTAACTGATGAAAAGAGGCTATCAAATGTGCTGATAAAGGAGACATACTTGTCTGTTAAGTTTTATTCATCTTGCACCTAAGGTGCTGGGTCATAACAGCAGCCCTGGTACTGCAAAGGTTGCCACTGCCCTCCAAAGTGTACAAATCACCTAGAATCAGCCAAGTCTTCTGCCACTGGAGGAAATATTTCTATGAGGTAAGTGGGCAGCTCCCTGCCCCTTTTCCCCTCCTCTTTCACAAGCCCCAGTACTTGAAGTACTAGAAAACAGCTCAAACATCTGAATATACTGAATATATAAAACAATTGAAAGACATGGTGAAGGGTGGTATCAGGTACACAACACAAGCACAGCAGAAAAGTGTCTGGCAGTTCAAAAATCATTCACAATACACACAAAAAAAAAGCCTCGACTGTGCTACGGTGAAAGACAAAGTGAGGGAGTTTGTGCTGCCCTGCATCTCAATAAATGGGAAAGAATGACATTTAATTAAAGAATTTCCTGCCTCCCAGGTACTGATGACATTGAAATCAGTGTGGACATAAGGCACTAAAGCTTGCATTACCCAAAAGAAGTCTCTTATTTAAGATTTACAGCTGACTGTTAGAGAAAAGTGAAAATTTATTAAAGGCTTCCATCTGGCAGAATGTATCATTAGTATTCAAACTGATAGCAGCAGTGATTTAAATTTAATAATCCAAGTAGAGATATGCGTCAAAAAAGAATTCTTCTAAAATATGTCTAATAGCAATAACTGACTTCTTTATTATAGTCTGCCTGTGAAAAATGACAGATATCAAAGAATAAGACATCAAATGTTAATTTCAGTGTGTTCTCTCAGTTGAAACTCACATTAAAATAATATACTCGGTGCAAATCAAGTAGCACACACTGTACCTGTTTGTACCTTTCTTGATCAAGATTTGAAACATCGGGAGGCAGGAAAAGCTAGGAAATTTCCTTTAGTTGTATTGACTGTAGGTGTCCAGGCACTGGCGCTCCATGAGGAGGGGCCAGGGATGCTCTGTGCCAGACACAGCTGGTTCCAGACAGTTCCAGATGACTCCAATGGACCCACCACAGGACACAGCTGAACCCATCAGCCATAGGTGTGGCACCTCTGGAAAAATGTATTTTAAAAAAAATGCAAAACACTGTCTCGGAGAGAGGGCCAAGTTAAAAAAGGTGTGAGAAACAGCCCTGTGAACACCAAGGTCAGAGAAGAAGGAGAGGAGGAGGTGCTCCAAGTGCTGTAGCAGAAATTCTCCTGCAGCCCATGGAAGAGACCATGGTGGAGCAAGAATTTCCCTGTGGCCAGTAGAGGGGAACACGCCAGAGCAAATGCCCACACTGCAGCCTGGGAGACTATACCCGAGAGGAGTTGGATATTCCCTGAAGAAATTGCAGCCTGCGGAGTTCTCATGCTAGAACACTAGCGATACCAAAGAACACTTCGAAAGTTGCAGATGGAGTCATTGCTATGTCATCTGGTAGGTAAACAAATGAACAAATAGTAAAGGACAATGTGTTCGGGAAAAAAATAAACATTAAAATTAAGGCAAGTACAAGTGTCACAAATTGAATAGGTTGGAGAAGAAAAGTTGTATTCATTATAAGAACAAGCATAAATTAACTATCCAGTGCACAATTTACATCATGAGTGTTGCACAAATAAAAACACCCACAAATTAGTCACCCTTTTAATGCTTTTTTTTAATTGCAGACTAACGGGCATTTCAAATTTACAGGTTGGTAATTTGCCACTATGATCTGTCTTTTAAAAGTTGAACAAGAAAACAACATCAGAATGTTCCAAATATGCTGTTGCTAAGACGCCAGGCTAGGCTCTCTAAATTGGACCAGGTGCTTTAAAGATTCCACAACCTACTTGCAGGAAGGAACGCACTAGCTCTGCCTTGGCAGTGCTGTAACAAGTGATCGATATGAAGACATTTAGTCCCCTGTCACTCCCAGCTCAGCAGGGGTGAGCACAGCGAGGGTCTGAAAGCAGAGGTTTTCACAGTCATCAGACAGCTGGACAAATCCTGGGCGCATCTAACGGGGCTGGGGGGAAGGCTGCATGTCTGACAGTGGTTGAGGCCTTCTGTCCCTGCTCCTGCTCCCCGGATACCTGTGAATGCTCAGCACCACAAAGAAAGAACACATATTAGTCTTTTTTATTAATATTCCTAGGCCTTTTTTTTCCCCAGCAATTACTATGGATTCACACTAACCACTCTGAAAATATGACTGAAGTTTACTGAAAAGCAGGGTTTGATTTTCATTTAAAAACCATTAAAATGTACACTGAAAATTAAAAGGAGCTCCTTCCTATCCTTTACAAAACAAAAATTGTATGTTTCCACTTATGTGAAATGACCATTTCAGAACACCTGCATTATATTTTTTAAAAAGGCACTTTGATTTCCTCCCATAAGATTTTCTTCCAATTGATGCATTCTTGACTTCCCGGAAGAAAAGTTTTAATTTTTATTACAAATGAGAATGATTTGGTTTATTCTTCACAAAAACTCAATAAACAGGAAAAAGTCTTTTTTTGCTTAGTTATATGTCAAATTCAGACCAATAAAAAAAAAAAAAAGTCAGTAATTCAAATTCTTCACTACTATTTATTCTATAATAAAATACTATACAGTAGCACTGAAGGTGCTCACACTATTCCATGTATAAGTCTCAGCTTACAAATCACGAAGTTTCCTCACAGTCTTTGAACTCAAAAGCTCATTATCTTATACAAACTAGATATTGAAAGCTGAGGCATTGTTAGGGAGATAATGGATGATTTTACACCGGGAAGAGCAAGTGCTTAAAGAACACAGGACTGCCAAGAATACATGGGGAATGCAGCCATTCTAGCTAACAATATCAAATTCGTAAAGCTACTGAAAATGTTCCTTGCAATGGCAGATCTCAGCTTTGCACAATTCTGAGCTTCTCGGCCAGACCCCACACTGTGGTGCCAGAAGGCTCAACTTTACAGCCAATAAAAATGCATCCTAATTGGCTCTGTAGGAGCCAGTGATGGTCTAAAAACAGTGGGCTATATTTGAACCAGTAAGTTAATTAAAAATTTAAAAAAAAAAAGTCAATGGAAACATTTTCTTATTTCTCATAAACTTAAAAAATATCATAATTATTTTATTAGATCACATGCAAAACTACATGAATGAAACTATGCTACTCCAACTAACTTGCATTTTGTAGAACTACAATTCAGTACTTGAAGCATCATGTACCAGGTGCAACTGTGTATATATGTCTTTACAAAAATTCATTAAAAGTAAAAAAGCATTATGATAGAAGTATAGAGTTCATAATAACCTTCAGCAGCCTTTCATAACATTGCGTATTTGTACCTTTTCTTAAATACCTAAAGCTGTTTGAATCAATAAGAATCTCATGTTTTCTTGAAAATATATTGTTCACGACTAACCAGCACAGCTGTGGGGAAAAATCATCCCTAGATAGCTCAGAAATTATGAGAGAAATAAATAGACTCAAGCATCTATTATGTTAAAATAAAATTTCAGAAATCATCTAAAGAAAGACATTTCCCAGAGCTGGGAAAGATGAGTCATAGAACGGTTTGGGTTGGAAAGGACCTTACAGATCAGCCAGTTCCAACCCACCTGCCATAGGTAGGGTAACCTTCCACCAGACCAGGTTGCACAAAGCCCCATCCAACCTGGCCCTGAACATTTCCAGGGATGGGGCATCCACATCATCTCTGGGCAGCCTGTTCCAGGGCCTCACCATCCTCACAGTGAAAAAATTTCTTCCTTTTACCAAATCTTAACCTACCCTCTTCAGTTTAAATCCATGACCCCTTGTCCTATCACTACATGCCCTTGTAAAAAGTCCTTCTCTGTCTTTCTGGAGGTTCCCTTTGGGTACTGGAAGGATTCTATCAGGTGTCCCCAGAGCCTTCTCTTCTCCAGGCTGAACAACCCCAACTCTCTCAGCCTGCCTTCATGAGAGAGCTGCTCCAGCCCTCAAATCATCTCTGTGGCTTTCCTCTGGACCCTCTTCATCGGTCCCTTCAGGACCCACAGATACATAAGGTCCCATGGACTTGTGCACCTTCAGGTTCCTTAGATGGCCTCAAACCTGATCGTTTCCTATAGTGGGCAGTTCTTCATTTTCCCAATCCCTGCCTTCTGCAACTTGGGCAGTGTGGTTGGAGCACTTGCCAGTGAAGACAAAAACAAAAAAGTCCTTGAGTATCTCAGCCTGCTCCAGATCCCAAGTTAACCAGGTGTCGTGTTTCTTTCTAGAGATGGCCCACATTTTCCCTAGTCTTCCTTTTATCACCAACATACCTGTAGAAGCTTTTGGTTTTGCCCTTGATGTCCCTGGCCAGATTTAATTCTACCTAGGTTTTAGCTTTCCTAACCTGAGTCTTGCTGCTTGGACAATTTATCTGTATTCCTCCCAGGCTACCTGTCCCTGCTTCCACCCTCTGTAGGCTTCCTTTTTGTGTCTGAGTTTGTCCAGGAGCTCCTTGTTCATCTACACAGGCCTCCTGGCGTTTTTTCCTGAGTTCCTCTTTGCTGGGCTGCATCACTCCTGAGCTTGGAGAGGTGATCCTGGAATATTAACCAGCTTTCTTGGGCCCCTCTTCCCTCCAGGGCTTTATCCCATGGACTCTACCAAGTAGATCCCTGAAGAAGCCAAGGTCTGCTCTCCTGAAGTGCAGGGTAGCGAGCTTGCTGTACGGCCTCCTCGCTGCCCTAGGGACCCTGAACTTCACCATTTCATGGCCACTGCAGCCAAAGTTGCCCTTGAGATACCCACAATTTTATTGTACCACCAAGTTAATAATAATAGGACACCAAAAATCAGTGCATGTTTCTGCTGTATGCACATACAAGTCAGGCAAATTAGGACTTGACATAATCTGTTTACCTTTGACACTCAGCAACCCTTAATTCAGTAACATTAGCATAAGCAATATATGTGCTACCTGGAGTTCACTGAATATTATAAAACTCTGTATTATTATTAAAATCCCCAGTGTAAGCAATCTTACGTTTCTGCACTGGAAAAGTTTTGAACATATCACAGACTGCAAACAAGCCAGCCAAAAAACAACCTTCTTTGGTCTATTGGGTGCAGCTCAAATTTCAAAATAATGTATATAGAAACACAAAGCCAGATTCATCAGAGCTTTATTGACTCATTAATGTAGCTCTGCATAAATGAGATTTTGTGTGTAGATTTAGATTGAACGACAATTGGTAGGATCAACAGTGTGATATGTATTTAAACCTGGGACTGCTGCCACCAAATAAATGAAGGAATCATCACTAGTTTATCTTTGTAGGACAGTGTGTTCTTGGTTGGCCCACTAGGCATGATTTTTGCAATGGATAAAAAAACTCCATCATTTATAATCATTAGAAGATTTTACCATTTTGCTGAGCCAGAAATACTGTAATACTTTTGTAAGAAATTCTGAGCATGTTATAGCTAAAGCTAACAGCAGACAATGTAGAAGAACAGATTACCCAAATGCCTTAAAACATTCCCATGTTGTAGACAACTAAGTCAGTATTTTAAGAATAATATGTGTTTTATAAATTCTTTCCAATCATTTTACTGTCAGTCTCTAGAATGAGAGAGACTGAGGGTCCTGATATGGGAATTTGTTCCTTTGGTCTGGAAACAATAGTCACATTCTAAAGAACTTTTGAAAAACATCTGCCCTGGAATATTTTTTAAAACACATATTAACTAGACTGCAAAAAATTGTGGGCTATAATATCATTTAATCTTAATTTTGGGTGGAGTTCTGTTGTAGACAGCTCCAATTATCACAGAATCACAGAATATTAGGGGTTGGAATGGACCTCAAAAGATCATCTAGTCCAATCCACAAAGCAAAAAAAATAATCTGATTAAATAAGGATTTTCTGAAAAATAGTTTTTACTGTAGCTTGAAAACTAACAAATATTGGGAAAAAATGGTAGAGCACTTGCAGACCAGTTTTGAATGATGGAAGTTATTGCTTTCAGGCTAGATTTCCTGATATTCTCTGCAGAGAAGCCACTAGCTCAGAGTGCCCTGCCTGGGTAAGGAACTGTCCTCTGATTCAGGTTGGAGATGTGAGAGATGTTTCCTGTCCCTCTCTATCTGAGGTAATTTACTTTCTCCTGTTGGCATGACTCCACTCTGTACAAAGAAATTATTGCTCGTGAACTCTGGCTTCCCAGATCCCATGTGACTTTCTGTCCACTAAGCTATAAAGTCTTTCTTTCCCCTTTTCTCCATAGCAAATGAAGCGACATTGTAAATTCTAAAGATTTTGGTTTAGACTCAATTTACAGTGAGAACCCATTTATTACCTAGATCTAAGAAAATTATTATAAATCATTCATAAGATGTAAAATACTTATTATACTTTAATAAAAATTAAAAATTATCTACATTAAAACAACCTCCACCGGAATATTTATCTTTAGATGGTCACTACTGATATTCCACTGAGATGAAGAAAGGGGTTCAGCCATTCTTAGATGGCTAGTCAACAAAAAGTTATTTTCAGAATTGTAAACATCAAATAAAATTTTAGTTATTACAGCTTTAAAATGACAAAAAAAATAATTAACGGAATCAGTAGCTGACCTCCAGGACATTGACTGCACACCTCCATATGACCTAAGAGAATTGATCATGAAGGTAAGGGACTTTACACTGGTAATTTCACCTTTTATAATAACTACTTTAGATGATGGTAATTTTTAGGTAAATACAGAATGTTAAAACAACTCAAACCTATGAATGCTTCTACATTTCAAAGCAATGAGAAATATTTGACCTTAAATGCTAAAATAGATAGAAATATACACAGGAAGCAAACAAGAAAAGGATGGATTTGACTAAGTTATTTCAAGGAAAAAAAAAAGACCACTTGCTGATTACAATCAGCCAAAAATTATTTGAAGAAGGAAGACAAAGACCCAACCCCGAGCATTGAAATAAAAAGCCATAAATAACTGCAAATTTCTTATTCTGAATATACTCAGGTTTTCTCAACAATCTAGGCAAGATTTTACTAGGTCAAAATAAGAAAATTGAACGCCTAAGCATGATTTGTACCTTTGTGAAAGCATCCATCATGTCTAAATTAGAGTCAGTCTGATTTCACAATTATAATTAAATGTGTCACACTCTTCATTATTTTGCACATTTCAGTAACATTTTTAACAGCTTTATTGTTTTCCCTGGATCATCCAGAGACACCCAGGTCAAACTGTTTATAAAAGTGTTCCCACCGAATGTGTTGAAGGAAATAACTGGTGATGAAAAATATTGAATACATCAAAATCAGGTTACCGTAGTTAAGATTATGTGCTAAATTTAAAACTACAGCATTTGCATTACATGTTAAATCTGATTATAGTAAATTGAAATAAAATACTTTACAAGAACTGCTGTGCTTTTTGGGTGTATTTTTTATCAAGTACAAAGTCATAATTTTATATTCCACTAAACATAACTGATTAACCTAGCTACAAAAACATATTAGCTTATATCTAAAGCTCAAAATGTTACACAAGAGACATCATGATTAATGGTGATTACAATGGTGAGGACAATGAACAAACAAGCTACTGAAAAGTGAAATTGTCAAAATGACCTGTTCCCTCTTGCTGTCCCTTCATCACTCTCTTAGTGCTGCCCTGTATAAAAACCACTATGTTTGGCAACACCCACGCAGCCTCACTGCAGTTAATAGAATTGCCTGTAAACTTGTACAAGTTGGGTATTAAAGTTATATTCTGTTTTTACTTTACCCAATGCCCTATTACTTCAGTTCCCCTCCCCATCATCAATTCTACCACACACAACAACAAGCTCTCTCTGTTCCCTTCATATATCATATACCCTAATATTTTGCTGTTGTCAAATTTTGTTCTTTTCTCATGTCTCCTGTGTCCAGCCAGGGTCATTTCACTTGTATTAGTGTTTCTGCTTTTGTATAATTAAGCTGAAATTTTAACATCCCAAAAAAACATATTTTTGTATGCATTCAGTTTAGCATATATGTGCATATATACGCATATAAAAGTGTACAGATATTCAGAATACTCAAAAGAACTCAAAATTCAATGAAACAACTTTTCCTGCTCTTATCAACTAAGTATTACTATTAATAAGTAATTATATTGGCTTTCCACCTAAGAGCTATGGTCAAGTAAGAGATTATCATTGTCATAAGGTTTACACAGAAAATAGAAGTTCCTATCCTGGAGATCTTACAAACAAGCAGTCTACCCATCTTCTCTGGGAGCCTCTCCAGAGGTCTAAAATGACACCTGATGAAGTGAAAAGGAAAAGTTCTGCAGTATCAAAACTTTTCCTGTACCTTGCTTTTCTTTTCTGTGTTGCACTGGATTGTAATTTCCTGTAATATCTGCAGAATCTCGTTATTCACAGTGAATTGTGTAGGTTTAATGCTACATTTAAAGATACATGGCAATGCATATTGCACTTTCAACATTACATCTGTCTCTTTGCTTTTGTTTTTGCTGTTTTTTACTTTTTGTTGAGTAGAACAAATGCATTGACTGTGCTCAAGCACAACACATCAAACTGGTTTCTTGCCAGTTCAATGTGTTAGAAGTGAAGCCTAGAAAATGAGTCTGTGGAGCAATTATGCATGAAATATCTTTTAAATATATTTATTCATTACTACTAATAAAAAAGCTTGTCTTTAGATGATTCTTTCATTTGTTCCAGACACTAATATTTGTAACTGTCCAAACCATAAGCATCTCCTGTTGAAAATTATGTTCCTATGGTTATTTAGAGAAAATTACTTCAGAATATGAAGTTGTGTCATTCTGTTTAGCTAGTTACATGTAATCTCTAATATAATAAACTGCAACATTCATACATCATTTTTTTCCAGCCTAATGTTCGTCAATTGTTGACACTAATGAAGTAGACCTTCCAATCACACAGCAAGTATTATTGCTATTTCACGGATTAGAGAACTGAGGTAAAAAGAAACAAAGAAAGACAAATAGCTCCAGGGTCTCCTTCCCCTAGAAAAAGATTCCAAGTTTGTGACTCACAACCCTGAAATAAGATCACCGCTACACTATTTTTCTGTAGAGTCCAAATCATTTGTAGATCTTTGTCATCACAGAGTCAAGTGTACTATAAGGAAAATATGTCCGTGGTACTGGGTATTCACAGGTAAGTAACACATAATTCAGATTTCACTTGAGAGCTATTTGAAATTTTCGGTAGTAAAAACGCAATTGCTATTAAGTGTTGAATTTCATCCTCATAATAAATTGGTCCCTGATATAACAACATGTAAGAAAAAGAAAGAAGGAAGAAAGAAAAGCCATGAAAGCCAGCAACTAACACACATTGCACTGTAATGGTGCCTAAACGTCTCCGTGGTGCAGTTCATTGATTTAGACTCTTCATACACCTTAACAGCATTGCCCAAAAGCTTGGAGTTCAAAAAGATGGAGAAATGGTAGCTAAAAAATAGGTGTGAATCACTTAAAGATTCTCTCACAGCCTGGTTCAATGGCTGGAGATGCTGCACAGTGAAATGCACCCACACCTTGACAACAAAGCCAGCCCAGAAGTCCCTGCAGCCGTGCAGCTTGTCACTGCATTGTAGACCACAGCTCACCCCCCAGTATTTGTACTGCTATTCCTGTCGCAGGAGCAAGGCTGAAAATTAGCTAAGCAATTTAAGAGAATAAATATTCTGGGAAAGTCATGGGGAAGGAAGAATACCTGAACTCCAAGAGTCCCTGGGAGCTGATAACAATTTTCAAAGATGCTGGTGGAAGTGTAGGAACACTTGTAAATTGCTGTGATAGCAAAAAGTACTCACTGCCAGAGTGCCCAAAAGGTTTCTCAGCCCTTTCTTAGAATGGCCTCAATGCTCTGCCAGACAAAAACCTGCTGGCACAGGGTCCTGCCATCCCAGGTTCTTTTAGGCCAATTTCTGACTTCACATTTTCACTATTTTTTGTATCCCTTGCCTTCTCTGTGAGCTGGAACCAATATTAACAGGGGTTTTTTTGTTGTTTTTCTTTGCTTTGGTAAACTACTATTTTCATCATCCATTCTTCCAATAACTGCAAATATTTGCTTTGTTTCTCATCTTTATCTGCTTCCAAATTGCCATAATCACCATATATATCTCTGTTCTCTGCACACTGTAGCTGAAAGCAAAACTATCGTGTCATAAGCTGGCTAACTTCAGAGAAATCACAGGTATCTGATATATATCTAAAGTTGCAACATCACTCCACATTCACTACAGAGAAATAAAATTAAATCTACCATTGCCTTTCAACCTTTCGTGATCCTTTCCTAGTTGCTTCAGGGATTAATGGCACTGAGTTCCCAAAACATCTGAGTTTCTCTCTGAAGAGCTATGCAAATTTCTATTTGTATGCAAACTGGAACATTAGTCTTTAGTCTTCTAATTGTAACTGGTACACCATTATGCAGACGGCTGCTAATAGTAGCTTGATTTCTAGATTAAGGTCAACAGACACAAACTGCACAGTATTATTTGTTTCAACTAAAAAGATCAAAACCATAGAATAATGATAAAAAGCAGAGAGTTCAAAACAGAGCAGAGACTGGTTCCTCATCTTCATAGGGGTCCATAACTTCAGCTAAACATTAATGTGTAACAGGAGCTGGATTAATTTTGTCTGCTTCATCAGATAATTTCTGAACAGCTGGCAAACTGAAATGATTTGCCATTTATATACAGATATTATTGACAGATCCTGGGATCTTGCTGAAAGATAGGCTTCCAAGTGACATTGTCAAAACTGATGGAAGTTTCTAGTGCTGGGAAACAAATATGAGATTTTTTTCTGGGATCTCTCAGTATTTCAAGTAAGGGGGACTTAGAAGTTATTTTTTCACTTTTGTCCCTCATATTTGATCAGAGGAGTTGAGACAACTAGAACATTAGTTCAAAAACATTTGATTCAGAAAGTCTTCAACTTCAATATCTTTATTTCTAAATGCCCATTAAAAGAGAAAGAATGTAAATGAACCATTCTTGATTTTACCTAATTGTATCTCTCTACCACATGAGGCTCTACTAAAGAAATTTAAACAGGAAAAATACAACTCAGTATGCTTCTACAGGTCCTCAATTAACACAAAACTATACCTCACTTCATCTCACCGAAACTATTTGAGTTAAAGAGCCCCTATTGTTCAATCAGACAGGGCGTGTTACAACATACACCACACACACAAAATGTATTTCAATTCAGGAGAATTCCTGAACAGAATGTAATTAATGCTACATGGCAAACCAATTATTGAAGTGTCATTGGAGGCACAGCCGCTGCATCTACAGCTCCAAACTTCTGGGCCAAGATCCGGAAATTATACCGCTTTAAAACCCTTAACAGGAAATAATGAGTGTTTTTATGGCATCAGAGCCATAATTCATATCATCCATTTAATGTGTGAACATTATTAAGCAGTCAATACACTTTGGTGTAATAGCTGGTTTTTAAGCTATCCACTCCCACTCTAAACATTACAAAAAGGAGATGAAGAAATCATAAAAGGATTTAGGCACCATAGGGCCTAGCAAGAATCTAGACATCAGTATATTAGGGAGATTCTCAATCGAACATTCAAGAGTGTGTTGTGAGGAGGCCAATATAATGCAAAGCTGATTGTCATCTCATTGAAGAGAATAGAGATAAAATTGAGTTAGGAAATACAGCAAAAGGAGGATAATTTTTGAAGACCAATTAAAAAAGCCTGGAAGGTTTCCTTAACAGGAATTAAAATGATTACTATTTTTTCATTTGTGTGGAAGGCACTAGACTTAGTAATTGCATTCTGAAGAACATTTCTACTCATATGGCTTTGTAATACAAGCATGGGGAGACACTAGATGAAATTAAAGAAAGTAAATTTTTTTTTATATAAAGGAGAATAGATTTTATGCACCATATAATTACCATAACTGCCTCAGCCTTTTAAGATATTACTAAAGAAATAGCTTGGTAAGATTAAATAAATGACAAAGGTCACCACGCCTCATGTTTATAGTACAAACTAATGACTAGCTCAAATAGGAAATTATTCTTCTTCTGCCTCTTTGTACACAAACTAAAATGACTCTGCATGAGATGTGACTTAACACCTCTGAAGCACATAAAATATACAGACTACTGTAAGAGGACAGACCAGAGAATATTAGCCATCCAACCTGTTTTGGAGTAGAAATCCCTTCATTCCTAAACTGGAATACAGCTCTGTAGTTTAGGGAGTCTTTAGTGCCTGGGCAGTGCTCAGCCTGCACTCATTCTGCTGGAGTTATAGTGACTTAACAATGCAAGAAAAGTATTCTTTCCATACTATGTCACAGAATCATAGAATAGAATCATAGAATCTTAGGGTCAGTTCTTTTCAGTGTCTTCATAAATTACTTGAACACAGGACTTGAGTGAATACTAAATAAGTTCATTGATGACACAGAACAGGGAGGAGCTATTGACACACAGACAGAGAGGCCCTGCAAAAGGATCTGGACAAACTGGAGAACTGGGCAATCACCAAAAAAGGATATAAAGGATATAAAGCTACTGGAGAGTGTCCAGATGAGAGCTTCAAAGTTGGTGAAGTGTTTGGAGGTGAAGTCATATGAGGAGTGGCTAAAGTCACTTGGTTTGTTCAGCCTGGAGAAGACTAAGAGGAGACCTCATTGCAGTCTACAGCTTCCTCACAAGGGGAGGAGGAGGGACAGGTGCTGATCCCTTCTCTCTAGTGACCAAAGACGAAACCTGAGGGAATAGCAGGGAGAGGTTTAGATTGGACATTAGGAAAAGTTTTTTTCACCCAGGGGGTGGTGGAGCACTGGAACAGGCTCCCTAGGGAGGTAGTCATGGCCTCAAGCATGGTAGTATTCAAGAAGAAACTGGGCAACAGGCTCAGACACATGATGTAGGATTATCATATGCAGGGACAGGAGTTGGACTCGATGAACCTTGTGGGTCCCTTCCAACTCAGGACATTCTATGATGCTATGACATCATTAGATCATTAAATTTATATCAGTGTTATGGTCTCAGCTGTTCCCCTTGAGCTAAAATTAAGATTATGACAGTAAAGAAGCTGACCACAGTAAAAATGAAACTACAGGGAAGCTTCATTCAATTACACTTTGAGTTTCACCTCTCTGCATCTTTCCTTGAATCTCACTAGAAGACAACCTGTCAGGTCCTCAGCATCTTCTGGAGCACAGAATTCTCACTTCACTACTTTGTAAAACAGAAGCCTCCATATTCCACAATCTTCCAACACGTACAAGTTCATTACAACAAATTACTAATGTTTCCTCAACAGGCTGAAAAGCAAGGGAACCATCAGCCAGCTGGAAAAACACCAATGAAAAAAAAAAAAGAAGAAAAAAAGAAAAGGAAAAGTGTGATAATTCATTCTCATGTCAAAGACTGTGAAGAGGAGAGAAAATGTGATAAATTAATCCATTCTAATAAGGACAGATTGTAATAAGAACAGAGACTCATTCAATTAATCCACTCTTAATATAATCCTATAAGAATGATATGGACCTCCCTGGATACCGTATCTCTAGATATGACAATTCTTTTTTTCTTAGTCAGCAGTGCCTGATTACAGAAAAGTAATTAGGCAAAACTGTTGAATAAAGTGGTGCTGGAGAGATAATCAAAACATAACACAGAAAGGACTGATCTAAAAATGTAGCAGATTAATTTATAGGACCTCGTTAAAGAGCAAGGTCCTGAGTAGGGTAAGCGAACAGACTCACAGCTTGATTCAGGTTCTGACTGAGACAAGATTTGTTTTTTACACCCACTGAAAATACTCCGGTTAAAAAAAAAATAAAGTGTATTCAGATTAGCTGGTTCCTCTATATACAAAAGGAATTTTTAAAGTCATGTAGGAAAGATATCAGAGGAAATAGGAGAAACTGTTTTTCATGTTAATTTTCTATGATCCAGGGCCAATGACTAAGAGTCATAACGCTTTTCCACAGACTTTTATCAGTTAGTCTCCCACTGAGCAATATGTTAAGAATAAAATGCCTGGATCATTGAAAAATGGTAAAATGCAGTGGTCTAGCTGGTTAGGCGCACCAGCAGTCTTCAAGATCCATCCATATTCTACCAAGGTTTACTACGGCTGCACCAGTCATACCTGCACACCACAACCACAGTCACACTTCTCCTATATCCAGCAAGTCACTTGAAATAAATAAATGAAATTTTATTCTCTGCTCCTTGATGCATAGACACACCATAACACATATGCTCAAACCTACAGTACCAAATTTCCTGTCAATTAAAAAACAAAACAAAACATCACCGTACCATAGACTCTAATGGGAAACAGACTGTAATGAGATCCTGCTACAACCTCCTCAAGAGCAAACCAAATTCTATCAGCCCATTAGACCTAATGCAAAACTGTTAGATTCTGCCTCTTCCCCCGTGTCCATTGCATTGGTTCAATATACTTTACAATATATCACAGTTTACATTCTAATTAATTATAATTTGGTTATTTTTTGTTTGAAGCTGATGAAACCTGAAAAGTACTATCTTTTGGAATCCTCTTTATCTGCATGGTTTCCAATGTGCAGTGGTTCCTAATAAGGGCTGCCACCTAGTACGCTTTTCCTTTTTTTGTTAGTTCACATATTAAAATAGACAGTAGACCTGTGTTGGATCTACTCAAGTTCCTCCAGACATGTTTCTGTCACTTCATATAATGGATACAACATAATTTAAGATTCTCATTAAAACTTCAGGCTTAACTGCTTCTGTCTGCACCTACTTTACAACCAGTTATCCCTAGTCACATGTTCTGTATCACATTCTTAGTGCTAATTTGCCCTCAGAAAAACCAACAAACCTGATGCATTCACTAGTACATATAATGATTAATACTGGAAAGACAATATTTTATATCAGGAAAACTTGCTACATAAAAATTGCTGTTATATAAGTTAATACATATATTTATACAGTGTTAAGTTTAATATACACATCTCTGTTACAAGGGCATTCCTTTTTCCTCCAGTACCAGAAAAAATGATTGTTTGCAGTTTCAGAGGCACTGAAAGAAAAATAGTATTTTCGTGATGGTTTCAGTTTTCCTAAAAATGTATTTCCTTCTGATTTTAGGGTTTTTCACAGCCTAGAGATTGCCCTGTGGAACATGGCTAACCACCTGCTTTCAACACTGACTGGCATTGCTACATTTATTACCTTAGATCTTTCAGTAGCATTTGACATCAGTTGACATTGCTCATCATGGGATTCTCCTGGAGCATCTGGAATCTTGTGTTGGCCTAAAAATCATTACTCTACACTGCCCGAAGCCATCAGTTTTAATCTTCTTAATTTGTACGTCTTCAGTGCAGCAGGCTTTGCTGTTAGGTTCATTTTTTGTCCCCAGGCTCCTGAGGTATGCATATTGCTCTTGACCATAGTGTTTAAGTAGCAGAGCATTTGCTACAGCAATTAATTAAACAGTGGCATCCAAGAAACGGTCACTAAAGAATTACAAAAAATAAAATTTTAAAATGATAATACAATTCATAATCTGCAGCATGTGAATTAATAGATGGCTGTTCTTGGACATAGCAGTAGAAGAATATCTTGATAGTGAGTAAGCCAGTGAATATAATATACTCTTTATTATAATTTTATATCTATTCAGAGTTTAATTTTTTTATTCATTGTATTTATAGAGTAACTGTGAAATTAATGGTGTTTAGAAAGCGAGCTGAACTACATTCTTTGTTCAGTATCTGTAACGTGTAATTTGTCCATACATATCAGGATAGCGAATGATGGATATTAAAAAAAAAATAATAATAATTAGTAACTCTCTCATGAAGAACAGAAAATGTTAAATGTCAGATACTCTTCTTTGCACACACATAATTTACATAGATATAAACACTGGTATTATTATGAACTACTTTTTACCAAACACTCCAGACAACAAAGCCACTGCTTCTTTAAACAATTAAGTCAGTGGACATTAATCTGAGCAAATGAGCTAGCTTTGATTCCTTTTTGTCATCACTAAATTCTGCTTTGAAGATTTAAGTTTTGTGACTCTGAACTGAGTTTCCAGTCATACCTTTCAGTTGTATTACAGACACAAGATGTTGCTGCAGGAATGGATGAGAATTTGGGTTGGCAGTTTTTCATGAGGTGGATCTGTTTAACAGCCACATTTCTTGAGAGTCACATTAAGAGCAGAGAAGCAGCCAGAAAGACCATGGTATTGGGATGGGATGAAGGGAAGAAAGGTTTTCAAGCAGAAAGACTGGAAGACATATTATGATGTCATGAAACAAAAAGGCTTGATTAGACTAAACTAGCACTGCAGAGAAGGTAACCAGTGTTGCCCACGAAACATCAGGATGGTTTCAGAGTCCAGAATTATATAATCTGCATCTCTCAGTTCCTTTTTGTAGACAGTTAAAGTCTTCTTTCCATTCCCAGCTGATCTCAGTCTGATTTATTTCTGGAAAGACACCGAGACAGACAAGCAGTACAAAAATTAAGAATTTTTAACCACATAGCTATTTTGTGTATGTGGTGGAAATACTGATATTTCTGGAAACTTAAAGGTCTTGAAAGAAGAATAGCAAGCCAGTGATCTGTAAAAGCCATGTTCTGATTTGATGTAAAAACGTCTGAACACAGGATATGGGATCACTGAACCATTCCAAGTCCAGAAATAAAACTTTTTAATACACTACTTTGCTGAAAAATTACTGTCCACCTCTAGTACTCTGTGCTTGAGTTTTTTCACAGATTTGAAAATGGCAAAACTGTGGTAGGTGTGAATAAGTTCCAACTTCTAGTCTCGAGGCATGAAGGTTCTTTTCATAAAAAAATGATCAATCAGGCTTTAAAACACCAGCCCTTGCAGTTTATTCTCTGTTGAGCATCTTCATTGCAGTGCCAAGAAATGCTGCTGAACTGAATCAGCTCTGCCCATAAAAAGCTCAGTTTTCGCTCTTGATTGCCTAACAGATTGATTATTATAATTCTCTGCTTACTGTTCTGTCTGGCTTTCTGCTGAACAGAGACCAGGCAACTCCAAATGTTACTACAAAAATGCTGACCTCTAAAAAGGATCCCAGTGTATTAGCCCTCCCCTTAATACTTCGTATTGGCTTCTACCCAGGTGTCTGATTAATGTCCTATGACACCATGATCCACCACAAAAACATCTATGGCTTTGGATTTGGTAGCAAATTAAACTTTCTTTTTTATTTTTTTAATAATGTTTCATGCCAAGCCAAGAGATTCAATTATCTCATTCACCACTCCTGATTATTCTGTAATTCCAGCTGATTGTTGATTATTCTGTTTCCGAAGTTAGCTACTACAAGGACTCTTTACCATTAAGTTACTCACCTTTGTAACTCGGCTCCTTCTGACATGGGGAAGATGGATGCAATAAGCAGCTTTACAGCTAAGTTTAATTCATTCTGCCTGAAACAGTTTTTAATTAGATATCATTTGAGATTTTTTTTTTTTTAATTACTTCTTGGCACTTCTGGTCACTGAACTCTGTAACATGCCCTAGTATGATAAAGAAAAGTATGCCTTAGAAGTTAAAATGCCAAAATACTAAGCACAAAATCCATTCTTAATATTATTCTTGCAGTCAGAAAAATTCTATCATTTGCCTTTTGCAATTATTTTAATAAAGTTTCTAAAACACTGCAGGGAAAAAAAAATGCACCGCCTCTCTAAATTCAGATATAGTCTTTTTACAGCGCTTTTTGAGGGGAGAAGACCTTAGAGTGTTATTCAAATGTCACAGTAAAATCTTTTACTTTATGCAGAAGCTGAAGTCAAAAGATAGAATCAGCAGAGATTAAACTAACCATAAAAAATGTAAAAAGAGAAGTACAAAACAGTTGCAAATAAGTCCTTCCTGCCTATTTCACTAAACTTCATGCATTCCAGAAACACAGCTCACACAGTTCTCTCTTGTCTAGGACCATCTCTGTACAACATCCGTACATTTTTTTCATGCCTTGAAGCTTGTGGAAATTGTAGTACCATAAATGGAGTTAGAGGACAATACATTGGGCGTTTTTTAATAACTACTAAGCCAAACTTGTCATTTTTGGTACTGAGTCTACTGACAAAATGTATTTTTGATCACAAGGGCATTACCTTCACCAGCAACGTTGGGTAACTGCAACCGGAGATTCCATAAGGGCAGTAAACGCAACATATTGTATGGCTACTGTCATCAAGACTTAATTTCAGTAGCTCATTAGAACCACAGAAGCTAAAGAAAAGTGCACAAAGGTAGTGCAGTGATAGACTGTCTTTGCTTTCAGCAGTCTCTCTTGCACAAAAGAAGCTGTCCTTTTCAGGAAAGGTACATCTCCATAGTAAACAAGTAATAAAAGCAACCAGTTTCATCCAAAGAACCAGAAGAAAAAAAATTATTTTATGCAAAAAGTGTCATCAGTATAATCATACTTGTAAAACACTCACAGAACTCCTTAATGAGCTTCTCACACTGCTGTCATAAGCACCCAGAGTTCTCTGTGATAAAATATTAACACTCTATCATACTCCACTCCATGTGTTCAGATACTATTTTGGTGCAGATGCTCTGAAACAATGAGAGAAAATTATATTTTCACAGAAATTATCCAGAACAGAAAGAAGGACTACAGCATGAAATAGGTCATCTCCATCTCTGAATGCTATGAATCAGATATAAAATCTTTCCTACAGTGCTGCTCATCCCTGCTCACATTAATATGTATAGGAATAAGCAGATATTCAGTGAAAACCAGAGAATGGAAAGAAATGTTGTTGTAGTCACTTACAGAAAAGAGGTAAGCAGCACTTTACTTGGCTGTGTTTGTTTCAATCATGTTACTATTTCCTTTAGTGTAATCCTTACATATAAATTTTACAAGCACACTGTTTGTCATTGACACCAGCTGGAATATAATCAGGAGTATGAAATTCACTTATGCAACACATACCACGACGATGGGGAGTATGGTCAACTTATAAACTTTCATATTTCAGAATCAAATTTTCTGTTTCTAAGAATAATTGGAAAGCTATGATCAAGGCTTCAAAAGGCTAAATGATTTGTCCAAGACTAGGCAAAAATTTGCGACAGAAAAGAGATTAGAGGAAAAAACACATCATTTTAATGCAAAGACAGCAAGAACGGCAAATCAATCTCCCTTGTCCAATAAGCATGACACACACAAAAGGAGTACTTGGTTTGTAGCAATTCTCATTCAGTACCAGAAAAGAAGTTGACATTACCATCCTCTGATTCATTCTCAAAAGTCTTCTATATCAGTGGGTAAATCACTTTGTCCTCTAAGTCACTCAACCCAGTGTCTCTGCCAATCACATAAGATGATAACTGAAGCCTTGGGATGTTATCTATTAGCAAAAATACAGGAGAAATGCAAAGTTACATTAACTGATCAAGAGCAAATTGCTGTATTTGTGTAAAAACTAGTACAGATATTTCTAATTAAACTTGCCACCAGAAGAAGCAGCTGCTAATTATAATAGCAACAGCACTTTGACATGCAAGCTTAATATCTTTGTTTGATTTCATACTACTGACAAATAACAAATTGAAAAAAAGAAAAACATTAAAGAACCAACATCAGGCATTTGGTTGGAATCCATTAACATTTAGATATGATCAATCCAAGACATGAAACACCATTAATCCAGGTAGTGACCCCTAGTTATGTCGCTCAATTGCTCACAGAACCACAAAACCTTGTAGCTGAATTAATAGCATTAATTTTGTCCTTTCCAACATTGACTAGCTACAACAACTGTAAATTATTAACAGTGGTATAAGTAAAACCAGTGACATAAACATCTTGGCACAATGCAAAAATATTTATGCTCACTTTATAAGACACAGAAAGCTAGTGGTTTGGTCATCTGTAAATCAGTTGCATAAGTCTCCCTCATTTGAGAAATCAATTCACAAGGAACAACTGCTGTTAAGACATTTTCATACTTGAACTCAGTTACATAGTTAGGTTTCTGACAAATTTAAAAGAAGAGTACTACATTTCTTTCCACTCTTCTCAAGGCAAATAGTCCATTAATCTTTTAACATATGGCTTGCTAGAGATAGATTACTCACAGCCTTTCCCATGAAAGTCATGTTATTTGGAAATTCATAGCCAAAGCATTTTGTTTACTCAGAAGGGAGTATCCTCAAAGACACTGGTATTTCAAGAAGGCATTATTTTTAATTATAAAAAACTGAAGCACTGTATTAGTCACATATTTTTCTACAAACTTCTAGTTGCAGACATCTAGGTCATAACAGAAAACTTAAGCAAAAAACAACCACCACTGCAATAACAATGCACAAGCCATAGAATAACTGAATCATAGAGTGCCAGGCTGGAAGAGATCTCAAGGATCATCTGGTCAAACCTGTCTTGGCAAAAGCACAGTCCATTAGTCTAGACCATAATGCATCAGTTTCTCTAGGTGGAGGCTGTGAGAAAACATATCAAAGCCTTGGGGAAATCCCATAAAAAACATTCACTGCTTGCCCCACATCAACAGGGCATGTCACTAAGCCATGCAAGTCTGTCCTGGATGGAGAATTCTCCATTAAACCACACTTTCTAAGATGATACTGAGAAAGTATTGAAGCCTTTAAAATGCAGGCTGATCAGTCACTGATGAAGATGTAAGGAAGACAGGTGTTTTATAAGAAGTTAAAAGGAAACCAAAACCAAGCATCTGAAAGACTTCGGTATCCTCGCCTCACCAAACGGTTTCAGGTCTTGTTATTGAATTTGGGGCAAGCCTGCAGACTACCAAGATGTGTTTGTTATCAGAAGAACTGGTTGTATCTCATCTAATCTTGGTGGAAAAAAAAAAAAAAAAAAAAGTGGTAAATAAATTCTTGTCTGTACACAACTCATTTTCCTTCCTAGTAAAAATTGTTCAGCCCTGAAAGCATAAAATCTGGGTAGTTCACTCTGTCATTCTTGATAGTTTGGGAAATAAAAAGAAGGTTTAATCAGGTCATCTTCAAATATCTTGAAATTATATCCTAGTTCCACTGAAGTTACTCACCCCAAGAACATTAAGATACTTCAAAATCCCAAATTAATTTGATGCAACTGCCACTCAGCTCCTGTCCTAGTACTTTCTGTTTGCTAGGCATAACCAACTACTTTAATGACAAGGACAGAATTAAGGGACAATACATAGTGAGCTTTTAGAGAAATCATTTTATTGCCCCTAGCATCACTAGACTCAGACTTCTGAGTAGAAACAAAAGTCACACCTTATGTTTACGGGAAACATAAGATGTGTTATACAATATGTATGTGATTCCAACTTTGTAAAGACAGTGTTGTGATTTCATTTAACCTTAGAAACAACCATTTCTGCTATTAAACTTGCACTCTTTTATAGTCTGTAGAAAAGCTATTATTTTACAGCTACTCGATACTTTCTTTTTTACCCCTCAGTAGTCAAAAATCTTATGTTCTTGTACAGCTCATCTTCAGGACACAAGCAACTCCCACGAAGTATCTGTCATTAAGGGCTACAAAGCATGAATAATTGGATGCAGATTACCTTGTCTACCCACAACGCTCACACATCCCCATTGCCATGGTGCCTGAGCACTTCACGGTCTTAAATGGACTTATCCTCGTAAAACAAGAGAAGCACTATCGTCAGCAGTTCTAGAAAGAGACCAGAAGCACAGAAAGTCCCTGGGACTTTCTGAGAAGTCAGTGGCAGAGGCTAGCACTCAGACTAGTGGAATCACCTCTCCATTGTTTTATTTTGCCTCAAGAGAAGCATTCAGATAGAAACAGGCTATATAGAAAGTTCCCTGACACATTAATCTGTGTGTGTGCATGTGTAATGCCGAAAGCCTAGCAATATTGTGCCCTGACCTAGTTACGGACTCCAGATGTTTCTGTAGGCTAAATAATTATGATAGCAATTATGTTAATTTAGAATAAAGTTACTGAAGCCAATCAAGTTATTCCAGTGTTACATCAATCCAAGATGAGAGTTGAGCGCTGAGTGACACATCCACTAATGTTTTTGGACCTTTTTAGAGTGTTCATAGCCCAGATGGTGCATTCAATTGCCTCCCTAAATGTAAAGTGTGTCCAGAGTAACGAGAAAGTGCTGGCCAAGCAGAAGGCCTCTTTTGTTCAATAAACTCTGTCCTCTGAATTAGTAACATTACTAGAGGAGAAAAGCTTCTTTAAGCTTTCTTCTGTTATCTCAAATGTTCTAGAACTGTGTAAAATTGTTTAGAGGTTACAGCGGCATTTCTGCTTTTACAGCTCATTTAACTATGCAATTAGACATTACAATAGATATGGAAGATTTAAAATTAGATATGCTTATCTTCAGTGCATGGGTCAGTACTTTTAACTTTAAAACAAATTAACATTTTGCTTCTCATTCCCCTCCCCTCTCTACCACAAAATGAGGGTGTTTATCTTAACTCAGCAGTTCTCATGACTTCCATCAGATGGTAGGAGGCAAAGAGAAAAGTTTTCATGATTTAAAAAGAAAGTGTTGCTGTGAAGCAATTGTGAGATAGCGAGACCAATAATGCATTTTGTAAATGTGGAGGGAAATGTGTATGAATACAAAATTTCTACGATAGAAAGGTGAACAGCCTGTCCAATGACTGGTAGTTCAATGCTGGAAATCACATCACCCTGAACAGATATACAATATTATATTTCTATTTAAAATGGAGAAACTGAATGTCAGCACAGTGTGGGACAAAGTAGAGGAGGAATATTGCATCTTTAATAGGATTTTGAATTCAAATATGCGGAGCAAAACTGCTTAAAATTGTATCTGAATAATAAACAGATAACATTTTCATTTAAAAACCAAACGAGCTGCTGGATCAACACGTTGCTATAAAACACATTTTTTATGAAGAGGATGAGAAAATATACCCTGAAAATAGGAATGAGAAGTGAAATCTCAGCCATGTGGCCTTCTTCAGGCTATGGAAGGAAAAATATAACAAGGTTAACTTTGTTCTTTTTTGTCTGCAGCCCAAAAGAAAGTCTCAAAGCCACAGTGTCGCTTCTCATCACAGTTTCTATTTCTAGCATAGAAGATGGAGGTTTGAGGGTGGAGAGGGGAAAAGTTTAAGCTTCTTTTTTTTTTCCCCATTTTCTTTCACTCTTAGAATAGCATTGCTTGTATTTAACGTTCTAGATAAACTTGGAGTATATTATGTGAGAAATAATGCAAATTAGTAGAAGAGAATGGTGTCACAGGCTGCAGACTATCCAAATTTCTGGGAGATTAAGAAGTCTACTAAGTCCAGAAAGAGTACTTCCACTGACCAACACCAAGCATGACTGCAACAAAATTAGATAGGTCTTTCATTCACTTGAGGCTTTGTCTAGGACACATCAAAAACTGTAGAAATTAACTTTTTTTTTTTAATTTCAGTGGGTGTAAGAGCAGTTACTTATGTCTCACTCTCAGCAGTTTCAAATGATGTGTACATCAATAATGAACCCTTTATCCTCATTGATATTGAGGCACCATTGGAAACAGATCATCTTTTCGACATAGAAAACAAAAAACAACACCCTTAAAGCATCCCTGGTTGTAAAACAATACAGCAACTATAGTTTTAAGAGTCAGAAGATTTGAGGAATTAAATGTAAATTTTCAAACAACAATGTTTTTTGGATGTCCAGCTAAAGAAAGCAAAGACCTTACCAGGCCCTCACTTGCAGAACTGAGTGTCCAGTATCACTGAAATGACACCTGTCAAACTCAAAATCCAGAACTTTCATTGGAAGTGTTACAATAGCTCACGGTTTCTATCTCAGAGCATGCTAATCAAGGCAACCAGCAGCTGTGTAACAAAATACAGCTGAAATATACAGACTGCATTTTGTCAGAGATCCACAAAGCAGGGTAGAACATCATCCTGTATCACCAATAGGAAAAAAAAAACAGTCAGCCACTAATTCATTGAATGAAATGGGCATCTCAAGACCCGAAACAAATCCCTCAATGTCACTATTGGGATTTGAGAGCAGTACAGGAACCTGCACAAAGGACTTTACTGCAAAATCAGGATTTAAACTTTTTCTTTTTTCTCATATCGGGAAAATCACTACACAGATTTTCAGGTATCGCCTCACTCCTCTAGGCCCTGTTCTCAGGAATGTAAGTTATTTTCACAACCACGTTTAACTCCTGCATTAATTTTGTCATTATTTGATTAGCACTAGTAGAAATTGCTTTCCCTTAATTGAATTTTGTTTGAGCTATGGCTAGTAAAGTGATACAAACTGAAAAAAAATGGGAAATGCAGAAGAATCTCGGGTTTTTCTCATCACTTCCCTTTTCAAACAAAATCCCCATGATTTTCTTTTTTTTTTTTTTCCAATTAAATACTTCATATCTGTACTCAGCTGGCTGTGACATCACACCGTAGTCTGGTAAACATGTTTTGAAGAAAAACTTAGTGGATATGCTGAAAGTAAACACATTTTCATAAGCACATTAAACTTTGTCCCATAGGGCTCTAGAGGTGCTGAACACAGAGAGCATTTTCATTTAAAGAACTGGTAAAGCTCTTGGTGTTCTTGCTATCAGTGCTCACCTAGTTTAGCTAAGTTGTTGAATTAAAATTTAATGAAGGACCAAGTTTTAAATTCTGCCCCGCTGCACAAAGTTTATAAATACCCTACAACGATACTGCATCGTCATGATAAATTATACATGTAATGGTGCTGAAAGTTATGTAAATTCAAAAAAACTTTAATAAAGTTGCACTCTAACTGACATTGATTGTGTACAGTTGCAGACGTAACTTTAGCAACTGATTCGGAGCTGCAATAAAAGAGAAATATGTATTCTCTTCTCTTGTTTATTCCCTGGAAGAATAAACTGAAAATCACCAAATTATCCTCCCTTCACAACTGTCTGAATATTAATTGCAAGCTTGAAGGGCAACAAAACACATACAGCATCGCCAGGACTAGTAATTAATCTGAAAGTTTCAGACTGTGACATATTGTGTACACAGTGCTGAAGTGATAACCCAGAGAATGTATTCCTCCTTTGCTGCTGATGGTCTATGATCATTCTTGTAAATACATTCAGAATTTAATTTTTTCAAACTACAGACAGACTAAAATGCAGAACTTCAGAAATTAACCCTAAGCAAAGAAAGCCATTAGGGAAAGGAAAAGTCTATGCTATTTGTAAGTAATTTTGCTGCTTAAGTATTAATAAGGAATAGTCTTATATTTTTTTTTACAAAATTTAAAATTGTGTTTCTTTCTCCTATAAACTAAAATAGTGGTTAAACCACCGTGTCAGTCAGTTCTTCAGTGTTTTCACTATAAGCCTTTATAAATGATTCCAACATAAATGAAATTTGGCAACACAGAGAGCTCACAGAATGCTGACAAGCAAACTCTCCCACTTTAGGGAAAATTTTTGCATTTGTTATTGTTGCATTTACTGCAGCATCTGCTGGTAAGGATGATTTTTCCTTCATCAATTTTTACAAGGTTTAATCCTTTACAAGCCCACTGTAAAGGCCTAAAGAAGTCTGCTGATATTATTTTCTGAGGACAGCATTTCCCACAGGGCTAGTAACAGACTATGAGGACAGATACTAGGTTATTCAGGTTTTCTCCAGTCTTTCTAATTTCTTTGGAGGAGAAGGGGAAAAAAAAAAAAAAAAAAAAAAAAAAAAGTCTATTCGTATACAAACTGAAACTTGCTTCCCTTCTAAAGCTCAAATTCATGTGTAAGTGATGCAGGTACCTCAAAGCTTGCAGGGCATTTGCAAAAAGAGCACTTAGGAATAAGCTACCCTGTGCGTGCTGTTAGACAGAAGATCATTTTACTCATTAGAAAAGAAGTAAAGAGAAGTGTGAAGACACAGTATGAATGTAGAATCAGGCTCAGTAACTTCTCATTTTGGTATGCCTCTAATAGGTACTAGAGAATTTGATTCTTGATTTGTGTCATTTTCTGAAGAACAGTTCAATTTTCAAAACTGGGAAATATGCCATATAATTGGGTTGATTGCTATACGCACACTAACTGTGAGTATGTCCACATTTGTTTCACTTGATCTACCCAGAGTGGCTAAATGCAAGACACTTGTAGTCTAGAAGCAACAGACATGTCAGTGACACACTCAGAGAACATAAAAAGCTCTCACATGCAAGGTGCACCTTACCTTGTCATAATCTTTCTAAAATCAGCGGTAACACAGATACTCTTAATTATCAGCAGAGCATATTAGCTTTATCAGAGTACAACATTATCCCACCTGTAATTCTTAGGGTACATGACAACCCATTCAGGGTTCGTCTGAGTACCTTGCATGCCACCCTATTGTGGTCATGGATACACAGACTGAGACTGCTAGCTGAAAAATGTAGTATTTTGTGAGCACTAAGGATTCAAAACCTAGACTTTGGAGTTCTGGGTTATCTGGGGTAGACAGAATTTTGGATTTGCCATCTTATAAAGTTAAATATCACCGAAAGTTCTTCAAGGTAACAATCATTAAACAAGGAAAAAATAGATAAAAGACAAGATACAAAAACGTCATCAGATCACTTCATCAAATCCATCAGAGATCAATGATAAGAAGATGCAGGATTCAGACTTTGAAAGCAATTACATTCTGGCAGTGACTTAGTTCATCTTATTATGAAGCCAGAGGAAAACAAATTGGGTTCAGAACAGAGCATATCCTAATAAAAGATATGTTCAGATACAGATTTTTGGGTGGACCCATTTGTCCTAGAGGAGAACAGTAAAACTGACCACACAGCAAAGTCCCTAAATAAAAGACAGTAAAACATTACATACAAACACCACTTGGACCAAGATATTCTTTAACATGATGTGTCAAAGACTCACTTTAATAAAATATTCTAAGGAGACTTCCCTTCTTGCTGGGCAATTGTATGGAGAAGCAATTATTCCCTTATTCTCCATGGTGGTCAGCTGAAGAGTTTCAGGCTAACACCTGCAGTTGCCCTTTCTTTGCCCCCTCCCATGGGCAAACGAACTATACAAGTCCCTAAATCTTTTCATCTCTATCTTTTAGCTTCTTAAGGAAAGCTAGTTTCACCTGACCCTCCCAAGACCTGGCATCGGGGTGGAGCATTTCAGCATTCCATGGCTGCTATAGCAGAAATTCAAAGAGCATTCCTCCCACCTCTTCAAACCTAGCCACGGGCAACTCTGTAACCTCTGGCCTCAGATACTTTATATAAAAGTACCAGCAAATCAGTATGACACCTCAGTACTACAACACCTCAGGTGATTGTTTCTAAGTTTTAAGATCAGAAGTGCAAAGAAACTTCTGATGGCTAAGTGTCAAAAATAATCAGAGTAAGAGCTATGTTGTTTGTAGTCCTAAATGATAAATGCTTGTCCATAAATGCTCAGCACCTGATACAAACTCTCAGATGGCCAACAACACCTTAACCTCCACACCAAGCCAAAGCTCTCTTTACAGTTACATGTGTGCTCGTTCCTGGAGAGCCTGGAAGTCAAACACAATATTTCTGGTGAGTAGAAATGTTGCCACATCCTCTCCATATCTGCAGACACTGTTCAACCTGTTTATAAACAAATCTTCCATCTTTCTCTCTCTAACATGCGCATATCCATATGCACCCATTGTGACCCTGAAAGAAACCTATTAAAAGTGGTACTAAAAGATGAGGAATTTCAGATACTTTAAAGGTATGGATAGTTGAGCAGTGTCAAAACAAGGTGGAAAATAGGACTTAATCCTCCTTCCAAATATGGAAGCAGTACAATTCAGATCCACAATGCTATGTAGAGACAGATTTTAGCACTTGTTTTTCAAGGGTAATGTTTTTCCTCTGTCAGCTTTTGACTCTAGTCGCTCATTTTCTTTACTTTCCCACAAGTGCCTCAGAACAAAATATTTTATTTCACGGTGAATGGAACCTTTTGTGTCAAACTAAATGAAACGTTTCAGTCTTTCATTTCAGCAAGAAATATTCCATTCATTACAATTTAAATAATTCTCTCTCTTTCTCCCTTTCCCTCCCCTTAATTTTATATTCTGATTTTGCAAGGAAACATCTGACATGACTGCACAGGGTGTCAAACATTCCTCTCTCTCATTGATTAATTTCTATCAAATTTGGCAGTCAGAGTTCAAAGCTATTACGTGAATTTTGTGAAAATCGGTGTCTCATGAAATGGTAGAGACTGTATTAGTACTCCTGCTGAAGAAAAGGCAGAGACAACTAAGTATTTGACAGCCCCTATTGGGCTGGTCAACACATGTTTACTATCTGGCCGGTTTGCACGTGTTGTGCCCTAGACCAGCCACAGCATGTACACTGTCTCTCAGCCAGTGAGTAAATCAGAAAGCAGGTTGAGATTCAGGAAGACTGACAACATTATGAGGGTGGTCCTCAAGAACACAGAAGAGATCCAGAAGTATCTCAGTGCTGAGTCTGAGGTTTTGCAGTGGGATGGGAGGAGGTTGTCAGAGGCCTAAGACATAAACCAGGCCTCCATTGCTCCTTTGCCTTAGAACTACTTGTTTTAGATTGGCTGCCAAAATTTTTTGCAAGACTTTCAAATTCCACCCACCCCAAATTTTGAAAAATTAACAAGTTATCAACTGGGAAATTTGGGGTTTTCACTTCACAATAATGTCTCTGGCTCTGGCTTAATTTCTGTAGACACTACCTGTAAGGCAGACAAGAACCCCTGTAGGGTTATTTTATCTGCAGAAGCAGTGAAAATCATTTGCTGTCCCGGAAGTCTCTGGCACAGTGCTCCCTCATACATACAAATGAGCTTCCTGATCAGTCCAGTCCTCCTTCCCATGAAACTCTGCTGCACTGAGTAAGGCATTGGCCTGCACTCGCTAAAATTTCCATCTCTTTATTCACCCTTAATAAAAAATTGAGGCTGGCCATGATTAAGGAGGACACCAACTGCCAAGTGTGAAATATCTGCCTTGAGGGTACATGGCTAAGGCCAAGTTCAGAGCTCATGTAATGTATTCCATTTTCTTGGATCCACCTGATCAGACATGTCAGTTTACTAAGGGCAGTTGTCTGTGTCTGCCTCTGTATTCGAATTCCTCCCAAGCCAGGGAGGAATTATGTGGGAATGCAGGCTCTAGTTTTTGAAAATTCTTTCAGAATATGTATAAACCAAGGTGTAACAAAGGCCCTTAGTTGATATGTTCTTGAATATGCAGGTTTGCTGGGAAAAAAAAAAAAAAAAAAAACACAAAAAACACTATCTTCTTTCTCAAACAAACCTTGCCAAAGTCATTCCATACACCCATGAACTGTAAAGAATATAGATTCTCAGCTTACTTGTGAACATAATTGTGCTTAACTACCCTCACTCAGGCTAAGTAAGAAGTCACATTACTGTATAAATAATCCTTGTAACATTTAGAGTGTTACTCAATGCAAATAAGGATGCAGACTTCACAACCTGAGTATCTTTGGGGGGCTAAAAGTCAATAAAAAAACACAGCAAAAAAAAATTTATTATATTGGTATATATTTATGGATCCAAGTGACTAATTGGATTGCTAGCATAAAAACACACTCATGATGGGAAATTGATTGTATTTTTTCCAAACAGGGCTGGAGCTTTCCTGGGGTTTAACCTGTCATTTGCATAGGTTAATTTTAAATGGCAGTGCAAATTTAGCTTGAAAAGATAATTATAATATTTCACCTCCTTTCATCTCAGGTTATGTAAATGAGACTTTAATCTTTTTGCAGTTCATATTATATCAATAAGTAAAAAAAACACCTTGATTTATGTTATGCTGTCAATCATTTGACAGCAGCGGATGGAATTGAAACCAGGTGGATACAAATCAGGCTAATTTCCAACTATTCTCTTACGTATTTCTTTTTATCTATAGGGGTATGGCACATATTCCAGATAAGAAAGTGAACAGAGAGATAGTTTTGACAGGTATCTTGTTAGATTGATATGTCATTTTTATCAGCAGTAAATGAATTCATCTCTCTGATAAGCAGACTACTTCTTAGACAGCTGGTTCTTTATGCAGTATTTCACTGTTTAAGACTTCACAGTTCTGCTCAGAATCAACCACCTCACACACAAGCCTGCAGTTGCTACAAGTTTTCTTTACCCCACTCTTTTTGGTTGCCCACAGTGAGAGTAAGGCCCAAAGAATTTTGCTCTAGTTTCTCCCTTCTGTTTTCATACAACTTATGGAATTTACTGTATACATCAGAGCTTCTACATATTGCAACATCCTTCACAAATTGTTCCAAGAACAGTGCAGCTCAGCTGGAATTGGAATGGGCCAAGGCACTAAGGACTTACCTTTGCTTTAAATTTTTTTCCAAAGATGTGAAATGGACGAAAATAGGTCCAGTTCCTAATCAGTACGATCAAGTGACACAGGTTTTTTCACCTGTATGTAAACTTTGATCCCTGTTTCATAGCTGAAATAGTTTCTGGGCAATGTGACCATCAACCTACCACAGCAGGAATCAATGCTGGGCAGTTATGAGATTTTTTTTTTTTACTGACATTTGATTTCTTTGTTCTACAAAACAGACTAGGCCTGTTTCCTTCATGAGAAATACTGCAGAAATCAGAACACTCCAGAACCCCCATTATAACTTCAAAAAAGATCCAGGCAGTGAAACACTTCTGTCTCACTGAGTCCTACACTTACTTCTAGGCAAAGGTATGTGACCTGGATGAGATGTGTTTCCACTTACACAGCTTCTCTGTGTTACAAAGGAGGATTGACAAGATCTAATAGTCTGAAGAAATGTAAGTAATTTAATGAGCAAAATCAAGACTTTTTTATATATCCCGTATCCTTTCTATAGAAATTTCATGCATAGAAGTACTTGTATTCTGGTATCATCAGCAACCCGAGAATAATTTCTCATTTCACTATAAAACATCTCTACAAGTTATAAATTCAGTTTTCAAGACTGTTGTCCCACAACTGCATTTTCATTGGGCTTTGATACACCCACCTGTCATCTGAGATGTTTTTAACATTATTCTTCTTGCATAAATGGCAATACCAGAGAGTTTAAACAATCCTCTGATTGCCTAAAAGTATTTGAATCCAGGACATCTCCTTTTCTAAAGACATTTAAAAGTCAATTTTTCTCTAAAACTCGTTTTCCACATTGAAGGGTTCTAACATTATTATCTCCATCAGCTCAAAGCAAAGGCAACTGGAATTTTAATCCTTCTGATGTGTTATAAAATAGCCCTTGATAATCACTGTCCAGTCCTTGAAAAGATTTCTCATTGAAAGGAAATGGTGGACTTTCTACAGCTATGTAAGATAACCGACACCTGAAAAAAAGAGATCATCTAAGAGAAAAAAAACATAGATGGATTCTCAGTTGCTATAAATAAAAAATAACTTTTATCAGTAGAAAATTTGGCTTATGATTTATGTATGAACATTACCTAAGCCAGCCTTCGTCCCTCTCTTACACCTAACTCAGTCTTTCTGCAGATTTCAAAGTGTTTTCTGTATCATTTTATAGATTTCAAGGAGAAAAGTAAGCAGAAATGCTGGAACGAGAAAGTCTTTTTCCAGTATCTGATTTGTATTGAAAGAAAAATCACCAAGCACATTCTTACATGTTTTGAATCAGAAGTTTTTTGATGATCACCAGACACTGTAGTTGACATGTACTCAAACTACATCTGTAGTTTGAAATTTTCTTATTACAGCGCCCTTGCAAAGTAAGCTGTGTTAAAATTTTCAACATAGTTTTCTGAAGGAAGTAATTTAATAAAATACAACATGATGTTGTGCTTCCTGACTGTGTGTGTGGAGGTTCCACCTAATTACTTTTCCTCCATTTTCTCCCCCACACACACAAATGCATGCACTCTTCCTCCCACGTTTTCATAAATGTGCAGCGTAGAATTACTGCAGAGACAAGAAAATAGAAATAATTAAGTCCTCTGCTTTAACACTAGATCATCCAGGTCACATTCCTACCCTCCACTTTCAGTGTAATAAAGTATTATTAGACACTTTGACCCATTAAAATCAATAGAACTACTGCTGGACATAGATGATATTACATTTGTAGATAAGCATTTTTCCCCATTGAGAATATGGATCAAGTTATTTTATTCTCTTCTTCCCTCTCTTGTTTTCTCTGCTACTTACATGGAAGTAATGACCATTTTGAAAAATTAAGTAAGGCTTTCCTTAGCTGCTACTCAAGTAAGAACTTCTATTTTTCTGAAGGCTAAATGACTTTTCTTCAATAGACTTTTTCCTTCAGCCATGCAAAACAAGCTAGTTTGTACAAAACCTCTTCCAAGGCCTAAAATTCAGTGTAGTGAAAAAATTGTCTTTTGCCTTCTCTTACAAGGTGAAACAAAGTACAAAAAATTAAAAGTTCAGCTTTGGTAATGACACTAAAATATTCAGGAATGTAAAAAGGAGAGAGCGTGCACACTAAAACTTTACTCTATGGCTTGCAGTGAAAATGTTTTACAGTAAAAGGTTGTTTACTCTTGGGAATTAATCTGCTCTCTGTTTTTAGTGTGTTACACAGTCTACTCCGGAGTGGTAAAATAGTAATTCCAGTACTGAAAGCATTTTTGTTATTTGTTTGTTCTCCAAAGAACAAATTACCAGTTTTCACCTGGGAAAAGCTCCCAGCTGAAAAGCTCAAATATTCAGCAGATCAGGTTTTGCAAAGCAATGTTCACTCTTAGCTTATCTTTTTTTTTTTGCCAAGAACTTCTTGTTGCTCAGAATTACATCAAAACGCAATTCTGTGAAGTAAACAATAGTTTTTTGTAACAGAGATTAAGAAAAAAAAAAAAAAAAGTTTAACCACTTCTTTCACAGCAGCAGAATCCCCTTGTTAAAATAAAAATCTATACCTTTTATGCTTATCACACAGGTTCTTTTCTTGAACCAATCAGACTGTAGCTACTGTATTGAATAGGCACACAATAAGCAGCTGTCGCTTGTCTCTTTACTAGACTAATATCCATTAAACAAAATGGTCATAAGCACATCAATCTAATGTAATAGCAAGAATGTCATTGAAATAGGAAGTTGTCACAGGATCAATGTTCCCTGCCTTGAAAATAAACATTGTGATTTCGACTCAGCACTTATCAAGCAGCAGGAGACCATTATCTTGTGATAACATCCTATTCTATTGACATTATCTGTTAACTAGAGATACTCAGCGAAATATCTGTTTTGTTCACTTTGGATAAAATAAGCACTCATTTTACACCTGCTATATATAATTATCGGGTGCATGCATTTCCCACAAACTTGAATAACTTTAGAAATAAAAAAATTACCAAAAAATATTTTACAACATATACTGCTACTTACATGGCCATTGAATGTTCTTAGATGAGCAAGAGGTAGCAAAGCCATCAGAGTTATAACTCCCTCCACATTGCTTTCTACTGCTGCCAAACCCTTCCCTGGCTATTATTCTGTCATTTGCCCATCATATTGTTAAACTATGATTTTTCCTTGGCTAACTCTTTGTTCTGAACTTCATTTCTAATATCCATTCTGACTATCATACAGTCTAAGGCTTGTTTTTTTGTATGTAAGCAGAGGAGGGTGTGGGAAGTGTTATTTGTTTTGGTTTTGAAGTAAAAACTTCTGCCTGATTTGTTCTAATTAAGCATGTACATCAAGACCAGACAATATTTTGACTGACAAATGAAGGATTACTGATCCTAGGCTGGTATCTTCCTGTCACTAAGACCTACATGCATCTCCCTTAGAAGTCAGCAAATCATTGGAGCACTAACAGATCTTTTACAAGCACCTGATGCATTTCCTAATTCCACCTCCCCTTCACAATCTAATTACTACCTAACTTCATAGATAAGGCTGCTACCTGGTATGCATATTATTCATTCAAGGCATCATATCATTCACGAACTAGGACCTCTGCCCCCCCTATCCATCTTCCTCTCACTCAAGTGTCCATAGATATTCTCTGACAATCATAATGCATTTCCTTATGAGGTCTTTATTTTCCCCTCCTTGTATGTGATTTTTACACTTAAAAAGATAAAAGCTCTTAATCCCCCTCCCTGAAAGTATGGAAACTGCTTATCATGTCATCTAGATTTCAAGACAAAGATCCACATTTTTAGAGTCTAAATGTTCATACTGGAATCTCCATATAAACATCAAGTCAAATAGTATCTTGAATTTGATATTGCTTTTTTTTTTTGCTTTCCTTGCTGATCAGTCCTTACTATTGATCATAGCAATTTCTACACTCTCACCAAATAATATATGTATATACTGAGTAGATTCTACCTGAAGTTGAAACTTTATCATTGGAGGTTAATTACTGAATATGTTCTAGTACATTTCTAATTATTCTTCAAGATGGACAAGCGAAAATAACATTTTGTTTCACCAGAGAAGAAAACTCACTCTCTCACAAAGGCAGAATGAAGAGAGTGGGTGATGTTGGAATCAGCTCACAGATGTAACCCATAACTCACTCATTATTCTGGCATGCCCCAGTGTGTTCACTCCCCTCAGCAAGACATTAAAGAAATCTGATTCATACCTAAAGCACTGTAAAACCATCCCAGACATATGTGAGAAGAAAATTTGAATGTTTCCCACTTCAGAGAGAGGTTAGAAATGGTAAGTTTCAACTGTTGCATACATTAGGATACCATAACGTTGTATGAGCTAATTTATGCATCCTTCCTGGGCCTTATTACCACAGAGGTACAGCAGAGAAAGACAAAAGGGTAGCTAAAATCTGTTGCAGTTAGACATATACAAGCAACTAGGGGTGAATTCTGTTTGGCCTTTGGGAGGGCACACAGTAGGAGTTGAAGGTACAAGAAATACCTATACTCCTTCGTATATTTTTGCTTGCTATCTCAGAGCTAGCAGCAAAATTTAGGAAATGAAAGGTTACTAATACACATTAATACATAAAATGAGTTCATGGCTGCATTTTGGTTATACATGAGGTCTTTATTCATATTGTGATTTTGTTAAATTGGTACAGAGCTAGGAAAAGAAAATAAGAAATATTAATTAGGATTGTAAAGGAAGTTTGATTCCTGTGAAAAAAATTTCATTGGTTTGGGTGGGAGAGCAAAGCAAAAATGGGTTGGGGTCACTAGGTTTCATGGTGGATTATAAAACACTGAACAAAATATTTAATTATGTAATGCTGCCTCTTTCCCAGAAGGAGTTGCTTTTTTGAAAGTCCAGCTCTAAAATGATCAGCAGCTAAAAGACTTGACCATTCTTGCGTGGCTGCAAGTCTTTTATATATCCACTTTAGAACAGGGATTTCAGCCAGTTTCAGCCAGTTCCCCACATGAGGTTAGTGCCTTTGCTGAACAGGTCATTAGCTACTTTGAGGTAGATCTCTCAAATCCTTTCCTGGATCTGTTCTATTCTATAAAATTAAAAATTCATCTAACCACACCAAGAAGCAGCCTGAGTTTGTATGACGGTGATTAGAGTACTTTAAGATGCAAGAAACTGATGTTAGAGTACTCGTTCAATGGAAGTTTGATTAGTTATTCAAAATGGAACAGCCCCAACAAGGGAAATGTATCCCTGGAAACAGAGCATGGCAGTAAAGGCACTCAGACAACTGAAGTTCAAGTCTATAATTAGAATGAATTAAGACAAATTCATGAAGCATCACTTGCAGTGAATGCCCTAATGTTTTGAGCATTTCCTATTAGTAGGAACACATGTGGTTCTCACTGCTTTTTTGTGAATAACTTTTAAAGGTCACACCTTAACATTAAAAATTAAACAAAACATTTAAATAAATTTCTACAGCTTCTAATCAAGCTTCATTAGTCACTGAAGTCTGCCCAGACTCCAGACCACACTTCTCAATATTATGCTGCTAACAGAACACGTACAGCAAAATTCTCCATTCTGTTCCAGCAAGTTTATCACATGTTTTCAGTGGTTCTGCAACAATTCTGTTTGGTAATCAATCATGATTACTAGCTATATACAGGGCACACAGCAGAAGAGATTAATTTAGGACAGTCTGGGGTAGCAAGCTAATTAGTGATATGCTGAAACAGCATTTGTGCATGCCTCTTGAAACTGCAATTTTTTTTCCATTGGCACAATTGCCTTACCCTAAGTATCTCACCTTAAAAATGATGCACCATTTTATCAAATTAATTTGCCTATTATATCAACACAGACTGGAAGGAGACTGGTTTTGCCTGTGAAATCTGAATAACTCTGTTCTTCATTTCATCATGATTGTTAGGTACCATTCTTAGGTATTTTCTACTTTTTAAATCCAAATGGGAGAGCAATAACTTTTTCACATGTTTATTATACTTAGCAAGGTAGGATACATACTTGTATCCTGGTAGCCTTTTGCTGTGGCATATATTAATCATATCTCTGTTGATATCACAACATTTTGTAGCCATATTTTCTATGACATTGAGTTGCTTTGGAGAAGATAAGAGCAAGAGTAAGAAGTGAAAACTCCAGACCCAGTGTCAAGTTTCAACCTCTACAATCCCAAGAAATGCTAAAACCAAAATCCAACAATGTAAATATAGTTGGGTTTGATTTGTTGTTTCTGTTTGTTTTTTGGTTTTGTTTGTTTGTTTTCCATTTATCATCTCCCAGGAACAAAGGCTGATCTGGAAACTACTAAAGAAAATGGCACAGCACAAGTAGCCATGTCCCAAAGGTGCTTACAGACTGAAGAATCAAGAACTAATAGCTCATCGTCTACATAAGCAAAACTTTAGCCCTCATGCAAGCAGCTGTTATTTTCCTTGAGATAACAGATATTGGCCTGGATTTCTCAAAAAACGTCTGAAAAGTGCCAATGAAGTCTTACGGTGGGATTTCACACAATATCTGGCTGAACCAATACTGCTGGATTACAACCTGAACTGTGCTGTGGTATTCCATTTTGCTCCTTCATCAATGGTCATAATAGACCATATCCAGAACAGCCTATTTCATCTCAGGACTTTCTGGTCCTAAATAAACGTGTGTTACCAAAAGAATTATGCCTGTTTGAAACATATGAGAAGACACAAGAGGCAGAGCTTATAAATAAAACTGTTTTACAGAAACTTTTTATAGGGTATTTATTTCTGCTGAAAATGGTGTTGGATCAAAAGTATGTTGACTGGGGGTTTTTCCTCAATGTTTTGCCACATTTTGTGCAAGGCAGAGGCAAAGCAGAGTCTTTCCATTTTAATTCCCTTCCTGAGCTTCCTACATTTTTCCTCCAGAAGAAGGAAAATTCAAAACTCTGTGAGAAACACTTTTTTTTTTTTTTTTTGGGGGGGGGGGTTGGGGAGGGAATAAAGAAAAAAAAATATAAACTTCCCCTGAAATTAGAAAAGTGTGAAAAATAAAAATGTTGAAAAAGTTATAAAAATTTAAAAGTCAAAATTCTATTTTTCTTCTACAATTTTTAATTGAAACTGTATCAGTTTCTCTACAGGAAATACACACAGCAAGAGAAGCCAGCTACTGAGCCCAAAATAGCTCCCTATTATTTCATGTAAATGAAACAAAACCTACCAAACTTTAAATTGAGTACTTTGGAGAAAAAGTCTTGGACATTCAAAGCCATGGTTCAACATTTATCGATACTTAATATATGTATTGTCTGACCCGCTGGCAGAACAAATGTGATCTGGATCAAGTGCAAGCACACCATTATATATTTCTTCAGCCACCCACACAGAAAGCAATTCAATGCTTATGCCAAATCTGTGCCTGCTGTGGGAGGACAGACGCTAAATGACTGAGCAAGAACTGCTGAGACAGCAGAGTGGGGTTATACTGTTTCTGTGCTTTGCTTTGCATTTGAGCCATTTGTTGCACTCCACTCAAAAGCCAGATTTACCATCTGATGGAGCTGCAGCCTGAGGCACTCTGCTCAGCACATCGGATAGTGCATGCATAACCACGGAAGTACTTCAGCATCTACTGAGATGACCACCCTTAGACACAAGAGATACCTAGTCCTAAAGCACATTCAGTGTCTTTTTATTGAAACTGTTAGCAAAGGGCAATTATAATCAATCCTGCTGACAGTGCTTGTTGTGCTACTGATGCCCACCAACTGCAAAATGGTCTGAGAGCAAAACAGTTGACAGAATTCAAGCAACTGTTTATTAATAGATAGTTTTCAAAGCCTAATTTCATTCTAAAATCAACTTGATCCCTTTCTGATATTTCTCCTATACTGTTTTTATATAAAAACTTTTACACAGGTTGGTTCAGTTTTTAAGGCCAACCTTCTGCAGTACCTGCCCACTTTTCATCCCACCGAAGGCAAAATCAACCTATTATTTATATGCATATACCCTATCTTCCCCATTTCTCCCTGAAAGACAGACAAGTTTTTCTAGAAGTGATGGAATTGACTGGAAAGAAATCCTGCACTTTCTCAGTACAATTAATCATGAAAGCAAGTCTTGTCCTTCTACTAAGTGGCTGTACTATAGACAATCACTTGTACACAACTTATTCAAAGGGTCCTTCTATGTGGTTCACAGTGCATGAAAGACACAACTTCAGCAGCTATCCACTTGATAAAGAATTCAAGCAACAGCCTATGGATTAAAGTTTCCTCAATTCATTATCTGTGCTCAGAAATACCCAGTCACCTCCAGAAAGTGTCTGCCTACTGAACTGTAAGTATGACCATCATGGCATTTTGAAAAGATAAGCATAATACAATACAAAGTACAGTTACCATAATATAAAAACATCTATCAGGTACAAAAGATGACTTTTTAGAGGAAAAAAAAAAAAAAACACACACACACAAAACAGAGGGGTGATTTCAAAGTACACAACTCCTAATGCTTAGAGATTAGCTGTTTCACCTAACACCATGCCAAACTTATGACAGGTAAATCCTACTAAATGGCTAACTCCCATCTACATTTCCACAATATCAGCAAAGCACAGAAAGCATCCATTCCCTTGAGAAAGTATGGAAAAGGTTCATTTTTTTATCAGAGACATTAAAAACACCTTGAGTAAAGAAAACCAAAATAGTAACACTAAAGTAGAGCAACTTAGTCTGTTTCTGCCTTATAACTAAACTCAGCATGAAATGATAGGATTCAGAGGAACACGTTATTTTCTGGATTAAAGGTGACATTTCCATAACTCTTAGTCTTAAAATATTAAAGAACAAAAATAATTAAAAAAAAAAAAAAATCCCTGGTTTATGGCTGCCAAAAGCCCAACTACTCAATTAATATAGTTTATTTTCAGTATATTCCACTGAAGAGGTTTTGGATGCTGGAGATTTTTTCAAAGGTGCAGGCTAAAATGGGGTACCCACTTTTCCATGAAAATCCATTTTATTTCCATATCTAACACCTATTTTTTGTATATGTAGTCTATTGACACCGAACATAACGGTCTGTAGGAGAGGGCATTTTTCCTTATCTTTCTCTTAATAGATTTGTTTTCTACTTTTCATAAGTTAATAATGTGTTGTGCTTAGTAGTCTTTCTACGACAAAAGTGGCCGTAAACAGTCACGTTATTTATTGGCTTACTGTCCAGTGTTTGAAAGTGTTCTCACCTGTATTAGAAGAAGATTATTGTAGAAGTCTGAATTAATTTAATAAGAAGTAATTATGAGTCACTTGAAGGTACTGGAAATCCCAACCTCCCTAGCAATTTAGGAGTCTAATTTTAGACTCCCTTCCCTGGGCAGGGAGGATGTAAAATGCTTCTAAAAAATATATTGTGTAACAGAGGGTGGTGAAGTTTGCTAAGGTTTGTTTAGCACTGAGATATATGCAGAACACAGATGACACTTTGCTACCACAAAACTGTTAATGAAGTTAACAAGCAAGTGGACAGAAAATAATTTCAATATTACTACTATATTGACCAGCTTCTGCATCTTAGAAGAACCTAGTCTTGGCTGAAGACACAGAAACAGTTTTCTTTTTTTCACAAGTAACATTCTTCCCCATTGCCCCTCTAAACATGAGCAAGAAAAATAAATAGTTTTCATATCTGGCATAACATTTCTGATCATAACCATGGGGACACAAATACTCTTCCATCCCAAAGACAGCAGGAGATTTAAGGCTGGAGTCATTGCCAACAATGTGGGAAATGGTGATTTGCACTGTTGCTGAAGGACCAGAATAGGCCTTTGAATTTGATTTTCTTACATCTCCACTAAACTGTAAGCAAAAGTAAGAGATTATTCCACTGTGCATGTACTACTCAATGCATGAAAATCATGTTGAACACATTTGATCAACAAGGGCAAAGGAGAACACAAGACTGAGGAAATAAATTCTAATCCAAGACTAATGGCAAATAACAGTACTCCATTTCCCAAAAATATACAAAAATGACTGCAGACTCCAAGGCAATACCTATTTGCTCACCTGGATATGAAACTTGGAGCTAGACCTAATTAAAACTATGCACAGATCTAAAAATATGAATCTGTATGGGGTAAGTGCACTGCACTGACAGCAATGTTAGTTGGATGTTACAATTAAAATAGCATTTGATGTTTCCTTTGGCACTAGATTTTATGTAGCTATATTTCTATAAAAATAAGAGTTTTCAAATATTTTTATAAAGCTTTTATTGCTATGATAGACTTTTTGTAACCTGTACCAAGTCTCTATTATCTTGAGGAAGGGAGCTATAAAACTGCTGGTTTTAAAATCAATTTATTCTCAAGTCATCTTCCACTAGCAATTGCAACCTCTCTCACTGCTACCTTCAGTTTAGTACTTGCATTTCTATAGGAGTTCTTGCAAAATGCACTTTTTTCCCAGATTCTCAATTACAGGTTTCAGAAAGGAAACTACGCTGACAAACTGACACTAGAGAGACCTTTCCATAAGTTATCCCAGAAAGGGTCAGCTTTGGTCTCTGAAGTACTTAGAAATGTATTGTACGTGCCTCCACCATCATAATAACTGAGAACACTGCTGCTGGGTATAAAATCCATGGTCTTCTCTGATACTAGCCTTCACAGTGCTCAAAACATAGTATATTGAGTGTCATTTGTGATGAAGTGCCCGTTGGAAGTGGAAGGAACAGGAATAGTAGTGTTGAGGAGCTTATGAAATCTTCCAGGGTTGGGGGGAAGAGTACCTCACAGATACACAGATAAAATGGTAAAATGGAGGATTTAAAAACATGGTATTCTACCCAGGTGGTATCTACAGTGTTCTGGTGATAACAGGCAGGAAGATCCCAGACAGAGCAACTACAATGTACTAAATTCTGCCCAGGAGTGGATGACGAGCGAGTTGAGAGTGTATGGGTCAGGATCAAGGGGCAGGCTGGCAGGGGTGACACTGTTGTGGGCGTCTGTTACAGGCCACAAGAGCAGGCTGAGGAAGTTGATGAGGCCTTCTATGGGCAGTTGAGAGTGGCCTCACAGTCACAGGCCCTGGTTGTTGTGGGGGATTTTAACTTCCCTGATGTTTGCTGGAAGGACCATTCAGCCAGCCAGCCACAGTCCAGGAGGTTCCTCCAGTGCATTGATGATAACTTCCTCATGCAGATGGTGGAGGAGCCAACTAGGAGAGGTGCACTGCTGGATCTCATCCTCACTAACAAGGAGGGTCTGGTCGAAGCAGTAAAGGTTGAGGGCTGCCTGGGTTGCAGTGACCACGAGATGGTGGAGTTCAGCATCTTGGGTGGCAGGAACAGAATAGCAAGTAGAATTGCAACCCTGGACTTTAGCAGGGCTAACTTTGGCCTTTTCAAGCAATTGCTGGGGGAAATCCCACAGGCAAGACTGCTTGAAGGAAAAGGGGCCCAAGATAGCTGGATTGCATTCAGAGATTGCTTCTTCCACACTCAGGATCAGAGCATCCCCACACAAAGGAAGTCAAGGAAGGGAGCCAGGAGGCCTGTGTGGTTGAATAGGGATCTGTTGGGTATGCTCAAGCAGAAGAGGAGAGTTTACAGGTCGTGGAAGCAGGGGCTGGCCACTTGGGAAGAATATAAGTCTGCTGTTAGAGGATGTAGGAAGGCAGCTAGGATAGCCAAGGCCTCCTTAGAATTACAGCTGGCGAGAGGGGTCAAGGACAGCAAAAAGAACTTTTTCAAATACATAGCAGATAAAACTAATACCAGAGGCAATGTAGGCCCACTGATGGATGGGGTGGGTGCTCTGGTGGCAGAAGATACAGAGAAGGAAGAATTACTGAATGCCTTCTTTGTCTCTGTCTACTCTGCCGGAGGCTGTCCTCAGGAGCCCTGTACCCCTGAGGCCCCGGACGAAGCCAGGTCAATGGAGGAGTTTGCTTTAGTCGATGAGGACTGGGTTAGGGAGCAATTAAATAGTCTGGACATCCATAAATCCATGGGTCCAGATGGGATGCATCCGCGGGTGCTGAGGGAGCTGGCTGAAGTCATTGCTGGACCGCTCTCCATCATCTTTGCCAAGTCTTGGGAAACAGGGGAGGTGCCCGAGGATTGGAGGAAAGCAAATGTCACTCCAGTCTTCAAAAAGGGCAAGAAGGAGGACCCGGGTAATTATAGACCGATCAGCCTCACCTCTGTCTCTGGGAAAGTAATGGAACAGCTTGTCCTTGGTGCCATCTCAAGGCATATCAAGGATAAGAGGGTTATTAGGGGTAGTCAGCATGGCTTCACCAAGAGTAGGTCATGCTTGACCAACCTCATAGCCTTTTATGAGAATGTAACAAGATGGATGGATGATGGCAGAGCGGTGGACGTGGTCTACCTTGACTTCAGTAAAGCCTTTGACACAGTCTCCCACAGCATCCTCACAGCTAAGTTGAGGAGGTATGGTCTAGACAATAGAGTAATGAGGTGGGTTGCAAACCGGCTTAAGGAGAGAAGCCAGAGAGTGGTAGTCAATGGTGCGGAGTCTAGTTGGAGGCGAGTATCTAGTGGAGTGCCTCAGGGGTCAGTACTGGGGCCAATATTATTCAATATATTCATTAACGATTTGGACGAGGGAATAGAGTGTACTATCAGCAAGTTTGCTGATGACACTAAGCTGGGAGGGGTGGCTGACACGCCAGAAGGCTGTGCTGCCATCCAGCGGGACCTGGACAGGCTGGAGAGTTGGGCGGGGAATAACCTAATGAAATTTAACAAGGGCAAGAGTAGAGTCCTGCATCTGGGCAGGAACAACCCCAGGTTCCAGTATAGGTTGGGAAATTACATATTAGAGCGCAGTGTAGGGGAAAGGGACCTGGGGGTCCTTGTGGACAACAGGATGACCATGAGCCAGCACTGTGCCCTTGTGGCCAGGAAGGCCAATGGCATCTTGGGGTGTATTAGAAGGGGGGTGGTTAGTAGATCGAGAGAGGTCCTCCTTCCCCTCTACTCCGCCCTGGTGAGACCACATCTGGAATATTGTGTCCAGTTCTGGGCCCCTCAGTTCCAGAAGGACAGGGAACTGCTGGAGAGAGTCCAGCGTAGGGCAACGAAGATGATTAAGGGAGTGGAGCACCTCCCTTATGAAGAAAGGCTGAGGGAGCTGGGTCTCTTTAGTTTGGAGGAGACTAAGGGGTGACCTTATTAATGTTGATAAATATATAAAGGGTGAGTGCCATGAGGATGGAGCCAGGCTCTTCTTGGTGGCAAACAATGATAGGACAAGGGGTAATGGGATCAAGCTGGAACACAAGAGGTTCCGCTTAAATTTGAGAAAAAACTTCTTCTCAGTAAGGGTGACAGAGCACTGGCACAGGCTGCCCAGGGAGGTTGTGGAGTCTCCTTCTCTGGAGACATTCAAAACCCGCCTGGACATGTTCCTGTGTGACCTTACCTAGGTGTTCCTGCTCCAGCAGGGGGATTGGACTAGACGATCTTTTGAGGTCCCTTCCAATCCCAAACATACTGTGATACTGTGATCTCTGCCACACACACAGAAAATGCTTCTGTGCATTGTGCAAAACCAGCTGCTATATCCTTTCATTTGAGGGCAATCCTTTTGTAGTTGACTGAGGTGTTATGCAAAGAAATGCTTACATTTGGTAGTTCATCCTGGTACAATTTTACAATCACATTTTAAGAAACATAGGAAAGTCTATGGCAAGAAAAAAATAAAAAGATTACTCCCTTTCTAAATTTAGCTTACAAGCCGGTTCTAGGGCTAGAGCTTGAAGGAGGGTCCTCAATCCCAAAGGTCAGTGCCTTCTTCACTAGGCTGACAGCTATTTTGTGACAAATACCTCTTTCTCTCCTGCCCCTCACTCCATTTCAAACCTGAGATAGGTTCCTGACAATATTTTTGACAAAAGTTACACCTCTGTTCTCTCTCTCTTCAATTTAGTATGCTTCCACGTAATACTAGCTATGCTTTGAACCACAGAGTTGAGCTCACATGTAAGCATTTTGTTGACAGAGACATAATAAGTAGTTTAGAAGAATTTGTTTAAGCAGTAAGGTACACATTTAATTTTCATACTCAAATACCATGCTTCTTAAAAAGTCATTCCAAAGATTTCAGATTGTCTCCAGAACAGCAAATACTCTCCAAAACTTGTAAAAACTGTCAACTTTGCCTTTGTTGTGAAAGACAAAGTGAGGTATAAACAGAAAGAGCACAGCAGGTGAAGTTGGATCCATTTCCTACAGAATCCTTTATTCTCCCGTTGGGGACATTTTTTTGGTTTTAGGATTAGCAGTTTGCCAAATCCGCCAAGATAACATTCGAATACTAAAGTGCAAGAGGTTACCCCATGAAAAAGTTAAACTTCTAGCAAAAATTATTAAGAAACAGTCATGAAAATGAATTCTTACACATACAATGTAGTACAAAGTTCCACTGATATTCAATCATGTACGAAAATGGATTTCAACAGATTGCTTTTGAGCATGAGTTCAGCCAGACATTTACTTTGTTCTTTCAGAGTTTAAGTGCTGTTGGGGAATGAAAATTCTGGCACTGAAATGTTCAAGACAGTTTTTCAGCTCAGATTTATTTCTGTTCTCTAATTATTCCAAACTCTACTGTGTATTTTTATGGAGAAGGAAAAAAAAAAACAAAAAACAAAAAACAAAAAAAAAAAAAAAAAAAAAACAAAAACAAACAAAAACAACAACAAAAAGAGAAAGCAACTTCCACAAATTGGAATGCTAATTAGCTTTAACATAATACAACTTAATGACTTTGAAAAGATCGCTGCAGTTAATAGACTTCGTGAGAAGAATTAAGTGAAGTAGTTGCCTCATCTTTTTTGTGCTGGGCACTGGAAACTTATTATACTTTCCCTTCCTCCCCTTTGAGAAATTTCTCTAGTAAGAGAAATGAACACGGAGAGGCCTGAAAAGAGATTCCATGTTAGCAATTAAAACACTTTCTCAAAACCTTTTATTTCTCAATTGTATTTTGTGAAGGCTTGTGGGTAGTAAGACAAGCAAGGAAAAAGGTGGAGTGTATTGCTATGGGCAGTACCTGAAGGACAGAAAAGCAGGGAGGAGAGAAAAGAAATTGTGTCTCAGATACAAAGTTTCTGTTTGATTGGTTTTGCGTCAGTTATGAGTGGAAAAAATAAAATAAAATCACTTATTAGATGTGAACTGATACAACTCTCAAGGTAGCGACTTCCAAAGGGCCCAGTTAACTCAGGAGTGCCCTTATAAAAGGTCCCTCTGTGAGTATCACTGTGAGAAAGCACCAGGAATGCGTTCCTGACTAGTTACAACTTTTCAAATAATCAACTACCTCCACTTGCAATGCCCCAGCAACCTGATAGCCCATCACAGGTCTAGTGCCTCCACTTCTACTCCACTGAAGAAAACCATCTCTCTCCTTTTCAAGTGCAAAGATGGAGTACAAAAATCAACCTACATGATAAGTGCAGAATTTTTAATTACACAGAGAGAGAAAAAGATCCAGTCAAGGGTCATTGATCCTGAATATGCAGTCCTGCCATTCAGACTTATCCCTTACTGCCAGCAAGCCTACTTCCCAAAATAGGACAGCTAGCATTCTCACAGGTCCCATTTGAGATCATAAGGTGAACACTGAGAAGCTGCATTCTCTCACTACCCCTTGACCATCTAATGCCTAACGCTTTTTGAACATGAACCATTCTTGCTCTGGAGGCCTTTGACTTGCTCTTTCTAATGACTGATTTTATCACAGGTCAGGGGTAAGTGCTTCCAAAAATTCCACATCTAGGGAGCCTCATTGACCAAACAGAGGAGCCTACTAGAGTGTGTCACACTTCTTCCCTGCCCAAGACCAGTTCTTTTCTTCCAAGACAAGATCAAAAGACAGCCTTTTTGTATGCCCAGGACACATTAGTCAATATGTACATTCAGCATCACAAAAATAGATTAAAATATATAGCAATGGCTATGTTTACATGCACACTCACAGCCACTTTCTCAATTTGTTCAGCAAATTCCTCTGTCATAGGTAATTTCTCAAAGTTCCATATATTTCTGAATTTTAATAGTTTTCTCCCTATTAAGGATCTGATACTTATCTACCCTTGAGACAACAGAAATTAGACTTAAAAAAAAAAAAAAAAAATAAAATGACAAGTGTTTACCAGCATAGTGTTTCTGGTTGAGTTACAGACCATATGAAAATAAAGTAAGCTACTAGTCACAGGGTCATGCAACTTAAATGTGTGTATTGGTGGAAAGACATATCATTTAGGGCAAAGTTAAGGAAACAGTCTCAAGGTTCAGTACCTCAAGAGGATGAAGTCATGGAGGACAATACTTAGATAAAATCTCATTAAAGGGGAAAACATCTATACACAACTGTAAACATAATTGCAATTAGATACCTACATATGCTGTGGCTGTTGCTATGAGTGAAGTTTCTAAAAAGCTGGAGTAGTCTACAGAGACCAGCAACCATTTTAATTTCATTTCAGCAAAGGCTGTAAAGAAAATTCAAATGCTCTCTTTCTCTCTGATGGAGCTTTATTCTTCCTATTATTTTGTTGTCCTTAATTTAAAATTAGAGTCATTGCAACAGAAAATATCTGATTGCTCTTTGAATGCAAAGAAACAAAAAGGAACAGATTAGCAAGGTGACTTGCTGGTACTGATGCCTGTTGCTGGAATCTTTTGTCATGAAATTATTTTCAGAAAGCAAGTAGAATCTGTCAAGTCCTTAACATTAGTCTTTTTCTCTCTAACAGTATTTCCACAGATTAATTAACTGAAATGTCATTCTCTTATAGCTGCATGCACTCTACAGAAGAGTACTTGGTAGCTGCTGTGTGTTTTGGATCAAACAAAGCTCTGCAGGGATACAGTCATAATTCCAGTAAATTACTGTTGCAGTGGAATGCTACAGAATAGCTTTTCAGACAGATTCCGGGAAAAATCTTGGCCCAAATGCATTTTCAGAGCAAAAGATTCACCACAGCCCTTTCTTCGCCATTAGAGGTAATCTTTAGTTGCCTTTCTACATGCGTTCTGAGGAAGAATGATGCTACTTTTTAGTAGCCCTCACTTGGGCCATTACACTTTGGTGGAAATACTTTATTTCAGAACACTCATACCTAAGGTATAGCAATATCACATTTATTTAGTAACACAAAGAGTTATTATGAATAACTCCTGTTTGTCTGTTTAGTTAACCTTCATCACACAAACAGCACACGCAAACACACTCTCTTGTACAGTCTTGTAGGTTCAGTCTTTTCAAACCTTGAACATCAGACCCGAAATTAATCTCTACATTCTAAATATTTCAAAGACACAAGTGACTTATACAAAATTTGCTTCTTACTCTGTTAAGGCAAATGCCCTTGTATAGTCAAAAATATAAATGTGTCTTCATCTTCAGAGAAAAAAACAAAACCGTAATAACACAGCCATGCTGGTATGAGCAAAAGTGCTGGAGAATAGTTCACCAGGCTGAAATGCTGCAAGTGACTTCACATGAACTTGCATTGCCCCTTGCTGACTTAGGGAAATCTGAGACTTTTTGCCCTCATCAATGGCTCTTACCTCCTTAATGTCCATTCTCAGTGACAAAAGATCACAGTCTCTTTTTCAAAGGATTTTCCTTTTGTTTTCTTTTTCCCCTTTCATTACTATTCTTAAAATAAGACCAAGAAAAGGGTGCAGCTCTGATTATCTGCTTCCAAACAGTGTAATGATTCCCCCCTTGCAGTTTTCCCTGTCATGGTCAAAATGCAAAGCAGTTATACACTGTCATTTAAGAGTAAATGACACCTAGTGTAAACCCTGCAGAGGTAAATCAATAAATATACAAACAGGTAGCAAAAACACATTGGAAAAAAACAAAAACACATTTTGCACCTGAACCTTACAAAAAGCCAGTCTGAATACTAGAATTATTTGAACAACAGGAAAAGGAAAAAAAAAAAAAAAAAAAAACCACACAACACTATCCACTACAATATAATTACTGTAGAAGCCATAGAAGCCAGAGGGACAAAAAGTCCTTTGAATTCTTGCCATTCTCTGAGCAACTACTAAACTAACAGTTAAAAGGGGCTGAATGCTTTCTAGCCTAATATAGGAAAGCATTATGACAATCCTGCTCCTGAGCTTCTCTGAGCTTAAATCAGCATGGGTATATTAAAATAACGTCATATAAGTTTCCTCATGAAACTATCATTTTGCTGTTACCTGGAGGGATACTGTAAGATACACTGTAGTACTATAAATGTAAATATTCTGTACACCAAGTGTTCTGTGAGAATGGAAACTTAATGATGTTTATATTACAACATCACTGCTGGAGTTAGGGTTGTATTAGCATTTCTGTGATAATCCACCCCACCATTTCCCAGAGGTTTATAACTCAACTATAAAAATTTACTACCAGTCAAAATTTAACATATCAAGTCCACTTCAAGAGTAACTAATTAAAAAAAAAAAAAAAAAAAGAGGAGATGGCTATCCGCATGTTTTGAGATTGAGAATGTGTATATAAATAAGTTAAACATATGTTTTGGTGTTCAATTTAATGGGAAAAAAAAAATAGTCTGAAGGCATCAAGTGGGTAAATATGACAAACAATTAAAATATAATTTCCAAAACACTTTATGAAGAATCAAAGTAACTGCTAGGAATAAAACCTGATGAAAATTGCCCAGATCCTGTATTTCTTTAATATATGTTTATTTTTCTGCCTAGTAAAGCCCTAATTTTCATCCTGTTCTGTTTAAGGACACAGCATTGATTTTGCTGGTACAGCTGCAGATTCGGTCCCTGAGTTATTGATATGCTTTTAAAATACAGGATACACTGTAATGTAAACTGAGCCATAGAAGAGTTTCTTCTCCCTAAACTTACTTCTTTCTCCCCAGAGCTCAGCATTTCCATACTACAGATTTAATTCACCCTGGTAGCCATCATGTCCAGCTCAAATCCTATGTAGCTGTGCAGGGATCAAAGCCTTCACCTCCTTATTCTAGTGCCTATACATTTTGAGGCCTTTTGTTTGCTCAGATCACATCTCATATGACTAAGGCAGACACAGTTCTTTCTATATCCACACCTGTATTGGGAAGCTTTGATACTTACTTTTATTTCCATTTATTTTACTTTGTTATTGCCAATGTTTACGTTTTACCTTCTTGAATATGAATGAGGTTTATTGCTAAGGTCTAGGCTATTGCCGTAAGCTATTCTAAAGAAGTGTAAATTATTCTTTCTTCTGTAAGACTCTGTGCATTATCTGAGCTCAAACTCAATATATATTTTTCCTTAGAAGAATAACCATGGAGTTCTGTAGCATAGCCCAGAACTGGGAAATTGGTTGTGGAGTGGGTGAGCACATGTAAATTTGAAACTAAGATTTCAGAACTACCTGAAATTACCTCTGTGAAGCTTCAGTTTTTGCCTAGGAAGTTAAGAGGAATCTTAATATTCTCACATCAGCTAAAACTATTTGCATGACAATTGGATATACAAGAGAATTTGAAGCAGAATTTGAAAGATAAACACTGGAAACAGTTCAGTAACCAAAATCTTGTTGTGTGGGGCATACCATTACAGACTTGAAGAGTGAGAACAGTGTTTGTTAGCTGTTCATCATTGACTGTATCTCTGCATTGCACAACTGCAAACAGACCATACACTGAAGAGTATATGTGTAAAATATATAAGAGATACACAAAAATTTCCAATGTAAGTATTTCATTCTTTAACATTCTCTGGTTCTGGAGAAGGATGACTGAGAGTCCAAAGCAGTGCAATACTTAAAACAGAAGTCTTTAAGATGTATCCGAGTGAGATGAAGAAATTATTCAACTCTAAAAAGCTTGTGATGGCAACAGTATGCAGTGATGTGCATGGGGAAAAAAAAAAAAACCACACCAGTTTTTGAGCAGAAAGATGAAAATGAGGGCAAGAAGGAGTCACTTGAAACTGACTAAATCCTTTCAAATAAAAACATTTATTTACTTAGTGAAATAACCATGAAGTTAAGAACAAGAAAAGCACAACAGCTTTGAGGATTAGTATCAGAGTATCAAATAGTGCTGTCTACTTTCTGAGAGAATATGCTTGCACTTTCTGATCAGTCACATGTTACTTCTCCCCTTAATAGTTTCTAGTCCTAACACTCCAACAATATGACGGTATTTGTTTTTCTTCAGATTAAACCACTGCACATAACTCATGTTACAGAAGATTCAGGGAATTATTACCATAGAGTAATTCAAAAGGTAGCAAGAATAGACCTTGAGATACCTGTGCATAATCATTATAGACAGACCTCTGCCAAAGGCGATCTTAAAAAAAAAACTTTGGTGAAGTAGATATGATACACTCTTCCATCAGTCCCTTCCTGCCCACCACATGGCCCTAAGGCCAACACCAAGTCCCAGCAAGGTGACTAGCCTGTCTGTAGGAGAGAAGGAAGAACAGAGCTCCAAGTGAAATATGAATTCAAAATCTGACCTTCACACCTGACACTTACTTTCCACACAAGCTGTATATTGGCTCTGCAGTCTCAGATCTTACCAGCTTTGATAAAGTTGCTACTTCCAGGCTTTCAGAGGGTCTTTTTTCTAACATTTCTCATTTTTCCCCTCTTTCAGCTCCCTTTGCAGATGCACTGAATGATAAGTGTTATACAACTCAGCCTGGAGAACTCTCATGGAAATCAATTTTGCTAATGCACACACAGCATAAAAGAGGATATTTAACTGCAAAGAGGATGTTTTTTCCCTTGGACTGGAGAATAAGAGCAATCATTTGAGCTAGAGTTTCTGTATGGAAGTTGGAGAGAAGTGATGGTTTCCCCATGGATTAACATTTCCTGACTTTGCTCTTCACACAAAGGTTACAACTACTTATGTTATATGCAAGCTATGCATAATAATTAGAAACAGGGCACACTGTCTAAATCATCATACTTGTTAGCATTTCAATGCAGATATCATTTTAATCCTTGAATTTCTAATGTCAACAGTAGCTGCTTAGAGTTGTCATTGAAATCATTAATTTCCCTCCTCTTCAAACTGCATCTATGTGCACACATTGTTCATTGATTATGGTTTGGCATTTCTTCTAGGGTTTTTTAATCTTGCAGCAGATTTATCCACATGAGAACCTTTACTGGCAACCTAGTACATGTTATACACCAAATGAAAAGTATTGAAGTTACTTAAGACCCTATTCAACAGGATTATATTGTATAATAAAGGTCAGTTGTGATACATACTATTATGTTAACATGCAAAAGGATGTGCAGTAGTAGATGATGGGAAGGGTTTCTTTATAATAAAAGGTCATGCTTTAGGAATAAGTTTCAAATAACAATAGACAGACAGCGACAGTGGATTTTTGTAGGCTTATGGGAAAAAAATATTTTCATATCACGTGAAACTATCACTTTAAATCTGGAGTCAGAATCCCAAATCCCCACAGAGTAAAGAAAAATACCTGAGGAGCTTTAGAAAGAAGCTTTAGTAAGGGCTCTGAGCTGGTGTGGTTGTTTCCATCAGCTGGTTTCTTGGTAGTGGATCTATCCATTCATACTAAACTCATACCAAAAAGTCCTCCCAGTGACTTTTGACATCATACGTCAAGAATACAAGCATTTTCTGTGATGTGTCATAGTCAGTAACAGCTAACTAAATCAAAACATTCCCTGATAATTAAAAATAAGTATGTTGGATATTTTTTGACCAATGATTGCCTCCATCACCATTCTTCCAGATTTCCTGTGGTTTGGAAAAGAAAGGAGGAAGAACATCTCTTCTCTGCAGTTTCCTTGTGGAAGGTGATGTGTGTCTCAAGGTACTTAAGGCCCTGTGCAAGTCAGTTTTGAAACATAGTTCATGCATTAATTATGAGATTTCACCGAAATGTAAATCTGAGTGATTTTTGTTTGTTCCCTTGGTCTTAAATGAAACAACATTTACTAAGTCCAAGGAATCATTTTCAGAGTTCAAATTCTAAAGAGAAATGTGTGGTATGGTAAAAATTATTAATAAAAAATAAATACATGTCCAAGCAAATAAAGCTTCTGCACTATAAAACTTCACATTTGTCTGTGTTAATGTTTAATGCATTTGTAAAAAGCAGTCCTGTTTTGCAGAGTAGAGCCACAAACGCGTCCTGCAACCTACTAGCACTTACAATCACAGCATGAGTCCAAAGAGGATTGTCAGAAATGCGTCATCCATGTTTGATAGATCAGAGGAACCGCACAGAGTGTATTAAAGGCATATTATAGTTACTAACAAGAAAGTGAATGCAAAACTATTTTGAGTTAGCTCTAAAGTTAGACATTAACTTATCATTTGACTGGCTTAAGCACACTTAGGAAATTAGCAGTAATGTTGGAGCTTGCTAAAAGAACAACTTAGTTATGACCTACAGAAACCAATCATACAACAGGGATCTAAAAAAAAAAAATGCTAATCATAATGTTTAGTAAATGGTATATCTTTCCACTATAACAAGACAAAAATACACATTGAAAGACTTTGACGCGCCCCAGTATAACCAGTTTACACCCATGTTATTGAGAACAAAACATAGCCCATAGTTCCTTAGGCATTTCTATAAAATTCCTAATAACATATCTGGAAACTGCCTTCTATCTCTGAGTAACTAAGATATGTAGCATTTTAAAACAATAAGAATTCAGAACACAGGCAGGATATATTTCCTCTAGCATTTATTCCGATGGTTTTGCACTGGGTTACTTCAGTGATATTGTTGCAGTCCCTGCATTTGTGTCCGGGTAGGAGTACCACGATCCGCCAGAGCAATGGAAAATATTTCCAACTACATTTACAAGCTATTTCACTTTCAACTTAAAAAGCCATTTAAAGGTGTTTGGTGTTTTTTGCTTGTTTTGGTGTTTGGGTTTTTGTTTTTGTTGTTGTTGTTGGGGTTTTTTTACACCTAGAGAGTATAGATACCAGTAAAAATTAAAGCACTGAATTGAGTAATTGCACAGAATTTCAATGAAGTGTTAATATTTACAGTAAACATGATTCCAAATAAACTTGTTAGATTCAGACATAGAAATACAAGCTCAAGTTATTCTCCCTTGAAAGATAAAAAAGGGCGGGGGATCTCAGCATAGTCTCAAGCTCATCACACACATGGACAAGACACAAGTGGAGCTTGAGACTTGACTTCTTGGTTACTGAACAAAAGCTTAACCCTCCAGACTTGTCTGGAAAATAGCTTTAAACAGGTGAAAATAAAATACAATTAATGGAAAAGTCAAATTATTTGAAGAGCCATTTGAGGCAGCAGGGGAAAAAACAAAAAAAAAAACAAAAAAAAAAAAAAAAAACAAAAAAAAACAACTCAAAATAAAATTAAGTTTTCCAACCTGAATAAATCTTTGTGGAAAATACTAAAACTAACAAAAAAAAAAAAAAAAGGACGAAAATTAAATAGAAATGGAATTATGAGTACACTAGAAAACACAGTATAATAAACTGCAAGTCAGCCTCTTGGGGAAAGATTAAAAATAAGAACTGTAAACTATATGAGAAGTATTTTGTAGAAACTGCATCTTGTTCAAAAATAAAGCAACCTAACTTATCTTCCCAGATGCAACATTCAGCAGTTTAATTTGGTAAGCTAAGTACTGTTTTTGATCTTTTAGCTTATTGCTGCCTAACTAGCTTTAATTGCAATGTTTACTTTTAATCGACATTCAGCAACTCCTTAAGTTATTATGCCAACAACAGGTCTTTACTATGTAAAAAGGCTCAAGAATATCTTGAAGTCAGACGAACCAGTTAAAATGCTGTTCAGATTTCTCAAAAGACTAAAGACAACATTCCAAAAATCACTGCAAACCTTTTCTATCAAAGGAGGAGTCAAAAATTACTTAAAATCCACTGTTGTAGTTACTGTCTTGCACACAAGAGATGCAGGGCATACCACCACATCATCTCCAAAACTGTTTATGATTGAACTGTAATTTGTAAGACAAGATTTTCAGAAATATGTCATGTGATTAGGAATGCACTTTTGTGCAGAATTCACTTATGTGTTTAAGGTAAATTGGCCTCTAGAGGGGCATTTTCCAAAGTATACACTATGGTAAAGCCAGTCAGACCAAGATTTCCTTCTATCAGATTCCCTAGGATTATAGTCTCAGTAAAGGTAAACACTGATTTACCAGACAGAATGGGTGGAGCATTGAACTACTAGAATACCACATCCTCTACCATTAATTTGGCAGCAAGAAGTCAAGTTCTTCAGTTTCATGGGGCAGTTTATGTCAGGGAATGAAACGCATTATATATGGGTGTCTCTGTGTTAGTTTCAATGTGCACTGTAGTGCTGCAATGGAGACACAGTGACAGATTGGCAACCACATAATTTGAGCCTCTAGAGAGTTTGATTTTTTTTGTTATTAGCCCCTGTGTTGTTGCATATATAGCTGGAGAGATGTAAGTATATTCGTTTTATTCTTAGTATGCTACAATCCCACCTGTATTTTACTTTGTAGTTAGACCTTTAGGGAGTAGCTCTCAGGTTGATTATGCCGGGAAACTTCCCAGGAAAATGTCATTCAACCTTTGTATCTTGTCTCCTATCCCTCTCTGCTATATCCACCTCTCTTCCTCCTGAAATATTCTCCTTCACATCAAAAGTTTACTGTTCTTTTGAAGTAATAGGAATGAAGGACAAGAGAGAGAGCTGGCAGGTCCAATAGACCCCGCATTGAAAAGTTCCTAAGGATGTGGGAGAGAGGAAAGAAACAAGAATTACTGCAATTCAAGATGAAGAAGTTGGAGGTTGGGATGCAAGGATTTTTGGGCAAGTCAGTGGAAAGAAGAGGAAGGTATACTTATGTTTGCACACTTTTTTTTTTACCAAAAAAAGTAAGATTGCATGAAGTTTCTGACATGTACTGCAATAGGTTATTCATTAAATCCTTGCTTTTCCTCCATTCAGTCAGCTTCTTGGTATCACTTCAAAATGAATCCAAGCTTAAACAAAAGCCTTATAGAAAATATCTGCAAAGCTATTCAGAGTGAGTACAATAGGTGACAACTTTTGGAATGACAGAAAGACGATGCTGATATGTTAAGACATTTCATCCATTTAAAATCTTTCTTCCTTTTATCAAGTATGTTTTAATTTTTATAAGATCCTAGAGCTAGAAAGAGGTCTCTTTAATTATAAATGTGAAAGAATAAATACAAATCTTTAGCTTGCAACACTTCACTTTAGATTTAAGAATAAATTTGATTTAGAACATTCCTTTATTGTATACCAGGTTTTAGTAACTGGAAGTCAAAGCCACTGAAGACTGAAAGAACAAGGTAACCAGCTTGGCTTTGAGAGGCTCCTCTCAGACAAAGATACAACATACAGATGTCCTAAAACTCATCTGGAAAGAATGCTGTGCACTCCATATGCATTATTTGCAGGTAAAAATGCCTTTTTCTCTGCTTGGAATTTGCAAAACCTGCTCATTTCAATCCTATAAATATTCCTTTAAATAAAAAGAAGGTATAGTTGCTAATAGTCTGATGTCTCATCTTTGAAGACTCTCAGAAGAGAGAAGACTTTCTTCCTTTTCTCTTCATCACTCCAGGTATCATTAACAAAGATGAGAAGGCACCACAATAATAATAAAGCCCCAGTTCTGTCTTCAAATATACACAGACAATTCCAACACTGCAAAATCAATAGCCTGGGCTTCACCCAGAAATGAAAGCAGCAGGGCAGTGATTACACTTCAGTGATATGAACAGACAGGACTGCAGCTCTGCCAGTCAGCTCACCATCTGGGCTTGGATGAAGCAAGGAAATAGAGTCTGGAGAACAAGTTATTTCCCCTAGCCACAAAAGAAACAGCTTCTCCTAGATCCTGCACAGTGGTAGATTTTAAGTACCTTTTAAACAAAATAAATGTATGGATCATAGCAGAGAACAGGGAGTGCAACTGGTACCATTGTGCAAACTCCTCCTCTAAGCAGCAGCAGCTCTGGTTTCACCGAACCACTTAACCCAGAAATAGATGGAAAAATCAAGAAGGTAAGCTGAAGATCATCTACTCAATGATGTTAATTCAAAGTGATTCCACCAGCTTTTCAGCAGACTGCATATCAACTGTACATACCTGCAAGTCAACATCAGTAAAAGCAGTACGAAACATCAGTGTTTTGCTGAGATATAACAAGGGGAATATGTGTTCAGTAGTGGGCATGAGGAAAGCAGAGAGAGAGTTCAAATTATATATAATCCTTGATCATACATATCATGGATGTATCTGCACATTTTTGCAGCTTTTTTCTAATTCTATAGAATTTCATCTTCAAGGGCAGGGGGCCCTTGTAGAGCCTGCTATGCAAGGATCACAGGATAATTCAGCTTGGAATAGACCTCAGGAGGTCTCTAGTCCAACCTCCTGCTCAAAGCAGGGCCAATTCTGAGGTCAGCTCCTGGAGACTGGCTTCATCTTCTTGATAACCTCCTTGTAGGCATTGGGAGTGGTTACTAGGTGGCCTCAAAGCCATCTCTTCTTCAGGCTGAACAAGCCCAATTCTCTCAGTCTTTCCTCACAGGGCAAGTGCTTCAGCCCCCCACCATCTTTAAAGTAGTTGAACATTAGCTTCTAGATAGAAGTAGAGTACATGACAAATTCCTTCATTCATCCAGTAACAATTTTGGGAAGAAATACAACAGAAGGGTTAGAAATGAGGTAAGATACACTTTTTGATAGTGGTACTAAGATCTATACTGGTCAAGTAAAATACCAAACTGCTATACTGAAAAAATATTGCTATAGCATCTCATATAGGAGATAATTCATAAAATCACAGGGAAATTCAAGTTGGAAGGAGCTAATCTAGTCCAATCTCCTTCCCAAAGCAAGGTCGGCTGTAAAGTCAGGGTTTTAATTCTTCAGTCATCCATTATCACTGTCAGCAGATGAAGAATCCAACCTTATTTTCAAAAAATCCATTTCCTGCTCACATTTCATTATAGGATTCTAAGAAATGAAAATATTTCATTATGAACATGGGAATTATAAGGCAAGAGGGAGCGGTAGCCATCTGTAGTAGAACACACTGCTCCTGTTTACATTCATCTCATCAGTTTGTTTACAGTGAACCCTCCTGAACCTCTTATTGCTAGATAGGATGCCTTCCTTTTGTGTTAAGCAGGCTTATGCTTAAAGTCAGAATGAGCAGATGGAAAGAAAAGTTTTAACAACAAGAGTGCTCTTCCATTGTACTTATGATGACAAAACAGTACAAAGTGTCAGCAGTAGGCAGAGTCTGCTGCCATCTACAATATTAGGTATATTGCTGGTTTTCTCAAATCCAGAGTAGGCTGTTTCTGAGCAACTTGAAACATGCAGAAACAATTTAAAAAAAACCTATTCAAGCGAGGACAAAATTCAGAGGAAGTATTTTATTCCATGCCTTATCCTTTTGTATATAATAAATATAAAAGAGGCAGTCAACCCTACAGCCTTGGTACAGAGGCAGTGCACAGGCACAATTCACCTGCCTCTGCTTTTGCTGCTTTTCAGTCAGGGGCACCTTGGGCACAGGCAAGAGGGGGGAATGAATGCCTCAAACAGGCAATTACAGCCTGCTTCTACCTGACCTCCTCAGTGTTACATCGAAACACAGCAGTTTGCACAGCAGTTTCTGGGCTCTGCTTCTAGATCTTCCTTAGCTCCTGGGATCGCTGGAGGACTCCTGGCAACTCTGTGAGGAGTATCAGGGTCCCTTTTGCTGCCAGGAAAGGACAGTTACAGGAGGCTGCAGCTTCTAGCAAGCTTTAGCAGCTTCTAACAAGATCTGTCAGCTGTTCTCAATTAAGCAGGCACTACCTTTTCAGCAGGTGCTAGAGAGAGGCCTAGAGCAGCAAAATTTGTGCAGAAGGGAGCCAAAAAATTCTTTATACGTGCCTACACAGCCACAGTGACTTGACATAGGGCACAATCCCCACTGGAGCAACTAGCCCTGGCACCCTCTTTGATGACTGAGGACTGCTTGGAAGAGACAGGATCCACCTGAGTGGAGCAAAAGCATCTTTGCCAATGGACTGGCCAGATGAATGAGGAAAGCTTTAAACTAGGAAGAGGGAGGCCAGGAGAGATGGTAAGACCCAATACAGCAAAGAAGCAATAGACAAGTTGGCCAGGAACCAGCAATGTGCCCTTGTGGCAAAGGCAGCCAGCAGTCTCCTGGTTTGTGTTGGGAAGAGCATTGCCAGCAGGCTGAGAAAGGTGATTCTTCTCCTTCACTCAGCACGGGTTAAGCCATTGAGTGCTAGGTCCGGTCCTGGAATCCCCAGTACAAGGGAGACATGGACAATACTGTAGCAAGTCTATTGAAGATGATATGAAGATGATTAAGGGACTGGAGAATCTGTTCTATAGGGAAAGGCTGAGAGAGCTGAGACTCTTCAAACTGGAGAAAAGAAGGTTCACGTCTGATGGTGGGAGAAAAGAAGGTGGAGATAGACTTTTCTCTGTGGTACCAGCCACAATTCCAAATATATGCAATACCATTTAACCATCAGATAAGAAGAGAGGAAAAAAAAAAAATCCACATTTTTACTGTGAGGGAGATTAAACAGTGGAACAATTTGCCCAGAGAGGCTGTAGAGTCTTGGTCCTCAGAGATATTCAAAATCAGATTTGACACAGACCTGAGCAACCTGCTCTAACTGACCTTGCTTGGAGCAGAGGGACTGGACTGGATGATCTTCACATCCCCCCTCCCACCTCAATGAGTCTGTGGTTCTGTGACTCATTTGGTCGCCTTTGCAAACACATGATCAAAGTACAGGAACCGTTCATCGTGTCGTGTATACGCTTGTGGTCACTTGATGGGAACATTCATCTGTTTTAGCGATATTACAAGAGTGCATTCACATCCGTAGCAAAAGAGGATCGTGACCTATAAGCCCTGGAGTACTGTAGGAACACATGTATGCCACACCACACTGGAAACATTTGGAACTGCTGATGGAGTAGATCTTTTTATATAAAAATCCTAAGTGGTAACAGAGATGTTATAATTAGCCATGGATTCAAAGCTTCACCAAAAAAAAAAAAAAAAAAAATCTAATGATTTCACAATATAACAGCAGAGATGAGGAAACTCCCCAGGAAGGTGTTCTGTATTGGAATATTTTTGCAATATTTTTGCATCCTTTCTCGACTCTGCATACAAGACTGTACTTGCTAACAAAAGAATTAGAAAGATTGAAAACATGTTCATTAGAACCAGGGATGAAAAAAAAATGGCCATCCAGTTTGCAAATATATTTCTAGTTTTCAGAATTTCTTATTTCATACTGGTTTGAAACAGAAATTGTTGGGTTTTTTTGTTTGTTGCTGGGGTTTGGGGGGGGGGGGGGGTTGTGTGGGTTTTTTATGTGATTTTTTTTTGTTTTATATTTTTGTTTTATTTGTTTGGGGCTTTTTGGTTTCCCTTTTTTTTTTTTTTTTAAGTCCCAAAAAGGAAAATCCCACTCAATCCCACTTCAGACTAATCCATTGACTCTGGCACCTACAAAGGAAAGCATAGCTGGAGGTTCGCTCTCCTGCTTTGAATTAAACAAAGCAGGGACTTGAAGTTTTCTCCAGAATCCCAGTCAATGCCTTATGGGCTAATCCAGTGGATTAAGCAACAAAAAGGCTATGGGGCTAATATGACTTTACTATCCCTTTACAATACCAAGCACTAAAATAAATCAGAGCTCTAAGAATCACAGAATGTTAGGGATTGGAAGGGACCTCAAAAGATCATCTAGCCCAATCCCCCTGCCGGAGCAGGACCACTTAGATGAGGTTACACAGGAAGGTGTCCAGACGGGTTTTGAATGTCTCCAGAGTAAGAGACTCCACAACCCCCCTGGGCAGCCTGTTCCAGTGCTCTGGCACCCTCACTGAGAAGAAGGCTTCTCAAAGGCTTGAGAAGAAGGCTTCTCAAATTTAAGCGGAACATCCTGTGTTCCAGTTTGAACTCATTACCCCTTGTCCTACCATTGGTTGTTACCGAGAAGAGCCTGGCTCCATCCTCATGACACTCACCCTTTATATATTTATAAACATTAATGACGTCACTCCTCAGTCTCCTCTTCTCCAAACTAAAGAGACCCGGCTCCCTCAGCCTTTCCTCATAAGGGACATGCTCCACTCCCTTAATCATCTTGGTTGCCCTGTGCTGGACTCTCTCCAGCAGTTCCCTGTCCTTCTTGAATTGAAGGGCCCAGAACCGGACACAATATTCCAGATGTGGTCTCACCAGGGCGGAGTAGAGGGGAAGGAGAACCTCTCTCAGCCTACTAACCACACCCCTTCTAGTACACCCCAGGATGCCATTGGCCTTCCTGGCCACAAGGGCACAGTGCTGGCTTATGGTCATCCTGCTGTCCACCAGGACCCCCAGGTTCCTTTCCCCTACACTGCTCTCTAACTCCCCAACTTATACTGGAACCTGGGGTTGTTCCTACCCAGAAGCAATACTCTACACTTGCCCTTGTTATATTTCATTACATTTTTCCCTGCCCAACTCTCCAGCCTGTTCAGGTCTCGCTGGATGGCAGCACAGCCTTCTGGCGTATCAACCACTCCTCCCAGCTTGGTGTCATCAGCACCCTTGCTGATAGTACACTCTATTCCCTCATCCAAAGGCTTCTTTTCCTGCCACACACTTTATCTTCTTAGCAGACAATAACCATTATAAATGTTAACATTTTATGGAAAACAGAAAAATAGGCCAAAAAAAAAAAAGTTGAAATCTAAAAGGAGGCATTTCTTAGGTGGGGGTTTGTTTGGTTTATGGAGAACCTTTTCTACTACCAAGCACATTGCACAGCATGATTACAGTGTTAGCAGAAGTCCTTTTTAGGAGAGCAAGGCAATCTGTGGGATGAATCAGGTTTTTAAGAACAACAACAAAAACCAAGACAAAATAAGAACCACCACCACAAAAATCAAGAAGTTAAAAAACATAATACCTGTTTGTGAATCTTATACCAGCACCTTGCAGTTATATGGTGTATATATATATACACACCTGCACACATGCACAGCAACATGCGATATCACGGCTCTTTGCATAGACACACCAGAGCTCGTTTTAAACTAACCAGATAATTGTTGCTATTGGCATAATCACAGCAGCTCGGTGCAGACTGGGAGACCTACTTGATAAGCTTACTCAAGACCCTTTTGGTAACCCCTACTAAGACCTACGCTTCCAAAGTAGTTCTAATAGCAATATTTGAAATAGAAAGTTTAAAACTAACCTCATTTATTGGCACAAGGTCTAGTTACTCAATACCACTGGAAAAATATTCTCTAACACTAAGTCATCCATGGACAAAGAAAGGGAGCAGACTATTAAGCTGCCAAAGAGGCAGAGGCCTTATAAATTATACTGCTTTTATAATCACCTAAGAAAGACCTATCTGCGTCTTTGTTCAAAGGTTCACATCATAATATTTCAGAAGACACAGTCTTTCCTCACTAAGAAGCGGCCATGGCGGGGGTTATAGAGACTATAAGAGTGAGACATTCATTTCAGAAGACTCAGGCTTGTTAACCAAAACATCCTTTAGGATGCCTTCTTATTCCAGCTATCTGATCAGTCTCTGTCTCTCTCCCAATTCTAGGTTAACCAAAGCCCAGAAGTATCTTCAAGTATCCCAAGATATGGCAGGAGCCATGAAATTCAAGCTCTTCAATCTAGCCTTTCTCCAGAAAGGAGAGAGGCAAATAGACCAACATTTAATTGCTTCAACCACTGTGTTGTTTAATCACCAATTAGACCTCATTTCTCATCTGCTGAGTTCAACATATTGATTTCCAGTCACACGCTCTCCTTGTTTACTGTAAAGAAGTGCCTCCTCTCTGCTCAGAAAGAGCAGCGTGTGGGCCCCACTCGTGCCCCGAGGCCGCTGGCTGTGTGCCCGCCCCAGCGCAGCGCTCGGCAGCCCCTCAGCGCACAGCTCTGCCTGTCCCTGCGCGGCCACCCCAGGAGCAGGACGTTTCATTGCAGATGCAGCTGCGCGCTAACAGGTCGGAAAGCTTCAGGCTGAAGCTGGCTCGAAGCAGGCATCTGACTGTGCAGATACTACAGCTGAAAGCAGCCCTTGGGTCGTGCCTGCAGAGCACTCTGCTCATGTTAGTTTTCTAACTTTTTCAGACTTTTCTTAGAATAATTATACATAACAGGTTGGGATGGCACTTGAGGTAGGTATAGCTACATACTGATTTATATAGGGGCTGTACAGAGGCCTCTATGCAGCATAAGTACCAAACTAGAAGCAACACTCATTTTCAGTAACTGGCTGTTAGCTGTTCTGGGCTGAACATATTTTTAGCACTGTTTCAGTATTCCTGATGCTGATACACCTTCCTGACAAAGGGTTACTAAAATCATTGTTTCCACAAAATGTTTCTGCTTCAACAAAACAGTATTTCCTGACCAAAAAAAAAAAAAAAAAAAAAAAAAAAGACGTAGTGCATCCAGTAATGCTGAACTGTTCTACCAGCTTCTTAAAATAAGCAAAAACATCAGTATCAGCAACAGTGAGCTGCAGCCATAAGCATAGTAGAGGCAGGAAAAAAAGCCAAGAGTGACAATGCAGCCCACAAATGAAACTCAAAAAAAGGCTTGCATTTATTGTCTGGCTATTTTACATGCTAAGCAATATCTAAGCAATATAAACCTACTGATGTTGCAAGACATTAAGTCATCTTAACTATGTACTGTACACTATCCTGTTGCAGAGAATTGAATGGGTCATTCTTATCTACGTCTTCACAGTTTGTATAGCTTATTGATACTATGAGATCAAATTTTGAGTGAAAGGAATGTCTGTCATCTTGTGGAAAGAAGAGTATAACAAATCTATGCTTCTGTTAGTTTATCTGCATCTATCACATTAATCTGATTACTCCTAAGCTTTCCTAAATTATTGAGAATGAAAAAATCTGTTAGAATTAGGAATTATTATTATTATGTCCTTCTAATATGTTTAACATGACAAATCATTACAGAATTCAAACACTTTGGCAAACACACATTCCTGGCAGGGAAATGGACATTAACATGGCAGAAAAAGCAGTTTCTCATGCTCAGAAGACACTCCAGCAGCCTGTCCTGGAATGGAGCTTTACTTCTGGATGGTCTTAAGTCAGATAAAACCAGTTGAAAGAAATAAATAGGAACGTTGTAGAACAGAAATTTTAACAGTTCCTATGAACAATCAAAAAAATTGCAAACCTACCATCACAGATAGCTGTAGAGACAGAGGCTGATTAATGAAAAAATATAGCATCTGATCCTCTGGCTAGATGCTGAAAAGCAAAATCCATTTATTTAGAAGAACAAGATGACAATGATACAATCTGTTTAGAACAAGAATGCAATTTTCAGTTGCATGTCCACTTTCAGCAAGTGCAGTTGCTGGGGGAAAAACAGGAATCGAATCACACTTGCTGCTAAATACATATTTAATTGCTTATGTTTTTTTTATATTTTGTTTTGCACCAGACTGTTTACTCTGCACATAATGATGTGGAATTAGTGTTGCAAAGTTTTCTGCTTACCTTCATCGGTCTTAAAGTGCCCCCTATTGAACACTCAGCAAATAGCCTAACCTCGTAAAGCAGTGCCAGGCTCGGTACAGAGAATATTCTGGCAGATTTTATTTCATGTGAAAACATTTCATTACCTCCCTCCAGACGATTTCATCAAATTTTAGTGGCTGAAGTGTATTCTGCATCTCTGGGAGCATGAATCTGTAAAAGTGAATCCAGTAAGGTCCTAGGTTCATGTAACACAAGTAGTAGTACCACTCCTCTCCAGTCTTCTAACCCACACAGCTGTGACAGAGGAGTTCTTATTACAGGGGCTGGAGCACCCTGGTACCAGCTTTTGGCACCAGCTCCCACCCACCAGGACACTTTCAGTGCCACCATCCTGACACAGCAGACCCAGACTCTGCACAGGGGCTGTCACTCCTCCCCACAGGGACATCCAGAGTCCAGACCTTCTTTCCTCTACTCAGCAAGAAAGGGACCTGTGACTGTGTTTAGATTTAGGAAAACTTAAGGAATATGTTTACCTCTTCTGAGGCTTTGGTAGAAGTGTTAGCGTCTCATATCCATTCATAGAGTTACAGCTGGTTGCATCAGTGTGAGCAGCTACAGCAGTAGATACAGCTGAAAACTGCAGTTATTTAACCACGTGCAGATATAGCATTTTACATCATTGTAACAGTTTGTGTTTTCCTCAGGGCTGAACAAATCACCAGCACTCTGTAACACAATGAAAGGGAGGGGGAGAAAAAAAAAAATATATATATATATTTTCCTTTTTTTAAAAATCATAAAAATACAGAGATATGACTTACCCAAAAGACTACCAATAATTACATGAAACTACCTGAGCTTTTGGACACCTGACTTTTGCTTAAACCACAGGCTTCTGTCTCCCTTCCAAAACAGAGTACATCTGAAATAAGCTCTGATTTTCACTCCCTGATAACACTGCAGTGGTATGAAACAGCTTGTTTCTCAGATGCTTGAATATTACTCTTGATGTACAGGGATCTACCTGTCCTTTGTGATATGTTGTGATAAGCTAATTTCTTCTACAGAGCTTTCCTGAAAAGAAATTGTACTGCAGTATGGAAGTCAAATGGAAATAAACTGCTACAATATTTTCAGTTGCACAATAAAACCAAAAAAAGTGTCCTTCAGTCCATACTAGCACACGACCACATATAAACCAAAGAACAATTTAGGATCAATAAATGTATTCAGTCAGCAAATCCCAGTGATAAAATACCCTTACCATTAGGGTAGCATCATCTGTGGCATGGTTTCTACCTGTTTTTTCCATCCCTCTCCCACAGAAATTACTTCTATCTTGCCTGTTTAGATATTTAGTGTTTACACTGATGAGACCAATACATATTCCTAAACAGAAGACAGTGCACATACACATCAATAATACTTTAATTCCTCTTCTTCTTGGCATTAAATCTGAGTTCATACTATGACCCTATATTTGGGGGTTTTATTAATTTGTGTCTAGTTACTTAGAGAGCTATTTTGACTTGACATTATTCCTACTTGGGTTGTGTTAAAAGATTTTCAACAGCTGTTCCAGATCAGTGTAAGAATTGATTTCACATCCATTTTATCTTCAGAATTAATGAAGAGAAAGAAGCATCTCACTTGCTGTGTGGTCCATGGCAAGTGGTTTTGTTTCTCCGCTTGAGTTTCTACATCAGTAACTCCTTCACAGAGACTTATAAGGAATCATTTTTTGGACATTCAGACAGTACTAATCACAAAAAAAAAAAAAACAAACACAACAAACCTCCACCAAATTCTTCTGAGAAAATACTCAACAGCATTCTTATGTACATCTTTTATTGGTGTATTTAAAATTTGTCTAGTGAAGATTCCAAGTATTTTAAAATGTCATCAGATAAGACCCAAAAGATCATTAATCCATCTGGTCAAACCAAGACAATAAGACTTTGTACTGCAAGATTTGAAAACACCCTATCATGCCATAGCAAGAAGTGCTATGCAATAATGAATTTATTTATATTTACCACAAGCAGCTTGTTGTCTCATTCTCTTCCCCGTCACCAAATTATATATGCAAAGTACGATCTGGTAGGATTGTTTTTCCTTGTATAAATACATACATGCTGCTCTGTGCATCTATCAGAGAAGTCAAGGTCAAAAAAATTATACTTCCTCTTTGAAGCAGCAACTCCCACTGTGTTTCCTATAAGAGGTTATTCAAAAATCTTTGCTGAAATAGACCTTACTTTCATACTGAAGAGCAATGCTTACCTGGAGACCCGAAGTGTCTATGTATGAAAGCTTTCATCTGAAACTTGTACTGGGCGGAGTGCTGAACGGATCCAGTTTTAAGCACCTTCAAGAAAGCCCCCTTGGAGGCATTCAAATTGGGTAAGTAGACTGGGAACAGAATCACTTAAATGTTGTTTGTAACAGATCTCCAAAGCTCTCCAGTCCAGTCTTGCCCTCTGAGCAAGATTATCAGCAGAACTGAATCAGGTGATCTATATAAAACCCCCAAAGATGGTCACCTGGTTGGGTGCTGCACTGAATTTCTGGGAAGAAAGGATGGCTAACCTGACCCCTCCTGTGCAGAAATGGTGGCCATTGTCCCTTGTCATATCACCTGCACCTTCTGAGGAACATTTGGTACTCTCATTTTCATAACTCCCAGTCTTAAAGTAGTTGTAGACATCTACTAGATCACTCAGTCTCTACATGATGGTAAGCAAGCCCAGCTCTCTCAAAGGGCATGTGCCCTGCACTCCATCTTGCTGGCCCACTGACAAACCCTCTCGCTAAGTAAATTGTATATTTACTTATTGAAACATGACAGTGTTCAGAGTTAAAACTTCCTAAGCCACTGGGTTACACATCTAAACATGGTGTAGTGCTGTAGACTCCAAAGCTGTGGCTAAGATATGATCTGCTGGACAGGACAGTACAGGGAATGAATGATAAAGGGTCTTCCAGATGCTCTTATGCAAGAACTCACACAGAGAATTTATCCTCCCCACAGAGAACACCATACTGTGGCTGAAAATACCTCAAAGAACAGTTTAGGTCTACACTAAAACTCCTGCACATGTCTTGTTTACATTTCATATAGTTGTGTTTTCAGCAGCTACCTTTGGATCATTTTGATGAGTCATATCACCTTACAGAGCTGAACAATTCACTCCAGCATGCATTACATTGTTCAAGTCTTAGCTCAGCTCTTTCTAAATATTGTCAGGTTGCATAATGCCACAGTCAACTAGTGCATCCTAATGGATCTTCATAATATCTCCATCTAAACTTAAAGTAGTTCTGGAAGAGGATCAACCCTCCTGAGCGGACTGAGCCACAGGAGAGATCAGTTAGCCGAAGCATAGTGCTCTTGAAATAAATGTTTGACTTGGAGCAAATATATACAAGTTCTGGATTTACAACCAAAATCTAAAGTGGACACGTCAACAGAGTAGCCACAGATACAATTTCATTATCAAACTGAAATGCTAGAAACTAAAACATGGAATATATTTTTAATGTGTATTATACTGTTTATACTCTAGCTCAGAGCAAAAGCAGCAGTGTCTGACCTGCAAAGTGGACCTCAAATACCACCTAAGGCTGAGGCTAACATAGGAGCTCCTTCTTGGATCTCTTATGTCAGTCACTTCATTTCCAACCACTGGTCTAAAAATCGCCTTTTTATCCCTGGACATTTTGACTTAGGAAAACCACTCAGTTTTAGAACCACGTCAGCTCCCCTCTAACCTGAGCTACATCATATTTTCCTCAGTCAGACCTATTTCATCCAACGCATTGAGTTCACTGGTTGTTTTGACATCTGTCTTCAGAGAGCCATGCCTTTCCAATATGGCAACAAACAAAAATAAGGTCACAGACTCTGACAAGCAGCAAACTTGTGAGAGAAGCTGGGACAAGATTTATTACAGACAATAAGTCTCAAAATTTCACGTAAGAGTTGAAAGATGGACTTCTACTTATATGTTGTATCATCCAATTCATAGTTGCTATTCTGTAATTCTGCACGTGAATGCAAACAAATGAGAAAACAATATCTTACTTTTCTCTTCCAAAAGAAAACAGTTTAATCCTGGATTTGAAAGTTTTCTGGCTGCCCAGAGGCAGTGATAAAACTTACTATCTACCCTACCTGCCAATAGTTGTGTGCAGATAACTCATCTAGCATCACAAACGTTTTGGATTTGTTTTAATCTAGCGACTGCTCCTGAGGATTTCCATCACTTTTACAAAAATGCAAATGTTATCCATGCATTGTTGCACATCAGCAACATTTTCCAATGTCTTTCTCCAATAAATTTGTACAGAAGACCACAGCAGGAAATTCTATATGCCCCATTGGGTTTGCAATCATTAAATATAAAACAGCCTAATGAAAGGCAGTTTACAGTACCAGCAAAGAACTTTTCACACATTGACAACCAGTTTCTCAGCTTTTGAAAGCCAGACAAAAAAGGCTTCCAGCTGCCATACAATATTTGCAACCAAACAAAAACTAATCCTTGGCAAATGTCTTTGCAAAAAATATGTACAGAAAATAATAAAGTGGTTAAAAATGGAGTCACACCAACAGGAAAAACAAACATTAAAACAATGCTTTTTAGCTTCCTTTCCCATTTCAAATTGATATGACTCACTCTTCCACATCATTCTCCCACCTGTGCAAACCTTGAGGCAATATATCAATTTCCAGTCCTTCAGCACAGCCAAATATGATAAAAACTGTCCTGGACACAGACAAATCTCACATATCTTAGCATTCAATAGTACACAACCCCCATCCAGTTCAGCAGAAGCCTAGTGCAGGCTGGCATGTTAGTATTTTGACATTCAACTACATTTTAAATAAAATTATGATCAATTCATGAGTGAATCTAATTTCAAAAACCTGACCAAGGCAGGGAGTACGGATTCTCAAGGCTTTTGCCTTCCCTTCTCCCTTGGCTGCACACAGACCCGTGACAGCACGCGAGGCAGCAGGACCCTGGTTATGATCTGGACATCAGCGACAGAGAAGCACCTTTTCAAAAGTGCTCACCTTTCACTCTTTTTTTGACTGCAGAAGGGTGTCAGCAAGACAGATGACAGCATTAACCCCATCCAGCACAGCTAGAAGAGGCAGTGAGACCTGCACCCGGAGGAGGGACGCCAAGCGGTGAGTGAGGGCAGTGAAGTTGAATGGGGAGCATTCGAGGTTGCTTCGGGCTGGGCAGCAGCAGGAACCATGCTTGGCTCTGCACCAAGGTACAAATCCAACCTGGAACAGTAACAAAAGAGGCAAGTGATTTGACTCAACATCAAAGGCTTTATCAACCCCCCCCCATCCAAACAAAACTTAAAAAGTATCTCGGCATTTAAGAAAGAAACTTCACATGATACTTGTGGAATGAGTCCTTGTGGGAGCGAGTCTGTCATGCTGCACTCTCAGTAAAGATTAATCCTCCCAGCCAAAGCCTGTATTCCCAGAGAGCAAACTGCAGCTTTCTCAGAGAAGACGTTGAGTTTGCAACTATGTGATATGACTTAATACACACCCGAAGGGGATGGCACACATCTGACCTATTTTAAAACACAAAGTGTAGAAACAACTCTCAGCAAGAAAATATGAGCTTTTCTTTCAAGTGCAGGCAGGCCAAAGCAGACCAATTATTTACCACCCAAGATGTTAAGGAGGAAAATAAGTCTCTCAGCTTCCAGCATTGCTACAGTATCTCAGAAATATTAATGTCTCTAATTACTACATGATGTTGCTAATACCCTTCACTAATGCTTTCCTCTTCTTCTTTTCCCCTGTTCATCAACAAGCTCAAACTACAAATCTCATGAACTGAATCCATTTAATACAGCAAGGTCTTTGCCTAGATTGTGTTACATTATATCTTTATTTAGTTTAGAAATAAGAAATATATTAAAAATTAGATGGGATCAGAAAAATGCAAAGTTAGAAAGAAATAAAGGGGCAAATGTGTGTTTAACTTTCAGCTGAGTTTTAATTTTGTAATTCCACAAAAGAAAAACAGGCTTTTTCTGCTCTTTCCATGAAAGCAAGCAAAAATTCCACTAGCGCAGAAACAGTGCATTGCAAAGATGATAAAAAATATTTCCCTATTTCTTTACGCCTGCCTCCACATTAGAAAAATATTTGACTCAAACATCTCTTTTTTCCTCATTGTATTTTTTAACACAGGGAACAAAAATTGTTCTGTGATGCATTTGTAACTTGCACCTAAAAAAAAAAAAAAAAAAATCAATGGCAATGTGTTCTTTCTTTTCTCTCTTGTGAAGCAACTTGTGCAAGAATCGCCTTTCAGTATATCTGCTAAGATTTTTGGCCTGGTGATTTAAAAAAAAAAAAAAAGCAAGATTAAAACACAGATATGTAACACTAGAACTGCCTAAGGTAGCCAGAGCCAGGCAGGAACCTGCCTGCAGTGACATCTATGATGTCCTTTCACGAAACTGAAATGTTTGCTCCCTCTCATCACCGATTTTTAGTAAGATCCATTGCCTGAGACAGCTATTCATGCAGAGCAGCTATGATCCCCTCAGACTTTCACTGACCTTCAGGGAATTAAAAAGAAAGGAGCTGATTCCAGTTCCTGGAAAGGAGAAGAGAGAAAGGCAAGCCCCCTCTCACAGGGTAAAGGTAAATACTTCAACAGAAAGAGCTCTGATGTTATGAAAGAATTCCTAACAGCAGGGAAGAAGGCATCAAATCAACTGCTGTCATTTTAAATATTTCCTACCAAGGAGGAAATATGCTTTAGTGCAACGAGATACCCAGTAGCGGATTTTTATGTAGCACGCTCAAGAATTAATCTCTACGTTAAACCCTGCACTACTACTGCTGAGTCAGCACCATTCTTTCAAATGACCTGATTCTGTAATCCCATTATTAATATCATGAAAATTACTTTCCTCTTTTCTGTTTTGTGCTATCAATGGAAAGCCACAGAACTAAAATGCATTAGCTCTCGCGGGTCTCCTCAAGGATTATTTGCATCAATACAAACTGAATTAATCATGGAGACATTTGAATAATCACCACTCATATCCTAGTGCCACAGCTATGGCAGGAGCTGTGGCTCACTTCTGTAAAATGTTGCATTTTATTTGTGTTATTGTCATCTGAACCACGCATATTTTATCATTGTCTAACAGGATGATACCTTGCAATCTATATTCATATTCCTTTCTTATTTCTTGACATATTATAGATACACTGTCTGCTTTATGTTCCCTAATCAGCTAGTCTACATTTTTAAGTAGCACATGCCTAAATTGATACATCTGAAGATTTTATTACAAGAAATAAATATTAGAAATATCAGCATAATGGAGACTCCCTTTATTTTTGCAAGACATAGATTCAACCTTTGATTTGCAGTATATAGCTACAGCTTTTAACTGCAAAGAGGAGAGAGTCTACTAGCTTACCAGAGGGTTGCTTTGATGGCCAGTGAAGTTTCATTCTTATTTCTGAGCAGTGCTATAATTCAAGTGGACTGTAAATGTGAAGAGTAAAGTGTTTTAGAAAAAAATACCCATGCTGAAATTGGCCAGTTGTAGTACAACTGACTTGGTAACCAACAAGTTCAAGGCCATTTGTGGAGCCTGTTCAGCAACCTAAACTCTAAAGATTTCAGCATTTGTAGCAACATATTAGTAAGCATTTTAAATGCCAAAGAGCCTTAAGTAACCAGAGTCAGAACTATGATAAAAGTGTTGTACAGTTTGTGAGCATATTTATTCTGTAAAATAATTAAATATATATATATATAAGCAGCTACATAAAACAAAAGCAACCAAAATTCTCACAAGGCAAAGGATACACTAGGAGCTTGTCAAATGTTGTGATATACTGATGAATAAAATTTAATCTCCCTCAAAAATGATTCAGAAATGCATATGAAACAGACGCAATAGGCACAATGATGGTGATAACAAGCAGTGTTACACACACACAAAAGCAGGAGTCAAAGATATTACTTGTACTGAAAATGATAATAGAAAAATACATTACATCACTGTTAAACATGGTTGAAGCAAATTTTCAGCTGTCAAAGATACCGTTATCAAAGAGAATTCAGATTAACTAGAGTGCCGCGCTGTTGCCATGGGCTCTAGGAGAGCCCTGTCCTGTCAGTTGTGCCCAACATATTTTTGAGCCTTTCCCACTTCCAGGCTGCCTGTTGCAGCAGTGTTACAACATGAGTACAATTTCCCAGAGACACAAAATTTCATGATGCAAACACTCTCTACACAAATCTATAGAAGTAATGAAAAAATCACCACACCAGAAATAATAAAACTGGAACAGCAAAAAGTAGCAATGTATCAAAAACATCCAACCAAAACAAACATTGACTTTCAGTGGAGTAAACATATTCATCTCTGTCTGAAGGAAGGCAAGACCTGTTGTTCATGAGGGGCAAGGCCTTTGATGGAAGTACAACAGCCAATTTACACAAACATTTGACTGGCCTATTTCCTCACTAATTTTCTTCCAAAATACTTTTTCTTCTTTGTACATGGAAAACGATGCTTCACAAAAGTCCACACAGGGAAAAAAAATAAAGTATTTAATCCTACTCTGTTACCGTACAGTTTCAGTTACCATAACAACTTGCTGTAGCTCTTCTCATAATAGGCTTAGAGCAGCTTGCCCACAAAACCATTTTGTGACTTGAGCTACCGTTAGTATACCATTTCACATCCATGCAGCCTCTCTGTTGCCAATAGTAAAACCTATTTCATTTTAACTGTAAACATAATTCACAAAATTTTGAGATTTCATGGCTAGAAAACTCATACTACAGGAAATCAGGAAATTTTAGTAATCACATCACTTATCACTCAATGTGGCACTGGATTCATCATTTAAAAAAAAAAAAAAAAAAACAGTCTTTTGCTGCTGGTGCTCATCAGATGTTTCGGTATTTCACTGTGCATGTAACAGGAAATACAGTATTTTAAATAGGTATGTGAATTTGAAGTTGTATCATCAGTCATCTCCCCAGTTCATTTACACCAAATCTGTAGCTCTTTCATTTATATATTTTAAAATTAAATGTTATTTAAGCTTGCATTATATAACAACTCTTTCTCGGGGATCTATCACTACCATTCTTTGAGAAAGTATTGCAGCTACTAAGAAAGATTGTGAAAACTGCTGAAATCCTGTGGGTTTAAGTTGGAAACACAGTGTTCAATTCAAGGCACTGTTTAGCTCTATTTCACAATACAGACATTCTTACATGTAATTTATTATTAAACATCAGTTTCCCTCAGCCCAATATTGGTAGGAAATGGTTGTACAGTAGCTAAGACAGGATTTGATATCAAAGTACTTGGTTTGAAAAGAGGATCCTCAAAAATATCTTTTGGATATTTTCAGCTCTAATTATTCTTTAATGAAATCATGCTGTCTTTTCAAGGTAATTATTCACAGTGCCTTAGTGCAAGGGAAACTGTGTACACCCAGCCTAGCCTGCTATCTGGTGTTTCCAGTGGAGCACATTGGAGTGAAGTGCTGGACAAATGCAACTCTCAAACATTCCAGGTCTTCTGTAGACACGTTCCAGAAGACACCTTCTACTGGCAGGGAAGACAAAACATTAAACTAAAAGCTTCAGAATTTTCTCTCCTGAAGGAGAAAATAAACACTTTTCTCCACAGGAAAAATCTAAAGGCAGACAGCTCCAAATTTTTCATTCTGCAGAAAGTCTTAAACCTCCTTTTAAGCAGGTCATGAACAGGAAGTCATAACTTTGCACCTATAGCTGATGGTCGAGATCCATCCACATTTGCAATAAAAATTTCTTCCTCCAGCTCAGCCTCTTGAGGCAGGCTATGCTCCAATCCTGCATTTGGTTTGGTGCAAGAAGACTAAAAAATCCTCACCGATAACAGGCATCTGCCCTCTAGATCCAAAACCCAACCACATCTCAAAGGAGCAAAAGAGTGGTGCCCTCTCTAATACTACGGGATAAATATCACACAGTCTGTGTGAAAGTCTCTGCACTGGATAGTGCCTGCTTCCCTTCTGAAGGAAATCTCCAGCACTCACCAGTGTACATCATTTGCATGTGAGAACCAGGATGAAGGTGGGCAGTGGTCCTGACTTACAGAGAAGCAAAATCCCCACAGTTCTACTGTTTTCTGTGCAAATTTCTGTACTCTTTATAAGACGCTTTAACTATCTTGTCAACCTTTTGTAATTTCTTTGTTTCCTTTTAAAATGGATTCTTAATCTAATTCCTGCCTCACCGAAGTTTATTTCTACCTAAATCATGTGTATCTGCAAAGTTCTTTGAGGTCTTCGGATTTGAGGTATGTTATTTTGTGAAGCGTGATGTTTAAAGCATTCCTAAACCAAAGTAAACAACTTGACATATTCGGACTTAATTCAATGTGTAAAGACCATTATTATCTAGTTAGCAATTTCCTCTCAATTGTACGTATTTTAAAAAGATCATTAAGGGGAAAAATCTGCAGTGTTACAGTCAACACATACAAGTCATTAGCTAACACAGTATCTATCCTTACCTATGGATAGAATTTTGTCCATTAAATTAACAAGTGATGAATAGCAGCAAGAATTTTTGCATGTAGGCATCCTAAGTGGTTTTAGTTTAATTGAATAGCATTTCCTGAGCAGAAGTGGCAGGCTAGCAAACATTACTTCGCTGATGTCAGCTCAGCTCTGACATCAGTTAAGTCCTTTCTGCAAACTTACAAAGGACAGGTAAGTATAATGAGCAGACTTATTTCAGACCATTAAAATGCTAGAGATTGCATTGTCAAATAAAATCAGCAAAATGGATATGAAAAGCAATTATTTCCAACTTTTAATATTACAATGAAGAAACATAAACTAAAATAAAAGTGTACTTGAAGTTTCCTTGGAAAAACAGCAATATCAAATCCTTGAAAATTCATTAATCTGTACATCATCCAGCTTAATATTGCAATTTCCTCAATATGCATAACTAAACAGCCTTCTGTGGAGGGAGATGCAACGTACAAGATGAAGAGGAGATGAAATAACAGCAGTACAAACTGAAGTTTACCAGAGCCTTACAATTCTAGTTACCTCCATGGTCAAGTTAATAGGTTTTTTACTGTATACAAACTAATGGGGTTTTGTTCTATTAAAAGACAGATGTGTGATCCATGGTAATCACTAACCACTAGGCAGGCTATTTAGCCAAGAGAACAAATAAACACTCCTTTAGGAAATCACTGCAAAAAACAAAGCTGTTGTCCAACACATTGCTTTGTAAGAGACAGCCTGAGAACCACTTGCAGGCAGGGTGAGATGGAACTCCCTGAGGCTTTAGTGAAAAAAATAAAATAAAAATAAAAATAAAATATTAAAAATAAAAAAAAATTAAATAGCTGTGAGGTTCCAGCACAAGGAATGGTGGAAGCCCAAGAAAATTTTAGTTAGCTATAATCTTAGAATATTTGGAAATATGCAAACACAGAAATTCCTTCTTGTCCAGGAAAGCTATACTTTCATACACCTTCTTCACATATCTGTCATACATACAAACAGGACGATGCCAGAGAATTTACCACCTCATCTCAACCCTCCTCTGAACAGGCCTCAGTGTAGTCAATCATTTCAAAGAGCAAGAATGCTAAAGGCATTCATATCCTGAGACACTATAACAGCTAGACATTTACAGAAGACACTAAGAACCAGGTGCAAAGCTATATGCAAGGATAGGTGCAAAGTCTGCTCAATTGTCATAACATGAAAAATATGTTTGACCAAGTGAACTTATCCTTCATGTTCTTCTAAATACAGGCTTCATGTCATATCTCTTAAAAAGCAGCTGGATGTTGCACCAATTCATAATACTGTCAGTAGCACCACTTGCAAATTACTTCCAAGGAAATGAGTGCTTAGGAATTTGTCAGAGACCTGATTAGATGGTGAAATGAATCAGTGTTAGAACTGCAATAGACTTTGATCAGTTTAAAAATGGCTTGTTTGAACATTTGAAATCATTAGCAAGGTGCAAATGGGAGTGATACAATAGCGTTGAGAGCAATTAGATCGGAGTTCATTTTGTAGTGTCTATTGAGTACATTATTTTTATCTGGTTTAGAAACATTATAATACTTGCATAATAGATGTGACACCCATTCTCCTTGAACATTGTTATAGACGTCTTTTCAGTAACATTCACACATGTGAAAGCAGCAGTAAAAGTAGCATTTTCTCATAACTTGATCTTTCTCTGAGAGAAAGCTGGAGATTTCAGTGGATCAAATACTTATTCTGCCTTTAGACATTTATCCAAAGATCTACTAAAGTGATCAACTCGGACAGAAATGAAACTTTAAGACCTAGTTCTACAAGGTATTTAGATTGAATTGGTTTAGAAAAATCTAACTGCACGTTATAAATAGAATGCAACTTCCTTACAAAATACCATTAGTCTGCAAGGCATACCTCCAGTTTGTCCCAAAAATGTAGAGTCTTACTTTTAAAATAAAGCCAAGTAAAGTTAACATGCTCCAGAGAGATTCCATTCAGGATATGTAGTGATTGAAGTTCCATAGTTCTCTGTTATTTATCAAGTTAATTTAATGTTTTTATGTGAAATTCTTACAGCTGCCTCCGTGCCCTCTTCTCAGCAGTCTTGCTTCCTTATCCAACAACAAAAACTTAAGTGTCTCTTACATTACTTTGCAGCAAAGAACAGTTGGGAAACACAGCTGTTTTAATAGTAGCCTATGGACAAACACATTGCCTGTAGTGGTCTGAAAATCAAGACAGAGAGCTCAAGAAGTGGACAACGGGATTTTCAAAATCTTATTGTTCCACATAGTTTAATACCTTCTTTCATTAGAGTACGTCACATTAAGGGCCTGATGCAAACCATTTCAAAGTCAACAGTAGTCTTTCCATAGCTATTAGTAAGCTTTGAATCAGACACCTAGCATGGAAGTCTATATACACAGAATGAAAAGTGCCATTTAGAAACCAGTAGCAGAACTGTCTCCAAGTGATTTATGTGTAAAAGAAAAACACACAGAAACAGAGTAGTAAATGCACAGGGGGTTTAGTTTTTTACCTAATGGTTATGTTCAACATGAGGCATTTTTAATACACAACACTTACTGTGAAATGGACCATTTCAGTCTTTCCTCACAGTACCTGTGTTTGAGGTACGGAATTTAATTTTTCTTCATTTATATATGTCCTGGTTTCAGCTGGGATGAAGTTAAATTAATAGCTGATGTAGTGCTGTGTTTGGATTTGGTATGAGAATAATGCAGATAACACTGATGTTTTAGGGATGTTTTAGTTGTTGCTAAGCAGTCAAGGACTTTTCAGCATCTCATACGGGCTTGCCAATGAAAAGACAGGGAGTGCACAAAAGGTTGGGAGGAGACACAGCTGTGACAGATGACCCCAAGTGACCAAAGGGATATTTCATTCCATAAGACATCACGCTCAGTATATATTTTGGGGGGAGAAGGAGGAAGGGGAGGACATTTGCACTGATGCTGCTTGTCTTCTCAAATAACATTTATGCATGATGGAGCCCGGCTTTCCTGGAGGTGGCTGAACAGCTGCCTGCCCATGCTTTGCATTGTTCGCGTGTTGCTATACTTATTAAACTGTCTTTATCTCAACCCATGAGTTCTCTCACTTTTACTCTTCTGATTCTCTCCCCCATCCCACCAGAGTGGAGAGTCAGTGAGCAGCTGTGTGGTGTTTAGTTGCTGGCTGATGTTAAACCACAACAACAAACAAAAAATTGAGGCACTTAAATGTGCTTGTAACTGAAAAACTGTGACCGTTCTTTACTAAGCCAAGACACAAATTCCATATAACCAACTTTTTAATCCCCGCCTTTTAAGCCTCTTAGTTACTCAGGAACTGCTGTGATATTTGTCTCTGTACCATTTGTAGTTAAAAAACTACAGCTTCCTTCAAGGAAGCATCAGTTTAGATAAATGGCACCAGCATGTACCACAGTGGCTCCAGATGGGGATTCATCTCAAGTTGGAGGATCATTGCCTGCTCCTTAAAGTCCTGCTTCAAGCTCCACAAGCAGATATTGTTGTTTCTAGAGCAGCACTGACATGGGAATCTGCTTTGGCACATGTAAGTACGCATAGCAGTTCTGCTAACAGGTTGGAGGAAAGCAGTGTATACACAGTAACCTTCGCTATTTAATGTTGCAAAAGCTCCTCATCTGCCAGATAATTTATGCCTTTTACTGAAAAATCCTTAGAACAAACATATTAACTATACACAGAATCGGTTTCAAATAAATGACTACTTCTGCCCCTACGCCAAGTTTTCACTCAGGAGACTGAATTTTTGGCAAATCAAAAACTGCTGCTCCACTTGTTATCACTCCACAACTATCAAACTATTACTTCTCATTCAAATCCTTCCTAAAAACTCATCTTGCTTAAGCATGTGATTGTAGGAGACTAAGTCCATGAACTTTTACTAAGCTTCATTCCTTCTGCTTTTTCAGTCAGATATCTTGTAAGAGCCACACAGCACGGTTTTTGTAATATATTTTGTAAAGCACGGAGTACACCAATAATCAGTAAAATTGTTAATAAAACATTAAGAAACAGAGTCAAGCTAAGCAGAAAGAAAAAAAAAAAAAAGATGTTTTTTCAGCATCATAGGTATTTCAAATATTTTTGGTTGTTGGTTTTCCCTCTGGGAGGACATGGCAACCTGGAAGGCTAGAGCAAAGCAAGGCAATCCAGCTCCTGAGTTCTCTCTAGTTGCCATGAGACAGCTAAGAACAACAAGATTAAGTGGAATCAAACCAAAACACTTCAACTATTAATTATTTTTCTGAAGTAAAATGTTTCATTCTGCCTATGTAAAATACAGAATTGTATAAATTAAAAATTGTAGAAAATTCACTATGTTCAAAAAGTAACAAGGATGACATTTTTCTTCTGCAGTTGGCCAGATGAAAAATAAACCAACAAGCTTTTAAATGCAATTTGTCCATCCTAAATAGTTTCATTGTTTTGGGGAGGGAACGGGTTTTAATATTATTTCATTTTTAAATAATTAGTCTTTCAATAACATCAAGTCACTTATAAAAGAACCAGTAAAAGAAAAAAATATATATAATTTCTGCCCTTGTTAGAAGATGAGTAATCAAATAAAAGCCAACAATAAGATGATTTCAGAGAGAGATTTAAATAGAGAGAAGCTCCCACAGGACCTTACTAACAGATGTGAATAGTACATTACGCCATTGTTATCAGGCAAAATTATTCTCTTTGCTTGTAAATTAAGTTAATATGTTAACATCAATACTTAGGGATTTGAATAATGAAACAGATTTAAATTACCAGCACATTTCTATACCTGGTGAGGGTGGAGTCCCTCGTATTAGGATGCAGCCTACACAGCAGAAGCTACTTACAAGTGATTTCCCTGTTCATCTCCACTGTTTGCAGCACAGAACAGGGTAGGGAGGGAAAGCTGGCGTGGGTGTCAGCAATGCTGCTACTGATGGGCCCCAAATTGAGCCCCCATGTAGGTTCTCAACACCACCCACCCAACACGTCTTAAAGACAGGCAAAATTTGGGCATGCCTTAGAGCAGTCAATTCACCATATCTCTAGGACTGATCTGAAGAGACAGGGCAGAGCTAAGGGCTATGACCTGGACACAAGGGGTGACAAGCAGCACTCAAGGGACTCAAGGCTGACCTAGTCAAGAAAGAGGGAACCAAAATGCTTCCTCACCTCAGCCTCACACCTCATTTGTGTTCTCCAGTTTGATGTCCCTTGGGCCTTGCCAATGATATCTCCTGGCATTTGGGCAAGGACCCCAACCCTTTATATACATCTCCTCCTGAACAGCTTCACAGAGAACTTCCCTGTGCCAGATCCAAATGATGCCAAACAGGGCAGGAGGCTCCTCAGTAGAACACAGAGCTTTCCCTTCCACCTCTACAGTGAGAAACAGGAAATTTGTATAATTAGTTAATTTAGAGCCTGTAATGAATGTTGGTTTATGCTCTAACACTAAAAGATGTAAGAATCATTTAAAACCTGGAAGGCAAATTCACTGTTGGTGCAAACAGCTGACTTCAGTGACATTCAGCTTGTTTATACAAGCAGCAAATTTGGTCTGTGTGTACACTTTGCTCAATGCTTCCATCAGACAATGCAGAGCAAACAATATTTGGCTTCATCTCACTCTGGGCAGATCAACTATTTGCACCCAGAACTTTTTTCTTTACCCCGCCAGTTTGAATTTTCCCCCAGTCCAGGCTTTGATGTACCTTTGTAACAGCTGCAAAACACATTTCATGCCAAGCAGCAATTTGCAGGCACAGCACCAGGCATTTCAGAGCATTGATAGTTATTCATACAGTATTTTTTGGCAGCTTTTCAAAATATAATACCATAGAGCTGTCGTCTCTCACAGTAACAAGTACTTTCATGCATTTGTCTTTACTGTGAAAATAATTTCTATATATTTTTTATTTTACCACAACAGAGAAGTCATCCCAGCAACATACAAATTTTAAATCCCATAGTTCACTTTTAACAGTGCTAATTTGAAAGCAGTCTTAATGAAAGCTATCTTGACACGTGTGTAGAACACATCTCTTGCAGGTAACAGAATGAAGGCAATAAAAAAAAAAAAACCCTTACATCCCCCACTGCATGCTTCAGCTGACCTACCTTCCCCCAGGGAAAGAATGCAATGCCTGATAAATCATATGCATGCTGTAAAAGCAAAGGCTCATCTCTCTGTTCCTGCTTTTTCTGTACAAAGTAGTACTTTAGATTGAGATAATAATTCCACGAAAGAAAAGGTTTCTGTTAAGCAGGCATAGGTCATAGGTACTTCATTTACTTGAAACTCCTAAAACCAGGCTAGAAAAGCCCCTGAACTTCGTAATTTATGAGCCTTTTAAGACCGAAATGTATTTCCCACAAGGCTGTCCAAGGACAGCTTCACCACAGAATTTAAATTCCATTGATATTCAACTATTAGTAACATATTCCTATGGGCTAAGAGCCACAAGGCACCATTTCTAGCCTTGTATCTTTCCTCACTTCAGCAGGTACATCACTGTTTTCTTTTTGTTTTGCATCACAGGCAGACTTAGCTATTATGCTGAGCTACATTTTCAATGTAGAAATCAGATATCCAAATCTCATACTCTGGAAGATATCCATCTCCACTCACTGAACCCACCTCGTTCACCTTGTCAGAATCTCATCAGACTTAAAGGCATTCTGATATTCTGGCTTTTAGGAGAGTATTGATTCAACCTGGGGGGCTGGGCTGGAGGCATTTCCAGGAGAAACTCCTGAGAACAGCTACATGCAGCCAAGTCTCAGCTCACCAGTGCAGGTCCCCTCTGTCCTGGAAGGCAGGTCAGCCCTGCTTGTCCAGGGAGAGATGTCCTTCTCTCATCTGCTCCAGCCCCAGAACCTCTTTGGGAAACGGAGAAAAGGATAACCGCAGCCAATTCACCACTCTGCTCCTGCCCCCTCGCGCACTGTCCCCAGCTGCCAAGGAATTTGATATTCAGTTGGCAGCAAGCACCTTGTTCTCTCAGAGAAAGTAAACTAATTGCCTTCATTATTACTGTTGTTTCTCATATCCCATTTGTGCTTTGTGTCACTTGGCTCTTTTGATCATTCATCTTAAACATACACAGACTTCAATCCATTTAGAATTATCAGTGTTGTATTCTGCAGGTTATTACTCTTTCCAGAAAGTAAGATTTCTCACAGTTTGATAGTATTTGGATAAGTAAGCAGCCAAAGTCTCCCTTGGCACCTTATTTACTTTTCCCCTCCCTCCACATATCAGTTAATAAAAAAATATGGATGCAAAGTGTGAGAAAATCTTACGAGATAAGAGCCAGTGCAGAAACATACAGAGAAGTTAAAACACCATTACCTAGCAAATCAATAGCAAAGTCAGAAAAACTTCCAATCTCTTGATCTAAATCCTAGACAGTGACAAAAAAGTACATTATTTCTAACATCAGCTTGGTTTCATTTATGATATATTTCTCATTTCAGTTGCTTGAAATACTTTCAGCAGTGAAAGAAAAAAAATACATGATGAGCTCTCCTTTATTTTTCTGGTTTAGTTTTAAATTAAAAAGAAGAACTAACACGATCCCTAAATCCTGTATTTCGAAATTTAGGTTTGATTAAAAGAAGGAGAGAGAAATGGACAGCAGAAAGTGCAGAAGTTTTTTGTTTAAAATGAGGCAATTTTTACTGAAAACAGAAGGAAAAACTCTGCAAGTATTTCTCAACTTCAACTGCCTAGATAGATAAAAAATACAAACATTTTATGCCAATTAGGTGTACAGAATAATAACTACATAACAACAATAGTCAAAATCTAAAGATTCAGTTTTGATCTCCTAATATTGAAAACTTTACTTAGAAGCATTTTTGGCATTTGATAGATGAAAGAGACACATATACCCAAAATGATCAGAGCAGATTGTGCAGCAACTAGGTAGCCTTCAAGTTGTCATTTAGGGGACTCAGACAGCAAGAAATACAGCCAGCAAGGCAGCTGGATGCACAATTTATTTCCAGTCTTGGTTCTCATATTAAAGACTATTTCTCTGTCATAGCAGCAACATTCATTATTTGTGAAACAACGAAAAGATCATCACACTGTAATTGGCCTGGGGGATGCTGGTATTAGGCCATGTCAGTTCTTTCAGCTAGAGGAAGATTGTGGCTCATTCCTCCAGCGATCCCCACCCAGAAACAGCTCTGCAGCCAAGAGCTCCTACACCTTCATTATAGCTATTAGTTTCTCCCGTCAGGCTTAGATACCCAGCAATGCAGTAAGCAATCTCCCAACAAGCAGTCATCCCTACTGGCTTCCACTCTGGCCTCTAACAAATTGTGGGGTTTATAAGCAATTACAATTAAATCATTTTGTGATGAAACTTTTATTGAGAGGCACCACACGAACAAAACCAGGCACATAATTTGATTTGTTTTCTTACTAAAGATGCATTGTTGATCAGTATTTTTCAAATCAAGGCCTTTTACCCCTGCATCTTGTAAAAGACAGGATATTTCTATAACCTCATTAAGTTCATAACAAAGACCAGAAGGAATACTGTCTTCAGTTTTCAAAAGATGACATATGGTGTGTTTCACAAGATTGTCAGAACTAATCTCTGAAATCTTCACCTTAAATTAGCTGACAACTGAGCTAAGCTAAATTTATTTTTGTATTAACCCTTAGGAATACAAGCACTTTCTAGATTGCCAGCAAATAGTAAAACTAGTAACGTTTGCAATTCCATTTTGCTGTTCATCTGAAAGCCTGAAGGCAGTATACATGTGCCAATCTTCAGGACATCCAGTAGGAGAGATACTAAAGCCACGTTAAAGATAAAAGCAGAGTAACAAATAATCAGATGGCAAGATTACATTGCAATTCAAGGACAAAGCTGTGGAGCTAATTTCGCAAGTCTTAGCTCATAGCTGGAGACAGTCTCACCATTAAAGGAAGTATTTCCTAAACGTTTGCCAGATCCACTACAATATCAGCCTGTTTGAAAACTACCATTTTCACATTCACAGAAAGCCATCCACACAAGGCACTACAGCCTTGTTGGCTTTATGAAAGCTATTCTGGCTAGGACACAAAAAGATATTAGTTCCAACACTTCTATTCAGGTATGTCAAGAATTTGATGAAACCTGGGAGACCTCTGCCTTGGTAGAGAATCAAAGTGCTAGCGTACCAAGCAAGGACCTTAAACTGAGATGCTTAAAAATAGTAAGCAACTTGTTTCCCCTACCCACATCTCCTAAATCCATAAACAGATAAAACATCACTCTGTACTTCACAGATTCTGTGATGAAAGCTGATTAAGCACTAAGATACTCAGTTATTACAGCCAGCAATCATGTAGACAGGGTAGGACTTTAGTAAAAGGAAAGTTTTTCCATTAAGTGCAGAGTCATCAGGTAAAACTTCTCCTTCCATCATTTCAGGTGGTCGCTTCTAGCTTTTGCTGAAGGTTGTTTCTAGCATTACTCTGTAGAGCATGTGAGGCTATCTAAAAAGATCAATAAGATCAGTGAACACTAGCAAAATCAGTTTTAACAACACATCCAGACTTATATTTCTCAGAAACCAGACGATGTAGGCATTTTTGGCTTAGTAGCATAGAAAAAGGGAAGCTTATATCTCTAGAAATCATTTCCTTTTGATCATTTCTTGATCAGACATAACAGTTTCCCTCAACTCCATCTAGAGGGGTTGCCTTAACCCTTCCTATATCTTCTTCACACTAAGGCATATCACAATATACTACTCTTCCAAGGTGAGATATTTTTCTCATAAAACATTTCACTAGAAGAAAAGGAAAGCCTTTTTGGAAGGGAGAAATATCTGCTGTCCCCAAGATATTTTTTTGCCCTCAACTGTAAGTTAGAAATTGCTACACATTGTTACCTCTGAACCTCACAGCTTCTTCCTAGCTGTATTTGCACAAACAGCTACAACCCATACTTACTCTGCATGTATCTTTGTGCTTGATTGTAATGTTAGAAATAGCATCCCATCTGGATGTGGCTTTTTTCTGTATCTGACTACTGTTTATTATAGCTAATGAGAATCTGCCCCTGCATTCTTCCCAAGCTGTGAATGTGGTTATTCAATCATGATACATAAAGATGATTTCAGAGATAATCTCAGATTCAATACAAAGAACAGGCAAAAAGTATAGGCATTCATTTCATGAACAACAACAAAAAAAATCTTCAGCTGGTGTTGTTCAGGCAACAACATCAACCTACACACAGTCTTTGGGAGACATCACTCGGATTCTCTGTGAATAAAGAATCTTCAGAGCTGGAGACACTGTCATGGACCAAAAATTAATCTTGCAAGCTCCTCTAGGCAGAGAGGAAGAAACAAAGCAAGCATTCAAGTCTCTTTTATATCACATACACATAATACTCAAGTAGAGGAGCAAAAATAACACTAGTATAAACCCTTCATCTAGCAGCTCATCACCTCCATTGGAACTGCTAAAGCAAAGACTTTGTGTCAGCTCCATATCGATCACAGATGGAAATCGGTTAACCATTTTCCCCTCACAAAGATTCTCACCATGAAACTGTGAGCATCTTTGTGATATAAAAGCTACTTTCTCAACAACAGAAAAGAAGCTTTCACTTCAACAGTCCTGCAAATCAGGACACTAACTCCATTGTGCCACAGCCTATATTCAAAACTCACTGCATTCAAAGGAACGAGAAATGTCTATCTACTGTTCAAATTGATAGCTGTTGATATTTTTTTTGTTAGTTATTTTTGCTGCTGTACAGTTATAATAGCAGAGGTGTGTCTAGATTTTTTTGTAAAATTTATTTCAATTTTTCCCTAAAAATGGTGACCTTTTGCAGTAGGCTAGTTTAAGTTCAGTATCTATAGAGTTTCTTACAGAGCTCTGGAGAGGCATTCTCAAAAGAAATACAGACATTATTGATGAAATTCACATTATCAGAATGCATGAAGTGTTACACCAGAGAATACTGTAAGATTGTAAGATCAGACAGGCACAGCTGGCCTATAATTAATATCATTGCGCTGACAAGTGTATGCGTGTGTATATCGAAAATTAGTTAGAACATAAAATCTTTATATTTTGCATATTAATTTACATATAAAGTATATGTAATATAAATAATTCTCTCCTGCAATGTTAATGCTTCCCAGTTAAACCTCATATACAGTAAAAGCTTATGCTTGTGCCAAAGCATCTACAAGCACTTTTATGCTAAGTCAGCACTACAACACTGTATTAGCAAAGCATTTGGGAGACAGCAAGTCCTAGGTTCTCAAACATCTTTGAATCCAAGCTTGTTTTACACCAGTTATATCGGCAAAAGTGTTTCACTTTTCAGCTAAAGTCTTGACCTTTCTAAGGTAACAAAACTTTCTACTGTGCATTGCCATTTCCAAATATAGGCAGAAATAGCCCTTTCGGTAGCAGGTTCATGGAAAGATATTCCAGCTCATTTTCAAGTGAAATACAAATCTGTTTTCCCAAGCGAAGCATTGAAACACCAAGGGTAGAGGAAATGGTTACATCTGGCCTTCAGTAAGATGAAATCTATTAGGTCAAGCTACATAGCTGGCCAGAGTCTAGGTGCCCCATGTTCAGGGCAGCCTCCAAAAAGTACAAATAGTAATGAGAGAATGTTTCAACAGCATAGGTAGGCCCTAGTTTTCCTACTGTTTTCAGTGGTCCAATTGGTTTTACAGCGCAAAATCTGTGGCCATCCTTTGGTAGGCTCAGACTCTCAAAATGTGTTCCACCCTGTGTCTTTAGGAGTGGAAGCAGCTCTCCATAACAACAGTATGGGCTTGTATGAACATGTAACTGCTGGGAACAGAGCAAGGGGACACTCTCATCCCTCCCTCACCACATTTCAACACTTCACTGTTTTACCAAAAGGTTCATCTTCACAACCATAACATATTTAGAATTCTCCTTGATGACTGCAGAAGAACAGGAGCCTGCACAAATCCCTGCTGCCTTCTCTTGACTTTCAATCAGTAAAACTTTAAGTCCTGTCACATAAATAACCATGACATTAGCATGAATGCTTGCCATCACTATGTTGCTTACCCTTCTTGCAACCCCATCAGGTCTGTTTAACTTATAGCATCTCTGAGATGAGGATTAATTATTGCTTTGTGTTTGCACTCCAACATGATTGAGCTCTACTTGTAAGCATTTAAGATAATAACTGCATGCTTGCATAAATTGCCACAGAGACAATTCAGGCACAATTATGTTTCTTCAGTGCATGTAAAAATCTCACTTTGCTGTTATTTGGAAAAGAAGATACAGCATTGAGGACAACAGGAAATACCAAAAAAATATATACTTATAAGTATATATATTGAAGTCCCTGTCTAAAAACTTCAAGACCTAGGATCAAATTTTCTTGCCTAAGACTGTTCCTATCTGAACCAACTCCTAATGAAGGCAGAAAACAATTAAATGAAGTTCACAAAGTAGCCACCCTTGAATTTTTGATTGAAGAAATTCCATGCAATTTTTATCATTCATTTTGAACTATTTGGGGTTGAATTAGCTTAACATTTCACAGAAGTAAGCATCATTAAGTCTAAACTAGAAACTATATCTGATCTGGCCTCAAGAATCACAAACGTGATCAAGTCCCTAATGTTTTCCTAGGGGAACAGATTTTTGCACGGAAAGTAAGTAAAAATTTTAGTAGCTCCAGTTTCACCCAATACTTCATATAAATGATGACATACATTAATGGGACACAAGTTTTCAAAAAACATTTGCAACAGAAACATTTCAGTGTTCAAGCATCAGTGTTTCAAATTCATTTCTAGTAGCATCACAACTAATTATTTGTTCTCTATATCAGACCATGAAGAGTTGTGCTGTCTTAGTTTTGGGTCCTTCTAAAGAAAAAAAAAAAAAAAAAAAAAAAAAGAGAGAGAAAAAAAGTGGATGGTTTTGTCTATGTAAATATAAAGCTACACAAAATAATACTGAGATGGTTAAGGTGATACGGATTATTAAATTAACCTTCCTCAACAGCTCATGAGGAAGGAAAGCTGAGCTATCAAAATCAGATGTAATTGTTTAATGTGGATGAAAACCAACAATTTAGAAATGATAATGTAACTCACAGATAGCGTACAAGTGTTAATGTGCCATACCTACATGAGATAGGCTCTATGGATATATTTTGAAAATCCAAAATCTATTTTTTTGAGCAAGTGTTCAGAGAGATGGGGTTTAAACTATAGTTTAAACTATCTTAGAAATGCCAACTCAGAATTTGAACAGCTTAATGTATTGTTGTACTAAACACCCCAGTATTTTCAGAGAACAGTAGAATGTTTGCTTAATTTCCTGACATGTTACAGATTAAGACATAAAAATTGCATGGGAAAGCATAACTGTGCCCCCTTGTGTGCATTAGTAACATCATCATACAACGGGTCTCAAACGTCGTACGTGCTTTTCTGCCAGCTGAGTTTTCAGTTTCTGAAACTTTTCACAGAATTTAGTTAACACTGGGTATAATTCTATAATGAGTGACAGATAAGAGGCAGCAAAGGGAGATGCACTGTAGGGCAGCCCTCCATCCCTACCACTCATGAGCGCTGTTTGCCCATGATACCCTCCAACATTGCTCACAGGCAGAGGAAATTAAAAAGTTGAATTCAAGCTGAAGGGACGAACAAAGTACAATACGCCCGCAGCACATGACTCCTTCAGTATCACTACCCCCAGGCCAGCAATGCTAGGGAACAATGCCACATTCAGTGTTTAATGCCTTCTTTCATATGCTTAGCATAAGCTCCTTTTTTTTTTTTTTTTAAGGCTATACTGAGTGAGGAATTTTTATATTTTTTTTTAATTAACAATAATGGAGCATGGCCTCCAGAACTACAAAGAGTTTTTCCAAATAATGAGCAATAGTTGCTGTGCCACCCACCACATGTGCTGCTCCACGGGTTTCACTGGAGACATTCAGACCCACGGAAACCAGAGTTAACCATGCCAGGCAGGCTCCTCTGGGGGCTCACACCAGGCTGCTTTCAATCTGCCCCAATTTCACCTTCCCCATTCCAGAAACCATTGTAGAGGGGGGAATAACGCAAAAGGAGAAAAACTCTGAAGCCTACAAAAGAAAAACTAACAAAATAGCAAAATAGGTCTGCAGAAGTACAGGCAGAGCCTCACTACCAGAAATGGGGAAGTCTGTGACAAGTTCAATCATCCTAGACATTAGGAAAGATGGGCTTCTTTGCTGTCTAAATTCCTTCCACTCCAATTACTACGAATAAATATCATATTTTAAGAATCTGTTCAAAGGCCATGAAAACAACTTTTGTAACCAGATCTCAAAATGTCTGGGGTTTTTTGCTATGTTGATTCAAGAACTAACAAAGGCCTCTCCATATAAAACATTAGGTATTCACATGTATTACTCAGCAGACATTAGAGATGCTAAAAAACTACCGAAATGCAGGCAAATTGGTATTGAGCTACATCAAGAAGCTTAAAAACCTATTTCAACATGTAATGGAGAGAGTTTTAGCACATTGAACAAACTTTAAAAATCCCATTCTTGTGCTGTTTGCAGAAAAAAAAAAAATCCCATAAATTACTCCCTACAGCCAGAGAGTCTGTTCTGATAAGAGTTTTATGTAGCTAAGCATGATTTAAGATGGAATAGTCTTTTTTCCATATAATTTGCTGTTTCTCCCCATTCTCCCTCCAACCCAGAAGTTCATTTTTAAGCAAATTGAGAGAAGTAGTTTTCCCTTGAATTGGATTTTAAACAGTCATCATTACAAGTCTGTTAAGTGAGACTGCAAGACAAAACGCCTCTCTGAGTCAGGAAAAATCTGTTGTGAGAAGAAAAAATTTAAAACTGTTTAGTTTTCGGGTAGCATCTGCACTTGTATTGCCTTTAACTCCTGAAAATACACTCTGTAAATGGATCCAGTCTCTTCAAGGATCTCCAGTCCCCTGTTGACACAATAATCCTTTTTTTCCATGATCTCTCAGCTCCAAATATGTGCCACCTCTCCAGTCTCAACTTCGCTGTTTTCAATCATTAATAATGTTCTAGTGTCAACCATACTTCAAAAAGAGACAAATGATGCATCTGCATGGATTTTGAAGTAGAAGTTTGAATCTTTATTAGCTGCTCTCTTACTGGGTCTAGGCTGAAGTTAAACAATTCTAACATCAGTCAAGGAAACATGGTTAGCACTTTTAAAGAAAATCCCTTGACTCTTCTCCTCCTTATGTGGGTAAGAACATAGCAGCTATATCCTAAGACTCTGTTCATTATTTACCCCTGAAAGCTGGTTTTCTCAGCTTTACCTTCCTGAAAAGACACACAAATTGATAAACTATGTCCCTGTAATATGAAACAAATCCTATTTTCACATCCATTTAAAGCAAAGCTGTCCCTTAAAATGTGAGCAGAGGCACAGCTACCTGCTCTCTTTTCTCCCTGATAAACACTTCAGGCCAAAAATACACAGCAAATTCACACATTCAGGGTCTAGGCAATATCTCCATTGTATGGGAGGACAACAGGTAATGCCAGCAGAACAACCATCTAATTCTCAGGAATGCCTTGAAGAAAAGACTTGTCAGATTGCCATTGGCTCCAGAAGGAAGACCAGACCCTCTCTTCCTTCCAAACATAAGGAGAGTTAATGCCCCATTAACAGCATATTTTAAGGGCAAAGCTGTAAAGTAACTTTAGCTAGGGACACTTTCTAGGTAATCTGACAATGATTAAATGTTACAATTAATAACTAAGCAACGTTTCAGCATGCGAACTCCATTGAAACACCTTTACTTCCAAAATATTTATCTTTACTCTGAGTAATCCCCATTAATGCCTAGGGGTTCAGCATTTACTTCATTCTGCAGCATAAACTGCATTGTAATATTCCCTTCTAATAACCAGATTTCAGATACAGCACAGACTACACATATCTTCTCAGATAATTTGCAAACTACTCAACTTTATTTTTTCTCCTTATCAGGTGGTAGTAGAGCTTCCTTCAAAGGCTCTTTGCAGCTCTAAAATCATCAGACCTACAAATCATTATACTGCATGTGCTATAGTATTCTTATGCAACTGCAGGTTTCTCACACCTCTTTCCTCTGCAGGTCATACCACATGTAATGTTATAACCATCCCCTAAAATGGCCTGTGCTGCTGTTGAAATAGGTTTTCCACATAGAAAAGCCTCAAATTGAGAACGAAAAGCTCTGAAAACTGGCCTCTGTCTTTTGATTAAAAGGTAAAGTATTTGAGCAAGTAGTTTTTACTAAGTCATCTCCAGGCTTTCTCCATGAAACCACAGCAGCCCCACTGGGCAGATGGCCTTGGCGTCCAGACACAGTCCTTGCTGGGCTTCCCCTGAGGGGCTCCACAGCAGCAAGGAGGCTCACCAAGCTGGGCAGAGGTAACTCAGGACATCCGCTTCAAAAGGCAAGGCAAATAATTTCAGTCACTTGGTTTGAGCAGTAAAACACTGAAACAATATTGCTAAAGAAAAATGAGGGGAACATTTATTCAGAGGAAGGTCAAAGCACACAAACTGACAGAGAGAAGCAAAGGCATTTTTTCTTGATACCATGTTCATAAGGGCACAGCAGATACCAATACTGTTTGCAGCTCATATAAATAAAATTGTGTGCAATACGTGGAAAAGTGGTGGGTGTAAAGGTTTCACTCATGCTTTCTCCAGGATAAAACACTAAGTTAAAAACCTTTTGCAAGAAAGCTTCATAAAATGCGAAGTCAAAAACCTTTTGTAAGATAGCTTCATTAACATTAAAAAGATGTAGAAGTGTGACATTCTTCTAGTACAGAGAGCAGCTACAAAGGTAGTAACCCTCACCTCCTGAACATCGCTTTATGTTACTTGACAGCAAACCCCTGTGGAAAACACATTAAACAATATTAGCATAGAGCTTCCCACTTCAGAGAACAGAATCTCCTCATGGTGACTAGAGCAAGCAGGAAGAAAAATGATGTCGCAAAAGGTGACCTCTGAATAGTTTTATAGAGAAGTGATAATATAAACCTATTCTCCAAAAATAGAACAGCACAGGAATTGCAGTTATGAGCTAAAGAGGATTAGTTCAATTGTCCTACGGCAAGGAGAAAGTATTTTGTTTAAAATTAAGAAACAACAAATTAAGAAATATGATTACATTAAGCAGAATTCAGTTTTGTATGACCTTTCCCGTTGACAACAGGGTATGAGTAATCTGTAGAAACACCAGTCTTGTCACATCAAGCAGTGCATAGCAGCATTAATGCTGTAGACCTTCAAGACTCCCTAGTGATAAACGGTCATGTTGCAGTAGCAGTAGTTAGCATGCAGAGTGTCAAAATCCCTCGAGAGTCAAAGAATTCCCACAAATATATATCACTGATTACAGTTTTGTAACATAAACACAACAGATTTCTTACAAACAAATTGAGCAATTGAAGGCAGTCTTCAATTTTATTCAGTAATCGAGTTGATTTATTTTTTGTAGAAGCAGTAAGAGTGCAAATTCAAGCCAGTTTTAGTCAATAAAAACCTGCTTTTATAGTCTATAGAAATGCTAAACTTGTAGGCTTTGAGGATTTATACATAGAGCTGTATCTAAAAAAATGGCAAAGTATTCTTTCCTTCCTGTTTAAAAAAATATTTAAGAGTCTTTGAGCCAAGTTAACTGGCAGTTTTTTTTCATAAATTCAAATATTCATATTTTCCTGAAAATTCTACATTAAAAAATGTAGTTATTTAAAATTTCCTTTTGCTTTTCACACTCAGCAGCTTCTTCATTTTGGACAAAAGAGCTTTCTTAAGGAAAAGCCTGGCCCAGTGCCCTGGGATCTCTGTCTAGGCTGGGGGACACCACTGCTGCTTTCCCAATTGCACATTCAACTGGTAGCGAAGCTGAGCACATGTACCAGAGACACACACACAGACAAAGGCATGTGCACACAGAGGATGCTGACATGGCCGGTCACACAAGCTGCCACAGACAGCTGCTAAAGCAGCACCTACATACGGGATTCATGTAAAACTCAAGCACAGGCAGCCATGTCCCCTCCTCCTCTTCAGCTGGCAGAGGCAGGAGGTCGCTAGTGGAAGCACACGCACCCCAACACAATGTTCTCTAGGTTCACAAGCACACACACATTTGCAGATCCCTGAGTACCAGCCCAACTTCTCTGTCCCTCAAACATCCCTGCACTGATCCTGGGCACTCTTACCTGCCCCAAAGATCTCCTACTCGCCACCTGGTCCAGCTTGAGGTTTGGTAGGGGATACACAGGCACACCTGATCCGGGGGAGATGCCCTCCTCTCTCCCTCTGCAGATGACACCAGGCACACGGGCTGTGATCCACAGTCCCGCTCCAGCCACTGGCACCAAGCCCTTCACTCCACTCACTCACACCCCTCCCAGCCCAGTGGCTGGGGCTGAGACCCCCACGTGCTCCAGGGGCAGCAGAGAGACCCCACTGGCTCCAGTAGCTGACACCACAGGCCAGAGGCACCCACAGACCCTATCTGACTGTAGCTGCCGCAAACCCACTCACATCAGCACGCCAGCACCCAATACCTTGTCTTTGTAACACTCACATATGTGGGACACAGCGTGAGAATACACAGAGAGATCATAGAGTCATAGAATCATTTTGGTTGTAAGAGACCACCCACAAGATCATCAAGTCCAGCCATAACCTAACTCTAGCACTAAACCATGTCCCCAAAAACCTCATCTATACATCTTTTAAACACCTCCAGGGATGGTGACTCCACCACTTCCCTGGGCAGTCTTCCAATGCTTTACAGCTCTTTCTGTGAAGAAGTTTTTCCTAATATCCAATCTGAATCTTCCCTGGCACAACTTGAGGCCATTTCCTCTCCTCCCATCACTTGATGCTTGGGAGAACAGACCAACACCCTCCATGCTATAACCTCCTTTCTGGTATTTCTAGACAGCAATAAGGTCTCCCCTCAGCCTCCTTTTCTCCAGGCTAAACAGCCCCAGCTCCCTCAGCTGCTCCTCATAAGATTTGTTCTCCAGATCCCCCACCAGCTTCATTGCCCTCCTACAAAAGGATTTAATCAGAAGACTGGACAAACTGTGGTGATCAGACACACAGCTCTGCCGGACAAGCACATTTTACAAGTGATCAACCCCTTTTGTAGCCCTTCTAGTCTGTTCCCACTTCAGTCTTCCCCAATCCTGTTTCTTGGTACAATACCCCATCACTTTGCAACTCACAAGGTTGCAAACCTGAGGGTCCAGGGTGCTGCACAAAGTCACAGTTCACCTGCAGTTTCCTCATAGCCTATCAATTTTCATTTCTTGTCATTGTGTCATTATATTTGTCTGTCAGGTCTACACCTCCATATTTTGGTTATTGCTTCCCCCTTCTCCTTTTCATCACATTTGGCAAGGTCCTAGACCAGATAATTTTAGAGAAATCAATGTCCCCACATTCCCCACACCCTTTATCAGTTAGTGTGGCATCCCCCTATGTACTCCTACATAACCTTACAAATTTCTGATTGACATTACATAAAATCAAGTGAAAAAGCACTTCAAAAGTATCCATGGAAAAATTGCCATGGGAGTCTTCCTCCTTCTGCTTTTGCTTCTGCTGTGCTCAGACAGGGACAGTATTCATACTCATGTAGAGAATTTATACTCCCTGCATTTACAAAGTGGCTTCATTTCATTTCCAAGAATCCTTCAGGGAGAAAAGTTATACTCAGTGTGAGTAAAGGATGCTTTCAACTCAAAATACTGCAATAAGCCAATCTTGGGCAGGGGAGCGGGGGCATGGAATCTAGATAGTCCACAAACCAAAGGCAAGCATTTAGTCAGTCAACAATTCTATTTTCTGTGAGAAGAAGAAAAAAAAAGAAATACATTTTTTTCCAGCTTTGAGGAGCAGTTTGCAAGGCAATGCTATAGCTGCTTCACCTTCTTTTTAAACCACTAAAAATGGACAAAGCTTTTGGTCACGTGTAGCATAATTTTGAAAGAAAGCTTATTATTTCTTTCCCTCGTATTCCAGTAGCTATAGCTATGTGCACAGCTAACTGCCCCCACCATGCAAAGGCAGCAACATCAATCTCTGGAGTGGCACTACGCAATAAGTGCTTAGAAAGTCCACAACGGCAACCCTGCTATAAAATTTAAAACAACTAATAAGCACTATGAGAGACTTATTCCTGAATAGTTTTCATTTATGAGTAGCAATAATATACTGACCAAGGATGGTCAGGGAATGTGACAATGTAGGTATATAAACACACACTAAACAGAAGAACTGGCATCATTAAAGCCGGAAAAAGTGGGGAAAAGTGACATATTTGGAATTCTCTACTCCCCTGTACAGCTCCAGAAAGAGTTTCTAGACTTCAAATGCCTGATCTCCTAAAGAGCGTAAGTTAATTCTGCCTCCTCCTGAAAGGATTTGTTGCCTTTTTTTTTTTCCCTCTGTAATCCAAAGTTCAGAAACACTGTCAGGAGGACATAAAGATATTACACTTAAAATTTGTTACATTGGGTAACAAGGAAAATATATTCAATGTTTCAAAACATTATTTGAACTAGAGGATCTAGGGTGGAGTTTTATGTCAAAGCATTAATCTAGGTAACTATCAGACCAGCTCAATCCTTCAAGGCTCTTACAACACACCTGAAAAAGAGAACACATGCTCACTCACCACACACATACATATTTTAGCCTGAAAGAGTTGTTTCCTTACAAATGTGCCTAAAGTGCCCCAGCTCCCTGTTTAACATGCATTTTCTGTTAGAATTTATTTCCTCCATATGCAAAGAATTTGACATAACACTGTTGGAAAGATTAACTTTTACCCCAACCCCTCCTAGGAAACTATACATACGTGACAGTTCATACACATTCCCAAAAAGTTGCTCCAAGTATCAGGGTTTCATAGCAATTATACTTTACAAAATATTCTGCAGCTTCTTATTGAGTCAGGCAGTTTTTACAAAGAAAGGCTTTTTTTTTTTTCCCCCATCTTAAAAACCACAGCATATGAATTCTACCTGCATACTGATAAGTTTGACACTATTGCGCAAATAAGGTAGCTGATTTAGGAAACAAGAATTATTCACACTGGGGAGGTATACATCATTAACCATTTTTTGTTTCTTAATCTGTTCATCATGTGCTGTAGATAGAACAATTCTGCCACCTAGAGTAAAATCCAGTACTGAGATAAAAACATTTGGAGAACATACACTTATCTGGTTGACTAATTTGAAATGGAAGATACACCTTCCATGACAGATACATAAATGCAAATATTATGGGCTTATTAATTTAAAAAAAAAACATGCTAAAAATATTTAGGAGGCTGTTTGCTATCAAAATCAGCAGCATTGCCAGAAAACTAGGTGAAATATATGATAAATACAGTTGAGATCATTTACATTTTTATTGGCCCTTTCATTACACACATCTCCAAATACTTCCACAACTTCACAAAGTAGTTATCCATTTCCCCATATAAATGGGATAAAAACCCCTTACCAAGGTTTTAAATTAGGAATTGGTCTATTCATGAAAATCAGGAAATCATAAACCAAACTTAATACAAAAAATATTCCAATTCATATAAGTATGTATCTCCCATTTCCAAATATTTCTATTTCTGAGGCAAATAACTGCTGCCAGTTGATATGTAAAACACTGTCCATTAGCTGGGAGGGGAAAAGTGAGATAATAGCAAGGCAAATCAATTCCTTACAGAAAGCTGATGATCTTTAGTGTTATTTATATAAAAGCTAGGATTTTAGCATCTTATTAATATGAATTAATGCATCTAACTCCAGTTCTCCAGCTCACAAGGGTGAAGAACTGATGTCTCCTCGGATATGAATCTGTGGCATTAAAGATTCAGATAAATTTGAAGCAATAAATCATCCTATTCTGAGGGCTGAAAAGACATATGCTGAGTTCTTCCATGAGCAGTTATGTACCAAATAGCACATAATTTTTCCTCTAGTGACTGAAATACATTTATCATTGTGGTAGATGAAGATTTACTTCCAACTAAATAGACTAAAAATATTATTTTCTTCCTCTAGGTTCTCTCTCTCAGACAGCAGAGAACACCCTATGGAAGGTGTGCAAGGTTAGTCCCCTGGCTCACAAAGCACTAGCTGAAAAGACAGGGACAAGAATTCACTTCAGAGGCAGGTTCTGGATGTAACCTTTGGATCACAAATCTTTAAAATATTTGCTGCTAGAAACCAGGAGGGTTTGCCAGGTAAATCATCTGTCATTTTTGCAGTTTTCTTCCTTAAACACCTGCTATTCCTGGACACTAGATAGTGAGATAACTGGACCTTGGCACAATCCATCATGGCCATCCTCATGTGGCTGTATTTGTGATAGGAAAAGCACCAAGAATGAGTTGCTGCTGGAATTAAAAATAGCCTGTGCTTATTGGCAATAATATGTTGCACCGGATGCACACAGCACACTTCATCTGAGGATCTAAGTGTTTTGCAAACGTTAATTAAGCTCTGCACTGCTGTTATGATTCACAGAATGTCATTATCACACCCAAGGGATGCAGAAAAGGAAGGCATTGAAGCAAAGTACAGGGAAGCAAGCCCTTGAAAGCACAATGACTCTGGTTCCATTTCTGATCACATCAACCTACATACATGCCAGGACTAAGAAAATAAAGTCAATGATTACTAAGAACAGAGAATTTCATTCTTATATTATTTGTGAAGCATAGATACTTTTTAAAAACACTAGTTTTTAACCATTTTAACCTCTAACCATTCTTTCTTTTCTTGTCACTTTTGGGATTAGATATTATTAACATTTCCCAGTTCTATTATTATTTGTTTATTCTGATCACTTCCTAACCCTGAGTACATTCAACTTTGTTTTCAAATCTGCGAGTCTTGACCTACTTCCAATCATTTCTCCTTTGAATATCACGTTTCCTCCAAACACCCTATCCTCACTTTCTTTCACTTGACATTCCCCCCCACAAGTCAGAGAATATTTTCCTGTCTCATCCTTTGCCACATTTCTGAGTACTGAACTAATCATTTCTGACTCCCTGGGGAGCAAACTGCTTTCTATTGCTGGGACTAGGGAGTGAATAGACACAGAGGATCTCAGGAGCACAGACCAGCAACCAGCATTCATTGCCCTTCACTACTTCCTTTTGTCTCATCTCCATTAATGCAGAAACACACTGAAGGACATGTCCTCAGAGTTTCAATAATTGTTTTGTTTTGTCTTGCAATAGGTCTGTATGATATTGGCCATAGCATCAACAGGAAGCCAGCATGACTGAGCGCCTCTCTAAGTGACCACACACTAACACTCCCAGCATGCAGAACGGACATTAAGACTTGGAGGTCTGCAAGCAGTTGTAAGGCTTTGATTTTATTGGGACTATGGCAACATGGTGGGATAGCTCGCACAACTCAACTGCTGCAATGGGTGAATATGGGGCACAACGGTGAGGAGGTGGAGTTGTTCTTGATGCGAGAGCACTGCAGGGATGGATGGAGCTCTGCCCAGGCATGAGTGATGAGCCAGCTGACTGTTAATGGGGCAGAATCACTGGGCAGACCAAAATCAGTAATGTTGTGGTGAGTGTCTGCTACCAGCCACCTGATCAGGAGGAAGTATTGGATTTTTGTGAACTTCTTCAGAAAACTGAAGAAGCCCCACATGCACAGGCCCTGGTCCTCATGCAGACTTTGACTGCCCCAGTACCTGCTGGGCGGACAACACAGAACAGCACAAGCGAGGATGTTTCAGAATTGCATTAGTGATGATTTTCTGACACCAGTGATCAAGCAGCCAGCAAAGGAAGATGCTCTGCTGGACTTTATACTTACAAAGAAAGAGGAACTGGTCAGGAGTGTTGTGATCTAACCCCCACAGGCAGCTCAGCTCTCCACAGCTGCTCCCTCACAGAGGGACAAGGGAGAGAATTGAAAGGGCAAAAGTGAGAAAACTTGCAGGTTGAGATAAAGACAGCTTAATAAGGGGTGTAAAGAGAGGGGAAAACAACCTCAACAAAACAAAGAAAAAAAATATGCAAAAGCAATCGCTTACCACTAGTCACGTAATGCCCAGCTAGTCCCTGAGCAACAGCAACCACTGCAAAACTCACCCTCAGTTTTATTGCTGAGAAAAATGTCATACGATATGCGATATCCCTGTGGTCAGCTGTCCCAACTGTGTCCTCTCCCAGCCTCTTGTTCATCTGCAACCTATTCACTGTGAGGGGTGAAGTGAGAAACAGAGAAGGCCTTGACACTGAGTTAGCACTGTTCAGTAACAGAAAAAACATTGGTGTGTTATCAGCACCATTTTGGTCACAAAAAACAAACCATAGCACCATGCAGGCTGCTATAAAGAAAATTAACTCCATCCCAGCCAGACCTAATAGAGGGAGTGTGAAGGCTGAGGGCAGCCTTGGCTACAATAACCATGAAACGTGGAGTTCAGAATCCAGACAGGAGGGAACAAGGCAGATAGCAAGATTCTGAACTCCAGGAAAGTCAATCTTTCAAAATTGTTCAGGGACCAATTTGGAGGAGTCACATGGAGTATGGTCCTGGAGAAAAGAAAGGTTCAGAACAGGTGTTTGATTTTTCAAAGGATCACCTCCCTCCAAACTCAAGAATTGTTCATCTCAATATGCAGAAAGTCAAGCAAAGTTGACAGGACCCCTGCACAGATCAGCAGGGACCTCCCAACAAAACTCAGCTATCAAAAGTAAGCATAACAAGAGATAGCAGCAGGGACAGGTGATCCAAAAGGAATACAGAAACACTGTCCAAGTGTGCGGAGATGGGGTCAGGTACACCAAAGCCCAACTGAAGCTAAATCCAGTGAGGTACATGAAGGGAGGGCAATAAGAAAGGCTTCTAAAGGCCTATTAGCAACTTAAGAAAGACTAGGGACAGTGTGTCTGCTGAATGGGACACACAGCATATGGTGACAGCCAACATGGATAAGGGTGAGGTACTCAGTGCTTCGGTCCTTACTGGTAAGATCTGTCTTTCAGGTCCCTGAAATCAGTGGAAAAGTCTGGAGCAAGGAAAACTTACTGTCAGTAGAGAAAGGATGTACCCAGAAGTGCTGAGTGTGATGGCCAGTGCCATGGTGAGACCACTATCAATTTATCTTTGAAAGGTCATGGTCATAGAGGAAGGTTCCTGAGGACTGGAAGACAGAGAATGTCTCATCTTCCAAAAGGGCAAGGAGGAAGATCTGAGAACTATGAGCCAACTGACCTCACCTCAAACTCTGGCAAGGTGATGGAGCAAATAATCCTGGAAGCCATTTCCAAACACGTGAAGGACATGGAAGTGATGAGCCAGCACGAACTCAGAAAGCAGGAATCATGCCTGAACAGCCTGATAGCCTTTCACAAGAAAGTTGCTATGAGCTCAGTGGGGGAGCAGAAAATAGTGGATACAGTTTATCTTGACTTTAGCAAGGCTTTTGACAGTCTCCTATTACAAAATACAGGCTAGATAAGTGGACTATAAAGTGGATTGAAAACTGGCTGAACTGCCAGGCTCAAACTGGTTGTTGTGATGAGCAGCACAAAGTTTACCTAGAAGCAAATCACTAACGTTGTATCCCTGAGGTTGATACTGGGACCAGTATTGTTTAATCTCTTTACTAATGAACTGGAAGATGGGACAGAGCACACCAGCAGCATGTTTGCAGGTGACAAATGAATGGGGAGGTCTGGCTGATACACCAGATGGGTGTGCTGCTATTCCAAATAACCTCAGCAGGGGTGTCAAACTCATCTTCACTGGGGAGGGGGGGCACATCAGCCTCGCGGTTGCCTTCAAAGGGACTAATGTTATTTTAGGACTGTGTAAATGTAGCAGTAGTTACATTGACACAGTCCTAAAATTACATTTGGCCCTTTGAAGGCAACCACGAGGCTGATGTGGCCCCTGGCAAAAAGGAGTTTGACACCCCAGCCCAGAGAAATGAGTTAACATTTGAAGCTCAGGAAAATGAAGCTTCAAGTCCTGTATTTAGGGAGAAATAACCCCGTGCACCAGCACAGGCTGGGGGGCAACTGGAAGAAAAACAGCTCTGCAGAGAAGGGCCAGGGAATCCTTGTGGACAGGAAATTGAACATGAGTCAGCAATGTACTCTTGCAACAAAGAACAACAGACTTCCAGAATGCACTAGGCAGACTCTTGCCAGCATGCAGAGGGAGATGATGCTTCCACTGCAGATACATGCCATAAGTACTGTGACCAGTCTTGTGCTCCCCAGTAACACAGAGAGATGGACAAATTGGAGCAGTTCCAGCACAGGGCCATGAAGATGACTGCAGGATAGAAATATCTGAAGAGTGTCTCAGGGAGATAAGATTGTTTAGGCTGGAGAAGAGAAGGCTCAGGGGGACCTCATCAGTGTGTATCAATACCTGGTAAGAACAAGACTAAGCCAGATTCTTCACAGAGGTGCACAGTGACAGGACAGAAAGTAATGGCCATAAATTCAAATAGGAATTTCCATTCAAAGAAAATACTGGTTTTACACTGAGGCTAATCACACACTAATACAGGTTGCCCAGAGAGACACTGTGAAGTCTCCATCTGTGTAGATTCAAAATATTCAAAAATATTCAAAATATACAAAACCAAACTGAACACAGTCCTGAGCAACCTGCTGTAGGTGACCTTGCCTTCAGTAGGGGTGTTAGATGTGTCAGATTACACAGTCTCTAGTGGCTCCTTCTGATCCTAAATTTCCATGACTCTGTGATCCACGTTCTGGTGACTGAATAAGGTGAAAACAAAAAATAAATTTGAAAAAAAAAAAAAAAGAAAAAGGAAATAGGATATTCCCCAATATGTTTCAAAATCAACATATGCAAAGAGATGAGAGATTTTTAGACATTCTCAGGAAACACCCTAACTGCAATCCACCAGCAGGTTAAGCCAGTCTTCTCACCCAGGATAAGATCTCAGGATACTTTTGAAACACTAGGTGGGCTTACTGAGCACGTCAAGTTCCAATGAAGTCAAGCTTCAAGACTCTCTCCCAGGAAGGGAAACATTAACTCCAGAAACAGGTACTCTGCTTTAGTAGAATACCTATGTCAATGTCTTCAGCTTATGAGCAGCAGTGACAGGATAAGCTTGAACATGCCTCTGTCTTATTTGTAAGTATTTCATTAACTTATAGAGGATTTTAGAATAACTAGCAACACAGATGTGAAATACACGTAGAACACTGTTCAAAGTCTTTGTGATGGTTCCATACCACTTACGCTTTATATTCTCAGTATGTTTGTCTTTTCCTTCACCACCCCCAGCCCTCATCATGTCACTTTATGAAACCTCCATTTAAGATGAAGGTCAAACCTGCTTTTTATATTAAACTCTTTTCTGGCTTCTCATTTTAATTGCCACACACCTTTTTTCCCCTGAAAATGAATAGGTTACAGCATCCTGAAAGACAGAGCAGAGTTTCATGTAGTTTCGAAAATCAAGACTTTTCTTTGCAAGAGAAAATTATTAGCTCTCAGAGGAGTTTTCTCTCTTAATCTGGTGAATTGCTAATCATGTCTAGAATTCAGAGTAGCACTTTCGATTAACAGAGGCTTAACATTCATTCAACCTCTTGCAGGAAGCCCGTCACTGTTGCCTTTCTTTTACAGAACAATTGAACTGTCTAATTAAAAGTCACAAAGCAAATAAGTGACAATAAGAACTAGATTTCAACTTCCTATCTGAAGCTTAACTAAATGTATTATGTTATTTATTCGTACTCATTAAAGCAAAGATCCAAAGGTACTACCTTTGATACCTTTGAAGGGCCAGAAAACAACAGAAGTCTTTCACTTCAGAGTAACAATAGACAAAAGAATAGAATTATTCACTTCAAAGATTCATTGCTCTATTAGTGGGAACTTATATGGAACCTTAGCCATATATTTATTTTATACATATGTATGTATGTACATATAAAAATACAGTTAGCTAAAGTTGGATTTAAAGCAATGCCAATTTTCTTTTAGGGAAGTTTCTTTCTTTCTGTGTCTTATTGCCTTGAAGACTGCTGTGCTATGTAGTAGCTATTTCATTTAGACTGAACCTGGCTGAGTTGCTCTGACTTGGGTTCTATCAGGTATGAAGCACAATCAGGAGCAGACTAGACAGAGTAATCAAACGCTAACTTGGAGCACACTGGGAAAGCTCAGGTGGGGCTGCATTATTTGGCTGCTGAAATGGAAAAGAACAAAGTCCTACTGGTTCATTAAAAGCAGCTTCGAAAGACCCGTACTTTTGTAGAGTATTTCCAGAGCAGTCACCACCACATAAGATGAAGAGGGCTCTTTAAAGAAAGGGTCATGAAGTAAACTTCTTCACAGTTGTGAGCAAGACTTACTGCTATGTTTGAGCACCAAAAAGCAGAAATAACAAACACCACACTAACTCATTTTCACTAAGGACAGGTCAATGATTTGCAATAGGTGCAGAGTGTATGTAGCAGTAAGTTACATTCTTACATTGTAAAGACACAAAGTGCAGTCTCCTACATACCAGTAATTTTCTATATATTCCTACAACCCAATTCTACAGTGTTGTGGAGGAAAAGCGTAAATAAAAATTCAGTAATTTAAGTTCTGGTTGCACTTCTAGCACAAGAATTTGCTTGTTTCAGCTGACCATATCATAGTACCAGAGATGGGGGCAGAACTGCAATAAACCCACGAGTAACAATCTTACTGGAAGACACTTAATTTGGAAAAAACGCTCAAAGAAGCTTGCATGAGCAGTAATTTCAAGTTTGCAAGTTGATGGAGCACTATTTTCAAATTTACAGGATACTATTTTAAAGCAACTTAAAAAACACAGCTGTTGGTAAATCTTTCTGGTGTCTACACCAGTAAGCTATAAAAATTCAAGGAGGTTTCCCATTATAGATTCACAACCCAACAGTATTTTCCTGAAAAGTGATACCGATATGATCTTGGAATTCCTGTCTGTTCTACTGTTCTCTTCCACAAGTTCACCATTGCTCCAGCTACACCCCTACATTAGACTATTGATCACAGCTGATCTCCTTAACTGCTATGATCCCCTCTTTTCTTACATGGAAATGCATCCACTGGTGGGACACACAGATTTCCCTAAAGTCTTCAGTAGGCAAATTATGCATGTGATCTATCATGAACACAGCACTAGAACAGTGATTCATCAGTGCAAGGCCCTCGAGAAAAAAAGAGGCAACAGGCAGTGTTTCAGCAGAGGTCAGGCTGCACTTAAAGTGAGGGAACTATCTGTTTAATCTCCAAGTTTTTCTGTTCAAATGAATGTTTGACTTCTCCCAGACAGGGAATACAGTAAGAAATAAAAGGCTTTTTCACAAACAGCTAAGAAATTGAGCTGGTTGCATAGTTTATACATTTTTTTTGTACAAGTCATCCTCTAATATGCATCAAATTTTTCCCTTGTGAAAAGGAGCAGCAATAATAACCAACAAGTTGAACATTAGCATATTTGCGACCTAGCTGTCAAATCAAAATGTGTGAATTACAGTGCTGCTTTCTCCACTGATGTTCAGAATTCAACATATGCCAGTTTACACAGTGCTTGGAGATGAAGAGCATCTTTAAAGGGATGGAAAACATACGCCCCCTTCTCCCTCTGGGCCAAAAGAAGAAAATTAATGTTTGGTTGTAATGCAACAAAATCAATCATGGTTCTTTGATAACAGGTTTGTCTGAGCTCCCCTGGAAAACAGGACACTTGAGAATTCTTAACTACAGCAGATACAAATCCAAAATAGCCTTTGCAGTTGCAGCAAATTAGTACCAAGGAAGGGCAATTATTTCTACATAAATTTCAAAACAGTTTGGTTCCAAAGGAATACTGAAAAATCTGGCAGAAGTCAAAAAGATCATCTGAATGAAAATACATCACCTTTTACCTACAGACGTGTACGGCAGGTAAGCAGCATGGTGCAAATATTCTTCTCAAGTTTGGCAAAGTGTATACATAATAGAATCCAGAGAAAGAAAAGAATGAGTATGTGTTATTGGAGATCTCACACTTTATTTCAACAGCCCTAGATAAAACAGGAAGGGCATAAGCAGAACTGTATTATTTGCTATACACTCAGGAGCAAGGCATGGGCAAGTACATTGTGTTCAGCTGTGTTTAGAGAAAATGCCAGCAGGGGTTTCTGCTTTTTTCGCCTTTATTTTTAAATTACGGGATCTCCTGATATTCCTCAAATTATTACCATTCAACATTATTAATGAGGGCTCTGAACAGCAGGAATTTCTTCAGACACGCAGAGGAGCCCAGTTTGGTTTTCTCTTCAGCTTGTTCTAATGCTGAAGAGTACACCACACCTCTCAATATCATTGATTCAAAAAGAGCAAAGTTAGCTCTTAAAAGAGAAATTTGCATCATGGCAGCTAATGAATACCTTGCACAACTGGCCATAATTTAAATGTTTTTCTCACTATATTTTCTACACAACCAGTTGCAATCCCGATACCATGCATGTTCAAAGTCATTAGCAGCTCAATGCCAAATTCTACATTGGGCTGGAAGTCTCTTTCCCCAAGTTCTAAATTACATTCTGAGCATACTAGGGATCAAGTAGTTCACATTTCTGACATACATTTGTCAAAACTGATCACCTAATCACTCTTCTACACTTGTTTATACACACTCTGTCTTTCCCCTCTTTAATGAAGTTAAATACTGATAAATCTTATGTAGAGCCTTGAGGGGCCTTCATTGTTCCCATCAGCGATGAAGCATTTACTCCTTTCAGTTTCTTAATTTTTGGCTGATGTGTCAAGAACACTTTCCTTTGTAGCCCTTTGCAAGAGGAACTACTGTGTTTTCTTTTATTCCCACTACTTTGGGATATTGAAGGACAAAATAATACTAATTTTTTCTTTTCAAGAAAATAACCTAATTCAAGATTCAGTAACTAAAGCCTCTTCAAGGTTTTTTTTCTTAATTTATACTGGCATGATTTCAATAGAAAAAGCCTCAATATTTTGGTGAATGAGAATTGTCACCACTCTCCAGAGCCTCAGCAAGCCTAGTATACTTGTCTATGGCTAATATTAGCAATGGCACTGAGTGGCTACAGCAGGTTGCCTCAGACACATGACATCTAGCAATGCCCAGTAGCTCTGACCAGAACTGCTAGGAATAAAGTATTTCAGGCTCATCAAAACAAAATTCCAATACAATTGAAATAAAAAACTTCAAATTTGCCAAAAAACTTAGGTTTGTTGTAGTAAGAGGAGATAACATTGCCAACAGTAAAGCAGCAGAGGTATCCCTGGCCTGAGTTAGACAATGGAGGTTGCAGAGGTCGGCTTAAGGGCACTGCAGAAACTTTTCTTTGCATTACAGAAGACAAAAACACGTCAGACTTGCTACAAAACATCTTCATGTTGAGGTAGACTTTGGGAGTGACAGGTTGAACAGCTTATCAAAAGAAATCTAGAGCACCAATACATAACTAACCGTTATATTTACATATCTTACACTAGAAAACTTGTCTTAAAAGGATGTTTTCTTTCTTATTTGAAGTTACTCAACTGAGGATTTGAGCTTGGATTTTTTTTTATTTACTTCTACATATTAATTTTGGAGTTTTTGCTGTTTTAAAATCTGAAGACATGCACCAAAGCAGGAAATTACACTGTTAAAGCATAGATTCAGCTGAACAATTCAGCAATGCCTAGACTTAAGAATGCAAGGACTTTTTAAAGTGTCACGAACCTCATTAGAAGAAGTGTACATTCAGGAACTCTTTGCTTGTTAGGTCCTGGAGACACATTAGCTTTTATCCACTTGCATCAAAACTCAACATTTCTTTCTTACGTCTCTGCTGCTTCTTCCACCCCAGACAGAAATTAATCAAAATCTCTGGCAATATAAACTACAATTATCCAGGCTGTTATATGCTCTAACTAGGCAACAATGTACTAATACTTTAAACACCACAGGGTTTGGCACTTGGAGTTTTTTTAGCTTGTAGAGATGCAGGGTAGTTATTAATCTTGGAGCATTCCTGGCAGATAACATCAGATATATCACTGGCGATAGAAAGTTATTATATTTGTGATGCTTTATTTATCTTTCTCAAACTATTTTATCTAAAATTGCTATGAAAAGATTAACACATTCAATTGGTTGTGCAGAAAGCAGAATGGACTTTTTTTCCTGAAAGCAGGACTTTCATTCATGGTATATTTCATGAGAGAAGCAGGGAAGGGGAGAGCACTCCAGCAATTCCATAGTCCATGTTCAAACTTCCCTCACATATACCTCATCTTTCCAACCGTTCTTCCAGACTCAGCATTTCAGAGCATAGATATATAATGATACACTCCTCTTTCTGCTGTGCCCCTGTCCCCAGCCTCTTTCTTCACTCACATGCTGTAATTGTGACTTACAATTTCTGGAAGATTTTCCTATTGCTAAGCCTTCACCCATATAAAACCAATAAGAAAAACTGGAGAATGCATAGCTTAATAAGATGTAAGTAGTATACAGAACCAATGGAAATCTAGCATTACTTCCACAATATTATCAGCCACTAGCTGAAATATAAGACCTCTTAGAATACAGACAAGCCCTGGCATTCAGAACTTAAATATATTTATATTTTAAGATTCATGAGTTTGCCATTTAATTTCCTCTTGGAGACAGTGGGGAAAAAGTCATAATTTTAAGTACAGAAGTCAGAGAGAAACAGGATTGAAGCAGACAAGTGCTGCAGCATCAAGCTGATCAAAAAAAACTCAACTAAACTTTACTTTGATTACAGATAAATGCCTTGAGTAAAGAAATATTTTCCATTGTATTGTGATGTTAGGGGATACTTAGCACATCCTTACAAGTCACTCAAAAAGAACAGGGAGCATGGAAGACCTTTATGAAACTGACCCACAACCAGCTTAACTGGGAGCACTCCATCCCTAGAAAAGACTCAGTGCTCAAAGGACTTTATGAGAGATTAGCTGTCCCATCTTGACCTGTTCCACATTCTGCATCTCACAGAGGGCAAGCAGGATGCTATAGAATTTCACAAACAATGCCATCACCCAATGAAACTGGTAAAACTGTCAGTTTAAAAGCCTAAATTTGGCAGGGTAGGGAAATAGATTGTAATTCAACGGTAATCAAAAGCAGTTCATCTAGGAAAACAAAACAAAACAAAACTGACTTCAGTGACTGAACACCAGCTTGCTGAAGCTGTTAATTAACCAAAACTCAGTAATATCCCATGAGATTAGAATGCCGTGTTCCACTTGCTTGGGTGCCAAGTCTTGCAGTAAAATATTTCTTATAAGCTATGCTGTAATAGCTCAATCAAAATTTGCAGGAGAAATTAATAGGTCCCAAACAGAAAGGTAATTAGTGCTCTGAAGATGCAGAGCTGATGAAGGCTTTGCCAGCCTTCTCTGTCAAACAGCACAACTTAATCAAGAACACTGGGGATAAACTGAAACAAAACCAGCTACTAACTCACACACACCAAGTTACTGGTTCTGAAGGGGCTGTACTAGACAACTACAACTGAAAATTTATATACGGATTCATTTACCAATATCCTATTTTTATCGAGGAAAAACTAACTTATTTTGCATTGTACATTTTCTAAACACAATTCACATTGATTCCCCAGTCCACACCTGTATTGTCACTCACCCATTTACTCACTGCAATTTTGTCACCTCTGCAGAGGCAGGACTTTTGGTTGCAAGAGAAGCTACTTTTAAAAAGCTATTCTTGATGTATAGATAGGGCTTCTTCCTTCTCAGAGGTGCTTCGAGTTAAAAGGTATGTTAACAGCAAAGGACTTTTTTTTTTTTTTGGTAGAGCGCCACAGGTTCTCAAACTAATCCTCACGCTGAAAATCACAAGGCCATGCAGTGTTCCAGCAGTCACTTGGAAAGGCTTTTTCAACTTGCTTGGGAGAAAAAAAATCCCAAATCTTCAAAATATCAAATAACTTAAACTCAGAAGGGCCCTTTCAAGCAAAAGCAGTAAGACTCAAGATTTCCAAGCCTAACTGTAGCACCCCAACTGCCAAAGAAAACTGTCTCCACCTCTTCCTCCCAGTAACGTTGTTGTCAAGCTTTAATAATAGTGTGAAGCAAAGAAACTAAGAAATACTGGCCAGAATCCTAAGCAGAACAACAACAACAAATTATGTCAAGTTTAAATAAGAGTTCATATACTCTGGGAACAGCCTACGATGAATTAATATTACATAACATTTTCACTAACACAGTTTTACTTTTCAAAATGGAAGTCAGATTTATTCAACATTAAGTGTAACAACGTATCAGAAATCAATATCCACTTATAAAATAAAGCAAAGTAACATGAATAAACACAGGAAAATACTGTCTGAGATTCTCCAAGCAGGACATTTCTCATAAGACTCACAGAAAGAAAGGAAAAAAAAAAAAAAAAATAAGATTTTTATATGCAAACAGACTAAATTTCCAAAAACTCTTTTTTTCCAGTTCTAAAGGAAAATATAGCTAATGAGAAGTAAACCAGAAAGGGGAATGAAATGCATCATGCTGTACAACACCAAAGAAATACTCCAGCTGCGTTTGTGTACAGCGTTAATAACATGCAGTAGATGAGGTTAAAAGTAAGTACAGTGTGTATATATTAGAGAGACAGAAACTAGTCAGTCTGAGGGCTTTGTTTCTTATTTTAGTTCAACTAACGAAAACAAACAGAAGCTAAGAGCAAACAGAGGAAGAGCAGAATCTGCATGGAGAACAACATCTCTTCCCAGAACAGTAAAGCATTTTAAGTAAGATTTAAATTGTGCACATGTTTACTTGTCTTGGTCCTCTTCTTGCCACGTCATTGAAACATACCTAGGTCCAATGACAGGCTTTATGCAAATATCTACATTTTTATGAAGCTGTAATTAAACAAAACAATGCAAGTCATTCAAATGCTGCTAATCTTTTAAGTCAGGCATTAACGTGCTGAACACTCACTACAACTCAACGTTATTAAAATTGAAAAAAAACAAAGCAAAACAAACCACACAGGGCAAGACATCTCCCAAACAGCCTTACTGAAACATAGGTTCTTTAATTATTTTTGTTACTTAGAGGGCAGCAATGTGAAAATACACATGCTACCCAATTAATTTCATTAAGAACTATTTAAACAATCCTTCTGAACAAAAAGCTGGGATCTTTGTTGGTTCCAGTCAGTTCACAGCCTGATAGATTACTCTTGCCACTTTTTTTTTTTTAAAGAGCATTTTTTAAACAAACCCCCAAGATCTCCTATAGCTTTTGTCAGTGATTGAAAGGCAAGCAAGCATAGCACACATGCAAGTTATTAGAATTAGATAGCCAAATACAATTAACTACAAAATTCCAAGCAGTAAGTACATCTACATTTGCCTGGGAGACTCTGTCTCATTGGGAGACAGATCTGAAAGCTGATAAAGGACACAGGTTACCTGTGTCGCTTCAGAAGTTCTCTGCCTTTCACCTGAAGACTTCCAGGAACTCATTCTACCACCTAACAAGCTAATAAGCTACTACAAATATTCAAGACTTGAATTCATTTCAATAAGAGCAGACTGATGGCTGACAACTGAAGACTGACTTTTGTAAGGCTGGACATAATGACCTTAATTTTAAATGAATTCAAGTCTGAAAATAATTCTGCAGTATCAAATTAACATACAAATTAAAAAAACACTCAACACCAAACAAAACCAAAAAAAACCCTACACACACACAAGGAGAATTTAAGAAGGATAACTTTACCACTTATACAGAAATTGCACCAGTCAATGCTCTACCTAGTTCAACTGAAGTACAGCAGTGTGTTTACAACTATATCCAACCATGACCCAGTTTTTAAAAAGCAAGTATCTACCACTTATCTGTTAGTAATTATCAGCTGAAAAAAAGAGACTATTCTAAACAGGAACATGCATCAACTAACAGTACCTGTTTATTTCTTTAACAGCAGAGGGATCACAAAGAACTGAATTGAATTAAAATAAAAGGTACATAAAGAAGAAAGTCTCAATTCTGATGTCTTCAGCACATATTAAAACCAAAAATGATGTTAAGACATGCTACTGAAATCATTATCTGAAACTGCTCTGAGGTCTGGCAATCACATAAGTTGGTGCTGTAGCTACCAAACTTAATGCTGGGACAAAAATGAAATAAAAATATGAAGGTAATGCCCTGCAGAGTAAATCTAAAGAAAGGGTTGTTTTTTTTTTCTTGGATAGTTACTGATCTGTAAGCTTTGAGATCGATGGCATCTCTCATTGCCAGCAATGTAAGTCATGAACATTCCTTAGTCTTCTGACTTCGGAGCAGATGAAATACCTCTGAACTCTTTTTCATCCTCTGCAACGAGCAAGAGGAATTTCTTTTCACCCTGCTCAGATGTTCTTTCCTTAACATCTTATCAGAGACCAACCTTCCCACTTTCATTTAGGTGAAGTATTAAATACAGACAACACAGACACAATTTGGTAAACTTGAGATTTGAAGTTGTAGAGAAATAAAGATAGCACAAATCCATTTTTTTTTCTGAAAGACTAAAGTGGACTGGTAAGTACTGGTATCTTGCTTAAGTAAGGTCAGATGCAAGAGCAACTGGGACTAATAGGTTAACAATATCACAATTTTTATTTATCAGTGCATTCTGTTGATGCAAGGGAGGACGGGGTGGAGTTTCAGATAAGCATCACTTCCACAGGGCTCAAAGGGAAAGCCATCTGTTGAAAACTGCTACCGAAGCCCCAAAGAACGGTTACCTCACATTTACACACTGTCAGGCTGTCAAACATCTTTTTTGTTTTTTGCATATACCAACACCTGTGTTTAAGTCACTAGTGGAAAAGTTTACCAGCACTTAGAATCAAACAGCCATAGGAGGCTTAACCATTATACAGATGCAACATCCAGGATTAAAATGCCTACAGCAATTCTGAGCAAGCAGTGTTTCAAACTTGAGATAGTGATGCATCACTTTAGTCAGCACAACTGGAACAGATTAGAGAACCGTGTTCACCTTACTTAGCATGTTGTACAAGGAGATAAGCAAATGGTAAAGAGGTCCAAGAACAAGTAATTCCTCTATGTGGCTTCATTTTTCTTTTTTTTTTTAAGTTAAGCATTTGATTTATTTACATTCCTCTCCCCTGCTTGTAAGTAAATGAAAAATAAATGCTTCTTGGCATACATTACAAAATTAATTCCTGTCTTGGAAATAAAATGAAACTATCCTGAAGATCTAAAAGCTCGTGGTATGTGAAATGCTAATTAGAACTCCTCTCTCTCCTGTATATGCTCTTTTTCCCATATATTGGAAATCGAAAGGGCAAAATCTTGAAGGTTTCTATTTCTAATTTATTTTTAACTTAGAACTGATTAAAAGCCCAAAAAGATAATGCCCAACTCAGGCTGGCATCCATAAATATCACAAGAAAACTGAAGTCTAGTATCCTTGGTTTCACCATCTTCAAGGATTTCAAATGAGGAACAGTATTCTTAACATTATTAATCTGACTATTGATGAAGAACTTTCCCTCTTCCAGCAAATTGCCCATCAGAAAGTGGAGGGTAATTTGCTACCCTGGTACCAGTGAAGTGGGGAAAGAAAAGTTGACATATGCTTGGAACTGCCAATGAGCAATTTTAAATTCCGTCAACTGTTTTAATTTCAAAGCCCACTGTAAGCTAGTCGAAAGCATTCCCCATGGCAACTAGAAGTGCCTTTTCTGTAACTTCTCCACTATTAGGAAAGAAGTGTTACATAGTTTTAATAAGAATTGTGGAAGGGTTCAGGTTTGTTCAGTTTTGGAAGAACTGGGACTTTTTCTTCTTTATATAGAGCCACACACTTGACAATTCCTGCTTTTACAGGTGAAAGACTGCAATAGTAACCTCTTCAGGAAGAAGCCTTTTAGGCAGCTTCCACAAACGGGTCACTGACAAAGGACTCTCAGAAAATATTTAAGAAAGCAAAGATCCTTATCTTCTGAAAAATAAGGGAGAACCAAAAAAAAAAAAAAACAAACCACAACACATCTGATGACAACCATTCTGAGTTTAGAAGTCCTCAGCCATTTAAGGTGGATGACACTAGATGATCGTCTCATATGACTGGCATGTCTTAGAGAAATCTTAGTGGCTGGAATGCTGGCTGGACTCACTGACCACCAGCCAGTTCCAGTTACATCCTTAAGCAAACAGAGGAAAAACAAAGGACCTTTCAGAGCACATTGTGTCTCGCTTCTGAGATGCTGACATATCGCAGATACTTCAACATTAAGACTGGATTTGACATTTGCCAGCAAGGATCTACCTTAGAGTCAGTGCTCCAACATACTTTGGCAAAAGGATGCTCACAGTTTCAAGACAAGCACTTCTACAGCAGCCATAGCAGGCATAACGCAAGTCACTTAGGCTGTGGACAAATTTAGGTGGCAAGATGTGCAAAGGACCCATTAAAATAATTTTTAAAACCCCCCAACTCTATGAACTTGAAATTACAGTTTGTGCTCCAACATATGATACTTACCACTTCTCATAATATTTTAACTTAAGCTTTTTGTTCTATAACATTTATATATTCTAGACAGCATGTGATAAACTGAGTGTTGGAAGGCAGTCTGCGCTTCAAAAATTTGTCATTTCAAAGCCAAAATCTATCACTATGATAATCTAATCTGATTTGTTTGTACAACACCATATTTTTTTTTTTCCAGAAGACAGTTAAATTGTGTATTTTAAGAAGATATTTAACACTTAAAAAAACTCGCAGACAATCCAGAGTCTAACACCTCCTCAATTTTTAGTTGAACTTACTGGAGAAAACTGAATTTATCTGTTTTGGTACCTCAGTATTTGAACTTGCTTGACTTTGATGGCAGGATTAAGAAGTGCTGTCCTCCCACTCCTCAGTACCAGATACTTTTTTCCATGTGTAAATATTTATTGTCCAGTATCAAAATGCTGCTTCATCTTCTTTGGTAATGATAGAGACAGAGTTCCTCAAACCTGTCACTTCAAGATCTACTATCCAGCCCCAGATCTTACTTTAAACTCAATTATTGCTAAAGCCTTTTCAAGTGCAGACAACAGAACTGAACATTTGTCTGGTAGTAGTCTTCTCCATGCTGTTTGGGAGGCAAAATAAGTTCCCTACTTTTACATATTTTTTTTCCTTTGTACATGTTCAGCTACTTGATCAGGCTTTTAACTACAATTCTGAAGGCCCTGCACCGAGGTGGTTCTCTGGCACAAATCTTTTTGCATGGTTGCTTTTTTGTCTACCACGTACACACAGCACAATCTGTGTTCAACAAGAACATTGTTACCTTGTGATGACTTTCTTTTTGCAGCTATAGCTTTCAATCTGATAAGAATAATGGAACAATATCATACTCTCATTGTCTTCTATTCCACCAATTTTTCTCTTCTACAAACTTTATCAAACATTTGATTCCCCCATGTCTTTCTGTATACATGACATACAATCATCCTTTGTTAGGCAGTAGAACTCTGGATTCCTTCTGTTCTCTTAAGGAATTAGTCAATGCACCAGGAATTTTAATGTACTTGCACATGTAACGTCTCCATCCCATTTTTTAGCCCTCCTCATCTAACCATTTCTCTGCCCACAGTAAATGCTTCTGTTAGCATCACCACCACTTCTTGAGGACAGAACTAACACATCAGTTACGTACAGTGGAACCTAAACAGAAAGTGATATAAAACACATGTATCCCTTGACTTCAATTAGCTACAGATTTTGAAGGCTCCTCATGAAACAAAAGAAAAAACAAATTTAGGCAGTCAGTGAATTCTTTCATACAGTACAGCATGTACGTATTGGCAAGGAGTGAGCCCCAACCACAGGGCCCTGGCAGTGGCACCTGCTACTGAGGCAACTAGATTACCCCAATGGAAGAGCTGAAACTATTTAGTCATCACTAGGTAAATTGCTTGTGTTCACTAGAGCAAGAAGTTATTTCTTTAGAATGTACCTCTAAAGAATTCCTGCTCTGTATTAATATTTTCAGACAAACTGAATAAAAGGCACTGTTGCTCAAGCAGTACGTTTGTTGTCTCCAACTGTTTAAAAAAAAATAAAAAGGTGTTTTTAAACAAGTAGCTCCTGTTGCCCTAAGAAGGCTTCCTTGTTACCTCATAGTAATTTCACCTCTCCCTACAAAAGCTCAACATAAAATTGCTTTTATCTGACACATCGAGTCTCACCTTTATATCTATCTTTATATCTAAAATTATGAGTTAGTATAACCGTATGCATTACAAAATTATACCATTTACTTCAGACATGTCTGAACAGCTAGATCTTCAAACTATACAAAAATAAAGTATGAAATCTTACAAAAGGAGGACATTCAGACATTAATAGCTAATCCAAAAAATATAATAACTTATACACAGCAGTAAGCATAAGCAATGTAGCCTACAACAGCTTTCAATTAACCTCTGAAACAAGTATCAGCTAAAACTGGGACACTGCCAAGCACAATGTTTCCAATTTATTATCTTTACCACAGTACAAACTTTCACAAACCAAATGTCCATGGTCTGTCAGTCTGTAAACAAAAGCTATTACACCCCTCTCCTCAGTTTAAGAGGGTGAATATTTTCAGTCCTCAGTCAAGTTTCATATCCATCACTTGCATAAGGAATCAAGAGCCTCTTCTCTTGTTAAATTACTTTTTCCTTTTTTTTTTTTTTTTTTTTTTTTTTTGTGTCATACAGCCTGCAGTGAAATAAAATCACAGTGGAAGTTCTGGGGAAAACATGATCTTTACAGCAGGACTTGAACCATTCTAATAATAAATGCATCTAACAAAGCTTCCCATAATAAAAGCATGGCATTTCCATTTCCAGAAATCAAGTCAATTAGAAATCCTAAGTTCTACTTAAAAAACCCGAAAGATCTAAAAGTGAAAAGATTCATCTTCTCAGTCAAATACAAGTCTTTCAGTTTCACTTGCAGAGAGACTCTTCCAGTCTGTAAAACAGTAGTGCAATTCCATTAGTTCTACTTCTTTTATTTTTCTTAAAGTCCGGTAGATAAATGTCCTAGCTCTATGGAAAGATAGGAAGATGCTCCAGTAAACAAGAAACTTTGGCAAGCCCAGGAAGGCTTACTAGTCCATTAAAGCTCAGAAGTCCAAAGTGGCTTATAAATGGTTTATGAATAAACTAAACAAACAAGACCAACTAAAAAAAAAAGAAATAAATAAGCAGAAATGAATGTAAACTGTCTGAACCTTTTAATGACAGCTGGCACAACCTTTGACAGTACAGTCAGTTAAATATAGTTGACCTACAGAGCATTCCATTAGGGCATCCAGCCTGGAATGCTCAAATGGAATTACATTCCTAAAGATTTAAAAAATAGACTTCTTATAACATTACTATAGGTTTCTTCTGCCCAGCTCACTTAGACTTCTTCTTAAAGAGGCTTTTTATTTTTGATGGCTTTTTGGTTTTTTCACCATTTTGGTACAGGTCCTGTGGTATGCTACTTATCCTAGGGACAGAAGCAGCTTCGTGGCTGGGTTTGCTATCGCTGCTGGCTGAAGAACACGAGGTGTGCCGAGGCTTTGGGACTGGGATCCCACTTGAAAGCTGGTTCATGCTGCAGGACTTCTCCAGGATTCCATTATAAACTTTGCTTGCAGGACTAAAGATCATGCTCTTAGTTTCTGCCATGCCTACACAGTCAGGAGAGCCCCTAGAAATATCTGCAGTTAGAGAAGAGGAGTCTCCTGTAGATGATTCCTCCAGTGAGAATTCTTCTGGGGATACTTTCTGAGGAGAAAGTGCCTGGTACATCTCAAGACTTGCTGGAGGAGATTGCTTCCTTCCAGTGGAGGAACTTAGCGAGTCACATTCCGAACCTGTTTCCTGTGCTTCCCTGAGTCAGAGCAAAGAGAGGAGAAAACATGATGAAACTACTATTTCCTTCTGGCAGTTAAAAAGAAAATTACTTTAGAATCAAAAACATTAGTCTAAAAGCACCACCCACACTTTTCCTTAGTAGTTAATTAATAAAAAACATTAAGTTAAACACTTTAACTTACAACTTGCATTACATCATTTTATTATCTAAACTTAAGGTAATTAATTTGTGCAATCTTGTTTTTGTGGGCAGCAGCATCTGCCCAGAATTAGTCATTTGTATCTCACTGCAAGGAACAAAAACTATCTTTCTGGCATGTGAAGTCAGAAAAGTTATGAAATGAAAGAAGGAGATTTAAGCCTATCACATACAAAAAGTTTCCTCAGAACAAGTGTCCCTACCTTTCAACAAGCTCATTTGCTCCTTCCAAAAGGAATTTAACCTTTTCCTATGAGGCCATGTAACAAGAGTAGATACACGCTCAACATGCTGTAAGAATTGTGTTACCATCCATCTTCTCTTCGCCCAGTAGCTGACCTTGCTTTTGATCCTTGTTTCAGATGTAAAAGCCAGTAACATATTGTAATGGAGAATCAGGGTTAGTTCAGTGCACCCTGGATTTTAACATTACTTAACTGTATATGACATGCTAGCTATTTACATACACAAACCAGACAAGAACTCCCTCTGTTTCACGTGGATTATATTAATTTATAGTATCCTACAGATTACGTTAGCTCTTGGCTTGCTTCAATCTCTAATTCTAAACTGTTAGTCTCAAATAATCCTACAAGAGTTCCAAGTGCTGTTTGCTAATCTCCGTACCATTGTTTATCAGCAGAGAAGTAAATGGCTTCCTCCTCCTCTTCAGTTCGATAAAGAGCTGGGCAGCTCGACACAGAAAGGATGTCAGGGTCAGGGGAGTGCAAAGCATGCTGAGACTGTGGAGATGATGGCACAACATTGCGTCTTGATCGACACAAGCTACTGCTTCTTGCCAGTGTGCTGGGAGGTTTTACAATGGACCCTGAGGTAAAGAAAAAGCAAACCAAAACCCTCCAAGTGACATTGATGTTAACAGTACCTACTCTGAAGACTAAAGAACAGGTATCCACTTCAGCCACAGTGACTCAAACAACTTTGACATTGTGCTACTGTTGAGAGGAAAGAAAGACGAATCACCTTATGCATTCCACAGTTAGCTGAAGCAGCTAACCATGATGCAACTGCAGCTGGTTTGTGCCTGTCAAATATTACTGTGACCATGTGCAAAGTTCTGGCTCACTATGCTCTCTTGAGAACAAAGAGGAAGGTTCTACTGAAACTCCTGACCCTTTATAAACTAAAAATAGTGCTGAAATTAGTATGCTACATAACATCCTGCATTTTGTGTGGCACTTGGGAGCTTATAAGAATAGGTAAAAGTTTTACAATGTAGGTATACCTAACCAAACAGCCAACTGAAATACACTGCATTAGTTGAAATTACATTAGACACGGAACACCAATTTAATTTGTAGAACGTGATAGAAAATACATAATTCAACCCCATTTTTAAGCTCAAGAATTTCCTAATTTGATAACACTTTCTCTTGCCAGGCAAACTATGAATTGACCAGGATAGTATCTAATGGGAATTGACAAACTAAAATGTTCCAAATCCAATTCCTCCCTCAAAAGATTAGTAGGTAGCAATACTTTTATGGAAATAAATCTACAGACCCATTTTCAACCTAGCTGCTGCAAGCCTCAGGATTTCTCATACCCCTCCGCAAACTGTCCCAGAGAAAGCATCACTGCTTAGGTAAAACAGGCCATATCCTTACTGATGTTCAAAATGTTTACCAAAGACAACATGTTACAAAAATTCAATTGTTTTTGTAGACGAGGATGTCTAGCCTGACAAAATGCATTTTATTTTTTGAGATGCCAGTTTAGCATCAGGAAAATTGCAGTTTCCCTTCCTGCAACCTCAGAAAAGCTTGTCATTCTGCTTTTAGTGCAGGAAATTACAGCTTTAACAAAACAGCAAGTAGCTGCACCTTTGCTAACACTTAGACTTTGTTTTCTGCCACGCTGAACAGAAAAGAAAGGTTTGCAAGTTCCAACATGACAGTTGTCATGTAATTCAAACTTTTGATTTTACTTCTGATTAACTCCCTACTGACCTGCAAAAGAGGTGTTGGCAGCTCAAAAATAAGTGTGTATCATTACAAAAATATTCCTGAAAAAGCAAATGTGAACTGAGATAAGGGAACAAGAAGCTTTGTAGGAAATTTGTACTGTGTGTCCAGGTAAATGAGATGGCATTCTACTTGCCAGTGTTTAAAAAAAAAAAAAAAATAGGACTGCACCATCAGTGAAGTTTGAGAGAAGTTACAAGCATTTTGGTTCCTTGTAGGATCCAGCTATGACAATTTAACATCTAGAATTTTATAGTACAAATGAACTCACTACACCAAGAAATCAGCTGAATCCTAATCAGTCAATGGAAAAGTAAAAGGTTCACTATCATCTTCCTGTAATGACTTTGTTCCAGTCTCAAACATTTATTTCTTTATCTCCTTTCATTCTTCAGCTCAGGATTGATTAAACAGATCTACTACTTCAAACTGTTTTAGCCTATGATCCTAATTGCTACAGCACAAATAAGCCTGTCAGGCAGACTTCAAATTTTGTCCATCTTATGAGATCAAAGGATGCTGGGGCAAGGTAACAGCCCAGATAGTTCACTTTAGATCCAGAGATTGAAACAGTCTTGCTCATAACTGACCTGTCTGCACACTGCATTTTGCCTGAAGCCTCCTGAGTGAGACCAGCCCTTTTCCTTCTGCCCTTCCTTGTATATATTTGTCCTTTTTTTTTCTAAAGGATAGGAATAATTTAGCAGTTACCAAACTAACCTACAAAAAATTGATGCCTGAACTGGTTTCAACAACAGATCGTTGAGTGTATTTTCCCCCTCTTTACCCACCCCCAAGTGTTTCCAGGGGTTTTTAACTGAGTAGATATTTTAAAAGCTAGAAAACTAAGACAAAGCTACTTCCCCAATGTGATCACTTTAACAAAACCAGGCTCTTATGCCTTACCAAAATTCAGAATAGCACATTTAAAGTTTTGTAATGTTACTAAGATTCAAATAACTTTCATCACTGAGTGAGACAACATCTATTAGGTAAATACTTCCAAATAAGCTGAACTTTAACAAAAAAAAAATATTGCAAAAGCTTACATAAAGTTTCAACTAAGTATGTTCTTACAAACTGTGCAGTCCTTTTCTAATCATAGTTCCTCTGAACAAACTGCAGTTCATTCTCTGGCTTCATTTCTATGCAAGAGCTGAATGAGAAGAATGACTGAAAAAATTCACAAGTCTGAAGTCTTATATACATATCCAAGTGTTCTGTCATTTTAGACCATCCAGAAAGTCATAATAACAAATGGAGCTTTTCCTTTTGCAATCAAACAGGTTTCTCCATACAGACTTGGAAGTTCAACTCTAGGCATCCATATTTTATTGGGCCATCCAGGAAATTTGTTGCTTAGGTTCAAATCAAAGCCCACACAGTGAAGCTGACTAGAGAGACGGTTTTCTTTAAAAGTGATCAGAACTTGCACTAAGTAGTATTGCAAGGGGATTAATGAACTTTTCAATGTAGTGTACGATTGGTACATTCAGAAGAAAAACACATGCACAAGGCACACTAAAGGAAGCCAGCAAAGTGGTGACCATTCTCCTTACACTATTTTAAAATACAGTTCTTATTTATCTGGAGAAATCCAGCTCTGGAAAAAAAATGTACGCATATGAGAAAGTTTTATTCCCTACTCATTCCTCAGGTTGATATTGCTTGTTTGGGAGCTCATTTTTTATTTGTCTCTGGAGTCCAGTTAATCACAACTTCCATCAAACTGGCTCTTGTATTGACGCAATGACTCAAGATACAAGGGTGGTCTGAATTCCCAGTGTGTATCTTCAGATCGTAGTCCAACCAAAGCTGAATCTCCCTCCCTCCAGCATTTGGCCTCTCTGCCTCACACTCAAAACAACCCACTGTATCCAAACAAACATTCTGCCTGAAAGCTTTCCTTGGACAACAACAGGATTTTGTTCCAGACACTAAAGAATGCTTGAAGAGCTACGTAGCACACAGCCTCTCAAAAGGTGGGATCATCCTGGTAGCTCAAGGGACCCTAGACTAACCCCATTCCTTCCATCTGAAAAAATAAATGTGCTAAGAGAAATTTAACATTACTCCTAAATTTTTGTTTAAGTGGCAATCCAAGCATGACAAGCAGACTTTCAAGACCTCAGCTGGATTCGCCCCTGTCTTTCCCCTCACAGAAACAGAATAAAGGCTTTTTTCTTCATGTCATCTTTATTGCAAAACCCAGTTTTCAATTCACGCAAATCCCAAAAGATGCATTGGAAATGCTGGATATAACTTGGGTCCTTTTGACTTTCATCCAATCCTGTTTTATTTCAGCACTCCTTTCCCACCTTACTTTAAAATCCTATGCTGTCACAACTTTTCCCCTTTCTTTATACTGACTCACCACTTACCATGAAACTGTGAAACTATTGGAGGAGTATCTTCATCTAAGTCATCAACTCCCCCTGCTATTGGGTAGGGAGGAATGGAAACTCGGGGCATAACTACCCAGCTGTGATCAGAGTAAAGAGAGGAGGTCAAGCTTGGTAGCCCAGAATTGTGTGCTATTTGAAAACCACAAATCTTCTCAATCTGTTGCCATCGATAGAGACGCTCTCGCAAACATGTTGTCAACTCAGAGAGTGCTTTCCTGAAGAAAAACAGACATTAAAATTACATACACTGCACTTAATGATAAAGCAAAAGAACACAAGTTCAGTCACTCCAGCATACCAGAAGATCCATTAGGACTGTCCAAATATTCACACTGGAATGTCTTTTAAACTATTTAACTTAAAAGCACAAAACCACTAAGACAGTAATATATTTTAAACTATTTTACTTAGAAGTGCAAAACCACTAGGACAATAAATTCCATTACTCTCAAAAACTTCCATTGTTCCAGGGATAAATAATCACAAAAGAATATGCATCCTGGTAATACTCTTACTTTGCTTCCAGGATTTTATGGTCCACTTCATCAAGGGAGGAGCTGTGTGCAACATGTAATGTTCCAAATACAGTGCTTCTCTTCTTTTTTATCTTTTCTGCCTGAAAAGATAAAATGAAATGCATAAAACCAGGGGTCATATACATACACATAAACACATGACAAAACATTAGCAATATTGACAGGTAGCAAACAACAACTCAGAGGAGAAAAAAATGCAAATACTTATCTAAATAAATTGTATTTACTACTTCATATATTTAGCAACAGATCAGATAAGTCTTCAAGTATCTGAAAATAGTCAGTACCTCATCTTTGGCAATTGCTAGTTGCATTTCTGCATGCTGTCTTTTGATATTGTAATACTGTACTTCAACTTCATGTGTTAACTGAAGCCACTTCTGCAAAGCTTCAGGAACAGACCAATTACTTCTCAGCTCAAACTCCTTCTCAGCCTTTTTTAAAGCCATGCGAACCTAGCAATCAAAAAGAAAAGTGTCACCAAGAAAAGAACTGACAGAAGAAGAAACTGGAACGTAAGCACCTTTCTACCCCACAGTAACATACTAAGGCTTTACAGAGCTTTGGTGTGTGCAATTGCTGCCAGGAAAGCAGATCAGACATCTCTGAAATATAGTACACAAATTTCCATATACTATATTTAGATTTTTTGCGATGGTATACAGTCCTTAAGCTAAAGCTTCAATATTTTTGTAAGACAGCATTTCTATTTAGTACAATCAACCCAATCTATTTCTTCTCAGAACAATGAGACAAACCTACTATATCTCATCTGATAATAAGACAGAAAGAAGCTCTTTTTCTTTTGTTCCATGAATCCAACAACATTAGAATAAGCTAATATACAGAGTCTAGGTCTTTTTATAGCTTCAGGATTATTTTACTAGATAATGGCATGACTGACAGAAAAAAACCATTAAGTGCTCTTAGAACTTTTGCATTCAAATCTAGCATTAGAGTTAAGCTGCTTTAAATACAGCTAAGGATCTAATAAAACCAGGACCAATTTAAAGTCAAGACTAAAATGATAAACAGTTTGCAGATACCTGTACTAGCTCTTCCTCTGCATATTTGAGCCTACTCAGCTCACATTCAGCTCCCTCCCTCAACTCCCTTAGGCGATGAGCTTCCCGTTTTGCATCATTGATCTCATCCATCATTTTGCGCTCCAGATTTTGCTTTTCCACAGCAACATTTCTATTCTCTTCTTGTGCCTTCTCAAGCCTTCACAATTGAACAAAAAATATGAGAAAATACACAGCATACTTGCTAAAAGTTGCAGTCCTCAGAAGAAAATGTGTCCAGCAACAGGGCAAGGGGCACAAACCAAAACACAAGGGGTTCATCTGAACATCACAAATCACCTTTTCAGTGTGAGGGTGACAGCAGTGGCACAGGCTGCCCAGGGAGATGGTAGAGTCCCCATCTTTAGACATATTCAGCAGCTGCCTGGACATGGTCCTGGGCAACCTGTTCTACATGATCCTGCTTTAGCAGGTGGTCTGGACAAGAAGACCTCTGTAAGTCCCTTCTCATCTCAACCACTCTGTGATAGAGACTATGCAGGCTTCTTGGATCAGCAGCAACGTGATATCCACATCGGACAAAACATGCAAACTTTTAAGTGAACTTTCATTAAAGGTATAAAATGACCAAAATATGAGTCTTCATAGAAAACGGAGTTAAAGGTTAATCAGAGAAGACTATTAACTCTCACACTGCCAAATAAGCAACAGAAAGTAATCAGTCCAGGTCCGTTTCAACCTTAAGAGATTAAAAACAGGAGAAATGTTCTCATTTCCATGTATATAAGTATTCCAAAGTAAACTAATTATATGAAAACAACAGTATATGCTGTAGGTAAAAAAGACTGAACTTCTATTCTCTACCTTCATCCTCAAGTTCACGTTGCCCACTAAAACATGCAGGAGGAATTTCTATTCCCCCTCCCCCACAAGAAAAAAAAAAGAAAAAAGAATCACTGAAATCAGCATTTCCACACAAAATCAGGATGAACAAAATCCATAGGCAGCCTAATGAAAATAACTTATGACTGTAAAGAATCTGTATTTGCATTTAACCTCAAAACAAAAGGAGAACTAAACACTAACTTTTTATATATTTTTTTACCTTTCCTGCAAGTCAAGAAGACTTTGCTCTGCTGTTTGAAGACTTTCTAAGTCCTTCATCATTTTTGTGATGTGCTCTCTTGAGGTTCTGTTCTGAGTATATGCAAACCAGCAGCCTCCAAAACCAATAACTATAGAAACTGTTAATATAAAATCCTTCATCCAGTTGTGAGGGGGACCTGTGTAGAGAATAACACGATCACTAACTAGGTAATTGATACAAACCATGGACTTCCCCTCCCCACCAGCCTAAAAGGTGACTGAACCTGATGGTAAACCGAATTCCAGCTCATTTATCTCAAATAATCTCCAACAACTACCTTTTAATTTTTCAAATGTATTCCAGGGCCAGTAACTCCACTCAAATACAATCTACTTAATGTATACTAAAACATACATTACATTGAGGAAAGCTTACTAAATGTTTACAGTACATAATCTGTATCTTTGTTCAAAGGAGTTCAGAGAGAGTTTCCCCAATTACACTTTATGAGGCCAGTATGAACTTCAGTTACGCTGAAGTAAGTTCTCCCCAGTTCGTTTTCCCTGGGATACCCTACACAGAGTTAAAAACACACTTGTAGAAAATGAAGTAGATGTTAATAGGGTACTGATAGGGTATCCGATAGCAGCACTTTTCAAAAGCAAAACCTGGACTGTCAAAGTATCATATCCAAGATTCACATAAACTTCTTTGTTAGTACAGCTTTTATAGTCACTTGGCCCTTTGTATAATAAACTTTTAAAAGACAGTTTCTGATAGCATTAAAGGTACAATACAAACACAAAGGTGGGGTTTTTTTCCTCCCTAAAAATCTCCAGCACAGCTCTGTCAGGCTAACTCAGATCAGCTGGGCCAGTTCAGATCTGGCCTGACTTTTGCAGTCATTCACTACTCTCCAAACTCACCACCAAGCTCTAGAAAGGCTTCCCAGTTGAGGAACACCCAACACACACAGCACCACAAGAGATGAGTAACTGTGGGGATGTGGTAGGAAATGTCTGCATATGCTACAACGGTTCCGATGTGGAACTGCTGCATAAAATCTTACTTCACCTAAAGCCAAGTCTGCACAAAAGGCACTGGTATTGGATTTGCACCACTATCTCATTTTTTTTTTCCTTAAGGAAGGCCATCTCCTCCCACTTCAATATCCCAGCTTACACTGTACAAGCTAATCAGGAGGTTAATATAACATTAGCTGTAAGTGCAATTTAAACAGTCAAACACACTTAGAGGGCATTTCTTGCCACACAGAAGCCAACATTAATCTGTCAGGTGGGGTTATACTAAAATATCTACATAATCTTACACACAGAAGTGAACCTTTGTCCTGATCCCAGAATCTTGATAACCTTCATTAATTCATTAGCCATGCCATTTAGTTCACAACACATACCAAGCAATCCATTAGTACATCAACAAAATATCCTACCTACAGTATAAAGAGTCACTGAAAGTATTTTCTGTTGAATTCTTTCAAGTAAGAGAAAAGAAAGAACTCCAGAAAGTTACTAACGTGTGAGAGGTCCAAATAAAACAACATCCAAGGCTTTAAGCTGAAGCTTCTGTCTATGGCTCCGGTCAATTATTTTCAAGTGAGAGATCATGAAGGCATGTTCATTTACTGCTATCCTGTTAAGGATAAAACAAAACGTTACCTATTCCACAAGCCATATTCAAAATTAGTCTATGGAAAAAAATACCTGAATATCATTTCCCACAGTTATACAGATTATAGCTATGTAATTAGATAGATATAACAAAATTACAGTAGTAGCATTTTAAAGAAAGGCATATCAGCATGTGGCAAAGAATGAATGTCAAATCAATTCCCTATTCTTTTCTTTCTGGAATAATCATAAACCAAAACCATCTGGCATAGTTAAAGGTAATAGTATGTTTGCAGACTTGTGACATCAACTCTGAAATACATTCAGCACTCAAATTTATTAGTTATGCTCAAGAAAAGGGATTCTGCAGGTAGTTTCTGATGTATACTCATATAACAGATTGTAAGTTGTTCAAAAGAAAGTTCACTACCACATAGCATTATGTGATCATTGATAAAAGCTTCGCCAAAAAAAAAAAATGCAGCCAGCTCTTCAAACCTGCAAGGATGATTCTCTTTTCATGCATCTGACCATATCTTGTGAGACTTCAGGTTCACATAGCTGTTCCCACATACAAACTTAAACAGCAACCTACAGGGAATTATTTGAAACTAGTCTAGAAGCATTCACCTGGGAAGTGTTGTTCCATTGACATTGCTGTCTCTAAAATTCTTTTCATACTGGGGCAGCTCAACAAATTCTGACAGCCACTGAAGAGTGTCCTCTTGAGTCCAGTTATGAACTGAAAAAAAGTCAGTTCAATTACCTTTAATTTTTTTAAAAGCCCATAGAAAAACATAGACAACAAGCAGTAGAAAAGTACGTTACAGTGAGCAAGAGAGTTTAGCCAAATATAATTGCAGAAAAATTAGCATTAACATTCACCAAGGTGTTTCTGGCATTTTGCCTTTTTCATTATATGCTTCTCAGAGGAAGCTTAGATCAACTATAAACAAAACAAGCGTGGAACCAACAAAAACATTTCTTTATTAAAAATTCCACAGAATAATTTAGTGTTTTGCTTCAGTTTAAATCAGGACAGCATCTTGTGACTTTTATCTACTTAAACTGATCTCAGCCTCAATCCTTTTGTTCTTGTCAGCAGGTGCTGTAGCCATTTAAGGCAATGCACCAAGATCTTTCCCAGGATGATGGCTTAAGAACTTGTTTTCACTAGAATCTTCACACAGGTTCATGCCTACTAACCTCAAAATGAGAGCAGAGAGGAAGAGTAGATTGAACAAAAATACTGAAAGCCAGCAGAATTTTAACAGGAAAACAAATCTTAAATATGTTCAAAATGGCTGTCTTGCATGCAATAATATTCCCCCTAAGAAAAATTATTTAAATATGTCAAGAACAATTAATAATTTTCCTTTATAACATCAGTCTACACAACCTTTCAAAGCTACAAAGATGCTCTAAGAAAACACCATCCCCACATATAAATAAATAAATAAATAAATAAAATAAAATATAAAAATTCACATTTCTGGCCCTTACAGGCCAGCTGCTCCAGCTTCATTCTGAGAAAGTTGAAGGGAAATTGTTCTCTCCATTTATGAAGTCTGCAAAAGTTTGCCTGCACATGAAACAGCCTCCTTCTGGACAAAAATATCTGTGCATGAACAGACTTTTTTTTTTAAACATTTCTCTATCTAAAACTACTTGCATATGAAAATGCTGGTCAGAGATTTCGTTAGAAACCTTATCACAAAGACACATTCTTAGTGGTGAATTTTGACAATGGTCCTTTAGAAAGAGCTGCTGAAATCCTGACAGGTAAGCTACAGGCAATAAAAATTTTTGAGTTCAAATTCATACTGAAACTGAAATAAGGACTTCTAGGTCTCTTGTCTATACTGGCGTAGCTGAAAAGCTTAAACATTTCAGATCTTCATTCCAGACAACCAGAGACGGAACACATTTCACAGACCCACTTACAGCTTTAAAAAATAAACTCACAGTACAAAGCGCTTGTATGCTACCTATGTGAATGGCTGCACCTCCTTCCCAGCACGTTGTCCCTTTTCATCCTCTGCTTTTGAGGCAAAATTTCCAGGTCTTCATCTTATAATGGTCTCGGTTTTGTCAAACTACTCTAAGCTTTTATGCAAAATGCCTGGTCTCTGTTTGTAAACAGATTATTTTGACATTGCAAAGATTCTTAACTTTTTTTGCAAAAAATAAGTGATTAGCTTTACAAATCCTTCTGAGCATCTCAGAAGGGTTGTACGATCATTCAGAAAAATGCCACCTTAACTGCAGAAATATGTTCATAAACTAATCCAAAGCAAAAGCATTGTTTTGATGTGACATAGGGAAAAAGTTGCTTACAATAGCTACTACACACTACAGACTTTATCACTGACAGTACAGAACATGCAATGTCAGACATCACATCATTCACTGAGTTTCTAAACTGAGGGAGGTGGCAGGGGGGGCGGGGAGAAAAAAGAACATCAAGAAGTCTCACTTTTACTGCTGACAGTATTTTGTAGTCACTGTTGAAAAGTACAAGTTTTTACCTCTACATAATTCAGTAGTAATTTTAAACATATCACCATGTAAAAAATGAAGTACATATTGAAGTCACATCTGTTCTACCATATACATCTGACATGTCAATCAGATCTGTTCTGCCTCTTAGACTGGTGTGATGTTTCCTTCATAGAATATCAAGCAAATTTCCCCAAACAAACCACTAATATTTAGGAAAAAACATTTTACTATTCATGATTTATTTCTGTGTCAGATGTCTGTGTTGATACAGAAGCCACGAAAAGAAACAACCGAAGCCTATCCCGAAACAGAATGAGAACTTGTACTTACTGTATTCTTCTTACACTGCTACCCGTCTACATCAAAATTAATTTCGATTACTCTTTGGTATATGTTGTGCCTTTTTAAATGGCCACTCGCCATCTAAACTAAGCACAATCGACACAGACAGGCAACTCTTATTCTGGGAATTCACAGCCTGAATCTCTGCCCATACACATATTTCACAAGTAATTTAGATTTATATATAAACTAATTATGCATTAGCAGAATTCCAGTGTAAGTACCCACAAACCCCTAAATTTCCAGGTGGAACCAGACCCTGAAACAAGACCATCCTCCCTTTCCTAAAGCACCAGTCAAGCCCTGAGAGACGGATTTTTCTCAGTGAAGACATTGAGACTGTTTCTTTTTGTTGATATCTTCTATATGATCTATATATATTACTAAGAAGTACTGATTGACTTGCCTGCAATGAGACCTTCTGACCAACATATATGTTTATTCTACAGCAGCACACAGTACTGAGAAGCAAACTGACCTTTCTTCAGCAGAAGCAGTTAGTCTTCTGAAACATGACACAAGACAAGTGATAAGACACCAGGTGTACTGGAAGTCAAGCAGGCCAGCTGAAATTCATCTTGATCAGCATTGCCAATTGGAATGTGACAGCTCCAACTAATTAGCTGAGGTTGTAACTTTTCCTTATTTTAAACACCCAAAAAGAATACAGTGCTTCAGCTGGTGGAGTAGTGACTGACAACTACTTCAAGTTAAATGCACGTAGCATTAAAGAGTAACCATAATATCCTTCCCTCTCACACCTATTTTTACAAATAGATGTCTTGAGAGAGGATGTCAGCAACACACCTTGGGCAGGCAGGTGTAGAAGCCACTGTGTTTACACCCCAGTGCAGCACTTAGTCCATAGACTTGCATCAGCTGTTCTATTTCAGATCACAAGTTTTGTGGTGTTTGTTTGTTGGTTCAGTTTTGCTTTGGTTTTGTTTGTTTTTGATTTAACTGCTCTAATAACATATCTGAAGGTGAAGACAGCAAAAGTAGTGTCAAACTGTCCCTATATGAAAGTTGCTTCTTGCTAACCCACATTAATGGCTGATTAGAAGATCAGGCTATATATCACTTTTTCATGTTAAATTTATCATGTAGCACAGTACTTCAGGGTGGGGAGGTGTGAAGTAAAACAACACTACACTATCAGCCCCGGCACTCCTATGAGCCTCCTGCTCCTCTCAGGAATGAAGTTATGTTTGGTAAGAGTATTTCATGGCAAGGACCGAATGACAGCCATACACCAGGCTTACAAAGTTGAGAACAGGCTGACCAGGCAATATAGAAAAACAGAAGACTGCTCTGAATAAAGTAAACAGGCTTCAAAAGTTTGTTTTATTTTAGCAAGACTTTCAGCAGCAACATCAGTATGACATATGCTGCCACCAGTAGGTTTTTAAATAGCATGAAAAGTCAAAAGAGGGGAGTGACCTTGAGCATCTTTACCACAGTTTAACACCACAACCCTTGCTTCCCCTCACGCAGAAAGGCCAGTCCACAGTGCTGTACTGGTCCTGCCTGGCACAGCACCCAGCATGACGTAACCCATCCTTACCCAAGCCCTGCTTGCATATGCATTTCCAGTCTCCGGATGTTTAAAACCTGAGACAGCAAACAATTAAGAAAGTGCAAGGCAACCATAACATCTTTGTGGTATGCAGCTTAGTCCCAGTTGCTGCAACACCACTTGTGCAACTTTACCTGAGAATAAAAGTTGATCACACATACAAACAAAAAGCTTTTTTTTTTTTTTTCTTTATCCCCTAGTAAATAAGGTGCCAGACTTTAGGTCACCTCCTACTCACCACAGAGAAGGAAGAAGAGTTAAAGAAAAAATATACACACAAGGGAGGGAAGAAGCTTTCTTGTATTACAGAACAGTCTGCAGGACATACTACACATTGAGTATCAAATATGCCATAATGGTAAAGAGAAACTACTATTTAAGACAGTTTGTAAAAACTAGTTTTTAGTACAACTCTGATTATTCTGAAAAGAATAAACCCATTCACGAACTCCACGTTTGACCACTATAGTTTTACTTTCCTGCAATATCAAGTCCCAAGGGACAATGCTGCATCACCAAGAATGCAGCACACTACCTATTCACCAAGACAGGTCAGAGAACTACACAGCTGAAGACCCCAACACTGATTTTACAGACCCCCTTACTATCGAGACTAAATACCTACACATCTCTCTTCAGACAGCAACTTCATATGATCTTAGTCCATTAGAGGAGCAAAAAAAAAGATAAATCGGACACCCTCAAGACACAAAACTTCCAGAGATAATTGTACAAAGACTGGTATTCGGACATCAAAACAAATGTTCATGTGTCACCTTTGCTGTACTCACAACTACCACCTCTTCAAGGCCCTCGTAGAAAGAACACTGAAGATGCACCTTGAATTTTAACCCAACAATAACTACTATGCTTGATACTTTAGAATAGCTGAAAGGCTCTGAATAGGTATAAATACTGCTTAGTTAGAAAGGAAGGGAGATGGTCAAAGCAAATACCAAAAAACAAGCATATACTGGCATTTACATTTAAGGAAAAGACACACACAGTAATGGAAGACAGAGGACTTCAGAAAGCAGTGTTTTCTATGCTTTAAACAGCTATGATAGTTCTTCTAGCCATTCTTCTAGATGGAATTCTCTGTAGAATTATATTACAAGATTTTAAAAAATGAATGGTCACAAGAAGCAGAAGTAACATCAACCAAACTACATTAAGTGACAGTGTTGTTTTGTACTAAAGGACTCATTGAAACTGTGCAGCAACACAACATAATAGGCTGGATGCTGATTTAAGCTACAATATTATTCCCTGAATGCAGGCAGAACCTATAGCAGCTTTGAAACACTTGAATTTGCACCAGTACAGACTTTGCCTTAAGGATTCTGTATCAGATGGGGATACCAAAACCTGCCCAGTGCCAGTAATATTAAAAAGCAATATTCTGAAGCTGCTTTTTTAATTTTATGAGGCAATTTTTAAAGCTTTAAATAGAGCTAATCCTCAGGGTTTCATTAACTTTTCAAGCAATTCTTTAAAAATAGCATCTGTTTTTCTTTGTTCTAAAAGGAGACACCGAAGAGCAATGGCACACTCACTATCTTATCTTTCTCATATCACCAATATCTTAAACAGAAAGCATGTCTAAGCTATTTGACAAATACTTAAGACAAACATCCACATAAAGCAAGCTTTATGGGAAGGAATGGGCAATTCTACCCAGCATAAACTAAGCAGCAATAGACGGCAGAAGTGCATAAGCACTAATGGGCACTGTCAAGGGCACTATTTAGAGCTTGTAATTCTCACACAGATCCCTCAACAGGCTACTTAACAAAGTTTCAAATTACTGATACCGTCATTTACACTACCTTCCACGCTCTTGTTTAATGCTGTCAGATTGCATTAAACTGGCACTATAAATTAGCAACACGTAAGAAACAAATCGGAATTCCTAAAACATCTAGAAAGGAAAAGCAGTATTATCCAAGTTTCCTAATATAAAACAAAAAGAGTTTATTATTTGAGAGGCTTCATGCTTTCTAACAGTCACCTGACCATTGTTAACACTGTTTTGGAGCCTCGTTCTAAGTGTCTCCCTGTGGTGCAACTTAAGTTTCCTCAACAGGATGCACAGCAAAGCCATTACAAGCAGACACAATAAGACCAGACATTCCTCTCAAAACCTCTTGAGTCTTACTGTGATCACTACATTCAGGAAACCTGAAGCAAAGATATACATAACAGAAAAATTAGAGCCTAAATTTCTAAAGAGTTACTCCTAAGTTGGACGAACAATTGACAGGAGATAATTTTCTCTGATAATTTAGTTGCAATGTTTCCACTGAACAAAATCTGTAGTTAATAAGCATTTACAGAAGATTTGTGAATATGAAGCTAAAAATCACTGTTTAAAACATAGATATTTGCTACACAGCAAACACTTAACCAATGTATTACCTCAGACTAAACTTAAATGACTTCCTGCATTAGCAGAATGAACCAATGGTGTGGTCCTAGTCTCGTTCTTCTTTTGTTCCTACTTTTAGTAGTTTGACTAATACCAACTTTTAGATCTCTACATGTTCACCATTAGCACACCACCATGTGAAAGATGTAGGAAAAAAAACAGCCTTTTTCTCCTAACTAACATTCTGGACCTCTAAAAACTCTGTTTTTAATCACTACATCCTGGAACATATTTGGTAAAGAACACCATACCATTCATTATGTACTGTCTTTTGATACTGAGAGTATTTGGCTCAACTTATTTCATTCAAATCAAAGTGGGGGAAGGATGATTGTGTTAGGTTGTCAGTCCATTTTTTTGTATCCTAAGTTTGAAGGGATTTTCCAAAATGGTTTGGACTAAGAATTCTAGCTTTTTATAGCCCAAAGAAAGTTTACGTCAATGAGGAAGCACATTAGACTTTCCACTTAACATGGTGTACAATAAATGTTTAAAAAACAGCTTGACAACAGCCCTGAGAACTTACTAAATTAAAATCATGTTTATCTGGAATTCAGTGTTTGCAACAGTCACTTTCATAAGTTACAACCTCATCATGATGAGTGTGTAAGCTAGCTTAGTTTACTTACACCCAACATGTCAATATGAAATTAACACTAGCTGGACTGAGTTTTTAGACAGGTTTACATATGCCTATAAATAACAATACCAAAATATTCATAAAGATGGTATAAAAGAGGTCATCCAGTTACTACTCTAAACAACTTGGTGGAAAAATCATTTAGTTATGTCTGTTTCTACAACCGCCATCATTTTTAGCTAGACTTCTTTACCTACCTTCAGATGTTTTCCAGCGTTTCCACAGATCCTCAATGGTGATATGTTTGTCTTCTCTGTGCAGGTGACTATGTTTATTAGAGGCATCCTTGTATTGCATATCTTCCCTTAGAAACTGAAGAAAAAGGGAAAACATCATCTTAATATCATGCCAAGATAACTATTTCCAAACAGAAACTACAGGTAAATCAGGAAAGATAATCTTTACCATATATTCCCCATGTAAGCAGCACACAATTTAAGCTGACTACATCAAACATTCAGAAAGCAAGTTAAACACACTTACAGGATCTGACTTTCACAATAATTAAATCTAGGAAAACTGAAGGTGCAATTGCTAGTATACTAGGTTTAACAACATTATTAGTATGCCTTAGATTTAGAGTGCTTAACCACACAAGTCATACTGCAAACTTCTCTATTATAAAGACATTTAGCCAACTTCATCTACTTGAAAATAAGACCATTTAAGATTTGAAACTGTGCCAGTCTTTACAGATGAGTAATACCTGAATCCTGCTACACTAGCTCACTACAACTGCTTGAAGGATGAGAAAGGTGTTGACTAACTATTACTAGAGTCCTTTGATTAGACAACAAAAATTTGACTTCTATTTCATCAAATTAAAAGAAGTCATCTTAGGGCCAATTTTCTTCTTGTTAATCATTCCTCAGTGGTTACACTACAAGCACAGAAGCATTACACAAAGCTGTTTCATTGTCAGTAATTAACAGGATGCCTACATCAAAGTACTGCACTGTGCCTTTTGGTAAGCATGATAGAAAGAGAGATCCTGCAATCACGTCATATATAGCAGTGTTCTGTCAGTATTTCACAAGTCACTATAAACAGCGTCTCCAACTACATACAAGGAAAAGAAGCATGGAGATGTAAAGGCCATTTTATTTTTATTTCAGACAGGCCTAGAAAAGTTGGAATACTGGTTAGAAAACCACCTTCACATCAATAGTGGAAATCTTCCATACATATCAGTCCCTAAATGCACAGCAGGAACAGTGTCTGTGGGTGGAGATCTTAGTACCAGAAAACTAACATGTGAGCTAAGTAATCTTCCAGAGCATTCCATTCCTGAAGGATACATCTGTTTAAATAAAATCAGATATAGATAGTCACTACAGCTAACTCAAAAAACAGCTTTTTATGTTGCTACTCATATGTCATCACCACTTCAAGCCGAAGTGAGGAAGCAGGCCAAGCTACCAATGCACTGCAGAAGACCCCACTTCACATTTAGTCCTGGTAGTAATTTATCTGCAGAGCTTCCCACATAGGCCCCATTTCTAACAGATCTAGAGGTCATGTCATTCAAGAAACTGCAGGAGAGACTGAAAAGTAATCAATGTTAAATCATAATAGTAACTCTTAATAAAAACAGTGTATGACACTTATTAAAAACGTATTAAAAGCTTCATTCTTAGTAGGAAGTAAGGAATCTAATAAATGAGAAGCGATTCAAGTTTCTCCAATAACTGCTAGACATGGGATAAAGCACCAGTTGCCTTTCCTAATCCAATTGTAAAGTCATATGTAACTTTTAGTTCCAAATACAGCTTGGATGCAAACCCTCTCTCATTCATCTACCATTCCAAAACCTTTTTGATTGTCAGACATTAGCTTTCTAAAGTCTTTTGATCCTTAAAATAGTTCCACTAAACCCATATGAACTGAACAAGCATTTTTAACTTCTCTTCTGTATGTATGAGAAAGGCATAAATATAGATATACACCCATTCTATACATGAGAAATATAGGAGTAATTTATGAAATATAGGAGAATAACTGAAAATAACAGTTGGGGCAGAGGCAATTACAGAACTTCTGAAACACCATGGACCCAGCAACTGTAAAATGTACAAGCACAGAAAAGGACTGTAACTATAGCTGTAACTATCTGCAAATATAAAGATATCTGCTGCATAACCTCTGTCACATATTCCACAGTCCAAGTATGAACTCTGAGTACTTCCCAAATTGGCATAACTACCATGAAGCTGGCAATCTCCAGAGCTAACATCCAATGTGCAAACAAGGGCAGATTATCTTATTTATTCCCACTCTGTAAACTGAAGAAACCAAACAACAAAACAAAAAAAAATTCTTGTCCACTAACATCTCTAAGCCATTCCAGTTTAAAGTATAGTCTGACAGCTGAAACAGCAGGAAAAAAAATGAAGGGAAAAGGTAAAGAAGGCAAGCATCAGACTCCAAGCACCTACTATCACCAATGTGTTTTTTGAGAACTTGTGAAAAATGTACTAAAAAAGACAGAAAAATATATTACAGGTCCCTCCCTATAAAGACAATCTCCCTTCATAAGGGGGCTAAGGTACATGTTAATGCTTACTCTCAGCTTTCTAGTGACTGGTGATGCACTGCTCTGGGAGACCCCAAATGTCAGGTGTGGAAATTTGATTTAAAAACAAGCGCTACAGGCCGATCAAGTTCCTGAAGAAGAGCAGAATGGCATATGTGCTGTATGTGAAGGTTTCAGCACACTTTGCATCTCCTCAGCTAAAATTCATACCTCAGATCAGTTTTTTTCCTAAGAAATGAACTTGCTTCTATCTTTATTCCTAGTTGTAAGCAGAAGTTGTAAAATACAGTAGAATGTGAACGTTTGAACAGCTACAGGTGCTCTCAAAAAAAATCTGAATTGCTGTTAACAATTCTACATACAGGGTTGGGAATAAAGAAGAGAAGAAGCCAACTGATAAACAGAAAACCTTACATCTCACCCCAAAGCACTATAAGGTACTATAAGAAAGCATTCTGATTTAAAAAATGGGAGGAACATAGGTTCCCTTGGCACAGAGATAAGCAACGCAAACGACAGTTTTTGGAAAACTTGCAGCATTTCATGTCGTTCTGCTACAGAGCCCGCAGAGGGAGCAAGAGTTAAGGTATGAATCCACGCTCTCAACACACCGCTGGAACACAACCAGCTCCGCTGACAAGTTGAGGAGAAAAAAAAACGAAAAGCTGATTTCAAATTTCATCACAAATACAGAAAACAAATCCAAGTTTGAAGCACAAGATTTCCCAGGTGAAGGGGACAACAGTGAAAAAGATCTGGTTTATACTGAGAGATAGTTTAGAGTATTTTACTAAGTTCTTTTTTTAAAAGAGATTGTCAACACACAAACTTGCAAGAAGCTTGTGTTTAGTAATCCGTCCGCAGTAACATCGCAGAGCAAGAGATTATGTGTTTATGGATTTTCCTTCAAAAAAGAAAAGAGCCTCTCTTCTGTTCAGTTCTACTCGTATTGCTCCCAGATCCTGTGAAAACGACAACAATCATTTCCTCCATAAGGTTCTCTAACACCAGATGGTCACAACAGTAAAGGTACAGTGTGCATAACTATAAAGAGGCTGTTATGTTTCAAAGAATGAATGCATTTACTAATGAAAAGATATTATATCAAACATCTCTCTTTTGTTTAAAATACCTTTCTTTCAAGACTGGCCTAATATGGAAGTTCTCCTTTAAGAAAAGGAATTGTGTCCTAAATTGAAGAAAGCCATAAAAACAGAACAACTCTGGTAAAAACAGAGGATTTTTCTGTTCCTTGTCATGGCAGCTAATCTCTCTTCTGTTGCCCTGGTCATTAAGTGTACACAGAAAAGGTTAGAAAAATAACTCTAAATAGGGAGGTTAAAAGAATAAGCTCTAATAAAAACTATCTACGGATTATCTCAGCCAACATAATTATTCAAGAGGGAGAAGGCCTTTTGAGTCTACAAAGTTGAAACCAATAAAGCAGCAGATAAGTTACCTAAAAATTCTGTATGAAATGGATCATTTGTCAAAGTAGTTACTTCAAAAAACAAGTAGAGAGTAAAAAACAACATCACACCTAGACTCACAACTGGAGTTTTGATTCCAAAAGTACCACAACTGTGCCTCTACAAAAATTCACATTCCAAAGCCCAAAGTTCAGCACCATAATAGGTGGAGAGGAAACTTTCTCCTCCCTGGAGGTGACAGGGCTTGCGGAACCCTGGAAAGGAGTTACAGGCTCAGGTAGGCCACAACCTTCCTTCCTCTTCCTCGCTGTAACCTGATGCTAGAACGACCACCAAAATAAAATTTACAACCCTTCCAAAACAGGAAAAAAAGATACAGCAAAATTTAATACTTATCTGACATGGAGAGAGCACTTACAAACTAAAGCCACATGCAACCACACAAAAAGTTAAAATATGTTAAATTGCAAGAGTAGGCAAGTTGCAAGAGATGCTGGCTCCTTGAGGAGCAAATGAACAACTGCATACTTTTGCAAATGCCAGTGGAAAAGTAAAATTAACCACACTCGCTAACTGCAGAAGGAAGTATTCACATGCTATGTTTATATTTTGTTCTGGGTGAAGGCTCAAGTTTATGATTTTCAGTTTCATGAACTTAAAATAGACCCTCTAACTGACAAGTTTACTTTAAGAGCAATTAGTAACATATCCTGGCTAACTGTTCTGTCTTCCTTGAGCATCTATTCCTTAAACAGTGTTACTACTTTTGGTTTTATTCCATCAAAAGAAAACCTGCAAAAGTTACAACTTTGGTTTTCCTCTAATCCTACCTTCAGATACAGCTGGTCACTGTTAGACAGACATTTCCTCCCATCTACCGCTACCAGACTTGTTGGCAACTATTGCGATATCACATGTATCGACTAAGTTATGTCAAGTGTGCTTTTAAAAGGCAATGTTCAAGTATGACAGCATTCACAACTGCCTACCTTATGGAAATGGCTTCTAAAGATGTTGCACAGTAAAATAAGAAAATGTATTTAAGCAGAATAGAAAGACTACTAGAAACATGGGGGACATAGCCACAAAAGTGTTACCAAGTGTATCTTCAGTAATCTACAAACTCCATCGAAAAAATATTATTGCAGCTCAAAACAAAGCTGTAGCTATTCTACTGCAAAGTAAGCGTCGCAATCTCTTCAAGGCCAAGTTAGAATTTCCAAGGGGGCACTTCACTGTAGCAGGACTAAATGCCTGCAGTGCTACATAAACAGGTGCAGACAGCCATGTATTAGCTTAAGTACCTCCAAGGAGACAAGGCATGAGGTAGGTCTGATCCAAATCACATTGGAACAGGTTTCTATGCGACCGTAGCCACGATGACACACACTGCCTCTCTACAGAACTCCTTTGCACAGGCACAGCCGCAGCCTAACACGGTGGTACTGTTTTCAGACAAGACCTGGCTCCTGCCTGTCCTGCTTTGTAAAAAACAGGCTGTGTAGACATGCTCAAAGGTGCTTACAAAACTTCAGGAGGCTAGAAGACACTCTTGCCTGGGGACAAATACATTAGCAGTTGACTGATAAAATTCAATGGGAAAAAAACAAGACCTCTATTAACAGGTTTGCTATAATGGTTAGGAAGGTCAAAATATTCATTTGAAAGATTAGTATTTGTAGCAGAATGGTCTTGCACAGTGAAATGTAAAACACACTCAGGAGCCTTCCCAGTATTATGCAAAACATTTACAGTGTTTTCAGTTTCTGAACCACTGCAGCACATATTTCTCTACCACAGAATTTTGCCTAACCAGCTGACACTGAAGTATAAACTAGTTCCACAAATACAAACACCAGTTCATTATATAAATGTATGGATGAGACCAGAATACTAAGGGAATGTTAAAGGACATTTAGCATCTTGCTAAGTGTATATTTGCAAACAACAAAATGAAGCAAGAGCTCAGACTGTGGCAGAACCTTTCCCAACTGAAATAATAACACCTGGGGTAGACTCCTGAGGTTTATCAAGGTCCCAAGATGCAATAAACAAAATGATATCAAGCTTTTGAACAATGTCATCCATTACTTTTTAACATCTGTTCCATACATACTGTACATCCCCCCTCCCCAAAACTTCTACTAAATCTTTACACCCTCCAAGATGCAACAATGAAAAGGAAGAGAAATTCTATGCATAAATTTACTTTTGTTCAAAAATACAGAAAGGCTATTAACTTAAAGTCAGCCTGAGTTTAACGTTAAATTCTGAAAGTGATTTTTCATCTCACACATAATGCTCCTAATACCTATATTATACATACTTGTAATGGGAGCACCACACTATCTCGGCATCTAGTTCTTCAGGATTTCCTGTCACAGAATTTCTTGCAACTTTGCTCAAGTATTTAGTACTCACTACTGTCCAGAACAGATTATTGAAATGAATATGTCTCAGGTCCAAACTAGTAAATCATATTTCCTTCATTTTTATGGAATTTATCCATATTTTAAGGAATTAAAAGAACAGAGATATCCAGCGACTTCTTTCACCAACTCATCTTTACACAAATTGAATACTGAAATAAATAGCTTTATTTCAGCAGTAATTCAGAAAATAACTTCACATTGAAAAGTTCCATGTTAAATGTTATTTATCCAGATTCTCAATGCACAATATTTTAATTTAAAAAGCTTGTAAAATAAATTGTGATGTATAGATGCATGTAGCATTTTAATCGCTAGAAGAAAGGAAGCATAAACAACCAAGAATATGACTAGCAAATTAATTACATAATAAAAATAAGTAATAAGGGCACAAACTGGTTCTCCTTTATTTTACAAGCCTTTAATCACAAATTAATATTAAAACGTAAGTATAATGAAGCATGTTTCTGAACTCACTCTAGTTCCATAATTATAAATTTTTGACCAATATGTTTACATCTGACCTCTGTATCTTCTCCATTTTTATTTCCTTCTAGATTCTTTGACTTCTTTCTTTTTTAAACTCCATTTCTTCAACTTCTATCAAAAAAAACACAACCTACTCTCTCAAGACATTATGTTAGTCCCACTTCTCTTGGATTATTTGCATCTTGGATGCAAATATAACCTCAAGCCCTCGAATAGCTTCACAGTGCCCATCTACTCAGAGAACATCAACTTAAAGGATCGTGGGCTGTCAAATATTCTGCCCAGCAGATGTACTACAGCCAAAGTGCTATGTTACTATTGCTATTCATAGTCAGATCATACGAGCTACTTTTCTGCTTTAATCACTGTATGGAAGACAATCATCCTTCCCTGTTTTAGGCCACTAAAACTGGATTCTTTTTGATTTTAGCCTCCAGACAACATTTAAAGTCTGGCACTTTGCATATCACCCCTGAGGTTCCAACTTCTTTGATCACAATGTTAAAAGCCATTCTCTGATCATTTCATGCTTTCAATACTGCAGTCTCTTCCTCTCCACACAGTGTTTGTTGTCATTTTTTTTTTTTTTTTTTGGTGGTGGTTTTGTGTGAGGTTTGTTGGGTTGCGTGTTTTTTTGTTAAGTAATTATCCAAATGCACTCATTAAGAAAAACTCAAAATATCAAGATGTTAAGTGATCTATCCAAAGATCCCAGGCAAAGTTGTAAATTCATGCCATTAGCTTTGTGTGACATTAGAGGCACAGTTAGATATTAATATTTTCAAAACACCAACTTGTTCTATTTTAGAGAGAGATTCCTTGAGGAAATCACTTGATGTAGGATCTACATATAGAGGTTCTTTGGAAACAGGAAAAACCTATGTAAATAGTGAACATATGATAAGTCTGTCTTACTGCTTGTGCCTCTTCATCATTAAAACAAATCGTGTACATGTGGTGCAACAGATGCTTCCTGAGACAGATAGCCTCCCACAACACATGACTAAAACCTCAGTTAGTAATATGTTCTCCCTTTCACTCACCCTTTTACAGCCTGCCGCTTCAAACTAGTTAAAACAATTGCAATCTTTTGTATGTTAATAACAACATAATAATAGTAGGAGCTAGACTCAATAGAGAAATCTATATTAGCCTGTCCTAAGGATAACCATAGTCTTTTCCCATATCCTTCCTTTTACTCTCTGCTGTACCATGCTTTCTGGTTTTCACACTGTGATAGCATACTTTACAGAAATTAGTAAGTGCACAGTAAAGCATAAAGTATGACAAATTATTATCCAAAACATTTTTTTCCTTTAAGTTACGCTTCTTGTTTTGAAGTACATAATTCTACATTGACAATTCAGAGCAAGTACTAGCAAGTTATGTGAATCCTGAATGCAGAAAGAAAATTAAAACAAGTAGCTATGACAAAAGTTCTTTTTTCCCCAAGTATTTTGTAATAACTACAATTAGAAAAGTATATTCTAGTGAATTTATTTTTTTTTTCAGCTTTATAAATCTCTTAAATTATACCATCTAGTCTAACGTAGGTAACAGACCAAAGACTAAGGAAAAAAATATCTAACCATTCCATGCTCAAACCAGAACCACTCTGTCTTCCCTAGAAGACTTCAACAAATCCCTCATGTGTTTCAATGACTAATAAATCTTGGGCTAAAATTTAGATTGAGTTTCCCCCCATTGATTTGATCAAGGTCAAATACAAGCTTGTTTGCATTCCACACAAAGTAGATCCAAGTAGTTTCCAGTATCAGATAATTTTTGAGGAAACAAAGTTTCTTATAGAAGTTCAAATTTTTTTTACCTCCTAGAGAAACTCTCTCTCTGCAGAATGATTTTATGTGAGATAAAATTTCACAGAGGAAAACCAAAACTACAACATAAAACAGGGCATGAGGAACATTAGGAAAAATAATAGACTGTGCAGATTAAATGTCAGGAATCACTGTTGGGAGTTCTCAATTGCATTAGCAAATTAAAATAATTAAAATAAATAGTTCAACATCTTTAGCTCTTGTTACCTTCCCCTCTCAAAATAACTTATTTACAAGAACTTCCTTACTTGGTGTAAATATACACTTGTAATTTGTAACACCATTTTAGTGCTGGTAAAACAGGAAGTTATTGTACAGCATCACCATTTTGATGCAAAATAAAAAGCCAATGAATATCTGATCAACATAGTCAATATACTGTTCTTCCAGGAGTCTTGCAAGCAAAAACCATGCAGCACGAAACATGAAATCCATTACCCTGCTGTTAAGTAAAATCCCTGCATTTCATGTAAGCTTTTCTTAAAATAGTTGGGGGGGGTGTTTGTTTATTTTGCTTGCTTGTGTTTGGGTTTTTTGTTTGTTTGTACATTATCAGTCCTCAATCAAAACAAGCAGCATTACTCACTGTTACAGGGGGGAAAAAAAAAAACTGGTTTTGAAATAGTGTATATTAGGACACAATTAGTATATATTCTGACCTACTGTAATCAGGTAACTACGTAATTATTTTGTTAAAACGTCATATCTTTTAAGATTATGGTAAAGTCCCAGTAGAAGCACTACAACAAGAGCGCATAGATTAATATTTTCAAGAGTAGCTTCTGTTACTTGGATTTATCTCAACATTCCTCTAGATCAGGAAGAAACTTAAGGTCAGACATAAAGATGGTTCGCTGAAAACCAGGACAGATCTTCCAAATACTGATAAAAAGTTTCCAATGTATAAATATTTCAGCATTTTCTTTTTACTTTCTTAGCTTTTGTGTATAACAAATGCAACGTAAGTCAAGAGAACCACACAATGCTGAGAAGCTCCTCAGAAAACTCACACGCCAACACTAATGTTTCAGTTTGCAGACTGGATTGTGCCTGTCCCAAACACGAGAACAACCAAACATTCTGTGATAACAGAGCCAGATGATTTCCAGTGCCTGGACTACCTTGCCATGACACCCAGAGTAGATCTTTTTTTCCCTCCAAAGTTAAAAAGTACATCATTTTATTCTGGATCATTCTCTCCATTGTACAGTATTCCTTCAGAAAACTCATATCAACCAAGCATCAATCACTCACTGTTGATGCTGTTTGCACATAGTCACACAAAAGTAAGTAGCATCACCTTAAACTTGATAACGATAATTCACAACTCATTCAGGGAGAACAATCTGTCTGGAGAAGTTACAAAATAGGGAAGAGAAATCAGGATTAGATTCTTCTCCCACTCACCTCCAGTGAGAATGGACTTTAGAGCCACATGGTAATGCCTTTATTTTTAAGGGACAGGAGCTGAGGGGACATGTCTGCTCCCCTTACTTTCTCAACCCTGTACCTGACAGCTGCCAGAAAGCACGAGCAAAAAAACAACAAGGATATCTCCATTCCTATCCAGTAATTTTGAGAATCCTGATGGTCAAGTTGAGTAAGTGCAAGAGCAAGTCCTTCGCCAGGACCACCAGGAGCATGCCTACCAAACTCATTCAAGCCCAATCACAAAAAACTTCAGCCAGGTCTGAAAAAACTTCCTTAGTTCACAGGACTTAACCTACCATTAGCTTAAAGCAGAAGGTTCTTGCTACTCACCCGTAAAAAGTAATTAAAAACACATAAGAAAGGTTTCTCAACTGCTGTCTGTACCAGGTATTGTTTTACACCAGGCAGTGCCTGGAACAGATCTAAGGTATTAGAAAAAGAAAAACAACAACCAAAAAAAAAACACCAAACAACAACAACAGGAAAGCCCAGCGATGCCTTAAGCAAGAAAACCTTAGCACAAAGAAATTAAAATACCAGGTGGCAGATCATGTCAAGTCTGAGTTCCCTCATTGCAAGCTAAATCAACACTATTTGCCTACCTCTTACACTAATCACAACAATAAGAGCGTTTCTACATAGCTGTAGAAAACTTTCCTTTAGGCCAGAATAACAGACAATAATATTCCATTTCAGACAGTTCTAGAAATTAGACTTGCCTTCCACATTTGGCTGTGGTAAGGGCTGAATTAAGAAAAACAGCAATGACGTACAGAAACATGAGTAGCTATATCAAACCAAGGGGGGAAAAAAAAAAAAAGACCTCATATATGCAAAAGTGAAGGCTTTTTATTCCTACCTCATCACTTTCATCTACTTCAATACCACCATCCTTGTCATCATCCATTTGCTTATGGATCATGCGGAGAGCTTCCAGGCTGAATCGGTCCTCCTCAGTAAAGCACGGTGGGCTGAGGGAACTGCAGGGATCTAAAGTGGGGAGAAAAAATACCAAATCAAACCAGAAATATTAGTTACTATCAATCTAGAATATAAAGCTCCCATGCAATAGAAAGGGCTTATATTTCTGCATGTGTACTTGTACTTCATTCCACACAGATACCAGGTCATAGATTGCGGAGAGAAATCCCATCAGAGTTCCAGACCCGAGCGGACGGAGGAAGAAATGCAGCCGACTCAATATGAGTGATAAAGCATACTTCAACTTTATTGCCCGAGATGGCGTGCATTTATACCAAATACCATAATTATGCATACTTGTCTCTATCTAATAGGCTAAGCACATTTACTTACTCCACCTTCTTGGGTTTAGCTAGCTATGCGCATCCCACATTCTTCTGACTCTTATCTCTTCAAAAATATCCTGACCCTGCCTTAGTTAGTACTTTTCCGTTCCCCCCTTTCCCACGGCCTAATAGACAAGCTAACTAAGGCCTACTTATGTCAACTAAAATGGGCTCTGCTCGTACAGTTGCTTGGTGGACTCATGTCTGTGCTCCTTGAGCCAATCCCCGACAATAAATGTCAAGTTTAGCTATAAAATAGTAATTCTTACAAAAAAAGTGAAGGGTATGGGGCCTTGTGGATGGAAATCAACTCTTTCTTTTAACCCAGAAGTACAAAGAATAGGTTACAATAGTTTGACTTGAATTTTTTTTTCCACCCCTTTGACTGCTATTTTATCTCTACCTCTTCAATATATCATCCACGTTTAGTAATATATCACTGCAAAAGCAAATAAAGTCACTGTGTTTTCCAACCTCCTTTCTGAAAGCCTAGGCTAAACAGAAAGCAGTGGAGGAAGAGAAAAAGAACGATCATAACCTATCATCATGGCTTCGTAAACAGATAACAAAGGGATGGTAACCACACTACAGATCAAATTCAAAATAGATAGTACTACTGAATGCAAAATATTCAAGGACTGCAAGAAAGCACACCACAAAGAAAATTCATCTGATAACAAAACATGATATCTCAGGTCTATATGCTGTGATCAAAAGAAGCAGTCACTGTGGAAGAGGATTCCAGGTCAAAAATAGTACATTTTTGTTTGCTTTCGTTACTAAAGGTTCATGGTTTGTGTGCTTCTGATGGCTCTGCTTCCACCATGTCAGACTTTCATCTCTGTTCTTTCTTTTCCAGAAGGCACATACCAAATGCTCCAAAATTCTACAATGCATGATGGTCAACTATCATTAAAGACTGGTCTTTCATGTACCTTGACATTAACTAATAGTGAGCTATTTAATTAATGCTGATACACCAAATGCCATCAAAGAACAGAAGGTGGAAAAAGATAGTTTTTTGAAAGTTCAGCTTGAATAAAATGATTAATTCCCACTGTAATGGTCATTATAAAATGCACTGTCTAGTCCCATGAACTGCAACCATGGCACAAGTAGAATCTCAATACTAACAGGACAGATCCCCATAGCCAGACATGAGTCACTGCATTCTTACTTTAAAATTCAGTTTGATTATACAGAAGTTAAAAGTTAACTGTTATCTGTGCCCATGTATCAATTAAAACTGAACAGAGATGCTGTTTTTAGATCTGTTTCATATAAATCAGAAAGACAAATTACTAAACATTAAACCAGGCCAAACACAGTTTTCACCTCTGGAATATAACCAATATTTCCTGAAAAAAAATTAAACTGAATAATTTTTAATATACACTATATTATTTGTCCACCTTTGTTTCATTAGAAAAGGTTTAATTTACACAAGATACAGTCTTTACATTTTTACCTTGCAATGAAAAAATTACTATCATTGGGGAGTTTAAGGACTTATCCTTGTAATACAGAGAATTTGGTGCAGAAAGGCTTCCCTTGCAATGGTAAGGAATCACCTGAGAGTTCTGTTAATAATTCAATTCCAATAGCCATGAACAAATAATATGGCACTACCTAAATACAGTAACATCAGAAGAACCATCTTTGTTCTTCAAGATTAGATCTATACTGTGTTTTAAGTTACAAGAAAGCGTAATTGTCAGAACAGATAAACAGGTCCCTCAAACACACCCAACTTTTAAAATTTGTAATCAGTTCTATTCCTGCAGAGGATAAAGAGTCAGATAAATAGTGTTCAGTTTGCAAGCACCTACTCAAATGTTTTTCCATTGTTTTCAACTGAAAGCCCAGCTTTCCAAATCAAAAAGGTTTTCTCAGAGTAAATATTCTCAACACTGAGGTTCCTCAGTTTCTTAATCAGAATACTTATTTATCTTAAATATGCCTTTTCTGTTTCTTTATAAAGAGCTATGGCTCTTTCTGAGAGAAGTAAACAGGCTGCTGGTGCTTCATATGTCCCATGCGCTGGCTCCAGGAACACTTGATCTCTCAGGAGACAGAGTTCCAATTGCTCCTTTTAGGACTAAGAAACATGGAGTAAAACATCTCAACTGTAATAAAAATTAAGCCCCTCTGAAGAGAATCCAGATTTAGCTTCAGGCTTATTTGCATATGGCAAAACTAAACATTCCCAGACTGACATCACTTGTCATCCCACTCTTCAGAGAAAAATCTTGAAACAAAAATTACAAAGCCACAACCTAAAGAATAAGTGAAAAGCATTTCACAAGCATATCTACAGGGCCCTACCAAATTAAAAAAAACACACCTGATGGAAATTTAATCATCTACAGCTCTACAGAACATTCTAAAATGCAGTATTTTTCCTCACTTGCATCGCAGAAACAATTCAAATTAATACTAGATTAAGTATGGCTGGAAACTTCTCAAACATCCAGTTAATTAAGATAAAAGCCAAGATGAAAAGTGTCAATATATATCAAAGCACCATAAATACAGCCCTAATGTCCAGCAACAAACTATAAAACTAGCTGATAATTTTTCCTGTGGAATCCACCCTATTGAAGGTGTGACGGGATTCCAAACCATTTATTGTACAAACTTAATTTCAAATCTGGACCAATTTCTCTGTCCTATTCTGCTGTGTTCTCATAAACACACTTATTCCAAAATCATCATCAGAGGAAAGAGTACAGAGATGATACCAAGATGTTTGCTCAGGGAGCGAACCTGATAGCTTAGAATTTGACCCCTCCTTCAACAAGCAGCACAGAAGAATTAACAACGCAAACAAAAGAGACACAGTTACATGAAGCGGACAAAAGGCATACAAGCACACCATATGTCACTCTGGGCAGAAGTTATTTTACAGCCCAGTTTTTAATGTTGCTTTTTTGCTTTCTGGTGATGATAAGGAGGGAATTTGCTACTGAAAAATGAAATGTCAAATTCATGGCTCAAACTTGGCAGAGGCTTTTGAACCAAACCTTCCTCCTGCTGTGAGTAGCTCAGGAAGTGCCTCCTGGCTCTGTGGCGAGAGGAGAAAGCACCTGCACAAAGCCATACGTACAGACAGGAGACAGTTTGATAATGAATCAAGTACACAGTTATCCAATCCGGTATCCAGGAAACTTTGTATAATATTTACAGATAAGGGGAAAGTAATGTTTAGCAATTTTTCTCCCCCTCTTTTTTTCTTCCTCTTTTTTTTTTTTTTTTTTTTTTTCTTTTCAGTAAGGCTAAAATAAGAAGAGACTACACAAAAAACTTCAGTGCAATATTCACCTGAACTTTAAAATCATGGCTTTCTCATCCTATTTCCTGAAGCCAACCGGAGCTAAACTTAAAGGGGCACTGTCAACACAAGCCAGTGAGGAAAACTAATTACACCCACATCTTCAAGCATGCATGCCCTTGAAATTGATTTTAGGAGAAATACACCATTAGAAATGGTTCCAAAGAAAAAGGGTGTGTGCACCTCGCAGTCTGTCATCCATCCTGCATTTACTTTTCCCTAAATTGTCATGAGCATAGCAGACTTCAGAATGAAAAGAAGTGACAGGCCAACAAATAGCTAATAATCCAGCAGGTATCCCACATACACACCCTTCTGCATACAGACACTGGAACAGAAAAGCTACGACTGCACCAAAGCCTGTGACAGGGACTGGTGCCAGGTGTTTGCAGTTCTGATCTGGCCTCCAAATCACCTGCAGCCTTAAGTCTTTTCAATGCCTCAAAGAGCCTTTTTAAAAATACAGGGACACACAAAACCTTTATGATTTTCAGAGGTACCTGGAACCAAATACACACCTCCAAATTTAAAACGTAAATGCCTTTAATTTTCCCCACTAGTTCGTTCTGAGCAACTTAGCAGTTGAGAGTTATTTGGAGAAATGGGTTACGACACATCATTTTTGTCCTGTGAGGATGTTCGGTGTTAACTGAGAAGGAAGGGCACTTTTTTACACTAACGCATGGTAGTCCTATGGAAACCCACAGTGTTCCAGTGACTGCCTTTTTCTTATTAATTCAGGACTATACCATGTTCTGCTAGTTATATGATTCCTTGTCCCTAAACCGCCATCTGGGAAAAAGCAAAGCTTCACAGAAAAGGCAAGCACTATACACAAGTGTCAGCTTCCTAAGTACATACTCTCAGCTTAAAATAACTGTTTCAGCAATCACAATGACAGAAGTAGGATTTCTTTGCATTTTCTAGAGCCAAAGCAGGTGGCTACAATATCCCCAGCCACCTGAACAAATGCATCTTCATCTAACTAGGATTTCTGTTTCTTTACATGCTTTAGTTTTACACTGCACTTTAATACATTACAGTTTCTTCATCAATATGGTTCTTTCCCAGGGAAAAGAAAAAAAATAAAAAGAAAAAGAAAAAGAAAACAATTATTTTTAAAGACCTGAGTACAAATCTGAGTGTTAGATACAGTAGGGCTTATTGAAATTAATGAAAAGCAAGTGCTTTCAAGAATTTCACCAGATGTTCAAAACAGCTATTCACAGTAAAGCTAATAAACATGTTGCTTTTATTTTAAATACTTATATAAGGTATCTTAAGCTTCAAATGCTTGAAAAGACAGCCTGGTCTCTCTGACTGTGGTGAGCTTCATTTAATCTTTCAATTAAAAGCTCCCAAAGCAAATCACTCCTACTCTTAATAATTAAATTCCTCCATATGGCAAGTAGGCTGAGCAGGATATGACAGTTAACTTGACAATGTCATTTGTGACATTTATTTAAACGATTAGAGTGAAAAATAAAGTTCACCATTGTAGCACATCTTTCCACTAAAAACACTTTTAAAAACAGACAAAATTTTGACAAAAAGGGCAGAATACACTTATCTTCTAATCACAACACTGATGTTGCTTAAATGAGCTTCCTGAAGAGAACACAATAATACTAATGACAGCAGGGGAAGGGGAAGGGTGCAATGGGAAAGAAGATTCAGGACATTGTTGTCTCCAAAAAATTTTTAAATGTTACAATTCACGTTAGGCTTTTCCACTACTCCGTATTAGACATTCAGGTCATTTCTGAAACTGGGTTTATAAACTTATACAGTAGCAGCAGATGAGACTCACAGATCAAACTCCCAACTGAAAAGTCTGGTATCTGAAGCACTTGTTTTTGAATACATGTGTAATGCTTACTTAGTGGCTGGTAACAATTGAGTAAAAAAACAACAAAAAACACCCACAACACCAAAAACCCACCCCCCCTATTTGCAGTTTGAAAGCTGCCATAATTCTTTAAAAAAACACTAAGCATCCTTCAGGAAAAAAATATTATATTTCCTAACAACTTAAAATAAATCTTTGCCATTTCATTATGTATAGAAGTAATCTTTGCATGAGAGATCCAAACACTATTTTCTCACTACTGAGAAACAACCATTTATTCTGCTATTTCTGTATCATTTAATACATGCAACTCCATTATGTTTTTCCCCCACATGGAAACTTGAAACTTGATGAGGCAAGTAAGGCTTCAATTTTTCCTTAAATCACCATTAGCTCATCTCTGCTTTCTCCACACCCACAAAAAAGCTGTCTAATTCCGAACTTAAAATTTCAGTTTTTATGCACAGAAAAAAAGTGAAATCATAGGTTGTTATTTAAAGCAGAAATTCAGTGAAATAATGCCACTTGCAAATCAACTGTTAAGACAGGTTTTGACTAAAGCTTTTCTCATCTTTCCTACATAAAAAGTTTCAAAACAAACTGCAGATACAGCAGACACCATTAACTTTCTGATCAGCTGTTTAGACATCCAAAACATGGTACACTATCTTAGGAAACTATTTAAAAACTTTGTATTAATCAAAATGTTTATTCAAAGGGAAAGATAAAATTTAATTCTCTAGAGAATTCATTTTGTATGTCAAATCTAATTCTGCTTTAATTTTACTGCATTAAGCCAAATCAGCAATGCTTGTTTAAAAAGGAAGTTACAAGGGTTTGAATACGTTAATCATGTCAAGGATTATTCTGACAAGACAAAATATCAGTACAAACACTTCATTTAGACTGTTAGGAAATTAATTATTAAATTACAACACTGCTCGGTCTGACTAAACAAAAAATCGAGAAGATGGATTCATGGTTTTTCCATCTCCTTCCCACACCCTCCCTGAGCAATGACACAGTTTGAAGGGAAGAGGAAATTGGACAATTATTGTATACAATGGTCCAAGTGGACTGATTTAGAAGAGGAACGCCTGCCAACGCTAACAAAGCAGGATGAGAGGAAACTGGGAGATGCATCTTACGCAAGCCACCAAAAACTCTCTTTTTTTTTTTCCTTCCAACCTTACTTGTACTTTAATGATACTCAGTACACAAACCTACAAACACTAGGAATGTTCAGTTTAAAAAAAAATAAAATGCCACATGTCCAATACCTACTCTCAGAAAACTGTCTCACTTTACTTATATTTATTAGCACAAGGCCAAGAACAGAACTACCTAATGCAGTATAAAATCTAGTTTCTCATCTATGTATCCTGACTTGGTAGTGAACACTATTTAACACACTTTCAAATATGTATAATGTACTCTTTGCATGTTATAGTAATTATTCACATCTAAAATTAGAATAGCTCCAAGAAAAAACTCACTTGCATAGGTTCAAAAATGACCTAAATTTGTAACTTCACCTGCAATGAAAACACACACTGAACTCAGACAAAAAAACCCCACAACACCAGCATTTTTGCTCTGTTTCCCCTATGTGCTTAAAAGTTACAGCTATCAAAGAAACAGGACCATGAATTTACTATTTGAATTCATTTGTAAACAGAACATTAGTTAAGCTGATGAAACAAACTACAGATGTGTATTCATACACATTCATTGACAATTAATGCATAACGCAAATCTAAGCAAATATAACAACACGCATCTAAGCTTTTTATATCTATCAGGTCTGACCAGTTCCCTCCTGCTGTTCTAACAACTTTCTCCTTTTTCTAATAGCAGGAAGGTGGAAAAGACACAGTATATCCCTCATCATATACTTTAATCTGCCCAAGAATTTGTCAGCTCTTAAGGAAGAACAGTAGCACAGCATTTAAGCCACCTACTTAATTTGGTCAAGAAATCAAAAAAGTGATCTACAGGTGACCTTCAAATGCCCTCAATATGTCCATCTGATTTCTGAAGTAAACTTCCTAGTAACTGTTTTCTAGGTAAAAATCTCATCTTCTTGCTTGGAATTCCATGCTTGTTAACACCTCTACTGTGCACTAATCTGGAAGCTTGATCTTCAGCCTCCTGGTGAAAGTGCATAGTCAAAATTCAGTGTACCAATTTCTATTCAGATATAGCTGAAGAGTTAAGCAGAGCATGAACCACTAAATTCCTTTCTGGTAGACAGTGACCTGCAGAATACAATCACCATGATAGCATAGCTGATAATTTAGAAGTTTACAAACTCCATGCTGGAAAGGGAGTTTACATTTTCTTAGAATGAAGGATGAACAGGGGGAGAGAGGCGGGTGGCACTTGAAATGTATTTTAGGACCTTACATTATTTTTAGAAAGCTTAGTAAAAGGCAAAAAAAAAGTTTTACAGATGTGGTCTTAAGATTTAAAAAGCATATTTTAAGACCTAAATCCTTACACTTTTGGACAAATAAACTGAAACATGCTAAAATTATAAGTTAGAGGAGCATAATTAACTTATAGTAATTATTTTCATATAAAATTATATATATTTTGAAACTTCTAATCACACCAGTTTTTCCTCCAATACATTTGTTTTCACGTGTGATTCATAATCAGATCTTATATCCATGAATCAGGCGTGTAAGCATGACATTGGTGACATTACTGAATTACTTCAGTCTTCTACACCATCTGATCTAGTACGTATATTATTAACTGTTCTAACCAAGGAATCAAATTTAATCCTCTGTGAGCACCATCTGTAGCATCGTCAGTTCCCTCAAAGTTCCTGTAACAACATGTTGTCAGGATGTATTTATACTTTAAGAGAGCATATCAGAATTATACAACTGAAATCTAAATTTAAAAATTTAACACTGTACTTATAATAAAGGAAGCTTATCATCAGGGCATTTTTTTAAATACACAATCTGTTAAGATTCTAGCATTTGAGTATTACATTTGCCAGCCTAGGCAATGTTTATACTTTTGAAAATACAAAGGCACTGAGTGCACAGATTAATTTTATTTAATCAATAACACTAAAATGAAACACTTCTTCTAGCACCATTCAACATATCAGTAATTTTAAGGATATAAAAACATCAGTTTCTTCAGGTACTTCAAATAGCTTAATGTGAAGATTGAGTAGTGCAGATTGCCGGGTACTCAAAGGCACTTCCAGCAGCTCACATGACCCCCCCTCTGCAGTTCGCACTCACATCCAACTCCAGATTGCACAACTGGCAGTTTTGCTCCTACTAATATGCTGCTAAATATTTTTCTCATGATGAATTTCACCAAGTGATAAACCGACTGACAAATCTAATGATGGTGTCCCAGTTCACCTTGGCTTACTTGATGCCAATAAGATCTAAAGAGCCCTTAAAAAAGTTGGTTTTGGAACGTAAAAAAAAAAAAATTTAGACAGTCGCATCTTTGGAAATAACATACCATCACTTTATAGTGTATGCTGTTGCTCGAATTTAATGCAGATATTGATATTTACAATTATCAGAATATTAGAATAAACAGCAGTTACACATCTCAGATATATGTTGGTTGATACTATTGTGATAAACATATTTATGCGCCCATAAAAATAGTAGCGAATGGTGTACTATCCCACAACTGTTAAACTAGCCATTAAAACAAAAGACAGTTCTTACACAATAAGCATAAAATGAACAGTCATCCTCTGCATAAAGTCACGCAGTGGAATCATGCGGGGCAGCGAAGGAGGAAATTCAGTTCAGTTAAAAATTTCCAAAACTTAAAACTTCAGCCACATCAATGTTAAAGAGGATAGGCTCAAACTGATTCTGTTTAAAAGGGTAAAAAAAATCATACTACAAACACATGGCTTTTCCCATCAAAGACTTAGATACAATTCGCATACAAGTTTAAAATAGTAATCTCCAATATCTAGACGAGCCTCAAGAAGTTACATGCAAAAGGAAACTGTAGGGTTCCTGAATGTTCTACATTTGCCTGAACAACACACATTGCCAAATACTACTTTTACAGCTTCAAATCCCATCAGTTGCTCCCCAACGGCATGAGCATATTCAGGATGCAAGGAGTCGAGAGCCAAGGCAATGATTTCACATATGCTCTACAGCAGGATGAGACAAAGACTAATGCTAAAAGGATTCCTAACTGTTCATGCCCCCACCGTTCATTCCTGCCCCTGTACTATCCCCCTTCTTGTGCCAATATAAGCACATTTGTGCAATCACGGTGCAGGAGGGATTCTGCCTGAATGGTCTCTCTCAAGGCCTGCACAAACACTTGCAACAAAGGTGCAAGGGCAGCAGGAGGTGGAAACCCACGCAGAAGCAGGCAGAACAACACTTTACAACCAGTGCTGCTGCTAAACCCTGGTCCTGACCTGCCCTATGATTCCACTGAACGTAGCCAGCAACACAGCAGTTGACCAATAAACTGAAAAACTGAATTAATGCAGTGGAACAACTATGCTACTTCGGCAGAAAACTCAAGCTCCATTTTTTAGATCCTCACTTTAGTAGGAGACATAGGACAAGGCCATGTCCTAGAACACTTGTTGCAATTAATAACTATCAAGTGGAAAAATTACATACATACTTACCCACAACACGCTGATGTCATGGCTGGACTTTAAACATAACATTGAACTCCCTGCTTAAAGCAATCTGCTTTTTTCAAGTAGATTTTGTGGCCTATAAAACCTAAACCAGACTTTTGTAACACTGTAGCAAGAGTAGGAGTAACAGCAAAAAACAAATAGAACACTCCACAGGATTTGACAAAACAGTTTCTAAAGCCACTGCCAGCAAGCCCAGAACCTGTCCTTTCTCCAAGGCTGTCCCCACAAGCCTAGAGTAGCCACAAGTTCCAGATGTAGCCCACCTGGGCTGCACTCAGTCCACATCATAATCAATCAGTCTTCAGAGACATCTCATCTCTACAAACTTAAACCAGCAAGCTCAAGGCATCCACTAAGTGCATGTCTGTCCCAAATATTGCTATAATTTATGTAGTCCCTTCATTCAGTCTCCCTTTTTTGACCAGTTTCCAAAACCTAGGAGCCAGAACACGCATTAAGAATTCAAAACACAGAACTATAAAAATAGCAATATAATAGGGTCTGTCCCAAAGCTGACAACTATGACACTTGACTACATAAAGCCAAGTGAGTTTGGGTTTTTTGTTTTGTTTAGGGGCTTTTTCAAAGTTGGCAGCCCAACAAGACAGTTTTCTGAAGAGAAAAAACAGCCAGGAAGATACTTATGGAAAGCTCAAAGGAAAGAACAAGAAAGTATACAGATCTTTCAAAATGTAATGGTGTAACAACTGAGGTTACAACCAACCGCAAAAGAACATTGTATATCTCTTCATGTAATTGTTTACCTTTAATGATATACCAATCTACTCTTAAATCCCAATATATGTTCCTGACATATACTGGGAAAAATCAAGATGAAATGAAAAGAAATGAAGGTCATTAAGCTTCTCCCAAATAATGACTACTCGTACTTGTGAGAGTCATTACAGGTACTTTATGGTATATATACATATAGTTTAAACATAAAAAATAAGTCTACAGAGACTTGCATAAGACTTTAAACACTAATATTGATGTGTCTCCATCAGATTTGAAAAGCTACAGCATAAAAATAACATCCTATATTCTTTCAAATTTTGCTGGACACATACTGTAAATGGAGCTGGGTATCTCAGGCATAGAACTACCCATGTTGCTGTTGCTATTTCCTCCGGGTGACAGAAGAAGGAAAACAGGCACAGTGCCAAATTCCAACAGACTTGTTTCCGCTACATTACCTTTTTTTAATGTATCAAATATCAATATGTACAGGCAGTCCATCATTTCCAGTATCAAAAAGGAAAAACTTCCAAAAGTTTACAAAGCCACCTGCCCATTATTAACCACAAGCAAAAGTAAAGCAGAACTACGAAAGACTAATTCTACATCAATACATTCAATTACATCCCATTTTTTAAAAACCCTGGAAGTTAATTTCAGACAAGAAAAAACAGAAATATGTTACAAATAGAACATACAGAGAAAAATTTTTACTAAATTAGGATTGTTTTCAAGCATGCTAGGGTTTCTGTCTGACCTACTACCCTACTAGCTTAGCAATTATTAAGTTTTCCATTTTTCCTCCATTTCTTTTCTTTAAAGTTCATTTTTGTATCTAAAATCTTGACACTTGCTCCTTTAAATAAACGTTAAGTCATTAAAAAGTCTTCCATTGAGGCGTATCTGAAATTAAATTTGAAAACTTTCTTTTAAACAAGTCTACAAATTTACTTCTCTGTGAGCTACTAATTCCCTATCTCATGCCAGGTAATATTCTCAAGAAACAGTCTGAAGCTGTTAAATGTTGAGAGTGATAAACTCTCCATCTTTTCCTCAGTGGAGTAATATGAAATTTTTCCATTTTCTGCTCACATGTTGTCTTAAACTCAGTTGAATGAAAGAACCTTTCTACATGTGATTTCACTTGGTTTCTCTCCAAAGCCTACTATTTAGACTGAAGCAAAATACATTACATTTCTTCTACAGAGACACAGATTGGCTTTTGCAAAAAGTCAACTTACAATCTACAAAATTCAAGTAACACTTTTTTTTTTTTTTTTTTTTTTTAGTAAAATGTCGTTTTGTTTGACCATATGTATACACACATGAGCACAAACATACTTGCAGCATGCAAGCTTTTTTTTTGTTTTGGAGGCTCCTTTTGAATGCATTAATAATACACGTTCTTACAATACTTACCTTCCAAATCTTGTGCTCAATGAACTTCTTCAATTTTATTAGCATTAAAAGAAAACAAAGTTTCAATCCTACATAATTTCAAGGAGATCACTGATTTCCAGAAAGCTGAGCTAACGTTCAGTCTTACAAAGAGGAGGCCAAGGTGATCCAACAGTAGCTTGCAAATAACTACTTGACAACAGATGGCGAACCCTCCTTAGCAGGGGCAGACCATAGAACAGGAGGTAACAGTAAAATTGCGCACAGGGATACCAGAAAACCCCTTTTTGCTAGGAGGGCATTGCAACACTATGACAGGCTACTAAGAAAATGTGAAGTCTTCATCCTTAAGGCTTTCAGAAGCTGGCCAGATAACCTGTTCTTGTGATGGCCACATTCTTGCTCAAAGAGGAACTCTGACATCCAGTGGTCCCTTTCAATCAGTATCTCCATTACCTATTTTGAAAGGCAGATTCTTCAATAACAACTGCCCCCAATACTGAGGGCTCCAACTAATAAATAAAAACAAAAATGTAATACCAGTAGTCATACTTACTTACGAAATGTTAATTGTACCCTCATCGTGTGTTCCTAAGATGCTCCTAGGAAGCATGCTCTTGTGAAGTTGCTGACCCACCACATTTACATCCCAAATATTAAGAAGATACCTAATGGTAACAAACAGAAGAATAAGGCAAGCCAGAAAATACCCTTGCAAAATACTAATCAAATCCCAAATGGGATCTTACAGTACTGACATTTGCACACAGGTTTTACTGCCTTTCAATGTGCATATGTTACTCATATCAACAGTAAAGAATGTTTGTATTCATGGATACAAATGAACTCCTCCTTAGGAATGCATTTACAAAATCTGTATGTTATTACCATCACATCAGTTTATTATTGTATATAATGAAGAGACATGAGTTTCAGCAGAACTTAAGGCATGCTGAAAGACAATGAAGAGATAAGCGTTCCACATATTGGTATGCCTGTAGAAGGCCAGAGCTTGAAAACAGGGTGATAACTATTCAGAAGAAAGAATTCATCACAACTAGAATAGGCATGTTTGTTCAAGAGGGCGTTTGTATTTTTTTAAAGCTACACTATGTTGTATAACATTGCTTTGCATCTTGTAGTTCCATAAGAAATACTTGTTAATATATTAGGAGAAGTTTTGTATGCACAACCTTATGAATGTAAAAAACTAAAATTCTACTTTATATGGCCATGCCTAGCCCCAATTAAACGACAATCCATACTTTTAAGTGGCATAACCTATTGCTAAAGTCTACACCTTTGTGCCAGGGCTAAAGCAAAGAAACTTTCTGGCAGAGTTTTCTAAAGCTTCAATAAGACTCAGTGTTGTTTTGGTAAGAAGCCTCACCTTTCTTTCAGCAATTTAGAAACAGACATTTGACGTTCTCTAGGGATGAATACCTGATTTAAGTTTAATGGCTTTACTGACATTTACATAAGTTTAAAGCTAAAGATTTTGAGAAAGGTTAACAATTTCCATGTAAAGAAGGAGAAGGGAAGAAAAAACAGTTTTGTCAAAATGCTTTCGCTGTTTTAATAAGCAGAAAAAGTGATTTATTAAAGAGTGTTACATAAGTTACTGCACTACAACTGCAATCTTGATCAAAAATAAAATTCAAGATGCTGGTAGCTAAGTTGTAGTTAACAGCAGGAGAAGGGAAAGAGAAGGGTGTGGTAGAAAAGGAGATAAGTTAGTCAACCACCAGTTTTATTGATCTATTTAGAGCAGTGTAACAAAAGCACCTTACAGAAACATTCAATATATCCACAAAAAAAATAATATTTGTAACCTTAGACTTTACCCATCTTTTGAATAGAAAGCTGTAGGAATGCTTGCATACATGAAATGCACTAATACAGAGTTGCAACCAAAATCAGCTACACTGAAGTGAAATTAAAGAGATATGCAGAACTAATGAAACCAACACCCTAAAAAGCTACCTCGACCTATTCCTATAGAGTTCAGTTCTTAAACTGAAAGTTCTACCTCAACAGGAAAAATACTGAGCTCGATATAAATCCTGAAACAAAGTCAGGGCTTAAACAGAACACTAACAAGAATTCATTGCAACCTTTTCTGAACAGCATAGGCTGTTCCATGTAACTGCACACTGAACTTTGGCATTATTTATTGAAAGGTGGGCTTTAATGCAATCAACTAAAGCCTTCTCTAACACTTGCCAGGAATAGCTTACCTAGTAAGCAGAATAAAGCTATTAACATTTTTAAGTAGCAGTACTTTATCAGTCTCAAGCAGCAAACTGACATGTAAAAAAAAAAAAAAAAAAAAAAAAAGTAGCAAAAATTAAGTTTACTAAATTTACTGGTGTAAACAATTGCAAGTTTCATTGAGGTTGTTTTGTTTTGTTTTAAATCTACAAATTCAGAGAATATAGAAGTCAGTAAGTAAAGCAAAATACAGGCAGTAAAATTTCATCTCTGCACTGCATACAAGTTTATTTGTGGGTTATTTGGGGTTGGGGCGGGTGGGCCAGTTGGAGTTTTTTCTTTAAGGGTAATTATTTCAACCCAAGTTTTAATAAACAAACTTAAACACTGGAGTTCTTTAAACTCCCCTGTTTCATGCAAGATCACATGGCTATTGATTTACTGATCCCCTACAAAGGATTATCTGTTGTAGTAAAACCTGATTAATAGAAGAAAATTCTCCTAGCTTGGAAATTAAAACACCACTATTTTAAAGCCATAGACAAGATTTCAAGACTGCTAGACTGAGGCAAAAGCTAAGTATCTAGTATTCCAAGTACAGAATGCCATAAACTTACAGAAATTGGGGAAAAAAAAAACACACTTAGATAACAGGAAAGCTGAGAGTCAAATACAGTCTTTCAAATGATGGCAGAATTCTGCAAATACCTGCAGAGACAAAAAAAAAAAATCTAGAAATCTACATTACTAAAAATGCAATCCTATGTTGCTACCAAAGCAGTGCCTTGAAGAGAATTATTCCTTTCATCATAATTCAAGCACACCTTTCCACGAGAGGTCAAACAAACAGAAAACATTGCACAAATGCACGGCATTGAGCAGACAAATGAAACGTCCAGCTCCAGAACATGCATTTTCTGATAATTTTCCTCTAAAAGCAAGTATTCCATTTATTCTAAAAGCAATTAACTAGTAACTCCTGCCCACATTATATAATACATAACAACATATACACACTTTTTTTAAAAACTCCTTAATTCAACACACACAGAATCCTTTTCTTATCTGAAAGGGCTTTCTACCTGCAGGCCAATTTGAAATGACTGCAAAAAAGAGACAGCAAGAGGGTGAGGGCTGTCGTGAAAGGAGATACTCTTTTACACGCTTAAACACACACTTGCACTTTTCAAATTAGATAGCATTTGTCAGAATTGTACACTTCTATGTATGTACAAAAGCCAGTACACTCATAAGGGCAAATAAGTGTGTACATAATTACTATATAAAAGATATCCAAAGTAACAAAAAGCAAGCAACTAGATAAAATGAAGACAAGTGGGATTTTAGCTACAATTTTTTTACAGGGGCATCTTGATAGAAATGGCCTCTGAAGACTTTTCTTTTCTCATAATACTTTTATTTTTAATCCCATAGGTATTGCTACATAATAAACTATATTAACATGTGCCAAGTTCATATACTAATAACTGAGCACAGGCTCAGTGACCTACTTCAGAAAAACGCCTGCAGTAGCTGAGTTAAACCCTCAAGGGAAGAAAAATTTGAGAATGGTTTTCAACCTTGTCCGAATTAAGCCAAATGGCAATTTAAAACCAACAAATCTAGGCAACAGTTCCGTTTTCCTTCAAAAACATGCCAGAGTCCCAAATCTGTTCAGTCACCCCTAGCATCTTGATCCAAACCTTATGGTGCCACCCCAGCTGTGCCCGCACACCAGTTTATCGGTTTCTAGAGAATTAACCACCCACATGAAGATGTGGCTGATAGAGGCCACACCCCAGAGAGGTTTCAAACAGAAACAAGGAAATCAGGGCAATCATTCAGCCATGGCTGTTGCATAGTGTCTTCCTGTCACCTCTGAGACTGCAAACCAACTCTAAACCAGATCTCATTAGCATCTTCCCTTCTCTGTGCAAAGCTGCACTGTCCAGCCAGCCCACGGTTCCTTGCATGAGCATGAGAGAGAGGAACCAACTGCAGCGCAAGCCCAGCTGAAGCTTCAGCCTCTGTGGTGCGTCATTAACTCATCAGGAAGACAATAGAAAGCCGATTTCATAAGTCACTCTTGAGACTTTCTGTATGGGTCTAAATATTTAACTCAGCTTGCACACGCCTCAGGCAGGACTCACAAAGCAAACTTAATCACTTTTTGCACATCACTGCGCAGGCGATGGCTGGAACCACCAGCCTGTGCTGTTGCATGCTCAATTCACAGCCAGGAAAACAGCGTGATTCAAACAAGCTACAGAAATTCTTCGCACTCCAAACACTCAACTTGTTATCTAGCAGGAAAAAAAAAGTTCACAAGATGCTACATATACTGCCAGATAGGTATGCCTACCAACACATAATATAAATAAGGTGATAGGAATAAGTATTTTGTGCTTCTCTTATTCTACACAAGTATAATATTTAGACATCAGAAGAAAATTGACCATAACTTACTACTTCCTCTTTTCAATGCTGCCAGGTCCTACAAAAAATTAGTTAGCCTGCTCTTCCCATTTCTGTCAATCCTCCCTCCACTTCATCACACACACAAACCTAATCCCTACTGTGCTTGTATTGTTCTTCCCTTTCCAGGTCATCCCTCAGTGTCCTCCATGTTTCATTTCAAGTCACAAGGTTTGCATTGCAGTTTCTCAGCAATCTCCTCATCTATGAAAGAGGTGTTATCAAACTATTGTCAGATAGTTTTGATGTTCTGATACAAAATCCATCTTCTTACTGCTTCTTCCTAGTATTTTTTAACCATAAATGTCACATCATATTGTGACCTATTGTTCTCTTACTTGATGAAATACACCTGCTAATTTCCCCTTCCTTCACTTCTTCACTTTCTAACTTGCTGTTTTTCTTTTAAAGCAGCAGTGGCAACCGTGTATTTCTCTTTATTCTTCCCATTCCCAGCAATGCTGGGTATGCTATAGTGGTTTGATTCTGGTTAGGTTCTCATTTTATCAGCAATAAAATGTCAGATATGCGTAACTACACATTGCTGATCAGATTTTTTTTGTTCTTTTATTTGTTTTGTTGGGGTTTTGTTTCTTTTGTGTTTAGTTGTTTCTTTTTTTCCCCCCACTGAACCAGTGCGAGTTATTTTTGCATGCACACACACTCCTGCAAACCATGTTAAGAACCAGGTATTTTGGTGATGTGTGGTTTTTTCCTGAAAAATATTTGTTTCAATTTGACAGTGCAAAGAAGAGAATTAAGAAAATAGCATTACAAGAACAAAGGTAATTTGACCCTAATAATCGAACCCTGCTTCTGTACAGGGAAGGGAGCAACTCCAGATTAACACCACTGCCTGAAAACAGTGTGAACCTATCCAGAATTTCATTCATGGCTACACTTGCACAAAGCACACACCAGTCTTAAAAAAAAGGCATCAAATAGCAATCAAATTTTGCATGCAAGGAAAAAAGTTTCTTTTCAAAAACTGCCAAAGGCAAACACAGACTTTAAGGGTGCAAACTTCTGCATTACATGTTTCCATTAACAACACAAATACCTTCCCTTATTTTTAGCCTCCTCAGTGTTTGTCCATCTCAGGGTTTAGCCTAATTAACCTGCAGGAGAACAAAGACGGCCACAAAACAATTATGAGACCTCTTCATAACAGGCACTTTCATACACTTTTAGTTTAATGCAACCTGCTGAATTTGATCATTTAGAGCTACCAAGCCACCCTCTCTAAGCAACAGCTTATGTCAAAGTTCACTTCTCCCCTGCCACTTCAGAATTTAAACTTTAAGAAACTTTTCCCTGTAATTTCCAGAGGCAGACTAATATCTAGATGTACAAAGAAGACTGCCACTCACTGTAAAGGAAGATCATTGTAAATCAGCATAAGCATGCTAAAATCATTGATACAGGAACACCCTTATCCCATCAGAGACACTGATGAACACCACAGCAGAAATGCCTGACTGACACTTTAAGCTGTCTTGCTGTGGTAGTTCATCTGTTTCAGTGCTGTATGTGAAGTAAAAAGCCCTGAATATCAAGCACTTCCAAATGAATGCAGTCAGGACTGCCTGATGCTGTGCAGATTCCCAGATGAAGTACACACTTAGCTCAGAGAACTCAGCAAAGTGCTCCCTCAAACCATAAAACTTGGTCCATCATGAACTTAACTTTTCCCCAGAAACAGTGGTTGTGTTTTTTCATTCCACATTAGTATTTCCAGTGAAAGATGCTAGGCACTTGTTAAAATAACATGTACATCACAAAATCTCACCACTAGTTTATCCCACCTAGAACCTGCCTCCATTAAACCAGGTCCCAATAAAAACAAAAATCTGTAAGCATTTCAATTTTCCTATTTCTTCTTGTTTTCCCAAACACCAACAACAGAATTTCATTTTTGCATGATGTGAACACGTGTTTACATGCCTTTTTTTCAAGAGAGACTTTCCCTTCTCTTTGAACGGGAGAGAAATGTGATGAAACTAAACAATATTATTGTAGTTGAATACCGAATTGGAGATACTGTAACTCACTGGAATCTAAGCAAGATTATCAAAGAAAACTTGTGCATAAATATGCATAATAAATTTACACAACATGTAAATGAAATGTTGCTTCTTTATAGGATTTACTCTGAAAAGATGATCTAATTTGTCATTTCATAGGTAAAAACATTTTATTAGTAGAAATGAAGGAAGTTTTGCTTGTTCATTTCAGTTTGAATCCATAGGAATTCTTGGTCACACAGAGCCAACAGTTTCCTGATAGAATACCCTCTGTTTGTTTGCTGTTTAACATAAAATGTTTACCAAACAAGGAAAATGACACTTCCCCTTACGCAGCTACCCGAGTGCCCCAAGTTTTCTCTGCCTCTTATCAACACACCAAATGCTGCATAAATACATTCTAGGAGAAAAACAGCCACATTCAGTTCTTTCTGGAAAATTCTGGCTTTGTTTCTTGAAGGTAATCTAGTATTTTATCTGAAGCCAAACTCAACAGCAACCAAATCGTACAAAATCTTTTTCATAAGCTGTTGTACTCAATAGAAGAGACAGTAAAACATGTAAAACCAAACATAAGACAATTTATCAGAGACAGGATACAAATACAGCAGAGAAATATTGAACACAATGTATGGAGCAAATATTTTATACTCAGAGGACTTCTCAGTTTATAGTCAAAACAAGAACTAAGACTCCCTCCCCGTTTTGCCCTATCAATGCTGAAGAGCTACAAGTTCAATTGCAGAAGTGATACCAAGCATAACAATCTTCTTCCATCCTAATGAATTTTGCTGTTGACCAAGTAAAGTGTGTCAACAGCAAATGTCATCTATGACAATTTGAAGAGAAATCCAAGCCCAAGCTGTGGAGCAGGAGATGTGGAGGTGAAGTCACAGAAAAATTCACCATTGTTGATCTGTGCAGTAAGTCACCTGAGGTAATTATACACAGTGGAATTTGTTTTAGCAGAGAATTTCTTACAAGAAAGATTGCTAATTGGTGTTAACTCCACTGAGTTATTTGCTTAATAAGCAGCTATTAAAAGTTACTAAACAGAGAAATGCAAAGGTAATTACACCTCCTTTGCTTGAGTACTGTGTTCTGTTCTGCTCATCTCCAAACGCAGTGAGCATAATTCCAAAGGAAGAAATGGAAAAGCCATATGAAAACAACAGAAAGGCAGAGTGATAGAAAACCAATCAGAGAAAAATGAACCGGAGAGTGTTGGTTCTGGTTTTTGGTTTTTATATAGTATTTTGAAAAGCTATTAGCTATTAAAAAAAAAAAAAAAACCACACACCAAACACAAACCCTCACAACACCAAACAAAAAAACCCAACCAATACAAAATACACAACACACACACATAGTTATGACAATGAGTTCTACTGATCATCATGTCCAAGACACCAAACATTTTCCAAAGCGAGATCTAAGTGTGGAGCACAAAGCCATGTTTATTTTATGTAAGATAAAAATCAGGCACTCTGGAATAAGTCTTCACACTTCAAGACATAAGGCAACTAGTAAATGTTTTTTTGTAAGGAAGAGTGACACTGAATCACTGTGCTGCAACTATGTGCTGCAAGAGCCTTTTCTCAAGCCCCAGGCAGATTGATATTCTAAGCTAATAGATAAGCTACTTCACCAGTTTTGGAAGGTAATGATTATGTTCTTAAACAAGGTTTTAACCAATCACTTTTGGACCAATGAGGAGGGACAAGCACACAACAATATGCCTAAAATTGTATTTCTGAATAATAGCATCAATTGTCTGAAAGGACCACCTCTGGAAAAAGCTATTATTCCAATACTCCTAAATAGCCTCCATGGATTTCCACATTGCAACACCATAAATAATATACATGGCTTTTGAGTTAAAGTTGATGCCACAGAAATTGAATCCTCTCCCACAACAGGAAGTGAAACTTCAGCAAAATGGTTTTGAATAAGAGACGGCAGCGATATATGCTCTGCAGAAATGCAACTAAGTTTTCCCTTTTATAAAAGCAATAAAAATATTGCCTAAGATCACTTTGTTCCAAATACAATATTTCAGTGATCCATAAAAATCTATGGTCAGATAAAAATTTGATTCCATTAATTCTTCTAAAAAATTAGGCAACATAAAAATTTGATACAACCATACAACAGTCTTTGTCTGTTATCCAGGTCTTTGGCAGTAACAAAGTACTCATCAGTATGGCTAAATCACTTACAGAAAAGTGAAAACAACCTTCAGGGTTTCTTGTGGCATAATTTCAGTAGTACTATTTTTTGGGCAATCAGTTCTCATGCATACACTGACACAAACTCTACAAAACCATATTTTTTTTTTCCAAGTAAACCAATTACTAAACCCTACCCTAAAAACAAAGGGTGCTTTATCAGTGAATTCGCTAGTAACTTCCAGTCACAACAAAAGTATGCAAGAGGGTACGCCATAAGTGGAATAAATAATACACACTGTAACCTGCCAGGCACCCTCAGAGTGGAAAATTTCAGAATTACCACATTTCTCATGTAAAAAGTAAACCACACAATGAAAGATGTTTCTTAATTTCACATTTCTGTTTTGCTTTATACTTGTTTCTTAAACAGTTAGGACAAAATATTGTTTACTTACATGAACAAACACACCAAAAGAATGAGAAACAAGGAATAATATGAAGCAACATTTCCCAACTTGCTTATGGCTAGAAGTTGCATATGCACCCCTTAGAACTCTATACAAAACCAGTCTGTCACCGCTGCTACCTTAGTGACTTGTACATCTAAATGTCATTAATGCCAAGGCGTTTTCTTCTAAACAGATGCAGTATTTTCACAATGCATTGTGCAGCATGCACAATCTTCGCCATCCTTCCTTGACTAGAGATTTCCCCTGGCCCAACCCTCATTTCACTGGCAACTTTTATTTTGTTTCCTTACCCGTGTTCAGCCAGCACCCATCCTCTGTTGAACTTTCATAAGAACATACTGGCAACCTCTCAGTAGTTGTTCTAATTTGCCTCTGATTTTCTTATTTCTTCTGTTCTTTCTACAATCTGGTTGGGCAACAGTAACAGCTGGTTGGCACATGAAATGCTACACCAAGCAGGTGCACAGACAGAATGGATTAATTAATTTTGACACACCTTTTGCTAAAAGCTATCTATGCTACTTTTATTATGGATTTTTTTCATATTCATGGAATATTCAGGCATTTACTAGTGTCACTATACACAAGTAAGGTCCCAGTTCAGAGGGGTTATTATTATCACTATAATACCGAATGTAAAGTCCTTTTACAAATATTAGGTGTGTTAGACTGAACACAAAAATCATTCCCACCATTAAGTGTTGGCTCAACCATAAACTCTGATTGCAATGATACAGGCATTAATTGGGCAGAAAACACAAAAAGTAATAAGGCTTTAACTAATCTAAATGGCTTTGCATCATATTTGTTAAGAACAAACTCCACATTTCTCAAGTACTTGCCCTCATATCATGGACTCCCTATCTGAAGTGAACCACCTTGTAAACAACATAAAAGCAAAAGCTGCACAAAGATTTATTTCTGGATTATTATTTCTTTTGAACGCATTGCTTAGCAAGTTCCATTTGACATTCATCTAAGGAGGTAAATAACAGGTGTGATCAAAAGTTGGACAGGCAACCAAATCCAGAGTATTGCCCAAGGAAAAAAAAAAAAAAAAAAAATATATATATATATATATATACACACATAAAAAGTGGAAAAATTACTTGACAGAATAAGTCATTCTATACTAGACAAATCACTACTTCTAAATATATTATTTAGTTATTAAAAGATTTGCATATAAAGAGTTACCCTGCAGATTTCTAGAAGCCTTAATTACATGGAACATATTCAGCTGTGCTTAGAAGTACAGTACAGAATTTAATTTGATTTATTGCAGCTTGCATTAGTCAGATATAGCAACTAAGAGTTCTCTGCAGATTCCAGCATTAGCCCAAGATCCTCAAACACAGGAAAACTGTAGCCTCCTAACAAGCTGCAGATTATATGTCACCAAACATTCATGAAGATTTGGGGTTCTCTCTTTCTCTCTGATATTTTTCAGAGATAAGCCTATGTCACCAGGAAAGACACTGCCACAACTCTCATCCTCCCTTCTGCAAAACACGTATGAATAGTAATGAACCACTAAGAGCAACTCCAGTGCTACAGTAGCTTGCAAAGAGAGTAGGCAGACCAATATTCTGCTTGTGACTAAACCAATCACAGTTGCATGATACTGAACAATTGTGGGCGAGGATATCACAATTTCTAATTTAGCACAACATTCTGCTATGAAGTACAAAGCGTTACTTGAAGTTCCCAGATGCAATTAATGCAGAGGTGGAATTGTTCTTTCCTTTTTCCATAGCTATGCTCCAGTCCTATCTACAGACCTAAAATATTTCTGTTAAGAGTTTCAGAACCACATTAACTGATGGCTGTGTAATCTTTACTTCTGGTACTTCTCATGAACACAGGTTGATACATCTAAAACCAGCTGAGCATGTTATATCCACACACAAAAATCTAGCAAAGCATAGAAATTCCTTCTGGGACCTACACAGCATTTTCAGTTATGTGTTGTTGTACCCAGCATTTTACAACACCCGCACAATTCCTGCATCAGAAGTTTAGCAATAGAGAATGGCTGTGTTTAGTTTTTCAGTATTCCTTTCCCTTTCTTAAACTGGAGCAAAATATGTATGGTGAATCAAATAAGGTATGAAGGCCTGTTAAGGAGGCTGGGGTACACAATCAGAACATAGAAAACATCCACAAGATTTGCTGGGGTGGAGGAGGCAAGACAAATTCAACAGCATGACTCAACAGATAAGACATTTAAAAGAATCTTACAAAACAGATTATGAAACATTACATCCTAAAAAAATTAATTTCCTTACCCTGCAACCCAACCATTCAATTGAAGTTTGTGAAACTGTTCAAAAGCTGAAGTGAATTCAAGCATAGGTCATCTTCTCCAGTAAATACGTCATCTACTAAGTCTCAAAACTTCTGAAAGTAATAAATTATAGCTAACAAGGCTACCAAAGACAGAGAAGGAGTTAACATCGCCTCCACTCCACTAAGTAACATTAATTACAGCTTGCTGGGTAACATTACTGATAGGCTGAAACCTAATCCTGCAACATTTTAAAGCTAAATTACATAGAAAACAAAACTTAAGCAGCACTGTAAAGATAAATACTAAATTAATATCCAGCCTGAGAAGTAATTATTCATTCAGTAGCATTCAAAAAATTTAAACATGTTAAACAAACATGGCAGAAACACCTGACTCAAAAACTGTTTATATCTAAAGTCAAACAGGTTAAAGGCTCCTAGAACAGTACTCACTAGAAGTGAGGAGAGCAACACTTTTCCCCTATATCTGAAGTACGTATCCTCTTCACACTCAGCAGGAATCTAACTGACACAGCAAGTAGGGTTAGTGGTGTGATCCACATGTCCAAACGGGGCTCTCTACCTCATGGCAAAACAAGTTTACTCTGTTACAGAAAGAGCCCAGATTTCTAGCTCAAATGCCGACACCTCAAGAGACGTGAAACTAATTCCATCCTTAAAGCGTCTGATCAAATAACACCATGGGTAAGCACTTTTAACACCTTTGAGTTCTACAAACTCAACAGTGTTAAACAACAAACGAAAATAATGAATAGGTGAGGCAGGAAACTGCACAGTAATTGCCACCCAAGTACGCTTTTCCCACCACGTCTTTATGTTTGCATGATCTGAAACAACAGCTCCTAAATGATGCCACATTCTCAAAGTCCAGCACAACAACAATAGCCCTGGCATGAGGAACAGCCAGGCAGAAAAGCCAAAGAGAAGGTAGGAGCTCACTGCTGAAAATACTGACTATGGGCACCAAGAGCTGCTCTGGAGCTGGCTGCTTCCCTTGCTCTAGGCCCTGTACCCTACCAGTAACCACCCCAACATGCTTCAGCCCCTTCTGGAAGTGGCACTGAAGCCAACAGCAAAGCTTCCTGCCTGCCCTGCCAAATGGAAAACATTGTTTCTCTATTTCCTCTGTAAGGGACGACAACTGGACAAGAGCTGAAGGATGGCTGAAAGTCATCCTTTGGATGATGACACCCTAACAATAATAAAACATCGTTTCTGATAGTAGAAGTATTTAACCCGTATTGAGATATCTAGGTATACCAAATGATCCTCAAAAGCTTCTAGGTTAGGAGACAAATAAGTGAAGTTGCTTTCACCACAACTAAACTTCATATCCATTTCAATAGGTAAACAGAAAATTACTAACACGCAATCAGTAAAATCAAGGAGGTTTGGCTGTTTAACAAATGAGCTAACTAGAACTTGCACTTTTAAGTAATCTGTGTTTGACAGAAGTTTGAGATAGGCCAAAGAGGAAGCAAGTTTAAAAATGTTTCCAAATGAGAAATCTGAGACCATCAGGTAAGGCTATTTTATAAAACAAGTGAATGTGTCAGAGCCAAAGGCTCATTATTCATGCAAACATAGAAGGCTCCTTATAGCTCTTGAACAAGATGCACAGCTAAAGTACAGTATTTACCTCACCCTAGCACTTACAGCTGCAATACTTGGAGAACTTCATCATTAGCACTGGCACCTGTACTTGCCACCAGTACAAACGTCATAGTTCACCCTCTACCATGTCTCTAACTTACACTTACTTCACATACTAACATTAAGAAAACATCCAGGAAATACGCTCTCCACTAGGTATCCAATAGCCCCGGGATTAGGTAAAATATTTAAGAGAAATCACAGAATCACAGAATGGTTGGGGTTGGAAGGCACCTCTGGAGATCATCTAGTCCAACCCACCTGCTAAAGCAGGTTCACCTAGAGTAGACTGCACAGGAATGTGTGCAGGCGGGTTTTGAATGTTTCCAGAGGAGACTTCACAACCTCTCTGGGAAGCCTGTTCCAGTGCTCTGTCACTCTCAAAGTAAAAATGTTTCTCCTCATGTTTAGATGGAACCTCCTATGCTTCAGTCTGTGCCCATTGCCCCTCATCCTACCATTGGACACCAATGAGAAGAGTCTGGTCCCATCATCTTGACATCCACCCTCCTTCAGATATTTATAAACATTGATAAGATCCCCCCTCAGCCTTCTCCAGCCTGAACAGACCCAGTTCAGTCTATTCTCATAACAAAGATGCTCCAGACCTCAATCATCTTTGTAGCCCAAAATGCCATATATGCTTTAGTTCCACACAATACAAATGCTCTATATTCAAGTTCTGATCTTAAATTCACTACCTCACCAAACAGGAGCTCTTTGAAATATCCAAGCAGCTGTACAAATGGCAGCCTCCATGGTGATTCCAGGACTTATGCTGTTGTTTTCCATCGTAGTTTACAGTTGATGTTTACAATTCTCATCTGCATGCAGACAGTGCCAGAGAATTTCATATTTAAGTCCTCTCCAAAATTCTGAATGCAAAACTTGGCAAGGAGAAGATAATTATAGCTCTGTCTTGATAGTGAAATACATGCTCCTTCCTGCTTCTAACAAGTCTCTTGCTACACTCCCAATAAACAAACCAGAATTAAGCTTGTCCTTTATGATGATTGAAGAATACAGCACAGACCTAGAAAAGCAAGCTGAATTTTCACTCCTTCAAACACCACACCTCTCTTAATTTTCATGTGCAAAATGTTCTTGTTACTACCAGAGTGTTTCACTTCCACCTCCATTTTTATTGTGTAGACCAAAAAAAATTTGAAAAACGCAAACTGAACAAGACACATTCATGAAACATTTCTGCAGTCAGTTTTCAGAGCAGAACTCATGGCAAGACCAGATAGATTCAATTAAAATATTCACAATCATACAAGAAACACTGAAACAATCATTTTCATTTTCTAAAACCTTCTGGAGGAAAAAAAAAAAAAAAAGACAAGAGGCCAGAAAATCTGAAAAGTTTCTTTAAAGTTATTTTCCCTCAACAACCTGTAAATAAGAGTGGCCTGGTAGGAGCTATAGAGCAAAAGCCCGTTTTCCAAAGCAAATTGGGTTCACTGATACTCAGCAACAGGTTGCTTGATCTTCAAAATTGTCACACTACTACCTAAAACACTACAGCTGCTTAAAATCTCCACTTCACCCACAGTAAGATCTGAAAGCAAAAGACTAGCCACTGGTTCTTTCATCTCAGACAGCAAGGCACTACATCTAGACTATAAGCAGGTTAGCAACATCATAGTATCCCGAAAACTCAGTATCTTCAGTTGGTATGCTTAGTCCTCTGCCTAAACTTTTCTCAAACAGTGTATAGAGCCAAAAAACACAGTATCAGAACAACAAATGACCAGAATTAAAGAAATACTTATTAAAACATTTGTACTAAAACTTTAAAAATTCTATTCAAATTAATAACCAACTACTACTTCCATATTTAAAGAAAAAATGCAACAATTTGGGTAACAAGACAATGGCTGTGTTGTTCTTTGGCTTCTGTAAGAATGTTAATCTGCTGCTGACAGCATTTTGAGCATAGAAAGCTAGAAGTGGTAAAAAAAAAAAATCAATAACAAAAAAGTCATTGTAATTTTACTAACTTCTGGCAAGGAAGAAATTTCAGTCTTAAGATACCATTTAGGACACTGCAAATGAACACAAATCAATGGAATAAACACAGTTCAATAAAAATCAATCTACACAGTTAGTCACTGCCAGTAAAAATTTTGCCAGTTCTCAAGTTGAAAATCATCATCTCCCAAAAACTTATCATATAAATTATGATGCAGTTTACTACCACCTTATGACATTCTCCTTTAACCATTTTACTCTTATTCTTCCCGCCTTAGCAGTCACTTTAAACATTTCCACAAAACTAAAAATGAAATGCTAATGGGAAACAGCAAGTATTTGCCAAACTGTCTTGTCTCCAACACCCCTTGCAGTTCCACAGAAGACTAGAAAAAACATATGATTTGGCCACACTGACTTAAAGGTGTCCATTCTGATTCAACCTTGCGCAGCACCAGTTAGCAGCATGTGGTGCAGTACAAAGGGTGATGGCAAGAACAATTTTCCCTGAAACAAAACATTTTGGTTTTGCACTCCTATGAGATTCCTAGTTTAACACCACTCGTTCACACAGATGTGCTCTCTCCTTTCCTCCAGGAAAACGGAAAGCGGTGGGATATATCTAAACCTTCTGATTTTCAATGAATGCCCCCAGGTCTCACAGCATGAAAACAACTACCGGTCTTCCTATGGTTGCCCCCTTTATAAAACTAATCATTTCAAAAAAACTCTACCACATCCTCACTATCACCTCCTAAAACCTGAAACCCATCTGAAACCCCAATGCTCTTCCTATTTCTCCATCCCTCCACCTCATTGGCCTCCCTTGCTTCCAGCCCAGGATCCATCTGACCTTCACTTAGTCAACTTCACCAAGTTACTCCAGCAAAAAAATGAATACAACAACTAAACTGAGATAGGTCAGCACGAGGAAGAGGACAGGCTGAAGGCCTAAACCATAGCTGCCAACATACATTGGCTTTAGCTTCAAGTACCACAGCCACGGGGCGGATCCTTTAAAACCAAGAAGTTCTAGTTTCTCTTCATGCACAAAAATGTATATACAAAAGCTTGATTCAAACCTTTTCTAGTTTTACATATCCTTTCAAGTGAGAACAATTAGTATACTATTTTCCTTTCTTCATAACTTGTAGTGTTTCTTCCTGACCAACAACCAGGCTTTTTCCAAAGAACAAGCCACTATTACTCCCAAAAAGTTCAAGTAAACAGCTAATCAGAGCTGAAATTATTCAGTTAAATCCAGACCAAGTATACTTTTAACAGTATGAAAGTACTAAATAAAATAAGCTCCTTCCTTCTCTCTCTCCCTGCCCCACTTTTTTGCACTTTGACACTACCATCTCATCACTCTGTCACACAGTATCATTAAATGCCATCTAAGATCTCTGCAGGCAACTATAGTTAATGAATCCCCTTCATCATCCCGCCACACGTGCCAAACTTCCACTCACTACATAGTATAATGCTCCACTTGTAACCATCTAGCTCCGTGAAGATGCATCCTTTTTCTGCCCATTAAGACAACATTTCACCTGTGATTGCTTATCACTCTTTTGTAAGGAAATAGCAATTTCTGTGGACCTGATAACAGCCAAGGTTGTTTACGGAGCTTCCATTTTGTTGAAGTCTTAACGCTCAATAACATCAAGAAAAATCAGAGCCTCGACTACTGTTATTAGGGTGTTATAAACAGACATGAGGCAACATAAAACATGTGTCTGGGTGCTTTTGTGACAAAAGAGAAACATACCACAGATGCATAGTATCTTAGGAAGGATGTTTACTTAATAAAGGAAACAAACCAGTTTTACTTGGATTCTTTTATAACAAAGTTTATAAGTAGTCATTTGGATCCATTTAGAGTTCAGATAGGTGGGTTTTTTTTCTTTGAAACATCTACACCTGGATCAGAATGGAATGTGTCTTTACTATCCTGTATTAATAAAATCACAATCACATTTAATAAGTTTTGCTTTATCACAGAATCACAGAATCAACTGGGTTGGAAAAGACCTCAGAGATCATCGAGTCCAACCCTTGGTCCAAGTCTAGTCCGTTTACTAGATCATGGCACTAAGTGCCATGTCCAATCTCAGTTTAAAAACCTCCAGGGATGGCGAGTCCACTACCTCCCTGGGCAGGCCATTCCAATGCCTGACCACTCCCTCTGTAAAGAATTTCTTTCTAATATTCAGCCTAAACTTCCCCTGGCAGAGTTTAAGCCCATGCCCCCTTGTCCTATTGTTGACTGCCTGGGAGAAAAGACCAATCCCCACCTGGCTATAACTTCCCTTCAGGTAGTTATAGAAGTAAATAGGTATGCCAGGCAAGTGTCATAGTCCATTGATTTTAGTTTCTAGACATAAACTCTCTCTTACAGAAAATCAAATATTAAAAACCAAATTAACTCCCAAAACAAAGGTTTAATTCCAAAACACATATTTTTCTGTAGGCTATTATGATCTATAATAACCAAGCTCTTTAAGAAGCTCTGCTAAAATCTTGGCTCTACTGCTAATCCAATAGTCTACCTCTATAAATTTTATGTATGGCGGAAGTATTTCCTTACCAATTTTGAATGTCATTATCAACTTCACAGATGGTAACATCTGTCTAAAACATTGCTTCTCCCTTTCCCAATCACTTACTACTTACTTGGCATATGTGGGCTTCTACTAAAATGGTTAGTACTGCATTCCTCCTGGTATCTTCTCACAGATGCTCTTGCACAACTGTGCACTGACCTGAAACAAAGACCTGACCCTGCTGCAAAAAAAATTAATTCCACCATTCAGCTCAACCAGTTTCCCCAAACTAACTCATCTCCAGCCATGATAATGTTAAGCAGCGGGAACACACAGAATAGGCAGGGAGGGAGAAAAGGCCTACACACACCAAGGTCAGTTTAAATCAATAACTAAGCAACATCCTTCAAAGACTTCAGAGCTACAGGTTTCCTATCACTGCCTGCAACACAACCAAAATAAGATCAATTATCAAGAGTACAGTTTAACAGGATCAAAAGCAAAATATTAATTTACTGAAAATTCAGTCTTAAAAAGAAATCCCAGAGAATACGTAATATAGGTTCATTCACTGAAGCCAACGGATTCAGTTTCACAGTCTCTTACCTGTACTTTAGACTGACATATTACTGTGCTCTTTCCAAAGTAACTACAATACTCTCTATTGCACCGATAGTCACGTTTCAGTACATATATTCAGGGAACATGAACCAGGTAGGAGAAAAGGGATTGAAACAGCCACACTCCAAAAAAGTACTGGTAAAGTTAAGTTTTTCAAAGAAAAATTAAAAATATACTCTGGAGAAGACAGAGCTGCCTTGATGCATTTCATTTGCAACTAAAAATTGCAAGCGGGAAAGGATATAAATGCACTTTTCCTTCCTGCCACATCACAATAGAAGTATTGGAGCTACATGATATCATACAGTTCATACTTAGCAAAATAGCAAACAACACTTAGCACTAAAACCAATTTCATTTTCACTTAAAAATCATTTTTACATCTTTAGGCAATGGAAATAACTTAAGCCAACAGTATTTTTCATACAGGTATACAACTTCACAGCAAGGAGCTATTCTGTAACCTTCTACATATAGCAATCTAGGATCAAAACTACAATAGAAGGAAGTCTCCTACGTAGAAAAATTAACTTTTGTATTTGTTTCAAAATCATTCCAGACCACGTGAGTGGTTTTGTTTATTTGTTAACAGTATAATACTTCTTGATTGTTGTTCTTAAAAAAAAACAAAATCCTGGGTAGCATTTCTGAGGAGAAGCTAATCAAGCTTGTCATTTTCAGACTATAACTAGAGAGAACCAACATAAGACTTATTATTTTTATTTGCTTTACATCTAGGCATACAAACAGAAAATTCACCGGCTTACTGCATCTACTGAGGGTAAGAGTTTTAGAAGCTGAACACATGACAATTTTTTACAAATCAACAATAACTACACAAACACACACAAAAAAAAACAGGTCTTAACATTTTAACTGGAGACAGTACCAGGGGGCTGGGCTGCTGACAGTTTTAAATGCCTCGTGATGCAGAAGAAAAGGTAGGAAACAGAAAGCATTGCCTAGAGGAAAAGGATCAAAGCTATCTTTGCATTCCTATAAACTCTGAGCTACTTAACAAGTTAAAGCTTCACACAATCCAAGTAGCCGCAACAACCATTGCAATTCACACAAGTTTCTGTGGTGATGCCTGTGGTTTCCCATACAAGCTGCAATAGGCAGGGACAGGTTCCCTCCCACCTCTGCATCCGGGAATCACCGGAGAAGCAAGATTCACCTGCAATAGTATAACACTATCTGCATAGAGAAGAAATTTTCCCCTAACATACTTAAAAAAAATCTTTGCTAGAGACCACCAGAATGAGATTTTAAAGGTCGGTGGTTCTTACCTGTTAATTCAAATACTGTTGACTCAAATGAGTCAGCAGTTCTGTTATAATGAGTGCTGTTAACTCAAATTCTCAAATGCTCTGGCAAGCACATTATCGACAATTTTCAAGACAGATTTTAGTTAAAACTCTGGAGTACTTTTCATTATGCAGATTTAAGGATTCCTCTAACAGGTCTCTGAAAAATGCCGCTACTTTTGGCATTGGAAGCAAAAGAAGCAGGGACCAGAATAAAATAAAATCTAATAAAAAAAGTAATGGACTCTCTTTAGTTAAGTTTAAAGTGCCCACAGAAATCAAGTAAATGAATGCAAATTTTATCGTAACGAGGCAATCATCACATTCTGTTTATGCTAATCCTAAATTTTAACAATGCATTATCCTGTTATTCACCCCTCCTCCTTTCAGATATGCAAAGATAGTTTCCATAGTAACAGGAGAGACTTAGTAGTATCCAAAGGCAGAATAACACTAACTTATGTAATAACTTGAAACTCACCTTGGTTTGTAAATTTATATGTGCTTATTTTAAGACAACATACATAGTGATTATTTACTCTTAAGGGACACCATATGTGATCAAGATAAACATCTCAAGTTCCTGTATTTTAAAAAGCCAGTTTCAGAGACAGGATGTAACAAACGAATCCAAATGAAGTCTTCTCATACATAAGGATCTCTGCAGTAAATTAGCATCAACTCTTATATAAAAGAGTTTTGACTTCTGAGGAGTTTTTGACAATGCACTAAATATTACCAAAAAAAAAAAAAAGAAAAACACACCAAAAAAAAACCAACCACACCCAAACCTGTAGTAGTTTTCCTAGCTTTCCCACATCACAGCTCTTTGCAGCACCTTCCCCTCCCCCCAGTGCTGATTGAGAGCAAATATGAAATACAAAAGGCCATACAAGTTACAGCACACAAGCATTGAATTGCTTACTTTTAAAAAAGTGAACTACATTTTTAAGTGTTTTTCATAATGATAGAATCATCATGGGAAATCTTATCAAGATCAACTGCCTCTGTCATTTGGTCCAGTCCTCCTTCGACAAATACATGGCAGCTCAACCTAGTTATGATAGATCAGTATCACTGATCACTTAGAAGAAAATGAGTCATGCCTAAGTCGCGTAGGAGCAGCTAACCAGAATCTGGTAGGAGGCCCCCAGAAAAGCAGAGCTGTCTTCAGAAAGCTTATAGCTGAAAGTGCAACACAAAAACCTGCTGATGGAGGGATGATACTGAGTCACAGAATTTCAGGGAGGGCCACTGAGGGGTTTCAAGAAAGGGTCTACTACTGACTGCTGTAAGACAAGAAAAAGAAAACAACAGCTAAATAACCCGGATAATTCCCAACAGCAAGACCAGGTAAGTCTTCAGAAGTGGTGAAGCTGATAGTCAAGGGAAAAAAAACACTTCACAGGACACCAGAAGGTGCAGAATGCACTGGAGAGCTACAGTGAAAATGCTGGAAGGCAGAAATATTCAGCTACAGGCAAAGGAAATTACAAGTGCTGGACTCACACCCCCACAGGAGATCACGCTTTGTACTGCTGACCCCACCCACACAGTCCCATCATCTCTCTTCTTTGCACTGGTCCTAGTGCTTAAAAGCATGTCATAAGTCTGGTAAGAAATCCAGAAGTTTTCTGTTGCCTGCATTTCTTTGAACATTCCTGCAAGCCAAAGAAACAGACAGTGGTCACCACAACACTGGGGGCAAAGTGGGTACAAAGTAGAAAAGGAGCAGGAACTCCCTCCCTCCTTGTGGGTTTGAGTATTAGGATGAGCACACCTACTCCTACTCGTGCTCTGGGCTAACATTGCTGGAGTGGCCGGCTGGGGTCCACTCCAAAGAAGAAAGCCACCCACATTACAATTGCTAAAACCAATTGTGAGGTTGCAGCTAAAAAAGACATTTTCTAGAAACCCTTACCCCTGACTTGCTGAAGTCAGATTACTTTGAAGAGCTCAGAGCGTTAAAATGATAGGTAAGTTCCAGAATGGAAACTCAATTAAAATAAAAAAAAATTAATGACTTCAAGGAAAAGGTTATGTTATGTTGTCCATTGTTTCTTTAGTACATACAATGTAGTGCTGTCGTTAATGGCTTACAATATTGAGCTAGACCATTTTTATTTCAGAGAAATTTGTTAGCCAAATACAGGTCCAGCTACTTTGCCTCATCTGAAAGGCAGCCAAATTAATCCATGATCCCGGATTAAATTTAAATTTTTAAACAAGAAAGGAATGCACAATTATCCAGAATTACAAACTAAATTAAACATCAATAAATAAACTGCATGTGAGAACCCAGTGTTATCTTCAGACTCAGAACAGAAGGTTCCTTAAAATTCTCTACCAAATTAAGTAGTGAACAAGCAGAGCTGGAATGAATAGCAAGCAGCCTCATGGTGTTCCACCCAGTAGAAACAGTTTGTTGATCTGATTTTCATGACTGTGACTAAATACCTTCAGCAGTGTCAGGTTTTACATATACAACCGTCATTTATAAATTACCATTAAGAAGGCACATACACACAGGAAGACAACAGTAATGATAATCTACATAAACAATTGAGTAAATCACTGAATATCTGATAAAAATATGGCAGGAGTAGAATCTCAGGGGCTTTCCAAGTCCTAAAAATTGATTGTACATCCCTTTTTTGTAAAGTGTCTTGATTATCCTTGCCAGCTTCTTCTCTAAACCAGTAAAAACCTCCAACAATGGGAAACTGTTGAACAATCTACATTATTTGACTGTTATAGGTAAAAAACTTCCAGCTTGTATTTAACCTAAAACTTGGCCACTACAATTTACTTTGTCTTAACCTACATGTTAAACACAGAGTTTTAAAAATATATATATAAATATGCTTCTGGAAACTACTTCTTACACATACACTCCTCCCACAGCCTCTTCCACTCCCCAAAATAAAGCAATACTTTAATATTTTTTGCATCGGTCACAAGCTTCTGTGTCTCTCAATCCTCTGTACTTTCTGCATTGTATAATACTCAAGACTAGACCCAAAAGCACAATCAAAAAGAAAAAAATAAGAGCCTTCTGTAATTTAAACTGGATTAACATATCCAAGGATAGCACTCATTTTTGCCAGCTGCACATTGCTTATTCAGATCAATTCGTGATCAGGACTCCTGGACTGCTTGTCCAGCTGTGCTGCACATACACCTCTGGTTGAGCCTCTTCCTAACACAGCATTTTATACCTAGCAGCTTTTGTCTTCTAAATCATACTGCTCAAACTTATCAAAATTACTAAATTAAAACCTTATTCTACTCTTCTCCAGATGAGTTTCTGCAATCCCTCCTAACTTGGCGGCACATCTGCAAGCTTTATCTTTTAAGGAAAGAATCATAGATATTATAAAAAACCCACATCCTGAACATGTCATCTGGTTTTCAAGAGTCCTTCCAGTTTACCAAATAGTAACTTAAAACTATCTGGGGGTTAGTTACCAGACGGGCAAACAACTCAAGTGATCCACTGAAACACCATATTTATCAAGCAGATGAACATGGATGAACTATGTCAAAAACCTCTTAAAGACTGGAGCTGATTCTGATGGCTCTTAACCATATGTATTTTCCAGTCCAAACTGTCATATATCACAATCAATGCACTTAAAACATGTTAGATTTCTCATATAAATGTATTTCTTCACCAGATTTTCTGCTGGGGGCACCAAGACAACTGACAAACAATCCAGTACTTCTACAGTCCATAAAATATAATTTAAAAAAATAAAAACCCCACACAAATACTTATTTTCCATACAAGCTGACACATCAAAACTGATTAGGCATGAAATTTAGACAGCAACAGCACTATACATAGCTAGAACTGTTTAATACCACCTACAACCAGCTTAGTTATGGTCTGGGGAATTAAACAAAAAAAAAAAAAAAGCAAAAAAAACCCTCTTCCAATATAGCATTTTCACAACACCCTTGGGAGGTTCGACTGCTGCTTCACAGGCTGCGGATGTTCCAACTTCCTCAGTTTATACGGCAAACCAACAGACTGGACAATTTAGATTTCAGAAATGCTCTGTCCCCAAACATGATTGCTAGATCACATAGCCTTGCATCTCTATCTCAGAGTTATTTCAGAAATAATGTTGAAGTTTTCTTAATTATAATTAAAAGTCATGTTTTTAAAGTGTTACACTGAGAAGAAACCCATGCATGTTTCATCCACTTAAGTTCAGTAATTTTAGCTCCAGATGTCAATAGTATTCCAAACAATATCAGAAGTTTATCTCTGATAAAAATGCACACTACTTTGATTCAGAAAGGGTATGTTTTCTTCCTTTTCACCTTCTCCACTCTCTCTCCAATTAGAGAGCTTTTGGAAAAGCACATTATGAGACATGACAAACTTCTAAACGTTTTCGAGTACTTCCTAACATACAAATCCCTTTTTCCTAAGTGAACAGTCTAAAGACCGTAAAGCTTCCTACTGCTCATTACAAGATAGATTCAGAATGTGTATAAGCAATTCGGAGCCATCAAAGTCTGCTGAAATTAGATTATTTTAAATGCTTCAGTTTTTAACTGCGGGCATTACCATTTGCCTTAAGTAGGTAGCCTAAATATTTCACTTTAAAAAAAAAAAATCAAGCGGAGGCAAAAAAAGCTTTCCACAGTTTTCTGGAGAACTAGAGCCCCTCCGAGGGTACAGGGTGGACACCTTTGTCTTTACAGCATCGGGCTCCCGGGCGGCGTTTGTAGAGAGCTCTATGCTGCTATACAGCAGGACCCGCAAGTTCGTCGGCGTGGGTCACCTCACCCGCCCCCCCGGGGCCGCCGCAGCCCCCCAGTCCCGCCGGGAGGGCGCGGGACACCTCGCCTGGAGCCGCCCCGCCGTGCGGGCGCGCTCGGCAGCTCCCGGCCGGGGCCGCGGCTGGCGGCGCCCGAGACACCCACCGCACACACGGGCGGCACCGCGGGAGCCGACGCGGAAGCGGCGGCTCCGGCTCTCAACAATATCGCTATTCAACAGGATCCTGCACATATCCTGCGGCGGGCTCCTGCCCGGGGAGGGGCGGGGGGCCGGCTGGGGCAGTACCGCAGTGCCGCCGCCGCAGCCGGACCCCCTGCAGACCGGCCCGGCGCCCTCTGCAGAGCCGCATCGCGGCTGGCCCCGCGGCGGAGGGAGGTGGCTCGGAAGCGCCGGTAGGCACCGCGGTGCCCGCCGGGCGGGGCAGGGTCCTCGTCTCAGGGCGTCCGTCGTCTCGTCCCCCCACCCCCGCCGGCGCGATGCTCCCCCCACCGCCGGCGGCACGCGCGGGAGCCGTTACCTGCCACAACCGCCGCCGGCTCCGCTGCAGGGGCGGCGGCACCTCCTCGTCCTCCCCGCCGACCACCGCCAACGTCCGCAGCTTCCAGCTCGCATCCCCCGGCAGCTGCGGGCAGGAGCAGCCCAAGCAGGAGCAGGCAGATCGGCACCCAGGTCGCCGCCGCCCGCCCGCCGAGCGCTCGGAGCCCGTTCATCGGTACCGCCGCTGCTGCGCAGGGAAGGAGGGATGGAGGGAAGGGGCTGGAGCTCCGCCACTGCGACGCTGCCCGCTCCGGCAGCACCAACCCGCCTCAGCGCCGGCCCCACGCTGCCTCCCGCCGCTTCCGGCGGGCACCGCCGCCGAACCGCCGGGGCGACACGTCACCGCGCGGTGACGTCACCGCGGAGGGGGCGGGACCGGGGGCGCTGCCGCGGCGGGAGTAGCGGAGGGGGTTTCGAGCCGAGCCGGGGAGGAGTGGGTTCTCACGTCTTGTCGGTCGGATGGCAGCGGGCTTGTGGGCCGCTCGGGGCGCTGGAGGGATCCCGGTGCGGCACCCCCGGTGCCCTGGGGAGGTCTCGGCCGGCTCCCGGTCAGCCCTGCCCGGAGATCGTGCGGAGGTTGAGCTCCGCCCGGCAGCGGCGGTCGGACAGCGGAGGTGTGCGGGAGCCTTAGGGGTGGCCGAGACTCTGGAGTTCGCTAAATCTGTCCTTACCGCACCTACAATAGAGGGAAGTGTCCTAAAGGGAAAGAATGGATGAAAGAAGTTACAGTTCAGCGTAAAAACAAACAAAAAGGTGGTTTAAATACGGTCCCATACAACTGAAGTCAGGCAAACTAAGCACTCACAGAGACTAACCCCTAATTTAACTGTGTTTAGGACATTGGCAAAACAACTAAAAAAAAAAAAACACCAAAAACTTCTGCCACTTAAGCCAGTGAACAGGAATAAAATCTGTATCATGCTTTGTCCAGTCGAAATCCGCGGGATTTCCAACCAGTCTGTCTCAAGTCAACCAAGAATAACACAGCTTTTAAAGACAAAATCGAATCTATTCTCTCTCTCACAATGCAAAAGGAAATAAGGTACCATGGATGGCAAAAAGCTATATAAACATTATATTCACTTTTAACTATTGCGACCACCTAAGAAATAACAGTAATGTTTTGAAAGGGTCCTAAGAAAAGCCTTTATGTGCTTTGCAAAAGCCACAAGACACAGCAGCATAAAATGGAGCGGCACTAGCTGCTTCCCCGGGTCAGCAGAATCCAGAAAGCCAGCTTGCTGTAGCACTACTAAATGCAGCAGGAAATAATTTGTCTAGCAACATAGTTAATGTGTATACTCCATCCCGGCTGAAACAACACCACAAAACCTTTACGTAGTCATATAACACATGAAGATTTGGAAAATGTGCCTAAACCTGACAATTTCTTTTGCATTGTGAAGTCTGTGCATAGCCTTATAATTTCTGTTGTTGAATACAACAGCCTTTAAAGACCAACAGTGACTGACCATATCTTGTGCAAAGAGAACAATGAAGTGCCTGCACCTTACGAAAGCTTGTTCAATGTTGTTTAACTTCAGGGAGGGGAGCTGGAGCAGAGTAAAATTCCCCAGATGGAAACAAAGAAACCAGCTGCTAATTAAATAGTTAATTTTAAAATACAAAGAGAGAGGTATTCATAAAGGGTACCTGACAGAGGCAGGTTTCTTGGATGAGTGTGAACTGTTATAACTGAGACCTACTGGGGTGTAAAGATACAGACTGCGTGAGTCCTATAGAGAAAAGCCATACATCACAATAGCTGTGAGATGGGGACACTCACAGGGAGCACTTCAGTGAAAATGCTGTGGGCCTGGAGTAGAAAATGATCCTTGTTAAAAGTCCTCCTGCAAAGTCAGTTCATTTTCACTTTGTGCTTTCAAGTCCCCAAATCAGGCAGCATGGAATGGATTGTTTTCAAGCAATGCTTGTGTTCTGGATTTGGGAGGAGGTCACTGCTGGTCAGGACATCTCAGCAGATCTCATGGTGAGAAGTAGTGTATGAAATGGTAACATGTCTTGATGCACTGCTGCTTCACATCACACAGACTCAGCTGTACAAGCTCAGGAGGAAGGTACCTGGGCTGCAGCCTAACCCATTAATCCACAGAAACCTAAATGACCCAATACTGCTGGAGGCCCTGCAAGGCTTGATCACAGAATCACAAAATAATTTAGGACCTCTAGAGGTCATCCAGTTTAACCTCCCTACTCAGCCCTGAGGAACACCACTCATAACCACATCCCAGTTTCATTTTGGACCATTGAACACTAGCTTTTGAGTAGAGTGATTCAGACCCTTTTTCCACCCACCTTGCCCACTTACTCAGTCCATAACTCCACTACTGGGCTACAAATATTCTATGGATTCTGTGGCAAAAACCTTGACAAAGTCAATGTGTGCTGCTCTTATCACCTCAACCACAGGGCAAACCATGTAGGCAATAATGTAAGTAAAACTGTACTGGTTTTTCCAAACAAACTTCTTGTCCTTTGTCATCTCGGAAATGGCTTTTACAGAAAGATTTACTTCATTATCTTCTCTGAGAGAGAGACCAGTTGAGGATGACTGTCCTGTAGTTTCCCGCACATTGCTTTGATGTTAGATGTGACATTTTTTTTTCCACTAACTGGAAATCCCATCTGATTGCCACAGCCTTTCAAAGGTGATAGGGATAAGCACAATGACATTAGCCAGCTTCCTCAGCAGCTTCGCAAGCACTTCCTGTCCAGCCCTAAGCACTTGTAAATATCTAATTTGCTAAAATGGGCCTAATTCAAGCTTCCTTTACAATTGGTAGTAATGTCCTCCTCCAACCTTTGCCACTACGCATAGAGATCTGTGAGGCCTGAGGGCTGAACTTGCTAATAAAGAACAAGGTAAAATGGGTGTTGAACATCTCAGCTTTTCCCCGGTCCTTCATCACTAGGCCACCTACCCCATTGAGCAGCAGAGCCTGGGGTTCTTAGGGTTAGTATGCTTGTCACGAAAATTATTCAGATTGGTTTTTTCTACTTCTGGGTATAGAGAGCTGTAACAGAAAGGCTGGAATTCATGTGAATGGAGAATGAGTGGTAACATCTGGGCATGGGGGCACCAGAGGGAGCACACTGCAGCAAAAGGTTCTCAGCATGGTCTGTGCTAATAGCACCAAGCCCCCAGCACATCTGTGTACAGTTTCACAAGAGACCCTGTTCTGGAGAAAAAGAGAAGTGAAGAAATCCCAGTGACTTACAGAGGTGGGACAGGATGGAGGTACTGATCACTATTAGCTGCTCAAGGCTACAAAGAAGCATATCCAAAATCTGTACATGGGTGCCAGCCCAAGAAGAACCCAAGAGAAATGAGGAGGACTTCACAGCTGGCGTCACTACACCCCCATGTAATTGCAATGGATGCTGGACCTAATGTCTGGACATGGGCACCACAGAACTCGATGGGCAGCCTGACACTGCTGCCATGGCTGTACAGACGTGCTGGACACACATCCTGTTGCTCCTCTGTGTGATGGCACCAAGGTGTGAACGAGAACTACAGGTGTAAGTTCTCATTTCAATGAAACCACCTTCCCCTCTGAAGATCTGGCACTGGTATGTGCTGCCTTGTTGACAGAGCATTGCAACAGTATTTCCCACAAGTGCATATGTTTATCATTTTGCAGAGAGTGAAGCAGTCTCACAGCCCGGAGTTAAGACATATATGTTACTTCTAGTCATTAGTCCTGCTCAGTATTAATGGACTTGAACAGTCTTGGTCAAATTTTCTGAGTGTACTTTGCTGTATGGATAACCTGAGATGCTTTTTTTGAGTCCCATCTTCCATCCTTTCATAGAAAGTTAATCCTTTTTTAATATAATGTGTATTTTACTACTTTGAGTTGCCATTTCTGTCAGCAATTTTATCATCCACCAAGCATTTCTGTGCACGTTGATTTATCTAAAAAGAAAAAGGGAGATGAAATAATTTTCAGACTCATTTCATGTCCACAGTTCTTTCCCATACATATATTTTGCTGGTCCTAAAACCCCATAGCAGCTTTAAACAGTAGAATAAAGGAAAACAAAACAAAACAAAACCAAAACCAAACACCCCACATACACACACAAATAAAAAATAAAGAAAACAACACCACACACACACACACATACACAAAAAAAGTCAAACAAAACAACCTTTTGCTTCTATGTGGTGCTGTTTACAGTCTCTCCAAACTACAAACTGGAAATGCTCTGGACAGATGTGAGGACTCAAGAAGAAAAATTATAATCAGGCACAGAAACAGGCTGATAATAACAGATGAGAAAGAAACCTGGTGGGCAAGACAGAAAGCAAGCACAAACTGAAAAAATGCTTGGAGGGCACATAACATAAAAGAAGATTCAGAAATAAGCAAAATATCAGGTAGAAATTAATACAATCAGATTTATTTATTAATGAACAATGCAAATACAAACTAACAGTAAGTTAATCTAAGTTCAAATAAGCAATGACCACCAGAATGTTAGTAAGTTGTCCCAAAAGCATTTGATTCTACAAATGCTGTGAAAAGAAACTATCATTTTGAAAAGGCTTGAGAGTAAAATTCAAGTATCTTATCTTGATTAGGTATGTTACTCTCATCTGTACCCAAATTATTAAAAAAAAAAAAAAAAAGTACTCATTTCAACCTTCTAGTTCTCTGATTTCACATGCTGACTGGAGGTGGAATTTTATAGGCTTTATATTTGCCAAGATGAGAGGATCAGTCTGGGAGCCCTTTCTCAGTTGTTTCTGGAGTTTATGTTTTGAGGAGGGAAAGCCGTCGGCTCAAGAGGAAACAGTACTCAGTATTTTAAGTGCTCCCGTGTTCCCAGCCCTTAATGAACAACGAAACTGTGGGCCATAGATGTTATCTTGGTCCAGTAATGAAATTGGAACTGAAAGAATGGAAATTACTTAAAACATTTTCCTTAACTGATGAGAGTATTAGTTTTTATGATCTTCTTATCGATGACCAAGTGTCTAGGTATCTCTCAAATGAGCAAATTGCCTGGTAGTAAGCTAAAATGCTGATAAAATGACAAAATGTCTTTCAATCAGTGGGAAGGAGCAGACATCAACTGTAAACTAGGGCTTTAGATCTGCAAAGAACTTTTTGATTATGTCTCCTAATTTTAGATGTTTTTTTCAATCAGTATTGTAGAGTTCAAACTAGTATTCAAACTAGTATTGCAGAGGATTTTCTCCCATAAAACTTAAAAAGCAAAGTACAAATACGAAAAAAAGTATTGAAAAATACTAATTATTCAGCAAATGTTCATTGCAGCTGCAGCTGCTATTTGCATGGAAGACTTACTTATGCTTTTTTTCAATTTGTTGAGTTCTTTATGAGAACAAAGATGGCAATCCAGCTAGAAGATGATGGGTAGGCAGATTGTGGTTGAATGTTGTTTATTTCAAAAATAAATAAACACTCAAACTGTTTAGACAAGATCTGGAGGCACATCTGGAGATACCAAATCTGAAGGAAAACAAAAGCAGAATGAGTGAATAAAATACTTCAGGCAGCGCTATGACTTCTGGAACCTGCAGCAAGAGCCAACCAGCTTACCTGGACACAATCTTGTTGGTGATGGAGGGGGAAAACCTTGCTGTTTGACTGAATATTATTTGGCATGTCAGTTAGATTACAACGAAGTGATGGCTTGTTATATGTTTTGACAGCTAAAAGACATTTGAGAGTAACACAAAAACACTTGTGGAAATGAATACATTACAGATTAAGGTGATCAGAAGTATGTTAAATACTGTGAAGGGACAGTCTTGGAGATCATTATGTGATTGAGTCCTTCTCCTCATCTGGTCTACTTAGAGTATTCCTCTTAACTTTTTTTGCTAAAATGGATTGCTTGGACTTCTACAGTCTGGCATCTTATTAAATTTTAAGAAGGTTTTTATTGTGGCAATTTTACATCCCCAGTAAAGTCATAAGCAGTTAATTTGTATTTCAAACTCTCTTTAAAATATCATTGTAATAATTATTGATGTTTAATGCACAGCAGTATTACACAACCAATACATACACTAAAAATAATTTGCTTGCCATCTTTCTCTTTCAGTAATGCAAGTATTCAACCCACTTCAACGCAGAAGTGATATGTATAGGGATGACTCACTGAAAAAGGCTATCTCAGGGGGAAGGAACTACAGATAATTTCAATGTGTTATATATATATATATATATATAAAAGAAAAATCCAGCATGTACATATTCTTTCTTTCACTTTCTCTGAATCTCAGTAATTCTCTAAATCCACCCTTACCTACAGCAGAGAGAGTCAGTACTTTGTGTCTGCCTATTCCCTCCCTTCCTGATAGACAGGAAACAAGGAAAAAAATTACAGTCAGGAGGTGATAAGAGTCACTACTGTGCATGACTAGCTTTTATCTTTTAACAAGTATGCCGATCAACTGCGATGAAGAAAATAGAATAAAATTCAAAGTTTTAAAAAATATCATTTAGATATAGTAATTTAGCACATACTCATGATTGTAGCAAGGACTGAAGTCTGTCTCGTGAAGCACATTTTGTTTTCACTATGAGAAAAAAGTTCCCACTCACTTGCAACAGGCACTATTCAGGATGGAGTCCACCTATTCAGGCTGGTATTGCTGTGCTGAGGGATCAGTTGTAATTTCCTCAGTGGCTGGAAAGTAAATGTTGCATTAAAATTATGTGAGTGGTAACTTTCAGTATATTTTTATTCTGCCTATATAAGGAGCTAAAGCCCTGTTAGTTCCTAATATACAGACCTGCTCTGTACCTGAATGAGCATGGTCGTTAAAATGTTGTTGGATTAATTATTTATAATGGAAATAATTTGCCCTTAAAGTAAAAATTTGGGATAAGAACAAAAAATATTTGTGACCTTTGAAGAAGCAAAAAGGAAGTGATCACAGCTTTTCCTTCAAGTGTGGTTCTGGTAGTTTTAGCAGCTGTTGATTGAAAAGTAGTCAGTAAACCTGAGGCCAGAGTTTGAGTGAGTAGGAAATTATATTCTCATGATCTGTGACTAGCAGATAGTAATAAAAAGCCCAGTGAGCACATGTATCATGTGTAAATACAATTCTATTGTCAGGTGGTTTGTGGTGGATTGAACTGGCTGCTCTGAGGTCAGAGCAAGCAGACGGTTTCCTGGAATTTCTGCAGGAAAGTTGCACATCCTGTAAACAGGAGCTCTCGGGATCTGTCACAACTCCATGGCACATACTGCCAGCTACTGTGAGTGACACGGCACCTAATATATAAGATCATTCTGCAAAGGCAGAGACAGCTAGTCTCAAATCACCTAGAAAGTTGAAGGAGGTATGGAAACTACTGCTCAGAAAATCAAATAACAGGTATTTTGTCTTTGTCTCATTTTTTTTTCTGTTTTGGTTTGGGTAATAGGGAAAAAAACATCGGAGGCCATATTCTCAGGTACTAGGTCATTGGAAACAAACTATCTTCCTGCTTTCAGATACAACCTTGGTCGTTTGGCATTATGACTCACTACAAACACCTGTATTCCTCAGGTAAAAACAAACAAACAAAAAAAAGGAGAGTGAAATTTCATCCATTGCTTACATGTGGAGAAACGGTATGTACTGCTCATTTTGTTCTGGTTTGCTTTGCAAGTTGCGATACTTGGAGGGTTGTGTGCAATGCACTAAACTTCCCCAGGCAGTGGAGCTAAATTACCTTCACGATCTTCCTCAAATCTGGACTTTTTTATCCCTCTTTCTGCCTTCATGATGAGACTGGGAGAGTTTTGGTTAGGAGTGGGACAAGAAAATTCTGTATTTGGTGAAGTTTGTCAGTTTCTCTGACATGACCTGTTTAGGACTTACTTATCTACTATTTAATGAGTTTTATCAGTTCCTTTTAAACTGTTCATGGTGGTTAACAGGAAACACAGGGAAGGGCTCAACTAAAAGTTAGACATCTATAATAAATCAGAGACAGTCAACTCCTGATCCCTTTAGAGTCAATAGACAGTAACGGGAATTTCCAGAAGGTTGTTCATTGCATAGCAAAATAAGCATTTAGGTCAGACAACTTTTCCTTTTAAATACTTGTTTCTCTCCATTGATAATAAAGGAAGCCTTGCAAAACTATTTTAGCCATTTAACTGCTAGATTTCTATAGTAAGTTTAACTAGATCCTGCTCTACAGGTCTTGCCATTAAACACACACACACACACACACAAATGAGTAGGGAGTGAGAAGAGAGGCAAATAAGCTTCCAGAAAAAAAAAGAAACTGAATGTTCATTTGGCTCTTATCCACTAGGGAATGACCCACACAAAGTGGTCTTGATGCTTTTCCATATGTCTTAATTCATGTCCTTGGGACACAGGAATCTGAATAAATTATAGGCCTTACTGAAATGATATACGTAGAAAACAACCGTAAAGGTAAATACTTACAGTATGTAAGCATTGGAACAGGCATCCAGTAGCAATGGGTAAACCTTTTGTTATGATTTGGTATTTGCCATTATATTTAAGCTCAAGTTAGTCAAGAGAGTATCTTCATAACCAGTCTTGAAGGACTAAGGAGAGAGGCAGAGAAACACCTGATTCCAAAGATGCGTTCCGAGTGGGAATAACTGCGCTAACACCAGTGGCATTTCCCTTCACCTGGAACCAGGATTTGTGATCCTTCAAAATAGGAAGGTTTTATATCACTCCAGGACTGGTACCTTCTACACAATCTTGGTATTTTTGTAATCTGAAAAAAGAAGGACAAGCTCAAGAAGCAGTTAGCTACAAAATCAAAAAATTAGATTGCTAACGTCTCCTGAATTATAAAGGCTTGAGGTAGATGTGGCACCTGTCCAGAGTTACTGGGGAGCGACTGCAGCAAACCATGAACTACGGCATTGGGTGTTGTTCCTGTTGTTCCTTAAAGCAGGGTGGTTGCCTTGTCCTGGGAGTTTTAAGCTGGAAAGAGCACAATACATGGTATACTTCTTAAATTCTAATAACTCCTCCTTTCAGGTCTGACAGATCACCTGTAAACTTATGCTAAAAAAAAGGGGGCTAGTGAAAATTTAAAACACATATTACAAAGGAAATAAAAAGCTAAAATACCTAGCATTAATTCTCACTAAAATCTTATTACAGCACTGAGTGTCGTGTCTGTCCCATAATAACCCTGCCTTTGAATGGCCCAGTCTCACCAAAAGCAGAGTATGCAGTGTTGACCTGTTTTCACTGGAACAATTTTCTGAGCAGTATCAGTAACCATCTCTCTGTTTAAATGTCTGGACTGAATTCAGGAGAGAGACATTTATCCTGCACTTATCATTTAATAATCTCACCATGGTGTTTTCAAAAAAGGGGCAAAATTTCAGCCCAGGGAAAACTGAAAAGCTGTTTAGATTTCCACTGAGAACGTATTCATTTTACTTGGGTTGGGTCCAGTCTTCTGAGAGATCTTCAGTAGATTCTACAAAGAACAAAAAGGACAGTTCAACTGCAAATATTTTTCATTAAACTGTTTGGAACTTGTGAAAAAAATTGTATTTATGAAGGGCTACTTCTTTTATAACATTTTATATTGCATATGTCTGCTGCTGAAAAAAGGTGATCTTTTCATTTATAAAACTACAACACATTAAATTGAGATTTTATAAAAATGTTCAGAATGGCTTAGCTGTAAGAATACTAACCTTGAGTTGAAAACACAGCTAGAATAACCATAAGAATTACAGTTCCTGCTTCTGAAATAGGAAAATACATATTTATATTAATTCCTTTATTCAATGGAAAAAAAAATCACATATCGATAGGCAAAGATAGACCTCACATGTCAGAGAGAGCCTTACTCTTTTATTAAAAACAAACAAACCCCATAATTTATAAAAAAAAAAAAAAATCAAGATTTTTATCAGCCTCTGGGAGAAATTTTTACCATTTTGTAGAGCCCATGAAAGGTCTGACAAACTAGAAAAAAAGATGTAAAGGCTCTAACACCACGAATTTCTATTTTACATATTGTACATATCATATAAGATGATAATTTTTTAAAATTCTTTGCCCAGATTTCACCATTCTCTGGAAACGTTCTATTCTTATGTTCTAGATGACTGCATGAAGATCTAGTGTATGCGAAACAAGGTTATTTGTACAAGTGAGCATCCTGACCCCTTCCTCAACCCAACCTAGTAGTACGGGGGAGTTTTATGAGTGGCAGAGAATAATGGGAATCTATTCCATCACCTGCTTGACAGTTAGTACACACACTGCCTTGTGTGACTTCTTTCAAGGCCAAGGTGCTCAATATGGTTTCAGACAGGTTTTTTTCCAGCTTTGAGTGAGCTCATAGGGTACCATCCAGCCTGAGAAACTTGGCACTCATGATAGTGTCTGTAACTTCACTGCTTCTCTCCTTCTCACTGACAACCCGACAGGTACGCACTCGTCCTTTCTCCACACGCTTCCTCCAGGTTTGCGTTCAGAACTGTGACAGAAGATGTCCAGGAAAACATCCTGGGCACCAGTCCCTGCTGTTGTGGGAGGACTGCACTGACAGGAAGGTCTTTGATGGATTTGGTTTTCTAAGATTTCAAGCCTCTATTTAGGTGTTTCTTAACCTGCAAAGCCCAAACATCTACTAGTTGCATCTTTTAACTGTGGCCTTTCAGGTCTGAATATTGATTATCTGCCTAAATAAAAAATACATGCTGTAAACTGCCTCTCTACTATAATACTCACCCTTTATCCATATCACCACCTAATGCAGAAGTGGACTGTTGTCAAATCTTTAAAGTTTTTCCAGGATTTCCTCATAACAGATTAAAACCAATATCTTTCTTAGTCCTAATCAGAAAAGTTTGTATTTTCTTTAAGCCGTAAACAGTAATTCACAAAGACAGGAAAACACAAAACTATGGAAGCATAATGAATATTCCAAAAAGGGAAGAGAGGGGAAGATAAAGCTTCAGAACAGAAACATCTAGTGGTAAAAGTTTGAACTTCAAAATTTATACTAACACATCAAAAAGACATTTTCTCTTTCATATGATTAACAAACCTTACTCAAGCTTTTAAATTAGAAATAATTAATTCAGAAGCACCTTTTTATGTTTTAATTGACATATATGTTTTTATTGCTGTCTAACATGCAATATAAAGTCAGTAGAAGAAAGTGTACATTGTTAACTATATAAATAGAAAATTATTCATTTTTGGTGTTGTGGAGATGATAATATACAGAATTTGAGCACCTTTTCCCACAAGACCTTCCTTTCTTGAATCACTTTCCACATAGTGGAAGAGTATTTTGTGAGAGTGACACAGAGGTGGGGACAGGTTCTCCTGCCTGTGTATTAACTGTGAGGGGTATTAACACTGATAACGCTACTTTCCCACGCCTGTCAGTTAACTGCAGTGTCTTCAGAAACTGGTTATGGTTAAAATATCTCAAATGTATCACAAACTAAAATTAAATATCTAAATATGTCTTTGTATTGGAAACTATGGAGTGACCTTCTTCACCACTAATGTGAATGCCGAAAGCAACCCAAACTATCTTCACAAGCCAATTTTCCACAGTCAGAACTTCATGTTAACATTAATGAACCAAGACTGTGCTTCAAAGCAATGTTTATGTTTTTGTAACCCAGAAGCGCTTACAAAAAGAGATGGAAAGGGAAAACGTGACACTAGACATTTTCAAAGAAATTTAGATAATAAATAATTCTGAACAGATACAAAATTAATTATTATTGCTTTTTACAGCATATATTTGTGCTGATTTACTACTTATAATTGGGCTAATTAAGAGCATCACTACTCTAAATAGAGCTTTTCAGAAAAAAATAACAAAATATACCATTCATGGAATGCACAACTGTTGAATAAAATGAACTAACAGATGATACCTACTAAAACATGCTATATGGCTATAATATAATATTTTTTTCTTTGACTATCAAATTCCAATTTGCCTCTTAGCAAAATACAGATTTGCTTTTGTTTAAAACAAGACACAGAAATTGGTCGCATGCTTTGCCTTGTGCAAATAGTGAGCTTTTAATGCTTTGTTCAATATTGCATTTATTTTGGTCATAATCCCAAAAGAAACAATTTGTTCAAACTGTTCAGCCAAACACAATGTCATTTGGCAAAGGACCATGGTCCTCCATAAAACCAGTTCTCTAGAGATAACGGTTTGCACATACCAGTAGCCCAACATCTAGAACAATGCACTGATTCTGAAATACGGGCAAATAGAGGTCTCGCTATGTCTTCCCTCACAGACCCTGCAGTTCACCTTCTGTACCCAGCAATGTCTGACGATACACGGAATCAGGTGAACCTCCCAGTTTGCAAAAAGCAGTATTACTGCTCCTCCCTCCAGTTATTTTCAGGCTGATCCCCAGTCAATATTTAGCACAATTAGACTGTGTTACAGTTGTCTATGAATCGCAGTCTTACAAAGTGTGGTGAACCCAGGACAAACATCCTATTCTAACCATATTTTTGTTCTGTCCCCATTAAGATCTGCACTGTTTGTCATCAGCAAAGGCACAAGTATCCTGAAGTGCTTCTCAAAAGTGTAATTGACCTGCATGGCCATAATTTGGTAGGTATACTATTAATTGCCTAATTAAAAAAATACAAAGATGAGGCATTTTAACCCTGTTCTAAAGCACTGCACAACAGTTCCCTTACTGGAACAAAATGATCTTCCCTTGCATTAATAGCTGTGTTAAGGTATTGAAAAAGCTGAGCATGAACTGTACAAGAAAAAGAAATCTCTCAGTGATTTCAATTAGCAGCACAGCTTATTCTGTATCCTAGAGATTTCAGATTATTCTGTGGTTATTTACTACAATAAGTGGTTCTTGCAGAACTGTTCACAGACACGCAGTCCCTCATAACAAGCATCGCCTTGTGCTGAAAGCCTGAAGCCTCCGGAAGGGTTTTTTCCCCCCTCTCATGCTGCATCCAACAGCTGTAAAAGCAAAACAAAACAAAGAGCAACAACAAAAAACACCGCAGTTATCCTGCAGCACTTCTGAATACCAGTACCATTCATATGGCTGTCTGGAAGGGGAATTATTCACAGGGACAGTTCTCCTGGTGGTGCTGCCCAGGAGGACAGAATGGCTGGCGAATGCTCCCTCTGATGGCCATTCCCCCGGGGACCTCGCCTTGGCCCTGGTCCTAGTCCTGGTCCTGGCTTTTTCTTGGCCCTGGTCCAGGCTCTTTCTTGGCCCCGGTCCTAGCCCAGGTCCTGGCCCTGCTGCCTTCCCTGCCCAGTGGCTGCACAGGAGGGGAGTTTCTGGGGCCGGAGGAAGCCGGCTGTGTCTGGCTGTACAAAACACAAAGCTCTGTTGATCTCAGATGCTCTCCTCAGCTAATTGCCTTTCCTGTCTGGGCTTTGGGGATGAAAACAGGCGGCGCAGCAGCGTCCGCCCGCAGCCAGGCATGGACAGGAGCAGCCTTTGGGAAAGCAGGGACAAGGAAGAGCCCAGCAGCTTCCGCCACCCCTGCTGCATCCTCCCGCCCGCCCCCGCTTCCTCATCTAAAAGACTGGACAGAATTCTTTAACGATTTCTTAAAATATGTCAAAAGGCTCTTCCCCTTTCTCACTGAAGATAGAGCCAAACAGTTTTGCAGTATATTTCAGTATCTTTTAAATAAACTCTTATTTATTATTAATAAGTGGCTCACTAAATTGCTTTCTCCCAGATGATCTTTATACACCAATTCTGTTTAATGAGATTCCTTCAGTCTTGTTGGAAGAATTCTATAAAATTTGTTAGATAACAGTAAGAGGCATATGCTTGGGCATTTTTTTTTTTCTAGTTTCTGGTAACAAGTAGAAATTTGTCTTAAAATGGAGTCTCTTTCCAGCCTTTTCCCTTTATTGGGATACCCAACTGTTTTATGGTCTCCATACTCTCTTGATTTCTCATAATAAAATTTGTTACTATGGCAAAAAAAAATCCACTAAAAAGTAGAAACTGTTCCAGTTATTCAATTGTTCCATTACCCAGCCATCAGGATTTAAGTTTCAATATATTTTTGGAAGTACTGAACAGGATAACTTGGGTGCATTTTTAGACAAGCCTATTTACTTTCATGTGTTTTAAAACAGCCAATTTGACATTACAAGAAACCTTTGACAGACCATAGCCAGAATCCTAAGGTAAGCAGCAGAAGAAAAAATCAATCTGTATGTATAAACACAGAGACAATTGGCCCTTGAACAGAAATGTCTGTTCATATTGATTTCATATAGGGAGGAACAAACCAAGAAGAAGAACCGTTTGGCTAAATTGAGCCATTGAAGATTCATCTGAGCCTGTTTAAATAGGTGTAATTATGAATTTAGATATGATTCTACAATCAAAATCTGGCCATTACTTATAACAGCAAAAAAAAGAAAAAGGAATTTTAGGAATTTGCAAGTCAAGTGATAGACCACAGACATCAACAGGTTTGATCTGGTCTCCAAAGTTAAAGAAGTAAATAATCAATACGACTTACATATACAAGAGGAGCATCTAGCTGAAAGATAGACACCAGTCATTTTAATATTAAACAACAAAAATATTTTAAATTAGTGCTATTTACGCAAGGGAGATTAAAAATACAAATATCAGCCTGAATCTGAAAAACAGTATTTTGTTGGAACTAAAATGAGAAATTATGCAGAGCATGAAAACAATACATCTTCAGCAAAAGCAATTTTTAAAAATATATTTTAAAAATATACAAAAATCTAACAGTAGAGTTGAAGTCGAAGGAGAGGATCTGGTTCATTTTAAGTCTCATCTTAATCTCATTTTTAAAGCAACCATCCTCATTATGCCTGTATACGTGTGTGTGTGTGTGTGCGCATCTATCAGTGCTTCAAAAAAATCTGACTTAAATATTGTTTCTCAAAAAAGTCAACTTAAACATGTCACAAAAGGCAGCTGAGGTCTTTGAGATGTTTGCTGCCACAGCTGGTCCGTACAACACCTGGCTCAAGAGCCGCATGCAGCCCGTGAAGCCTTTGGCACAGCGGCACCCCAGGCTGACGGGGCGGCCAGCTGCGGCACTCAGCACGAGCTGAAGACGTGTGTTGGTCCACATGAGTCACAGACCATAAGGTCCCCTGTCCCACCATCAGGAAAAATGAGGGTGGAGGTCAGGAAGAGGAGTTGAAGTACTCCAGTGGGGAAGGCAGAGGGGACCCAAGGGAGATGAGAGATTGTTCAGATGAATAACAAGACACCAAGTCAGAGGAAAACAGACCATATTCTGTTAGTCGCAGAACTGCTTGTTCAAACAAGAACCTTACAGTCTCTATCTCCGCCTACTTAGAACATTTTCAAAACAATTGAAAACGAGAAAAAATATCACTCAAAAATCGCAATATGGAACGGGTTGGGGTAATGTTCAGATTCTGCACCATGTACTTGCACAGAGCGGTGGGAATTAGGGGGTCAGCAGGCCTCTAAGGAATCTCCCTTGCTATTTAGTAAATACTTCTAATTCCCTAAAAAGCCACGGTAACCATGTCACCTTGCCATGGTGACCTTAGTGAGCCTTGTGACTGCTTTGTAACACTATGGTTTCTAAATTGCTACCTGATCTTACAGATTTTTAAAACTGCAACATGCTGCATTTTTAGAGGTAGATGTGCATTATATGTGTTGTTCTGAAAATGAAATAAGGTCTTGTGGTTAATACACAAACTGAGCATCCTGAGGTATAAACAGGAATTCAGGAGAGGAGACACTGCTTACATCTTTTAGGAATTTACTCTTTAATCTTTAGCAAATCACTTTTTCTTTCTATGCCTCCATTCTCCATAGATAAAAGAGGGTAATACTGGCTTTAAGGATAAAAGCTGTCACATATGTCCTCTTTTTAAAAACTAAATGTCATAGAAAAGTCTCTAGTTAAACAGTTTAAAAAAACCCCAAAAACAACAACGACAAAACCCACACAAACCATTTCTTGCAAATATTAAAATCAACTTTCTTTGTTATCCAGAACAAAATTTCCCCCAATATTCTCATTCGATAGGTCACACCTGTTAAGCAGTTTGGTTCTTTATATAAGAAGGGATCATACAGAGTCCACACCTTTACCTTTTGAAAAATTAGCCTTAAAAATTTACTAGTAGTCTATAAAAGTTCAGTACGTTTCTTACTACATTATCCTGACAAAGACAACAAGAATCATAGACATAAAGCTCATAACCCTATCTGATACTACATCTTAGATCACCATTCAGATGACTTTTGTGCAAACTATGAAGGATTCGTATTTCACTGTCATACATGTGGTATGTATGACAAACGATGACAACTATATGTATGTAAATTGAGCCAAGATAAAAGTCCTATGGCAAATGCAGTGGCTGTATCACCCATTATGTTCTTTTAACTCTGATCCTTTTTCAGGTAGTAAGATACACTTAATCAAATCAGATTATTGATTCCAACTTTGGTAGCAAACAAATCAGTGGAAAAAGCTGGAAGACGTCACAAAAAGGTACGATCACTACCAGACAACAAGCCAGCGTGACAGTGTAGTGACAATCCGTCACACATCGATACGAGTTTGGATTCTGAACTGAAGCCTGAGCTGCTGAATCAGAGAAGCTGGAAAACTGGCAAAGGCACAGCACTGTGCTCCCCGAGGGGTGTGGGGCACAGCAAAAGGACTCCTGGCATCGGGCTCAGGGAATAGTTTGGCTCATGTAAGGACTGGCTCCAACGAGCTCTGGAGGAAGCTATGCTCAGGCCTTCTCTGCAGGGGAACATATTTTACAACATGGGGCCTTTGATGGAACTCTGGGTAGGAGTTCAGAAGAAGCCTGAGATAGCTGTATACCTAACTGAAGATGAATGGGGAATGCGTGACTACATCTTTGTATACGAAAAGAACAAACAGAAGTTTATTCTCTATTTAACATGACAAAGAACATGGAGAAAATTTATATGAAGAGAATAAAAAAGACAGAAATAGCAGAACTGATGTATGATCTCATGTTTTTCTTAGAAAATGAGAAAACATTCTTGCAAGTTAAAAGTATCTTTATTTTCTCAATTGATAGTATTTGAGCTGATAACCTCTAAGCTGTGAGCATGAAAAAGTAACTTCATATTAAAAGAGAGCTTTTCCAACTCCAACATTAACATCACAACACTCAGATCACAAGTTACATTTACTTTATTTAATTTAATACTACATGCATTTTAGACACTGATTCATATTGGTTATTTGCACAGGTAGCAATTCTTAATGTGAAAGTAAGAATTCAGTAGCATGCACTGCACACACTTGTGTGCAAAGTTATTGTTGTCAGTTCAGAAATTTTTCGGTCATGATTTCTAAATTAGTAGTATACATACAGCTTAATTTTGGTTTTATGCAGACATTGCATAGTTGATTAGGCTTCTTAAGAAAGACTGGAACTGTGGTACCAGTATTGTTGAAGCAGATCAAGTGACAGTAGCAAACAAGAAGATTTGAAGAAGAGGCATAACTTTCAGGGTTGACAGGTCAGCAAGTACAGCCTAGGATAAAACAACAAAAAGGCTTGTTAAACCTGACATTTAAATCAAATTTCTTTAAACCAAGACAAAAAGTCAGAAAAAGATTCAAATACTACAATACTAACAATAATTAGATTCAGACCTGACTAGAAACAAAATATGCTGTTTTATGTTAGTGCCTTATTGTATTATTCTTCATTTTAATATTTCAAAGAAAAAGCATATGTTTATGTATATAAACCAAGTAACTTTATTTTAGCCATTAGCCTTCAAATACACATGGCATCATGGGTGAATAAGGGGTCTAACATTTCAACTTGCTTCTAAAAATAATTGGGAATTAAGAATCCTTATCCTGTGGCTTGGCTAGTACTTGTGAAGTAAGTCCGATGTAATGACTCAAATAGTCAAAGTCTTCTCATGAAAGTATGTTTAAAAACAACGAAAAAAGAGTCATCACAAGCACTCAAAGTTTGAAAAAAACACATCACCAGGTTTTTAGGAAAAAATATATTTTAACAAATTGGTAGAGATAAACAATAATCATCTTCATCTTAATTACCTCTTTTCCTTCATTTCCCAGCTGTAAAATGACAGCACTCACAGTAAAATTTCAGATCCAACATTGACAACAATAATTTTCCAAAATTTTTGTAATATCAAAAAGCATACAAGCAACTACATTAAAATGGACCGAGAAAAAAGAGACAAACCTCCACAATATTTTGAAATCCCACACACATAAATTATATATAAAACTAGTAAAAAGATCAGATTGTACGAAGTAATTTTATAACATTGCATTTCTGTAAAATATATACTCCTTTACTTCTTTTTACTCCAGAAAAGCAACATTATGCACTGCATGCTGGCAGTTTCCTTAGTTTTTTATCTAAGGAAGAATTCAGGCAGAAAGATTTGCACTATGTACTATGTGCCATGTGAAGCTTAAGTTACTCTTGTTGGCAAAGCATCAGAAACTATTTCAATCTCCTCTAACTGAAACTTATCCTTACTTCAGCTGCAGCCAGTGATGTCACCTCCATCAGGTTGACTGCTCGGAAAGCAAACACGGCAGCTGCCAAGACTGAAAGAAAATGCCCAATATTTAAGTTGCTGACCTGTTAATTAGTGGTTAGAATTATTCTCGATGTAAAACTCCAATTCTAACTCCCTTAGAGTAATTATTTTGATTCTGAAGAATAATATACAATGATGCATGGCTGTGTTTGAGTTTCTTTCGCTGTTCTTTAAAAGGATAGGAAAACCACAACATTCTTTCAGGAAAGTCTGATTGAAAATGCTTTATGTGACTAGCTTTTGAATTAAAGGGACAGGGTGATTTACAATTAGTTTGTTTCTAAGCCAATAATCTTAATTTATTGAAATAGCAGTATTTCAATCATGAATATTATATAATACTAATCAAAGTTCATTTGTTTTATCTTATATAATTGTATCTCTCTGCATAGCTGTCTTACATGCACAAATAGAACCAAAATTTTTTTTCTTCTCTTCTATTCACCTACTTTGTTTTTAAAATCTGACCCAACTGAAGATACACGTCCTTCCTTAGAACCCCCATCTAAAACTTTGCATAAAACTTAGCACAGAATTTCCTTTTAAAAAAATCACAGTATCACAGTATGTTTGGGATTGGAAGGGACCTCAAAAGATCATCTAGTCCAATCCCCCTGCTGGAGCAGGAACGCCTAGGTGAGGTCGCACAGGAACATGTCCAGGCGGGTTTTGAATGTCTCCAGAGAAGGAGACTCCACAACCTCCCTGGGCAGCCTGTTCCAGTGCTCTGTCACCCTCACTGAGAAGAAGTTTCTTCTCAAATTTAAGCGGAACCTCTTGTGTTCCAGCTTGATCCCATTACCCCTTGTCCTGTCATTGTTTGCCACTGAGAAGAGCCTGGCTCCATCCTCATGGCACTCACCCTTTATATATTTATAAACATTGATAAGGTCCCCCCTTAGTCTCCTCTTCTCCAAACTAAAGAGACCCAGCTCCCTCAGCCTTTCTTCATAAGGGAGGTGCTCCACTCCCTTAATCATCTTCGTTGCCTCAAAGTTGCCTCAAAGTCTCTTAAAAGATGGGGCTGTGACAGAAGAAATCCAGCAAAATCTGGGGAATTCTCAGCTGCTCTAAGTACTGAAGAAGTACTTGCCACAAATGAGCAACATAGATCTTGCATTTTGTGAAAGGCAATAATCTAATTTATTGTTACTGCTGAAGCTGAGAGAACATCCTACATTCTATTTACAGAGCACTTGGTATTTTTGTAGTACTGTCATAACAAAAAATACCTCACACGGTTTTGTTAGAGATGTAGTATTTATGCAATTCTAGTTTTCCGAAAGTTATACCCTCTGACATGTAAGTAATCTGCTTTCAACACTCAAATAGCAACTATTTTCTACTTGTCACAAAACATATTCAAGCTAACATCCACCTGGACTTAAAACGTTTTGTTAAAATAATTCTATTACCAGCAAGAATTTCGAGAGAGTTGTATCCCAGGATTCTGTCCCACAGAAGCAAGAGCTGATCTGTAGCTAAATAACCAGAAAATGCCCGTACCAGCCATTTAAATGAAATTCGTAGCCTGCAAACAAGTGATAAATAACAGTTATTATATTTCTGTATCACATAATTATTAGACAAATCCTCTATAAACTGAAAATATTTTACTATTCTTCTGTATTTCTTTTCCAGGAAGAATAGCCATTTTTTCTCTTGCTGCATTAGCAATCAATGTTTCCCTTTGTAACAACCATGAGAAAACTATTTAACATATTGTTTGACAAAGTACTATTACTATAAAAATATTCCGACCGAACAAGCACATTAGACGGATCCGCAACCATTATCACCCCCAACGTTTCATCCTTCTGCTTTTAAGATGGATACCAGTTATAACAGTAAGATTTTCAGGTTCTATTGCACTTGGTGCCATGAGTACACTATAGAATGACAGCCCCTTGTGCTCTCTCCCCTTCTGGTAGCTCCTGCTGTAACTAACGTATCTCCGTGTCTTCTCTCCCCCAGGAAATAAATCACTTAATTCCATCAGATCTGACATGAATAACTGAAACTTAACTGAATAATGCAGCATTTCTCACAGAGCAATTCTCCTCTCTTCTTCATAGAACATGTAGTAGAAATGCACAAAGCACACATAGGCATGTTAGAGAAAGGACTCCAATTGACTTTCAAGGAAAAATGCACTTTTGAATAATTTCCCATAGCTTTTAAACTAAAATACTACAAAACAGCATTTTCAGAAAATGAATCTGCAACATTTTTAGCCAGTCAGAAAGAAGTACTCACGGCTGAGCCCCGATTTCTCGAAGGTGATAAAAGAGCTGGGGCAGATGGGTTTGTAGAAGAGTCTCGAACAGCAAGCACAATGACACGATGCCCTAGTGAAACAAGATCACACCCTGAATACTAACACTCATCCTGTCAAATCTGAGAAAGCAGTATCAGCATTTAAGTATGCATGAACTTTTAATTCAAGTCATAAAACACTATTAGTGATACATTAATAACATACAGCTCACGTAAGCAGGACACGAGCAGCTCTAATACCTTCGGTCACTAGAGCCTTACTCCTACGATTCTATGTATTAGCAACATAACATATTTTCATAGTTCATTTCAGCTGTAAGTTACTTATGGTATTTGTATGTCAGGGTCTAAGTACTTAGCAGGTTATTATAATATGACCTACTTGACATAGTTCCCCTTTCATGAAATAGAACTCAGTTACACTATACATACACTAAAAATAAGAGGATGTGACAAATAATACATCTCTGATAACTAGAAACAAGCAGTAATGGGAATAATTACAAAAAGTTAAATGCAAACACATTTCAAAATTTGTTTTAAAAATTACCATGAAAATCAAAAGATTCCTGTCTGACCGGTTTCCCTGCTATTAATGACTGAAAGCACAATGCACAGCCTTGAAATGCTACATAAAGGAAAGGATTTTCTTTCAACCAGGAAATTTTTTCAAAAATCAATGTAACTATTCAGCATTTTGTGAAGGAGAAAAAAAAATTTACTATGTTTTATTCTTCAAAAATAGAAGATAAGCAAATTTCTACAACTGTCTTACCTTCAAGACAGCTGTTCCTGGTCATAAACAGAAGCAAATTATTTAAATTCATCTAGTTGTGCTAAAAAGCATGTGCTGTCACACAAAGATAATTGAGTTAAAGAAACAGGCATTCACTTGAAATCACTGAAACAGTGCCTGTGGATCTATGACTATATTTTAGTTCCTCTACCCCAGAAAACACTAAACTGTGTGCACTTACATGTTATTGATAGTAATGAAAGCAAGTACATATTTATGTGACTTCTTGAAATAAGAAACCTATTACAGGAAAGACTTGATTCTCAAAAAAAAAATCCTTCATAAAATGAGAACTGTACTGTTTTAGAGTATATGATATTATATAGCAACAACTAACATTGACACAGAAAACAAAAATATCCAAATTGGAGTTACCTAATATGCTTTTTAAGCTTGCCTGAAGTACATATATATTTCAATTGCACACAAAATCACACCAATGTGTATTATTGTTACATAGCAAACTGAATATCAAGTGAGTTTTCATTCCTGATGAACTTACAGAGGCATGAGAAGAGATGGAATGGAGCCTGAAGAAAAACCTCACGTACATCTCACGGAATATCTGATACAATCTGGAAGGTTCATGGTACAGAAAGCAAAGTGGAGCAACTGAAAGGATAAAAAAATTATAATTGACTCAACACCGTAAACTGCTAAAAGAGCTCAATGATTAAGTACATGATATAAGGAAAAGTAATTTATAGTAGTACAATTTACAAAACCAATGCTAAACAAATTATTTAGAAAGAGAAATTCTAAAGTAGAGTTTATCATTTGACATAAAAAGTCAAGAACGGGAGTATAACACATTCTGGGTAATAGTTCTATATATTTCAATAATCTAAACTAATTAGAACCTGCTTACTACAGTGCTGGCTTCCTAAGCATAAGAAATACACTTTAAGAATAGCTTCTCTGGGGTGCAGGGCAATGATATGTTGAGCAGCGGAAGTTTTTAATTCAACCATCTATAACTCCCAATGTGCTCTTGGGCCAGTGACCATCTCCAAAATAGCTTTTGGTTGCCACAATAACATTACGTAAGTACAACTGATTGATAGAGACCTGATTATTTCTTGTAAGATCTCAAAAACACAGGCATTCAGTACTGTACTATTTAGAAGTCTCTTAATATATTTGATTCAAAACAACAGTTGGCTACAGTTGTAAAGCAGCTGTTCTCAAGCTTTTTTTCAATCAATCCCTCTTCTCTTTTTGTAAAAGTCTAGCATACAGATAAACCTATTGTATGTACACGTCGTACAACCATAAGCAGTTCCCCCCAATTTCTACTCATCCATTCAGTGCATGTTTCACAGGCAGTTGTTCTATATACATCTCTTTTTACAGTCTTTTCATCTGTCCACTCATCACATCTACTGCTTCATTTTACAGGTGCATTCATCCTGGATGACAGCTTATATTTTAACACACTCATAGCCTCTATCTCTACATTCACCTTCCCTTCCAGTTTTATTTACACAAAGATAGGGATGTGTATACCTTTTGTCTGTATACATATGTATACATACGCACATGACTATATGTACATTTTTATATATATATGGGTGTATGCATATTTGAATTGATTTTCATATATACATCAGAGAAGGTGGCTTAGTAGAAAATAATGGCATATGTGTATGAGAGGTGGGGTGCTAAGGTAGGGTGAGATGTTCACAGAAATGTCTATTTACGTAGGCGTAAGAAAAGCAGAGGGTGTTACTAGTGTGTATGTTTTTAAGGACTGAAGGTGGAAGAGCTGGCAGCATGCATATGTACATAAAGGGCAGAGGGATAACAGCGCAGTGCCTGACAGTTGGCACCGTCCAAGGGTATGTAAGCGAACGTGTAAAAGCGCATAGGGTTTACATAAGGACCCAGATACTTCCTCCCCGAGCATCAGAGCACGGAACAGACAGGGTGCTCTGCTTGGTCCCAGCTGCCTTACCCACAGCCTGGAGTTACAGCAGCCTTTCTTGCTTTTCAGCCCCCCTCCTTCTATCTGCCAGCACATTCTGAGCCCTTGCAAAGAGAGAAGCCAGGAGGGAGGGAAGCAGCTCACACCCAGTTTGAGATGCGGTTCTCAAGGGCAGAGTCAAATACAAACATTTTGACAAGTGGTTTCACATAGAAGTGAAAGCCTCCTAGTGAGTACCTAAGGAAGAATCTGCAACTAAGCTGTTAATTACTTCAAAGACTTAAATGCCCTACTCAGGTTGAAATTTGTATTTCCTATTTAAATAATCTGGTTTTAATGATTGTGTTAAGCATTCTTATTAGCAAAACATAGCATTTTGAGCATAACCATAAAATCTGCTTGCCTTGTGATGCCACAAACACCTTTGACAAATCAAAGGAAAAAAACTGGCAAGCTGCAACAAACCTTCTCCCATTGTTGGAGTCTCTCTGCACCAGCTGCCCTGTTATGTCAAAGAACTGAGGAGATTCTTCTACTCTTTTCCTAGAAATCTTGTGGATATTTGAACTTTCCTCCATGCAGTAAAGTAGCAACCATTCTATCCTTTAATGCTTCTTTAACACCTGTCCTAGGAAAATTGATACAGCAACAGGCCTTTCACATCATTCATGTTTTTAGGAATTCTTTTCACAGGTTAACTTGGTCTACCCAGTAGTGAAACACAAGAGCACTCTGTCAACAAACTATCCCTCTCTTCATATACATTAAAATGTATAGCTCAGCTACTAGCTCTCAAAGAAGGAACTCCCACATCGTAGTCAGCTGTAATACAACTACATAGAAACAGACTAGGATTTTAAAAATTATATACAACTGTCTTCGTACCCAAAGAAAGAGAAAACACACACGTTTAAAAGTTGCAGAAAAGTACATACAGCTTTAAACTGCAACATAATAAAAAGCAGTCCTGAGGTTTATGAAGGTTATGAAGTTTATGAGTCACACTTACCATACATAGAAAAGCCATGAAAAGGAATTACACCTACAAAATAAAAACATTTGGTTTTTTTGTTTTTATATTACTCTGTATCCATGTAAAAAAATGCGTTTTCCCGCCAGGTTTCTAAATTGTATTCTGCCTACTATAGGAATACAATATTTCCTTTTTTATGGCACCTTAAGTCTTAGATCTCAGTCCTGTAAATATTTAAGCACAGGAACTGTATCACTTACTTCAGTACAACCAGCTACATGCTTGAACACATGCTATAGTTCCTAGAAAGCCAAGTAAAGCTCCATTTCCATTAATTTATTACGCATAAGCTTTGCTGAAATCAGCATCTAATTTCAGATAAATGACAACCTGTAAATGTCATGCACTGACAAGTAGGGAACAGGAAAAAAGGAGGCCAAGACCTCTAGTAATTCACGTAGTACTCAGACAAAACATTTATAGGACTTGGCAGTTGTATCACGACAGTTCTCTCCTCTTTTCCAGCTGATCTTAGCTCCCATTCATTAATTTTCATACAGGACTGTTAAGAGGGAGAGGCTTTGGCAAAAGGCCACAGGAACAATGCTTCATGGCTACAAAGCTGCAAAGAACTGTGGAGGCAAAAATGGAAGAAGGGGGAACAAAAGTATGTGCTGTAATTGACACCGCTGGAACACAGAAGATGTAAAAGACAAGGCAAGTGATGCAGATTTAAGATTGGTGAAGTAAGGCCTTGAAAGCAAAGAGCTTGAACTTAAAATACAAATGCAGCACAGAAACAGGGAAAGGATTAAATAGAAAAGGGTTTAAATGGTTAAAACAGGAGCTGAAAAAACTTTTAATAACTGAAGTAAAACCAACAGCAATGATATTAACTTAAAATTATATAGATTAGTTATGTCTGAGTTTTTTAAATGAACGCAAATTTTGAAAGGAAAAGACTCTAAGGTGTGGTCTGTTGAGTGCTGAAAAGCTGGGGGTCAGACTGTTTCAGCACGTATCATTCAGATCCTCCGAGTGGTGACACAAGACTGGAGCACAAGCTGCTGCACCAGAAGTTGTTTTCCTTCTGCTTCCCACCCACACAGACAGACTCCATGTGCAACTACTAACACCAGGCTGAATGTGGTTTTGGAGTACCTTCAGTCCAGCTTATTCCTTTAAACTAATGAATTTCACAGAATAACAGTGAAACATTATTTGTAATAGAAACAGAAGTTATCATGTACTTGAGAAAAATACCCTGTATCTTCCCAATCTACCACTAGAGGAGACAATAGTATAATTCTTACCATTTGGAGGATAGAAAACAGCATACTCTTCCATTCCAAGTTTTCCTGTGAATCATCAAACCACAATTGAGATGTCATTAAACTGTTAAAAGATGTAAAGATTTAAATTTAAAAGGTGGATTCTGAGTTACAATTATAAAAATAACTAATTACCTTGTTGACCATTTGTTATTGTCTAAAACAAGCAAGCAATACAATAGGACAGGTAGGGTGTCAGATATAAAAGTAAAATGCAGCAGCAATAACGGAGGATGACAAACAGCAAAAAAGAAGAGGAAGATTTCAGCAATGCTATTGGTAGAGATTTTATTGGGGTGTGTCTTAGGAGCTCTAAAGGCATTTGCTGCAGACCTGGAAGACAGTGAAGCTCTATGATGGAATAAGGTTAAGGGGATACATCTGCCATGCTGTTCTGGAGAATACAGAAAGCTACAGTAAAAGAATGACATTGCAATCTGGTCTTCATGCGATCAGCTTCTAAACTGTCGGAATCTGTGCAGGTGTCAACTAGATACATTAAGTTTTTATTAACATTCTTTTTAATGTAGTCTAGTAGGTGTAATGAACATAAAGGAAATTCACATACTGTATTACTGCAGCAAACTGTACAATCTATGCTGCAGCAAAAACCCATACAATCTTTTTTAAAACAATTCCTTTTACCTCGTATATATGATTTGGGTGGGGTGGCACTGCTGTAGGTAAAGTGCTCCAATACAGATGTATCTCGGGAAAAACAGAGCAACACCTGTAGAAAAGACGGGATATAAGAATCAGCTGACTTACTGGATCAACAAAGCAATGCCAAACAGACTTAAGGACCTGCCTTAATGAGCACCTATTAGATGTTATTGAAGACAGCTAATATGGTTGAAAGCTTTTGACCAACTTGATTTACTTTCCTGTTCAAATTTCCAGGCTTGTTTTGAACCTGCTATGATTTTGCCTTCACATTCATTTATTGTCAGTAAAATATCCCCATTCTCCAACTCTCCTCTTTGCCTCTTAGCACGGGTCTGTCCTCTGCTGTCACATCATTAGTGACTGTGCATGCAACTGCCTGCTTTACTGTCTATTTGGTTGCTTTTCTATTCAGTTACTATGACCTGGGGAAGTCCTAGTAAGTGAATAAGCAAATGAAACATTTACATTTCCGCCTGTGTGCAGATATAGAAGACTGATCCTTACATCTGCTTTCATTCCCAGGAGCTTTACAGAGTGATTGCACGATACTCAGTTCTTTCAAAAAGCACAGATTAAAATGTTCACCTCATATCCGTAAGTTGTGAAATGCACATTGCATTTTGTAAAATGCATTTTTTATTGGTTACATAAGTGAAATATCTAGTATTCACAGTAACTGAGTATAAAATTAAATAATGAAAACATTCCTAGAAAAAAAAAAAAAACAACAGAGACTCTCACCCTACATGCAGTTATAAAAACTGTCATAATTAGGATTGTACTTGAAAATGTTCATGTTTTCATGCAACGAAAGATTGCGTTATCAAGAATGTACACAAGAGGGCAGAAGTAAGACAGACTTCAACTTGCTGCTGACTTCTTTGCATAAGTTAAGCTCTCTCTCCTAGGCTTTTAAGCATTCCTTTGTTTTACCTGTAGCCAAGGTGTAAAAGGCAGAAATGCTTTAGATGGCGTTTCATGACATAATTTATTGTGAATAAAAATGAATGGATTTTTACTTCAACTAATTCTTGAAGACATTTTGCAGATACCAGCACTTGTCAAAAGGAAACACGCAAAACTGAAACACTGTGACATCTGAACAACACTGCTTTTTAATTTTTTTTGGTGGAAAGGTCATATTATGAGACTTTTTCCTCTTTTGAACCTCAAAACTATTTCTCAGATACAAACAGTTTTTAAAAAATAAATAGTTTCTTTATCTTGAACAGTTTAAACTAAACATTATTTTTGCACAATACACAATCATTTTCGTAGCTGCCAAAATATAGCTGACAATAACAATACACAGGCAAATGTAATTCTTTGTATATGTTAACTGAGGTGAAAGAAAAAGAAACTAATCTAGAAAGGACATACATTATGTCCCCTCATAAGGGAAAGAATGTAACCTTAATTTGAGGCCCCCTTTTTTAGGAATACAGTGTCTAGTACCAGTATCTGAAAGTCTTTAAATTAAGACTATGCATCTTGAAGAGATAGACTCTAGCTCAAACTTATGACTGTACCTAAAAATGGCTGGGTGAGGTTCTTTGCATATATTCATTATGTAGGATGTAAGAGTGAAGTATTAAAACTGAACTTCTGGCCTGAAATAATGAATTTACAAATTTAATAATTTGTGCATGATTTTTCTTATTCACAAAAAACAAGAATGCTAAAGAAAACAATGGCACAAACCCCTTTTATTGGCAAACTATCGGATATTTATAATAAAAAATAAAATAAAACCACAGCATTTAAAGGACTAAAAATATAGGAAAAAAAAACCCACAAAACCTAAACTTATATGAAAAATAAATCACTGTATTAAAAGTAACTGTATTCTATTTCAATCGTTACAAAACTAATAAAAGCATGTAAACTTTGGGATGAAGAAAACAAAGATAATAAATAAATTACATCATTTCACAGTGTCTTTCACAGAGATTATAAACTTGTGCATGCTAATAAAGAGGTACCAATAATCCAACCAAATATCCTCATTGCTATTTTAGGCCTAAATTTTCTGGGTTTGATGGATGCTTTATCTTTTAAGTAATACACAGACAAATGCCACACTCTGCTCGAGGACTTGGAAAACTCGGAGGCAGTAACTTGTCATGAAAACAAACAGAAACCCAGCGCAAATAGAAATAATTTATCTGATTTAAACTAACATTTTCATTACCTATTTGATTTAGGCAAATTTAATTCCAGTTATCATATGAAATCAATATATAATATTCCATATCAGAGTGATTCACACTGCAAAATTTTTTCAGGGGCCACAGAATCAAATCATCCAGCAGCAATGCATTTGCAGATTAGGTTGGAAGAGAAAACTACCAAGAACTGGCTGGTTGGCAGAGCTCAGAGGGCTGTGACCAGCAGTGCAGAGCCCGGTTGGAGGCCTGTGGCCAGTGGTCTTCTCCAGGGGTCAGTTCTGGGTCCAGCCTTGTTCAACCTGTTCATCAGTCAGTCACCTGGATGAAGTGTCTACCCCCAGCAAGTTTGCTGATGGTACAAAACTGGGAAGAAGTCTGTGCTGCCATTCAGCGAGACCTGGACAGGCTGGAGGGACTGGAACAGGCTGCCCAGAGAGGCTGTGGAGACATTCAGAACCCACCTGGACACATTCCTGTGCGATCTGCTCTAGGTGTTCCTGCTTCAGAAGGAGAGCTGGACTAGATGATCTCCAGAGGCCCCTTCCAACCCCACCCATTCTGTGATTCTAAAAATGGATAGCTTTCTTCTAGAAGAAGAGTCTGAGGAATACCACAAAGTACCAAACAAAACTAGGGCAACCAGTAATTAGAAGTTTGAGATATTCTTTGCCTCAAAGCTTTTGCGGTAAAACTAGGCACTCCATTTTTCAAAGATTTTTGGTGATTCTCCTTCAGATTAGTAAGGCTAATTTAATCCCTTTTACGATGTTCATTCCCTAATAACTATTTTACTTAAGAGAGATGTATGAAAATTAAAATATTCAACTGTGCTATATACTGGGAATGTTGAACAAAATCTATTTCTGATGGCCTTCAAATAAAATATTATACCATACTGATGTTCCTCCAGAGATTATAAACTTGTGTCCACTGGAACTGCCAATTTATGACTAACTAATATGCTTTAGTAGTCTATATAATGAATGAAGCAGAAATAAGAATGAGATTTTCACATTCCATGATGAAGAGCTAATGTTACAACAATGAAGATCAACTCTGACCCTTAAATCAAGGAAAACTTCTACATGTATAATAAATACTTTAGTGAATAAATATCCCTGAGTTGTCACTATGCAATAATTTTTCAAATTTTAATTCAGAAACAAATTCAGTTACAGATCTTAATCCTGGAACTATTTTAAGTAAAAAAAGCTATAATTTCATGAGGTTACCATTTTAAGTATTAGTGTTTGAATGTTTATTGTACTAAAATCTTCTATGTAGACATGATTGAATAGTATGCTTAAACAGTAATGCATATATTTATACCTACATGGACTAAGCAGCATTAAGGACAGTTTCTTGCTTAGGTTAATTACTAGCAGTTTTACATATTACCATCAAAGAAGAAATCATTTAGTTTCACATAGCTCTTAAACAAAAAATTAAGCAAGTCTAACCTAACAGATGTGACTAATGAAATTGAAAGCACTGTGGAAATGATAAGTTTGCTGCATGACATTTATGTTGACACTGCAATCAACTACACATTAGGAAATTCATAAATGTAATGTCCTTCTATTTGAGGGCATCTGACAGTCAGCAATAGCTGGGTTTCCCATTGCTAGAAGCAACTTTGGAATGGGAGCAATTCTAAGATTAACCATATATATCACTACCTTATTCAGAATCAACGTCTTCCATTTAAAAATATGTCAATACAGCATCTTCTGTGCTTACTGTAGTACATCACTGTAAAGCATTTTTAAAAATTTGTTCAGTTTTAACCAGAATCCTGATTATACTTCTCAAGTCTTAATTCCTCTGTATGCCACAGCTGTTAACAATTTTATTATTGCAAAGCTGGAAAGGGGAAGAATATGGCTGACTGCATATTTTCTGGCTTCTGCACTTGAAAGATGTTGTGTAGAGCCTTTCAGAATAGGAGTTTAAGAAGCCTGTCCTGCTTAATCTGTTTAAGCGTACAAGATTAATTTACAGTATTGCTATTCAGAAGGGAAAGTACATGTAATGCAGCAAGCAGATGCTGTCCAGGGTCCCACTGTACTCTGCTTGCACATGAAAAACAAAGGCAGTCCTCACTCACAAGATGATGTAATCCCACAGGAGTATACTTTCTAGCTTTTCTAAGAAAAAAAAATAGTTACATACCTGATATAAATAATCCTCAAATACAAAATAGTAGTCATCATTGCTTGCTGTCAGCTTTACATCCTGCAATCAAAACATGCAGCAGTTTGAAGCCAAAAACCTCCTTTCAGATTCTCATAGAAGCTCAACTTAACGCAGTAGATAACACTGTTTCACCATTGAATCATGAAAGAGCTGTAGTTAAGCATATACTCCACATTTTAAAATTAAAAATGCTATATTAACTTGATGATTAGAATATTCAGAATTGAAACTCCAAATGGATGCACTCAGACCCCAGTGCTTTCCTCCTCGCAAAACCAGTTATTCCAGTTATTCCTTCAAATGAAATTACCATTGCTATACAACTTAACGGCTCAACTCAAACAAATATCCTACGCAAGAGCCAACACAGGCTCAAGGAGAGAGTTAACAATAATAAATCCACACTAATTATTATTACGCTATTTAAAACCAAACCACCTAACATTTTCTGTGTTAAAAAAACAAGATATTGATGTGATGTGTATATAAATCACTTTAGCACTGTTTAGTGAATCACTTACTTTGTAAATCAGGCTGTCCACTAAAAGGTCGTGCTGAATCACATTTGACTTAAGCTGTTCATAATACAAGATATCCTAAAATTAAAACATTATCATAATCAGTCTGAGACATAATTTTAATTTATATTTAAACAAATTAAGCCAATTTTTAACAATTTAAAATTTAAAAAAATCAAGAAAAATGATAAGCATTTATTCAGCTGAAAACCTCACTGCACAATTTGCGAAGCATTCTATCACTGTTTAGTCTAGCTTATTCCCTAAGAAATGAGGCAGATATTTGAGACTTTATAAAATGACATCCCCTTTGGATAATCACTAAAATGAGAATGAAGGAACTAATTCAAACCAAAGATCAGTATCTTCCAACCTTTGGGTCTCTATTGCTAAAACCTTTTCAATGCTCAAAATAATTATGTTGTTTTGTTGTTGTTGTTGTTTTTCTTTGTTACCCTCTATTTTCATGCCCCTCTCCATTACCAGCTTGTCATATCTTCTAGCATTAATGAGTTGTTGCAAATCTAATCAATTTGTTGCAAATCTAATCAAGTTGTTGCAAATCTACCAATCTAATATGAATCTCTAAATAGTATAACTTATGAAAAGATGAAATTATAACTATATTTTAAGTATCTTGTGAAGAATACAAAGAAGTCAGACCTTTTTTAAAACTCCAGTCATTTCCTGAATGTCTACAGAACACATACAAGGATAAAGTGATGGGGCAGTATTAAAGCAAACACTTCTCTGCTTTTGCTTAGTCTACCCCTTTCTTCTTAGAAAGAGCTTGCAAAGGAAACACAAAATTAAACATCGCACTATCATCATGTAAGTCTTAAAACCCTAAATACCTCTCTGTCATTATTCCTACAACTGAATAACAATTTTAGATTGAATACCACAGTTTCAAATTGATCTGGAATAAATTTATAAACTAAATCAACAGTCCCAACGTTCCACTCCTCTTCATAAAAATATTTTTATTTCAATGTGTCTCTACAGGCATCACATGAATGGTTGTATATTCCAAGTTTTACTTAATATTTACTGCCAATTTCTTTGCAAAAAAAGGTAAGTCTGGAGTAAGGATTTAAAGAACAAATGGGAAGTAAGATCAAATTTTGAGGGAGCAAATGGAAAAAAATTAAGAGAAGGCTTGGGAACATTGTAACTGTTCTTTGTATTGATCCAAAACCAAGAAGTGGTGAATATAATACACTTAGAAATTATTAGAATTAATACATTATTAGACAGTTAAGTTGGAATGAGAACAATAGCTTTATTTATTAAATACTGACAACTACCACAGGGAAAATATTTACATTTTTCTTTCTGAGAAATAAAAAAAGGGGATGTATAAGTAGTGCGCTATTGGACACAAATATTTACTGAATGTAAATTAATTGCCATATGAATGTATCACTTTGTTCTTAAGAGCTACAGAGAACTACTCTAATGTTCCAGTCACAATTTTAAAGCATCAATACTGTAGTCTAATTAGGTGTAACACTGCCAAATGAATAATGTCTGGGGGTTTTTTTGCTATCTCAAGTGACTGTGTATATTAGAACAGAAGCAGCTAATTAAAAATGGCAAACCTCTTCTTTTTCATACTAAGCAGACTGCATGTTTAACTGTTTCTGTTGTACATGGAAATAGTCCTGCGTAACAAATGACACAATGAAACTCATGGCTACAAGGGCGCTGGCTAATGCAATGACCTATTTATTGAAACTTGGGAAATAAATTCTAATAACCTCAAGGTTTCCTGTTATCATTTCCTCAGTTCTAGTTCTCTAAAACTGCCTGGAAGAAGGCGGGTCACACGGTGGCTCCAAGCCACAAGTTGACGTTATCACTAGTCCAGGATTTTGTACTAAACTTTTCCTTCCTGAATTAGGAAGCCATTCAATTATGTTTTACATTTGCTTACAGGAGCCCATGCTAGCTTCAGTGCAGCTTTGTTTATGGCATCATACTGAACTGTAATTGTTATTTTATTAATCTCTAAAATATTTACTAGCTTCCTATGCCTTAATTCAGCTGCATTATTAATTGAAGTGCAAAGAATCATGTTAATTGCAAGTATAAATTGCAGTTTAGTGTAGCCAGTGAACAGTATCTTCCATGGAAGAAAAACAGAAAAGCACTGAAATAAATTTAAATGAAACAGGTTTAATTAGAACAGAGTATTTGCTATTTGTTAATCCAGAATGACACATGTATTTAAAACATTTTGAAAAAATTCTTTTTGTTTTAGCAAAGGAAATCAGTAAAGCTGAAATGTAGAGACTTCCCATTTCTCACCCTTCAGATTACTTGTGTACTGATTTTAAAAACCAATCTACCTATTAGAATATAGGGCAAATATTGCCTGAGTTAGAACAGAGATATAATCACTTAGCTTTAGCCAGCAGGATGTACAATTTTTGAAATATGTGTCCTTCCCAATTTTCCTCCATTAATTTGGTTTATTTAGTGTAAATATTTCAACCAGTTAAAAAAAGGTAAGAAAAAGCAACCTGATGGACATTGTCTTAAAAGGGAGAACAACTGCGCACAGATTCTTCAGTAACTTGCAGGAACTGAATGGAAGTTCTTTATAATTCAGTTGAATATTCAGTATGATTTTAAACAAAAAGCTAAATAGTTCATCACTTTTCAGTTTTTCATAAAGACTAATTTGTCCTTTGCTCTTACAAAAACCCACTACGCCAACTTGGTCATTTCTCAGAAAGTAAGACACCACTTGCTGTTGTTGTTATAATTTCAGCAAACACAACTCAAAACGCTACCCTGAAAAAATTAATAGCAAATTTACATTGCAAATATTTGCAGAGTAAAACAGCACTTAGATATAACAGTTAAATAATTTACTAAAAAGACCAGAAGGCCGAGCTGTCTACCTGAGCTAAAACTCATGAGAAAAAGTTTGGGAAACAAATCAGAAACTATTAAAAAGAGACTTGCAATACAAAACCCACCATAACCATTCTAGGAATAGTTTACTCACTGCATTAATTTTCTCTTAAATTGTGATTTTTGTGATGCAAAACAAAAACAGGGCTTGGGAATCACTCTGGTTTTATAGACATGGCTTGATCACAAGATCTTGCCCATGCCTCTTAGTAAGACAAGAAGCTGTGATTCATTAATAAATGTATTCCTTATACCCAAATCATAAACAAGGTTGGTCACAGATTTGCTTTCGAGACACATGACCCTTTTGCTAAGTGACTAGTTTTCCTCACACAGTGAGAAATATTTTTAAGAGCCTCTCTCAGGCTTCAAAAAAGATTCAAGTCCTCTTTTACTACTTTTTGGTTGCATTTCTTCCTCCAGATAAGATAATTGACTATTACTAAGTTTCAGGAGTGTTCAAAAATGTAGTAGGTTTCTTAGCCTAAAACGTTTTGATTTATAAAACCAAAATCTTACCATCTTCATCTGATTCAACCTTTCTTCTCCATCTGCCGAATCTTAATATAATCTTTATTTTTTTAAAATGTGTTGCATTTTTATATAGACCATAGCTGTTCTCAAAAATAATATGTATTTTTTTATGCTGCACGTCCAAAACATACTCATCTTTCCAAGTTGAAACAAAGTACATTTCAGGATTGCAGTGCGCAGACCTTTTGACTTCACAAAGCCACACACCAAACCTTCCGCCCAAAATACTCATATCGTATCAACCTGAGCGCATAAGGAAAAGGCAGCACTGAAAGTAGCTCAGAAGCAAAAGAGAGCAGATCTTTCAGCAGTACCCAGCAAAGCTAGTTTAAGCAGAATCTGGTGATTCACCTCCTTTGAAAGGAAGGTTTGGATTACTCAGCAGCCTCTGTGCCAGCACAGGCCACCTGTGGCCACCATGAAATCCCTGGCACAGGAGCTGCACTCTCACTGCTGAGTCGCAGACAGGTCGTGATGCATTTTCAGGTTACCCTTGTCACTTGATTACACTGTCTACACTTGTCTCTCAAACCTAATACAAGAAATGAGTGGGTGAAGCGCAGAAATAGGAATATGAAGAAAGATTGACATTTGGGAGTCTAGAAAGGAGACACTAAGACTTATGAGAATTGGATGAAGCCTAAAGAACAACAACCAGCATTAATTAGATGAGCTGTAGATTTTGGAACAGAGGTATCAGAAACAGGTACAAAATAAAAATCTAAACAGATTACATGAAGAGATAACAGACAAAACAGCTAAAGAACATCCCTCCTGGTAAATCCTGGAAGAGGATCCAAAACATAATCTCCTTTGACTAGACACCTGTGAAATATGCTTGTAACATACAGCAGTCCATTGCTGCTACTGGTTTCTCAGCTGGTTGAACAGTGCAATGGGCACCTTCAGCTACAGATCCTAATCTAAAAGACTCTACTGATAAGGCACACAGTTACATCAAGCTCCATTATGAACTTACCACCTGACCTATTTATTAAGTTTTTTAACTTAGGATATTACATTCAGTAAAATCTATATTAAAGCATTACTAATTTCTGCATGCTGGAATTTTCAGAATTAAGATTGATTTTCAACCTATTAACTTAAAAAAATGGAGGAAAAAAGCCTATAAGATAATGAACAAATTTTATTTTCGAGCACTGCTTGAATAGCATGCAGTGAATAAACAATAAGGTAACACATGAAACAGAAGAAAAAAAATATTAAACTGATTATCAGTAAGTGCACACCGTCCATTTTGTGCAATCAATGAGGCAGACATCCCACAGGAAAAACTGTGATTTTGTGATTCAAGAGCATACAATAAAATATAAAAATATATACAGCAAATTGGACTGTTTGCACAGACAATATTAACTGTGACACGGTTCAGCTTTCCAATGTTTGACTTTGCAACCTTAAAAACGTTATTTTAACAGAGTTTCTCTAACATGTAACATTACAAATGAAAACTAATAAACAATGCCTTGCCAGGAAATGTGTTTACACTTTTCTAAAAAATCCTGCATATAGAGTTTACAGTTTATCATGTTTATGATTACGATGTTAGATTACTAGCATCGTCCATTGCTTGGCTGTATATTAGCTTTATATAGAGGCTGAGTTTTACTGAATAACATTTTCCAAACAAGTATATTGGATGCTAACACACACAACACTGCCCATACCAAACTTTCAATAATATGTCGATGAGAACGTATTAGCTGCCCTGACATCAGTGTCCACATGGACCCTTACAATAAGTTGGAGCTGAATTACTGTTACACAGTAAAGGCACCTACATAGGCACTTGTGATCAAACAGCTAATGCACTGTTTTCTAGCTTACCTAACAGTAACTTGAGCTAATAACCTCACAGGAGAGACTAACCTTTTGAGAAGGTCTAAAATATTCCTACTTCATGCATAGTATAAACACATATCAAAGCCAACTATAAACTAGAGTTAACTTGTAAAGGACCTAACAGTGTGGCCGACAAATATATTAATAGACACAAATATCTTGTTCCTCTTTAAAAAAAGGTAGCTGTTGAAAATTGTCTCTGTGATGATGTGTCTCTGTGTGTCTATTGATTTTAACAAAACTATTTCTGTAACAACTCATGCTTCATATGAACATAAAAGGAAATATTTTATCATTTTTCCAAATACTATCTTGACTCTCAGTCATCGAAACAGAATACCTGCCTTTTTTATTCAATTATTTTGTCTTCCACATTAAGATAAAAATGCTCTTAGAGCATGAAGCATTTAACAGAATAAAAATAGATGCAACATAACCAACATTATATTTACACCTCTAATATTCCTGCTTTCATAACGATCTCTAAAATTCAAGCTGTCCCAATAACTTCAATTTAATCTAGTGTTGAGCATATTAAGTAAGATGTAAAATATTTCGTTATTATTCCAACAGCTTTCTTCTGCAGAAAATTCAATCTTTTATTTACTAGAAATAAAAGTCTATTTTATTTTTTCAAAAAGGAATAAACTAAGTAATTCTAATACCAGACCAAAGAACTTCAACTCCTTAGATAAGCTGTGAACGAACAAGAATTACATTTGTTTTTATGGACAAGATCTTACGATTGTACTATGTAGTTATCAAGAAATGCCCCAGTATGACAAGAAAAAGGCTGCCTCCTCAAAGGACATGAAGTACTGTAAAATTCTCACATTTATGAGCAAATTTACATGCATACATGTTATTTGTTATTGCAATGAAAGCCCTGCATCCAAGTAATCACAATTCTGCAAAGATTTAAATAGGGATTTAACTTTTTATGGTATGTTAGATATAACAAATACAGCATGTCTTCCGATACTGCAGAAGATCTTATTGTTGAGTACCTGAGTCAAACATAATGTACTATGAAAAACGGGTGATGTACAAGGCAATATTAAAACAATTCACATCTTACTAGTTCCTTTTAATGTATTTTTGATTGTACATATGTAGAGTACCTGCAATAATATACAAAGTAATTTACAAGACATGTACATGAAATATGACGACAGATTCAAATAGCCAGGAAAAAGGTATAGCATGTCTTCTTTCTCTAAAACTTAGCAAAGATAAGAGAGGTTCAGCCTTCTTTCCAGGGCTTTTTTCTCATCTCCTTCCAAAAAAGTCAGCAAGACACAGGAAAACCTCAGGAGCTAGCCAGATGAACTGAGTAGTTTTTTCTACAGTATTTTGCCCATGTACCTGTTAAAAAATTAGGGAAGAACCTAAAAGATTTCACCATAGCACAGAGTTTTTTTACAGGCATGTGTCTATTCTCATAAAATATTTATCAGTTTCTGTGACAACTCAATGAAGCATTTCTGTTTTGGAAGAAGATCACTAGAAGATACGTGCTGCATTTCTGTGTTTTCATCTAGTCTTTGTATTTTACTCTCACTTTGCTCCTTACCTCTGGCTGATTAGAAATATTAAGAATGAGGGCCCACAGATCAGCTCGCAGTGCTGTTGGACATCCCTGACGAACATATTGTTGAGCTGCAGCACTATCTTGCTCTGCTAAAACTGTAAGAAACAAAGCAGGAAATGAATTGATGTAGTTTAAGACATCTGAAGTTTATCAAATTATCAAGTACTTTAATTTTTAACTTTACAAACTGGTTTATCATGCTGTAAGCATTGGCCAATGGGAAAATATCTAAAAGGTCTGGTTTCTACAACACATTTTTGAAGCAGTTCCCTGGGAAACAAGGCAATTGATATTAATAAGCAAGGCTGTACTACCTTCTGTAAGAAAATAGCACTTAGCATGTATCCTTAGGATGTATCTATGGCTGTATCAAGGATAGTTGCAGCTAATGGGCTGGTATCAAGCAGAACAAGCAGCTGTATATAGCCACAAAATACTCCTGTTTAACTATGAGCGGTATCTCAGTTCAAATAGCAGATCGACACTCATTCTGATTTGGGTTTTTTTGGTGTTTTTGTTTTATTTCTTTTTTTGGTGGGTTTTTTGTTTGGGGGTGTGAGGGTTGTTTGTTTTGTTGGTCTGTTTTTTTTTTTGTATTCCCTATTTTTGTGTGAACTGTATGAATATCTTCACAGATAACTGTGGGGCAAGATTTTTCCATTTCAGAGTCTACTGTCATGTTCTCTCATTATTGGTACATATACTCTGGAGGATAAAGACTTTCTCAAAAGATGTTGTTGTTTCTTCAGATTGACATAAAACAATACTGTTGACAGGTTTGCCTAGATGTGTCATTCCTATGAGGCTTTAGGCTACCCTGTCACATCCTGAATACAGTACTGCACGTACCTTAAAGCAGATTATCTCATTCCTTATTTCAATCTACAAAATTGAAAAACAATTATCTTTAGCTATCCTAATCTGGTAGAAATGTTGTTTCCTATCAAGATTATGTGACTAGCTGCACCCTCATACCTGAAATGTCTTCCACAATAGAGAGACAGGAGAATATTTCTGTGAGATTACCTAGACATTATACAGGTGTTGTTCTGGTACTCAGAAGTTTCCACAAATGGCTATCCTCTGATTTTTCTGAAGTCTCTCAAAAACTGCTTGCTTTTATAAATTTTACTAAACTCGATATTCACAATATCTGTCCTGACATGACTTAGAAGTATGAAGTTTGGAATTATAAATCTATTTAAGTGATACCTCTGTCCTTAAATCCTGAATAGACCAGTCTGCTGATCTCTAACACAGATGGTGTGTAATCCTTTTTCCTAAATGAAGAGGGTGAAAAGAAAAACACTCCTACATTTCCCACAAAACTTCAGAAAAGACTGTGATTCATCTCAGTGTCCATGAGTGTTCCCTTTATTGTTTCTTACTGAGACGCAAAATATTTAAAAGTAGTTTTGCTGTATACAACATTGGTTCTACTAAACACAATTAAGAAAATTGCTTGGACTTGGCGATACATCTAATATAAAAGCAAAATCAATACACCAGTGGCAACCAAAGTCACAACCAACACCTAACAGAGAATGGAGTAGGATTCCCACTGAATGAACTGAGATTTTAGTTTATGGTCAAGACTCTTAACTGACATTTTTACAGAATTTTGTGTCTCTCTATATAGGAAAAACTAAGACAATCTCTGTAACAGAGGCTGCTCTACACAGACAAGAGACAAAGAGTAAGAATTACATTGTGGAGTTGAACGACTGGCTCAGGAAGTCTGGATGGGGAATTTATTTGGAAGAACAGGAAAAGAACTGAGAGACGGACAGTACCCAAATGAGTTGCTCTTGGATCAGAAGACAGATGATGAGGGATAGAAGGGGGATCGCAAAAGCAAAAGCAAGCAAGAAAGGTCACTGTTTTGTTACTGTAACAAAAGAATAGGATGAAGAACTTTTGGGACACTATCCTCTGTATTTTTTTCTTTGAAGGTGATGATGTTTACCAGGTAACACAAGAGACATTATGGAGCAGATTTTGATGTATTCCAAACATTCCTTGTATGTTTCTTCTACAAACAAACTTGAGCTAATAAATTATTATTTCTTTTATCTTTCCCTTTGTTTTGTAGGTTATTTCTCAACCTACAAAAAAACACAGAACTTCTTCGGAAAAAGCAGTATACAGAGACAAATGAGTGAATTTTGCATGGTGGCCTAGTATTGCAATACTTAGCAAGTCCTGCAACTGCAAATAACCATTAAAAATCTCTGTTCTGACGCACAGGCATAAACCCCATTACACTAATGAGAACTGTGTGAGCAGAGAAAGGAGTCCAGAGTCTTTTGATTTCAAAATGAAATTCAGTAGTGGAATAAGTTGCCACCAAAATCTTACGTCTGTATGCTTCCTATTTAATTTTTAATGAAATCACTACAGAACTGTTTATCTGTTAGCTACTGGTAGACCGTAAATGCTTGCTTTTCTGTCTCTGCCTAAATTACAATGGTATTACTGACTGTCTCTGTCTAAATTTCTATGGTATTACTGACTACGATTTGTGCTAGTCTGTCTAAATTATTAAAATCCTAAAAGGTATACGTAATTGAGATAGAAATTTACTATATGCATTCCTAACTACTCACAGCTTATTTCAGATGAAAAGAGATCCATACCTTTCTGTCCAACACGTACATGTTCATTTTCAAAGAACTCTAGAAAATAAATAGAAAAGAATGGCAAAAATTAAACAGAAAAAAAAAATATATTCTAGCTAGTAATGTATTCTATATTTTTACTACACAACACTACATTCGGCTGACTTGTACTGCTAATGTCGCTAAAATTAACCTGCATCAGCATCAATGTTCTTTTTCAGAAAGTAAGAAAAAATAATACTACAGATTTTTTTCTTATCTGAAGGACACAAACACTGAAGTAGCACTATACTGCATGAACCTAGACTTTCAGTTAGGTATGTTTCAATTTAAAAAGAAACATCACTTGATCCTACAATGTTTTCCACTTTCATATGGAAGACCATTTTAAAACCTGTTTCTGCAGGACTAAATGCATACATGGAAAAACAACAGAAATTATGTACTATTTAAGCAACTAAATATTAATGTTTGGATATTTTCTCTAATTTTTTCTCAAAGACAGTAATTTAAAAAATGTTTGTATATATGCCTGTTAGTTGGCTTGATATTTGATATTTTCTGTATTTTTGGAGACAGGCAATTCTGTTCTCTAGATCCTGAAGTGTTCAAACACACTGAAATCAACATATTTTCAACTTAAGGTGATGATTTTAAACCTTCTCCAAATCTGACCCTTCATATTTGCAATGTTTTCTATTACTAGCTGTATTTTACTAAGAAAATAACTACAGTCATAGCTACAGAAAAAAATGTTTGTGGTTCATTATGGAAAAACTACACAGATTACTTGATAATAAGTAGTCAGCTCATTAGTGTTCCATTTAAATGACTGAAGCGCAGCATTAGCTAACCAGGAGGTACTTGTGCAGAATCATCTATACCCAGCTGTCCTATATTTAAGCCCAGTTCACTGAAGTCTTCTTTCTGAAAAGAAACAAAACCATAAAACAGTAATTAGCAACGTTTAATTCTCTAAATCACTGGAGATATCTCCTGAAAGGCTTAATGCAAATATTTTCTAAACCAAACATAGTTATTTTGAATGCATACAAATGAAATATGTGCTCAGGTTTTTAAAGTGAAGAATCTGACATAAATTCTTACTCTAGTTTTCACTATAAGCCCCAGTTTTCAAGTCAACTATGAGCAACACCTGGATGTAATAAAGTGGTGAATGATCAGGTTAAGGATCTCTAATTCCCAGTTCTTTTCTACCCCAGGTGCAAGTTTTTCTACCAGCATAAAATCCTCAAGAGCCTTATCAGTGAAGCATTAAGAAGAGCTCTCTTGTTTTCCAATTATAATACTAATACCCAAGCACTTCATTTCATTTACAAGGTGATTTAAAATTACTTTGCAAAGAAAATCAGAACCTAACTGACTGTCAGGTTACTGATCTTGTACAGCATCAAATAAAACTGTAGAATTAAGATATACTACATATTTGAAGTTTCTTGTACAGAAAAAAAAAAGAGTAAGTCAATAATATGTACAGAAGTGTATTTTAGTTTTGGCACAAATAAAACTTGTGCGGCATAAAATGAAAACTTTTCTGCTGGCAAATAAATGTTTATGTTTTATTTCTCATTAAAATGTATTTTTATAAAACTTTCAATGCTCTGTGTTTTAACTACGTATTTAGATGGATTTTCACTTTCAAAAGGAGAAACTTATGATACCAATATTCTTCTTATTGTTCAGCATCTAATTCATCAGCAAAGCAAAATAATTCTTACAGAAACCTCTTGTAAGAAAAAATATACTTACCAGTTCTGGAATATCTTTAACTTTTAGAGGAACCTGAATTAGCCCCAGGTGATTTCTGAAACTAAGCTGTTCTCCATTTTCATAATTTGGGTTTCGAAGGTTCATCAGTACCTTAAAAATGGTAGTTTTTGTCATTCCTTGCGTATATTCAGAAATTTACATTCAGAGCTCTTCTTAACATCATGAGTATTACGAACAGTACATTCAGTATAAAATCGTTTGTTGTAACTGTTATATATGTAGGCCCTAATTTTCAAATTATATCTCAACATTTTCAAAATCAAAAATGAGACACTTTTTTAAAGAAGCAAACATATGCCACTTCAAAAAGTAAGCTCATATTATGAAATAAAAAAGCAGAAATAATTTTTGATATATGGGATTAAGTGCTGGCTATATAGTAATGTCTTGGCTGAAATTCAACTCTTTATCAAAGCTATAGGAACACCAAAAGTGTATTTCTAATAGCTACAATATCCAGGATATTCTTCAGTCTTACTTTTTCAGAAAGAATTTTTACCCACATTCTTACACTGGTGATCTTACATAGCTTTCAATTGAAGTGCTACATAATTTCCTGCTAAAATAATGTCTTACTAAATAATAATACACCAAAATATCTTCTTTCATTTAGGAAAGGAAAAAAAAATTACAGAATTGAAAATCTAAAGTAAGGATAGAATTGAAGGGACAAGGAAACATGTCAAGATATATAAAGGAATTTATAGTCTCTTACATACTGGTATTCCATGGGTATAGATTTTGATATAATGTTGAGCTGGCAAGGATTCTAAGAGAAGTTTCCACCTCTTATTAAATTCTTCCACAACATCCTACCTCTAGTGTTCTCACACTTGGAAGTATTACAATACCATATAACCTCACTGTCAGATTTGTAAATTAAAAGATAATGTAAGAAACCGCAAACTCTGGAAAGAAAACAGTATAAAGAAAAACAGAGTGACCATGAAGGTCGCTGGATAAGGCTAAAATGAAGATGGATTTGTTTATAGGTTCAAGAATAAATATACAACTCAACTGTCTCTACAATGATGGAAAATAGAATAAATTAAAAATTTCCAAAACTATTATCACTAACTGAACAAGAGGAACTCTTTAGAAATGTAATAAAATGGACGGAAAGTTTACTGTTGGATTCAGAAATGCATGCACAATTCTTAACCTTGAAACAATTTACATTTAAGTCAGAAATACTGTACATCTCCTCTACCACTACAAAAGACATTCCACTAAACTTGCACTGAATCACATTGCAATATTAATGCATTAATTCTGACTGACAATTCAGTGTTAGACTTCTAAGTTTTATTCTGTAAATCAGGAGGCCATCTTAATTCTAGAATTCTACACTGTTGTCATACTATAAAAGTAGGAGTAATTACATTTACATAGTCCTAAAATTACATTCAGCCCTTTGAAGGCAACCGTGAGGCTGATGTGGCCCCTGGTGAAAATGAGTTGGACAACCTTGCTCTAGACGATTTGTTTCCCTGTATAATGCAGAGGATATACAGATACTGATTTTTAAAATTTTACTTTCAGTCACATTTTAATCCAAAATCTCCTACTGTGTCACCATTAAGTTCACTGTCATCAACAATGTTTACTATTCTTGGCATAGCTGGTAAAGCAACTTCTGTTATACTAAGATGTCCTGTGCTTGAACCATACAAAATGAGGAGTAATACTGTCATTTCTGACTTTTAAAGATTCAGCAGTCACATTTTTTTTAATGGTTTGGTTTGATTGCAGAAAAAAGCCTCCAAATTCCACACAGTTCTGTTTCATGTTTGATTTTTCACAGTCTTCATAGATGACCTACAATTTCAACTGCATTCATTTATCAGTTCAATGCATTGCAGCTTAAAATGTAAAATTATTTACGAAATCAGCTGGAGAATTGCCCTCAAAGAAAAACGTTAGCTCCAAACTTTTCTTTGGAGAAAGAGTTTATCACAAGTACACTTTAAAACTGCAGTTTAAAAAAAAAAGACACAATAGGATTGCATTTTGTAAATAAAATATGGAGTCATCACAAACATGCCAATTTTCACCTGCTATAAAAGACAAGTTGTTTGAAATGCACTTTTAGCAGCTGTTTTTCCCATTTCACATTAAAGACTATAATGGATGAAAGTCAATAGCTGAGTCATTGTTTCATGAACACCTACCTCGAGAAAATCTTTAGGAGCATAAACAGGCCGGAAGAGACTTAGATCTGAAATAAGATTTCAACGATTTTATGTTAAAACCAAGAGATGAAAAAAAAACGCAATTTTCCCATACCTATAACACAATCTAGCAATTTCAATAACATACTAAAGCAAAGATGAAAATAACATCACAGGCACCATGGCTACAACCACCACATGTTCTCTGAGATTATGCCATTGTTAGTTTTGTAAACCCCAAGTACATGAACAGTAGTCACAGGAAGTTTTTACTTATTCCACATAAGCCTTTACATTGAACAATTCTCAGACATGGAAGAGACCTGAGCTTAATTATCCATAGTTCTGAACATTTTCTTTCTATTAGCTTGATCTTACACTAAGAGGAGCTGTGCCCTGGCTGTGTGAATCTCCAAAGCCCTGGAATGAGGAGTATTATACTATACCCTCTCAGTGATAACTCACAGTTAGTACAATAACTTGAAACAAAATAACAATTAAATGAATATATACTTCTTTATACAGGATAAGACATTACCAATGAGAAAAAAAGACTGAAATAAGTTTACTTTGAATTGATCACATCAATCTGTGACTGATAAATAAGATGTATATGCTATTTTTCTATGTACAGAAATGTAATGCACATAAATTTAGTTGACCTTACCTGGCTCATCAGTTCCCATTTCATTCCATTTATTAAGTAGTTCTTTCTGTTCATTTACAGGCCTCTGAAAGGCACAAGAAAGTAACTCTTATTTTTGACAGAATGAGTTAAAACATGCCTATTTCAAATACATAAATTAATGTAACACTTTAAAAAACAGATTGCAACAGCAGCACAAACTTATTTTGCTTACAAATTATACCCAGCCTAAAGGTAGATTTGATTGTAGAAAGTCCAAGTTCCAGTTTAAGTTAAAAAGGAGCCCATTAAAGAGTTCTATGCATTCACTAATGAATTTTAGGTTATTTAGTAGTTGGTTTCGTATTACTGAAGATCTACTGCACATTCCATAGAGCTGTTGGACTTTGTCATCAAGTTCCTGTCCCTGGCACAGTCACGAAAAGCAAACACAGCTGCATCCTTCATCTCATATGACGAACCACAGTGGTTCTGCTACCTTTCATAGACATACAACAGGAGAAAGATAAAATCCAAAACATTCTAACATTATTGCTCAATTCCATGATCTTTAAAATTAAAGCCTCTAAATTAATAAAAAACAAAACAAAATAGAGCAGAATCAATGACAGAATTAGCAATGTACCAGCATCTCTCTCTCCTAGAGGACCAGTTCGACTGTGGCTTTCTCCAGCACACAAAGTGTATCTATATAGTGCACAGGCTAAGCAGCTGGAAGTTACACAGCTGAGTCTGCACACAAAAATGCTCTATTAAGAGCAATGAACATAGTAATTAGCTTTCCAACATGCTGCTCCCTCAAACGGATAATTACTGCAACAGCAAAGAGGAAGATCTACCTATACACTTCAACTTCTCCCAAGTTGAGCTGACGCACACATTTCCACTATCCCTGAAAATTATTCTGTATTAAAATCATTTAGATAGTGGCCTTGCAGCTCTTGATAACCAAGTGCAAAATAAACATTACAAGTGTGCAAGATGAGGTTTAATGTTCAGAAATGTATGTTTGGCAACAGAGAGTTAATAATACATTACCTTCTGTGCTAGTGGGATACCAAGTTCTGTGCACATGCTGTTTAGACTTTTTAGAATTCGCTTCTCCCAGTTTCCCTAAAACACACACAAAAAACAAATTATATGGAATTTCTTTTTCCTCCAATTGCATTTATCATATAATAACAAGCAGCTTTTTAAAGTCATATCTAAGAAAGGATAGCAAGAGTCATGGACAAGGATCTGCAAAAATGTTAAGGGAACGTTTACATGCTTAAGTAACAATAAAGCAAAGAGATTGCACCATTTACATCACAATAAAGAACAAGAAAAATTAGTTATTTATATTTCAGATGTCCAAAAAGCTTATATTTCACCATTACTTATTTTTGACATATGTCTAAAGATCAAGCTTCCTTATCAACATTTAACAAATTTTTCAAATTATTATTTGCAGGGCAATCATCTGTGTCCAGAGAATGCCTTCTCCACTTCACGACCTAAAGAGAGTACAAGTCTTTCTCCACAAAAGGTGTTTCTTAGAAGTTTTCAGAAGTTAAAAAATTATAAATTTGTAATTCTGCTATGCTCAAAAAAATAGTTCTTCTAAAATAATGCTCAGGAAACAGTTCTCTAATTGAAGAGAAAAACAGAAGTAGACAATACGTCCGTAGCAAGTGGACAGCTTAAAGAGCAATCAGATTCTTCCCACTGTTGCATTAGACTTCAAACTTACCATACGATGCCTAATCCGTGGATAATTCCTATGAAGTTAATGCCAACTAGTATTGACTTCCTTGTCAACTGATTTAGGATTATGCTTCTGTGATTACAGCAACACTGGTGGGTTTTATATTTAATTTAGTTTTCCGTGGATGATGAATCAGGCCTTGATCAAATGAATGTGAAGACTCCTCTTAATGTCATTTAGTTCTATTTATTACTTGTAATTTGCTCTAGACACAAATTCTACAACAGTTAGTGACTGTCTATTCCCTTGTTCCTCAAAGTTCCAACCGAAAGAAGCTGAAGCTTATTAGACAGGAAGCAAACGAAGGGAAAGGCAGATGTCCAAATGTGCTGTTAAAAAAATAAAACTTGTCTCTTGTCTATAATTGTTTCACTTTAGCTTCCATTTACAAGATCTTCTCATGACTTTTTCCATCAAGTGAAACAGCTATCTTCCACCAGAAATTTATTCTCATGATCATGTCATCCCTTCACCTTCTCTTGCATAAATAAAATAATTTGAGTTTTGACTGTAAGCAGTGTTTTCCAAATGGCAGTATTTTCAATAATGTTCTGTATAATATTTTTATTTAACTGTATTATTATATTCAAATGCCTTTCAAATGCTGCAGTTACACAATACCATGCCACAAAACAGCTGTTCTCTTGTGGAGGGGTTGTGCAGAGCATTTCCAGTACCCTATTTTGCTAAGTGTAGTTTTGTTGCTAGAAGAAATGACAAGTGAGAAAGCACGAACACTACTAAGCCATATAGGATAAGAAAGTTGAAATAAAGAGAAAATACAGAGGTCTTAGTAGCAGTTTAAATCAAAAAGTGAAATCACCAAGATAAAAATTAAGGGGGGGAAGGGGAGAAAGAAGGCCAAAAAAAAAAAAAAAAAAAAAAAGCACAGATGTGCTCCAAGCTATAAAAGCTACAGAAGAAGCAGAGAGGAGGCAGATGGCAGCTTTGCAAGACCAAGAACCAGCTTATTCCAAGGAGTGATGGAGGCCAATACTCTTGGTATGACTGACAACTGCCAGAAAAAACATTAACCCACTTATGTGGTTGAGGATGCAACATGTAAGTAATAGATCACTTCCAGATACTCATAGACTGTGCCATAATGCAGCCTTCAAGACTCTGCCCAGTAAAATACGTCCAAATAAAAGCAACCAAGTTAAAACAGAAGTGAGGACTACACAGCCTCTCCAAGCCAAACATCCTCCCCTCTCCCTGGGACAGCAGATCACCTCCAGTGAGCAGAAACAGAAAGCAGTGTCCTCAACTGAAATAAATCTGGTAGGAGAGTTTGTGAATTCATTAAATTGATGAGAATAATACATTTTCCAAGATGATTCCACCAATTTCATGAAGAAATTTAACACTAAGAAAACACGTTGCTCACGTCACCTCTCACGGAAGGGGAAAAGGGTGTTCGCTCAGGGGCTAGCAAGGCTGATTGACACGGCTCTAAACTAAGACTGGAAGGAGGAAGGCAGCAGTACCAGGCCAGTCAGTGATGAGCAGTGGGATGGCACACCAAAGATTGAGGAGATGCTTGGCAGCAAGATTTCTCAGACTGTGCCATGAGGTGAAGGGCACAATCAACAGCACTGAAGTGCTTCTACACTAATGTGTGTAGCATGAGGAAAAAGCAAGATGAACTAGAAGCCTTGGCCTGGTCGTCCCAGGGATATGATATAAATGGCATTAGAGGAACCTGCTGGGATGAATCCTGTGACTGGTGTGTCATGGTGGATAGCCACAGGCTATTCAGAAGGGACAGGCAGGGTAGGAGAGGTGGGGGGTGGCACTGTATGTAGCAGAGGGGCTGGAGTGTATAGAGCTGGCGACGGCAAAGTTGAGAGCCTCTGGGTAAGGATTAAGGGTCAGACAAATAAAGCAGGTGTCATCATGGGTGTCTACTACAGGCCACTCAGCCAGGATGACAACACTGATGAGTTATTCTTTAAGGAACTAAGCGAAGCCTCCAAATCATCTGCCCTTGTCCTTATGGGGGACTTCAACTTGCCAGATGTCAACTGGGAGTATCAGACAGCTGGCACAAACAGGTCCAGCAGATTCCTAAAGCATCTGGAAGATAAATTCTTAGTGCAGGTGCTAAGGGAACCGACCAGAAAACATGCCTTCCTAGACACCTTCCTAGATTTGATTGTCACTAACAGAGAGGGTCTCATGCGAGAAGTGGTGACTGGTGGCTTCCTTGGCCACAGAGACCATGAAGCAGTCAGGTTCAAGATCTTTGCTAATGGGAGGAAAACTACCAGCAAGACCTTAACCCTAGATATGAGGAGAGCAGACTTCAAGCTGCTCAGAGAAGCACTTAGTAAGATTCCCCGGGAAAAAGCTTTTGAAGGCATTGGGATCCATCAGTGTTGGTCATCTTTTAATACCACCTACTAAAAGCAGAAGACCAGGCAATTCCAAAATGCCAAAAATCTAGCAGGTGAGGCAAAAAGCCAGCTTGGTTGAAAAGGGATCTTCTTGAAATACAGTGAAAAAAGAAATTACATGGTCAGTGGAAGCATGTCAGGCAACATGGGAGGACTACAGAGATGCTGCTTGCCATTGTAGGGAGGAAATCTGTGCTGCCAGAGCTCAATTAGAATTGAAGCTGACCAGTATTGTGAAGGACAATTAAAACAGCTTCTTAAACTATATTAATGGCAAAAGGGAAACTAGAAGTAACATTGGGCCATTACTTGATGAGCATGGTCACCTTATTAACGGGAACATAAACAAAGCTGAGACATTTACTGCTTTCTTCACCTCGGTATTCAACATTGATGATGCACTTAGGGGCCACCATAACCCTGGGCTGGAAAACTGTGGCTGCAAGAGCGATAAACTCCCAACCAATCTGGAACTTGTATGGAATTTGCTACTCCAGCTAGATCCCTACAAGATGATGGGGCCTGATGGGATTCATCCAAGGGTGCTTAAAGAGCTGGCTGACATCACAACAAGACTACTCCGTGATTTTTCAACACTTTTGGGAAACTGGAGAGGTCCCGTAAGACTGGAAGCTGACAAACGCTGTCCCAACCAACAAGAAGGGCCACAGGGATGACCCTGGCAACTACAGGCCTGTCAGTGTCACTTCTGTGCCTGGCAAAATCATGGAGAATATTGTTCTGGGAGGGTTCCACAGGGATCCATCTTAGGGCCAGTGCTCTTCAATGTCTTTATAAATGAGTTAGACTCAGGACTTGAGGGATTGCTTAGTATGTTTGCTGATGACACAAAACAGAGAGAAGCTGTTGACACTCTGAAGGGCAGAGAGGGATCCGGACAAATTGGAGAACTGGGCAATCACCAGCCACATGAAGTTTAACAAGGGCAAGTGCCAGATTTGGCACCTGGGACATGGCCACCTTGGCTGTACATACACACTGAGGGATGAGATGCTGGAAAGCAGCTCTGCAGAGAGGAATCTGAGGGTTCTGGTCGATGGCAAGTTGAACATGAGCCAATGGTGTGCCCTGGCAGCCAAGAGGACCAACTGTGTCCTGAGTGCATCAAGCACAGCATCGCCAGCTGGGTGAGGGAGGTGATTGTCCCGCTCTGCTCTGCACTGGTGCAGCCTCACCTGGAGCACTGTGTGCAGTTCTGGGCGCCACAGGATAAAATGATATTAAGCTACTGGAGAGTGTCCAGAAGAGGGCTATAAAGTTGGTGAAGGGTTTGGAGAGGAAGTGGTATGAGGAGCAGCTTAAGTCACTTGGTTTGTTCAGCCTGAAGAAGAGGAGATGAGGAGGAAACCTCATCGTGGTCTACAGCTTCCTCACAAGGGGAGGAGGAGGGACAGGCGCCAAACTCTTCTCTTCAGTGACCAGTGACAGAACCTGAGGGAATGGCAGGAAGATGTACCAGGGGAGGTTTAGGTTGGACATCAGGTTTTTCACCCAGAGGGTGGTGGAGCACTGGAACAGGCTCCCCAGGGAGGTGTCACGGCCCCAAACCTGACAGTGTTCAAGAAGAAACCGGACAACGCCCTCAGACACATGGTGTGAACTGTGGGGTTGTCATACGCAGGGATAGGAGTTGGACTCAATGATTCTTGTGGATGGGTCCCTTCCAACTCAGGACAGTCTATGATTCTAAGGTTCTATGATTGCTATGGTTACAATGATAACCTTCAGTAAAACAGTTTAGACTAAGGAACGCAGCAGTGCAATTTGCAAACAATTCCAAACATGACTATTACAAATCAGATTTATCTTATCCTGTAGCAAAGTCATTTATGAACTTTCACTGCAGTTAAATGAAACAGGGTAGACAAATAAACTAAAGAGAAATATGTCACAAATGCATAAACTAGCCAGGATTAGTTACTTTTTTTCCACAAGAATGAATCATAAAATTCTTTCTTCTACAAGACTAGACGGAAATGTGATTCTTTCAGAGGGTACCTAATAAAACCTACTCTGTGGGTACAGTTCAAGGTATCTGAACACAGATTTCATTTGGTACATTTTCTCGAATCAAAACCTGTAAATTTCAGAAAGAAGAGAAATATAGAAACAATGTTGGTAATGCACTCATTTTGATGCTCACGAACTTTTCATTTGGTCTCTGATATGAGGCATAACTTAATTTAGGATACAAGAAGCCAGATCAATACACAATCTAAAAGATACTGAATATCCCCTACCACAACTTCTGTAACAAGAAACAGAAACTTTTTCAGGAATAACAAAAATGTTACCAAATTTCTTTTTACTTTAATACTTTTCAGAGAAAATACGATTTTTCTTTATCAACTATTTAAGCACTCACGTCCATCTTCTCAAAGAGATTTGTAAACTAGGAAAGCTGAACTGACTATTGTTTTAAGCAGATCATTAGCAGCCACAGCATTAGAATATGCCATATTGTCATTTCAAGTTTTTCAAAGTCCACCAGTCTGTTTCAAGAAAGAAAATAAATAATCTAGCTGGTTTTTGTCCTTTATGGATTATTTAAGTCTTCTGGGAGAAATTAGGGTAGGGATAGGAACATCTCTGTGTAAAAAGTTCCTAGTACCCACACTCCTATTTAAATAAACTGTAACATTACTCATATTTTAAATTGCACTGGGGCGTGCTCTAGCTTGTAACTATAAACCTACAGGTCAGAGTGCTTTTTTTCGATTGTGTGTCTGTACAGCGTGTACAACACGGAGAATCTGGTCTTGGCTGGGTGAAAAAACCTACCAGAATATCAATAACAAATATAACAATGTATTTCAAGGTAAGTTTTTAACCAGGTGTGTTCTTTATGTATGCACTTTCTTCAAATTGCGAGATCTGAAAATGAGCAAAGAGGAACACAGGAAAATTTAAGTACTGGGAGGAAGGATTTGCTTTAGTAAAGCTCCACTTCAGCAAGATCATCACAGATTTGAGTAGAAGCATAGAGGTAAAGAATCTAATGAAAAAAGGGACAAACAGATTTAAAAAAAAAAAAAAAAAAAAAAAAAAAAAAACAACAAAAAACAGTTATGGTCTTCTATATTCCCGAAAGTCTGAAGTACAGCCCACCAGGGAACAATTTATCTTTTCAGGTCTCTGTGTTTTTAGACAACCAGTTGATGCTACTCAACAAGGACACACTGAATCATGCTTAAGATTTCCTGAAGTAACGGATCAGAATTCTCATTTTTGTGACTGTACTCCAGTACTCAAGTTTTAAGAACTGCCCGACCTTCAGAAAGGTATACTGTATCACAAAAGATCACCCAGAGTTATGTTTCTGACTGCACAGATTTCAGATGAACCTATCATTTTTTTCATTGGAGACCAATTTAGAGGTAATGGAAAGAAGATCAAGCAAAAATAAGCATTATTAACTCAAACAACATGGGTCCTCCAGACCCAGCAGAGTTTCTCAGTCTCCTTGAAGATGGCTGGTTAACGTTGCCTTGCTCTGGAAACCACCGGAGTGAAACCAAGTAACCGTTACGTGTGGCGGATCCGGCTTTCCTGGAGATGGCTGAACATCTGTCTGCCCATGGGAAGTAGTGAATTAATTCCTAATTTGCTTTGCTAGCATGTGTAGCTTTTGCTTTACCTATTAAACTGTCTTTATTTGGTTTTATCAAAAATTTTCTCACTTTTGCCCTTCCAATTCTCTCCCCTATTCCGCTGCAGGAGCATGAGCAAGTGGTTGAGCTGCCTACCAGGGCTAACCCACCCCAGAGGACATGGATGCCTAATACTCTTCGAAACAGGGCTATGAAATTTTGAAACTAGCAAAACCAGGGCTTCTTCTACTCATTCCTAAACTATCAGAAAAACAGTCCTTCCCATATAGAGCTAAAAATATTGCTTACCCTAAGTATGGTAAACACTTCTATAAAATAATAACCAATGAAGCTGGTTTAAGACAAACACACACACAGATACATCTCTGTGGGTTTTGCATTAGTAAACTGATGAGTGATTATTTTCAGGCAGTAAATTGTGGCATTATATTTCACACCACAGAAGAAAAATTGTTTAATACAATCTTTGTCTCCAAATGCTAAAGATTCAAACTCAGGACAGGAAGATAAGCTTTACTGGAATAAGCAACAATATGATTTAAAAAGTAACACAATTTGTCAAATACCTTGTAAAAGAATACTGCAATATATTTCTAAGCACGGCTGAGATCAATACAATTTTATCCTTACCTCAGATATTTTGGTCAGATCATATTCTTCAAGCATTTTTTTTTACCTTTTTATGTGGACTTTTTAATTTATTTCAAATGGCATATATTGGTGAAAAAACAAAACCAACAAATCAAAACTCTCTTTTTTCCTGACTCTAAAAATCCTCATTTAATTTTTTGCAGTCCAGTTTCTCTTATTCTCCTTCAATATGCCTTTAGGTTCTTAGCTCTATACTTTTCATCTTCCTTTCATATTTCTAAGTACTAAATATATCTCTACTTCCTGAAGATCTCACTATCTCTGCAGCCTGTTTTCATTCACTGCAAAACTGCCTGCCTGTGTCTCTTCAAAAAGACATTTTTGTAACTTAAGTGAAATGACCTATAGCTACGCTTTTTCTTCTCTCCAACAAAATGAAATTATCCTCCTTGACATATTTCACATTGTCTCTATTCTAAAATATTCACCTGCCTGACTATATCCTACTTCTTTCATGATTGGAGAATTACTTGAGCATTTTTTGCATGTATTTAAGATGTCACATATACAACATTATTAACAACTGCGATGCAATTACGAATTTGTGTTTTTCCTACAGTATAATACCTAGAAATTGTACAGTAACATCATACAGAGTAAATGTCAAACAGTCAAGTCAAAGATCTCATATTAGCAGTAAAATTGATAACAACCAACCTGTGCTTTCCTCATATAAGCTAATGGTTCTTTCATATGCTCAGGCGGTGCTGCAGGATGACAGGGCGAAGGAAACCTTTAAGAAAGTATTGTAGGTTTTAAATGGTCAGATTTCTATTATGCTTAATTAACTCTGTCTTTGTAAACCTAAACATAACTTCTTCTATGAGAGCACTAGTAACCACTGTGTATGTTGATCAAAACTAAGAATAAACATAGTTTTTAGAAGTATTTCCTCCTCATCCTTTCCTATGGACATAAACAATACAAAGGTATGTAAGTATTAGTAACATTTCAACATGAGTTCTTCTACTAAAAGTAACACTCTATAATAATTTCACATATTTGCAAAATAAAATCAAATAATTTATGAACAAATCAGGTATTTTAAAAGTGTATCCTCCTCTTCACATCATATCATCTTTATGACTCTCTGGAACTTTTACTATCCAGGATATTATATATTTTTTAAAGACTATATTTTTGGAGGATTTCCTTTCAAAAACCAATAGTGAACATGTACATGTACAAAGCAACTAAAACTTTGTGGTATTGACCTCAGCAAAGTTGAATATCCATTCATAAACTGCATTAGGCCAAAATACATAAGCTGGAACAAAAATTAAAAAACATAACCAAACCAAAACACTAATTTGTCTGTCAGTAGTGCAGACAATTTCCAATGAATTATTGTCAAACTCTTTATTCCATTTAATCTTAACTTTCTCAAATTTCTTTCAGGAAACCAAATTTACACAAAGCTTCTCTCGTTATCCTGAATTTTCTTTGGTTTAAATGTATTCAGTCAGTTCGTATCATGCGATTTTGCAAAACCCTCCCCAAATTTCTTCCCATTTTTAACTGACAAGATCATTCTTTTACTTGCTGCTAATTTGTTCTGGACAACTCTGTGCCCATGTGTAAAATGGAATCAACACTAACAGATTTCAGCAATGCCATTTCCTGGCTTTTCCACAATGGTCATGAAATCATGGTATTCTTACTTAATCTCAATTTTCCAGGGCTAATTTCATTATTTTGCAGCCTATTTCTGTGAAGTCAAAGAAAGTACAAGCATTAGTCTAAGAGACAGGTAAATACTTTTCCCTTGAAAGATAGAATGAACATGAATCCTTACTAACAGATACATTTAGAAGTATTTTGCTGAAGTACTACTAAGACACATCGTTCAAAACTGCTAACAAGCTTGTTTAAATTAGCAGAAATAGGTATGCATACACATTTCTTATTATATAGTTGCATTTATGGTTACGTCTGTTACAAAATTCACCTTCCCACCTTGTCAGAATGTAACAGCAATTTATGCTTCCCAGAAGTCTAATCCAAAGTTCACAGAACAATTATAAAATGGGAATTTCACAAATTTCAGTGTGTTTATAACCATATCCCAAGCATGATGAGCACTAATCTGCTAGATCTAGAGATCCAAAACCTTAAAGATTCTTTTTAATAATTAATTAAAAAAATATGTGTGATACTGTCATAAACATCTGAAAATAACTGAAATTCATTTGCAACAACTAACTCAGCTACACAAGAATTATATTATGACTGTTGGTCCTTTGGAAGTAAAACAACAAAGAAATTACTGAAGGAACTAAAAAACTTGGTGATATTTGTTTCACCCATTCTTTAAAATGTAGTTGAGTCCAGTATTTCATGGGGATGAAAAGAAATAATGGCACTCCAAAAACAAAAACAAAGCAGGTACCCTTGGTATGACAGATCTTGGAGATTAATAGTAACACATCATACACCTATATATACAAATGAATCGGAATACAAATCCTGTGAGTAGAATTATTAAATAAAAATACTAAATAAACTCACACATTGAGTTCACTATAAACAGCATTCTGAAGCTTCTTTTCCCAACCTGTTAAAATAAAATATCCAGAAGACTACTTTAGGAATTAATACTAATGGAAAAGGAATCAGAGGTTGTTTTGCAGTCACTAGTTTTCTGTCTTGTCTCAATTCATGTCTACCTAGCAGACAAACAGGAAGAGACGAAGAAACCTTAATCTAATTAATATAGGAAAAACTGCAAGAAAAATTGCAAGTTGAGACCTGTTTAAAGGTTGAACATCCTTTATTTCCATCTACTGTTCAACTAATTACAACATAGTTTTGATTAGATATTATATGCTATTTTTTAAAGCCATCATATTATTAAAACAACTACAAATACTATTAGACACAGTTTTCTTGATTATTATAAATTTTATATCACTTATAATCAAATCTTCACATTATAGTTACATAGCCTACATCTTCCAATGGAAAGTGGGAAATTAACTAAGGGTAAAATTTTCAAAAGCACCTCTGTGAACATTAATTTCCATTTTCAGAAGTGACTGAACTTCTGTATCATTCAGAACTTTCAAAAAATTACCAATATCTGATAAAATTATAAAATCACTGATTTGCACAGTATGTTTTTCAAAATGCTGCTGGAATCCAAGAACTTTTTCCCTTTTAATTTTCTGTATCTCCTTTAGCAACCTAGAATCACTGAATGTCTGCTTTTGTCTACTGCCAGGGACAAGATACCAAGCAGCAGAAACTACTATTTTCATCATGTGTGCCACATATGTTCTTATGTAGATCTATACTATTCACAAATGTATCAATGAAGTATTACAAACCTGATGTCCTCAGAAAATCCTTAATATCTTCTTTCAGTGATTCCAGTTTAATTTCTGGTTTGTGTAGACTAACCTAATATGAGAAATTAATAATTGAATAAATAAATAAGCACCAAGCAAGCACTAAAAAGAAAGTAGATTGCATATTTTAAGTTATGAAAAAAGAAACATAGATGCTCAAGGTTACATACAAAGCAAACTGCTTCCTACTAATTCAACAATGGCAATTGAAGCCAAAAAAATCAGCCCACTTTTTACCTACTCGATGTCTTTGTTTTTACATCAGTGCTAAAAGCTGTATGTGGGGAAGGAGAGAGAAGAAGGGAGATGGAGTATGCAGTGACGTGTATGCTTAATATCCTGAGCAAGTATCTCATGTACTTAGCATAATGCTAGGCTCCAGACATTAAAGGATTGGTCATAACCTACACAAGGAAGTAACTCAAAGCCACTCACTGTATTCTACATCAAAAGAATCAAACTGAAAATATTCCATAACTTCAGCTCTTTCAGATCAGAAATGCCATATTCAAACTGCAAATAAAAACTTTGGACCTAACATTCCCCACTGCAGCTGGGACAACCAGGTACATTCAGCCTCTTGTAATGAAATGCACTCAACACAGACAATTAGGCACCAACCAGCGTCACAACCATACCATGACACTACCATGCACATGGTGCTGCAGACTTTTCAGCAACAGCAGGAGCAGCAGCTACGGCATCTCTTCTTTCATAGCTAGACCAAGAGGAGAAAACAAATAGACCACAAAGGTCTCAAAGCACAGCCATCAGAAACTCAGGAGTGTCTGTGAAGTGACTTCTAATACATATTTTTCTAAACATGAAGTGTGACGATACCCAGTTAACACCAGAGGATAAAGCTAGAGGCTTAGAAAACAATAGCAGCCCCGACTGCTAGCTTGAAAGTAACACTGGGAGAGCTGTGTGCAACTTATTCCACTGCCATGACAGCTCAAGGCATATGTTAGAAGCATATGGCCATATCACTTGCCTAGAAATGTGAGATATCTCTTACCAAAAGCTACTCAGCAACATGCTGGAGGCATATCAGCTGCTGATTCTATTGCAGTAACTTATGTTGCGATTAAAAGTTGAGTCCAGCTTGTGCAGTTTGCCAGTCCTAACAGCACTGCTGACAGCACGGTATGCTTTAGGTCCATCACACACAACTAACAAACTCCACAATTCTACCATTTACCTTACAATTTATATATAGAAAAGGGTATTTGCTGTGCTGTACAGCTTGCTGGAAAAGTTGGTCTAGATAAATTCACAAGGCAGAACTTTAAGGAAACCTTTCCATTTGCCTTAGTTGAAAGGAGGAACAGCCAACAATGCAGAGACTGACAGCATCAGCATTTCTGCTCTTATTTTAAGTCACCTTGCCATTACAGGTCAGGACAGCTTTTATATTTGGTTTATGGACTGCAATAGCAAAGATATCTTAAGCATGCTTTCCAGGGAAAAAGAAAAAAAGGATCATAAGCACAAACCATAAGGCGTGGTGAGTTGCATAACTCTCGTGTCAAATGATAAACATGTATTCTGTTTAGCACAATGGTAATAGCTGGCAAAGGTTCACCACCAAAGGCAGGGGTCCAAAGAAAGATTCTTATGGGAGTTCTTGGACAGCTCACAAAATATGCTTTTAAGCAATAGCCTCAAGGAGTATTTTATGAAGGATTCCTTCTAAACCAACTTTGATGGAAAGTCCTATGTCCATTTTGGACTGATGTATGTCAGGCTGAGTTTAATTTTTTTCTGCTGTAAGGCAGTGAATTTGTACCTTTCCTGTATGAATTTTAAATAAAGTGATATGTGTCAAATTGGGCAGATTGTGCCTGACTGTTCCTTGGAAGTTTTTGTGCACAGTTTTGTAAATATTAACTTTGTCTCCTGGGTTAAATATGGCCAATTTTAATCTCAGTGTCCACAGGGTGTTTACCTGTGCAGCCGTGTACACGTTTCAAAATCCTTTTTAGATATGCAAAAACTCCCTCACGAATACAACTCATTGACAGCTGATTAATCACAACAACAACAACAACAACAAAGTAGCTTTACAATCTACTAAAAAGTTGGTTCATTGTCTTGACATTGTAGACAGTGCAAAAAGTGACAAAAGTGTGATCAGGAGAACAGTATTTTAATTCTCTACTGTTCACACATCTGTAAAATTTGTGAGCTCTTGGCTCACTGAGGAAGGTCTGACACTCATATTAATGATCCTTTTTTTTGTGTGGTTTCCTGGAAATTCTTGAAATTGATACTGCGTATTGCATTTGAGGCAATAAAGGCATTCAGTCCACACAGATGAATCCCATTTTCCCTGCCAGGCCAAAAGATACAATAGAGGACTTTCTTGTAAACTGCTGTTCCCAACAGAGCCTGTTCCCCTGCTACAGAATGAAAAAAACAGTGACTCGTTTGTATGCAGCAGGGCAGAAGTCAAAAAGGAAGCAGGACAGCACTCTGGGGAGAACTTTCTCCAAGGACTATGTTAGTGCATCAGTCTCCACCAGTTATCTTCACCTCTTCACGCTATTCAGAGGCTCAGTCAGGCCAACACAGAGTCCTGGAAGGAGACAGGGATGAAAGCAGCGTATTTTAGCAATCAGTAACAAATTATTTTAAATAAAAGTTAATGTCTACCAGTTTCTTTTCCCATATAACTGGCATTGTGCATGTTCTTGTGAATAGAGCACCAGGGCTCAGGCATTGGGTGCCCGTGGTCATCTACAGTCTTGGTCACCTTCTTCCAAATCAAGAAGCAACTGGCAGTTAGACATTCCTTCATAAAACAAGCTATTATTACAGCATTAGCACCCTCTTGTTCTTCAGCTGTACAGAAGATAAAAGATAGTTTGGGACCTTTTAAAATTTTGCCAAACCTTCCAAAAGCTGTCTCAGGTACCACTAGCAATCCTTCATGTACATCTTCTTCTGTAAAGGTATCCTGCTGAGATACAGGCAGTCACCACCATAAGCGATACTCTAAATGTATCACACTTTCTGGACTTGGATGCCACAATGGAAGAAAATCCAGACACTCAATGCTGATCTGGCTCAAAGCAAGCAACAGGATAGTGCAGTGCTAGGTGGAAAAAGTTAGCAGGCATAGTAAATTGATTTGTAGAGCAACTGAACACAGCGAGAAATCTATTTGCAAATTAACATCTAAATTTGGAAATGGCATTCAGTCATGATGACTGGAACAGCACTGATCATGCAAGAAGACAAATCAGCCATCAAGGCACCACACTCAAAGAAGTACAGGAAAGAGCTAGAGGACCAGCAGCATACTACAAAAAGGAGGCTTGACAGAACAAAGTGTTCCAGCGTAACTCCTGTGTTGAATTATTTCTTTTCTCAGCAAGAACAAACATTGCAGAGAAGTGATCCAACTGTGCTGAAATGTGGAACTGCATCAGGTGAGCACATATTTTTTATCCTGCTGCAAACAGTTCTGCAAACAACTTTACACAGTCTAAATATTTTTACAGGCTATCCACCATGATTTCTCTTCAAAGCCTTTTTGGTTTAGATAAGTATGTACACTCTCAAAGCATTATTACTGTTCGTTATGATTTTGCACAAGTGCACAATGTTTTCCGCTTTTATTGCTATTGTTTCCCAAATTGCAACAAAGTACATTACCCCAAATACAGCCCAACTTTAGCAGAAGTAATTTAAATGAAAGCTAATAAATATTCACATTTTCTCACATACTTCATTCTGCATAACTACATTTTATCAGGATCAAGGCGACTTGTTTAAAAACCTCTTCAAGTATGATCACAACAATTTCAACATAAACACTCTCTAAACACTTTAAATCATGCAGATACAATGGAGTGATTTTGGTTTAGCTTTATATGTTTCTATAACAGAAAGAGAAATCATTCTGAGCATAACTAAGCACTTTTCAGTTAAGTGTAAAACCCTGACCACATTGACAATTTTCCAGCCCTTCTACATTTCGACAGTAATTACACGAAGGGAAAAAGTACTGTGAACTTTCTTACACAAGTAAAAATAACCTCGCGGTCAAAACAGAGAGTTTCAGTTAGCCTGATACAGGAATAAACAGTTTCAAATGTTATGTTCTCCTACAGGATACACAGGATACATTTTTAATAATACAGGTTTGATGTTTTAATAAATTTTCTACATTTTATTTGAATAAAAATCAGTGTTGCAACTAAAATACACACAAAAAGTAAAACATATCATCTACATGACTAAAAAAAAATGTGTAAATCAAGCTTGTGTTGTTTCTGAACTCCGTAATCTCTTCAACATATACACAAATGCATTAAATTTAAAATTCACTGTACTGCAAATGTTACCGGTGAACCAAAGTACAAGCTCTAGCAGGAGGGAATAGTAAGCCCTTTGTTAAACACAGTGCACGAAAATGAATCATTAATTATCTATGATGACTCATGTGCCTACGTTTATTTGCTAAGTTTTATTAAATAAATGCTACATTTCACAGAAACATTCTCCTCCTCAATTTGATCTTTTACTTAAGTAAGAATCAGTATCAATTTCTTTTTTTTAACTGTTGGGAGAAAAATGTCATGAAAATAGTATCCTCAGATATCTTGCAAACCATTCACTCCACATAAATGGTTCTAGGATGTTCGCACAGTCGGGCAACACCCCAGCTGCACTGCTCCCGGTGCTCCCAAAGCAAACTCCTCTTCTTCCTTGCCCCACTTGAAGGCTTGTGAAGACCGTCACCTCTCACTTTCATTAATATTTTCTTTAAGCTTTTGTGGTACTAGTCACAGGTCTGCTCAAAGAGTGACGGCAGAGCCCTCTCCTCTGGGCAATCATTCTGACCATGACATCCCCCGGCGTGTCTCTCCACACCTTGTTTATACCTTCAGGTATCTCCTAAAATCTTTTCTCACTCCCAAACTTAATTGTCAGAGTGGGGAGGGATGGGGTGTCAGGGCTGATTCTTACAGACAAGTTACCACTTTTAGACTAGTTTGACAGCCATTATCCTGTTTTTCTACAAGTTCTCCCTCAAGCTGTTCCACTACCGACCCACCTACAAGAAACAGAACTGAGAATGTCTACACAGAAAATGCCCAGAGGGATTCTTTGGATTGTGAGCGTTTCTTGTTCAATTTAAAACTACCGAGGCTGTTGTTTGTTTCTTTGTTTGTTGGTTAGCTAGTTTAGTGGGGTATTTTTGTTTAGGTTTGATTGCTTGTCTGGGTTTTTTTAACTTTACTTGTTATTTGCCCCCAGCCACTAGAGGTTCCAGGCAACTCACAAGTCAGACGGATTTCTATTAGGGGTTTGCAGAGAACAAAAATTAAGATTGATTAATCTTAATTGATTAATAAAGCCTGACTCCCTTCAAACAAGATGAAAAACAAAGTCTCTGAATTGTCTGCAAATGAAAATGTGTTAAAAAGTAGCACTTTTTTCATGTCTCTGAACTGTTTTATTTTTTTTATTACTTCACTGACAAAGATTTTCCCTAAAACAAAATTTTAGCAAGATTTCACAAATATATTTATTTTCAAACCACATTTTGTGACTGAAGATGTCATGTCTCAGTTTTTCTAACCACTTCTAACTTTCACCTTAAAAAACATTCACATTCCAAGAAGAGAAGAGAAAAATTAAGACAAAAGCAAATAAATTTGGTTACAAACTCACACAGTGAATGCTGCACCTGAGAAACTGAGATCAGATTCCTCTTCTGATACTCCAGTAACCCCAGCAGCAATTCTACCTGTTGAAAAGCTATTGTCTAATATTTTGGCTCTTTGTTATCCTTGCCTTTCAATCACACTACAAAATACACTCAGAAGAAATTTCAGAGCAAATGACTGGCAAATTTACACTCCCTCCTGCACTAATCTCTTTGTATTAACTGCAAACACACTATCAATGTACCAAAACTCAACCTACAAAATCAACCTAAAATTTATTTTCCAAATCATCACTAACAAGTTGTCCTGGTTTTGTTAAAAACAAGTTTCTCTTTTAGTGAATTGGCCTGTCAGCTAAAGCTTCATATTAACTGCATTTTCCTGGAGAACCAGATACATGTTTTGGTAAACATAGCAATGGAATGCGAAGTTATTGATAAGCATGGATGCACTTCTCGGAGTATAACATCCCATTCATGTGAATACTTCATATAAAAGTGGGAGATCACAAGGATCTCATCCCTTTTCCTTATGGCCAACATTAGGAGAGGACCTTGCTAGTCGTCCCTGCGAACTGAGGCCCAGTGACAGAATGAATCCAGCTCCGGTTGGCTGCAGAGTCCAATCCAGGACTTCAGGTGCCGGCTCTGCAGTTGCTGGGACTTTCAAGATTGGTTTTGTATATTTTGTATTATTTTCTCTATTCTTATCAATAGCATTAGTAAAACATTTTTAATTTTTCCAACTCTCTTCTCTCTGTCCTTCTTTCCCTCCGGATCACCTGTCCTTAGTGGGAAGGGGGGAGAGGGAGGGGCTGAAGGGGGAAAGTGAGGGGAGAGAGGGTTAACACCACATCTGCCATGGTTTTATTGTCACCCCGCAATCAAAACCTGGACACAAGTATATGACTCTACCTCAGTCCTTGGGACAAAAATGCAATTATCTTGGCAAGCACAGAGCTAAAGCTGTGACAGCAAATCATTTGGTGCCCATGCCAAACTTATTGCAGAGACTGTGCATCAGAGCCCTTGACACAAGCTCAGGCCCTCGGTGACAGGCGAGCGCAGGACTGGTGTGATCAGAGCATAATCACAGGGCTACTCTATCACCTCCCGCAAATAATGTCAGGATATTGTGTTTTCCCAAAAGTTCTACTTACTTGTGAAAGAAACTGTTCATTTTGAGCTTTCCTCCCCAGGTGTTAAAAGAAGAGATGAATTTACAAAACAGAGTTTTTGTTAATATTTAAAATACTGTTTGTGAGACTACATGACTTCTCAAAAATTTCAGGCAATATTATAATGGACCTTAAATCCATTCTGACTCTCATGTTTTCAGAGATGGCAAATATTTTTGAGGAATGAGTATCAGTAGTGTAATCTTCTAAACTGTCAGATAAAGAGCAATATTTACAAAGGTAAAGTATAACTGTAGTTTAAATACCCAAAACAAGAAAGTTTTATTCTGATGCACTGCCTCAAGAGATTTCTAAAACTACAGTATGTGTCCCCAAAAATGGCTTAAAATTGCCTAAAAAGGGACCACACATAGACCAACAGTGCAACCAGTGCAGACTAAGCATTGTTCAGAAGCTGACTGTTAACCAGCAGACAGAAAACTCACCACATCCTATTGATAAACTGGGGTTCAGGTATGACACATACCAGTAGCAAAGGTTTTGTATTTGATAATGCAGCTTCAGAAAGACTCTATGTCATGAGAGGGAAATCAAGCAACAACTTAATACAGAGAGTAGCAAAATTCAGAAACATTCAGAATTCTGTACAGCTGTTAAGGGATGGAGGAAGGATAAGGAACTTGCTGATAGCAGCTCTGCAACCGCATTGTGTAGCAATAATATACCTATACAAGCATTATAAATAAAACAAGTCTATACTGTAATGAAGGAAAAGAAATGCATGCAAGGTCAGTTAAAAAATTCAAGATCAAGGAGAATATACAGATTCCCGACAAATAGGGTGTACAGTTGGCCCTGTTAATTTAAACTGCAAGCTCCAAAAGATGACTCCTTAGATTATGGAATCCTCTAGTTCATTATATAGACTTTCCAGTCTTTCAGATCACTACCCTGACCAGAGCTCTGATTTAATCTCTATTACAAACTCTTCAAACACCTACTCTCAGAATCAACTCGAATATTGTTGCCCTGTTATTTTTTTCCTCTTAGCACTTCATATGACAAGAATAATCTTCTGATCTATATATACATTAAGTTCTTTGAGAAATTTGTAAAACAGCAGTGTTCTGCAAAGTTATCACAACAGATCTGGCTGTGGTCATGACACTGTTTTCTTAATTTTATAGGTTGTCTCTGTGCTTTTAGATTAAATAGGGTTTCTGCTTGCATTGACTAAATTGATATGCTACAGCGTCACGGAGGGATTTAGACATTTAACCACCTCTTTAGACATCAGACGCCACCATGGAAGGCCACTGCTAAGGTCCTCAGAGTGTCCACCTCTACAAAATGCCTGTATGAAATAGCCGCCCGCCAGCAGCATTTAAATACACTGTCAACTGCTGACAACATCAAGCTCTCTTGTGTTTCAAAACAAACATGCAAAGGTCAAGTGACTGCAAAATCAGGCCTCAGAGGTGACGGTGACAAAAGCATGAAAGCAAAGGTGAGCACATACGTGTTTTATTACAATCAGTAGTTGTTAAAGAGTCCTGTTCCGAAATCCCATCACTTCCTTTACTGAGGACAAGGTCCTGAATTTGACTCTCCACACTTCATGTCAGGCCATCTACTTGGGATGCTGAATTCCTCAACACTTAGCGGAACCCGATGCTGTATTCTTTTATATTTCCAGCCCCCTCCAAGTCACAGAATCACAGAATGGTTTGGGTTGGAAGGGACCTTAAAGACCATCTAGTTCCAGCCCCTCTGCCATGCATATTTGCCTACTCACATATTTAGAGAACAACCAGTCAAAAGAAGCAAAACAGATATATATTTAAAAAACCATTTAGAAACCAAACCAGCATATGTTTAAAAAGAAAGGGGGGGGGGGGGGGGAAGCACACAGTGAAGTCACTTGCTATAGAAAACTTTAGAGATATTCAAAGAAGAAAATTATGTTTCATTTGAAACCCTGTACAATTTTAAGCACTGTTTGGGGGAAAAAAAAAAACAACAAACCACCAAGATTTTATAAAACTGAATCCAAACTATTTAACTATTTCATTAACACACAATAATTGTAATAGCACCACTGCTATGTCATTACATGAAAGTTGATAAAACCTTAATCTGAAACATTCTAAATGAAGTTCAGCTGAAATGTGAAAATCTGGTTTCAAATGCAGATAAGTTACTAAATATAAAAAAGCAACTGTCCTCCCAGCTACAAAAATGTATTTTCATTAAATGTATTTTCATTTGTGTTTTTGATTTATTTTCACTTCTTTTCACCAAACCCTCATTTTCTCAGGGGTATTCTGGAGGGGAAAAGTAATATTTACATCTTTCCAAGTTAGAGATTAAAAGACAAAGCAATTAATTTCAGGAACTATTGCAAGCAGTGGGACTGCAAGAGGATCATCTTAATATTCACTGAGAAATCCTCCAGTCCCGGGGGGAGAAACTTACAAATATAGCTCTAGAAACCAAGCAGACCGCTCTCCGGCCCGGCCGAGGATGGAGGACGGGGGGAAGGAGGGGAAGCCCCGGGCCGCTGCCCCGCCGGAGCAGCGCGGCCCGGGCCGGGGGCGGCGGCCGGGAACAAAGCGGCGGGGAGGAGGGGAGGGAGGCGGGCCTGCGGGCACAGCGCCAGGGCGGGGCTCACCCGGGCCTGTCGCTCCAGCTGCGAGTGGAGGCTGGAGCCCTTCAGCCGCTGCACGATCCGCGCTATGGTGAGGGAGAGCCCGCTGTCCGGGTCCAGCATCGCGGCGCCCCTGCCCGCGGGCGGGCTGCCGCACCGGGCCGCGCTCACCGCCGCACCCCGCCCCGCTCAGCGGCGTTACCGGGCAACGGCGGCGGCGGGGCTGCTCCTCCGCCGCGGCGTCCGGCTGGAAAGCGCCGCCTCACAGAAACGTTCCCCAGCGCCTGTGGGGACCGGAGCGCGGCAGCGCGTCCTCCGCCGCCCGGTGTGGCGTAGATCCCCGCGGCCCCTCGGAGCTCGGCCCAGGCGGGCTGTGCCCGGAGCCGGGGAGACGCCTCGGTGGTGTCTCCGATCGCCGTTTCGCCCCGGGCACCCGGCGGCCTTCCTGCGCCCGCCATGGGCCAGATGAGGGTCACCTAAAGCTCTGGTGAAAGCTTCACGCGCTGCTTCTGTGTCCGACATAAACATTTATAATGTATCATTACTAGAAAGGAAGCCAGAAATAAGTGTAAGGAAAGCCTACGAGTGGGTCTTGGGCTTTGGCTGCACAGAATGCCAGCACCTGGCCATGTTGGTGTTGGGACATCCAAACATGCCTGGGGCGCTGCTCTGCCCTTGGCTTCTGCATACAAAAGTGTCCTTGTCCCCAGTCTGTGACTGCCTCAGCTGTACCTGCGTGCCCAGCCGCTCACCTGGCTGAGGGGCTTCATGACAGGAGCCCACAAAGGCATTTCTAGCTGCTGTTGCTCACCACCTGTAGGACCAGGTGGACAGTAACTGGCCGTGAGCATTCCAGATCTGTCTCAATAACAAGTTAAATAATACCTTACATCATCATTACTCACGGCTTAATTCACCTGTCTGGCTTTGCCTTGGGAAGAACTAAGCTTTCTCTTACAGTCAGCTATCGCACCTCAGCTGAGCTGCTGCCATTGGCAGCTCAAGGCAACTGCTTCTTGAATTGCTTCTCAGCTGGAGCTGACAGTGAAAGGGCTTCAAACCCACTTCAATGCAGTCAGTAAGTTTAGCTTAAAAACATCTTTAACTGCAATTTAAGTGGCTTTGCCACTAGTGTGAGGTAGCAGGATTAATGTCATTACAGCTTGAGACACAGTTTAAAATTCTGCTTTTAAGGCCTGATGTGTGACATCCAGATGGTGTGAACAGCAAATTCAGCCCCAAGGTTCCTTTCTGTGTGCTTCCTGAGGGACACTAGTTGACCTGTTCTCAGGCGAAGTTTTATTGCACTCTTGACTCTTACGCCATCCACTCACCATGCTGAGGCTCAGTACCAGGAGCTGACACAGCCCTCATTTAAGCCAAGCAGCTGTGTGGTACTATGTGCATCTTGTTGGGTGGTGTAAATGCAAGGAACTTTAATCCACTTAGTCCTTCAGGAAAAACCTATTGCTATGTGCATCAGTAATGGGACCACGTAGTCAAATTCTCACTTAATAAACTAATTTACTAAGCCAAAATACTAATTTTGAAAATCCCAGAATAATTAATAAATAAACTAAGAGAGTTCAGGGAGATAACATGGCAAATCTGATCACTGACTTCCAAAGCCAAGCCTTAATACTCATTTTCAGCTCTGAGGATGGCCATACCCCTTTGTAACAAGGAATGTTTCAAGATTCTGAAACATCAAGTTGCAACTTTTTCACTGCTGAGTGATACAAATGTAAGGAAATGAAGATAGATACCATTAGTAAACTTGCTAGAAAAAACAACTAGATATACAACTAGGTATAAACTAGGTATAAAATGCACCTGAACTTATCTGCAATCTCTTTTGACTTACCTGTGAGCATCTCTGGAGGAAAAGTTTAAAGAAGAATAGAAGATCAAAGGGAAAAGTTCTTTAACCAACTGTAGAAAAACCTGAAAGAGTTGCTTATGCAAACCAAAACACTGAGAAGCGCTCAGTTCTCAATTCATGGAGACAACGGAGAGATCAAATACCCAGTTGTCTACCAATGCCTGAATATCTGTTCTGATTTGCACCAAGTTTTGTGTCTGTTCTGCACTCACATGCAAATGTGAAGTTAGGGGAAACAGTAAGCATGTTTTATATCTCTGTGTGTTGGGGGTTAATGAAATATTTGCCAACATTCCCAGCTGAACAAGCATAATAAGATAAGCACATGCAGAAAACCAGGGCATGCAACTAAGCTCCACAGCTCATGTCTGTAAGTCCAGGGGTTTACATTGCAGCTGCAAGTGTGAGGGGAAGCCCTCCCCTCTTGCTTGGCACAGTCCTCAGCAGCATTTTCTTTTCCATTTTTCGAAAGAATTTGTGGACTGCCACAGGGATGACAATATTATATTGCATTTGACAAGTGTGTTATTTATCAAGACTGCTTGATATGTGGGGACTCAGAGGTTGGGCACATTCCTACTGGTTGCACAACATGGTGTTTTGCTGTTTTCCATGCTGTGATCTGCAGGCACCACATTCAGTCAGATCGCAGGTGATGGAACAGGACAGAAACCACGACACCTTGCTGGTTAGAAGTGTCAGTTCCCCCACTCCTGGGGAACACGGGGAAACAATACATCAGGTGAATTTCATGTGCAATGCATAGGGCTTTGCAGGTCTGCAAAAGCCATCCTTATCTCTATAGGTCAATGAAACAGGAAAAATAGCTAATGTCAGCTGCAGATGAGTAATTTCCTGCAGCTACCTACCTCTGTTTGAAATCTGCCTTAGTTTGTTGCCCCCTGCATGTGCACATCTGTCGCTCTTCATTCCCTGTTTTCCTGGGCTATTTCCAGTCTGGTTTCCTTCCTCCTATGCACTGGCTTTCTCTTTGGTCAGTTTCATCTGCAATACGGATAGGAAAACTTCTTGTAAGTGCCCATCAGAGAAAGAAGCAAGGCAGCAGAAAGATATCATCTTTACAGCATCTCACTGAGGGCTGTTAACAGCTTCTTGTGTATTCTTACCATATCCAGTTAAGAAATCTTGTGCTTGAGTGCATGCTTCTTTTTCTGTTTCCTTACAAGGAGCTTACTGCATCACAGCTTGAGAAATACAGGGTCGTTGTTAGAAAATATCACTTAAGTAACAGACACTGGCAGAAATCCCAGCCAACCCGTTAGCCTGTGCCCCTGCTATCACATGACTACTTTAACTTGGTTCATGTGATAAGTGACAATTACTGCTTTTTCATCATGATTTTACTTTTAAATTACAAGTAAGCAACTGCAGTACAGTCAGCCTAAGATAGTTTTATGATGTCCAGTACAACATACCACAGGTAGCTTGCTGGTTTAGCAGAAGGTCTGGTGGAGGTGTCATTGCTTTTCTGCTTTGTTTTGGGTTGTTTTGTGGTCTTTCCCTCTCTTCCGCACACTGAGGAATACCAGTTCAGTTCCCCATTGAATTCCACCTTCATTTACAGCTGCAGTTCTCCACAGTGCTATACCTTTCTTTACTGCATTTTCTGTCACATTGCTGCTGTTAACGGTACCTGATACTGGTATCCCAAGTGTCTTTTGTTTATTTGCCACTTCAGGTCTGGAAAGCATCAAAAATTTGGCAAGGGAAAGACAAAAATTACATAGTGAGTATCTGAAATATTTCACCCGTATTCTCTCCCTCTTTTCCCTGGTAGGTTTTCGATTGAGAAGAGGATGTGAAGCAATAGACACATTGTACTGCTCTATTTAAGGCCACATAAGATAATATTCTAATGCTTCTAAATTATTCTGAAGATGAGTTTATTTCCTAGAATGTCAGTGAAGTCAGGAAAATGGAAAGGCATCTAAAGGATGCATGAGTGTCTGGAAGCTTGGCTTTTTCCATACAGCTGTGTTAGCTGACCTAATAAAAACCAGGGCTGTCCGTAGGTATCACCAAAAGAGGCAGTTGACTTATATGGCAGGGTAACGGGTGAGGGAAGTTAACAGAATCCCAGCAGCATCAATGAAATCCCAGCTCCTTCAGTCAGCTGCTCACAAGGCACTCTTCCCCATAACAATTCACAACACTTGTATTGGCCTCATTCCCCCTTCATCTTTCATTCTCTTTCTGTTAGAAACACCAAGTCATGAAGAGCCCTCTTAGGGCTGCATTCTCTGCTGGGGGAGCAGGGGAGGGACTGGAGTTGGGACACTGCTCTTTACCTGTGTGGGGTGGGTGCATTATGCAGGGTGGCACGGTGAGGAATAAGGGATGATGCAAAATAGGACTAAGCATGCAATCGTTGTCACCCATTACTGTAGATAAACCACTTACCTTTCATTGACACCCTGAGTAATAGGGGGTTAATGCTGTCCAGGGCAAGCTACATGTCACGTTCACCCTGATAATGTATCATAAATTTTGTGTAGATCCCCAAGTTGTTCCCTTTCTTTGTGCTACATGAGACGCTGCCAGCATGTGAAATCTCTAATGGCAGACTGGATCACGTGTAAGGAAACCTTCCACACCATTTTTTTTTTCTGACAAAACGAAAGGATAAGACATTAAATGGAAAACAACAAACAAACAATAACAAAACATGTCAAACAAAAGCCACATACGTCCTACCCATCCCCAAAGGCCCCAGAATATTTGTTCCTTGAGACAGGAAAAAAGAGCATTTTTATTGCCTCTCAGGTAAACTGGATTTTTTGTTCTCGGTGGTTTGGATTTTTTTCAGCTAAAAAGCTGCTCCTGTCCAGACCTTCTTTTATTCTTCCTCCATTTGGAATTATTTTAGCTCCTAAGGGTTTAAAATCCATAATCTTGATCCTCCATCTCAAGCCATCAGCAGATCTTCACTTGTGAACTAAAGCATCAGGTTCAAAAACTGCTCAGGATTTCTCATCCAAGCAGGTTATTTCAGAGAACATCTTAGTCAGGCCTTTGCTCAGTGTGCTCACTCTTTGTCTTAGACTAATGTGTTTTAAACTTTAGTCTTAGTTATGGGACAATCCTGCAAACTTTATAACATTCACTGGTTTCCTTGTGCAGTTGGAACCACAACATATTGTTTGAAGCTGGAAACAGAGAGGTGAGACAAACAAGAAATTTCTGTCAGTGATTCAACCCTCTTCATTTTCAAGCTTTATTCAAATTATTGCCCAAAAAGTTACAGTGTATATTTTGACAAGTTTCAGTACTTTATTTAAAATAATCAGTTCCTGAGGAGTAATAAGATTTTTTTGCCCAAATAATACGGGTGCAATCTGAAGAATGTAGGAAGCTTAGATGATGTATCTTCAGTTATCAGGGGAGAAAACATCTCTTATTGCAGACTATTGTTCATGAGTAGTAATATATTTTATCTAATATGTGGCTGAACTTGAGAGCTAGACTTTGCCTGCCAATGACGTGAAGAATTATCAGTCTAGTTTTAGGAGTTTCACATTGCTTCAGTCCTTGATTTTAGGTACTTTCCTACCAGACCTTGGCTTTAGATAGGTATAAGCCTAGAGAGGATCATGTATCTCACGTCATAATATCTATTTCTGGTGCTTTTTCATAGCATTGCTGAGTCATATAATAGCAGCAACTGTGACTTATCAGATATGCAAAACAACCAACATACACGAAGTACCTAATTTTTCTAGTGTTTAGTCCATTTTTCATATGTTTTATTATTAAGCAAGTGGCATGGGCTTTAGCAGTAACATTCTGTATCTTCTGGTTTGTAAAATCCCATGTGTACATTTATCATGTATTAAAATATAATTATCCAGAAGTAGGATTTCTTGGGATTAAAACAGAAATGAAGCCCATGGACCTAGATCAGTTTTGAAGAAAAACACATGCTGAATCAGAAATGCAGTTTATATACTGAGCTGTTTATGCACTTTGTGTATGGCATATATTTTTAATCTTAGTTTTAAATTTTATATTCACCTTTCAGGAGGTCTGTTGGGAAATTTACAGAACTATTGTACATATCCAAACTGCTTATCATGTCATTAACGAAATGAACCACTGGGTAAAGGACAGGCTGACAGGAAAAGTGTAAGTGAGGAAAAATCCTGTTTAGTTTCTCATTCCCCAAACTATTCAGGGAAATGAAATTTACTGCCTTCTTGATAAGTAAGCTGGATTTCATCAAAGGAATATCAATTTGTACTGCCAGTTTCTTCTCAAACAGCATTAAATCTGGAAGGCCTTGGATATTTAGTAACACATGAGACAACAAGAACAGGTTTCCTATAATTTTAGGTTGGATAATATTGTATGTGATCTACCACCTACTCCTTCTTAAAACGGAAAATCAAAATGTATTTAGCAATTAATATAATGATCTGATTCTTTAGAATTTATCTGAGTATTTCTCACACAATCCAATTTTAAATTTCTAGCCTTCTCTATAGAAGGTCTTGTGAAGAAGTTATTCCAGTAGGAAATTACTCAGTTTAACAGCTAGTGAAATAAATAGAGCTTTACTTTTTATTTTGCCAGAGCATCCAAATTTTAACTTCTCATAACAACTTTTATGAGCAGTCTTCAAGAATTAATTGAAGACTTTGGGAAGGTCTGTCTTTACAAAGTATAAAATTGCAGCTGGAACTTCTGGCTTTCTGACTGAAATGTAAATGAAGAGATAACATCACTGTAAGATTATGGTTTGTGCAAGATTATACTTCTGATACTGCTGCGTTTAAAACCAGAGTGAGTGAAAGTAGAATCTGGGGGCATTTCACTAACATCTCACTTAATACATTTTAAAGAACCCTTTACTTGCTCCAGCAACTTCAATAAGCAAACACTGCTAAAATAAAATACTAGTTGTTATGGATCTTTTGTCATGATCTCATCAGAAATACCTTTCCTACTTCAATTTATTCATTTTTCCCACATTGCAGGATTGCAAAATGAATGCACTAGAATAAAAGGAGAAGAAAAGAAGAAATAAGGTATCCAAGAAGTGAGACAGTAGTAGCCACAATTTGTATGATCTGTGCCTGTTTTGTGCTGCTTTGTCTGTACAAAGCTCGCTTAACACCAGTGCAATTGATCACAGAATGGGCCAAACCAGTATGCATGAAACTGCAAATGCAAGACTTCTGACACACACAAAAAATGATTAAAATCTTCCACATTAGTTGCAAATTTTCAAATGTTTGTTAAAGCAAAATTGACAGTATTTCATATAACTTTTCTGTAGACAAAGATTATCTCTCAAAGATCCATCTTCTGATCTGTTTGTCTGATTTATAAGCCTCTGGGTATTTGGGGATACCACAGCATCCTAACTGAGCCTGGCTCTATCAAAATGTTAATGTAGAGAATTCAGAACAGAATTTGTCCTTAGACTTTTGTTTCTCCCTTCTTTTGAGAGCTGAGTCTTCTCCTTGGCAGCTTTAAAGCAGTCTTCTAATGTAAGCAAAGACTAAACAATCAAAATGAATTTAAAACTTACATACTTTCAGTCGCATTAACTCCCTGCACAATGTAATGTTGTATAAACATGGGCAAATAGTACAAACTAACTATGGGAATGGTTCCTCGGAGTATGTTTTCTTAAGAATTATATAGACAAAAGCATGGCAAATAAGGCAAATACTACTATCGTTTAACAGCCCATCTATGCTGAAACTATGGAAATTATTATTTTCAGTGTTTCAGTGTTCAAATAATGTTTTGAAATCACTCTGTGTGGAAATACTGTCAAATACTCCCAGGACAGCTTAGCTCAAGAGTTGAAATAAATCAGAGTATTTGTTATCACTATGGGCTTGACCTAACTCTCTCTGTTTCTCAAAAAATTGTAAGTGACAATTTTCTATATCCAGTTGTTGGATAGCATTAGGCCTATCAAAGAAGTCCATACTGCAAAGATAATTTGGTTAATTTACAAATAAAGATAAACATTCCAGAAATGAAGACCTAGAACAGAACTTCAGCTGAGGTAAATTGTCTTCACTCTCAAAGGTCCCCTGCACCTTGTCTTACTTCATTCAATAATTAGTCCAAACTGTCAGCTAGCACAGTTCCAGTTAAGCAAAAAACTGGCCTGGAGATTGTCACAGTAAAAGAACAAGAGTCAAACAATAAAATACTTAGTTGTGTACAAGGAAATACATAGCCATGAACCTAACTTAAAATCTTACTTTCATTCTAGGAGCCCCAAAACTAGAAATGGACAACCCATTCTTTCACTGCCTGAGTACCTTTCCATGCAAAACCATGATGATGGAAAACCAGCAAAATTCTAGACATCACACAATCGTTTGCTTTTCTTTTTATTAGATCAGTATCCCACTTGGGTTAAGTGCTATCAAGGACAGAGTATTGTTTCTTTGTGGGATTTATAGACGATAGTAGCTCTCTATGTCGTACCAGCAGTAATGGTAGAAAGGTCTTCTAAAGGAGAGACATTTTGCAAGATCTCCTAAAAGTTTTCAGTATAGCTCTGGGTTTAGAAATAACTCTGGATAGGTATTTCATACTGCAGTCCTACTGCAAATACTTTATTTCCTGTTCTCTTTTTCTTATTCTTTACCCTCACTTCATGTTCCGAATTCTCTCAAATGACTAAAATTCGTACTCAGAATTCAGTTGTTGATAAGAGACTTGGCCAGATGTGTACTTTGGAAAAAGTAAGGCTGTGTATCCCACTTTAGCTACTGAATAATAGAGAATTCATCAAAATATAAGCAAATTGTATGTTCAATTTCTAGTACAGACTTGTGGAAATTTATGTCAAATCAGATGACTGCTGTTCATGGCAAGTTTATGATTCCTATAAAAACTGAAGATTTCAAGTACTACTGTTGTTGATTAAATGAATTCTTATGTAAATGTAATTTCAGTAGTTTTCTGATGCAGACAATACTTCTCTTGCTACACATAGCTTAGGTTCCCTTAAGCCAAGGATTAAATGATTCTTGGGAACTCAGATGCCAAGGAACAAATTTCAGTAGTATTAATTTAAAGGTATTTATATTCTGTTGCAGAAACTGATACTCCTCCAAAAATTTAGATGTCAGATCAGATGTCATGAAACACAAAGTAACTTCTCTGTGTACATAGTAAGCCACATAAACTTTGGAATCTTAAATTAAAACCGTGGCTTCAGACATGCTGGTACCAATTCACCCAATAATACGTCAGCTGACTTTCTCTATTTCCTCCCTACTAACTGCACAGCCAGTCCCTTAATGACTTAGTTGATGTTGTGAAGCTAACATCTCTTTATCTAATTCTGCGGAAATGTGGAAATCTATTTGATCCTAACGTCATGAGTATAGCGTGGCTTCTTTTGAGAGCAGAGCTGTCTGACAAATGTAGCACTGGACTAAGTCTGAAGACATTGCCTTCCTTTTCCTGACTCTTCCACCAGCCCATGGAGTGGCCCGTGCCAAATATTTCACTTTCCTGTGCTTCGTTTTTCTAATCTTTAAATTGAAACTCATGGTGGCTGCAGTTAACGTAAGTAGCTTCTTTCATATACTTCTGTGAGATCTACTAGTGAAAATCTCTAGCAGTAAACCAGTAGTGCCTCTCTCATGTGCTGAACTGAAATCTTAAAAAGAAAAGACTACAGCTCTCAGCTGTTACAGTTAGAGGTTTATTTAGCAGTCCGTTCCAGTTTTGTTGCTGAAATTACAAGCAATGGGGGCTGTTTCTGGTGGCAGCCCCTGATCTTTCATCTGTTTGTTACAAACCATGCCACAACTGTACCTCAGAAAACAATCTTGGGCAACTGGTACCTTAGAACATGTGATGGATTCTCACTTTGGCCGGTGCTGGTCTGTATGCAAAAATGTAGTCAAATGAGCCTATTAATGGTACTAACGCCTGATAGTGTTAATTAAAAAAAAAAAAAAGTGACCTCTTGGGCCATGTATTAATGATGGTAAATTGGCATGTGGTTCTAGCATCCACAACACAAGAGTGTGCGGGGCTATTTCCTTGAATCTCTAGCTTGAATCCTGCACTGCTTTTTCTGACGAACTAATATATTCACAGAGGGAAGAAAAACATAGGGCTGTACAACCCAGTGTATAGCTTACAGAAGAAACAAGCATGTTTTAAAAATATCTGTTTTCTTCTTTCATGGGTTTCTGTTTTTTCTCATAAGCACTTGTGCATCAGTTATGGTAAGCCATGAAAAAGAAAAGGGTTGGCTTCAGTTGTTCAGTGAGCATTGTTACAACTACTGCCCTCAGTTTTAACAGTAAGATGGCCAGGTATATGGAGAGAAGAAATGCAGCTGAACCTAGTGCGTAGCGATCTCTGGAGCCAAACTGAATTTCTGGTTGTTCTTTCACCTGGGAAACACACAGAATCTCTAATATAATTATAAAATTAGACCTGAAGAATTATGGAGACAATATGCTTTACTTGTCCTGTTCATCAGTGAACCTTGAACGTTGTACAAAAGTCACAGCCATCACCTGGGAGGCCTCGTTTCCTCTCTTCTGAGGAAGATGGTATGACAGGCTGACTGGATGCCCATGAAAGCATCAGGGCCAGCTGCGACGTGTCTCACAGCTATGGTGGGTGGATGATACTGCAAACATCCAACAAGTTCAAATAATATGAATTTGTGCTTCAGAAGAACGAACAGTGGTCACCCCCAAAATTGTTTAAAAGTTACCTTGAGATGTGTCCAGATCAAGTATCATCCATCAAGACCTGTGGATTCTTCCAGGCATTTATTAAGCTACATGCCACAGCCGTGTCATACATGACCACTGGAGATGCATATTGCTTGCCTTTGATCCCTTCTACAGTTGGTGAATGTTATTTCAGAAATTACTGATGGTACAACAGGGTGTTCTGAAGTAAATTTCATCCTTAGTGCTATTGAGTTCAGATGAGCATGATATACACCGGTCTTGATTTCAATTACTTCAAGATAATGATCAGACTCAAGCTCAGATCACCTTGAAAAATATTAAATTAAATGTGTTCTTGAGAATTTTTTATGTTCTCCAAAAGTGTGGCCTAATCCAGATCTCCCTGTAGTTTGTATCTGTGTGAGTAACTCCACTGAATCAGCGGCCTAATGCCAGTGTAACCTTGGCAAGTGAGAACAGAAGTAGACTACTACTTTCCATATATATTTCTCCTAATTAATTTATTTTATTTCACTTGCCAGGACAAAAAACAGCTGGCAACAAACCCAAAATTTTTTGTTGGTTTGAGAACAAAATAAAGGTAAGCTTTTCCAGAGTCATCATTTTACAAGTGAAGTTTCTCTTTAAATTTAAGTAATGATCTTTGTTAAATTAATGAAAAAACAGAACAGATTCATATTCTTCAGGAAAAATGAATGAGGCAAATATAAATGGATGTGTTTTGGTTTGGGATGAGAAAAGCATTATACACATAGCATGGAATGACAGACCGCAGCAACTGTTTTGGCTGCAAAGCCAGTGTGTTTGGTATTTGACATTAAAGGGAAAACAAGAATTAAGACAAAAAATTAATATAATATATATAATATAATATAATATAATATAATATAATATAATATAATATTATATAATATAATATAATATAATATAATATAATATAATATAATATAATATAATATAATATAATTATAATTATATAATTATATATAATTATATATATATTTTATATATATAATTATATATAATATATAATTATATAATTATATAATAATAATATAATTATAATATAATATAATAATATAATTTATTGTGGATTACCAGGCCTCGTCTTTGAATACAGGGAAAAATATTTTTATACTTTTCTCTAAACTATCTACACAGGCAGACTATGGTACCAAAATTATTTCTTAATTAACAAAGCCAATTTTGTCAATAAGGTAGTGTTGTTAATAAAGAAGACAACTCAAAGGAAGTTCTTGCCTAAAACTTCCAACATCCCAAATAATGCATTATTAACTTCAAGTGGGACAGACATTCAGGTCTTTGTTTTTCCTATGTAATAAAAGTACATCTGTGATTAGCAAGCTTTTCATTAAAACAGCAGCCTTTTTTTCTTTCTCTTACAGCTTGCAGGGAGACAATGAGATGATACTGATCTGCACAGAGAACAATCTATCGTGCAATTAGCAAAATGTAGAGAAATTATGTTAAAAAGGCAACTCAGAACTGTCCAAACATTAAGATTATTGGTTGATTATTTGAGTGAAAAAAAAAATGGGAAAAAAAAAAAGCCTAGAAAAACAAAACTCTTTGATCTTAATATGTTTCATACAGAAATCTACTCCAAAAGGGGAGTCTGGAGCTCATAGCAAATTCTTATTTATTTAGTCTGGCAGTTTAACCAGCAGACACTGAATCCAGCTCAGCCCAGAAGCAGATGGTATTCATCCAGAACTTCTAAAGGAAACAGTAAAATTATTAAACATGATGTGTAACCTCTTGCTTAGACCTACACTATTGCCAGAGAAAAAACATTACACAAATGTGATACCAGTGTTTAAGAGAGGCTCCAGGGAAACGAAACCCTTGGAATTACAAACCTGTCTGTGAGCCTGGCACCCATAGAAGGGGCACTGGTGGGGATTGTAGTAACGGATAAAAATCTCTGGACATGTGATCTGCCCAAACTTTGTAGAGGAAGGCTACACCTTACAGATTTAGAGATCTGAGCATGTGAACAAGATGATCCAGTTTGTTTAAACAGTAATTACACAGTTGTTGGGATTTGCACTAGCTAGCACCCCCTCACTTGTCCTGCACGTGCTTTTGGTTGAAATTAGTACCCTCTGGAGTCAACCATGGCTTGATACTTATCCCTCAGCCTTCCATGTCTGTGCTGCATATGCTGCCTCCCACCACCACCCTGTCTGCTCATTTGCTGTCTGCAGCATGTGGCTGTGCCAACTGGCTTCACAAAGCAGGCCATGTCCAAGGCCATTTGGCCCATTTTGCATTTCTGCAGACTACACGAGGCCTCTGGCCATGGCTGCTGGACCTGAATGGCTTCAGCCCTCTTGCATGTGCTGAGGAAGCAGTGGTGGGCCCATCCCTTGGGATGGGGCTAGGTGATGGACTCCGACTGCCATGAGGAAGCTGGTCCTTCACACCTTCCCGCATACAGCTGAGACTGATGTCTGGGACATGGATGGGTTTTTTAGTGTTTTTTTGCAGTGTCCTGCAGGCTGGCCAGTCTCTCACCCCCTTAAGAGCAAGGAGGTTAGTAGGACCATGCAGTGGTATGTACCACTGATGACCAGCTGCACCCATGACCCCCAGAGGTGAAGAACATTATGCCAAGTCCTCCACAAGAGCCTACTGCTCTCTGTCAGTTCAGCCTTTTCCACGTGGCATGCTCATGGCAGCCTTATCTACACACAGCCTGGTACTGCCACTCCCACCACCAGTGGGCTTGCAGTGGGAAGACGTGAATGGCAAGAGATGAAGCCATCTGCTCACATGTAAGTCAGGACAATAAGCCTGACAAATGTCATATTAATTTGCACATACAGAAAAAGTGAGCTGCAATGCAAACATGGCTCTGGGCTACCTTTACGAAGCAATGAGTGATTCAGTGGTGGCAGTGCTGGTAAAAGTCTTAACAATTCAGTAGAATACATGCTGAGTTTTTCAATGACTTGCATGTGTGCATCAGGCTTTGTGTTCTGTTTCTTTAACTTAAAACATTATTCCCTTCTGCTGTGGGCACAACACACATCACTGAGCTGCAGTATCATTTCTTACTTTGTTTCTTCATTGCTTCTTTAGGCCTGGGATGATTTAACACATGACAATCAACATTCACTGACAGTCCTGAAAGACTTATCTGGGCTGAGGGAGCAAATTTGGTATGGATTTTCTTGCCAGAAAGAGCTAGGAGAATCATGGAAGCAGGAGTTCAGGAGCAATTTAAGACCATGGACAAGTAGAGTGTTGTTCTGGAGGGAAAGAGGGAACAGCATGATTAGAAGATTGGAAATAAAAAGTAGGAAAGAAAAGTAGGAGTGAAAGGCAATTCTGAATGGAGCCCCACAGGAAGCTTTGGTACAGCTGTTCGTCTCTTTCATAAATGCTCCAGAAAATGGGAAGAAGGTTTGAGGTAGAAGAGTTTTCTGCTTCTGCTAAGTCATTCAAGGAAAGGAGAAACAAAAACTGACTTGAAGGACTGCCGAAAGATCTTTCTGATAAAATGGGAGAACTAAAAATAACTGCAAAGCAGAAAACAATTATAACTTTTCATGAATAGTGTAGGGCTCTAAACTAGATATTACTATGCAGGAGAGAGACTACTGAATTTACAGTAGGTTATTCCACAAAAACATCAGTTCAATTCTCAGTATTCATAATAAAGGTAAATAGGATTACAGGAATTATTAGGAAAGGAACAAAGGAAAAAACAACACAAAACCACAATGTGCCATTATTTAAATTCTAGGTTCATCTTTATGCGTTAGCATCTGTGAAATACTGTAGAATAACTAGAAAAGATTTTGGACCTGGGCCACAATGCTCATGGAATGTAAAAATTGCTTGTTTACAAGGAATGAACAACCAACCTGATGTTCTTCAGATATGACGAAATTGTATCAGGTACATAGAAGTTAACTTCAGAATGATAATTCACTGTCTGTCATGATACAGTGGAGAGACAGTGTATTCTCTTTGACTGCAACGATCCCCCTAATTATTCTCCTAATCTTGTCTTCCCTCCTGATCACTAAATATGTGTCCCCCAGACCTCCATTCGCTCTTTTTCTTCTCTTCTTTTTAAGCAGATCCTGGAGAGTTCATGGAAGACTCTATGCATCCAGCTCAGCAAGTTTGGAAGCCCAACAGATGATAAGTGCACACTGTCAGTCCAGTCTATATTTGACAACATGAATAAAAATTAATCCTTAGTGTACCGTTGCTTCCTCAAAGTACAGGAAAAACCAAGCTGTAACTCACCAGAACACCAGCAATTAACCTCTCACTGCAAAAGTACAGTGGTGCAACCAGTATAAAAGCTGTAGATTAAAAACTAATTGGGGGAGAATCCAACTCCAAATTGCAACACATCTATGGTAAATAAATAATACAGTAAATAATAATACTGCTAATATCAGCCATTCAACACAACTGCAACTGAAAACATACCAAATAATTTTCTCTAATGCAGATCTAATAGCAGGTGCCAAGAATTCAGAAAGATCTCTTCCACATTAAGAATGAGCCCAGAACAACAATTAGATATCTTGCTTATAGAAAGCCTCGAACTCCTTTACAAGGTATTTAATTCAGTAAAGGAATTGCTAAACACAGTTACCCAGCCTGTATTTTGCAGCAGGTCAGACCATCATAAGAATTGTAAATAATTATAATAATTTCTTTTGATACACAAAGATTTCTTAAATCTCAGAATCAGATTGAAAGCCCTAAAATTTGAAGACTTCATTGAAGTGAATTACATACAGATATAGAAAGCAGGATCAGTACCTCGAGTGTAAAGGACAGATTAGAAAGGCAAACAAAGGCTGCAAAATTTGGTCTGAGTTGGTTTGTCCTTGATTTTTCTTCTACAGAAAGTAATTTTCAAAATTACTTTGAAAGAGAAGTTGTTAACCAGAAGTTTCGGCTAGTCTGCATTTTATTATCTATGAAGAGGAGCAACAAAAGCAACCTAAGTGCAGTAGTTCTTTCCAAAAAGCATTCGTTATTTTTCCTGTGCATTACCACTACTAAATCAGTACCTGTCTTGGCTGCCATTTCGGCTGTTTGGGATATTATAATAATTTTAAACTGTCAGAGTGTATGTTTAGGAAAAACTTGAATAATTACAATTATATTCAAAACTAAAACAGTTAAAAAAATATGTATAATTCAGTGTGAAGTTAGTAATTTGAGTGGTTGATTAGTAACACCTGTAAATTTTGTAGTAGAAAATATATAAAAAAATTAAAGCTGAATTAGCTAGCTAAGAGAAAAATCTGGTTTCAGAGATGTTGTTGGTACCTAGTGTCCAGGCTTAATGCTCAGTCATTGCAGAAATGGAAACCTATTTCAACTTTCATTGCGTCAGTATGCTTGTCTCCCATTTTGAGATTCACAAGTGGAAAAATAAACCAGAACGTGTCACTTTGGATTAATTTCTTACCAGTGCATTACACCTTTGAAACTAGAATTGAGTCCTGCCGGACTGAATGTTTTTTTCAGCTGAGACATTCATACATTGTATAGACTAAGTGCCAGCTTGAGTCATTTTATCTCAGATTTTTAAAAGAAATGGAAAAAATGAAATTAATCTGATAAAGAAAAGATTATCTAGAAATTGGAACTTTAGGTGTAACTTTTCAATCTACTCTCCTACATACCTGTTCCCATTAATGGCATTATAAAGCAAAGCTGGGGAGATTGTATATCGACTGTAAGGTGACCTCACTTGTTATGAGGAACCAGTAATTGCCTTACCTATTTAAGTAGAAGACATTTTAGATGTGAAGTTTTCCATTGAGTTGTAGCAGGGATGCATTTATAATATTAATTTACATACTTGGCCATAAAAAAGCTGTATACTGGAAGTTAAAAGCCCATGACTCTGTGAAAACACCAGAGAGGATGATGTTTATGCATTCAAAAAGCAGAGTGCAGAAGAAAGACTTTCTTCTAAACAATCAAGATTGTTGTGTTTTACTTACACTAATGCGTTAGTAATGTAGTACAATTTATCAGTTCATTAAGTTTGTATTCACGTCCTTGCACTGAGAAGAAGTGCAGGCTTCTGCTTAAAATAACCAAGAATTTTGATAACATACTTTCATAAGGTTTGACCCCAGAACATTAAAATTAGTGAGTCTTTCTATTGACTTGCTGGGGTTTGGATCAGGCACGTACAGGGCTTTCATAAGAAGTTAGCACTTCACCAAGTGAGATAAATGTAACAGCTCTTCTTTTTCTGAGCACACCCAATCTCCAGTCTGCTCTGAAAAATATGAAGATAAGAATCATTTTGATGCAAGGCATGCAAAATGTTCACTATGTTCTTCTCTGCCCTTTTATTCAGCTACTGTTACCATCCTAAATGTTGTTGGTTGAGAGATGGATTTGTCACTCTCATCACTCACCGGTTGTGATTTACTGGTTGCGGTGTCACAGACTCCCTCTGAGAAATATTGCAGACACACGAGTAGCAGCAATATTGCAAGGGGTTAACGCTGTAATCTTTTTCTAGCCTATTTATAATCCCGACAGGAGTCCAGTAACAGGAGAGGGTGGATCTTAAAAAGTACCAGAGGGGATGTGTATGGATGTGCGTTTGTACGTGTGAGCGGGGATGTGCCACATGCTTTGCTTTTCTGAACTGCCTGGTCTGCCCACAGAATAAATCCTGTTCACTCTGAGCAGGACTCTGTGTGCTGGGTGCTCCTGACGGAGAGTTAGAAAAGCTTCATTGCACAACTGCCTCTCTTGTGTTTCTCCCGAAGATTTCATTCAGAAATGTATTTGTTTACTGAAGGAATGGGCAGATAGTAACAAACCCATCCTCTTCTTCCTCAAAGATAACCTGTGGATACTGAAGAATGGAAATAGTCGATGCAAGCTTCCTCGGGAACGGTACCAATATTACTGCTTTTCTGTGTGATATCATATTGGAAAATGACACTTTCTTCTGTGTGAATGATCCACCTTATCCTTCTAAAGGTATGTACAGAAATAGAGATTTTTTCAGGCAGTTTTAGTTCTAGCTGAAAATAGAGGAACTATGGAAAGAAACAGTTACACAAGGCTTTTTCTGTGAGAGAGTACAAAATCACCTGCTTGCTGATAAGTTAGAAAGAGAAACATGCATGAGAGAATTTAGTATGTATTGGTTTTCCAAGTTAAAAATTCAACCAGAAGAAAATTTGGATATAATGGAAAACTAAAACAGTAACACTATCGGGCACAACATATAAACAGCTCTGCTAAGGATATGGAGAAACATTATTTTTACCCCGAGCAATTAAATAACAATGGAGTTATCTTACCTGATACTGTGTATTAAAGTGAATAAATATTAATTTATAGCACTCTGAGGCTGAAAAAAATCCATGTATTAAAATATTTTTGATTGCTGTATCATTTCTTACTTCTGCACAAAGGACGAACTGCCATGGTAAGTGAGCAGCGCACACTAAATAGTGTGAGCAGAATGCGCTTTTAAGAAGTCATGTTTGGCCCTCCAAGTGGACATTGTCTGCTTGTGTTGTATTTTGATGTTATGCAATTCAGGTAGATCAGAATAAGTTTAAGAATTTCAGAACTTCCACAGATTTGATATTGGTGTAAAGACATAAACCTTAGTAAAACTAAATACAGAAAGGTTTTTGAAAATATGTATAGTGCATAACCGATTTTTTTTTCTTGTGACAATTTTCAGATCTGCATCAGATTATTCGGATTCTGCTGTATTGTTTGATATTTCTGCTCAGTGTTTTGGGGAACATTCTGGTAATTACAGTACTGATTAGAAACAAGCGGATGAGAACAGTCACCAACACTTTTCTGCTGTCACTAGCAGTCAGCGACCTGATGCTCTGCCTTTTCTGCATGCCATTCACCCTCATTCCCAACCTGCTGAAAGATTTTATTTTTGGTAGCGCTGTTTGCAAAACTGCCACTTATTTCATGGGTAAGTCTTGGAAGTTTATACTTACTTCGAAGATTGCTAAATGAGATAAGTGAGAAGGTCATTAAAGCAGTAAAAAGCCAATTGTTTCCATCTGCCATTGAACAGGTACTAAAATAATAAGGAAACAACTTAATAGTGCAGAACTTTGTGGTTCAGGTTCCCTCAGTACGATCCAGCAAAACACCTCTGTGGGTAGTTAAAATTAAGTGAGAAGTGTGTTGCACGATGAAGCTTTAATGAGGAGCCCAACACATGCACTTGCTTACCTATTGCTGGCAGGGTTATCAGCACTGTTCAGGTCACCCAGCAGAAATGACATGGTTGTACCAGCCTCACAAAGGGCAGATTTTGCTCACAAATTTTTGGTCTCAGTGATACATGGAAAAAAAAAGTTCCAAAATAGGTGTCATTTGTGGAACTGGAAGTTAGAAGAAGCACCTTTTGAGAAGAGACCATGTGTGATCAGAGCTCACCAGGAGACCGCAATAGACAGATACAGGTTTTAGAGGCTGACTTTAAGAAGCATCACTTTTATATACCTTGCCATGCCCCCTTTGGTTGAAAAGCCAGGGGTTTCAAAATGCCTGGATTATGTATGTCTGTACAAGCAATTTTGTCTCAGTTGTTTGTTTCTTTAAAAATAAATTAAAAAGTAATTAAAAAAATCACATTATGTAAGGTTTTTACTACCTTGGGAGATCCTCAGGTAGTTCCAGAAACCTCAGGTCTGCTTTCGAGCCGTGCCCTTGAGAACTTTGATGTAATGTGAAAGTACACACTTAAAGTGTGCGAATGGGAAATCAACATCTTTTTGTAGATAAAGCAAATAGATCTAAAGGCCATGTTTAAGCAATTATGAGGAATTGTTGCCACAAATACCATAAAACATTACTGAAGCATTGTAATCTTTCTCCTATTTCACACTGTGTAAATTACTTTATAAAACATCCAGTGAAATATTTTCAAACATGAAGTTTTTCATGATGAAGGTGTTTAAGAGTCAGAAACCAGGTATTTCCCATTAGGAGTTCAGGTTAACAGAGGCTTCAGCTGACAAACAGGTACTGACATCCATTGCATTATCTGTGCTCATTTTTTCATTTTAAGATGTAGGAAGACTTATTTTAAACTACAGATAATTTGTTTAAAGCAAACTGTAAAGATATTGGCATTTCATATTTTGACACACATTAGAACATTCACAGAGGCCACTAAATGAAAGATCTTTCACTGAAAGAAAAATTTGTGACAAAGTTAAGAAGAAATATTTATAATCTTGCAGTGATAAACTGGGGCGCCTCAGTGACAGAAATACAGACCACTGCATTGCATTTTATAATGTATGAATAGGAGAAATTAAGGACACTTGAAGGACAAAGATTCTGGTTCATTCTTCATTCTCCTGCTTTGTAATTCCATTAGCACCTAATTAAAAAAAAGATAATATATTTAATTCTCTTGAATGAGAAAATCAGATCAGCAGTCAAGCAAGACACTTGAAAAAATTAAAACAACGGAAGAGGCGTTATGAAGTCCTGAGTTAAAAGAGTAATTAACAGCATAATCCCACTGATTTCAAATGCTTGTTTGAATTTCAGTGCAATTAGTGGAGTGGATAAACCACAGCAGCAAAAAGAAGAATTAGGAGGAAAAGTGTCTTCTTTCCCTGTTATAATTTCATGGTTTGACAAAACAAATCTTTTATATTGGACTTCTGGAGTTAAAGAAACACAGAGCAGGAACATCAGTTTGGAGACCCAGACCTATTGCCCACACATTCTTTGCTGACTTAGTATGATATTCATCAATGTTTTGGCTTATAAATAGTTTGCTATATTTTTAATTTTTATATATGTACAAAAAGTTAGCAAGACTATTTGAAAATAAAATGAATCTTTTAAACAAGGGAATAACCTTTTTCTTTCTTTCATATATATAGGTATCTCTGTAAGTGTATCTACATTCAACCTCGTTGCTATATCTTTGGAGAGATACAGTGCCATTTGCAAACCGCTGCAGTCCAGGGTCTGGCAGACAAAATCTCATGCCTTGAAAGTGATTGCTGCTACCTGGTGTGTTTCCTTCATTATCATGTCACCATACCCAATTTACAGCAAACTGGTGCCTTTTACCAAGTATAACAACACCACAGCAAATATGTGTCGGCTCCTTTGGCCAAGTGATGTCATTCAGCAGTCTTGGTAAGACATAACTGACTGTTAGCAAATGCATAATTATCTGGTGGAAAACAGGATTTCATGGTAGCATTAAGCCTGTTGAAAATCAAGTAATAACCTTCAGCAAACATTTACACTTCTATCATGTTTATTTAAGAATTTTTTTTAAAAAAAGTGTTTTTAAGCTGCTTACATTTTGACACTTTTATGACTTTTCCCTTGTCATAGGAATGATACCCAACATGGCAATGATTCTCACAGTATGGTCTGCTAAGCCCCTACTGTCACTGTAAAAAAGCATCTGTCATTCAAGTAGGAGTACTGCTTTCACTCATTTATACAGAAACTTAAATATTTTCAGAGAAAGCCTTCATTAATCTTTCAGAGACACAGAGACATACAACCATCTCCCTGGGAGCTGCCTTGCCTGTTAATTTGTTTGTCTGAAGGTCCCTGATGCAGAGAAGTAGAATATGAGAACTTGGAGAGGTTGCAAATGAGGTTGAGAATGGAACCCTTTGGTCACTTATAGAAAATAGGGGCAGAGAGATGAGAGCAGAGACAGTGCTCCAAGTCACATCCAGGCAGAGTAAGTAAGTAGTAGCAGTGTCAAGCAGCAATATTATTAATAGTTAGACATTGTGCCCTTGTGCAACAACTAAATACTTCAACTGGCACTGAGAAGAGGTAAGATATTTTGGATACTGAAGGTCAGTTGGAACTGGAAACAAGATTAAAGTGTGCACCACTTCAGTGTGGTGTATCCACAAACACAGTAAATTTGTATTAATGCTTTCAGTAGTCTCAGGTATTTGCCAAGTATCTGCCTGAGGACAAAAGAGGATGGAGGGTGCAGGGCAAAATTCTCTTCTTCTTTCCCTTCCCCTTCCCTTCCTCTTCCCTTTTGCTTCCCTTTCCCCTTCCCTTTCCTCTTCCCTTTTCCTTCCCTTTCCCCTTCCTCTTCTCCTTCCCCTTCCCTTCCCTTTCCCCTTCCCTTCCCTTTCCCCTTCCCCTTCCTTCCCTTTCCTCTTCCCTCCCTTTCCTCTTCCCTCCCTTTCCTCTTCCCCTTCCCCTTTCCCTTTCCCTTTTCCTTCCCTTTCCCCTTCCCCTTTCCCTTCCCCTTCCCCTTCCCTTTTCCCTTCCCTTCCCTCCCCCTCCCCAATCAAGTAAAAGCTGCTTCCTTTAGCAAAGGTGTTGCCAGTCTTGTGATCCCTCCCAGGGATGCAAGCCCAGGTGGTGGCTGCTCTGTCCCTGCCCGTGTGTGCCACGACCCTTGGCAAGTCAGATCTCACTGAAGTAGACTGCCAGTACCAGGGGCTCCTTTGAGAATCAGCAGCTGCTCCTCTAGCTCATGCCAGGCAATTTTTACATCATTCAAAGCTACAGGGCGTCTGACACTTACCTGGTTAAGCAGGGAGCCCCACTCCTTGGACAGAGACCTTCTGACCCCTCCAGCCACGGCGGGAGTGCCCATCTCCTCTGGGCCTGCGGAGCCTGGGTGACACATGTTTTGCAGCCACAATAACCTTGTTCCTGCTGTACGTTTCTGAGGGAAGAAGGAAGAGAAGAGGTGGGAAACTTCTAATTTCCAGGGCCATCAAAATGATGCTTTGTATTAGTATGAAAAAATTCCAGCAAAATCTTGAAATCCCAACCCACCCAAATTCTCACCAGGAGAAAAAGGAGTTTTTCTGGGTTTGTGCTGTTCCCTGGTCACAGATTGTTTTTTGATTCTTTAGGTACATTTTCCTGCTACTCATACTCTTTCTTATACCTGGGATTATAATGATGATTGCATATGGCCTGATTTCCTTGGAACTCTACAGAGGAATAAAATTTGATGCCAGCCAGAGAAAATCTTCACGAGGTAAAAATACATTTAGGTTTGTGGTTTTCTTTTAGGTTAGAGTTGAAGGTATGAGCAGGCATCTTGAGGCTACTGAACACAAAATTTCTATTTGCAAAAATATTCATTGCAGTCAGCTACAGTTGTGATCCTGCCAGATGCATTTATTGACAGAAGTTATTCCACTATTCACTAGCAAATAATTCCTCACCTATGGCTTGCTTGCAAAGACTCTGGGCAGGATACATTACATTTCTAATTTGCTTATTATAGAAATAACTTTTTTTTTTCTGACCATGGATGAGGACCATCTCTCTGAATAAACACCACAATAAAAACAGTCAAATTAAGACAGAAGCATACAACTTTGAAAACTATCTTCAGCGAATACTTTAGCAAACAGTCTTCTTACATTTTTTGCATCAGTTTATATAGAGTTAAGACATGAGAATATTGGGAAATAGCAGAAGCAGAGCAGCTGGTACATGACTGACTCAGAAGCAGACCAGTGCTATTTTGCAGCAGTTGTTCAGCTATGAATTATGTTATTTATTTAGACTTAGACTCCATTCTTTGCTTTGTATTTTGGATCACTGTTTAGAGATGTTTTGCTAACTATTTAAGTACCACTTTATATGCACAGAAAGAAAAATAAGTACCTGCAGTACCAAATACGAGGATGGAGATGGATGCTACCTCAACAAAACCAAAAGAAAAAGGAAAATGCCATTGCAACAGCTCTCCGTAACTAGCCATACCAAAATAGACAGGGTGAGAAGCAGCAGCTCTTCCGCCAACTTAATGGCCAAGAAACTTGTCATCCGCATGTTGATGGTGATAGTGATTTTGTTTTTCCTTTGCTGGACTCCCATCTTCAGCGTCAATGCCTGGCGTGCGTTTGACACCGCTTCGGCAGACCAGCGTCTCTCGGGAGCTCCCATCTCCTTCATCCACTTGTTGTCCTACACTTCTGCCTGCGTCAACCCCATCATATACTGCTTCATGAACAAGCGTTTCCGCATGGGTTTTCTAGACACTTTCACCTGCTGTGCCAAGCAAAAGCCCCCTGCAATACGGGGAGAGGTTGGTGAGGAAGAGGAGGGGAAGACCACAGGGGCTTCACTCTCCAAATGCTCTTACATGCACATGAATGCATCCGCACCCCCCTGAGCTGCGTCACAAGAAGCTGCCCATGGCCTACAGACATTCAAGTGTTTATCACCTGGTCTTGGAAAGTGACTGTGGCATCAGACGAACATGATTTAGTTCTGAGGTAATGAAACACTTCAGCGACAGTAAAAGCAGGGAGAATTTAATGGGAAATGGATGCTATCACTGTCTGAGCTTTATGTCACCTTCCTTTCAAAAGTACAGAGGAAGAGGGCTCTCTGAAGATAAGGGGCTTTATAAAAAGCCTTAGAAGATGCTCTATTTGTCACAAATTCTCCTGTAAAAATTGGTGTTCTTTACATCAACAGTTTCCCTCAGTTTTCAACTGCAGTTCTCTTAAAATTTTCAAGACGCTAATACAGTCTCCTCAAATGTGATTACATGTATGGCAGTCTTCACTTCAATATCTATGCCTCAGAATCAAAGTCTTTCTGTTACATTCATAGTATTTTTTCACATTATTTTAACTGAGCTAATACATATTGAGTTCATTTTGGTGTCATGGTCAATTAAAAGCAGAATTTTGGGGAGGGGATATTTGGTTTGTCCATGTGAAAATAACACTTTTAAGTAAAATATTTTTTTTTAAATAAAATGAAAATAAATATTTATGACTTTGTGGCTGGAATGCATTCTTCACTCAGTCAATCACTTGAATTAACATCTTTTCATGTATTTTTGGTTTAAACAGACCCCATAGAAAAAAGCCCCAATAGTGACTTTCTTCTGTGCAGCTGCAAGTACCCACACGTGCAAATGGAAGGGTCTTGGATGAACCCCAAACACCTGTGGAAATTGGGATAAATGCTTGGGATAAAGGTAAAAAGAGGTGATTTTACAAAGGACACGGGACTGAAGACGTAGGATGATGGCCATGGCAGTAACATATTTCACTAACATATTCACAGTCACTACTGTTGTGGTACTGGCTGAGTAAAAACAGAAGCCATTAGAGGTAGAAATGAAGAAGCAGCAGACACAACAAGCAAAAAGTGAGAGACTTTGTCAGAAAACAGTTTTTCTAAACTTTGGAACAATTATTTTCTCCAACTAGAGGTGTTTGTAAGCAGACTCAACAGAGGAAAAATGCCCCATTTGAATGTTGTAGCTATTGGTGGTTTATTGAGCAAGAAATCAGGCTCTTTCCTGCAGCGCAAGGGTGAGTGTGGGTGTTCAGGTCCTGCCCTTTGCTCAGTGGAGCTCAGCAGAAGAAGTTATATCATTTATTTTGTTTTGTGAAAATATCCTGTTGGAGATGCTTCTATCCTCTAGCTGAGTCACTATCATTTAAGACTTGTTATTAAACAGAGATTAAATTCGAGCACAGCGTGAAATGTAGATGTGGATATTAACTATGACCCCTCTCCAGGTTTTTAATCAGGAAAATCTGATCTCTTTACAGAATGATTTTAAATTGGAATTATATTTTGAGTTCCAGGCACCTAGATGCCTGTTCTGCACTCTGTTACTGCCTGAAACGGTTTACCCAGGCAGTGTAGCACACACCTTTGGCTATTATGTTTTTTGCATCCAGCTTGTCCACAGACAGGAAATTAAAACAAAATAAAAACCAAACACTATTTATGCACAATCCATAGAAACAATGTTTTGCCTGGCATGTTAATAAAGTAGCACTGTTCCTGAAACAGTGCTGAGAATGCTGACATTGATCTGACCTTTTGCAAATACCCATCAAATTAAATTATGGGATTTAATTCATAACAGTGAAATGAAAATTTTACTTCACTGAAGGATGCGGGATGAGACCCTCTACAGCTTGTCCTGAATGTTGAAATTGAAGGACCAACTTAGCTACTTATATATTTATGTGGAACAGTGAGAGCAGAAAAAATATTTGTTAGGTATTTTATGACATTTGAAAGCCTGGCTTTATTATAGGACACAGTTTTAAAATTTTTGGTTAAGTAAAAAAAAAAATCATATATTAATAGTATACTGGATGTGGATATTGCTGACTACGCGCTGTATAGTGAGACAGCCTGTTTCTCAGTTCTCTATGCACTTTAAAAGGCAAATTCCTTTTTTTGGATGTGGATTCTCTGATACCTTTAGAGCCCACACAGCACTACACACACTGTTCACCTGCTCCCACTGATTTAGTCCGAGGGTAGTGGTTTCAGATGCAAGGCAAAAGCTATTTTCAACAATGCCTTAATCAGATCACGGCCCCCCATGGCCTCCGGTACCTGTGGCTGAAAGGAGCAGAGTCTCTGATTGATTCCCCACTCATAACAATCAGGGAACTCAGTTTGGAGGTGACGAAGTAAGAGAGACAGATCCTGATGGAGCGGTGGTCGGGAGACAATTAAAGAAGGGTTAGAAAGGTGCCAGAAAGGATGTTTCCATTTGTCCGGGGCTCATTCTGTGCATGTGTTTTTCTTCCCCTTAGTTGCTCCCTGTGCACCTTTTTTTTTTAAACCAATGCGTTAACTCTTTGACCAAGTTCCTGAAGTCACGAGCCTTAAGCCAGATTCCAACAATGATTAGGAATTAAGTTTTAAAAATGTAATATTCAGTCCAGTCATGTTGTTGTCTTCTGCCCTGGTCTCCTAGTAGAGGAACCTTCAGCCTTTCTGTGACTTGCTTGCATCTTAATGCCATTTTCCCTGATCAGTGCATTGCAGAAATAATTCCTGCCTCTGAATGTTGCCCTTTTATTGCTAAAGAGTAATGGAATCCTCCCAGCACCTTTAATTCAGATACTGCCAATAGTGGAAATGTACATTCAACAATAAATATGAATGGAATAAACTGAAAAAAAAATATAAACTACAAAGTCTCCTTATTTTAACATTAGTTTATAGGGGCTGGGGGGAGAAATCCTATCCTAAAAGTCTACTTTTACAAGGGCAAACTGTTTCCCAGATAGAGCAAAGAGCAAAACACAAGATTCAGACAATACGTTTCAGGTATAAAATGCCCACAAATCTCTGAAGGTTTTCTTTTCTTCCCTGTGTTTCCTTGACTCCCAAGTGTTTTTCTCCCTTTGCCTTTCTCTTATCTCACTCAGCTGCATGTCACTATCTTTTTCTTTCTTCCTTCCCCTTCCTAGTCTCCAGGTTGCTTTCCCCCACCAACAATTGCTACATTTTTTTCTTCTTTGACAGGTTTATTTGCCTTCCCAGATTTATTTTCCCAGAAAACACTCTCATCTTCAATTCCCCCGTCACCTCTGGTCGACAGCCTCCTGAAACCCGCTGCCCCAAGCAACATATGCTGCCCACAACACAGCAGTTTGCAGGCACCTCAGAGCTCTGCCCTGAGTTCACACGTCCTCTCTTGAACACCAGCTCCTGGCAGGCTCAGACAAGCTGTATATACCAGTCCATCAAACAAAACCATTGTGCTAAATAACATCCAAGTCCTCTTTTGCTACTTCTGTCATTATTACTTACCACCTCACATTAAGACAGATGCCTAAAATCCTGCTAAATACAGCACTTGGAGGGGGTTCCAATTAAGGAGATAGTTTGCTGTTGCCAAGGCAAAATACAGATGCTCTGAATGAAAAGCAGCACATGGATTTGGAACTGCAGCCACTAAAGGTTTATGCCCCCCTTACATGAGACATGGCCTCTTTTCTGATGCTGCCAAGTCTTTCTTAGCAAGGTGCTGAGACTGTCTGGGGTCCCGCCTGCTCCTCTATCGCCTCCTGCTCCTCCTGCCTCTGAGCCCAGGGATGGCACAACCCACGTTCACTCATTGGGGCTCATCGTGATGCTTTCCTGGCTTGGAATAGGTTTTTTTTCAGGATCAGATGACAATGAACTACTACAATACAGAAATGCTGCAGCCAAGGCATAGCAAATAAACACACACCCACACAGTTTCTAACAGCGTTTAGGAGAATTTCACTTAAAAGCAGGCGCTGGCTCAGACCACGTGCACAACCGCCCCGGTCTGACAGCAGCTGCCTTTTGCGAGTCCTCACACACAGAGGCTGCCAGGGAACTCTGGATGAACAACCACGTAGCCCGGGGTACAACACTGCTAGAGCTTCTGAATCAAAGCTGCTCTACAGTCAGATACACTCACACCATGCACAGCCCAGAATGTGGAGACCATTGACTGACTGCAGTCAAACCAACTTGTAATGTTACGATTGCAATGGTGAATGCAGGTTTTTAAATTGTTTTCCTCATAAAGAATTAATCTCAGAAGAATTCATTTAGGTGCTGAGAGGATTTTAATAGCTACTCATATTTTTTCTCAGATACCCATTTTTCCATAGTGGAGGCTTTTTTTATACAAGGCAAGATACACAAACTAATAGTGTCTTCAGATTCAAGGACTGTACTTGTTTTGTCTTCCATTTCACAGGACTTCGGTAAACATGCTTCTTTTTTTCCCCTTAGTCTAAACTGAATGGATGTTGAGCTAAACTTAGGGTTCCTGGTGGCCAAAGATGTGTATTCTCAAGAGAAGAGTGAAGAAAGATAAAAGTTAACGGCTTTGAGCAAGGATTATATGAAAGGAAAGGTTGTAATCTTTTTATTATGGCGTCAGAGACAGGGTGGTAGAGAGTATAAAAACACTTTTTTTTTTTTAACAAAATGTCTTGTTCTCACATTTAAAATATGACACAGACCAACCAAATTACACTTCACGCAGGTGTGCACATATAGTAGACCAGCAAGTTGCTTGCTGTCTGACCATAGTTTTCCTATCCATTTTTCTATATGCATTATTCATTTCTGTTAAACTGTTCCAGCATTTTATGCACAATCCATCCCTGGCTGGTTTTGTCCACAGTTACATCCATATCATAGTAATGTGTGCCTTAAAGATGTCCGAATTTCTATCTAAGTGGTTTACAAAAAATCAGTTTCTAGCACATTTTTTCCTCCTGCAACACTTGTTAGGCTGCCTTGGGTACCTGCGTGAGGAAAAAAAGTGCATAGGAAATGTTTGTGAATTGTAAAGCTGCTGCTTTTCTTGCCTAATGGCAAACTATCCCTGCTAGGAGTGATTTGCATCTGCACATGAAATCCTGGCATGAAGAGTTTTCTCTGGCTTCCGCTCCCAGCTGTGTCCAAAAAGCACTAATTCCGAGCTACTGAGACAGCAGTTGTTCACTGTACTGTGAGATGAGAAGAAAACATCTTCATTAGCACCACTAGGTAGCAAATATCAAGTAGGAAGCTTTCCCTATGGGGTAAACACCATTTAATTAATTTCCTGCTATTTTGGCAGTTATTAAACATTTTTAAAATATCTCCTCTGATAGAATGAAGAAATGCAACTTAGATACTAAGTTTGATTTAAACCAGTGGACAAATCTCTGCATAGCTCCTGTGGACATCATGTAAACAGCAGTGTTACTAAACAAGCGTGGAGAACTACCACACATACAGAACTGAAATCTATAGGAAAGACGAGGGGCTGCTCATGCTCTTGGCTTGCTGTTAGAGCCATCTGACCTTGCTCTGAGAATATCTAGAACTGGTAGGAGGCGTTAATCATGACTAAGTGAAGAATGACACACAGAGGGGCAACTGCAATGAACAGATGACATACCCAAGGGAGAACTGGCAGGCCAGCTTGGAAGGCTGTGATGACTCCTGTAAACCGTCTGTGGGACCTTCCAACACCTGAGATCTTCAGGATTCCATAGCTAAACTGAAAGTAGATGTGGAGTAACCAGAGCTGCTTCCTCGCTCTGAAACTGGCTCAAAACTCAATCCACATCCCTGTGGTGGCATCTGGTAGCACTGCTGTGACTGGTTTGCTATCGTAAAGGAATAAAAGGATAGTAATGGCATCCAAGACACTCTGTCTGTGGACTTGCTTTGTCTGGTGGCTCCTCAAAAGATAGTCCTGACACAGACCACATGAGATTAGGAAAAATAACACCGTGGTTATGGCACTGGAACTAATTTGTTGTATGAGACAGGGCGCAGCTGCTGCTTCTGCTGAAAACCCAACCTCGCTTCCCTTCTAGCTTCCCAGGGTACTATGACTAATTTAATGCACCTCTGATCATCTGATGGAGAAGGACAGAGGTTATCAAAGGAGGAGGAGGCTGCCAGGTCTTGAAGACAAAGAGTTTTGTATTTGCAGTCCAGATGTGGTCGGCATTCAATGGAGGTACCAGAAAATCAGTATTGACTAAAGCAGATTTTCAGATGTAAGGCAGAATCTCACAGGGGATTTTTAACAAGAAGAAAGTTCTGCTAAGATTGAAGTCCTCGCTTCGCTGGGACTGCAGATCTAGGAACAAGATCCAGAAAAGAGATCTCAGTGTGCTTGTGTTTATTAAATAGGAAACCTGTTTAAATAGTGTCAACTGACTGAAGCAAAACAACGCAGTCCAGGAGAGACGGTCAGGCCTAGCTGCATATTCACTGGTATTCTTCAAGCATTTTTTTTCCCTTTGTATTTATTTCCTTCCTTATTTCAAGCAGTGAAAAGTAAAAGCTGGTGGAAATTTGAAGAACATTTATTGAAATGCATGGTTTTCCATGAGACATCAAATGTTCATTAACATCCAATGTGGCTCCTCTGCTGCACTAATCTGTCAAATATTTATTAAAACTGGGACAGACTTTGCTTGCCACACACTGAAGCCAATTACAGAGGCTGCGTAGAGAGGAAGAGGAAGCTGCAGGTGTACAGCTTTGCCCTATATTGCTTTTGTGAGATTTGTAAGAGATTAAGGAGACTGGTAGAAAAGCGAATATTTAGAGAGATGGTGACCGAAAACAAAGCTGAATCTGATGCACTTGGAGCTGGAAATGTGGTTCTGCAGAGCACAAACATAGGGCTGGGGGAGGAATGGAAGAAGAGCGGGAAACATTTTGGCCTTCTAGAGCGGGGGAAAAGAAATTATAACAAGGAGCAAAAGACAAGGGGATCTGATCTGTGTAGGGAGAAAATGACAAACACTTTTTGGTTTTGGATTGTCAAGACCTTCTTGAGAGCAAGAGAAAAGGCATCTGTGCCTTGTACGTGAAGGAGGCACATGGAGGGCAGACAAAATCTTACCTGGGCAGCAAGATGGAAGGAAAATCAAACTTAATTTGGAGTATGAAAGCACTTGTTTCAGGCAAGGTCGAAAGTGGAGATTTAAAGAACGAATTCCGGAATGAATATCTTTTCTATGGGCTTTGCGTAGGGTTCTGCTGCTGAAGGGACTCTGGCAGCAGGACAGAGCAGGTGAGCGGAGCTGGGGGCTCTGCAGTGTGCCCCACACACAGAGGCCAGAGGGAGAACCCAGGGCCACGGGGAATCCCCCGCACACACCGCGCCGCGAGCGAGCAGAGCCGGCTGCACCGCACCTGTGCCAGTCAGGCATCTCTCACCTGAGGAGTTCACACTGCGCTGCCACAATGTCACTATGTTCTGATCTAGCTGGCAGGTTAAGAGAATATGATGCCATGATCCCCTGTTCCCAAAGCCTAATAGTCCAGAACATGGCACATTCACAGGACCTATTGAGAGCTGCACCTGCACATGGTGTCCAGCAGCCAGGGACCTCATCTCTGCTGCCACTGCTGTGGAGGAGTCAGCCTACAGGGACCCTGTATTCCATCAGACAGAGCTAGGAGTGACCATAAAACCCAGTGGCAGTCAGAAAAGTAGAAAAACAAGTACTTAAATAAACAAGGCATTATGCAAAAAGAAACCAGGAAGGCCTCACAACCAAGCCCCTCCTCCCCTCCCCAAATTGTGGTGCATTTAATAGTGACTGGTAACTGAAACAGTCCACTCTTCACCAGCATCCCGTGAAACAACTTGAAAAGAGTGGTGCTCTGCCAGGAGAGCACAGGTGTGGCCTCTCCTGCCCAACTCCCGCTCACTTCTGCTAAACCTCTTTTTCGCCACAGAGCTTGTGTGTCCTCATTCCGATGTCTGACAGCAGCGGTCTGTTACGCATCTCGGTGCTACCAGTTGGCTTCACTAGATAATAATTTCCAAATCCACATGACTGCTTAGACTACAATGCCTTGTACATCAAGAGCACCATGTTTCTAAATTAATGTAAACTTAGCAAAATGCAATTCTGTAACTGATTCATGTTGCATCTGTGCTTCCTCCAAATTCAGTTTGAACAATGTTTTCTAATCTACTACTACATAAAACAAACTGAAGAACTTAGATATTATTTCCATGTGCCTGTGGTCCCAAATGTAGCCATCTGTGCAACTTCAGGCTCTGCTTCTGAGCCAAGAATGGTTATTTACCTACATTTGTCCTTGGTCTCTGGAGGAACATATTTGTGCAAGTGCTTTTGAGTACTTTCATGTGTCGGTGAGACTCTCTCCACCTGTGTGATCAGTTATCGCAGATAGCAGTCGGGAGGGCTTTTGAAGAATGGACGCTTGGAAACACCTGCTTTTTAGTTACATGATCAAGTAACTTTACATACACTTTTCTAAAAATTTAACTGCAAAATTTCATATCTGGCTTGAGTTACCTTTACTTCATTTCATAGCTTGAATAGCTTTTCCTCTTTCAGTACTTATGACTGATCGCTAATTCTGCCAATTTTCCTCTTCCGTGTGGAGAAAGTCAGATCTAAAGCTCTCACACACAGGTCACCACAACACTTGTTTCGTATCCACAACATTAAAGCAATTTTGACTGCTCCTCCCAATGCATTTTGGTTGGCTTCAAACACTAAGCTTAATTTTATTAATATTTCAGGATTTCCATGTCCTTTCTGACAAGTTACCTTTTGAAAATGTTGGACCATCTCGCACATTTTGGTTTCTTGCATTTGGGCTCTTCAGCTCCTTCCATGGCATGAGGAGAGATGTGACAACTCATCTACCTCTTATGGAGTGTCCTACCTGCAGCACTGAAAATAAGGGGAGACAGATGCATTTTCTGGATTTCACTCTTCACAATACATTTCAAGGACTGAAGCACATACACATGCATTGTTAAGGGAGGTGGAGGTTTGGACAGAAAGGCAAGAGTGGATTAATGTTTTTGGCACCTGGTGAAGTAGGAGCAGCATTTTCAGACCACTGAATGAGTACATAGATCGTGTCTGTACTGAAATAAGGGGAAATTAATTTTAAATGTAGGTATTTTAATAGGTTTTTGGCCTGGGTGAGTGGATGAAACAGTTTACATCTGCAACAGAAATCTACCAAAAGGGATAAATGTTGCAAGAAATGGTCTAAACAAAGGTGCAGAATACCCGAGGTGCTGCTGATGACTTGAAAACCTCATGTACTTCATTAGCCAGCTCTGCTTCAAACCCCATCTGGGGTCGGTCCCATCTAATCCTCTTTGCTCCCAAACAGCAGCTGCTGCAAACAATTCTGGGCTTACATTTGCAGGTTCTGTTGTCATCGATGAGTTTGTCTGGGTAATTATGTCAGAATAAAGCACGACTTCCCTTTCTCTGGGTATCTGAGAGAAGATTGTTAATGTAATTTCAAGTGTTTGTTCCCACGGGTCTTAAATACGTCAGCCCAGAATCCTACTCAGGTATGTCCAGCGAGGCTTTTAATTCTGACCCCAAAGACCCATTTAGGGAGGGTGGTGTGGGGCTGGGGAGGCCACTGCAGCCCAGAGTCACCACGGGGCCAGCTGAAGTGTAGGCTTTTTTTTTGACAGGTTATTTAAATCGGATAGAACAGCTTTAGTGTTGTTGTAAGGTGCTGGAGGGTTTGTACCATTTACAATAAAACAATTCTACTTCCACCTTCCTGATGAATTGAAATTTTAGCTCTGTCTCTGAGAGCCCTGCACCTACCCACTCCCACTTCGGAAAAAGGATTTAAACCTCAGTTTGCTCCATTCCAGGCAAAATGAACCCACTAAACGGCTACCTGGAAGACAGACTTTTGGCCTCTCTGGTCTGAGGTTTTATCAATGCCTATGAACCATTCATAATTGGAGAAACAGGGAAAACAGATTCTAAATCCCTAAAGAAACTATTACTGTACTTCAGTGGCGTGCAAAAGAGCTCCTCATGTCCCAACTTTGCATTAAAAGCAAGTATCTTGACCACACTTTTTTAATTTAAAGCTTGCCCTATGTGTAATATCTGTCCATTTGGTTAAGGTTAAGTAAAATCAAGATTATTTCAACTTGGTTGGCACACATGCCTCAGTTTTCCTAGTAGATATCCTGTATCTGATTTGATATTTTATACCTTACCAATGACAATTAATGAATTGCTAGAGAACAATACATTATGACTCAGTTCTGCTACAGTCCACCTGCTTATTGAAGTGTTAATATAACTCATCTGTTATTTGATTTTATCGATTTTACATTGTTAGGTTTGAGAATAAAAAGATTCATAAGTTCTGGCCACGAAGGCAACACCTCAACTGGTACTTGAGAGAGGGCTTTTTGTGAGGGATCATTCCTCAACATCACTGTTGGGCAGTGGAAAAAAACAACCAAAAAAACCCCAACAAAACACTAAACCAGCATATCCTTTTGCCTTATATGACAAGTAACACACAGACTTCAATGACTGCATCCATTACATGACCAATAACTCCCATCAGCCTTGAAATTTCCCACAGTCTGACTTAAAAACTAGTGTTCACCTTTGCTGTTATCTTTCTCCTTCCATCTCATGTAATAATTTGGCAGTACTTACATTTAACTTAAGGTCTAAACTCATTTTTTCCACCCCCTCCTGGGACTTGGACAAATGTTCTCTGTGTCAGGGTGTCACTGCACTGGGACTGTGATTTGCCTGCATCAGAATAACAAAACCAGTTCAATCTGCGTTGAACACACCATAGGAATTTGCAGAGAACACTTCACAAGCTGACCAGCATTCAAACACCATCTTTAAAAGAAAGAACATTTTCATAGGCAGATAAATACTGAATTAATTGCAAGACAAGATAAACATCAATATTGTTAGTATTCACTCTAATATGACCAGCTGCAAAGAATTTACTTGCTTGGAAGCCTATTCTGGAATTTGTTAATAACTCATCGGTAATCTGCACAGCACTGCCACAAGACATTTTCATTTGGAAAAAAATAAACCAAACTCCTACTTCATAAAGAATTTTGTGTTAGTTGCCCCCTTTGTCAATACAAGATCTAAGACTTTGTATGTTTTTAATGGTTTCGTATGGCATTCTGCTCTGTACTACCGCAGATGGCCAGACTGTGCCACCTTGGCAACTACACTTTATGTCAATGCTGGAAGTGACTGTTACACAAATCAGGCTGCAACACCTATAAAATGCGAGCAGCACGAATGGACAACAGGACTGCTCACCTTCTTCCCTCAAAGAAGAAAGTAGATGCTGTGCTGGGAACTGCACAGACATCAAGAGGCGAACCTGCAGTTTCCTTGTCCATGCATTGAGGTGCTTGTTTTCTCAGTTGTGCAAACAGAGAATTCCACAAAATCACATTAATCAGTGTGAGAAATGTACAGTACTTGCTTTCAAAGGCAAAGCATAGAAACACCTTTCACTAAGACCAAGATATGAGTACATTAAAAAAAACAGATACACCATTTCCTAACCTAATGATTTCATTGATGGTAAAATCTAACAATATTGCTGAATTTCTCACATTTTTTGGGAATTCCCAATTATGTTTCTTAAGGCAGCAAATTCAATTACCATGAACTCTCTACCTGCCCTTTCCCAGTTTCCACAAAGTAAAATTGTTGGCAGTAAGAGAACTGAAACACAATTTGAAGCACACCTAACTGAGAACAAACAGAAACAAGAATAGGAAGAAGGCATAGTTCAAAATATTCTAGTAATAGATCACTGGGGATGAAAGGGAACAACGAAAGCTAACAAGATACAAACCGATCAACTGTGTTTTTAGGGTTTTGTGTGTGTGTGCATATGGTGCTGCATGAGACATGTTTTTGCAGGTAAAGAAATACTTAGAGTTCATACTGGACTACACTCTGCAACTATAAACACGTACACAAGTATCACACAAAGTTGTCTTGGACAGAGATGAAAAAAAAGTTTGCTGTCACATCTGGCATGTGTAATGAAAACACACACGGGCATCTCAGGATCACATTCCATTTCACAGCACAGATACCTTGGCTGGATTAGCTCTAAACAGATGACACACAATTCTGTAAGAATTGTCAAAATCAAGAAGTAACACTAGAACTAAGTATCTCACTCAAAACAAAGTCATTGGGCTCGAATCAGAATTAAAGTCACTTAGAGATTTCAAGAACTAATTATATGTTTGTGACCAGCTGGCTATTAAAACAATTTTAAGACAGAAAACATAGTATTTATAGATCTGAGCCTCTATCTTTTCCACAATTGTTGTTCTTTAAGCAGAACTATGAAATTCTTAAAACAATTCTGATTATATGGTCTGTAAGGCTGCAGGTTCCATGAGGAAATCCTTCCTATTGTAAAGGACTGCCAACCGATAGCAATATGTTATAAATGTCTTAATGCATTGGTATAGCAATGAACAAATCAACGCAGTTGCTATTATTTATTTGTATGTCAAAGGCCTCAAAGTCAAGTCACTCAGGAGAAGCTGATGTAGAAAGCAAGAAACAGAGGCAGGATACAGAAGTAGCGCGAGTGGCACAAGGTCCTATTGTGCTGGTGAAACACATCTGTGGGGATTCGCAGAGGTGGAAATGGACAAATTTCCCAGTTAACAAACCATTAAATAGACCAAATGTATTTTAGTTAAAAGCAGAGAAGATTTAAGGTTTTAATGAACACAGATGAGGGTGTGAAGTGACAGCAAATATAAAACAAATAATAAATGAAGACTTTCTAAATTCAGATAAAGATTCACAGGCACCTGTATATGGTTCCAAATTAGGTGTGTCGTCTTCAGATAAAGACCTGCAGGTCTGTAGAAACTTGCAGTCAGCGTACCTACGTGCAGCTTAAAAAACAACCAACTAACATTTCTTTCTCCCCTGCCCCACTGCACAACAGTAGAAACAGCAGAGACATGACAGCACAGTCTCAGCACATTGACTCCTCTCTTCTAAATTATGCAGCAAAATTTACACATTCTGAGAAAAGCTGCAAACTAATTAAGAATCTGGAAAAGCAGACATAAGAAGAGAACCGAGACTAGAATACAAAGGCAATAGCGCATGGAAAAGACAACAGCAAACTTATAACCACTCTTTTCCATACTTGAAGGAGACGCAGAACCTGAAAGGTGTCAAATTCAGACACTAGCTCTCTTCCAAGTTTGCTTCTACACAGAACTAGGAGTTCCTCACCTTATTTCTCTTTAGCATATATAAGTAATGTTCATATTCAATACAAAAGTACTTTTAAACAAGCAATATGGGCTGTAACTCTTCATGCTTTTAGCCTCATGCCAAGCACGTGCTACTGAATATCAGAAATAAATACCCTTTACAAACACCCTAATTGAGCACATACGGGTTCTTTCTACCTTTCTAAGAAGCACACAACTCCAATCTAAATAGGGCACAGTGAAAGGCAAAATACCTCCCAGTTTTGTAATTGAGAATATTCTGAAATGGCATATATTGCATGTAACCCTCCAAATAAATCCTGTCCACTAGCCAAACAACTTTCTAGCCAAATAACTTAAGACCATTCTCCTTTTAATTCTCTACTCTGGATTTTAACAGGATTTATCATTGAGACTATACAGCTAATCAACAAGGTCTGGATGAAGAGGGGTTTTTTTGTTTGGTTGGTTGTGGGTTTTTTTATTTATTTTACATCTGTATTCCTTCATCTAAGACCAGCACCATCCCACAGACTTTCTCCCAACTATACCAACACTGAAGTTTAGTGACTGTCCTCTTTGTCAAAACCTCTGATCTGATTTCTATTCTGTTCCAGAAGAATCAATGTTATCATTCCAGAAAGAGACTGCAAGGGGCTTTAAAATAATTTTGAAATGCAATCTGCCCATACTATCCCTGTTTCAAACAGCAGAAGCTCTACCAGTGTTGAGTTTCTGGCTATTGTACGTGTCTTAATAACAGTGGGACTGACCTTTGCAAAAGTTTCAATAAAAATCTGTAATGCTTCCTTATCGTCAAATGATCTAATCTCTCTCTTCCCACACCTTCTTAACAACTACTTATGGTCCCTTCCCAGCCTTCTGGATAAACTAGTAGTTCTTGTGCTAGTTTAAAACAAAACGAGCAGGTTTGTGCCATTCCAAATACTCCTGCTGGTGCGTCCACTTCCCATCTCTTCCAAGTGACTGTGTCACTTGTGCTTGCCAACTAAAAGATCACATAATTTCTAGTTGTTCCTCATGGCCCTACTAGAGTATTTTGTCAAAGCAAGAAATAGGCTGGCTTGCCACATTTCTAGTTCTAATTATTTACCAAGTGAAAGAAATACCAGACAGCCTGCAACTAAGTAAAGCGTGAGAACAAGTCAGATATACTACTTACAATAATAAAGTTGCTAAACAATTAAACACAGTTCATTTTTTCTTATTTAATAAATAATATAAAAAAGTGAACCTTTTTTTTTGTTTTACATTATCGGAAAAAACAGTTTCTTATCTAACTCCAGCAATAATACAAGCAGTAACAAAACAGATTTAGATTTTGGGGTGGACATTCCTTATCCCATTTAAGTGGAGTCCAGTGTGCAAAGCCTCACAATTACTGATGACTTTTCCACTCCTGGGGCTGGTCGTCTTCTGTGCTGTTCTGGATCCATAGATGACCTCACTGTTCATTCACCAAAAAGGAAAAAAAAAAGGAAAACAAACAAACAAAACCAACAACAACCAACCAACATATTCCTTGGTTAACACTGAAGAAAATCCACAAAAACATGGCAAGTTTCAACACCTGATCAAATCATAACTACGTTTATATCATCGTACAGATGTTCAATTATGTTTGTCACATCAACAGTAACATGGCATTTTATCTTTAGCCTTGTAGAAGGAAAACGAAACCAAATATTATATGCACATACACACAGAGAGTACACTTGACAAAAACACTTTTATGTGGTTTACATTTCACTTTTATTTAATCCTCAAAACTGCCCATATTGCAGGGTTCCTCTTGATGAAGTATGGAACTGAGCAATTAATTCTACAAAATTATGGTAAGAACTTGCTAATTTTTCTACCTTATTGCTAAGAAACTTTACAGGTGCACAGTTTGTAAAAATAACCCTTTTAAGACTGAATGCATACACATGCTACAGGATTTAAAAAAAAATGACATTAGCATAGCACCTCCAGATGGGGCAAATGCAGTGCTGAACACACACAGAATGCTTATAAAGTCAGAACTGCTCGTTTATTTTACAGCTTCTAAAAGGGAAGAAATTTTTCAGTCCTAAAAGGGTTAAGTAGAAACCCTAATATACTTATTTTTCTAACAAAGCTGCCACTCAATCCCACAGTACAGTGCTTGAAAACAAAGTCAAAAGTCTGGCACAGGAAAGTATACACATTTGTTCAGTACTCATAAACACAGCTACTTTTGAAAGAAAGTAAATAATATGGTTAATAACTGAAGAGTGTCTTAGTTTCAAGATGGACAATGCTATGGAGTAATTTAATCTACTAGTGGGTAGTTTACTTCCAATAGATAATTTGTCTCACTGGCAATAATATTTTGTATATGAGGAATTCACTGATTTATGTCTTGAGTTCATGTCTTTTCAGGTAACCATTCTGATCTCATAAGTCTGTGCAATGAAAAGCATTACAGAATACCATTATTAACACAGTCGTGGGATGCCCTCAGGGCAAATTATTAGGAAAAACATCAGCAGCAGACGATTAAAGACTACGCTAGTGTTGAATTCTGAAATGCAGTTCCAAACAAAAGAAAACAAGAAAAGGCATAGCTAAATTTGAGCACTTAATTTGCTTTTTCCTCCTATAGTTGGAACTAAAACAACCTTCTGAACACAGACTCAATTTCTATGTATACAGAATTAACAGCAGACTTAACAGCTAGACTTGAACAGTTATAATAGTTTCATATTGAAACATTCTAAAGTAGTTTTACCAAAATCTTGAGATATTGTTAATATTATGAAAATTGATTAACAGCTCACAAGGCCAATAAATGTAACGATATCACCCCACAGGAATAAGTTCAGGAAGATAACATATCGAAACAACTGGACATCTTAGAAACAGCAAGGACCTGGAAGACCATTTCTGTACTACAGAATAACTACTGGCAACAATGGACCCACAAGCCCAAGACAAAAAGGGGTTTTAAATGGTCTTGTAAGCAGAACGTACTCGTTTGTTTTTCACCCACGTGGCTGTAGTGTGTAGAACAGCAGAAATTAGGCTAAGTCATTAGGTTTTTTACAAGTCAAGGAATATTATATCTGTTGGGCAAAATTATTGCAAGAAACTGAATATAAAAAGTATTGCATTTATATGTAAAAATTTTAAAATAATGAGTATAAAAGCAGGTGTCAAGTTCTGAAAAGCTGTTTTAAATAGTCTTTAAAGGTTAAAAGGCTTGCCATGGTTTGCCTACTGTGTGTATATCATGGTTTGCTCTTTACACTCTAAATCTGATATATATATATATATTGCTTATTTGAATTCTCAGTCTAATCAATGATGAAAACCTGTGGCTCTTGAATTAAGCCACACTGTAAGATACTTATGTGTTTCTAACAAAACCACAGTGAAATGATTGCTGCCACAACACAATTACAACGAAATTTTATAGCACATACAAAGGTAAACAGATTTGCAAGTAAATGCCAGTAAACAGTTTTAAACGGAGATAAGGCCACAATGAATTCTGCCCTTGGTCACTGAATGGAGATGAGGTGAGGCAGTATTCACTAGTGCTAAGAACCAGCATTGCAACTATGTCACGGGAATAAGTTTTGTAATGCAGAAGAGCAAATATGAAGGCCTGTGGTAGAATACAAGCACGTTTTAGAAGGACAGTGGCACTGATTTCACTATTAGCTAAATATGCTTTACAACCAATTTCTTCCTTTAACCACACTGTTTTCACACACACAACGGAGCACTAGAGGAAACAAGTAGAATGGAGCGTCAGAGGACACAAATATGGTGCAGAGACAATTCTTTAAAACAGTGGTGGGTGCTGAAACTGGAATAAGTGGTCAGAAATAAAAGCCCTATGAAAATGGTCAACACATACGCTCGTAAGAAGTGCACTGGAGGAAGCCACAGGTTCACAAACAGCAGTTGTGGCTCTTGCTTCAGGGTATAGAAAACGCTGAACACACCATAAAATTTGTGTTTTGGCTTTTAAAGATGATCACACTATCAGAACTTGTCCTATGAGTCTATGCCTAGTTCTGTGACTACAAATAAACTACTGGGGTATACTTTCAAATACAAATGAAGCAGGAAGGTCTGCAAGGGGGGCAAAACGTGGCAAAGACAAAATGAAAAAACAAATGCAACAACCAAAGTCAAAGTGCAAATCAGCCTTGAATTTACGATGGAGAGAAGACTTGAATGTTGCACAAGCTGCTGGCAGGGAAAGAGAAACCCACAGGAAAAAAGGATGGGAGGAGTTGACATCTTCATAGTGCTTTTATGATTTTCTACTTGCCCATTTCTAAGTAACAAAATTTATTTCTAGTTATTATGGTATGATCACTTCACAATGAAAGCACGTTCTCAATACAAGTGTTAACATCAAAGTCTGGCCTAATTTACCCAACAGTATGAAGAAAAACATGCTTGCTGTGATTCTCAAGTGATGAAGGGCATCACCTACCAATCCCGTTTGTAGCACATACTTATCATGGTATTTTAGTTACATGCCAACAAGACAGAAGACATGCTGCCAAATGAAGTTCTTGGGAACATTCCACTTTCGAAATAAAACATTTAACTTACACTTAATACAAATTATGTACAAGATTAGAAAAACCTGAACAGATCCTGAAACATTTTCTGATGCAATATGACTGAGCAAGGAAGAGAGGGAGTAACCCAGTAACAACCCTTCAAAAACACCAACGTATGCCTGTGACATGAACAATCATTAAGACGACTGCTGAGATGCCACTTTAAAAAAACAACTCGTGTAATGTTAGAACCTCATGAATTACCACTATAAATACATATTTAAAAAAGGAAAACAGAAATAACTATTAACAATGACTGAAAACAGAGCACTAAAGTTAACATACATTGCATGTATTGCAGGCAAGGCAGAGGCATTTTTTTAAAGCTTTTGCACAGACTTCATATAATCTTAAAAAAAATATGCTGGCCTTTACAAGGTTCTACTTGCTGAAATAAAAACAATTTCAGTTCATAAAAAGTCACAAGACTTCAGTTTAAAAAAAGGAACAGTTCCAGCCACAGACCAAAAATATATATATTTTTTTAAAACTGGAAGAGTATGGTAATTAGATTATACAAGCATGGTCAGGCTTGGAACCTGAATATACTTCAGAGCAAAAGCTCAGAGGAAAAAAAAATATAAACTATTTGGTAACAAAAGTGTACTATATGTTGTGATACAAAAAAGGTATGGTGAAAATGTACCTTTTATACTAAAGCTTATACAAGTTTCTTGGTCCATAAAAACTATGTTGTGTTCATGTTTTCTAGTTTGCCCAACGTGTATCCCAGCCACATTTTTTTGTTTCTTGCCCATTAAAAAAAAAAAAACAGCTGAAAAATAGATTTTCAATAAAGTTCTTATGTTTCGGATTTTTTTTTTTATTGTGGCTTCTATATTTAAGATCAGCACTTGCAGGTAACAAAGTTCAAATAATATCACCTAAAATTGAAAGGTGTTTTCCCATGAAACCACAAAAATTGTTCAGTTCTCTTGAATGTAGCACTTAAAAGTCAGTTAAAGTCCATACAAACAACAGTAGTTAGGAAACTACAGTCGCTGTAGATGATGTGACATTGGTTGGGTTTGTGCTGACGTTTGTGTAACTTCCCTCGCTGTTTGCATTTGTTTCGCTGGAAGCCATGAGGCTTGAGTTAGCTCTGAGGATTGCTCCAGCAGCGCTGCAGTGTGGTCGTGGCCCTGGTTCCGGTGTGTATGTAAAAGTAAGGCTGGTGGAGTAAATTATGCCATCGTTACGGACCAAAGTTACTGGCACCTGGACTGGTTGACGGACCCACCTCCAACCCTCTCGAAATGCAGAAATGTCTGGAACAACACATAGCATGCTCTCTGCGCATCTGAAAAAGAGAGAGTCAACTGAGCATAATAAACTTAAGCTTAAATATAACAGAATAGTTCAGTTGGAAAGGACTTACAAAAATCACCTAGTTCAACAGCCTGACCAGAACTTAAAGCATGTTATTAAAGCCATTGTCCAAATGCCTTGTGAACACTGACAGGCTTGGGGCATTGACCATCTCCCTGGGAAGCATGTTCCAGTCTTCAACCCCCCTCCTAGTAAAGAAATGTTTCCTAATGTCCAGGTTGAACCTTCCCTGGTGCAGCTTTGAAGCATTCCCACACATCCTGGTACATGATACCAAGGAGAAGAACTCAACACCTCCATCTCCACCTCCCCTCTTCAAGAAGCTGTAGAAGGCAATGAAGTCACCCCTCAGCCTCTTTATCCAAACTAGACAAACCCAAAGTCCTCAGCTGCTCCTCACAGGACATGCCTTCCAGCCCTTACCAGCTCTGCTGGCCCTTCTCTGGGTGCAGTCAAGTGCCTTCACATCCTTCTTAAATTGTGGGGCCCAGAACTGCACACAGTACTCGAGGTGAGGTTGTACCAATGCTATACGCAGTGGGATAATCACCTCCTTTGACCAGAGGGATGCAGGTTGCCCTCTTGGCTCCAGGCCAAGCTGCTGACTCATACTGAGCTCTGTCAACCAGCACCCCAGATCCCTTACTGCAGGGTAGGAAGTACACGCTTGAGCGTATACACATGAGGACACGCTCTTTATGCCATCACCACAAAAATAGTAGGAAATACTGTACCTGTACATGGTTTCAGCTTCCACATCCCCAAACCAGACACGTAAATTTGGAGTGAAGTTCTGCCCCGTAAGTTCCAACATTGCTACATCCCCGCCACCATTCAACTGGAAAGAGAGTGAATGGGAAAAAGAGGAAAATCCACAAAAAAACATGTATTAATAAAAACAAACACACCCTTCTCAGGAAAAAAAAAAAGGGGGGGGGGGAACAACACAAAAAACCACAACCGTACAAAACCTCCCTCCAAAAACACCAAAACAAAACAAAACAACAAAACAAAAAAAAATTGTTCACATTTGTACAAGAAATATAAACAGTGCTGTTTCAGCCAACTGGATAAAACTGAAGCAAACACACCTACGCAACTGAACTGTAAAGAAGTAACACATCTAAAAGATACTGCCAATTAATTTGGTATCCTGAAGGAACTTCTAAGTTTTGACAGTTTCCACTTAGAAGTCAACAAGGCTTTGAAAACAAAGAACAAAGCATCTTTCAGAGAACATGTTACAAGAGCTTCAAGGTTTTCCACAGCAGAATGCTGATTTTCTTAATAAGGTTTCAGTCTGGTCTTTGATCTATAATTAGCTGTTTTAAGAGCCAAAATCAATTTCTACATAATGAAACCAAAGTAGAAGTCATTAAAGGATATAACTATGGTAGTATTTTAAGAAATACAATTCTTAACGTACAGAACAATATTAATATTATCCCTGTGATGGATAGGCTCATGTAATCTGAAATGTATAATAGGTAAGAAAAAATACTGCAACATAAAATAATTTTCCTATTTATAAAGCTAGTATGAATGTTTACCCACAGTATTGCACAAAGGTACCATGAAGGTTAAACCAGTATGATAAAATAATCTCACATGAGAGAGCTTGTTCAAAAAAATAAACTTACTTGAAGACTTTCTACAACAGGCACAGGTGTCACTGGAGCATGGACCGGTCCCATCCCCTCATAAAATGTGTATTCTGCTTTATCTGTGCTAATGATTGTCCAAGAAGCTCCATCATTAATCATTTCTTTATTTGGTTCTTTTGGGCATGGAGTGGCCTTAGAAAGAAGGAAATTTTAAGTCTGACCTGTAGATTTATTTGCCAAGCACAGAGCTAAAAAACAATTCAGCCAGTAACAATGACTTTTATTTCAGTAACATATTTCCTTATGTTTTTCCTCTAACACAATGACCTAGAGAAACAGTCTCATACACTGCAGCAAAACTAGTAGAAAACTAAAACTTGTGAGGATAACGTAACTGTCATCTATGATACCGTCACCTCTCCAGCCTTCTGTTTATTACTGAGTTAGTTCAGGTTTCAAAGTTTTAACGTTATTCAATAGCCATTAACCAACAAACTACAGCACCTAGAAGTAGCTACTTTGAAATAGATCTTGTTTTATTAATGCAAAGTGACAAGAACAGCTACAGACTGAAGTGGAATACTTTTCATTTGTTACAATTTACATCTGGCCAAGATTTTTTTTTGTTTTTAGAGATTTCTTCACCATCCACAAAATTATAGAAAACACAAGCTTGTAGTTCAGTGTTTTGTCAAAAGAGATAGGAGAGAAGCTGAAATGACAACTTTGCAAATTAGTCAGAAACTTTCACTGCCTCCTTGTAAAGATTACTAAATTAGTGTACATACACATACACATACATAAAAAAATACACTGACAACTAGTTTTTATGGCAACAAAAGCCTCTCTGAACAATTAAATCATCTAGCAACCAATAAGGAAATTGTGTATAGGTTAAACAGAGTCAAAGAAACAAATGGGACTAAAAAAATTCTGATTTTAATACCTAAATTCTGTTTTCTTCCTCTAAGCTTTAAGTATATTCAGGTATGTAACTACAACCTTCACTCTTCAAAACTGTTGGACAAACTTCAGTTAGCACAAATATACCCATTCAGATGAAAAGAAGATCAAAGCTGCGTTCTCATGTGGACTCTCCGCTCTGATATGATCATGTAAAAAAGCACTGAAAACAGCTTGTGAGGGAACTCTGCAACAAGGACAGTAACTACAGATCTTTCTAAATTACTAGCCCAACTTCAAAAGCACTGTTGTATACTAATCTGATGCATGACATCTTTCACACAGGTTGACTACAATCCCTGTTAGCATGGACTGACATACTTCAACTCATGACAAATACAACCATGGATATAAAAAATTAATTAACCTATACAAGATCCTTGACTGGCTTCTTCAGATCTGCAAAATCCCTACCACAAAGCAGAAGGCAAATGCCAGAGAATTTGTTCTGAAAGTCCTGCTATGTCAAGAACCATTTCAGAACACTCTGTCACAGAAATCCTTGAAAGACTATGATTCCTCTTCTTGAAAAGCATTCCTTGTCACTTCCAAATACAGCAGTTTACCTCCAGACACCATTTCCCCACTCTTCCCTTCCCTTTTATGATTAAACTTTCTCAACAGGTGGCACCGGAAGATTGAAATGCCTTAACACCGTGCTAAGTACCTCATGTATTGACTGGCTTCACATGGAAACCGAATGGGAAACAAACAGCATAACATTAACAGAAAAGAGACAGAATAGCTCAAGAACTGGCAAACACAACAAAGACACAGACAAAAGGAATCTAAGGAATATATTTGTATTTAAAAAAGGGAAAAAAAAAAGAAAAAAAACAATATATCAAACACCACTAATCCCTCCCATCAGAAAATACCTCAAGAAAGTTCTATAACAAAGGATGTTAAAGAAATGAAAATATAATGGATTAGAAAAAGTTGTGTGTTTGTTTGTTTTTAATAGAAAGCTGATTAAAGGAAAGCAAAAAACAAAAGGTAGAACTTAACAGTCATTCCTCTTTCAAAATGCAAATGCCAATAGCACAATCTCGTCCCGAATACTGGTGTTACAATCTGTTTTGGTCAAGATCCTCGCCAGTGTACTAGCAAAGTCAAATCTTCAAAATTCTGCACGATCCTAAGTTTTTCAGGTAGCGAAGTGCTTTTACAATATCAAGGATTTTATGTCCAGAAGGGAAAAAAAGAGGAAATGAGCTTTAATTTAGATAAAAATGAGGTTTCTTAAGAAAAATTCTGAACATGTGTCCACAAAATACTGAACTTGGAAGTGGTAGTTACAACTGGAGTCACCACTGATGGTCTTCTGAAATCACCAGCTTGATGTGCAGTGGCATCCTCAAGTGGCAACACAATGTTGGACATAATCAGAAAAAAATATTGAGAACAAGGTATCATGTATTATTTTGTCAGTGTAAATCCTGTTCACATAATTCTGGAATACTGTGTGCAGTTCTGGTCTCCCCATCTAAAAGAAAGCCATGGTGAAAAGAGAAGGTACAAAAGGGGCAAATAAAGTCACCAAGGAGCTGCTGACCTTATGAGAAAAATTTGAAAAGACTGCGACTCTCCAGTTTGGAGAGAACAAATTAAGATATTGATGGACGAGGTGAATGCAGAACTGTTGCTTACTAAAACCTGCTAAACTGGAACTAGGAATCACTCACAGAAACTATTAACTCATTCAAAACAAAGCATACTACACAGAGGACAGGAAACCTCTTGAACTTTCTGCCACGGAATACTGCAGAAAAAGAGAGCACCAGCACATTCAAAAGAACTCAAACTGATGGACCACACGCACATTTACCAAACGATAGCAAGAGTCAGACATGCAGCCTTCAACAACCCTTAATATAAGAAGCGTGGGTGCTGGCAGAGTACAACTGCACTGGACCACACAAAGCATCCAGATCTGCCTTCCTCCTGTAAGCACCATCTCCTGTTGCTGCTGCTAGACATACATATGGACTATGCTCTGATTCAATAAGGCACTATTATTTATGTTCTTTCTGCATTCTCCAGAATGCATGGAGATCTTTAAAGAGAGATCTGGCTGGTACTTAAGCAACTGAATGTCAAATTTTCTATAGGTTCATGCTGACCTGCTGACTTTCCACAGCCTCTCAGGTCTCTATATTGGGCTATTTCCATTCACCCAAGAGAGACTTGCTACCCTAAAGTCTGGAGTATTTTGTGTGCCTGTGGTTTTTTGAAGGGTTGTTTTGTTGTTGTGGTGGGGTTTTTTTTTGTTTGTTTGGGTTTTGTTTGTGTTTGGTTTGGGTTTTTTGTGGGCTTTTTTGTTTGTGGGTTTTTTTTTTCTCCCCACAGTGATCACAGTCTGTCTAGACTCCTACTAGAAGAACTGTATTCAACAGTAAGTGCTTAAGAGTGGGCAGGTGAAAGATGCTACACATGCCTATTTCTCTGGTCTTGGTCTTCTGGTCCAAAGGAAATAAAAATGATATAATGAGATTTCTCTCCTGCCACTGGTAGAAAGAATTTATTTTCCATAGTGACTTTAAAAAGTTAACTTCCCTCTTTCCTACCTCTGTCTTTCTTACCCAAGAAGCTACAGCTGTTATCCTAAGCAAGACCCAAGTCTTTCCCAAGTGTGGCCATCTTCCTGGAACACGGCATTATCTCTCAACACCCTCTGCTATCTGAGCTGCCCTGGATGTTTAAAGAAAATTGCAATACTTAGGCAGGCCTGAACTTGGTTACAGTCTCATTACTCTGATGGGAACTGCCATGCTGAAAGTCTGCTAAGAGCACGCTAACATACACAGGAGACAACAACTAGAATTTAATTTGTTAGCATATTGCATAAGCTGTCAGAACAATTGTACACTGTGGTGGTGTTTTTTCTTTTTTGTTGTGTGTAGAGTTTTTTTGTTTGTTTGTTTGTTTTTCCAGCTCTACCTATGGGTTCCTTCTGGTTACAGTAACTTGCCAGGGATATTTTTCTCCACCTGCTGGAGAAAAAAATACCTGGAAGACTGAGACAACTACATTCTTCACAGACAAATCAATTTCTGTGGCTTAACAAATTGCTGTGGTGAACTGCCATAGCTGTCTAAGTTTACACTCTCAGCCAAGTACGAAGACAGTGCAACTCTGTTAAATTCATCATGAAATGAGACACCCATAAATCCATGGGTCCAGATGGGATGCACCTGTGGGTGCTGAGGGAGCTGGCTGAAGTCATTGCTGGACCACTCTCCATCATCTTTGCTAAGCCATGGGGAACAGGAGAGGTGCCTGAGGACTGGAGGAAAGCAAATGTCACTCCAGTCTTCAAAACGGCCAGGAAGGAGGACCCAGGTAACTATAGACTGGTCAGCCTCACCTCCATCCCTGGGAAACTGATGGAACGACTTATCCTTGGTGCCATCTCAAGGCATATTAGGGATAAGAGTGTCATTAGGGGCAGTCAACACAGTTTCACCAAGGGAAAGTCATGCTTGACCAACCTCATCGACTTTTATGAGGACATAATGAGGTGGATGGATGATGGCAGAGCGGTGGACATGGTCTACCTTGACTTGAGTAAGGCATTTGACACAGTCTCCCACAGCATCCTCACAGCTAAATTGAGGGAGTATGGTCTGGGATGATCAGGTAGTGAGGTGGACTGCGAACTGGCTGAAGGGAAGAAGCCAGAGAGCTGTGGTCAATGGGGCAGAGTCTAGTTGGAGGCCTGTATCTAGTGCAGTGCCTCAAGGGTCAGTACTAGGGCCTGTATTATTCAATATATTCATCAACAATTTAGACGAGGAAATAGAGTGTACTATCAGCAAGTTTGCTGATGACGCCAAGCTGGGAGGAGTGGCTGACACTCCAGAAGGCTGTGCTGCCATCCAGCAAGACCTGGACAGGCTGGAGAGTTGGGCAGGGAAAAGTTTAATGAAATATAACAAGGGAAAGTGTAGAGTCTTGCATCTGGGCAGGAACAACCCCAGGTTCCAGTATAAGTTGGGGAAGGACCTGCTAGAGAGCAGTGTAGGGGAAAGGGACCTGGGGGTCCTGGTGGACAGCAAGATGACCATGAGCCAGCACTGTGCCCATGTGGCCAGGAAGGCCAATGGCATCCTGGGGTGTATTAGAAAGGGGGGTAGTTAGTAGGTCCAGAGAGGTTCTCCTTCCCCTCTACTCTGCCCTGGTGAGACCACATCTAGAATATTGTGTCCCGTTCTGGGCCCCTCAGTTCAAGGACAGGGAACTGCTTGAGAGAGTCCAGCACAGAGCCACAAAGATGATGGAGTGGAGCATCTCCCTTATGAGGAAAGGCTCAGGGAGCTGGGTCTCTTTAGCTTGGAGGAGACTGAGGGGTGACCTCATTAATGTTTACAGATATATAAAGGGTGAGTGTCACGAGGATGAAGCCAGGCTCTTCTCAGTGACAACCAATGATAGGACAATGGGTAAGTGGGTACAAACTGGAACACAGGAGGTTCCACTTAAATATGAGAAGAAACATCTTCATGGTGAGGGTGACAGAGCACTGGAACAGGCTGCCCAGGGAGCTTGTGGAGTCTCCTACTCTGGAAGCATTCAAGACCTCTCTGGACGCCTTCCTATGTAACCTCATCTAGATGTTCCTGCTCCAGCAGGGGGATTGGACTAGATGATCTTTCGAGGTCCCTTCCAATCCCTAACATTCTGTGACTCTGTGATTGTGGACTGTATCGTTTCGTATTTGCTGTGATCTAGAAATGGACAAAAGTAGTCAAACTCCACTGGCATATGCCAGGATGTTAAGCCACAGTATTATGATTTGCATGCTTAAGTTCCTAGCGTGTTTCCATTTCTTCCACTGGAAAAAATAGAATTTGTTGTATAGACAGACATGGAAGAAGCTTATAATGAAAGAAAAACTGATTTGGAAAGGAGACAAAGTTCATTTCCCTCCACCCTCTGTCTTTTCAAAACAAAAATATCAGAGTTGCATTCAAAACCAACTGCAAAACTGGCATTCAGGCATATTTTGGGAATATTTGGGAAAACTCAGCAACCACACTTCTCAGCTTTTGAAATAGTTTTAAACAACTCACTTGAAATTGTATTATTCTCTCCTGGGAAAGGCACAAATACATTCTCTCAGTGTCTTTAAGGTAAAATGCACATTTATGGAGCTGTGATACTGGATCATCTGCATCCAATAACGCTGTTTGTTTATCTACTTTTCGAATTATCTGTGAATAAAAAGTGAACAAAAATACATTTAAGACAACATCTGTACTTCATTTTATTGGAGATTATACATGTACTGTTAGTAAAGGAAGTGAAAGGTCACTTATTTTTAATTTCCATGCCTCCTGTTTTAATACCAACATTGGATTCATAATTCGCAATGCTTTTGAAACAAGAAAACAACATTGAAGTGACACGCAGTAGTACAGCATCAATGTGTTGCATGTATATATATTTTATCTTTTTTGCTATAAGATTGAGGAAGAAAACTTGAAGCTTCAGCAAAAATCTACTTTTGTTCCATTTCCTGGTACAAAAGAGCAGCAGATCAATTAATAATAATACTTCTAGAGAAGCTTCCACCATTGACAGCATCAACAACATTCTGTGGCAGACTGACTGTTGAACAAAAACAGTTGAAAATAAGGATTAACTTTAAAGGTATCGAGATGTCCTTAAGTACAGTTTTGCAAAGACAACAATCATAGCATATGTTAATAATAGTTGGTCACTAAATATTACTTAAGAATTGTTGTAAATATTACTTAGCATTTGTTCTTTATATCTGGTAGCTCAGCAAAAAAATATCTGCTGACTTAATTCAGAGCTGTTACACTAATTTAATTTTAAAATTAAAAAGATTATTCCCTTACAAACAGTGGAAATCTGTAGCTCAGAATTTTAACTCAACTTCTAGAAAAAAGTTTAATACTTCAATTTATGCAACATCAGCAGAAGCAGCAGCCAAAAAGCCACAAGATTTCTAAGCCAACAATCAGAAAGCCAACCATGTCCTCTGGGATTTCTAATGATAATAAATGGCATTTTTAACAATAGAAGTTTCAAGATTAACTTATTTTTTCAAAGTTCTTTGCATCAACCTATAAAATGTCTGTGAGTTGCCTTTCAATCGCATCACCTTCAATCAATCTTGGAAGGCAGCATCATAAATGTTCACAACAGACCACAAAACAGGAACCTTTAGCCTAATTGGTTTTAATCTCTTTCCAACTACAAATAAGGTTTCTGGGGATGGCATCTCTTTTATGTACTAAGAAAATATTAACATGAAGCCCACAAATAAGTGAGATCTTCTTACTTAATTTCATGTGCACTGAACCAGATCCGTACTAACCAGGTCTGGATTTTTCCATCAAATAATGTGATAAAAAAAAAAAAATCATCTCTTTAAATTATCATTTTATACCACTTACTTGAACAGGCTATTTTTTAGCCAAGTTTGATACTGGAAAAGAAATTCTCATTACAGTCCTAGTAAAGTAAGTTTGGGAAGGGGAAAAACACCTGTGCCTGTGGGTGAGGCTGGCTTTACATGGGTGAACTGTAAAAATTGTTTCTAGTTAGAAGTGGAATTAGCAAAGCCATGTATGAAATTCATAGTGGGCTGACAAACCACAATTTCAGAGAAGTTTTCATATGAAGCACTGTTTATTATCACTCACATAAAATTCCACTTCGGCTGGCATTAAATGCATAAAACACGAGGAAAAAAATCTATTATTATACTTCAATTATACTTCTAAAAAATACAATATTTATTTTAAAAATTACTGTGTACTCAGCAATTTTTTGTTGTTTTTCACAAATCTTAACTGGTTATAATCAATTTTTTATCTCTGACGAAGACAAGGGCTGAAACTGTCTCTTTCTAAAGAAGAAAAAATGTTATTCCAAAGGCTTTCCCAACGTTCCATATTTAAAACAGACAGTATTAGTAAGTGCCCAAAATGCTTTTGCAAGCTGATACTGGTATTATGTATCCTTAGAAGGATACAGAAGTGCTTTGAGATTCAAATGAGCAGCACACCTAAAGCTGCGCTGAACTCAACAAATGGAATATTCCTACTGGCTGCAAAGACTTTATTCACCTATTGAATATCAGTATAGAAGTATCTTGCTACACTGAGACCTACATTACTGTTTTTAAAATAGACATTTTCCTAAGGACAGCTTGCAGATTAACCTACTCTGGAAGGTTTGAATTCTCAAAAATTCCCTATGCTTATTTTACAGCTCTTCTTTGCTTACAGAATAAACCTGCAGATACAAAATTATGCTTTTATTAAAACGAATGCCATTTTCCATTTGAAACATGTATTACCAAAAGGAAACACACAAAGCCAAAAACTGCAAACAATGCAAACCCAAGTATGCAATCACATTAAGTAGCCATCTACAAATTAATCACAGTATTGGAGAAATTAAACTGTACCAGTCTTGGGAGTGCCATGCCAGTAACTGAGCATACAAGTTTCACAGTCTGCCCGTAATGAATGTATCCGTCTCTCACTGTGAATTCTTCTCCTTCTGATTCATCATCGTCCACTGCATGAAACAGGTATTTTCAGATTATTTATTTTAATCACTGTTTTCCTCGATAGGAGGAACATTTAACATCACACTATTGCATCAAACATACACTCAGTAATAAAACAAATCTGCACATGGGTAATTAATATGGAGGAAAAAATACAGGACTTTTTTTTGTGGGGATGGAGGGAGGGAAGTAAAAAAAAAATATATTACTTCTTTTTTACTTACAGAGGTGAATGTAGAACGCTCCCCACTGTTGTGAACTGGCGTGGAAATTACCACCTTCTACGTGCAAATATCGGGTGCTAACTGTTTGGGATCGAAGTCTATTAAATAGTGCCACTTTTGTCCCTGATGCAATACATACTGCAAGGAACACATACAGACTTGAGATTATAAAATTACTTGATTATTACACAGAAAAGTAACAAAAAGTCATAAATACAGTAAAATAAATTGATGAATACTGGAAATCAAGAGATAATTCTCAACTATTAGTTCATTTAGAAAATATTATATTTGTGACAGACCAAAAATAATCACAAAATTACAAGTGGGATAACAGAGTGGCTGTTCTCCAAAGGCATGCTAGTTCGCGGAATTTTGCCACTTAACCGAAAAGGCAGGTGCTTGCTAGCTAACAACTCCTTCTGTAAACATTTCTCCAAAAAACAACTACTTGAGAAGCTTTAGCTTGCCCTTGTAAAGTACTTAGACAACTTTCACTGATCTTTTGAAGTATATAGAAAAATTATTTTTACAAATCACAATTAATTGAAAGGAAGACAGACATAACTATGTAAAAAATAACCATGCAGCTTGAAATTTTCTCACATCTGAACTTACTTATCATTCAAGAGACAAATGCCAAGTATGCTCCCCTAAAAAATAATCAGCAGCTAGCATTTTGCCATCAAAACTAGCATGTTTCTTTCACTTGATTCATATTTACTATCGAAGAATGCTTGGTTCATATTCACTGTCCATCAAAACTATCTGTCTGAATACAAAGTCAACAGTGCATACTCTGAGCCCACGGGCGTGAACTGCACAGCAACAGATTGCCTTTAGTCATGCCCCGAGATCCACATTCCATAGGTGAATGGGTTCCAGCCCAACACAGATGGAAGAGCCTTTTAAAGCACTAGTGAAGAGAGAGAGAAAAACAAAAACAAAAAGGCTATCTCTTGAGGTGCTCCAGTGGTATGCAGGCAAAAACTTTGGAGGAAAACCAAAAATGCTCCCAATTATACATTAGCACCAGAGATATCTTTAGTTGAAAAACACGGTAAGCAAATAAATCTTGGTGAAATAACACTACACAGATTTCTTAACCAATTACTTAAAAAGAAACATGCAAAATGTATTAAAAATAAAAGCAACGTGAAAACGGCATGAGACAGTGAGAAGGTGGCTGTGATGTGGGAAAGTGCTGTGTCAATAACATGATGCTACTCATTTATCACCATCTAAAAGCTCTCTCTTTGATACTGATCACAACATCCTAAGAACCAGATCACTGCAGCTTAAGAGATCCAACAGCTTAGAGAGCTGAGGTAGAACATTCTTTATGCATTTGTCTACAAGGATTCACTCCTCAGAATAAGGTGGGTTTGGTGGACCTTTTATATTTTCTCAATAATTAACTGCGACTGCATAAAACTCAGTGTAACCCAGCTATATTGGAATACTTTAAAATACACTGATGTTTACAGTTCTGAAATACATTATGAAAAATACAATTTCATTGTATTTGCTTTGTAGTCAGACCTCAGAATACAAAAGAAAAAACTAGCAGGGAGCAAAATTAATTGCTACATAAAGAAAAGAACTGTAAAATACTTACAGTCTGCATTTTTCAGTGACTGTTTCTTTTTAGAAGGTTTGGAGATGACTTTGATCCGTTTACTGAGGAACACACCAATGTCGTCGCTATTGCCATAGAACATTTTAACTGATAACATGAAGTGCTTTCTCTTGTCTGAGTCTGATATGTATAACGTTTTGGCAGTGCAATAATTCTGTAGGTGAAAACAAACTGTTGTTTCTTCTTTCAAGTCAACCCAGTTCAAGAAACTATGTATATTTAATCATGAACAAAATAGGAAAATTGATGCAATAGTTTCTAAAACAGATCAGAAACTGCTCTTTCCATCTTTTCCATATGGATATCTTTTATGATTACTGTTCAGCTTTGTGAAGTTTAGCATCTGACTTCTGTACTTTAGCATCTTTCTAAAGACCTTTACCAGTACTTGAAAACTGACAACTAGACCCTATAACTGTGTCAAAGCTATCTCTGAGTGGTTACAAATACTCCTAAAATTACATTTGAGTACAGCTATACAGGCAGTGCACTGGATGCACACAAGAGGCTGCCCAGGCAGAAAATGTGCTGAGCCAAACTTTGAAAGGATGTGACATGATAGGGTTTTGAAACACTAGAAAGCTACTTTTGGCTAAGTGTTTATGCTAGGCGACAACAGGAGCTTAAAAAAAAAAAAAACCTCAAAGATAATTTTGATTATTCTTTTCCTACTCAGCAACATATGAAGCATTTCTAAGTAGACTACACTGGAAATACCAGGTAGCTACAAAATAGTGCTTAGTAGAACAACCAGCTAAAATGAGCACTCAAGTTGCCAGTTCTATTCTGCTTAAGTCGATATTTCTTAAAAGAAATCATACAGTAATTTATATCACTGTAGAATATAATCTACTAAGTTTATGAAGGCACTATTTTATTTATATTTTTATGCAAGGAGACTTAAAGACCACTTCTAGCAGCAAATGTTCAGATACCTCCTTGATGAGATTATCAATTCATGCAAGCCAGGGAGAGGAACAGAGAGTGTGGACCAGAAACCTTACTTCAGCTGAACAACCTACCAAACAACCAGATTACTGACTCTGAATCAACAACCTATGAACGAAAGGTTAGCACCCAGCTATGATCCCCTGAGCCACATCTACCTCATTCAATTGTCCTACGTGTCTCGGAGGGATTTTTTAAAACCACTTACGTAGTACCTGCTACAGTGCAACAACAGATATCAAAAATATCCAAGGGTATTCTTTGAAATATGCACCATGTAGCTATAATATCCTTTGCAGTAATCTGGGTGGTTTATTTTAAGTCTTCTACCTTTCCTTCCAAGTTCAGCTGCTGCATTTCTTGGTCACTGTTTCCTATTCCAATGAAGGCGCAAGGTTGTGACTCTTGCTCAGTGCAACCATCCCGTTCCATTTGCTCTTTTTTTTTCTTCCATCCACTGCCCATAAGATACACACATGGAGGAGGACAAAAGAACCTGAAAATGAAAAATACATTATGAGATTACATACATCTTTCATGAAAATTCTTAAGACAGAAACTGTTGTGTACCCAAAGCTTTCTCAGCCCTTTCACACTTTGCATTGTTTATACATGCACACCCTTCATTTGCCTTGAAGATTTTCTAAAATGCATATGAAAAAAAAGGAGAAAAAGGAAAATCGGCATTAGATGCACTGTCACTGAGTATCTTCCCAGTTCAATATATGATAGGTAACAGTCTGCATCTCTGTAAAACGAAAATTCTTTCTACCCTTACACAGAAGAGATTCTCAAAGAAAGTAAAAAGGCCTTGAAAGTGATGACAGTGTTTTGCTTTTTTAGGTGCTTGATATGATGCAGCAATTAATACACACAGAACAGTTCTACAAACTAATTTAATGGGTGACTGCTGACTACAATTTCTAAACATTTAGTGTTTCATCATTAGTAAGGAAGTAGTCTATTCCATCTATCCCATAAATCTCTTTTCAGTTTTTAAATGGAACAGATGATTTTACATCTTCATCAGTGATGGTCAAAGATATGATCTAGTCTTCAGCAGCACTAATAAAATCAGTCTAGATGCTACTTACAGCATCATGTTCCAAATTAAATGCAGTATTTTAATGCAATGCATTGGTCTTGAAGTTTCTGCAAACTGTTAAAATGCAAATCCTAATCACTTTCAGTTTTATTTTAGCCAACAGTTGCTGCATTTTTATCATCATTTAGTTATGATCAAAGTTAAAAAAGCAGAATGAGTATATCTGATTTTGAGGTTAGGATGGCACAAAGGGAGGGGATAACTGAAAACATTTTAATTATTCTGTTTATTTCAAATTGGAGAGTAGTGCTTAACTTGGCACTTCTGAAATCCAAAGATGACTCCTACCTTATACAGGTAGGTAAGCAGGACAACTGAGTTAATGGATTGTTTCTATTAAACACCATATAAACCTCGATTCGTGGAAGTCAGCTTTAGCATGAAAATCAAGTCTAATATACTACTTTATCTCACCTACTCAGCAAAATGACCTTTATTTAACAGATATAAAATGCTTTTCTAATTAACAGCATTCTTAATAAATGAATCCAAAGTCCTCAGTTAAAAATCACATAATACAATTTAAATATTAAGAATCCATATAAATAAATGCAGAGATTTATAATATTTTCAGTTAATGCAGATGATTGATGTATATTCTTTGTTAGAGGAAAAAAAAAAAAACAAAAAGCAAATTAAGTTTTACTGCAATTCAAAATGTCTCAGTGTTACAATAAAGAGCAAAAATTACCAATAATTCCACAGTGAAAAATTTTCACTTTATTTTGCTCTTTAAAACACAACAAAACTGATGAGTTACAAATATATATACAGCCTAAATACATATGAATGTCTTTTAGAAGTACTGTGCTCTGGTTTGAAAAAAAGACCACTTCACAAAAGAGCATCTGTAGAAAGTAGCTCATACATGACATCAAAAGATCTGCATGTTTGAGAAGTCCATTAATTTGTGAAACTGCTCCAACAGATTGCTTTTTAAACTTAGTAATTCTAAACAAATAGAAACAAATGCTCTGTTTTCTCCATTATGATAATCCATTTCAGCAAAAACTTATCACAACAATTATTTGCTCTTTTTATTGCATTCACACTGCCCTGAAGCACAGAAATTTTGATAAACGTGGAATTACGAATTAACAGAAAGACACTTGTAGAAGCAAAGTACGCAAAGTTTAACAACTTACACTTTTTCATGTGCTTATTACATCAGTTTTAACTATTCATATTTTATTCCTTGGGGTAACTATGGGTCATATTAAGGCTCTGGAATTTTCTTCTTCCAATTGAAAATGCAGAACACAGAGAACCAAGGCAACAGGTAGAAATTTGGCAATTTGCAAAGCAGATGTTTCCTGATGGAACTGTCAAGTTGAGAAACTACACAATAAACCAGCTCAAAAAGAAAATCTAACATTTTCACACAAGCAATGCAAGAGAACACTTCCACTAGCCCAGCCACAAATCATGAATTTAAAATTTATAGTTACCCGATATTAGAATGGGTTATTGTAATTTTATTGCTGTAAGAATAGATGTTCTAAAATTTGAAAATCACAATGAATAGAAAGAATAAGCGGTAATAAATGTTATCAAACAGCACACACTGTGTGTATCCCCTTTTTGCTTGCTATTATGCCTTTTGCTTCTTATCTTCTGGAACCTGACCTCTGTTTCCTTTTTTTTTCATGAAGGTGTATATTTAAGAACACCATGAGTTTCTGCTACACACCAATTAAATCCTCCTTTTCCTACTACAAATTTTTGATCTCAGAAAAAGGAATACATTTCCTACTTTTCAATGCATTTTTTTTTCAAACAGCACACATGACATGACCCAATTTCCCTCAAATGCTTCTCTACCCTAAAGGAAAAATGATCTTAAGAGGACTTCCATTCATGAGGGAGACAGTGCAATGACAATGGCCAAGATCATAAAATTCCTATTAAAGTACAAGATGTATATTTGCTTTCTACATGATAAATCTAATCTATATGTTCTATATCACCCCACATCTAGATGTAAATACCATAATTGTTGTTAAAAATATATTCTGAGGCTCATCTGCTGGTTGCTGCAACTTTCAGCATGTCTTAGGAAAACAGAAAACTGAAACAAAGCAAGAAATAACAGCTTTAGCACCACACTGAGAAAAATTCTACTGTAGACAATTGTGATGACATTTAAAAATATAGAGATATACAGAGATATGTGTGTGGGAAGTAAGCAAGGGGATAAGAAGGAGTCACATTTTTATTACCCTGGCAAGGCGTCAAGAGAAGGCGATGATCCTGCCTCAAGGACTGTTTAGGAGGCCTACTCTGCTCTGACATGCTAGATAGGGGAAATATGATGGGGATTCTCCATGAATAATACTTTTCAAATGGGTCTTATGAACAAACTCCAAGCTTAAGAAATGCAAGATTTTGGGGAAGAAACTTCAAGTAACAGATGCATTTATTCAAGAGTTGGTCTTTTGGCAATGAACTCAGATTGCCAGAAACAGCACATCGCACTTCTAGTCAGCTTCTGGTCTCTCCAACTTGAATGACAATATATGATCCTTTCAGTGTTCATGGATGTATCCCACTAATCTTCTTTTCAACAATTACAAGGTATTTCCAGTAAAGAAATTGTACCAAGGCTAAAAACTACTATCAACCTATATTAATGAAGCAATGCTTTGAGAAAAAAGAAACCAAACTCCTTGTATTTCAAGTAGGTATAACACCACAAAGCAACCATCGCACATTACCTTTCTTCCTCATGTACTCTTTTCTATTTATCTTACTGGTTAGAACACAAGAAAAAAAATCCCAAACTTTTCTCATATGCTGTTTCATTCCAGCTTTATTCCAAATGAACATTCCTTAGAACAACTATGGCCACCAGATGGCAATAAAGACCTTTAAAAAACAAGTTTTAACTCATTGATGAACACAAGCCACAACAATTAAAGCATTCTTTTTAAATTAGAATACAAAGAAAAACCTTGGGAAACTATGCCTTATTGAACTAGGAAAGCAACTTTTGAAGCCAAGACAAATTCAAGTTTGGTTAAAACTACCAAACAAGAAGAAAGAGTCTGGACATTCACAATTCAAATGGATTTTCTTATCTGTCAGCCTCTTCTTATTCACCCTTCAGATACAGACAGGTATAGTCCAGGGGCTTTTTACTTCATATTTTACAATCCCAAGAACTCATGTATAGAATACCTTAACTATACATATTCTATCCAATATAGTGTGAGTAAACCATGAGTATTGTCATATTTCTAATTTTCACAGAGGATTAAAGTAAATGTTTTTGAAATGTATAAAATAACTGCTGGAAACAGGTTCTCTGATTAACAAAATATTTCCAACGTAAATAGCAATGTAAATGTTTATGTGAGAGCCTGGCTTTCAGATAACTATAAAGAGGAAAAGAGAAAATCACCTCCCCAGAATAAATAAAGTAATTTAGGTAATTTCCAGTATTGTTTATGAGAAATAAGGTAGGACAATATTTGGTGGAACAAATGAAAACATGCTTCCTTCGACCTTTGATTTACATGGCCTACCTCTCTTTTTTGTTAACCACAAAACTAAAGTAAGGCTGAGTAGGAGGCAAAAATTCCTCTGAAGTATTCGTCTGACCTATAGTAAAAAGAAAATTATGTTGGAAGGAAAAGTAGCTGTCTGGTTCTTCTGAGCTTGTTCAGAATTTTCAGTGTAAGATGTAGTGGTGGAAAATCACGTAGCATGTAATTTCCTCACTGGATTTATACCATATTCTCTTAATACCTCTTCTTTATGTCATGAGCAGACTGACAATTCCTTGCTGAATGAGCAGTAAAAAAACACAGGACATTTTTCCGTGAGGTAAACACCTAACAGCTTGATCTAAAAACCACATGAGATCTGTAGGGATCAACTCTCTGAGCTCTTTCATTACTGGAAGTAAAACAACTGGGAACGTCTTTCCTGGACAAAACTTATTCCACACTTGTTAAAGCAGCATGATGAGATACAGATTCAGTGCTTCCTACTTGCTGGTATAAAGCACAGTGACTGAGCCAGGTAACATTTTGGGATACAAGGTCTCTGCAAATACTTCATGTATTTAACACATCCCTACAACATTTTGGTGTGGACTCCTGTTTTCTCAGAAGAGGCTCTCTGTGACACTCCTCCTATGCATCTTCTTAGAATTTGTGATCAGTGTAATTAAAACAATGAGCAGTTTAAATGACACTGACATTGGGACTGGTATTAGCCAGGAAAGATCAGAGAATCAATCTCCAAAAAGCGAAGGGCATCCCCATAGTGCCTTCTTTCACTATAACTTCATGGGCCACTCAAGTGAGGAAAGACCATAGTACTGCCAACATCATGTTAGACTCCAGGCTCAGTAGCTCAGTACAGCAGAGGAAAGCTGCTGTTCATCTGTTCCATCAGACCAAATGGAAAACTGAGCATTTTTTCATGGCAAGAAAAACAAGCTGAGAATTGTCTGAGGATGCTCCACTTTAATCCAAATTACTTGAAGGGAAGATAATTTCCAGTGGTTTCTGAGTCTTGACTACAACAACAAAGTCAAATAGGTTGTGTCTTTGGCACAACCTGGAACATTGTTTTAATTCAGACAATCACCAAAGGAGAGAACAATATTCCTTCAGTCAATCCAGGCCAATCAATACAGAAAGAACATAGTACTTCAAGTAGAGAAGTTACCCTAACCTAATGTGCCAGGAAGCAAAGAGTAGAAAGTAAAATAAAATCGGCTCATGTCATTGCTACCTTGTTCTGATGCATTCAATGCTCTTTTCAAACCACAGACCTCTGTTCACAAAGGTTTCCTTTGTCAAATCATCCAGGTCATCCCTGTGTTCCTCTTACAGAAGTCTTTGCACTCATGAGGATTTAGAGGTGTCTACCAACTGCTTAGCTTTATGTTCAAGGCACCATTAGCAGGGAATTTTTCTCTTGTACCTGTTGGTCAATTCTGAGTCGGTCAAGGCACAAGATATGTTTGTCAATTACCAGAATTGTTTTGAGCATGAAACTACTGCACAATCTTCTTTCCTTCTTAGGAGCTGAAAGAACTAACAGCATCCACTAAAGAATTCAATAGAACAACAAACAAACGAAAAAACATTAAGTGCTGGAGTGCTAAGGATGAAGTAGTGTAGCCATGGGGTAAGCCCTGGAAAAGGTCATGCTCTCAGTAACAAGAGCATCAAACAGAGGGCAGGCATACTCCGTTCAGTAAATGGCAATATTTGAGCAGAAATCAGAGGAGCTCCTTCACTAACAGCCACAAAACAAGCAGCAGCTAGAACATTCTCAGGCTAATCAGTAGTGATAATGTTTAAACTCAGAACAGCATGTAATCCACAAATACCAATCTGGCTCATAGTCTTTGATAAACTATGCCCTGGAATCAAAAACACTTCAGTCCTCTAAACTGTTGAATGTTCACACTGTTCAGGTTCTGAAGACAGAATTCTCAGTGAATGGTAAATATGGAAAAAATACAAGCAGCACAAGCCAAACACCCACGCTCATCAGGACTAAACATGACCTGAGCTGCTATCAGTTGAATGCCTTTGAAAGGTGACAGCCATCTAAAAGAAAACATGAGACAAAAAGTCTTAAATTTAACTGAAGCCCACCCAGCTTCTTACCTCCTGGTTTCTTTGTTAAACTAAACAACTGTAACTTTGGGAAGAGCTGGACTAGGAAGAAAAGTCCACTCAAAAAAGAAAGAAGCCTCCTTTCCTTACTGTTATTTAGGGACAAGTTATCAAGAACAAGCTCACATTAACCCCAGAAAGTCCCCATCCATGTGGCAACAACCTGGAATTGTGTTTCTGTGAGGCCTATTTAAACCAGGCCACACTACGTGACATCCGCACCGTCTACAGTGAGTTTTCAACAGAGTATTTCACCATCTAATAAGCCTCATCAAAACACTGAAAGGTAGTTATTGTGCTTTTAATTATGCCATGCAAAGTTTATTAATGATAAGTATTTTCCATGAACTTACAACAAACTGTTTAAAGACTGGAACGAAAGGTGGAAGTTTGTTTAGGGTTTTTTTAGTAAGAACTAATTCCTTTTGTAACTTGAATTCTTAGTTACAAAGATAGGGCAATTTAACTTACTCTTTATGGATCAAAAACTAACCATATTATATCCATGCCATAATGAAGTCCCACGGAAAACATGAAATTTCTCCATAAAAACAGGTATGAAATAGGTTTCTGTCTATAAAGCAGGTGTATGCCAAACAGCTCACTTCAGAAATGATATTTAATGTAAAAGTGGTAAAAACTTGATCGACCAGTTGCATAAAGCAATCTCAAAGCTTTACTGATTTTGCAATCAACCAAGAGGCATGTTCTGCCAGGAATAGAACAGAAGCAATTAAACAAAACTGAAAAAAAAAAGCCAATTCATCATTCAGTTTCACTGAGTACCTGAGGGCATGCATGGATCCAAGGACTTAATAACTGGCTTTTTCCTTTACACTGATAACAACACGATGTCATTGCTGATGCTAACAGTCTGGGAACTAGCAGAACAGTACCAGAGACAGCCTAAATGGTGCATCAAAATGTAAGAAAACCTAAAATACTTAAAGTGAAAAAGGACATCTTAGTATGTATGCCGAATTTGCATTTCACACCCACACCAGAACAGCAATCATTTCACCACTACTATTTAATAACAAAAATCCAACTATTGTCATTCCTAGTAGTCTTCTGAGAAGCTCTGAAATTCTCTACACTCATATGACATGCTTTCGTTTTTAAAGAGGTGAATCTGAGATACCCTTCATGAATAAATGCAGCTGTACTGAGACAGGCAACTGAGCTGTACCTCACAAAATCTAAAGTGGTAAAAGAACGCCTAATTGCAGCTAGCAATATTTCAATAAATGAGAAACCAATGAGTAGTTAACCAAACATTACCAGTACTCAGGTAATGTATGTGGCACAGTGACTTTCACAGCATCAAGTGAAGTATACATACATATTCAAGCCTACAGAAATGTATGGCAATGGTAGGAAATGCACACAGGAGCTTTCAAAAACTGTTAGCAAACAACAGCTCCCTGGAAACACTCAAGGCCAGGCTGGATGGGGCTCTGAGCAACCTGATCTAGTTGCAGATGTCCCTGCTCAGTGCAGGGGGGCTAGACTAGATGAGCTTTGAAGGTCCCTTCCAACCCAAACTGTTCTATGAACAATTTGAAGCTTTGCCGTGCATTCTTCAGAAGACTTATGTAAGTTTTTCAAACGGCAACAGAACTTTTAAAAATCAAAATTATGTACTTTTTTTTTTTCTCCCTTCTTTTAATGCAATTTGTTTTACAAAATAATGATACACAGTACAGCTTTGCAAAATGTTCCTGCCCTCATGGATTGCTCTGGCCCCAGGAGAACAAACTGACTGAAGTTACAGATACGCTGTTTAGAAAGACACTTTCCTACACTTTACAAAGACACTTATCTGCAGGCACACCCCTCATTTTGGGGGAATAATATGCTTAACTCACTTGCAGTACTGAGTTAACTATGAAACTCCTGAATGACAATATCATCTGAGAAGATAACAATAAGAGGTCCCTATATTGTCATAAATGTTTTTGGCTGTGTAGTTTGCTGCAAGGGGTTAAAGTTACAGTTTACTGCTAGTAAGGCCTTGCATTGCAACCCTTTTGCATTTAGGTGTAGACGTGAGCAGGAGGGCTGTAGAGTTATGTAGCAGGTAACACACAGCATACTTGTCTGCTTCTGTGCCCTTCCTCTTTCACTGACCTCCCATTTTATTCTCATGAATAATTTCAGAAAGATCTAAAACCCACTTCGAGTAAACAATTCTGTGGAGCTGCAGAGCCTGGACACTGCCCAAAAGAAAGGGCTTGAGACACCGGCTAACAGAAAAGACAACACACATTGAAAGACAAGTACTCAGGTACAGAATACTGAAGAAAAGTTGAAAATATAGTTTGCATCTCCATGATTCAGACATCACGAAGTGTGAGAACTTTGCAAGCTTAATTCTAGTATTCCTGTTTTCTAATGCTTTTGTACATAAATATGTTCAAATCTCAAAAAACTGTAACACACATAACAATGTAATAAGACCTACACAGTGGCAAAAGGAAGGTTAAAAGTTCAAAACAAAGTGCTGAATGTGTGGTCTTTTATAGTGAACAAATATTAATAATACAAAGCATCTGAAAACTAAGCAAATACTGCACTATTTATTTTAGTGAAATTTAAGCTAGAAAAGTATAATTCACACTTAAAGAAAATTCTCTTCAGTCATGAGAGGCCTAGAAATCTGCATGTGAAGGACCATCCTATTTTCTTCTCTTAGTCATGTAACTAAAACATCACATAGAGGAGACTGCCGGAAATTCACCTTTGCCTAAAAAGCATTCATCCTCACATCTTCCTGTAGATTCTGTCCCTTGGTAAACTACCTATTCTATTGTAAAAATGCAATACAAATTAAAATAATGTTTGTTGTGAATATGGTTATGATTGACCTGTCATCCTTTCTAAAGCTGTTAGAGATCTGATTCGGAAAAGCATCTTACTGAGGCTAGCAATTTCCTTCTCATATTAATTTGAAATTACTCCGGAAAAGAGCCCTCCACAAATAGTCACCATTAACACCTTGTTTGTGGGAAAGCAAGATATGCAGTTCCAGTCACCTGCATGATAAAGGAAGATCACCACTAACATGACCATCTGGATGGCCAGAGAAATATACTAACACAATTAGATCACAGCAACTAGTCAAAATATAAAGGGCCTTAGACAGGTTGTGCTGAAGTATGTTTCTCATAATTGCAAAGGGTGATAGCCCAGACTCGTGAGAATGGTATCTGAGGCCAGATAACCACGCCCAAGTACATGTGATGCGTGAATGTCGTTGGGCCTGATCTGTGAATGAGCGGGAACATAACTGAAACAGACATGAGTGTGGTGTGTTTTTAATAACAATTATTGATAAAACATCTTGTGTAAACCTCTTAGTCCAGGCCCATATCTGTAAATCATATAAATTGTCAATGGCTAATAAAAAGGGCCTCAGCCTGGCTCAGCTCTGCTCTGCCCGGCTCTGCACTCCTTCCCGAACAAGATCTCTGCCTGAGTGTGCATCTTTGTCTGCGTCCTGGTGTGCGTCATCTCTTATCGCCACATTTGTTTATTCCAGATTTAAAATGGAAGGTTTAAAATTACAGCCATTTTAGTTCAATGGAAGAAAAGCTTCACCCACGGATGAAAATACCTGTTGGTAGGAACAGGAATCACTACACTGAATGCCACAGGTTTGCAGCATCTGTGACATAATGAAATTATTTTTGAGGACACATTTTGTTTTATGTTTCTTCAGTTTCTAGTACAATCTGAGGAATTCTGGAATGCACTATGCAGCTGACTATACATTACAGTTTCCTTAGCTGGGAGCTGTAGAGGGAAGCCAAGAAGAAACAGACACCTACCTTTTTTCATTTCCATATGATTTCTGCGCAACTTTTGCATGGAGTATTAGAACTGTTTGATCCCCTCGTTCCTTTAAGTAATTTCGCATTGCTTCCCTAAAAGTTAGAAGACAAATTTTAAAAGTTGTTTTAGTTTTGTTTGTAATTATAATAATCCAGAGACAGCATTAGGACAAAACAAACCCAAACACCTGAAATGCAAAAAAAAGGCAACTGTTAATATGGTCAAGATGAGTTTGCTCTGTTTTTTAATAGAATTACACAGCAAAAAGAACCCTGCATGAAGCTAGCAGTAGTGGTCTGTGGTCATCTGCAATTACTACATTTTCCAAGAAACACATATTTGTGATGTAAAATTGTATCAATGCCAATCACTACAGAATGTTCAAAGCCCATTTTTATAAAGTACCATGCCATAAATATTTGATTAGAACAAGCTTTACTAATTCAATAATCTCTTTAACCAATTTAGTCTTTCAGGATAATGACAAATTGTTCTGAAATTTTGTTAAAGCTATTAAGTAAATCAATGCAATGTTTATATAAAAGTTTAATTTTGTTTGTGAAGATACTAAAAAGTTGAGTTCTTCATCTTATCATTTCATCTCGTTTTCCAGCGAAAGCTTCTACTTCCTGCATACAATCAGGTAAAAAAAAATAAATTAGATTTTCTATCGTTCATCATCACTGTAATGACAGACGTCATATAAAAGCTATAATTACCTCAAACACACCAACAGCAATTCCTTGAGAGAAGTAAGAGAACAATACACCCTATCATTCTTCTGTATAATAACCTAACTGTTCATTAAGCAGCATGCCAAATTCAACACCCTGGGGTTTAGCTGAGTCGGAGCGCTGACAGGAACAATTTTAAGTCCCTGGAGGAGCGTTTGCAGGTTGAATGCCCACCAATGCACTAATCTTCAAAGCCATCAACCAGAGAAACAAATTACACATTTAACAGGAAGTTATATAAAGAGGTGAAACACTACAGAAGAGGGATTTTTTTGTTTGTTTGTTGTGTTTTCTTTGGTTTTGTTTTGTGCGTGTGTGTTTTTTCCCTGAACTGAAACCAACTCTTGAATTCCCTTTGGAGAGATCTAGAAAATCAAACATCTCCAGTGAAAGAAGATGCAAGATAAAAAGCACTATTATGTTGACAAGACCTTTTCCAAAAGAAACACCACATAGTTTCACGAAGGAAAGCAAGTAGATTATGGGAGGGTGGTGTTGAAAAACAACATCAATCCCGCTTTCCTAATGATGTTTTGTAAATTCTTGCATTTGTCATGCCTGCGTAAGACAGTGGTCAGTACACTACATTTTCTGTGTAAATAGGATGACATAAAACCAGAAAAAATACTTGAATTACTGTTTTAAATCTGGACTAATTTGATCTATTTACATTTGACATCGGTAAAATTGATGTTTATCCACGAAAGCACAGATGGAAGAACTGTCTCAAAGCACAAATACTTACTCTATTTACAACCATTGTTCAAGAATATACTTTAAAACCACAAAACATAACTTGTTGTGAAATTATGATAAATGCAGCTAATATATATCATAATGAAATGTAAGTGGTTTAAAAACTTCACAATCTCACAACTTGTAATATTGTATTAAGAGTACTGTCATACTAAATTAAGAACATCTGCCACACTAAAAACTCTTTACTCAGAACCACTCAAAACCAGCAATCCACGCACAAAAATTCTAGGTGCTGTCTAACGTTCATTTAGCATTGTGTGAGGAGGAAATCTGCCTTTTTTTACTGCTCTGTTGCTACAGTGGACTTGTACAATCCAAGCTGTTCTCCTCCAGCCCCGCCATGGACAAAGAAAACACACAACCATTACGACTCTTACATTACATTTTTCATTATTAAAACTTAAAACTCTCCACAAAGGTAGTACTATTATAGTTTACATCTAAAAACAACTAGCACAGTATGAACATATCAGTGTTGTTGCACTGGAGCTTGCATGACAATGAACAGATTATTAGACAACCAGGACTGTCTTTACACAAAAAAGCAGAATAATTTTCCAATAATTGAACTAAATGCCTTTAAGAGCTTACAGACACTTTTTTTTAGCATTACATAAACAAAGCATACTCTTAAAAATTTGTGTGACAGTTTTTCTGTTTCAGCATTTTTTATCTTCAGAGGAAAAAAGTGAGGTTAGTTATTCCAAGCCTCTATCAGTATAGAAAAGGTGTACAAGCTGCTGCTTTCGAGGACAGCCAGCATTTTCCCAGACACCTACCCTCTACTCACAGGCAAGAGTACCTGGCACATCTAGTAGCTAAAATTCTGCACATTAAATTTAGAGTCACTACAATTCCTAGAAAACTTAGTTCTTTTTAAGTCATAGAAGATAAATTCTATCAGTAACTTCAGGGTGATACTAATCAGTGTTACTGCTCAAGATGCAAAACAGTTCAATCACTTAAAACTTCGTATCACAGAATCACAGAATGTTAGGGATTGGAAGGGACCTCAAAAGATCATCTAGTCCAATCCCCCTGCCAGAGCAGGAACACCCAGATGAGGTTACACAGGAAGGTGTCCAGAGAGGTCTTGAATGCTTCCAGAGTAGGAGACTCCACAAGCTCCCTGGGCAGCCTGTTCCAGTGCTCTGTCACCCTCACCATGAAGAAGTTTCTTCTCATATTTAAGTGGAACCTCCTGTGTTCCAGTTTGTACCCACTACCCCTTGTCCTATCACTGGTTGTCACTGAGAAGAGCCTGGCTCCATCCTCGTGACACTCACCCTTTATATATCTGTAAACATTAATGAGGTCACCCCTCAGTCTCCTCTTCTCCAAGCTAAAGAGACCCAGCTCCCTCAGCATTTCCTCATAAGGGAGATGCCCCACTCCCTTAATCATCTTTGTGGCTCTGTGCTGGACTCTCTCCAGCAGTTCCCTGTCCTTCTTGAACTGAGGGGCCCAGAACTGGACACAATATTGCAGATGTGGTCTCACCAGGGCGGAGTAGAGGGGAAGGAGAACCTCTCTTGATCTACTAACCACCCCCCTTTCTAATACACCCCAGGATGCCATTGGCCTTCCTGGCCACAAGGGCACAGTGCTGGCTCATGGTCATCTTGCTGTCCACCAGGACCCCCAGGTTCCTTTCCCCTACACTGCTCTCTAACAGGTCATTCCCCAACTTATACTGGAACCTGGGTTTGTTCCTGACCAGATGTAAGACTCTACACTTTCCCTTGCTATATTTCATTAATTTTTTCCCTGCCCAACTCACCAGCGGATGGCGGTACGGCCTTCCGGCATATCAGCCACTCCTCCCAGCTTGGTGTCATCAGCAAACTTGCTGATAGTACACTCTATTCCCTCGTCCAAATCGTTGATGAACGTATTGAATAATATCGGCCCCAGTGCTGACCCCTGAGGCACTGCACTAGATACAGGCCTCCAACTAGACTCTGCCCCATTGACCACAACTCTCTGGCTTCTTCCCTTCAGCCAGTTCACAGTCCACCTCACTACCTGATCATCCCAGACCATACTCCCTCAATTTAGCTGTGAGGATGCTGTGGGAGACTGTGTCAAATGCCTTAAGTCAAGGTAGACCATGTCCACCGCTCTGCCATCATCCATCCATCTTTTATGTCCTCATAAAAGTCAATGAGGTTGGTCAAGCATGACTTTCCCTTGGTGAAGCCATGTTTACTGCCCCTAATGACACTCTTATCCCTAATATGCCTTGAGATGGCACCAAGGATAAGTCGTTCCATCACTTTCCCAGGGATGGAGGTGAGGCTGACCAGTCTGTAGTTACCCAGGTCCTCCTCCTTGCCCTTTTTGAAGACTGGAGTGACATTTGCTTTCCTCCAGTCCTCAGGCACCTCTCCCATTTCCAAGACTTGGGAAATATCCCTGGAAAATAGGTAGGCCAACAGGAAACAGCAATGCTTTTTCAATAACTTTTAAGTCAGTTTAGATCAACTTTGCATTTAAATGAAGTTTAACAGTGACACAAGTTAAACTGAATCTTATCCAGAAATACAATAAGACAGATGACATCCCCAACACAAAATGTAAATGCTCCCCCCAACCCTGTGCTGTAATATAAGGCATCATAATTTCATTCAAAACAGAAGTAGGCCAGAGTGACAATGGGTTTACATGTCTTTATACAGCACTGTTACCACACAAAGCTACAAATAAATTGCACATCCTTTGTAGTTCAAGAAAACAGTGGATATTAAACTTGGCAGCTACTTATAATCAGCACAGTTCGTGGCACAGAACAATAAATAGCTGCACAGACTGTGTTACAGCAGTTTCAAAAAACGGTCACTAGTTAACAGCTTCTAGTATAAATGCTTGCCAGGCAGACCAGGAACGTTATCACTGACTACAGTCATTCTAAGCACTTTTCAGAATGGATTGACTTGATAGTATTACTTGGTGCTACCTCTGACTGTTTAGGGTTCACAAAAAATTAGTAAAGATCACTCCTTGACAGCACTGTGTTAATTTTGTTCTTACCTGCTGCATGATAGCAGTAAAGTAATAGCTAAACTTTGGCAGTAAAAAGTGTTATTTTATATAACCTCACAGGATACTTTTACCCAAGAAAAGACATCCAGCTCATTCCTGGTGATTTAAAACTAAGCAGAATCACACAGAATCACAGAATGGTTTGGGTTGGAAGGAACCTTAGAGGTCATCTAGTTCCAACCCCCCTGCCATAGGCAGGGACACCTCCCACTAGACCAAGCTGCTCAAAGCCTGATCCAGCCTGACCTTGAACACTTCCAGGGATGGGCCATCCTACTCAATAATCTACAATAACAGATACATGAAGTCAAGACCATTTCTAAAAAAGCATTTTGAGTTTCAAAAACAAGGCACCTACTATTCAAAATTTTACTTCTGGTTGCTGATGGCATACAAGAATTGAAAAGCTTTGATATTCAAAATTCTAGGATTAGCAAACCACAATTTTTTAACTTAGAAATCCTTCTGAGAATGAAAAGGGTAACTTTAGAAAATTGTTAAAACCACAATTTCATTCATGCTTACCTGGTGAGCCGTTTTGGTTGAGGTCGCTCTCCAAATTTCCTGAAAAAAAAAAAAAAAAAAGTTGTTGCTAATTTTAAAGAAAAGTTTTTATTCAAAATTTTACAGTGAAACACTATCCTGATTTTACACTTTTTGAAAGTGTATTGGCATTTGGTGTCTTTTATATGTGATTTCTTAGATCACTAATAAAATATCAACCATCTCCTTGCAACAGCTTTTCCTACAATAGCAGAGGCTTTTCATAATATTTGGAGCACCAGATAACTTTCTTTGCTGAAGTCACATTTACTTTCTCTCAGAATCGCTTTTGAAAAGTTCAGATATCACAAGCATGTAAATAACCAGGAGATTTTTGCCATAGCATTGGCCAGAAATGCCAACAAAACGCAGTTATTATCAACACACATAACTTAAGAGACTTACTGCTGAGTCGCCAAATCACCGTGAATGTTTCCCATCAGGACAATTCCTCAGAAACCTGTTTTTCCTTAACAACTACTTAAAAACAGTATGACAACATATTTTATATGTGCCACTACAGAATTATAAGAAAAATCTCACATGGAATGTAGCTGAGTGTGACCCAGAAATATCCTGCTGTACACTTAACACTTTTTAGCCATAAGGTGTTTTGAGACAGCTGTATTTCTTTCAGTGCTTTAACACTGTTCTTGAGAGAGTATAATCTTTATGCTAGGTTAAGACTTCCCAGAAAATTCTGAAGACTAAGACTCTGAATTTACACAGGACAGAAACATTTTTATTAACAAAATCATCCTCAGATTAAACCAAAACAGTCAGGTAAAAGACCAGAAAAAAGTAAGACTGTACCTAGCAATGTACATCTGTTCGACCTGGTAAGGAAGTATAACCACAAGCTAAAATGAGGACGGAGGGAACAAAACAAAACAAGCAAAAAATCAAAACACAACAACAAACCAAACCAAACCAAAATGAGCTTAGCTTAACACTTTTCTATCCAAAAATAAATTGAGGCCTAAGGGACTGTGCTTCTGTTGCCAGTGTTCATAAATATATCTACAACTTGTCGTACTCTTTGATGAGTTGGCTCATCTTTCCTTTTATGCTTCCTGGATAGCGAAAAAAACCTCTCCTAATATTGCCCTACTACAGTATTGGAGGCTCCCTAGGAGAACTTAATCATTAAATGATGTAACACGAAATTCCTCTGTTTGCGCACTGCATCTGTCCAGAACTCTACAGCAACTGGTGGTAGAATGAGTCAATAATTCCAATTTCATTTGAATAATTCTAGAAATGTACAGAGTAAAAATGCGGCCATTTATATAGATGAGCATAATAACACTCTCCTGAAAACAGAATAAAAAGAACATTCAGCAAATGTTGAAGCTATTTTTCAAGACTTGAGAAATAAATCATCTAAAGTACTGGCAGTCCACTCCACATAGAGGGATTGAATAAACAAGATGAAGTTAAATTATTTTCCTCAGTTTAAACAATGAAATTAAAATTTATTTTTTTCCAAGCAGACAGAGGTTCCTTTCATGTTTTACTTTGTTGTTATTAGTATAGTGCTCACTTGTTTAGCTTTATTTTAACTTTAAATGAAACAATGACCCTAAAACTCTTGCTACAAGATTTGTTTTTATATATTTAAAATTACAAGGTCTGTTGGAGACATACTTCATTTATATATTTCTCTGTGGTACGTATCACTGCATTGTCATATTTGTAATGCAGGAAGACAACTAAAAAACCCAAACAGCTTTGCAGTTTGGCAGCAGGAATGTTATATCCCAAAGCCCTTCTGCTTCCACCGCTTATCTTCTCACGATCTGTCTAGCTTCGTCTCCCAAGCACGCCCTGTGCCTCTGATTTTCCCTGGATAAGGGCGAGTAGGTGTGCATATCCCACCTCCCCAGCACTACCTGTGTAGTTACTATTCTCCCCTGAAGACCTAGGATCATTATATCTGCCAGAGGATTCAGCTGTCTATGACTCACTGACTAGACAACAGATTACCTTTAAGCAATAGTCTCCAGACAAACAACATCCCTATAGATTAGCAGCCTGATTTTGAGTAGAACTACAGTGTTTGTTTCAATCTCTCTGCACATTTTAATTCACCATGAAAAAATTAAGAGGTGCCTATTTTGGAGCAAAGGAGGCATTCCGCACACAACACTTGCTTGTACTGCAGCCAACAGATCCAATCCAAGATGAGGACACTAGTACATCAGAAACTGCATTAACACAAAAAAGTCTCCCAGACAAAATATTACACTCCCCTAAGGCAACATGTACCCATGCAGGAACTCCTGAGCACCATAGAAACACTCCCCTTGCACGTACAGTTATTGCTACCTAAACAGAGCTTTATTAACCAGGCATCTACACAAAATAGTTGCAATTACTTAAATAAATAATCCCCTCCCCCCCCCCCCCCCCCCCCTTTTTTTTTTCCTTTAGTCAAATCCAGAATATACAGCATAGGAATAAGTACCAAAATCCCCATTCTTCAGAGGCAAAGCTAAAGCACTGTATCACTCTGGAGATGCACAGGGTAAACTCCAACCATCTGATGCTCAGTGCAATACCTTTATAAATCACATGCCAGCTTTCCCTTGCCTCCTCCATCCAAAATAAAGTTAATGATGTCACTGTAACAACTCAAAGACATATAAATTCTACCTTTAGCAACACAAACCTTCCAAAGAGATGATGCAAACTAAATATGATACATGTTTTTATTGTGCCTTCAATACACATTAGAGGGAGAGGTAGAATAGGAAGAAATTAAACACTCATATTTACTTAAAGTCCAGTTTTTTACTGTCTATAAATTAAATTAATCTACTTTTTCCTCAATAATGTCATCTTGACAGATGACTGATGGTTATGTACCCCAGCCTTGGTGTCAATGAACAACCTTTCCTGTACCACCTCAAAACAATTTCAAAGACCACATAAATGCTCTTTGGAAGTAAGAACTTGACCTACAAACTACTTAGGTTAACAGACATTTTTACAGAGATAACTATATTTCAGGAAAAAGTAATGTGACTTGTATAGGAATACCATAAATCAAGTTATTTAAATAAGTGACCAATACATACATGAACAAGGTTGACTGACATTGCATTCTTATACACCCAGTAAGAAACCTCCATAGCTCAATAGCAAGAGTCACAGAAGTTAAAATTCAAGAATGATTAAGAATGGAAAAGGAAACACAAGCACTACGCTGTCATAGCTTTATTCTGCCACACAACCACAATTCTGAAAACTGCCTAAAGTTCACTGAAAACATAGTGGAAAAAAGTTATCAGAGTAATAAAAGATACCAGAAAAGTCAATATGGATGATCAATAGTTTTTATATGCACATGGCTAGCACTCCTCAACCTTCAGCGAAAGTGAGAGCATGAAAGAAAAGTGACAAATGGATGTGAAGACCTAAGAGACTAATGAAACATAGGCAAAACGTGAAAAGGAGACAGTTATTCCCTCTTCCTCTCTCACAAACACAGGAACTGAGTAACATATCTAATATCTGAAAAATTCATTTTGAATTAAAAAAAAATTTCTTTGCTCTATAAACACTGTTATAACTAAGTTGTGAAACAAATTGCTATAGGATATTGTGGAGGCTGAAAGCACAAATGGACTCAAAAGATCAAACAGAAGTCTGGTATGGAACTCCATTAGCTTTTGTTAAGTGTTAAGCATAATGACCTATTTTTTACAACCTTATTCTCAGGAAAACCTAAACCATGTTCTACCAGCAGCAAAAAAGTTACCAGAAGGAAAAGAAGCAGTCTACATTTACCCTGTCTTTCATATTCTTTTCCATCCATTACTGCTGACTAGCAGGCACAGTCCAGTACGTATACTCCTACGAACCAGACACATTCCACAGCAGCAACTGGACCCAGGATGCCAGAATGTCAGTCACATTGCTAAACTCAAGATGTAGAAACAACACATTTATTTCAAACTTCTGTATGACTGGCATGTTGAAAAATGAGCCAGTTCAGACATTTCAAGGTCACTTGTCAGAGATGACAGAGACCTCAACATTTTTCTTGCATACGTTTTTCCCTGGATTTCACTTTTCTGGAATTTCTTTTTGTATTCAGTATTTCTATTCCTTCTCTTCGTCCACATCTTGAAAATATGCAGATTGATGGATAACAAAATTATACAGGAGAGGAAACTATTCTTATAGTAGTTATTAAACAAGCTAAATATTTATAATACAAAACCCTCATTATAAGTTACATATCCTTATATCAGAAGGAAGTTCCTTTCCTGTTTTGATGTTTGTTTGTGAGGATTTTGTTTGTTTTTTAATTTTTCATTTTTTATTTTATTTTACTATCCAAGACTAAGCACTGTTTCAGGTGTACTGTATTTGAATTCCAGGCATACAGTCAAGTTGCCATTTCAACTCAAAACTAATTTAGTACAAACTGTGTTCTGTTAGTATTTCCCTAACACACTGCACTACAAACTTGAGTATGAGCATTAGTGACACCATTATTACTTGCTGTTGCAGCATGCTATGCTTGTTCTAATAATTCTTTTCACACTCCTGTATTTACTCAAACCACTAGTTTGTATGTATTATTTCATATATTTTGTCTTGTGATGCTTTGCATAAATTAATCTCACTTCCACATTTTGCACTGTAGGCATAATTTTTTCCCACACTGTATCTCAAATAATTCTTCTTTTCAAGTCTATCCTTCTCACTTCGCAAGTCCTAAGTTTGCCATTCAGACTCGTACTCAAAACTCCTTTTCCCCATTCACAGAATGGGAAGTGAACTTTGTCTTTTTTACCTCTGTACTGTCCCTCAAGTAACTATGGAAATGAACAAATGCACTAATAGTAATGTTACAAGTACATTAACTACTTTTGCCCAAACTTTTAATATCCTCAGGTTAAGTAAAAACATGACACAACATACAGGCTAAGTTTCAAATGTTTCCAGAAAATACCAGAAAACCAAATCCTATTTGGAATTCCTAGCTCAGATACAGTATGTACTACGCTATAGTCTTCCATGGCCGCAGGAGCATGAATTTCCACTGCTTCCAGCATCTACAAAGGAGCACAGAGAAAAGCTATAATTTATTATATGCCTCTACTAAAAGTATCAAACTCTTTTTCTGTTATACAGTCTCACTGTCTGGAGATAGAAGTTCAGCCAAACAGTTAATTTTTTTTTCAATGGTTCTATGTGTCAAGCCAACTTCGGAAGGAAAAATTAATTAAAATTAACTATGACAGCTTTACCATTTGCAAGAACAAAATATAAAAAAAAAAAAAAAATCACATGTTGTCCCATCCTCAACTTCTCAACTTTAACTGAAAATCTGTGGTCACTAAACTGCTCTAGCACCCTCCTGCCTGGAATATGAACTTCAAATTTTTATGGTGTTAGCCTTCAGTCAAGAACACCCTTTTTTACAGTGCCCGAGAAAGTCCATTCACCTTATTTATCAAGCACAGGAGCCTTAAATAAATATTTCCAAAACTTTCAAATAGAACCAAACTTTAGCAATTTGCCTTAAGAATTCTATCTTCACTTGGCCTATAGACTGACACAATTTCTGGCATTTAGTAGGAACAGTATGGTTCTTTCCGTATATAATGCTCTCCAGAGAGGAAAAAAGCAAAAGAGATTGTCAAATTTGAATACAGTAGGAATAACGGCTGAGCAGAAAGCAAGCATGTTGGAGGGGTCAACATGGGGGGAACAGCAGGAAAAGTGAGGACTGAAAATGGGAATACACGAGTAGCCAACTAAGATGAAGTGAGAAGAATAGACCTGAGAACATAATGAGAGGAGGCAGAAGAAAAGCCTATGGCAAGACAAAACATTCAGATTTAACTCCAGAATATACAAAGACTAGTAAAAATACACTACAGTTACTTTTCTCTGTTGACTTTTTTTGTGACAAAAGTTTTCACGGTGTCTTAAAAAATTTCAACACTGAAAATAAAAGCAAAATACTTTCCTCACCCTGAAGAATCAAAACCCACTATAGTATATATCCATGTGTTGAGATCTGAGTTGAGATCTCTTCATTTTCTTTTTGCCTCACACAAGCATGAAGTGTTGGGGCCTAAGCCTAACAGGCAGTTAAGCACCACACAGCTGCTCAGCCCCTCCCACCATCACATGGGTGAAGAGAAAAGCAATGAGTAAAAAGCAAGAAAACTTGTAGGTTGAGATAAAAGTTGTTTAAAAAAAAAAAAAAGAAAAGTGGAAGAAGAGAAAAACAAAACAAGCCAATCACTCACCACCTCCCACAGGTAGACTGATGACCAGCCAGTTCCAAAGCAAAAGCTGGGTAACCTCTCTAAAGCCCCCTCCTCATAATTTTATTGCTGAGCATAACATTATATGGCATGGAATGGAAATACCTGTTTGGTTAGTTCCAGTCATCTGCCTGATTGTGCCCCCTCCCAATCTCTTGTGCATCCCCCAGTCACTGTGGGGGGTAGACACAGAATGAGACACAGAGAAGGCCTTGATGCTGTGCAGACACTGTTCAGCAAGAGCTAAAACATTTGTGTGTTATCAACATTGTTTTGGTCATAAAGAACACAGCACCATGCCAGCTGCTACAAAGAAAATTAACTCCATCCCAGTCAGACTCAGTACAATGAGAAACCTACAGAAAAACTGATGCTTTCTACATAGGAAACATGCTGGATTTTGAAATGGCACAGAGTGCCTGTTTGTTGGAGAAATTTCACTCTGAAGTCCAACTGTCAAATCACGTCCAGCTGGACCTACACACCTGTTGGTGCTTTTGATTGATCTGATCTAGCAAGGGCCTAACATTTTTCCTGAAAAGCAAAACCAATTATTTATCAGTCCAGTTACAGCACATATCACAGTATTTGCTGCAGAACATGTCAGAGGAACTCTTTAGTAAGGTACAAGAGGTGACCTGCAATACCTCAGCATGGATTCTGGAAACAATTCCAGACAAGCGCTCAGAAGGGAACTTCCCTGGAAGGAAGTTATCCCGTAACTGTTTAGTGCAATTGTTTCAGCTCATTCTCCTGAAGCACAAGTCTCTCAACATTGTCAGAAATAAGATATGGCAATCACTAATCCAGGGCAGTATAATACCTGAAGACTTAAGGCAAGTGGGACTTACCACTCAACAAAGCTGTCAAATAAATAGGTTTTGAGACATAAGCTTCACATAGTCTTACTAGGAGATAGAAATGATTAAGAATACTAAATTAAATGCAGAATAGAGTGACTAAAGAACGTTTTTATTTTTACTTCCTCAGAGGAGGTCTGAGGGAAACAATGCTTGAAACAAAAGGAATCTAATGAAAATAATTTCAGATATAATCTCTAGAGAAGTTTCAAAGTACACTAAGCAATTCAGAAAGAAAGAACATCAGAAATTCCAACCTCTACTCTCCAACAACATGAAGTGACAATGAAGTTTAGTAGGAGGCTGAAGTTAAGTTCCAACATTTCTAATATCTACCAAATAGCTGGTATCCCAAAAGCCACTAAGTGTGACAGGACTGGGGAGGAAGAAATATTGCCATTCAATTACTATAAGTATATTGTGGTCAGGAGTGTAGCAAAAGAAACGTCTGTGTGTCGCTTAATCCCAGTTCTAAAAAAACACAGTCAGCTGTCAGATGCAACCTTCTCCTAGATCTCTTATATAGCCAGGAAACTTATGAAAGAATCTGGAAAGTTTGGGGTTGGATAGTGAGACAACAGCCTTTTAAAGAAATAAATTTTAAAAGGACGAGTCATTTACAGGTATTTTTTTATCATTCTCCCTCAACTTTAAAACAACTGCTACATATCTGGAAAGACAGAAAGTCTTTCAAATGTACATTCAGCCTTTAGCACAAGACAACCCTCATCATAACAGGGCCTAGTGCTTCTACTATAAGAAATATAAATGCTTTCCAAAGAATCCATTTCGAGTTGCTATGTGATCAGTTATCACAAACCTATTAAATGTGGTGTACTACAAGCTCACCAGTACGTGAGCTCACTAGGTGTACATGGCCTACTGAGGTTATCTAAGACCTAGGAAAGTGAAATACTAGGTTTTCTACTTTGACATTTAAAGTTTGAAGATCAACATAAACCTTTCATACAGATAAAGCACAATATTGCAACCTACACTGGAAGACTCAACTACTCCACATCAGCCTTGCTTCATTTTTGTAGATTTCTACGTTTAGAATAACTTGTTACATCAACAGTAAAAGCAAAGCAGCAAATATAAGTTTTAAAACACAGGAATTCTCTGTTAATGTATCTTTTCCTGCACACAGATGCCTGTCAAGATGCAAACACTGAAAATATTTCTGTGCGTTCACCTACACAACCATGTTCTCTTACAAATATTTTAGAACACAACACCCAAGGGAAGAGATCATCTATCGCTTGGAAATGTTATCCCGTCTGGTGGTTTCACAGACACAAAGAGAATTCCTACATATTAAAAAATGGCCATTTATGATACAGTATGAGCCAGCATATAAAAAATACCACCAAATTTCATACAGTGGTTTCTGCTACAACTGGCCTACAAAATACACACTAAATGTAGCTACTGATTCACTTCACTTCTAATATTTGTTTGCTATTGGAGATAACTGATATATTTGCTTTCTATAAGTACACCTTATTCCACACTGATATGGTTTGTTTTTTAAATGAAGCTGAAAATAGGGCACTGTTACGATTTGACAATGGTAAAAACGCACAGCTCAAAAAAGTTATGTTCTACACATGCAACTCACAATTAAAAAAAACAGAACACCTAAAGGGCACAATTTCTAAGAGGTTAATCAAAAAAGACATACAATTGGATATATGAATTCAGTTAAGATGGAAGAAAACAAACAATTAATATTACTTACGCTCAAATAGAACATTTCTCACTTATCTTTTCCAGGAATGAGGATATTGAATAAATGAACCATGCTAATGGCTAAGTCAAAGACCTTCAAAAGGAAAATTATATCTTGTCCAAAACAATCTCCACAGGACTGATCATTAAGGGAAACAGAGACAGTTGTACTACCAGTAACATCCAGCATAAATAAGCAACACACTGAAAACACAAACTAAAGGGAAAGAACTAAAATAAACAAGCTTATATTGTCAAGAGAAAAGACAGGCAATCAAGTAATTCTTCTCTAAGTCACTATAATCCACAGCCCACGATTCCACTCAACCTTCATTCTTCACAAAGTTCTAAGCAGATTTACTTTTCTCAGGCTACCCCCTTTCACATCCCACACTTTTTTCTCTTTGCCCTCCACTGATCTTTATACATTGTGATAACTTATGCCATACAGCCTAATATGACACAACCTACACTGTGAGTGTCCCTAACTACTGTGGCTTTATCTGTGTAGCATCTTAAAAGAAAATAGTTTTAAAATCATTAGACTACTCACACCCTAAACATTTTTTGGTCTTCTAATATTTCCTTTTACTTAGCAGAACCACAGAAGTTGCTGCTGTGCTGCTTCCTCAATAAAAATACTGCTGTGACCATTATTCAGCTCTAAGAAAGGAGTAGAAGACACCAAAGACGATTCAGATCCATTACTTTGCAGTGTTATATATATCTTAGAAGTGTTCTCTCTTTTTTGGCTTTGAACACACTTAGATTTATGTAATATGACATATGTAACTAAATACACAGACAAATGATGCATTTCAGAGGCTCTTATTCTTTTTATAATATCACACATCTGAGATATGGCAACCACTGAAGAAACACCACCTATCTTCCCTGTTGCTTTCTCCAGGTACAACCGTTTTGGTAAGCGCAATCCTCTGGAGTCAGCAGAACGACCGTTTCCTGATCCCCCATCACGCTGCAGGCTGGTGCATCATTGAGGATGAACACGTGCACTTACAGAGTCACATGCAGTCATCAACTCACACTTGCTTTTGCCAGCCAGCAGCACTTAACCCCTAGATTCTCGTTAGGGTGCCTACTGTAGTAAAAATTGCTATAAAGACTTTGTCCTGAAGATTAGGAGTTGAACTAAAAGCTAACCCATTTTTAAAAATAAATGCAGTTTTCATATCCACACATAACGTACAAAGAGCCAAGCTAAGCCAATCTGCTTTGAAATACTATTGACTCAATGTACCCTTTCTTATCCATCCTATAAAAAGAGACAAAATTAATTAAAACCTCATCATTTAAGAATGTCTAAGGGACATGAACAATGCTAGCATTTCTCCTACTCCTAAAGTTCTTTTCTCCCCTGTAAAGAGCAAATGATGGGTGGTCCAACTGCACTGTGGCTCTTTGGAAGTAGGGGCACAGCAGCCCTTGAAATCACAAAACCAGTAAGTTCTTGGTACACAAAACATTCCTCTCTTCAAGAAGAAAAAAAAGACCCACCTGCTCCAGGGTGAATGCCACCAACCATGCACTATCACATCTTTGTACTGCATGATCCTGTACTGCTCCGGCCTATACTCACAGAATTTAAGTCCTCCAGCACAGGGAACATGTTACGTGCTTGAAACAAGTCTTCTACTGTACAGCACTATATACACTTTTGGCACTATATCAAATAATACTGACAAAAATACAATAAAAAAAAGCTCTGCTTCATTTAGTCACGCCCTCTCACTAGAAGTCACTGCTTCAATTAGAAACTCCCTCTCCCTTTTTTGACCCGCTTTCATCCTCCCACATTGCTTTCATTATTGTCCTCACTCTCTTCCAATCCCCGTAAAAAGAAAATCACAGAACCACAACTGCAATTTAAATACACCGTTTCAGTAAATAGGCTCACTTTTAAACAACTTACACAAGTACACAAATTCACTTCTTCATACTAATCTACCTACATTTGGAAAAAATTTCATCCAGTAAATCATTATACTTATGATTTTAAAAATCAAAGGTCTAGTCCACAATGGACATAATTTTAATCCAGACAGAATTCACACAACTGCCACACTAAGTAAGGCACGAAAGTCAGTAATGACAGCTTATTTAAGAATAAAGTGCCTAAGCCTATATCTGAAGATGTGTTTTCCCTGCTTTTGCTTTTTGCTGTAGGTACCTGCTGCAAGAAGCTACAGTAGCCCAAAGAGCTCAAGTAAACTAAAGAACTTAGATATTATCAATTTAAAGGATACCAATAAAATGTTGGAATACTGTAGAATGTGAGAAACATCATAACAAAAAAAAAATCACTCAATTTAAGATTCCTTTATATTCATATATTCACATATTTATTTTTTATTGATTCCCTAATAACATTGGCTCAAATGTTCAGTGGAAACTGCAGATTTGCACGCACCTTAGCAACTGAGTTATCAACTTGAAAAATCAGCATGGCAACACAATCGCAATCTCTAAAACACAATATAATTTGGCTCAGCTATTGTAACTGCATAAGGAATGTGCAATATAAGGCTCATTAGTCTTATCTGCACCCACTGAAACCAAAAATGAGAGACCGTTATGAAAAAGGAAAACATCTGCATGTAGTTCACAAAACTGGCTACTAAAGTAAGGTATACTGCTAATACATTAAAACACTCTGAAGCTTCCCCATGTAACATCCCACATTCACAGCTTCCAGTGACAACTACTTTGCTTGGTGTGCACTTACTAGGATTCCTCCTGTCCACCTAGCACAGTAAATTTCCCCTTGTATCTCACCTTGCATATCACCTATGAATATACCTTTTGCTAGTGAACTTAAATCATAATTTAGTAAGGGACATAGAATCACTTTCTTAGGAAATAAAAGTTAAGTACAAGTAACTCTTTAAAAAATAAGCAGCTACCTTTTAAGAAATTAATTTTTTAAGTATGGTAAGAACAGAGCTATTGAATAATAAAGCAGTGCTTTTTACAGTTACCATCTGCCCATAATTGAAAATAAGATTTACTCTGAAGAAGGATTTTTCAGATACATCAGGAATCAAATTTAATAAACCTACTGACTATTACCGTTGTTGCCCAATTACTTGACAGAAGTCACGATTTAGATAAAAGATGAGCCTTTTTAGACTGCTTTCCTGCCAACACAGGAACCCTCCACTATACTACAGTATCTGAGGATTTCCTCAACTTTGCTTTCAATGATTGAATGTCTGCACTGCTCAGAGAACAGTTTTCTCTCTTTTAACATACTTTGCATCCTTAACTGGAAGATAAGCATTCACATTCTGTGCAAAAGGCAACTTAAAAAAAAAAAAGTTAACAAAAAAGCACAAAAACTTAAGGCTCGTGGTTTTCTTTGAATCGCCATAGTTCACTGTAATGCCAAAAATACATAATGGAAGCAGAAATTGTGAATGATTTTGCAAGGAGGTGGTAAAGAACCATACTGAACTTGCAAAGGAGGAAGATTCTCAAAAAGCCAGCTTAACCTCACTAGCCATAGAGGCAAATATGTATTTCTTTTGAACACCTCTTAAAGAGGTAACAGGTTCTTGACAGGGATAGTCATTGGTCAGTTCAAAATTTCTAACCACTGCTCTATTCAAGTAATGTTAATTACTCTTCCATGTGCTTTTCCTTACTCTATACCCACATAAACAAAGAAGCTTCATTACTACAGTGACTGCTTCCTATCGGCAGAAAAACAAGGAGCACGTACTAATCTGTTCTTAAGGGGCTTACTGTCCTGCTCCAAGCTCCTCATCCAGCTTCCCCTGCACCACCTGCAGAGCTCAGACCTTCAGAGGGAGCCAACTCATCCCATCAATCTGTCACACTACTGATACACCAGGAAGCAGGAGAGAGAGAGACAGAAACCAGCATTTTAGATTGCAGAAAGATACTTGGTCACCTCAGCAAATTCAACTCCAACAGAAGCCAAAAAAGATTACACAGAAGAAGCAGCTAAGCTTGTATTCTCTTGCATTCTAGCAAGCCTGTAACTCTCATGGGAAAGAACTATGTGTAAGAGAATAAAACACAGAATTCTTTAAGGAAAATGACTTGCAAAAAACCCAAGTCTTAAGCATAATTAAGAAATCTTACTAGTAGACTAACATCCTTAGTCAAAGTTTAGCTTAGGATAGTTATAAGACTCTCACCCCAAATGCATTCAGAACTTAATGCAAAATGACAGCTAAGTATACTAACATCTGTAAGGTTTAAGCTGACCAACTCAGAGAAGTCTTGCTGTGACAGTTTAAGTCACCACTGTCACAAATGCCTCTCCCACCTCTCTGCTAGGTCAGGGTAAGCAGACATGTCTGTGTCCCAGCCACTCCAGTTCACAGGTAGACTGTGGCTTCATAGGTGGCTGAGTTGATTTGTCACCACCAAACACAAGACTCGCCTGCCAGCTTCTCCTTGGCTATGCTGATCCACCATACGCACCAAACCACAGCACTTGTCAGACCTTTCCACAGACAGATACAAAACAGTAGCCCAGAACAAAAGTATATTTTTGGGGAGGAGGAAATGAAAGGAAGGAAGGAAGGAAAGTGAAATTTACTGATTCAGTCACAAACCCAGGGAGTGCCAGCACCACTACAATGCAATCAACAGGAATACTCTGAGGAGAATGGGACCTCCCACTTTGATAGCAGCACACTATTAGAAATCTGGTGCATCTTCAGTTTAGACCCACTTCATTGTATTTTAAATAATGTAATCAAAAAAAACAACACACAATTAATACATTCCCTTTACTGATCTTGTTTTAGGAGCTGTAAGCTCTGACAGGAATAGAATATACAGTGCTTAGCCCACCAAAGTAAAAGTTTCAAGAGCCATTAAAAAAAAAATCTTTACTATATTTTCATACGTCACCTTTAGGAAATGCAGACAATTCCCTATCATCTCCTTCCTCCAGCAAATCAGCCAGTAGAGTTAAATTTCAACTTTTTATATTGTAGAATATTAAAAAAAAAATACAGTAGTATTACAGTCTGTACCCCTCTCCTTTCATTTCCTTTCTTCCTCCAATTTCCATAGTGCTCTAAACCTTCAAAATGCAAAATGGAAGCAGCTCCTTATTTAAAAGGAATTGCTAGAGTTATAGAAGCTTGCTTTTATGCAACTATGTCTCATCCACTGATTCTAGACTTGTAAAACAATTCACAAATGGTATCACCATGTAAGCAGAGAATAGGTTATCAGCTCATAAGCAGGTTTCCATGCAAACAGTTATTTCCAAATTGGCAAATAAAATTCACCTCTTCATTAGATTAAAATGATGACACAAACCCTGTGAATACATAGACTTTTTAACAAAGCCATATTTTACACCAACTTGTTTTAAAAAATTATAGGGTTTCCTAGATTTCAGATCTTTTCTTATTGCATCACCCATGAATTATGTGGTTACACTAACATTAACTGGGCACAGTTGCAAAATGAGCTGTCAGTATCCTCAAATTAATCAATCTCAATTATATTGTTTTGTAATTAAGTTTATGAATACATCATCCCACGAATACAAAAACAGCAGCAAAACACAGATATCCCAAAAAAGAGGGAGAATCAGAAGGCTCTTTTTCAACTTTCTAAGACAGCTGAAGCATTTGGAGGCCATTCTTCATTGTCAATCTTTTCCCTTGTGGTTGTGCTAAAGATCTGGAGTTGGGAGAATTTTATATAAGCAAATTATTGTTAGACTTTTAAAGTCACATAACTAGACAGTAAAATTAGGTTATATTCCCTCTGCAGTTTAGAAATGTGTGTTTTAAAAGATTTTAAAGCTTTGGATGGGTTATTGTTGAATTGATTCACAGGTAGATTATTTCTATGACTCTAACAGATTAATATATACTTCAACTACAGCCCCAGCAATACTTACTGGAGCATTCCCACATAGGAAAGACATGGAAATTCAGATTCCCATTTAACAATTACTTTACTACTGAAAGAGAAAAATAGAGTATATATAACAAGCTAGAAGTTCCTTTCAATTACTGCTATTTTTAATTGAAAATTTCAAAATATTTAGAAGCAAATTGCTAGAGAAACAATCTCCACAATATCTATAACCAAATACAATAATACTTTTAATAACTGTTGTAGTAAATGGGTCAATGATTCCTGAACAAGATAATAAATGGACACTCCAAAAATACATTTTTACTCCTCCTCATCACAGTACATTTACGACAACCATATGAAAAGATTAGACTATGTGTCTGGGATGTCACCAGGCTAACACCTTATCATCCTTTCTTCTGATAATATTACAGTTCTCTTACATAGTTACATATGCTCCTATTGCGCTCACATAGCTTTTATGGGATACTTTACATAAGAAAAAAAAATCTGCAGAGCACAAATTCAAAGCAGTTATTATTGTCCATTTTTTTTTAAATAGAAGTTGTGTGAATCATACTTAATTCAAGCAGGCTTGCTTTTCAGGTTTGTCAAGTTTAAACTCCACACAGATGCAAATTACTGGTAAAACTTCTCCCTGCATCTTAATGAGGTACACTATAAACTATGAAGCCAACTTGAAAACAAGAATGTTTCTGAGACAAATTTTACTTGACCTAGGTATTCTAAGTGGTTAAGGAACTAGTATTTTAAAATAAAGTTTTATCCAATAGCACCTAACTTGTGCATGATCTTGAACGCATGACTGCTACAACACTAGTTTGCCAGAATAATGCCTGTGCTGGCACAGATTCTTGTGTAAGGATGTGACTGCATGATAAGCGTGCCTAAGCAGCATTGCGAAGACTCCCAACTGCTGTGCTCTGAACCCAACTTCTTTTCAAAACATTGTCTCATCCTTTCACGTACATTCAGGTCAGAAGGGAAAGTAAACTGTCAGAACTGTTTTGAAGTACTAAACAAACAACTTTAAGATTTCAGTTAGCAGCTACTACCATCTCAATTGTATCTTGACAAGTTTAAAAATGATTACCAACACAGGACTACTGAGTGTTCAGTACATGGAACACACTAACTCACAGGGAGATTCCCATCCCGCAACTCCTGCCTACTGATGCTTCAAAATGGGCAGCCTGAGCTCTCCAGGAAATATGGGAAAATCAGACACAAACACAATCATTAACATTCAACAATCATATAGATAAGCTGCACTCCTGAATTAAAACATGCAGATGCCTGTGAAGCCAAGACAAATGAGCAAAAAAGTCCCATCCTAAAGAAAATCAGATGAGCTATATTAGAAGTTACAACTTAGAATTCAGCAATTTAGAGAGATGGCATCTTTTCTTCCAAGGCATTAATGGATTCTGGAAAATACGGAGACACTAATGTGTCCACAGAGCAGGAATACAATTCTACTAACAGCTAGTACTCCTCCTTTGCTTTAGTTTCCCAGTTTACTAAAAAATTAAGCTTATGCTATAAAATTGAGCAGTTCTCCTTGCAATAACTTTGGAACCCATAAATCAGTTTTAATTAAGTTTTTTTTTTTTTTTAAAAAAGGGAATTTTTAAGAGTAACTAAGTTGCTACAAATATTACGAAAACTGGAGGCTGGATGGACATTTCCAAAATGCTGTCATAATTGAAAAAGACAAGCAGAACTTGGAAATTACATACTGTTTCACAGCTGGTCACTTCGCATATGCCATTTGGATAGATAGTAAGCATATGCCTTAGCTATACTACAGCTACATTTTGCCATTAGGCATGAAGGAGCTCATGGTATTGTCCCGTAAACTTCTTCACCATACAGGGAACAAACATATAGGAAACACAAATTCTTTAGTCCTACTGTTTATAGAACAACTTAGAGATCAAAAAAACCCTGATACTTGACAACATCATATGCAAAATGCAGACTAAACAAAAGAAGAAAACTCAGAATGCCAACTTTAAAGTGCTTCAATTATCTTATATGGTTATGAAAAAGTTTAAATACTGTCAAAACAACAGTCACACATATAGAATACAATACCAGCATTTAATCTTACAAAATTCTTCAATTTGTTATCTAGATGCTGTTCACCCAGGCATAAGATAAATAGAAACCAACTATTCACTCTACAGTCATATTTTAAGCAGAGGGTCTCCAGAATTTCTACTGACAATAATAAATTATGAAATGCAACTTAACTGTTTAGTTACACACAATTTTAGGGCCCCTCCCTTAATTTTATTTTTTTAAACAACAAAACCCATGAGTTCCATACTAAATTTATTAATACCTATAAACCTCTTGGAACACGCATCAAATTATGTTACATTTTCTAGCCTGAAGAAAGCCTAATAAAATATTCTGGCAATTTAAAGATAAACACCAGAAAAGTATATCACTGTGTAACTTATATATTTATTTTTTATTTTCCCAGTGGTTCACGGGATGCTGTAATAATTTTGTTTGCCAACACACCTACCATATTACTTATGATGGTGTCTAGCTCTTTAAATAGATGGTATTGCTATGGGGACAGCGAAAGAACTGCTGGACTGTTTCTGTGACAAGAAGAGTAGTGGGAGAAGTGAGAAGTGAGCAGCAGGTTTGGAAGCCTAAGGTATTTTTCACTTCTGTTTTGTATTTTTTCCACATACACAGGAAACTCCCTTGGGGGGAGAAAGACCAACTTCCCTACAGCTAAATACAAGAACATGTGTAAAACAGAAAAGCCATTCAATGTTTCCATACCTTAACAAAAACAATTGGACAAAGACTTCAACCTTGAGAGAGTGAAATCTAATTTTCCCACCTTCAAACTTTCTTCAGACAGTCTTTGCAGTAGTAGAAAATGTAAGAGAATCGAGAGACAAAAGAATATTAGGATGCCTTGGCACACACATACACACATCATCATCTACCTTTGTATTTAGAGAGTTCATTCTCTTCCTGAGCCCAGACTACTGTTCATCCATGCCCCTCCACTCCCTTTTGCTGCAATGAGGAAGAAGGGCAGAGTTAAGACAGTCCATATGGAGGTGCAGGGCCTTCTGCTCCCATAGCTAGTGGATGTAGGAGTTATTCCTACTCAGATCACGGCTCCAGCAATTCATTTGTCCACCTCCAACAGCAGGATTAACGGACAGCTGAAGAACTGTAAGAACCAGATGACCCTAAATAGTACTCCCCTGAACATTCTGTCTGTGACTATTTTCAGTTCAGGGGATTTCTGAGCCCAATGTTGTCAGGAATGAACACAGCTTTTATTAATAACTAGACCTCACATAGTCCAAGCATACTGTATATAGTAACAGACACATGCTATGTGCTTTGGAGACCAGCAGGGCAGAAAAGGGACCAAGGGAGAGTTCTGCTGCAGAACAGGGCTACACTTAGATGTGCAAGGGAATCCCAAGGCAACTTGGCATCATCAGTATGATAAGCCTCAAAGAGTCACTCCACCCCAGAACTAAAATTCAGTTTTAACACATCAGCAAAGCCAGTTTCATACTGGAGTTACACTAGAAAAGCCTGCAAACCACATGGCTCAGAAGCCGCAGACACTCACTGCTGACCCAAGTGCTGTGACAGAATGACACAGCCGGCCAAAGGTGTGCACGGAAAGCCAGCTGTCAAGTGCAGTATGATAATACAAATACTTATTAATATAATAAATTACAAACAGTAAGGGAAAGTATAATGAAACTCTACTAGTCAGACAGTTGCTTTTCAGAAAGATAATTTAAATAAGTAAGAAAACAGAGGTTTCTACATCTGAGGGTGCCAAGCAGTTTTGCTTTGGTACCATGCAATATAGCCCTGCTACCAGATGTTTCTAACTTTTCTGAACAAAACAAGACTTTGTTTTTAAAGGCTGCAAATTCAGCTGGGGGGGGGGGGGGGGGGGGGGCATGTTCTGGTGGGTGGTTTGTTTGGTTTATGTAAGTTTTTGGCCTTTGTTTGTTTGTTGTTTTTAGGTGGTGGTGGTTTGTTTTTGGTTGGGATTTTTCACGATAAGGAAAGGATTTTCCCATTTTCCCCAGAGACTGGCAACTACAAAGCACAATGTCCTTTATGAAATATATATGTTTTTAACTACACAAACAATGCCATGACAGGCACCCAACAGCTGCTCAACTATGCTACTTCTAAGAGTTGCAATATCTAGTTAACTATGCCAGCCAGCATACTCTGGGACAAACCTAAAATATACTCGCCATCAGGATACCACTCTTCACAATACACAAGGAGTACAGAGAGGTCCCGAGAGCTCCACTTATTCTGCCTGGTTTTGTAATGAAAAAGAACACACTGCATCCTTTCAGGTATACTAGAGCTCTCATTGAAAGGGCTCCCTGAACCTGCATGACACCAAGCAGATAAAGTTTGCAAGCAGTATAAGTTACAGGTGAATACAGGCTACTTACAGCAACAATATTGTGCCAAGACTTAGGGCACTTTGAACTCAAAGTCCTCAAGAAGATATTTCTAACAGCTACAATTAACTGTAGATACTGTAGAAAATTGACAGAATAAGGAATTAAGAGGGCTGAAAGGGAAAGGCAAAAGCAAGTGGACAATGCAATAAATAGCCTCAAGCAGAAGAAAATGTAGTGGATTCCATTACAGATTATTTGGCAAAGGAGAAGCTGATAAACGACTCAGCTCTTAGGAGAACAGCATGAAGTTGCTTTTGGCTTCCAAGATAGAAATTAAGAAAGCAGCTGAAAAAAGGAAGAGGCCACAGACAAAAGAAGCAATGAAGATCTGGGACAAAGCCCAAGTGTTTGCTTCCTGTTTCTCCAACTACAGTCCAGTGTTGCAAGACAGAATGTTCGAAGGTTCCTTTTACCAAAGGAGAAAGGCTGCACACATCAAGACTCTCTGGTTGGAACTATTGTTTAATTCCGATATCCAAAGCACATGCCTATTTGACTTTTTAAATTTTGTTGCAAAATGAAGGGGGGAGGAGGGCTTTAGCCAAAGGGCTACATGAGCTGCTTAATCACTGAGAGTAAACTGAGGCTTACTGTTGACAAAAAAAAAGTGCACCAGTGTTACATATATACTTCAGGAATACCTTGACACTAACCTTTCAAACATATATTTATTTGTGATCCAACAATAGCAGACAAGTGTATCACAAAATCTACAAACTACTAAAAATTCCTTCTCTGATGAGAACAAATGTAGGACGGACTATTTCAACCAAACTCGTAGCTTTTAACCTATATTAAAACACCCCAGAATGAATACTATTTCTCTAAGGTTCTTAAAAAGTGTTAAAAAAAGCAAGTGTAATGCTTGTATGCAACTTCTGAAGTAGGGAAAAAGAAAAGTTACAATTTTATGCAGAAAGTTACACACTCTTTTAACCCATCTTATGTTAGGAGAAACTACCTGTACAATAAACATTAATTCAAGTTGTATAACAAACAACCTGAAGTTTATCTGTATATACACACCCCTTTTTGGGCAATGCTTATTTACAGAATTTAGCTTTCAAAAACTGGGCTCAGCTTTCCTTTGTTTGCTTCCATCACTTCAAAAACAATCCTTTCTTCCACTTCTGTTGCTTTAGAAATGCACCATGCTAGTAAGAACAAAGTGTCCTGGTTCTTCACAGCTTTCAATATACTCCCTGCAAAGCCACTAGCAATAGACTGCAGTCCCTGAATTCAGTCAAAGTTCTATTTTATCCATGCCTCTTGGAGTAGCAAAAGGATAACAGAATAGTTTCCCATACACTTCTAAGATGATGAAGAGGACTGAGACGTGTCAAAAGAGAGAAGGGTAGTGAAAGGAAATAACACAAATCCTCCAAAATAAAGTGATCCTCTACTATGATCCTACCCCTCCCAAAATACATTTCCTGCCTTCACAATATTAACATTTAGGATCTTTCTTTTGCCTTCCCCATATAACTTAAGTTTCTTCATCTCTCTGAATGTTTTGTCTTTTGTTACACAAGTTATCTGGGGTTCCTGAATTCTTTAGATTCTGTTTTCTTTCCAGCCCTCACCAGTTCTGTAGCTGGGAGACAAGCAGCATACCAGTGCTCATTAGACATCCCCTATCATGATCAAAGACACCGATATGGCCAAACTCCAAGTTCCAAAAAGCAAGAAAGAGGGTTTAGACTTGACCTAATACATACACTTGTTAGAGTTTCACACTGGTTACATACTAACACTGACTTCCCCATTCTGTAGCTAATGGCGGGGATGCTCTAAGCACACCATAAGCTTTACAGGACTACTAACAGCAAAAATAGGGAGAAAAAAAAAGGAACATGACAGATCCAGAGTAAGTAGCAAGGCTGTTGGGAAGTACTCTGGAAGTACTGCTCTGGACAAAGATAGGTAAACACAGACTGCCCAGGAACAACAAGAACAGGGGTTATACAAAGCTTGACAGAAAAAAGGGGGAGAGGAAGTATTCTTGGGTACTACTTCATGAAAACAAAACAAGATGTAGAAGCAAAACTAATCAAGGTCGAGTCGCAAAATTCAGAAGAGAACAAGACTGAAAGCAACTAAGTAAAATTTTAAAAAGACCAAAACAAACTCACATTATTTCAGTATGCTGTATATATAACAAAAGGAAGCAGAATTGCAGAATTGACCAGATCTAAATTGGATTCGGAGGAAAGGAATGTCAAGCGGTGGCTATACACATTTTTTAACTAACGTCAAAACAAAAAGGAGAAAATATTACTTAGGAAAGCAGCGTGGACACTGGTAGAATGGTATCTTCTATTTTTATTTTTTTTTTAAGTAATATCATTACTGAAGAAATTGCATAAAATCAGGACATTCAGTAGGATATAATCTGTCTTCAGAGAGTACCTTAAACAAGAATATCCACAATTTGAATCCTATGCACCAGAAGCACAAAGGAAAACTTCCAGTAAGTGAATAAGTCTCTTATCTCTAAAGATGTAATACCCATCACTGACTAATAACTTTTGGCACACATCGGTCTGTTGCTTTTGGGGTTCTTTAAGAACTGTTCTAACTGAAAAACTTTCAAATTTGATCTCATGCAATACAACTTGAATGACTATGCAAACTAGCAACTCTAACCATTCTACTTCTAACTTTAAGTGCCATACAACAACACAGTGAAACAGTGAAGAGTCAGTTCAGCTTTTCAGATTGCTTGCCAAGTATTGAACAATATTAAAAGGAAAAAAAATAAGATTTTGTCCAGAAAAACTACCTGGATGAAACACTGGAAAACCACAGCATATGTCCAGAGGGTTCTTTCTTATAGTTGTTATTTATATCTGGAAATTCAGCCTAGATTCAGAGAACATGCACAAAAGGACTGGCTTAAAATTCTGCCTTGACAGGTACCTTCAGCATATATTCTGAGCTCACCCTTTATTTACTGCAGTCTCAAAAGCTACACATAGATGCAGCTAGTCAAAAAGAAGAACAATTATCCTTATAGCTCAAGGAATACAACAAGAAGAGCTGTCCTATACTTTGTAGTAGCCTTTAACACACACAAGTGACTTTAAGAGCCTGCTCTACTTTTCCTTTGCTACCATTTGAAGCACGATTTATCACTTCAACAAGCTAACTGTCAGTAAAACTTCTCAATAAGACCTTTTTTAAACATTACTTCATAATGACTCCTTTGTTTTGCCTGTTAACTATTGTGAAATACAGGTGTTTTGCCCACTGCAAATGAAAATGCAAAAAGTTCTGAGGTTTGTATTAATGTAGTTCTCTTGTTTGTTTTAACACAGTTCTCAGTATTTTGAGAGTGCTGCTATCTAAACATCAGCACTGCAAACACAAATGTTATTTATGGTATTATCAAAACTGAACATGAACCTGGTCAATTTCTGTACTATTCATTAAAACAGATATTAAAGTAAGTCTTTATGCCTTAACCTTACTGTTTCTGATGATCTTTACAGCAAAAAAAGTCTTCAGATTTAGAGAGCTCTCTATTCTCTAACTCTACATAATATAGTCTTCAGCCACTCTTGCAGAAAAACTAAGAGTCACATTCACCTTCATAATCAGCAGCAAAACTATTAATATCGGGAACCACTCTTGTAAATTTAGTACTTATACAATGATTTCTCAAACTTTTACATGATCATTACGATTCAAAGTTAGTATCACCTGTGCAGACTGAGTGTGTCATAATGCATCTAGCATGCTACAAGCCTCTTCTAAAGAGGAAGCCTGATCCCAAATACTTATTTTGATTAACTGCTCTGCATAGCTAATTTATGAGAGATTTGTAACACACATGTAAACAAATCAAAACCAACACCGACTATGCAATACCAGAAAAAAAAATTGAATGAAAAAGAGGGGAAAAAAAAAAGCACACACAAAAAACCCAACACAAACAACAACAACAAAAAAACCACACCACACAAACCAGAAACAACACCCCAGGACTCTGTGCTGGCAAAGAAGTGCTGAACAGCAGAAGAAAAAAAACTTCGGCCAAATAAATACTTGGACAGAGAAGACATGTCCAAAATAGTTTTGCTATATCCCCCTCGCTTCTGGAAGATATTACATTATTAAGGATTTTACTAGTCATCACTGTATATCTACTACAAAATTAAGAGAGAGTGAAAAGCAACATGCACATGCAGAATAACACCAGTCTTTCAATAAAGCTTTTGCTTTTCTGAATTCTTACACACACTGCTGAAGCCAGAACTAGATGGTTGATTTTGAAAGCGGTAAAATATTTTGAATTTTAAAAATAAATACCTATGCAGAATAATTTATTCTACAGCACACTGCAGAGCCACTTCATTTTCCCTCATGACACACTCATTCACTGGTCATGTCCCATCCATTGCTTTTACATCTCAATTATGTAAGAGCAGCATCTCTCCAGTGTCTATTCCAATATCCCTCACTATTACCAAAACACATTAATTATGAATACAGTCACTCTTGGTCTTCCTTATCACACCTTTCTGTTACGTAGACTAAAAACCTAAGAAAGTCTGGTATCTTCTGAGCATCTTTCAGAATCACAGTTGGGAGAGAAGACATGATGCCACCTGCCAAAACCCAAACTCTGAACAGGCCATAACCACAAAGAGCAACAAGAACCAAATCAGGAGACAGTAATTCCATGTTCACCTTGCTGTGGACTCTGCATTTGACCTTGGCAAGTCACTGGGTTTTTTGTGCTTGTTTTATCATGTTCAGGACATGAAGGGCTTTTACGCAGATGGCTGGAACAACAACAACAAAGTAACTGAGTAAGTTTAATTATTATTTATTCTATTATGCCAGGTCTTAGAACTCTTTCACAACGACATAAATTCAGAGTGAGTGCAAGCACCTCTAATTCTCTAGACCTTCATTTTGAAGTTTCCTTTACATAAAAGCACTGGTGAAAGCAGTAACCCACTATTCAGAGACCTCCTGCACTGTATCAAAGGCTGATAAAAGCTTAGTTTCACAAAATCTTCTGCTGAACAAATAAGTTTAACCTTATTTTCTACGCTGGCAGTTCCTAATCAACAGCTTGCAAAAGAAACTCTGCCTGCAAGATCCTCTGCCACTGTTCCCAGACAAAATCAAATTACAGAGTTAAAATAAGAGCTGCCAGGAAAAGTATGATATTGCCAATATTTTTTTATCCTGTGCCATTTCTATGGTCCAGCAAAAACTAGGGTCCAGTATTTTACACAATTCAGTTCCCTCAGGCTTCAAAAATTCTGAATTTCATGGCTGCCTGATCAAGTTTCATTCTGATACCAAATTTCCTGGTAATCTCCCAAAGCACCACACACTGGAAATATGCCACAAGTACAGCTTTGAAAAAAACAAAGTGCAGATGAAATGTTCCACAGACGAGGCAACATTACCAAGAATACCAACAGAAAGATTTTTTTTCTGGCACATACAGAAAAATGTCAACATGTGTCCTTACTCAAAGGGAAAATTATAAATGTTCATTCTGCTACTTGAACAATTATAAATAATTAGATTAACAATCAGAAGACTGGCTAGGACCAATTGCAATATATACCTTTGAATCTCACCTACCAGAAGCAGAAAAATTAAGTAACAGGTGTAATCTCACACAGAGCAGTCAAAAATGACCTCTTGCCAATACAGCTTGTTACATATTAACACAAGTGTTCTGGATTTTGAATATATTGATTAAATGGCACTTCATACAAGGTAGTCATGCAATTACAGTGAAAAATAGATAGTTCTTGCTCCTGCATAAAAAACAAATGAGGAAAAGTTACACCTTAACACAACCACCTTAATGCCTTCATGTTTTCCATGTGAAGCAATGAAAACAACTTTGTTTAAATAATTACAGAAATATATACTTAAAATCAAAAATAATATTTTCAGGAATTATCTACATAAAACGACACATTCAAAAAAGAGCCTCACAAACTTACTGAAGAAACGTGCTGTTGACTGAAATGTTCAGATTGCTTTAGAAAGAATAAATCATGCCCCAGCAGCATGCCAATTGTTGAATAATCTGATTAATCAAAATAGCAAAACATTATAATGATTATACCTTATGGTCAAAGTTTATAGATTAGTCAAGATTTTCAAAAATTACCACAAAAATCTAAATGGAACACAAAAATAGTGTTTATCCTTGTAAAGTTATAGCTTCTATTGTAAGGATCTAAAACTGCAACCTTAATCAAGAGATGTCTTCAACTTGTATATACTGAACCCCCCACCTTCTCTCCTTTCTTGGTAAAAAAGTTTACCATTGCAAATATGTAGTTTATGCATTTACGAGCAAAAGAGCATGAATATACATGGCATATATCACTATCTGGCTAAACACCGGTTGAAGAATATAAAATATTTTTCAGAAAACGAAATTATTTTAAATCTATTACATAGGCGCTGAGAAGTTGCTTATGATGTTACAGAGAAACAGGCCATGAAAGAGAGTTTCCTTACTTAACATTTTTTATAAAAAGGTAGCAACCACAAGATACACACACACATGCGAATTATGAGTAGGGAGCACCACAACATAAGTAGAAGCCCAGGAAATGAGATAATGTCAAACTCTAAGTTTAGCACTTACTTTTCCAAGACTCAGTAAGAATATAATGATATGGAAATTGCTAGTTTCTATTAATAATTTTCTCTCCGAAGAAGTTTTGTGCTGTTTCCTCTTCTGAGTTTTTACATTGAAAAGAGAGAACTATCATTCCATATTATTTCCTCACCTCATATAATTTTAATTATTGTAATTATGTTCAAGACAAGCATTAAAAGTGTTCAGTATTAGAAGATTATAAGCATTTCCACATAAAAATAATGAAAGTTCAGCAAGATGAATAATATAATTTTACACCTATAACTACAAACTCACTTGAAATACTATAGACTTAAAAGGCATATCAAGTTTTGTCAACAAAATTAAGATTTCACCTGACAATATAGCTAGTGACATTTACCTTTTTCCCTTCTTCATCTAAATACACAGGAAAAAAACAACTCTTTAAAAGCACACAGATACTACAATTGCTCAATTAAAAAAAAAATACTGCAATAATGTAAATTTAAAAAAATACACTTAAAAGTACACCTCCCCTGTGAAATGCTCTTGGGAGGCAGTGATTCAGCACATTACAGTTTCATATGGGTCAGTTAACAATGCGCTTGCAATTAACATCCAAAAAATTTAGGGTGGCAAGTTTTGCAAATATAGAAAATATGTCCTGAAACTTTAAAATTCTGCTGACATGATTTGCTCTCCAAATGTGAAACTAATATTTTGCATAAACTAAATGCTTTATTCCCAATAAAGAGTCAAATGTATTGCATAAAATTGAATACCTGTTTGTATTAAATATGTATCTTTCAAATCTAAAATTACCATTTCTTCCTTCAGTTTTATCAAAAACCAAACACAGTGTAGAATAGGTATATACTGCACCTTAATGTACGCTTCACCGAAAATGAGTTACTAACTATAAAACTTTTTTTCAAAATCTTTGTCTATGAAGGAACCACAGGTCTTTTAAGAAGGCTTTATAAGTAGCTATAGGCTACTTCATCTTCTTTTCACATTATTTTTAAATATAGAAATTGCTTAAGTTCAAATAATAAAAACAATCCTAGAATGAATTATTACTGCAGAGTAGAAATTAACAAATTAGAAGAAAGAAACTCATTGACGAACCCATGTTCATTTATGCAACTCATAGTATGGAATAGCATGCTTAACAGAGAGTTCTCTCTGCAAAGAGATATCAGCAAAGGATATTGCCTTTTAACTAGCCATAAAAAACACACACATATTATGCCTAATAAAACAGTCTACAGATTATTTCCGGAGAAATAAAGCTATAAAAAGATTATTTTCAAAGTTTCTTTGTGCTCTGCACCAACCAGAATAAGTCAGAAATCACAAAGAGCTGCTGAATGCAATGAATAAACAATGAAAGCAAATAAAACCCAAATCAAGACCTTAACTTCATAATATTGTTCCTCCTGAAACTACAAAAGGTTAAAAGCATATTTGCAAGCATGTCAGAAGACTCCTTCAAAAATATAGTGCTCACAAAGATTTCACAATAGCCAGACTTAAGACATTGACATGCTCCTTGATAATGATTTAAATGTTAGTCACACAAAACCATCTACTCATTTGATTGTAAACGACTTTTCCCCAACTTTTAACAGTCATCATGTGCATATACACAATACAATATCTGTAGTTATGCCATTACTCAAATCTTAATAAGCACTGTTTAAACCTCCAGTGATAGTAAAAACTGTAGCCTGGAGAATCCCATCCTTGAATTCTGCTTCTGTAGTCTATATAATCCTGTTTCCAGTCCTTGAGCTTCACTGAAACCATTTTAACATCTCTTGCAGCCTAACCCTGTGATGAGGCTCAGAATCAATATGTAATTCTTATCTTCCTAGACTTGTCAATCACCTAAGACTACCAGTAATGCTTCTTTTCCAGAAACATTCTCCATGGTTTCCTTGGCATGGTTGCTGCCATGATTCATCCCTTATCATTCTAATTGTTCTTTCAGTGTGTCCTCCTGAAGGAGACTCCTCATTCACCTGTACTATTTTATGAATCATTTAATAGGTTTGTCTTACATTCCTTTCTATTCTCCTTCACTTTATCCAGGGTCAGGATTCAAATTCAACTATTAACTCCCTGTCATTAATCAGAAACATACTTTATACTTCATATCTCCCATGCTGTCCAAGCTAACACCTCTGCTTGTGTCTGTCTTTGAACAGATGCCTGACTATCACCTCAGTCTCAGCAGACAAAACACAGGTCTTACTCTTCCTATCATTGCTTCAGTTTCCTTCCCACCACTGCAAGTCACTGACTTTCAGGACTCTTAACTAAGCATCAGCCCTCAAACCACAGTTCTCTATAGCTCTTAGAAATAATCTGGTTCCAAGATCCTGGCAATGCCCACCACATCACTAAGATATGCTTTTAATAGCCGAAATTTTACCCTGTGACCACAGCAGTTCGCATATGAACTAACGAAGCATCCTTCTCTCAAAATCCAGAGATGACCCTGTTTTATTTATTCTGAACATTCCTCTCTAGATAGCTTTTTTAGCCTAAGGTCAGACCACACAAGTCTTCCCCCCCTCCCATCTACTGAGCAGCATCCACTTCACTCTCTACTTCAAGACCCTTACTGGTCAATGTCCTCATCCTAAAATTACTAATCAGGATGTAGATGAGGTTAAAGTTATGATAAACTGTTATATTTTCATCTCTGAACTTCTCTTCAGTTTTCCTCGTGGCTGGGAAAGCTCCACAAATGAGTACCTTCTCCTTCAAAAACTTCCTACAAGTTTTTCCATAGTTTTCATTAAAAACAAACACGCAAAACAACCAGATGGCTGGCACACCTAGACCACTACGATAAAATTCACTGCACTGATGCCAAACATCCTCCCGTGTCATCCCCGACCTGTCCTCCCTTACCCTTAAATCGTTACATATTCTGAGTGAGGGAACACCTCTTAACCACAGAACTTTGGGACGACTAACTCAGACACATAACTTAAATAGTCTGATGCTTAGAAAAGTGTTACTAAAACCATTTTCTACTTCACAGTGCCTATGGAAAACATCATACCAGTGATAAGCCGACTCAGTTGTTTTTGTCTTTCTCAAGGCTTCTCAGCCTATTTGAAAAATACTCCAAATATTATCTTGTATGCTGCTATTGTGGAGGGTTTTGCTGCTAAACAAGTACTCAAACCTTTATCTAGCATTTTTCACTTTTTTCTACTCCTTCTAAATTTCGTTCACTTGTTTGCTGGTATTGGAACCTTTGCAAAGGTTTCTTGCATTATTTTCTAGTATTTTAAATATCAGGTTGTCCCAGACTACAGAGAAGGTATCATACCATATTTATGTAATTTTCAAATGACACAAAATTAAGTTCTCAGGATTAGAATTCTCCCTGTCATACAGTTGTATTAGGCATAGCACAGAGATTTTCAAACTAATTGAGACCTACAGATATTTTTGTAGTATCAGTAATGGTTTAAAACAAAGTGTTTTGCACTCAAAACGTGCTCTAGTTTTGTCATCTTAAATTGATGAGTTTCCCTAACCATTCACAAGAAAAAGCAAAAATTCTCCACAACCTCCAAAAATACTATTCTACTATGCCAGCCATAAATTAGCCATTTCATTTGAAATAATAGTTCAAATAGTTAATAATTCGTTTTCAGTTACTTGTTTCATATTTCTGCGTGTTTTCTCATTATATCTAGTTCTGCCACTGTGTAATTTTGGCTCAGTCACACTGTATATACAAGCAATTTTGATCAAAATGTTCCTTGTGATGCAAGTAGCAGGAGTATGCCACACGTTGCAAACAAGAAACTCCTAATGTACCCTGACCGCCTCACAAAATTACCTCAGTGAACTCCTACTATTCCATTCCAACACCACTTAAACCTATGTACCATAATTTAGGCTAAGGCACACAGTTTTCACAGGAGGAAAAAAAACAACAACAACAACAACAACAACAAAAAGAGTTTTCCATTCAGTTTACACTGATGGCAGGAAAGCCATATGCTTTATCTCAAAGTTTGAGAATCCATAAGAACTGCAAGCTGTCCATGAAAATACACTGCAGTATTTGTGTACTACATTCTTCAGTTATAGCTATTTAGTTGCAAGCACTTTTTTCCTATGCAAGTCAGCTTTTACAGAACAGTCTAGAAAGAAAACTGTCTTTACTGACTAAAAAGAAAATCAGCTACTGAAGTATCATCAATTCTTCATTCTAATACAGACATCAGAGCCGTACTCCAAAAACAGGTCATATAATAAAAAAAATACAGAGTCCTTAATGTAATCTAACCATAACATTAACCAAAGTTAACAGACTTCATTTTACTAACAGTAAAAATATTTCACAGTAAGAAAACAAGACTACTTTTCAGATAATTGTTCAACTTACAGGTTTTGAACAACAAATTTAGCATTAAAATCCTAAACTACAGAGCTTTTTTCACTCTCGTTAAAACGCTATTTTTCCTAATGGTAAAATTATTTGATCACTTATTTTAAAAACAAACAAAAGACTACAGTTGTTCTTGCCAACATTTTAACAGATCTCTGAGAGAAGGATAAAAGTAACATCACAAACATGAAAACACTTCTGACAAACCTGTAATAATCAACGAACAAAAGGAAATGGAGCCCAAATATTCAGATGAGTAAACCAACAGAAACGTGGAAAAACTTAATTGCTAACTAGAATGCAGACTAACACTTATAGCAAACTTTAAAAGCATTTTTTCCCTTCTTTCAACTCTAACCTCTAAAACAGTACACTCCATGAACCATAACAAACAAGACCAGCTTCCTTAAAGAACATTTAATTGAGAAAATGTGTATGAGCCACAAGATGCCTTTATCAGGATGGAAATGAAGCAAAAGCTTCTATTTAGTTTTCGACAAACAAGAGTGAGGAATTGGAAACAGTACTGCAGCCAAACAAAACAACTAAATACCATAATGCTACCTTCTCCATGAGAACAAAAGCATCAACCACCAACTCCACCCCACCCCCAAGCAGGCTGTTGCTCTCTAACCACAGAGCCAATGCTGCAGACAATGTAATCCCACAGGGAAGACAGAAGGTCACAGACGCACTGTGAAATCATAAAATAAGGTCCACGTTTTAGAAAGACACAGTGGCACTTTCACCAGTCAAGATTTCATTTGGAACAAACAGGTGGAGTACAGAAACTGCCTGTTCTTGACTGTCCCTTCCCTCAGCACCTAGAGGGAGATCACATGTGCTCAGCATAGTCCAAAATTAAGGACACAGCACCTACAATAAGCAGCAGAATTCAAGATGTGGTGAGGATAGCAATACGCAATGTAACACTGCAGGTGAGATTGCATACTGTATACCAGCAGTGGATCTGTTATTATTCACCAGCTGTAGGTGTCTAAGAGGGTGTCACTCACTACCGTGACACACACTGCAGCTGGCTAGCCATGATTAAGTATTACCCAGTGCGGCTGAAAGGGATGGCAACTATCATTCATCATGATCCAGCGTGGCTTAGTGGGGTGGAGAGGCCGATCTCCTTCAGTGCGATGCAATATTAGCAGGAAGGCAGCTAAGAAAACTCAACAAAGCCCTAGGAATGGTGCACACGGAGGAACCGCAGCCCCCCAGCCTGAGAGGACGGGTGTGTGACGGCCTGGGACGCCCGACCGAGAGCTCTTCACCACCGGCCGCCACAGAGCCGCTCCGCGAACCGGGCCGGGGCCTCCGGCCGGTCCCCGCCGTGCGGAGGGGCTCAGGCAGGGCAGGAACACCGCGCTCAACTTCTCCTGACCGCAGGAGCCACAGCCTTTGTCCAAGCGCTCCCGGTCTGTGGCCGAGGGAGCCCGGGGGTCTCCATCCTATGGCAGGATGCAGCTGGGGCGACAGAGACGGGGAACCGGCCTGCACCAGCCCCGGGTGCCCTCCCCGCCGGGCTCCACTGTTCTTTAGGAAGCCCTCAGAAAGGGAACCTCTCCGGAGCGGCGGGATGAGCACCGACCCTGCACGGAGTCCCGACCGCGGTGCCCGTGCCGGAGAGAAGGAGAGCAAAGGAAGCGCCCAGCCCTGACGGGACCCCCGCGCCGGGCGGCCGCCAGAGAGCCTGGCTGCTCGCAGTCCGTCACCCGGGGGCCTCCTCCGTGCGCCCACCCGGGGGGATCCCAGCCCCCCGGGGTTTGCGTCTCGGGTCCTGCCCCCGGGCCGTCCGGAGGACAGCGCTCCCTTCCCCACAGCGGCGGCAGAGGCGCCGGCGGGCGAGAGCGGCGCAGCCGGCGCCCCAGCACCCCCAGAACCAGGTGGCTCCCGGCGCGGCGCTACGAAACCCCCGCACTTACCCTGTCACAACAGGCGCCATCTTCCACAAACTCTCGCCAAAACTCCTACTCTCGCGAGAGCGCCCCCTCCGCGGGCCCGGAGCGCGCGTGCGCGGGCCCGTGAGACACGCGCTGGGCGGGGAGCGGGGGGACAGCGCGCACCGCCCACTCAGCGCCCGGGCTCTCCCTCAGACACAACAGCCGAGGCGTGGGAACCGCGCCGCTCTCGCGAGAGTTGGGCGCCGCCGGCCGGCAGGCAGAGCGGGGAGCGCGGCAGCTCTCGCGAGAGCAGAGCGCGCGGAGCCGGGGGGAGGAACTGAGGGATTCCCTCTGCCCGCTCGCGCGTCTCGCTCCTGCGCCTTCCCTCGCCGGCTGGGAGGGACGGGCCATCGCGAGGGGGTGGCCAGGGAAAAGACATTCGGAGCGAGGAGGCAGGGGAGAGGTGGCTGACGAGGCGCTCGCTGGAGCACTGGCGAGGGGCACTCGCACCACCGCCTCCTTTCTTCCCCCCTCGCGGGAATGGCGTGTGGGACCGCCCGCCTCGTGCTGCCTGCGGGCCCGGCACGTGCGCGGCCTGGCGGGCTCCGCGCGGCGCCGCTGTCCCTCGGGCCCGGCCTCGGGTGGGCGTCCCGGGAGGGGGCCCGTGTGGGCCCTGGCGTCGTGGCCTTCCCTGCCCGCCCCGGCTGGGCTCCGCGGCGGGACCCGCGGCCTTCAGTGAGCGGTGGGGAGAGCGTGCCGGGAAGTGCAGTGTGCGGGGAAGATGGACAAGTTTTTTCTCTCAGTATAAAATAAATATTCTCACAGGAGTTCAAGCTGGAGCTTTTGTAGTTTTGTCAATCGGTGACGCACCTGCTCCATGTGAATCAGTTAAATGGTATAAAAACAAACCCAAGCTGATAACTGTTGAGCAGCTCGAGCTTCCTACTAGGGCTGTGAGTAAAGTCAAAACCCACTGACTGGGGTTCACCTGTGCCGTTGCTTTTTATGGCTCTGTCAGGCTGCACAGACCAAATGTTCTGTCATTCCTATTTATTGAGTTCAAAACTTAATTCATGGGGAGCTCAGGAACCAGTGGGAAATGGAAAAGAAATTATTCTCTGAATAGTGAATAAAAACTGAACAAAAGGAGACTGGGATCTAGAGGCAGAGCTATGAAATCTGTTAGGTTTCTTACATAGAAAATTTACATCATTTTTTTTTTTTTAAATCAACTTTAAATGAAAAGCCTGATTCCGTAATTTTGTTGTCATCTGCAACCAAAATGCGTAACATAATCTTTGTTTAGCAAACAAACATTTAGGGTCTGCTAAGACTCCAACCAATAAAGCGAACCTTGTGGTGACCTCTTGGATAGATGGCTGCATACAGGCAGGGACAGAAGGTATCTGCAAAACGGAGTTACCTGGATGAGCTCCAACATTTCGACATAACAAAAAAAGAAGACCCCAAGTTTGGATTCATTTAACAACATTACCATTGCAAGGTGAGGGTCTGATTTTCCATTAGCAAACAGTGTTTGAAAATGAACCCTTTTACATCAAGGATTGTGTCCAATCTGTTCAGCTTCCTTTGTCTTCAGTGTAACAGGTCAATCTAAATTCAAGTACAAATGCAACGTTGATTTAAAGATCCACTGAGATTCCAAAACTCACATAATTTTTATTACTTCACCTCTGCTGTCTCCCAAATTAGGAAAAAAGATAAAATTTTGGTAATCCTGTTAATATGATTTTGGGTTTCTCTCCCACATATGCTCTCTGCTGCTAATACTAATTCAATTAATAATGTCTCAGATGAGTAAAATCATGTTTAAAGAGATTGCTTGGCAACAAAGTTTGCTGTAATTCTACTCGCTGTACAAACAGCTATTGTTTGCTATCATTAAGGGACTTTCCCCATCGTGATTTCCCCCTCCTCATTAGGTATGAAAGGACTTTGATTGGCTCCCTCATAGGCACAGTTCTCGGCAAAAGCACAATGCATACTGGAAATCCTCTGTATTGTTTGCAAAGAGCAACTCATAATCCCCTTGGAAATCTCTTCCTAAAAACATCTTCTCTCTATTTTTTTTTCCTCCCAAGGCTAAAGTGTGATCTCAGCTTGTGCTAGCTCCATTCCATTAAGAATGATTTCTGGATATTTGCCACGGACTGTCTCTAGATGGTCATTTTCTGGGGCCCCTCTTTTAGTGTGTTTTGAATCAAACTGGAAGGTCTAAAAATATAGCACACAATAATCTGCAGTGTCTAGACTTTTAGTATTATACAAAGAAGGCATTTTGATTAATAACCAGATTAATTGGATACTGGAGCAGTTATATTATTTCAAAGAATTAATAATTACAGAAACTATTGTAGTCACTGAAAGTGGTACATTATAAAACAAATAACCATTGAATTTTTTTTTTTCTTTTTGGTGATAAGCAGTCTGTAGTTCAAAAGGCCAGGAATACTATTCAAGTCAGAAACAATAGCCTGAAATTATGTGAGCAGCCAGTGGAAGGAAAGATAATAAAACCACAGAGGGTTTTTTAATATTGTTCATGCATTGAGTTTTCTTCTTGCTGTTAAAAGCTTGTATTTAACATAGTTGAGTGTGAGCAATTCCTGTTGAATTTTTTGGAAACCAAAAGCATCTAGTACCTTGGGGAACTAGGCCCTGCTTTCTGGTCTGTGATGAATATGAACACTTCCAGAGCTGAAGTAGAAAAATTTAAATGGAAGGTTTGCACCATTTAAAATTTTGTGTTTGCTCTGCAGATTGGTAGTTTGACTTTTTCATTTAAGCCCGGCTGATGTTGATGGAAGGGTTGTGAACGAGACCCATTGCTTCAGGGACGATTTGGAGAAGCAAAGCTTGGATGTGCCTCTGAAGGATGTGATTTCAGCAAGTGTTGGGGTTCACTCTTCTAAGCAGATGCTCTGCCACCTGACTCCAGCTGGATGCTCAGATCCATTAGCCGCCTTCGAAAGCAGAAGGCTGTTAAAGAAGGAAGTCCAGTTTACTCTCACTTGTAAACTGGAGGACAGGACCACTTTCTGCTTCTTTGGATTCACAGACACGTGCAGATGTGGACAGAGCCAGCTCCACAACTGTGCCAAGTGGATGCCAGCAGCTTCATCTGGGAATTCATATGGCTCTCCCAACCCCTCCAGATTTTACTTTGGGTGGAAAGAGGAGGAAAGGCAGGGAGCAAAAGGCCACAGTGTCCTTAGGGACTAGGCCTTCCCTGTGGACAGGGAAGAAGTTCTTTAGCCTGGAGGTTGGTCTCCACAGTGGTACTGAGGAAGCTGCTGGCCAGCAGTGCTTGAGCAGCCCAGCTCTGGAGCAGAAGAGCCGACAGGAGCAGGGAGCACTGGGTGCAAGCTGTGATAACTGAGCTGAAGATTTCAACATCTTGTTGAACCAGTCCAGACCAAACTCTCTCCAGCTCAACTTTGGCTCTGGACTTCCCCTAAGCTCATTCCTTTGGGCACAGTACTAGCGAACATGCTGGCTAGCTTCTGGTTTGGCAACTACCTTCTGCCTCGCTGGCTTGGAGAAAGATGAGAAGACAACAGACCTGCATCTCTTTGTGTAGAAGCACCCCGTGTCTCCTATGTGCTTAGCACAAGCATATAAGAGACATGCAAGGAGACAAGAGTGCCCTTCTCAGCTGAATCCATATTCTTATAAAAATAACTCAGTGTGTGTCTGGTAAAATCCTAGCTATTTCTAAAGTCCAGTGACCTTAAAAAACATTTTAAGTAGTAGAACCACACAGTTATCTGAATCTTCATTATAAGCAGCAGGTTTATCTCAAGATGTTGCAGTTTGTATCTGGTGGTATAAATCACACCTTCTAGTGGTAGGTACTGTGATACAACCTTGCTGGAATTTTAAAAGCACAGGATGTACAATGTGGTTTAACCGCGTATCTAGGAAGGAAAATAAACAGGCAGTTGCCCACAGAACCTATCTTACATCTGAACTTCAGTGCATATGCCAACAAAAGTTATCACTGCAGCTGCTAGCTGGGCAGCTCAGTGTCAGAAGTGCCTCTGCTGTTTGAAATAGATTATATCATTCAGTATAGCTTGGAGGGTTTGCAACGTTGTCTTGAGGATGATAGAGAGAAAGGACAGGCCAGTTAGCAGTCTGCAGCAGGAGTGTTGTTAAATAGTTTTTGCTTGTGTGTCATAACCTCAGAGGGGACATTAGCACAAAGAAAAATCCGAATCTGCATCTTAGTGCCATTTGGGGCATAAGTGTACCTTCGTATGGTAGTTCCCAAAAGCTACAGTCAGACTGAGGCTTCACTCTGGCATTGCCTTGCAAACAAGTACAGTCCCTTCACAGAGGGCAAGATGCAAGAAGTGAGCATAGCAAACAATAGGAAGGAAGAGGGGGAGGGAATATGAGGTTAACAGTAATAACATCATGTGGTTATGTAGGTTAACAGTGTGAACAGCTTGATGACTGACTTCTATAACCTCTTATTTTTAAATACTTTTCTAGAACACACTGTTAAGACACTTTGAATTGTATTAAATTTTGTTCCTCATCCTACCTCAGAAAAGTATATTCACCTATTTTCCATTAGGTGAAGGTTGGTTGTGGGTTTTTTTATTGCATGTAAACTATCCTCTCTCTTAGTTTTACTGGGCTCCTCGAAGAGCCCATCTCTGGGCCTCTCTTACGCAGAACTCCTCCGCTCGTGCTCATGGTGCCTGTCCACCAAGGAAGTGTGGCACTGTGTTATTCCCTTGTGCCCGCTCTCCACACACAGCTCTCCACATGCAGCGGTGATGTCTGCAGCGGTGGCTGCTGCCATCAGCCTCCCCATCCTCGGGATGCCCCTGCAGGTACCACCAGACTTCAGTGAACATGTGCATCAGCTGGAGAGTAACGTGTCCTGGAGGCTGTCCGAACCTGCCCAGCACCCACCAGGTACCTCCTGCCCCTGCACCCCAGCAGCCACAGATACCAGCAGACCAGCAGAGCCGGGGTTCACCAGGCCAGGTACTTCCTGCCCCTGGGCCCCAGCAGCCACAAATACCAGCAGAGCCAGGGTTCACCGCGGCCCACCTGGGTGCTGCCAGGGGCTCCCACGCTGCCCTGACCTCCTGCCACGGTTAGCATCTGTACTCACCAAACCGGTTCTAAGATTAAACCACAGAATGCAGGATTACAAAGTCATTACTGACAAGGACTACAGCAGATTAAACTCCATGTGTAAAAGTCTCCATGCTTCCAACACATGCTAGAGAAGATACAGCTCCTTTTCAGCCCGCCTGCGCTTTGGGCAGAGTACGCCAAAGGATATTAGTTGCATCCCGCTGAAATCAAGAGAGCAGGGAACATTGAACTAGTCAGTTAGACTCTGAATTATAACAAAGAATTAAAGCAAAAGGAAGATTTAAACATTATGACTCCAGATGTTTTATCAATTTTATTCATATATAAATACAAACTGAATTTGCAATGCTACAGTTCTGAACCAATGTGAAAACAGATGTCTTTGTGCAAAAAAACTGTTCAACCAGAGCTGCTGTCGCAGTTCTGTTGTTTTCATGATGTATATTACTTTACAATCTATGCTGCTGGAGATGTGCTCAAACCCAAACCTTTAATTCAGTGACTTAGAGCTGATTTTTTCAGCTAGTCTGTTCTACTATTCATGAGACTCTTTGAGAAATGTATGCTGACATGCTTCACCTTTACCTGCAAGTAAAATGTGTTTTTGGAAAAACGCCCAAAGAATGAAAACTCATTTAGTTTGACAAAACACGAGAAAACCCACACTCTTGATTATACACATTTTTCTGCTGAATATAGTGCTTAAGGAAGTTTCAGACTAACTATAACAAGATACAAAAAAGAGCTCAGCAGCCTACTCTGAAAGAAAACCACAAACTGCGCATAACCCCTTGATAAAATTACCACTAAAAACCTATTTGATATTATAAGCCAGCACATTTTACTATGTACTAGGAAAGTCTAGGTCCCAGTCATAACCATATGCTATGTTGAATGGAAGGAAACAGGCAGAGATCCTTCACCTGTAATTCTACATACAAATATATGCACACAGGAATTTTCCTAGTTATGGCTATAGAGAGGAGTTAGGAAATTATTTGCTTCACAACAAGTATAAAACTAGGTCCCACATAAATATGATTTGGAGAATTTACTGATGGTTAAGCCTTATGGTGGTCCTGTATGAAGAAGATAAACTGATTTTGTGTATTTAGTGTCTTACAGGGACTGTCCATGGCCTCAGGCTTTGAAGATAATACTTGGTTTGGGGCTGTTTCTTTATTTAAAACATTCAGGAAGTTATACACTCCAGAAACAGAAGATTTTTTTGAAGTAGTCTAAAGGCATGGTAAAAGAACGAGTAATCCTAAAAAATAATTATCTTGTAATACTACCATGTTGATATCTACTTGGATTATTTCTTTTGTCAAGAACAGTTGCACAAATTCTATTTGTTGTGGACTTGGTGGACTTCATACCACTCTCATTTTGAACCTCTGCTGTTCTGTAGCCCATTTTCCGTAATCCTCATGCTGGAAATAGAAAAACTATTTCTGGCTGTAATTAATGAAAATAAATTCCATACAAATTGCCTGAGAATATTGCATTGCTTAGATTCAGGCTGGTTGACACTTGTGAATAAAACAACCTTTTGAATTTTCTCCTTGTAGGGTATTACACGTGAGCTTTTGATGTTAAAGTTCATTAGTGCTTGGATATCATATGAGCTTTGTATAAATGAATGAATTGATGAACAGATAAGTCATAACTAAGTTAATGAGCTTATAGCTGTTGTAGAGGTAACTGGAGACATCATGGATGCTAATTAATTAAAGAATTTCAGTATAACTTTATTTATTGTCAATCTTGGTTCAGAATTCACTCTCCTTTCATCTTAACAAGTGGCGTTTCATTTTTAGTGTTCCAGACAGCTATATCTTTTTCCTAGAAATCTGGATAACCAGCCATTCTTCTTACTCATGGCTTCACTATCACTTAGTTTTTCTGTTCATCGCTGGCACTGACCTTGCCAAGAGCTAAGCACATGCATAATTTTACTCATGCGATTAGACTCACTAAAGCTAATGGCATTAGTCAAGAAAGTAAAGCTACCTCTTTGTAGTGTTTGTTGTTTGAGGTAGTGCAGCTAGAAATAAGATCAGGAAAATCTGGAAGAAATTCAGACTGAACAATCATTTTCATTAAAAGTCATACAAAGAGAAATTCAAATAGTTTTTCCTTGACCCAGTGCTGGTGGTTGATGAACACAAGGTGGTTTCTACAATGGAGGCAAACAGGGATTTTCTAACACTGTTTTTTCTTCAGAAGATGGGGGCAGCTTGTCAAAACTGAAGCTGGTCTCAGCAAACTTTGCAAGGTCATTTCTCAAGTCTAGGATGAAATTTCTAAATGAAAGATAATGAGAAATATGCATTTCAGCCAACAGCCCAGCAGCAGAGGCTGAATGCAACATAACAGAAATGTCATGATGCTGCGCCCTGGGAGAATTGAGGTGACCCCAGGAATATCACATTAATGTGGGGAGTCTGATAGAGGAAAACCCAGGACAGGTTTCCCCTGCACGCAAAGAGGGAGGTTGCTCAGAATTAAAAAAAGTAAAGGTGTCCACTCTCTCAGGGGAATGATCTGACAGTTTAGACATGGGCTTGCAGGTTACAGGTCTTGTGCGTGAAATCTTCAAGAGGTGTTTATGCTGGTAGAGAGTGGGGAACAAGTTCTGTGGAAAAAGAAATGCGTTTCCTGGCCATTACTCCTACCTTTGTTCCTCATTTCTAGTGCTGCGAGTCTGCCTTTCTTTGACCTGCCTGCTGAAAGCCTCGCAGACGCATTATAGCAGCCAGAAATACAATGTTTAGAGCGCAGCTGGTTTTCAGCCCCTTTCTTTGATAGCTGTCTCAGCCAGGGCTGGGAGAGGAGGGGCAGGGAGCGGTTATTCCATCCATCCCAAGGAAATTCCCTTCCGGACCGTCAGGATAATTTTATGGCCATTGGTAACACAGGCTAAACATACAGTGCATGATTATTAACTCAAACACGCTATTATTTGTCATTTTTGACCTCTGATGAGATGCCCTGTATACAATGAATTATAAAAAATCTGGCCTCTCGCAAAAACAAATACCAACTGCTCCGCTATCACTCTGAAGCAATAAATCTCCTCTGGCCTTGGAAAAAACCGTCACTTGTGGACTTTCACCCATTTTATACCTTCCTTTCAAAACAAACACTTATTTTGGTCCCCGATAAATACAAGTGACAATGAAAACTTATTAAAGCTACAATATAGCCTATATGTAGTCTACAAGTTAAAATTCTTAGTTGATACTGACTCGCATACCCTGGCTTTTTCTGGGTAGAGGTTAAAAAAATCACCAAATCCACACTACTGAGTATAATATTGGGGGCGGTGGATATCTTTAACCATTACTCACTTTTTTCTAGGAAAGCAACTGATCTATGCCTCAAAGCACACAGTTTTACTAGGATTGGAAAGAGCCATGTGGCGTTCATATAGTGTTTAATTTCTATGAAGTCTCAGCACCCAAGGTTTTCTGATTGATGGCAGAGGAGGAATAGCAGCGTGACAGTTAGGGTTTTGCCAGTTTGTACTGTATATACAGCTGTTGCTGCACAGGGGAGGGAAACGCAGGGTCTGGCTGTCTGTTCCAAACAAAAAGAAATGGCACATGCTATTACTTCCAGATCATTGCAGCCCCTGCACCACCATCTGCTGGGGGTCAGAGCAGTTGTCCGGGTCGGCGTCAGTCATGCACAAACTCAATGCCTTCCACCGAGCTGCGCCCAGCAGTACATATTTACAAGAACAATAAAGCAAACCTGCTCCCTGGACACAGGCACCACAATGCTCCGTCACACTGGGAACAAAGGAGCACAACAAAAGTTGATATGCATTACAAAGGAGGTTCTCGGGGATCACAGCTTTGTGATTTTGGGCTGTAACACAAATTGAAGGGAAGAAAAACTGTCACCAATAAGCCCAAACCTAGTGATCATTGTTTTTGTAATTGACGTAGCATTGCTAAAAGGGTGCCTGGGTCTCTGTGTTTCCCCTTTTCCTATTTACAAAGTCCTCTGTAGAAGATACTTGAATAGGGAAAGCTTTGATGATAAATTGTTAAACCCTTGGATATATTATTCTGTAACAGCAGCAGGATGATCTCTGCCACTTACCCTGCTTCTCCGTGTGTATCTCTTTTTACAGGGCTTATGCTGTGTGCCGGAGCGAGGTGCAGAGAGCCCTGACTGACGTAAACTGCAGAGTTCCTGGAAACGGGACGAGTACAACTGTGTCACTGTGATGTTGAAACCGAATGAGCAGTTTTAGCATCTCTTTGGCCCAAACAACAACTAGTGAGTAATTAATTTCTTCTGCTAAAAACGGCAGTTTCAACACCACCAGTGTGACACACCAGGGATTATGGCAGCGTATTGCAAACCCTTCACTCAGTGCTGTCCTGCACTGTGTCTGAACATGTGCGCAGAGGTGGCACCTTTGGTGCCTAGAACTGCAGGTGGGTCTCCGTGCTGCACTTGAAGGCACAGGGCAGAGGCAAAGAGGTAAAGCACAACTTTTCAATCTGGGCTGGCTTGCTGCAGGGCTAAGTCCAGTGTTTCTGCACTGCATCAAAATGGAAGCAGGAGAGCAACGGAGCCCAGTGCAAAGACATCTGCATTGCTTGGGACAAACTTAGCAGTATTCAACTGAGTATATTCTTTGGTCTCAGCTTCAGCGCTGTTGAAACAGGCAGCAGCGCCAGCGTGGGGTGAGAGGAATGGGCAGCAGCCCTGGAAAGCTGTGAAAAGGGCAGGTGGAGATGGACCCAGAACATTTTTTTAAGTGAGGCTCAGTGCCAAATAACTAGAAACCATGCTGTACTATCAAAAACACATGAAGGATGGCTGTACTCCCTGCCTCACATAGCTGCAGTGTCTGTCACACTACTACCATGTACATAATCTTTGACATTTCATCTGATAATTAGTCATTTTGGCACAAGAAAACCCAATCTTGTTAGGTCCTATCCTCAGCTGCTTTTTATAAAGCTGCACTCTGGGCATTTTTGCATAAAGCCTCTCTAGTCCGTGTAACATTTGACAGCCCTCTCAGATGCTTTGCCTGAAACATAATAGGGAAGAGGAGACCTCCAGGTAGCTGCACCCACATGCCCTCCAGACCCCACCTCCCCGGCCTCACTGGCACCAGGACAGACCAGCTGCTGGAGCCGCAGAGCTGGTTCTGGAGCCTGCGGGGGCATGTGGAGCAGCCTCTGCCTGTTCCTTTGGAAAACATCACCAGGCTTAGCCTCATATTTGTACTTGGAGGGCACTTGCCCAGAGCCCTTCGGCATGGAGCTGAACTGCACAGGTTTGTACTGTAATTAGGCAGCCTTTCAGTGTCAGATCACAACTAAGAAGGATTTTTTAAATTATTATTTTGTAACAATCTAGCACTGTGGAACTGAGTTTGAAGCAAAAAGTTGCAGAAGAGGAGTGAAAGTATAGTTTGGATACATATTAGTGAAATGTTTTGGAGAGGGGAAGGCTGAGGACAGGAAGCTGGCAGAGTGGCTCTCTGAGGACACTAGTAATAAAATGGGAGGATAAAAAGCCTTTAACCTGCAGGTAATTGATGTAAGTCTGGCCCAAACGTGTTGGGACTGAAAGTCATTCCCATCAATAGCCCAAGAGAAGTGATGGGTTGTTGTGTGTGTCTAATCTAAAATAGACAGGTGCTACGTTGTGGAAGTTGTCCCTTTTGGCAGTTGCTTGCACCTTTGTTGACAATTTTATTGTAGCAGCCAGTGACTAGATTAGCACGGGGAATAGACTGGGTTTTGCAGTCATCCTTCTGGACACAGTTCAGACATATTCTTCAAATAATGCTGGGGGAATTTAGCGCTAGTTTCATGTGTTCTGCAGATAACTAAGGGAGTTCTGGGCCCCTCAGTTCCAGAAGGACAGGGAACTGCTGGAGAGGGTCCAGCGTAGGGCAACAAAGATGATTAAGGGAGTGGAGCACCTCCCTTATGAAGAAAGGCTGAGGGAGCTGGGTCTCTTTAGTTTGGAGAAGAGGAGACTAAGGGGGGACCTTATTAATGTTTATAAATATATAAAGGGTGAGTGCCATGAGGATGGAGCCAGGCTCTTCTCGGTGGCAAACAATGATAGGATAAGGGGTAATGGGATCAAGCTGGAACACAAGAGGTTCCGCTTAAACTTGAGAAAAAACTTCTTCTCAGTGAGGGTGACAGACACTGGAACAGGCTGCCCAGGGAGATTGTGGAGTCTCCTTCACTGGAGACATTCAAAACCCACCTGGACATGTTCCTGTGCGACCTCACCTAGGTGTTCCTGCTCCAGCAGGGGGATTGGACTAGATGATCTTTTGAGGTCCCTTCCAATCCCAAACATACTGTGATACTGTGACTTCAGTATTCAGGAGACATTTTACAAGTTCTGTGTTTACTAACCAATGCAAACCACAAGAATATATACATTCTGCCTAATAAAATAACTTTTCTGCTAAAAATAAAGTTTTTATTAAATGAGCAATTTAATAACCATGTTGAAACTCTTGTTCTATAGCAAGTTCCCGCTAAACCATGCTCTTGTTTATGGAACACTCCCTTCCCTCAGCCATAATGTGGCGTACTTAAAAGATACTTTAAAGTATCCTGAATAAACCATATTCTTAACTTCTAGTTTGTAAATCTGTCATTGTGTGAACAAAAGAGTCCAGTGATTTTCTTAATTGCCTAGATGAAATTATTTACATGGTGTCAGGCCCAATGGTTACCCAGTTAGGCGTACAGCTCGGGAGTCTGATGCTGAAACCACAGAGTATCCACGGGCTGCACTGGGAACTTTTTGGTTAGGTACTCAAATGGGAGATGAGCTGTTGGGAAAATCTAAGGCAGAATAACAGTTTTATATTTTATATTGCCTCTTTACTTCATCAACATCACCCTTTATCTCTGAGGCTGCAGATATATTTTTATAAAGACCAGTTCTGTGATTTACCAGACCTCTGGGCAATACAAATTCAGTCCAGATCAGGCACAATTAAATGTGTGTTGAATCAGCCAAAGCACATAATACAGTGCTTATGCCAGCTTTTTTCTTTGTGCTGCTTCAGTGACAACTATGGGAGAAAAAGTGGTATTTGATCAAATACAAATTGCACAGAGGTGAGTTTTTGCCTTTTTGAACAAATATGATGTTACCTTAAGCTGTACTAGTTGAGTACATTGCATCAAGAGGCAGTGACATTTTTGATCCGGGATTAACTGCTCTAACTTTGGATTTACTGTCTGGTAGAGCCTTGGCCTGCTTTTTTTTACCGCAAAACCACTTATATGCTGGTTTTTAAGATATCTGCCCTGAACTCATTTACAAATCTACTAACCTATCTTCTTGCAAATATTTTCTCTGAATTGCTTCTGCAGTAACATCTGCCAGATGTTTCTAATGCGTAATGGCCAGATAAATGAGTATTAGGATATAATGGATTTACAAAATACAATTATATAGCTTTATGAAAGCAATATTTTAGTGATTTGCAGCTGGCCTAGGGCACACAAATGTTTATTGTGGACTTCTGTTGCTTTTGTCCTCCATCCCTTCTCACTGCTTGCTCTACCCATGTACATCATTTTATTCTAGTCCCCCAAATTTGCCTGACTGCAAAAGTCTTTGCAGTGGCATTTCCCAAGTATGTATTATAATACAGGAAGTTCCCCAAGCATATTGGAGATGCTTAAAACTTCAAGAGAGAGAAAAAGATATTCAAAGCTTATAATATTTCAATATATTTGTTCCCATTGGTTATGATGTTAGTTTTCATTGTTATAGAAAATTTCTAAAAGGATTATTGAAAGGGTTGCCTTGCTTTCATCAACTTAGTAAACTTTTGTTTTGTCCTTTATGTCGATTACAAAAGCAGCTGACATTACTCCATTTTACTTGCACCTTTTAACCCATCGCACTGTGTTAATGACTGAGCAGCACCTCACTGAGCAACAGAACTGTGCTTGCTGCGTGTAAATACTGCTGCAGAAGTAGCACAAGACAAAAATGTTGTCTTTAAGGTCCTAAGGAAACTCTGGCTAAGCTGGAGTTGTGGAGTGGAAAGAGATGTGGAAGAGAGAGAAATCACAGAAGAAGCGAAGGAAAAAGGAGTAGAAACGCAAAGGGAGAGACTGTTGCTTCGATAAATAGAGAGAGGGATGGCTGAGCAGCCAGCATCAAATTGCTCCCCATCTCTGTTCTGGCGCTTGCGGATCTATTGAAAAGGGGCCAGAAGGACATGCTGAATTTGTTGCTCCCGTGTGCCAGCCTTTTCTGCAGCAGCCAGAGAAACCAATCAGTGCTGCTTCAAAAGCAGCTGGAAACTGAGAAAACCCTGGTCCCCTGCTGCCTGGCGAGCAGCAATACAGGGTCTTCTCAGTTTCCAGCCACTACAGAGGCTCCATTGACAAAATGTGTGCGGCATTTGAAGGAGCACAATGTGACAATGAAAGAACCTGAGGGAGACAAAACAAGGAAGGGGGAGAAAAGAAGGAGGGGGGAGAATTAAATGGGAATGTGGGAGCAAGCTGAAGGCAGGAGGACAAAAATCAAAAGAAAAATATGCTAATCACTGCAAAAGTGGTGATAAAAATAAATCATCATTGTCATATTTGACACCTCTGCACTGCTTTATCAAAGAATATATTTGCGGTAGCAAGGCTCAAGGAAACTAAGTAAGACTTTACTAATGATGTTTGCTCTCACTGCCTCTCTGAGATACGGACACGCTTACTCTAGTTGTCCATTTTCACAAATACTGTTATGAAGTACAGAGCAACTGGAAGACACCAGGTCGCACACCCGGGACCATGTTGTGCTGCGAACAGGACAGTTCACATCCCCATCCTCCATCTCAGAGCGGAGCACAAAGAGTTAAAGAGCCCTGGAAGCCAGGAGGACAGTATGTCTTACTGTTGCTCAGAACCATTAGGAGGGAAAACAAACGCTGCCTGAAACAAAGCCATGGAGCTGCCTCACTTGCTCCTTGTACTTCATTGCACTGGCTCGGAGAACGCGTAGCGGTGTGAAAACCAGGGTATCACCAATAGCTCAGACCGAAGCAGCGTGGCTGAGTTTTATTTCTTTTACAGCTGTCTGCCTGGCCATGTGGTGGGACATCTAAGAGGGGCATCCAAAAGCTCAGGAGATGTGCCTGTGGCAGCATTTTTATAATCTCCCAGCTGTCCACACTTGCACTGCTAGTTCAGGGTAAAGGGCAGTCTAGGGAAGCAACAGCTCGATTGTGTTAGCAACTAAATTGGAAGGAGCTTCCCAAACATCCTCACACAGCTCATGACTTTTCAGGCTACAGGTCCAGCTCAAGCTACTTCGAAGTAAAACCCACTGAAACATTTACAAGGTGAACGCAGGGTCTTCAGGACCAACAGTTTCCCTCTAGATAGCTGCCCTCATTGCAAATAACTTGGCACTGTAGACATGCAAAAGAGAATATTGCTTTGGGGGAGAGCACCGATCTCTACAAATTTTCTGGGAATTCTTGGTACTTTCTGAAAGGTCAGAAAAGTGCACCATAAAATCTGAGGCAGAAGAACAGAAATTCTGGTTTTAGTTTCTAAAGGCATAACAGCCAAGAACTGAGAAGAGAGTAGATTTTGTATTGCCCAGCTTGGAGTGGGTAAGCTCAGTTTACCTGCAGCTACCTTTGGGCACCCTGCTGCCATCAGGTTTAAAATAAAATGCTTCCGTTTGCTCTGTTAAGTTGGCGGGTACTTCCAGTCTTGAGAAATTATTCCTGCCAAGTAGTTACTGCTTAGGTCAAAAAAAAAAGAAAAATCTGTTTCTCCAAAGCAAACCTAATTTGGATATGACCCATGGCATCTACACAATCCTGAATTTTTAGATCAGTGATCAATTTGTCTTTCTCTGTAAGAATGGTAGGCAGTGTAGAAGGGAACTGATTTTCTTGTGATATTTTTACTAGTGAGTTACAGTGGTTTATAATTTTTGAAATAACCTACAGATGCTTTAGCAGTTGTAAGATGAGACCACCATCACATCTGTCTCCACAGAAATCCTCCACTGCGTTGTAGTTTAAGAACAAGATGGTGTTTACTGTACTATTTCATCTGCTTCGTTCACATATAGTAGACCAAAATTGATACTGTATTTTCAAATTCACCGTTTCAGGGTTTTTCCATCTGAACTACAAGTAAATATAAAGCAAAGGTATCTTGCTTCATCTGTAAAATCTTAGCTGTACTTTTTATGTCATAGGAAGAGGTGATACCAAGGGCTGTAGAGAAACTACCAGCACGATAAACAAACATGTGGAGATACCTCTCTAAAGAGTGTACAAAAACCTATTCAATACTTTCAGGGATTTGGGTTTTTTTTCTTTTTTGGGGTATGTCTCACGGGCTGGCTATGTCTACATTACTGAGGAATTCATCATTACAGAAACAGATCACCATATTGAAGTAGTTAGTTCTGAAAATCAGTGTGTTTGTTATAAACACTTCAAAGATTTGCACTTCAGGCTACCTTTAATTTGATCCCTTGAACTGGCTCCTCTCACCATGCCAGTGGTTTAAAGCGCCCAAAGCCCCCAGCTGGTTTGGACTCCCATGTGCTGGAGGCTGGGGCGCGTTTCATGTGTGCTGGGCAGAGCTTCTGGGTTCATTCCCTGCAAAGGGAATTCAGCGCTTCTCTGCACCAAAACTGCTCTGTGCACCGAACCAACGGGTAGAGAATGGTGATGATCAGAGAATGGGTTTTGTTTCAAAACTGCACTACTGCTCTGAACCAAAATGCTAATGTGTAGGCAACCATATATATTTCTGTGGCTTTGGGAACACACTGCATATTTTTCTGTTGCATGCAAACCCAGCAATTTTGCATGGCAATGCTCATATATCTGCTTGTATACTTTTCTGGCCAGCAACCTCTGGTAAGTTCTGTGTTTAATGATGTGAAGACTGAAGCCAGATACACTGAATCATTATGTAAGCAGAGAAATCCTTACATATGTACTTCACATGCAATTCAGAAGAGCTGATTTTATTACATCAAGTGATAACTTTTGTGGTCCTCACATAAACAATATGAAAAACTGGTTTCTGAGCTGCATGATGAAATAACTGCGATGTAAATTGAGGAAGTTTTACTCCAGTTCCACAAAAAAGGGAAAGTGATGGCTTTGCCACAGGCTAACAGTGTGCGATCAAAGAAAGTGCCACTCTACACAGGATTTCATGAGAGTGCATAAAGAGTGAAAGAAAGAAAATGTCCGGAATCATGTAGGCTTCATTTAAAGCAATGTGCTTGAAAATTCATTCGCTTAAGTGCTGGATATTAAAATAAAGAAGTCCATTCTGTCTTCTCAGCTGGAAAAAACCCCCATAATACTGATAGTTTTCCCTAGTTGACAAACTTCAGGCAGGGAAAAAGGACACAGATGTAGTAACTCAAAATTATGATACTTGGGATCTGTAGGCAGATGATATTTAAAACTTCATCCGTATTAAAAGTTTGGTTTTGCTGCTAGGATCAACCTTTTTCTTTCATGTCTCAGCTCCTATCATGCACTTCTCTTTTCACTTAATGTTTTGAGCAATGAGTACAGCTCATCAGTATATTTCAGCATCTGAACAAAAGAGAGCATTTTCTTTCCAAGTCACTTATTTTGATACTTAAACTTGAAAAGCAAGTTGATACATTCTAAAGCTCCATGAAAAGCAACCTCTATCTTCTGCTTCTACATTTCTCAAGGTAAAAGGTGACCAAAAGCATCAGTCAAAACCTGTAAAGAATCAGATATGAAGTCCGAAAAAAGTTCTTAGTTCACCAGAGGGGATCACAAGTAACACTAGCAATGCAGATACCATATAATACATCAATGTATTGAGCATGAGATCAGAAGTCAGAACTCCCGAATGCTAATTCTGACTTTGCCAATGATTTTCAGCTTTTGTCAAGTCATTACTATTCAAAGTCGCCCACCAGAGCAAAGGAATATTAATGCTTCAAAGAGCAGAAGAAACAGTTCAACACTCAACAATTTACCTTTCTGACTTCTAGCTTAAATAAATATTTGCATGAATCATTACTTTGCTCTTAAAACACTGCTCTGAATTCCACTTACTACTGCTGGCTGAATGTTTTAATTTTGATTAGTCACATTCATTTTATGTAATTTCAGTTCCCTGGCTGAATTGCGAGAACTCAGGCAAGTTTCTAGCGCAGCTGCTGGTATGAGTGCAAAACAGAGTTTCACTTAATTCTTGTGTATATGATTTTCACATTTTCTCTCAACAAATGATCAGGCACACTTTGAGTGAATGCATGTTTCCAGAAAGCCAGTAGAAAGGAATGTAAAGTGAATAGTGAAAAAGCATTTGACTGCTAAAAAAAGAGAATTACTACAGTAGTGTACTCTATTGGCTTTGCTCTATCACTCTTGAATTTCTTCCACTGGGTCTGATCCATAAAGGGATTTGGTCACTTAAAATAGCAATTATGTCCTAAAGTTCAGAGTATGTACTGTGAGGACTTCAGCTCAGCTTCTCTTTAAGATTAATAGAGAGCACTCATGTCTACACTGCAGATTATACTTATAATGTGCCTTCCAGGTTGCCTTGCCAGCTGCGGAAGGGAAGAGTGGCAACTAAATTCATGGGCACTACAGGAAATTCAAGCAAACATTCTCTGCTGCCATGGAGGTGCCTGAGCTCACCCAGGACCTCCTTATTTTGACCTGGAGGCACCTTTGTCACCAGCAGTTTTGTGTTTGCACATATTCAGAGCTGCATCTGTCAACTTGCAGCTTATTGGCATTGAGAGGTGGCCGATACCCAGCTTCAGTGCAGTGACACCAGGCTCTCCTTAGGGCTGAGTTTGCTTAAGAGTGGCAAAAGCAGGACAGATTTCTTTTTGTAAAAGGCAGAAGAAGAAGTAGGAATTGCTGCCATCCACTTTTATGCACTTATCCAGTTTGGTCCAGATTCCTGCCAATAATACTTTGAGGGCAGCGTCCCAATCTGTAATTTTCCTATCCCCAGATAAGAGGCTGAGTTTGCCCGGAGAGCTGGGAGATGCTGTTTCCCCGGGAGCTACGATGCTGTCAGGCAGCTGTGTCTCTGGCACATCACATGCTAATTAAAACCTGCTTCTAGAACGTCTTTTGCACTTCTGCCTTGAAATGTCATTCTAGTTTAGGAAACTTACAGAGACTCCCGTGCTCAGCTCCTTTCTGAGTCAGAGGGGACTCAAACTTATATTTTCCACCTCCTGGGTTTCATCTGCCTCAGTGCACCTCATCTCCCTTTCTAGTTCTGGCCCTAGAAGACCACAAGTGCATTTGTGCCCTGATCAGAAGATATTTTTGTAAAGTTTTCCACCTATTTTTTGCAAAACTAGAAGTTTTCTCATATTCAGACACTACAGATAGCCTCAGATTTAGCTTTTGTTCTGAACTGGAGGTGGTCCACAGTGTGTTCAGAGATAAGGTCTCAGTTCAACCTGATAAAAGACAAGGAGCTGTTTGTAAAAGCAGCATCCAGATTTTGAACATTTTCCTTATGATTCTGATTTTCTTCTCTCAATTTAACACAAAAATATAAAGTATCTTCCTGTCCACCCCAGGTTTTATGACAAGTTTAGATTTGGAGGAGTTACAACAACTGCATCTCTCAAACAGACCTGTTTAATTTTATCATGCTTTTAAAATTTAAATTGGGTCAGACTCCTTGAATTTGATCTCTAAAGAAAGTTTGCAGAACTTCTGAGCAATTGTTAGTGGTCACTTGGTAAGTCATGGAGATCAATACTTACCTTCAACAGTTAAATCCCTACTACAAGTGAGTACACAGAGACAGACGGCACAGGCTTTTAGTTTAGGACAGTCCATACAGAAATTAAAAAACAGGCCTAGTGCAAATAATGCCAAAAGAAAAAGTCCAAAGCATGAAAAAAGAAATAAAAATTACATCATTTCCTTGTGTATTCCCTAAGGACAAAGGATTGGAGAGTATGAGTCAGTCTGAAGAAATGAAATAAAAACAGCCCAGCTTTTAGTGACTTTTCTTTGTTGTTACCTTATGGAATAGAGCAGGCCATCATGAACAAGGAGGAGAAATCTGACTGCTTGCTAGGTTTTAAAATTGGAGTGAAGGTATGTCTGCGGATAGCTTGGCTTTACAGTTTATCACAAAGATACAGTGACAAGGAAAAGTGGACTTGAACATGGGATGGCATGGCCTTGTGGACATCACATCTGCTGCTGCCTACAGTCAACTACAAAGTAGGTGTGCTCTGCAGCTAGTGGGTGAAATACTTTAAAAGCTCCTTAGAGAGAAGAACACACGTTGCATGTCTTTTTGGGTGCTCAGGCCTCTTCTTTATATGTCTGCTTTCCAGTCTGCAATACAGAGGTGCTGGGAGGATGAGGCAGTGGATGACTTTCTTCGTATAGGGACAGTACGTTTTGTCCACGACTTAGGACTTGCATATCACTTTGCCATGTACTCACCTTGCTCTCTGTCCGACATCACAGTGTCAAATATTCTGGCAAATGACATTTAATAACACAATGTATTTTTCTGCTTAATAATCGAATGAGTGAGAATTATCTGGACACTAATGAACTTCCTACTGTGTCAAAATGCTATTGTTCACATCTGTTTAAATAATACTCAAGGTAATGAAGGATCAGCTGCTTGAGCCAGGGATTCATTTGATAGCATCATTCGCAATTCCTTTAATATCAAGGATATTCACCAGGTCAATGTCTCTAAGGACGCTCTGACAGACATAATTCTATGTTGTTTACACTGGTGAAGAAAACAAAAAAGGCAACAGAACACATTTTTGCCCACACTGTCCAATGCCACTGAAGTCTTTCAGTGATCAGACCTGGTAAGTTCCAGGAATACCCTGGAGACTCACAGATCAGAGCTTACAGGGCAGAAGGCTTAATTACCTAACTCAAGTCTCATTGTACCCTGATTCCTGAGATTTCATTTCAGAAGGAGACGATTTGAGATGTCCTTTTGCCCATAGTTTCACAACTTTTTATTCTTCTCTGGTTTTAACCAGTAATTTCTACAGTCGCTTATATCATGTTCTTTCCCTGCTCTGGGGAGCCAGTCTGGCAAACACAAAGACATTTAAAGGACTTCACCTGAGTTAAGAGTGTGTGTGGAAATGATGGAGGGTTTAAGACGAGAAGGTGGGAAAGACCTACCCAGCAGTACATGTATATTTTCTTCTAATAGTTTAGAGCCAAAACCTCCTGAGATTCACTTGATTGTATCATAGTCTTACTTTTCATTTGAAATTAAGTCCCTCTGAAGAAATATTGATGCCCATACTGATGCCTGCATGTGTGAGCAATGCTGGTCTGCATCATGTAGTGTTAGTATTATAACTTCAGGGCTCCCTGACAGCTTTATCAAATGACTCCATGTGCCAGGAGGAAACAAAGGTGAAGACCCTCTCAAACCCTCCAAAACCTTGGCTTTTTCAGTATGACCTCTTTGCCTCTGTCAGCCTGTGAGGGGCAAATGGGAATGAACCGCAGGATGGGTGTGAGAAGCCAGGACCACGCAATCTTCACGTCACACTGTGCCTTGGGCAGAGGCTTGCAACCATCTGACCCCGTCCTCAGCATCTGTTTCTCCGAATTGCAAATAGTTCCATTACCATCGTGCTGTTTTACTGTCCTGCAAATGCAAATTTGCCCTGCGACAGAACAAGTCCTAGCTCTGATGGAGTAGATTTCGCCATCCCATATCTGTGTATGCTTTATTCTGCAGGTCCTACGTAAGCCTAGGAAAAACCTTCTGATGTGTACTACTGATTGTTTACATATGTTATCAGAGGGAAAAAAAACAGGAAAGGAAAGCTGGCAGCTCATGCTGCCAAGAGACCTGGCAGTGGCTGGAATCACATTTAGATCATTTCCAGTCAATAGGCTTTGTTTTCATTTTAAAAACCCCCTTCCTAGAAAGTTGCTGCACTGTTCTTTTTTCTCCGTTACAATCGGTCCAGAGGAATACTCGCAATGGCTCCTGGCCTTACAACCAAAGCAGGCAACATTGGGAGATGCTTCCAGACAGAAAGCGAAAGGTGTGGTAAGATATTGTGCTTTATACAAGTCCAAAATACTCAGTGCTGCTCGAAGCTGTGATCACAGTTCTATGTGATAAATGCCTTTTAAAGGTAGTGAAATTGGGAACTTGTTATACAAATAGAAATCAATGCGAAAAGAAGACGAAGATAAAGTTTAGGACATAGGCATGTTTCTCATTTTCAGGTCAAGCTCTGCGATGGGGCTAAAAAAGATGAGTGCTGGAGGACTGGGACTCCAGCTGCCTGCATCTAAGGATCGGCTGTCACAGAGGGAGTGTTTCCTTGGCCAGCTAAGCCAGAAGAGCTCACAGCTTTTCTGAAAACAAAATATCAGAGGGAGTAGATACAAAAGCAAGTTTAGTTAGAGTCTAAATCAAATTATTTCAAATGTGTTTAAATCTGTGTTGTATCAGCTGATCTGATGCACAGGCAACACTGGAAACTTTATTAGCGTGAAAGAAAAGTTTCGAACTTGCATCAGCATCTCAAGTACTACAGTCCCAGCTAGTCCAGGCCCAGGCTTTGAGAGTCCTTAGGTATCCATGCAAAGCTATTCTCATAAGCATTTGGGGACTCAAGACTGCAGTCTTTGAAAGTGCTGACTCATTTTCCAATAACAGCCTTTATATTAACTCTGTCTGCATAGATACAACATAAGCAAGAGACATGGTCATCTCAGAGATTCTGGCTGTGAGGTCAATACCCCAATACATCAGTGCGGGACATAAAAAGTTGTCACTAATACAGGAAAAATAAAGTAAGCCTTGTAGGCTGAGATGTCAGAGACGTGACAAAAAACATAGCTGAAAAGGAAACAAAATTATGATGCTGTTCAGTCAGGCCTTGGTGGAAACTCCCAGCTTCTGCTGTGTTTTTCTTGTGAGATGGACAAAGATGTTTTTTTCTGAAAGCTGACAATGGTAGAACATTGGTGTGCAGAAATTTCATATCTGGAGGTACTCCAGACCAACAGAAGTGGAAAAGAAAACAGCCTTTAAATAAATGGAAGTTGGTGCCCAAATCGTCATCCAAAAGTCCTAATCCCGATCTGAGCTACTTCAGATGGCAACAATCATTGGTGCCAGACTCCCAAACATACCCCCGACTATGAGCTTTTTACAAGTTTGGGAGTAGGGGGAAAGGCTGGATGAGCCAGTTCTGGCTGAAGATGTCCTGGTTCCCTGTTGCAGGCTGACCAGGAATATTTTTGAGTTTAGTTCTTCTGCAAGAACTGTCTGACTTGTTTCCATGACAAGAGTGAAAATGGACCAGAAAAGCCATCATCCACCTTCATTTCACACTCATGACTCCTGCAAATGTTAGACAGGCCCTGGCTCAGAGCCAGCATATGGTAGGAGCAGCAAGAACTCCTTTCCATTATTTTCTTTAATTCACTGTTTCCCTTGCAGATCTGAAAAGAGGTTAATAAAAAATAATTGCTTGCTTAAAAACTATCACTGATTTGTTCATCAAACCTTGTTGGGGCACTGGGTGCAGGCACTTGAATGATCTGGAAAATATGAAAAGAACTTGGCTGGGGAACAAAACCAGAGCTGATACGTGGTAATAGCAAAAACAGAAGTAGAAGCTATATAACACAGGCAAATTCCTATTGAATGCTTCTTTGTCTTGCTTTAAAGAACTGCAGAGAAGCACTCAAGATGTGCAGATAACTAGCCAGTGTTCCTCACTGCAGAGCTCAATGAAAGGAGGAAATGCTTCAAGGGTTAGTTCCTGGCTATATGGAATATTGCTGAACTGCAAGCAGTCAGCTGGAGTTCATCCTGATAGTCCTGCAAACCGTTTTATCACAAAAATGTACAGTAATCAGTAAGAAGCAGCCACAGTATTTTCCCACCGCTTTGTGCTTTACAGGCATATGGGGAAGCGGGGAGAGAGGCTACAGTGTGGGGTTCATGATGCATGTGAATAATGAGCTTGCTCCACGTTTTAAAAAAATGTGTCTTGTAGGAAGGGGAAAAAAAGGAACCATGATTGCATGTGAACTTCAGCTTCTCCTCTTGCTAACGAATTCTTTGTTCTGTTTGTTATGGCAATGTTTCTTGCATTTTTGTTCATCTATTATATGAAAGGAATAAAGATGGATGTGACTGATGGACGTGATGTTCTGTAATGTCTTTGCACCTGCCTCCACTGCTACACTACCAGCTGGGGAGAGGCTCCAGAAGCATCAGTCCTGCTTCACAGGCTGATCACTACCTGATGAAGACAAAATTTCTCCTATTTACAGAAATATGAAATTAGAAGCAGCAGAGTACTATACCTTCAGAGAAACTGATATTGGCTACTTTCAGAGATAGAGTGTGGGCTTAGCCTTCAACCAAGATCCACAAGAGTGCAATTTTAACATCTGTTTTCCATTTATGCCAATCTGTGTCTTCAATTGAATCACTGTATTTCAATGTGGTGTTCCATAATACTTTTGATATATGTCTTTCATTGTTGCAGTGTTGTGCACCAGCTTAATTCACAGTTTAGATCCAGGAGTACAGTTGCTCTTAAGTTTCTACTCAGTTCCCAGGTCAAAGTGCAAATCCACTTTAATAGGGCCCTTTGAACACTGACATTGAAAAAAAATTAATTAAACTGGTAGTAAAGTCAAAGACAAAATGACCCATTGAGGTTTCTGGTTCAGACAGGTTCTTTCTTACACTGTCAACCTTCTACTAGTTCACTTCTAGCTGACACATGATGTATAGGTTGTTGTTAACGTGCTATGAAGCAGTTGTTACAAAGAAAATCACAGACTTGGCCTCAGCGAGAAAATTGAGTAGGAAGAGTTTTTATCCTATTTTATAGGGTTAAAAGGCATAGGATTGATGGCATGACAGGAAACACCTCTTCTGGTATTTTAGGGACACATTTACTAGCTCTGTGAAATTATGATACAGTCTTTGTTCCACCTGAGACATTTGTATTTTCCTCTCACACATCACATCCCTGTGGCTAGGATGGAAGCATTGGTTCAGAGGTCAGCTCATCGCTTTAAAAAAAGAAAAAAAAAAAGTTACAAATTTTTTTCTACAAATCTGTCAAATGTGAAGTGCTCTCTGCTGGTCCTGGTGGGCCACAGTGGCATTGCCGTGAGGTTTCTGTCCGGGAATCCGTGCTCCTAGACCCCATAGCTCCAGGAGAGCCCTCTGCACAAGCAGCCCTGCAGCCAGCGGCTGGGGAGCGTTTGGGATCCTGCTTGAGCCAAGAGCAAGGAAGCCTTGGGAGCTCTGCCTTAAACTTTATTTTGGCCTCCATCTCCGCAGCACTCAGCTTGCGGCCCCAGCTCGAGCCAACGCTTGCCTGCCCGCCAGCGTCCTGCCGTGCAGGAGGCCGATGAGGTTCCCTGCTAATTCAGCCTGACCTTGGCCGAGGGTCCCAGGGTTTCCAGGCTGGGAGTCCAGCTGGCTTTCCAGGCTCCCCAAGCCCGCCTGGAGTCTCGAAGCTGTGTCAGATGCTGACATGGTTCCTGTTGATTTCCCTGCTGCTTACCCTGACTAGCAGTCACTTTCTCAAAACTGCTGCTGTGATCCAAAATGCCGAAATGTCATCCTTTCAGATATTCTGGGGTTTGGCTACCTCCACTGTAAATGTTGTTATTTAAATCTGGAGAAAGATTTAAGAGATTTGAAGGGAGAGGCTCTCAAAATGTAGCAGTTTGCACAGGGTCACCCTAACAGAAGGAAAGGCAGAGGATTGCTGACAAGGTCCAGTTTCTTCATGTTTAAAATTTGAGAAAGTTCACCCCATTAAGGTATTGTAACCAGTTTCTTTGGTTTTCTTATTCTTTACACTAAACAAGAACTGCAAATTTGAAAAGTAGCTTTTGCTCCCTCTGCAACTCTGGAAGGTCTCTCCCCAGTTGTAGAACCATCACTAAGAACCATCACTGCTTTGAAGACAGTAGCTGTAATTTTTAATGCTCCCCTTTGTGGGCTGTTTTGTAGAATGTCTCCTTTTAAGGCTAACAGTCCAGTGCCTAATCGCTTATGAAAAGTAAAAAAAGGTTAATATGTGTGTATAAGGAAAAGCCCATAGCTTCCTAATTCTTAAACTTCCTGCGCTCCTGTGGCTGAACAATATAGAATTGTCTTGAGAAGGAAAGCACATTCCCAGTGGTACCTGTCTGAGTTTGGGATTACACCGTCATTTCAGGATACACCTAAAAGCAGTTTTAGAAGGCTCCAAAGCTGACATTTGCCTGAACATCTAGTGTTGCCTTAGTTTTAGCACTGTTTTTATCTACCTTCTGCAGTTAACAATGCAAACAAATTTTACATGATTCTGGGGTGCTATGGTTTACAAACCAGGAACCCTTGCAGCTATTCTGCTGGGTTAGATGAGTAGGAAAAAAAAGCAAAGCATCACTGCTTTGTAACTACCATACCTCTCTGCAGGGCTTCTGAAAAAAAATTAAAAATAGCTTCCTGATTTAGCAGGAAACTTCCTGTTATTTATATAGTCCTCTCTGTCACCTAATGCAAGGTGTCAAGTTTTTAACTGAAATTCGATGCATCAAGTATTATACCTTCATGAAGCTGAACCAGTTCTCATTTCCGTTGCTTCATTCTCGTGGGCACTACTAGGAGTGGCATGAACAGAAAAGCAGAACGAGGAAGTATTTGGATGACTGTTTTCTGCTAGAAGTTCTTGTTCATTTTATATTAGTGAGAAATTTAGTGAGGGCAGGGAAGAATCTTACATAATGCACCTTCAACATGCTCTATGTGCTTTCATCGCTCTATTTTGCCTCCAACCAAGCTTCAGGAATAGGGCCTTTAACCTTGCAGATATTTAAAGCTTCAAGGTTATAAACAAGACAAGGTAGAATATAATATCTTTTTGTGTTAAGGTAGAAGAGAACAGTGTGATATGGCAGAATGGTATTCAGCACTGTGAGATGGTGGGGCTCAAAATTGGAAGACTGTTAATTTTTCTGCCTCTTTAATACTTTAATTTTCTTGGCAAGTGTGTCTTCATTACATATTACACCTCCCATCCCTGTGTCATCAGTAAAGGCTATTACAGGATGTTTAGAGTAGCAGGACAGAAAGTATCTTACTGTAAAGCAATTCCACTGCCACAGACTGCATCTGAATTTACAAAGGTGCAAGCATGGAAATGGGCAATCTGGCTCCACAGGCAAAGTACTATTTTACTGATGCAGATCCAAAGAACCCAGAACCCCAAGAAAGAGCAGCCAGCAGGTGTCTGTACTGTGGCTTCTCTTTAGGGAACAAAGGTGGGAACCCAAACCAAGATATTTTTCTTGGTCGGTGTTACCACTGTAAGAGGTTTGCTTGTCAGGAGTAGCTCTGTAGAGGTTCCCATCATTTTAAGTGATAAACAAGAAGCAGAGTATAAAAAAGCCCTGCACAAGCGTGTGTTTCCTGCAAAACTCACTGTGTCCTCTCTTCCCTCTCCCTTGGCAGAAAGAGATGGAAAAAATCTTTCCAACATACAAAGGTGCAGTAGGCTTCTCTGCAGACCATTTCAACTGTTTTGACTGTTGAGGTAAGAAGAGTTGAGTTTTTCAGATCTGCTAGGATTTGGCCTGCATGATTTGTTTTCCTTTTCCTGTGTTATTGCAGCCTTGTGCTCTTCTTTCTTACTTATTGATTGGCAGCCAGATAATGACACCCGAGAAATTATTTTTTGTGATATTTTTTTAGAATTTTTTTCCATGGTAGAAAAACCAAAGGCAGTGAAATGGAGTTTAATAGTTTAGCATTCACAACCATTGGTTTTGTGCAGAATAACTTTCAATTTTCTCACTTTAAAATGCAAACAACCAGAAACGTTAAAACAACAATGGTGTCATAACAAGTCCCAGATTTGTTCACTGTTGTACAGCCTGTGTTTAATTGTCTCAGTGTTATAAAAGTAAATTCAAAAGTTTTGAATTAGCAGCATTTAAAAATCTGTGCAAATCTGGAACTCATAAGGTTTGTACTGAATGTTAGTTCTAGAAAGTAAGGCCACTTCAAAATACATTCATTTGTGGCCATTGCAACCTTAAGTTTTGGCCTGAGCTGGCTTTGTACAGAACTGAGGACAATTACACATGATGTTAAGAGAGAAAACAAGCCCAGAACTTCAAGAGGACAGACATACTAGATGTGACCAGGGAAACAGAGACGCCGGATAGCGTAAGAGCACTGAAGAAATTGCAGTCATATTGCTGTAAAAGAACAGATAAACGAGGGCACTAAACAGATGGGGGAGATGCACTTTCAAGAGTTGTGTGTGAAGGAAAATATCGCTAATTCAGATTGCAGGAGAGATGGGAGAAAACCCCACGTGAATTTGTGCAGCCACCGCCATTAACTAACCTAAAGTCAAAGTTTTTGTGTGGCTAGACAAACAGAAGGGAAAATTACTAAAAGTATTAAAATGAAACAGCTGAGCTTTCCTATTACAGCTACAGATACAAGGCATAAAGTGAAAGAATAATCAGAGAGAATTTGAACCTAGCAATCATTAGATCAATAAAAAAGAATTCATCTAGGACAACTGGGAACTTAAGAATGTAAAAGCAAGCACAAAAGGGATGTTTTGGCCAGGAACGTCTGGACAGGGAAAATAGTTTTTTTCTTCTAATGTCAGCAGAAAACTTCGTCTAAATGTCAGCAGCAAGAAGAAAATGTGAAATCATCAGCAAAAAGAAACATTTATCATTCCTGAACTTCCATGTCACCTATGGCAACTTCTGGGAACAAGCTTTTCTGCAGGGACTATTATGAATATTTACTGGCAATAGTTTTCAAATATTTTTAAACATCTCCCTGAAAACAAAATATATCAGTGGATGTCCACTCCAGAATGGCCTTCTGTATCTGAGAGGAGAGAAAAGTGAGCAGTACTCCTACTTGTAAGCAAGATCCGGGAAGATTTTTTTAAAAGCAAAGGCTGATGAGGGTAAGGTTTTCTGGTTTTGCTGTACAGACACAATTGATCCTAAAATGCTGAACAAATGAAGCCAATGTAGCCTTATAAATCGTTGGTCATCACAGTGAAGCAGTCACATAGGAGCCCTTTAAAAAACCCTGAATCGAATAAGAGCAGGTAGAGAAAACTCATCAGACGTTATTAGCAGGTGGACGTGAGCGCAGCCACCCACCGCTGTGTGCCCAGCCCCCTCTGCTTCCCAGCTCCCACAGGCCCAGCTGCCTACAGCACCTTACAGCCCAATGCCTGAAAAATCACAGCCGCGTCTCCTTATCACTTCCCAGCGTGTGAAACTTTCAGATGAGGCCACCACAGTGCAAACTACCCAGTCTGCAAGGCAACGTGCATATAACCATAGCGGAAGATGAGATTGTCCGCAGTCGACCAGGCTTCTGACCAGTGCAGGGCAGGAGCTTGCCCTCCCATCTGTCTGAAGAGTGCATTCCCTTCCCCATGGAATTTTTGGTGGTGGTATACCCAAGACACTGCCAGGAGCTTTCCATGTTGCTGCACCCTGCTCCTCGTTTGGTGCCATGAGGCAGAGTTCTGAGCTGACATGGACAGAAAGAGCGCCCGTTGTTGGACAGAGGGCTGGCTCTGCTGGTGGGGTGGAGGAAGAGGTCCTTATCTTCCCCTGTCCTAAACCCAGAACAGGTTACTCCTAGTAAAAGAAAGGTGTTTGAACTGTTGGTAAAGCCTAGGGTAAGTATTAGGTATTTGTCTGCCTAAGAACGTGTGAATGGGATGCTCATTTTGAAGCTGCACTTAAAAGTTATTTGTATAGTAACTCAGTACCTAGGGAGAAGTGGGTGTCTTTGAGAAAATGCTTTGGGTTTTGTTGGGTTTTTTTGGTAAATTGTGACACTAGCTGCATGAAATGTATGTCTTACCACAGAGTCTATGCCAGGAGCATCAAACCCAAAAGTTGAGCACGGCATAGCTTAAAACCACCATAACACACAATTTCTGGGAGAACTAGACAGCTCCGCTATGAGTGTTCATCAGTAAACAGCATGGATTCTTGTTATTTCTGCTTAGAAGAAGACCTCAAGGACCCTCAGAATACCTAAAAAGACAATACCCTTTTTGTATTATTGTACCATATTCCCACTCCGTATTATGCTAGGTTTACCATTTCACAGCCTGGTTACCAGATACTGGACTATATAATCCACCACATTATTTTTTATGGAGAATAATTCTAAAAAGCTAAGTGAAACTAATGCAATTTGCCCTCATTTTGCCATAATCAAAGGCATTCCTGTTTACAAAAAAATACCCCTGAGTTTTAAGACAGTAAGAAAATGACACAGTCCCCTGTCACATCCAGGATTATGACAACACAGTCAATAGGGGGAATTTAGGCCACTGCTGTGTGTTGTGTCACAAGATAGGAGCTTTAAGTATGCGGAGGCATGAAGAGGAACTGCTACGATGCTTTAGAGACTGTCTTAGGCCACTAAAATAGTAAAAGTGAGGAGGAAGCAGCACTGTCTCTATTCAGTGGAATGAATAACCAGAATTCTTAGCAAACAGGCACATACGGGGGGTTTTTTTAGGAGTTAACACTGGAAATTATAATTGATTTCAACCATTTCTCCCTTAAGCTAGGAAACCAAAAATCCTAAATCAAAGGAAAAAGCAAAGTAGCAGCCTCAAAGCACCATATAAGCCTGTTAAAAATCAGCCTACACTATGGCTCCAGGAATGTAAAGGCTATGAAAATAAATCCAATTTTACCATTCAATATCTAAGCAAGAGGTTTTCTAGCCAAAGCTAGAAAAGAGTGCACAGTAATACTTAAAGAACACCTTGACAGTGCTATTTAGAACACAGATTATTACTCAAAACTTTTAAAAGCGCAGCTCTTACTTACTGAGGTTGCTGGAGATTGGTTGAAAACATGGCTTTTTTCCATACGGCTTACCTGCTCACATATTATCTAAAGATCCTATAGTGTCTCTCACAAAATGAAGCCCAGATTCTGGATATAATCCTTGACTGCAATTGTGCAAATATCTTGCTAAGAAAGATAAACATTTGCATTTCCTCTTCTGGATTTGTGCAGTTGTGGACAGACTATTACCACGGAAAATTCAGGAATATTTAACCGGTTCTGTTAAGAAACACCTTAAGGAAAAGGTTAAATAAATCCCAGTGCAATGCAATGCAATGATTCAATGGATTTACAATTATTTTTGTGTACATACAGCACACACACACACGCATGTGTGCATGCACCCACATTCTCTTTGCTGTCATTTCACCATTAGGTTCTATACAAAAACTGTGGAAGTTCTTTGAATAGTTTCTGACGGCTCAGAATACCCACTGAGACTGAGAGCAAGCCAGAGTTTCTGGAAACTTAAATCCTCTCATTTTAATAGTTTTGAAAATCCTTGGCATTTAGCTTTGAACTTTAACCAAGAAAAGTTATATCTTATAAACAATGGCGTTTGTTGATTGGATGAAGGACTAGATCAATATTGATTTTGGCAACTTATTTTGGCTGGGTTTGCCTGAAGAAATATGCTGGTTGTGGTGTTAAAAAGTTATGTCAGTTCCTCAACATGTGCCTCTTTTTCTTGGAGCATTGCCTGAAAATTAGTTTCCAAAGTTACTTCCAGAAGTTAACCTAGAGGCTGGCCTCCTCAGCAAAAGAAGCTACACAAAAAATACTGGAATATAATCTAGTATTGTGAGCTAACAACAGCATTCTTCTGAGCTATCACCATGTATTAAACAAAACCGTTCAAGAAGATTAAAGACATATAAACCAATAGATTCTTGTTTCACAGAAGTGCTAAAGCATGGGACCTAATTCACATTTCCATGGGTCTGATTTACACCGTTCTTGCAACTCAAAATGAGCTGTAAAATGATTAACTAGAATGATAGCAACAAGATTTTAGGCACTATGGGAATTATCTAGTTGACACACAGCAAAATAGGAGCCAACTGATGTCCATGAATCAGTTCCTGATTTGAGACCAGTGCAGTGAATGAACAAAAACGTATCTTTTAAAGAAAATGTGCCATTTTCATTTCAAAATTTCCACCAAGACAGAATCTACTGCGAACTGATAAATTCCTACAATTAGCATCACAATTCAAATTTTTATCTGGTTTTGGTTTGAATTTTTCTCATTTCAGCTTCTAACTGTTTGAGCCTCTGATGCGACAGCTACAGGAAAGAGACACTCTGACCGTGACTGTCTGTCTACCCACCCATCTATCTCCCTGCCCACCTCTCTCCCGTTTCCTGTCTATGCTGCTGGTTCACATATCTTTCTCCTCTCGTGGCGCTCAGCCCTCTGATGTATTTCCAGAAAGCAATCATATCACATCCCAGCCTTTCTTTTGCTATGATAAACAAGACAAGCTCGTTCATGCCTTCTCTGCAGGAGCAATTTTCCCCATTTCATCCAGGTGCCTGCTCTACCCATGCACAAGTTCGAATTCTCAAACATGAGTGAACAGATTTTCCAGATAACATCTCACCAATAGTCTTGGCAAACAGCATGAATATTTTCCCATTTCTAAAAAGAACTTCCTTCACCTGATTCATCCTGAAATTACTTGTCCTTCTCCTTGCGTTTGTCACTTTGTTCCTCTGACTGCATCCTGCGGCTGACTAGCCTTCTCCTTTTTTTTTTTTTAATTTTAAATTTTTTTAATTTTACCCTGATGAGGAATGCCACTTTACAACATAAACTCGTGTTCTTTGACCCAGAGGATGGAATACATCTCCTCTGTTTTTAGGCACTTTCAGAAAGTAATTTAGTGAGAGAGGAGTCTCTTGAAATCTGCTATAGTGGAAAGTATTTCATGAGAATGCACTATTGTATTCCTCCTCACCTGGAAAAGAACAAAACCACTCATCATTTCTGGATTTTCTGCAGTATTTCTAATTTTCCTCTAATAATGGCTAAGTACACTGTTTGTGGTCCTCTCTGGTCATCACTTTTGACATTTGATTTTAAATATAGATATATTTAAAATTATAATTAAATATTTATCATGTATGGGAATCATTCCTTCCTCTGTCCTATTCAGAATCAAGGATATTTTATTAATTTTTAACATCCAAAATAACTATTTCTCAAGGAAACACAAAAGAGACGAAACAACCCCTACTACCAAGGATATACAAAGTAACATATTTTAGATTATATATGTATAGAAAACTTTTCAAATGGACTGTCCTTTATTAAATGGCTTCAATTAAATAGCATGAAGTTTATTTTTTAGGAAACAAATTGCTGATTCAAGTTTTTTACTGTTGTAAATTATTGCTAATGAAAAATGAGTTATGAATCACATAGTAAAAATTAGGTTTATGGTAAAGATCCATATCCATCATAATTTAAGGGTCTTGCACTTATAGTAAACTGTGGCACTTTTAATAATCTATGAAGTGGCATATTCATTCCATAGGTTTTATCTTTTTCCCCACTACCATGATGATACAGCAGTTCCGTGTGACTATTTTATTAATAACCTGTGTTTGCATCAAACAAAAACTTGAGCACTGTGTGTGCAGCTGGCTTTATAATTTTCATTGAACAACTTTTTCCTTAAATTAAAAAGTGTTTTACAAATACATCAGCTGCACATCAGAATTATTTTATTCAATAAAGGAATGCATGTAGCACTGGGGTATGAAATGGTATGATGATGTCAGTCAGTTTAGGCAAGAGATGGATTTCAGGTGGGATTTAATCATGGGTTGGAATTTGACCAGTTAGATGTTACTCTTCCATAAACCGATGGAGAAAATTCAACGGCAATAAATATTCTGCACTTGATTTTGCTTAGTTTTCCCTTGATATAGAGAATATAATTTTGGAAGCCCGCTTTACCCAACATTAAGACAACCAGAGTGAAGTAATACATCAGTAGAACTGTGGTTACAGAGCTCCTTTAAAGATTTTGTGATTACTTCTTCCATTCTCTAAACATTCTCTTGTTAGTTCAGAAAACATTTCCAGTGTGCACTCAGTTATATGTAAGTTTTTCATCACCAGATCTAATAATCTCAACGAAAGGAGAGAAAATGCTTTACAAGTACGTGTTCCTCTTGCTTTACTGTGCAATAAAAGTCTCAGCCAGTTTTGTAAGCCCAGCACTCCCAGCGCCCAATGGGAATCTGCTGCCTTGTTGTGATCAGTGCCGGTTTTGATAGCAGGACCTGTTACCAGTTTGAGGTGGTATGTGATAGAAGATTCTTTAACATTTTGCTCTAAGTTTGGCTAGAGATCTGAAATTCTCTAATGTTCTTCTACCCGAAATGCTGATTCTGAATTATCCCGAGAGCAGAAATAATTTCCTTACTGCTCCGGAATTTGTCAGACATCTGTGCAAGCAAGCTGTATCATGGGATTTCCACGTCTCTGCCTCTGGCCCTACCTTGCCAAACTCAATGATCAGAACACACAAAAATGAAAAAACATTCTTTCTCCAAGGGCCAAAATGAGATTTATTTCACTTTTGCCCCTTTTTGCTCAATCCTACACATTAAAAAGGCTCCTTTACCAGTCCATGATACTAAAATCAATCTGGACTTCTTGAGAATCTCTCAGCAATTCACAGGTGAGTTGCCAGCTATATGGCCACTGTCTTGCCTGGCTTCCTGTCTGACAATGAGCATTTGACCCCTCATATGCATTTGTGCATTTGATGCAATAGCGTGTCCTTGTCACCACGGCCAGACCAGGGCCATGGGCACAGCTCGTCTTGCTGGAGACAGCAACTGCACTGGATTTAGCAGAAGGAGCAGTTCCCTCCATGACCATCTCAGCTGGACCAAAGTGGAGCTGCTGAGAAGGACTTTCTTTTTTGTTTGGCAGAACTTTCTTTCTTGTTGGGCTTTTAGGGGAGGCCTCAGACCACATCTACTAGGTCTTACACTTTTGTTTATTGGATCAGAAAGACCTTTATCATCAAATTGTTTCTTCTTCAGTGAGCATGACTTGCAGATTATTCCCTAAGTTTGTCAGCTACCTAATACATAGATTGAGGTCCTATGAGTCTTTGTACATCCTCCAGTTCTTTAACTATTGCTGTGGATTCTCTTTGAGTTCTCTCAAATTTTTTGAGATCACTTTTAACTGGTAAAAACGAGAACTGCACTATTGTAGAAGCTGTTGAAGCAATGCCAAGTACAGAGACAGCCAGCTCAATTGCTTGTCCTCTCAGGTTGGGGTTTTACATACTGGATTCCACCACTCCTGCTAAGAGGCAGAGAATAACCAATGAGAATATCCGTCTTCTCTGAGATCCTTATCAAAGGCCCACAAATATGAGATATAGGTTCCCCAGCTGTGCAAAAGGCCTGACAACCCGCACACCCACAGGCCAGGTCGCAGTTCAGGGAGGTTCGGGTGATCACTGTCTCCCCATCAGCTCCTGGGAGGGACTCGTGGGCAAGTGGGAGACAACATACACTTTAGCCACGTGCTTACTTCAGACAACTCGAAACCAGCCACCTTGAGGTGCTTCTCAGCATGTACCTGCTGTACGATTCAAACATATTGAGAGAGATGTTCAGGCTCTGTTTAAAGTCCCAAAACTGTGGCCATGTGGCTCACAGAGAGAAAATGGCTAGAAATACAGACTAAAACCACAGTCTCTTCACCTTCTAGTATGAGATCTCTCAAAACTAGCCATGAAAAGCAGGCAAATGTAACTGATTTCAATGAAAATGACAGAGTAACACTCCTTTATAGCACCAGGCACGGATCATTTAATTAACAATTTTTACATCAAGCCATCTTTTCTGGAAAACATATTGCTAAAAGAGCTAATACAAAGCAGGACAGAGGCAGAGTAACAGTGTGGAAAGGTTTAAGAGCTTGTTTAAATAGTATAATAAGCACTTGCAAGACTTTCATTTGGTCTGGTTTACACTATCAGCATGTGATGTTCTTGCAGCGCTTTGACCTCCTGAGCCACAGGATTGACAGTCTCTTACTTCATCCCCACCCCTCTGTATCCCTCTGGTTTTTGGGCTGGTTCTGTTATTTTTAGCTTGACGTGGAAAAAGGAAGTTATTTGGATATTTCATCTGAAATTCACTAACTCTACATTAAAAAGTAGACTTCCTGGTTTATATATGCAGCAGGTCATATTCCTCTTTCACTATGACTGCCAGATCTGTGATATAACCTCCACAAACCCACTGCAGAGAAATTCAGACAGATTTTAGAGAAGTCATTTACTTTTGCAGGGCAGGGACTTGCTTTTAAAGACTGAAATTTTGCTTTAAAAGTGATCTTAGTAAAAGAAGGAAAATGAGTCAGTAACACATGGAACATACATTATATGTGAGACATCTTACCCATGCAAGGGGAGAGGGGATACAGAGAGGAGCTCTGCCTGCACTTTTAACAGCCTCCAAAAGCTTCTTTCTCCTTACCTTGCAGGACAGCATATTTCTTTCTTCATATACAAAAACAGTCATTATGTGTGTCCAACCTTCTAACTGAGCAGGCTACTCAATGACATCCTTCCATCTAGTTAGGACAGCTTCAAGTGTCATTGCCAGTGTGATCTACCAATAAAAACACATGAAGTGGTCAAGGGAGAATCCTCTGAGTTTCGGGACAGCTAACACAGGATGCCTCCCATCTCATACCCAGCTGTGGTGGCAGCAGCAGAAGGAGGTGGTTGGAAAGCTTCTGACCCAGCCAGCTTTCCGCTGCACTTGAAGCCGCCTGTAAGCCACAGAGCCCCAGCATCAGCTCAGTGATAACCATCTCCCCCTTTCTCGCCATTCCTCTGGGCTGTCGCACTCTACAGACATGGATGTGACTAATAGAAGGGAAACAGGATAAAAGCAGGACTGTGAATAAAATTATGAAATCACACAGCCAGTTGGCATTGATCAGGTTCAAAATTACCAAGTTGTCAGAGATCTGAGATACTAGACAGGTCTAGTACATTCACAAGAAACACCCACATGCTTTTCTGTCTTCTGATTTTTTCCCATTGACATATGTGCCAGGCAGGAGGTGGCTGTTACTGCTTCCATTTTATACCCAAAGAACTGAGAGCCAGTGGTTATAACTAAGCAATCCAGTGCAGGGACACATAAATCTACCCAAATTAATAATGTAGCTGCAAAACAGCCACTAGGAAAACAACAGCCATGCTTGCTTGGCTAGTCAGCCCTGCTGGAAAGCAACCTGTGCCTTGCTAATGAGATTATCCTGCTTCCAGAAACCAGGATTGCTCATTCAGGGACTGTCTCTTAATATCTGAATCTTGGCTTTAGAAACTGTCTTGGTATGAAAAGGTTCAGAGTTGGCTTGGTCATACCTGCATGGAAAGGTATCCAAAGGAACTGAATGGATCATCCTAAAAGTACTGAAGACTTTCAGAGGAATTTGGGGCAGAGCAAACAACTCTACCCACATCTATTTGCCAAACTAACTCCCAAAGTGATGAAATGTGTGCTGTTCTGTCAATGGCTGTGGAGAGACTCGCTCACACGAAAAAGCTTTGACTTGGGCTCCTGGGTATGTCAACAGTTCCACTGAAATTATACTGCTGTTTTCATAAGCTATTTATTTCCTGTGAATACCTTGGAAAAATTCTTAGAAGAGACTTAAATGAAGACAGTATTGTAACTTGGCAAGTTCACTTCAAAATTCATTAGTGCTAGTTTTCTGTTTTCCTTTGCAGAGCTCTGGTGTCTGTTGTCAATAGTCATGGGGAGCAATGGGGGCTGTTTTGTTTTATTCTGATTCTATAGAGGAAAATCCTACTGGCTTCAGTGTTTGGCCCTGAAAAATGATTGAATTTCCCCTAGGAAGCTGCAACTTTAAAATATTCTGTGCTGATGCATTTTTAAGTCTGCCCAGATGTAAAATGTTTACATGAATTAACTTCACTTTTTGAGTACCTGGGACAGAAAGGTTTCCTAATTAAAGAAGATACATTCTGTATTAGTCTTTTCTATCTATTGTGATTCAATCCATATGATCAATCTATTTTCCTTATGTCATGGATTGCAGAGATCATTGAACCGTGGTGATTTAACATAGTGCCATGCTGTGTTTGTACAGAAACTCTGCACAAGGGAGATTCCAAAGGGATTTTAGCAGCCCCCTTCTAACACAGGAACTTTGAATAATATTACTTGGCCATAGGCAAAAGAATTTCCTTTTGGCAGTTTTTCTCTCCAAAGAAAACACAAAAAGTGGAAGTTAGATAGTACTGTTATTAGAGCTTTGTTGCAATGAGAGAAAAAGCGGAGTTCACAACCACATAGATACAGCAGCAGCTGGGAGACAGCTCCTCTGCCGGACTTTCATTTGCTCGGCCTCTTTCCTGGATTCAGGTCTTCATGGAGCTCATCCCTCTCTTGGACCATGCCTGCACATCCCACTTCCTTTTCTTAGAATCCTCTGTATCACTGGGAGTTTTGGAGGGCAGAGAGCAAGCAATGAGGTCAATGTTGAGATTTTTCTATTTTAAGTGTTAGTTGCTAAGGAAATGTTTGGAAATATTAAGGTTTGCTCTGTGTGAAGTTTTAACAGAAATAAAAAGAAGACTGAACAATTCTGTCAAAAAACCCACAAGCTAAAAAAGTCACCCATACTTTCCCTTGGCTGCAGTCTGAATGGTGTAGGAAGCACCAGAACATAGCAGGTCTCTTTCATGCACTCACTAGAGCCAGGGGAAAATGTGAGTATTTTCATTAAAAACATTTCAGAATAATCTCCCTTCTGAAACAGTTTTTGGGTTCAAAGTTTTTCTGGTTTGTGTTCTTTTCCTTTGCTCTCCTTCCGTTTCACCTTCAGTGGTGAAAGAAAAGAGAGCAGAGAGGTGGTAAGTGATTTAGCTAGTGAGATACATAGGTAGGTATCTTGCAGTGACAGGGCAGTAAATATGTCTTGAGGTAATCGGGCCTGTTGAATTGAAATTTAGTTTTCAGATAGTTCCTTCCATCTGCCCACCACAGGTCAGACTGGTGCTGCAGTTCCAGTGGGCGGCACGCTGTGCTGAACGCATTAACGCAGCCGTGCAGGCAGCTAATGGCACAGTGTGACACTACCCGCTGCCCAGCCGAGAGACTATGTATTCCTGCTCCGTTGCAAACACAGGACAAAATCATTTGTAAACAGTTCATTTATTCTTCTGACTGCCATTTATCACCTGTTGATGTTGACTTAAAACTTTGTCTTGTTTCCATTTACTTCTGCTTTGTGTTGTGCATGGACAAAGCAGCAGCAGATCCTCAAAAAGTTTTCATTAACAGTTCTCTTGTTAAGTTTCTCTTCCTAATTAACTATGCTTTAGAGCTTTAACTAGGCTTTAGAGAACTGGCTTGCTCTTTTCCTTTAATCGTTTCATTCCATATTCTGATTGCATAAGGTAACAAAATCATAGACCACCCTCTTCCTCTGTTAGACCAAGCTCCTATTTTAATGCAAGGTTTTCTTTATTTAAAAGGTCATTCTTATTTTTAGAGTCTCTTGAAGAGCTATGCATTCAATACCTAGCAAATCCAAATTGAGGTCACATTATACTTTTTTTCCTCTTCTTAATGCTACCACGTAGATGTCTCCAGCACTTGGATAAAACGACCAGGCGATCTGTAAAAGCTAGACAATGGTTCCTCTTCCAGAATTTCACAGATGTGAGCCACATGTGCAGGTAAGGCTCAGCACTCACCAGACCTCATTGGTGCCAGCAGACCGGGCTGTGCCCGCTGCAACGTGCAGCCCCTCCTCAGCGCGCTCCACCCGCCCAGACCAAGCTGCTGCTGCAGATGCTCACGTTCCAGTCATGAGACCAACCTCATGGCACTGCAGCCGTATTAATTAGGTTTTATTAGTGGTACACTTGGTAGCACTCAGCAGAGTAAGAAAGTGGGGTTTTGAAATGTGATTTAATGTGAGTAACTGAACCGGAGAACAATGCAGAGAAGCGGAGCTGGAAAAGAAGCCAACATATCTCAGAGAACACAGGCATGACTCAGAGTCACAGGACCCGAACACTCGAAGTTCTAGCATGTAAAACAAAATATGAAAGGACTACTGGCTTCTCCTTCTTGTCTTTCTTTGGGCCATTTTTTGTGGTAGCTTCTCCATCAGCTACATGGAACACCAGGTGAACTAAAAAACATGCAGCTTGCAGAACACTACTTTCCTACCTCTCAGAATGAAATGTCCTTTGTAAAAGGGTAGACCTCTGCACCACAAAGAGGTATTGTGCACTGGATGGTGATTATTTCCATTTCAGAGTTGATTGTGTTACTGATGCAAACAGTGTAGTAAAACTCAGCATTAAAATTTGAAGAACTTGAGACAGCTTTGAAAAAATACAGCATTTCTTAACAGAAGAATTTCTAGTCTATGTTTGGACTCTCATTTAAATGGCCAATAAAAATTTGGCCATAAGCCTACTTCCCTCCTTCTCCTTTGCCCCCTTCACCCAGTGCTGCAATTTACAGAAGCAAAAAGAGGAAATCCGATGATGACATTTTTCCAACTGTAGAACAATTTTTGCTTAGTGTTCCCTGCAGTGTTCTTTGCATAATGTTCCCGTTTCTTACTCCCTTTGTACGTGACAGTAGTAAGAAATAGCTCCTGCAAGACTTGTTGTGCCCATGCTACCTTTCCTTCAGAGAGCAAGGCCAACATGAAGGCTGAGGACCCAACCACGGGGCTTTTGGCCAGGGTCCCATGTGGTTCCTCTGGTGCCCAGGCTGAATCCTGTGCTGCCACACGATTGCTTCTGTGAATAGTGGATGCGGTGCCTGAGGCACCGCTAGCATCCTGTAACTGATTCTGTTGAGACTGAGCACATCCTCACGTTATTTCTGTTTCTTATGGATCACTAAGGAGACAAGCACCTAGCACAATGACGCTTCCACAGGGATTTCCATCAGGTGGTCTCAAGATATTTTGCAAGGCACATTTGTGAGAGGAATACACCTTTAGAAACTGGCAGACCACTATCCCAGAAGCCCTAAGACTGCTGGTGTATCAGCATTCAGTGGCCTTTCTGATAGTAGACAATACCAGATTTTTTAGAAGACAATGAAAAAATCCTTGTAAAGTAATAATTTATTTATTTATAAAGGAAACTAATAGTGGCTAATTCACTGGACCAAAACAGCTAATCCAAAACTAGCAGGATATGCTGCATGGACACATCAATGTCCAAATAACAGAAGTCTCCCTCTGCCTGTTATGTAGAAGTATTTATAAAGTCAAGAAAGACTATAGACAAAAACACTTGAGAAGTTCAGAAAAAAATGTTTGTTGAGTGAAGTGCTGCATGAGATTACATCTGAGAACTGAGAGGAATGGCCCAAAGCTGGTCAGCAGGAAATCTGGCCTGCTTGGTGAACAACAAAAGGACAATCTATTTTTGCTTATTGCCCGTGTCCATAATTTGATGCCAAGAAGGCTGAAAGGAGTGAGATTTACCTTCATGGCACAAAATGCCCACCATTTGCCAGGACATGAGGTTTCTTTATGGCATTGTTGGACTTTAATCCTCCTAATGCTAAGACATGATGTGGGCAGACAGAGTCGATGGGAAGGATCCAAAAGATAACCCCATTTCCTCTAGCTCCTGTTAACTTATGAGCGATATCCAGCATGTGAGGCTCAGGTTCCTGTTCCCAGCCTCTCCCTCATCTCTCCTTTTCCTTCTCCCACTCAGTTAATCTTTCTGTGTTCTTGCCGTCTGTTTAGTTAGTCTGTCCTAGGCTGTTTCTTTTGCAACACTGCTGCAAGCCTGCAACCAGCAAGATAACCGAGAGTGCCGCTTTTGACAGCCCAACACTAGTGTAAGTTTGCCAGGTCTCAGCACGGCTGATAAGGCTTTCTGCTACTTTTTTCTCTCTTTAGCAGAAAACGTGGAAGAAATAGAATGAGAAAAGGACTCTGCTGCTCTTTTGCTGCCTTGTTCTCTCTCTCCTTTTATGTTTTTTTTTTTGTCTTGTGTTGTCCTCGTGAAACTAAGAGTCAGTTTTTAAAATAACAAAATCACCTTTTTTCTGTTCTACCAAATGGACAGTTACACCATAGAAGATTCAGAACAAGGAAGTGAAGGGATCTTCACAAGAACTTGCTGTAGCTAGCTGGAAAGGGAAAAATAAGGAGGGTTAACTCCCTTCCCTTCTTTGCCCAGGTCTCCAAAAACATCCAAGCGATTATTAATGGTGACTGCTTGTCGGCATCCTGTATAAGACAAGATCATATTAACTCCTGTATGTGTCTTATGTCCAATAGTTTCACTGAAAACAACTCAAGAGCAAATGTGCGTCCTCTGCTTCTGCTTTCTTTATTGACTGCCTGTTTGTGCCAATGCTGTAATCAGTGCGCATGGCACAACACACACGTCAGCCTTACTAAGATATTTGGAAAGGCAGGTAAACAATTCTGGCATAAGAAAATTTCCCACCTTCAGATTGTCCATGATGAAGGAGACAGAACTTCCCGGCTACTAAATTCTTCTTAACCATTTTATAGCAATGGAAATTTGGCATTTATACCTGTTTCAAGTATGTTCCCTCGAGTCCGTTATTTTTAGAGAATGCTACTTTTTGCTTCCTTTTTCATTGAGTTCAGCTGATGACAAAGCGCAGCAAGGAAGGCTGACTGGAAGATTGTAATTCTGTTTCATTAAGCTGTGTCTGGTTCCAAAATTTGTTTCTGTATGCATGCGAATGCAATCCGTGACCTTTCCACTGAAAACAAAGCACAGCCCTGAGACAGAGCCCCCAGAAAAGCTTCATAGTGGCTGCACGCCCCAGGAAAGGGTGAGAGCCCTCTGAAGAGCTTTCGCTAACCAGACTGGGGCTGGAAAGTTGGTTTTCCACACCTGGGAGAAAGCCAAGGCCTTTCTCTTAGCTTAATTCTCCTTTCCTCCATACTTCATCTGGAGAAGCTACTTTGCCAAATTTTGGTGAACTGACATTTCAATGTCTGAATGCTGCAACAAAATGACATTTTCCGACAAAAAAAGATTTATCAAAAGACTCCTAATGTTTTATTGTTGGGTGCCCAAATAACATTCTCTCTACAATTCATTGTTGTATAGTCCTTTTTGAAAAGAAGCAGCCCTCTAATTTTTTCTCTCATCAGTTGCACTTAAAACAGGACTCCGGTCTCGACGCTTAAGGATCAAGTCTTTTATCGCACAACTTTTATGACAACACAACTGTAGAAAAATAAAATGACAGCACAACATTTATGAAAGCTGAGCTGTACAACAAATCAAAATCATAAACAAAAATCAGACTCGCTTTTTTCTGAACCCTTGTATTTTTCTGCAGTGTTACTTGCAGGTTTCATATGCATTACTTAGCATGAAGAAGAAAAAAACATATCGCAGACAACTGAGCTATAGGTGAAGCTTGGACCAGAGACAATAAAATGAGTAGCTGAACTGGCAGAGTAGCCGGTTCACCTCTGAGAGCTGAAAATGTACCCTCGAGTGTAGCATGACGTACTTTAAACCAGTGTAAAATGGAAACACCACTAAAAATATGGATCTCACCCTTGATGCAGCTTATACTTCGCTCTCCACCTTCGTCTCTTGTCTATATGGTCCTTTCCCATACAGACAAACACCAGGATAGCTTCTCCCTTGATCTTGTTCACCATGGGGCTGCCCAAGCATGTGCGACAAGAAAAAAGGTTGGAGCAGAACCGGGAAGAGATGAGCAGCTGGAGATGGGCATAACAAGATTTTTCTATTCCAATGTCAGTGCCAGTTTAAGCAGCACAACAGCATTTGCTGCTACCTGGTAGTTTCTCCAGATAAGGTCACCAGCAGCTGCAAATTTCCCTATGAAAGCTGGGCTATGGGGAGACCTATTTTTTAATACCAATTGTCCCTCTGCGTTTTCAGTACGACAGGAAGGAAGCATATTTGGACCATCCTGAGAAAACCCATTTTCCTGAACCGCAGCAGATGGCTATGAACACTTGAACAGGCGCTCGGCACCCCCAGGCCCGGGCTGGATTCCATCAAAGGTCACCTGTCTGGCACACACAGCAGCAGCGTGTGATGTGCAGCATTACCCTGGATTTCACTCTCCCATCAGAATTTGGAAGAGTCACACACCTATTATTTCTCCAGCTATCGGCAGTGGGAGTTACACGATTAAATTACTCAGTTGAAAAAAACAGACTATTTTATTGACTAAACAGTATTGTTCCTCTTAAAAAAACACATACAAGACATAAATGCAGATGAACTGTTAAGTAACTTTCAATAGTTTGAAATACTTGTATTCATATCATGCTTATACACTTCTTTTTTTCCACCAGAATACATTTTGCGCTCATTAACAAAGATGCTATTCCATTTAAGTCAATTGGGGCTTCTCTGGTGTATTTTAGAACAGAACTGGAGCCAAGATATGTATCTTACTCAGTTCATTAGACTCTCCAATGCTGTAGATTAAATAAGCAAGTATGTCACTAAATCTGTTCAGCATTAAAATGATACAAAATGTGTTTTTCTTCTTCCAACTAAATAGTTTTCTTCAAATCTGAACCAGATGGAAACACAGTGAGTTATCTGGGATGAGCTCATCCGGACTTCTGAGCGGAATGTCCGACATTTGGTCACACATCTTGAGATGTGAGTTAGGGTCTGAATGGGGAAATTTTTATCATCCTATGTTTACTCTTGTGGATAGGCTCATTAGCTTCAATGAGCAAGTAAAATAAATGACACGCACAGAGAGCAAGACCACGCAGGATATGTTTCTGTACAAAATCTCTCAAATGTAGTTCACATTCCCAAAGAAAATTTTTCCGCAAAAGTCCAGCAAACACAGTAATTGGGAACTCAGCCTCAAAATTAGTTAAGAAATCTGGAGCAGCTCTGTTTTTCCTATGTCTTCAATTAAACCTGCTTTTGCTATGTTTGCCTGAGAGATTAGTATTCCTGGGAGCACACTGACTTGTAAGTCCTAATTGACTAATTAAAAAAGCAAGCATCTAAATTATTCCTTTTATTAGTTATGGAAAAATTATGAGGGCAGTTTACAGATGTAAAGTGGCAGATATTAAATGCCCTTGTTCACAGGACTAAAAACAAGCAGTTCCAATGAGAACTGGCTCCTGCACGGCAACGCTACCATGAACGGCACAGGTTTGAGCTGTGGAGTCACCTTCTGTTGTCAGGTGCACTGAACACTGCAGTGAACCTGCTCTTGTGTTGGAGACGTACCTGCGCTTTATCAGCCCACTCAGGCTGATCTTGCCTCACCAAATTCAGGGCAGCTTTGCCACTGGCTTCCTTGACACTAGAATTTTACCTTTAGTCAAGAGCCTGGATATGAAATGCGTTGAGATCCCACATCTTCAACAAAATAAATGAGACCTGAAAGTACTTAGTACCTTCTCTACATTATGCACATCCGATTTTTAGACAGTGCAGTGATGGCTGCTCCAGGCTAATTTACCAAGCTTCCTGAAAAGATACATTAGCATAGGTGGGACCTCTCTCCGTGAGAATTAAGCTGCTTCTAATATTTAGACTAAACAGGTTTGCTTCTTTACACTGCATTGAACTAGGGCCAGCATATTTTTAATGTGCAACTCTCCTGACTCCCATGAGCAAGCTGGAAGAGTCTGTTCTGTGGCAATGAAGAACAGAAGATCTGTGTATCCGAGAGAGATTCTGCCTCAAAGTTTCTCCAAACTCTACTATATGTGGTTGTTGTTGGTTTGTTTTCCTTTTTTCTTGTTTTGTTTGTTTGTTTGTTTTAAAAAAAGGACTTCCTATCACAGTCATAGAATAAAGGACTCACTCAGGACATCACAGAACATCAAGCATCACAGAAATTCAAAGAAAAATATTTCTAATCAGAATGGCCAGACTTTATTCCTCTTAGGACTGCACTGCAGTTCAATAAGTTTTTTGTATTTATCCTTTCCCTCTTTTGGAAGGAAGACAGTGAAAATAGCTGCATTTAAACAAACTTCAGGCTCATAAGACAGCTTTCCATCCTGAAGAATTCTGAGGTTTTGTGGTTTGTTTTTTTAATCAAAATCAGAAACATGAGATCTGATTCGTATTGGTTAAATTCCAATTTACTCCTCTTGCCTAATGTTTCCTCCTGGCTGGCCCTGCATCTTCAGCCATGTGTAGCCAAGAGGAATCACCAGGCATAGGGATGTTAGTGGAATTTAAACTGATTAAATCTGGGCACTGGTGCCTTCATTTTGTGACTTTCTTTTTTGATATCTTTGAAATATCTGACAGAGGCCTATGAGTTTGTGGACTGAGAGCTAGATTTGAACAGCAAAAGATGAGACTGAATTCTGAAACACAAATGAATTTGCACATGAACTCAAAGATGAATTTATCCAGCAGAAATTTCTCCGTAGGACTTAATGAACAGCAGAAAGAATGAAAAATAGTGGGATTTAAAAAAAAAAAAAAAAGAAAAAAAGAAAAAAAATACTCACTGAAGCTGTGGACATTCTCAGGATAATTAGTTACATATGTTTTGGTTGTGCCCTAGGGTAAAATAAGTTCTGGGATGAGGTAATAAATAAATTAAATGTGGTTTTGGAAATAGTTATCCTTAACTACCCAAAATGTCCACTGCTAGAAGAATTTGGATGCAGCCAACTTTGGAAATCTGAAAAGACCACAGAAACAATTTTTATAAGAGCAACAATGCTGCAAAGAAGACACCACAAAAACTGAAGTCAGCACAATCTTGAGCACTGTTGATTGATGCACTGAGCTAATCTAATTGGTACATTTTGAAAAGATTTGTTTGAATAAGCTAGGTAATTTGGAAATGAGGTATATAATAATGTACCCCCACATAAAGTCATAAATTATTATAGCACCAGCTGAAATATTAGCTGCACCTTTTGTTCACATGGATGAATTCCATAAATACTGAATTGGTTTCCGCTGCTACCACCTTTTTCTTTTTTTAATTTTTCAGTTTTTAGAGTGGAAAATATAAATGCAGCTTAGCTTCACTTATCATGTCATATGTTCATTTACTACTGTTGTTAAGTCTTGCTTGCAGTACCTCTAGAGCAAACTTTTTCAACTGTTATGGGTCAGATCCAGGTTAGATTCTGTCCTGCCCCTGTGATGAAATACAGAACCTGTTTGACCCAGACACTCTAAGAAGACAGATTTTAAGTCCTTGACTAATCACTAGGTTTGTACCTAGGGCTAATTTCCATTTTCAGTGGAGAATAGAGATTTCAGGAACTTGACAACATGTTGGGCCTTTATTTGGTCTTGCAGGGGCAAGGATCTATCAGTAAATTTACCCAAGTCTCCTGAGGTTTTGGTAAATTGCATGATTTCCTTCCCACAGCATGGCTGATTAGCCTCACAACTTGTTCATCTTTTTTTTCCAGAGGATTTAATAGAGATCTCACCATTTTAACTGTGTTCTTGGGTTGGACAACAAAATATTAATATTTAGTCTACAGGATTTAACTCATTTCTACATGTCTTTGCTGTAAAGTCAGTTATTGAATTGTTTGACTCCATTTTATCTCTTCTCATTTCTCCTCCATTAGATGCAGAAAAATTCTGGGCTGGCAGCTCCATAAAAAGAATCTCCAACGTAAGGAGGACTCTCAGTGGGAAACAGGAATCGGCAAGTCCTGAATCTGGTGTATGTTGACAATGCCTCTCTAGCATTTTATTAAACAAATGGACAAATCAAAGCTAGGCCACTCCTGTCCTTTTTGTGCCACTCAGCCTGGTCAGTGGTAATGGAAAACTCAAATGACTCCAGCATCCAAAGGACTGTACTCAAGGACTAGACTTTGGTCTCTTCCTAGTCAGAAGTTCTCTAGTCTTTGGGTTCTTCCAGCAGACAATTTTAAGAACTTAGCTAAAAGATAATAAGAAAAATTAACTTCCAGTTCTGTCTTGCTGTTTTCCCACTTTTTCATTTAGAATAAAGGTATAGCCATTTTTCATTTCTCTTTTTAACTTTGAACAAAATAAAGGGACGCTAGCATTTCATACCTTCAAATCATTCTGAAGTGCTAAGGAGTAAAAGGAGAACCCCCCCAAAAATCTGGAATGTTATAAACTGTTCTTTTCTCATCCTGAATAAATCAAAACAACTACAAGACTGTCAAAACCAACCAACCAACCAACAACAACAAAAACCCAATATTTTCTTAAAGGAATTATTTCCAGAGAGGTATTGGAATCTTCCAGCTAGCCCTGCCAAAGACATAAATCTTCAGATTGCCACTGCCTTCTCTCCTACATCTAGATGTTCCTTCTTTCCCCATTATGCTGGTCTAAATGATCTGCTTAGTCCCTGCTCTCTAAGATACAGCCATGTCTCTTGTTCTTAGAAATCCACATGTGAAATTATAAGCAACCACGGATTTCCTATCATAAGAAGCCACAGGACAACATCAGTTCAATTTCTGCTATCTGGCATATTTATTTTTTTTAAGAAGTTTAAGAAAGTGCTATATTTATTAAGTTATCCATACCTGATAAATACCTGAAAATAATTTAGTTTCATCATTGGCCAGCAGTCTTTTAATTTACCTTATGCCTCAGGTGACTATCAGCAGAAGAATTTTTCTGATGGACAATGGCCACATCTTCAGTCCTCTACCATTCGTATAGTCACTTGCATCCAAGAACAAGCTCTGAACACCTGTGCCATGAAGTTAGCAAGATTTACTTTGATTTTAGCATCTGTATATACCTATACAAGGCAAATAACAGAATCAAGCTGAAGTATTTTACTTCACAGTCAGGACCCCACTCATCTGGGTAACTCACGTGAAATCTGGAACCTCTCTTCTCTTTAAGTAAACAGAGATGTCTAAGAAATTAAGGGAATACCCAAGTAACATAAGACATTAGGTATTTAACTGGAATCTTGGATACAAGCAGTAACTCTGCAGACAAAATAAATGCTCAGAACAAATTCAGGGCACCCAAAATAACAAAAAAAGAGATCATTATTTCTGTACAAGAGTAGCAGAGGTAAACTGAACAGAGATTAAAAACCCGTGTTTCAAATAAGGAGCTAATCAATCTTTGCTCAGCTACTTATCTCATCTGAATACTGGTTTGCCTGTGGTAGGATTTTACTTCAGGCTGACTAACTTTAACCATAGCTCTTTCCCTCTTCTCGTCATCAAGAGGTGTCAAAATCAAACACTACAAGTTTACCTTGCATTATTTACCAAGGTTAGTCAAACCTCATGAACACACACACAAAAGAGGAGAAAGAGAAGATGGGATTAGTGGCTAGCTGATGGGAAAACTATTTCTGATGCTAATTACCAACAAGTGATAGGAACACCCTCACCGATTAGGAACCCAGTGTTGAATAATTTCTTACCAGTGTGTTTTTCTAGAACCTCCTTAAGAATACAGGTTACAGCTGGGAAATACTGTTCACTTCATTAAAATTATTATTATTATTGCCAAAGCTTCCAATGCAAATCTGATAATTTGCAAGTTACAGTTTTGTTTCCCTTGCCTGTGTAGCAAACACTTCATTAGTCAGCTCTCTGGCAAAGCTTGGAAGGAACAGGGACTCCCCCAGCACTGCCTCTGGGCAACAACATAGCATGAAAAAGTTGCTTCAGACCCAAATTCTTTCCCCAGCCTTGCTTACTGGACACCCACATAATCATGCTGTTAACCCTTTAAGCACTGACCATTATTTGTTTATTTGGTATTTGTTCCATGTACCTCCTGACTACTTCTCTTACAATGTCTCTTTGCTGAAAGCCTCAATTTTCAAGCTTCCCAAGCCTCTAATTTTTCCTTTTTTCACTGGTCCCCTATTCCTATATATTCAAGTACCCAAGGTAAGAATTTTGCAAGCAGGTAAATAGTGAATCAAAGAGCAAGAAACTGTCCACTTATCATCACTCGGATTGGAGGCCTCACTGCTGAATTCCTCAGCTTTTTTTCCTAGATGTGAAATCATTTGAGGTGACTGATTGATTTTAAAAATCTGTATCAATATTCACTTTGAAAACTAATAAAGGGTGCTTTTGCAAGCACCTTAAACCTTATTTACACATATGATCATCTTATTGTAGAGAATATCAGGTGAGTGTTTATTAACACAGCCAGAACTTCTGAAGAAAAAGTTTGTTTGTTTCCTATTAGGAAGGTTCTCTTCAGAAGATCTTCTGATGTTTTTGTCCAGAATCAAGCTTACAGTAATACCCACACCTAAATCCACATCCCGCTCAATACCTTCAGAAAGACCTTTACCTGAAAGCAATATTAAGAAAATTCATCGCATTCAAGGGAGAACAAAGACTGCATCTACCTCAGAAGGCTACGGATCAGTGGGCATGCGTTAAAGTAATCTGGGAAATACTGCTGGTTTCTGTTCCTGCACTGTGCCCAGAGTGCCTGAAGCTCATCACTGTTCCTAGTGGATTTTCCTCCAAAAGTAATGGGCCTTAGCCAGTCCCTAACACAGCTGAACAGTCTCTCCCATGACCTCCCAGCAAAGATTGTGAGGAAAATAAAAACTAGGAAGAAAACAAACAATGATGGGGACAACAAATGAAAGAAAGGGAGAGACTTCATGGTCATAGATTAGAAATGAAAAAACAGTATTTGGAGATGGAAGGAGACGACAAAAAAAGGACCCTTCCAAGGATCCTTGAAACCAACCAAGGAGCTGGGGGATGCTGTGCAGCAGTGCTCTGCCCAGAGACAGAACAGATGAGAGAATTAAAATAGGCTCTAGTCCCTGGATCCCCATCAGGCACCCCGTCCTGAGGCTGTGAGACAGCAGCTGAAGAACAGCAGAGGAAACTGGTGAGGAGGTGTCCTACAACCTGGTGGGTCTTGGGTTGAGGCATAAAAATAAAAGGTAAGGGGAAAACTGAACCCAAAACCTGAACAAGAGGTTCTGGAGAAGCTTTAAGAGGAACTACCACGTGGTAAACTCAATATGTTTCTACATCGTGGTCTTCCAGTTGCCACAGAAAGGACATGAGTCAAGGGATCCACACAAGCTGCAACGTAGCCAAAGTAGCACTTCAACATAATGTCAAAGATACATGCTAAATCTAAAAGAGTTGTAGCAGCAAATATATTTTCACAACTGTATTTAGCAACACATTTATCCAAAGACACTGAAAATCATCTTTTAATAGCAGTCACTCTCTATGTTGTATCAGCATATTTACAAAACATATTCAAGGGGATTACAGAAATATAAGATATGGTGGGTAAGGTAATCTGGCCTGTGCATAAGTGGGCAGTCAGAAAACACACATTAACCATCGCTGGTGACTAGAGTTATGTTGGAGTTGAGCAGATTTCTACAGGACTGCACTTTACAATAGTAGGAGGGAAATATCTTAAGCACAGAAGTCAAATGAGTGCCATTCATTCATTTCTTGCCATAATGGTATGTCAATGTTTGTAGACGTTGCTCCAAAATCCTGTGTTCTGAGGAGCAGCGATTTGCAATAGTATGACTGGTAGAACTTAAGTAAATTAGAATTCATGAGTACTAGATCCAGGGCTATCCATTGCATCATTCTTAATATGTTAAAAGTTAATAATCACCTTGATTTTTTACTATATCAAATATAGGGCTTTAGCACAGCTCCCCTTTTTTTGGCTGCTGTAGTTGCACCACCAGACTGGCACTCAAGAGATGGAGGGTTAGCCACATGCTTCCTGTGTGACTTCGTATAAATTGCTTAATCTCCATTTCTCAACTCCTCATCCATAAAACAGAATTATTCCATTTTGCCACAGGAATGTGTATTAAAACACATGTATTAATAAGAAGGTACAATGGTGACACAAACTATATAAAATGGCACTTAGTAAAATGTTAGTATTAGTTGAAACTAACTGTGAAAGCTCTCTGTAATCATACCTGTAATTTATTCTTAACTTCAGCGCACTCTACAATTTCTGCAGATCCATTACAAGATTCCACTGGTAAATTTTTTAAATTTTCTGCTTAATTCCCTAGAGAGCATTGTAAAAATATAATGTTTATCTAGATAGTATTCCATGAGAGTAATGTTTTTACTATTTATTTCAACATGTTGTGGTAAAGTACATGAAAAGAAATTAAAAACAGAGGATCATTAAAGACTATTTACATGAGAAATTAAGTATCATATAAGGAAATAATCACAGAAGGCTTTGTCTCCTTCAGCAATCTTTGTTTGAGATAAAAGTATTGTTGAAAATTTGTCCAATGTGAAACTCAGTTACGTTATAGATGAAATTGTAGATAACTTGATAGGTAGAAAAAATGCAAATAGATTATAGCAATGCCTACTTTATGATCTTTGATTAAAGAAATACCTGGCTATGTCCTGAATATCTTTGAGCAACTATTTTCATGGTGGGTAAGGGGAGGGAAGAGTGAGGGATGATGTAAGATTGCACAATCGCTCCACGTGAAGTGAATCTGCTCTAGCACTGAGGAACCATTTGAGGAAGCTGGGAAAAGGAGAAGGGTGTGGCTGGTGAAACTGTGTCTCTTAGGGCCGTAACCACATGTCTAAAATAGCATTGAAAAAATACACTCCGGACCATCTTTGTTGGTTTTGAGTGCAGTAAGCTTTCCACACAACTTTAAAATAAGCACACATACAGAAGGAAAAATAGGAGCCATCGGTGGCATAAAGTATGTCCTTAATTTCCACAGTCCTTGCAGTTCCAGGCAAGAAGGAGCTCCCAAAGCCAAGACTCTTTGTAGTTATTGTCATACTATTGTCTAGTATCCTCTCTAGTGATGCACAGTGATAGAAAGTGTTCGTTATTGATTCCACAGAAAATGAAAGAATAGAAAAACAGGGAAAACACTTATTCATAATAAAAAGAAATGTGTGGGCTTAGGCATCGTGAGTATAGACAGGTCACAGTCAGGAGGGACATAGTATTCTGGTAAAATAAGTTTCCACTTTATTTCTATTGAAGAAAAATATTTCATTTAGGCAAGGGCAAGAGATTCTTCAGAGCTAAAGAAATAACAAAGACAGCCATGCAACTAAAAGCAGTAACTTCACTAAAGGTCTCTTTCTAACCAGTTATTTAGAGGGAGGGGAAGTAGATACGGAACTACCACAATCACAGCTACCATTTGAATTTGACAAAATGCCTCAGGAGACAGCAAAAGGACAGAATGAAAACAAAAGAGATCCTCGGAGTGATCCAACTCAAATCAGGTCAAAAGGCCCTTATGTCATTTCATGCTGGCCCCTGTTTCAAGATGGTTCAGAAGGCCCTTTCCAGAAGGCAGCAGACCCACACCTACCAGGCTGAGACTGTTTCGAGTAGCCACACAAGGAACTTCTTTTCTGTTTGCATAGTTTCTTCTTTTCTTGTTTTCATTTAAACTGAGGTGTGATACCAAGCCATGTACCCTGACATGACACCAGGATTTGAGGTTTTCATTGTATGGAGTCAGTGCAGTTGTTTGATCAGTTACTAAGATAAACAGAGTCCTGAATAAACAGGTACAAGACAGCACATCAAACAACTGAAAAATAGTTTAATGCTATGTCTCAATGTTGCAGATCTTTCTATATTGGATGTGATATTCACATCCTCAAAATTGCTCAGAGAGGGCCTGTCTGATTCCTCTTACTGAGATCACACAGTCAATCATTTAAATTCTTGACTGGACTCATCAGTCTTATTGCAGATATTGGCCCTGTTGGGCAAATGTTGGCTCAGGGTGATATGAGCAGGTTATTCCCTGAAAAGCTGCTCTTTTGTTAAGGTCTGTAAAACAAAATTTACAGAACCACAGAATGGTTGAAGTTGGAGGAGACCTCTGAAGGTCATCTGGCCCAACCCACCCTGCTCAAGCGGGGCCACCTAGAGCCAGTTGCCCAGGACCAGTCCGATGGCTTTTGTGTATCTGCAAGGATGGAGACTTTAACACCTCACAGTGAAACAGTGTTTCCTGACATTCAGAGGGTTTGTGATTGTTCCTGCCTGTTGCCTCTTGTCCTGTCAATGGGCATTACTGAAAAGAGCCTGGGTCTATCCTCTTTGCACCCTCTGTTCAGACATTTATATACACAGATGAGATGCCCCCTGAGCCTTCTCCAGGCTGAACAGTCCCACATCTCTCAGCCTTTCCTCGTAGGAGAGATGATTCTGTCCCTTCACCTCATACATGGTCATTTACTGGACACTCTCCAGTAGGTTAATATCCTTTTTATCCTGTGTTGCCCAGAACTGCATGCACAGCTCCAGGTGAGGCCGCACCAGTGCAGAGCGGAGCGGGACAATCACCTCCCTCGCCCGGCTGGGAATGCTGTGCTTGATGCACCCAGGACACGGGCCAATTGACCTTGCTTTCACCCGAGACACCGGCATCCTGCACAACAGCAAAGGCGGTCCCAGTTTTGCCCTCCCGTGCAGGGGTGGCTGGTGATGCGGTCCTGCTATGCCGTGCTGGAGCACATGCACGGAGATGGACCTTGCCACCCTGCCCGGCCCTCCTGCGGCTCTGCAACTCGCTGCCCAGGGTTTGCAGGCACCATAAGCACTCAGCTGTTGGAGATCTGCTTTGTTGTCAGGTATCCTCTTTCTTTCACCCTAGAGGAAAAGCTGACAGGTCAAGTCCAGCCCTTTCCTCCAACTGTCCTGTGCCGCATCTCTGCAGCACCTCGGGGAACAGTGCAGCCCATGTCAGGGGACAGTGGAGTGAGTGGGCAGGACCGGCTCTGGGCACTTACTCCTTCAGATCCCCAGAGCAGTTTTGCTGCATTTGTGCACTGTTGGGTTGAAGCTATTGAGCACACATTTTGGCTGGAGATGTGAAAGACTGTGGTAAGCTCCTGGAAAAAGTGTAAGATCTCCTTCATGCAAGGTTTATAATGACAAACTAAAAATGACCTGTCACGAAGGTGTATGGATACCTGATCCTGCATCAGTGCTGTGCAGTTTCAGGTCCAAACTTCTTCCACCTTGCCATTTCTAAGATAACTAGCTAAAAGCTTTCTTTCTCCACTGGAAATCGCTCCTTAGCTTGAAATTCTCCAGCTGCAGTTTCCTTATTGCACAGCCATGCATAAGCCCATTGAGCCTGAATAAAATCACTTCCAGCACTAGTGCTTCTAGTTACTTCTGACTCATCTCGTGTGGGCAGCACACCTCAGGATGGCATCATGCCCCCGGTTCATGCAGCAATCCCAGCCCAGAGACACCACCTTGGTGATGTTGCTTGAGCTTGCACTCCCCTTCCTATACAGAGAATCAACTTAAAGAGAACAATTCTCCCCTCTTGAACCTGTTTCAAATTTGCCTTGATTCATTGATCACGCATCCAAGTGTGGGAAAGAAATATTTTCATACCACTTTGTAATCTTATCATGCCACTTTGTAAGTTTCTATATGTATTGATGTGTTCTTACAGCAAGCACAGCTCTTTTTGGGGAGCTCACAGTTTCTTCTGGCCTGGTAATCAGACTGAGCAATAAGAATACTGCAGGAAGAAGAGTCTACCAGATGCTCTGGAACACTTCAAAGTGATGGAAATTTTTCTTTTTTTGTTTAGATTGAGCTGACTTTAGATTAATTAGAACTGTTGTTAATAAACAGTGAATGAGTTTCTGCTGAATGTAGCTGCCAGTTACTTCAACTGTGCTCACAGTGAGAGTATTCAAAAAATATCTTATGGGAATCATTACATTCCCTCACTGTGAAAGGATTTCTTCTTGTTTATCTTATATACTCTTGTCAGTTCAGGCATTCAGCTTTTAAAAAGTTCACCATCACTTTCTTGGTCTGACACTGCCAATCCCCAACCACTGTCACCACCCTATTACCCAAAATGTGTACAAAGGCTCAGATCTCTGGAACGCTACCTTTTTATTAGTTAGCTGTAGTATTACAGTTACTACTACAATACTATTGTGGTAGTCCCAGTGTGCATCATGACAGTAACATTTCTGATGTGCAAATATAAATAAAATATTTTATTGCAACCTAAAGTGGTTACATCATTTCTGTATGAGCCCCTAGTTAGATCCCAAACCCTCGGGCAATGATATCTGTATTCTCACACTCATGGCCACTCTGCAGTCTTGGGCCTGTCTTCAAACATCTGCATCCTTCAGTTTTGTCATTCGTGAAACACAGACAATGACATCTTTCTGGACCTTCTTTATAATGTTTGTGAAAAGCTTTGAAATACTGGGCTTAAAAGATGCTACCAAAACCCAAAGTAAAGTTAGGAGTTCAGTTTGTTTGATTGTGTCTTGCTTAGAATCTGTGTGATCAGCAGGTTCAACTCTAAATGGCCTGGTGACAGGGGAAGAAAACCACCAGACTGTAGGCCTGATGAAAGATTAGAAACAAAAGATGTCTGAAACAGATTGTCACCCAGCATTCACTGGGCTTTTGTTTAGCTGTCCCAGGGATTTGCTAGACTTGTGCCCAGGGTAGCTGGACTCAGGGAAACTCAAGCCCATCCTGCCCAAGCTCCAACCTGGCCATCTGTGATCCAGCTGTGGTCTGCAAGCCAGGTAGCCATGTCCAAGCCAAGATACCCTGTGTTAGCACAGTTGCGTGCCTCTCTGGTCAGAGCTTGGCCAGATTGAGTTAGCTCGAAGGGCTCTTGGACTGTCTGCAGCAGCACAAATACACTCAGCTGTATTCAGCGTATGTCCCCAGACAGCTCAACAGCCCCAGAGCTCTTGCTCATCTCTGCTGGAAACCATGGTGGCAAGCCAAGGAGCAGGACCCCCAACAGCCCAAGCAGGCTGCAGAGCCTTTTGCTGCCATTAGGCATTCAGGCATCGGCCGTGTCAACAATGCTGTGCTGGGCTTGTGCCCGAGGCCCCCCAGCTGCAGCCTCTGCAGACAGCGCCATCCGTCCCCAGTGCCCCCAGCTCTCCTCGTCAGTGTGGCCTGGGGGCCCCAGCAGCCATGACTGTGGGAGTGCAGGAGCTGCTCTTGTCCCCGTGGTCTAAACCTTTGTCTCTGACAGGACTTAATGCCAGCTTCATCTGAGAAGAGCTTCAGAAAATCTGCGCAAGCAATTAGGGGATGAACCGCCTCCAAGGAAACTTTCTCTCTAACCCTTATTAGTAGTTAGAGGTTGGCCACAAAGCAAGTAACTTCACATTCTCAGACTTGCAGACACCATTATGATGGACGCCCTGACAGGAGCCAATTCAAAACAGAGACACGGCACTTTGTTCGGTAATATGGGTGCACTGGTTCGCGTGAGGTACTAGTGCTGCAACTCTGTACTGGATTGACGTGGCTTTATCTTTTCTAAGCACTGGTCTTTAAGAGATTAAAAAGATTTTTTTTTTATCTAAAGCCAAAATAACTTCATTTCGACAAGACTTCAAATTGCCCTGAAACCAAAACCAGACAATCTACAAACATTTAAAAATTTAATCTGTTATGAAAAGTCATTTATTTTTAGGGAGTTTAAAAATATTATTATTGACATCTCATGTGGTAGTGTTTGCAATGCTCTCTCACAGGACATGTAACATTGTACAAGACTTTCAGCATTCTCTGAGCTGATTCTCATGTTTTATTTTATACATGGACAGCCGCATCTCAGTTAAGACAGAAACTCCTATTTTATGGATTGGCAGGTCTTCTGTTTGTACAGTGACACACTTTTTTACAGAATATTTCAACAGAATTTCCATTCTACAGGAAGTTTCAGACTGTTTTCATTCTGGAGGACAGCAATTTGCAAAGTGACAATATTTTCCATGACATGGAAATCCCAGCTTTTAACTCACTCCTGCCCCAAAGCAAGGAACTGTGTGAGTGACTCCTTCCATCTCAATCCCAGATCTGATGCCAATCCTGTCACTTCCTGCATTACTTACTGTTGCTTTTCAGCTCAGGATTTATGTCTCCAAGGTCAGCACATATGATTTCGAGTACAGGGCTAGGAATAAGATTTCCTGAAATGAGGTGTCTCTCTTCAGATCAGAATCACACCATAAAACCAAAGTCACAACCCCAGTTTAAATACATATTGTGCATGACCAAGCCCTGCATTTTCCAGCTCATAAGAGCTATTATGACCAGGTCTTGAAGGGATTTGGCTCCTGAGTTGTGCAACTATTTTGCAGATGCTTTTATTTGCATGAACAGCTTCATCTGTAATCATACATGCACCATGCTCAAAGTCTGGTTTGCAAATCACATAAATTATTAATTCACAGCTTAAGATGGACATGTCATCTATTAGTCACATTTCTTAGAGGCTTTTCATTAGTCCAGCATATGGAAGTCCTCTTTCCCTGTGGTGCCCTGCAATGATTAATTGTGGGAATCAAAAGATATGTAAAAGTCGTAATTTAGAACAAAACTCAACACAGACATTTCCCTAGCATAAACCTCAAGCAAGCAGCAGAGGTACTGAAAGTTTATATTACTACAGACTTTTTCAGTGTTTGAAGACAATGTATTTTCAGCTTGCCCAAATGGACAACAGGAGTTTGAGAACTGTTTGTAGGGATTAATGAGCAGCTGGGAGGAGCTGATGGCTCAAACGCAGTTGAGGGCCATTAATTGTGGACAGTCATTAATTCTCAGGCAACACCCAGTGTCAGAGTTGTTACTTCTATGAATTGTTGTTTAAAATCATGTGTATGAATGTTTTTCGTGTTAGGTAGTTATACTCAGCACATATGGGGCATTTCTAGAAAATTAATGCTTTGTATGTTAGGCAGATTGCTTATGTCAGCTCTCCCCATGGCTCTCATTTGCTAATATAACTTATTTTAGATGACAGATTGCAGTTTATGTTTTTATACACTTCCAGTACAGGACACTTAAGTCACATCTACTGATTTTTCAACAGCTTCCCTGTCCATTTGTGTGTGGTTTTTTGTCCACCTTTCAAGATAGCGTATTGCAGAAGACAAACTCCATGTTGATACATCTGACATGACTTGTATAAACCAAAGGAAATCATTTTAGGTAAATCACAAATGAAAGGGAAAACCTCCCAGGATGTTGCAGGTCATGTGAGTATGCAAGAAAAGGACAAAGGAAGGTAAATCAAACTGCTGGCAACAGCCATACCTGCAAGGTATGGCTGCAAGTCAATTGCAAACATGTAGACGCATGCCTGTTGGACAGGCTGCAAACTTCTCCAAGATGGGTACAGAACTGGTAAAAAAGAATTATGCTGGATATGAACTAGTTTTTTTATCAGGCCTCCAATTAAAACCTTGCCAATGATAACCTATATGTATTTTTACAGGTCATATGAAACGAAGATGTAGTTTCAGTTCCACTCTCAGCAAAGGCCTAGTATTTGCATCACATAAGTCATCATCAGAGAAGATGTTAATATGACTTCCTTGTTGAGGAAGCCAAGACCTAAAGGACTATGGAAAATGAAGCTTCCTTTTCCTATTAGAGTTGTTTTCTCAAGCTGAAGTTGGAAAGATATTGGTAATGAAACACAAAAAATATTTCTGTCCTATGTATGTCTCCCAGGTGCATCAGCATGCCTATTTAACACCTTTCACAAGTGCAATATCCATTTTTAATGGTCATTTTAAGGAAAGAAAAACATATTTTACATGTATATATGACTGCTAAAGCCAGCAAGCAGACATATAAAACAGAGAGCACATAAGCAGCTGCAGATGTAATCCAGGCAGCCAGAAGACTAGTGTGAGCATACTCTTCTAGATCTCAGCCTGCCAGAGGGCATCCATCTCCTCTCTCTCCTCTCCTCTCCTCTCCTCTCCTCTCCTCTCCTCTCCTCTCCTCTCCTCTCCTCTCCTCTCCTCTCCTCTCCTCTCCTCTCCTCTCCTCTCCTCTCCTCTCCTCTCCTCTCCTCTCCTCTCCTCTCCTCTCCTCTCCTCTCCTCTCCTCTCCTCTCCTCTCCTCTCCTCTCCTCTCCTCTCCTCTCCTCTCTCCTCCTCTTCCCTTTCAAAACCCCCTTTGCCATCTTGCAGATCTGTTTATTCACCCTACAGATCCCTAGGTTCTGATGGGTTTTCCTGAAATAAGAAAATAAAACCCAACTTACCAACTTAGAAGTCCTATTGAGATCCAGGTTCTGTATGAACATACCAGTCTCCAATATGAGCTTATCATTAATTTTGCTTCGCAGTGTGCTGTCCCTGAGGACATTTTAGAAGTATTAGATTGCTCTGTGGGAAGAACTTTTACCTTGTGTACATGGAAAACAGAAGTGTCAGGGAAAGAAGTAAGGAAAGAGTTTAATTCTCAGATAAAACTTGGTACTTAAGTGACCCTTATGAAACATAGAGACATCCACGCAAACTTGAGAGTTGTATATTTCCCTGATAGGGAAACTGCCTCATCTGCAGATGCAGCAGTGTGTTTTATGCACACCTGTTTGACTGCACGACATCTTAGATTCTTGGTCTTGCAATGAACTCTTTGTAAGCATGTCCCTCTGCAAAGGTGATTATTTTTTGATAACGCAGACTCTAAGTCTCTCTTCAGAATAGTTTTAAGGTTTCCATGAACTTTGCTCAAAAATGTGCCAAAAGACTTCCAAGTAACAAACATGCTTTTGCAATTTACTGAAACTTTCCCCTGGTGTTCCAGAGAAGCAAACTCCCCATTACTCACCAGAGAGACACATGAGCCAAGGAGGAAGGAAAGGGAATCAGCTAGTAAAAACAGGCAATTCCCTTCTTTAGTGTCTACACTTAGTCATTACATAAAAAATAGAAGTTAAATCCAAACTTTTTTTTTTTTTTTTCCAAATGGGTCATTGCCCCAGTGAAGACTGAATAGATGAGGATTATTTGCATCTTGGTTTTGTTCAGAACTTTTTGTAATCAGTTCCTTTTTCAAAATAATACTGCTGCGCTTCATACCGTAGCAGGGCTGTTATGCATTTGAGGTACTCCGCATCCTTCCAAAGGAATGCAGTCTCCCAAGTATATCTTTTTACACTTCTTTAAATGACTAGTGAACTATATTACCCAATGAGCAAGGGGGTTGGGGTATTTTTGCCAGATACTAATTTTACTTGGAAAAAATTGAGTCAAGGCCAAGGCACAAAGTTCAGATCTAAATCAAATTCACTTCCCTCTAAAGTTAAAGCGTTTTGCAGCCTGAGGTTTCCAACTGACTCTTTTTAAAAATGGACTTTCATAAACTTGCAGTGCAGCCTTTCCTTGGGTTCTAGGCTTGGTTCAATTGGGAATTGTAAAGTTAGTTTCACGAGCTGTCACATGGAAGGACAAGCATAGGAGATCATCATGTCCCTTCTAGCCTTAAGAATATGGCAATCAAATAGAAGGTGAATTTTCAAAGGAAAATGTCAGCTGATACATGATGGAATGGTAATACCTGTTCATTTCACACTGCCATGTATTCAAGGCCTGGGCCTGAGAGTGATATTCAAACCTTACTTCCCACAAGACAGTTCCGTACTTAGTAACACACTGTGTAGTATGAGCTGTACACTTGTAACTCACAAATCCCCCCTGCAAATTTTCCAAGAGTGGTCAGTGGTAGGTAGCAAAAAACAAGCACATGACTCCTTATTCTTTAAAACCTTTCTCCACTTAGGTCACCAAAAAGATTGGGGGGGCTACCTCCTGTATACTTGCTACATCGAAATGTACAAATCCATAAAATAATCAGTATTACATTGTCAGTGAAGCGTTCTTTCCACACACCCTGGCCAGAGCAAATCTGAAAGGCTTTCTGGTGCCAAAGCAGTTGAATTAAATTTATAAATGGCTATATTTAGCCGTCCCTCCAGATTTCAGTTTCTGAGTATCATTTGGCTGCAGATGAAGGTGCAGAAGGACTCACAATCATGGGTCAAGTTATTGTATATCAGCTGAGCCTCAGGCAATACCTGACTGTACACTTTTAATTTGGCCAAACACAGGGCAGTGTGGCTGGTATGGCTTAGTTTAGCCATCTTTCCCTGCAGGCAAAGCTACGTCAAATTGCCTTACATTCTCTGTGGGCTAAAAGCATTCACACTGGATTTACCACATCTCAGCTGACAGATGGTAACTTATTAAACATCCATATGTTGATGAAGATTTTGAGCCCACAAGATTTCTGAGGCTTTGAAAAGAAATAATTTCTAAAGAATGCTACACAACTTCCACCTACACTGCTAGCTATACATTTGCAAATGCTTCGTGGGCATAAGGTGCCATATTTGCAAAGCCAAGCGGACGTGGCACTTCAGGCCCTCTCTCTCCTCCCTCCCACTCTCACAAATCGTCATCCTATTGAAACAAGCAGGCTATTTGGCACACTGGTAAATGTGGTTACATAACGAAGCCAAAAAAAGCAGCTCCCACAAATCCAAAACACAGATTAAGTCCAGTTTTAGAAGATATAATAATATGTACAGTAGTGACAATGAGAATTATGCCATAAGAAGGAACAACTCTCTGACTCCATTGCTCATGATAATTATGTTTAAAGGCTCGTATGTAAATATTCCAAAATACAATAAAAATTGAGTATAATAGTCAGGATGGCATTTTCCCTTCATATCTTTTTCCCACACCTACAAGCCCACACTGCAGGTAAGCAAACTAGTTTGTACTGGGCATTCCTTCACTAACATAAGAGCTGTCTCTGGAAGCAGTGCAAACAGCATTCTGTGCTCATATACGCAAAAAGATGACGGAAGAAGGAAAAGGAAGAAAGGATGTAGGCTACAGAACTAGTGTGTCTTGCACTTCTTCTGGAAGAGTCAGACAAGTGCACCTGCAGAGTCTTAAGAAGTCTTTGCTGGCCCAGAATCCCATTTGACTCCTGCCTGCAGCACACATCTTCTAGAGGCAGATGCGCAGCCACGTTCCGCTGCTTGCGGGTGTTGAGTAACAAGTGCTTGGAGATTTTTGGTAGGTGAAACATTCTTTTTCTCACGTCATTTGGGAATGTTTCTCATTATTACCTTTTCCAGCAGTTTGAAATGAGTCATAAAAGAACCGGTTGATTCTCAGATAAGCTGCCTACGCAGGGCTCCCAAAGTATGTATCCTCCAGTGGAACCTGACAATCAGCTAGAGGCTCTTCACTGTTTATATTTGTTTTGTAACTTTGCATTATCGTCATTAATGAGGCCAAGAATGAAAATGAAAATGAAAATCTATGTGCTTGGTTAATGGGAACTAGAATAAGAACAACATGGTTTTGGCTAAACTTGAATAGAACAGTAGTTGAGAATACAACTGGTGAAAAGAAAAAGAACTTTCAGATGCTATAAACTGTGATATTCACAGGCTTAACAAAGTATCACGTCTTGATGTTCTGGCCCTATTATGTGTATTTTTTTTTTGTCCCAGTGGTTGTTGTAGGAAAAAATGTGCAGCTACAATTTTACAAAATAATTGATAGAACTAGAATTGATTATGAATGATGAGAAACAGAAACGAGTTTCAAACGTTCTAGAAATAGTCACAGCTCTTATAAAAAAAACAACCAAACAAAAACACAACAACAACAACAAATAAAGCAACCTGCTCCCCCAACCCTAAAGCTAAGTTGTAGCATATGAAGCACAAGAACTAATTCCTTATTATTACACTAACAGTTGTCTTAGATATGTTGGCAGGTTGAGTGTTGGGTAAGGACTAGCCAGCCTTGCTCAGGACACAACTTCTGATGTTTCTTGAGTCTACAGAACTATTTGTCTGTGTGAACAATTCACAGAATGAACAAATAGAAAATAGAGGGTGCCTGCATAGCCATTTCAGACCAGAATCTTCTCCTGGACAGGAGACCAATAGGAAAGTAATACCTGTACAGTTTTCACTGAAAGTGATCAAACAGAGAAAGCACACTGGCAGAACGAAGGTACACACCCTGCAGATCTCATGCATCCGATTGAACAATTAGGAGTGGCTGTCAGAATGAAACCAACATACCACTTTTCTGGTTTGATCAGGACATTATCGAGCCCAAGCTTCTCCTTTCACCACTGCTCTCTCGGTGCTATGGAGCTTTCTCAGCAAACAGGTCTGTCTCCGAAAAGAACCTCCTCTCTGGAAAGTTCACTCGCTCTAGGAGAACGGAAATACTCATTCATTGATGCCTTAATCAGCAGCCTACTACCTGATGCTAATTGTCATCAACATGTAAATTCCAAACTGCCCACACTGATAGGAAGTTCATAATGATTCAGAGATGGCTTAAGACCAATGAATCAGACAGAAATAGCTCTTTAAAAAGTGTAGCACAATTACAATCAGAATAGTTAGTTCACTGTGTAAAAGAGCTCATCAAGCCAGGCAGTTTAATTAAGATGTTAGACTGAAGCCCTGAAATCTGTGAAGAATCATCAATATACAGGACTGGTAAGATCAAGTAAACCCACACTGGAAAAAATGCTCCATCTTTCAACAGGTACCATTACCTGTTTCATCAGTTCTCAATGATCTCATCCCATATACATACGGCAAAGCTCAAGAGAAGTGGTAAAAAATTAGAGCCATAAACTAATTCTGTGGCTTTCTGTATTGGTAACACTGCAGAAGTTTGCCTGCCAAAGACGGAAATAGCCAGTGCCCCAGTCAGAGAGATTCACCTATCAAACTCCTTGAAAAGTAAGTAGTTTTTCCACTCCTCAGGAAGAAAACACTATCCCCTGAAGATTTCTGCAATTGCCATCTCATTTCTGGGCAAAACTTTCAAAAACACAGTAACCAGAAAGTGCCAACAGCACACAACTGCCAGTGTTGTGGAGACCTCACAGTCAGGGTTCACATCAGGACACAGAATTGAGACTGTCTTTGTTGCCACTCAGGTTACCATTGACAGAGAACAGCCTGATGCTCCCCTATAGAGCCATACGCAGGGGTGCAATAAGTCACAAATGATGGATACAGGAAGAGGTGGCCCTGCACTGTGGCACCTGCAATATCTTGTTTGAAGCAGAGCTCAGGGTGGTAGGTAATTGTATCTTCTGTGCAGGCCTTCACCTGCAGGGTCACATGTGTTATCCTTTTCCTTTAATAGCTACACGAGATGGCTGGTGGATACTCCAAGGTGGCAGAGGAACAGCTGATAACACTGCAAGGAGATTTACTCCCATCAGCTACAGCTATTGCTATTATTGAAAAGCCAGAACACGTACAGGAATTCAGCTCTTTGATAAAGCATGGCTGTCTGGCTCAAGCTGAACTTAGGCAAGACTGAATAAGCGTTGGTCAGACTGAGAAAAATGCTTAGAGCTGCCTGGAAATACTCCCAAAACCTTCCGAGTTGAGCTTGCACAGTCGTGGTGAAGCAGGACACTGACTGTTGCCCTGCTAGGTGTGGATGGCCGGAGAGCATCTCATCTCTCCTTTGCTTTGCTGGAAAACTTGCCCCTTACTCCTTACTGAAGATCAAACCATGCCTTGGTCAGATCCAAATTTAGGCAACTCCATTTGCTGTAGCTAAACAACTTTTAAGCATTAACAGACTTCCTTTGTCTTCTTTCTCATGGGCTCAGACCACTGTGTCAAGATGCCCTTCCAGAAGCTTTGGAAGCTGGTTTGAAAACTTGCTCCTAGTTTCTAAAGCAGTTGATGAGCTAAACCCTAGAAACTAAAATGAATTCTGATCAACAAGCCTCTGCAGCTGGTTTCTCCTCTGGAACAATCCAATCATGCTGCAGCAAAGCCTTCTACCACATCATGGCCCTTGTCTCAAATAAAACCCAAACAACTTTCCTGTCCTGCAAAGAACTCTACCCTAAGCACTTTTTTCTTTTTTTAAATGAGTATGGGCAATGTACCAGAAAGAACATGACATCTACCTGGTGTTTTGTGGTGATAAACAGTGATACCAATCCCATAAATAGGTACATTCAATATTGAGGAAGAATAAAAACAGAAACATAGGTGGTCAGATAAAAGACTGATGGTAACCAGAACAGGAAGATAAACAAGGGAGAAGCTGAAGGAAAATGGCAGCTTTTTTTAATCTTTTGGGAAGAAGAAGGTCAAGAACAGAAAGGCAGAAGCACAAGCTTATGAAGATGGGTTTCTCAGCTGTGTACCCTAAATACTGCTCAATTTTGTGGTGGATATAATGAAATTTAACATTTCCTAGTTTTGGATAGTACCCTATCGCTTTTAACATGGATCATCCTAAGAATGAAAATACAATAGTAACAGCCTGTGTATCTGCTCCAGGGTGAATGGGACATTTTTTTGCCATTCTGGTGATACACAACAAGAATGGACCTTAAATGTGTCTCCCTGATTTGACAACCTGGAATCTGAACTGATTTCTCCCCTTTTCCTTCTGTTTTATTTTAAACAGACTCCCAGCAGTTTTGAAGAGATATTCCTCTTGCATACTTTACACTAATCTCCATTTGTGTGCTGCTCAGAATTAAGCACTGACTTCATTGCACGGAAAGTCTTTAAAAAATGTGGAGGTGTGTGTGGGGGAAGTCATTTCCAAGTGACATTCCAAGCCCCTCCTTCTCCCTGGCTCCGAGGAGTAATTACTCAGCTGGAAAATGAAACAACACTGCTATTTTAGCGTGTCTTAGGACCTTGGGCCTGGTTTCATGTTTCAGATTAATGCTTTCTGTGCCGTTTGGAAATTCAGAAGAGTAGAAAAGCCACCCTTCAGAGCGAGCTGCATCCCTTAGATGCAAGGCATTCTCAAGACACGTATGACTTGCTGCCCCTTTCCTATTTTGCTGTGTCCCATTGAGACACATCGCTATTTTCCCTCCCACTTGAATGAACTTCTAACCTGCATCTACAAAGCCACATCTGTTCTCCTGACCCTCTGTCCCTGGTTTCTGGTTGCTCTGCAATGAACACTTAGTATACTAATACTTTGTTGCAACACACTAATAAAGCAAAACAGACTAAACCAAACTGTTTAAAAATGAAGTACCAACACAAGCCACTTCAAGTCAACTGAAAAATCTATTCAGTATCTTATGATCCTGCCTGATTCTAGCGCTAGTAGGACATGGCTGGCTAGAATCCCAGATCCTTCAAAAAGGAGCTGAAATGCTTTCTTTAGCATGTTCTTTAGTATTTCAAAAAGCAACGTGTAAGTGCTTATGGTTCTGCCAGTTCTTATATTCCAGGGTGGTGGTCACTCCAAGAATATGGACACACCAGGGCAGTGGTGAGATGCCACATAAGGGGCACTTCAGTGTAACCTATCAGTCCGAGGAACAAATCAAAGCAAGGTACCACTTTACAGAAACAAGACGGTCTGAGACCAAGGTTTGGAAACAGAGAACGATTTCCAGATTGTGAGAATAAAGTAAAGAACAAAAGCTTCCAAAAGCAACATGATCAAGGAATTATCAGCAGCTAAGGAAAAAATGATTAGAACACTGACTCAAAAGCTTGCCTTCCCAATATAATAACAAAACAGAATGAAATAATCTGTGAACTCTGTGAATATCTGTTTCCTCATTTCCATGGCCTTAAAGGATTATGGAAAGAAATTGATATAATTTTAATAGCCTTCTATAATCTATCTGCTCCTTTATTTGTATATTCTAGAAATGGTTTAACATTTAACATTGCCAGATCCACTCCAACACAAGGTCCATTTTGACCAGAATATTTCCATTTCAGTGTCCAGCAGGAAATGTTTCAGCAAAGGGCACCAGAAGTCTCACAAAACAAAAAGAAGCCAGATGTGGTATACTTTGTAGCCTGACTTTCCACCCAAGCTCTCCATACGCTCCCTTCTTCATCACTTACTAAAAGATGAAGATCCCTTTCAACAGTCTGCATGCTCTTCAATGTACCAACAATAATGATCCATACCACTATAAATTCTTTCAGGAAAAGTAAGACAGTTTATTAATAAAGCATGAGAAGAATTAATTCCCAAAGCTGTGGGTAGGACGTTCACCTATAAATCCCACATACACGGTTGCCAGCAGTAACAGTTCATAGCAACCAGACTGTGCCCTCTGCTGAGAATATTATTGACCAGGTGATTGTCTCTGTTTGTGAAGTCTGGAAATGTTTTCAACAGTGCAAAAGCAGACACACAGACACACCTCAGGTCTACCATATGTGTAGAACAAATTCCTAGTTGTTTCTGTAAAGTTCAGAGCTCTTAAAAACTCTGGCAACATGCACTTCACTTCTGCTTTACTAAGGTAAGCATATATTTTACAAGGAAAGTACAAAAGTGAAATCTCACTACTTGAAATAATTCCTTCATACTTCAAATAATTCCTCCATACTTCAAGAATTCTAATAATTTAAAGTTATTCATTGATGTCTAACAGGCTGCCTAGAGAAGATCACAGAGACTCCTACAAAGCTTTACATATTGTCACATTCTTCCTCCTGGTGACAAGATACCCAGAGGTGGAAATTGCCACCCCATAGCATTGCACAGAAATCAACCTCCAAAAAACAAATTATCACTCATTTTCTTATGAAGAGCCATGAAAACTCACTCTGGCACAGCAATAATAGGCCTAGTTCACCATGCAAGTACATAAACACCTCCCTGTTCTTTTTGATATCTTGCATCCAAGTTACTCTTTCAAATCCTCAAAACAAAACAGCCCTATCTGGTAGCAGTCATAAGAGAAAGTGAGCTTTCATATTCTCCTCCCACAGGCACCACAAGGGTCTCCTTGTTCTTTGTACAGCATAGGACACCATTGCCACCAAAGTGGTGCCATCACTCCCTCCTGTTTGTTGCTGAGCCTCCCCAGGTACTACATAAAAACTTCTTTCAATCACAGCTGTCTTGCAAGAACTTCAGCAGAAACTTCTTCCGTCAACACTGAACTTGAGGCTTAGCCTTTGTTTAGGGGAAAAAATACACAGGAGATATTATTACACTCTCTACCTTCAGAACATGATGGGATTTTGAACTTCATTATGTTTCCCAAAGTCTTCTGGGACCTACAATAAATTGCTGCTTCGGAGAGTTGTTCTGAGAACTATGAACTGGGTTTCTAGAGAATAATGCAATATAGTGGCAAAGTGACTGGTGCAGGGACATAAAGTACCGGGACAGCTGAATAAAGATAGCTCTTGTTCACTGTTGTTCCTTGTACTAGTAGGATGAGTTCATTTCTTTAGCCAAAGCCTCAACAGTTAATAGGCTCCTTTTTCAACACAAATAAGTTCGCTTGGGGAGAGAATATATAAATATTTTCTATCAGGCATGGAAATTTATTCCAGAAAAAAAAATTACTTCCTTCCTTGAAGCGATGAGAGATTTAATGAGATTTTCCAATCCCATGCCCTTGACTAGCAAGATAAGAAACACACAAATCCGTAGAACAAATAAAAGAAGAGGCATCAAGTTACATAATTATTTATTAAAACAAATAAAGGTTGAGAGTATTGTGGACAATTTCATAATAACTTGGTCAGTTAACTACAGCTTTTGACTCAACACCTCTTTTTTCATCTTTTCTGTTTTCCACATTGTGCCAACAAAATTATTTTTATTCAAGATCACCATAATTGAAGACAATTTCTGCTGCAGCTTGTGAAAAGGGAGGAAAAAAATAATGATCTTCAGCTTCTGAATGATAGGACAACACTTTAGATGTGTCCTGTTTGGGCCCTGCATGCCCAGCATGTCAGCATTTTGGCTGACACAGGTGAATTAAACACTCTGAGAAATCGAACCCTAACAGCAACCAAACATTACAGCCAGTAGAAAGTCTAGATCCTAAAAAGTCAGCCTCACACAAAACAAGGTTAGGGATTGGGGAAAAAAAAAAAAAAAAAAAAAAAAAAAAAAAAAAAAAAAACACACAAAACATCTATTGAGTCTTTTCACAGAAAGTTTTAAAACAAAATCCCACAAAAGATTTCAAATTGAATTTTGTTTGGGTTTTTTTGCTCACTTCATCCTGCTATGGAAATGCAACAAGCTTAGTAGAGCTCTGGGCATGTTCCTTCCTTTACTATTTTCATATCTATTGTTTCACTTACTCAACAGACTTCCTACTAATTGAGAAACTTCAGGAGCAACAAAGCACCGTGACTGTGATGCTCTTAAAAGTCATGAAATTACAGAGCAGGAAATAAGTTATTTTATGTAAAGATTGCTGGGCATTATAAAACTTTGTGGTACTCTTTCTTAAAGGATGAAAATATTAAGAATATAAATCCAACTGTTTTAAAGTGAAAATTCATTTCATGTCAAGCCCTATAATGGAATTGCAACAGCATTCTAATATTTAGTTTTAATTTGCTTTCTATTTTTTCACCTGCTCTATCAGAGCTGGTGTGCATGAGTTTTTCTTGCACAGCACTTGGAAGACCTTGGATATAGTGGCTGAAGACACCTGAGGATCAGAGCAGATTTTACCATTTAAAAGTTAAGTGGTAGAAGCTAGGACAGTGTTATCTACCAGCGCAGGGCCCATTCACACGTGGAACTGACAGATTTCCAGTGAAATGGGGCTATCCCCTGACTGATTTCCTAATAATTACTTTGTGTGCTTTCTCCCATATTTGTGCCACTTCCTTCTTCTGTCACCTTTATGATCTTCCCCTTTTTGCTGCCTTTTCTTTATCTTTCTTCACCAACTCTTTGGTCTCAGATGGGTATTCCTCATTCTTTATTAGCACACTTCCTTGAATACAAGGCACTTTGTTGATGCCATCATTAGTTATTGGTATTTAAAACATCTACAGAAAACAAATATTTAATAGAGTTTCTCCCTTTGTGTTGACTGTGAAATGCAAAATGTTCCTCCTGAACAACACAGCCCAAGGTCTCAGTACTACTGCTTTTTCATATCCATCTCGATTCCTTACTGCAGGAATTCTACCTAAAAATTTATTAATCCCTTGCTTGTGTCTTCTTATTTCTCCCCAAAAAAGGAAATAACCTATTTAAAGAGACCAAAGATTCCTCACTGCCCAGATGTCATGACAAATTCAGCCCTGGGGAGGAGCGGTGGCTCCACATTAGCCAAAGTATACACTGAAATGCTGTTCTGGTGATTATGGTTTCCAAAGAAGTGTCATGTGGCAAAGATGTCACTTGGTACTTGATAGTTTAATCAAACCCTTGGGGGTAGTAGACATTAATTATCTTGTAGTCCAAAAACATTATTCCCTTCCCAAAGTGACATCATTTCAGTATGATAAATGCATGTCCTTTCACTTTTCTGACTGGAAAGCTAACACCAAATAACTCATCAACGGTATCGTTTCTTCTTTAATAGCACCATTGCTCGGGTGGAAAACATTGCACAAACGAAGAATATTGCCACAAGCATGGAGGCAAAAGTCGGGCTTCTGAAGTAGATTGAAGCCTCTACCATTGTGCCATCTTTTCCTTAGTGGTTACTAAGCAACAAAGATTCTCAGCTTCTAGTTATATCTTGGAAACTAACTTTGGCACCAGGATCCTTTTACCTGTTTCTAGATGTTTATTTCTCTGTGAGGTGACTTTTCAGATGCTGAGTGCTTGACGTTCTCCTTGGGTTTCCATTTAAAAGTGCTCTGTTGATGTGCAAACTTACTCCAGTTTGCAGGGAGACTTTAACTCAAATGGGCATCAACAGTTTGATCATAGTCAGGAGGCCAGACTGGTGCTGAGGTTTTGCACTCGCCATTAATAAATGGTTTTGTTTACTGCCTGGCCAGGTGATAATTTTGTCTGGCTACACCCAAGAGACATCAGCATTTCTAAAGCATCTCTAGCTATCCAGAAAAAAGCCAGACTCCTGTTCCCCACAGCCCTGCCCAGCCGTGTCCCCACGCCCTGGCCCGGCTGTCGCCCGTCTCCATGAAGGTGCCTGATGTCCAGAGCTGGGGCTGCCCCCATGCCCCTCCAGCTGCCCCCGGCTGGGGCGGTGGGACAGACCCTGACTGCCAGGCCCCAGCAGTGAGCAGCACCACAACCAGCAGTATCCAAAAGGGATGACTCTTGCCAGCAGCCCATCAGGCAACAAAAGCACCCTGGCACCTTTTTAGCTGAGGATAACAGAAAGAGCTCTTGGAGCTGCTGTGAAGCGGTGACAGCTACCAGCATGGCTTTCATTTATTTCTGTGAATGTCCTTACACGTGGCAATTGCTATGAAAATGGTACATTTCATTGCAGACAGCCCAGGTTTTGCTTTTAGCTGGAAATTCGTTGGATAGCAAGAGTGTTTTCAGAGCAGCTGGTGAACTGGGGACTGCTGGAAATGGCCGGTTTCAGCAGTCATGGTCCACTGCACCTGGGCCAGCACACCTGGACAAGATCAACAGGTCTCATCCCAGTGGAGATCCTGCAGTAAAGGGTCAGTTTTGGAACAGCACCTCTTGGGATGACCGCCCCTCCTATATATAGCAAAACTGGGAGAGAATGTGATTCCCAAAAGCAAGGCAAAGCTGTCACACAGGCTCCTCTGGAAAGCTGGGCCCTCAGCAAGCGCACAGGCATTTAACAGGGGTTAGATGGTACTTACAGATGGTATTTACTGGTGGCTGTGTGTAGAGCAGGCAGGCAAGAGAGACCCAGCACCCGCCCCCAAGGAGTACTGCAGCTTCTAGCAGAGCTGCACAGACTCACACGGTTCCTCAGTGGGAAGGTGCTTGGGAAGAAGAAACGAAGCGTCATACAGAGGAAATAGGAGACACAGCAGAGAGAGAGACTCTTAATCATAAAGGTAGCAAGAGGTGAATGAAAGCAGGGTAGTCCTGACATATGAGCACAGGGATTTCCCCCTTTCACAAGAAAGTGAGAGCTTGGCCATGTGTGGCCAGATATTGGCATAGAGTTTCATATCCCCAAGATTCACCCCCTCATAGGAGCATGTTTTGTACCACAGACCTGTATTGCTCTCCAGTGTGTTGGCTTTTCTCCACACAGCTGGCAGATATTGTAATACCATGGGTGCCACTTTCACACTGTTTTAGGCCTCCACTCCCACCTTTCGGGATGATGGTATAGAGTCATGGAGAGAAGAAAGGGCAAATACCATTAATCAGAGCCTTCTCCAGCAATTCTGCTCTGCCTGTCAGCTTGGAGGGGCGGGGAGAGTATTTCCTCTCCTGCATGATGCCATTTTCTCCTCGTCTGTATCCAAAGGTTTGTCTCAAGTTGCAATCTTATAATCTCACAACCTGCAGTTTTACCTTCACTTATGCCTTATTGTTCAAAATTGTAAAGACAATCTTGTTCACTTGACCTGGATACATGACTTCATTTAGCTCTACTGGACTTCCATCTCCAGCCTGTGCCATCTGTGTGCTGCTCTCTAGGAAGCCACTGCACTGACTCACACAGGGTTTATTTACAAGGTACACTGCAGACAGATGTTTCGGCACCCAGGGCCGACTGGGAGCTGTGTAGCCATGTTAGAGAAGTGCTAAGCCACAGCTGCAAGTTTTTGAGTTGGGCTCCGCACCCTGCTAACTACGGTCACAGCTGAGAGCACAAGCAGAGGGAGCTTGTATCTGCTGGTGAGTGACCACATAGCTCTAGATATAGGTATAAGGAAGTGAATAGTAATAATAAGAAAAGCCACATACAAAAATTTGCTGCAATGAAGACATCTGATATGTTTTACTTCGTTGAAGAGCATAAAGTTCAAAGACAGCAACTTTATGAAATCCAGTAATGAGGAAGTAAACGTATCACCGTAATAAGGTTATTAATCATAGATGGATTGAAGGTCCTGTTTAAAGTTAATAGGATAAGGCAATAAAGATTATCTGTGGAAAGAGAAACATCACAAAGAAGCAATCAAATGGGTTGTCAAAATACTTGATTTTTGGATGACAGCTTGATCTGCATTAGTGGGGGGGTAAAGTGGGTTTTGACAGTGGCACTTGTAGGTCACAACAGTCTGAAGTTCATCCTCTGTTTTATGAGGCTGAGTCAAATTATGTGCAACAAGCCTCAGATGCAGTGAAAAATCCAGTGTCAGAGGCTACTAAGGCAAGGTATCCTCTGAGCCCTCAGAGTTTTCCTGGTGACTGCCATGCTCAGTCCCCAAGAGCACCACTGGTGGTTTCTTCCCCCACCCTTCTTCCCCTGATGCTTCCCAGCATTTGGTGCTGTCATTACTGATTACAGTATGTTTAATATTCAGGTGACCTAAGTTGTTCCTTCACAGCTGGAAGCCACCTCCTGCCCACCCTCTGCTAAGATGGAATTCTTTACAACATAGGAAAATGTGCATGTATCACCTGGACTATAAGATATACAACCCCAGAGATGTTTCAAGGTGAGCTATTGTACTTTACCCTGAGGTCAAACAGGAGCATGCATTTAGAGATGTCTTACTTCCTTCCATCTTAGGGAAAAGGACAGATAAATAGGGTAACAGAAGACTAATGTGTGCACCATCTTACCTGTGCTTGACCCTGCCGTAATATTTACCTAGTCCTAAAATACTCAGCTCCCTAGCACCTAGAAGAGGAAATGCAATCTGCCTTTCTTCCATGTCCCAACGGCCTTGTAGCTTCAAGGCTGATGCTTTTAAATCTTAAAGACCTTTTCTCCTAATTTTCTCCCCCAGGGTCTGCTTCCCCTTGCAGGCTTACCTGCAATGCACATCAGGAAGTGGTGGTAAGCCCACAAGTCTCAATACTTGAATTACTAGCCAGGCATCAGCGAGTATCTGTCTACACACAACTACACATCTGCAGGAAGGAAGGGGTAAAACCATCTTAGACTGAAATCACCACCTGCCCAGCTGTAGCTCTCACAGTGGTATAAGTGAAAAGGCAAAAGGTACAAATAATGTGCCAAAAAAGTCTCTGTCTTACCACTTAGTTGTACATGGAAACTAAGGGAGCCCATACACAGTAAAAATTAGTTTAACATAGGAAGTCTCTTATGTGACAAGGGAGCTATAACACAGCAGACTGTCTTTACATTTTTCTGTGTACTCGGAGCATATGCATCTGGAATGGTTCCACATTTTCAGTGTATAAAATCTGATTTTATTTTTACTATTCAACAGAAGCTAAATTAATTCAGTGTCCTGCACCAACATACTTGGTAATCAAATTATGTATTTAATACTAGCCTGTAGAAAATGAGCTCTGACAGGTCCTGATCCAGCCTCCTCTCCCAGCCCCCAGGGAAGTCCACAGCCTCATTCGGTCTTGGATTAGACTTGAAGAACTGCACATAGCAAAATGGTGCATGCAGAGAGGGCAGGAGAGCTGCAGCCTGCACACTAGACTGCGTTGTGAGAGTAGGTGAGGACTTTACAAGAACAATGTAGAAACGCCCTGAGTGCCTTACAAAGCGATACCATGTTAAGTAAGGCCACTAAATGGGTTTCATCCATTTTGACAGCCTCAGCTCTCCACAGCTAGAGGGAGGGAAACAAAGCATCATAGGCATGTAAGAGATCTCTAAGCACCATCCAATCTATTTGCCCACCTTCTTACTTCTAGTTTTTAACACAGACTTGAAAATTTACATTATTTATCTCATCTTTACTATATTTGAAGATTTACCTCGCTCCTCAATTGAGTAATTTGTCAAAGGTGTATTTTGGGTCCCTAACCTCTTAAAAGTAAAATAAAATGACAAATCACATATGCTAAGCTTTGTTCAGTCCCTCTTAGGGTCAAGCAGTCTCGCAGAGCAAGCTATAGCAGAGGGAGGACTACGTGATGTGTGGACTCCATGTGCTCCTCAAGTGTGTGCGCAGCACCGGGCCAGCAGCGTGCTGAGCCGCGGCTCTGTTCCACGGACACACTTTCCACGTTTATTGTTCTTGATTAGAAAAACATTCCAAATTTTAGAATTGACATTTAAGACTGAATAAAGTTCCAGTTTGGTTTTATCAGGGCAAACTTTAAAATAGATTGTCTATTAGCCTTTGTTTCTATATTTCTTTTATGAGTGTGAGTGGGAAGAGCATTAAAGAAGGCCATAAATCAGATGCATACTTCTGGTGAGTGTGGAAAATCCTTTAACCTTTATGTTTCATAGAAACAGAAATAAATGCGGATTTATTCATATTGCCTGCATTTTCCGAAACACCACCCGAGGAGGCATTTCTAGAAGGAAAACAATCAGAAGAAAACCAAAACAACAACAAAAAACCCCCCCAAAACACAGGGGTGCCTAAAGCGGCAATTAAAAGCCATTTCATCCTACTTATATAAGACAGAAGAAGAGACCAAAAAACTCTGCATTTTTAGTCTTTTGGTTTGGTTTTGGTTTTCTTTTTGGTTTTCTTTTGTGGGTGGGTGAGGGAAGAAGGAAAAAAAAAGAAAAAAGAGAAAAACCCCACCATGGTACTGAGACTTGAGACAATTCTCTTAACACTGATAGCGTGCAAGCATGTCCATTGGAAAATAATCTGCCCTTGGTGACTAACTCCCAACAGAAAACCTGGCTACTTGCCAGAATGTAAATATCCCTTCATGTATGCAGGAAATCACTTTCAGCAAACCCAGAGCTGGTCTAGCAGGATGGGAGATCCTGAGCAGTGCACCATCCATACATTCTTATTGGAATGGGTTAAAAGGCACTCAAAGCAGCAAGTTATGGATTACACCAGCGAGAATTTAAGCATGTAGCATAATGGTAAAGCAATTAATAAGTGCAGTTGCTAACAGTTGCACAACGGAGGAGTGTTTTAAAATTCCTGTGCTCTTTAACAATAATGTGGAGAGACGCTGTGAAAGGGGGAAAAAAAAGCCTGGCATTGAAGGGACATTCCTTCAGTTCCTCTCAAAAGTTTGAAAAACCTCTGGATAGGAAAATAGTATTGAGCAGCCAATTCTTTCCACATTTGGCTAAGCCTAATGCCCAAAATACACAGAACACTACTTCACTTTGAAAGGATTGCAATACTCCTATCTGAGTCATCTGAAAACAAATAAAATGAGACCTAAACAAATAAACCTAATTGTGCATGGAAACAAATCCAGATCTCCAGCTTGGCCGCGGCTTTGTTTTTGTTAGTTTAAAGCCTGCATATGCAGTTTTAGTGGCATCAGGAGTTATACAAATATTGACAACAAATTGCCAAATGTTGTTTTTTTCCCCTCAGTGCACAGTGTGAAGAAGCTGGGGGAATGCTTCTAGGAACCGTCCCCAGTGCACTGAACCAAATCACAGCGTGATGGGATCCGCTCCAGCCTTTTCTCTGAAGGGTAGACACTAAAGAGATTGAGCTTGTTGATTGTTATCGCCAAAGTCTTTTATTTTTCACTCATGAACTTTGCTGAACACAAACCCAGGCTTTCGAAACATAGCTCAAGTGTTTGCACCATGGCCAGGACATTGTCACATGCTCTGTCCTCCACCCCGTGATTTGTTGCTAGTTTGTGTCATCCTTAACCTGCTTCTGGTGGTTCGGCCAGGAGCGAAACAAATAACGATGACAAGTGAGAAAACCAAGCTGCTGCTCTCTGACATCCTTCCTTTAAAATGCTATTGCCCCTTGCTGGTTGCGGAGAGGGGGCAGTCGTCTTGAGACAGAAATCGGTCATGAAATCCTCCTGTCTTCTGCCAAAGGCAGATATCGATCAAGTTGGTCTGAATCCTCAGCAGCTCACAAGGAGAAATGAGAACATGTCAAATCTTGATCTGTCGCAAGCCAAAGTTAGCAAAAATATATTTACATTTGACTTTTAAATGAAGCCCAGACTTTCCTCTCATACAGAGCCAATGAAACAACACATTTTCTTCTTTGCCTCGTTCACAAGACACTTACAACTTTTATTATTCTAGCTGGCTGGATAACAAGGTTTCCATGTTTTTCAAAAACATAAACTTTTAATCCCAGGTTTCAAAAAAAAAAAAAAGTAATAATTTTAGAATTGAGCATTGAATGAAGATCCTAAGAGTTTTTCAGTTTTCACACAAATAAACCGCAGACATCAGACTCATGCACCTTCCTTAAAAGCCCAACAGTTGAGGCACTTATCTACAATACCCAAGATAAGAATTCATATTATTATTGTTTCTAATTCATCCTGAGAACTTAGAACTTGGTCTTCTACATCTCAAAGATCACCCAGCTACCAGGCTGTTGAACAGTCTGCAATGAACTTCTCTGTCTTTCTTTTTTATCAGAAATTGCATGCTACACCTAAGAAACTCCCCCAAGAGTTTCATCACAAGTACTGAATTTCCAGGAAAAGTTTTAAGTTTTAGTTTTAACATCTCCAGCGTAAGAGTTCTTGACTAATTGTGCATCTCTTAGCTTTCACCATTATAACATCCACTCTTCAGTTATTATAGCATTATACACTCAATATATTAAGACACTAATGCAGAAGCATCTACATAGACATTCATGCAGAAGCATCTACATAGGCTTTCTGTATTGCATTTCTTACTATGGTGCAAATGCCCCTGAGCACTTGCACGGTAAAGGATGAATTGTTAAATCAGTGGAAGGAAGGCATAGCAGAAAGGCATGTCAACTTGTGGGTTTGTGAGAAAGTGGTGGAAAAAAAGATCCTCTCTATTTCACTAACTCTTGGACCTTCATAAAAAAAAAAAAAACAAAACACAAAAAACACAATGCTTGGGACTGTTCATACTGTGAGCAAACACTGAAATATGACAAGGCATCAAGGCATGGTGCGTTACATGATATGCAGGCAGCTGCTGTGATGGCAGTTTCAATCCACCAACTGGTGCAACGAAACAAATCTGAAATGTAAAAGCTAGATTTCCACCAAAATATTTCATTAATATTACATGCATGTAAGTCAGGGAACTCAGACTACTAATCCCCACAGCTACCCTAAGTCAGCCCTGGAGGACAAAGCAACAACACAGCTGCACAGACAGGGTCTCCGAAGATATTCTAGGTTTCAGTTTGCTGACTGGAGCATGCAAAATTTCTCTAACAATGTTTTGGTACTGTATTTTCTTTGAAAATTGTTGAAGGGGGAAAATACACTCTGCTTTTCTGTGGAATGGAAGTATGAAATGACTGCACACCAGCACATGAAGATAGCCAGATATAGCCGACTTTGTATGAACACCTACTAGTGGAAAGTCCCACTCTGTGCAACAGACCTCAGCAACATGCTTTAAGCCAGAGGAGAAGAAGAGACCTGAACCTTCTTCTGTCCTTGATTGCAATTTGGACACCAACAAACTTCATAATATATGTCTCCCTTGAAACCTGGTCTGTGCTAAATACAGTCCCATCCCTCCCTGAGGCCCCACCAGCCAGTCCGTCAGCACAGGGGTGCGTTGCCATAAGCCGTCACAAGAGGTGCGGACCCGTTGCGCACATCACCAGAGCTTTGTTTGCCCCACCTCAGCTGAAATGACCTGTCACCAAAAACCACCACCAAAGCAGGAGAATGACACACTTCCTAGCAAAATAAGTGAGCAAGCAGGAGGGCAGGTTTTGTCTGATTTAGCAAGGCACCTTCTCTCTGTGGAAAGAACCATTCAAACCACACTGAAATTCCTAGAGATTAAAACAACAAGGAATGAGGACAAGTAAGAAGAAAATCAGCATCTGAAGCTGTCTGTAAAACAGGGCAATATCTGTATGGATAACAGATTACCGGACATAAAGGGCACCTCACCAGCCTACTCTCTCCCCACCCCTTCTGTCTCTTTCTCAGCCACCCACCCACTCTTCCTTGGGCTGGGCACCTTCTTGAGCATTGAGGCAAGTCAATTAAAACCAAATAAAAACTATAAATATCACACATAGGAAGGAGACTGCCCTCCCAATGCTGACAGCTGCTACTGCCAACCTGAACCACCCAGGGACACCAAGTGTCGTCCCTCCAGACCCTCCCTCACCCAACAGCTCCCCAGATGTGGTGATGTCAGTTTCCCACCACAGCACACAAAGTCCCCCTGAGCACAACACATTGTCATTTTCCACCCTGGCTGCCATTGTGGGTGGTCACGTTGGTCTCTGCTCACATCTCCGTGGTACTGGATGCTGTGGAGCATACAAACTGTTCCATACGGCACGCGGAGGGAAACGTCCCATGCAGAGAGAGCCATGCTAGCAACACGTTACAAAGCTGCATTCAGCAGTCATGTTACCAAATAGAGCCCATGGTCCCCATTCAACTTGGCAAGTCTGAATTATTATAAGGATAAATGAGAAAAATTAACTTCCTGGTTCACAAAAATGCAGGAAAGGTGGCTGCTAGCAAATCCACGTGCTCTGACTCAGGGTTTTACCTGTTGCCCTTCTTCTTGATATTTTCCACATATTTAACTGTTTCTTACAATCTTCATCGTTCTGTTTAAATAACTTCTACTCCTTCCTCTTAACTTCCTAGGCCACCTACTTGTTTAATATCTGGTCTTGTCATGCTAATTATTTGACTGCTATTTCTGAGAGACATTGTCAAGTTATTTACCTTGCTGAAGTGACATAAGTTCTCCACCTCCTGCTCCCCATCCACCCCCGGTCTGTCTGGTTTCCCCCCTCTAGTCTGGCTGAAGTGACAAACTCTCTCCCCTAGCCAAACATTTGTTTTTACAAGGTATTTTTATACCATCACCTCTTCCCTGCATCTCCCCCGCCTACTCACCACAAACATGTGCTGTGGTGGGAGGACATTCTGGTTTCACATCATTTGCAATGTTAAGGTGAAAATTTTCCCCTCCTTCAAGTATTTTTTTTTTCAAGATTTGGTTTGTAAAATGCAAATGGCAAAAGGCTAGTTTCTCTTTGCCTTTTCTACCCTGTGCACGGAGATGTCCTTTGCTTAGAAGGAATCAGTGGAGAAAAGGCAAAAACTACTTAATTTAAGTTATTTGAAATCTATTTATGCTACAAAAAGATTCAAAAACATACAGGAAGGATATTGTCTGGGTTGATAGGCTATAGGAATGATGAAGTTTTCCAAGAAAATAGGCAAATGTAACCACCCTACTGACTTCCTTAGTCTATCACAGTCTGGTTTTGCCTGTCTTAAAATGCACATGCAGTCACATTCACACAGTAAAAACAACCTCAAATACTCTAAGCATCAGGCTTGGAACCATGAAAAACATGACTGTGGCCTTCATCATACTCAATTAGGGGTACGTGTACACAGCAGCGATTCTGGTGTGGTGGTGAAATGCCTAAGCCAGCTTTAAATTAGGCAGAAACAATCTAGTTAAAACAGCACAGAGCCCAAATTGGGCTCAGCCACTCTAAATATTTACCCTGCTCCGAGCTAGAGGTTGCAGGGATATGCATTCTACCACGACTGGAGAACTTCCAGTACCTACATTCACCACTGCACAGCTAGGTCTGATGTCCTAAACATCCTGGTCATTCTAGCAGCATCCACACACAGAATGGGCCAAATTAAGACTGTTTATAGAAAGACTGAGTTTACATGGCAGGATGGCTAAAAAATACTTTTATATGGAGACTGTATCTCTTCAGCACACACCATTAGACTTTTTGAAGTGGGTTAAAATCTTACTCCTTGTCCCAGGCCCAAACTGAATATTGTTTCACGATGTCAGCTGCATTTAATTCTCATTTTATGCAGAACTTTTAGGGCAACACACGACAACCAAAAAGTATGCACCAATAATGCATCCTTGTTATTTAATCTTGTGATTTTGTCTCATATAAGAAGGGCAAAGAAAGATAAATTTGAAAAACAAAACAGGGTGGGTCAACTCACTGCCAGCAGCAGGGGGGAACAAAAAGGGAAAGTACTAAACAGTGAGATTTATTTATACTGTGCAGCAGCAGGCTCCAGAGAACAAATTATTAGCAGAAGGAGCCAGTCACAGCACATGCAAAGCTTCCCTCAAATCAAACAGATACGGCTGTCACTGTGGGCAGCCAGAGAACAGCCAGAGAGAGGAAAAAACCCGCTCCACAGATCGAAAATATTGTGTAGTCAAGGGTCTCATAGCAGAATGTGGGTAAGGCCTTTTGTTTCACTTTGGTTCTAGCAAGGTCATTTGGGGGAAATGTCTGCAGAAAACCACCAGGAGTGAGCTGAGCAAAGGAGGAGAAGGGAACAATGCTCGGTTAAAAAGCATGCAGGTTGGAAGGATGTGAGCTGTTTGTCCATCCCGAGATTGTTTGGAGATTGCCCCCTTTTTCATGCTGTGGAACAGTGAGTAGAGGACCACCAGACCATCGCAGAGGAGCCATCCAGGAGAACTATCTGGGGACACATCAGAGAGGAAGAGCCATCCCCAGTCATCTGGGAGGTATTGGTCTGATCTGGAAACTGTTTAGGGCAGTGCAGTTCTTCAGGCTCCTGACTCATGGTCTGACCCCTGTCACATACCCAGAACCAGGTGATATTTATTTGGCAGCACATTACTAGAAAAACAATATGAAATCCCTGCATTAACACCCTTTTATTGACTAAAGAGGAAGTCCTCTTCTCTATGTCACTGAAGACTAACAAGTGATCTCAAAATAAGCATCCGAAGAGGTGTCTGTTGGTCCATGAGGAAAATATGCACACACATGAAGAGACTACTCTCCCTTCTGGGTCAGTGGACATTTCCCTGCCAGACATTACCCAAACATTCACTCAGCAGGTAGACATGGCACAACCTAGCCTGAATGTATTTTCACTAATGATAATCTACGCAGTATTTAATTTTTTCCATTTCCCCACCCCTTAGAATCAGCAGTAGAAAAGAGAGATGTATCTTTGCAACTTGTCTTTTGTCTTCAGTCCAGGTCTTAGATTTCTTTTTCCTCCTAAAAAAGCGACAAATGTATCTTTACACTAAAGTGGCGGCAGCTCACATGTACCTACCTGAGCTAGCCGTGCAGTGGGCAGCTCAGGTCCTGTTACCAATGTGGCTGTGTCCGCATGAGCTCAGCACCAGCTGCAGAAACCATCTATGCAGCTAAGGGAGAACTTGGCCAAGTAGCCACAACAGTACCAAACTCAGTGTAATCTATATGGATGGCAGTAAAAAGCTGGCTCCAATATGTCTGCAAACACTGTCATTAGCCTACCTTTGATAAGGCTTTGAAAACGTCCAGAGATTTTGGGTGAAAGGTGCTGCATCAGCACAAAAGCATTCCCACAGCAGTAAACACACTTGGCTGGACCACTGCTTTTTCTTGAGCTCTGATTTGCTTCAAGTAAATACAGTCATTTATTGCATGTTTCACCTTCTTGTGGAACATCTGCTGCCTGTGAGGAGCCAAATAGCAGACAGACTCTCAATCCTCCCGAGATACCTCTGGCTAGCAGCACACATAGCTTTCCTCAGAGGCCAGCATGTCACTGAGCAGTTGGCTTACTATAAACCACCGCATGCTGTAGGTGTTTCCAGCTGCCTCACGCTGCATTTGTGTCACAACCCGCGTTCCTGAGTAGCTTGTGCAGTCTGAGCCATGCTTTATACCTACCCCGGGAGCAGTACATTTCTTATAAAGCAGTTCTTTCCATCCACAAAGCAGAAAATTAAGAGAAAATTCACCGGCTCTTGAGGGAAGGCCAGGAGTAGAGTGTGAAAGTAGGGTGATCGAGTGCTAGTAACACTGCTCAGCTTATTAGGGGAACATCTCTTCAGGCACAGGGAAGGACATGAAGAAAATAAATAGAGGAAAACCACAAGGACAAGGGTAAAGTCAGAGGATGCTGGATGGTCAAGATGCACACAATGAACAAAATGCAAATGCTGGCTGAAAACACACTGAGGAATTTAAATTTCATGCAAAACATAGCGAGCCAATGAAAACATTCAAAGGCAAACGTAGATATGACAGGAGCCAAAGGAATTTTTGCTGTAGGGCTGTCAGTAGACTGAATGGAAAGTAAAGCAAGCAGGACTGCAGCAGGCTGTCGCAATTTGTCTGCAAGAAGCCCAATCTGGGTCAGGCTGCTGACCATGGAGGAGGCAGTGCTAGAGATGAGGTCTGACAGCATCACGAGGTTGTGAAAAAGGGAGAAGCTGGAGCAACCTTTGAGTGACATGAGGAAGATGTAGCACAAATTGCCTCTCCAAAATATGGAATAGGTGAAGGCAATGGCCAGATTCTGTACAACATACTTTAGGAAAAGGTGAGCCAGACTCTTACCAATTTAGAGGTCTGTAGAATCTTTCACTGTCTGCAAAGGAGCTGCTCCTAGTTTACACCACCTTAAACCCTGTCCCACTCTGTACTCAGTGTTACTCATCTCAGTTGTAATGGCTTCGACCAAGAGGATAAAGTCATGCTAATACAGCCAAGAATTCCTCAGTGCTCCCTCCACCCTGAGGAAAGATTTGGATATCACAAATGGATAATGACAGATGGTGGCACAGAGACCCATGTTCAACTAGTCAATGCCCAGCAGCTGAGGCTTTCCCTTCTTATCTGAGAAGGCAGGCTCACGTCTGCTCCCCCTGGTTCAGTTTTTGAAAGTTTGAGGAAAAAGACTTGATTTGGGTTGTTTGGTTGCTTGGTTTTGTGTTTTGTTGTTGTGTTTTCTTTGCTGTTGTTTTAAATCTTTAGCCAAGCAATTTTGTTTTATATTAACATGTTGTGTTTTTCTGGCCTATCCAGTTTAATATAGATACAGATTTCTTCACCCCTCCACCTGACTATGTCAGGAAGCTTGCCCGGCTCTAAAATAGAACAGGGTACACTGTTTGAGGCTGAACAGTGGGAGCGGCTTTCAGAAGGGCAAGATACACCCCACTAGCCAAACAACAATATCTCATCTATGGGACAAGCAGGAGCTCCCCACCATCACTGGGCTACACACCTGTGGAGGCTCCTACCTCACATAAGGCCAGCTTCACTGGTGATGTTTGCCCCACGTAAGGCAGCAAATGATTCTTGCACCTGCACCTCATTGCCTGCAAAAACACAACCAGATCCAGGACTTGCGCTACCAAGATGAGCTCCAAGCAGAGCACACTTACAGAATCACAGAATGTCAGGGATTGAAAGGAACCTCGAAAGATCATCTAGTCCAATCCCCCTGCAGGAGCAGGAACACACAGATGAGGCTACACAAGAATGTGTCCAGGCGGGTTTTGAATGTCTCCAGAGAAGGAGACTCCACAACCCCCCTTGGCAGCCTGTTCCAGTGTTCTGTCACCCCCTTTGAGAAGAAGTTTCTTCTCCTATTTAAGTGAAACCTCTTGTGTTCCAGTTTGCACCCATTACCCCTTGTCAAACCATTGTTTGTCACTGAGAAAAGCCTGGCTCCATCCTTGTGACACTCACCCTTTATATAACTGTAAACATTAATGAGGTCACCCCTCAGTCTCCTCTTCTCCAAGCTAAAGAGACCCAGCTCCCTCAGCCTTTCCTCATAAGGGAGATGCTCCACTCCCTTAATCATCTTTGTGGCTCTGCACTGGACTCTCTCCAGCAGTTCCCTGTCCTTCAACTGAGGGGCCCAGAACTGGACACAATATTCCAGATGTGGTCTCACCAGGGCAGAGTAGAGGGGAAGGAGAACCTCTCTTGACCTACTAACCACCCTGCTTCTAATACACCCCAGAATGCCATTGGCCTTCCTCGCCAAAAGGGCACAGTGCTGGCTCATGGTCATGTTGCTGTCCACCAGGACCCCAGGTTCCTTTCCCCTACACGGCTCTCTAATAGGTCCTTCCCCAACTTATACTGGAACCTGGGGTTGTTCCTGCCCAGATGTAAGACTCTACACTTGCCCTTGTTATATTTCATTAAACTTTTCCCTGCCCAACTCTCCAACCTGTCCAGGTCTCACTGGATGGCAGCACAGCCTTCTGGCGTGTCAGCCACTCCTCCCAGCTTGGTGTCATCAGCAAACTTGCTGATAGTACACTCTATTCCCTCGTCCAAATCATTGATGAATGTATTTAATAATACTGGCCCCAGTACTGACCCTTGAGGCACTGCACTAGATACAGGCCTCCAACTAGACTCTGCCCCATTGACCATGACGCTCTGGCTTCTTTCCTTCAGCCAGTTCACAGTCCACCTCACTACCCGATTGTCCAGACCACACTTCCTCGGTTTAGCTGTTAGGATGCTGTGGGAGACTGTCAAATGCTTTACTGAAATCAAGATAGACCACATCCACCGCTCTGCCATCATCCATCCACCTGATTATGTCCTCATAAAAGGCTATGAGGTTGGTCAAGCACGACTTCCCCTTGGTGAAGCCATTTTGACTGCCCCTAATGACCCTCTTATCCTTGATATGCCTTGAGATGGCACCAAGGATAAGATGTTCCATCACTTTCCCAGGGTTGGAGGTGAGGCTGACCCATCTATAGTTACCTGGGTCCTCCTTGTCCTTTTTGAAGACTAGTGACATTTGCTTTCCTCCAGTCCTCAAGCATCTCTCCCATTTCCCAAGACTTGTCAAAGGTGATGGAGAGTGACCTAGCAATGACCTCAGCCAGCTCCCTCAGCACCCACGGGTGCATCCCATCTGGACCCATGGATTTATGGATGTCCAGATTGCTTAATTGTTCCCTAATGTGTGGAAGAACGTGCAGAACTGTGACTGTGGTTACAGAGAAACTAAAGACTTTATATTCCCACAGGTTCAAGACAAAGCATTTATTCCTTATAACAAGCAGTATTCAGGGACTGACTTATTTTGAGAGTCGCCATCTCTTTGGATAAGCACATCACATGAAGTGTGAACAGGAAGCCAGAAGTGTGGGCAGAAAGAAACTGTGGCCAGCAACTGTGGTCACTCATGTAGTCTGTACAAGTCTGGTGCATTGATAAACGTATAAAAGTGACAACAGCTTTTGGAGGAGAGAATTGGAGAAGATGGCCCAAAGGCAGGTAAGGTGATCTTGCCATTTGTACACTCTACAGGCACATGGGAGACTACCAGGGACTAAAACTTGGATCCTTTGCATCCCTGTTAGTGCTGTAAACAGCTAACTATTGGCTAGTTTTGGGGAGGGAACACTCATTCACCTATCTTCGCACAACAAAACCTTCAAAAGGTTTGTTTCCATCCCTGTGTAAAGAAAGGAACATCATTTTAAATCTCAGAATTTCAAGGAACTGAACAATTGTTTACGACACATGTTTGTAAAGAAAATAGTCCAGTTGCGTCAAAGTACATAATTTACCCTTGCAGTACAAAGGTAAAGAGCCTTCAAACTAGACTGTTGACCTAAGGGCCAACGAGGGCTACATTTTAACCTTGCATTCAGAAACATCTTGACCATAACTATAAGGAGGCCCACTTGCCCCATCTACTGGTCAATAGGAAGACTCAATTTACACTACAATTAAAAGCAGCACTACTAAAGGGCCCAACTCAGCTGAATTCTCAGGTTCTCATTTCTAACTTTAAACAGATGTGTAAAAGACATTGACAGTAGCATTTCAGTAAGCACATAAGTGCTCTACAAAACTGGAGCCTAAGGCTGATTGTTTACCATGGCAGGAATAGGGTAATGACTTCTTTCACTCTGAAAGTGCATTCATTTCAAAGAAAATACTAGGACAGCCTGCTCAGTAACACTGGCTTGTTAACCATGACAAATTAAATAAATATGCCGTCTTTTGTTCTGAAGTGGTTTAAGGTCATTTAATACCATAAAATAGCAGCCTACAGAACCCTTGTCACATATGCATTGCAGTTCGGTAAGGTCATTGCAATGTTACCATGGCTTCTCAGAGCTTTTTTTAGAAGTACTTCTTTACTAAATAGCAAGTCAAATTCCCTAAAGGCCTGTTGACCTTGTATTTTCCATCACTGTATGCAATGCATCCATCTCTCTGAAGTGGCTCTGTTCCTTCAGGGAGCAGGCTTGAATCTGGAGTGAAAATGTGAAGTCTGGGTTGACTTGAAGAGGCCTTTCACCCTACCCCACAGAGAAAGACTTGTCAATGTCTCACTTTGAGCACATCCCTCACTCTCATCCACGTTCTTTGAGGACAGCACCTCTCTTCATACTGTAACATCCCTCTGCTGCATGACTTCCACGCTGGTTGCAGGTCTGATCAGATGTGCCTAGAGAGAAGCAAGCTGCAGCCAACAGAAAGGCCACCAAAAAGCCCAGCAGCAAGCTGCCCTCCAGAAAACCCAACACATCTGCAAGCTGATTTACCATGAGATCTTACACACAGCCATGCTCTCCCCACCTGAGTCCAGCATGCCTATGACACTTTGCTTAGGCAAACTGGCATATTCGGTATGCAAGTAACTACACTTAATGCGTGACATCCAAGTCAGTTTGGGGGTTGAACTAGATGACCTTTGAAGATCCCTTCCAACCCAAACTATTCTATTATTCTAAGTTTCCTGCTCAAAGGACTGACGTGTCTTGAAAAGCCTAAGCGGAGATGGGAATAAACTATCAGCATGTCTATCCAGGCCCAAGCATGAAAGTTCACAGAGGAATTATTGTCACAGCCACATCAGAGAATGATGAACCTTCATATTCAGAAAACAGAGCCCAACACTGTCTTCAGACAGCAAGGCACAAGTGTGACCATCTGTCTTAAGAAGTTACCTGGCAAACTGTGAGAATAAACCAGAAGAGATGGAGGAGGAGGAACAGCAAACCCACTGAGGCTCATTCATCTCAGGTGATAAACCTGAGAAGCAATTATGACTACTTTAAAAATATATCATTTCTATAACAGGCACAGAAAGAAATAATTGGCAGCAGATTTAGAACTCCTGGTATACAAAGTGATATGTAGTCCATGAGAGTTCATAAAGCACATGCACTACTCCAAAGATCATCTTAAAAGGTTTGCTTATCCTCCTCACAGAAATATATTTTGGGCTGAGTTATTTGTCTTAAGGATATGGTCAAATGTTTCTGAAATCACTAGAGTCCAAGATTATATAACAGAAAAAGCAATGATTGTGTCTTGGAGCAAATGCTTGCACAGCCTCATAACTGTGCTGAAAGCTGAGATCCAGCATTTCTAGATGATGTCCCTAGAGCAGTCACAAAAACGGCCAAGAGATTTCTCAGATGAAGCACGTAACAGCCAACACCTCAGTTACCCAGAGACCGGGGTAGAAGAAACACTGTCAGTGTCCAGAAGTGTCTGCAAGGAAAGTCCACTGAAGAAAGGCTGTGAGGGCTCCCTCTCCGAGTCCTCTGAGCATCACAAGCCTGCCAGGAGATCCCCTGCAGGCACACAACCTGCTCCAATACTTGTGCTAGGCAGCGGGGGAAGCCAACAGGTGCCACCCAGGACGGTGCAGAGAGGTGAACCACAGGCAGTGTGAGCTGCTTCCTCACGGGCCGGTGCTTTGGGAGCCCTGCACCTCAGCACGTCTGGCTCCCTCAGTAATTCCTCAGTTGTGTGGGACCAGTAGCACAACTTAAGAGAGTTCCAAGTTAGGGAAAAGGGGCCAGAATTTACACCTGAGGAAACATGTGCCAACTGTGCCTGAGCTCGTGAATTCATGCACAATTTCTGCACATGAAGACCCACCCAGAGAAATGTATGTGCCAGCAGCTCAGGCTTCCTCCCTCCTGTGAGGAAGAACAGCACTGAGCTCCCCAAGCAGCCACTCCCCGAGCAAAAGCTTCAACCCTGTTGCACTTTGGGGACCCACTAAACCCAGCCGGTTTGAGTGGAAGCTGCTGGAAGAGGAGCCATAACAGGTAGTTGTGAAGGAGGCAACCCTGCTGAAGAAAGACACTGAAAGGATGCCGGCATAGTTCTACTAGCTACAGAATAGTATCGGTCTCAAAAGCAGCATCCACAGAAAAGGGTCAGACTTCATCAGTTCTCTAGTCCCTCACAGCAGACACCTTTAACAGGCTAAGATAGGCTGGGAAAACCCACTACATTCCCTATATGAGGCCGGATTCAGACATCTGACTTATATCATGGGCCCAAAGCTTATTATGTAAATCTGAACTGATAAATAATCCAGAAACTGGCAAAAGCAAATGTTTGGAGAAAGCTTTGAATATAAACCAGACTTGAACTGAAAGCTACAACCACGACTGCAGATAAATCATTCAGTCTTTCTGTTGCCATCAATGTACATGAGACAATCCTCACCGCCTAACTCCCCAATCTCCGCCCTGTTATCCATGTTCAGAAACAATCTTCAAATGCAATTTGCATGGCACTCAACAGATTGAAGCCTTTTCTTTTAAACAAGGTGAATCAAACATTCTCGTTCCTAGTTGTGAATAATTCTATAATTCATTATTATAGTTACATGCAATACCTTTGAGGGGCAAAATCTAGCACTATTATTCTCTGAAATGATTTATTTTCTTGGTCACATAACAGAATTGAATGCAATTTTTCTTCTCTTTTACCTTTTTCCTGGGAAAAAAAGTTTGCATTCTTCATCTGTGATCACTCAGGCTACTGGTTAGTGGGGTTTTTTTAAATAATAATGCACGAGAAGAGTAGAAACACAGGGTTCCCTAGAGACTGAACCATGGTTTTATATCAAACAGCAATGTGCTTTCACTGGAAAATAAACAGTACAGAAAATACTAAACCAGAAGTTTCATTTTGCATTCGGACACTTAGGAGTAGGCAATTATCCAGCTGATTAGTCTCTGTTTTGGGGGTTCTTCTGGGATCCAGGAATAACAATACTTTTAGTCACAGATATTGTAAAATTCGGAACAAAAGAATAGGCAAAGCAACTAGAATATCACTTCTTGCTAGCACCACAAGCATTAAGAATATTCTTAAACATGCCACTCACCAAGAAACAAACATCAGAAGGAGCTGGAAACCACAGCTTTGCCACCACTCCACTTTGATACTGTTGCTTTCCACCTCCTTGCAGAAGTCCGGCAGCACCTTTCCGAGCACCACCTGCGCCAGGGCACACTGTAACGTCCCACGGGATCAGCCAGCTCGCTCTGACATAGAGCTAGGCTCAGGTGCTGGAATCAGCCCAGGGGCAGAGGCCCAGCTGGCAAATCTAAAATGACTTCCAGCCCAAGGGAAATGTGAGAGGAGTGTTCAGAAAGAGCTTGTGTAGAGGGCTTCCAAATGGTAGTACCCCTCCTCCACAGAAACAGGAGTACCGCCTAGGCTGAAGATCAATAGACAGTTTGGACTGTTTGAGGTGTGCTGCAGGGATGGTTCTCTTCTTGTCCTGGACTGGGCTGAGCAGCCACCATCCGTTTGCTTATGAGTAAAAGGAGTTTGCACAAATGTGACTACAGCTCTTGCTTTGCTGCATGGAGAGAGGTGTGATTACCACTTGTGCCCCACTGCACAGCTGCCTTCCAGCTGCCAAAGCCATCCTCCCAGCGAGGCTTCAAAAGGGAGCACAGCTGGCCATTTTTCCCAGAAGTAGCTCCTCACCCCTCCTGGCAGTGCAAAGCCCGTTCCAGTCATACTCACACCAAGCAGTAACTGCTGGGTACCATCCCCTCACCTGGGGTGGGAAAAGCAAATACAGAGCTGTAGCTCTTCTGTGTACTATGGACACATAATGAGTGTCTTCACTGGCCAGGCCTCTACTCAGATAAAGACTGAGACTTCACCATGACCCTCCACATCCCTAAAAACACTTGCAGGCTGAATGGAGCCTCCTGGCAAGACAGGCTAAATCCAGTCAACAGCAAATGTTCCTGCCCATGGAATGTCTTGGGTCCTTTCCTACACATAATTTCTCTCCAGAAACTCCTGTCACTTCCTACAACAGCCAACATATGGAGCAATAGTAATTCCGCAGATACCCAGCCTCTGCAAATTTAAGTGGATGTGGCCCTTCCTTGGATACATTATATGAAGTATTACTGTGAAGTTTTCTGTGATGATACAAGATGGCAAATCCATTAGAATTATGAGGAAGCCTTTCAACATAACAGCAGGCATTCAACTCAGACACACTCATATGAAGCGAACCATAAAAAAAATAGACACAGATAGTTTTAATATACAGATAGTTTCAAGGGTTCTCTTCTGCCATGTTTCTGAGAAAGAAGTTTAATGGTAACAGGATATGCAACACATTAATTAACACAAGAGAACAGAGGGTACAACTTCTGTTCCCACCCAGGTAATATGAGCCAAGCAGACACAAATATTACCATAGTGCTTGTATGCAGTAGAGGTAATATTTCATAAGCTGTTTCGTACACAAAGAAGGCTATACACCCAGAACATGGTCTTGAAAATACCAGAAGATATTTCACATAGCTGGAATCTGAGAATCCCACTAGGGATCTGTTTCAGGACAAACAGACCATAAGTGAAGAAGGTCCCTATACCATAAGTAGGAACTACAATATTTCCCTTGATTTATCTCCAAACCTGGAGGAGACACAAAATTACTGAATCCTGAAAGAATTAAATTGTAAGGATCCTCATACCTGTTATAGATATTTGCCCCAAGAGCCAGGTTCCTGGCTACCAGAACACCCACCATGGACACTTCTACTATTGGAGCTGTCTGCAAACGTATATAGGAAAAATAATCTAGAGGATGAGGAATATTCCACGGATTTAGGGCTAGAATTAGAACCTGGGCTTGAAGATTCATAATAGTCTCAACAGGGAGTAGCATGCAAACTTATTTTATCTTGGAACACAGAAAATAACAGGAACAAAGTATCTTTCACTCTTCTGTGACTTAGAGATGATCAGAACTATGCCTAGAACATGCCACCATAGGAAGATTCCTCGAAAAGGGTGGGATGAAATGACTGACTGTAAATAGCGCTGGAAATTAGATAAAGCCATCTTTAGAATTTCTAGGATGCAACAGAGCATACAGATCATATTCCAGATAGCTCCCAAAAGATGTGACAGTTCACAAACGAACCATGAGGAGCCATCAGTATGATTCCACTAAAACCATTAGCAAAATTGAAATATTACATTTTTACCTTTATCTGTGTCTCTTCTGTGATTCCAAAGAATTGAAGCAAAGGGAAAATCCTTATCTTCTTGGAAACACTCATTATCTGGATGTCATGCCTGCCTTGTCTGGAGCCTCAGTGTTGTGCACCCAATGACCTGTAGAAACCAGAAACATGTATAAATTCCTTTGGACCCCCTGAATAATTTTGTTAATGAGTGTAGATATGACAATTCACTTAATAACATTTTGTAAATAAGCTTGCTAACTGCCCTTACTCTTCTGCAAGTTTGATGAGTAATGTTTTTTCTGACTAAATAAAGCCAGCCTTGTGTTCCTGCAGTATGTTTACAGCAATTTCCTATTAGCCAGGGCTGGTTCTTAGGAGCCAATTATTGGTGACACAGAGACAGGATGAATATAAACTTCTGAGCTTTTGAAAAGAACCAACAGCAGCAAACATCTCTCCTTTCTGCCTGGGCTAGAGATGCATGTTGCTCTCATGATGTTTAGGTACAGATCTGGTTTAGACCCAGTTGTTCAGTTTATATGCATTATGATGCATCTAGACAGAAAGGGTATGAGGATGTCTGGGTACTTCTGAGACTTCTTTTGGAAAACATCAATCTAGCTGTTATTCTTTCCAGAAGAGCACACAAAAATCATGGCAAACTCTGAAGTAATGAAAAGTGGGGACACAAATGGAAATCTCCAAAGTAGAACATCAGAGTATTCATCTTCCTACTGAAGCAGGTAAACAGCTTGTCAACATGACAAAAACTCAGAGATAGATTCCATCTGGATGTTAGCAAAGCATTTGGAACGATATCATGTGGGAAACAATTAGTAGCTGCAAGAATTGTAAAGCAAGTATGGAAGTCACTACAGAGGAAATGACCAACAGGAAATCATTGGCCTGAAGAGATTTTATTGGTGGTGTTGCGCAAAGAACTGTCCTGGGACACATTTAACGTAATTGCCTGGCACTAAATAGCAGTATACTAAATAAATGTTTTGTTTAAACAAATTGGGAGGCAATGTAAGTGCACAAGACTAGCTGGAATGGTAGCTACGGGACAACATTTAACTGCGCTAAGTGCAATAGGGAAAAAATAACAAGAGTTTTTGCTACAAACAAAAAGCTTGTCTGCTGAAAAACAGCTAGGAGAAATTCTGACACCTATTATTAGGATTGCTAGAGTTCATGTATGGGAATGCCTCCCTTAGATCCTCACATCTCCTTCCAGGGTCCTTCAGTGAGTGCTGCCTCTGACATCACTGCTTTGATCCAGAAGCACAGAGAGGTAGGCAGGGAGCAGGCAGCAGAGGCCACAAAATCACATAACCCATATTAAAAACACACAGAAAATGCAGGGAGAAGTAATACCCCATAACTTCTTAATGTGGGACATGGAATTTTGGACTGAACTATGAGAAATTCTTTGTTAGGTGGGACAACCAGCAAGCCTGTGTTAGTCACACACAGGATGACTGTAAGAAGGACAGGGGAATGGAGCTCATTTCAGAAGAAGCTACAAGCAGGCAGTGAAGATTCTGTTACTAAGATCACCTGCATTCCAGGCTTCAGAGGGCTCCTGATGGTGCTCTTCAGCCAGTAATGGCACGAGTTGGAGTTCTTGTTCTTATCTGTAGATGGGAGGAGATCTGGATCTACAGCTGGCCTGCTACAATCCCTGGCACCCCAAAGGTCACAGATCATAGACTGGGGAGCAAATGCTTCTGCTTAATATCCACAGTGGTTTCTCTTCATCCAGCGTACAAGAATAAATACATTCCTATACTGTGCCTGAGCCATCCATTTTGGGAGTGAATGGGTGGCTGAGGAGAAGGACTACTATGGGAATTTCTGCTGAAGTAATTAATCTCTGCCCTGATTAGTATTGCTGAAAGTCACTGCACTGGATTACAGGAAGAAGCTGATAGCAAAGGAGGCACCTTTTCCTATGATCTGAAAGGTACTTTTCAACATGAGGCCACTTCCAACTCAAGTTATTCTATTATTTCTGACCTCTCAAGGTAGGCTAGAACAAAGGATAGTTTTATCATTTCTCCTTAGATATCTCTTCTCATTGTAAGCTCCTTGACTACAAACTTTCTTTAGAAAAGTCTGCCTCCGGTCTGCTGGGGAGGAAAGAGGTATCCCAGTTTGTTCTGTGAGCAGCAGAGCCCATTCAGGCTGTATTCCAACAGATTTGCACCCTGCGTCCCTCATGCTCCTGCCCATTCGACTGAGCAGTATGTCTTGTCTCCTCTTCATATCCACCGCCCTGCCTCCAAGGTATTTCTCAACTCTTTTCCCTGCAGCACCTCCAGTTCTTCCTCACCTCCTTTAACTGCCACCTGGCTTCCTCTGCTCAGTGCTTGTGCCTCTGTTGGAAGACTTTCAGCTACTTTTTTTTTCACATGCAAAGGTCGGAAGGGGGAACTCATTGTTACAGAAGACAAGGGAAGTGGCAAGTCAAAATACTGAAAATTGCTGAGTCTTGTAAAATTCCACCTGAGCCACTAGCAAAAGCTGACCAATTTTCTGTCTTTTTCTATGTAACTGTAGTAACATTCGCATTGGGTTGCATTTCAGCTTACATGCAGAAGTTTATACTCAGATTTGGAGATCTTCTAAAAAAATATTTGTATTGTGAAAACCAGGTGAGTTTTGACTCCCCAAATATAAAATTTCCAGAGCATAATACTTCAGCAGTATAAAGTTCTGGGAAATTTTAGAAGTTGTTTCCTTTTGGAAAATATTCTTAATAACATTTAAAGTTCTTGGAACTAAAATATCTGAATCCTACACAAATCCAGACCTATTTTTCCTGACCATGAAGAAAATTTCTCAGACAAGAATCAAAAATGTTTTCTACAGCATCAAAAAACCCGCAGCCCGTATTCACCTTCATCATGCCTCGCAAGGAAGGGGAGTACTATTATTGCTATTTTACATATGGAACTGAAGCTCAACTGCTAAATTACTTACCTGCTGCCAGACAAAAGCATGGTGGAACAGGGAACTGTCTACAACAGTCCTAATTGCCAAGACAGCATCTTAAACACTGCACCATTTTTCTTGCAAGGCCACCCAGTCTGCACTATGCACAAATAACACCTCAGATCATAGGTTAATATGTGAAAAAGAAAGCTTTATTATGCTTTGACCTGCACTTTGCTTTTTGCTCTCTCCTGTTATACATTGTCCACATGGAAACAGTGTATATTCTGCAGCACTTTCTCAGAAGCTGGAAAATCATTTCCTTCCACTAGCAAACACACTATTTAGGCCGTGTGGCACCACAAAAAAAGCCAGTGTAGCTTTTCATTTACTGCTGTGTCTGCATGTTAATGTGAAGAAGGTCAGTAAGAGTGTACACAATACTGAGAAAATGAGTAGTTAATTATTGCTAGACTACAAGAAGGGAAAATACATTATTTATTTTGGTTTAGAAAACTGCAAATCACGAGAACTCCTCCTTTTCCTGGACTGTTTTTTGTGGGAAGGGCGTATGTACAGTAACATTTGTGACAACCAGTTGAAGCTATTCAGTGTGCTTTGAGCATTAGAGAAAAAAATCCCCTCATCAGTGGGAATCACATTTTTCATGCTCACGTGTATAATCTGGCAACTTGCCAATACCTTTTGCCATACTTACTCCTCCTAAAGTGTTTGTGCTTGAGGGTTTCACTGCATTACCAACAGACTATTATGTTTCAAAACTAAGCTGCATTTAGACCAAAATGCCAGATTTGCTCTTCATGGTACAAGTTTTAATAATTTCAAAACTTACCAGCATACAACAGGCCTAAACTTAGTACAACCAGATCCTTCTGTTGTGATGACAAAGCACCATTGAAAACTTTTCTCCAGTCCTCCAAAGGCTGAAGTTGTATTTGCTGTTCATACTCTAGCTAGAATAAATAAGTAAAATGCACTCATATTACAGAATAGACATGATAACTGTTCTGAAAACATTTTAAGAAGGCATTTTCAGCAAATGTTTTGTCACAACCTTTCTATTGGAACCATCAAAACAGGTGGACCAAAACTAGCAAATTGGTTCCTTTGCAAAGGCAGACTAGTCCCTCCCAACTACTAATAATTATATAAAATCACGCATAATTGTAAACACGTGTAACATTTTTGTGTGATTATGTTGAAAAATAATAGTTGCTGCAGGCTACAGAAGTAGCAAAAGCTCTTATTTCCAGAGCAAGATAGGGAAAGAGTCCTGGGGAGCACAATTTGCCATAGGAGAGGTTTATGTCCAGTGTCCATAAGCAGAACAAAGCATTGTCACAAGGCCCAGAAAGGCAGCTGCAGGAGCAGGACTTCCCACGTGAGTCTTGGGCAAGTCTCCAGGTAACTGGAAAATGCCAAAGCAATCCCAGAAAATTTCAGTGTAAATTCTGCACAATTATTGCAGCATGTTCCTCGTTGACTTGACAGTTTTATGCAGACAGAATACCAAAGATCTGAGAAAGACATTCAGTATCCTAACACTTGAAAGACATGGTCAATCAAACCACTTTATTAGGTGGAACTCAGGAAGAGAGTATGTCTGAAAAAAAGAGCAAACATCCACTAACTTTATGAATAACACTCACTGCACATACATTCTTCATAACATATATGATCCTGCAATGGTCTTTAAAATGTTGTGTGCCATAATGAAGTGCTAAAAATAAATCAAGAAAAGAAGAGAGTATATTACAGTTAAATGTACATGCTGCACCTGTCCTCAAGAGTAATATTGGTTAGGTTATAGACAGTAACTATAGCTTATAAACTGTTTTTTTCTTTTGAAAACACATAGTTTATTCAGAACCTATTATGACGACAGACACCCAATTTGGGTAAAGTTTTTCAGTGGGGGCAATCCTTTACTCATCTGTTCTAATGATCATTATACTTACCATGAAAAAATGCTTTTTAAAAAAAGATTCTTTATCTGCTTTTCTACCCCAACATTTGGTGTTAACCTCCTGTATCAGGTGTACCAGTCAAGGTGCTGGCAGCGAGCAAGGTGGGCTGCAGCAGCTACCCCATGATGGCCCCAGACAGCTCCAGCTGGGTTCACAAAGGACCCACTGCAAGACACAGCTCAGCCCAGCAGCCAACTGGGTGGCACCTTTGTGAAAACACTGGACAAGCAGGGGAATGAAGGGGGGGAAAGTGAGGAACAGCAGTATGAACACCAAAGCCAGAAAATAAGGAAGGGGAGGAGGGGCTCCAGGCACCACCAGAGCAGATATTCCCCTGCAGCCCATGGAGAAAACCAAGTTGGAGCAGATATCCACACCGTGGCCCACACCGGAGCAGTTGGGTATGTCCTGAAGGAACTGCAGCTCATGAGGAACCCATACAGGAGCAGGGGAAAAGTGTGAGAAGGAAGGAGCAGAAGAAAAAAACTGTTACAAAGTGACCGTGATCCCCATCCACCCCTCATGGGACCAAGCAGAGAGGAAATACAGGACTCAGGAGTGAATTTGATCCTGGAAAACGAGAGCCAATGGGAAGGTGTTATTTTAATTTTTGGTTCTCATTATCCAAAACTATTTTAACTGGCAATAAACTACATTAATTTTCCCCAAGTTAAGTTTGTTTTGCCTCCAACAGTAACTGGTAAGCAATCTTCCTGCGTTTATCCAGATCCACATGCTTTGCCATGCTACTTTCTACCCCTGCTGAGCAGCAGGAGTGAGAGAGTGGCTGGGTGGGCACCTGGCCAAGGTTCATCAGTCACAACTACTTACAAAACAAAGAAAAAAAATACACATTGGTTTAAAAGGAAGCCATTTTAATGTACATATTTACACTCTGCACTGATTTTGCTCAGTATATACTTCTATCATGTTTTCATAATAAAATCACAAAAAGTAATTCTCAGACTACGGAGGAAACTGCAGCGGTCTGCATGACTTATTCTGTTCATAATTTATTCTATAACTGTTTACAGATTGACCACAAAAATAATTCCTCTTCCCTTTTCTCACGGAAATAAATATTTTATTTCACAACTCAAGAATCGTTGATCTCTCTAAGTTTGTGCACTATGCCCCAGCATCCTCTGTCAAAACTAGCATGTTTTTATCTCTTGGGATTCCAACCAGTAGTGTTTGTTGCTCCTCACGTGCCCACACAGCATATTCAGAATTCTTCTCCAGCGACCCCCAAAGACACTTCAATGAAAGAAGAAACAGCTGAAGAAGTCCATCTTCAGTTCTGCCTTGCAACACACTCAGCCGCCAACATTACTTTCTTCCAAATGGATCAGACCACACTTTTAACCCTACAAATCAGAGAATACCAATAGTTCATAACTAGACTGTTGAAGAATAATAATAATAATAATAATAATAGGTCTGCAACCCCAGCCTGTGTACAAAACAATGAAAGAACCTAATAATTTCTGTACTGAACTCACAACTTCACTTGAGCTTGCAAAAAATATTTAGAAAGACAACCTCATCTTGAACTTAAGCTTCAGATAATGGAAAAATCTATCACACCCATAAGTAAGGTGTTCTAATATTTTTAGAACAACCATCTAGAATTGCACCTTGCACTTGAACTTCTCTAGATTTCACTTTCAACTAGTGGATCTCATAACTTTTCATCAGCAGCTAAATTTAGATGAAAAAGTTACACTGAGGAGAACCAGCCATCAAGGATCTGCATCTTGGATAAATGAGCCAGTCCAGTCCTCTTTAATGTTTAATAAAAGGGCAGGTTTACCAGACTTCTATTTCACAATACCCTTTCTACTCCTCTTCAGCATTTCACCACTTTCCTGGAAAGTAAGGCCTGCAGTGACGATTTCACTGATATGTGTAGTACGGACAGGGCATTAATCCTGTTTGGTTTTCCCCTGCTGCTGATGTTAGGCTTTTCTAAAAACAGGAATACTTTACCCTTTAACATACTCAGATATGAACTGTTTCATCAAGATAAGGACTGTCATGTATTTAGACGAGAAGTGTCAACCCTGCATCATGAATAGCCAGTTTCATTATCTCTGAAACAATGGACTGTCAAGGATATTCTGCGATACTTTAATTTTATTCCCCTTGTATGCTTTTCTATGCCTTCTACCGGCAACAGCAGAGATCAAAAAGCTATTGGCACTGCATTCAAAATTTTCCTTTATGTGTAGTGGATTTCTGCCTTATCCCTCCACCTGTGAGGATTGAAGGTACTGACAAAGTGCTCATAAGTCGTGTTTCGGCTGAACTGTAAAGCAGTATTCCACAAAACAGGGTGAAATAGCATATTTTTTACAGCTGGAACCCAGCCCACACATGGCTCTTGTTTGCTCTGAGCTAGTTCAAAAGTTAATTTCCGGTGTGGAAACCAGCAGCTGTTTGAGAAACTGTGAATATAACAACTTATTTGGCCAGTTAAGTCAATTAAAAACAAGTTTTATTAAATTCATAATTTTCAAATGAAGAATTCGCCCAAAAAATATTTTCATAGTAAGTTTACTATATATGTATTATTTGAGTATATTATTCACTGTATTATTTAAATACATATAAATATTCAGGTCTAACTTCAAAAATATCTTTAAAACAATCAAGGCAAACACACGAATCAGGTATACCTGCAGGCTGAATATCCTCTTGAACAATACCAGCTCGGTTTATTGACTGTTCTTTCTCTGGAAAGCAGAACAGAAAGGTCATTTCTGAAAAAAAAAAATAAAATACCAAATATCTTGACTGCACCCAATAAAATAATATTGAATATTTTATTCATTCTGGATGCTACACAGTAAAATTCTAGTAAGTATCCATCTACACAATGCAAATGTAGTACTTGCACTTCACTGAGAAACTAACAGCTAATCTGTTTTGAGATATTACAAACAATAAGACAGTCATCTTAAAGTAATGACTACTGTTTAATAAAAGATGCCAAAATACCTGCCACGATGCCATCACTTAAAGAAGGACAAGTACTTTTAGGAGCTATAACTCATACGCTCAACATAAAAGTCTTCAAAAGTTTTATTCCTTCTGGAATCAGTGATCCTTCACTTCCATCCCATTGGCCTGTCTCAGCCTTTTCTCTTTTGTTTGAAAGATTCAACCACTTCCAAGAAGAAAAATGGACACACTCTTGAGAGAAACTCAGAACTAAGCTCACCTTAAAACTGAAACTTTTCAGCATCCTATCCCACTGAGAATGCGCAGGCACTACATATTATTAGGCTGTCCAGGTACAAGCCTAATGCTGCTGGAGACTAACAGTATATCACAATAATTCTACTTGCAAGGGGGCAGGCACTAGAGGAAGATCCATATTCTCCAGTTCTGTTCACTGAGCATGGTAACTGCCATTCCATCCTTTCTAGCAGGCAAAATCTCAGGGTAGTGTCTAATTTCAAAGAAAAAAAATACAAAACCCAGACAGAGAAAACAGAATAAAATAGGGCAATGAATCAGACTTATTCTAGGACATGGAGGAGAACGATATTTAGTCTCAGATGGAGGCTAAGATTGGAAGAGAGGCAGAGATCAAAATGGGAGTCAATCTGCAAAGGCTGGGAACACAAGTGGGGTGAAAAGTGGGGTGAACAGAAAGAGCTGTTAACCGGTCAGGCGAAGAAACCAGTGCTGAGAAACAGCAGATGAGAAATACGGAGACAGGTCATGGTAGAGTCAATAGTGAGACTGGGGTGAGGCTTGGAAACAACCTGGAAAACAGGTAAGCCAAAAAAGGGACAATGAGGAGGAGCCAGTCTTGAAGAGAAGACAGCCCCTCACAGGATGGGGAAAGAGCTGATTCTCACAGTTCAGCAAAATCACAAAATCCACTGTGAAAATGCCCAATATCAATCCAAATAGCAGCTGTCAACCCACTGTTTTAATTAATCCAAGGAGAAGAGGTCTGTGCTGAAGATATCAAGGTTTCAACACTGCCAATAAACTATGCATTTCATACAAGGAAAAAACTTTTAAAGCTGCAGACAGGAAAATACAAGAAACATCAAGTCCACAAGCTGAGGTACTAAAAACCTATAAAATGATAACACTTCTGTGTGAAATAAGTCAAACCCCTGTGTGCACGATTTAAAGTACATATTAACAATTTGCTTACAAACAGTTTTTCCAAGTATCTTCCATTTTATTTGTTAAACTGCTAGGAATTCCACTGAAGATGTGAGACAATTGTGCAGAAAAGTCTTCTTCCTGAATGTATTGTGCCTAATTTGTGTAGAATTTGGAAAATACACATGAAAAACAAGACTGAAGAAGAAAAATATAGCATTTCATGTTTACATAGTTGAATGTCACCCCAGAGAACTAAAATCCATTCTTGCCTTTTGCCAGATTGCTGTGTGATGCTAATCTAAATGTTCAACTTCAGACCCAGCATCCCAAAATGCAGAAATACTGAGTATTTGCTGCAGCTGAAGCCAACGGGGGGTGTGACCTTCCAGAGAAATTCTGTTGTCATACAACTTAATAGACCGTACTCCAAAAAAATCAATCCTTTGTACCTCAAAGATTAAAATGTTTCCAGTCAACTACCACAACTGTGAAATTCCATGTCCTTGTCTAAAGTATTATGACAAGGAATGCTTGTGCTTCGCCCATATCACAGTGATGAACATCACGAAAATCACATAGGAAATTAATAAAGGTGAGATCAAAGGAGAGTTTGAGCAGTACACAATCAGTAAAGTTTAGAATCAGGTACTAAATAACAAGTGTAACCACTTGCTAATTGCACATCACCCGTGTTATGTGCTAAATGGAGATCAAAAAACCTCTAACCTGCCAGGGAACCTTTGTTTGTGTGATTCACAAGTACAAAAGAAGACACTGTCTGCTAGTTCTGTTCTTTCCTTAATGTTGAGTGACATTTCTAATATTATATTTTTGGAAAGTGCACCATAAGCAATAATTAGTTAAGAATAAGGCTTTTAAATGAGAACACAGAGTAAGAAACCTATCATTGTGGACAGTTTCCAACTTCACAAACATAGCTTCCTTCAATAAAAACTTGCTTGCAAGTTAAATTTTACTTCAGCTTTGATGTAAGGCTGACGTCCCCCCAATAAGAACAATAAATTTTTCACCCTTTTCCTTTTTTTCTTCCTCAAAATCTCTTCAGTTGTCTCAGTAAATTAACCACATGCTTCTTCAGGTTACCACCAACAGCTTACTTAGCTTTATAAAAGTTGAAGTGAGGGGATGAGACTGGCAACACCAGAACTTTTCCTCACTTCCTCAGGCAGTAATTAACAGAAGTTTACGAGTAACGGGTGCTCCCCCTACCACTCCCACAGCAGGGAGCACCCACCTGGAGCCTCCAAGGCTTCACACCTGAAGCTTCGGGTGCCTTCAGGTGCTCAAGAACTCCCTGATTACAGAGTCTGTCACAGCTTTTCTGTGTTTCTGGCAGGAAAGGTGGGTTTTCCTCAGCAGTCAGTTTCAGAGAAAGCTCTGCAGACTGAGACCACATTTAGAAAATCATCACTATCAGTAAAACACCTGTTACCATGTTTTAAGTTAAACTTTTCAATTGTGGCTGGAAAGCGCCTCCAACAACTTACAGAATCATAGAATGGTTTGGGTTGGAGGGGATCTTTAAAACTGATCTAGTCCAACCCCCTGCAATGAGCAGGGATGTCTGCAACCAGATCAAGTTGCTCAGAGCCCCGTCCAGCCTGGCCTTGAACACTTCCAGGGATGGGGCATCTACCACCCCTCTGGGAAACCTGTACCACTGTTTCACCACCCTCATTGTAAAAAAATTCTTCCTTATATCTAATCTAAATCTACCCTCTTTCAGTTTAAAGCCATTACCCCTTGTTCTATCACTACATGCCCTTATAAAAATCCCTCTCTGGCTTTCTTGGAGCCCCTTTGGGAATCAGCAGGCTGCTATAAGGTCTCCATGGAGCACTCTTCAGGCTGAACATCCCCAACTCTCTCAGCCTGTCCCCACAGCACGGGTGCTGCAGTCTTCTTGACACAACTTCTTACACCGCATCTAAATCCTCTCCATCGCTTCACAGAAGAGCTAGAGGTAGTTCTTAATCACCTGCCAGCCAATAACTTAAACCAAGAATGTGGTATTCTTGTGGGTTCTGTTATTATTTTTAAAGTATTTCCTGGGCGAGCAGAAGTTCTCCGGGGGTTCCTCGCCCGGCGGCAGCGCCAGCACAGCCGCGGCCCGGGAACGCCCGCCGGCACGCCCGCCGGCGCTCCCGCCGCAGCGCAGCCCCGCCCCGCCCCGGCAGGACTCACTGTACTCCTCGGGCAGCAGCAGCGGCCGGAAGTAGATGGGGTAAAACGCCGCTGCCACCACGGCCACGAAACCGCTGAAGATCCCGAGCGTGCGGGACAGTGCGGCCATCCCTGCCAGCGGCCACAACCCGGAAGCTATGTGACTCCCGCTTCCGGGACGCTCCGGAAGCGCAGCCCTGAGGCACCGGCCGATTCCGGCTTATCCCGGCAGGAGCGCGCGCAGCGCCCCCGCGCGGGCCGGCGGGGCAGAGCCCGGTGCCGTTACCCACCCGCCGCGCTCCCGGGTCCCGCCTGGCCAGGCGGTCGGCGGTACCTCCCGGGCAGCCCCGGCGCCCGCCGCGCCGCACCTGGCGTCTGTGAGAAGGCTCTGCCGCGCCCTACCGCCCTGAACCCGCCCCGCGGCCGCGCCGCGCTCGCCAGCGGAGCCGGGGAGCTGCCCCGGGCGGGGCCGCGCTGGCAGCGCAGGGCTGAGGCGTGAGGGTGGGGACGGGCACGGCCGAGCCCCGGGGCCGCGCAGCCGCCGGGACGGAGCACACCGCCCTGTGCCGGGGTCCCGCCCGGGGCGCCCCGCTCCCTGCGCTTCCTTTATTGGGGTGTGCGCGGCTTTGAAACGCCTCTCGGCGCGGCCGGGGGCTCAGCATCCCCGCGGGCCTCGGGTCCCGGCTGCTGCCCGGCCCGGCCCGGCCCCGCCGCGCACTCAGCTCCCCCCCGCACCTGTGGCGGTGCGGGGCCCGGCCCGGCCCGGGAGGCGGCCCCTCCTCCAGGAAGCCGGATCCGCCGCATCCTTGTCCCGACAGCGCTGGTCAGCGCCGCCGCCGCGGCAACATGTGGCCCCCGGCCGAGCGCCCCGCAGCGCCCCGCCGGCCCCCTCTGCTCCTGCTTCTCCTCCTCACGGTGAGTGCCGGTCGGCCCCGCACCTGACCCGCACCTGACCCGGCTCTGCCCGCCGCGGCGACGGCCCGGCTGTCCCCCGGTGAGCGCCGCGCTCCGCGGCGCTGCCCGCGGCTTCGCGGTGCAGCTCCGCGTTCGGCTGGGCCGGCGGGCTGCAGGTTACGAGCGCGGGGCGGACGGAGAGGCGCAGCCCCCGGGTGGTGCCGCAGCGGGTGTCCGGCGGAGGGCGGGGGGCCGGCCGTCCTGCGCTCGGGCCCGGGGCCGCCTTATCAGGCCTGGCCCGGCTTCCCTCTCTCCAGCCGCAGAGTTATGCTGCCTTATCGAGCGGGAACGTCCAGTCGTTAAATCAAAGAAGGTTTCGATCCAAGGTGACAAATGTCTGGGTTTGAAGGAATGGGGGTGCCTCTGACATGGTCCTACAGGTGCAGGCACGAGTGTGGTGCTGTATTGGCTTACAGAAACAGATACGTTTTGAGGGCGTCTATTCAACTACTTTTTCCTCTTTTACACTCCTAAATACAAACTCTGGACAAAGTCTTTGTATGCCTGTACAACGTTGATGCTGGTTGGGACCAGATCAACACCCTTTTTGACGTGTCTCCTTCTAACACATCTTAAAATCTAGCATGACGTGGCGGGCGTTCACAGGTAAAGGGCTACAGTTATCTTCAGGCTTTGTGCAAACAGGTGCAGCTTCATAGGGTTATGTGGAATTTCTGCAGCATTGAATTCAGGGAGGGTCCTGCTGAGATCTTATTCCAGTGAGTGAAAGAATGGTTTCTCATCATTTCTGTAATATTAGACTACTGAACATTTTTAGCTCCCTACCAGTTGTTGTGATTGCCTCCCCCAGTGATTTTTTTTATCCCACCATCTGACTTGGGATAACTCCTTCAGATTCAGAGGGTTTTAAGAAAAAGTTCAAGAAAAAGCTTTTGCGGCTGAGTTACCACACACAGTGAAACCTCTATGTCTTTCTTGTTCAACTCTGCCTAGTTTATGGTAACATTTTTAATCTAGTATAGCTGGCCTCTTTACTGTGCTGGAAAAACTTTTACATTTAAATCTCGTAATCACATTCATTGTGTAATCCTTTCATCCTCACTCTCTGTAGTCAGAGATTATGCACAATTAGCACTGCCTTGTCTGAGATAATAGGGAGGGAAGAACTAGAGTTCCTCACTGAGTAGGATCACTTAGATAACGAACTGTGCAGTGTGCTGTGTAGAGGCAACCCAGCGGTGACAGAGACTCGGCCATGGTCCAGAAGAGTTTACAGTCCATGATCTCTGCCATGGCTGGTTCGGTGTGGAGTTGCTCAGGGGTCTTTGCACTATTCTACTTACAGGATGAGCCTCCCAAAGAATTTGTTAGCTGTGTTGTAACAGCAGAACCAAACATGCTTTGCATACTTTTTGTAGCTTGTGTCTCAACTAATACCCAGGCACCAAAGAATACAAAGAAAAGTTTATTGAGTAACTCTGTGGGATCCATTTAGCAGAACAGGCACTAAGGGAAGGGCAATAAGACCTTATTTGACAGTAGCAATACGGCATGCTGAAGTGCTCTAGGAACATAATGGAGTTTAAGGCTGTGCCGCCATCCAGCAAGACCTGGACAGGCTGGAGAGTTGGGCAGGGAAAAAATTAATTAAATATAACAAGGGAAAGTGTAGAGTCTTGCATCTGGGTAGGAACAACCCCAGGTTCCAGTATAAGTTGGGGAAGGACCTATTAGAGAGCAGTGTATGGGAAAGGGACCTGGGGGTCCTGGTGAACAGCAGGGTGACCATGAGCCAGCACTGTGCCCTTGTGGCCAGGAAGGCCAGTGGCATCCTGGGGTGTATTTGAAGCGGGGGGTGGTTAGTAGGTCGAGAGAGGTTTTCCTTCCCCTCTACTCCGCCTTGGTGAGACCACATCTGGAATATTGTGTCCTGTTCTGGGCCCCTCAGTTCCAGAAGGACAGGGAACTGCTGGAGAGAGTCCAGCGCAGAGCCACAAAGATGATTAAGGGAGTGGAGCATCTCCCTTATGAGGAAAGGCAGAGGGAGCTGGGTCTCTTTAGCTTGGAGAAGAGGAGACTGAGGGGTGACCTCATTAATGTTTACAGATATATAAAGGGTGAGTGTCATGAGGATGGAGCCAGGCTCTTCTCAGTGACAACCAGTGGTTTGACAAGGGGTCATGGGTACAAACTGGAACACAAAAGGTTCCACTTAAATTTGAGAAGAAACTTCTTCATGGTGAGGGTGACAGAGCACTGGAACAGGCTGCCCAGGGAGGTTGTGGAGTCTCCTACTCTGGAGGCATTCAAGACCTGCCTGGACGCCTTCCTGTGTAACCTCATCTGGGTGTTCCTGCTCTGGCAGGAACTAGCCGATCTTTTGAGGTCATTTCCAATCCCTGACATTCTGTAATTCTGTGAGTTTGTTCTACAAGGAATTGGCTTTGGCTTGCAGAACTTACTACCTGGGGATCTCCACCACAAAAAGCAGCAGAATTTCTGCCATTTACTGAAAGTCAAATGGCCACATTCAGAAATCAGTATTAAAATTAAGGTGCTCATGTCAACTTTGATATCAGTATTTGTGCTTGTGTGTTATTGCGTGATGTGGTGGTAACTTTTCCAACAGACACCAGCCTCCTATTGCTATTCCTTTTTTAGCACCTTTGCTACACATCATTTTTACAATATCCATTTTATAGAATGGAAACGAGGCAGAGGGGAAGGCTGTTACTCTGAAGAAACTACCCATTGTAGAAAGCTTAGATACTGACATTGTGGAGTGTTTTGCTTTTTTATAGCATTTTATTTGTTCAAAGTGAATACTTTGGTGCTTACACACACATTTATGAGTGCTCAGCATCACCATATGTCTGGCTTCCTGTGTATCTTGTCAGACACAATAAGATAAAGAGTACTCAGTTGTTCTTGTGGAAAGTGGTTTAAGTGACAAGTTCAGGAACACCTAGCAACACTAAATAAATTTAATTATCTAGAGTTACCAAGCTGCTAAGCAAAGATATCCAGCTTTCTAATCTAAAAGTTCCTTCATTCAATTATGTTTTTCAGCTTCTAGTTCAAATAAAGTTAAGATTTTGGGGTAAATAGTCTCCTCTGTGCACAGCTTTCTTCCACATGCAACTCTAGAGCTCCTTTGTGCCTTTAAGGAGGCAGGGGTTTGGGGTAGAAACAGCATTTGGTCACATAGTTAAATCCAAAATCTTTATCTATAGAAACAAGGAAGTAGGATAGGTAAGCTTAGTTCTGACTTTTCCTAATGCTTACACCTTCACAGGTTTTGCTGGCTTGTTTTTTTTCGGTGTAGCTTTCAAGGAGTGTCAGGATGTTCTTAAGAAATAAAATGCAAATTAGTTCACCATTAGGAAGTTTCACTGATCCCTATATTGGACCAAGGGCAAAGTCTTGTCCTTGGTACACAGCACATAATTCCAATAACTCGAAACGTACTAAAGACTTGGCCAAAGCTTTTAAATATTTTGAGAATCGCTGTGAAAAAGCTGTCAATCCAAGATAAATTTCAGTTTGATTTGTTTAAGCAAAGTTAAAAGTCACCCAAGGCAGATCTTCTTATTTTAAGCAGTCTTAACGACCAGCTTCCCTGGTAATCATATGTGACAATTCTGAATATTTTAGATGGATCCAGGGACTTGGCAGAAGTGCTGTGCTGGTGGCTGCCCTCTGAACTGAGTAATCCTCAGTATCCTTGGCAGTGCATCAAGCTGGACACTGACTGCAGAGCAGAAAGAAAAGAAGCTTTTTGAAGCCTTAGGGACAAGAATTTCAGCACAGAGAATAATCCTGGTGTGTGTCTAAAGTATATTGTAAGGTATGTAGCTATAGAGAGCAAAAACTAAGCAAATACTGTTTGCTGGTCTTTCTGCTCAGATTTGTAAGTCTGTCTTCAGGACAGGAACATTTCTGGAATAAGCTCCTAAACTTTTTACAAACATGAATTAATTCTCAGGAAACTGTTGTGAGCTGACTTAGTAGTTATTCTGCTCTACCCGCATGAGATGAAACAAAATTAGCTAACTTTTTTAAAAGGTATGGAAACAGGCTGTGGCAGCACAAGTGAATGATACGATGACTAAATGACAGTACGTTTTAGTATATACTCTTTAGGCCTGATCCTAGGAGCGTCTGTAAACAGCATGACATGTAAGTCAGTATCTTAGGCGGGATTCCACTTGCGAAAGGGCTGAAGGATACACCCTGTAAATATGATTTGTTTATAGAAGCATGTGTAACTTTGATGTAGGGGGGTTGTTACCATTAAAACCTCGATCAAGCTCTCCAGTAACCCACCTGTACTTGCTGTGTGAAAGAATCCCAGTATTTTGGAGTTCGAGTATGGTGTATAAACCTTCTGCTTGTGCAGTGTTCTGTTATTGCTGTGAGTATATTATTAATCACATAAACTTAGACTCTCTGGTTAACATGTTTTGTGTTTTTTTCCAGAATTTTCTATCATCCTCTGGAAAGGAAACATTACGGACGACGCCAGTTACTCCACAGTTTGAAAAAAACATGAATTATGTGGACTTTATTCAGTTAAACATTTTAGAAAAGAAAGTTCTTAACAATTCTGAGGTTTCAGTTCAGTATTTATGTTCTAAGCCTTGTATCATTAATTTGGAAGCAGTAGCTTCCTCTGAGTTCAGGACTGGTGTACCAGTGTACAGAAGGAGGTGGAAGGATGAGAACAGCCTTTATATTAGTAGAACTCGACAAGTGCATTTGAAATTTCCAAGCATCATGGTTTACAGAGATGATTATATCATCAGAAACTCAATAATCGTGCACAGCGTGATATTATACGCATGGATTAGTCACAAATCAGTTAGCAGCTACGATGTTGAGCAGAATGAAGACTACCAGGATGCAGTTGCCAAGAATTACACTGTTTTGGAAGCAGTTCCACCATTTGAACGCCCATATAAGGACCACAAAGTTTGTCTTCAGTGGGGTGTTGACTACTTGTGGATGCTCCAGGCAGACAAGATACCTCAGTGTCCTCATGAAAGTGGTAGGTGTAATGTCACTTTTTTTCCCCAAGAAAACTAGTGGGACCCAAATAACATCTTTGGTAAGCTGTTAGAAAGTGCATAACTGTAGTAAATAGTAAAGGTTATCTAGATTTACTTGGCCAACATTGTTGAATACGTTGAATATGTAAGCTTCATAACTGTGGGGCTGGAGCTGGAAGTGACTGAAGTCATCATGTCTTTCAGAGCTGGTTTGTTTTATCCCAGCCAGCCTGGAGATTTGTAGCAGCATGGCCATCTATTTTCTGAGCGTATTCAAACAGCTTTATTTAAAACCCACTGATGTCAGTGGACATGATTCCTATGTCTTCAGAGAGAGTTGTTCAATTCTTTATTGCATTATTTCAGGGTCAGTACTGTGGTTCCTACATAGATAATTCTCACACGGGTAGTCTGTCTGATGGCCACACGCTCAGAAATGTGTGAATTCTTCATAGTGCAAAAAATTTTCTAGTACTTTTCTTTTTTTCTCTAAAAGCTATTATGGACAAGCACTTTTGCTTTAAAAATTAGTAGTTTTAAATAACGAAATTTGTCTTGCCAAACTTTAGAAATTACTGAAACCCACAATTCTGCTTTCTAGATTTTCTCAGAGTTCTTCTGATTCCTTTTGTTTCTGCCTATCGCTAGCTTTATGTCTGCTGACAATTTTTTTTGTCTTCAATATATATTCAAAGCAGAACCTAAAAGCAAAAAGGTTATTTTCTTCTAAAGGTTTCTCTTCTAGAAAATCCCATAACAGTATTTGTGTCATTTATTTTCACTACATTGACATGTAAATGCACTGAAGCTGAGCAGGAAAGCACTCATGTTGCTGCCTTCAGGGGCTTTATAAAATACTTGTTGGAGGGCATGTTATCTCTGACAACAATGTGAAACATCTTATGCATTATCTAATTGTATTATAGATGAAATAGGAGGAAATAACATTCAGATTATTTTTTAAAAATCAGCTTGTAACAAATGGCTTGGGGTTTTTTGGGCATGGGGTTGGGGTTTCTTTTGGTTTTGTGTGGTTTCTTGTTTGTTTTTCTAGAAAACTTGATTATATGTAATGGCCTTGAAGATCTTTTTCCTGTTTCTTAGCAGAGGCAGCATTATTAGATTTGTTACAGGATTATGCATATCAGTTAAGAACAGAATTGATATCTATCCATACATACAGTATAAGCTGGAAAGTTGAAAATGGAGAGCAAGTCCAAGAGTTGTGGAGTAATGTCACGTAGGCATAACCAAAGATAGGATGAGATTTTAAACAAAGAACATAAGTGAAGGTGTCTTTCTTACTAACTGCCCCTTGAAGTATCTTAGATTTAAATGAGTCTGTTCTTTCCCTGCTTCTAGTATCAGCTGGAAATTGAATTAATTTAACTTTTCGTGGGTTATTCAGTCCAAAACTGTAAAGTATTTAATAACAATGAGTGATCTTGTGTTTAGGGATTTATTGATGGTTTACCTTAATTTTTAATCTGTTGTGATTCAAATGTTTGACTGAACAAGTGTGAGCCAATTAATTAGTTATCAATGCTTGTTTTCTGACAGATTAAGAAAGATTGTATTTTGCAGATGGCGTCCAGATTCTCAACTTCATATACGCTTCCAGTGGGGAGAAAACAGGAATTGTGAAGAAATTTGAGCAATTTGAAAACAGAGAACTTGAGACAGTCAGACAACATCAGATTGATTATCCCATGTAAGTGTAGGTAAATAATTGAAGCATGTTATAATTGATTATCGAATACTATAGAACGTACTTAAACTCTTAGGCTACACCACAAATTAAAGAAACTCTGCCTACTAGTTTCAGAAGAGGCTTAAAAGGAAACTAGTTAGCTATTCCTTCTGTTTTTTCATTTCAGTTTTGGAGAGGATTAAGCTGAACTTCAGAAAGATGCTTATGATAGGTGTCAGTGCAGTGCTTTGTAAGGGGTACCAGTACTAGGTATAACTGAGCTGGCTAGGCACAGGTAGGAGGGTAAGTTAGCTGATACTTGCTGTCATCATCAGACTGCTGTCTCATGACTAGCTACCTTAAATACAGATCACATTTTAGCATTTGCAGACCAAGTGCAGAGTAGGGTTACTAGCAAGGGCAAGTAGTGTGGAGCAGCTTTTTCCCTATAAATTCATGCTCTAGTTTATTTTGTAGCTGACAAGCCCTTAGTGATAGTCCCCTGCCTTGATAAGTCTTCCAGCTTGAGCTTGTACTATTTTCTTCCACCCTCCCTATGTAAACTCTCCTAGTTGGAGAGGAGTAAAACCCCTTAGCCCCTGCTCACCATTCAGTTACAGAGGAATAAGTCTGGGAAGATCATCTTTCTCTACTCTTCTCCCCATTCCCCAAACTGTCACAACTCTTCAGTCATATTTTGCAACTTTAGAGGAAAAAGGATATATAGGGATATAAAAATATATCTCCCTTACAACAGATGCTGTTACCCCAGCAACATTATTACAAAAATAGGAAATGATCGCAGGAACTGGAACTTGCCAGCTGGTTTGTGTTTGGCCTGTGACCACAAGAAGAGTGCCAAAGAAGACTTGCCAGATAGCGCAGGTTGCATACAGACTACAGGCCCTCAAGCTGTAGATCTAAGTCATAGTTCCTGGCCGCTTCAGGCTGGGTGACAGCCTGGTTTGTACAGCCTGCTGCCCTTTGCTCACCAGCATGGTTGCGTTCTGCTTCTGGCACTGATGCACTGGTCGAGAGTACATGGCATGAATTTATGCAGCTCCTTACACAGTTCCACCCTCTCCTGTCTTTGGGTGATGCCTCCAGTGTTAATATAAAGCATTGCCTGTGTCTGGTGGTTGCATGACGGCCTGGAGTAGCTCTATTAAGAAGAGGAAACAAGTTTTCCTTCAGCTCTCTGTATGTGGTGGTGTTTCCCCACCGCGTGGAGAGGCCAGCAGAAACAGATGGATCTACCTGAAGTTACTCATTTGATTGCAGTTAGGGATTTGTAAAGAAAGATGACTGGGGGTGGACAACAGCGATATGAGGCAGTTACCAGTGGACAGCCTGCAGCAAGGACAGGCTGGGACTGTAAGGGACTGCTTATGCTGTACAGCATTCTGCAGCAATGGGGGGATGTGAAATGAGTCAGCATTGTCCCAAACTGTCCCAAGAAATTTGTCCAGAACAGTTATGTGCTCAAACTAGTGTTCAAGAATTAAATGGAGACTGCAGCATTTGATATATTGCCAGAGATGAAAGATGAAAAGAAAAGTACATAGGCAGTATTTTTGGAAGCACAGTCTTTGCCTGTAGGTGTTAACAATCAATATACAAGTGACCATGATTACAACCGTTCTGTCTCACCCACGTACTGTCTCTGGAGGATATGGTGTTATTAGCTATTTAAAGTGTAGACTCCATTGGGGAAAACTTCACTACCCTCACATCTTTTTTTAAGCAGGAGGGCAGGTGTCAGGCTTCCAGACCTATTTGGTTTAGTTTAGGAAAAGATACAAGATACTTTATGTTCAATGCCTTCTTGAGATAGAAGTAAGGCAAGCTGACCCCATTATAAAGTATTAAATATTGTCATTTTTTTCTTAATTATAGAAATATAAAACCCAGATAATATCTCCTTCTAAAAGTCACTAAGAAAAGAGGACTTCTTTATCAGAGATTATAGTAATCGTAATGCTTTGCTGGGTTGTACATTAGAAGTACAGTTTTCAAAAGCGTTCAGCATCGGCCTAATGGCTGTGGAAATGTTATGGAAATAAGTGCTCAAGTTTCTGTTAAGAGCACTGAAGTAGATTTAGTCTGGCACAGAGGAACTCCTTAGAATTAGATACTGTGGTATAAATTCTGCTTTTAGTGCCTCAGCCAGCTTTGTGCAGAAATTTCTAAGTAGATAGCATTGTCAGGTCGTCTTTGATGTTTTTTTTTTTTTTTTTAAATTATTATTTTCAACCACTCCATAGTTTGCACAGGCTCCACCTTTATTTATCCTATGATAGCCCAGTGACAGCTGTTCAGACCTATCTGTGCTACCTGGAGGCTGGATTAATTTTTAATTGTTTCTCCCAAGCACATTTTCACAGTTGGCATTTGGTACAGAAGAGACAGCTTAGTTTTCACTGGCTTCCACAATCAAGATTACAAGACCGTGCATTTGAGGGTTTTGTACTGCAGCCTGCATGCAGGAGGTTGGCTCCAGGTTGTCTCGGTCTTGTTTTCAGTTCCCTGTTGATGTAGGATCTGGCAGTTGCTCTGACCCACCGTTCTGGAATTGATTCAGATAACATTCCCTTAGTCTCCTCTCATGTTGTTACCACAAAAGTGCACAGTTAGAAGGAGATCACGAATCCAAGAGTCTTAAGTGCTGTTGCTCTGAAGGTTTGCACTGCACAGGATGTGCTCTGTTCTGAATATTACATGTGTGAAACAGGTTTGCTAAATAAAAGTGAAATGCATGCTTTTCAAATTATTTAGGGAGATTTCTCATCAGGACTGTATTTTTTGTTGATCTTTGCTCATGCAGGTTCACCGTTTCGATCTGGCTGTATTTACTCCATTACTGTGAAAAGGATCTGTGTGGAATACTCTATTTTATTGATCCGAAAGAAATGTACAGTACTCCTGCTGTATTTCTAAATGAGGAAGGTAAGGGATATTACCAACCCCCCTTCAGAAGGGGTGTATTATAGTCTTTATAGATCTGTGCTTACTAATAACATTTGTATTATCAGACCTATTTTGTGAAACTGATCCCTTGCAAAATGCTGCTTTTTGACTATACTGTCTCAATAGGAAAGTAGCTACTAAATTAATAGGGTAAAACTGAGAAGTAGTTGCGTACCATCTAGTCCTGGGTAACTTCAGAAAATGTTGTCTTTGTCAGGAGAATACACTGAATCTTACAGGTCAGGAACATACACTGGGATTAAACAATCTTATCTCAAGGAAGAGCCTTTGTTATTATTTAAGTATTACTTTAATATTGTTCTCAATTCTTTTATGCACACTACATCAAAATTTTTGTAAATTTGAAATAGCCTCAGAAAAAGTCCCAATGATTCGAGGTCTTGCCTGTATTGCAGTGTTGAAGAAGCATTGTCTATTTCCATGATCCAAAAAAAAAGTTAAGAGGTAGCACTTAGTCTGGCAACACTTGCAGTGGAAGGACATTCCTGCTAGAAGACGGCTCTTCAGCCTCAGATAGAGAATGAAATTCAGCAGCTGGAGGCTGGCTGGCAGGCTCACAGAGGAAATAAGTGCAGACCTGGCTTTCTCACAAGACATGACGTCTTTTCCCCTTCTTTGCAAGTTTTACAACTAAGCTTTTCCTCTCTGTTATTTTTACTATTTCTATTTTCTGTGTTTTGTAACCAGTCTAAGATAATTAATCTGTCCATTATGAACTGGATGCTTTTCTTGAAGAACAAACAAAAATGGCAGCTCAACTCTAAGTTATTGGCTTGATTGAGAGTTGCTTGGAAAGGTTATAGGGCCAGTTTTATTCCCAGTGTAGACTAGATTCTCAGAATAGCCTCTTCAGGTCTTAAGAGCTCAGACTGTGAGTCTAGTGTGTGCAGGTCCAAGTAGCAGAGAGCAGAGTCATGTTGTACTTGATCAGTGCAGTCTCACGTGTTGAGCAGATAATGTTGTCTGCTGTTCCCCCTTGCTGTTTGCCACAAGTCCTGTCTGCTTTCTGGTGTTTGAAATCAGCTGTGACACCCTCCCTGTTTGCCTTACATTTAGTGTGTTTATCCCTCAGACAGCTGGTTTTGAGTCTGTGGTTTCATGTTGGAACCCAGGCATTTGCATCCAAGATGTGTAACTGAAATGTGGAGTATATTTCCCTGGGATCCTGTGAGACCTGATGTATGGCTTGGCAGGTGCCCAGATCTCTGGTGATGAAGAAGACAGAAGTGCTGTGAATAATCAAGCCCATTCTTGATGTTGATATTTCTGTGGTGTTTATTTCCTTTTTCTTCCTTTGTTGCTGTCAGGTTATGTGCATATTCAGATGCACCTCATGGGAGGAGATGACCTTGCCGTGAAAACTAGCTTCAGCCTTCCTCTGAAGCAGTGGTTTCGACTGGATCTCTCTTTTAAGGGCGGACAGGTATATTTGCTACTGAATTACAGGATCAAGGCTGAGATTTGTCTACTTTGATTATGTCTCTGACAACCCCCTTAACAGATGAATCTGAAAGACTGTAATTTGTACATACATAGCAAAAGAATGAAAAATTTAATACTAGAAATTGTCTGGGGATGTTCAGACCGTCTGACTTTGGGAAATCAACTTAGATGCTCAAGATAAGAGCCAGGAATGAATGTGTATTCAGTTGCTATCTTGGCACATGGTTGTTCTCCAGAGACTTTACTGACTGGAAACCAGGGCTCCTGGTTTAGATACCTTATCTAGATACTCTAAGTTATTAGACGTGGTGTGAATAGCTCTGAGGGACTTGGCACTTGGTGGCTTAGACATTTTTACCGTTTTGGTATGAAAATTAAAGTGTCTGGGCTTCTGTGCAGTAGCATATCTCTTGCCTAGATGTGTTAGCTAACAGGAGGCATGTGCAGTTTCCATGTTTTCTATATTTGACAAAGTGGCCTAGGATTGACTGATTAAAAGGTAAAAAATATTGCAGTATGCCTCTAGAGTAGATAAAATCCATCATTTTCATTTTAACAAATCACAGTTGTTTTTTTCACAAAAGCAGCTCTGAAAACGCAGGCTCCCTGCCCAAGTTCTTGTCTGAACCTCCAGCTATTAAGATATTAGGATGTGAAAATAATAAAAAAACCTTAGTCTTCTGTTTTCTAAGCTGCTTTCTCTTTCAAAGTGTTTGAACAGATTGCATTCTGAGCTGTAAAAATTATTGTTAATTAGTGGCAAGAACAACTAAGAAAATTGGAAGTATGAGGTAAATGATTGATAAGGCTGAAACAATGCCATACTGAGCAATGAACAGGCTAAACTAGTGCTGTTCCTTTTGCACCCCACGTTTTTTTTTAAGTATGTAAGTGGTGAGCATATTGATTGTCTTGCAAGAAAATCAGGTAGAAACATGTATTTACTTTTAATATAATATGCTTTAAATATGTTGTTCAAAAATTTAAAAAATGTTTTATAGAATCGGAACTGTCTTTTTCTGCTTGTATAAATTGTAGTTCTAGTTTAAGTTCATGAGAAAGGGAAGAGCCTATGGATTTTGAAGCTCAGTTTCAGGTGCAAATGTGAAAGTTACTGCCAATATTGATACAAGAATATTAGTCTTGACTTGTTGGAAATTTGAGGATTGCTTGTACAATTGGATTAAGAAAACATATTCTTCCATCAGAGAGCAGAGGAAACTTATTCAGGTGTGAGATAAAACCTGTGGTCAATAGATTTCCACTTCTAGACAAAATAAGAGAGCCATGAAGAGTTTAATGAGCACTCTTGTGGAAAAAAGAGAAAGTAGGACCCAACTTAAAAACATTTCACTACTTAGAGCCATTCTCTAGGACAGATAAAGCCGTGGTTCAGTTCCATCTGGTTAATGTGTCTTCCTGTAGTAAGTTTTCAAATGCTACGATCCTCAAAAGGTACAGAAGACTCTCTGTATTTAGGCACTTTGTGTCCAAAGAAGAGCAATGAAGCTGGTGGGGGGTCTGGGACACAAGTCTGATGAGGAGCAGCTGAGGGAACTGGGGCTGTTTGGCCTAGAGAAAAGGAGGCTGAGGGGAGACCTTATTGCCCTCCAGAGCTCCCTGAAAGGAGGTTGTAGCATGGAGGGTGTTTGTCTCTTCTCCCAAGTAGCAAGTGATAGGACAAGAGGAAATGGCCTCAAGTTGCACCAGGGGAGGTTTAGGTCGGATATTAGGAAAAAATTCTTCACAGAAAGGGTTGTCAGGCATTGGCACAGGCTGCCCAGGGAAGTGGTGGAGTCACCATCCCTGGAGGTGTTTAAAAGTCCTGTAGATGTGGTGCCTGGGGATGTGGTTTAGTGGTTGACTTGGTAGTGTTAATGGTTGGACTTTATGATCTTAAAGGACTTTTCTAACCACAATGATTCTATGATTATTTCAATTCCATTGATTTAGATACTTTGAGTCCAGCATGATCAGAGACAATTAGGTAAGGTCGGGAATTGAAGCATCAAGGAATTAAGAGCCAGATTTTAAGAGCATTTAAAGATGCAGCTGAGTCCTTAAAAAACACTTGAGAAAATTTTGCAGTTTTTTCATGAGTCCTTAGAGAACTTTTTGCAATACCAACATGTATGAAAATCTTACCTTGTCTTCCTTCCTAGGCATTTGAACTCCTTTAAGCATTCAGACACTGAAAGTCTACTGAAAGAACATCTCCTGTAGAAGCAGGAGTTGAACCCAGACTTTTTTTAAAGTCATGGCCTGTTACATTGGCTTTGTGGTTATTCTTCACCCATAAGCTACAATTTCTTGAGGAGATTAATATTCTCTTCATTTAGCATCTTTGTTATATATAAGCAAAACAGCCTTTCAGACTTTGGAAAAATGAAAGCTTCAGCAAAGTACAGATCTCTTGTAACTGAACACAGGAATGAAATAGGTAAAGTAGGAAACGTGTGCTATTTTTGCTACTTTTCATCGCATATGGGTTGGCCAGGACAGACCAGTGCCGGTGCTTTCCATGACACTCTTCTGACATACATCACTTACGTGACACCATCCTCTTTAGGGCAGAGGCGATACAACAAGCTGCAGCTATAATCTTCTGAATTATCGGTTCGAATGGCTTAATAAATGTACCTTGTAAAATTTCTTTAATTATAATTAATATTTTGTGTTCTTTTAGATAGAAGTGAGCAGCATTGGGAAGAATTTGAAAATACATCATCACCAGTCTTATAAGTAAGCAGCATTTTCCCCTTTGTTGAGTAATATGTGTCTATGTGTTCAGATATGGAAAATGGGAGGAGAGCACAAGTTTGTAACTGAGATTCCAAATGATTTTCAAAATGTCAGTGGTCTTTTTCCACTCTATGCTTCCAAAACCAGTTTACACTACTATACTTGCACTGAGCATGAGCTGAATAATATTTTAATTGCCATGAGCTAGTTGAGTTAACGTGCTGCCTGATCTAGTACTAGGGTCTGATAACCCTCACTAAAAACTGATTGGAAGATCAGTGGCATTAGGATCAGTCTTCAAATTAAGCCTTGGTCTTACTGAAGTCAAGGGAAGTTTTGCTGTAAGAAAGCTAGGATGCTACCAGTGAAATTGTTATCTGCTTTGCTTAGGTAGAGGGTACAATTTCTACCAAAAATGTTCGTGCCCTATAATTTATTTTAAGTAATGGAATACTTTTTTTAAATGGATCTTAAATTGTTCTGTTTCACTGTAATTTAATATTGATTCTTTCTTGTGCAAATAATTTGAAAAAACTTTTAATACGCAAACTATGCAACAGTAAATTGCACGGCAGACTTCAGTGTTGTTCCTTCTCTGCTATGGTTTGCAAACCAGAAATTGTAAATTTGTAGGTAGTAACTCTAGGATACAGATAACTTAAATTTTCGTATGCAAATTTTAGAAAAGAGCAAGGGATAGGTTGAACTTGAAATCTTTAACGTTGTATAATGATCTATAAAGCACCAGGTTAGAAAAATAAAACACCCTGCTGGTTTAATAGGTTTGTAGTCAAGGGAGTTGTAAATTTCCTCCAGAATTTATCACACTAAATTGCAGAGTAGATATTGAGAGGTGAGAAAAGACAATTATATTGGCAATGAGTTTAAGGCGGTCAGTTACAGAAATTCCAAGGTACACATTTTTTTTTTCTTTCATAGTAGCTCTTGATAGCCAGCTTACTTCTCTTTCATGTTCTCAAGTTTTAGGGAAGATTTATATTATGATGACACTGCGGGATACTTTGTTCTTGGAGGCAGTGGATATGTGAAAGGAATTGAAGCATTCTTTGGACCTGTGAAATACTACCGCCTCAATGTGTTGGAAACAGAACAGGTAAACAAAAGAAGTATTTGGAAATATTTAAATATTAGCAGCCAGCTCTGGCTATATTTTATTTTTTTTAAACTGAAGCTGTTACTGAGTGATAAACTTGCTACAAAGCATAATACTACTTGGGAAGATGTAACGAAAATACGATAATTTTCTGTTGAAATTTAGGAATGTTAGCTACCACTTCAAATGCTGAAAGATAAGACTTGTAGAAGTGAGTATGTAAAGCAATATTCCTAAATCTGTATTTAAGTAAGAACTTATTTTCAGAATCACTTTGTTTCCCAAAGGTTTTGATGATCCAGCATTGAGCACATTTGATTGGTTTATGGTTTTGTTGAAACTCGTGGTAAAAGTCACATAGATTGGGTCAATTTTGGAAGCTCACCCATGGTTCCTTGGATTATGCTGTTTAAAGTAATGGTCTGTTGTGACCATTATCGGGTTGCTTGGCACGTTGACATGATGTGCCAGAGAAGCTAATTGTCATAAACAGTCTGTTTCCTTTCGTTATTTGCCTGCAACACTTCTTTCTAGTCAAGCATAGACAACAACAGACACTGTAGATGCCATTTATCTATCATTTGCCTTTTTATAGATTTCTAACCCTCTTCATGACAAAGAAACAGTGGAACAAATCGAACTCTACTATGAGAGATGTATGGACATTCAAGAAATAGTTTATGAGTACAGATACCTCGTCAGGCAAGGCAAAAAAGCACCAAGAAATTGTAAGTGTTGACCTATGAGATATGACTTTTAATCTGTCATCTTTGGAGACTTTTTCCTCTCCTTTTACCAGGATTTGGATAATGATCATGAAAAGTAAACATTGATTCAGTGATAACAAGTAAAAAACAATAATTTGAGGAGTTTAGCCTTGTTACAGGTAGCTACAACTGTGGTTTTGTCCCAGCAAAGACTTTTGTGCTACGGAATACAAACTTAAATCATGTTCTTGGTATTTCTTCTCTAGTAAGACAGGTGCATAAAGGGACAAAGAAACACTTTCAAGTTTACGTGTGAGCTGTTCAGTTGCCTGCCTTCCATTTCATTCTCAAATGACCCTAAAGGCACATGTATTTTAAGCCCTTTCCCAAAATTCGATCACGTGCATTGTGAACAGAATTTGGATGAGAGTAGAAGGAATAATAGGTATTTATAAGTGGCCTATGCTATCTGTATCTGTATGAGTTTTTAGCACTGCTTTGTGTTAAGGATGTCCTGATCTTGTCCATGAATTTTTAGTTTACCCTAGAAACATTCTTTTTATACGAGAAGTTTGTTTTAAAGACCAGACAAGTCAGCTTTCATGTCTTAAATGTGTTGTTTTCTCTAGGTTACTATGAAAACTATTATTTGGAGCTGATTCACAAATATGGAGAAAAATCCAAATGCAAAGCCTTTGTGTGGGGAAAGGAGCTCAGGGAAAAGTACCACACTTTGTTCAAACTGTTACAAGAGATGGATTTCACTGCTCCAGATGGTAGTCATATTTTATTTTATTGTTTTTAAATAATCCACAATATATGTGTAGTGAGTTAGTATACTTTGACTTCAGTTCACGTTTTATGCTTTTTATATCAGCAAACTTAGTAAAGCAGTGTCGTGTGGCTTTTGTGTTGTGCTGCAAATGAAGGATGGCTTATTGTGTAGAAGGAAATAGGGATAGTCTTACATTTTTAGTGGTTAGTTACTTTGAGATGGTCTTTTGGATTTTTTTTCACCCTTACTATTCTACAGTACCTTGTATCTCTAGGATTTTTGATTGTCTGCATTGAGAAGTACATTCAGCTTGAGAAATAACAAAATCTATTTCAGTTCCCTTAAATTAAGGAGGGGAGATCAATTCCTGATTTTAACTCTTGCAATAACTGTGTGTCTTATGTTTTAATTTTAGTGTCAGAAGATGGAAGAGATACAGTTCTAGAAGTTGGCCGGAGGATATTTGAGAAGGTTACAAAGGATCTGTCCAGTGCCAATGGCCTCAGCAATGTGGGCTCCTCTGTTCCTCTCTTGGTGGATTCCAGTTGTTGCGGATACCATAAAGCTTCCTATTTTCTTGCAGTTATATTTGAAACAGGGCTCGGTGTGTCTGTGGATCGTACAAAGGTAGTGTATTAAATATGTTTGGTTATGTCTGTGAAATCAATTATCTTTAAAGGCCATTTAGAAATGGGATTTTGTGATCAATTTAATTAAGAAATGTGAAATGGCCTCCAGATCCAGGCTGTGATTGAAGGGATTCCCCAATACAGCTACTCCCAAATAGCCTGGTGGCAGCAAAGCCTTTATGAAGTCATGGTGGTGGGAATCCTCATCCTGCTCATCCAGAACAAGGAAATTAATTACTTACTAAGACCTAAAAATGATGGTAAAGTGAACAGCACAGAACATACTGCTTTTCCCAGTCACTGAGGAGGTAGGATGAGGTAATAACCCTTGAGTCACCCACAGTCATTTTTAGATGGGTATGAAAAAGGTCTCACGTCAGGCAGATCTCCTAAAGCAGAAAGGTTGCATTGCATAGTCAGGAAAGAAGTCCCATTTTGCAGTGTACAGAATGTGTCACTGGGTATGTTACGGTCAAATGATAAATACAAAATATAAAAAACGTTTTCTTTAGGGAAAAAACCTGACCATGCTTCAGCTGAGCAACTGCAGAGCACATGAACTCCTGACCTTTTAGGCAGATTGTGAATAGCTGAAATGTCTCCCTGTGATTCTGTTACAAGGTCAAATAAAGGGAAGGTGTTTATATATCGCTGGAAGAGGGTTATGCTGAAATTGCCAACAGATATTTAGTTGGGTTATAATAGTGTAATACAAAATGCTCATAAAGAACAGCAGATTTGCCTCATGTGGTTACAGGATACTAAATCAGAAGAACCCCTGAGAGGCCGATCTGAGATTAAGCTCACTCCAGTTTCTCAAACAAAATAAACCTTAGACAGGAGCCTTTTTTATACCCTAATTATGGAGTATACCTAGTGCTAATTATGGAGGCTAAGTAATTTAATTGTTGGATCCCCTTCAGATAGTGTAGGAAGTAATTTAATATTCAGTGCAGATGGGACACCGCTGTTTTTATTACTGTGCAGGTGAAAAATAATAGTAATGCTGAAAGTAGTTTTGGCAAATGTGTCATATCTAGACTATTTCTAGCACCAATTAACATGTTTCTCAAGGGAGCTTTGTGCTGAAGCCTTGTCAGCCACAAGTCCCATCCTTTTAGTCTTGTCAGATCCTTAGGGTAAGATTTTCAGGTGCTGTGTGTTAGCTTTCACGTTTTTCCACTGAATTCGGTGCCAAAACTCCACTTGACATCAGCGAGACTATTTAAGTCACTGCTGAGTATAAAATGTGTCAGAGTATAATTAACACTATTAATAAAGTGGCATTAAAAATTGCTGCACACTTAGTGGTGGCAGAATAAGTGCAATTCTTGAAAAGTATTTAGATAGTCTACCTTTTCTTTCAAATCCTTCTATATATACAGAAGATACTTTAACTACTTTAGGGCTGTGCGTAATTATATAGCTATATTTACATGGTATAGCTGGTATATGAGCTGCCAGTATGAACACTCTGTTCCTTGTAAATCTCCACCAAAGTGCTAAACCTATGAGGTGTGCAGTGAATTCACTATTGTTTATGTCTTTTGATTTTTGCCAGGGACTGGTGTATAGTTTGGTTGGCGCTCAGGGGGACGAGAGACTTGCTGTGATGAATCTTGGCTATAAACATTACCAAGGCATTAATAACTATCCACTTGATTTGGAGCTGTCGTATGCCTATTACAGTAATATTGCAATAAAGACATCGTTGGATCAACACACTATAAAAGGGGAACAGGTGAAAGAGTTCTAAGTGTATCTGAATTTGTTTTCTGTTCAAATGACTTTTCATGTACTAATTATGTGGCCAGAACATTTTTTGTCATGATTTACAAATATTAGCTCATCTGATTGATGTCCCTGCCCATGGCAGGGTTGTTGGACTAAATGATCTTTAAAGGTCCCTTCCAACCCAAACCATTCTATGATTGTTACAGTAGGTATCGTTACTCTGTCTCTTAGCAAGGGGGAGACCATATCAGTGTTAGGCTCAAATCCTCAAAATTGTCCACATGCCTATTTTTCAGTAAAGTCTTATTCTTGGGCCCTAATTCCTCACTCAATATTTTTTTAATTATTAATATAATTGGATGTGTTTATTAAGCAACCGATCTTCTGTTTCCATAGCCAAACACCATGAAGTTCCTGCAAAAGTTGAATTGTCCTCTCCATATTTACACCTTTTATATAACCAAATGTAAAGATTGGGCTATTAAATAGCAATCTGATGAGAAAAAGTTACAGTAAAACAATTTTAGAATGAGCTCCTGAACAGGAGGTAACACAATTTTATCTGTAAGGTACTTTATCAAGGTAGGCCAGTACTAGAATCCTAGATTATCAGAAAGAATTATTATTGTACAAAAAATAGAGAGATTTTGATTGCTGACAAACTAAAAATCAGCAGCCAGCCACCTTGATAAGAGTACTGTAGGGCAGGTTTTTATCAAGCTTTCTGCCAGACTTTTTTATCTTTTAAGAGAGATCTCTATGGAAACTTTTTTATCTTTTAAGAGAGATCTCTATGGAAACTAAAAAGCCTTAAGAGGCTTAAAAGTGTTTATTTACCATTATTAAGTGCCTTTAAAAACTACAAAGGAGAGGTGGTGTTTTGTTGTGTTTCATTTGTTGACATCTTTGCATATCTTGCCAGTGCAGAATGAACTTACAGTTTTGTTCTGTATCAAAGCAGTAAATGTTTTTTACACTGGATGTTTCTTAAGCAGAGGGGTGGTGAGAATTTAAAACCCAGAACTGATCCTGAATTTTTAGGGATAAACAGGCAATGGGCAACATTTTTGTTTTGGCGGCAGGTGTATAAATTCATTGTGTAATTTATTTTTTGTTGTTGTTGTTGAACTACTCTTCAGGCATTTGTTGAAACTATAAGGCTGATGGATGATGAACTGCTAAAAGCTCAAACAAAAGAAGATGGTGATGTCTTTATGTGGTTAAAACATGAAGCAACAAGAGGAAATGCAGCTGCGCAGGTATAAAGTAATGCATTTCCCTTTTCTTGGTTTTATACACATCACGTATGTACATCTGTAGACCATGCAGGAAAGACGTGGAGGAGAATGAAGCAGACAGGTGTTTTCTCTTTCTATCCAGAATTTCTTCTCTTTTTTTTTACTGAACTTGAACTATTTTATTTCGCGTGTTTCTGTCTGATAATATCCAGTGACCATGGAAAAGTTTTAACAATGACGCTAGGCAAAAGGGAAGAGTTATCAAGACTTAGCAACCTCCTTCTCAGATTATTTTCCCTGGGTTTGTGTTTGACATGGTGCAGTTGTTTCTGCAGATATGAGACCAGCAGCAGTATTTTGTAATACTGAGCCACTTGCATGCATCAGATCTGCCTTTATCACTTACCTCTGCACTTAAATCAAGCCAGACTTTCATGGTACTGACAGCTGTGAAAAATAACCCTGCTGTAGATTTATTATCAGTACATTTCACCACTGAGAATATTCCTTATAGCCATTGTTCTCAAACTGTTGAGGACGTGAAACCAGCTTATTCACATATTTAAAATCCATTTAAGCCTGCAAAAGTCTGCTCCTGCAGTTCCAGTTTCAATACTAGCATTTGTAACAGTAGTGCTTCTGTTTTTTTCTTTTAGCAACGATTGGCTCAGATGCTGTTTTGGGGCCAGCAAGGAGTGGCAAAAAATCCTGAAGCTGCAATAGAATGGTATGCAAAGGGTGCAATAGAAACAGAAGATCCAGTGTTAATATATGATTATGCCATTGTGTTATTTAAGGTAAGTCATGTTTCGTATTTTCACTTAAAAAAAAAATCATTCGTATGATATGGATGTTTGTAAGTTACCTGCAGTGAACCATTGTGAGAGTGGGTGCAAGTGCTTTTAGATTTACTCTGAAAGTCAATCAATAGTTATGAAGCTAATGTTGATTTTTGCCAGATATGCACATAAATTTTAAGAACAGCAAATTAAAAGCAGTTTAGTCACTTTGTTCCTAGCCAGGTTTAGGATCAGAATACCAGCTAAATTGTAATCCTAATTTTTCCTAATGGCTTCTCACCCCAAAAATCTAGCCAGCTAGTAGGCATAAGCCTTGGTGTAGAGATGTAGGTCAAAGTTCAAGCCTTTCTTAGAATGCCCTTTATTAGATTTCTGGGAAATTGCTTTTGAATAGGAATTGATAGTCTCTGCATGCAGTTAGATTTTTTTCCTGCTAGAGCAGTAGACCGCAGAAGCTAAACTCAGGCATAACCCCACCTGAGTCAAATAAGTTGTATCAGCTAAGTGGTGTCACCCGTAAGACATTCAACAGTACTAAAGGTTAGAGATAGTAGTGAAGAACTGTTAGGTCTTCATTCCTTTAACAGTGGCTGTTCTCTACAAAATGCTTTCTTAAGTTTTGCTTGTGTTAATTTTGAGCACCCGTAGTCTGTTTGACCCATGTCTGGAATTAATTTATATGGACAATATCAGCATAGCACCTGTGCATCTATAGCATCTTTTTCACAAAAGCTGAGAGCTCATACTCATTGCCAGTGAACAACCTATGCACCTTTGAATGTCATTCATTCTTCCTTAGTTGCCGAAAATTTAAAAAGATGAAAATTATAATATTATTTATCCATAAAAATCACTTGGATCAATTAGTGAAATATTTTTTCCTAGACTGAATCACTGAGGTATTGTAAAGCTGTAAATGAAGGATAAGCACAAAGCTGGGGTTTTATTGTTCTAGCCGTTTAAAGCTGAATAACACCTAGTAAATAATAGTATCAATGTTAAAATGCATTTTGAGTATGTATTTTTGAATTTTCATCAGTCTGTATTTCTAAACAATGATTGTTTCACATATCTATTTCCTAGGGCCAAGGTGTGAAAAAGAATACAAAACTTGCTTTGGAATTGATGAAGAAAGCAGCAGCCAAGGTAAAATGTAATAAATATTTTATTGTATAAGTCCTGTACTGGGTGCTAATACTTATGAACTCTATATAAAATGCATATTATCATAATTATGTGTAAGTACTAGTTGCTTTTCCTGGTGTCTTCACCATGAATGGTGACAACCCTGTTTTCCTGTATTGCGAGACTAGACCACTCAAAATCAGCCAAAATTTCTATGGAAGAAGAGGAATTTTCTGTACTTACATCTTTTGGAACCTGATGATAGGTGACTTACAGAGTGAATAGCTGATCCAAGAATATGCTTTTGCCTCATGTTCCCAAGCATTCTCTTCTAGACCACACTAGGTGTGTTTTTTCATAGGAGTGCCTACCAGGCTCGAGCTTTTGACATGATAATCTGTACAGAGTCAGCGGTAGATAACTGCTGTCTTTGAACATCCATGCCAGCAGGCTGTGCTATAATAGCAGAACACCTTTAAGTTGTAACGTGCATGAAAAAGAGTAAAGACCGAGGTCTGGATTGTACTTCTGCAGTCTGCATGGAGTGATGGTGCATTCCCGCAGCACAAGAGCTGAATGCAGAAGAGTGGTGGCTTCCCTGAGCAGTGATGGTTTGTGGCCAGTTCTCTCTGCTTAGAGTTGGGACTCCTCCAGGGGATGCTGGTGACTGGAAAAACACTGTATGCTCTCTGTCTGGCCAGCTCTTCGCTACTTCAGGGAGAAGACCTGGTTGTCGCAGAGCCTTCTGCTTTTTTATAGCAGGGGGAAACATTGACCAGCACCACAGAGAAGAGGAGCTTCACTCCATTTAATGATCTAGTACAGTCAGATTACCCAGGCCGTGATCTGGTCCTTAGTATAAAAATGAAAGAGTACCTAGACCTTGAGTATCTTTCTAGCTCTAGGACCAGAACTAGTTAAATTACTGACAATGACAGTAGGACTTTGCTGCTGACCACCATCAGAAAAGAATCGTGCTCGTTCTGTCATTCCTTTGAAACAGGAGAGACTACCTGTTCTACTGCCTGTTTGGGAAAGGCATGAATAAACTGAGTGGCTTTCAGTGTGATCAGAATTCCCTGAATTCAGGATCTGAGGAACAGATTCCAGGAAACATCCTAGAGACAGCAATTTCCTTACTCTCCTTGAACCCAGATAGTTTTCATGCTCCAGTTCACATTTTCTGTACAGAAATAACACCATAATTATTGAAAAGTTTAACTGCTTTTGCATTTTAATGGTTAAGCTAGTAACATTGTTCAAATCTGAAAGGAAAAGGAATCCTTACAGGCCAGAGGGCCTTTGTGAGCACCATTAGTACGCAGTTCTCTCTACAGATATTACAGAAGGAGACTACACAGTGTAGAAGCCATCAGCGTATTTGTGAACAGAGATTTTTTTAAGTAGCTTTTACCTTATGTCACTGTTCTGCCATGGCTGCAGTTAAAACATACATTATAAAATTAAGAGTAAATGGCATGTTCATGTTTGTTTGAGTAAACTGAACTGCTGCCATACTTGCAGCCACCATATGATCTACCAGTTTATGCAAGGAAACAGTGAGTCATTGCAACCAAAATAAAAACTGTTCCAGGAAGATCTCTTGATCCATAATTATTGATAAAAAGATGCAACTTAGCAATAGCACATAGCACTGTCTTAAGCAGATCTATATGCTGTTGGTCAAATATATTTGGAAAACAGCATCATAAAATTCTGTGTTCGTTGCTTTCTATTTATTCTTGGATAAATAGTCACAGTTTCTTCTTGTCAACAAGTATAAATCTGAATGCAGATACGGCTGAGACTGTATAATAAGATGACACTGGAGTCATTCCTTGCTCTCAATATGAGGCTACAAATCAAAATAGCATGAAAAAAGACAATGAACCTTTTTATCCCTTAGTCCCAGGTCAGTAATAATCCTGGCTGGATTCTTGTGCCAGGTCAAAACAGGCAAGGTCATGGGAGAACCCAAAGCTGAGCAGCAGGTTGGAATTGCAAAGTGACCCAAAGCAGAATCAAACTTGTGACCTGGGTCTGCCCTTCTCCTTCCTCAGGGCTTGCCCCAGGCAGTGAATGGATTGGGATGGTATTACCACAATTTTAAGAGAGACTACAGAAAAGCAGCCAAACACTGGTTAATTGCTGAAGAACTGGGAAATCCAGATGCATCGTACAATCTTGGTGTCCTTTATTTAGATGGGATTTACCCTGGAGTACCTGGAAGAAATCAAGTGAGTAAATATTAAATAGCATTTTTTCTTACATGTGGGCCCAGTTTAGAAGTTTTTGCTTCTTTCTGGACACTGTTGTGTTCACTCTGAGTTGGTTTTGGTACCTTTTATGACAAAGAAGGGTGTTACTGGGGAATTCAGGTAGATTGCTTACAGAGACACGTTACTCACATATCTCTGTCATAATTGTGTGCATATGTTTGTGATCCTTTAATTTAGAAACAAAGCAGGTGCAGGTTTAGCTTCAGGGACTTCCTTTGCTTTCCTCCTTCCAGTGACACCAGCCAGGACATGGTGTACTCTCACGTTGTGTGATTGTTTTGGTTCCTCTCAGTTTTAGATTGGAAAGGATACAGGGAACGGATGCTTTCCACAACAGACAAAAGCAGCAGAACCTTGTTCCTGAACTTGTAATCAGCTATGCTACATTCACATAGCTTCTGTGAACCTCAGAACTGCAGTAAAACACCTTCAAGCCAGAACTCCATATGTAACTGTTTAACATAGTCCCGATAAACTGCACTATTTTGATTTGTCTTTCTGTTACACAGCCCATTTATTTAATTTTGCATCTGTCAGTAAGAAAAATTATTTTCGCTAAATATAAAGGGTCCACTTTGGTTATATTTCTTTTAATTAACTTTGCAAAAAAATGTTCTGTGTAAGTAGTTCATGGCCGACAGCACCAATAGTGAGGTTGGATGTAATAAATGCAAGCAGACCTTGTGCTTAGAGCTAGAAGATATTTCTGATGTGGCCTTTGAGTTCTGGAATCTGGACATACTCCAGCCAGTGAGCATTTCTGCTGCTGGCAGCAGCAGTGCTGATCAACATGGGCATTTGACAAACATGTTTTCCTTCCCTGTGGACCAAAATACACATTTTGGAGTGGACTGATTATAAGAGTACACCAGGTTTCCATATTCAGCAAAGCTGAATGGGAAAGAAGCACTTTGTTATGCCTGTGTTGGGTGCTCCGAAGTCCATGCTCACTCCCAGAAGACATAGATCGACAGTTAAAAATTTTGCAACATAAATAATTTCAGGCTGTATGCTGCTTTGATTGACATTACAGATTATCGTGTCTGAGTCACATTGCCCTCCTGCTTCTGCAGCCCTGGCCCTGCCTGCTCAGCCTCTGTTTTGTGGGCAGGTTTCAGAGGCTCGAGCGCTGTGGTTGTGCGAGGCTGGACAGACACGCTGAGTGTCACCGCTGCTCCCAGCCTTCACTTGGGCATCACCAGTGTAGAAGCTCTCTTCTCTGGGGTCCCTTATTAATCTTCCTACTAATGAATAATTAATTTTTGCTTTTGTCAGTGCGCACAAGATTTGTATGCTACCAGGTGTTAGTTCCACAATTAGACACTTTTCTATTTGACATTCAGTGTATCACTAGAATTTAGGTTTTTTAAAACCTCTTTCCAGCCCAAACTATTGAAAAGTGAGAAGAAAGGAATTCACTTCACCCAAGTACATTAAAAGTAGTTAAACTGGCTTGCCCTTATTAGCCAATTGCCTCTTTTAATTCATCCAATGATGTGAGTGGCAGGAAACAAAACTCAATAAACATTAGTAATGCAGAGTTGCTAATTGTGTCTTGTTTTTTCATAGACAGTTGCTGCTCGCTATTTCTATAAAGCTGCCCAAGGAGGACATGTAGAAGGCACTTTGAGATGTTCTTTGTACTACATCACAGGAAATATGGAAGACTTCCCTAGAGATCCAGAAAAAGCTGTAATGTAAGGAATTAAACCATTTGTTAAAGGAGAATATATTTCCGGTGGGATAATTTCAATTATTGGTGATTTTTTTTAAGTCCATAGTCTAAATGTCTTGTATTTCCTGGTGCTTACCTCTACCGCAGAAGAGCCTTTTGTTGAAAAGTTCGATCCATGTGTGAATCTCTGCATTACTTAAATGACATGTAGATTTTGAGAGGTGTTGAGTGCTTTTAGTACTTTTTTCCTGGAACAACGTGGGAGAGTTTGTTTCTAACAAAGCCATGCTTATTTGATTTTCAAGAAATATCAGGCTCCTGATATGGTATAACTGGTATCTTGCATCAGTAAAAAGACAGATAATTAGTTACAGCACTTTTTAACTCATGTTTGTGTTATTAAAAAAATAGCCAAGGAAAAAACATAGAATGTCTCTGAAATGCTTGTGGAGATGAATGGACAAAATGTTCTCATTCAGTCAACAGTTACAATACTGATGCAGCAATTACTGTGAAATCCCGTAGTTTGCCTTATGGATGAAGTCAGAAAGGGATCCTTATCCTTTTGTGTCCTTAGAGTCGATGTGAGTTGGGATAACATTACTGGAACACAACTGTTCATTTTTTATTGATTGTTTTTTCCTACAGCTGGGCAAAACACATTGCAGAGAGGAATGGCTACTTAGGTCATGTCATCAGAAAAGCTCTCAATGCTTATCTGGAACTTTCATGGTATGTTTGTTTTGTTCTCTTCAAGTTCACTTTCTGTTTATCATTTAATTCATAGCATGATAAAATAATTAACATTGGGCCATCACCTGAAAAAAAAAACACAAATAGCAGCACCACTGAAATCAGTAGCAAAATGCCCATTGGCATAAAGAGAAGGAAGAGTTGACCCAAATCATAATTGAACAGTTCTGACAGAACCAAGTGAAAAAGAGGGAATCAGGTGAAATAGGGTTGTGTTTGCTGTCTGTGATTTTCATCCTGTAGTACTGTAGTGTGTGACATGCACTGAATTAATCAGAGGAATGCTTTCACTTTTAATATTCCCTCTATACCAAAACCCTTTGTTTTCTCTCTTCTGTATAATTCTACATCATAAAAACTCAGGCTGTTGGATTAGATTTGTTCTTTTTTTGTCTATAATTAATATTATCTTTTCTGTAAAGTATAATAGGAGGACACAATATCCAGTGAGCCAACCAGGGGATTTCAAAATAGCCTGCAGGTTAATGCTCCATTTTTCAGTGGCCTGTAGGCATGAGCATCAGGTACTGTGCATGCAGGAGTCAGACTGTCATACGTGGTTAAGAAAATGGCTCATTTAGTGCTGCACCCTCCCCCTGCTAGTACTTAATTAGCCTTCGGAGGTCTACAATGAACTGTCAGTGGACTGTTCTGGAGTAACCCGTTCCTAGTAGTAGTTGAATTGCCCTTTGAGACTGAAGGATCAGAAGAACTAACTTCCCAGCTTAGATATCCTGAATTCCCTCTGTGGTGCCAGGTCTCCATTGTCTCAGTTGTTTTTGCAGGACAAGTGCAAGGAAGACTTTGTAATCTTGCAGAAGCAGTTGGGAAGCAGGAGGTTACACCTGCTGATTCTGTAAGGGCAACTGTTTCCACAATTTCATTTAAAGTTTCTTTGCTTAAGCACCTGCTTTTGAAGCAAAATGTGTATTTAACCATATTTTCTTTCAGTTAAACAAACTATTGAACCCTCAAACTTGTCATGGTTTTAGCTTTGTGTTGTGAAGAAAAATCACTGGAGGCATGACCCTTTAATAGGAAGCTTTAATAGGAATAAAGTGCACCAAGTGTTTTATCTTGTAATTTTAAAACCAAACATGAGATTTTCGAGACTTTGAATGCTTAGTCTTCATGATATTGAGTAGGTGAGTGCCAGAGAACATGGAAGAGACGCTCTCCCCTGGAATCATGAGCAGCGTGTACCACTGTACTGCAATACCAAATCCTATACTTCAAATGCAAAATTAGCTTTTATTATTTGCTTTACAGTCAGCGAGGTGCATGGAGTCCATACAGGGACTGAGACTGTTACTTTATTTGCACATTCAAATATAATAAGAGACAATACCTGTTCCAGAGAGCCCATAGTCTAAAAAGAAAAGACAAACAAGTCATAGAACTAAATGGGTAAAGCATACCAAAGAAGTACTCAGATGAATGTTTGACACATACATGCACAGCTAAGTTAATTACGGATTTTTTTGAAGAAGGTAAGAGTCTTTTTAGAGTGTTTTATCTGAAACATTTAAAGACATAATTGGGCTTAATATCGATTCAACTTTATCATCAGTCTTGTGGTTAGAGTAAATGCACACTGGAACTGATCTAGCTTCAATGCAAGAGAGAAAAACCCTGCAAATTCTTGAGATCCAGCATGGTTGGTTCAACCAAGCATTACCGGTAGGTGTAGCTGTTTCTCACTAATTTATTTTATCTAACGTTAGGGATGAAGCTCTGCTGCATTACGTTTTAGCAGCTGAAACTGGGATTGAAGTATCACAGTCAAATTTAGCACACATCTGTGAAGAAAGACCAGTAAGTAAATGTATTCACTGCTCATTCTCCTAAAAAGAACACTTTTTAATAATAATGTGATCCTAATCTCTTATCTGTGATAAGAATGGATTTATTTTCTTTCCAGGACCTAGCAAGGAAATACCTCGCAACTGATTGTGTATGGAGATACTACAATTTCTCTGTTTCTCAAGTCAATGCACCCTCATTTGGTATGCATAAGGAATTCTTTCTGAATTTTAATTTCACTTTTTTTAAAATTTCAAGAACTATGCTTTTTACAAGTTCTGTGTGAGTGAGCAAGGTGAAGGAAGAGTAATCCCTGCTTATCATACATTTCCCTTTTAGAGTTTTGATTGGAATATCAGGGGTAAAAAAGGTATTTTGAGTGTTGTGTTTCAGCACAGCTTTTCTGAGAATTTCCTTTTTATGGCATAAAATAGATAAAATTTGAATAAAATAAAAAAATCTAAGGCCTGAGTAGGGGCTAGATTATTTCTGAGCCTGAGCGATTGACTCAAGGTTTAAGAAAAATAGCAGTAAACTTTAGGGGCTCATGCTGTTTAGTTTATCAAAGAGAAAATCCAAAAGCAAATTTACTTCATGTCATAATTGAGTCATGCGAAACAAATGAAGGCTAAAGGATTCCTTATCTAATTTATTATGAGTTCTTCTGTTAGGGTACAGAGTTTTTCAACATTGGCAAAGCTTACTTTGGGGTACTAAAGGATTCTCTGTTTAAAAAAAAAAGTCTTTCTGGAAGAGAAGGTTTATCTACATATGAGTTACATTCCTCTGGCCTTCTATTTTACTACATCTTTGGCTTTAGTTACTAAGTCACTTTGGTGATTTGAAAGAGTTATTCAGTATTTGAAAATACTGATCCAATTGTCTCACAGGAAGGTTTAAGTGCTTTGTAATAGGCACATGGAAGAGTGGAGTGTAAAAATAATTCAAGCTATTAATTTAAATACACAGCAGTGTGGCAGCTGAATACCACATGGACACAGCCTGAAGCCACGGGAGCTGGCAAACCCGTCAGCTTTCCTGAGGAGTCTGTAGATGCCTTAGCAAGGTGCAGTTTGTATGTCACACTGACAGATCCACTGGTACAATGTTAGGTTAGAGAAGCTTCTGAAGGTCACACTCATGGCATGAGACTGTGATTCCATTCAAGTAAAGGAGGGAAGACTTGCTGGCTTCAACAGGGAAAGGATTTTATTACTCTTCCTCACATGAGTAGCATAAGGGGAGTTTTGTCTCAGACCCCTCTCTGCTGTAGTGAAGGATCAAATCCCCAGCATAGGGCCAGGGATGGAGTCCAGCCCTGGCAGCAGATGTTCCCAGGGCTACATTACCAGTGCAAGGCAGGGTGAGCTTGAGGCCACTGCCTGTTGCGGGACTGTTCTCCAGGCCAGGCTGGAATGACACAGCTGGCCTGGTTGAGGGGAAGTCTCTTCTTGGTGATCCCCTGCATCCTTCATGCCCTTCCCCACTGCATCTGTGCCAGCCGCTCCACGTAGTCTTCCTGTCTTTGCTGTTGGGTCAGTGACCGACTTGCTTCCTGGAAGAGCTCAGCTATAGTCCACGGTAAAAACAAGTGGGATATCTAGGTAGGTGTCTTAGACACACAAGGTGAGACATAGAAGTGTTTGAAACTGCTTGGGGAAAGGTTAGATAAGTATGGACATCGTGCAGACATATTCTTGTCTGGATCAGTGCCCACTCTGTTGACATGTTTCATTACTGTGCAATATCAGAGGAAGATGTTTGTAAAATATTTGCTGGGCTTTGCTTCCTTCTAGACCAGGAAAATTGTTTACTTGTCATTGTCCCGGGTTGGATTTGAAACTAATGAAATTATCATCAGCAAAGTTCTGTAACTTTTGGAATGGGTTCAGCCAACATAGTGAGAGGTACAGAACAAGGACTAACTTGATGAGACTTAAAAACAAGCTAAGTAGGCTTGAATAATAAGGCTTCAGGTTGCCCAAAGACAGGTTCAGCAAGTGAAGAAGGAAAACAGTATTAAAGTCTCTAAGTCGTAGTTTTTGTAAAAGTAGCAACGTCATTCACTAAAGTCATTAAAGAGAAACCATGAGAAATTTCATCCAGGATATTTTCAGTAGTCAATCTGATGTAAAGGATCCACATAGACAACCAGAGAGAGAATACTTTTTTTTTTTTTTTTTAAATATGCTGCTTTAAAAAGAGTTACCGTGAACTTCTCCATCACATAATAGTTGGTTAATTCTACCTCTACAAATACTCTAAATGATCTGCTGCTGGTTTCTTCCATAGCATATTTGAAGATGGGTGATTTCTACTACTATGGTTACCAGAACCAGTCTAAAGACCTGGAGCTCTCAATGCGGATGTACGCACAAGCTGCATTAGAGGGAGATTCACAGGTGGGTCTGCAGTTTTAATGTGTTTACAAAAAACCATCAGTGTAGAACAATCTGAAGATTCACATGAGAGTGGTTATTGTGTGTAGCTATATCTGTGCACTGGAGAGACCTGATAGAATAAGTTGTAATTATTTCAAAATACCATGTTTCTGATTCGTTATAATAAAGGTCAACCTACCATAGATGGACAGTTCTAAAATTAGACTTTCACTTTTGAAAGCTAAAGGTGAATGGCCTGATTGAGTGCTACCCTACCTTGACACAATTGATTCTGTTGCCACCTCGGTATTTTTGCTCCTGCAAGGGGAAGAAATCCTGCTGAGTTTCATTCCAGTCCTCTCCTCTGCTATTTTAGGAAATAAACAAGAAGCCTGATCCATTTCCCTCAGTATATTGGGTGAACCCTAGGGTGAATTTTGTTCACCAACTAAAGCTTCATCTTAAAATGTTTTATAATGTCACACTACTGAAGACGTGCAGTGTTTCAACAATGAGCATCCTGCCCTCAAACCCTCCTGAAGCATCCTAGGTGCAACATTTGGTTCTTCTTGTCCTTATTATAACATCCCGAGACAGTATCTTGTATGTGAATTTATTAGAGGTAGCGTAGTTGGCTTCTGTTTTGAGAATATTGGGACAAAACATTACTGCTAAACTAGCAAAGGAGGGAGTCATGGACGATTACTTACAAGTATGAAAGCCAAACTGATGTGGAGTCCTGTAATAAGTCTCCTGTGTATTCATCTTTGTGCCTCTGAAAAGACATAGGAATGCCTAAGACTTGTCAAAACTGTAAAATTAAGGTTTTAAATTGTGCGGAGCAAATTCCTGCTCTCAGTTTCACAATTCACGTTGCTATTAATCTAAACGGTAATAGAACAAGAATTCATTTCCTTTTGGTCTATGTTTCCCTAAGAGATAAAAGATTACAGCATGATATGGTGGCTGTGTTTAAAGAGCAACTAAAAAGAAGGCGGCTCACATCTCTTTCCAGGTGGTTTCTGAGAAAATGGTGTCAGAACAAATAAACATTAATTCTTCTGCATTTTCAGTATTTACCTGGATATATCGTTAAGAGAGAAGGTTCTTGTAATTATTCAGTGAAGATCACATTGTACTAAATTAATTTATAGAAGACAGTTATAATTACTTAGATACTTGATGCTTACCTCAGACTGTAAATATGTGCATGAAAATTGATTGGTTAAAAAGTATGTACAATTTTTTATTGTTAGGGTTTCTTTAATTTGGCCCTTATCATAGAGGAGGGCAACTCCATACCTTCCTACATTCTGGATCACTTGGAAATTGATCAGGCATTGCATTCGAGTAATACTTCACTTCTTCAGGAACTTTATTACAGGTGAGTCTTTTTTCCCCTTAATCAGCATCTTCTGTTTTTCCAGGTGAGTAGTGTTTACTCTGGTAAACAGCAACTCCTGTAATTATTAACTTTGTTCGCTTGTAGGATTTAAGGCAGGTTAAGGTCGACATGCTTGAAATGCTTAAACTGCCTAAATATATTTCCGTTTATGCCTGTTTTGAGATACCCCATTATGTGTAGGGATCCAGGAGATCTTTTCCAATTCCATATAGTTAAGTTTCTAAGGTAGGCACTGACAATTTGTAAAGTGTCCAAAACAATCTTTTAATGATAAATACAGCATAATTTTAATGTGCAATTTGAAAGTATGTAATTGGGATAATAGCAGTCCCTCCTCTTTATTCTGCAAAGATGTTCCAGCCTGTTACTGCCCCCACTGTGCCCCCCATCCTGGCACAGATATTGTGACACAGAGTATTAGATATGGGAGAAGGTCACAGGTCTGCTCTCTGCACTGTTCATGCACAAACCACCAGGAGAACTCCGGTTCTGGTGCAGAATTTAGGTTTTCTTCACCTGGGTCAAGCAGCATGTGTTGAAAGCACAGTGGGAATGTGAAGCTTACACAATATTTGATGGATTTTTGGAATTTCCTTTTGGGTATTTAAAGAATGAGGAGTTGATAGGTAATACATGAGGCTGTGAACCAAGAATGTTTGTTTGCTACTGAGTGTTGTATGACCCAAAAAAAGTGGAGATGATACCAACATTAAAACCTCATTGGTCAATTCACCAACACCTGACTGAAATTGTTCTTCACTGCAGTTAGCCTGAATCTGTACCCTAAATTATGTCTACTCCACATGAAATTACCAGTTAGATATACAGGGCTTCTGAACCAGCTGATCCATCTGGGACCATGAGCTTAAGTCTGAAGTCTGCCTTCACTTGGACTGAATCTGTCTGTTGTGCAGTGAGAATAACTCCGGACCTGACAGCGCTGCAGGCGTTTCCCGTCATCATGTGCTCTTGTCTAGAGGGGCACATACTTACAACTCCCCACCCACCTCCCTCCTCAGCTTGGTAGAAAAGAGTCAGTTGTAGCTTCAAATAGGTACCTGTGACATCCCTGTCTGAACTCCCCTAGTTGGTGAAGTCCTAACCGATGGAACAGCACAGCAGCTTAGCTCACCCCACAGCAGATACCTCATAGCTAGGTAGCTAAAGCACTCTTTAGGCTCTGACTGCATTATGTAGTACCCTGCTGTCTCTAAAGGCAGTTCAGCCACCAGTCTCCTGCATAGACAACTAGATATTGCATGTCTAATCTTGAATCAAGGCCTGCTGCTGTTGACTCACATAAATTAAAATAAGTTATCTTGGCTATGACCTTGTACTATGACTGTTTGACAAGGGTAGCCTGGATACCTAGGCCCATTATTGACTAATAACAAAATAAAAATATACTCCTAGGGTAAGGTATTCTCTGCCTAAAGGTATTAATCTGGTATTTCTCTGAATTTTTACTTCACCATCTGTGACATAGTGATGATAATACCTGCTTGTTTTTCTGGGTTGCTGAGGTTTGCTGCAAACCCACTGGAGATTGCCAGCTGACAGATACCACAAAATTATAGAGGACTAATCAGTTGTTTTAATCTTCTTCTTGTAGGTGCTGGAATAGTAGTAACCAAGAATCAATTAGTCCATGCTCATTAGCATTGCTTTATTTTTACGTGAGAGTTTTCTGGAACAATATTTTACAATCTACTCTGGTATGTATCATTCTTTTGGTGTATGCACAGTTCATTTGGAGCACTACCTTGGCTTTGCACTGCTCTAATACATGTTTTTAAACTTGCTGTCACAGATCTACTTCATGGGAACCTTTCTTTTATCGATTCTGGTTGCATTTGCAGTGCAGTATTTTCAGGCTTTTTCTGGTAAGTATTTGTCATAGTAAAACTGAAGAACAGAGTGATCTTTTTATTTTGGTAAAAACTTGAGCAGGAATTCTAGATGGGGTGGAGCTACCTCTGAACAGCAACCTGACTCACAATTCATTTTTTGATCATTGAAAAGGTGTGGGTGGTGCGAGGCAGAGGTTTAAACCTGTTCATTTCCAGAGAATTTCCCTCAATGAAGGAGATTCTTAATAAAAACATTAGTTGCAAGAAATTGTGACTGGAAATAAGACTATTTTCCATGTCTCAACACACAGCGTTGTTAGAGTAATTACATTATTTTGATTTTGTATGTTGTCTCCACAATATGGGATGAGACTTGCATTCCCTGTTTCATAGCACTAGAGCTGTCCAGATACAAAGTGGGAGAAAAAGGGAGGTTCAGAGAGCCGGGACATTGGAGTAACTTAGGAGAAGGCAGTTCAGCCTCTTCAGACCAGTAACAGAATCAGTAAATATATTTAATCAGCACTTGCAGACTCCTCCTGTCCTAAACTAGAAGGGTTTGCTGTATATTCTGTGCTCTGATAGGACACAGAGTCTTAAGGGACAGAAAATCAAATGCCAGACTTCAGTGTCTTAAAACCCCCATTATTTTCTCACCATATTTAAGGAGATATCAAACACACAACTAGATTGCTCAGGAAAGGGGAAAATAGACCCTGCAGTCACCTGCAAAAGTAATGAGTCATCATTTAAAAAGCATTGCCAGCTTCAGCCAAGTGTTTGACTTTAGATTCTGAGTCAGGATCTTGATCAGGAAGTTGTGAAATTAATATCACCAGTTACAAAAATAATTTATTCCACTAAATAAATTTTCTTACGTTGTAGTTTGACCCCAGTAGGCAGCTTAAGCCTGTGTCAGAAGATACTGTTTTCTGACATATTTCTTTAATAAAATACAGAAAAAATTAATTTCCATGTTGACAACCCAGGAATAGTATTTTTAAAAAACCACATTAAATATAAAAAGACTATTTGAATTTTGTAACTCCAAGATAGCATTTAAGACATGTTGCTGTGAATAATATGCTGACTATGAAAATAATTCTGAAGCTCTGCTTTCCTTTCTTACTAGTTATAATTGATGTAACTTGGGATTCATACTACATATGTACAAAGTACATAGTTAAAGTCATGGGTATTCTTTCAATATTTCATAATTTGAGTATTATCTTAATATTGTGATTTTTATATTGACATAATATTTAAGTATTGATGAATAGACTTCCTAGACACAGTAGGGTCTTTTTTTAATAATTTTTGTCCACATTTTTCCAAAGCCCATAATTCTCCTGGCACAAGATCAGAACCTTTGTTGGATGAGCCTTCTTCCTCGGGGAACAGCAGTGAGGATGCTGCTGGACTCCTACAGCAAGATGAATCTACTTTTTCGAACAATTTAGCACAGCAGGATTCAAACCCACAGAATCCTCATGTTACAAGCTGAAGTCTTTTTAAGGTTGTCATTCCATCAGGAATATGGCGTGTGAACAACTGCAACTGTAGGAAGTGGCAGCCAGCCCAATTAGTGGCACTAATAATGCAGTCCAACAGCCAAAATCAAAGGGGAATTCACTGATATAATTTCTCCACCACAGAGGAAAACCACCTCTAATATATTTAGCAGTCCAAACAGGTAATGCAGATTATCTTACTATACCCAACCCGTGGTCATACTCTGTTTCATTTAAGGACTGGAAGAAAACTTGCAAAGTCTTTGCCTAATTGAAGAAAGAACAAACCTCCCACTGGTTTTGATGAAGAGGAAATTTTTCTTAGATATCTAATATCTTACTAAATTATCTTTACTGCATTTCCACTTATTTTACTGATGAAGTTACCAGTTTTCCAAGATAGAAGCATGGAACTGATACGAAAGTGAAACCCAGTCGCCAGCACTTTCCAGGTTCCATGACACACCCACCAGGATTTCAGTACGTGCAGTGATAACAATACTTTTTTGGCATTTTAAATTCCATCATAACTCCTTGATGTGAAAAGAGTTTTGTTTTGAAAGAAAAACACCAGAAAGATTTGCAATATGATTATAACACAGTAGTTCTGATAGCAAACCCTTCAAAAATGTCAAAGTTTCACGAGTGTCTGCAATTCCCAGGGGGACACAACAGTTAATGTTTCCCGCTCTGCCAAAGAAAGTAGCCTCCCTAATGAATAAGTTAAAAAAATAAGTGTGAACAGGCTATACAAAGTGAATGGACAATTTATTGTTGGACTCTTATACAGATAACATTGGAAAGGATCTATTTTATTTTCTACAGTAACTCCTAAAGACACCTATTTAAATGACAGTTTATTTGGTAAATGTTAGGTGGGATATATAGATAATATGTCTGGATTGCAGATGCCTTCTGTCTGATTTAAAGGTGTCCATTAAGTGGCTCTAGGCAAGGTCTGACCTTTAGAGCAGGTGTGCATGCACCTCAAAGTGATTAGATGACAGACTACAAATTGGATCAATCTATGCATTAATGAGGGTTAAATCCACTCTCCTTGCACTACATTATTTACTCCTGTAAATAAAAATATTTTTCTAATTCAGCCTGTACGTGAAGTATTTTTTTAAAATCATCTGTCAGATGAAATTCTCTTATCAAAATATAATGCTGTTACAAATTCTCAATAATATTAAAGTGTCTATTTTCTTAGCTTCAGACAAAAACCTTTGCTTTCTTTGAGGAGTACAGCATTCTCACAGCAGATCTGAAAGAAGTTGTTTTTCAATCAAGACATGGGATTTTTCGGTATGAAACAAATTAATTAAAAGGAGAAAAAAGCCTTCAAGAGAGATTGTATACAAACATTGTTATGTATATATAACATACCACCAGGGTATGTTTCTCTTAGAGAAAACAGAAGATGCAAAAGTGTTTAGAGAAGAGTTGATACTTTGAAACAGCAGTTCCACTTTGTAAGGGGGAAAAAATCCAGATGTTGAATCTTTTTCTTTTCTGTCCTCACTGCACATGTAACAGAAAGTGAATTAAATGTGCCACATTACTTTTTTTCATTTATTTGAGCAAGAACAAAGCAAATGGAGCACTTTTTGTTCTTAGTACAGTTGTATATAGAGGCCATGTAATGCAGTTTGTTGTGCTTTTTATACATAGCTTGGTATTCCTTTCTACTACGTATTTTGAAGTGTTACAAAGGAGCTTCACCTTTACCTCCTAAACAGCTGCCAACCTGCAGCAGTTATGCTTTGCTTTTGGTATCCATTGCAAACAGACCACCAGCATTTTTTGAGTCTGCGTTGAGTTGCACAACCTTTTGCAGCTCAATTTGATTATGTCAAATTCCTTAACACAAATGTATGGATATTTTAAGAATCCTCTCAGCATTACAATTATTACTTAGTAAAAGAAAACAGTGCAATGAAACACAGGCACAATGTTATGCACAAAATTACACGTACAGTTAGAATGCTCACAAAAACCCTAACACATGGCAAATCTTGCTTGTAGTGAGCTACACAGGTAAGATGGATTTTACTACGTATGTCGTACGTACATAAGTGACAGTTTCTACGCAGAGAGTGCTGCTTTTTGAGCCCCTAGCAAAATATGAATCCCAGGGAAGGCTGGTGGTGGTGGCACGATTACAAGCCATGTGTTAATGTTTTGGGATTCTCAGGGCAGCAGTGGTTTAGGTTGTGTACAGATGGGTCAGAGTCAGGTGTTTGCAGTCAGCATGACTGCATTTTCCTCTCCAAAAGTAAGCCCACGTTCTCAACTTCAGTAATTAACTCATTTGAGGTGGTTTGCCAGAAACATCATTTTACATCTGTATTTCAGGAAGCAATTGCTGAAGCTGCAATGTATTTCCTGACAGCAGCAGTTAATAGTTAGGTCTTTGTTTATTGTTCTCTATTACATCAGAAGTTCAACCAAAGAATAGTTTAAGTATGTTAAGATAAGCAACTCTTCACAATAAACTGGCAATAGTTAAGGCTGAAATAATAACAGTTACGTTATTATCCTTTACTTATTGTGAGTTCTAGGAGGCTATTGTTTGACAACCTAGAGAATCAAACAATTCCTGGAGAGAAAGAGGGGATGGTTAGTTAAATAAAGCAGCTACATAGTTCTATTACATCTGGAGGAAGATAGAGAGAAAAAAAGAAAAAAAAAATAAAACAACAACAAACAAAAAACACAAACTTCTACACCATAGAAAAAAAAATAAGTGGGCGTCCTTGGGTGGGTGATTTTGTGACCACGGCACGATGCTGCTTCCTGGTCCATACAGTGAGAAACAAACATGACATCCCAATATACAGGTGTGAGTGCATGCTTAAAGTTCAATATTGATACATGTTGCAATATCATACCTTACAATCAAAAGTTATTCAGTGATAATAAAGGGGGAAATTCATGGAAATTAGTCCTGGTACATTGATGCTTATCTACTAGTATAAGTCCATCCCCTGTTGGGACTTTTGTATTCCTGTTTGAGCTACAGGGGAAGCATAGACAGAATTTCAAAGCACATAGGAAACATGGATTATCTGTGGAGATACTTGTTTTATAGCAGATGTGTTGCCTGTGTGAGCTCTCCTCATTGACTGATGGACTATGACATTTAACGCTGGCTGTTGGCCCTTATCTTGAATGAAACACAGCACAAAGGTACAACACAGATCGAATGAGCTTCAGCTGAGGAATTTTACCCACACACCCTCTCCTCCCTCCCATAAATGCATGAACTACACTAAGAGACTGGGATGTAGCAAGAGAACAGAAGGAAAAGAAACAGCTGGAAGTTTTGAAGAACGAGCCCAAGTGTAAGGAAGCTAAAGAACGACAAGGGAAGTCCAAGCACACAGTAGTTTCCCATGCTGTTTTCTAAGACAGGTGACAGGAGCAAGTCCTGAATAATCAACAGAGCCTTGTAAATGGAGAAACATCAGACACCAGGATATAGGAGTCCTGGAAATGCACTGCACCTTTAATGTTATGAAAAAAACCAATTCCTGTGCTAGAAGGCCCAATTATTATTTACGTTAAAAAGTAGTAGCAGCAAGTCTCTGCCTAAATACAAGGCAGGTTCATGTAAGTGAGCTTCAGAACCAGAAAAGATTTGGCATGATGAGTAACCAAAAGGAAGAGGAAACGATCACTTACATAATGGCAGAATGTGCTCACATTACTGCAGGCAAATGTTTGGAAAAACAAAACCAAAACCTGAAAATCACTTGCTCTTAATTAAATATTCTGAAGCATTGAGGTTCCAGACTTCAGTTGTACCAGTACTATGTGCCCATTAACTTCAGAGACCTGGGTTGTTTGGTAAGTGCTATCAGACACCTACCACCTTTGGGCACACTGATAACCCCTTAGAAAATTGGCTGCCACAGATGCATTTATAACTTTGTATTCAGTGAACTTTCATCTCTGCCAATGTACTCGACCTTGCTTCAGTTCCCAGTCTGCATTTGCAGATTCTTGTTGTTCTTCCTTATTTGTCCACACTGACCTCTCCTTAATCACTCATCAACCTTCTAGATACTATAGCTCCTTATACTCAGCATTGCTATTTGCTCTTATCAGTTCTGCCAGGTGAACAGGAGAAATCACAAGCCCATTAGCAGACCCAAGCACTGTTTTATGATAGTTTGCTGAAGTAGGAACCAAGATACCTGCAGGGCATTTCTATCTGTTCATTATGGTGTGGAGTCATTTACACAGCAAGTATCCATGCAAATCAGAAACAAGCTCCCTGGCTAGATTATATTAAGGCTCTGCTATCTGGCTTTGAGTAGTTAAACTCTTCCTGAGAATCTATTTGCCTCATGTGTTGCTTGTTGGGACCAGTCCTAGTTCATAAAACCCCTGAATGGCGAAAGGCCGTTGTCTAGGAAGGTACTATCTGAAATGGGCTCAAGTCAGACCAGGAAGCACACTGCAGAGAGTGGAGATGATCATGAGCCAGCACCCAAGCATATCCTTTAGGCCTCCTTTAGATTGACTGTGCAAATGAACTGAGATTGCTGACCTCTCTGATTTAGGCTGTGACACTCCATTCTACACCCAAGTGCTCCAAAATCAGTCTTTCTGATGTCAGCCTGTCAGTGGGTCCCTTCCAGCAGCCAGAACACATCTGAGGACTTGCTCTACTGGGATCGTTGTACTCAGCAGATGTTTGTAGACCACAGGACAGCCTTTCCAAAACACACCAGTACTGACCAAAATAAGTCAAAGTCTCCACTCATGCTCTATCTCATTCCAGAAAGACCAAAGCATGGTTTCCCCTGTGCTCTAGAGAGTTGGTTAATGGCAATATCACTGTCCATGCCTCCTCATCCCCCACCAGCTCCATCTGCTGCCCTACCCAGCAGCCAGAATTTACAGGCTCACATCTGCTCATCGGTGTTCCATTGCCCTTCCAAGCCAGCTCCAGTTGCACAGGGACAGCTCTTGCGATTTCATTTTCTAGGCAACCCCAGCATGCTAATCCCAGAAAACAAGTTAACCCATAAAATTCAGTTAGTTAAAATACCCGTAGTAGACACCCAGGTGCACCTACTATAATGAAAACAGCTGGAGTTGTCTACCTTAAACAAATATGAGAAATTGTGGAGAGTCAGAAATCTTTCCTCTAGGTATTTTTCAAACTTGCTCAGCTGTGTCTGGTCCCAAGCAATAATAAGTTATATATCAAAATCCCCATCAGCCTTCAGAAGCATCAATAGGCCAATATTTAGGAGTTCGTTCACTGACCTGGAAAGCTGCAATAAAATAGAGACACAGATGCAAATATCCAGAGCCTAGAGCGATACAGAGCCTAGAGCGATACAGAGCCTAGAGCGATACAGAGCCTAGAGCGATACAGAGCCTAGAGCGATACAGAGCCTAGAGCGATACAGAGCCTAGAGTAACTCTGGCCATGTTCTTCAGATACCCAGCTTGGACTAACAGTACTAAAAGTAATCTCCTACGCTTATTAAAAGCATATGACTGTTATTAGAGAGTCTGAAATCCATGCCAGAAATGACAGCCGTGCAGAGGGAACTGTGGCAAGTGCAGGCGAGACCTTGGAGGCTCCTGGGGCCGGGGCCCAGCACCTGTCGGGCAGCACAGGCTGCTCCTGGGGCAAACTCTTTATCCCGCATGACACCACAGTTTTGTGCTCTACAAACATACCCTCTGTGCCTTTCCAGCACTAAAGGGGATAAAAAGCTTTTCTTCCATATCTTGCACATCCAGGGAGAACACACAGGAAAACCTTGGTGCTCAGATACTATCAGCACCACGTGGGTTTGCAGAGGAACAGCATATGACAGGGTTGGTTACACTGATGGTGATACCAGAAATAAGAAACACTTTGTTCAGCATTTTGAGTAACAAGATAACTATACACCTTTCCAAGAAAGCTTCACTACCCCATATGCCAACTCAGTTAGCAAGTAGAAAAAATAATAATGAGGCTACCCTCCAAACCCCTATCTGGTGCCTATTTATATGTTGTACCCCAACACCATTACCCTGTGTATGTTTACATTCTCTTGTGATGCCTTAGATGCTTGTTAAGTGTACATGCATAAAATAAGCTGGAATAATTTTTATGGCCATAAGTCTGCCTAAAAAAAACATAATGGGTACATTTTCCAGGCACCCACCCACACCACTACTAATAGATGAAAGCAGAAATTTAGATAATGATCCACCACTTTGTGTTCCTGCTTTGTATAATTCCAGAGCTATCTGAAATGCTGAAGATGGGAGGCTGGGTATAATAAAGGCCCTTGCTGCAAACACATGATGATACATACAATAGTTTCTCTCACTGAATCCAGTAAAAGAATTTTCTTTCAAACATTCAAGAGATTGTGCTAGTGTTAAGAACTACACTCTTTGGACACAAAGAAGGTCATCTTACAAGATGCAGCTCCTGAAGATAACACAATATCAATGCTACTTAAAAGAAGAATGATTCATCTAAACACTTAGATTCTTGTCTCACCCGTGATCTCCTCCACACACAAAAACATCATGCCACAATCATGTGCTTTAAATTGATGCTTACTAAAGAAGAAAGACATTTTTATTTGTCTGTGAATCAATTGAAGCAAGGGGAAAAGAAGGGAGAAACACACACACACACTCCCCAAGCCCCACAGTCACTGGAGTCCTTGAGAGTCTTCCAAAGCCTTTTACAGTCTCCATCACCCTTCTATCCTTCTATCCTGAGGGGAAACAAAAAAGAAAGCCATTCTCTGAGTCTTTACTGCAGTTCTCTGATAAAAACACTGACTTTGTTTACAACAGCACAGAATGGCTTAGAATGTTCTCCTGCAAGTCCATGTGTAGCACCAGTCTAGACAGTATCTCAAGGACAATTCTTTGAGGTAGTTCCTTGCACGGGCTGTCCCAGGTGCTATCAGCAAGTTAAACCTCTACATGCTCTTCAGTGCAGAGTTAACTGTCCCTTTCCAGCCGAAAGGACTGGGCAAAGGTCAAGACAGCAATAGCACTTGAACCCTGCTTGTTGGATTACTATGTCAAGCCATAGTGCCACAGGGAACAGCACAGTGTTCGAACACCCATAATTGCTCTAGGGCATGGCTGGACTGTGATCTGGGGCTTGTACCCTGTAAATTTTCCATACTGTTGGCCTTGACATAGTTACACCAGTCCCAACATATATCTCAACCACACAAGGCTATTCCACAGCCACATACATTTATTAGCACAGGTGAAGTAAATTCACAAGGTGTATGAAATAAGTTTGCCTTGCAGTACAGATTATCTCCATCAGATTAAGAACATTGGGTCACTCTCACAGTGTTCTCCTTCAAGGCTTTTGCTTCCTAGAAGCAAATGTAAGAATGTGGCTTCAGGGTTTGTGTCTTTCCAATAATAAAGTAATGAATTAGATTGGTGTCTTAGACATTTGAGTTCCAGATGAAGTATCGTACACAGTCAGCAGGAGAGTTTCTGATAGGAATGGATTATTGTTGCAGAAAGGCAGAACTTTATACCACGACACAAGTAAAACAGAACTCCAGAGCAGCTCCTCACCATAGAAAGAACTATCACAACTGTCCTTGTGTTTTGTCACAGAAAACCAAATGACTCTGGTAGACCTGACTGTAAGTATGAGCCTCTACAGGAATCTTTTTCCTATTCAAAGGCCATGGAAGAAAGGCCCGCAGGCCTTGACAAGTGTGAGTATTCAGGAGCTAAATGGCTAATTTGGGAGCTGAGCATCCAACTTCATTGAAAATTCGTATTTCTAACATTTTCTTCCACACAAAGGTAACACTCAGCTAGTCAATTTTTTATGAATTCAGAATGGTTAAATTTTCAGTCCAAGCCTTTTCCTGCCTTACAAGCTGGAATTTAGACACCTAATTTTTGCTGATGTCTGCAATGATAAGCCCCCAAACCCATTTGAAATACCTGTCCTTATTTTTCCTAATTTACTCTAGCACTCTTAAAGACTCTGAAAAATAGTAGTAAGGAACTCAAAACTCAGAAATATTTGTGGTACATCTTTCTCACTAACTTTGATTATAGCTTCTAGTTACTGTAAATGCCAAAAACTGTCATCTGAGGGTGCCCCAGTGCTGAGTGCATCCAAGAACCTGCTACTCTACTGCTGCTTTATACATATATATATATATATATATAAAAGATGTATACCTAATATACCAATAGGACTGTGTGATCATGCTACTGTCTTTGTATGAAAAGGCAGATTTTTATTATTAAAAACAGCTCTGTGACTGGAGAACCCACCCAGGATGAAGCAGCACTCAGCAGCCTCTTAGTCCAAGGAGGTTCCTGTCTACATCTGTCACTCCACAGAAAACTGATCTGCCCCTACGAATTATTGATACATCAGACAGAAATGTGAAGATCCCATCAACATCACCTGTATTTGTGCCACAGGAGATGTGAATGGGAGCTTGGCTTCATAATGTGCCTCCATAAATGTTCTCAGGAGTTGTTCTGTGCTCCAGTGCTGTTCTAACCCAGAGGCAGCATTTTGGGCACTGCTGGTATTCATGAGCATTTTCTCAGTTGCTACTAGTCCAGTGGAAACCACTAGAAAGCTAAGATTTCTACAGGTGGCCACATGCAGAACCATCAGCTGGCTGAAGGTGTTGAGGGGCTGTGCAAAGCTGTCGAGCCTGGCAGCCACTTCATACATGTCCTGAGCAGGATGACTCACCTTCCTTTGGGGGCTTAGTTTGTTTTGTTTTGTTTTTTTTTGGGGGGTGGGGGGGGGCTTTCTTTACTGGTGCTGCCTGCTCTGGAACACATGCACCTCATGCATTTCCCAAAAGACTAAAAGGAAAAAAGCAGACACCACCTGCCTGTTACGCCAACAGCTGCTAAATTCAGCAATTTAAATTTGTATCTCTTTGCTGCTCAGAGCTTTTGGGCCAGCCCTGGGCTGCAGACACCCAGGCTGGCTCACAGTAAGACCAAGTGTCTGAAGCAATCTTGCCACTCACATCATCATGGAGCTGACAGCTCGTGTACACAGTATTGCCGTGCAGTATACAGCCTACACCACTTGCAGCTCTGGCATGACCTACCTGTCACCAGGCTGGAGCATCTCAGCATCACATTGCACTCACCCTCAGCTCGTTACTCTCTCAAATGGCTTCCCATGCCACATGGTGGTTCCTCTGTCAGCTTCCTGACTTTCCCTCCTTTCCACAGCAGTGTTCACATGAAGGTGTGTAATGCCAGAAACTGAGGTGCTTCAGCTTTCCTTCTAGGACAGGAATTCTGCCACTCAAGGCAAAGCAAAACAGGTGGGATTTTTGCTTTATTAAATGCTGTATTACCTCACAAACTTGAGTTAACCATAACGTAGCATTCGTCTACTCCATTTTTTTTAATGTAATCCAGTACACCGCACACGTTTTTAGTGAAAAGACTTCCAGTTAATAAATAACAGGTTATGACTTACCAGCATGTCAAGACCTTTGCCACAGTAATTTTCTGCACATCCATCTTGCTGTGTGTTGTATGTTTGGAACATTATCACCAGTAAATGACTACTTGATTCTCAAATGGTTCAGCCAGAACATGGCCTGATCTCCTGTCAACAAAGCACTTCTGGCCATTTACCCACACCACTATCACCCAGCGGTTTTCCCTGCCTGCTTGTGGGCTGTCGCGCCAGCTATCAGCCCCATGTGGCGTAACCCCAACCCAATCCACCCAAGCAGAGAGTGTCTAAACTGATTTTAAAGACTGCTTTGCAACCTCAGTTAAGTGCTCAGATCCATTGCAATGCTTCTGAGAAACCATCACTGCTTCTTAACCACTTTGTGGCTCAGAAAACCACATTCTTTTTAAGCATTTTATCACATGATAAAACTGCAAGGCTGGTTCAACTTTGGTTGCTTATTATGGACTTACAGGGCCCTGAATGAGACTGGTTGGTTCAGGTCACCTCTTCTGGTGAAGCCTTAGCTGGGTCTGTTGGGACTGGCTGGGCCTGTGCCAGTTTTAGTTGATGGTCCTGAGCAAGGACAACATGCAGCTGTAATAGGCACTGGCCTGCGCCAGGGCAGTTTGGGCTTTCCTCATTCAGGTCCGTCCGTCCGTCCCTCCCTCCCACGTTTCCCTGTTCTACAGGGGCAAGTGCTGTTGTGGGGTGGATGCTGAAGGAACAAGTATACACACAGAAGGCCAGACAGAATTCCCACTTTGAACTTCTGCTGGCTTCTCTGCAGGTTTGCCAGCTAGATGGAGTTGTGTCCCCAGCCACAGCAGCACCCTTGTTTCACAGGAAAGTTTCCTATCTCAGGAGCTGCCCTGATGAGTTACATCCTTCACATGCAGATGCCCCTACCCTCAAGTACAGGCAGGCATACATCCAGGCAGCAAGATAATCCTCAAAGTTATTTATTTAAAAGACAAGCCACCACACCTATACAACAGCCTTGGGTAATCCCCTTTAATTTGCTTTACTTAGATGCACTTGCAGAGGCAGAATTTGTGACATCAATCTTGACCTTGCTGTAGAAGGAAGCCCTAATAAATCCCTGCAACTGCTACATTTTTTCGTTCCCTATTTCCTGGATCTCTGTCATATCTAACTTCTCACACTTAGATCAAAACAAGTGGATAAATCCAGAGAGAGAATAAATTATAATAATAACAAGCAAAAACCCCAAAAGCACACCTCACCAGAGCCTCTCTTACTGAGTGCAGTAGGACATTCAAATCCTAGTCTGCCTCTCTCCAGACTGTTTCCCAGATACAAATCAGAAGCTCCTGCTTCTGAAGTCCCTCCTGGCCAGGACTCCAAAGAAGGTTTCTACCCAGCCTTTACTGCCGTGTACTTCCAACATAAGCAATAGTACTTTACTTAGGCTTCCCTTCTTTTGCTCCAGCAGCAATAGCTTGCCCCTTGTTCCTCACCTGCTGTTGTGGTTTAACCCCAGCTGGCAACTAAGCACCACGCAGCCACTCACTCATTCCCACCAGTGGGATGAGGGAGAGAATCAGAAGGGTAAAAGTGAGAAAACTCATGGGTTGAGATGAAGACAGTTTAATGGGTAAAGCAAAAGCCACACATGCAAGCAAGCAAAATAAGGAATTCATTCACTATTTCCTATGGGCAGGCAGGCATTCAGCCATCTCCAGGACAGCAGGGCTCCACCATGGTAATGGTTACTCAGGAAGATAATCACTATCACTCCAAATGTCCCCCCTTCCTTCTTCCCCCAACTTTATATATTGAACATGGCATCATATGGTGTGAATATCCCTTTGGTCAGTTGGGGTCAGCTGTGCCAGCTGTGTCTTCTCCACTGTTTTGTGCATTCCCAGTCTTCTTGTTGGCAGCCCAGCATGAGAAGCTGAAAAGTCCTTGACTGCTTAGCAATAACTAAAACATTGATGTGTTGCCAACTTAATTCTCATCCTAAATCCAAACCACAGCACTATACCAGCTACTAGGAAGAAAAGTTAACTCTACCCCAGCTGAAATGAGGACACCCTCCCTTGCCCAGCTTTTTCTGATTTCAGAGAGAGAACATAACAAGGGGCCATGCTTGTCCTGACTTGCCTCTTCTTTTCCATTGTCCTTCACCATATCTTGAAACAAAAAGAAGAAAACCTACTTAGCAAACACAAATTGAGCTAGTCTCTCCGGGCACGGCTCAGCTGCAGAGCTATTTCCTCCTGTCCCAGCAACATCCCTGCAGGTTACACCTCCTTGTGCAAGGCCAGCAATGAGCCTTTTACTCCCAGGCAGCCCTTGCCAATGCCTCTCCTCACCACCGTATCCTGCCTCCATCACCACCCAGGCACTGTGTGGAGCTCACTTCTCTGTCTGCAGACCCTTCATGTGCCATATTTCTGGAACAAAGTTTCTCTAACTATCCCAAACTAAACCCCTCAGCACTTCAGTTCCCACACCATTCTTTGAGGTAAGTTTGCCACATTATGTAGTGATGGTAACTTGTCATAGTTAGCTACATTTTATGCCTCTTTTTTCCCTACAACAAAAAGTGGAAGCTTTCTTCAGAAAGACTAGCATTCTGCTGTGTATGTAGAAGTACCTGAAAGACAAAAATCCAATCTATCCTCCCTAAAGCATTGTAGAAATAAGGAGCCATAAACACGCATAGATATTTATCGCCTTACTTGTTTTTCCTCCCCTAAGGACAGCATAAAATCTTAACTAATGTTTATATATCATATCCAACTAGCAGACAGAATTACAAATTTTGTTTATACATAAAACCTTCACAGAAATTAGGTCATGATCAGGGAAGTAGAAAAAATTAGTAACATTCCTGCAATAAAAATGCAGGAAGAGAACCTTAATGACTACATCTTTTAGAACACCACAGATATGCCCAAGCAAAAGCATCCTCCTCTTTCCCCCAAAATCTCCTTTTCTTCAAGAAAACGCTCACCCTGTATAGAAACTTCCTTCCCTTCTGCTATAGTACAATGGATTTAGACAAACTATTTGGTGCTAAATGATAAAAAAATTAAACACATACCTCTTCATTAAACAGCCACAGTCTTAGACTATGCAGCTCCAAGACAATCATTGTCTGCTATGAGGTAAACTTCATAAGGTTAAATACCTAGCTGATTGCTCATAGCAAGGCTTATCTACTTCAGTCACTTTTCAGCCGTTTTCAATCACTTCCTTTTGTTTTGAAGCATCACCAGCTGTTCCCCAGGAGCCCTGATTTAGCTGTTTGAGATACTTCATCTCTCTTCGGCAGGTTTTTTTCACCCTTTCTAGGCTGAATTGCTCCTTGAAGTTTCAGAGTAGGGGGGAGAAATCCCCAGCCCATCTTGAATGGTGTTAATTTGTAAACCAATAGCTATTCAGAAAAAAATTGAGTATTTATTTGTTATTAATTTCTACTTCATTTACTTGTTTACATGTATACATGTGGATATTTAATTAAAAAACAAACACACAACAACAACAACAACAAAGAAAAACACACCAACAAACACAATTGCAGCTGCCTGTGACATTTTGCACAGCACCAATTATCCTACTAGCCATTTGCGGGCCTAAGACTAAGAAACACCTATTGTACAAGTTGCACATTCAGGCACAGGCACACTTGGAAAGTTGTGCCCTAGAGAGGCTGAGGTCAATGGCTGCTCCTGAGGTGAGAGACCCGGCCCAGGTGAAGCAAGTTTAAATTCCTCTGGGATTTGCATCTAGGACAGTTGCCAGGACATTTCAACAGATGGTGCTGAAATGGCCCTTTCTACTGGTCAGATGGGAAGTTCGTTCTCAGCACCGTGATACTTTCAATTAACCACGGTCTGTTTTGTTGAAGATGCTGTACATACGCTGAAGGAATTCTGCTGACCAGTATCCCTTGTCATCTTTTAAAAGGTTGTTAAACCTTTCAAATGGTGGATTTGATGTGAAAGCACGAAGTGTTGACTCTCTAGAAAGGAGAAAGACATTTCACAAAACTGATCTACCTGACATTTTGGCTTAAATCTGCTCCTGAGCAAAAGAGGGGGGAGTCCCCTCTACGTGCTGCCCCAAGCCCCGAGTCCTGGTCCTCATCCAGCCCCCAGAAGTCCTGTCCTATTTTGTAGCTCTGCTCCTCCTGCTCTGTCTGTGACTCCTCAACCCCCAGCATCCCAGGCTCCCGATGTGGGGGAGGGAGGGGACAAAACAAAATATCATTCCCTGCCCCTATTTCTCCCAAGCTGGGTGAACATCAGCTTGGAGGTTCCTTGGTTGAGCAGCATTGGCGTGTTTGAGGGGAGGGGAGAAGAGCTCTCACAAGCACACAGGACTGAAGGCAGAGATGGGATCCCACCTGAGCCACAATGAGCTGCTTGGGATTTTTCCTCCTTCCTTCTTCTTTCCCCTTTCCGTGAGAGAGGTGTCAGCTCTGACAGCAGTGAGGACATGCCCAGCCTGGCCAAAGGTGGCAACCAAGCTAAGCAGATTTCCTCAGAACACACTTAGCCCTCCTAAGTTTCTTCCACCTTCCAGCATACAAGCCCAGGACTTGAGCCACTGTGCTCTCATTTGCATCAGAAATGCTCCTTGTCCTCTAGCACAGGCCAAAGGATGCTCTGCACATAGCACAGAGGAGAAGCTATATGCTTCCAACTCTGCTGGGGAGTATTTGAGACTGTGTTCTAGCATAGTCTTTGAGGAAGACAGAGAAATTACATAGATAGGTACCTTTAAACATATCTTTTCAGGCAATATAAGAGCTGAAAGCAAGAAGTAAGATTCAATACGGTATGTTTGTATTATACAGCAACACCAGAACTAGTCTTCTGCTGGAAACCATTTGAGATCCAGGGCCTGAGGCCACTGCACTAGTCAGTTAAAACAGGGCTTAATGCTACCCTGGTTCACACGTGCACCAGTTTTCCTAACGTTAATTATGGTTGCATGTTGCCTAACCAAGGGCGGCATTTGGTCCACAAATTGTTTGCATGCCCTGTAATTTATGCTTTTTTCATTGTGTAAAAAACCCAGTCTATCAACTGTGGTGTTGGTTGCAAAATATCTTCTCCTGTAGCTACCCTGATTGTTTATGCCGTGGTAACGTGTCCTCAGAGGTTGAGCCGTGTAAAAAGATTGATACACCCCAAAAGTGTAAATGGCAATTAGAGAATTTCATCAGGTGCTGAGTAAGATGGGATGTTTGTGACACCTTAATGCTGGCCTTTGCCCTGTTTCTGTGTCTTGCTGAAACACTCAGATCTCAGTTGTTAGAGCGAACCTGCTAGGGGACAGCTCAGTGAAGATCAGTATAATTACTATCCAATATGCAAAGTAAACACTCAGCTCTCTCGTATGAATCACATTTCCTTTGTAGTAGAATTGTAACAAAGGGAATAAGATCTACTGAGTATTCACTGTGAAAATATCATGAATAGGTTTACGCATACAGTGTCAAGGCTTTGGCATGTGGCAACACCAGGATTGGCCATTAGCTGGAGAAATAAACATCCAAAAGCAGTTAAAGCGCTTGCGTAGAAGCACAGCCTATTGAAATTGTGCAACTGAAGTGTGGCCTGGCATTCCCTGGTATCTGTACAGAGTATACCCTCCCTTACACTGCTTTTGAAATAGTGAACTTTTGCTCATTACTATTCACTATTTAACTGACCAGATCAGCCCCTTTGCTGTTGGGTGTTGGTTAAGCTACTGCTAATGGTGCCACACCAGTCTACATCCCCGAATAATTTGCTGTAAATCTCAACAACGGGGCCCATGGCTGTCTTGGTGACCTGCGTGGGTGCCCACCATTATGTGGTAAGCTGAAGAAAGAGACGATGAAGCATTTAACCTGCATTTTGGACTACTGGGAACCCTTCCTAGTGATAGGCCTGGTGCAGTTGAATGCAGTGTCATCAAGAATTCGAAACTGGGGGAAATGAATGTGAAGCTTCAGCAGAGGTTTAAAAAAGCACAGGAGCACCAGAAGAATCTGTAGACAACATGGGTAAGTCAGAAGCAGAGAGGAAGAGGACGAAGGCCAGCTGCTGAAGCAGAATTTTGAATGTTTTGGAGGCGTCTGATTAGTGCAGCACATCACAACATACCTGCTGTTAAATACCTATAGACATTGCAGAACTTTGCCCTAGGTAGCTCTACAAAGAGTCTGGAAATGATGAGTTGGGTGGCACAACCTGTGCGTGTTTCCTGGATGTGCCTCAATTCCTGATGGACAGTGAGTCATGGAAGGTGATGGCACGCAGAATTGCGGTATTTCTGCATGAGTGTGAGAAGCTGCAAGTTTTAAAGCATGGGCTTTGGGTGCTTACTGCATTCCCAGAAGAAGACAGTTTACACTGTAGTGCATAAATACTTGTGTTATAAGAAATACTTGTGCTATCTTAATTTCACTAAAATACAGTGCAGTTGGGAATGACAGACACTGGTTCCTCAGCTACTGTTGAAATTGTAGTTAGGAAGTCCAATGACCTTTCTCAATAATCTTTAAGGCATTTAAGAAATAGTTTTTATTTCTCTGTTTAATTTTAAGCTACATAGGTCATGTGTGATTAAAAAAGTGGAAGGTGGATATTTTTGCCCAGTTATAAGCCAGACATCGCTCAGGTCATGGGGCATAAGGAGCATTTTGGAAAACCTCTGTTTACCATCTGTCATGTAGAGAGGAGAATCTGATCCTAGCACAGTGATACAGATAATTTGCCATAACTTATCAAACATCCTGTTGTCACGACAGCCCTGGCTTTGCTTCACTGAGGACAGTCTGCAGAACCCTGATGGAAAATATCTTGACCCACACAATTGCATTGAGCAATTGTTTTTATTTTTCTCCACGTAAAAATCTCTCACTCGTATGAAAACATCAGACACACAGGCCTCTTTCTGCTGGTTTTCTTTAGCACTTGATGCTAACCTCATTTCTTGTACGTTGCATCTGCCCAGACTAGAACTTGTTTGCCTACTTATTATTCTACAAGCTTCCATGATATGTATATAAACAGACATTATTAAAAGCTGTTTTTTTCAAAACTTCTCTTTATTTTTACGTTCAATGCACGAGGACAGACAAGATGAATATTCATGACAAAGTATAACGCCATATACTGTCCTCAAAACAGGTAAAAGATATAGTGTTCAAGAATTTTTAAAAGTGTTTTGGAAACCTTGTATTTCCAGAATTCCTCATTACAGCAAATTCAAATCTGTTAGAAGAGTTCAGTATCCTCGTGCGTTAAAAGCCATATTATGAAAGTATGTAGATGTTTTTCATCTTTAAGAAATCTGTCTCTGCATTGCTAACAATCTTTACGTAACCTGTTGATGGAGCTAAACAGCCTCCATAATATGCAGTATACACAGTTACAAACAATTTGAAATGTTATATTACAAAATATACAGTTGTTCCTTTTTACATTTTTATAGATAAACATTGCATAGTTTTTAAATATGCAATATATAACACAATCATGAGCTTTTTTCTATATAACTTACGAAAAATTCTGTACACTCAAATAATTATAAATAAAGTGTAAATATCATTTGGTAAGCGTAGGGGGAGAAATATGCCAGGGCATGTTGTACTGTCAAGTGTTAAACAGAAATCTTTGTCAGAATCTGCTTAAAACAATGGCACAATATGGCCTGGAGCAAAGAGAGAGGACAGTAAGATCTGAACATACAATAGGGGAAAGGTTGCAATGAGGAACCATAAAGTACTGATATGACTGACTATTAATAATTGCCCTGATTATTTTGTAAGAACTGCTTTCTTACAGTTATTATCACTGTGCTTGATGGCTTTACTTCAATATGTAAAATAAGGTGCATGTTGTTTAAGAAATGAGTAAAAGTAAATTAAAATTTTTCCTATTTCAATGCGTGGTGAATGGAAACATGAGATAACTTGAAAGAAAATTCTGGGTATTTTTCTCATATTTTTCCCAAAGAAACAGAGCATGGGAAATGCATCCAGAATTGTGAGACTAAAATAAAGAAGAAATATTGAAGATATCAAAATTCCACTTTAAAAATAAGATGCTGACAAAATTCTTGTTCAACTACATGAAGGACAAGGAAAATAATTTTTAAAAGGATAGTTTGACATAACTCTGCTCTCTGCTACTAAACCCCAAAGGAGCAGAACTATACCAAAACTAGATGCTTCTGGAAATTCACTCTGATCCTAAGCATTTTGCCACTGGCTCACAATTACAGAAACAGTTTGAATCTCAGTATGAATGTAATTTGCAAACACATTTTCAGCAACATAGTTTGCCAACTTAGGTGTCAGTTAAAAAAAGTAAATTAAAACAATTTTCACTTCTAAAATATACATATTTACCTGATAGCCAAATTCAGCCTACTGAATTCCAGAGCTCTGCAGAAAAGTAAATGTGTTCTAGCAGCACTGAGTGGCTACGTTACACTAAGGGTCTTTTCAGCACTTCCATTGCAAATTTAATCGACAACTCAGCCATGTAAACTGGTTTTAAATGACACCTTATACTCAGCCACCTGATCCGTTTTTAAGGTCAGTGGTTGGACTTCAGATTTTATCCCATGCTCACTGATATCGAAGCTACTGAAGACCAGCAGAACTGGCCTTCTGTGCATCTCTGAAATGCTCTTTTTCTGGCATTGAAATTATGCCTTTTGTCAGCCCATGGTTCACAGCAGCCTCAAAAGCATTTATTAAAATATCAGTAAGATCTGAGCACAAGCAGCGACCTACCAAGTGCTATACTACCTGTGCAGTGACTAAATACAATAGTGACTACACTACTTACAGATTTTGGGGGGGCGGGATTTGGATTGCTACATACAATTACCACTGAAATTCACATTATTTCCAAGGAGGGTGGTTCAGAGCAGAAAATGGTGGTGCAGAATGAACACTCCTTTTTCTACAGTAAACGTTACCCTGTGACCTGCACTAGCCACAAGCTTCTCTCCACGTTCCTTCTTTTGTAGCTCTAGAGTCAGTCTCCACCACTACTCTGAAAGGTCGTTTTGTGGCTCGGCCAAATGGAGCCACGGTTGCACACAGACCTCTTGGTACCAGCCCAGGCTTGGGTGGCCATCTCCTCCCCTACACTGGCCACTCGTCCTCCCTCCTGCACCATACCTCTGACTGTGGGGCTACAAGGTGAAAAGGACTGGGGAGGACAATCTAGAAAGAGGAATGGTTGCACAACCACATCCTGAGTCCATCAAGGCCTTTGGTAGCCACCCAGTGTCTCCAAACCCAGTGCTTAACCTTCGTCAGGCAGTGGGATCAGCAATTACTTCTTTTAGACTTTAGCTTGAGATAATAAAAGATCATAATTCCTGTCCCCGGTATTAAAGGAGACAGAGATTGATCAAAATGGGTTTGTACATATTCTTATGCCAGAGTAGGATTCCCAGAGCTTCTGAAGGATGTCCCAACATTTCATTTTCCTCCATTTACACAATAGATTTGGTCCGTAGTGGGAAAACTACAGTTTTCCATTTTGACCACTGCAAACAGGACAATGAAAACATTAGGAGTCTCTTTTTTATTCTTTCTTTTTTCCATGTCCAGATCTTTTTAGGTATTGTAAACTAACTTCTGCTTAATAAGCCAGTAGGTCAGAAAGGCTGTTCTACAAGTGCATTGGTTGTTTATTTTTTAATCAAGTTTGGATTGATCATCACTCCTTTCATCCCTCTCTTCATGGGACTACATCAGGATTTCTTTTGTTTGCTACTGATAGCATCGGATGAAGGTACCACATAGTAGATCCTCTGTAAGCAAGGCCTTTCAACAGACCATAGATTTTCTAGGGGCTCTGTCAAGCTTGTTTGACTCCACTTCTTGATAAGTGAATAAGTGACATATCACTGGCTGCAGGAACCTGACAAAGTATTCGTTCTCTTCTCAGTGCATTGTCCAAGGTGGTTTTCAAGAGCCTGATGGTCCTATGCTGTATCTCTGCTAATATGGGTCGATCCACTACTATAAGGCTGTGTTGTTTGTGCCTGTTTTGTCAACACAAGCTGCAGCTGGTGCTCTTCTTCCACCTCTTTCTTCATCAGCCATTGCAATGGTGTTTTCATAAACCTCCATAGTTTTTAGCTGGTTGTCTTTGGCACCCTCCTGCTCTGCATTGACTTTGCAGCACTTGCAGAAGCCACAGCAGTGTTTCCCACAAAAGGCGAGCATAGACATAATTATATTGTCCCAGGGCTCTAGGGAGTGCATCCAGATGGGTAGGAAATCCCAGTTTTGGAGCTTCTCCGGCAGTGAGTGTGGTTTCCTTGACTGCATAACATTAATTACAACCACAGCAATAAAAAGAGCAAGAAGGGGAAGGCAAACACCTAAAAGGACTGGCCAGCCTGCCAGTGACAGACCAAATACAAACAAAGGCAAAAGAAAGAAGCAGATGAGAAGATAAAATATAGCAAACCATCTGTACTTGGCTGTTGTGTTTCCCAAAGTCTTGGCCATGCGGATTGGCAGCCGGGTATAAGGTAGTGGGTAAAACAGAATAATCCCAGAGACATTGAAGAAAAAGTGGCACAAGGCAATCTGAAAGCAAAAACATTTGAGAAGTTCATTGAGTAAAATGACGTTAAATGCTCCTGCTTGCACGACCATTTCCGATGGCACTAAGACTCCGTCATTTCCCTTCCCTCGATTTCCACTGTTTTTTCTTGTCTTTCATGCTATTTCACTGCAGGGCCTCTCCTAGCACCAAGCAAGGACTTGGTAATACCTCAAACATAAAGATCACAGCCTGCAAACAGGGGACAGGACCTGGAAACAAGACAAGCCTAGAGGAGACCATGTGTCTCCCCACAGATGGGCAAGTCTTAAAATTCAGCCTAAAAAATTGCAAGAAATGAAGTACATAAGAAATAAGGCTGACAAAGCAAACAGCTATCACAAAAGAGTCCTGTTGTTAGTAAGTAATGAGAACTCCACAAAAACTATTCATTATTGGGTTCTGCATCCATCAGTTTCCAATGTAAATATGGGAAGTGTAAATTATTTATTGCATACAGGCTACTGAGAAATTGGTACAAACCCAGATTTTCCAAAAATTAGTTAAAAGTTTATAGGACACTGAGGAGATTCTTGGAATGGGACTTTGTCTGGGTCTTTGAAAATTGTTTGACTCACATGCTTCAAAACTGTTTTGTTTGCTTTTTATTCCAAAAATAAGCATCAAGAGACATCTACTTGATAAAGCTTTCAGAAGTTGCTTAGAGAGAATGAGCATACACCAAATAAAACAGTACACTCCCTGCTCACCTTATTTTCATTCTGTAACTGTTATCAGACTATAATAAACACGAAAGCCCAGGGGTTTATTTTTAAAGCGTGTTATAAAAACAGCAACTTATCATGAAATCTGAGCTTGGTCAAGATAGTATCTTCTCATGATTACATCTATTCTATCATGCCTCAGGACAATAAAATAACTTCTGTAATTTTATTGATTTATTGTGGCAAGTAAAAAACATTCATCCTATGCACAAAGGAAACTTTATTATCTTTTCATTCTTTGATGTAGAGGGTTCATTCAAATGCTATCTGCTGCCTGGAATGTTCTTTACCAGGTGTTAAATGGAAGCCCAAAGCCAGTGTCCTGGTTTTGTTAAAAACAAGTTTCTCTTTTAGTGAATTTGCCTGTCAGCTAAAGCCTTCATATTAATTGCATTTTCCTGGAGAACCAGACACATGTTTTGGTAAACATAGCAATGGAATGCAAACTTATTGATAAGCATGGATAGACATCTCGCGAGAGGGGCGACGAGAAACAAGTGACCAAGAAACTGACCAACTGTGTATAACATTCCATTCACGTGAATCCATCATATAAAAGTGGGAGAGCACGAGGATCTCGTCCCTTTTTCCCTCTTTTCCTCATGGCTGACATTAGAAGAGGACCTTGCTAGTCGTCCCTGCGAACTGAGGCCTAGTGACAGACTGAATCCAGCTCCGGTTGGCTGCAGAGTCCAATCCAGGACTTCAGGTGCCGGCTCTGCAGTTGCTGAGACTTTCAAGATTGGTTTTGTATATTTTGTATTATTTTCTCTATTCTTATTAGTAGCATTAGTAAAACATCTTTGATTTTTCCAACTCTCTTCTCTCTGTCCTTCTTTTCCTCCCGATCGCCTGTCCTTAGTGGGAAGGGGGACAAGAAGGGGCAAAAGGGGGAAGTGTATAGTGGGGGGAGGCGGTTAACAATACATCTGCCAGGGTTTTATTGTCACCCCGCAATCTAAACCCTCGACAGCCAGGCTTCCTACTTTTTCAAATAGTCAGAGGTAACAAAGAATTAAATAAAACCCACTCAGATTAGATTTACAATAACAAAATGGGTGCCACGATGCTCGCTGCAACCCCAAGTAAGAAGACAGCTTGCCGTCCTATGGGTTGTACAGCCTCCACTTAGGTTACAGAAGTCCCTACGTCCATATGCATGAACAGAGTTAGGGTCCTGAGAAGGGAACTTACAGAAATTAGTAACCCTCATAGGGAACTACTTCAGAGGGCTGTCAGAGATGACTGCACTGAATTCCAAGCTCAAGGGGACAAGGGGCCAACCCTGTCTCAACTCTGAATTAATTCAATCAGATCAAAACTAATTTATGAAAGCAAGATTTTACTATATAACTATATAATTATTTTTACTATATAACTATACAATTAATATATTTTACTATATAACTATATAATTAATGAGCTGCCGTTAATAGATCAAAATCAAGCATGATATCCATGGCATATTTGCATCACAGCAAATTTTGTCAGTTTTTTCTTCAAAAAAGTTGCAACTTCTAAATGAAGTCAAGGAAGCATTGGTTTATACTGACCTGCAGTGAATACTTTAATGTACTCCCTGGACTTGCTAAAGCTGCAAGTATAGCTGTTGTGGTTGTGCCAATGTTAGCTCCCAAGGTAAGGGGATAACAACGCTCAATGCTTATAACGCCAATGCCTAGGAGAAAGTAAATAGTATTGAGTGGTTTCAGAATGGTGGACAAGATAAAACGTGGGATAAAGAACACAGTACTGCCAACTCACCAACAAGGGGTGTAATTGCAGATGTGAAAACAGAACTGCTTTGGACAACGAAGGTCATGCCAGCCCCTGCAAGCATAGCCAGGTATCCAGCTAGCCAAGTGAAAGGAAATGGGAAATCTAAAAAATAAGAGGGAGAACATTGTCTTTAGGATCACATAGTACCATAACGGTGAAAAGACTATTAAGTATTTCAGATGTAAATATACTGCTTACTTATCGTCTCTTTATAGATGCATAGAATGGTCTGGACTGGAAGGGGCCTTAAAGATCCCAAGATTCCAAGCCCCCTGCTATGGGCAGGGACACCTTCCACTAGACCAGGTTGCCCAAAGCCCCAACTAACCTGGCCTTGAACACTTCCAGGGATGGAGGATCCACAACATATCTGGGCAGCCAGTTCCAGTCTTTCATCACCCTCATGGTGAAGAATTTCTTCTATCGAATCTAAATCTTTTTTCAGTTTAAAGCCATTACTCCTTGTACTATCACTACATGCCCTTGTAAAAAGTCTTCACTTCCCTCAACCTGCTGGTCACACTTCTTTTGATGCAGCCCAGGATACAGCTGGCCTTCTGGGTTGCAAGCGCACATTGCCAGGTTATGTTGAGCTTCTCGTCAACCAACACCTCCAAGTCCTTCTCCTCTGGGCTGCTCTCAATCCCTTCATCCCCCAGCCTGTATTGATAATGGACATTGCCCCAACCATGTGCAGGAACTTGCACGTGGCCTTGCTGAACTTTATGAGGTTCACATGGGCCCACCTGTCAAGCTTGTCAAGGTCCCTCTGGATGGCATGAAGACCAGGGCTTGTGAACATGAGGCTGCTCCTATCTGTCTACAGAAGGCCTCATCCACTTGGTCTTCCTGGTCAGGTGCCTGTAGTAGATCCCCACTATAACGTCATCTGTCCCTACTTTCCCTTTAATCCTGACCCATGAACTCTCAACCAGCTTCTCATCCATCCCCAGGTGGAGCTCCATGCACTCCAGCTGGTCATTGACATAGAGGGTGACACCTCCTCCTCATCTCCCCTCCCTGTCCCTCCTGAAGAGCCTCCTGTTCCAATACTCTTACATGACGATTTTGCCTCAGAGTCGGTTCTGCTACTCTACTTTACCAGTACTCCATCTCTAGCTTTCAACCACCAAACACACTTTGAGGTGGATACTAGGCTAGGGAGACATTTGTGCTGACCCAAGGTGGCATTCATGTTGTAATACAATCAAGTACCAGAAATGTTTCCACAGAGCTCAACACAACACCTTCTAAGTGTCCAGAGTGTCTTGGTTTTGGCAACCAAGCACCTACTACATGGATGAATCTTCAGAAGACCATCCTGAGAAAGTAAAGTTGTTTTAACTATTTCCAAGCTGATCACCTCCTAACAATGCACTTGTTAACTTTTGCAAAGAAAAGCTAATCACACTGATTAGATAAACTAGGCACAATAGTCCCCTGTATTCTGCACATTTATGAGTGAGATGATAAGTCAGGAATTACTCAGTTGGGAAGACACAGAGGAAGACAGACTAGGTCCCAAATGAACAGTAACTGGCAGCTGATTACTTTCTAACCCTTGTTTTTGATTCAGGCAGTCTACTTTGCCCAGGAAAAGAGAAGACAGTATGGCGACCACTTTGTTGCCTTCTCCATTTCTGTGAACCGTCTCTGCAACCATAACCAGAGATGTACCAGGACTCCCCTCCCTCCATTCAAAGGAGGATGAAGAAAAATCAGTCAAGTGAAGAAAAACAAACAAAAACCCACAAACAAACAAAACACCAGGCAAACAAACAAAACCAAACCAAAACTACAAAACAAACAAAGGAAAACCCCAACCAACAACAACAAAAAAACCACCACCACAACAACATTTGCACTCAATGGATCCAGGATGAAAAAGCAGCTGGAGAACACAGGGAAAGACAGCAAGTACCGCTATTCAGGGCTGTCTTATCCTACTGAAGAGAGGGTTAAGGAGTGGAATAGGGCAAACAAAAGGTATTAGATTATTAATCACTACAAACTTCTTTCAACTTACTTTAGAAAAAACATGCAGACTCTGTGCCAGAGCAGGCAATCAGGATCTCACCACTTTGGTGCTATCTTTGAGGCTCAGAATGTTACACTTCTAACAGCTAATGATTATACATCAAGAAACAGAGCCTGGACTTTGGTCTTGGTTGCTGTTAATCTGCTGCAGTTCACAAGCAAGCTGTTCACTAATAGATTTTTTTAAATAAAGAAAATAACATGCTGAGGAGAAAAAATGTTGGGGCAGGTGTGATTTTAGTTTAATACTGTTTTCCTTAAACTATTCTATAATATCTGCCAGAACAGGAGATATCAATAAATGTGCTCAATGTCCTTGTCATTCCTGAAAACAATCTTCAGGAAAAGCAGATAATTACCAGTGTTTATTGTCTTCTTGATAACGCTCGCCACTTGTCCTTTAAGCACAGAGTTTAATAGCTTAACAATCATCACCAAACAGGAGCACAGAACAAGCAGAGACAAAGCCAGAAGGATGAGACCGATGGCAAGATCAGGCAGGTCTGAGTCTGCAAACAGATGCTTGCCTGAAAAAAGAAAAGGAAAATTAATTGGGCCAGCTACATTTTTGCTTCTGATCCCAAGCCCAGCTCTGGTTTTCATACATGCCTCTAAGAAAATGGGACCAAAGCACTCACAGCTTGAGCAGCTGATGCAAAGACCAAAAATGCCACCTCCTTCACTCCACAGAAGCCATATCTGAGTGGGGCAAGAGGGGGTCTTGTATGGACACACTTATAAAATACACATTAGGCACCCCTGCAGGGCTGGCGGGAGCTGGGTGACCATGTGCAAGAGAGGGCAATACAATGGTGTGAGAAAATTTTGCTGTGCTGAGCCAGATGGTGGGTCAGCTCTTCCCAGAGGTGGCTGTGTGCCTGAGAAGGGCTGTTCCAAGTCCCGCAGGGCATGCACAAGGATGGAAATATCCAAGCAACCATTACAGCAAAGTAACTGTACCTCCAAGTCACCTGAACAGTGAAGGTGACATGATACTGAAGACCTCAATTACTGGTATCAGGGAGCATGGAAAGAGACCCATCTGCAGCCAGATATCACAGTGATGCTGGCAACTCCAGCTGTGAAGCTATAACAGAGCAGGGGCTGCTCTGGTTGCCCCTTGTGTTCATATACAGGTGAGTGCCTCTTGATGTACCTCTGAAAGGGTCTGTTATCACCATACATTTGTAAAGATATTACTGAAGGAGAAATAGTTCTGCTACTTACATTTACTGATATTTTCTGTTTCAGTTACATTCTTCATGGTCCACGTTGAATTTCCTTCAGACCAGCAAAGGTCAGGAGATGTGCAGTTTTCTGAAGGTGGAATTGTGACATTCTGCAGTGTCTAAAGATTACCAAAGCAGATACTTCAGTCACTTACAACAGTTCAATAAGAGCTCATGCAAAGTTCTAGGTTTTTACTGAAACCAAGCATTCATCAACTAAAGGTGGATTTGTAAGCTGGCACTACAAAGATGACAAGACAAAATTTTTTACATTCTTAAAATAAATGGTTGTGCTGTTACTTAAGTCAATCAATACAGCATTTAAAAATTAAAATGCCCTTGAAACCTTTTTCATTGTAACAACCATAGCACCAAGTCATCAGTAGCTAAGAACCTTAACTAATGATGTCAGACTCTGTAGAAAGAGGCCGATGCCCAGCAGCAGCAGTGGCATTCCTTCTCCAGCCAGTGACACAGCTTCCTCAGGTCAAAGAAAGACCCCTTTACTGTCATCTTAGCTGCAACTAATGGTCTGGTAAGTATTACATGGGACTGTGATTCAGAATGCTACAGTACTAGTGCAGATTCTGTTGCTGGATGAGCACAAGCTGCTCACACTGGCCTTTTGTGCCTCATTTCCTATCTGTAGAATGTGAAGTGCTGCTACTACTTCCCTTTCTACAGGTCAAATGCTACCTAAGAAATAATTACTATCACTATGATTATCATTGGTATTACTGAGCTGAACCTGAATTTCTGTTTATACTGCAATAAAACCTTGCTTCTAAGAGCTCCTAGCCCAGATGTATTGCATTCTGATGCCAGGTCCAAAAGTTGTTTATGCGGATTGAGGAACAGTTTGCTGACCGAACTGTACTTCCCTACAAGAGCAGCTAATGGCCAAATGGACTCTGAACCACACTGCTGAACAGGAGGTATCTTAAGGACGTGTTCAAGTGATAGTCTTTTGCTGAAATGGAGATGGAGAAATCATATTTTCTTGCTGGACACTGCCTGCAGACACCCACATTTGCACTCTTGCTCCAGCTGATGGGCGAAGCTGGGGTTGGATCCAATGTGCCAACATCTCCAGGGAGTGCCTGGTCTCCAGCCTGCCTCGACACATCTGCCTTTACAAACACAATGCAATGTTTTTTCTTGCCTTCCTGAAATTTTTGAGCCATCTGAGCTTCAAAGCAGCTGCATCAGATCAGAATGTTTACCCTTATGTCTTGCTTTAAACATATGGGGTCTACATGTATTTATCCCTGCCATCAGTCTGTTTAATAATTTTTTGCCAGGAATTACTTTAACCCACTAGGAATGTAAATCATTTAAACAATCTTCCTCTTCCCCCTGCCAAGTTCAAGTCAAGCTTGTAGGGATTTCATGTGTTTTTGTAATTTGACTATATGCTTGGGTAGTAGTTACACAGCCAAAATATAGACAAGCACAGAAAGAATTGTGTATATGGAAATGTAACACTCAGCCTACGCTTTCCAGGTAGGTGCTTGTCTTCTAAGAGTGGGAGGACTGTAGGACTCAGGGATCTGACCTTGCTACCCAGGCAGGGAAGGGGTAGCCAAGTGTTGGCTGGGGTCTGGGAGCATTATGTCTCCCCTGAGATGAAATACCCAGCTCCTCCACAGCGTAACCTGAGCAGTTTCACATTAGCACAGCTCTGCTCCCAGCACTGTCTACCTAGCTAGTGTTTCACTAGCCATCCAGACCACCATTCAACAGGAGCTGGGCTCCTTTAAAAACCCAAGCACTTAATTTTAACCTCCGCTATATGTCCTTAAGTATCTTCTGCCTCAGGACTTCGGGAATTACCGTATACACATACTAACAAGTAGAATAGTCTCATTAGAGATCCAAGGGATATTTAATGCTCTAATTGTTAGTTAGCTGAACAACACAAACCAAACACTCAGCTCCACACTCCACCAAAACAGTCATTGGTGTCAATCTGGTCAGCAGATTCCTTCCAGCTGCAGTGTTGCTGGGGTGAAGAACAGGATTTGGCCCCCACAGAGGCTTTCTCTGAGGGCAGTTTTCCAGGAAAGCTGGAAGTGACCAGCTGCCACCACATCATACTAATGAACGGAAGATTAAACTGGCTAGATCAATAGATAAATGGTAGCCAAAAATATATATTCTTTGGCCTATATTGCAGATTTTTTCCACTTCCAGGGAGTCAGAAGGAGTATCAAAATTTAAAGGCATTTGGATGTGAAAGGCATGGCTCCAAACCACCATTTCCGATAAGCAAGAGCCTGCATGGTACCAAAAGCAACCAGGTCAAGCCCACCACTGGTATGACATCCTCACTTTAAGTAGAGAAAAACTACATTAAATTGTTTTCATTCTTTTTCTGCTGAAAATTTATTTTAAAATCTAATTTCACAGTTCTATGATAAGGATTATCAGCTACAGATCAGTAATACAATTCCTGAGAAGCCTGACAATTAATTTATCATAATACTCACCACATTGGTTTCAGTTACGCACCAAATCTTTACCAGGCTTTTGTTTTTTGCTGATTCATCATTTGTAGCAATTGCATTTATGACCGATTTATCAAGCTTTAAAAAAAAAAAAAAAATAAAAATTATTCCAACTTGCATCACACTGTTCAGCTCTTCTCAAATAAGTCTCTTTGGAAGCTCAACCACATAAAGCATACGTGATCATCTCTCAAACTGGAGCTGTTGCCCGACAGGTAGGAGTGGGTTTACTCCCAGAAAAAGGCACAAACTCTACAGGCACAAACACCATGTCTCATTTTCCCCAAATCACCCACCACCTCATCTCACCCTTTCTGTTTAAATAACTACAATGACACAATGGCCTAAATGCATTTACTGTCACTTTAGGAGATGTGTGCATCCCCTTTGGCCTCCAGCTGTCCCTCTAGATGTGCTCGAGTTTCCCATAATTTCAGTGTAGTGTCTTCAAGTCTTATGCAGATCTTCTAGATGTGCTAGGTTCTCTCAGCTAGTACTATCTGCCAATGTCTAGGCAACAGGCTGCCATCCCAACCATCCCGTGTGTCTGTAGTTATCCTCACCTGCCTTCCCAGTCCTCCTAGCTAGGAGGAGCTGAAATGTGGGGGAAACAGAAAACATGGAGCTGAGGTGTTACGAAATGTCAATAAAAAGAAGAATCCTTCTGCTAATGAGCTTTACCCCTAGGACAGAGGGAAGTGAGTGGAAGCCCCTCCCTCATACTCTGATGAGCTGTGTATAAACCAAGTAAGCACCTTCCCTGAAGAGAGAAAGAACTTACCTCAATTATGAGCTTTGTAAAGGGGTCTGTGATAACTTTTAGTAGCTCAGGGGCATCCTCACCACTTTCAAGATGAAAGGACTCAACTATAACATTGGTGAGATGGTAAAGATAGCCAGAAATTACTTCAATGGGCAACAGCACAAACACAGCGAGCCAGTTAAAGAAATCATGGATTGTTGCCCCAGCAAAGGCCCTGCAAGAATAAATTAAACAACAGAGCTGCTTTTAATTAAACAACATGTGCACAACATCAATTAAATATGAAATCATACAGGTGGGGATGAAGCCCATTTCAAGATGGGAGTCATTTCATTTCTGGGGTCACAGGAGATGGTTGCTTTGCTATAGAGCACTAAGTCATCTCCACACCATTGACCCAGCGAGAGAGCCAGCCAAGTGAGTGAAATTAGACAAACTAGAAAAGGCAAAAGTGATCCTCAACAGAAGGCTGCTAAGAGTACTTGTCTGAAGAAAGAAGTGGCTGTACAGCCTACCTTTGCTTTTGCTTCTCATGCATTTCTGGTACATTTTTAATCCTCAGCCAGGAGTTGCCTCTGGCACCTGTTCTCCCTGACTCATGGCGGAAGATGGCTCTTTGCAGCCCTCTCACATGTTCTTGCAAGTTGTTGGTGTACAGTTCCCTTCTAGCTTCTCCTCCAGAGCCTGAGGAACCACAGCTCTTCCCTCAGAGGCACTTTTTCCCACCTTCCTAGTAGCTGTTTGTGGTCCTCTTAATTCTCTGCAATCTGCCTGTATTTGTTTTAAAATATAGCTCCTTAAATTGTTATGAAGGAAGAAAATGTGGAGGAAAAACTCCTCAAAATGCTAATCCTGTAATTTAAGTTCTCACTGAAAAACTGCTTGAGGGTAAATCACAGGGAACACGCAAAGTAGGCCAACAAAATGGATAGTGCTACCACCTTCAATTTACAGATTGCAGTGGTTGTTAATGGTGTTAATGAATGTTAAAAATCAGCTTCTTTCTTGTTATTATTTAAATTCTTTTCCTGAACAGATACTAATATGCTACTTTGGCACTGGAATTTAAGTGACAGAGAATAGCACAACCAAAGATTCAGGACAGGAAATCTTGGAGAAAAATACTTGGGCTAAGTGTATTTCATATGTCTGGTATGCCACAAATGACAAGGTACCAAAGTCTCTTATTCCTCACAAGTTTACTGCCCATCTCCAGTAAGCCATGAGTTCTCCCAGCAAATATGTCAAGTAGCAGTCTAAAAGTTGTCACTGTATATTTGAGAGCCAGGACACTTCATTTCCCTACAGTTACCAGCTCCTTCTTTCTCTAGACTTAAACAACCTTCAACGTCTCTTTTAAGGAGAATAGACCAAGATACTGTAATATTTACTTCTTGTACAGCCCCTTTTAATAAAGAGATCATCAAATGTGAGCGGTATAGAGAGAGCAGTTGAAAATTTATCCTTGTGCAAGATCCAGTTAAAAACGGTGGGTTCTTACAAGAAACGCAAAACTTTTAAAGGAACCCAGTATGGTTTTCCTCAAGTATACAAAGCCATATATCTAGACAGCATTATACCTTGGCCATGGCTATGCTTGTGACTTTCCTAACTAGACATTGAAATTTTAGTCAAGAGAAAGATTGAATGGCTGTAGTAGTGATAGGGAATACAGAAGAAAACCTACAACGAAGGAAGAAAAGCAACTTTTCAGATCTAGTGTTTAAGTACAATACCTTCTAAATTCATTCCTGTCCCCAGCTTGCATGAGTGCCACAATCGTGTTTGTAACTGAGGTGCCAATGTTTGCCCCCATTATGATAGGAATAGCTGATTGAACAGTCAGCACTAAAAAGCAGAAAAGGAAGCACTGAATGAAAAAAATCTGATCATCAGCAAGCTCTTTGCTCCAATGAAAATTAACATCGGTTAATGTCACTAAAACCCTGGCTTCCCTTGATGTCACTGGGATTTGGCGCTCCAATCCAGATACGTTTGCTTTAATCAAGCCCCTTGGGGACCTGGTGCTCCCACAGTCCTGTGATCCCCACCGAAACGACAGCCTATGGCTGTCCCTTTTCACCACATGTTAGAGGGCCGGAGTAATATAAAGTCTCTTCCTTCCCAGGTGTTTTTCTACTTACTGCAGAATTTTGAACTGATGCCACAGAAATAAATGAAGTTCAGCAACTGGCTAACATGAGAAAACTGTGAAGATACTTCCAAAATTAATGTATTCAATGCCAAGGCTTCAGACGATTTTCATTGCAGTTACAGACTTACTACTACTATTACTATTGTTGTTGTTACTTTTAAATTTTATTTTTATATCATGGCAACAGCTGTGAAAATCTTTATCTGCAGTCTCTACTCTTACACTCAAAGCTTTTACAACTCCAACACAGGTGGGCACGTTTGCGCCCCAGACCAAGACATATGAGTGATCTCTGAGAAGATACTGTAAGCAGACTTACATGTGGAGGACACCATGCTGACCACAATGGATGAAGAAGTGCTGGAGCTTTGGACCATAACAGTCACCAGAACTCCAATCACCAATCCCGCAACAGGATTAGACAGCACTGAATCATCCTGAAAAATGTCCCCTGCAGCTTTACCTACAAAAAACACATTCTCAGAGTGAGGGAAGTGCAAGGTAAAGTCCACAGAAATTATCAGAGCATTAAATTAAAGATCATTCAACCATTTAATTGACATGTATATAGCCATATGCTTGACAAACAAAAAACATACAGGATGATGTAACCCCGGGATCCAAATTCAGATCCTGAACTCTCAGCTTCTCAGTTATCAAAGAATACTTTATATTCTCTAACTTCAGTGATTAAACAAGCTCTACAGAACTCTACAGAGAACTATATAAAACCACAGCTGAGGAAAGACTTGTAGGACAAAAATCCCACACATACATAGATCTAAATGTTATTACTGCCTGGATGTTTTTGGTTATAGCAGCAAGGAAAAATGTTTTAATAATCCTCAGTAATTCTGTTCTTCTAGCTTTCTTTTATTTGTTGTTGCCAAAAATCAAAAATACTTCCACAGAAGCTCACATATTTCTCAGATAACCATTTCTGAATCCATCAGCAGAATTCAACCCTTGGAAACAGGTAAATGTAAAAAATGCACATCAACAGTTTTCATCTTTGAAGAATTTTGGGGACATTTCAGTGCTTTGATCAAGAGCATAATTTTCATATTTCACCTTGTTGAAACATCTTTCACATGGGACAGATTTACACACAGATGTATTCATGTAAATGGTCACTAAAGTAACAGGAACATACTAACACATTGGGGCAAATAATCCCTACATCAACAGCTCTTTGGAATTTGAGCCATAAAGGCCTTTTAAAACAGATGAGGGTCAGTCTTCAATCAGGGCTACTTCCCTCTGAATCTATATTTCAAGACATAAATCTATGGATAATGTTCTTGAAGAGTGATACTGGTAATTTAGTCACTCAGATGAAATTTACTGCTTCATTCATAGTTTATCCCTCATATTTTAGACAATTTCATACCTCCTACTAGTTGAAAAGCAGAGCTCAGTACATCCAGAGAACACACGAACAAGTAGAGTAATCCAAGTAGCATAATAAACTTCCCTATCCCGTAGAGTACACGAATTATTTTTCCTTTTCTATCCAGTTCTGCAAAACAAATACATTATGCATAAAAGACTTGCTTGATGTATCTGGTGTTCTCTCTGGAACAGTCTATTGCACAAGCAGAGACTACAAAGACAACATTGTGACCCCCCTGTGTGATTAAACCCGAAAGAATGTTCTTCTTAATAAAATTTTAACTGCAGAAGCAGGTAGTTCATTTACTGGAGAGGGACTTTTTACAAGGGCATGTAGTGACAGGAGAAGGGGTAATGGATGAAAGAGGGAAGACTTAAATTAGATATAAGGAAGGAATTCTTGACCATGAGGGAGGTGAGGCCCTAGAACAGGCTGCTCAGAGAAGCTGTGGATGCCCTATCCCTGGAAATGTTCAAGGCCAGGCTGGATGGAGCTTTGAGCAACCTGGTCTAGTGGAAGGTGTCCCTGTCCATGGCAGAGGGGTTGAAATCAGATGATGTTTGAAGTCCCTTCCAATCAAAACTATTCTATGATTCTATGCCCAGTTTTACCATGTAAAAGCTTTTGATATATGACAAAAGCCTTATGAAGCCTGAGATTTACCCTCAATTTTACAAAGTCATACTATTGAGTAAAGAAAGGCCAATAGGAGCCTGGACATAAAATCATATTATTTTTTGACTGTTTTCCATATATCTCCCTGTGTTTTAAGGAGGGTAAGCAGCATAATTTCCAGATTCTTCTTAATTGAATAAATATAATTTCCCCATTCTCTGTTGGGGAAGGTGAGACAGAGTGTAAGCCTACATCTGAAAACTCCTCAAATCTTAAATACAATTTTTCGGCAAATATTATTTCAGAAAAACAACCGAGACAAAGAGAGCACAAATGATGGAAAAAATAAATGCAGGTAACTTATTTACTGAGAAATGGTTACCTGACCACTTGACCCCAGTGTCCTGCAGTTCCGGCAGAGCCCATGGGTCATCTTCTTCTGGCCTCGTCTCATCTATCAACGCTATTGTGGAAAATGCAGGTTGAATTTCCCCTTTATTTCCAAGTGAAGCCACATTGCCTGATGAAATAGAACATTTAAAAAATTGTTTAATTACCTTCCATCTTCTCCAAAGAGCCCCAAAACATATATCTCTTTAAGTCACAGCTGAGCACACATTACCTTTGTGATTTTCTCCATCTTTCCCAGCCATGTTCTGGTTTTGTTTCGAAGAGTCCCCAATATAGTTATTGGTTTCAGGCTTTTCCACCTCAGGCCAGGGAGCCATGATCTGTGACTAACAATGTAGTGCTGATTAAAATGTGCATACAGTCAAAATATTCAGCTTACAACAGAGCATGTGAGAAACATGATTAAGAGCAAAAGAGATGGACACAGTGGAAGCAATTTGTCCTTGAACATAGCTTTTGACTAATCTTTATGAATTATTCCTTCATTTGCAATATTGTTTTCTCAATTATTTTTTTTAAATCACACAGTTGATTTATTTGTGCAGTTTAGCCAATTAAAAAAAGTCCATCATATGCCTGTATTTTTGTTCACTTTTAAAAGTCATGAAAGCAAAGTTTACTCTGCTTTCCAAATCTTAGGCATTTATTTTCTTTAATTCCTTTTATTTCCTTTCAGCAAAACATCAGAAGACTGTTTTACTTTCTTCTACCTTCTGGATTTAACTGACTGCCTTTATCAAGTTGGTAATTCAATATACAGACCTCAGCACAGAAAGTTGTTCCCTAAAGCACAGTCTAGCTTTGGACGCTTATGCCAAACACAATCTTGTTGCTTTTACTGGTTCATTCCCATGGAAGCATGGAGGTGAATGTGACCCTGGGCAAGGTGGAGGAAGAACCCTGAGTTTCGAGCCCCAGATTGGTGCTTGCTGAACGACTCTTATTTGCCTGCAACTCACAGCTGATGCTTCAAGTGCAGCTGAGTTAGTGGCAGCAAGGTCAGGCTCACCCATCTCACGTAGGCTCTCTTGTCTGAACCTCTTCCTTCCTGACTCCTTTGAGCACATTTGATATGTATTGTAATATTAATAAATAATAACTTTAAAAGTAAGACATCACATGGCCAAATCCTGCCACCACAGGTACAAGCACATGTGACAGACCAGGCACAAGAGGAAGAGACAGCTGTTCCTTGAACCAAAACCTGGAAGGGTCCTACTTATTTACTTCACCAATATCAGAAGCCAGAGGGAGAAACAGGAAAGAGGGAGAAGGTGACCATGGGGAGCCACAGCAATATAAGACAATACTTCTATACTTCCAGGCTTGTAAGGCAGTTGGCTAGTTCAGCCAGTGTGGCCAAAACCTCAATGGAAAGGATGGGACAAGTGAACCCCACCCAGAAAAGCCTCACCCTTGGTCTGTCTCTTCTACCCTCTCTGCCACGCGAGTCGGTCAGTGCCACGGGCAAATCTGCCCTGTGGCCACCACGTCTGACACCCACGCCGCTGAAACACCCATGAGCTAATTTGCTTGCAATGCTCCTTGTATAAAGGGCACCTGCGCCCAGCGTCCAAAATCAGTGTCAGAGTTGGTATCATGCTCCTGCAAACAAAGTTCACTTGCATTTAGCAGCCACCCTAAGACAATATAATTAATCGTTCATTTAATCATCATCCTTTATGTAGCTGATGGTGAAAATGTTTTGCCTCTGTCCACATCAATAAGTCACACATCCTCCTCCTTTAGCTGGGAAGGAAAGGTCACAAAATCACTCATGTCTTACTGTAACTGAGGACGGTATTGTTTTCTGGCATTCCACAAAGAAAAGAGCATCTTCCCTTCCACATTAGCAGGAAAAATTGTTCTACAATCCCATTAGCAAAAGATATGCTTTTACACATTCTCTATCTGTGGTCAAAGATCCAGATCAGCTCCCAAGATACACAGCGAAAGATCTCAGAACAGACAGAAAAAAATAATTCTTGCTTGTTTCAACAAGGGTTTCCATTTGCTTGCAGCAAATTCTCATATTTTCACCCATGCCAGATCAACCTCCAAGCCCCACCCATGCCAGAACACCTCCGTCTTGTTAAACAAGTTTCATTTATACATGTTCAGCACTGAAAGAGCTCTAAGAAAAATAACTACTCAGCACAAGTGCTGTTTAAGTGAAATGCATCCATGAGAATGGGTTGAAAATTCAGATGTGAAGTTGCACTGACAACATGTCCCCTCCATGGAGAGATCCAGAATACACTGGACACTACCAGCTTTAGAGATGCCATCAGTACTTTTACAGATCTTCTGTTACGCTCATTATGGAAAGGAAGGACTCAGCCTGGATGATTACTTTATGGAAACTGAGCTGTTGCATCCACTGGAGAAACTGGAGCTTGAAAACTTCAGCAGACATTCAGCCTCTGTCTCCTAAATAAACTCTGCCCATTCAAGCAGGGTGTTTCTTCCTAACATCTCCCATGTTCCTGAGGTGCTTGGGATCCCACAGGTATGTCATGTGTTCTTACTGGCTTTGCTTTATGTGATTAAATACCATAATATGAGAGTGGACCGCCTCTGTGGAGGAAGCTTTTTTATACATATGTATGAACAATTATTCATATGAGTCCTATCTAACCTCTGATTTGGGAAGGTAAACTTGAATAATGGAGGTCCTTACAGCATTTGCCTCCTGCATTTGGGTTTGCAGAGGTATTACTAGAACAGCCCATTCCGTGTGATTAGTATCAAGGACTGATGAAAGCAGAACCATTTAGACCCTTTCAGTGCTATCAGAGCTGTCAGCTTTCTCCAGATCCCAATTCTTGTTAAGAGGAACAGCTGAGAAGATAGTTTACAGCCACCTGATACTCTGTTTACTGGAGTCCTGGCCACAACTACTTACTGTTAATTAATCGCTGTGCTACAGGATGATCTACATTCTACAGTTTTCCTTTCAAATAATTCTTCCTTGGCCCAAATACAGACATTAACATCTTGAGAAAATGCTCAGAAGAAAATCTGGATGCTGTGGAGGGCTGGAGCAGTGGGGCAACTGCATCATTCCCTGGCAGCCCATATTAGCTCTGCCTTTGGAAAGGCTGACGTGGAGTGTGGCATAAAAGACCAACATCATTTGATGCAAGATATAAATGACAATGAGAACCCTAAGTGAGGCTTAATTTTGAACAACAAAGACATAACTATACCGCAATGGAACACGTTAAGAGTACAGGCAAAGGATGGGCCAATGACCAATGCACACCACAACAAGGAGCTGGGTTCAGCTGGACGCACCAGTCCAGGTCCAAAGGCAGGAGAGCCACAATTGCTGGATGAGGTGCCCGGAGTGATGAGCTCTGCCAATCCCCATGCCAGCCCAGGTGTCTCAGCGCTACGCGTATCATTCCTGCCTCAGCTGGCAGGACCTCAGCCAGAATGCCTGCACCTGGGATGCCTGTACCCGGTATGCCTACACCCAGAATACCTGCACCCAGGGCGGATTTGTGGAGCTTGCGTCCGGATAAGCACGGTTGCTCTGGATATCCACCTGTTAGGAGCTGTGCTGAAATGGGAGCTCATTTCCTCCTGAAAGTGGCAGGTCAAAATAAGCTATGCATATTGCAAAGGTCTGAAAACTAATGCCTGCGCAAACTGTAATCCAGTCCGTTTCAGTGAACCTCGCAGCAAATCCTCTCACACCACCGTGTGTGCTCCTTTCGGTGTCAGTATAGTCTTTCCTCGCCTTCGGAAAATGCTAACTACATGTGACATCCTTTCTAACTCCAAAAGAAACTGAAACCTCCAGCTCCTAAGAAGGAGATACATGGAAATGATGGCATTCAAATTACGAAATAAAATGTGACAGAAAGTCGAAACCAAAGTGGGCTCCTGTGGTATATCTACAGCCATATTCACTCACTCTCTGCAGCATTTCAAAGAGCTAAAGTCTCTGGGGAATTACCTGAGCAACACCAGGTGTCACGCAGGTGCCCTATATTGCATTCCTGGGTGAATCATTGGACTGCAACAGCATTGCCTCGGTTGCAGGGCTAGACTCTCAGTGCTTTTCAGTTTCGGTGCTTTTCAGTTTTAAATTAGAAACAGTTGTAAATCTGTTTTTTTGCTGCACTTAACACGGAGAGCATGAACTACCAGTGCACATGCCTGGATGGTATTGTTTGTACCTCTCCACCCGTGACAGCTCACTGAAAGGCCACGTTGTGCCTGAAATAAGAACTACAAAGCAGTAACCCTTAAAGAAATCTAACCTCTAGGTGAGCAGACCCAGCTAGAACAAGATGAGATAAAAGCTCTGGAGAAAACAACAGCATTTTCAAAACCAACTACAGATGCCAATGTGACTATACATGTGCCTACAGGTTGCTTAAGCAGCTGCAAATCAGGTTTTGGGTTCAGCCAGACTTTGCTCTCTCTCCCTCTCAGCTTTTCTACAAACACACATCACTTTCTTGTCATTCACCACTGTGCTATGCTTTTTGTGTTAAAAAGGGATTTATCAGCTAAACCGATATATGACTTAGTAAATACAAATATTTACCACACATACTTCATAGGAGTAAATACCAAACTACATTGCAATCCTTCTTATACACAGTTTGAAGAAATATTGGGTTTTTCCCTCCCTCAAAATGTATCATTTTGGATACAGAAGCACATTATGTATCCTCAGCCAGCACAAATTAATTCAGTAGCTTTTCATCAGTAGATAATTTTGCCACAGAACCTGTTCCATGGCATCCAGAAAGCCCCAGGTGCAAGAGAACAGGCAAAGACTTCAATAAACACCAGCAATGATTCAGCCTTGTTAGAAGCAAGTCTCGTATTTGCTCTGGCACCAGCCGCTTCCTTGGGGTTTTTCCTCTGACTAAGTTATCAGGCTTAGCCAGGATGTAACCTTTCAACTAATGTGGTGGTAAACTAGATATGTGAAAGCTAAGAAAAAATTAGCATTGTGCTCACTGTTTATTTCTATGTATGCCTGAGACTTACTGCTCCCAAGTTTGAATCTAACACACAGCAAAACTTAATTAAAAATATATATATATATATGTGTATATATATATAAAACAAACCAGTAAAGAGAACTAATTTCTAAGCCAGTGCAGAGAGAAAACAAATCCCAAACATCAGTTTTTGCATTCACATCCAAGCAAAGCACTGGACACTGAGGAGCCAGAGCAGAGAAACATCGCTGAACTGCTTTAAATACCTGCTAGGTATTTTAATAAAACAATTACTTTTTTAGAATAAAACAACAACGAAACAATTCCATCAGTAACGAAATACAACAGATCTACCCCATCCCAAACACAAAATACATAGTAAAGAATCAAGAGAGGAAAAAGTAATGAAATTTAAAAGACTTACTGATCTAATGGAAGAGCTGCTAATAAAAGTTACTGAGAAACCAGCTGATTTCTGCCTACTGCTACATTAGTTGAGCTAACTGCATTAGACTAATGTATTCCTTTTACCTCCATGTATCAAACCAAATTAGCATAAGAAAATGTTTCCATCAAGAATAGCCTGACACAGCCATAGCATAGCACACAGGCTTTACACACTATCTATGCTAACACATAGACAGTATTTCCTTCCAATGTTTCATTAATCATATCCTAGACATTTTCCAGTATCCAATACCACTGATAACTTTGGCTTAAAATCTCGATTATTTTAAATCCAAATAGTAGTTGAAACAATACTTTCTTATAGTATAGGCAGTTTGTTTTGTTTTATTTCTGACAGCTACTAATACTATGCTTTTTTTCATTTATTGTATTTCATAAAAATAAATGTAGTTACTTGCAGACAAAAAGTAGCCCAGTTTGTGTCTAGAACTATAATTTTTTATCACTTCCTTAAAATATAAATGCAGTTGAAAGAACACAAGGTGAAAATGCTAACAATCAGATGACATTTCACATGTCCACTCCAGTTCCCCACATCAGTGCTGTTGCTATTCCTTGAGCTGTGAAAGCAGAGCTTTGGAATTATAATCTAAACAAGTACAAAAAAGGAAGAAAAGAAAACTTTGTCTTGGTTATTCTTACTTACCGCTTCTTTCTTCCCAGACAACAGAGTGAACAGATCAACTGGGCAGCCACTGAAACCTGCAATATATATAGACAGGTGTTGAGCAAAGTTTGCTTTCATCACTGCACACTAACATTCCTATTTTACAGTCCAGAGGCACTGCCTACCTGCAACTTAATGATCACAATCAACCTTTTTTTAGCAGGAGTGGGCAGTAACCAAGACTGATAAAACTACCGGCTATTTCACACTTATCACATTCTAAAAAACGTCCCATCAGCATTTAAGCATGAGTTACTAATGTGTTCATGTGAATGCTGGGGAACGGTTTGTTCCAGCCTGAAAAACTGCCATCCACCTGATCATTCAGTAATCTTTTTTCCAATAATAATTTTCCAAAAATATTTTGCAATCTCAAAAGTCTGTCAAAAGGGTGTGAAAGTGATGTAGTACTGGTATTTGTCTGTTCAGGTGCCTATTAATCTGCCTAAGAACAGAAGTGAAGGAGAATCAGATAAAAAGCAATGTAAGTAGGAAACACTTAAGAACTTCTCTGAGAACAGAGGATGGAGTTTCATTCTTATCAGTGCCCAGTGTTTACAATTAAGGTGAGCTCATTAGCATTTTGGCTGTGGCTCTTGTTCTAAATAAGATTTAAAGATGTAAGGACACCTTTGCTAATTGCATTCAGAGTGCCAGCAAGGAAGAAGACTATATGATACATAGATATGTTATTCAATAAATAGAGTAAGGTATTACAGATGAGACAAAGCAGTCACCAACATTGCTGTATGTTCTACTGCTAACTTCAGTGGAGAGCTGGGGGGGTGTCTGCATTGGGTACTGTAGCTTTAGTATATTTGAATTTTTTTTACTGTTTCAACAGGAAACTTATACTAAGAAAATAAGCTGTAAGCCAGCAGCCTAATGAGCCAATCTGCTTTGTCTGCGTGTACACAGTCATATCTGCCAGCAGCTTAGTGACTTAGTAACTTAGAAAAATAAAACTCTTGCTTTTTGCACCTTTTAGTCCCACAGAGACACGGAGCCCTTGGAGCTGTGAGTCAGATCTTAGTCTTCTCCTGTGACAGCATCAGAAATGTTTAATAAGTGGGGATCGTAAAAGCCTCTGCAGCCCCCTACGCAGCATCACATCATGGCAGCCAAACCGCCGAGCACCTCCCCTGGCCACGGTGGCTCTGCCAGTCCCCACTGCCCGTTTCCCTGGGCACAGCTGATGTTGGAGCCCAAGGATGAAAGCACCGGCCCTGCCTCACCGTCCAGCGGTAGTTTGCACAGAGCAGCCTGCTGAAAGGAAACTGATTTTTCTTCCTTGCAAAGCAGAGAACAGTTTGAAGTGGAAAGAAGTGACAGGAAACACACTCAAGGTCCACCTTGGTGGTTCACAGGCTCATTTTTCTTAACAGAAGTGTACTTTAATGTTGCATCTAGAATTCATTGATGTCCTACACGTAGGCAATCAGAAAAAGCTCTTAACTGGGAATACTTGTGTTTCTCTGAGCTGTGGCTCCTTCTCTTCTGAGTCACTGTTCATGAAACCCAGCTCTGACAGTGAGCAGGTATGAGATGGGCACGTTCCAGGTACCCAGCGTGGACTCAACCACAGCGTGGTGATGTCTTCTACAGCATTTTTATTCCGACGCTGCTCATTCCATTTACTAAGCACAATCCTATGTGCTGACCACATTAATGTTTTAGGAAGGGAACAATCCCCAAAAAAATCCCAGGAAAGAAAAAAACAGTTGCTCATGCAAAGGCAGATCTGCAGTCTGCCTTTGGAAGTCCAAGGTGGACCTTCTGCAGAGCCAGTCCAGAGGAGACTCCCTAAGGAGTCTGAAACTCTTTTCCCAGCCACAAGGGATGAAGGTGGGTGTTATTTGTCCCAGAAGCCTTTCCCTCATACAGGATCAGAGCAGAAGAGGCTGAAATTCTTCCCAGGACAGCACATCAGAGCAGTTTTCATACATCTGGCACAGATTCCAAAGATGCTGCTGCTAAGGAAGAATAACCCAATGCTCTTCCACCCCTTTTTAGAGCTTACTTTGAAGCAACTGACCTGATTTCAAAAAATATTATTGGATAGGGAATATCTAATAAATCAAAGTAAGCAAGCAAGTTTCAAGGGTCCTTATTTCCTACAATAAAAGTGCTGCATTACTCCGCAGTTACTTGAAATAGTACCTGTGATAGTCTAGAACTCAGCAGGAGGTGCAACCACAGAAAATGTCTCAAACACAGAACGAGAAAAAATCCCTGGCATGTGCAAATTCTGTGAGCGGTGAACTCTGTCCAGTCACTCTTGTATGTTGCAAGAAGTTATAGCACAGGCAAGAAATGTGTCTCCATAGCAGTGACCTGTGCTACAAGCTCCCTCACAGTTCTCCCACACACATGAGAGACTCACTGTGCAAGTGTCAACCCCACTCAGCTCTAAGACCCAGGCCCTAGTACAGTAAACCATGTGTACCTAAGTCAGAACTAAAATCAAAATCATTAAAGGGAAGTAAAAGAAATTGCCATCCATCACTGACAATACTATTCACATGAGATTTGCTTTTTCAGCAGACACAGCTTCAAAAGACAGCCAGCATGAGCAAGACTCTCAGCTACCATCAGGAGAAATAATCTCTCTCTTACAGTTTAACTTAATTTTCCACAAATCCAAAGAATGCACAGTTAAACACTTCCAGTGCATTCAAGATGCTTAGACTCTAGAAAACAGCTATATGGTTCTTTACTGAAGATAATTGATATTGTTCCCATCATTTGGAAACAACGTTGTCCCTTTTAACTTGCTCAGAAACCTTGAACAAATCTAGTTTTCTACATGTGGAAAATGCATTACTGTAAATAAGCCTTTCCTCTTCTGGATATGTGAAACACAAAGCATTGATCATTAAAGAGAGAGACGAGTGCTGATTTCAATATGAATTACAGCCAGAACAGTTATTTGTTTGAGGACTTACCCCTACTCAGCTGAAGAACACCTTCCCTCTTTTTGCAACTACCTGGAAGAATTTAAGCCCTGGCTTTTCCTATTGTTTGAAAAATATTCTACATGTAAACATTTTAACAATGCAATTTATTATGAAAACACCCTGTCAGATGTGTTTGTGCATATTAAATTCCACATTGATATACAGCTCGTTATTTACTAGGAATCAATATTTGTAGCAGACTCTGATCCTGACATTACATAGAATGCTTTGATTTTGGAACAGAATGCAAATGCTACAACTTTGTAGTTGATTAATCCATTTATTTTCCATTAAGAAGTGTAAATTTGTCTTTGAACATTTGAGGCCTATCAGGAAATTGTCTGCTTTTAGCTATCCTGTACTCTGCTGCAGGTGGGTAGGGTTGTAATGCACTCTCAGAGCATTTTTTTTTCCCAATATTTCTACAATAGTTGGAAATAGTAAAGAACTCCTACTAAGACTACTTTCACAGATATAAAAAAAATACCTAATCTAATGTGTAAAGAACCAGGAGCTTATGACAAGGTTTTTTATTACAGCACTGTGCATTTCATCTCACATAAGTGAGATGCAAAAAATCAATGAAGTTATGGTAGTTAGCATATCTCTGGAGCTGAGCAATGCATAAAGTCATGAAGAGGCGGCATTCAACAGAGCAAATGCCAGGAATGAGGGGGAAGTAAAACATGAAGTGAGAGAGTCACGAAGAGAAAAACTACGGGAACAGATGAAAAAGGAAAATAAATATTTCAATACAGGAAGGACAGTTTTTATGAAGGACTAATATGGCCAACAATTTTAGGCAGATAGTCGTGTCTGAAAGGAAAAAGGGACTCTGTTTTGGTCTTATAATAACTGAGCAGCCCCTTCACCACAGAACCAGTTTATTCTCATTGCAATTGTGCCTCTAATGTTTTTGTCAGTACAACTGCATCCTTGGGCTACAAAGTAGGGGGGTTATTTTGTTCACATCCTCTGTAATGGCTATGTTTTCCATTAAAGTTATACATTATGATAGTTTTTATTCTTCCTGGAGTATTTTAACTTCCCATTTAGTGGATGTTTTGCTACTAACATATATCAGTACCCATTCTCAGCATCTACCAAGATGTCAGAGGCTGCTCATCCAGAGCCCACAGCACAGGCACGGGTGGACAGTGGGTTTGGAGCGGTGGGAGCTCTGCCCAGCCCTGCAGAGACCCAAGAGCTTCCTCCCCTGTCCTGGGGGGGGGCACGACACAGGCAAAAACGCAGAGACTAAAACACCACATGTGCGGAAAGGATGGACCAGCACTAGCCTGAGTTTGATCAGCTAGAATACTAAAAACATAAATCATATCACATGCTTTGACAACTAAAGTCAAGATAATTTTTAAAACTTTTCTTATCATAGCTGCTCTAAACTTTTATTGTTTGTCATTAATGTTTAACTAAAAGGTTTAAGAAGTGTCCACTGAAATAAAGCAACCCCAAAACATAGATGTTCTGATGCTTTAGGGTAAGACATTTTTAATCACAAAAGAAACCCAATATTATTCCCCTCCTGCTAACCTTTCCTTACTCTTTTTACAGTCTCTCCCCTTACCTTGCCCCCATCCCACACCCCCTCTCCTCCCTGCTCCTGTTCATTCTCACAATCAATCCTATATTCCACATCCTCCTGGTCTCCCACTTTGGACACATATTCATGAATGCAAACAACATCTTCCCAACAAACAAGTAATGAGGAAGAGGAAGAAGAGAATAAGTGAAGGGAAATGTGAGAGCCTTTAAATAAATAATAATATTTACACTCTTACGTAAACCTTAATTTACAGATCTCAAAGTGGTTTGGGAAAGTAGGCATTGTTGACTTATTTTATTATTCACAGACAGTTCAAAGATTTTTTTTCTTTTTTTTAAGAAATCCATTGTTTTTTCCCCTACACAATTTGTTAACCCTCGGCTAACACTGGACATGGTGTAGTCCGCAGCAGGATGAGCAAGTATAATTACCAGCAGCCAGCTGAGTGTGTTTGCAGTGAAGATTCATCTCACATTTCCAACCCATCTACTTCTTCTGCCCCGGTGTTGTAGAAGCCACTGGCCTCCACATGCTGCCTGCAGAGCTGCCACTCCAGTACAGAAGCCACTCTTATTGGTCTGCTACCCAAATGATTTCTGCCTGAAAAACAGATTTGAGAGTGATTTAAAATAGGATTTTTTGCCAAAATAAACAGTCTCACACAAAACCACTACTCTTTCAAAAGCCATATATGCACTAATTCTGTATAGAATTGTACATTCCAAATAAAGCATTAAACACCTCAAACTCTAGTTTAAAAATTACAAATTATCTCATCAAGGACATGCTTTGTTACTTATTGTTGTGAAATGCTTGGCAGTATCTCCTTTCTGAGCTTTCATCCCTGAAATACATTTTGGACAACTCCAGGTGAGATACCTAAAGGCAATCTGTTGCCATAAGGTGAGAGAATAAACCTCTTTTCTTTGAACTTACTTTCCATACAACTAATTTTCAAACACACTAATCCTCTACAGACCTTTAAACTAGATCTGTAAAATTAACAGCAAAATAAAACCATCCATTATTTAATAAATCTCAGTAAATACAGTAACTTTTCTTAATATACAGTTCATGAGCAATTACCCATGATTATAATCTAAGATGAAGGTCCTTGAATGTGCCCAGAGGAGGGCAACAAAGCTGGTGAAGGGCTGGAAGGTACGTCTTGTGAGGAGCAGCTGAAGATTGGTTTGGAGAAAAGGAGTCTGAAGGGTGACCTCATTGCCTTGTACAGCTTCCTAAGGAGGGGATATGGAGAGGGAGGTACTGAGCTCTTCTCCCTGGGATCCAGGGATAGGACACTTGCGAATGGTTCAAAGCTGCACCAGGTGAGGTTCAGACTGGACATTAGGAAGCATTTCTTTGCCAAAAAGTTGGTCAAACACTGGAACATGCTTCCTAGAGAGGTGGTCAATGCTCCAAACCTGTCAGTGTTTAAGAGGCATTTGGATAATGATCTTAACAACGTGTTTTAACTTTTTGTCAAGCCTGAGTTGGTGAGGCAGTTGGACTAGGTGACCACTGTAGGTCACTTCCATCTGAAATAGTCTTTTCTAGTTTAGTCTATTCTGTCAGAAAAATCACTAAAGGATCTGAAGTCAAGTTGGGTGTGAGGACAGCCCTCTCCAGAGTGAGCACGACAGTAATTTTCTTACTGCATTAGGCAAACTAGTTTTGTTGCGTATTTGTGAGATCTTGCAATTAGGAAACCTCTCTGTGCCACACATCAGAAACATTTTCTCCTCTGTCATAGAGACTTTCCCCAGTGACGCCTGTGTCACTTAAACTGTTTTGATCCAACCCTGCTGTCACCTATAAAAACTGTGGATGGTTTTGGAGGACTTCATTCTTGGAAATATGTCACTGTACATGGTACAGGAACCACCCCCACTCTGCTTGCAGCATAAATTGGATGTTGGTCCTCAGCCTTAAGTTACACATGAAGAAATTGAATGCTTTTTTTCTTTAACATAATTCTATTCCCATGGCCTTTCTATAGACTTCATATGTCTGTCTTTAAGATGCATCTAATGCATGACTTCACTAGATTAAGACAACAGTCTCCACCTGTTAACAGCATATGTTCTTGTAAACTATTGAAAATTAAAATCTACCGCAGATACATAATTACAGATCTTATTGACTTAGAAGAACTTACATGTATGTATGTAAGACATCATATGGACCAAGGCATGCAGGTAGTAGCTGCTTTTTTAATTGTTTACGGTTCATCCTTTTACACAAGTATTTTTGGCTTTATAAGGGGTAATTAAGGGAGTAATGAGACCAATATTTGTTTTTCCAAAGCAAGACTGTAATAGACACAACATGAACCTAAAGAGGAATCCAAGACAGGAGGCATTTTCCTCACAGCCCTCAGCCTTAGTCCATCTGCAGGGGTTTCCTGCTTGATTCTATTAAAAAACAGAAAAAGAGTCAAGTGTTTTTATTGCAGTTGAGTCTCTTTGTGAGGAAAATCTATAACAGCCTCTCATATGGGGCACAAAAAGCAGAACACAAAGGTATTGAATAAATCTCTGAACCTTCGGGCTCAGTGCTGGCAGAAAGATGCTTCAAGCAGCAGGTCAGGCAAAAGTAACCCAGGGATTTAAAAATCAAATCACAACAAAATATGCTCTGTCCTGGTCTTAAACTGAATTAATGGAACAGTAATCTGAACATTTCTTAGAAATACAGTGGGATGCTTCAAGGATACCTGACTCTAACTTTTTCTTGGGTTTTTTTTTGATTTTTTGTTTGTTTTCCCAAAGCAAACAGATCCAAACTTTGGCTGATCACAAGTCCAAAGAGGCAAAACTACAGCAGAGACCATCTTCTTGCTCTAAAAGGTGGATGTTGTTAACTATTAAAATGATTATGAACAATTCCTCTGCATAGGAAAGTATAATTTTACCTCTCTAAAGAAAGTTTGATAGAACTCTGGGTATAGAGTTTGGCTGCTTTCTAAACCCTCTTCAAATTTAAGCCCAAATATATATGTGTAGTGATAAACATAAATTTCCTGGCATAACGTGACCTAATTAAGTTGTTGCTTTTGAGTCTTGCTGAGCATCTTTATCACTCTGTGGGAACGTAATCTTAACAATCAGTTTATGTACTTTCATTAAAACTGTTACAGTATCAATGAACATTATAATACCACCAACCTAAGACTTCCGTCACTTTAAAATTGTTTCTTTGTTTAAATTAAAAGCATAAATTAGCACAGCAAGAAGACAAGAATTGCTTCTTAATTGTACTGGAAGGACTCTTTTTTTAAAAAACCTGAAGGTAACAAGTGTCATTTTGCATATATTAAGATTTAAAGAGGTGTCTCTGTTACAGGTGATGTGTAACTCAAGACTTGTAGACTTGTAAAACTGTAACTTTATGCTAATTTCAATTAATTATGTATAGCCCGTTTACAAATATATTATGTGCTGTCCTTGATCCCACACAATGCTCGGATTGGTCTGCTATTTATTTATCGGCTTGGTCTCCACAGGCCGCACAAACTGTTACTGGTTACAGGAAATAAGAATTGATGTATTAGCCTTCTCCCCGTTAATCACAGCAAGGGTTTTCACATGCCATATACCACAGATCACTTTGTTCCATTATTATGCGAGTTTGAAAAATCTGTAGAGCTTCTTTATTTGGAAAATATTATTCAATAAAATAAAAGAGGATTAAATACAGAGTTTGTGATATTCAGATATATCCAAAACAGACATTTCAGAATAATTATTATATATTACTTTTACACAGACTGAAGCCCTTCGTCAGATTTAATTGTCCCATGCTTGAGGTTATTCTTTCCACTGAAACTTAGCATCAGGAGTAACGACCAGGATCTTTTTCAGCGCAGGTGCATTAAGAGCAGCAGGGCACACTGTGCCTGGGATGAAAGCCTGTCTAAGGCACCGGCAGGGAACCACAGCCAGCAGGGACCCACGGTTTGCCTGGGGACAATAAAGCATCACTTTCTAGATGTGGTGCATTGGGAGACACAGAGTTATTCCTCATGAATGAATAAGTAGTGTGAGGAAGTACAAGCTGTGGAAAATGGAAAAAAGGAAACACAGTGAACTGTCAAGGCTTCCAATGGAGTTTAGAGTGTGATTGCACACATCACACAAGTGCATGAGACTCAATCCAACTCGCTCACCCTTTGCTCACAGAAGTAGTCCACATAAATGTTATTACCAGTTGCAGTTTGTCTTTCATGTCTGTCATATGTCATGCACTTGCCTGCAAAGACGAACCACTCTTATGCAGCAGGATATTACAGAGATGAAGACAGCAAACCATCACAGCAAAAGGTAGCACAAGGAAGGAGAAACAGGTCATACAACCCATTTGATTTTTTAATATCAAGCATGTTATTGCGTCTCTTTTACTGGCTTACCGATATCACCTCTGGAAAGTCACTTCTTGTTCTTAGTCCCTCCACTTTATGAAAGGTGTAGTATTACTACGCAGCAGATTCAGCTACTGGTCTTTCATGCTGAAGATTCAAGCAAATAACAATGCAAAGCCAACACAATCTGTTCAGGAGGCATATAGAACAGTTTCCAAGACCTTTGGTGTATTCTGTAAACAAAATACATAAGGCTAACTATGCCTGATAACAGTACAATAATAACATCTGATGTTTGTATAGCACATTTCACATAAAAGGGAATTAATCTGTTACAGCGTGTTGAAGATGTACGATTAAGAGATATATGAATGGTTAAGAGCAATTCCTGGTGAAGGAGGAGTTAATGTTGCGTGGGATAGATACCATACCATACATGAAATACCAACATGTCTCTGTTCTGCAATCTTTGTTTTAAACTTTCCAGATTTTGGGTGGTCCTGAGCTTAAAATTGTTCTTTGAAGGGAAAGACAGGGAGGTGCCCATTTTGAAAAACCATTTCTGAGAACATTCTCTACTTGAACCAATATCACACTTCTCACACTAATATTTCTCTTCCAGATCTACATATTACTTCCTTTCTAAGAATATACTAACAGTTTCACAGGAACACAGATAAGGAATTCAGCAGGCCTAGAAAATAAATGCTTTTATTAAAAAATGTATGGGTTAGCACAACCTTCCTGTACTTGACTTTCTGTTTTATGAGCCTGCGTATGTTAATAATTCTTGCCTTGAACAGTGTTTTGAAATCTTGTATGCTACAACAAACCTGGATTGATTTGGTCACCACTTTTTTCCCTTCTCACATGGCTAATGTGCTACACTTGCTATTTCCAGTCCTGTTGTCTCCCTCTTGGACCAGCAGACATTCAAGCCATCTGACCCACAATTCCCTCTGCCCATTACTTCAGAATTTCCTCTGACAAGTAACCAGCCTCCCCAGCACACTCAGCTCCTGCTGCCTTTTCAGACGTGGTCCATGTATTCCCACAGCTCTGAACCTAATAGCTGCCCTATGTTTTCCCCCAGGAAAAGCAGGGCTTTTATGTTTTCCCTTCTGAGATGCACTGTTGACTTGGTGATTAACATGAGACACAGCCACATAGCTACATTTTGGAGGATTTGTTTTACACACATGAACCTTCAGAGGCTCTAGGATTTTGAATGCAATATCACTTTTTAAAATCCTCTTTTTTAGGTAGATCTTGGAGGTGAGAACTGCCTTACAGAGTGTATCATCACCTCAGCTGCTCTTACATCAAATAATAACATATAAGAGCACACTGTGTCTAGGAGTGCATGTGTAGCATTAGAACTCACTGGAAACCCTTATTCACCAAATGCAGTTGCATACAAACATTTTGTGTCAAAAATGCCTGAGAAAAAAAATGGGGGACGCTTACAGTCATTACAGTAAATACTTTCATAAATGACAGCAGAGAAATTTTATGTAATATGTCATGCAGAGCAGCTGGCATGACCTTCACCTGGTACAGCCTTCATCTGGTGCCAAGTGACGCAGCTGGTGCCTCTGAAAGGTAAGCACTCCATGGCCCTTGAGTGCTGCCGTGGTTTAACTTGAGCTAGCAATGAAACCACAATAGCCGCTCACTCAACCCTTCCCCAACCCCCCCCAAATCGGGGAGAGAATTTAAAGGGAAGGGAGAAACTTGGATTGAGATAAAAACAGTTTAATAAAATAACAAAAAACTAATACACTACTAGTAAATTCATATATATAAAAAATAGAAATATAATAGATTATAAAATAAGATACTCAAGGCAATTCCTCACGAACTCCACCCAGAGCGAGCAGCCAGTCCCAGGAAGCAGCACCTGATCCCGAACAGCAGATCCCGAAGAGAGAAAAGAGGAAAAAAGACAGAAGGGCCCAAAGGCCTCTGCAAAATGGCAAAAGGCCGAACTTAACATCCTGAACAGAACTCCCCTGGCTCTGACTAAAAGAGCAAAGAGAACGAGAGAGAAAACGAAATATTTAGACTTTCCTTAAATTAGAAGCATGACGCTAATGGGACGGAATACTCTCATTGATCAGTCTGGATGTCAGTCAACCTCTGCCCTAACTCTGCCACCCCCTTCCTTGATGCCTCACACCTGTGGGCAGAGATCAGAACATCCTTATCTCTCAGACCAGAGCAATTAAAAACATTAACTCTGTTCCAGGGTGTTCTCTCTTGTTCTCAAACTAAGTTCAAATAATGACCGTGCTAGCTATGAAAAACAAAAGTTTCTAACTGCATGAAGAAAATTAACTCATTTTCAGCCAAACCAACACAAGTACAAAACCAGAAGTGGGAAAAGCTCCCAGGAAAGTGCCCCCACCTTTCCTGAGAACTTGGTCAGGCTGTCTGGTGCAATGTGATCTTGTCCCAGCACAGAAACCACTGGGTCGGGGAAGGAGCCTGACAGCTCTCAGGGACCCTGGAGAAGGAGGCCACTCTACCACTCCCCACCTTTAAGCCTTTTCAATTAATTTTTGTTTTCTTACATTTGATCCAAAACAATTTGTATAATTTATTACTTATGTTTTGTAAAAGGCCAGCACAGTAAACATGGCCTTCATTCAACCATAGTTTACATAAGGATGATCAGGAACTTGGAACTGAAATTAGATAAGTCTAACCACCCATTACAGCTTCATGGAACAACAGAATACTTGTGTGTCTCACTGTCCATATATTCAGGGTTTTGTCATTTGAGTACCTCAAGATACATGGAGCAGATCACTCAAGCTGCCTTTGTGAAGCATTGCCTAAAAGCTCAAGGAGTCATGAAAGGCGATCAGACTTAGAGGTGGTTGGGACCTTCCACTTCTTGGCAATTCTGATTTGTCAAAACTATTTGTGATTCATACATTTTTTAACAATGAAACTGCTGAAAGAATGGTTTCTTGGACTGGGAACTGGACTGTTGTTCAAGCAAGAGTTGGTGGGATGTGAGCCCAGAAAGCTTAGTTCATGAGTAATTCCCAGTAAAGCTTGACTGTACATTGTCTTCCAACCACAACCACCCAAACACCTGTGAACAGGGCCATTTCAATAGCAATTGCTGGGGTCAAGAGCTACTTGAGCTCATTTTCACTTGAAAAGATTAGGAGTTGATAACCTGAGCAACTCAGCAGCAGAGCTAGCTTTGGAGCAGAAGAGGGGCCTGAAGATGCACCTCATTTAGCTAATGAAGCTGCCCTTCATACTAAGAGAACCCACCAAGATTTTCAATGTCAATCAGCATATCAAATTTTCTATCTTTAACACCAATTATCTAGTGAGTAAGACTACAAAGCAAACATGATAAGATTACAAATGTACCTCTTACATTCACCTAGTGGTCAGAAAGAGAGAAAACAATAAGCTTTTTGTTGTTGCCCGTGTCAGATACATATCACTGCTGAATGCAAAAAGAATTCAGGGCCCATGTCTGGAAGTAATTTGCATCCTACCAATGGCAAATCACAGCAAAGCACAGGAAATTTAAAAATAATCATTTATAAGCAAACAAAACATAAACTTCATAATAAATTAAAAGTCAGAAATTCAAAGAAGGGAAGGAGGAGAGAAAAAAGAGAATGGGTATAGACAAAAATTACAGTACCGTGTGAAGAATGTAATTAAATACAAAGCTGCACCAAAATTGTAATACAACATGAGTAAAAAATGCAAAACAAACAAACAAAAAAACCCCACAGATGTACAAAACAGAGTTTCCATTTCCCGAAACGTGCTTCTTCTGCTGACTCATAGGAATAATTTGAGGACAACACCTTTAAGGACATGGTCCCATGGAAATAACCCCCTCATGCCATATATTCCAGATACACGGGCAAACTATAATTTCACCTTTCTTTGAGCTTTAATCCACATTAAAATTCCCTTTTGTCAACACGGCTCTTTTTATGTTCATTTGATTCAGATGTTTAAATCTGATTAGATCCATCAGTGACTATTCATAAGAACACCAAGCAATTGCCAAGAATACGTAAAAAGGACTTCTGGATGTGATGAGTATCATCAAAGAATGCAGAGATCTGTGAAGTTTAATGACATTATTACAAGCTTGCATTTCTAGTGATATAGACTAACAAGAAAGTACATGACCTTTCTAGTGCTGATGTTAACTTCCTCTGTTTAGAAAAATGCAGCATCTCTGCAAATCCCCTGTAGCAGAAGAAAAATATCTTTCTAAAGCCAGTACTCACCCAATGCTAGGCAATGAGACAAAGTAAAATCAGTTCTTGAAAATCTGAAACATGTTGAGCTGAAGGCAGAAGGAGGGCAAGCTTTCAGTCAGTCCATTCAACATGGGAAAATGCCCTCTAGTAGCTTTCACTCCATAGAACAGAAATAAAGGACACTGCTGATTTTACATGGAAACACATGTTGCATATCCACTTTAACACTAGGATTTTAACTGTAAGATATAGCTACTGGTAACTACTTTCCATTATTTCACAGCTTGCAGTCCTTATGTGAAGAGGTCCTAACTACAGAGGTGGTAAGTTACATCTTTGGACTTCTCCTGGGCTACTTCCTTATTCTCATCCTTCCCCTCATCCTCCCAAGTGTGAAGATCAGCTGGCAACTGGTGACAGAAATACTGAGGTTCCTTTCCAGTCACTGGAAAAACATGGATACTTCCAAAAGATGTTTCATTCCCCTACATAAAAACTTTACTTAAAATAGATCGATGTGCTTTCTGTTAACTGTAGGCAGCCTGGACCACCACTAGTCTCTTCAAGGGCTAAGCTCAGTGAAATGAATACTAGCATAATAGTCACTGTCTTGTCATAGCCAAAAAAAAGGACAAAACAAAACAAAAACAAACAAACAAAACACACCACCAAAAAAGACCACCAAACCCTTACAAATTCCTGACATCTGTATTTCATTTACCTCCACACAAGGACTCACCTTTTCAACCTAAGGATAAGAAAGATATAGAAATACTAAGCAATACGCAAAGGTGCTGGAAGCAGTCCATCTGCACCAGTCTGGCATCAAACTGGGCCAGTCTGCCTTCAGGCACTGGTATTATGCCAGTTCTTTACATAGCTTTACGTTGAATGTGCTCAGGCGAAAACAATCAGAGCTTTCTTGTCACATAGGGTTTGTTCTGACAACATATCCCTTCACTGCAGGTCTTGGGGGTAACCTGGAAGATGCAGCAGATAGGCACGGTAAGCACATTTGTCATCTAGTCAGCTTGTGTTAAAATTATTATTAGACAAATGATGTAAAAAACCTGAGAACAGGTAACAGAGAGAGGCGATGAGATAACTTTAGCTTTCACAAACTTACTCTTGCTAGTTGCTACTCAGTCACTATCAATGGAGAGAGACCTTATCTTCAAGAAGGTGTTCAGAAGGTAGCAACAAACCACAGTATCCCTGCAACACCAGCTTTTTTTCCTCTGCTGGTTGAAGAGGCAGCCTACAGACATTTACTCCTTTGAATTCTTTCCCTAAACTAATTTTCTGAACTAAATCAGTACACTGTGACCTCTTCTGACTGATGGGTTATGTCAGGGGAATAATCTTGATAACTTGAGCTCCCAGAGGCAGTGATAAACAACTGTCCTGTCCACGGGAGTAGGCTGAAGGACTTGATGACTTTAGACACAGCAGTGGGGAGTCTTCTGCTTGGAATGAAGGGGCATCCTGAGCGAAGGCAGTGGAGTAAGGCCAAAACACAGGAGAAGCAAAACACTATGAATACTCAAGAAGAAGAAAAAGGGGCTAAAACAACCCCACCATGTTTCCAGTTATGATGTAGGCTGGACCACAGTCTGATCTTGTTCTTTACCAATGACCTTTACAAAGGTCTGAGATACATTTACATGTCAAATTGAGTCAGTATTTAGATTTGTTGACCTACTGCCAAACCAGCTCCAGAACTGAAATAGTGTAACAGCATCACCTAAGAAGTCCTGCAGAGAGGACACCATAATCAGTCTGGAGATGGTGCCATCGTCCAGCTGCAAGACTTGTCAGATGCCCTCGTGCTGCAGCCACATCGGTGGTGCAAACACCAGCAGCTATCACAGGGGTGAAGAAAGATTGGGTGGTGACATGTGAACACGGTTCAGGAAAGAAATGTCAAGGAATATTTAAACATACTAAATCCTCAGAAATTAATTTATATTCAACTTACAAAGAAGCAAGTAACAGTTCCCCAAACCTAGTGTCATGCAAATCATGAAAAAAGAAAAATTGCCTGTTGCTCAGCTGTTGATTGTACATGCTACAGAAACCTCATCTGGTGTCAAACAGCATGCAAAGTATGAGGAGATTGCAAGCCAAAGCTCTATGATTGCAAGCCAAAAAAGAGAAAGAATATATAAATTATATGTTTCCTATAAATGAAGAGACATCATTCTCAGAAAAATGGCTAACTGCATAAAATACGTGGTGCAGCAGAAGTGCTTAGGTAATTCTTATTTCCCTTTTAAGCAGTCAGGGGATTACACCTCTGTACATTTAAGATCCCTAACCAAGCCAAACCTAAGCAACGTTGCTTAGCTTCCAGTGAGTGAGAGGACAACTGTGTTCAAAACAAAGGGACCCTTGTGTCTCGTCTATCTCTACTGTTTTCAACTTTCTGCAGTAGTAGAACTTTTAGGTTAAAAAAAACCCCAAACCTAACAGCCTAATAGCATAACAGCCTCCTGTTCAATATAAAGAGTAGTCCAGCTCCACCATTCCCATCAGATCAAGTTTGTAGTTTGGATTTTCTGTAGTGTAATTCTGGTTTTCCTAAAAGAACTTGAAGGAAGTTGCATTGGCTTTGTGCTCTAAGTAGCTTTGCCTATTGCTCTGGATCCATATGTATGCTGCAACCTTCTGTAACATTTATTTTAACTACTGTTAATATTCAACATGTATTCTAAAGCAGTTTCAGTTATTCAATAAGTAACATTAATACTTTAAATAGCTGCTTTTATGACTTTGTACACTGTAGTGCTGATTAAGAAATACTAATCTATGTAGGTCTAAATACAAGAATTTGTGGCTCCACCTATAAGTCTATGAAAATGTACGGTCATGCAATATATGACAGCTAACCCCAAATATATGTCTTCAGCATATTTATGCACATTCAAAAATCTGATTATTGATTTCAGTTAGACTTGTGCTACATTCATATCTACACTGAATTTATACTGTACCCAACTGCCAAAATCAGGAACAGACTGTTCAACTCTTTCTATTGGCATCGATGGGATGGGGTGTTAACAACTTCTGGATGAGCAAGTGCTGGCTAATATTTGATGGAAACTTCAGAAAATTCAGTACAAACATTAGACTTGTTTTCACCCACAAAAGCAGGAAGAAAATGGGCAAGGGTTATATATCTGTGTTTTCCCGCGTTAATAATATTCAATGCCAGACCTCTTCTTTTTTTTTCATCCAAGTTTACTCACTAAAAGCTTCATCCTGCTCAGACTTTTCTAACAGACTCCCTGAATTCCACAGAACTGGTCTTATATCTAAAGCAAGCAGGACTGTAAGAAAAATTGCTGTGTGAGATTGCAACGAAAGTGCTATGGAGCACGTATTTTTGAACAATGGTGTGCATCTCAAGCTCCTTGCTTGCTCACGTCAATCTCCATGACCTGCTAAAATAGAGCACAGGTGCCTCTGAGGGAGCAGAACTCATAGGGTTTAAGTGGTGCCACCACGTCGGTGCTAAGCAGTGTCTGAACTAGCGGGTGGTACGTGACAGGGTGCAGCATCTCTCCAGTGCACCTACCTTGACTCTGGATCCAAGCACACAGTTCTGTGCAAAGGCAGCGATTAGGAGCAGAGGAGCTTGGGTTGGCACTACTTCAAGTATTTCTTGTGCCATCTTCCAGTGGCTGGTGCTGACCTGTCCTCTGGGAATTAGAAGCCCAAATTCCACAGACATCTTAATGAGGCTGAGGTAATGTTTTTGACATTATCAAGGGCTTCATTTTACTGTGACAAACACCCCTCTTCTGGCCAAAACAGTCAAGTTACAGGCATACATGAGGAACCACAGCATTCCATGTTTCAGGGTATTTCTTCAGTGTCTGTTATTCTCATAGCTTTCATGTGGTTGATCACCAACAGTCTTCATGTCTCTGAGTATAATTAAAAATATATAATAAAACAGTATCATCATAAAAATATACATATAGCATAATAAAAATAGTTCAATTTCTTTAAAAATAATAAAAATAGTAGCTAGCCTTGTGAGAGGAGAGGCCTGGATGGGACGTCAGGCTGAGAGGTACAGCATCTCCACACCTCTGGAGGACTCCAGCCTCGCACCTTGCAGCTCCCAGAGCAACACAGAGGGTGCTCACAATTAGCTGACAAGAGGCTTAACCTTTGAGGCACTGGTGGTGTTAAATACTAAAACCTAGGCTATGTGCATTTGCTTGCACTTCGGCACAAAAACTCTGTAGAAACATCCTTCTTTTCTGTGGCCATATAGCGCTGCCATTTAATTGTTAAGCTTTTCACCAAATGCGGGTAATAAATTGTCTCCATTATTTATAACACTGATGTTCAGAGGGTTTTGCTAAGAGCTATTCGTTGAGCTCTTGTAACCTCCGTTCTGGTAGCCTTGTAGCCAACAAAGCAGATGGAGCTGAAATACAGATGCAAATAAATCAGTAGAAAAGTGATATTAACAGATTCCCCATTTCACAGAATGGGAGAAGGACTGCAAGAATGTATTTTTTTTACATCCGTCCTACTTTACTTCTATTTTGCAGTACCTGAATGACCAAATGTGTCCAGCTGGGGTGGCAATGAACCTCAGATAAAGATAGAAAAAGAAGCTGAGAAGCCTAGATTTTTTCTGGCCTCTGAAAATGTCAAATTCTGCAAGCTAATCATCCCCTGAACATTTAACCTTGCTTCATTGCTGTGCAGTATCACAGAAGACAGCTTTATGATTCAATTTTGAAAAAAAATGTTTTGTTTGAAAAGCTTGTTAGCCTTTCAGATAAAGTCAGCTTAGCTGCAAACCCATCTATCAAAGTTTCATTTGATTACGAATAAAAAATCCAAACAAAAAGGCCTAACAAACACCAGCCAAACCTGAAGACCTACATACTCAGGGTTCCCAGATTCTCTCTTCGTTTTCTTTGGCTTTGTAGTCATGATTACTATTTTTAGCCCCAGCTAACAAGCAGAGTCACATTCCTAAAATGAAAGGGAAGTCAAACAGACAATAGAGCACCCCAGCCTCGTTCTAGGAGACTGTACACTATGGAAAGAGTAAATCCAAGTCAATCAATAACAGCCCCTGTGAAGTTTGCAAGGACTGTGCCTTGGCCAGACAAGCGCAGGCACAAGCTGGCGCTGGATAGGACCCAACTACCTCGATTCCCGTGCCAGTGACCAGAAGGTGAGTGTCACCCTCAGCAGTGCAGCCTCACCACCCCTTGTCTCCTCAGGGAAGAGCTGGAGCTTCAGTCTTTGCAACCAAAAAGACAATATCCAGAGAGGTGTCTTTGGATCAAACACCCTTTGCTAGGAATTATTTAGGGAAAAATAACAAATGAACGCAGAGTTTAAAGTTGCGTAACACAGAGAACTGCAGGTATCTGCAGTGCTGACCAATTTAGCGTTCATGCTTGGGATGTCTGAAGAACAGGGCTTATTTTGGAAAACTGAGAAAGCTGAGAGAGTACAAACCAGTGAGCGCTGGTTTGCCTAACACACATTGCAGGTAAGAAGGGCAAGTAAAGGGCTGCGTTGTCGTGTCCTCACCCACAGTCAGCAACACCTTTCTCACTATAGGAGTCCTGTTTAAATCACCTGGCCTACAGAAAAGCTTTCTCAACATAAATATCAGAATCTAATGGATCTCTTTTCTACTTACAGTCCTAGACCTGCTCCAGAAAGACAAGAGGACAGACTCCCCTAATAACTCAGAGAGGAAGAACAAGCAAAGCATATTTAGGTGATTTGCCCCTTGTAAAGAAAGAAGCAATGGTGCTGGCATTAGTTCATTAACAGATTGGAGTCTCCTCCAAAACAGAGACTGCAGCTGCCATGCCTTGCTGCTAAATTTTGATGATAATTGTAGTTGTTTCGGTATCTAAGAACATGTGCTATTTCATTGAAATACACTGGAGATAGTGTAGAGTTTGGTAACAACTGCAATAACTGAGGAAAAATTTTGCATAAGTATTAGAGGAAAATATTATTTATTATCCTCTCTGATTTGCACAACTGCACTTTCTGAATTTGACACGATGATTGTGCATAAAACCCACCATTTTAGATTAAGTTGAAGCATTTTGCTTACAGAAAATACTTAGCTGTGGTTTAAAAAGTCCAGATGATAAGAAAGCTAATGTGTCCCTGAATTAACCATTTCCAGGGTAAATGATTCTCACAGTTAAAAACGTGAACTGCATTCCCAGATTCTCTACATCCTTAAGATCTTGAATATTGTTCTTGATGCAATTAAATTAAATATCTGGTACTATTCAAGTTCTACCTTGAGCTTACTTAAAATTGTATCTGCTGACCTGTCAAACTGAAAGATTCACATAGGAGTTCAGAAAAAAATATTTCATGGGCAGAGCAAGTAGTTTTTCCAAGACATTTTTTACTTCAGAACTGAACAGTGTAGTAAAATCCATGCACAAGTCCATTTTTCATTTTCTGTATTCATCCTAGCATGTTTATAATTAGAAGATAAATTTGAATCGACTTGAAATTGCAAGTAGACATTCACAGATAAGAAATATAAATTTTGCTATCATGCGGAAGAAAAAAAATCATTGCAAAAATTAAAGAATAATTGCTATGTCTATTTGTTTTGTTCTATGGTTTCTTCTCCATTATTTACCTTGTACGTTTCTACTACCAGACCTTTTCCACATCAAGTACAATTTTAATTAATCTTGGTCATGTATTTACATTGAAAACTATGACAGCAGTGGCTGAAAATTGGTATGTGTACTGACATACTTCTTCCATAGCTGGTAAAATTTTAATTAATCTCAACCACATATTTACATTTGAAACTCCATCACCTGGGACCGACTGACACCAGCTGGGCTGCCTGTTGGTCAGACTCATTTCCCAAAGAAGAAACACCCGAATCACACAAACCTTGTTCACATGCTCATCATCCCTGGGTTATAATGTCACCAGAGATGCACTGAAAGACCACTAGATCCCTCACCTACAGTAGTGGTTACTTGCAGGGACAGTAGATGGGTATCATGGCCATGGAGCTAGTGCAGTCCCTTTGCCTAAGAACAGGTTTCTGTAAATCCATGAATGACAGGCAAGTGGGTTTTTTATTACTATTTTTAGTTTTTTAAATTATCTTTGTTCTCTACATAAAGTATTTACAGATATAAAAACAAAGAGGAGATTAGTAATGAGTGGGGGGCTGTGTGCAGATGGCCTAGAAGAGACAAAGGGTGGGACAGGTCCCTCCCTTGCCCTACGCAGGAGGGTGTTGTGGCTGGAGACCCATGGGTGCTGCAGTTCTGCACCCACCAGCACAGCCTGAGGAGGGTACCCGGGCTCCCCTACAAGGACCATGCACCTCCAGATGTTGCAGTGGAAGAGACCAAAAAATCCCCAGCACACAGAGCAGAGCAGCCAGCCGCTTTAACCGCTGTGACGGGCGAGCAGAGAAAGGATTTGCAGAGGGGTCCCACCCAGCCAGAGCTGCAGCCCTGGGTTGGTGAGAAGCTGGCTGCTCCGGAAGCAGGACTTCTCACAGCTGCTGCTGTTATATCTATACTCACCAAACAAAAAGTATTGTGCCACACCCTCTCTCGTGCTAGGTAACATCCAGATGTAATGCAATATTTAATTTCACAAAACCTGTCTTGCCAAAGTTTGCAATGACCTCAGCCTAGGTGCTGCATCCTCACCTTCCTCTGACACAGGCACTCATACTCTGCTGCATAGGAGGTTGTTTTCCTTCTGCTTCTCTGCCAGCCTTTGCTTTTTCTTCTCTTACAGTTTTGAGAATAGGTGTTTGGCTTTCTGAGTCCTCTGCCACTCTCCTCCACTTTCTATTAGCGTCCTACAGGTCTTTGACCTTATTTTCTTTCTCTTCACCTTCAAAAGTTTCTCCTATAATCTCAGGTGCAAACAAATTATAGCTACCATTTCCATACCTCTGAAGTGCTAAGGGTAGAGAAGGTCCTACGATTTTTTTCAAAGTTAGACTCATTCACAAAATTAAAATAGCATCTTGGGTTAGAGAGCTTCCCTAATGTTTTGGTGACTGGTTTTACATGTAACTTACCTATAGCTTTACATACGATGTAAAAAACTAATCAAGCCAGAGCTATTACAGAGTTGGATTCATTCACATTCAGTCTTACAATATGCACTACAATTTCACAGGATCATAGAATATCCTGAATTGAAAAGGACCCATAAGGAATACGAAGTCCAACTCCCCAAAAAACTGAGGAAAAAAACTTGACCTGATAGCGTATTGTTTGAGAAATGGTGTGCTATATAATAAAGACTTACAAATAAACAAGAAGCAGCATAAATTTGCTTACATGGATCTGCTTTGACTTCTGAGTACTTGTTACAGGCTATGTTTTGAGGTAACTCCTTGAGAAGCACACCCTCGGGTTACCTCCTGGGATGACTGCAGTGTGTTATGCTTTGAGTGTCATGAGCATGGGAATAAAAAGCTATGACCGTTGTGTGACAAATCTTGGTCCTTCTGAAACAGGTGTCAAAATCTCCATTGACAACTCCAGATGGTCTTTCATCATCGTGTGTAAAACCAGCGTAGCCTGTTTTTGAAGCTTGGTAACATATACATACAGCCTGCACTAGATCAGAGTATTGCTATGCTTACAGTAACTATAAGCACCTCCAAAGACAGCAGAACGCAAAAACCCTTAAAAATACCAACAATAAAAAGAAGTAACAGGTTTTATACTTAAGGTCATCAGAGCTGGCTCCATCTGAGCACAACTCTGGACCTTGTGTGCTCCAGCATTACAAAGCACACATCAGCCCAAAGCTGGTGGAACCAGGTGGAACCAGCATTGGAGCTGGGACCAGGGAAGCCTGGTCTCCTACACCCACGGTGGCCTGTGTGACACTGCCCACCACTGGGGCAGGGAGTGCCATATCCCCAGAACAAAGGTGTGCAGAAACAACAGGGTGGGAGAGGAAAGAGATCAGAGTCTGGCAAGAATTGATTATCTAAAAGGGAGGAGCTGCAGTCATAGCTGGTCATTGGGCTTGGTTAGACAAGGAGATTAGGGTTTAGAAATTAGTGAATTGTCTAGGATGAGCAAGGAGGGAGACAGATCTGAGGTACTGGTAAGACTGGTAAAGAGTGTGAGAGAGACATGGGAAACAGGAAAGCTTGGAATGAGGAGGTGGCTGAGGAAACAAATTTTTCTTGAGTAGGAGGGAAAGATTAGAACAAAGGGTAGTTAGGTGCAACAGTAACCAGCTAAACAAGCAAAATAGGAAAAATATATGGGGACACTGACGGGGGACAGGACAATGGCACCCCAGAAAGGAGAGTGGTGTCTGGGAGAGGTTTGCAGGTAGGAAGGTCAAAGAGCTGGGTAGTGATTTCCATAGTGAGCTCGGGGGACATCCGGGACTGGCTGGAGAAGGAGACTGGTAAAGAGAAAGTGGGATGACAAAGCAGTCAGGGTGCACAAGGGACAGGGCTCAGACTGGAGAGGCGGGGAGAGGTGTGAACAGCATGGGCAGAGGAAGGTACAACTGAGTCTGTGCCACCAAGTACACATTTTTCTTCAACCCCTGGGATGCAATCTAGTGCTTCGAAGCCTCTTCAGCCTTTCCACATGTTCAAGCTACAGTGCTACTTTCTACCCGAAACAGCAGCACATTTGCTTTGAACAGGACTGCCTGCAGAAATTAGTTCATAATCTTATTAACCACCACCTAGGCCAGAAGCAGTTACAGATCTGTTACAAGAAACCTGAGGGTTTTGCTGCATCACTTTCTGATCTTCGAAATCGAGTGGTGGTTATTAACCTAAGTATAATGCTGTTTACTATACTAACACTTATTACAGTGAGAACACAGAACTTTAAAAAATGTAAACAAGAACCATCAACGCTATCTAATGATTCATCTAGCCTGGTTAAGGAAGCTAAATAACTCATTAAGTGTATTGTGGGAGTTGGTTTGTCATGAGAGATAAAGCCAGACAGTTGACTTTTACACAGAACATTTTTTCCTCATTATTTAATCTTAGAAAAATATTACAACTACATAAAAGTATAATTAATCAACTCTGTTTACTAATTTCATTAGTGTGGCAACGAATTAAATAGAGTTATCAGAGTAGGAAAGTACTCCTAAACCACTGTTCATCAAAACACACAAAGCTGAGCTCAGAAGAGATCATCTAAAACCGGACACTTGGACATCAGCCTGGTGAATTTGTTGATTGTCTTTCTGGCCCGACCACCAGCAGCTACAGGGTGAGACCACCGAGCCGGTACCGGCAGCGGGAGGAGGACGGGGCTGCACCTTGGTGACAACCTATTCTCAGATCAGTTTACATCAGCAATGAAGACTGACCCCTTTGAATAGATCTACCGACTGCAGACCTGTACTCCAGAAACTCTTATTTGTGCTTGAGAGAGTGTGTATTACATAAAACTGTTTCACTTGTAGAAGAAACCATTTCGCTTCCATTTAGAAAAAAAAAATAGCTTTTAAGACTGCACAATGACAATTTGAGGACCCAGTTTTCCTGTTATTCTTGGGATATATAACTCAGGTCTGGCAGGTAGATAAGAGTGTTGACAACAAAGTGATTTAAGTTTTTAGATGTGAAGCAAACTCTTTTCGCTATGCATTCCCTTACATATACATTTGCAAGTATCGTTTGTGAAAGACAGCTTGAGAGCTGCACATCCAGATTGTTATCTTTCAGGAAGGACAAAACCAAACTGAGCCTACAACAACCATAAAAAAGTCTTTACTCACTAACCTGCTCTGATATGTTTATGTCAAAACCAGAGGAGGATCACGCACTCCCCTCAGAGAACATACTCATTATTTCAGGATGGCCTGTAACATTGCAAGGTGTATTTCCTACCTTATCTTCATGGACTTTCCCATCCCTCCCCTACTTACCCCAATATTTAGAATGCCTTTCCTTGTGCAAAGCCCCTGAAGGCGGTGGTTTAAGATTTCCCCCGGAGCAATGGGGAGTCACTCTCCTGTCTGTCCCTCGCAGGAGAGGCATTCGTTTTTGTCTACCATGCTGTTGGCCTTTGTACTACAATCTAAAACCGCTTCAGGTCTTGCATTCCCTACATTCATCTGACCATGGCCATCTCACAGGGGTGTCTGAGTACATCTTCCTTGTTTGGTTTGGTTTTTTGGGTTTTTTTTGGATTGGTTTCAGTTTTTCCCAGATCAGCAGCCTCCAAAGTTTGTTCGTTCACCCTGAGAGTCCTTATCCCTTAATGTGCCAAATGATCTTGAAGACAAAACAAAAGCTTATTTAGGAAGATTTCAGGTGAGACTAGAAGACTGAAAACAAAAGTATCACAAGTGTAGAACACAACCCGGCTGATATTTAGCTGGATACCTTCCAAGAAGCTTTGGACTCCCTTGCCTGGGGGTTCCCAGACGTATCCCATGAGCTGGAGCTGAGAACACAAGTGTTAGGGCACCATGGTGTCAGCCAGGTGTGGGCCTACTTCTGAAACTTTCTAAGGCCAAGTTAGAGGAAGAAACAAGGTTGGATCCCATCTTACACGCCCTCCATCAATTTCACAGTTAGTGTTACAATTGTAATTTTCATGTAGGAACTTCTCCTCAGTATAAGCGGCCTTAATGTTGATAAAGCTTCTTGACAACAAATTCTGTGTCAGCTTTCAGTGTTCCCTTACTGTGTTTAGAGCTAAGATCTTAAAAATGAGATAAACAATTTGCTAGTTTTGCTTTGTGAACAGGAAGAAACTGCCTAGATGACACCCAGTCTCTACTTTATGACTGTTAACTTATCATCACACTAAATTATCTGAAGACTGAACCCTCACCTCATGTAGAAGATATTATTTGACTGACCTTCTGTTCTGAGGTCTGACCTTCTCAATGGCAAAAATTCTGGTATCATAGATACATGGTTTCATCATACTATCATTTGCTCATCTCACAGCAGTTAACAGGTTCAAAACACCAGCAAAATTATCTTTGATTTTTTTCTATGTTTAACTATCTTCTTTCAGTGATGTTTTCAAGCTATTACCTATTTATTAAATTACAGCAATATTGTGAAACTTTTCATAATAAACCATTAAAAAAATAATCTTCCTTCAAGGGAAACACCTGGGCTAAGACATGTACATCTAGCAGCAGATGCCTTGTGACAGCGAATAAAACAAATAAAAATTAGCAGTACAAGCTCCCAATTCAGTTTCCTTCCTGCAAGAGCCCTCATTCCTGTCAAGTTCCTTCAGACTGAGACTTTGAAGTATGGGTAACAGAGCCAGAAAAAACACTCTAATTTATTAATTCTCCTCCTATTTGCAGTGCCACATTCTTCAGAAACACAGCTCTTCCACCTTGGAGGCAGGACTTTGCCATCATCCTTCCCACACACTTGAAGACCCTACTCTTCGTCTGGTACCGGAGCTGCTGAAGTAAATCAAATGTAAGGAGCAGACCATGGAGCATTGGTCCAGACACAGGAATTTGAACAAAGTTTTGTGCTTGGGCTGTCCTTTTGACATGTACCAGAAAGTTGCTAAAACATCCTAAGACAGGTTAGCCACTTCTAGATCATAGAATCACAGAATCATGCTATTACAGAGCATTAAATGCTACTACAGAATATAGGGAGCTAAGGACATGACTCTGTATTTTGAGTCTGCTTTATAATTAATAGCAACTTCTTCTCAGGATGCACTTGTCCCCACATGTAGGTGGATTACAACCCAGAATCAGAGCTAAAGAACTTTGTTAGCTTCAGTCATTAATTCAACACTGGATTAACAGCTCAGCAACTCTTTAAAATCACTCCTAGAACAAAAAATTTATCAAGTTTGTGGTGTTTGGGGCTCCATATTCACCAAAAGGACACTGGTTACTGGAGGATCTAAGCATTTACACTTGCTAAACACACACAGTAAACTACACAAAACAGACAGAAGGGATGCAAGTGCTGTGCTGACTGGTGTGCTGAAGATTTTGGTTTTACACTATAGGTGAATTAATTTTGATCTGCTTCTCCAACACAGCTACATTACTTCCATGCGCATGCTGTGTTTCTGCTCACCTTTTACTTTAGCAGCATTCACTTCCTTCCTGTCTGCTCTTGAGGGATGTTGCAGAGCTCAGGATCTTAAATATCAGCAGCTACATATTCTAAGGAAGTATCAGGAATTGAGGATACTCACTCAATAAACATTTTGCATCTTACTGTGTGCAGCCTCCTCTGGAGAACAGTCATCCCCCACCTCTTCCTCTGGGACCACTTCAAGATGAATCAACTCATAACTTGACACGCCTAATTATTACATGCGGGTAACATTCAAGGTGCTGCCAGATAAAGAAGAGGGTGTAGCCTCCACGTGAACATGCTTTCCTGCTCTCAAATCAGAGGTCTCCCTTTAATTAGAGTCATCTAATTAATTTAGGTCCAAATGGAGTTTCACAGGCAAGGGGAAATCCAGATGAGGCATGATAAATAAGCAATACAAATCACTCATTCATCCTATAATTATTAGAAGTTTTCAAAACAAGCCTTACAAGGAGGCTGAGGTCCCCTGTTGTTTCTATCAGAAAAGGAAGAAAAAGCTTCTTTAATCCTCTTATTTTTAAATATATTTCTACAGAAGATGATTAAATGAATAAATATAGTAACCTAAAAAGCTTAGAAAGCAATTAAGAGAGATTTCTAAATTATTTAAAACACCTAAAGCTACTAGAATGATGGAAAATCAAATCATTTCCTTGAAACAGTTCTGGCAATTAGCCTGGATTTCCTGATTATGGAAATGCTGCTCAAGTATTCAATTTAGGAATCTCTAACAAAGGGAATCATTAATCCACCTCAGACATCACATTTCACTGCAGAGATTTGTACTGGATGAGTTTATACCTTAAGTCCAAAATTCAGTGGTATTCTGGTACCAGGTGATGGGTCAGCTGTCTAAACAATGTTTAGCTACCAGTTTCCCATTTGCTTTGGTCCAAATTATCTCTCGGTACACACTGCCCAGTCATCCTGACAGGAAGGGATGGCAGAACGAGTCAAGAATAATTTTTCCAATCTTTCTTTTTTTGAGGCAGCAGAAAGACACAGCTGAAGGGTGCTTTGTTCTTCCAGCTACACCAGCAACACGAGGTGAATGAGATGAGGAGAAGGAATGAGCAACAGAACTGGCTTGTCTCTCTTTGCACCTGACCCATGCTCCATGACTCCCAGGTAGGGCTGCTCACACAGACTATGGAAACAGAGCTACTGCCCCCCAAAAAAGAGCAGAGCTCATGCCGTGGCTTAGAAGGCAAAGCCCTGTGCAAGCGGAAGGACGGAGAGGAGGAGCAGGGCCTCTGCTCTCCCACAGCCACCAGCTCTAGTTTGTCTGTGCTGGCATGTAGTTCACTGCTCTTCATCGAGTTCTTTCAGGCACCTTCTGAAAAGCATCTTGAGACAGCAAACAAACAACTGAATTGGACACAAATTTAGGGAACATGAGGATAATGAAACATTCACAGCAACTTCTGCCATTTCATCCAAACCCATATAGTGGTAAAATCATTCACCCCTCTTGATCTGGTGAGCTCAGACGAACCCCACTTGCAGTTACAGGAGCAGATTACAATAACCTCAGAAGATGGTCATTCAGTTTTTCCAAAAGGCAGGCCAAACAAGTTTTTAGACAGAAGCAATATTTTGGACCTGTTTTTCAACCAATCATTCACTGCAAGACAAAGTTGCAGAGGCTGAAGCAGCACTTCTCTCCTTTAAAGCAACTCTACTTTTTCCAGCTACATTTGCTGGTCTGATAAAATATATTAGTTTCTCCCTATAAATATGGCCTTTCAAAACATCACAGATATACCAAAACTACCACTACAACAACTAATGTGACAGGTTTGTAATCTAAGGAGTAATTTTACAACAAACCGTAAAGGAGGATTAAACCTGTATTTCTGAAGCGCCAATAATGCAGTCACAGCATTTCAGACCGCACAAATGAAGACAATTCAGATTTAAACAGGCAAATGAAGTTATTAGCAAGCAAAATACATTTCCTCAAGACACTATTAGGATGAACTCCAAGCGGTCAAAGCACGGGACAGGATGACTGACTCTGGCTGACCTACACACCTTCCTATCAGGATTCCCAGACACAGGGATTAGGTCAACCGAGGAAGCGCATGGAGGCCTCCGGCAGGTCATTAAGCAGCAGACATTGGCATCTGAAGTGGGCACCTGATATTAAAAAAAACATTGCTTGAAGGCTGCCAGTAATACACGCTTATTTAGGATGAAGACAAACAGGAATTCAGTAGCAACTTTTACAGTTAGAGAACAATGAATCCTGTAAATATTTTCCACTCATTTATTTCAAAACAAATCCACCTAATCTGTGTTCTCATTTTCTGCGTTTGCTCTAGGTTCAGCTCTTCATTTGCTCTATTTTGAGAAACAAACTCTTAAGCAATTACTAGAGGTACCATTTTGAACTTACAATGCTAAATATACACACCGAAGGCAGACTGGACAAGCATAGACTGAACGAGTGGAGGCGGGGGGGTGGGGGAAGGAAAAGCAATTCTGTTGTCACAGAGGCACCCCAAAAGTCAATTTTAGGAAGACAACAAGTTCCAAAACAGATTTTATTCTCGCCTGAAAAGTATAGCAAATAAACCTACTAGAAACAGGGTTTATACAAATTATTTGGCACTACAACAACATAAACCACAGATTCAGATACCAGTTGAGGAGATTATTGGGGTGTGACCACGTAATGAGGATCCAGAACGTGCAAGCATTCACTCACAAGAAACAGAACCACAGGCCTCTCACTCCGGGGTACCCACAAGAAATGATCGCTTTCCCGGGTTAGGTGAGGGCTCACTCAAGGATATATCCAGTAAAGAAAAATAACCACTCACCCAAACGAGGAGGTGAGGCGCTCTCAGTCCCGGGAAGTCTCCTGAGACTGTGTCCCAGCCTAAGGCGAGAGCTCCAGTTCACAGACCCGCTGCTCCGAGACGACCACTCCAAGTGGGGCTTCAAGAGGGACCCAGTTTTACAGCCTGGTCGGATCTGGCTGTGGCCATTACAACATGGTCCAGGAGCTTTTCAGCTTCCCTGGGCACCTCCTTTGTTGAGGACCCTGTCAATCGACTGAGGGTTCCACCCCTCCTGCCCCCCCAGCTGGTGGAGGTGAAGTCACCCTGCCCCGGGGTAGGGGAGGATGTGGCTGTCAGCACCTTTGTACCGCCCTGGATGTGTACTTGGGGACAGGAACAATGGGGCACAAAAGGTGCTAAGGAGCCATCAACTGCCCTATTGAAGGCTCTGGATCTCAGGAGGATGTGCAACTGACACACCTGTGTAGGCAAAATACTTAAGAAATAAAAGCAATGGGTAGAACTGGCTTCTTAAGACCCATGTTCACCCGAGCCACATGCTCCCCCTGCTCCTGGTCTCCCCAGTAGCACAGTAAACCCAAAGAAGTTTTCCAAAATCAAACTTCACAACATAATTTCTCCTTTTTTTTCCCCTCCAGTTTCATACAACAGGGTGGATCTCATCGCTGCTTCTTAGCTTAATCTAGTCAAAGCAAAAAATGCTTCTGTCTTCTCCAGTTGGGCTCTCACACTTGTAGCCATCCCAGGCCTATTCCTGGCTGGGTCTCACAACTGAAGGACCAGCCAAGAAGACATGGCGACATTCCTTCGGCATCACATCACAAATAGTCAGAAAAGGGAAACTACAGGTTTTATATGAAATTTTATGTCACAAACATGGTCTTCAACTGAAATAGAAAGGACCTAAAGGAAAAAGGACAAATTCAAAAGCCTTTCTCCTGGTACAAAGTTATAGATCAGCTTTGAGAAAGCAATGAATGTACCAAACAGCTGGACCTTTAAAATAATTGTAGTTCTTTATGTATTAAAATATTCAAATTATCCAGCAGTCAGCAAGCAGTACCACCCAACCTCTGAGCGTTTCTTCCCACACAGACCCTCTTCGTCCCATTTAGGTATTTTTTGTGTTTTCTGGATGTCAGGTAACTGCTCCTCCAGTGGGGCTAGCATCTAGAAACGGGGCAAGTATCTGGGAAGCCTTGCTAAATGGCCACTTTGCACATACAGACCAACCCTACAAGGGGTGCACAGGCCAAGACAGATAGCTGTATATATATATATATTTGTATATATAAAAACAAACACTTCCACCACTATAATGTATTGTGTTTGTGGATCCACATGCACTGGTCCAGATTTTTAAAGTCACTTGGGCGTTTAACTTGGCTATTAGGCATTTAACAGATTGGCACAAAGCAAGACTGAGTCACCGCATATACTGCAACAGGGAAAACTGTCTAGATTTTATTTTTTAATTAAGACATGCAGCACAGGACATTAAAGCACAGTCCTGTCTGCTTGTGTGAACCTTTTGAGTTAACCAGAGCTAAACTATAATAACAACAGCTTTATTAGCACACAGAAACTGTACTGGGCAGGTATTGGGTATATGTGTTATCTTTTAATTCACATTCTTCCAGATAGGTAAGAAGCTTCAGTTGGATTTTTAGAAAGAGGCATTACATACTTGGCATTGCATTAGTATTATCAGCGTGTGCCTACAACACTTGAAAAATAAACCTTTAATTATGTCCAGTCATGATTTACAGATACACTCCTTCAAATAGAAACACCGTGTTAATTTTAAGACAACTCCTTTCTTATGTCCAGATCTGATTTACAGTTAATTTCCTTCAAATAAAAATGTATGACGCAGATTTCCATTTGCTTTCTGCCAGAAACTTCTATTTTTAGATGCAGGGCCATTTCATACTCCTTTAATAAGCCTACCACTCCTATATAGCAAATGATGCCCTTGGTAAGGGCTGACACATTCCATTAGATAAATAAATCCTGCAGAATTGCTGACAAAATTACATCAACATTGATAAGAACAGCAATGTGTTTGGACCTCCTACTTGATACAAGTCTGCTAAAGATAATTACTTTTTTTTTTTTCCCCCAGTTGTCATTTTTATGTGTGGAAATAAACCAGAAAAAAAGCAGCAGCTCTCTGGGTACACTCCGTATTGCCATATTGGAACCAAATTGCTCTGACACACAATGTCCTTCTGCATCTGTCAAGTTGGGGTTGCTCTTGAACCCTTCACCAGTTCCCATTTTCAAGGCACAAGGTCCCGGGTCACCAGCGTTGCCCAGTATTGTCTCCACTTACACCTCTGCCCTTCCCTCATTTCCTCACCTCCCACTCTGTGCTCTGCCCAAATTACTGATGTCTGACTCTCTTGGATTCTTCATCCACTCTCAGCTTTGAACCTTCTTATATCCCACCCATGCCAGTAGAAACAAACCCTCAGCCAGTATCTACCAAATATTTTCCCTCCATCAAGAGCACCCAGAAAAGTCCTGTTCTATAAAATCCTTTACTGTTAAAGATTATGGGGATAAGTAGGAAACCTGAAATGACACATACCATGCCTTGTGTCTGGCGTACATTTGGTAAACATACCGACAATATAGATAAATATTTTGTTAGCTAAAGGAAAGTACTGAAATAGTTTTCTTGTTTTGCTTTTCTTTTTCCCAAAGTGACAAAGCTGGGTTTAGTTTTTCAGTAAAAGTGAAAATTTGGCACACATTTTACGCATAAATACGGGTTTTCTCCTTTCCCTTCCCTATCTCAATATCAAGTCAAATGGAATTTTCCTGATTAGGAAAAAGCAGTTTTTCTATTTATCTTGTCTTCGTAATGGCCTGTGTTTTATATTTTATGAAATAATGACAACTTCAGAAACATCTATTTGAATAGATAACGTGAGAGGAACACACACTTACTGCTCTTCCTGAAATTAAACAGCTTATTATCCGAAGTGTGGAAACACACACACAAAAAGGACTTAGTTTACTAATTTCATTCTCCAGGAGGCCTCTGCAACACGAGGAATGTCAGAGCTCAGCGGAGAGCACGCAACTCAAATACCGTGTGCCAGTGATCTGTGACGCTCCTTGCTGCGAACTTCTGGGAAAGCATCAACTTCTTCAACAACTTCTGGTAAGAAGATTTTCTTGTATTAGCTAAATGATTTTGAGTTATTTGAAACTATGAATATTTGTCGAAATGTTTACATTACTGAGCAAATGTTAGGTAAATTCCATCCAAACAATGAAGCAACTTCCAGCAATGAGTAACAGAAATAGTGCCTCCCTTACATATTTACTTCACTAAATGTCTAAAAGTGATCTCACAATCAGGTATTGCAATGAAAAATAAAAGACATTGGGAGGAAGAAAACATTTGGAACAAAAACTGTTTCACGATAAAGTAGATAATGTCTGTGTAGGAAGAGAGACTTTGTACTCAATTTCATTTCTCATGGATGTTCCCAATTATCTATTCTTCTCAACACTTCCAAATTATTTCCTGCTTTGACAAAACAGAACTATTTTTAGATAATTTCTCAACTCTGGAAAAATGTTTTAAAATAACACTTGGAAAGCCAACTAGAATGAAAAATAACTCCCCCCTCCCCCCCGCCTTAGCCTAACTGGCACTATCAAATATTTCCCACTTAATTTAAAATACTTCCATAAACTGAGAAAACAAGATTCTGGAAATAATTTTACTTAAAATAATGCACAATTCTGATTGAATAGGAAGTCCTTCAAGAACACATATGCAATCTCCTTCACATTAATGACCAGCTCCTTCAAAATCACCTATTACAGAACTGTAAGTGTTTAAAATTAAGCATTAAATGAAGAGTTTTGTCAAGGATACCGTTATATAAGCACATCCTTACTATTACGTGGGTTAAAGTTGGAGAACATGAGTATAGAGTATGCAGAAAAAGAACTGAGTTTTACCAAGTTTACCATGAGTTTAACTAAGGAACCTATTAGATTACAAAAATACTGTTTACTTATTTTTGCCATATGACATTTTCTTTATTTTCTCCAGGAGCAGTAAAAGCTGAAAGAAGAGTGTCACCTCTGCAGCTTGCACGGCCTTCTGCAACGCTGAATATTTTTTCAAAGTCAGTGCCTGAGATTTTTGCTGGCTGCTTACAACTGATACACACCACATCTCAAACCAGACCTCCAGCTGTCACGGAGCTACAGAATCTTGTGTCAGCCCCACATTGCCAGAGGCCTTCTAGATATGTTGAAGGAATAGTGAAATTTAAATGATTGAAAAGTCTTCCTTTTCTAAAACAAACAAACAAAAATACAGGTCATGATCTAAAGCGTTAACAATAATGGTGTGTGGGATTTAGGAACATTACTTTCAATAACTATGAGGTTTGCATTAGGGTTAAGTAAGGTTATGAGAGACAATGAGGAAGCAGTCTCCAAAAATTAGGCCAGAAAACAGCAACTCAGTACCCTGGCTGCAGAAGCCAGTAGAGGATTTCCACCACTGCTGTCCGGCTGTGGGCAAATCCCCACCTCACATTAAAAGAGTTGGCTTGAGCAACAGAATTTCACTGTGGAAGCTGCTACATCAAAGCAGCAGGTGGAAGAACAAACTACAAGGAAGGTAACGCATGGCATGACCCATGTCCTGCCATAGTTGTTTCTCATCCTGCAAAACAAATAATACTACTACTTCCCAACCTCGACACGTGGCAGAGTATTGCTGAAGCACTGACACACAACACTAGTAACTCAAACTGCATTTGGCAAAGAGACTGAATTTCAAAGAAAACTCTCTCTTGGGAGAGGGAGCTTCAGGAAACAGTCCCAACTGATATCATTTCCCAGTGCTGACACCTTACTGACATAATACCAGGATGAAGCTTTCTTTTACTGCCACATCTGGTATCCTCTTGTGAATCTAAATTGAGCAAAGAGGTCACCTTCTGTCCACGCTTCCTACTGCTTTTCAAGCACAGGCAGCAGCAAAGTTCTTGTGAGCAAAGACACTTGGATCAGATTATGCTGGATGGAAAGCGGTATAAGCAACACTGACTTTGCAATAGATCAGCTAAGGAACAGTCACAAAATCCACCCTAGAAGAGCAGTAACAAACAAGAGGGCAATAATGGAGAGCTTGGAAAGACAGTTAGCAAGGCAAACGTGTCCAGCCTTTAGAGAGGACTCAGGGAAAAACACTATCCCCTGAAAACACCAGAGGTGTTCTGTGTAGCACCTAGAAGTCTCTTGTTTGACTCCAGCCTCAGTCCAGTCATACTTAATTTCTGAAATCACCATAGCAGTTTGCTATAAAATGTCCCCAAATCCATTTCTAGATTGTTAGAGCTTTGAACTTATTCACCTTCATACTGAAATAAAGTAATAAAACTACCTGATAAAACATGCATGCTATAAATCCATGCACCTAGGTCACAAATGAAACTGTAATGGCTAACAAAAAGGGGATTGAGTTTAAAAAAACAGAGGACAGGCTGGCACAGGACTTTGGCTAGACCTGAGATTGTGCCAATAAAATGTCAATATACTTGATCATAACAGATAAGGTTGTTCCTTCACTCAGTACTGAGCAATCAAGCTTCAGGTCAAGGAATTACCAGTAATCTACAATGATAAAATACACATGGGATACAGGAAAGGGGAAACTCTGTATCTTCACTCTCCTCCACCTGCAATTTGTTTAAAATCCCTTACATTTCAGTCATCTCCATCTATCGCCTCCCAGAAAACCAACTCAAACCAACTCTTAGAGTGCCATTCTGCCTTAGAGAGCCACCAGATCTCTTAAGTCAGATTCTACTTACTCTCAGCCTTCAGTAACTTCAGACTTCTCCAAAATACACGCTGCATCATTATAAAAGGATGTCACATTCATTATTTGACATGTGATCATTTCAATGATTCTGCCAACTACAGTAATTCTTCACGTTTTAAAAAAAAAAAGTACTTTAATATTTAATACGTAGGAAAACTGAGGATACCAAGACACTTTGTAATCAGCCATGTATTTATCAATCACCAGCAAAAGTCTTTGAGTGTGAATCTCCCAGGTATAAACCACATTTTCTATTTGCACACCCAGCATTGTAGACCTCCCTGCAGTTGCAATAATACTCAAAATTTGTGCGGAAGAAAGTCATCTGAGTGTGAAGTAAGTGAAAAGTGAAAGCCCAGTCATATAGTCACCTCTGATTTCAGATTAGTGGCTGCTTTTGTTGCAAAGCAGAGATCAGCCTTGAAATTTATCTACTAAGCAGGGATCTTCAACTTAGAACATAGATGGAAACAAAATGTGTAGCTGGGAAACCAGAAGTCTTGGTCACCTCTTGCTTGTAGGGCACCATTTGGGAACATCAGTTTATGTTGAAATTCATATGAAGCAGTCAGCTCCGCTGGTTTGCACCTTTTTTTTTTACTGTAGTCTGGACATTGATATTGAGCAGGATGAACTCTCTTTAGCCATTTATTGCAAGTCATGATATCATTGACCCTGCATGATCACCAACTTCTGTCATAAGTTCTGATGAGAAACCAGACAAAGATGTAGGTCTGATCTAACCGTGGCCATAAACGTAGTGGGAATTTAACAAAAAGTCCTACTTTTAATTGTGTCCAGGAGCCTCCAGTGACCTTTTACAGGGATAATCAAAGGTGAAATTCGACCCAGAACAATTTGCTTTTTAAGTTGCATTCAGACATCAAGACGATTAATAAATACCACAGAGAAATCAACATACCCCTAAACTCTGGACTAGTATTTTGAGTCTTCCAAAAGTATCTCATCATATACATTGCTGAACAGCTTTGCATCCAGCTCTTGCTCTCCGCTTTCATTTCATGCTCTTTTTAGACTGCATCCACCCTTTAAGTCTTTAAAAAACACCTGGCTACATCCATCCATCCATCCATCCATCCCCTTTGCCATTATTTCTTACATAATCAACACCACAGCAGCAGATGCGCAGCAAATCATAAAGCCAGGCAGTATAAGAAGGGAAGCCGATTTAATTTTAAAACAAAACTGATTTTATTCACTCACACCCTCATACCCACTTACTCACAAGCACCAGGATGTTTGTATCCAAGTAGTTTGTGCAAAATTCAGGTGCCAAGTCTCCCAAATCCAAGAGGTCTGTCTAGGACTCCTTGTGACAATGCAGAGAAAAAGGGACACCAGCTGCTGAGTTCTTACCACCTTGGGCTCTTCTTAGGCTGGTTTTGGATAGGCCTTTTTGTACCCTTGGGGAATAGCCAATAATCAGTCTGTCCATCTTGTCCTGCCTCAAGAGGCATCAGGATTTGCTCGTTTGCCCGGGTCCTTTGCCTCCTGACCACCTGCACGTAGACACACGCTGGGATTTTAATGACCTGCTAATTGAAGTGACTTGAGCACATGCCATTCTTATAGCCCTTCTGCTGCTGCTGCAGTTCCTTCTGGTACCTCCACTCCCAGACAGCCCCATTCATACTGGTCTTAACATGTCTATTACAATTCTCCAAAATTTCAGCAATCACCGACCACGGCAAAAAACTACAGAAATTACAACCCTGTGCAAAACAAAGCAGAGAAACTGTTTCAGTGCACAGCGGAACTGCACAGTATTGTAAGGCAAGAAGTAAACTAACCAGAATTTGGCCACAGGTTATAAACAGGTTGTCTTCTGATATTAGTTTCTTTAATAGTCTCCTAATAAGACCATATGCATTCCATGTTATCTCTCTCAAGCGATTACTATACATTGAAAAAGTTCTAGAAAATAAATTAACTTAGAAGACGTTTATTTCTAGGTGCCACAAAAAAATCCAGAACACTGATCTGCTTTACTCACTAGCTCATCTTCCTGCCTTAATACTTTAAAAAAATAAAACAACTAGAAATTAGAGTGGATATTATGTTCTTTTTTTCATGCAACTTATCAAGGTAACATCACCTCAAAATTAATACACAGTATTTGGAAACCATAGTGCCCACTGATGCCTTCCATCCTCTTTCTCCATTTCAATATTCTGAACATCACCAGAGTAGCTGGAACATTAAGTCTAGTACAGATTAGCCGTGAGAGAGGGGAACTTCACAAACACCACACTTTTCTAGAAGAGAAAGCAAAAAGCATTGTCTGTTTGCTCCTAGTCTAGCAGGATTCCACTACGAAGGCAACAGGGTTAATTCAACATATGGAAAGAGAAAGTTTATTGTTCTTCAGATTACTGCAACATTTGAAAGCACCGGTCTTTGTGCCACCCCCAGGAAAATGTAGTAAAATAAATACATGACCAGATGAACCAATACCTTACCTTTGCCCCTGCAGGTCTCATCTGTAGTGGCTGTTGAAGAGAAGATTTCCAGTGTACCCGAGGGCAAGTGTTCATCTTCATTACAGAATTAACATGTGAATTCTCTTGAGATTTACAGGAAGCAAAATCAATCTCTAAAGACTTTAATAAGTAATTTAAGAAGAAAAAATGTACAGGGAAAAATGATTGCAGCTCTAAATCTGTAAAAGAATCACTAGGGTGAGCAAAAGAGGATTTTCCAAGTAACTTTGGAAGAAGGCCTTGAACCCGACTTTCTCAGGCAGCCAGAATGTACCCTTATCTCCAGATTGTAGAATCAAACATTCTTAAGTCAAGGAAATAAAGAATTGGTGTGTTCAAAGCAGAACAGACCCAATTATACGCTAAAAGAACTCCAACACCAGATCCAATAAGCAACAGCTCTACTGACATGGGACAGAATTTCTTCTGTATGACAGTAAGAGAATGGATTTGAAATCCATTTATTTCCTATATAGGCCCTAAGTGGTTCTTTCCTTTTTTCTCTTAGTAAGAAGAGGCTCACTCTAGGAGGTAGCACTCCTGGTGAGAACTGTAAGAACTAAACTTGATAGGACTCTTTATTTATCATCTAAGTTAAGTATGAGAACAGCATAAAACCACTCAAAGTCCTCTGATTCACAGGAGCAGGCGTGACTACATGATTTGCACAGAGCTGCCAGCAGAGCTGTAAAACTGCCATCCAGGAGCAGTAGCCGTGTAATAGCCCCTGGGGGAAGAACGTCTCAACACACACACTACTTCTGTATCTCGTTATAACTTCAACCTTGGACTTTGCTGGCACCAGTGGTCTCCAGACTGATTTGCTACGAGCTCTATTACTTAAACTAGAGGTGTAGTTAAATACATTTTATCACCTACAAGTGGCATTTCTTCTCTTCCACTTACACAGGTTCTTCCACATTGACATTCTCCATAGAGATCACTATGTCATTTTGCTTCTCCGTCCTTGAAACTCACCCTGTGGCAATTCCTTTCATCCTCCCTCCTCATTCATATGCATTCTTCTTACTGCTTATTATAAAGTGATCTATGGTGAAGTCTTCCTACCCCTGTCCAAAATGTCCTTCTTAGATTGCTACCATTGCCCCATGGCACAAGATCAGCCAACTCTTCTGCTAAACCAGCTTGTGAAGCAAGAAATTAGAGTCACATCTCGAAGAGCCACAGCTAGTTTAGGGTAGCAAGAGAATCCTTCTCGGATATTACTGCAGTATGTAACAAGACACATGAGCCAATTTTTACAAGAGATATTAACACAGGCCACAGAAACTTACTAAAGAACTTAAGCCCCTATGTAGATGGCTTTCGAATTCTCACAAGGTTCACATGTAGCCTTAAAGCTTTTCAAGTAGGATTTTCCAAAGCCAAGCAGCATTAGGACCAACCGTAGGTATTGTTACAAAAATACACATCCCTTCTCCCCTCTACAAAAAGAAACAGTTAACTAAAGCAAGCTTTTGTTCACTATTTCTCTCCATCAATCTCCTGCCTTTTTGAGCAGCTGGAGAGGTCATTTGTGAAGGCAGGTGCGAGTGTGCAATGAAATCTATGTAAGTGTGAGGAAACGGTCCCAGGGCCCGGCCAGGCTGTGAGGCAGAACAGCACCAGCTGGAGAGAGACTGAAGTAAAAACTCAGCCACATGGCAAGTCTTCAAGTCACGAAGATCAGGCAGGAAACACATGGACGAAAGGGCTAGATAAAGGATTACACAAGGCAAACAGCAGGAAATAAAACCAAAGCTGCCCAAGATCTTTAAAAAACTAGAAACGCCACATACAAAACAGGTGGACATTAAAAAAGCTGCAGCAACAAATGATTCTTAGAGACCTAAAGATTAGTATTACAAAGAGTGGGTTGTGTGCACACTTTCTGAGAATATAAAAGGTTCTTTTGACTCCAAAACTATTAAGAATGAGAACTCGCAGCAGAAAAAGGCTGAATGAGCTTGCAGTTAGCATTAAAAAAGGATGATGAAGAAGAGATCAAAGTGGCAAGTGAGATCATCAGATCCACACAGCACCAAAATCCTGCAAAACTTCTAAATCAAGTATTTCCTATTACCCTTTTGAAAACAGATGCATAAGCACATTACTGACACATTTATTATTACAGAAATCTAGTACCAAAATAAAAATAAGTTTGATAGGAGAAATCAGCAATGCATTCAGAAGCACTGACCTAAACTTGCGCATTCATACTATTTCACTGTGAAATGTAGACAGTGCACATGCACTTATCCAAGCCAGAAGCAAAACTCCCATTGACTCAAGTACATCCAAGAAAACCTCTGGGAGCTTTCTGAAGGCCTTGCCCCTGTGGCATAGGGCACACCTGCTCTTAGCACACATTTAGAAACAATTATGGACAGCATAGATCAGATTTCCATATGCCCACAGACTAAAACTACTTAGCAGAAAGCACAGCAAAACAATTGTTTCTAATCACTCTAGTGTGACAATTCTTTAATTCAGATCAGAAGCAAAAGTTTCCTGGAAGAACACAAGGCCAGGCTTAAGCTGAGTGGGTTCTGCTGCAGCAGTAATTTCTCATGAAGAGAAACTTACTCTACATAGAAAATCCACAATGCTTTTGAATGGGTATTTCTGCCCCTCCTGTCCTACAGCTTCATTGTGCCTTCAACCATGAGCGTTCAATGAGATGAGCATTAGATGAGAACGCTGAACAGCAAGCAGCTTTCAAGGACCTTGGTAAGGAAGGGAAAAAGTAAGAAGTCTCTCTCAAAGCTGTAGAGCCTTGTTTACAACCACCATCCCCAAACAGTCCAAAAACTTCAGTTTAAAAACCTGCTACTTAAAAATGGCATATCTCAAAACGAGAGAAAGAGGATAAGCCTAACTTCTGATTTTTGTAATGCCAAATAGCAATTTCAGGAGATGTATTTAGCTTTGAAGCACAGAATGGATCACATGCATAAGACCTGATCCTCATCACGATACAAGGTACCCTCACTGTTCTGAAAGATGATCATGCATTAGCAGCATTGTTCATTCAGAGAGCTGAGTTTTAAGCTAGCAAGGAAGAACACTTTACATTTCTAAAACACTTTTTCTAGCTTCTAGCACTACACCATTCCTACAGCAATATATGAGTTAGCAAGAACATGATTATGCTGAAGCCTATGCACGACATACAATATGACATCAAAATAAAAAAATATACTCTCTGTTGTAACTTTTCATTACAAAAATACCAGATGGAGAAGACAGACCTTCAGGAACAATCTCACAGAAACTAGGAAGGCTGAGACATGGAAACATTTGACAAAACACATACACAAATGTTGCACTGGGGACTAAAGAACTGCACAGATGGAAATAATGTATTACTGAGGATAGATGTCAGACTTTTAAAAAGCATGTATTCAAGTAACAGCTGCTCAGTTTTGTTGTCTAACCAGTCTTACGCTGACCTGCAAGCTTGTTGTTGGTCATATACACTGACATTTCAACTCTGCAGGAAGCTTTTGTACCCATTACTAGAACATGAAATCTGAGAAGAAAAGAATTCAGTCCTGAGTTTGTTTTCACATACAAGTTCATTTTTTCTTAATAACAGCATTCAAGACTGAACAGGTCAGCTACAAAACATCAGTTGGTATTTCTTCTTCTCCTCGCCTATAAAAAAATGCAAATGGAAAAGCTCTCAAGGAAGTGTAGTTCATACCAAACCATGTGTCAGACAAAAAAGGGTCAAATAAACGTGATCTAGAACACATACAGTCTTTGCTGAGAAGCAATACAGAATTCTGACACACAACACCCTACTACAGCTGCCTGAATAGGTACAGTATACATCATCTCAGCAGCCTGAAGTTAGATGACAGTCTTGTCCCTTTACCAGCATAAAAGCCTATGTCAAGGATCCAGACTTGCTTCCTGTTCTTCAGTTTCATCAAGTAGTTCTTCAGCAGATGCACCACACACATTGTCCTGGTTGTCGGCGGACTGATTTTGCTCATCAGGTTCCCCAGCTGCAATCTGAGTTGTTTCTTCTTCCTCTTCTTCCTCAACTTCCCCATCATCCTCTACATCCATCTCAAACACCCTCACATGACGGAGATTTGAACTTAGCTACAGAGACAGTAAGAGATATGGAAACATTATTAATGAATAAATAAATAAAAGCACCAATATAATTGTAAATGTTAGCTAACAGCTCTGAAAATAGCCTTTATCTTTGAAATGGAGCTCTCAAGGAAATTAGCAACTTTTTAATTGCTCTGCAGGCTGAAAAGTAAAGCAAGATCTATTAACTTCTGTTAAAGTTTTTCCATGTTGTGTTTTGAGAGAGGTATGACTGTATCCTGACACACTTATAACAGATTTTGAGACAATAATATATTTGTTAAAAAAAAAGTTTTGATAAATCTCACTAAATTAGCGAAAATGGGTTATCACTCTCACCAGTCATACCATGTTTTCTTTAGTAGTTTACAGGCTTGTTCACAGACACTGTACTTACCACACAGGAAACTTTTCTAATGCCATTTACAGAAACATACTGAGCTTTCATATTCTCCAGCACTCTCCACTGATTCTCCAAGAAAACAGTACGTGTGGGTATCTCATCACTTTGCTCATCCAGCCTGCAAATGGTAAGAAGAAAAGCACAAAGACAGTACATAAGAAACAATGCCAGTACTAAGAAAAACCTCAGTCAGTCTAGTTTTTTTATGTCTACGTTTTATTATATGATATGCAACAAGCAGACAAGCATTTGAAACCATCAGAACATCGCTGCAGATACTCTGGAGCGGGGGATCCAAATGTGGAGACACAGCATGTTTCAACTGAGGTAAAATATCACAGCAAGTGAGGAGGAGGTTGTAAAGCCTGATCTTCCCCTAAGTAACAGCTACAGCAGGAGGATGAGGATGGCCATCCTTCAAACCTCTCTTCTGCAACAAGAGGAGTTTCTGAACAAAGTTCTGGAGGTGATGCCTCCACTTACAGAGATGTTTGGCCTCCATGACCTTTCAAAGATGTATCACTTGAGTTCACTCCCACTCACAGGGATTCTACGAAGGAACTCCCAGCCTATTACAGTGGCCAGGATTAGTCTGAACTTGAACTGTTCATTTTTCAAGACACAATCTCTTTGTGGCACAAAAAAAATATTTGCGGTTCAGCATGGCTCTTTATTTTGAGGTAAAAATGTATCTTAAGCAATCCACTAGAAAGGCACAGGGAGAAAAAAGAAAAAGCAGGTGAGGCACAACAACTAAAAGATTAGATTCACTGCCTGAACTACATTGGCAATTTGTGTGTGTGTGTTCACTTCCCCCGATGCTCTCCTCTCTCTGTGCCAACACAGAGAGGCATCAATTCTGATGTTTCAAGGCTAACCTGACAATAGTTCTAAGTGTGACTGCCAGGGTGAAAATGAAGAAATATCTACGTATCCTTATTACAAGGCAGAGGTATATGAGAAAATATGCTGAAAGCATCCTAAATTCAACTATTCTGAGCAGCAAAGTTAGCATTCTCTGAAGAAAAGATTTCTGATTCTACAGGATGTCTTCAATTGGTCCTCCCATTTCATTTCACTTCATTTCATCTCATTTCATGTACACAAATAGTATTCAGTCTCAAAAAAACCAAACCCAATCCTGACCCAGCCCTCAAAAAAACACAAAACAAACTGTTCAGGAAGCTTCCATCTCCTTACCCCACTCTTACTGGCACAAAAAGAGTTTTCGTCTTTAAAATATTTACGCACACAAAGCATGAGTAACTGTACACAATTAGAACATTTGCTTAATCTGCCTTTCAGTTCTGCATTCTCAGACTTGCTCAAAGTTTTTCAGCACCTTTTAGTAGAATCCCAGATAAATTCCCTGTCTTGGTCTTCATCTGTGTACACTGAAGATAAAGGCAGCTGAGCCAAGACTCTCTCCTTCCCCTCTTGTTCCACACTCTCCTTCAGGACTACAGTTACGGTTTCATCATCATAGAAGTGTGCATCTAAACAACTGTAGCACCTGTAAGAAAAGAATTTAGAAAACATCAAGGAATAAAAATGAATACAAAACTAAAATATTTTCACATTGCATAGCATTCATATTAAAAACTATTCGGTAGTTAACAGTGAGTTTTACTGTAAATGATAAAAAAAAAGTGAACCATGCAGCTAAGACACTGAAAGACAGCCATAACCACAGCAGCCTCCTGTATCATGCAGGAAAAATGATTCTTAAGGGCAAAAGAAAAAAAGCAAACCATACACACATTAAAAAAAAAAAAAGGATTTTTTTTTTCCCCTTTTCAAGTGAAATGAAAGAAACAGTAAACACACAAACACCAAAGAAAATATAGAAACACAACTGAAGGTAATGAGGGCAACCCCATCTGGCCTTTCTACATGAAAAGGATGAGCTTAGTCTGCCGTGCCTTCTAACATGCCTTCATTCAGGTGTATCAAGTCTCACTCCATCTTAAAGAACATTACAGATACAAGCAAGAGCTGTTTCCAAGTAGCTTCATTTCTTGAACATGTTCTACAGCTCTAGTTTTCATCTAGAAAACTAAATTTACTTGACTTTGAGATGAAGTGCAAAGTAGGACTCCCACAGTCCTGCAGCTTCATTCACCTGTGCCATTTCTTACAGCCTGACTCACCCAGGGACTACAAACTGGTCCAGCGACTGCAGTAATAACTTGCAGGTTAAAAGCCAAACTATAATACCTGAGAAGTTAGCTTAATGTAAAATAAACAGTAGAAAACATGGTCTTCAGTTTAGCAATCTGCAATTCTAGAAGAAAAATCAAATATACTGACCTGGAGTCTGAGCTCTCACTTATACTGTTGTTCAAGAAGTTTCCAAAATCTACTGCAAGAATTCCATTACTGACAGACCTAGAAGAACAGTGTTCATTAGCTCAGTGACTAACTTATTTTCCATTCACAGAGAATCCAAAATCTCCAACAGCAACTGCAGTGAGAGATGGTGTAAGCCTGTCTGAGTGTAAGACAATACACAGCTACTTCCCAAAGTGATGTAACTGATGGATGGGAACCTTTCGATTTCTTCTGTCGCTCAGCAAAACATGACTAATGGAATCAAACGGGAAACTGGATCTGGCTTGTGGGATGCAGTTCTTCTTTGCTGAACTCAATTGTCCTAGTCTCAGGTCCGTTACGTTACTTGCTACTCAAATCTACAGAAAACAAGTTTAGACTGTTTTATCAATGTGGGAGGAAATAGGATGGAAAATACACCACAAGGCTGTAATTTTGTCATCAGCAGCTCTCAACTGGAAACACAAAGGATGGATTCACCATCTGTTTTCTTCAGCAGTAAAACTGCTTTAAAAATTTCCACCCCTATCGCAGTTCCTTATCTCCTCAAATTAATTTACAGAGATTATAAAAATCAGTATTTTACATAGAGGAGGAGTTTTTGTTGTTTACTAAACGCAGGACATTTCAGTGCTCCCACTGACAGAATGCATCCTACACAGTTGCATCAGCACAACTAGGCAGTGACAAACTGCATCTTGGACACACAAACTCCTGTAGGTACGAAAAACTACACCCTAAAGAGGTGTAGTCTATTTGTTGCACCTTCATCCACCTCCCATTTTTCCTTAGAATATTAAGTTACAGGCTGCAAAGGATTAATCATGAATATTTACAGTAAGACAAAGCAATGCTGAAAGCATGATTCCCTGTAATTTTTCACAAGTTTGCACAAACAAGTTAATTCTGGGAGGAGAAAAACTAAGGGAGCCTGATTTTTTTTTATTAAGCCTAAAATCATCATGGGTCTGTGAATCAATTTCTGAATCAACACAAACTCCTGCTGTTTTTTCCTGCCATGCCTCCTAATTTTCTCTAGTATCCAAAAAACCTTGTTTTCATGCTGCTCCTTCCTTCTTTTTACAAAAAGATTAAAATTGTAATTGTCTCTCTACGCATGTGCGGAAGCTCACAAACCACTTCTCTCTTTCTGTCTTACCTGGAAGTATCAGTATGTCTCCTCAGAATGTGTATTTTAGAAACAGAATTTTCTAATATGGTGAAGAGAACATAATGTATATTGGATGTTTTGTCATTCCACCTGTAAGGCGGGAGAAGGAAATAAAAAATTAGTTCATATTTTAATAACTGGTAAGTAACACAGAACAAGAAACAGCAGCATACTTACAGAAATGGTAGTTTAAATAATTGAGGTGTGGAATCTTCACTGAAAAGGAAAAAACAAGCCAGTTTATAAAATGCTACTGAAATTTTGTACAATTGAGCTTTAGAAATAATGTAAAGCAATACCTTTGAGAAGTTTTGTAAAGAGACATGCAGACTGCTTGATGCACTGACTTCCCAATGACATCCTAACAAATATAATCAAAAAATGCAGAAAGTTATTCAATATTATACAGCTTTTTAAGACAAAAAACAAACAAACAAACACACCTGAGTACATCTAAAAGAAAAATCCACCAATGTTTCTGCTGGAATAAACATCCCTCATGCAAACACTAGTGCCACTTGATACGCTTGTTTCATGTTTCTCCTTAATGTATACACTAACATATTGCTGACTAACACAGGTACCTAGCACATCCAGCTAATTAATCTTAAGAATACATCCCAATAATGTGGGAACAGAAGACAGAAAACAAAAAATCCCCCATTATGCTCAAAGGCTTGAGACATCCTGGCACTGGTGAAGCTTCACTACCTGCTGCCACCTAAGTTGTGGGCACTCAAAGGCAAAAGATTAAGACTTCAGGCCTTACTAAGCATGACCACTATTTCCAGTTGACTGCTACCCCTAAAAGAAAGTTACCACTTAAATAATGAAACTTACCGCTGGCTTTTGTAAACACTGATCAATGACCCCTTCCATTTGCCTTTTGACAAAATGTAGTGACTTCTCAGGATAGTAGGGAAACAGAAGTGGACTTTCTGCAAACAGATAAAGTTAAATTTTAAAAATGCTTGTATCTCTTTAAAAGAAAGTTTAGTACACTGCTGCGACAGTGACAACTTGGAATGGGGCCAGTGGAGGGTCAGTAGGATGATCACAGGGCAAGATGTGCTTTATGAGAAGCTGAGGGGGCTGGGTTCATTCAGCCTAGAGAAGCGAGGGCTAACAAGGAGGAACCTGTTGGTCTCTTCATGTGCCTAAGGAAAACATAATTTTCAAAGCCGCACACAGAGAGAGAAGATGTAAGAGTCACAAGCTCCAGCAAGGGAAATTCCAATCAGATATAAAGAAAAAAGGGCTGGTTAGTGACTCCATCAGGGTGCCCAGAGGGGTTGCAGGGTCTCTACCCTTGCAGGCGTAGAGGACTCAACTGCACAAAGCCTTGAAGCAACCCAGCCTGGCTTCAAAATTAGCCCTGCTTTGCTTGGATTAGGTGACTGACTAAATTATTCCCTGATTATAAATTCTAATTCAAGCAACTAACTGCATTACAATACAAAAAGAGATAAATGAATGAGAAATGGAGGTCTGCCTGCCCCTTCTTCAGCTTTTCTTCACAGTCCATTCAAAACTGCAAAAAGACTGAATTGCATTTACCCAAGAGCTACGAACACAGGTGTCATAAAATATCTTGTTTAATATCTTTGCAACAATTTACGTACTTTTTGTAGTAGCTATGATTTGGCTTCAATAGGACTGATTGGTTCTTATTAAATACTTTGCAAGACGACATACAGGCTCTGAGATAAATCTCGCTACTTATTTTAAGTACATAACCTGTTTCTTTTCCAATGTTTAGCCAGAAAACTGATATCAACCAAACAACAAAGTAATATAAAACACCAAAGAGTAGAAAGTGTCAATGACAGAAGTGTCAATGACACTTGTCCTATAAACCTCATAGTTCTGAGAGTGAGACAAACATCTAAATATTTGCCAAATTAATACTAACAAAACCAGTTACAATCCATGTCTACAATCACAAATCTTGGGTAGTAACAGAAATGACCAGTCAAGCAGTCTACACATATAAAGTATCAAAAATATTTTCAAAGTATGTTTAAAAATACATTTTCTAAATATGACTTTGCCAAACAAAAATGTTTCAATTTCCCCCCTTTTTATTGTATTAAATAAGCAGAAAAAGGCAGCCTACATAGCAAACTCTATTAAAGACAGCTTACACAGTGGCAGTTTTACAGTCTATGATCCTTAAAGTTAAACAAGAACCATTTTCACTATCACCTTGTTAGAATACCTTTCTTCTTTTTCACCACTAACTAACAAAATAGTCTCAGACTACAGTCAAAGAGAACAAGTTAGGACACTTCCCCCAGGTATGACCTGAGTGTAAACATTACTTCCTCCAACTGGAATTAATATCTCCTAAAACAGATGTCTCTTGGGATTTCTTCCAAGCCAACACTTCTGAGACTGGTACCTAAAAGATAGGAAACTCCTAATACCCAGAAAATGGTAGTTGATTGGGTAAGCAGCTACATAAAACTGTGAAAAATAACAAGGCCCATTTATTTTATTCTACTCAGATGGAGACCCATGACTAACACTATGAAAATAACACATAAGCAGGAAAAAACACAGATTACTCTTCTACATTTGTTACAGTCTATGTATATCTCTAGTTCACTTTTACTTTTTACTAAAGCACATGTTACCTTTAAGATGAGTACTATTTTTAAGAAAGTTAAACCACTGGTTTCCCTCTGTATTAGGTGGTGACACAAGGTCATCATCTTCATCTTTCAAGTACTAGAAAAGAAATAGGTCTTTGTAAGACTGCATTTTAAGAATAAGGGACATTAGAACTGACCTCCAATACTGCCCCGTACGAGTCTGTTACACATTTATTTTTAATTTAACTCCCTACTCTTAAAACTAAATATTCTACCCCTTCTTGAAACAATAAGAAAAATCAACTACTAAGATCACATAGTGATGTTTCCATAATAAACTGATTTTTATATCAAGTTTAGTGCATAAATGTTTTGAAATCCAGTGATTAATGGCATAAAGACAAACACATTTCAGTTTTACATTACTGTTGCTAGCTGTGAAGAAGTACCATCCTTTTCTTAAAAATACAACATCTGTAAGAAAAAACTATATTTTCAAACGCTCTTTTTCATAATAATAGTGTAAAATGATTAAAATACTGTCATCTACCATTACTGGAATGTGGAACACAGAGCAAAAGGGACAGAGAAGAAAAGTGGGCACAGCTTTAAAAGCTTCTCCATCTGAGGATTTCATCATTTACTCTTTTCCCACTTACTCCCTAGTTCTTTACCTGGCCAACTCTCTCCACATTGAAGTATTTTCCTTTACGATTGTAAAGTTCTGGTGCCTGAAAAAATAACAGAAACAAAACCATTATTTAAACCCAAAGTTAATGAGAAAAAGATGATTGAATTATTTTATTGCAGGATTTTTCTGATTAAATTCTTGGCAGCAAAAATACAGTCAGATGCTGTATTTGGCAAACCAATATAACTTACCTCATTGAAGTGTTCAGTTAGAAAATCAGCAACAAACGTGATATCTTTTTGAGTCATCTAAAAGAAAAAAAAAGAAAATAAGTGAGAAAAGAAAAGGATAAGAAATACATTTCAAAGAGGATAGAACACCTGTTTTGTAACTATCTCCCTCGACCTCCTAGTTGTGCTCCTGCCCAGTCTGCATCCACCAGTACCACAAAGTCCATCTCACAGAGCTGCTCCCTGGCAGCTGGGGCCCTGTGGGGCCACTGCAGGGGGTTACTCTGCCCAGGACCGAACCTCATATTCATCCTTGTTGAACTTCAGGAGATGCCTGTCTGTCCATTCCACCAAGCTAATCTATTGCCCTCTGGAAGATACCTCTGCACTGGACCGCAGGAACTGGTTCACCCAGCGTGACGGTGTCAGTAAACCTGATGCAGGTGTATTCACAGAATCACGGAATGGCTGGGGTTGGAAGGGATCTCTGGAGATCATCTCCTCTAGTGGGGCAGTGGCAAAGATGTTAAAAACCCACTCCTCTTAACTTAGTAATTTAGGGCATCTAAATAGCTGCTATACACAGAGGTCTGGCATTCACATACAGTTTGCTAAAAAGAGTAGTATTGACAAAGAAACTGAAAAAGTAATTCATGCGAGACAGCATATTAGTCTGTATCTGCAGGCACCAACTTTCTGACAGGAATGACACAGACGCTACCCTTTAAGTTTTGGAACAAAAATAAACCTTTAATCTTGCCCTCTAAGTCAAGCAGAATACCAAATATACCACAATTTATTAGAAAATGTTACTATTACCTTGTTCAGCTCTGGAAGCACATGATCTTCTGACATCCTCAACATGGCTGAGGGAAAAATAATATTTTTTACTGCATCAATATTAATATGTTTTCCTAATATTCTTAATTTTCAATGTCTACGCAATAAGACACTGTTGATAAAATAGGAAAGTAATTTGTCAGAAGCAAGAGAGTCTGGAAGGAAGAATATGAATTGAGACTGAAATTAAGCCTCACTTGCATCCACTAGCTTACAATACAAATCCTGGAGAATTTTTATCTTTAATATTTTCCAATATTGCATCATACCCTCTACAAGACAGAGATAAGGTTATTATAAAGAGTTCATAAGAATTTATTCTTGTACATACAAAGAGCAATAAAATGGATGTATATAAAATACACAAATACTGTCATGCCCAGAGAATTGCACAGAAGTAATTTTAGATCAGTGAGGCTTAGATAAGCAGTTCTCTGTTTAGTTTCAACACAAGTAAACACAGCAAACATTTAAATCAAGTTCTCATGTTATGACAGAGAACTCTGACAGTTTTGCTTTCTCCAATTTTTAGAATTAAATTTACTATATTCCTGCTAGTTAGTGCTAAAACTGGATTTATGGTGCTATTACAGTATCTGGTAAGACTACTTGTAATTCTAAAAAGACCAATTAAAAATTATAAACCTATTAATAAACGCTTTATAAAAACAAGTAGGGTAAAATAGTGTTCTGCACATCCCTCTAACATTTTACCTGCAGCTACCAGCTACAATTGCAATTGCTACAATTGCAGCTACCAGCTACAAGTGCATTCAGGCATTCAGGGACTGTTTACGTCTGTGGGTGACCTTACAGCTAAGCAGGTCTCCACAGGGGAAGCAAGTGACAGCGTAAAAAAAAGTAAATTTGGTGTAAACTAAAGAAAGGGCTTTAATTTCTCCAAGTCAAGATGAGGAAATTGCTCATGAAGCAGACAACAGTTTGCATTACATTACAGGATAAGTATACACAATACCCCCTGTACACACACAAAGTTCAATTGAGAACTATCAAATTTATGATCTATGTGTTTAATATTATAATTATTCTTCTAACATCAACTGCAACCTTTTAAATGCCCAGAAATTTTCTATTACAGAAATAAATAAATTATTATAACTAATATTGGCTTAATTACTTGCCGACACTTCCAATGCTTACAACACAAAACAGATAGCAGATGCTTACTATATTATCACACTTACCAACATACAGCCATCGAAAAAATGCTTTGAAGTTTTTCATACTACTGTCGATAACTCTGAGCAGGAAAAAAGAAAATAAATTACCAGATCTAAATGTCACAAGCTGCTCCAGGCTTAAGTCCCATCTTCACTAAAGAAAGGCCTGCAAGCACTATCAATTTTTTAAAAAATGCCCAGTGCAACCTCCCAAGTAAGACTGTTCTTGGGGTGTGAGTCTATGAGATGCAGTGAGACAAGGTAAAGCTCACTGCCAGCAGAGCAGCCTCACTCTCCCAACCTACTCAGTTCTCAGCCACATGCTTCCCCTAGGACACAAGACTCAAAAGGCATCTTATACATCCTCTGGACTTTATACTTACTGAAGCAGCTCATTTGCTTTCAGGATGAAAGAACCAACAGCAGTAATAGCATCTGCAAAAAGAGCCAACCATTATTAAGTTTTCAAAAGTGAAATCAGAGTGGTTAAGTAGCACAGACACTACTGTACCTTCAATTCCAGATGCATCTAATCCCAGAGACTCGTACTTTTGTTTCCATAAAGCCATTCCTTTCAATTCACTCAAGTGGTATAATAGTGCCTCAGAGCCACTAGGAAGGCAGAGCAGAGAAATATAATTGTTTAGTCAACCTTTGGATATTCACTGCTTCCTTGCATGCTCCATTTTTATCATTTAATGTGCAAAGTGGAGAGCTTTATAAGGTGGCCTGGCATATAAGACTATCACTTCACAGAAAAGCACATACTGTCCTAATGATTTTAACCACCACACAAAGCTGGTGTGAATATTTTACATATATCCTATAAACACATCACACAATAATACACAGGTGATGTGTCACAGAGATCGTTCAAAATGCTTCAAAAGTTCTCCATTACCCAAAAATAAATGAGTACATTTTGCCACGATTGCAGTCTCTGCACCAGCACATGTACATACAAAGAACCACCAATACAGCATTCTGCCTTTTAGCCATTTTATCTATAATTCATTGGACATTGTGTGACCTACCTCTGCAAATGACTAATGACCAACTTCTGTATACTGGAATAGGAAGATTCTATGGACTGACCAAGTTTTTTTAAACCCTGTTACAAACGAAATACAAGCATATAATGATGTTCCATTAACTTAACAGGACAGTGATTAAAATATATTGAAATACATTATTTTAATATGTTAAAAAGTATTAATATACCTTTACTGTCAGTTGGTTCATTAGTAATGCCTGAAGTTCCAGACTGAAGAGGGGTGGGGGAGAGAACCAAATATGCATTAATTTTGTATTTCAATATCAAATGCAAATACATGCTCAGATAAAACGACTGTAACTACCTTGCTTTGCCCCATAACAACAGCTGCATAAACTCATCCTGAACAGAAGTGGTTGTATTCTTTTCCTGTCAGTCAAAATGATTGAAATAGATCGATAAGACATTAAATCCAGGCTACCAAATAATCTTATGAACACTTCAATTAAAATAGATCAGAAAACCCACCCATATACTTGAATGTTGAAATCAGACTAGTGGCCACTGGAAATTTTCTGGTATTTTAAGTTATTTTCAGTTGTATTACCCAGTAAAAATTATAAGCAGTTTTCCATCACCAATAATCCATTTTAAAAAAGTAAATAAATTATTTTATTAGTTTGACTTCCAGCCACAGCCAGTGAACCCAAAATTTAAAGAAATCCAAGAGTATGTTATCATGGCTGTTACATAGGCTCTATTGAACTAGGTGTAAGTGCTGGGGGGCCGTTACTTAACATTTGCAGTATTCAGATTATCAACGACTGAAGTACAAAAAGCACAACCTTAAATAGAAAGACACCGATCAATAGCTGTGCAAGCTGAAAACGATCACTTGTGAATAACTTAGAATAAATAAAATAAAGAAGTATCACAATACAGTCGTGCTTGATTGTGCTCAGATATCTTTAGCGTCAGAGCACTTGACACACAATAGGTTCCAGGCTGCCTCTGAACTTAGAGATTGTTATCTGGAGGCACTATGCTTAAACAACATTAAGATATGCAGCATGTTAACGTGAACAACAGAACTACGGCAAAAAAAGTTTTTCCAAAAGAATGGTTAAGATCGCAGTACCTGTACAAACTTTGTTAGACGTGAGTCCATCTGCATCAATATTTCTTCCCACGCTTCACACATGCACGTCAATGACAACTTTATATACTGTAACACAGACACACACTTTCATGTTACTCCCTTTTTCCACCCTTCAAAACACATGCAAGAACTGGATGTTACAATACAAAGGGGAGACATCATAAATTTTCTATAAAATCTTCAGTATCAAATTCCAAGTTAGAGCTCTACATTGACTTAAAACCGACTTAAGCTTCCTACTAGAAAACATGATTTTTACTTGTGTTAAGAATATAGAAGCTATATTAAAAAGACTTCATAACACAACTGTACCTGTAACAGAGTTGAAATGTGAGTAAACTTCCGGGCCATCCGAGTTACCTCAGGTAAGTAACTTGATAATAGACTAGTGTCCAGCTGTAACAAATGAAACAAGCAACAGTTCACAGATGATTTGTCTTTTAAGAAATTTTAGACTACACAGAAGAAAAGACCGATGAGAAGGACTCACAGAAAAACTGTAATTTCTCATTTCCTTAAAGTTGATTTTAAGAGGGTAATACATGTAATTCATAAGGGCAATACATGTTTTTAATACATCTATAAAAATGCCTGATAAATTTCCTCATTTGGGAGTTGTAACAGTAACAGTTTTAAGGATGACTGTTCTGGACAGACTGCATAATCAACAGCATCACTCCTATGCCGTTGTGTTCAGAATAAAGAAAATCTGAATAAGTGTAACTTTAACTGAATAAATGAATGTCATATTTAAAGTAATATTTTAAAAGAATGCTTCAGATCATCATCATCATCATCAATCTCATCAGTGAAACTGCATGTTAACGTCATAAATCCAGAAGTTAAATTGGAGTGAATTTCAGAAAGGCTGGAAACAGACTGTGGTCCTTATGCAAATAATGGGAAAGCAAGAAAGCTACCAGAAAGTAATTTAAAAAGCAGTTTTAAATAACATTTTAAAATTACTTTACTTACCTGAAAGTATGTTATCTCTGCTTCACTGTCTGAAGAGTCTCGTATCTCTGTAATAACCGATAGTGATTTCAAATCACTAGACAAACATAGTCCACGACAAGAACCTGCCACCTGAAAAATTCCAGTTTAAAAGTTGATTAAATATTGCATTTCCCCTAAGATGTATTTAATGCTCTAACACATTCACATACAAAGAAAGCTGCATTCAACAACATGTAAAAATGAAGTGGAATATTCAGCTGTTGTTCAGGAACAAAAAGAACCTCTTTACTGTGGATTAGTGTTGAACTTTGTTTCATTTGAAACAAAATGTTAAAATCGCCAGAGCAAGAATGTCTCTCCAGCAATAACCACACAACCCAATGAAGTGAAAGAACTATTCCACTCTTTAAACTGCAGTAACCCAGTTTCACTTATGTGTAAGCATACATATATATTTTTCATTCAATTCAGCTGTAGTTTGGTATATTATGAAGAAAAAACATGGAAAGGAACGGAATGTACCCCGGTTACTGTAGCAATCTTGAACATTCCATAAGCATAAATCTCAATAAATCCTGAGCTGCCACCAAGGACAAGAGCATTAAGCCTATAAAAATAAAAGAATATGTGTTGATGAGCACACTGAAACAAATTCTAATGCATACAAATATAATTCTTAAAATTGAATTCCATCCTTTTTCTAAAGATCCTCTAAAGAATCACTGAACAGTAAGAAATACTGTACTACTGTCTACGATCCAAGAAATTTAAAAACAAAGCAAAAATATATTCACTTGGATAAGCTTAAGTACCACATATAACATATAGCCTTCAAATTCACCCCAAGAAATCATCTTCTAAGGAAAAGAAGATACGGCACAAAAAGCAGCTGCTGATAAAGGTGCAAACTGATGGAGACTTTTTTTAAAATATATTTTTTGAATTTTATCTTTGTACACGGAAAGAAGAGACATTCTGTATCCTATCTCCAGGACCCTTAAAAATAGGTTATGAATAACTTAAAAGTAAACCCACTTATCCATTATTTTATAGCTTAAGAAAAAAAGCCACAAAACCCCACATACAGAATTTACCTTACATCACCCAGAAGTTTCATAATCTCATCTGACTTTTCTTCACTGAAATACAAAACACATGATTGAGATTTATGTAGCTTGTCTCAATACCAGAAAACAAAATAAAAATAAAAAGAGAGACATAAGATGACCATTTCTTACCTGAAAATTTTTGCAGTGGTACTGTAACTGAAAACAAAATTATTATTCTCAACAATGAGCATCTGCAGAACATTAAAGACAAATAACCAAAACAATGACACATTGTACCTCCCAAAGCTTACTAGTATAATGCTTACTTTTTTGGTAGTGCCGGTAATTTAGGCAAAAGGAGATTTGATTCATCCTCAGCATTGTAAAAGGAAGTGAGAACACTGAAAAAGAAACGACTGTCTTTACCACCCAAGCTGTAGAAATGGGGGAGAATCTCTTTTTAACTTCAAAGTTACAGCATATAGTCAATATGTCACACATATTAAAGAGTTACAAGTATCAGAGGATAATCCCTTATGGGACCTTTAATAATTTAACAAATTAATAAAACAAAATTGACAATGTCTTCAAATTCCACCAAAAGAGAATATAAAGTTTGTATCTGCTGGCTCAGTACTTTGCCACCAAACCCCTCATCACCTGTAATGCAGTAACTGACTGCGGCTTTCTGTTTAAACCCTGTACAACCCTGCAGTACAACCTACCCACACTTCAAAAAAACTTCACTATAAAGAGATATTAGAGGAAGACGAAAGTGCAACACCTAATACCACATCTTTAACATGCCAGAAGGATCAGATTCCCCATAAGAGGAGATAAGTCTATCCGCATCAGGAACAGAATGCTAGAGGGATTTCAGATGCACTTATCTTCTTGCTGTTTTAAGATTGGTGTTTCCTGGAGGTGGGGATGAAAACCCCAAGTCAGGCTGACACCACCTCCTTTTTTTAATTATTGTCTTGCACTGTAATAAGGTGCATAACAGAGTTTTTTATAAGACCACAGAAACAGGGACCACGATGTCCCCCAGCTCACAAGTGCTGCTGAGAATTGTCTAACGCCACAGGGCTCATGGTCACTAGGGGCAATCTGACTTCCTGAAGCAAGAAAATTACCAGTGGGTCTGGATGTAACACCAAAGGCACATCGTGAAAGACATAAGCACCAAACTAAAGATCTTGAAAGCACAGGTGAAGAAGGATTTAAATATAATACTTATTCTGACCAACAAAATAGACAAATATAATACCATTATTATAAATAGATTTTAATAAACTAATTGATATTGAAATAAACTGGATCAGTAGCCAGGTTGTACAAGATAACACTAGATTAAGCAGCTCTTAAGAGGTGGGTGCTCAAGATCACACTGAAATTTTTATGTATAATGTAAAGAATCACAAGTCTGAGGCATGAACGTTAACAACAAGCATATGAAAAGTGTCTGTTCTAACCAAATGGAAAATTTTAGCCAAGTGGTAACAAAAAAGACATAGCTATGTAATATCATATTATTTTATATGACTGCTTGTAACAACCTAAGTATAAATTATTAGTAAGGTGGCACTACATAACCCATAATTTACTTCTAGAGTTTTTCAGACTCACCTGCTTTCCTCAGTTACTTCCATCCAGTGCATGTAAGTAATAGAGGAGTCCACGGAGAAGGAGTGCAAGCTTTCAGGTTTTTCTACATCACATAGAATAATCCGCTTCGTATCATTAAGGCCAAAAGCCAAAACTAGAGAAAGATGAGTAAAACATATGAACAGCCAACATGCAAAACTTTGCAGTTACTTTATACTGAATTAGAAAATAATGTGTCTTCAAAGCCAACTACTGCATAGAATTTTCTTTTTGTCTATTTATAGTCCTTCCAAAGTATCATATGAAACCTCCTCAATAAAATTACGGTTTGAACTCCTATCATATTTTAGGTGATAAATTTAAGTCAAAGGCATGATTCCACAATTATTTATCTACACGTTGAACTGAACACATTTCTAACACTTCCAACAACAGCTCTTATAAAGCAGAGACTTCAGTTTTTGCAGTTTTGAGGCCAAAATTACATAGAAAGAGTGCACACCAGGAAGGTTAGGGTTTTGTTACAACAAAATACAATTTAAGACTTGCAGAGCAATTTTCCCATCACCTTCTTCTGAACTTTATTAACCACAAAAGCATATGGCAAGCCAAGGCTCCCATGCTTGCTTCCTTGTAATCACAGGCAATGAGCCTAAAAAGAAGTTTCTTAAACTCTTCCTATCATAATATGTAGGTATTTTTTACCCACATCTCAAGGCAGAAGATTGTCACCATTCTCCAGCCTCTAATGAGTCAAAAAAAACCCCTAATTTCCACATTAGGCTTATTAAGCTGCTAATTTCAACATTATTTCTGCTGATAAGAAAAAGGTTGTTTTGGTCTTTTTCCTTCTCTGGTATATTATTAGAGCAATTTTAGCCTCTGAAGTTCAGCCTACGCTAAATAAGCTAAGCTCTTCAGCCAACCCTGATCAGACAGCCTCTGTACTCCCACAATAAATTCTGTCATTCAAATAAAAACATTGCACTTAGGAACTGGAATTTTTGCTATGTTGAAAGTACTGCTTTTGAAGGTATAAAGTCACCTTGCAAACCTTTCTTGCAATTGCTTTCAACAGTGTCACTAACTCCATTGCTTTGAATAACCCTACATAAAATTAAGCTACCCTTCACTTCAAACACAGCTTACTTTAAAATTTCTTTCACAGATATATATCGTTCACAGTATTATCACCACAACTTTCACTGTTTTCCAATGGGATTTTTATTGCACCGTTATATAATTGACAGTACTTTTGCCATCTGGTCTCCAAGCAAGAGCAGTCACTTCTTTTCCGGTATTTTCGTTTGGAGGCAAACTCCACACCCGTTGAAAGTTTGCAAGCCGATGAAGTAAAACCTACAAAGCAGACATGTTAAAGACAGAAAAATAAACCACATTCTCCCATCAACAGCAGTTTGTAAAGCAGTTCAAGATACACTTTTTTACCATTTGTAATAACTCTTGCATCTTACATATTTATCACCTGCTCCTCTAGTAGGTGACTCACTTCTATGTCACTTTAGAGGACAGGATGCTGTTTAGTATATAGAAACACAGAAATAAGCTGTGCCTTGTATAAGCCCACAGGCTGTAACCAGCAGGGTTACCCACAGCTCTCCAGCAGACAAACTGCAAGCACAAGTCTGTCTACACGCATGATCGCAAACAGCAGTTCCAGGCAAAAAATACCTGAAAATAGATTAATTTAAACAGGAAACTTCGTGTGCTTTAACATCCCCCAGATGCGGGCACTGAGAGTATCATCAGTGGTTTGTCTGGAAATTAGAAAGCAAAAAGGGAAGGGCAGTACGTATTGATACACTTGATTAAAAAAACCTGCTATTATTCCTAAGTGCTTGGCTTAGCTTACAAGCATTCTGCCACAGACAACAGCAAAGGCACCCCAGCGACTGCACACGAGAGGTGGCGTTTTCCCGCCTCCCGCTCAGAGCCCGCCCTGTCACCCGCGCCGCCCCGCACTCACTCACCTCCCCCGCCCGGTTGGCCAGGGCGATGAGGTCCCTCTTGGGGGACCAGGCCATGAACACCACCTCCTGCGGCAGCTGCTTCTCCCCCACCTGCCGGAACGCGGGCATGGCGGCGGGGCGCTCCGGCCGGGCGCCGGCACTCCTACCAGCGGCTGCCGAGCCCCCTTCGCCCCCGTGGGCCTCCACCGCGCCGCCGGCTGCCGGCCTCCCGCCCTCCGCTCCCGGCTTCCGGAGGCGGCGCTTCCCGCCGCGGCGCGGATTGGGCCCGGAGGGGAGCGGGGCGGCAGCGCGGGGAGGCCGGGCCAGCGCCCCGCCTGCCCGGTGCCTCTTAAGCCGGTCACGGCTCCCCCCGGCGGGGTCAGCTCGCTGCCCTCGCCCCGCACGGCGCTGGGAGAGGTGGCGGCCGGGCCCGGGCTGGCCCGCCTGCAGCGGTGCTGCGGGGACCTGGTGTCACAACACAGCTGGGTCAGCCCCTCCTGCGCAACACCAACCTGCCATTTTCTCAGGCTCGCACCCAAGAATACGCTGCATCAATGCTCAGTTCCCGTTTGTACAATGTAACCCACCTCTGCCACCAGTGCCAGTCCAAAACCATAAAACTAATGATGGTTTAACTCAAACAAGTAGTTTAAAAATAAATTTAAATGTACTTAGAAGTTCACCCTTTTCCTCTTACTAAGGTTCTGAAGCATCTTTCTGTTCTTAGGGTTTCTTCCATTTGGAGAGAAAATTCAAAAAACCCAAACCCATACTGCAACTGGAACTCACGGAGCCTGGATTCCTGAGAAGCTGTGCTTGCCCATCACCCACGCTCCCTCACCGCAAGTGCCCCAGTACCTACCATAACTCCTGCCTTAACTTCAGACTCACGTTAAATTAGCCCAATGGCTAATCCTAAACACAAAAGATGGCTACATCACACAAATACATGGTAAGGGTGTGGTTTACTTAGCTTTTTCCTGTGCCACTAATGATGTATAATAAAAGAATGGTCACATTTAAATCAATCAGGTTTTATTTTGGATGTTATTTTTAACATTTTTTTTAGAAAATGGAATCAAAGGCTGGCCATAAAAAATTCACTGTGTACCAAGCAAGCAAAATCATGTCTTTTTTTTCTTATTCTTCACTTTCTTCCTGAAGAATATGGCATGCTTCATAGCTGAGCTTTTACAAATCCCCATCTTCACCCTCTTTAGAATTTTCTGCCTTTGCTTTTTGTCAGCTCTGTAAAGTAAAAAAAAAAGGAACACACAGATTACAACAAAATGGAGAACATACTTCTACATTTACTGGTATTTTAAATAATCTGCCCATGTAAGCAGACAAACTCAAAAGTACTGTCACAAAAAGTACAAGCAACATTCCATCTTACAGTGTTCGGACACTTAATCTTCCTGAAACTGTTTGTCAAATCTGTTGCCATAATTTTTCATTTATGTACTTATTCAGCATTTACTTTTAAACAGATGCAGAAAACTTAAGAAATGCCACTCATCAAGTATGAAAAGCACACACAGACTTTTGTGCTCAATATATACTGCATGAATATATAACAAAAAAGGCTTAGAAAGTACATAAACTTTAACATCACAGAGACTCCTGCAAATAATACAGGACTTAAATATAACTAGCAAGTAGATTGTTTTGTCTATGACAAAGGATGTATTGAATAATTTTAAAAAATAAAACATATAGATGTTTTTATTACAAGAAACCCCTAAGTTATCTTCTGCAATAAATTAACAAAATAAACGATAGTCTGAAAGAACTGAACCATTCCAGTACAAAATATACTTGACAGAAGAAACAGATGAGGTTTCATTAATTTTAGTATCCTTTTGACATTTTTAAGCAAAGGAAAAAAAAAAAAACACAACAAATATTTAAGGGAGGAAATTTTTAAAACTATAAATGCAAAATGAAATACTGCTACCTTTTAGCACCCAATAGTCCATAACTAGAACTCAGATTAACGTCCCAGCAGCACATGAAGGAACACCACACCTGTAGTCCTCCACCATCCAGCAGGCGACTCTCTTGATGCTGACCCAAGAGGTGAACTATCTGACCCTCGCTATGCAACAGAGGTACGTATTTTGGGAGGGAAGATTTGCGTTTCCACTGCTACAGCCATTCAATTAAAGAACTGTAAACTAATCCACACAATCTGGAGAGGAAGTTACAGAAGTGTGGGCCAACTACCCCAAACTGGAAAGACTGAGCCAGCTGCTGGATCATCTCTTAGCAAAGCCTCATTCCTCTTCTCAGTTCCATCTGAAGACTATCACACACATTCTGTTTTTACTTTTGATACACACAAGTATGTGCTTGCGTATGTTACAGAATCAGAATCATGGTGGAATAAAAGTACTTAATGTGACCCTCATGGATACAGACCTTACATGGTAGAGATTTGGAACGTACTACAGAGAGCACCTGAAGCATCAGAAGGAAAAAAGAAAATAATGCCACAAAAAAGCAAACGAGACAGGAAACAATAAAAAGTATAGTGTCTCCTTTCTCTGCCCTTTCATGAGGAATCCAAAGGGGATAAAAATGTTTAGTTACTTTAATTTTGAATCTTCTTGAAAGAGTTACCCCAGAGTTACACCATTCACCATGTCTGGGATCCATATAAATCAGTTTTGAAAGAAAATCCACAGCTAAGGAACTGCGAGCCAGATGGGGTGACCTGCCTGGTGTTCATCAGATTCTCCTTTGGTGTGCACTGCCCAGCTATCCAGCACGTGGACAAGAGTGAAAGCTGACATCGGCACCCAAAGCCCAAAACCTCCTCTTTCTAAATCTTTTCCGTGACACAAGATCTAATCTCACCTGAATGCTATCTTTGATTATATTAGTGCAACATCACACTTACTGGCAAGCTGTTCTGGCACGGGAGAGGCTGGGACAGGCACTGCGTTTGTGACCAGCCTTGCCACAGACGAAACAGCCCGCGTCAGCCTTCTCACAAGTGTGGGTTTGGAGGGCACAGCAGTTGCAAACGTTACAGTGAAACCAAGCTGCAAAGTAAGTAACATGATTTATAATCTTGAAAAGGTTTAAAATGATCATTCTGAAACTAAGCTTTAAATAAAGGCTATATTACCAAGCTTTTAATTTTGCTTTAGTTTTACAGAGATGGATGTAATCAGTTTCTGGTCCCTTACCACATTTCATGAGGCAGCTAGGCACGTCCTTCATTGGATATACTGTGCAACTATTTCAATATAGCTGAATTATTCTGACATTAGAACTATTGTCCTGTATGTGATTTTAACATGAAAAATAGTCCATATGTTAAAATTGACTTAAAAATCGTGATTTCTGTAATGGCAGCAAAAATGAGCGCTTCAGCTATTTAAACAACAGCTATAAATACAAATGCATTTGTGTATGAAACAATTTGATCATGTCCTCACAAATATTTTAGTAATAGCCTACTTGTTTATAAAATTCTAATGAAAAAGTTTACAAAATCAGGAAATACTTATATGACAAATCAAAACATTTAAGTTTTCCCGTAACAAATATAAATGGGATTTAGGACACCTTGACAAGAATTTACCAGCTTCCACACACTGCAAATATACCTAAGTTATCGAATGGCAACTCATGTGAAATTGAGGTTTTCCCTTTACTATACGTCTTCTGAATTATTACATTTTATTTCTTTTACAGAATATTTTCTCTTCTGGTTTGTCATCTCAGTTTCTTTGGACTACAGCTTAAACCACACGTGTACTTTTATTTAGAAAAGTGTTTTTCAGTACTTACAGGGTTTTACACATTTTTTGCAAAGAACACAATGTTTCCATCGTCTGCCGTCCTATAAAAGGTGAACAAATGCATTGTTTCTTTGATTGTTTTAAAAAATCACTGATTTTATCTTAAAAATGAACTACTGATGTATAGTCCCCTGTACTTACAGAAACCGGTGCTCTGTAGGAAGGACTGTAACTTAAAAACAACAGTCCTGAGAACCTGTGACAACCACAGAAAATGGCTGTATATTGAAGCTGGCAAGTTCTACAGCTTCCAACATATAAGAAGAAATGTGTCAACAGACACTGAACACAGTACGGTGTCAGTGGCAAGCAGCAAACTTTTCCTGTCCTCTTTCCAACACAAAGGCATTGGGGAAACAGAAATTAATACTCAGTGGGTTATTAATTATGTCCTGTGAAGTTAATAATAAGTGGACAAAACGGAACTGTCTGAGGTTTCCCAAGGAAATTAATATCAGAATAGCTTTTTACCAGAGCAAGAATTACAGAAGTTATTATTTGAGTACTGTTAAAACTTCTATCCAGAAAGAAGTCAAAATACTTACTTTTGATGTACATGAATTGCAAATCTCACAGTGTTGATTACCAGAACTAACATACCGCTGACAAATAGCACAAAACCTGGAAAAAAATGATAAATACATTTGTCCACTACGTGCTCAAGAAGCAACATAAATGAATCTTATACAAGCAAAATAATTAATAAAAGGATTGCAAAATCACTTTGCTATATTAAAAGATAATGGTTTTTATGCATAAAATCACCACTTAGGCCCCAAGCCTCATCATCATTTAGACAAAGTACATCCAAATAGTAAAATTCAGGTGGTTGAATTCAAATTAGCTACGCTGTCAGCAGTAAATCAAATCCATTTATTTGTCCTTGATGCTTTTCTTGGTGTTTATTTTATTAATGGCTCAACCAAACAGATTATCAGGGATAGCTGTAAACCTGTCTCTCATATGCATACACATTTCCTATGGACTAGCTGAGGAATCTCATCATTCCACACCGAAAAACATAAACCTTTTGTTAGGTGTTCAGCTCTCCTACACACTGTTTATAGAACACCAACCTTAGAACGAGACAGAGAAATGTGTTCTTGAGCCTTGCATACAAACATTAGGCATGACAATACTGAACAGCACCATCCCAAAGTCCTTTAGAGACTTCATGCTCTAATAAGAACCATCACACTCTTTCAGTCGCTTGAGCATTAACACATCTTACCTGTAACCCTCTTCCACAGGAAGCACAATCATGCTTGGGGCGATGTTCGTGAAGATACGAACAGGGGACTGTCTACGACCTGTTTTGCCATGTTTATAAAGTGCATGATTATCATAGTCTACCTAGAAAAACATAGAAAGAGTCTTAAACTGAATGCTAAGCAAAGGCAGGACTACTGACGTAATTATTATCTTTATATGTACCTTATGAAATTTTCTTTTTCATATAAAAGACTCTAGTCCCAAATTAGATCACAAATTCAACAGCAAATATTCTATCTCATTTATTTTTGAATTTGTGCAACCATAGTATCAGAAACCCATTAAAGAACTAGAACTATACTGTTTGGTCTGTCTGGTGGTACCAGAGCTCACATGCACCTCAACCTATCTCAGAATAACCACAACATAGCAAATGCAATTAGCACTGCTTTTTCTGGCACTGCCCTCAGAGACGTGTCACACACATTCTCATGTCTGAACACCAGCAGCAATGCAGAGTCTGGCCTAGCATGAGCTTCCAATTTTCTTCCACAACTTTCCATTCTACAAGACACAAATATGTTGTCTGGAACATCCATGTCAAGCATCATGCAAAACTGTTTTTTGGGAAAATAAAGCTTAAACATCATGAATACACATGATTGGTCTCTTAAAAGTCACTGATGAACGTGTTCTCATGTTCTTAAATAACTTACAGAATGGATACAATATTGGAGAAGCTGATTAGTGCTTTATCACTGACAACTTCATTTACTACATAATTCCAAAAAAATGTCCATTGCTGTAATTCTACTCTGGTTCCAGCAGTTTTGGAGATGAAAGATCTTTTTTTCTTTTCTTTTTTTGGCCAGAGCTGGGCGCATTACCCACTAAGCTACTGCCATTTCAACATCTGGGAAAAATGAAACACCCTTCTTTGAGTTACCTGTCACCTCTGCAATATGCACCTGTCAAAATCAGTACAAATTTTATCACACTGAAAACCTGGCAGAAGAAATGAGCTAATGGACAGGTGAGTTAAAGGTACATAAACTGTAGGAGTGTGACAAAGTTGTCAAAGGTATGACTACTACAAATACAGAATCCGGGCTTCACATTATGAGCACCACAGGGTTTGCAGCGCCTTCAGTGCAGTCGGCCCATCTACAGAAGCTGTATCTGCTTGCATTCGTATTCCTCTTCACGTTGCACATGACTGAAATTTAGCAGATTCACTGTGTCCAGTTATACCTGGTAATCCATCATACTGAAGCTTGGGAAAAATTCCAGGATACGAGACTCAAAGAAGTATGGAAATATCCAGAACACTGGCATCTCTTGGTTGTTAGGACCTAGTAATTAAAAGACTCAGATTGACATTAAACAAAAATAAGGCACATGAAGCATGAGAGAATGTACAGTAAATATATGAACATACATATGTATGTCATTCTGGGGATAAGAACTAGTTCCTTTAGGTGACAAAAAGTCTTGGTATATTCCATATATGTGGAGCTGTAAGCTCCACTTAACTAACAATTCTTGTCACCTGCCTACCTTGGTAAGAAATGGTACTGGTTTGATAGTTCTTCCCTGCCTTTAAAGATCATTTTAATTGCAACGCAGATTTTTAAACAATCTGTAATAATTTTTAAGAGAGATGTAGAAAATTTAGTATAGTTAACCTAAAAGTATCAGGAGAGTATATTAGATACATGGTAGCTCATCTTTAGAAATTATAACATGAATGTGTCCACATCCACCTGAGTAGCAAGAATCACAGATTTTTAAATAGGTACTTTTTCTTACAGTGATGTTACGGCTGAACCCACCTATCTGGCTGTAATACGCACCTTCTTTTTCTGTCTCCTTCCACATTGCCATCAGCTTTTTAAAACTAGAAGCCAGTGCTTCCACTAAACCTCCAAATGGGGGATCAGTTACCATAATGAGTCTTTCACCATTGTCTTGATGTAAGAATTTCCTACAAGTTTCATGTGCAGCCTGTAAGAAACAGAGGTTAATTTCCAGAAATATACATTCAAGAAGTTTAAAAAACATATTGTATTTGGTAATAAAATGATTGTTTTGGAAGTTCTAGCTTTGAACATGAAAGTTTTTCCTCTTGTGGAGGTGAATTTTGTCTTGTACAGCATTTAAAAACAAAACAAAGCATGTAAGTAGATTTGAAGCACTGAAAACAAATGCCCTGTTCAGTCAGAAACAATGTTTTCATGGCAGATGCAGTTTGAGCTTCCTAAAATAGTCTTCTTCCTAAGGGTACTAAATTTAATTTGGAAAAAATATGTTATTCATTCCAAGAAAGCAAAGTTAAGGCTCAGAATACATTTTATTTATGCCCTTTGATTTCATTCTGTAAAGCATTATCAAAGTAACGGGAAAAATTTCTGTTCACTGAAAACTGGTTCAACCCATACTGGTTATAAAAATAGATTATGTTTAAATTTTGGCAATTCAACCCGCACTGTATTATTAAAGGAAATGTGAAAAGTTATGGAGTTGTTGCCATCGTGCAGTGTTCTCTCATCTATTACTTAGATTCTATGGCATTCCAAGCCCAGATTTTTAACACTAATATGCATTCAAAGTGCTGCAATTCAGTCCCTGAGTACACTGCAATACAGTGCCACTAGAGGTGTCACCTTTTCACACCCGGAGAAGAACACTACCAAACTTGAATACACTAATGGACACAAAAAATTGAGGAGTAAATATTTCAGACCAGCCTCCTATTTCATTCTAGCAATTCTTTTGTATTTTCAAGATCCCATTCAAAATTAGGCTTTAGAATGTAAATAATTTTCAGATTTTTTCTAGCCTATGAAAGGTATTACAATAAACGTGTTTATGCAAATCAGCAGGTACTTACTAATAGTGGCAGGGGAAGAGTGAATATACTACTGGGATAAATGTTTGAAACTAATGTTTAAGATTGAATTACACTGTGATTCTCTGTACAAAGCTATGAGAGATGTCCTACTGCAGATGCAGGTTTCCTAATGTGACATTTAAAAAGAAACAAGAAATTCGGCATTTTTTTAACCATGACACTAATTCAACCTCATTTTATGACAACATTTTATGACCTTGCTTGACTGGAATCAAGCAAGAAAACATCCTCTCCCCTCCCACCTCAAGTACCCGTGAACACGTCCCATGGCATCCACTGCACTTGTAAAGGCTGGGAAATAAATAAAACAAATCTGTTGTAGAAACTGAAGAATAGGGCTAATAAATACTCACATATAAGGTGACAACTGATATAAAATTTTCATTTTAATAAAAGTGACATTTGAGGTGTTTAAGTAACATTAGTTAGCACAAATTTAATAGGCAATTTTATCTTTGAATCAAGTGGGAAAGAATTACTGAAGAGGCACTGTTGCTCTTTGATTTCCACTACTGTTGACCATTTTAATCTCAGGATAGTTGTTTTCTACTAGACTAGCCATGACTTTCTCACAAAATTCTGCATCAACAACGTGTACTTCTTTAGAAAGCACTCAAGAAATACTTGGCCTTACCTCTCCACCAAAAAAATAATGATTAAACATGTTGTAGTGGCAGAATTCATCTTCTGTGTAAAACTGTGAATACCTGTAAAATAAGTTTTAAGTGGTAGAGAAGTATAAGCAACTTCTTGCCTTCCCTAAGAGGCATTAACAGTGAAAATAAGGCCTTAAGAAAAAACAACATCTTTGTGTTCTGATTACTGACAACACATACCAATACTGGGAATTATTAAGTGTAATTACTTCTCTCATAAACTGGATGTCATTTGTCTATGTGTGCAAGAACAGATGCAGAGATGGGAAAGGAGAAACATCCACCAATTTATCTTTTAAAGCAGTAAGAACACAAATCTTTGTACGTACTCTTCAGACTGAAAAATATTTATTGAAACCTACCTAAAATCAATATCTAGCAGAAGGCTTCTAACCCTGAAATCTTCTTCTTGTGATGCGGACGACTGGATCAGTTCATGAAGCCTGAATTATAATTGGAGCAAAGAAATTTAAGAAATTCATTGGCTTCAGAAATTATCTTGCAAGACAAGAATGCCTGGTACTTTACTAAACCTAAAACCAAACAGATAGAGAAAATGAAGTAATTTGAAATTAGATCATTCCATGTGTCTAATTATTCTAAGTTAGAAAAATATGGTTGTCTTAAAAGATGAAAGGTCAGTAGAGCCTACCAGGCTCCATGAACAAAACAAGACCCCAAACATAAGCAAAGAAACTCATTGTCATTTCTGTAAGGAACAAAGCAAGACTAAATGTCTATGTGCATGTGTGTGTGTGTATTAGTTGCAGTACAGCTACAGTCGTCTGTATCTTACAAGCTCAAAGCAAGACCTCAGTAGATGCCTGGGTAATCCCAACCAATTAAAGCATAGTTAACCTCTTACTACGGGAGAATCCTTGATTTTTAAAATATTAGTAAGCCACACAGTCTTAAGACAGAAACATGATTTGAAAGAGTAACAATTCTCACTGATTTACCTGGGTGTTCCAACAGAGAGCACTCGTCTGAATCCTAAATCAATAATAAGATCCAGTAGGAACTGGCAACTTCTGTCTGTAAATAAATACTGTGCGTTTGTTTTTTTATTCTCCAATGGATACAAAAGTTGACTGGGACTTTTTAACTGAGCAGTGGAGATATCACACAGGAACTGGTGATCTGAGTGTTTTTCCCATTCTGCTGGCAATAGCAATTGCTGGCATTCCTGGCAAAACCTCCTCTTTGATAATGGCAACTGAACAAAATTCTTGTACCTTTGAACACAAACAACACAGAAAAAACTTTGAAAAAGCCTCCCCTGCAAGCAAGCACATAATATGCTGGCCAAATATACTGAGAGTCCCCATAAAATAACTGGATTACTGCGTGAAGACTCCACATCAACTACCAGTCAGGAGTCCTGTATGTTTATATACAAAACTTGTAACTGTATTGCTTTTGCTTCTTTTCACAATGTTAAGCCTGTTACTTTCACACAATTAAGTCAGGAATGATTTTTTTGAACTGAAACTGCTACTAACCAGTTGTTAGCACGTTATAATCACTAACATAAGAACAACTATATATACATGCAAAAAAAAAAAGGATACAGTTTCTAGGTTGAAAACACTATGTTCTCATTAAACGCTTCATGCTATTTTCCCATCGCAGTCAACCAGTTTATATTTTTCCAAATCCATGTGGCATGTCTTCATGTTTTAAAGAATCCTGAAATACGCTCTCTACACTCAGAGTACCTAAACTTGCATTATTTGATTTTTTACTAGAAGAAAATATACATAACAATACCTTTCCACATTCTGTCTGTGTGTAAAAGAAGGCTGATGATTTCTATTATATTCTTCACGTGCTGCAAGCCTAGTTTCTGACACCTGTAAAATTTATGTATACAAAAAGTTACAAAATGAACAGATATCATTCTGTATTGTACACTAAACCTCAATATTAAACAAAAAGGCTGCAAAGGTCTCATGCTTTACTCCACATAGAAAAATTATCCCATTATTTGGATTGTTTCAGAAGAACAGGCATGACTGCAGCACAGAAGCATGCTGCGTAACAACATGAGCATCATGCCGCTCCTCACCATCTCGCTATTTGTATGTCTCATTGCTTGCCTATACCCACCCGATTTTCTGTTTTGATAACGGAACACGATGACATCTTGAGATAAGAATCAGAACCATTTTATGTTCTTCAACATTGCATAGTACTGGCAAACTTAACAACTTGAATACCTACGTGTTTTGGCAATACAGCAACAAATGCCACTTTTGCTCAAAACATACACAGCCTTCCTTGAAAGTTACATTTGAAGCACGTTCTCCTGACAGAAATAAGTGCTCTGCTAAATACAAATGCTAAACAAAGTTTACAAAACAGTAATTGCCACAGATTTCCAAAACAAAATATACGCTTGTTTTGTTAAATAGAGAAAGAAATTCCCGGTATTTACCATAGTCTTAGGCAGCGCTCTCTTACCTTCTCATCTTCCCACTGGAAGAAATTACAATCTTTTCTATCCCTACAAGCCGAACAAGCATAAAACCTCCTTCCCTCCTCTTTTCCTTGGCTGGTCTTTACGAACAGGAGAGCGGGACCTAAAGGACGAGCGCAATTATACGTCGACAGACGGGACATGAGCAGACGTGCTTTAATGCCCCCGCTGCAAGCGTCGGGCTTCCAGGATGAAGCACCAACAGCAACTGCTGTGCAGCACAGCGGCCGGGCCGAGCGGCAGGGACGCTCAGGGGAGTGTCCGACCGCACTCCCGGGAGCTGCGGCCACTCCAGTCAGACCCGCATCCCACCCCGCCCGAGCGGCCCCTGCTCACCGTGCGGGCAGCAGGGAGCCCCGGGCACCGCGCCGAGCAGGGCCGGCCAGCCCGCGCCCTCCGCGCCCCCGGCCGCCATGTTTCCGCCGCCTTCCCGGCAGCCCTCGCTCCCCGCCGGGCAGCGCCGCCGCCTGCAGGGTAAGGCAGCACTGGGGCAGGCGGCGCCCCCCAGCGGTGCGGCGGCCCCACCGCCACGGGAGGAGGGAGCGGGTGCAGCGACACGGGTGAAACGACCCCAAAGTGCGGTCTCGTTACTGCAGAACACACGAGACCCGTGCAGTTTAAACGATGTCATTTATTTTCTTTAGTAGGCATGTCTGGTACATAAACGCCATCTTTAATTTTTTTAAGAAACTGTTTGGGTAAAAACAATTAAGGAAATTTTATAAAGGATTTCAATCTTATTTTAAACCCCATCATACAACCAGTTTTACATTTAAGGCTTAAACATTTCAGTTAATCACGTGAAATGCTGACATGCTACATTAACATCTACATCCACTCAAAATTATACAAAATACAAGCATTTTATTATTTTTGAGTTCAACAGTATTGCTTAGAATTACAAAATACAGCAATGTCCAAAATACTGAAAGTTTCATAAAAGCAGCAATTTTTCTCCCACTCCCAGTCTTAACTGTCCAGAAAATTACTAAAGAAAAATAGTTACCATGTTGCATAAGCCACAGATCTAGGAACATAACCATCAAGTCTTAAACCATGTAACTTAAACATAAATGTGAGTGGTAGATGAGCAGGACACCACCAAGGGCACGCTAACAAGTCTCTGTGCTCTACATATTACCGTCTTTTTTTTCTGGTCTAAAAATAATGCTGTGTTGAGACAGAAATTTAGAAGGCAGACTGGCTTTGTGATGAACACATCAGTGCTCCTGTCGTCAGTAGTGCAGAACACACTTACACATATGGCAAAACAAACCTGTAACAACAGGGTGCAACTTTCATCCGTGATGGATCTATAAAGAAATATCACAATTTTTCATACATGTGCTCAAATACACAAGTTCTAAAGCTACGGGTGAAATTTCAACCTCTGAGATGTACACTCAGCTTATTTTGTCACAGTAGGAACTGCGTGTACTTATTCAGGTTGAATTTTACTGTAATTCAACTATTTAACTATTTTTGGTCCCCACGTGCAAAAAAACCCAAACCTACTTGGAGCACTTTATCCTGTCTCCCCTTCTTGTTTGTCAAGGACAGATTGATTTTTTTTTTTAAGTTTAATTGATTTTTTTTTTAGTGCATAACTTTTCAAGTAACTAGCCTAAGAAAGTCCATAAACAGCTTAAAATTATCAGGAAGAAATTCCAAGGACAAGCATGTTCACAATGAAAGATAACATTCTGCACATTTTTTTTTAAAGACCATATGAAAAGAAATTGATAGTGTATAGGTTCTCACATTTATATTAAAAAAATTCCTGTTGTATTCAAAAGTAGTTTCTCAGCAAACTGCGCATCTTCCCTTATTCAGAATACATTAATCTAGGCTATAAAAATACAATATGGACAAGTTCTTCTCATTCCCTGACGTAAGAATGCACAATTTTGACACAAAAATTGTAAACTTCTATTACATTCAAAATACATCTCTTAAGTCTTTAGAATTCTGAGTTCTGAGGTGTCGGCAGTCAGAGCTCTCGGTATACAGCAGAAGTACGTTATTGCAGGGCCCTTACACAGAAGCAGCTTTCCCAAGTTAAGAAAAACTTACTCTTCCCACTCATTTTTGCTGCTACCAGGAGGAAAAGAAAGGCTTCCTGCTGTGAAAGGTCTGAGTGAACGCATTGCTCAGATGAACAATTCGGCCCTGACTTCCAGTGCTGCTTCGCTCCACAATCACACGTGGCATCTGGACAAGCTGAATGGGACTTTTTTCATCCTTTAATGCCTGAGTAAGGTTTAGTATCTAAAACAGTAAAAGCAGGGAAAGTTAATGAAACTGTGGCTAACAGGCTTATAAATTTAGATGCCACACTTGAATAAATTCTGTAGAGGACTGTGCTGTCAAGTAAATTATCTTTAAAAGGTACTCTACTGCAAGTGGAAATATTTTACTTACTTGGTATCATTATGATATCCTACTGCTATCTTACTACCCTTTTATTATTTTCTTGAATATTTCATGCAATTCTCTCCAAATTTTCAGAAAGTGTTAGAGACAAAAATCTAAGAGCATTTTCAATTTACCACATCTCTTGAAAGCATCGCACCTTTAATGAAAGAACCCGCAATAAAGCAATCACCATGTATTTAACATAAGATCTACCAGGAGTTTTGCTAAAAGTTATTTTTGTAACAGAAGATACGAAGCCCTACTATTAACCCACACCAAAGCCAATTCAACCTTCAGCTCCCAGGAATCTGTTATCTTCCTTCCAAAGCCTCACTGCTTATTAACTGCCCTGATAATTCACTCCTTGTTCAATGTTATCCTGCTGAGACCTAAGGCAAGTATTCAGCCTTGTTCTGGTAACATATTTGCATTATCCTTAATATCAGACCTTTTTTCCTCCTGCACAGTGCCCTTGTGCCTTTCTTCCTTGTGTGACTTACCAATTCCCTGCTCATTCTGCACTTTCATGGCTGAAGAACGCTGACAGATAAAGTCTTTTGCATCATTTACCACAACCTGGCCCTTCTGGCAACTCCACCTGACATTCACCTTTTCTAAGGCAATCCTTTTAGATCTCTGTTACCTGGTTGCTTATTCTCTATGTTCTTCAAATAACTTTTTATCTTGGGTTTGAAACCCTTCCCAATATTTCCTGCCTGCCCTCATTTCACAAAAGTGTGCTTCTCACTACTTTTGGTACCTTAGATTTCAAGATCTCACTCCTTACATGCAAGATATATTTCTCTTCAGCCTATTTCTCAACTCGATTCTTCATTTTCTAATTCTTAAAGTCTTCATTTTTAAGGATGTATTTACAGACATTTTGGCTATCCTGCAAATTCTTCTTAACTGAATGAATCCATTATCATGTGTTCTAGTTATATAACTTTCCTATAATGCCCTTGTAACATGCTTTGGTTTTACACCAAAAGCAAGTCTAAAATCAGTGCTAAAAGGCACAATTTGCTGACATATTTCAAATCACATCCAAGAATAAAGAACTCATTATCTGCATTTCTTCTCTAACTCCATGCTGGAAAGCCTGACATCTCATGCAGCGAAACACACTCCTGTATCGCTAGACAGTTAAAGAACAACAACAACATGTTGATTATAATAATAATAATGATAATGAATTAATAAACCTTAAAAACAACGCAACAGACACACCAAAAACCTCTGCTGAAATCCACCTCAGTGAAAGGGTGTGAAAAGGTTCCAGATGCAGCCTTTATGGTAGGAAAATAATTTCTACAATCTTAGTTAGATCTCTGTCAATTATGCGGATCAGGATTTTCCCTTAAGTTTTTTGTTAAATAACAGATTTCCTGTAGCCAACTATCTCATCGCAAAAAAAAAACCAATACTTAACATGGTTTGAGATGCATGAATACTTCAGAAGTGGCTTTCCACTGACTGCATGAACTTCTCAGAAATAACTCCTATAATTCAATTGGATAAGTAAGGTTTGCTGGCTTGTAGCCATCACACATCGCTAATGCGAACTGGGATCACGTTTGACTAAGCAGAGCTGCACTCTTGGGCAAGGTAATTCTGGATACAGGAAACTCTACAGAGAAAGGTTGCGTTAAGCCACTCAAGGAATTTTGAGTATCTGGCTTTAAACAATCCATGTTGAATTTATGAACACAGAAGTCAGTTTCAATAATTTCAGGGTAAACAGGACTATTAATTTATCTAGTCCAATTTCCTTGCGTTTTCACAAATCACTATTCTATGCCTATAACGAACTAATTTTTTTTCTTAGCTAAAGCTTCTTTTCCAGTGTATCACACCAGTCTTACATTTTAAAACAGAAATATGTAGAAACTCTTCTCATCTCTTGTTTCAGTGTCAAAAAAAAAAAAACCAAAAACAAAAAACTTAATTATCATCAAATTTCTAATCCAACAACAGCTGGATTGGTTCCAAGTATGGTTCTGACATTTGCTAGGATGAAGAAATTTTATTACCTAATATTGCTTTCTTGTGAGAGGTATTTCAATCAAGTTAGCACCCCAAAATAAAGCCATATTTATTTTAATAACATAATTACCCAAATTTTTCCATCCAAATTTATGACCCTTCTCTGTTGTTTTGTTTTTAAAATACCTTCTAAGAGTATACAGTTAAGTCCTGCCCTATCTCCCACAAAACCAATAAAACTCAATTACATTATTTAATAAAATATTCTTCTATAAAAATAAAAATTTAAAAAAATCAGTACAGACTTTCTGCTGTCTCATCTATATGCAAATAAGAACAAATTCTAGAAAGACATTTAAGTTTTCTCAGATGAAAATACCTTCAAGTCTTTCAATTCAACAGGAGTCAGCTTTTGTAGCTCTAAAAAAGCAGCTGAGAAGTGATGACAAATTAAATATATTTAAAAACAAACAAACAAAAAAATCAAAAAGCAGTCTTACCTGCCCCCTCATTACAGACATTTGGTTTTCAAAAGTAGCCTTGTCAAATCCTTTATCAGTCTTTAGTAAAGAAAACAAACAGTTACTATAGGAAATGACCCATTTATTTTTAGCTATATATTTAGTAAACAAATTCTTCAATTCCATAACACATATTTACATATATTATAATAATTTTTGGACGCTTCAAATAGAATCATAGAATAATTCTGTTTGGAAAAGACCTTTAAGATCATCAAGTCCAACCACTAACCTAGCACTGCCAAGTTCACCACTAAACCTTGTCCCCAAGCACCACACCTATGTGTCTTTTAAACACCTCCAGGGATGGTGACTCAACCACTGCCCTGGGCAGCCTGTGCCAATGCCTGACAAGCTTTTCCCGGAAGAAATTTTTCCTAATATCCAATCTGAATCTCTCCTGGTGCAACTTGAGACCATTTCCTCTTGTCCTATCACTTGCTACTTGGGAGAAGAGACCAACACCCTCCTCGCTACAACCTCCTTTCAGGTAGTTGTAGAGAGTGATAAGGACTTCCCTCATCCTCCTTTTCTCCAGGCTAAACAGCCCCAAGTTCCCTCAGCTGTCCTCAGACTTGTGCTCCAGATCCCTCAACAGCTTCATGGTCCTTCTCTGAATTTGCTCCAGCACCAAAATGTCTTTCCTGCAGTGAGGGGCCAAAAACTGAACACGAGATTCAAGGTGCAGCCTCACTGGTGTCATAGTATAACCCACAAAAAGGCTGACTTATTGCAGCAAGTTACATATGCTAAAACAAAGGATAAGTAAAAAGTAAAATACACCAGTGGATACCACTTTAGGGCAGTGGTAGGTAAAATTAATCCCATCACATGATGTTAAACCACTCTGCCTCTCACCTTTACTCTAGCAAAAGAATACTTTCTCCTTCAGAGTTATTAAACACTTCAGCTTCCACTGGGTTTCAGAGAAAACCCAGAGTCACTTTGAATACAACTGAGTCAAAGATGCAATTATTGCAGATGTGTTCCAGCATCTAGTTTTGACATTACAGCTGCATTTTCACTAAAAGTTTGAACTCTCCATTTCTTTCCATCCTGATCATTTGGATTATTCTACTTGAACATCTGACAATATTTATTGAATGTTTAGGATACTCCTTCACATGTCTATTGTAGCACAGTTTTAGTATCTTTAGAAGAAGTTTGACTTACTTTAAACAGGAATAAGATTTCATCACCAACTTCACACGATATAGGTATGTAAAATCAAGTATATGAAAAGTATGCAGGTACTTGAAGTTACATTAAATACATTATTTCTTCAGGTTGCTACAGTTTATCTTAAGTGGATACATACCATGCAGGTATGGTAAATTGAGTTTTTACATGAAATTGTGCTAGAAAAATTAACTAGTTTTAACTGATTATGTGAAACAGATATAAAATGTAGTTATGTTTTCAGATGAGCTGATTATTATCAATTAGCCACATTACTGACACAGTTTCCTCTTAATTATACAAACCCTTTCTACCACCTAATTGTTAAAGCTAGAATAGCACAGTATAATAATATACAGAAGTTAAATTCATAAAAAGAAAAATAATCTAACTGTTTCATTATGGCTATCAGCTATTAATATTTCAGCAATGCTAAATTCAAAGAAGCCCTTCATTGACCTTAAATAGTTCATAAAGATCTTCACAAAGATCCTGTACGAAGTTCATATCAGAAACGCGAGGAAGAACTAAGTCTCTGGTCTCCTGAGAGAAAGGAACCTTTGCTTGAGGCAGCCAAGCCCAGTGAAAGGGATCTAATGCAGAAAAACAGAACATTTACTGATTAACAACAGGCAAATTTAAATTCTCAAGTTCTTACCACTGACACAGCACTCTGCTGCCTACTGAAAGTTCTCAGAAACACACCATTCTTCACAACATTATTACCTCATGTACCTCTTCTGGCTACAGTTAGAAAAGCAGCTTTACAGCTATTTAGATGATTTTTTTTTTTTTTTCCAAACAGTGAAAATATATTTTAAGTAGTAAATATTTAGTTGAAGCAATAAGTAAAAAAGGTATATATATATATATATATATATATATGTATATACACACACATTAAATACTGTAAGCAATAGTAGAGGCCTTTCCTAGTTTAGTAATGCAATTTCCTTTGGAGTAAAATAATGCCCACAATCAAACAGAAATCTTTCATGTTTGACTAATACTGCAAAATTAACAAAACAAGTAGCTACTATTCTTTAATGAAATTTTTAGTTTATTAAAATGCCACCTTCTAAGAACGCTGAGAAAAACATTCTTAACTTTTCACATAATTGCTATTAAACAGCTTTCTCAAGAAATATTGTAAGTTCAATGACACCAAACAGTATCAGTTGCAGAAACTGAGAACAAGTGAAAATAACATGTAACTTCTCTGCCTCTTCACCTACAGCAGTACCCTTTGTTTTAAAATAGAAATTTGGCCATTAGAGACAACTTGCATATCCTTGCACTCAAGTAATTTTCGACTACAGTCCTGATGAAAACACACATGAGAAACATGTTGCTGAGTTTTTCCAATTCCACCATCAGTCTGTTTGCACACAGTAATATGTTTGTGAATATGCATGTATTAAAACTGCTTAAAGGTATAAGGATAAAAGAAAAATGAACAAGGCCTAAGTCACATATGCCACTGTAAAAATGGCATTTGTTGTTAACTTTCTGAAGAAGTGTATGTTATTTAAAAATTCAATATATAACTACAGTGATGGTTTCTTACTGCAACCCAAATAAAAAATACTTATTTAGAAGCTACTCTCCCAAAACGAAGAGGATTGAAGAATGCAATACTTACATGCCCTCCACTCATCAGGATGCTTAAAAGGAAATGCTAAACCATTGTCAATTGCAGCAATTTTAATAGTAGATTCTTTAGTTATAGTCCACTGGCTATCCTAAAGAAGGAATATTTCAAAAATAAGTGATATATATGTACTTACAAAAAAATAGTGAAATACATTAAAAACACTAAATAACATACTTTTAACTTCACTGCTTAAAATCAAACAATATAAAGGAGTATCCAAATAAACTCTAGCACATAGAATTCTTACTCTGCCACCATTAAAAAGGAGCTCTTACCCCAAATACAAGATCAGCAGAGCACCTAAACAGCTGAAGAAATGTGCTTGAGCAACAATGGGCAGTTTAATCATTATTACAGCCCAAGCTAGTACAGAAAAAATGCAGAACAACAATAATTTCTAGTACTGTCCTATCCAGACTAGTCTAATTCAAACAGATTTTCCATTCGTTTCGCCTAGAATAATTTGCAGTTACCACATTTCTTGCAACCATGCACCAGGATTAAAGCCATGCACTTAATCCCCCTGCAAGACCAAGCTGTAAAACTAAACAATTTAAAGAACATAAGTTTCAGAGTGCAGTTTTCTTACCTTATCTGACAGATCAAGTCCATCATCTTGTTTTTCATACCTGACTAACCAGTTATCATTACCTCTGTCTTTAAACAGGAAAATGCATGTCACAACACGTCATTTAAAAAGAAATCATAATCTAAAGTGATATGCAATGACTAATATTGTAAATTGAGAATTTGCCAAAGGAGTCAGGGGAAACTGTTAAATTTTTCTTTTCCAGTCACAATATACACGTTTTAGCATTACTGAAATGTTTGAGGCAACTGATTTACTGGAAAGATCAAAAATTTACCAAAGTGTTCTTAGGTATGTAGTGCTGCTTTAGGTATGTACTGGCTGAATATACAGTAAAATATCAAGAAAGCCAAGAGAAAACACTTTCATGAATTTTATGCAGAAAAATTAGCTGTACTTGTACTTTTCCTGGGGAAAAGACTGTCACAGCAGCAGCAGCCACAATGACTTAATTTTAAGCTTGTTTTAATGCTGATGGGAAAAAAGGAGAGGCCCTCCAAATCTATAGATAGTTGGATGTTTGATTACATGAAGAAAACAGATGCCTCAAAGGTGGTGAGGGGAGAGAAAATCAGAAGCTGAAAATGTCTGCACCATTCAGACAAAATGGAGATGCTGAGGGTTTGGACAAGGTCTTCCAGATATAGGAAGATTACATGGATTTGTAGGTGCTTCTATCATCTTAAGGTGTTCCCTTAAGTTTAGTTAAACAATCATCAGAAGATTTTCATGTTCTATCATGATTACATATCTTAGATGAAGGTAAAATCATCCATGTAATGAGATTTTACATTTTGAGCATTTTCCTTACCACGTTAAGAGTGTCACAAGACACATTAATTGTTTGGAAACACTGGGATCTATTTGGCAAGGCTGACAGACCACAGCAGCAGGTAGAAAGTGTTACATTTGTATGAAATTTTCATCTTTTAGTTTTCTCCTAAAAAGTCACAGGTTAGAGTGACTTATTTTCAGCTTAATTCCTTTCTAATAAGTGAAATAAAAGGAAAATGAACTAGCGCTGGTATATCTGAAGAAACTTAAAGATGTCCAACTCCGACAAAAGCAGCAAAAGAAATATTTTAAATATAAAACCGCCTTTGGATTCTTGAAGGAAATAAATCACTTACACAGTGAGATAAATCACTTACATGGCTTCTGAGTGAAAGAAACAGAAATGCAGGAGAACTGAGAGATATCCATCACAGCTGTACTGCAGTGCCTAGTCACAGTGGATATGAACTATTTTGCACTGATGCAAAACTGTGCTGTTATGGCTCCAGCCTCACATAAAAGAAACAGCAGTCAAGGGTTTTCTTATAGTTCCTGCAGCCTCACCATCCCTTATCCCAAACAGGGGAAACAGACAGTTAATAGCCTACTGACAGAACTAAAGCATAATGAAAGGATTTGTTCTTGAATTCTTACACTGCCTAAAAATATGAACAGCTGAAAAAGCGTTGTTTGGATTTTGTCATATTGCAATATTTAAAGTTTGAATCCAAAGTAGATTTTTTTAAAGTTTAAAATGCAATATTCTGGCCTTCAATTGTTAGAAAAGCATCTGAAATATGCATTAAAAGTCCTTAGCAGCAGCTTTCCACCAACATTGCTTACCATTCCTGCTTCACAAAAGTAGACAGATACCAAGAGACACGAACCTGTATTTCTGATGACATAATCCAAGATAACCAATCTTTCAAACTGTGATTGAAATTCTTTCCTTGTGTTCTCAGGTAAAGGATCAGTTTCAAACTTCCTGAGCCAGTAGTCAGCTTCCTTATATCCTTCAACAAACAGCTGGAAGGAGCCAACCTGCAACAGCAAGAAACTGCATTTGGTAAATGCACTTGGGCAGGTCACACAACTAATCTTTACAACAGCAGAAATACTGATTCTATACTTTTAAAGTTCAGAACACAGGAAGTAAGACACTAGAAGATTACTAAGTGGTTTCCCTTCCATTCCTATTGCCATGGTGATATTTTGGGGATACAGTAAGGCTCATTAGGCAAGAAACACTTGAGGTTTTAGTCAGTGGAGGACTGCACACAGGATGAAAGGAAGGTAGAATGAACACAGCAATAGGATACATAAAAGAATAATACCAACAAGAGAAGGAAGAAAAGAATATTTAAGAAAAATGAGCTAACTAGATAAATTGCAGGGGAGAAACAGTTAGAAAATATAAAAACATGACACTGAAGGGAAATGTACTGAGCAGTGCAGAAAATAAAAAGGAGACATTCCACATTTTAACATTACTCCTCTAGCAGGAAGCTACACTGAAGACTGATACAAGAAGTGGCAAGATTATTAAAGTAGTTCAAATGAAGGAATGATGTAACAGAGCGGATAGATTTTGCATAAAACCAGTCATATGTATCAAACTTCAGTCACTCAGAGATGCAACAAGATTCTACTGTTGAAGTTACTTTTTTTTTTAATTCAAACTTTTGTTTAACAATCAAGAAGCACACAAATTACTTATTTTTCATCTTACCTTAGGAGGTAGTCCAATTCGATTAAATTTTTTAGCAACTTTTGGCACTTTCTCTAAAGCGTATTTTTTTCCTCTTGACTTTGCACGATCTATTGCACTGTAATTAAAAGTCTCACTGACAAGCCAGACAACCTTAAAATATGAAAGTTAAAAACACAGCTTATAATTCCTTATTAATTCAATTATAAATTCACAGTAAATTTCATGCTTAGTTGTCAAAAAAGCAAAAAGGAAACACCAGACATTTCCAACAGGCAAATTTTATATGCAAAGGCGAATATTTGCTATTTTATGTATCTCAAACAAAAAAGTGGTAATAGACTTGTAAGTGGGAATCTTTATATGCTGCTTTTTGCAATGTTGATGCATCTCACCAGAATATAAGGCAGAAAAGTGTTAGAAAATGCAAAAAAACTTAAGTGTTTCCAAAGAAAAGATTCAATTCAGATCACAAACTTTTCGTTTAAACAAAAATAACAGTCAGGATTCCTACACCAAACCACAGTGCCTTTCAACTTGCAGTAGTTTATAAATTACTTGGGATAATGCATGATATAGAAGGATGTATCCACAACTACAATCCAGAGACTGACAAATCTATCATTATATATTTTTTTGCATTTAATAATTTATGTATTTTAACTTTTACCTTAGTTTTAGGTACAACTCCCAGCCCCAGCTTGTCATCCACGAGATAGGCACCAGCTTCAGAGAGGTATCCCTGATTTGGAACGAGGCAGCCTCTGCCAAAGCAGCAAGGACAACAAACTTTGTGAAAATATTTGGTCCATTTTGGATTTAGATGTCCATAAGGCTCTTCAGATTTTGGTTTGAACACTCCGATAATTTTCTACGATAACATAAAATTAAAGTATGAATGCTTTTAATTGCAAAATGTTAAAATTATTTTGAAAAGAAGTTATTTGAACACTTTGCTTAGATATTGTACAATTCATTTTACAGTTGCTTTTTTTAGATTATGAAATAAAACTAACAAAATGGTATTCAAAATAAATTCATCATGAACTGCTTGTATAGAAGTAGTACAAATTCCAAATAAGCCTTTAATACGAGAAAATCAAAACATTTACTAGTTATCAAAATTAAAGGACCATATTTTAGAATATACACTTTCCTATATCCTAAGTTTTTACAAAATGGAGGTTTAAAAGTAGTTAAAAATAATTTTCAGCCCACCAAATAACTCATTGACAAGATATTTCAGAGACATAATAGTTCCAGAAAAGTGACAAACACACAGAATCAACATGTTACCTTTTCTCTCTTATATGTATTTTATTTACTGCTTTACGTTAGAATGGATCTAAACGTTCTCGGCTTTGCAATTCCAAAGTGTGGTGTCGTTTACCACTGCCGTAGATTCCTCAACTCAGAGCTGACACTGGTTCACACTATCAGCCACCATTGACACTGGAGACATGTAGTGAAGTTTAAAATTACCCAGAGTACTGTGTCCAGTTTTGGACACTATGCTTCAAGAAATCTGTCAAACTGGAGAAGGCTGAAAAAACTATGAGAACACCCAAAAAAATGTGAATAATGAAAGACTCCATGAAAAAGGATTGTTTAGTATAAGAGAAAATAGGGCACAATGAACTGCAAACCTGCTCCACAACACAGGCGTTCAACAGGTAATTTCTCAAGGTGCCTCCTACCTGTGATTCTATAATTGTTAACCTCAAACCACAAGTTTATTACCATACTAAAATATATAACCTTCTAATTGTCTGTGATAAACTTCAGCCCAGTGCATAAAGTCCATGTAATGACTCTTCTCTAGCTCAACTTGAACGCTGCAGAAATGCTGCATCTTCATTCCTGCTCACATGGTAAGCAAATAAAATCCTTATCTAATAAATATTGAAGAACTGTTTAAGGAATGTTTTCATATATTAGTACTCTCCTGAATATCATCCAAAACCGTGAATATCTCACTAAGCTAAACACTGCCTGTTGCTGCATCAGCACTCATAGCTGATTCCCACTCTTCAGTCAGAAGAAGTTTGCTGGCCACCAGAGACCAGCACTCTGCTGCAGTGACTCCTAATCCAGCCACATTAGGGAGAGGACCTGACTAGTTGCTCTAGATTCTAGAGAATTTTCACCCACTTTGTCCAAGAAAATCTAACTAGTCCAAGACTGTCCATGACAATCATGCCTTATCCAAGACAAACTAACTACAGAGAACTTATTTCATTCAGTTTGTAAATAGATTACACAAGCCACCAGGCATTAGTAGCACCACTGGTCTTGTCCATCTACTTTGATTCATTCCCCTCAACCACCAGGAGAAATAATTTACAAAATATCATTACTTGCATTCATCTTATTAAAAAAATTTCTTATCAACAGGGGCAGGAAACAAACTGACAAAAATTATCTTGTTTTTGTTATGCTGTTATCTGTGATTCTAAGGTTACATTCAAAACCATGAGCAAGTTCCATGCAACTGCACAGACAATTCAATTTAGACCTACACAACAGGCCACACTCTCAATAAATAGTCTATAAAACGTGAAAGGCCACAAGGTTCTTTGAATACTTCTTTTAATCACAACACTTTGGAAACAGAATTTACTTGGTATACTAGTTTAGTCAAAATTCTAATGTTAAGAGTTAGAATTGTTAAAAAGTTATTCAATTTTTTCCCTGTTGAATCACAGGTATCTACCTGCTCAAAACAAAGCTAGCAGCTTTTCATTTCCCAGAAACACAGTGCTGTATTTGGCTGCATATACCAAGCCATTAATTATCTCTTTTCCGAATCGCTCTTTGGATAATACTTCCTATAAAGTGCCCATTTTAAAAAGGAACAGAGCTCGTTCAATTTCTTGCCAGGACCGTATTGTGCTATATTATAAAATCTAGATATGGTTTCCAAGGTTTCACTGAAGTGAGAGCCTTACTAAATGTCACAGAGCCGCTGCTGTTGAGGACCAGAGTAGAACCAGAAAGTTCAATATGTACACAGCCTACCAAGGCCAGTCTTAATTTTGCAAGTCAAAATTAATTTCTAGATTGATTTCATTAGCATTACCAGTTAGCCAATAGCTGAATCGTCAAAAACATGTTGCAAACCAGTTTGTAACAGACATTATGTCTTTTATTTTATTGGTTACACAATGAGCAATATAGAAATATTCAACACTTCAGCAGTTAGTGCTGTTTAAGTATTGAACTGCTTCATATCAGTATACAATTATGTCAATAAATGCAAAAAGTTAATTTCAATCAGGCAATTTTAGTCTTATACTTCTGATAGACCCAAATCAGCTAATGAGATGACCTAACAGAAACAGATTATTTTACCTGTAACTTTGTATTAGTGTGGGTAAACACTTGAGAAGCTGACCAGTAAGAAGGCTCAGCGTGTCTTTAATAAGCTCTTTCCCAGCATAAGAGGAGGTTACTCAAGAAGAACAGGAGAAAGCAAGTCACAAAACTGGTCTGAAGCACAAGGATGCAACACTCTGTCAAACAGGATTAGAAATCCATTTCATAAATGGGAGTTGCACTACTGACAAAATGAAGTTTTATCAGACCTTTCATATGGATAACAAATTTAGATAAGCCCTGAATTTAGTGCAAAAACTAAAAGCAAAACTGAAAGTTAGCTAGGAACCCAGTATTTGCACAGTCCCGTGTTAGCAAATACTTTCACATTTTGCAATAAAATATTGGTGTTTTTTTTAGTCTTCGTTTCTCCTAAATACTTACATTCAAATCAATGACCTGCATGAAGAATGAGGCCAAGTCACTACTAGGAACAAAACCAACAACAACACTCCACAGCAAAAAAAGAAATGAAACCAGCAAGAAAATCACCACATAAGAAACAAGGAAATAAGGTACTCTGTCCAAAATACTATGGTTACAGAAATTATGTGTAAGTGCTCTCTCATTAGCCTCACGGCACAACAAGTCTCTCAGGCAACTGCTGGTAACCAGAAAACTGCAAAATCAGTCTGGAAAGTCTTCAGACAAATCAGATTTACACATATGGAAATCGCCAAGTATTATGAATTATGTAATTTCTCTACTAACTAACTTTCTAAAAATAAAATCTCAATTGTATATCATTAAGAAAAACACCAAAAAAAACCCACTTAACCAGTTTTAAAGCATTTTAGCATAACACTGTAGAAAACTCTTTAGACATGTCATGCACTGAATTTTGGAAAAATTATTGATTTAAACCAGTATTTGGTTACTTACTCAGATTTTTTTTCCCTGTTGCATTTTAAATAAGACACAATCCTAATTTAAAATACCTCTTTAAAAACAGTATAAAGTTGGAATATGTATATATAAGCATACAAGCTGAAAACCTACAAAGTAGTAAACTACTGAAGTAAGGAAGTGACCCGCAGTTTTAAAAGTGTGCTGAAACTTTCAACAGGTTTTCCTATTAACAGCAGAATGAAGGGAGTCAATACTAACAAATGTTCCTGGAACACAAGAGTATAACCTACAATATGCAGTTCTTAGAAGATTTCGAAGAAGTGGTTCTGCCACTTTCTATCTTAAAAATAAATTTGTAAATTCCTATATTTATTTGTAGTAAGTCATGTAACTATTCTAAAAATGACTCATTTAATCAAGTGTAAAAAACTATGACCAGAAAAATGTCATCGAAACAAACTAAACCTCTATGAAAATTAAGTGGTAAAACAGAAATATATTCCTCAATGACCAATAATAATGACAAATAAAGCTAAAAAACCCCTCACAACTTCCTAAATGAATGGGAAACAACCATTTTAGGGTTGAGTATGATCTGAAAACCAAGGCACTTAAAGTGTTACAACTTCCACATCCAACACAAGTAGGATCTTCAGGATTAATGAATACCTACATCTACATAAGAGCAGAAGACTTATAATTGAGCTTAAATAAAATCAGATATACAACTAATTAACATAGGTGTGGGGGTTAGGAGTCTTCTTTTTTGGAATAAGTCGATGAGTAGACAACGTATTTGTGACTTAAATAAAACAATGTGGAAGTACCTTAAACATTTTTCTCTTACTGACTAATGCTAACCAAATGTTACTTTTCAAGCAAGATATTCAGGCAACTGTTACTTTTCTCTCTCAAAGTAACCTTAGGACAGCTCTTTGATTATCACTGTCCAAGTTACCATTTAACACTAAGCGAGAGGACACCAAATCTTCAAGTTAAGAGTCAGCAGACAAGTACAACTAAAAAGGCAGAGTTGTTTATATCACTTTTCTTGCTCATCTACCAACCACAGAGAAGGCAGGAGACATGACCTAAATAAAAGGCTCTCTAACATGAAAATAGATAAGACTATAGGAGGTTTGGCTAAAGAAACCTAAACAGTACCCAAATCAAAAGCTCAGTTACGTCAAAATCAATTAAAACATACAAAGAACAAAATGTTAGACCCTGCATAATGGAATTCTTGAATTATTTTCAGATGTTAAAGAGGCCCTTTAATTTTCTCCATATTTCTTTGGTGCAGATCATTCAAAACATGTTAAAACTGCAACAGAGAAATAATAGTTACTTTGTGCTTAGCTTATGCTGCAAGACACAATTAGAAACCTAAATATTACTTGTGTTGATTTTTCCAACACAGATTTTGGCGTACCATTAAATATTAAACAACTTATTTAAATGAATTTCCACTTAAATAGAATTTTTAAATTTCCACTTTGAACTCATTGCTGATAGTGCCTCTGACTTTGCAGTAACATGCTCACCCCTTTTGGATCCTTGGCAAAATAACTTCCACTGGATCCTTGAGAGATTCTTTCTGGAAAAACTCCACACTCTATAGCTTGTTCTGCTCTCAGAATAATTTCTGCAAATTCTGGATCATCTAAAAATGTATTCATATCAGCAGTATGTCCTGTATGTCCTGAAAAATAAGAAAACAAGCAATCCTAAGTGTGATTTGTACTACAAATTAACAACATAAGTAAACATGCTGAACAGCTAAACAGCCTTCCCTGCTAATGCTCATTCAACAGCAGGCTGAAAAATCTGGTCCATTAAAGCAGTGCAAGTTTTCCCACTGATTTAACCATGTCAAATCAACCTTTTGTATAAAGTAAATGAGCCTGATCTGTAATGACTAATTTGAAACTACCACCGCAAAGTGTTCGCACTTTTCAAGGATTTAAAAATTATTTTTATTTACATAAAGAAGTCTATAAGAAAAAAAATCTTCAGAACTGTATCTGTAAAAAAAAAATGCTAAAGGTTTTACATATAATTTTTATTAAGATTTGTGTCCTTTTGTAGAGAAATCTACCTGCAAGTAAACTGTCCATTGCCCACTGTTAGAATGGTATAGCACCATTCATTTAACAGCCTCCCTAACATGTTAATTATCTGCCAAGACTCAACCATGTCATTCACAACCCGTTACACGCAGCAGCAACCAGTGGCACCAAAAACCCAGTGCAGTACTGCATGTCATCTCCACTCCAACATTGAAACACTATCCACTACTTGCTGAATTTCTTTACATACCAAACAAAAGATCAGCTCTATGCAGACTTTTATGCAAACTCTATGACAAAAGCAAATATTTTAGACAGATAACTAGAAAAGAAGTTGCAAGAATTCAATACTTCCACTACTCTTTAAACTTTTTCAAACTATTTCTTTGCAAGTTTTGAAACTGTAGATTTGTGTACCTTACTTTTAAGGCTAGGATTATTCCACGTTCCTACTGAGTGCATTTTAATGGGTTGGTACATTAGAGCTCACTTCTGTATTAAGAAACAGCTACATTATTCTAAATTAAACATTCACAGATAAAGTTGCCTTGTTCCCATTTCAGCACCTGAAGAAACGTAAGATAAAATGTATATATTCTTCTGGAATTACAACTGACACAGAATCCATTCAGAAGAGATATTCCTAAATAGTTTGTGGACAGGCAAATAAAAAAAAATAAACACTAAAAAACACTCTTGGTGTTTTGGAACACCTTTTTGTGGCACAGAATATCCTTCAAAGTTTTTTAGAATATTAGCACTTGCTTGCATGAACCACTTACAAATAAAATGGCTTCCAAACAAGAACAACTAAAAAGCATAAAACATAGGAAAACCTTAGTATAAGTTGGCAACAGGAAGAAAAGCCTTAAAACTAATAACAGCTCATTATTAAAGGCCAGCAACTACAACTCATGGAACCAATATCTGTAAGACTACTCGGCCAATCCTTCTGCAGTAAACTACAGTTTAATTTTAAGACTTTTATTGGGACTATGAAGGACAATCAATAAATTGTATTTCATAAAGTCAGCCACCAAGAGAGAAGGAAAGGGTTCTAAGATCTCTCCATCACAAAATACCTCGTTAGGGAACTAAACCAAAAACTCACAATACACTTATTTTTATGGAAAAAAAAAAATCACTTTGAATCAGTGCTTCTTGTTCCATATTCAAGCCTCAACTATCTCTACATGAGAAACATCCCATCATACAGCTGAGTTGCGACTACCAGATATTTTGTCAGTGAAAGCAGAATCAGGGTTGTGCACCATACTGGTAGCAAAAAAAATGAAGCATCCGTAGTAGGTTGCTCTGCACATTAATATTTGAGGTGAAAAGGACCTACAGATGAACTTTCTATTATAGGGATTTAAGCTGTCTATGCAGAAGACAACTTTCTCAGTGGTCAGTTTTTAACTTCTGTGCATTCATTCCAGAATCTAAAATGTAAGAAGTCTCGCTGTCTTGAGGAAATTCTTCTATCATGTCCTTTCTAACATAACAGATAACTGCAGGAAAAATATATTTGATTAAAAATCAAATTAAAAAAAAAAATTTTTAAAACCCCACATTATGCTGTATGCTCAAGGAGTTTTTTAAAACTTATGATTTATCCATTATTGCCACTGTGCTACTACAAAGCCTTCTGTTACCACAGTGATGTGGCCACACAAAAACATACAGGCTGAAAACAAGGAAACTGGCAGTTTTAAGAAGTTTCCTTTTCGTTTATTAACACTCTCCATATGAAAATAAGCCATTTTAATTGAAGCTAGCATTTGCTCAGTGTGGCAGGGTTTTCCAAGTTGGTTTCTTCAAAAATTATTTTAGTCAAGTTTTCTACTGTGAAAGCACGTTATGGTCACAACTTACTCCCAGTACAATCTCTAAACTCACAAGTATTACTAATCGAGGATTTTTTCTTGCAGCCACTCTTGAAAAATACTCTTCTTATTAGACTTCCACTTAGGAGACCACGGTTTAGACATACAGTCCGACTATCAAGCTCAATAACTTTTCTCAAATTAATTTGGACAAGGCCTAAGGCTGTGAAGCTGCTATACTTGAATGATGAGGACACACCAAAGAAGATACAAATGCTGTCATCCACCTCTACACCTCAACCCACTCTTCCATCAAGTTAATATGATATAAGTTAAACACACTTTGCATGAGTAACATGTATGAACTCCTTCAATACTAAACTAGCTTTAAACTATTTTAACATTAACATAATTAAAGGTAGTCCCTTGAACTGATTCCATGTTTTCTATACAGTCTCATATGCTGACTTTAAATCCATTATGAAAACACTCTCCATGTTGCAATAACATGCACGAATAACATCTATTACATGTTTGTTCTACCTGACATGTGAAACAATCCTGTAGCTTCAAGTGTTAGACATACAGAAAAGGTAAGAAGAAGGAAAAAAGAGCAAGAGATGAGATGCTGCAATCAGAGTTCTGAGATTTTCTTACACGCTCCTGGAGCAGATCCCAGGAACTCTGCATTCACCACCCTATTTGCCCCAGTAGTCCAAGACCCACAGCTCTAATCTCCACTCTGAAACATTAACTACTATGTTTTGCGAGAAGCACTGTCATATTAACACATCTTAACTCTTGTGGGAACAAGACAGGAAAACACTAACATTTTAATAGCATGTTCTCATTACAGGTCTGGTCTACACTCAGGATCATTGGTTAAAACATAAGATTTTTTTTGCTTATCCTTAAACATAGTACAAGAGCAAAAGTTCTGTGGCTGCTAAAAGAAATTACTAGCATAACTTTTTTGCAAATTGATGGGGGTTTTGTTGCAAAATGAAAAATTTTTACCAGTCTCTGGCAAGAAATCCTATGCTATAATTACAACAGCAAACACTATTAAGTGATGGAACTCCACAGATTTCCATCAGCAAACCTCTCCTAGATATACATCTATCTACAAAGTTCCACAGAATCAGAAAGTTTGAAAGTCTAAAGAAAAAAATAAGCAATAGGTATTACATAGTTTATCATCCTGCTCTTATGTTTAGAATTATATTATGGCCATGCTTACACTTCTTTTCAAATTCAGAACCTAGTTCTTGCATTTCTGAATTTTCACATCACATTTTCTTTCTCTCTTCAATACTGGATTTCAAAACATGGAAAGCAGATTAATTTTTAAGAAAACAAAAAAAAAATGACAGAAGAGACCACATCTAAAGGTCTTAATACATGCGATAGTACAAAGAAGCGAACAGATTATTGGATGAAGAAACACAGTAAAATTTTTTTACAGGATGGAAAGGATCACAAGCAAGAAACTGCTGGAATAGGCAAGACAAATAGAAAACTTGACAGAGTTCACCAAATGTTCAGGAAGCAGCAGCAGCCAGTCCCACCACAGAACAGCCTGTAAAATATACGAAGTCAAAAGTTTCAAAAAAAGATAAAGAAATAAGGAAAGCAAAGCCCAACAAACAGAAGACAGAGAACAAGGACTAACAGTGGAGACACTCATAAAGATGTAAATGAGTTCGTGCAGTTCTGCACAAAAAGAGAAAACATTTGAATTTCGAGCCATTCACAGCACTTTCCCTTCAAAGACTATTAGTCAGCGAGCCCGCTGGCCGAGCAGGAGCCGCGCACCTCCGCCCTCGCTGATGCTGCGCCTGTCCATAGCACAAGCTCCCCACGAGCCAGGGACACCTCAAGGCGGCCCCGCGAACGGCACATCACGCGTAACTCATTCAGTCCCCACAGGCACTGCTACAGCCCCGCTGGCAGACCAGGGCAGGGGTCCCCTCTCACCCCAGTCACCCGAGCGGCCCTGCCCCGAGCCGCGCTGCGCACGGCCTGCAGCTCCATCTGCGCTCGGCCGAGCCCGGCGGGAGGCGGCGGCCCCGGCCCGTACCTGCGGCGGCGCGGGGCTCCTTGTCCCAGGCGGCGCCCGCTCGGCGGCCGCGGCCCGACGCCTGCAGGAGAGGCTCGTCCTCTCCATCTCCCTCGGGCCCCGAGTCCTCCTCACCCTCCTCCTCCTCGAGCTCCCCACACAGCCTCACAGCCCCGCCGGGGGCGGCTTTCACCGCTTGCGGCCCCCGCCAGGGCGGCCCTCCCTGTGGCGCCGGCTCCGCGAGGAGCAGCAGCCGCTCATCGGGCTCCTCGGCACCCGGCTCGGCCATGGGCGGCCGCGGGCTGAGCGCGGGGAGAGGCGCCGCCGGGCCGGGCAAGCTCAGGCCCCTCCGACGCAGCCCATAGCGCTCCCAGCCGCTAGCGCCAGTTCCGCGGTCGCGCCCCCTGTCACGGCCCTGCGCACGCGCGCACCGGCACCCCGCCCTTTGCTACCTGCCTTAAAGGGGCCGCGGCCCCTGCTGGGCGGGCAAACTTCAAAGCGGCTTCTGCGCGGGGGCGGCAACCGGCGTCGGACGGTCAGGTCTCCGGAGTCTCCTCCGGGCTAGCGGCCAGTCACGGGGCCGGAACATCAATTTGTAAAGAGCTCATACCTCACGGCAAAACGGTAGTCGGGGAATTGCAGTTGGTACCGTGGAGCGGCTGCGGTGGGTCAGCCGGGGGAGGGGAGTGCTGCTGGGCAGCGCCCGCCACTGCCGTCAGCTGCTGTCTGTCTGTCTGTCTGTCTGTCTGTCTGCAGGCGGTGTGAGACCGCCAAAGAATGGCATGATCGGCTCAGCGTTCCTGCGGGAAGTCACAGCTACAGGCCTCCATACCTGCGCTATTTTAACTGCTAGTCGTTTAACGAAAACATCCCTGAAAGCTGCTTTGTATCTGTGTCTGGAACTGGCTTGTCTCCTGACCACCACTTCCCACTAGCGAGCTGCTCTCCCTCCACGTACTTTGAAAGACATTGTTCTACACCATCATGCTCATTTCCAAAGGGAAGCCTAAAAACAATATAAGTGAAAACAATATTAATATATTGTCATGATTTCCATGTCCCCACAACCATCGTTACATTACTAAATGGAAGAAAGAAAATACAATGACAGCCCCAACACGCTGCACCAGCTACCAGCGTGGGCACCTTCTTCCACACCTCCCTGCAGAAGAGGGGTTTTCCTCAGTGCAGCACTCAGCGATTTTGGTGAAATATGAGAGAAAGATACATGCTTTAAGTATTTGTATAGACTGGTATTCTGGATTATACTGAAAGCAAATCGGGTCTCAGCTAAAAAAGTAATCGCACATGTTTATTATTCATTATTCTCACAATTATTCATGATATGAGGACTCATTCTGTACATTACCTGGATCACAGAAAGAAAATTACTTTCCTTGGTTACCAACAAAATGAGAGCTTACTGAAATGTTTGTTTTGTCTTGGGTTACCCGTCAGGCACTGGACTTTGGAACTAAGTTGAGTGTCATTTACTTATGTAACTATTAATATCTGCAATATTTGATATTTGTTCACGCTTGCATTTCTGATTCTATTCCTTTCAATTAAAAGTGAACAGATCCAGTCAATTCCAGATGAATAACTATTTTATGCCTAGTTAACAAATATATGAAGGTTACAGCAACTGGATGCAATTTTCTGCACAGAAAATTATACCGATGTTAATTCCTGTGTGAAGTAAACAAAAAGATCAGACTAAAATAGGAGAAGTCTGACATTTTGCCCAGCAGATCATTAAGGAAGACTGCATCTTCCTTCAGCTACATTAGTTATGAGTTGTGGCTGTTTCAGTAACGCTCTGTCAAGCAGTTCATCCATGGGTTTCTAAAAAGTTTGAAAGTTCTTTTGAATAAACTAAACAAGAAGTAATTAACTAGTTATTTCTTCTGGTTTAGGGGTTCATCAACAAATGCTAGTGTATGTCTAAAGGCAGTTAACTGTTAGTTTTCCCCTTCTACTGAAGTGAGAATTCTGTAGCTTGCTTACAGCTCTCGATCTAACAAAGTCTTTATATTTCCTCAATTTTCGGTAGTGCAGAGTTCAAACACTAAGACAGTTCATAATTAAACAAAATACACATCACCATCATAGTTATTAACAAACTATTAATTTTACTTCTGAGTAGCTAATACTCTCAATCAGCCACCTGGATTAAAATTACTAACAAATCATGCAAATAAATTGGGTCATTTTACTCATGCTAGCACCTTTGTCTCTGTCCTTCCAATCCATAGAGCATACTTGGTCATCTGTTTATAATATATGTCTGAGCACTATGCTGAAACAAAGGAGTGGGAAAAAAAAAAAAACAACAGAAAGAAAGGGGAATACACGCACAATCGTGCACTTACAGCTTTAGGGGAGCGCCCTCTTGTGATACTTCAAAATAAAGAACGAGATCAATAACTACTCAGTATTTCTAAAGCAAAATGCAACATGCCACATCATAACAGTCCAGATACAACAGGTCTACGGGGACTAAGAAGCAGGACAATCCTACTTGCAAAGTTATTTTCTGTCCCAAAGGACTAAGCAACTGTGTTAATTAGAGTCTGAGCCAATAATTCAAATGAGCGTGTAAGATTACTCTGTCAGAATGCCTGAAAGATCCTAATCGGGCTACGGAAGCAGGACGGTCACTATGTACTTTTCACATGTTCATCAGCCACCTGAGCTTAAAACAGTAAAACGGAAGAATCAGATAAGACTTCATAAACAAATTCAGTTGGCCAGGTACAGGCTGGTTCAAACTAAACATTGGAACAAACACATTGTGTACTTAATGCACTTCTTTCAACTTTTCGGAAGACAAATGGCGCTGCCAGCGCCTATGGCTGCCTGAGCACAAAGGACACAGAGGGAGCAGGCGCCCAAGTGCCCAAAGTTGCTCCTGTGCTCCAGGTAAGTTTCTGCTTGCTGAGGTTTCACTGGCAGGCCTCAGCAAAGTTTCAATGCCTGTCCCAGATTTCCTACTGGCGTAACTGTATTTTCCCAAATAACATGAAATGACAACAGATTAGATCTCTGCTAGTAGCATATCTCTGTACCTGTAATGCAACTGTGCATTGTCTCCACAGCGCTGGCAGGTAGGCCGGGCTGCAGTTGCACCAAGTGAGCAGGTTGCCGGTATTTGCTGCAGACAGTCACACAGACACCTTTGCTCACAGAAACGTTGTGAGGGACACAGCCTGTTGCCCTGACAAGAACCTCACGGGGAGTTCCGTGGCTGTCCTCAGCAGCCTCATGCTAAACTTCGGACGGGGTAGGAAGCAGCGCAAGAACGCGTTCTTCACAGACAAGCAGCCTGGTTTCTGGCGGGCTTCCCCCCCTCACGGGGGAATGCCGCGGCGGGAGCCCATGCTGGCTGCGGAGGGCAGGCCCCGAGTGCGGAAACCGGTGGCTCCGGGCAAAGGTAGGCATGGGCCCGGGGCAGCCAATGCCCCTCTAACAGGGGGCGGCCCAGCGCTCCACCCGGGGACCGCAGTCTCCCGTTGGCTGCGCCGGGCGCAGATCGCCCCGCAGGGGCAGTCCCCCAGCGCGGCGGCGGGCGGGGCGGACGCCCTCGCGCATGCGCAGCGGCGCCCCCTGTCCGTCTCCGGCGCGAACTGACCGAGTAGCGGGGGGCTCGCTCGGCGGCTCTGCATCCAACACGGTGCCGAGCGGGGAACGGCGGCTGGAACCACTGCTGCCGGGAGCCGGTGCCCCTGCCCGTGCTACCGCTCCTCGGCCATGAACGCGGAGAACTTCGGTTCCAGCGAGCGGCTGGTGACGGCGGCCTACGTCCGCCAGGGGGCGCAGGGCCGCCGCGCGCACGAGCTGCGCCTCCGGGCGCTGCTGGAGCAGGTAACGGGGCCGCCCCGCCGGGCCTGCAGCGGGGGAGGTGGCGCTGAGCTGCCCGCGGGCCCGGCCTGGGATCCCGCGAGCGAGCCGGCCCCACCTGCGCTCCGCCCAGCTCTGGCGCGGCCTGGCGGGCCCCGCGGAGCCCCGCCCGTGCTGCCCCGGCAGCTCCCGCCCTGGTCTTCCGGCCGCCTTCACCTGCGAGGTGAGGGGCACGGCCCGGGTGGGGTGGCTCGGAACAGCCCGGCTGGCTTTGCCGTACTGGCAGAGCCTTTATGGAGCCCCGGAATGAGCGGCCATCGTCGGGGCAAAAAGGGATTGTGGTGTGTTTGCTGAGAAAGGCCCAGCAAACAGTTAAAGAAGTTTTTCACAGCAATAAGATACTAACATATTGTTATATGAGGTAAAAAACGGTACTTATGTGCTGCCAAAACAATGTATTTGTCTCCACTGTACAGGAATCATTATCAGTGTTTCAGTTCTTGAACATCCTTAGTCACATCATCCACTGTTTCAAACATAACTTTCATACCACTCTTCAGAAATGAATTACTTTTTACTGCAATTGTTTTACTGTTATTTGGACATGTTAAAAAAGCCTCTGGACTTCTGAGCCGCTGCAGTGTTGCTCATGGGTTTGTGGGTTCCTTTCCTCTGAGGCGCTTTTCTGCAGTTTGCAAAGACTGAGTGCGGTTCTTAACGCAGTAAAGAGCACAAGAAAGAGCATGTCTCTGGTTGCAGGTTTTAACACATTATATTCTGTAAGTGGTTTCTTTACCTATTAGATCATGTCTGTGAAGGAAAATATACAGATAGGAACATGTTACAAATGAAACTATATTTCTCTTTCTGCTCATAATTAAGATTTTTTTGTTCTATAATACCCAATTATCTCCCTTTCATTGGTTATCTCTGTTGAATTCCTATAGTAGTAGATTCTTATTCAGAGAATGCATCAAATAATCTATAGTCTTCTAGGGAGTAATTAACATCTATGTGCTGCAGTGGTTTTGTGTGTACCTTAAAGAACACCTGAAAGTGAAAAATACCTTGACTATTTTAATATCAGGATATGCTAATGTAATTGCACTTAATATATGGAAAAATGTTATTTAACATTTCTTAGAATACAGGTTAATAATACTAGATAATATAAAATGGCATAATGAAAATACAAGCTGCTGTTCAATGTGGGAAGGAAGGGTAACATTAATCAAACAGTTGCTTGAAGTTATATTCATTTTTAATTTCCAAGTTTGGTAGTTACCTTCATATTATTATTGTTAAGGGAAAATGTCCTGAACATGGATGGGATGAAAGCACCATTGAACTGTTTCTTCATGAACTTGCTATAATGGACAGCAATAACTTTCTGGGCAACTGTGGTGTGGGTGAGAGGGAAGGAAGAGTGGCATCAGGACTCGTTGCCCGAAGGCATTACAGGTACAAATTATTGGCGATTTGAATTATTCGGATTTATTATTAATGCTTTCAAATGGCATATTTCGTTGTGACTTGTTATCTGAGACCTTGATAACATTTGAGGAAAACAATGTAGTGTGATATTGTATTGATACAAGTTTCTGTGTTGAATTTTCATTAATAACTCATTGGAAAGTCTTGAATTAAACAAAAAGGTTTGTGAGGGTTATGTCTTGTGTGCTGAACTGATAGAAGCTGAAGATGTTGAGTTGACTGCATGCAGGGGAGGCAGAGGTCTTCCTGTTTTAAAACATTCCGCACATTACTTGCCTGGGATATAACACTGTCCAGTTTTTTATCTGTATATTATTAAAAATTACTGCATATTGTAGTTGTAAAGTATTGAACATTCCTTATGAACAACTATTTGTATTTTGCTATATTCATTAATATCTTCATAATATGATTAGTTGATACACACATGAAAATCTAGTCCATCTGTCATAGATTTTATATGAATTAAGGAGATTTATAATCACAAAAAGAGCTTGTAGCTCTTCTGACACCTGATGGGTATGTTGGATGCTATCGTTTTAGAGGTTCTGCATTAGTTTCTTTACTAATATACTTTTTTGTGTGTGTGTGTGTAGAGTTCTGTGCTGAGTACCTAACTATGATGTTTTATCTATCAGGAATGAAACAAAGTGAAATTTCTTCAAATGTTTGTCCTTGAAAGATTAGCACAAAAGATTAGAGAGCAGAAATTTAGTGAGCTATACCATATGGAAGTTGAATTACTTAGGCTTAATGGCTTTCATAAGCCCTACTCTACCATGAAAAATTAATGAAGAAAGCCAGTAATACATTCATTTGGCTTTTCTTGTTTTCTGTGCTGTTTTCTAGTCTAGATTATGTATGGTGAGGGAGGTGGGGGTGACAGCGGGGAGAGGCTCCGAGGCAGTATTGCTTTCTGACAGCACTGGAGGAAGCATGCCCAGCTTCCGGGCTGGTGTTCAGCTGCTGTTGATATAGCTCTATTACCTGGCATCTCACCTTCACCTGTGAGTGTTAGAAACAGCAAGAAAAGGTACAGAGGCATCCTCTGCTCCACTTATCTCTGTAGTAAGTTTTACAGGTATCTTTGGGAGTGATGGAGGTAGCAGGATATGGTTCTCAACCTGTATTTCCTTTCAGCTTAATAAATTCTTAGGTGCAACCTTAGAGAGGATAGCTCCTTAGGAAGGGAGTATGCAGAAAAGAAAAAGTAGTAGTATGAGAAAGCTATTAAGAACATGGCAGCAGGAATGAGGGAAGAAAATATTTTTGATGGAGTAAGGATTATGTGCAAGTTTATATTAACTATCAAGCTACTGTTGATTCCAACCTATGTCTTGAAATGGGGAAAAAAGTTTAAGCTGTAAAATTATGCTCTAAGAAGCTCTGAATTCCATACACTCATCAGACAGCATTTTATTCTATTTGTAAAACAAAAACAGAGGCATAAATAGATATCTATAGTTACTAGTTTACTTGAGCAGCTGCTGCATTTCAGCCATGGGTAAGGTTGGTTCTGTAAGCTTACATTTTATAAACAGTTTCAGGATCCTCCACTTGTGAAAGGTGTTAAGTAACACCCAACATTTATAAACACAGTTTATCAACGTAATTTATAAACTGGATGCAGAGAGAGATGGTATTGCACGATACATAATACTGAATAGTAGAATGAGGTAGATGAAGTGAAAATGTAGAAGGTGGGCAAAGTGATACATTAACCTTACTGTCTTTTGGGATGTTTTGTCACAGTATGTATTATTTCTTTGCCTTATGGAGATGAAGCATTTGTCAGGGAAGTATCTGTATAATACCGCTATGCCTTTGATATGCTACACTATAGACAACTGAGTTTTGTTTTCCTTGGAATTGTGTGTCAGAACCTGTCAGCATTTATAATGCTGATTCAACAGGCATTAAGAAGTGCTGAGGTGTGTTTAAAAGGAAGCCTGCCAGATGCTAAAGGTATTGCTACTATGGGTCTTCTCAAAGTTTTTACTTAGGTGCTGGAACACTGTGAATCTACTGTTAAAAAAAAAAAAGAAGACAGTTTCATATGAATATATGTAGTTTGTTATAATGGAAATCATTATGGCATTAATTGATATTGCATTGGGTACAGCATTTTCCACAATTGTTTATCAAATTGATTTCTCTTCGGTTAGCAAGAATTATTGGTTTGAGATGTGAAAAAAAATAGATGTATGTTTTCAACCTTTTTGTCTAGGTTGATCCATGGAATTGGAAGGTCAGGTGACATTTCTGCAGTCCAGCCTAAAGCTGCAGGATCCAGCCTTTTGAACAAACTTACTAATTCAGTAGTTCTGGATATTATAAAGCTGGCTGGTAGGTGTAAATCCAAAAATATCTCCGATTTGTTGGGGTGTGTCATGGGTTCTTCATCTTAATTTCTGACTTACTTTTTATGTGCAGGTGTCCGGACAGTGACCAATTGCTTTGTGGTTCCTATGGCAACTGGCATGAGTCTAACTCTGTGTTTTTTAACATTGCGGCACAAGAGACCAAAGGCAAAATACATTATCTGGCCACGTATAGACCAGAAATCTTGCTTTAAGTCAATGATAACTGCAGGTAAGAAGGAGCTGACTTACTGCAGTGTGTTCTTCCAAAGATATAAAACTTCGTCTGGCAGGATCACTTCGTATGTTTGCAGTAAGATCCAAAAAGGCCTAATGCATAGTAGCTCTAAGTGCTTTATTTCTATACTCCTGATTTCTAACATGTGTGAGTTGTTGTCTTAATGTCTTGTAAAATGTAGGGACATGCTGAGGTACAGAGGTGTATAAAGTTGTAAGTAGAGAACACAGTACTGAGGAAGTTACGGTTCACTCTTGGAGTTAGATTCCTAATTTGCTGTCCTGAGAATTACATAAAATCAAGGCTCATGGTTCAGACCTTTCTCTTAGATTTATGCAAAAAGCATGTGTCCTAGGAATTGTGATCAGAAGGTGACAAGCTGTCTGATTTGCACGTTATTTCTAGAACATGAGAAGTGTTAGCAGCCCTGTTTGTTTTTAATCTCACACTGTCACCCAGCTCACTCAGGAAATGAGTTTTGTGCCTTAGTTCAAACCTTGATTTCTCTCAAATGGAATTCCTTGTTTACCCCACTGTAGGTAAGGTAAGGATAGAAATCTATCTCTGCACAGAAGCTGTCCCCTCCTGCAGCAGATGCATGGGATCAAGGAAAGGGCAAGTAAGGGAGACCATAATTTTCCAGCTCAGTGCACATACCTGCAGGTGGTGGCATAGATTCTGGTCCTAGTTCCTAGGACACAATTATTTTTTGCATAAAAGACTCATTAGATAAAAATGACCAAACAATTGGAAGCAGAGACTGGATTCTGTCCAGGTAAGGTACAGAGATGTTTAAAAGGAATCAGATAACAAATAGAACACGTATATAAGAAAAATGGGAGTGTTTTCGGAATATTAGGCTCAATTTAGCACATCAAGCTAGGAAATTACATTTATCATGGAGAAGGTTGTGAGGAAATGTAATTGATTTGTTATTTTTTTTATTAGTTACAATAACTATCACATAATTAATTAAAAGAATTATCAGCTGAAAATAAGAGGGAAGCAGGTGTTTGGTATCTATCAACTATATAGTAAGTGCAGTCTCTGGGTCACTAATTGAAAACCAGACTAGGACTAACAATGTCAATAAATCATTCTAGTCCAAGTTCTTGTGCAGAGTTTGAGCCTTACATGTCAGTGTTAAGGCACAGTGTTGAGCCTTGAAGGAAAAATTCACATTGCTGCTGCCATGTTACACTGCTTTGAAAGTCACTCTTTCCCTTTCCCCCTCCTCCTTTACTTTCATTCAGTAAAACTGAACGTACGTGGTTTTTAAGAAAGTAGTGGTTGTTTCAGCTCACATGATGGTGCTTCCATGCCACACCTGTTTGGGGAAGGGAATATATGGCTTCCAGTGTTTTATTCTGTAAACAAAACCTGAATTATTTATTTAATAATTTATAAGCTAGAAATTTGAGCAGCTACCATGACAGGCTTCCTTTTTTAAGAAAGAAAACTCTTTATGTGCTAGATTAAGTCACACATGTCTTTGTCTAGCTGGATTTCGAAAACCTTTGAGGATGGAGATTCCACAGCCTCTGTGTTCCAGCGCTGTGCTATCCTCTGAATGAAAAATAAATTTTTCTTGCTGTTTGTTCTGAACCTCTCAAGCCAAAATTTGTTGCTGTTGCCTCTTACTATATCCTTGCCTTTGTAATTCCCTTTCAGATGGCTTGGTGCTGCTGTACTGTAACCACCTTGGTAGCTCTCTGATGGACCCTCTTGGTCCATCCTGAGCAGCCAATTCCAAAACTGGAAACATTCCAGCATTCACAAGAAGGGGACTGTTTCCTCTTTTTGGATGTTTCTTATATGGATCCTTGAGAAACAACCGTATGAGTTTCAGTTGCTGTACATCTTAAATGCGAACTCAAACTAGAAACTTAATGAAATAAAAGAACTGGGAAATGCCATATCATGAAATCCAAGTTAAAGTTCTGTTTCAAAATGAGATCAAACATGGACATTTTTATCTTTTAAGAAGTAATTTGGAATTTTATAGGTTGAATAAGGCAGAACGTTATGATGAAAACCAATTAATAAATATCATTATTGCTTTGCTACATCTAATGGCATCCTTTGTAGAGAGGCTGTTTTAGTATGCTGATGTTTACAAGAATGCCAGTCAAAGACTTTTAAATTGGGAGGGCAAAGGTTATTCTGTTTCTAAAACAATCTGCAAGCCGATTGCTGTTGCATGCAAAGAATGTAAGATAACCTTTTGTCTGGAGTCCTATATTTAACAAGAATATTATTGTAGTTTTTAGCTATATGGGCATTGTACAAAGAAACAGCTTATGTATCTATGTTCTTAATCCAAGTCTGAAAGAATCTGGTAAAAACAGCGGAAGCAGAAGATTTTTCAGATTTATACTGGAGCTAAAAACCCACATTTAAAGATTTGATGATATACATTCAGGTCTTGCTTTTTTTTTTTGGCAGGTTTTGAGCCTGTGGTGATAGAAAACGTATTAGAAGGCCATGAGCTACGGACAGACATCGAAGCAGTAGAGGCTAAAATCAAGGCTCTTGGTGCTGAAAGTGTTCTTTGTGTGCATTCTACAACATCTTGCTTTGCTCCAAGGGTACCTGATAGGTAAGTCGTCTTTGTAAGAAGTGTGTTATTTCTCCCTAAAAAAGCCAGTGGGGTGGAAACGGAACCCAAAAGTGGGGGAAACAGCAAACCAAATCAAACAAAACCTCCATGTTTTGAATGTCCATCTTCCTAAAATTGCTTTATTAGTGCCAACAATTAGTAAAGATACATTGATCCACTTGCTTAAGGAAAATGGCAGGTTGAAACAATGTTCCACTTTCAGAAAAGTACCTTAAAGTGAGAATAATGCAGAAGGTTTTCCTTCTGTTGTATAACTGAGGTTAATTATGATCTCTTGTGATGAAATGAATGTCGTATTGGTAGTGGCTTTCTTATAATTTCATGGAAGTAGTAAAAGTAGATTTTCATAGAACCGTAGTCCAGAAAATGTAGTTCCATAGCTAATGCGACATTTTGATATTACTGTTGCCTTTCTCCTCTTCTCCCCTAGCCAATGATGAATTTTCTTAAGCTGTTAATGGAGTTTTAAAAAAAAAAGCTACAGCTAAATTTAAACTCTTTGCTTGAGTTACTGTTTCCTGTATTATACTGATGTTTATAGGGCTAATTAAGATATAGTGAAATAAGGAAACTCTTGTAACCATCTAGGGCAGATGTGCTATACAACTATAACATATGATTTGCACTGCTGTAACTTCTCTTGGTTTGAACATTTGCTGCCTGATTGCATGATGCTGCTTCTTATAATTTCCAGCTGTTAAATCACCATTAAAAGAAGCTTAAAATACACTGCCTTCTTTCCTAATATTATGTGTCCATATACATAACTTCCGTAGTTGCTACGAAGATGTCATTCAAGCACTAGCTGAAGCTGAGATGAACATTACGGTTCTGGATGGGAAATAGAGTATCTGAGGCATTATTTCAACGTGTAGTCTGGTTATGAAATATTTGAAAAACTTCTCAATTTGAAAATGACATCTTGGAGTTGAGGTGGCTACAGTACTTGGTATATTGAGTTATTTGTCCAAATGAGCGCTATTGTTGCTCACAAAACCTGCCTCCTCTATTTTCTTACAAAAATAAGTATCAAGAAGCAAATTTGTTAGATTTTGCATTTGAACAGGTATATTTTTATGGACTTGTATGTAGTATGCTGAACTATGAGATATTAGTAGGATGTCTTTTTTTTACGTTGTTTTAAATGTAGTGTCTCAGTTGTTCCACTTCAATTGTTTTTAATCTATCACAAAACTGCAGAGACTTATGTTTAGAGTTCCTCTGCAGTGCATGCTCTTTTGTAAATTACTTTATCTGGAAAATTTAGTTGGGTATTTGCAAGTGTAGGAAAGCAACATTATTGACCCTGAAACATGGCAGGTAAAGATGTGTTTTGCTCTCTTTTCCTACCTTCAAAAAAATCCCAATATTTATCATGGGTTAACTCAGTTGCTAGGCAGAAGTTAAAACAATATAATTCTGTCAGAATACTATGAACATTGCTTGAAGTTGACTTGCAGATTTATTGGCTAACTTAAATCACAGTCATCAAAATAGAATAGTCAATTTTATAGCTTGGGTAAATGAATCTTTTCCTTATCTGTCTCCTCTTTTTGACATGCGATTGTTTTGTTCTCTGCAACTAAGAGATGAATTATTAGGTAGTGGCACTGTGTTATGATATACCACAGATATAGGAGGATTTGAACGTGCTTTCTATTTAAAGGATACTGTCAGCTATTGAAGGCTGTAACATTCATCTTCCTCCAGGAAGGAAAATCCCATGCAGCATTTCTGGAGTGTACCTTTTTAAATGTCTTGCATTTATAGGACTTTGTTTAGTTGTGGTGGTGGTGGTTTAAAATTTTAAGTGGCTTAGGATTGTTAAAAGGTCAGGTAAGAATGTTATGCCTGTGTACCTATAGCTTTCCTTTGAAGTACTATTTAACTTTATGGCAGTAATTCACAACTGTCTTTCAGAGACACATCAGTTCCCAGACAATGTGTGGCTGTGAGTTGTCTCTAAACCTACTGTCTTTAAGAGAACTAAAGGAAAAAAAAGTGCCTTTTTCAGTTAGTTTATGTACTTAGCAGAACTCTGTATCTTGTTATTGTCATTAATGTTACAAGAAAGTGCAAAGCTTTCTTTTTTATGAACTTTCACAAGCAAGAGAGAAAGAAAAAAAGAAAGACCTAGAAAAGATTTCTTTAAGTTCCACTTGTGAATTTTAAGAACTTGAGTAGTAGCCAAACTGCTTTATTTTCCTAATATGACCAGCAGCTCTTTTAATGGTTCATTCTAAGTCTTGGAAGCAGACATGTGTTGTGCATAATTGTTTGCTTCCCTTGCATAATTACATATTGTTTTCAAGCTGTAGCACTCCCATCTTGTATTGCAATATGGATCTAATTGTTCAACAGAATATTTTTAGGGAAAGAGACTTTTCTGTTCGCAGTCCTTGTAGGAGCTAGATTATTGCTCCTTTAAGCCTCAGGAGGCAAGAAAGCCAAACGTATGTAACAGTGCACCCTCTTATGTTTCCAGTTTGGTGAAATTCTCCACCTGCACTTAAAAAGAAAACTGTAAGAGGGGAACTGTTTTCCTTTGAGTCTCTGTGGAAGGTGAGGAATGAATCTGATTAAGATCAGCAGATCAGAGGGCAAAAGCTTTGCCACATGTAGTGTTATATTTCCTGAAGTATTCTGTTAGTGTTACATAGTTCGGGATTCAGGATGTTGATAAACGTGAAAAATTATTGGACATGCAGCTCCTGCTGAATATCTTGACTCTAGGAGATCAATACGTACATTATACTATTTGTGTTTCCTAATCGTTACATACTTGTGATTTTTTTTTAGGGATAATACAGTGATGATGTTTTCCAAAGGACTGAGGCTTAGAAAATTTAATCTGAGGTTTGCAACTGAATTTTGCATTACAAACCGACACTAGGCAATGTAATAGAATGCAATGGAATGTCACCTCTTGGAAAATGTTTTCATACTCTGTCATGTTTTATGTGAATGTCAGTAAATTACAGTGAGAGGCTGTACAGAAGGACATAGAGTAAAAATGCATTGAAGATTTAGAGTTTCCTAATTTTTAAAAATATTATTACCTTTATTATCACTTTACATTATTGTTTATTACCTTGTTTGTTCAAATAGATTTTATTTCTGAAATATATTCACATGTTTGAGGGAAAACAAGAGCTTTTTTTGAAAAATAGAGCATTATTAGGGTGGTTCAAAAGAGGATACTAAGTACATGTGTGTTTAAACTGTTGAAGGCCCTTACCCAAAATGACCTGTGCAGCCACATAAATCCTAGTTTGACTGAGAAATCAATCCAAGCTGAATTCACTGTGATTTCAGGGATTTCTAAAGGCAAGGGAAGATTTGTCTTTATTTCTGAGTAAACAGTTAAACAGAGTTTTAATTTATTGGTTTCCACGTGCAGACGTTTTAGGGCTCTCCATTCCTTTGAAGAATATCTTTTTTTTAATCAGTTTATCTGAAATATGCAAATGGGATTTTAGCCAAAGGGTTGAATGAAATATTAGTTCTTTGAAATGAACAGAACCATGTGAACATGATGCTTTTGATTCCCAGTGTGCATCTTGTAACTTCCATTAGGCCATTTTCAGGTTGAATATTAGAAGAAAACAAGAGTGTGAATAGCTGAAGCTCTGTTAGTTATCATTAAAGTAGTATAGAAATGCTTATATCTGAAGCAGAATGGTTTTGGATCTGTTTACTGTGTTCCTGACAAAACTTTCAGAGAAGCATAAAAAAATTCAGCCCAGGTCGACAATTTGTCATATATGGAAAAGCTAACAGAATTTTCTTCTCAACCTTTATAGCTTAAGGTGACAAGTAACACCTTGAGGTACTAATAAAAAACGTTTCTTTTCTCACTCTGGCCTCCTTGTGGACCTTTCAGTCTTTTAATGGTCTAATTTGTAACATGAGTTACAGTTATCAATGCTTCTCTAAATTACAATTTTATGCTCATAGACTGGAGGAACTGGCTGTGATTTGTGCTAATTATGACATTCCCCATATTGTCAACAATGCTTATGGAGTTCAGTCTTCAAAATGTATGCATCTTATCCAGCAGGTAGGAGCTGTGTATTTCAAATCATTTTTTTAACAAGTATAAGTAACTCTCTGATTGTAGATGGCAATAGGAAATTTTGTCGGATGTTTCACAGCTTTGAGAGTAATCCTGTGCGTGTCTGATATTTGGATGTATTTCTGAGAAAGCGGAGCAGGGGGAAATACTTCTATTATGTGCTTTTTATTTAGTCAAACAAAATTTATTTAGGTTTTGCTTTATGTTCAAGTGTTTTTCGTGATGGAAAAATGTCCTTAAAAAGCTTTTTTAAAATATTTCATAAACTTATTAACTAAAAATAAAATAATGGATCATACTCGAATAGGGATTAAGCCTTCAACAGAGTGTGAGTTACAGATTTTCAGTTGAAGGTACAAGATTCTACAGCAACATTTTGTAGATGTTGCTACTATTAAAATATTGTTGTCATTGAGAACAGCTGATGAAACTGGGTTCAGTGTTGTGTTTGAAAAGGTTTAACTTCTGTTCCTGTTTAATTTGAAAAGGAGGTTGCTTAATATCCAAGATCAGCCATGAAACTTAAAATTCTTTCATTTTTGCTCATTGCAATGTACATGCACTGTTTCTTCAATATTTCTCTTTTCTCTCTGTTGCCCATATCAAAAGAACAGAGGGATATTTTTTAACAGGATCCAAGGGATCCTGAGCTATTATGCTGGTCATATATTTTTTCTAATTGAGAAGTCACTGTGTTGTTAACTGGGCACAGACCAGCTTGATACATGGCAGGAACGTCATGTTGGCATTTCTAAATCTTGAGAGACTGAAGGAATTTGACAAAACTTGAAGTGATACATGAAATAGAAAATGGCTTATGCTTTATTTGTAATGTACGTGATACATGTTTATTGTATTTAACTTGCACAAATTTAGTGGAATTCTGACATGAAGGGGGCTGTGGAATTGCTCAATTTTACTGCATGAAATGTATCTTTCAGACTACAAAGCTACAAATAGAACTGTTACTGTGTTACTTTCTGTGGCTTTTTCTTGGCTTCTTGGTTGTTGAGGTTTGTTTGTTGTGTGGTGGTTTTTTTTTCATTTGGTTATGCAAATGTATACATTTGAGCTCTGTTTTGGTTTACATTTATTTACAGAAATGTATTTTCCGTGATAGAAAATGTACTGTCTGTGAGGAAGTAGTTATTAATGAACACAGGAATATGTACACGCTGAGCACAGTGTGAACAGAACTTGGAAGAGTGTCACAGGAAAGAGCTTTTGAGACCATTTCATTTGTCATGCTTTTTCCTTTGGTGGCCTCCTGCCAATTAAATCAAATGATAGCTGCTGACATTCATCTTTCCATCAAAAAGCTGACAAACTTGGAGTCCTTCTTCCCATCTCCCATGCACTAAGCTATTAAAACATGGAAATAACAGCTGCAGGTGGATCTGCTTTTTAAACTCTTTTTGACATAGCTATTTACTCTATTTCTGTTTCTTGGTTTTAGTGTATAGTACTTTAATACGTGTGTATTTTCATACACTTTAATTTGTACATTCTTTAATATACTTTTCAGGTTCTGTTATGCTGCATACTTTTGAATTGTACAGTTCACAGTAGCATGTAGCTCAAATTGAAGATGTACTGCAGAATCCACATTTTTATCCTTTAAGAATATCTGAGTAGCTAGCTATTAATATGAGGACATTTGGTTTCCTGGGAAGTAGGGAACGCTAGTACAAGAAGTTATCTGGATTTTGATTGTTGCAGGCAGACTTGTAAGAAGGAGTGCTGTCACAGCCCAGTTGTTTTAATGCAAATTTACACACGTATCAAGTAAAAGCTTCTTTTCTAATGAAGCATTAACCTGTAGCCCTTTACTGTGAGAATCTGTGAAACCTTTTGGGTTGTACAGTTTTAACTGTATAATTCCAATTCAATTGCAAGGGTTTTTGATTTTGCTTGTTGAAAATAAGCTACACTTAGACTTGCAGGAACTAAAGTCAGTATTTTAAATCATAGCAAAATAGGAATTTGAAAGGTACTATTTAGGCAGACAATGGTAATAATAGTGAGCAATGCTGAGAAGAGCTAACACTGTGATTTTTAATTTTTTAGCACATACAATATTTGAGAGAGTTTCAGGAATTTATTTCAGTTACATTGCTGTGTAATTATGATGCTATCATGTGTTTCCTTTTTCCTAATATAAGCTGTGTATTTTTCTTTGTTTCTTTTTGATAAAGGGTGCTCGAGTAGGCAGAATAGATGCTTTTGTTCAGAGCTTGGACAAAAATTTTATGGTTCCAGTAGGTGGTGCCATCATTGCTGGCTTCAATGAGTCCTTCATTCAGGAGATCAGCAAAATGTATCCAGGTAACTAGTTCATGGACTGATTGCATCCATATGAAATAACTGTAGAAAACTTGATTATCAGCTTTCTTTCACATAAAATTTATTTTTGCCGATTTAATCTGTATATTGTGCTTTTCAGGAAGAGCATCTGCGTCTCCTTCTTTAGATGTCCTCATTACGCTTCTGTCTCTAGGTACCAGCGGCTACAAACAGTTACTGAAAGAGAGAAAGGTAAGCCTTTTGGCAAGCAGCACTTTCTTGAAGTCAGCTGTTAACGTTCTTGTTGCAAAACTGCTTTGTGTAGTAAATCCAGTTTCTGTCTAGAAAGCTGCTTAAGTTCTTCGGAGCTCACAGCTCTGATTGTGGAAAGGCCATATGATATAATTACTTCTTGGCCAAAGGGTGCTCATGAGTAAGCTTGATTTCCATGTTGTTTTCCAAACCAGAAGGCTGAACTGAGGTCCTGTACTATCTTGTACTTTATTCATATCTATTCCAAAGTGTGCCTAGCACAACAGAATTTTGCCCATAAAAGCCTAATCTGGGAAGCACTTTGCGTTACTGTGATCACACTGCTTCCAGGACCAAAGCATGAGATCAGATGCTCAGAGGTAACCCATGGGTTTCTGCTCTTCTTCATTTGGCCCTATGGTGCCTTTGTATTATGATAGTGTTTAATTAAGTGTTTGTGTACCACATTCTCTGGAGAATCACAGCTTCTGGTTAGGTTATAAATACTGTGCATGGCAACAAAAATAGAAAAATACTGACATTCAAGGTATTCAGCTAGGTAGAGAGCTAGGTTTCTTCTCTGCTTCTCACAGGCTGTGTTTTAGGTTGGGTATAACTGCATTGCACAGACATTCAAGTGGTCTAGGGCCGGAACCTGTACCTCTGGAGTTGTCCTTAATTCTGGACATACTACAGGCCTGATTATCTGTATATATGAACACACAGAGTTCTTTTTGTAAAGCGTTTTAGTTAAGGAAATGCTTTGAATTAAGTACTGTTAATAATTTTAAATCATGCATGATCTGTTTCATTATTTTATTTAGAAACCGTGTTTCAATTGTTCTCTGCTGACAGCTTGCTGATGCCCCTGATTACCTGGCAGGGCAATAGCACTGAATGCTGTGGCTTGTTTCTAGCTGCTCGTAAAGGCATCCAGAAATTTTGTACTGGAATTGAGATCCTGTAGGAATAGCGAGACTATAGAAAACCAAGCCAGCTTTGTGGCCTTACAGAGACTAAGAGGTGATGTGTGCAACCGAAGTGAAAACATGGTTTGTGAAACACTGAAAGCAGTTACCACTTCTGCCACTGTTGCAATACACTTTCTAACATTTTATTCTGGACTGTTGTATGTATTGCCATGTATGGTTTGTGTCTTCACTAATAGCAAATTGTCATTTTTTTCCCCCCTTCACTTTCATCTCCAAAAGAATCTCAAGTGAATTTATCATGTCTTCTACAAAGCTGATTTTCATATTAGATTTACACAGATAGCAGAAATGTAATGGGCAGTATAAATATTCTCCGAATCATAAATAATAGTTTGTTCATAAATAGTCTTCATGAGTAACTGTATGCTTTGAATCATGTAATTTTCTTGGAAGTAGAATTCTAAAGTGAATAAAGCATTATATTTTTACAATTTCAGGTATTTTTGTTTCAAATGGAAGTATACTCTATAAACACAGCTTTTTATATGGCATAAATATGTTTCTTTTATTGGATTTGCTGTAGAAATATAAACCTTTTTTTACTTAAATCTGTTTGTTCCCAAATTGTAAAAATGTAATAGTGACAGTTTATTGCCTGTGCTTTGTGAAAGCAGAGGCAGAGGCTATTAGGCTCCCAGCAGGAGCTATTTATAGCTTGACATTGAGTACTCCTTTCTATATCGGTGCAGCTACACCTACTCACACAAAAAGTCAGCTGTAAAAAGACTTCCAAGTTGTGGGTTTTTTTTCTTTTTACCTTATCCTAATTCAGATGAGTGTTACTTCAGGTTATTTGAGCTCAAGCCAGAAAGACCAGAATATTACTGAGAAGAGATTAATCTCACGCAACCAAGGAAAGAAATAATCTGCCCAGTTTTTCTTTTACACGGATGAGCTGTTTAATATAGGAAGGGAAAAGATTATATGAGGGAGAGGAGCACGTACGTAGAATGGTATTTTCTGACGAGCTGGCAGTCATGGAGTGTGCAGTTGTCCAAGAGCATGAGATTATATGTTATTACATGTTATAATATGAAGGAATAAAATGGTTCAATGGATCTGAGAACAGAAGAGCAAGGGAGTAACACACACTTGCTGTCCAAATGTCTGAATAAAAGTTTGCACATATGCAAGCTCAATAAGGAACATTTTCAATAGTCATATTTAGCCTTGATGTTTCCAGAGAAAGGATGGAAGAAGACCACCAACAGTAATGCTTGCTCACTTGTTCTAAATGTTCAGTATTCCGTTTTCTGTGTTTATGTAAGGTTTAGCACAGTGTTTTTCTGATCTCAATAGGGGATTCCGGGTTATTTTGTAATGCAGATAATGGCAACTGACCCTTGGTCAAATTTGTTAGTCTTTGCTTTTAAATAACTCATAATATTATGTAAAGATTAAGTTTTAGTAGTGGCTCCTTTGGTTTCCTCTAGACACGTTATGTTGTGTCCCATATTGTGCATTGCAAGGTCTAAAACTCTACTTTCATGTATGTATTTGTGCGTCTGAACCAGGCCACGTGTAGCGAATATAGTGATTGCAGAGTACAGTAGCATATACTGTAGACTTCAGTTGTCACCTCAGAAGCGATGGAGAGCAAGGACCTTACATTCAGGCTTTACATTCAGGACCTTACATATCAGGTTTGATACCTGTCAACTATTTTCTAATGTGATGCATTTAATCCATTTAACTAATTATTATGCAGGTATTACTGAAGAGGAGATGGCTTCATTTTGTTTTCAGCAGTTATGGATTTTCTTGTTAGACTTTCCTTAACAATCTAACAATAAAGATAATTCTGATTTTCTGAAATGTATTTTTGTGCTACTTGGGACATGATGGAGCTTTTTCTATCTGTATCCTCTGTCTGTATACTTTCTAAGAGTGATAAACTGGAGTAATTTTTATGTCCTTATAAAGTATGTATCTAAAATACTTAAAGTCACACTAAGTGGGAGGAAATTGTTTGGTTTTCACAATTCAATAAAATCCTGGGTTTACATTTTATGATTTACCATTGATGTAATTATTCTGATAGGAATAAATTATTTGTACAGTTCAGTGTGAGTTTATATTGCTGCTCTTTTTGTGATTGCATTTAAGAATAAGAGAAAAGCTACTTAATGCTGGAATTTAAACATATAAAAAATCAAGTATTCTTACAAGAAGACAGACTTCCGTTACTCTTTTTTTGTCTAGTCAGTTTGCTACGCTGTAGTTTGCCAAATATGTGGTAATATTGCAGGATTTTCCTTGTGTGAAATATGTGGAGCCATATTCAAATTTTAGGGTGGCTGGAGGCAAGGTAATTTAACTGAATTAAATTATTATCTTAAATGGTGATGTGTGGTTGAACAAGTGCCAGGTATGAATGGAAGCTTCAAAGAGGCCGTACGTACTTAAAGCTTGTATTGGAGCGGCGTGGCCCACAAGGAGCCCGATCGCCGGGTCTTGCAAGCGCTGAAGAGAACGTGTGTTGATCAGAGTTGTTAAAAAAGACCTTTCGAAAATACGTGAGTGTGGTGATTGTCAGCATTAGTGTTACGATAGCAGATAGGCAAGACTTACTGGGCACTTTACGTTAGATTACTTTTACCTGATATGGGGATTTTAAAGTTTCATAATTAGTTTTATATTTTTAAAACTTGTCATTATATTATAAATTCAGAACAACATTCTCGATCTTGCAGTGCGGGAGAAGCTATCTACAAGGGTAGATGGCATATGTAGGTATCACACATGTACATGCACAGTTTCTTTCTTACATTTGTTCTTGTTTTTAAAGGTGGGACCAGATCAGTCTCAGGTACAGCACATGAGCGCTGGCAGTCTGTATCTAGTGCAGAGAGGTTATAGAATTGCTCTTCTGCACTGTGTTCTTCAGCACCATAAACAGCTGTATGGCTCTTCTCTGAGGACAGCTCATCTCTCCAGATGAGAGTGGCACAGGGAGGAAGGCAGAGTGTTCCAGGCTGGGAGTGTGAGCAAGCTGGCTGGTTAGAACCAGCTGCGATAGTTTCAGCCATGCACAAAAAGTTTTCTGGTCTTAATCAGTTGTCTCTCTGTCACCTGCTGTGGGACTAATGGCATATTTAGTACCCCCATATTGTCCAGCTAACTGAGTCGTTTAGCACATTTGATGCGTGTTCCATTGTTGACTTGTTCTTTGTATTTTTTGAAGTATTTTATTGTTTCAGGTGCTAGAAAGACAAGAAGAAGTGCAAGACAATTTCACATAGTTTGGCATTCATTTCACTAGCCTGATGAGGTTTTGTGATAAGTTTCTAAGGGGAAAGAGTGAATGAAATAATGAAACTTAACTGACATTTAGTATTACTTGTGTTGTTCAATGCAACTTTAGCCTAATGGCTTCACTGGAGTGCCTGCTACAGAAAATCGATTATGTAAGAGCTCATTTGTATATAATTGCTTAGGCTGCTTATAATTTTTCCACGTAACAAATATTTTGTGATAGGGGTTGGTTATAGATTTGACCTCACAAAATATTGCTTTTTTTTTTCTTTTTTCTTTGGAAAGGCCATTAATCTGTCTTGCAACAAACTGCTGAACTTCTCAAACTATAATATATCTGGAGGGCTCCCTTTGAAAAGATGCAAAATAGTATTGTTCATAAAAAGTAAGTTTTGAATTTGGGTTCAGGTAGCTTCAGTCAATCTGATGAAAATACATACTTAGATTTTTTTTTTTTTTGCCATCTTTCTATTGTCCCTTTTTAAACAAATTCCTATGTACATAAATGCTCATCTACTAACCTCAATACTTGATTTAATGTAAAACATTTATACAGTGGCTAACTGGTTACACCAACTTGCAGTCCTTTCAGTAATAAATACTGCAAGAAGTGCGATAGAGAATTCCCTAGGTACAACACACAAAAAAGAATTCATTTGGAATATGTTCCTGTTCCAGTACAGGTTTTTCTCAGTCCTAATTTAACCAGTAATATCTCCATAGTAAACACAATTTATGTGTATTTCTGTAATACTTTGCTTCAGTTGTAGAAGTAAATAGCCAGCAGAGGGAGCACAAATTAATTTATGATTTGGATTTAAAAAAACCAACAACTACTAATGAAATGACTAACACATTGGCGATGCTTATTGTGGAAAGCAAATAACAAGTGAGTAATGTGTTTATATTCAGTGAGGGACCAGAAGGAAGGCAAAAGTGTCTGAACATTTGAAACATAAATGTTTTTCAACTTCTGTGCATGAACTGTAAATAAACTCTGGTAAATTGAACCCATAAAATAATTTGATTTGCAAATGCCTCTGAAAAATAAGAGTGTTTTCTCACAAATTTCAGGTTCTGATAATTAACCATAGATGCCTCTTGAAATTTTTATTGTTGTTCCGAGAATTACAGTCGCATTATGCTCTTGTTGATACTTGATCAATAGCATAATCATTTAGACAGTAACAGTAATACTTTTTCCTCTCCGTCTGGATTCATTTTATGGTAGGAGGAAAACCAGGTCAGGAGCTGTGCTCATTTGGTCACTCATGAAGTGAAGCTGGGTTCCCTGCAGTGGCTCAGGAAAAGCCGCTGTAACATTCTTCTAACTCAGCTGGCACGAAGCTCGTTTGGTTTTGTAAGACCTTTGGGAGGTTCTGCTTAAAAACAGAATTTTGATGACAAGTTATAATTTGTATCTGTCAGAATGTGCAGATTAGAACAGGATACTGGTCTGCAAACAGAAGAGGCAATTCTATTTAAAGAGCGAAAAATCACTTGTCAGGTCCAGAAATTGATGAGGATGCTTAAACAGGCAGTTGCATTGAAGCAGAAGAGCAGCACAACCTTTATGGCCAGAAATAAAAAAAATCTGGTGTTCAGTATGTTTTAAAAAGACTACCCAGTATTTGTATATTTTTGCTAGTTTTTATGAGAGGCTAAGCATTGAGAAGGATGGAGAAGAAGCCAAAGGATACCATAAAAAGAATAGCGTTTATTCTCTGTCCATAGGTGGTTTGAGCCAATCTGTGAAGATATTTAACTGAGGAAGACCATGAGCAATTATCATAGATTACTACTGGGGAAGAGAGAGGGAATAAAATGTATATGAAGTAAGAGAAGCAACCTTTTGTGTGCAGTGTGACTTGTATCTGAGCCAAAACACTTATGAATCCGAGTTTTATGACATTTTTACAATAAAGGTGCAATCCAAGCGATGGCAGAAATTCAGGTATCTCCATTCTTTTGGTAGGCTTGAACAGGAGGGCTCAGTCCCAGGATGAGGACTGGCCTCACAACAGAGCTGAGGATTCGGGAGAGTAGATACTGTGTGAAACTAAATGTGTACCCACAGCCTGCTCCTTAAGCCACGGCATTGCCATTCTCGTGCAGAAAAAGAAGTCTGCACTAGCGGTAATTGCAGTTGTGTGATACCTGGTAACAAAACACACTACTTTTAGTCTGAAATGTATTATATGAATAGAGAGAAAACAAAAGTAAGGAGCAATATGACATAACGTGGCCATCTGCAATGGTAATGGTTCATTTTCTGTGGCTCAGGGGCCTGGATGGGGGGAGGTGGGTGAGACCTGCTGTGCGCTGGGAATCTCTTCAAGATCTCTTCTCCTTAGGTTTCAGGGCCACAGAGAGAATGACTGACATCCCAAGCACGTTTATTAGACCAGACAGAGAGCTTTGTACCAGCTTGAGGGGGAAAAACGGTGTTCAATAAATGGAGCTGTTCCTTTATAGAATGATTTCAGGGAATTGCCTGGTCTACTTACTTGGTACACATGAAAAGAGGATCAGCTGGGCACCTGTGGGTTATAATGGAGACTTAACCATTTTGTGAAATAGGTACTATTTTCTCTGTTTGATAGCTAATAACAAAAATATTGTCTCTTTTTTTCCAGGAGATGTTTTCCTATCTTTCAAGTGAGCTGAAGAAGCTGGCAGATAACCACAGTGAGAGACTGCTAGAAACACCACATAATCCCATTTCCTTAGGTAATTGTTGGTTTTTATCTATTAAAAAAAAAAATCTTATATACCGTGCACTTTCGCATACAGCTTCTATATATTAAACATTGTCCACTACACTCCATTAAATTGTTCTTAGGCTGATATGAGACTATTGAGTAGCCACCTGAGCCTTTTATGTTTTTGCAAAATTGTTCCTGTCCGATACTCATTGTAATCCAGGCAGGCAGAAGATGTTAGCATGTATTAATACTTTATGAATAAGTAGATTTTAAAACAAATTAGGGTATAATTTTTTTATCCATGCTTTTGTAGTGCTGTAAAAGAGGTTATGGAATTCCTATTCAAGATATTTGTTCTAACCAAAAATTCTCCTGAACACCAAGGTAATATTGCCTGTTTGTGCAAAGTCTGCCTGTCTAACTGCAGAATTAATCTATGGAAATTAATCTTGTGGAAAAGTTAAAAATTATGAAATGTAGTATTTGTATTTCTTTTTTTCTTTGTATCTGAACACCGATACTTGGGTACATTTTTGTTGTTGGAAAACAGCTTGTCCCCTGTGGTTCTTTGTTGGAGAAAAAGAAGCTTTGTAGTAGTTTTAACCTGACCTTTTGTTACTTTAGCCATGTCACTGAAGAATCTAGATGAAAATAATGATGCTGCTGTTACCCAGCTTGGATCTATGCTTTTCACAAGACAAGTTTCTGGAGCAAGGTGAGGATGCTGTGAATTTGAAAAATTTGGGTATACATTTTATGAAATCTTGTAATATTTGTTTCGTACCAGTTGTCTGAGGATTATGGGTTATAGTCTGACAATAACAAGTCAGAGAGCAATACACCCTTCTTCATCACTGCTATCTGCTAATAATGTCTACCTGCCTGAGTTCGCAATGAGGCCGCTTCAGTAGGCTAAATAGATAATCCATGCCCATTTAATTTAGTGTCATTATTCCCTAGTACCCCTTGGTTTCATTTAGTTTCCAGCTGTTGTCTGATCTTATAGTTACATTGTAAGCTACTTAGGGAAGATCTTTGTTTTGTTTATTGCAGCACAAATATGGTTGTGCTGGATGTCAGGGGAATAAGCTTTTAATACCCTATATAGCTTTTTGTCATATGGAAGAAAATCCTGCTTTACAGAACTAATTGCATTTAAAAAAAACCCCCAAATCTACAACCTGGGCCAGTCTGAGCTGAATTTATTCTTAGAGACACTGCTACATGGAAATGCAAGCCAAATAATTTTAAATGTTTTTTGTTTAAACCTTTTAGAAGAAGAGAATGATTCAAAATTTGTGTTGGCAGGGTTCCTTAATCTGAATATTACTTCTGCCATGCTAACTTCTGCCATAGACTTAATGTCATTTTTTTCATGGCAGAGCTGAATGTTTCCACATCAGAAGGTATGCTTCATTAGCTTGGATTATTCCACTTCCTGCACAGATGCATGACAGTAAATCTATATGTACTGTAGTTAAATGCTCTTTTTAATTTGCCTGTCCTAACCTTGGCTTGTCTTGCAATTTCAGCCATCTTTGGCTGAAATGTTTTAAGAGGCTAAGTTTTTGAAGTTAAAACTGCCCAATTCTTTGCCTGATAGAAAGGTTCCAGTTTTTTCCTTTTTTTATGTTACTCACATTCTTTTATAGCATATACACTGTTTGACCCAGCCTTTCAACAGATTCTAAATGTCCCGGGGAGACTGGGGTCACCAGGTTGCCTAAGGAGGGGTGAGCTGACCCAGGTCAGAGACCGAGCAGGTCACATAGTTAGGGCTTGTTACGGAATAGGGAAGTTTGTGGCAGATGTCTTTTCCGTCCACACTGGGGAGTTCATAAATACCAGCAGTGAAAGCCTTAATCATTTAACTGAAGAGGGGAAGGGACATACATGTATGCAAACAAACTTGAGCTAATTCAGGATCTGCTGTTACTGTCGCTCATAGTGATGCTTGGGCACTAGCTTGGAGAATGCCTGTCCTAAGCCTGCTTATGGTACTTTGTTTAGAGTTAGCAGATGCTAAACTATGTAGGAACTAGTGTAAATGTGTTCGTCACAGAGTGTCACATAAAATATCTAAGGCACCTTTAACCGAATCACAACTTTGTTTGTTTGTTTCAGGGTTGTTCCCTGTGGGTCTGTACAGACAGTGAATAACTACACTTTTAAAGGCTTTATGTCACACGCAAATGACTATCCCTGTGCTTACCTCAACGCTGCCTCAGCAATTGGAATCAAAAAGCAAGATGTAGATGTATTCCTAAAAAGACTCGACAAATGTTTGAAGACTTTTGGAAAAGAAGCAAAGAAAGAAAAAAGTGTAAATGAAATAAGTAATTCTAATACAGGCACAGAACAACTTGAAGACTAGAAGATACAGATTTAGCAACACAGGAAGATATGCTTTTGTTTGAAATATGTCAGGTTTGTATTGGTTTAGCATTGTGAATCTGCAGTGCAGAAAATTTATTCCCGATCTGAAAACAATGACAAAAGAAAGTTGGGTGAAATTCAGCTTTAAAGAAAGTAGGTGAGATTCTTTCCAAGGCAGAGGGCCAGATACAAGTTTTGCAGCACAAAAGTGTTCTTAATATCTGCCAAGGTAAAGCTTTACATTCATAAAGACCTTGAGCTGGCCTTTCAGTCTGTGGGTGACTGTTTGGATCAGTGTTCAGCAAATCGCAGAATGCTTATTCACATGTTTTTGATTAATAAGATTTTTTATGGCAGTGATTGAATTCCTTCCCAGGTATAGACCATCCAGCAAGAAATGTTTTGCTGCTCTCAAAATCTGCCTTGTTTCTCACCACCATACTTGCCACTTCTATTGTTGAAGATTTGTGTAAGTGTTGGGATAGCCCTTACTAAAGACAATGTTAAAACTGCATTAGGAAATGATGCAGTTGGAGTAGTAGTGTTTTTTAGGTATACTCACCTCTCAAGAACTGCCTAGAACAAAGCAGCCCTCAGTGACAAAGGAAAACCTAGAATACCTCATATCCTCTCAGTACTCAGCTCTTTAAAACATTTGCATAGTTCAGTAACCCAGAGGAATTTTGATAATGAAAGCAAATGGTTGTGGAGCAGAGAGGTACAGTCGTCTCTTTTTTTTTTTTTTTCCTCTTTTATTTTGTGTTTTCCATTCCATCTTTTCTTTGATAGGGCGATCAGGTCAGACACGGGAAAGGAGGATTGCCTTGTGGGATTAATGCAGAGGTTTCAAGAGCCAGTGTGACCTGAGAGTATTTTGGCATTTTTAGTCCATTGTTGTTAAAATGTATAGACTTCCATTTCTGAAGTGTCTCTTGCCATTTTCACTGTTGCTTCTGTGGCTTGTGTGGAGTTGCTGATTTGAATTGATTAAGCAAACAATAGATTTGGAGACTGTTCCTTAAGCAAAGGTTCTGTATCACTGGAGTGACAGGGCTCTAAGTAGCAAAACTTTTAGTTGTTCTTAAATGCAATTACTACATGGTATGTAGTTTTTATGTCGTTTAGTGTTCAAAGCGAGTTTAATGTTCAACGGCATTTTCTTTGTCTGTGGTACAGTAGTACTTGGGACACCACAAGTAATGAGTTCTAAATGTCAGGAAATATTCTAGCCACTTTGGTGGGATCTGAGACGTGTCCTTCAGAGCCCCCTTTAAACTGCTTAATCAAAACAGTGGTGCTTTGGAAAGCATTGCTGTCTATCCAGCGTGTTCAAATGCGTTGATACAAGAGGTGATGTTAATGTGCAGGAGTTAATAATATGCTAATCATCATGGAGCTGTTCTCACATAGTGAGGTCTGTTGTATCTTAAGTTTGAATTGAACTGCTGCTTCTCTGTTGTTATTGCTCCAGTCAGAGGCGAGATGGATTACAGCTTGTGTAGGAATGGCTCCCCAGCCTGCAGTCACGGTTGTTATTTGCTGTACAAACACATCCTAGGAGAAATGTAATGTAACTTGGCCACTGAGTCCTTGTGGCTCCAAGAAGATGTAAATTTATTTTATTTTCTTTTTTATCCCTCTCTCTCTTTTTTTTTTGCCTCACCCCACTCTCTTTTTTTTTAATTGAGAGCATGCTATACCTCAGTGTTTCCTGTCAGTAAAGTATTTCCACAAGCCTGGGAGCCAAAACTGTGCAGCTCACTGCCTCAGTCTTCAGTATATTGGAGCAGGCAGTGAAAAAACCACAAGGCCTTAGTGATATCTTTCTTCCTGTTTGTTTGGTTTTTTAAAATATTGCTGTTCTGTGCCTGAATGAGTATAAATGATTGATTTAGATGACTAGTCACAGAATGCGAACGTTAGAACTATTGTTATGAGAGTTTAGGGAGGTGCGTGGTAGCAACTGAAATAAGCATTTAATGAATAATATCCTGAAACTGAATAAAGAAAACAGCATTTGCCTTCTCTGAGAGGAAGAAACCTCTGCCTTTTATGTTCTCGTAATAAATTGTCTGCTGCAAATAATTCACTCATTTCTACTGTAGACTGACCTGCTTTCTCAGGTGGTGTTTTTCCCCCCTTTGAAGTATTTCCCTTCTAAAATCAAAGCTGAAAATTATATATACAAGTATCCGGGGAAATAATTAAATGGCTTGTTTTGATTTCAACCTTTTAAGACTTTTTTAATTTAAAAAAAACAATTTAAGATGATGGCTTTAATTAAAAAGAAATGTTGGCTGTCATTAAAATTCTTCACAAATCTTAGTGATGTCACCCAAAGTCAAGAAATTCTTAATATTTTGAGAAATGTGCCCCACCATGATGTATAAACTCTCAAACTAAATATTCATGTTACATTACTTGGGTAAGCTGTTGTACCAGTTCGCAGTTTTGTTTACTTGCTTTGTCCCTATAAATGTCTTCAGAATTAATATTTACTTTTTAGAGACAGAAGCATTATATAATGTCACTGTAAATATAATTAAATTTTAAGTAATTCAAATGGTAATATACTTTTAAGTAATTAGAGAAGACTTGGTTATTTACAGCATATTTGAAACAGGAGATTCAGTAGATGTCAAAAAGTATTTTTCAAGGAAATGTATAAACCACTTATTCTCTATTAACTTATATGTGTAATAAAGTAGTAAAATAATGTCGGAACATACACCCATGAGCAGAGTTTTCATTTCCTTTGTGTAACAGATATGGGGAGATTTCATGGCTACAGCAGGTCTGACCCACTAAAAGTAGTACTGTGAAAGATGGTAATAGTGTGGGCATAGGTTTGTCAAACTGTGCAGAGTAAAACAGAGATATTGATATGTATTTGCCTTCTCTGAAGATCTTTGTAAGATTGTACGGTGAAGTAAGAAGCTTCTTAACTAACTGTGCCACCCTGTTCCTAACCTCTGTGTAGGCACATGTCACTAACAGATCTCAAAAATCTGCAAGAGCCACCTTGATGTCTCCAGCATCCACATTGCTGGTGGAAGACCTCGGAAGGTTGCCTGGGCTTCAGAACATACTTGGGTTCATACAGCAGGAAGCCTTAGCAGAAACACCAAGAAGAGATGCCCATTTAGTAAGGCAGTGTCACAGCTACTGTTCATGCAGCTGCCTGTCTCTGTCATCTGCTGGGGCACAGCACGTGTTCCCAGCCGTGAAACAGGAGTGGGCAAGCACTTGCAATGTTCCAGAAGAGCTGAGGATTCAGAAGGAGCAGTTTAAGGGGTTACAGCTCTTGCTGCCTAGTCTGCGGCTCCGAGTTACTGCCCTGCAGCGGAGGGAGCAAAGTGATCCGTCTGCTTGGCAGCTACTGCAATTCATACAGGGTATTAACAGATACTGAAACTGGGGCGTTTGAGCATTGCAAGGATGAGGAGCAGTGGCTGTAGAGCCTGCCTATTTCCCATTCTCTTTCTGCAGAACGTATATTCAGCAGATGCTTGCTTACTGAAAACAGTAACCTTTGGCAACAGGGCAGGTTGCATGAGTAGGCAGGGACCCCTCAAATCGCCACAGTCTGAATCACCAAAGTGACTTTCCTCCCCTATGGTGCCTGTAACTGTTCTGTGAGATGCTTTTCTTTCCCTCTGATGTTGCATCTTATGCTATCTGGATCTGTATAGGTGGAACAAATGAAGTAGCAGATGGATGAGCCTTATAAACGCGGCACTGGGATAATGTAGTGTAAGCAAACTGAGGCTGAATGACCCATCTCACAGGCCTACTCTTCGTTTACTTCTTTTGTAGCATCTGAGATCATGAACAAAACGAAGGACTGTTTGAGCAATAATACGGCCTATTCGCACTTTGTTCATAACGATTGCCTAAGATACAAAGCGAATAAAATCTACCAGATGCAGCAAATTCTCTTGAGCCTAAGAAAGCAAAATTGTAATGTTGCAAATGTAAATGCTGGCATTGCAGCTTAATACACATATAAACTGAGCAATCTATATTGTGCGATCATCATTTTTTAAAAAAGGCTAGAGCCCAGAGACTAGCAAATGTTCTCATCTGCAGTGTATCAGCAGTTCTCAGTCTTCAGCTGCTGTATAGATAATAATTCTAATTGAAGAATCATTACATGAATCCATATGTGAATGATAGATGGGTATAGCCTTTTGTTTGTGATGCTTTAAAAACTGAGTTGCTGTTTTCACTTTTATAAGAGGTTATTAGATTGCCTTTTTTGCCTTTTTTTAATGCAACATTTTAATCAACCTGGCCTGACAGGATTTGGAATCTGAAGGAAAAACAATTTCGGTAGCTGACAGTTTTTTTGAACAATAGCTATTTAAAGGCTTGAATTGGTTACAAAGCGATTCCACAGAGAGAGCCTTTGTTCAAATGTTTTTAATTCTGAAACCAGTGCTTGAAAAATTGTGTTCTATGTGCTCTGTAATAATTGTTTTTCATGTATTATATTTTTTCCCTCGAAGATAACAGCATACACTTTAGTGCAGTTTAATAATTCTTTTTAAAAATTGTAGTTAAAAAGGCATTTGCTCTGTCACTCATCAAGCATCTGTCGTATCAAAGAACTAGTAATATATTTATCTTGATGGATAAGCTTCAGTGTTCTGGACCAAGCTCAGTGTAACTGGACCAAGCTTTCAATACTCCTTTGGGGATCCTAAAGTCAAGTTCATGATCTAATTAAGATTGGTGTGATAATTATTTCTGCTGCTGAACAGGCGTCTTTCATCATACCACATTTCAACTAAATTCTTTAGTGTGGCATCAAAGCTGATCCAGTTCAGAAGCTGAATTGCTTTCTTAACATGGATCACGAAATTTAATTTGCCTTTAGATCCTGGATTCAAATCCAGGCTGAGTCAGCTGTAGCAAAATTATCACTGCTTTATTTTAACCTAATGTGAATAGAAAGAATATAGTGGTTTCAGCTGGGTGCTACCTTTCCTGTTACATGTTCTCAAAGGGCTGCAAACCTTAGGCTCCCATCTCACACCTACTGCTGGCTTGGGGAGGTTGATCTTGTGCAAAATGAACAACAGCAGCAGAGGTGTGTGCGTTATTAGCCTCTCTCTAGGCATCCCAAGTAGGAACACACCACTGCACTGGGATTTCGAGAGGAACGTGCTGTGTCTCTGCTGATCTGTTCTCTCCAAAAGCTGTTTCTCAGGCACATTTCTTGTGATTGAAGGGTGTCAGAGGCCAAAATACAGGGAAAAGGAACAAGGCCTCCAACATTTGGGAAGGTTCCTAGATTAGTTGTGTGTGTTTGGCTTTTGCTGTGTATAAAGGTTGAAAAAATGCTTGAAAAAATGTTTGCAGCCATTCTTATCCCTTAACCTGAAATGTTTCCAAACTGTATTTGGTGCAGTGACCCCTCTGTAGGTGACGGGTCACTGTACGCAGGGGCACGGTCCACGTGCCCAAGCAGGGCAAAGCGCTTTGGTTTGATACTGGACTGCCAAGCAGATGTGACGAGCAGAACTAGTTTGCAGACACAGATAGTGTTGAGCAGTTGATCCTGTAACTTATCTTTCTGGAGTCTGAGGCACTGCACATGGAAAGAGTGTTTAGTTTGGTCTGTAATATTTTAAATGAGGAATGTTGCTATTGAGGGCAGAGAATCTGCCAAACGTAACTAAAGAGAAGCATATTTTTAAAAAATTCTACAACGTACTGTATAATCTCTTGATCAAATACAAGTTCTCTTACTACTCTCATTGCTTTCTTCTGGATCCCTCTGCAGATCCTGGCTTCAGATTTTATACAGCATCTAGTTCAGTAGTGGTAGAGAAATTGCAAATGGCTTAGTGAGTGGAGGGGCTTGGGATACAGTTCAAGATACGTATTTTAGTGGAAGATGAGTAAAGTGTCTGGAAGTCTATAAAAATAGCAACAGCCTGGGATGCTTGCTGTGCAGCTGAGGGGGCAGCGGGTCCAGCAGGACCTGAGGGTGCACACTGAAGTCTTGATCTGCTGCACAGTGCGAGCACCAGACAATACCATCAAAATAAGCTTCGTTCCATCGCAATTGTAGCCTGCCCCCTCATAGTATTAATTTCTAGTAGTCTGTTCTCTCCTCACCCCACTGAGTGGTTTTGGGTGGTTTTTTGTTTAGCAGGCTCTGCCATACTTGTGCGTCAGAAAGGGGCTGGGGAGGGGAAGGACACCTACCGGGGTGTTGCCATCCCCACTGATGCAGAACTTCATGTGCAGGGAGTCTGCTGGAGCACACAAAGGCAGCAGGTGCGAGTGCACATGCCGCTAGCATTTTTTTTTGTTGAAGGGTTTATAATCGGTAAATGGATTTGAATATATAACTGTTTTGTAATAATGATATAACTGATGCTGTTAAAACTCAAGCTTGTATTCCATGCAGATGGCACAAACTGTCACGGTCTGGTTTTCTCTTTGGTTTTGTTTCTAAAAACTGCAGCTGAATGTTATATCTTTGTCAGGGCAGCACGTCGGGTTTCAGAAAAGATGCACACCATGCCAGTCTTCTAGCAGTAGGTGGTGTGGTCGGGCCCCACACGGTTCCTCTCCCCTCTCTGAAGGCATGCTGAGGAAATTCAGCCTCATTGGCTCCAAGGTCTTTGGAAGGCAAGTGTTTCTCAATGACTGTTCAGCAAGAATCTGTTGTGGCTGCTGGAGGTCTTCGTAGGCTACATATACTCTTCACAGTGCCCTGTGGTGGCTTAATGACCTGAGTTCTGGATCCATATGCTCTTTTACAGGTAAATAGTTTTTGTTCTCTTTTTTCGCACCTTCAGATGGGCAAGACAAACACTTCTTTATTGCTTGTACACCCTTATCAGTATTAAAAGTTGTGGCGGCTGCAGCACTACTGCTGCCCTCAGCAAAGCTGTGATGTGTGTGTGGACCTGCCAGTGGAGTGAAGCGGGGCTGGAGGCATTTCAGCTCCAGGGACAAGGTACTTTGTGCTCCCAAGGGTGACACACCACGGTGCGGTGGCCCTTCTGGAGGTGTGAGCTGGGCAGCGTGAGGTGTGCGGCTGGCCATGGGTTATTTGGTCTGCTGATCCAGGAGGGAGTTGTGTTTTCTCTTTTCTAGATGTGACAGCTTTGCAGTGTGCTCAGGAAGAAGAGGCAATAACAATGTATTTTTGCCATGGAAGCAAGTAGCTGTGACTCGCAAGGCTCCTGGGGCACCACTTGGCAGAGTTAAAAGATGCTCTTTTCATTTAGTCACTATATAACTGCATTTCTGAGTCTCCTTGTTTGCTTTGTTCTTGCATAAGCCCCTCTTCCTGCATCTCCAGGCCCTAATTTTCCCCTACGTTGCACTTTCTATAAATTTTTACATTTGTGCAGGTGGTGGTCAAACTCAGCTCTTTCGATGTGACAGCATTTAGCATATATGCTGCATTTACTTGGCACAAGCATAGAAGGCCATAGCAGGGGCAAGGCGGTGGGGAATCAAGCCAGTTGTTTACATCTTCCTCTAACGGGCTGGTAGGTCAAACATCCTTCTCCTTGTCCACAATTCTCTGCCATTAACAGCTGTTAGTGAGTGTTAGCGCATCATATTTTTTCCCCTCGAGGCTGAGCACATTATCTCCACAACACTCCAGCACCTTGCTGGGAACATGCCACAATTCTGTTTTCAGAGTGTTTTGTTAATGCTAGTGACCTTGGTGGTGTGACCACAACACCTGCTTTACCTGATAAGATCATTAATTTTTTTCTCCGCAGCCTTTGTGTTGAGCGTAAGCAAATCTTCATTTGTACCTGGAAAACAGTGCCCGAACATCAGCTTACTGGAGCACTGGCCTGTATCTCCCAGTATTTTTTAAGGCATTAAATAGGCAATTAGAAGAAATCACTTCAATAAAAGCAGAATGAACACGAGCCTCTCGTTAGCTGCAATGGAGCAAGACGGTGTTGGAGTCAATCGCACAGCTTTTCAGCTGTCACTCTGCTGCAGCAGCAGCTGTCTGTCAGCCGAGGTGACAGCCGAGAGCTGATCTATACTCTTCGCTGAGCTACAGAGATAAGCTGCACATGCACAATGAATGTGTTCACGAAATAAACACATTGTGAAGAGCAGGGTATTTTTTTAGTGATAAATCTTCTCACCCTTCTAACAGTTCCTCCTTTTTCCTCCTTTGTTAGTTTACGAGGTTGCTGTCACCCCCTACCTTTTTTCTTGTGATGGCTATGTGTTCTCCTTCTGCCTTTTACCCTATGGGTTTGTTTTTCTGCGTTCTGCTGCTTTGTACTCCCGCGGCTGCACCCGCGTTGTGCATCCCACCATGAGCTGAGGTGGGGCCCGTCCATGGAGCAGACACAGGTGGTGCTGCCTCCTGGGCCAGCGTGACCACGGCAGGAAGTGCCACCATGACAGCTGGTGTCCATAAAGTGCTGATTGGAATTGCCCATGAAAGGTTTAAATGGATCTGAAACTCAGGGCTTCTGAAGGGGCCAGTCCTACTTCAAGCCTTACCCCAGTCTTTTGTGCAGGCAGGACTCCAGGGTTTTTGTATTTGCTTTTTCTTCTTATTTATCAGGCATGAGTTTATTAAATGATAAGGTGGCTTTAACTTTCCCCTCCCCACTGTTTGCTCCAGTTTTGTTTTTCCTCTACAGCAGTGCTGACTTTATTTGACACGTATGGGCCAGTCCTGCAGCTCTTCTCTCTCTTCCTCGTCCTTGCTGGATGTGGAGAAACAGATTTCCTTGGCAGAAATCCTGTGCTATGGGTCTTGCTGTGTGGCCCCATGCACAAGTATATCCTGGTCGTATGTCCTGCGTGACAGGGCTGTTCAGGCTGCTCTGATCTCTGGTCATGCTGGGGTTGAGGTTTCTCCTGTTTTTCTGCCTTACTCTACAGTAACAGGCATTTGTATTTAGGAGTCTGAGAGTCTTGGGTGACCTAATTTCCTCAGTAAAATAGAGCAGTGTAAGCATTTTGTCGTGAAAGTGCAGGGGATGACAGTGGCTCAAAAGATTGATCGTGTCACTGGTCCGGACTAAGAGCACATACATCATGAGAGACTTTCTTCAAGGCCTTCCAAAAAGATCAGTAGAAACTAGCAGCTGGCATAAAAAGAGGAAAAACTGATCTCAGATAAACCTTTACATGTACAAAAAAAACCCCCACCCTAAATGTTTTCATTTAAAAATTAAGTTTCATTCTTTATTTTATGATCTTGGTTGTACAACACTTACGTGTACTTTTTAGTTTTGCCTGAGGTCTACAAAGCCTGAAATGGAAAGCACGTACTTCTCCATCACTCTGTGAGACAGAGCTAAGTATCCTTCCCATTTTATAGGTAAGAAGGTAAAGACAGCAGGATCACCTCTGAGTGCCGATTGCCTTTGGTGTAGCTGTGCGGGGGGATGCTGTTTATGCCCTTTGGTTCCACCTCAGAGAGCCCAACGCAGGTAGCTTAGGACACGTGCTGTCCCTGTCCTTGTGTCTCTCTCTATAAGGTGCAGCTTACTTCAACCCTTCCTTTTTTAACTGTTTTCTACTTAAACAAAGATAAATACATTTTTGCCCCAATACATATGCTGTAGGATTCACAAGACCTAATACACATTATGGCATGTACGGGGGTAAAATCAGCAGCTCTCGTTTTCCAGGCTGGTGGCTTGGACTCCTTTGATAATTTCAAAGGGCCTGAGATAAAAGGAGCTTAGAAAATACAAAGACCTCTGATTTCCTTGCAGGGGTACAGTGGAGGAGCAGGGATGTGACACTGAGCTATCACTGGTTTTGTAGCTCTCAGTTCACTGAATATGCACGAACAGAAAATGCCAGCTTTCAGGCCTGTCAACAGATATTTTTCTTCAGTATTTGAAGTACCTCAGCAATGACAATTATGTAGCCTCTTGTGCACTGCCAATCCTACCTTTGAAGTCTATGGTTTGGGGAAAGTTTAATACATTTTGCTTAAAGTTAAGCAAATAACTTATCCACATGCAATGGAAGTCTGGTCATATTGTATATGTATATATATATATATTTTTAGCTGTTACTTACAGCTTTCCAGAAAACAATGTGTCTAGAATAAGATTTTGACAGCTAAAATTTCAACACTATCAGTTAGTTGGTAACATTATTTTTCTTTCCAGTTATTATCTCAGAGTAGCTTTTTCTCTTCCAAGTTTGGCAGGCAGCGTGCAGAGTAGCAGCATACACTGCATCTATGCACAGAGATGGGGTTTTCCAGTGTGCTTCTAATTCCTGTTCAAACTTGAGGCATTGCTCAGCTCTGCTTTCAATTTTACTGCAAAGTCTCAACAAAATAAATAGAAGGCATAGAAAAAAGACCTAAAATTAAAGGAAAAAATGTTTTAAATGGTCATTTCTAAGACATATTTTTAAAAAAATTCATAAGAATTGAACTTAAACTATTTTCTTAGTAAAAAGTATGTTCCATAAATCCTGATCTCCTAAGCCACACTTAATCCACGCCTATACAAGATTTCCCTTATGGTTTCACATTTTAGATGAATGCTTCGTGTACACAAATACCGTTCCAAGATTTTTGTGGGATCTTGGTATTTTTAATAGTTGATATAAATGAGAGCTGCATTCGGAGATGTCAGACACGAAGGCATTAGGTTGTGCACGTGCAGCAGACAGAGCCGCAAGCTGTGCCCCCTGTGCCTGGGGCCTGGCGGTGCCTGTCCGAGGGCCGGGACATCGGGAGGTCACCGATCGCTGCCACAGGGGCCGGGCACAGCAGAATCATTTGCTCTTGCCTCTCCCCTTTATTTAACCGATTGTTAAATGTGAGAAAGATAACCAAGGCACAAGATAAAACACCTTTGAACAAATCCAGTTATATGTTAATAGGCCTTGCAGGAGCGGGGCCTGATCCTACCGCCTGTGGACAACCAGCAGATGAATTTGGAGAAAGCCGAGGCTGTCACTGGCACTTGGCACCATCCGGGGCAATGGCCGCAGCTCCTGGTGGACTTAAAGTCTCTTCACACAGGCTTTTCCCGCTAATGTTTAACCTGTCTGAACTGCGGACCAGTCTGTCTGCTGTGGGTGGAGGTTTCTAGCTAACAGGCTAGCAAGAAAAGAAAAAAAAACAAACAAGAAAAAGGCAATTAAAATAAAATGGATGTGGGGAATAAACAAATTAATGCATTTAAATTGGAGGCTTAATAGGGCAATGACTGTATTGCTCCATGTCTGAGTTACACATGCCATTACAGAAACTCCTCCTTTGTTGGTGACCGTTCAGTGACCATTCATTCCTATAAGAATGACAAATGCTAACTAAAAGCTCTCAGAATGATACAAGAAGTCATAGTTCATTTCAAACAGCTCCCAAGAGCGCTGATGCCATGATGGATGGTGCCTTACTTGAAACCTCCTTTCCCGCAAAGCACGAGACTGCCAATATTTGTAAGCTGTACTCATACAGGTCAGCAAATATAATAGGCAAATATGCAGAGCAAAATACATTTTGATTTATTAGACTGCCTTTGGAGAGAAGGCAGAAAGTTCTTTATTACAGATATTTATCTTGTAGTCTTTTCCACCCTGCTGCTTGTTAGTGTGTGTGGAGTTTTTTGCATGTATTTTTAAGTACTAGTAAATGTGAGAGACGTGGGAAAGCCTTTTCAGTGGATTTTCTCTTATTTTAATTGAAATGAGGTCAGAAATACTGGCCTAATCATATCTTGTTAAGCTCAAATGTATGTATATTCCGAGTACTTAGTGCATGAGGGAGAATCAACCTAAAGTATGTCACGAAAGTGTGACTAAGAATCCCATGTTTATAAATATTTCAAGTGTCTGTTACAAAAACAAACATCATAGTAGCAATGGCTTTTCTCTTTTATCTGCATAAGCATACTTGGGAGTATGCCAGAGCTTTCGCATCTAAAACGGTCACCAACAGGTGGTGCTAACTATTTCCAAACTCAATACAAGGTTCTTCGCTTTTGTTCCTCAAGCAAATTCACCTTGCTGCCTCATCTTCCTGGCAGATCTGCCTCAAAGCCTATTCTTGATAAATACGCAATTCCCAACAGACTAATCTAACCTTTTTATACTCCTTCTTTGCTGCTATGACCTTTAGTTGCTCTTGCATGCTGGTCTGTGGGTTTTCCCCATGCTTCGGTTGGTTGCAGCCAGCTGTCAAACAGGAACTTCTGGGAACATGATTCCGGCGCCCAGAGCTTTGGCTGCACTCCTGAGGAGCTTACCTTTGTCTTTGTTCAGAGTTCTTTGATCTTGACTGTATTTTTCCATTCTTTCTGGAAATAGGTCTTAATGTTGCTCCAAAACAAATAAATCATTTTCACTCAAACTCAACTTTCATCCAACATTTTAAAAGTTCTGCTTTTGAAAGCAAAAGGGAGAATGTAAAGAAAGGGAAAGGTCATATAAATATAGAGCAAAGTCAGTTGAATGGTATAGAACAACTCTGGTGACTTCAGTCTTTTATCTTCAAAAAGGATATTCTTTTAGCTCATCGACTCAGAATTCAAACCGATAGGTGTTTTCTGTTTTCAGTGGCTGTCTGGTTCAAAGCAATAGCCCGTTACTGCAGCTCGCATATACTGCAGTGCTAATTCTCCTGATACAAGCCATGACGTTAGATTTGCATCAGTGGGGAGAACCAGGCTCGTTGCTATTCAGCTGTCAGCGCTGCAGATTACGTTGTCCTGAGCCCTGTGTGGGAGCTGAGAAGTGCCAGTGAGAGCTGGACCAGAGAGGGACTGCGTGAGCCAAACCTCCCCACCAGAGATCAACATGCCTGCTTTCCCAGCTATGGTACTTAGGGTACGTGTTTGCATTTGTAATGGCTTTGTTAAGCTTTTTTTCCCCAGTGCTGCCTGTGAAACACAATAGACTTAGTACTGAGGATAACTGGGGTGCTCTGGGTCCTGCCTACCAGCCTGGCTCTGGAGTGGGGCCCACCCTGTAGGAGGAGCAAAGCTGCCATCTCCAGCAGCCCTGCGGCACAGCATGGCCAGCCCACGTCCCTCTGCTCCATCTTGATTCCTGCTAGAGAGTATGCCTAGGCCAGGACACTTTTGGTAAGAGATTGCCTCCACAGAGGTTACTTTCCTAACAGTCAGAAACAGTAAAAATACACAGGTACCTTGAAGTGCAATGCTGAACTCCCTAACCCCTTTGAAAGGTATCCACAGCCTCCAGAGTTTTTATAAAAATCTACCAGAAGGCTTTTTGACATAAAAGCATAGGAACTCTGAGCCCTATGATCTGTCCGAAGGACCAGATTACCTCACTGGGAGGTGTGGACAGCAATGAGATCTACCCGGCCAGGTCCCAGCTGGGGCACCTACACCACTTGCTCAAAGAGCGGTGGCATCCCTGGAGCATTGTCCCCTCTGTCCTGAGTCATCTGGCCACAGGTCACCAACCTATTTCTTTCTCCTGCTCAGTTTAATGAACGTTGAGGGGATTATTTTTTCCCCTCCTTGGCACACCTGGAAGGATGAAACACATCCTCCCTCTTCCTCCAGAGGAGACTCTAAGCCTCAGGGTGAGACCCTTCCCTCGAGGCTTAGAGAATTGCCTTGGGTAAAGCTGAGAATAAATTTGTCACTTCCTTGATGGATGGTGATCAGAAAGCTGTGGAAGGAAGGTGGAAGGTGGTGCTTAACATGAGGTTTTAAAAGTAGTGGCAGGAACTGCATTTTATGAGGGTTTTGATCTCGTGACATGCTAAGATGCTCTAAGGAAACATGATGGCTCAAGGCTTTAATGGGGACAGAAGCAAAGAAATGTCCAGTTTCTGCATTTCCTTTGAATGTAAGTACCCCTAATCTGGAGCCTTAAACCTTGGGCAGTGTTGGCATGGGCAGCTTTTGAACTCGGTACCACCAGAGAGGTGGCCACCTCACTACTCAAAACCACGTTCTGTAGGTGATGCCCAAATTCCCAAGCTGTGCAGCATGACTCCAGACATGGTTGTTTTTCTCTGAAAGGTCAAGGCCCAAGAGGGGATGCCTCAACCATTTAATGTAGCACTTCTACAGCACATTTTCCTTTTTTTATTTTTTGAACTTCCAACCTACCCTCAGTGAGTTGTTGTTACTGATCATCCTCCTACCTGTGGGAGCGAAGAGCCTTCTGCCCTCCCTCATGTGGTCTTCAAGGCCCGTCTGATACTTTGCTGAGGTTTCAGTGTTCTGCACCTGGACCTTGGACAGAAAGCTATTAGCTTACTTTCCCAGCATGTCTTTTTTGTCTTTAACTGAAAGGTACAACTCCTCAGCTGCAGCTTCTAATGTGTTTGCATTGCTGCAGATAAGATCTTGCTGACCCTTTAAGAGATTTTACAGTAAAAGAAATAGTTTTGTTGCATCAATATGATTTATGAGCATTGAAATGTAGACAAGGATCCTGGCAAGGGAAATAGAAATCTGATATGAGGAAAAGAGATGCTGTTTGGGTACACAAATTGGAAACACTGAGGTCCTTGTTACAGCTCTGGAGAAACCAGATCAGGTTAACCATGTGATCCGAAACACAGTGGAGTGTCCACATTAATTTTAAAGACCTTAGTAAATCAGCAAGTGTCTTGAAAGGTGAAGCAGATCACCTGAGCTTGAATACTCATCTTTGTCTCCAGTAGGTTTTATACCGATCTAGCTGTGTTGTAGAAGCCGGCGAAGCAACAATCTTTCACTTAGTATCGGCACCAGACACAGTGTCTGACCTATGTATATTCACTGAAGAAGCTGAATCATCTGGGAAGAGGAACTTTTCTGATGCTTGATATAGTTGCAAGGGAAGAGAAAAACACAGAACTGAGCAGGACGTCAGACCTGCCCTAAATAAGCGTGACCCCAAGAAAAAGCCCCTAGAGGCAGCTTTGGAAACACGCTGTCTGGAAGAGGCTTGGTAGAAGCACAGGAACTATCTTTGTTTACTTAATCCCTCCAATGCCCGAAGGAACAGGGCTCAGAAATTTTGTAAGCAGCAGCATCGCATCAATTTCTCCTAAGCAGAGTAATTTGCAAGGCCTCCGCATTTTCGGCCTGAAAGAGTCTTGGATTTGCGGGTTTGTAGATGCTGTAGGATTAGGTTTTTTAACATTTTATAACTGCATCCTGTTTTCCCCAGTTTATTCCATTTTATGAAGCTTGCGTAGGGCTGGTACACATCATCACTCCTCTGCCAGCTAGGAACAGATTTGAAGCTTTGCAGGTTGCTGGTCCTGTTGAGCAAGAAACCTGTGCTGCAGGAATACTTTTTTAAAAAAACGTATTTGCTTTACCTGCAGACCCTGTGTATGTAGATACAAACAGAAAACACATTCAAGAAAATACCTTGTTGAACTGTGTGCAATCAGCAGCACCATGTGGTTCCTGCCACACAGGCTCTACTTGGTTCTTTGTAAATCAGTGGCATGTGCTGACCACTACGTGTTCAGTCACTTATTTAACCTTGACAGAGACTGAAGAGAACAAAGGTTAAAAGAGAGATGTGCAAAAGATTACTTAGTACCATTAAATTTCACATCTTTTCTACTAATAGATAAGATGATTTCCACCTCATGTATTTTTGACTCAGTTGTAGGCTGTGGCAGCAAAAAAATACATTATTATGTCTTTCTGCTGTTTCTTAGTTCAGATGCTTTATTTTATTCAGTTTTATTTATTTGCTTTGTATTAGAAGGTTCCAACATTTTCCCTTGCTGTTCCTGTTTCTCAATGTTCTTAATAAAAACTCCAGCCATAAAAGAGTAATTCACACTGAATTCAGGTGGGATTTTATCATACATTTTTCATGCATTCCCTAATTCCCAAGTAGGAAATCCATGAATAGGAAATCATGATTTAAGCCAAGAAGCAAGTACAGCTGATGTTACCTCGCAATGTTTACTCGCATCATTAGCCAAATGGGAATAATACTTGGAATTAGCTGAAAAGGTGCTTATTTTCTAAGCTTCCTGCAAAAATCCACAGATATCACAGAATCACAGAATGTTAAGGATTGGAAGGGACCTCAAAAGATCATCTAGTCCAATCCCCCTGCTGGAGCAGGAACACCTAGATGAGGTTACACAGGAAGGTGTCCAGGTGGGTTTTTAATGTCTGCAGAGCAGGAGACTCCACAAGCTCCCTGGGCAGCCTGTTCCAGTGCTCTGTCACCCTCACCATGAAGAAGTTTTTTCTCAAATTTAAGTGGAACCTCTTGTGTTCCAGTTTATACCCATTGCCCCTTGTCTTATCATTGACTGTCACATAGAAGAGCCTGGCTTCATCCTCGTGACACTCACCCTTTATGTATTTATAAACATCAATGAGATCACCCCTCAACCTCCTCCAAGCTAAAGAGACCCAGCTCCCTCAGCCTTTCCTCATAAGGGAGATGCTCCACTCCCTTCATCATCTTCGTTGCCCTGCGCTGGACTCTCTCCAGCAGTTCCCTGTACTTGAACTGAGGGGCCCAGAACCGGATACAATATTCCAGATACCATCTCAATATGTTTATTTATTATTATTACTTTACTGTACAGCCCGGTTTGTCATGAGTGGGCTACAAATGTTTAGTCCTGCTGTCACAGTTCTCCCCTTGCTTCCCTTGAGCAAGGCTGGAGCATTTTGGCCCAATTGCTGGGAGCGCCCTTGGCTGGGGCAGGTCCTGCCCATGCTGTGGGGTGGGGGGCTTGTCCCCAGGGTCGCAAGTGGGCACCACACGTGCACGTAGCAAGGGATCACCCTCTCAGCAGAGCCCCAGCTAGTGTGCGCACGGGAAGGAAGATGTGGTCAGCTGCTTTTCTCATCAGTGAGCCTCTGTCTTGTGCTTAACAGGCTTCAGCTAATCAACCCAGCAGTCCCAAGGAGTAAAATGCAGATATAACTCTTTCTCCCATAGCAGGCTGGGGATCTGTGGGCAGGGTTCAGCCGTGATCCTAACATCCCATTCAAGCTGAAATGTCACGTTATTTACTTACTAAAACAATGCTCTTATTACAAAGACATGTTAGGAGTGAAAATATGACAGCATCTATTTTAGGTTGTCATTGATCTTTAATTTGCTGTGACCTGAAGGTTTTCTATGTAGTCAGTACTTTTTGGCCAAAATACACGACTGCAGGGAAATGAGTAAATGAGTGCCAGAGATGTTCTTTTTTTCCTATGAAAAGACTGAAATTGCTTTGTGTAAATGTGTGGAAAATGCTGATATTTTGTTTCTATAAATACTTCACCTCCTGCGTGCTGTATTTCATTTGTGCTGTTTCCTAGGAGTATTTGGCTTCTTATCACTTTTACGCAGGGTGCTGAATACAAATGAGCTGTGGTTTACCCAGCAACCAAGCTGTGGAGCATTTGTGACTGTTGTGCATTTCCTGAGCAAGAGTAACTAGTGAATGAAGCAGATTACCCTGTAGCCTTGCAAAACACCAAGGATTATAAAACATGCATTTAGTGGATAAATACACAGAGGAAAATGCACAGACGCCCTGTGTTTCTATATATACAGACATGCATGTATATTCATATATCTGGGTGATGTGAAAAAAACAAACAAACAAAAAAAACCACCACCCTGAAATAATCCATCATTTTAAATGAGAATTTAAATATAGGGAAGGTAAAAAAAATTAAAGTTGCATTTCTTCCTCTCAGCGACATTGCCTACAGCCAGGCCCCTTGTTTATGGCTTCTATAAACAAGGCTTCATTATCACAGACTTATGTGATCACAGGATGATTCAGGTTGGAAGAAACCTGAGGAGGTCACTTATCCAACCTCTGCTCAGAGCAAGGTCAGCTCTGAGGTCAGACCAAGTTTCTCAGGGCTTGATACAGTTGTTCCTTGAAACCCTCGAGGATGGAGACTGCAGATCTTCTCAGGGAAGCTGTCCCACTGTCTGATTGTCCTCCTGGGGAAAACCTTTTTCTATATATCCAGCCAGAACCTCTCTGTTGTCTCTCATTCTCCTACCATGCATCTCTGTGAGTGAAGACCCTGGCCTTGCCTCCTGGATGACCTCCCCATAGATTCTGGGAAGCTGCTCTTAGGTGCCTCCAAAACCATTTCTTCTCCAGGCTGGATAAAGCCACTTTCCTCAGCCTGTCCTCTTAGGGAAGTGCTCCAGACCCCAGCCAGCCTGGAGGACCTCTGCTGAACTAACCCCAGCTGAGCATCCTCTTTCTTTTATTAGAGGGATGCTAAACTGGACACAGGACTGCAGGTGTGGTCTCTCTATTGCTGAGTAAATGGGTTTAGTTACTCCCTTGGGCCTCCTGGCCGTGCTTCTTTTAGTACAGCCCTGGTTGCTCTTGACTGCTGTTGCTGCTGGGGCTCACAGCTGGCTCAAGCCCAGCTCAGCCCCAGTTGTGTCATTGCAGGGGACTCTTCCTTCCCAAGTGCAGGATGTGGCATTTATCTTTGTTGAATTTCAGAAGACGCCTGCTGGCCCATTCTTCCAGCCTTCCCAGCTTCCTCTTGATGGCGAGACCTGTCCTCCGGTGTACTGACTGGTCCCCCCAGTCTGGTGTCATCCATGAACTTGATGAGAATGCACTCATGGTGTCCTTGATAAAAATGTTAAACTGAACAAGTCTCAGGGACCCAAGTTTGGCTGACTGGCTTTGTTCACCAGGTTGTGCTTTCGACCTTTTCCGAAGACAGGTGCGAGATTTGCCTTCCTCCTGTTTCTTGGGACCCCTCCTGTTCTGCAAGACCTTTCAAAGGTGACAGTGGCCTCACAAGAGCAGCAGCCAGCACTGTGAGCAGCCTTGGATGCAGCCTATCAGGTCCATGGACCTATGGGCCAAGTTCTGTCAAGATCCCTGGCTTGATCCTCACCCACAGCAGGTCATCTCCTCCAACCCTGCCTCTCAGCGCCGAGGCCTGCTGTGATGGTGGCAGCTGAGAAAATTCCATTTTTGTCAAGAACATTTAGGGTGAAAGGCCTGGACAGCTTTTAAAAAACTTTTTGAACAATGCCAGGAAGGTTTCCTGAATTAGCCATGGGCACAGCAGGGGTGGGAAAGTGCGCTTGGAGTTACGCACCTGAAGTCATCACCCAAGCCAGTTTTAGCTTTTGCTCACTCAAAGCCTGAGCAGGGACATTGTGTTGCCTTCAGAGGGAAATGGCAGCGTAAGCGCTGAGCTCCTCAGCCCTTCCCATGCGTGTGCCGTTTCTCTAATTGCTAAAATACACACACATGTATGCGTGATCTTGTCGCACAGGAACGTTTGTACTGTCTCAAATCAACTTAAATTAATCTCGCTCAACTGTTTGACATAGGTAATATATATGGACTTTGCAATTTTATCCTTTGCTTAGATTAAACTTTAGTCTGTGATACAGTTTTCCAAATTAGGCAAAATGATGTTTGATTATTGTAAGCTAGTAGTCTCCATATCATGATTTCCACCTCCTTCATAACTGCAGTTTTAAACCTGCCTTCGTTGCTGTCTGCCATACATAGTGATCAACTTTTTAGTGCTCTGGATTAGGTTGTATGTTGCAGTAAAATGTAAATATATTTTATAAATATAAAACATATTTTAACATATTGTAGCATCATTAAACACAGACTGTACTTAGTGAAAATACTACTTACACCCTGTAGCACCGTGTTACCACACATGGTTTTCATGGGACTGGGATAAAAGAAAAATAAGGGAGGGATTCTCACATGGAAATGAGAATAAACAGTAGCAGAGGAGCCTCGTTCCATCCCGATGCTCTCCTTGTGGGCAGGACAAGTGTGAGGGCATCCAGTGATGAGCAACCCACCTTCAGGCAGCTGCTTTATGGAGAAAGAGCTGGAAAAGGGGCAGCAGGGATATCTACAAGTATTCCGGTGTGTAAATGCTATGATGGAAATGGTGCAGGACAGACTTAGGAGGGAAAGAAAGAGCAGGCAAGGCTTGAGGAGGCCCCTTCCCCTTCAGCCAACGCCACCACTTGGCGCTTCCAGCAGCATTTAGTGTGCCCAGGCTGCACAGGGGACCGAGACCATGTAGCAACTAGGAGGATAAAAGAAAAATCTAAACGAAGATGGCACCAAATGCTATGCTGCCAATACACGCAAGCTGTTCCGCAGCTCTTTGGGTAATCTTGGGCTGTTCTGCCTGTCCTCTTTTCTGGACAAAATGTGGTTTGACTTTCCTGAAATTCAGAAGATACCACCACACTTTCCAGCACAAATAAAGCTTTGTCAAATTAAGTCTGACTGGTGTTTTGAACCTGGTGTTTACAGCCTCCAAGCTGAGCAATGTCTGTTGTGTGACAGACATTATCTTTAGCTTCATCTCAGGTGTGCAGAAGCCAATGCGAGGTCATTTTAAGATAAATTAGGACTGCAGAGACTGGTCCTTTTCTAAAACCTGATGACTGCTTTTTCCGTAAGGATGCTGTACCCAGCAATCTTGGTTTGAAGTAGTTCACTGCACATGAAATCAATAAGCGGAATTGGGGTGAAATGGTCAGGGAACTGCAGTTGATCAAATGGCTTTAAACTTTATTAGCTGATTGCACAATTTGTCTGTAAACAGGTATATACAAGAAAAAATCTAGCCTTCTTTGTCTTAATGGTCCCCTGCCATGATTCCTACAAAGACTGCTTTCCTTCTCCCACAGCCTCCTGTTTCTTTTCATGGATTACCTGGAATTATGGGTTATCTAAGGTTTGATTTTCAAGTGCCTATACTTTTGAGGGACTGCAGATTATCTGAGCTTGGCCATACATGTAAAAAAATACAGTAGTTCTGCTTCGTTGATTTCACAAGACATAATCCACCCATGAGTGTACCACTTTGGAATATTGTGTCCAGTTCTGGGCCCCTCAGTTCAAGAAGGACAGGGAACTGCTGGAGAGGGTCCAGCGTAGGGCAACGAAGATGATTAAGGGAGTGGAGCACCTCCCTGATGAAGAAAGGCTGAGGGAGCTGGGTCTCTTTACTTTGGAGAAGAGGAGACTAAGGGGGGACCTCATTAATGTTTATAAATATATAAAGGGTGAGTGCCATGAGGATGGAGCCAGGCTCTTCTCGGTGGCAAACAACGATAGGACAAGGGGTAATGGGATCAAGCTGGAACACAAGAGGTTCCGCTTAAATTTGAGAAAAAACTTCTTCTCAGTGAGGGTGACAGACACTGGAACAGGCTGCCCAGAGAGGTTGTGGAGTCTCCTTCTCTGGAGACATTCAAAACCCGCCTGGACATGTTCCTGTGCGACCTCACCTAGGCGTTCCTGCTCCAGCAGGGGGATTGGACTAGATGATCTTTTGAGGTCCCTTCCAATCCCAAACATACTGTGATACTGTGATACTTTTTCTATAGCTAATGCTATAGATATTCTGTCCTTAAAAATATAAAGGATAAATTTTACTTTTATTTACAAGAGTAATTGAGAATTTTTTTCTGAGTTTCAGGTGGAAAAATAAAAATTAAAATTTCTTATTGACCTTGCGGGGAGGTTAGGTGGCCAAATAGTATACCAAATTTCACATAGCAAAATAGTGAAATGCAATCACCCTGCAAATATGAAAATCTCTTTTTCTTACAGATTTGTTGCACTCTCTGTGGGTTTTTTCTTTTGCCTGGTGTCCTAAAGAAACGAGACTTCTGTTTTTGCACTATCTGTTTGCATTTGTGTCTGTTTGCCAGAACTCCCTGATAACTTTGAGATCATTCAGTTTGAGATGGTTTGGAGGGAAGGACACAGAGATCCCGAGTTCCCACTGACAGCCGGTAGAAGAAGAGATGAGGGGAAGCAAGGGGGGCTCCGCCGCTCCCTGTTCTGCTCGCCCTTCGCAGCAGCCAGCACTTGTGGGCAGCCGGGTTCAGCTGGAGGGCACCAGAGCACCGTGCCCACTGGAGGGACTTCCCAAATCCTGCCCCTCTGGCAGGCACAGCGATGGGCACGGGGCTATTAGGAAGGAGGGCGAGCATTGCACGGGGTTGCTGAGACTGGGGTAGCGGGGAAGCGCAGGTCCGGGGCGGGTGAGGATGCTGCATGGAGGGGAGGTGCGGGGGGATGTGGATACACAGCCTGAGCTCAGACTCCATTAGTTTTGCTCTTCAAGGAACAACTTGCAGTTCCTTTGGTGTCTTAGGTGTTCACAAGTGAAGAAAGAGACATGTGAATTGTTATGTCTATTAAGTTCTTATTCCATAAGTGGTGCTAATATACTACTAATACATTTTCTCAAGAAGACTTATTGCAGGGTAGGACCATAGGCGAAGCTATGTGTGAAAGTATCTGAGGCAACCCAACTTGTTCTACCTGTTCCTCTTTCCATAGTGAGCACTTTACAGATCTGGGACTTTGGAGCCACTGTGAATCCCTGTTTAGGGGCCTCTTGGAAAACATGAAAGCAAGGACAGTATGCGTGACCAAGTCTTCTTTTGCTGGTGCGATGTGAATGCCCACCTCCACAACACGTGGCACATAACATACGTCTGGTGTAAGAGACCAGGGCTGGTGACCGGGGTGCCACTGCAGAGGACTTCCAGCTCTCCCACAGTAGGTTTTGGCAAGCTGTACTTTTGTTTGATTTCTGAGATTTTTTTTTAATAGTTTTCATAAAAGCCTACCTTGTAGTATTGCATTTCAGCAAAGAAAACTGCTTTTGCGCTTTTTAAAAGGAAAACTGCAGTAACATACCAGGTGTGTGATCTGGACCAGAAATCTTCAGAAGTCAAAAGCAAAGGACATTTAATCCTGACCAAGCAGACTAAACATTTGGTAAGAAATCTGGAGAACGTTCAAGATAATAATAATGTACTCTGCATGTTGCAGTACATCTCCTCTAACAGTTGGAGTCCAAGAAGGTCACATCAACCATGAGCGAAGAAAGAAAGGAAAACACTCAGCAAGATGAATATTGCTCAGAGCATTAATTTCCCCGTACTTTCTTCCACAGCAGGGTCACAAGCAATTAAGAATCCTCATAGTGGGAACAGTTCTACTGACATACTTTCCTCTCACCCACAATTTTTTTCAAATTTTTTACTTTGGGCAGGTGGTCGGTTGTGATCCAACAAAACTCATTTTTATCCACAAATTAACGTAGAAATCAAATTTTCTCAGACAAAAAAGGTTGAAGTGTTCTTCTCTTCTATACTTCTAATTTTGCAGAGGGTGAGCCGATCAGCAGCTTTCTGTCCGCTACTGTCCACTTCTGTCAAGCTATAGGAAAAATAAATTAATACATTACATTACAATGCATTTACATTAATATTATAATCAGTAGAACAAGGTTTTTATTAACAAAGGGTTAAGAAGCAAAAATAAGAACATGTAAGAAATACCTTCCTGATCTTGAAGAAACAGAGCTGACAACTTTCACATCAGGGTATTTATTTTAATATTTATGTGCTTCTAAATGTTTGTCTGATTCCATTTCTCTTTGCAATTCAAGACAAATACCTGAGATTTTAGAAACGAGAAAGAGTCACCGCGTTAGCAGGAATGACGGTGATAACATAATACATCAAAGTAACAAGATGTCTGAGCCGTACTCACCTGGGAATCAGGGTATTTTCCATTTAGCGTCCTTGTGGAGGATCACATGCGCCATTGTACATGTCTGCGCTCGGGTACATGCGGTGTCCCGGGGGACCTACCTGTTCCCTTGCACACTCGGTCAGGGTGGCTGTTCACAGACATGGCATATCCTTGCACCTCACATACCTATTCAGATTTTTATATCATGCCCATTGACAGGCTGTCTGAGTGCTTCTTTGATTGTGTTACCCATTTGAAATGCCATTTTATCTATGGGTATCTGATAGCACAATCATTCATATGTGGCTGACTGCATTTATTTGTGGCGTGACTTAAATGGATGCACCTGCAAGTATACATAAAAAATCACCTGAGCTTATGAACTAGAATTTGAAGGAAAGCAACAGAATGCACATTTCAGTGTTATTTCTCATTCTTTGGAGCTCTGTTTCAATGCCTTTTTTCTTCTCAAAGAAGAGGGAGGATTTCGTATTTATACAGGGCTATTGTATGGATAAAATAAGACATTGCTTTCTAAACAAGCAATTTTTTAATGTTCTTTTAAGGAAATTTGTATGTGTGTGTGTGCATCTGTGTATATGCATATTTATATTTCTAACCCCCCCACACACCTGTTTTCTGTCATTTGAATGTTCTGAAACAATCATTCATTTTCAGTTTCAGCAAGACAGGGCCGTCTGCTGCGTCCTGCTGGCGCTCCAGGCTCTCTCCTCCTCCTCAGCCTCCGACCAGCCCTCACTCTCCATGCCGGCTCCCTCCTGCGCAGCACCCTGGCCCTGCCGCACCTGCCACCCCGTCCACTTCATCCTCCTCTGGCTCACGATGAAGGCTCCTCGATATCTCTGAGACCCCCGGTGAGCGTGGTGTGTGCCTGGCAGCCCCTCGCTGAGTGGAGCAGGGCGGCTGCAGGTGAAGCTGCATGGAACACCTCAGGAGGGGAGAGAAGGAGAAAATCCTCCCCGTGGAGGAAAAAGTGCAGTTAAATTGGAAAACACGTTGCCTGCAAAATTATTGTGGGCAGTGACAGCACTTAAGTAGGATTCTCTTCAGAAGTGTCATGGGATTTTGAGAGATCTGCATGAAACAGCTCAGCAGGAGTAAAAGTCGCAGAATAGAGCCACGGGATGGGGACTCTAAAGTCTTTGAGGTTAAATAGGTGTGTATCATTTAGGGAAAGTGCTTTACATACCCATATGGCCTTTGTAGACATTTAGAACCTTGTAGCAATACCAAACCTCCAGACTTGTGTTTCCTAAGTGGCATCCCTACACGGCCACAGCAGCTGTGCTTCATGGAGAAATGTCTTCTGTGGCTCATGGGAATATCACAACTTTGCTGCCATTTCAGGAAATTATTGTTGTGCCTTTTTTATTTTATAGAATCACAGAATATCTCAAGTTGGAAGGGACCTATAAGGATCATCAAGTCCAACTCCCTGCTCGTTTCAGACCTACCTAAAACTAAACCATATGACTAAGAGTGTCACCCAGATGCTCCTTGAACTCTGTCAGGCTTGGTGCCATGACCACTTCCCTGGAGAGACTCTTTAGTGATTGACCATCCTCTCAGTGAAGAACCTTTTCCTAAAGTCCAGTCTGAACTTCCCCTGACTCTGCCTGATTCTGTTTCCTCATGTTCTCTGGCTGGTCACCAGGGAGAGGAGATCAACACCTTTCTCTCCTCTGCCCCCATTGAGGAAGCTGTAGACTGTGACTGGGTCACCCCTCAGCCTTCCCTCTCCAAACTGAACAAACCAAGTGACCTCAGCCACTCCTTGTAAGTCTTTCCCTTGATACCTTTCGTCATTTTGGTTGCCGTCCTCTGGACACACTATAATAGTTGGGTGTCCTTCTTATACTGGGGTGTCCAAAACTGCACACACTACTTGAGATGGGGCTGCACCAGTGTGGTGTAGACTGGGACAATCACCTCCCTCACCCGGCTGGAAATGCTGGACTTGATGCACCCCAGGACACGGTTGGCACTTTTGGCTGCCAGGGCACACTGTTGGCTCATGTTCAACCTGCCATCAACCCAAACCCCCAGATCTATTTCTGTAGGGCTCTTCTCCAGCTTCTCATTCCCCAATTTGTGTGTATAACCATGATTATCCCATCGCAGGTGGAGAATCCAGCACTTGCTTTGGTTAAATTTCATACAGTTGGTGATCATCCAGCTCTTTAGTCTGTCCAGATCTCTCTGCCCCAAGGGAGTCCATAGCTCCTCCTTATTCGGTATAGTTGGCAAACCGACTTAATGTACGTTCAATTTCTGTGTCCAGTTCATTTATAAAAACATTAAAGAGCACTGGCCTTAAAATTGAGCCCTGGAGAACCTCACCAGTGACTGTGTATCAGCCTGATGCAACCTTATTTACTATAACTCTTTGAGTGAAACCCGCCAGCCAGTTGCTTATCCAACATGTTATGAACTTGTCTAGCTGTGTGCTGGACATTTTGTCCAGAAAAATACTGTGAGAGACAGTACGAAAAGCTTTTGGGTTTTGGTCATGTTCTTGTACTTATTTTGGGGAGGTTTACAGTGACATCAGGATAAAGCGCCTGTGACCCAGCTGGAGGAGAATGACAGGAAGATCAACAGGGCTCAGAGCTTTCAACAACTGCTGTCTGCTTGCCAATGAAATAAACACCCTGAGATTATTGCGGCTGTTGAATTAAGATGCAGATGTGGTAATAGCTCCTGTGAAGAGGTGTACTACACGAATCATTAAAATCACTGAAAAGATAAAATCAAGCAAAGCAAACTGGGAATGATACTGACCTCAAATAATTTCACTGTCTTGTTTCTAACTAATCAGACGAGAAAGAAATTAACCCGCTAACTCAGGTGTTGCTCGTGCTTTGCCTCCGAACATTTGCCTCCCGGAGGGATTGTGTATGGGCAGAGATGATGAGACCTGGGTCTGCTGAGCATGAAGGAGTCTCACTGCTGTCTTCACGTACCTAATGGGAGGCTGTGCTGGAGCTGTGCTGTAAACAGTGAGAGGCAGCAGACAGGAGTTGCAGCCGTGGAAACTATCACAAAAATTTTTGCTACTGTCCTGTGCCAACCCAGGAGAGAGGTCAGGATGCAGCACTAAAGTAATTCTTCTGTTCATGTTGTGAAGGAAGTTTCTTTTCCCTGGGTTTCCCAAAGCAGACACTCAGACATGTATTCCAGAAATTCCTCTAAAATAAATCATTTCTTTGCAAGGTATAGTGTAGAGCAGCTCGCAATGGGTGTCCCTGGTAGACAGAGCCCTAGTAAATAAAACCCTGGGCAATTATACCCTTACAATCTAAGCTTCCCACCCATCACACATCAATTTGGGTCAATTGTAAAATTAAAGTCTGGGATCTCCCCATTGGATCCCTTCATTTTCATCAGGTGGGCCATTTCTTATCTTGAGGGGTAGTTGTTTGTCTTTTACTGACCAGACTAGACATCAATCAAAGTCCTGATCTTCAGTTGCTATTTTGCACCTGCAGCTGGGGAGAAAAATAAGTCCTTGGCCAAAATATTCTTATGCTTCTTGTCTTCTTTTAGACAGGCCTTTCCATTTCTTTACTCCTCTCTATGGCTGTAGCTCCTGCTGACCATCAAAAGATCCTTTACCTTCTTGCTTGAACAGTCTATGGGGCCATTTTTGCTTAAAGAGGCAGAAAGTTCAAAAGTGCACAGTTTATGGCCTAAGTTACTTATGCTAAGCAAGTTCTATATTAGCAGCTTCTCAACAAGTTCCATAAGAACCAGTATACCAATAATTCAGTAAACTAAGGCAGTCTATTCCCTAACGACGTGTATGAGGTCTCCCAATCAAACTGGAGCACTCCAAATGAGTTTTCACACGTGGCTCTTACACCTTTCAGACATTCAGGTACAACATGACTTGGTCAGCCGCTACTTTACACATACACACGCACACACACACAACCACACACACACACAACCACACACACACTACTGTTTTGCAACCCAGCTATGATTCTACGGTGTCACCATCCCATCCGCTTCTTTCTTAGTGTAGTCGTCCCGGGAGTGTCGCTACAGTCACTGTGATGCCAGGTGATGGAGGGGTTTCACAGAGGTGCTAGAAGGGGGAGTATGCTGGTGGACAAAGGGGTATCATTTTCCTTCACTCGGGATTCAGGAGCAGGGGGGCCCCACCTCTCACCGCCCCCGGTCCGGCCCCGCAGCGGCGGGGCGGCGCCGCGCTGATGTCAGGGCGCGGGAGGCGGCGGGAAGCGGCCGCCGGCCGGCGGGCAGCGGCGGTATGGCGGCCCCGCTGCGGCTGCGGGCTCTGCGCTCCGTCGCCCCCGCCGCGCTGCCGCTGCTGCTGCCGCCGCTGCTGCTGCTGGTGCTGCTGCTGCTCCTGCCCGCAGCCGCGCTGCCGCGGAGACCGCCGCGCTGCGCGCCGCCCTGCAGCTGCTGGCGGGAGTCGGCGCTCTGCGTGGGGGCGGCGGGGCCACCCCGCAGCCTGCCCGCCGGCCTGGGCTCCTTGTGAGTGCAGAAGCGGGGAGAGAGAGAGATGGCGGGGGCATGCGGGGCGGTCCCGCTTGACGGGTGGCTTCCTTTTTTTTTTGTTCCAGGAGCCTGGTTAACGGGACCTTCTCCGAAGTCAAGGACAGGATGTTTTCCCACCTGCCGTCCCTGCAGCTGCTGTAAGTACGGCACTGAAAATGACAGCGGCCGATTAGCACTTGGCCCGTTCTTCCTAAATAGAGTGCGGGTGCCCTTGTAGAAAGGGAGGTAGCATGTAGATGCCCAGCTTGTGCAGCCCCCCGATGTAGTTGCTGTTTTGTAACAGAGCGATGCATTTTCTGCTCATAAACTACTTCATAAGGCACATATGTAGTGGCTGAAGGAAGACAAAATGTTTTCTGATACCCTAAGGTCCTTTTTTTTTTGTTTTAAGTTTTAGCTTTAATAAGTTTAGGGCAGAGTTTTCCACTGGAGTTGTGTGGTAGTTCTCACTCCTGCTCGCTTTGTGCCCCGGACTCTCATGTTGGCTTTGGGACATGATGGGGCATGAGTAGAGGCTGCTGGGACACACCTTAAGAGGAAAACCTCTGTGCATGAAGCACTGGTGCTGTCTGCAGCATGACTCTGTGCTTCGGTATCCAACTTGAAGGGTGGCCTTTCAGATGCCTTCTGACCTGGTGGTCCTGTGTGCTGGGAGGCAGCGATCCAGCGCCCGGCATGCTGCTCCCCTCCCGCCTGCCTGACCTCGGGCAAGTCACTTGGTTGTGCCCACGTTGCAGCCAGGTGTGTGCCTGCAGCTCCCGTATCTTACCTAAACTTGCTTTAGTTTAGTTGTCCTGGGAGGCAGTAGCAGAGAAAACACAGAGATACGGGGTGCAGTACAGCCCCCCTGGGGAGCCTGGGTACTTGTTTCTCTGGTAGCCTGCTCAAAGCAATGCCGCTGCCCGTGCCCTGCCTAGCCCTGTGCAGCTGCCTGCAACGCCTGGTACAAAGCAGGCTCTCCACATCTCCCCCTGTATGGACCAGGTTACCCCAAAGCAAAGGCATGTTGCAAAATATAAATCAGCAAAAATAAGTGAGGCATATCAAAAAGCCAGGCTAAATGCTTGCCACAGAGCTAGACATTAAAATCAGTTCTTAGCAAGAGAGAGTCCCTGAAGGCATCTTGGTAGGGTGGTGGCCCTGTCTCCTCGGGCACCCTCACCTTGCTTCACTCAAAGGCCTGTCTTGCTCTTTGGGGGGGAGCAGTACCCCATGAAAAATGGTGGAGAGAAGTGAGCAAGGCAAGAGGGGGGAGGCCTTCATCCTCTCTAGCGTGACACCAGTTCCAAACCCAAGTTTTTGTGGGACTTGAGGCCTAGCACAGAGCCCTGGGCAGGGGACAGGGGGACTTCGGCCACCTGTGAGTGGGGCAGACAGCAGACTCCTGCCAGCTGGGAAGGAAAGGGATGAGTCCAAGGGTGGGTTGAGAGAAACTCAAGTTGCGCCAGGGAAGATTTAGATTGGATATTAGGAAAAAAATTCTTAGCGGAAAGAGTTTCAGGTGTTGGAACAGGCTGCCCAGGGAAGTGGTGGAGTAACCATCCCTGAAGGTGTTTAAAAGGCATTTAGATGAGGTTCTTAGGGACATGGTTTAGTGCTAGAGTTGGTTACGTTATGGTTGGACTTGATGATCCTGAGGGTCTCTTCCAACTGAAATGATTCTATGATTCTATGAAGATTAGTGATGGGGGGAATCCGGCTTGTTCTGTATAGTGGTACTGGGAAGGGTGGAAGAGTGGATGAAGGTTATGCTTTTTCCTTTGCTGTAGTAGGTTTCCAGGAGGAGATGCTGGGGTGTGTGGGGTGGTGGGGCAGAGGTCAGTTGTTGAGAAAGTCAGAAGTTGCCCATGTCACTTTATGTGGTAGATCAGATGTAGGAGTAAGAAGGGTTTGCCACCACCACTACCACCACCTTGGGCCCCAACTAATGGTGTCAGTTAGTGTAATTTGTGACTTTTCCTTTCAAACATGAGAAAGAAGAATGATCAAATGACCAAAGGATACATGCATAATTGAGCACTTGGGTACCTCAACACTGTGTCTTCTGTGGCAGTAATGGTAAAGCAGTAATGCAAGGGTTTCTTTTTGATGGCAATCTGAATCTTTGTCAGATTTCTTTGAGATCATTTAAGGCATTTGTCTAGTATTAGCATAATAACCAAGGATCACAGGGAAGGTTTGCATTTCATGTTCATTAGTCTTCTAAATTAATTTTATAAAAATGCCTAAAACCATGCAAAAAGAGGATTAATAAGTTACTCTAATAAAGTGATTAGTGCAGGCATTTTCACTCATAGCAGAAAATTCTGAGATTTACCAAAAATGATTTCTTCTGAATAGCATTTGTTCTTCAGACTGAATTAGAAGTTTTGCTAGAGATTTCTCTCTGTGCCTTTGAACATCAACACTGGATATCATTGTGCTGAGACAGCAAAGAAAGAACTTGGCTGGCAAAGCCTTTCCTTAGCATCCTTCTCCATGACCGCCTTGTCCTGGCTCAGGTGTCAGCCACTCCGGTGCAGCTCTCATGTTTTGTCCCTGACATTCATGCAAGGCTCCCCTTCTTTCTGGGAGCTCAGGAGTGGCGCTGAGATGGTCTCTTGAAAATTTTCGGTGTGGGTGAAGGGGTGGTGGGCAACTGGGGTCCACACTCAGCAGACCTACCCTTGGTAGGCTTGTTCTGCTCAGGAGACCAGAGAGTCAAGGGCCAGGTTGCATTTCATTAAGGTGAATGGCACAGTGAACATTTTTCCTGGGAAGTAGTGGACATTAAGTAGCATCACATTATGCCTTTGATTTTTTTTTTTTTTTTATAGACCATTCCACAGTATTTTATGTGTGTTGCATTGGTAGGGCAGTATGGGCTTGAGTCAGTAAGATGAGTTTGGTCATGGGCAATAAACACAACAGGCATAATCCACTGTGTCAAGTTTTAATGTGCTTTCCTAATGGCTGCTCTCCATTTTCAGCTTGCTGAACTCCAACTCCTTCACTGTTATCCGAGATGACGCCTTCGCTGGTCTCTTCCATCTAGAATACCTGTAAGTTTGGTATTTTATGTCTTCCCTTGTCCTTTATAAATCAAGATGTTTTGATAAGTTGCCAAGCCTCCTGCTGTGGAGTCTTAGTCTTTACTGTGATTCCCAGGAGCAGGGGAGATGAAGGATTTATGTTCCACTCCTGTGCAAATGTCCTTTATGGTGGCTCACCATTTCTCAGAGGTTGCAGTGGATTTTTAAAATACGCTGAGAGCACGGGGTGGTTCTGTGCAATTACAGTACACTGAAGAGGCCCTGCTGAGCAAGAGCTTGTCCTCGTTTTCCAGAACAGTGCTGTCACTGTCAAGGAGGTTTGAACCTCAGAAGGAGGTGGGGAAGCCTCTCCTGGCCTGCTGGCAGCCTGGGGAGGAGGTGCAGAGTATCTATATACTGCCCAGAACAGCTCTGATTGCCAAACTGGTCCTATTCCCCCAGACTTTCCTCTTCAACTTAGCCTTTTTTCTGATATGCCAGCGGCATATATCTTTATATTACAAATAGATATATGACAATATAAATATATATTTTATAGAATATGTATTATTGTAATTATGTATATTAGTACTTAAATTTATTTAATTTTCCTTTACTTGGTTCACTTCTTCATTGATTTTTACATTACCTTCATTTCTTTCCCCATCTTTTTTTTTAGGTCACTTTTTTTCTTTAAAAAAGTATTAGCCCTGGTACCAGGTTGTCCTCACTTCATACTCCTAAGGACAGCCATTTCTCTGTATTACTGGACATGAGCTGGTACATTTGAAACTCTGAATATGACCTGCAAAAAAATTCATCTTTCCACCCACCTTCCTGTGCTGAAGAGCAGCTGTGGAAGATGTTTCTGTCTTTTTCTAAAGGAAGAACAATGCTCATAAAACTGATTCCTGCTAAAGGCTTGCAGGCAAGTAGGTATTAAGGAGGGGCATATTCAGAACTAGTAGTCTGATACGTGCAGAGCAGCCAACAATGGAATTTTCAGATCAAAAAACAGAGGATAGTGGTAAGTGGTGTATGCTGAAATCCACAGTTCATCTACATCTGGGTTTTTCCACGATAGCGAGTTATCTAATAATTTTCTTTTCTGTGTGTCTACAGGAAAAAAAGTAGTTTGCAGAATGTTTGCAAAAAGGAAGCAAAACATGTTGTTTCATTAATGACTTGCTTTCGACTGCTAATGTGTCTGACATGGAGCACGTCCCACAGGACATGCTATCATAGCAGTTGCACTGGTTACTGCAGCCAGAGTCTTCTCTGAAAGAAAAAAATCCTGCCCCTCCTCATCTGGTCAAAGGGGACACCCCGTCCCTGGTTGGCAGCTGCAAACCAGGGAGCAGAGTGAAGACTGGTACAGCCTGGTTGTTTCAATTTCCCTCAGCTGCAGCCGGACAAGTTGTCTTGGTTAATGGTTGTGGTCGCCCACCCTGACAAGTCCGCAGAACTTGGCCTTTTCCCAGCAAATCACTGCTGTCTGGGAGCTGTTTGGGCCTCTCTTTAGGGTTATTTTTGGCCACGCAGGTACTAACACCATTACAGGTTCACAGTCACTAGTCATCAGACCTTGTGGAGAATTAGAAAACCTCACTGAGAAACAAGAATGACAGGTTTCTTTGTGCACAAAGCAAAGTCTCTGGATGAAGGGCAGCTGGGGAGCACCCACAGCAGATACAGTATATAGTATAGTAGTATATACGCATATAGTGTATATATATATATATATATATATATATATATCTCCAGCTGTGTCCTGCTGTGCTTGCAACACTGATAGCAGCATTCAATGCACCCTTAAACTCTGTGTGCAGAGTCTGGATAAGACAGGTCTGATGCAGACAGGAGCTTTGCTGGTGATCAGAGCGGTGTTCCCAGGGTAGCATCCCTTCAAGGCCAAGTTTGCTGACTCAGAAATACAGCGACTTTCTGAGTCCCAGCCCAAATTTGCACCATCCCTCTGCAGTGTGTACAACGAAGACGTGTTTATTCACACATACCAGTGCACTGGCGTTGTGTGGTGGTGCCAGGTGCCGGTGCGGGTGTCAGGAGTCAGTTTGGCTCTGGACTCTGCAGATTGAATTCATGTCCTTAGGCAGCCTTGTAATGTGGTATGGCTGACCCTCTTCTGACATCTTCCTCGTAGACACAACAGTTTCTCGTCTGTACCCTTTGCTTGCAGTTAGGGTCATGGTCACTTCAGGAAGGATTTTGGCTATGCCTAAACCGCAGAACCAAGAGCTCTTCTCATCTCCAGTATCCCCATCTTGACTCTCCCTCAAAGAGACCTTGGCTCATAGCATTTTTCCTCTAGTTCCCTGGAAGGCAAACAAGGATGCGTAGGAGGAAGTGAGACACTTTTATCTCATAAAACCTTTTATAAAGTCAGCATGCAGTTGTCTTCCTCTAGGTACAGCTGTACCATGCAATATCTTGATGGCCACCTGGCTGTGATCGCTTTGCAGGACTGATGGTGCAATTAGGGATGTGTCCTCAAGTGCTTGGGGGTCAAGATGCTCAAATATCAGCTCTTTCTTTAAATGCTGACATGCAGTCAGGAGGAGCAGCATGCTCCTGGAATCGATATGTGCCCATCATTATTTCCCCAGTGTGCAGAGCTGTGACTTGTGAGCAGCAGGACAGGCTGCAGAGCTGGTGTCCCGGCTGGAGAGAGCTGAACTGCGGCAGCATGGAGAAGAACAAGGCAGCGGTCTTGCCATTTGTGCAGACTCCAGATGTCTACCAGTATGTAGCTGCATCTCTGTGGGTGTGACGGCGGCACTGTGTACAGCCACAGGAGCTCCGTGTCCGAGCGTCCGTCTGCAGCCTGGGCAGCCCCGGCACTGCTGCACTGCCCCAGGGTTTCAAAATGTGGGTGATTTGTGAGAGGAAGGTAGGACTTGAGCTTCTAAAGTCCATCTCAGAGGCCTCTCCCACACAAGTCTCTTCCCTCACATAACACACCCCGAGAGGATTACCCAGCAAAGGTATAACATTTTTTGCTTTGTTCATTTTGTTCTTTGTGCTGGATATTTGTGTTGCACACTCTCTCTCGTGCTGTCCAGTACCTGCGTTGTTCCCCATGATCCACCTGAGGAAAGGGGAAAAGGGAACGTGAGCAGCTCCACTGAGACTTCCACCCCTTTAGGTCTGAAGGGGCAGCCTAGGAACCAGCTGAATTTGGAGACCATATGTTAAAGCACTGGTGATGCTAATAGTACTGCTCATTAAAGTATTTTAAAATATTTATTTTTTGGCCTAGGTTCATTGAAGGAAACAAAATTGAAACTATTTCAAGAAATGCATTTCGTGGCCTTCGAGACCTGACTCACCTGTAAGTTACTCGGTAGAGTAATTTGCATTTGAAAAAAACCCTTCTGGGGGATCTATGGGTTTTCCTGCCACATAGAAAACCTCCCTTCCCCTCTGTGTATCAGCTTCTTCCCACTGTCAACAGTGTGCCTTCCACAAATTAAAAAATGGCCTTTAAAAAAGTCCTGCTGGGGTGGCACTGTGGTGTGTTGGGCTGCCTGCGCACACTCACAGCTGGCGCTGGGGTGCGGGTGTCACCGCGGGTGCTGCACTGGTGCCACTGTCACACAGGGGCTGCGCTGGTGCCACCCTCACACCACGCACTCAGGATTAACACCCTGTTTCTTTTCAGCACGCTCAGTGGTTGCTCTGTGTGTTACATATGCACTTGGGCAATAAAAATGCTTTACATATTTTACTTTAATGTGGGTTTCAAGAAATTGTCATTTTTTACTAAGAATAATTAATATATGCCCGTTCCTCGTAACTACTAATGATGCCAGTAGTTAGCAACATGCAAGTGAACACAGACTTAGTAAGAGTCAGCCAGACAAGAGACAGCAATCATACCAAGCTCTAACTTTCTTTTCTAGTTCTTTGGCCAATAACCAGCTCAAAGCTCTGCCAAGGGATGTCTTCAGTGATTTAGATTCTTTAATTGAACTGTAAGTAACAAGAATCTTTCTATTGACTGCTTGCTTCTGTTACTCTGAGTTTTATGTTCAGGTTTTGTGTGGTGCTCTATCTGATATCTGCACAGAAAAGAAATGTGCATTTTTTTGTTCTAGTGTTTCTCATTTTAAAGTTGTTTACTTGATAGTCTCCCCTAAAATATCTACTATTTCTCAAATCACTGTTGCTTCTCATGATGCTGTACATAGCTTTCATTATTGTTCTTCTTGCCAGTGTTTTATATAATTTTTTTTTAGGGAAAGGGAGACAACAAATTTTAAAACTACAGTTTCTCTGAACATTTTTTCCTGTTATTGTTGCATGTATTCCCTGAGATTATTTTAGTAGAAGGCATTCATTTTTAAAAAAGGCTTTTTTTTTCTTGGTTTTCTGCAGTTGTAGCACATTGCTGACTTATTATCAGCGTTTTCTTGTATAACTGAGCTGCTAGTCACCTTCTCCTGGTTTTTGCCTGGCTCTCACAAATAGCAAAGTATAATTGTAAGCCACAAAAATTGCCAAGGGATCAAAGAACAGGTACAGTGTTGAAATTGCACATAGATTAATAGAGGGAAGTTAAATTGACTCCACATCAGCAGTGATTCTAAAATACAAGCCTTACATCTGTATTTTAATGTAACGGAGAAATGGTACCAGCAAGGCCGCTCTGTCAGCCAGCAGTACTGGAGCAGTTTAGTGAAGGAATGGGATTTATCTGTGTCAGTGGTAAATGGTGCTATGGAGGTTTGAGCAGACAGCCACAGTGTTAGGATTTATTACATTATAGTCCTAATCCCATGAAAACTTTCAAACGTGAATGACTTCATACATGAATCACAGTGCTCTATTAGTAAGATTATATGTGGGTGTATTTCCTAGATTGAAACAGTTTTTCCAAGGACAACACTCAGTGAAGGAGAGTCCATAGTAAGAGAGTCCAAATAAAACTTAACTACCCTGTTCTCCATTTAGAAACATTTCAAGGCTTCTCAGATATTTTTAAATTCAGCATGTCAAGGTGATAACAGTTCTGTAGTATTCATATTGCTATCAACCTTTTCAAATATGTTTATTTCTGTGTGTTTTTTAGAGATTTAAGGGGAAATAAATTTGAGTGTGACTGCAAGGCCAAGTGGTTGTTTTTGTGGTTAAAGATGACAAATTCCACTGTTTCTGATGTCCTGTGTATTGGTCCAGCAGAATATCAGGATAAGAAGTTAAATGATGTGACAAGTTTTGATTATGAATGCACCACTACAGGTATTCAGAATGTATATTTCTAAGCACACTACAAATGGTTAAATATCAGAAGTTTAGACTATGCCCTTTTGCTTCTGTGAGCATGATCTGGGGGGAGGAAAGGGTTACATAGCAAGCATTTCTGAGTACTGGAACAAGCATAAAATGGGAAAATTACATTTTGAAGCCAAAGTAAGTACCAAGTTTTTATTTGGATTAAGTGATAATGGGAAAAGAGCTGTGACTTTTCATATTCCAAAAGACTTGATTATGACTCACTTTGTGACTTAATTTTCATCATAGAATGCTTTCTATTATCTGGAATAAAGCCATACAGTTATGGCAGATGAGCTTCCCAAAATCTCTGTATTTCACAGAAAGCAATGAAAAGAAGTTCAAATAATGTGGCTATATCTGTTATCTTTAGTCAATAGGCCACGATTTAATAGCATCAAATATTGTGGCAATACTGCCAGCAGTTCTTTATGGAACTCCATTAAGTTGGAGAGAAATGTCCAATAGTATTCAGACTACTGTCTTGTTTAGGATCTTGATTTTTATTTTAGGTAATGTAAAGCATGCTGAAGGAAGTAAAGAGAAACTTGCATGTGGTTATGCTTATATTTTATGACCGAACAGCTGCAGTTAACTATCTTTAAATGTAGTCACATCATATAAGTGAGAATATCAGTTACAAGTATTGTTTTTCATCTTTCATGTGTATGATGTCAGCACTGTCTTTTTTCTATCGAGTAATATCAGAGGCGTTTGATTTCTCATCTGTCATCAAATCAGCTGTCATCATTGAGACAATAGAAAAGTTAATTACTAGTAATGTAAAATAAAGTTTCAGGACAAGGTATGAAAGGTAATCCAAGGGCAATGTATAAAGGTAAAGAGAATTAACACAGAATTCAAAAATATCTCAGAAGAGCAGCAGAGGTAAAGCAGGATAATGTGCTGCATAAAAGGATGTCAAAAGCAGGAGAGCAATATAGCTTAGAACAGTATCAAAGTTACATCCCTGCATCTGCAAATCCACCAAGATGCAAAAGCGCAAAGGAAAAGTGGTGTTCCCTTCATTCCAGTCTGCTTTCAGCAATTGTGCAGCACTAACAGTGTGCGAGAACAAGCTTTATCTGCCTTGTCCTCAGGCCTGTACTGACCTACCTGCCCTCTGTCATCTCTCTGCACCTACAAACCTAACTACAAAGTTGCTGCAGGCAAAATTCACCCTTAATGTTAGTCCCTTTGTCCACTCTAAGCAGAATGACACCAAGCATAACTAATTTGACATGCTGTAGAGTTTGCTGGGGAGCTAAGGTGTTGTGTGGTGCAAGGATTGCCTAGCTTAGTATTTGTTCAGATGCCACCAGAGAAGTGCTCTCATGGCACAGCAAATAGCTGTGACATACTCCTCAGAGAGTAAAGGACATTTTCAAAGCAGCCATTTGCTGGCTGCTGTGAGGGAAGGCTGTCTAAGAGGGACAGGCTGCGTGCAGAAATGACCCATATGAGATAAAACAGAGAAAAGTAGAGTAGAAATGCAAATCTTTAGGAATGTCACCCTTGAGACAGCATCATGACCCCTGTACTGAACTGCGGGCTGCCGTGCTGGAGCTGTGACCCTGCGGTGGCCTTGGCAGCCTGCCATGTCAGGCCACAGCTGCTTTTTCCTTCTCCACAGTTGCCTCTCTCAGATCCAAAGGGAGTGTAAATATGCCCATATTAATTCCCTGAGGATTGATTAGTCACATATTTTAAAGTAAAGCAGCATACCCTGTAGCTGTGTTCTCCTTTCCCATTCACTGATGGGCAGTGCTCTGCAAACCTCTTAAACTCACATTAGTCTTTAGTACCTTATTTCTGTCCTTTACCAGGCATGATCAGACTCTCCATCATTTCTGGTCTCTGGTACTCTGTGCTGAGCATGACTGGATGTAGGATGTGGTAACAAAGCAGTTTGCTTGATAAAATGTGCATCTCAGAGGCTCCATCAGTTCATTGCGCCCTCTGAACTGATAGAATGGTGACAGGAGGAGAGATGTAAAGAGGTGCTGCCATATTGAAAAAAAACAAAAAGGCCAGAGAACAAAATGCTGCTATCACTTATTCACAGCAAAAGTGATTCACAGTGTCAGTGATCCGCACTTTTAACTCTTTTTGTGATAGCATCTCGCTTTTCCATTCCTCACAGCTTGCATCATGGAAGCAGCTTAAGCTGTTTCACTTCATTTCTCATCTTTCTCCCACAACAGTGTGTGAGGGGGCTGTGCTGTGGCTGTAAGCAGGGCAGAGGAATGTGTACTTTCAGGAGACTGGAAAACAAGCTTCGCACTCCCACAGTCACTAGCAACAGGCTGTGTGTGTGCCTGGGACCTGCCTTGCCCAGACCTGCCAGCAGCAATCATCTCGCCGAGCTTTGGAAGCTTGTTTTCCCCACTTCTTTACCTGGCTGGGACTGTCTTCAGGAGGTGGTCCTCTCTTTCCCTGTGGCTGGAAGGAAGGTAGTTTGCAAATTAAGTCACCTGCTCCACATTCACTGCTGTGCGGGAGGTCACCCATGCCCCCGTGGTGGGACGGTGGGAGGGATGGCTGACGCTCCCTGACAGCACCTCCACCTGGGTAGCCTCACCTGGAGTAGAAGTCTCCACCGCGGGGAAGAAGGGCCATGAGGAGAGGAGGACCAGCTGGTGGCAGAATGCAGTTTAGGAGCTGCTGCCAAAGGAGACATCTGTGCTCCTGTGTGCTGGGATCAGCCAGAGCAGGGGCTGCGGGAGGGAAATCGGCCAAACAACAGAAGCAGTGGGTCCCTTATTCCTGACAGCTTGTGCCAGTTCAACAGCCAAGAGAGCAGAGGCAGAGCGGGTGGCTGGAGGATGGGGGGACCACCCCAGCCCTCAGCCAGCAGAAAGCAGTGTTAAAACTACATGTTTTGACCCAGGGAGAGCAAAACTGTATAGGGGCAAGAGGGAGAGAGTGACAGCCCATGCGGCCAGCAGCCCAGGGAGAGTGAGGGCCGCATCCTTTTCCCTCTTCTGTGCAGGCTGATCCAGCTTAAAGAGAAAAATGTTGGGAAACATCTCCCCCCAACACTGTATTTACCATACAAGCTCTTTCTAGCATTAAAGCAAGGCATGTGGATCTGCCTGTAAAACTAAATTAAACCCCCAAGAACTAAATATTTGGCAAGCCTGATGTGGCAGCATCTCTTTACTGTGTAACCTTGTTCCACATTAGAGTCTGGTATTTCCAACTGGTGCTAAAAGCAATGTTTATTGCTTTTTACTGATTATGGCTGATTTGGTTACCCATTTTTACTCATCCAGTGATATAAAGAGCCGAATGACAGGTACAAGTAAAAATAGTTATGTTAGCACTGAGTCGTATCTGAATGAGCAGTGGGTTTTAACACACAAACTGGTTTGGTTTAATTCACAGATTCCCTCAAAGTGTTTCACAACTGTTCAGATTTCAAGAGATGTCTTTTTCAGTGCTAGTGGGTTTTTTTGTTATTTTTCCTCAAGATTTAAAAACTATTTTGGTTTTCTCTGGCAATATCTGTTATTGTCCCATCCTCAGCTACCTTCTGTGATTTATGACTTCATGTCTGCATATTTTGATGTCAATTTTCTCTGGTTCTTTTATTTTCCCAGTAAGAATGAAGATAACTTTCTTGTTTTCCTACCAACATTTATGAATCAAGCCCAAACTCTATTTATAATAGTCCCTCAAAGAATGGAGACTGTCATTTCTTTTGCAGCTGTAGAATCTGCTCTGTTTGTTTAATGGTAGTCATCTATCTTTATTCTTCAGAAGTGTAACTCCTCAAGGGCAAGGCTTTCAAGCATGCAGAGAGAGAGATTTCTTCATTCGAAAACAATTATTTCATAATGCACCAAAATGAGGGACTCGAGTGAGGACTTAATTACCATCTCACCAAAATCCCTGGGTGCTCAGGCCCTTCCAGTGTAGGAGTGCATGATGAAATCGTGTAGCAAATGGAGCTTGAAACAGAGCGGTGTATGGTTCTCCAGAGAAACTCCATCGTAGTGGAAAATGCATTTCCTTTTCTATTTATCTATATCCATATATAACTTCAGCTCAGGCCTGCTGCCATGTTCTAGACCCAAGTGCTGGCTTGTCTTTGTCAACTCTGCTACACTGGTTTCTTTTTCTCACAATACTGACCTTCCCCAGCTGTCAGGCCAAGTATCACATTCAGACCCAAGTCTCCTTGCTTTGCCCCAGATTGGTTCTGTCATTACTGCTGACTTAGCCCAGGGTGAATTTTAAAGTTTAAGCTACAAAGGCACTCAGATTTTGAGAAGAAATCTTGAATTTTGGAGTTACACTCTTAGTCTTTACAGGTTGCTCCAGCTCCTCAGTCTTAGTATCTAGAATAAGTTTTCCACTGGATAGTAATTCGCAGGTTGGTTGTATTTTATCCCTAAACTACTTTACAATGCCCCATAAAACGTTATGTTAACCAAGTTTTTGATTACACCATTTTGTCTATGGTCTAGCCAAAATGGGATTATCCCCAGGCAGACTTCAGCTTATCATTTCACTTTCTGCCTGGTTTAGCATAACACAAATTGCTAGTGATTAAATTTGCATGACTTAAGAAGTTATTGGACTTCAGCTGGAAGTTGCTGTCTCTCAGCTTGAAAGTGATTCGAGCAAGGCCATTTCACTTGATGGAATAACAACTTCCAGCTGTGGGGAAAGAGACTTCTCTCTTGACATCCTGATTTCATTGATACCAGCCAGCCTAGCTGGAAAATCTGATTTCTGCCACTATTTACCTATCTGATCTCCTTGGCAACTGTATTTCCAGGGGACAGTTTATGAAGCCTAAAGCAGCAGAAGCTTTCCCCTGTTGCTACACACCTAACGGGAGCACTGACACTTCCATGCTAGCATTATACAAAATCCAGAGTATTTCACTCATTTTTCAGTGTTAATCGTTACAATCAGTAGCCACTTACTCTATGTTCCTAGCAAGGATGTATCCTAACTGTTGTAAATGTATGTTTCTAGATTTTGTTGTTCACCAGATTTTGCCCTACCAGTCAATTTCAGTGGATACATTCAACTCAAAGAATGACGTGTTCGTAGCCATTGCACAGCCCAGCATGGAGAACTGCATGGTGTTGGAATGGGATCACATTGAAATGAATTTCAGGAGTTATGACAATATCACAGGTATATGGACACTGGGATTCCAGTTGTTGATGAACTACTGGCTTTTCACAAGGGTGAGATTCATAGATGGGACCAGCTGATGGTTTTTGTCCTGAATCTCTGTTGAAATTTGCCGATCAACGTTTATAATGTTGGGACATGAGTGATTTCATGGAGTAGTGCATCTTGTTAACACACGCACATTTAACCACACTGTCACACAAAAACTAGACTTTTTTTGCCTAATCTTGTAAATTGTGCTGAAGCACAAACACTTGCTGTGAATGTCACGCTGTGGCCTAGCTTAGACACTCCCTGCCTGAATCACACTGCGAGTTAAAGTATAGGTCAAAGGAGCCCTCCCTCTTGCCAAAGTGCGTGAATAATTTAAAAATACTCTATTGCATGTAGAAGGAAATAGGTCTGAAGGATGCATATAGGGTGGGCTGGCCCGGAAAGCATGTTTCACAGCTGAAGATTACATAGAACTATTTAAACCATGATTGTTAGCTAAAAAGATGTGCGTAAAGCTTTCATCTATACTTTCCATTAACAAAGATGCTAAATTTAGCATCATGGCCAGATTACTTATCAAACACAAAGCCCACGTGGATGCCAGGTGATTTCCTAATGCTAATAGCCATTCTGTTCCTGATCAATGCTCATGGTGCTGTACAGAGCTCAGTCACACGATGACAACAGGGACGGAGTCTTTAGAGCTGTTATATGCTGCCTCATTTCCCAGCTATGTCAAACTATTGGTTCTGAAGCCTCAGGAGCTAGATTTACCCATGGAGCATGCTTTCCTCCTGTTTGTTGTTATGTGTGATAGATTATTTTCTACCTTACATTTTGGGAAACAAAGAGTATGCTGCGTTCTCATTTGGTGTTGTCTACAAAGGCAGAGAGCACCTACCTCATCAGATCAGCTGTGTGTGTCACTAATGAAAATTTACAAGGTGCTACCCCTCTGTCAGGAAATTTTGGAAATGAAAAATCTTGTATTTTTTTAGGTTTCATTGTGTTTTAGTAGAATAGGGAGAAATATGTACCAGCAGATGTAAATTGAGAAGTCCATGGCCCAAAGAAAACGAGCAGAGCTTTAGAAAAGCTCTGGAAATGAAGTTGAGAATTTGGGTCATTTCCAAAGTCTTCTGGATGTATTTCAGCTTCCTGTGAATGGCAGGATTAGGAGACACTTCTGCTGAGGTGAGTGTTGTAGCTCCACACCCAGCGTATGTGCCCAGACTCTTTTCTCAAGTAACTGTCCTGTGTTCCTGGAAAGCCTGGGCTTGAGCTCTGAGCTCTGACATGTGAGCAAGAGACTTTTTCCAGGGGACACCAGCACGTAAAGAGCCTAAAGTGTGTTTTGTAGAGCTCCGGAGCCAGCTATGTGCTCCACGGGAGTTTCATTACTAACTATGCTTGGCATTTGGATATCTGGACTTAGGCCTTTACAACATGGGCTTATGGAGCTGTGTTAGTTGTCAAGATTGCCTTTACATTCAGCCTATGCAGAGAACAGGTGTCACTGCCCTCTGCAAAAGGAGACATGTACAGATCAGGTGGAATCTTTTCTATAGTGCTTTTTGATTAAGTTAAGTTAGACTAGAAAGAGCCTGGATGGTCAGCTTGAGCATTCAGGTCTATGCTGCAGATGCCTTATGGTACTTGAGATGGATCCCCCCCCGCTCCTACACTGGAAGGGTGGTGAGTCATCCCAGGCCAGCTGTGACACAGCTGTGGGTCAGGGCCAGCAGAGATGCCAGGGTGAGTCTCCTGTAGGGACTGTGACCGAACACGCACAGGGGAACCTGCGCAGTTCTGGTACTACTAAAACCGTCTGCTTCAGGGAGGAATTCATCTCTTCTTCCAACTAAACCTTTTGTAAATAGTCTAGATGTTAGTTTTTTTATGTGGTTCTTGTATAGTGACTTGACACTCTCAAAACAGACTTTAGCCCAATGTGATCTAATCTGGGAGCTGCAGTATTCCTAAATATTTCTAGTTTAATTTAATCTCAAGAATACCTAACATAAACAACAGAGTTAGATTTATCTTTTTCATCCTGCTGTCAGTTGATACTTTCACAAGATGCATCAGTGTTTCTATTTACAGCAGCAAAAAGCTGATTCTGGCCCTCTTGGAGCAACACAAGTAGACTATATTTCATTCTCCTAGTGAAACTGTAATGACAGACATTCCAAGAATAAGAGAATTTCAGATTCCTGCTGAGTCATGAGATAACAACTCTTGTTATTTTAAAATAATAAAATTTGGCTTAAATAATTGTTTCGGATATTAGGGGGCATTTTTTGAACAATCAGAGAAAGAAAAAGTATTCTACATAAAAAAGAATGAACATTTTAGGGTGTATCATACTTGCACACCTTGAAGGGTGTGACATTTCCAACATTTGAAGTCATCTTTCTAGTTACTGGGGAGAAAAAAGCATGAAAAGAAGCTCTGCTGGCATGTAGCAGAAGGCAAAATTATGAGATGGTGCAAATTATTAAAAGGTGGGGTTGATGTGGTAATCTTTCTGTGGTTTAAAGGGCGCTTTGTACTGTCTTAATATATATGATTTTTTTTTTCTTTGGGCAATAGGTCAGTCCATAGTGGGATGTAAAGCCATTCTTGTTGGTGACCAAGTCTTCGTGGTGGTGGCACAGCTCTTTGGTGGCTCACACATTTACAAGTATGACGAAAGCTGGACGAAGTTTGTCAAATTCCAGGATATCGAAGTATCTCGCATTTCCAAGCCAAATGATATAGAGCTTTTTGAGATAGATAGTGAAATGTTTTTTGTCATAGCAGATAGCTCTAAAGCAGGTTTGTCAACAGTGTACAAGTGGAATAACAAAGGATTTTATTCATACCAGTCCCTTCACGAGTGGTTCAGGGACACTGATGCTGAGTTTCTCGATATAGATGGGAAATCATATTTAATCCTCTCTAGTCGTTCCCAGGTTCCCATTATACTCCAGTGGAACAAAGTCTCCAAAAAGTTTGTCCCACACAGTGAAATCCCCAACATGGAAGATGTCTTGGCTGTGAAGAGTTTCAGGATGGAAGAGAACCTGTACATCACACTCACGAGATTCATTGGTGACTCCAGAGTTATGAAATGGAACAGCAAACAGTTTGTGGAGATACAGGCTCTTCCATCCCGAGGAGCCATGACGCTGCAGCCTTTCTCCTTCAAGAACAATTACTACCTAGCCTTGGGAAGTGACTATACCTTCTCCCAGATATACCAGTGGGATGGTGAAAAGAAGATCTTCAGATTATTTAAAGAAATCTATGTGCAAGCACCACGGTCTTTCACAGCTGTGTCAACGGATCGAAGAGATTTTTTCTTTGCCTCTAGTTTTAAAGGAAACACTCAAATATTTGAACATATTGTCATTGACTTGAGTTTATGAAAAGCTGCTGAAGTGAAATTCATGTAGAATGACATTTATACACAAACAAAACAAAACGAGACCTTTCCAAAACCAGGGTGCACCTATGGAGTATGATGACATTTTCTGAACTTTTCAAACTTGCATATTAATCAGGGATTGCATTCACTTGGTTACTGCATGACATGTCTGTTTTATCCTTTTTCAAAGACACTTTGCAATCTGCAGTCATTCAGAGAAGAGTGCAGTGCATTAGGATTAATTTAGACATCAAAGAGAATGATCTAAATTTTACCCAGAAAACTACCTTGAATTGAACATCTCATAAAAAAGTGAAGAGTAAGCCATACAAGACATAGAAATGACTTTGACTCTTACACGAACATGTTAGTGATGATTTTAAGATTAGAGCCAATTCTTCATGGCTGCTGATGAATTGTAAAAGTGAACAGTAATGTTCCAGAATACACTTTAGTTTTGTTTCCTGAGGTCTGTCTTCAAAAATCTCTCTTTGTGGTTTATAGTAAGACTGGGGTATCATTTTAATTCACTGTAAATTAAAAGGAAAGTAAAAATCTATTGCTATTTTTCTTCCATTGATCACTATTTCAGCAACAAATTGTGTGTAACAAATAGCCCAGCCCACAGTTACGGGGTAGCCAGGAAAAGAAGGGTATGTCGCTTCTAGACTGTGAGATCTTAACAAGATAACATGGACAGATAATACCAGAGGTCTGCTTGGTGTCATGAATGAAGCGACTACGAATTCTGGCCACTTTCTGTTTTATTAGATATTTCAGCAATCCACCCCATGTTGCCCTAATTCACACTTTTCCTGATGATCCCAGTAGATTTTGGGATGTTGTGGCAAGTAAATCTGTAGTGATCTCTCATTCTAGAAGGCACAGCTTAAGTTTAGCATGAAACACATGTCCACATTCGGTTTCTCCATGGTGTAGCCTCTCTGTACAAAATGAGATGATTTATTCTCCAGTCTTCTCCCTTCAGCACCAGCTCACAAGCAATAAATTCAGGTTTTGGGCACCACAAGCTGTATTTGAGGAATCCTCCTTCTGGCTGAGGTCTAAATGTGACTTGGGTATCACTGAGTCTTTTCAAACCAAGGCAGCTGGAGCTGTTCCAGGCTAGAGCTAACCCTGGCTCCAAGAAGGGTTTCCTCTTGGTAGCTCCAGGCTTTTGCCAGGCTACCAGGCCACTGAAGGTTAAACAGACCACACTACATTGTTGTTTCGGGTGGCTACAGACAGGCAATTCAGTCATCCGGGGCAGTCCTGGCATGCGGAGCCTCTGTCGGGATAACAGCTAGGGACTTTTCCTGGAAAGGCTTTCCACCAGCCTTACCCAACAAAGCTGTGTATCAGAGGTCTTGTTTGTTCATTTACACAATATGTTTCTTTATGTTTTCATAGTACTTAGCATATTAGGTTGTTTTATCATGTCTTGCTGCTGCCTCAGATAACGAGGAGGCTCTGTGTAAAGCAGGCAGGACAAAGGAAACTGTCCTTTGTTCCTTCATACTCAGGGCTATCTCACCATCTCCGTGCTGAGTGTCATGTTTTTGCCCTGGACATGTGAAACATGGTCTGTTGTCACAAGCTGAGATGTTCGCACAGGCTTTCCAATGTCTGAGATGTGAACAGTGCTGCAGAAGAGGATTATGCACAAGGACTCCTGTGAGGAGCCAAAACCTACCAGTGACCTGGAATATCACAGCCTTCCCCAACTGCTGCCTCGCTGCTATGAAATAAAATTATTACTGTCAGAGACCTAACTAATTTTATTGTGGTTTTAAATGATGTGTTAAATATTTTTTCCTGTAGAAGTGCTCATCTTGGTTTTATTTTTAATCAATCACGTTGGCAATTTAGCCCATTCAGCCACCTGAAGTATTGTGCTCTGCCCTCCAAATCCCGAAGCGGTGTCAGTCATGTTGGTTCAGTCAGACGAGAAGATGCAAATCAACCCTCTGCAGCAGGTTTTAGCAATATCTCTTCTAGGATGAAGCTAACAAATCAGACAAAATGAAGAGATGAATCATATGTCTGCTAGTGAATGCAATTTCTTACCATGTGCCAGTTTACTTTTTAAAGTGTGCATGGTTGGCAAACGATGTTTCTTCAAACTGTGTTGTGGGAAGGCATTCTTTAATTGCTTTTCTATCCAGTGTGCATGTTTAAAGAGAGCCAGATGTTCCGCCAAGGAGGGGCATTTCTCAGAGTGCCAGAACTTTCTGTTGGGGCTCACTGTGAGTACCATCCATTCAGCAAGAGGCATCAGTCAGAGCTAAGAGCTAGTTTAGAGAAATTGGATCTTGTCGTTTTTTACATGAAGGAAAGCAAGCAGATGGGGAAAAGGGCTTATGTATCCAATACCAGGAGATGGTACTCTCTCAAGAGCCAAGGGGATTTTTAGACTTGGCTATCAAGTTGAATTAAATTAAAATGGTCTCTGCAGAGACAGGCTTAATAAAGAGGATAAAGTGATCCGCAGGAGTCTAGCTCATTCGCATGGGACCAGAAGAAGAAAGTGAGGGAAATGAATGCTGTGGGCAGGCTGCTGCTTCTGAGTAGCCGCGTGTGTTGGGCAGCAAGCCCAGCTCAGCAGCACTCCTGGCCGCAGTGGTCTCGGGGTCTGGGGCGGCTGACCTGCCTGTTCTGCTGAGTTAGTGCATGGGAGGTCAAAGTAGCTGAGAGGAAGGGAAGAAAAGCACCACTTGATAAAGGAAAGAGATGATGGTACATTTCTCAGGGCTAAACAGGCAGTGTCTCAGAAAGAGCCTTCTTCTGCTCTTTCTGCTCCCAAGGAGAAGCTATAGGACGCAGCCATAACAGCAGAAATCACCAGGCATCAAAAGTACTTTGTACCTTCCCAAATGCAACAAGTTTTATCTCCACGGCCTACATTCTATAACGGAAATTGTTTTGAGTAATAAATAAACTATATCCATAATTTACTGCAACTGTTAGACCATCAGAACAGTGAGAAAGGATAACAGAACATGCCACCTTGTAATTTTTGATGTATCCTAAAAGACATACAACTATGTAAAGAACAGTAGTTCTTTATAATATAAGCATAGGTTTAATACAATGTGCTAGCTACAGTGGGAGCATTTTAAGGCTGTATAGACATTGCGCTTTTTTTAGTAAAGAGGAGCTGATGCAATCTATGCTACTTACACATGTATGTACTATTTCAATATATGAATAAAATGTAGATAATGAGACTAATAGTGGTGTGTCATGCATGTTAAAATATCCACGCTGTGAAGATCCACACTGCCAGAGGGATGGGCAACGTGGGCAAACGAGTCCTTGTCCATTTATCATCAGTTTTGGCTTTTGAAAACATGGAGGAAGCCCAGCTCTGCTTAGTTGAACTCAGTTTCTGTGCCTGGGGTAGCTTGGACCTCCAAGGTTTTGCTGTTCCCTGGAACATCATCCCTTTCACTCTTTCCTTACACCCCATCTAGTGTTAGCAACTATGTAATGCAGCTGTTACTACAATTTTAGGTTCATATTAAACCTGGTTGTTTCCTTTCTTTCTTACTGCAAAACCAAGAGATCTTCCTTTTCGAAAAAAAATTCGAAATGTAAGATACTTAACCAGGTTTCTTACATGCAGAGTGGGTAGAAACCAAGCCCTAAAATTAATCCCTAGATTTTCAGATCTTCAATATGGGATCTCTTAAGACCTGTTAAATTTTACTGAATCATTGGCATTTACTCTGAAAATGCAAAAATAAATAGAAATCTATCATCAGTTAATACATTTTATTTAAAGGAATCCTTGAGCATTATACACTGATCCTGCTAGTCACTAACACAGGGAATAATTCTTTTTGTTTCCCTTCTTCAGAAACAGCACAATTCCTGTAACTAATTATAGGCTTGTACAATCAGAGACATGTCTGACATACCATAATGGGATGCAATCGTTCTGAGATCATTGCTTTCCTTTTGGGCATTCCACTTTTTTATGAGTCAGCAGCCCTTGTGATGTGGTTCACTGAAACTCCATCATAGCTCAAACATCAGCTTCACATCAGCACCATTTCCCAACCTGCCCTCCCCCAGTTTCTCTGTCCTTGCTCAGTGAACACTTTTTTCCACCCGTTACCAACTTCTTCAAATCTTCCTTGGAAAGTTTCTGTTCCTCCTTGAAAGTCACAGCCAGATACCAAGAGAAAATCATTCCCCACAAGCAATGCAGAGAGGGTCACTCCTCTGCAAATTTCAAGGGGAAGCCAGAGTAGGGTCTTTTTGATAGGTCAAGCTGAAGGCAGATGTGTAAGAAACAGCTGGAGGAGTCCCACTCACCCTCTCTAAGTCCCATTCACTCCTGGTCTACAGACCCAAGCTGCTACCACCACTCCCTCTTGGCAGCAGCGCTCACAGCCAGGAGTCGCTGAGACTTTTTTTCACACCCAAACCCAGAAGAAATGGAGCCAAGCTGCTAATGCTGTTCTTTTATTCCCTGGTATCTGGAAAGCAGGTCCTTGACTCCACTTGTATCCCCATACAGTCCAGCATCCTTTTTGGGAAACTGCAGACTAGGTGATCTAATGGGCTTCAAAACTCACCTTCAAAATCTGACAAAACCAGCTGGCCACATAATGTTAGATCCTGCACAAAATTAAGAGACTGATGCTGGGGAAGCATTTCAAATGATAGCTACAAAAACTTAATCCACCCCGTAGTACCACTTTCCCCATAAGCTGTTGCCATTCTTGCTGCAGAGCTGTGTGGTGATTTGCAGAAGTATTTTGCAAAATCTTGAATGGGAGGAAAGTCGCTGGTGTTATGAAGCACTAGGCAAATGCTGTTATCTTTAGGTCTGAGTGGATGGGTTGGAGCCATCCACATACGTGGTGGGTAGCTGCATACATTGCAAGTTGGACGTGATTCCTCACAAAGCCATGCACAGCAATATCAAAGTGAACCATACATCATGGCTCTGGGTAAGGAAAATGTTGAAGGGAAGCATCTGGAGTTGCACAGTGCCACCCTGGAATGATTCACAGAGGAGTGCGATGCACTTTGACTAGTAGGCAAGTGAGATACATTTTTTACAATCTGTGAGTTGGGTTGAGAGAGATTATATGGTTCTTCCTATAATTGTAGAACAGTTGGGGTTGGAAGGGACCTTTAAAGGTCATCTAGTCCAACCCCCCTGCAATGAGCAGGGACATCTTCACCTAGACCAGGTTGCTCAGAGCTCCACCCAACTTGACCTGAAATGTTTCCAGGGATGGGGCATCTACCATCTCTCTGGGCAACCTGTTCCAGTGTTTTACCACCCTCATAATAAAAAATTTCTTCCTTATATCTGGTCTAAATCTGCCCTCTTGTAGTCTAAAACCATTACCTCTTGTCCTATCACAACAGGACTGTTTTAATCTTTCTTATAATCCCCCTTTAAGTACTGAAAGGCTGCAATAAGGTCTCCCTGGAGCCTTTGCTTCTCCAGGCTAAACACGGCTGACTCTCTCAGCCCTTCCTCATAGGAGAGGTGCTCCAGCCCTCCTCTGGACGTGCTCTAACAGGTCCATGTCCTTCTGATATTAGAGGCCCCAGAGCTGGATGTGGTATTCCAGGTGGGGTCTCACCAGGGTGGAGAAGAGGGCCAGAATCATCTTCCTCGACCTGCTGGCCACGCTTTTTTTTTATGCAGGCCTGGATATGATTGGTTTTCTGGGCTACAAGTGCACATAGCCAGCTTATGGCCATCTTTTTTCCATGAGTACCCCCAAGTCCTTCTCAGCAGGGCTGCTCTCAACCTCTTCATCCCCCAGCCTGTATTGACACTGGGGATTGCCCCAACCCAGGTGCAGGACCTTGCACTTGGCCTTGTTGAACCTCATGATGTTCACAGGGGCCCACTTCTCGAGCTTGTCCAGGTCCCTCTGCATCACATCCCATCCCTCAGGCGTATCGACTGCAACACTCAGCTTGGTGTCATCTGCGAACTTGCTGAGGGTACCAGTCTATGTCATTGATGAAGATGTTAAATAGTACCTGTCCCAATATGGGCCCCTGAGGGACACCACCTGACAGTGATCTCCATCTGGACATTGAGCTGTTGACCGCTACCCTCTGGATACGACCATCCAAACAATTCCTCATCCACCAAACAGTCCACACATCAAATCCATATCTCTCCAGTTTAGAGAGAAGGAGGTTGTGAGAGACTGTGTCAAGGGTCTTACAGAAGTCCAGAGAGATGACATCTGTAGTTCTTGTCCACTGATGGTAGTTGCTCCACCATAGGCAGCTACTAGGTTGGTCTTGGGAAGACTGGATGAAAAATTTCTATAGGCATCACATTATTCCAGTTTTGCCATGTCAGTGAGGTAGCCTAGATGGAATTTGTTGGAAAGCAAGTAAAGCAGGTACCACAAGTTTAATATAAGTAATATTGAAGTAGAGATTAGAAAACCAGACATGGTGAGGCTGTAGACAAATGTTTAGTTACCTTGAGGGAAATGAATCACATTTTCTAAGCACAGAGATAAATCAGGAAATCAGGGAGAACAAAAAATGCTTCTAAATAAAGGAAAGGAATAGGAGTGACAGCATATGAAGTGTGAGTTTACTTAATTGCTATGTAGAGAAAGTATCTAAGTGCCTTTCCAAGGTCACTCAAAGAATGCAATCCACATCATTTTCCTTTCCAGAGTCACCCTAGTTTATGCTTAATTAAACTGTGCAAGCTCTGCACACTCTAGAAAATGCCCTTTTTATTACATTGTAGGCAATTTGCATTTCTGAAGGGCATTTGGGAATCATGACATCACCAGAATGAAGAGCTTCTGGTAGCGTTGCTCCCATTTTTATTCATTTGCAATTGTTGACTTTAATTCCAAAGTTCATTTCTATTTCCTGCTTGGACATTAGCACTGGATTGTACAAGAATGCTCATCTGCCAGCTTCAGCGCCTGTTTCATTTCTTCTGACTCAGCAGCCCCTTGGGGGTGACTCATCCTCCAGCTGCAGGTGCGCCCTGACAATCCATTCTCCATTGTAGTCCTGTGAGTGAAGGGCCAGGGGGTCAAGAAAGTTCTCATGACCCACTGCTGGTGGGGTCAGTGCAGGGTCTGGACTGGCACATGGAAGGAGGGAGCAGCACTGCTCTCTGCATGTTGATTATTTGCTTTCTTCCATTTCTTCCATTACCAGTGTGGTAAATGGTTTTGCCAGAGTTTTACAGAAAGCAAAGTACCAATGAGGCCGGGATGGTGCAGGTTTGCTTGGGATGCTTCTGAAAACAAGCTAAAAATAGAAAGGGGAAAAAGAAGTTAAATCCGCAATTCTGGTTAATAGCACCTGCCTACTCTTCGTTTGTAAATTCTGCAGCCCAGGGATCTCCTTGGATCCCCAGCTTCTCTGGGTTGCTGCTGACAGCATTTTCTGACTCTGTACCACTAGCTCTGGGGAGAAAACTGCAGGCCTATCATTTTGGAGAAAGACTCATCACAACTGTTTGTGTCTCTGTCACCTCAGGATCTGATTATGGTGCTGGGGTTGCACCTTGAAATGGTTATAATTAAGATTTAATGAAGTGAGTACATACAGAGTACTGCAGCTACTCCCCACCCACTTATTGCATCTGCCTCTATCTTAGGAATAACTACAACATGATTTTTACAAATTTTAAAAAGTAAAGCCTCATATTTGGAGTTTGTCCTATAAAATCCCACATGACTGGAACTGTGAGAGCCTGGGCAGCTCTCCTTCCCCATCACAACACAGGCTGGATGAGCTTGGAGCATGCTGCTGGCTGAAAATGGATGCAGGTAGGAGAAAAAACAAACAACCAAACAGTGTTCACTGCTTTTTGGGCTGGAAGATTATAAGGAAATCCTGGGTGTCAATGGTGTGGAGAGGGCTGTGCTCGTGTCCATGTGAATCCCAGTCAATGCTGTACAGCGGTGCAGGTGCAGTGGTCCCAGCAGCCGAGGTGCTTGGGCCGGCTTCCTGAAGCCCTGCGGGAGCTCCACAGCTCCCACAGGATTTATCCCAATGTGCATTAAGGACGTACCTGACCTAAGCCAAGAGAATAAAGTGAAAGATGAGACTAACTGGCACATTAATGCCTTCTTGCAACCCTCGGCTTGAAGCAGCGCATACATGTGTGCAGGTGTACTTCCCAATCCCGCACCACCCTGCTAGTAACAAATAGTGATTTGTTCCTTTACTTTTCTCAGACATGGATCAAGACCGTTCATCTCCTTTCAGTTTTCTTTCTTTGCCCCCAATTTACTTGCCTCTGTCTTTCTAATTGCTGGGAGGTTATTATGTTTGAATCATCAGATGTAAAGAACCATATGCTATTTCCCCTTAAATGACAGCTCAGATATGTATCCTTATTGTTGTAGGGAGATTCATATTGACATCTGTGGGTCAGGTGAGGATAACTGGCCTTTTGATATGGACTACCGGTGGGGGCCAACTGGTGCAAATGGTGACCCTTTGGTGTGGTGGGCAGGGAAGAACAAAGAGGTTCTTGTAGCTGGGGATGAGGCAGCTGGGGACACACTTTTTCTTCCCCATTGAAGGTGTGGGGGAAAATTCTAAACTATCCATGGAAGTAATGAACTAAAACACCTATTTTAAAAAATCATTGACTTCTGCGTCCTGTTCTACTCTGGAATAGTTTTGGTAAATGTGACCAGGACTTTGAACATTGTACTGGTAGCCTCTCTGATGTTGCTTGGTACAGGGGTTGCAGAAATTATTTCTAAAATGCCTGGAGCTCTAGGATAGGCAGAGATTTAGTAACAACGGGTAGGAGGGGGATCTAATTGGCAGCAGGTTGCTTGCTGATGTGCTAACAGCTGTAAGAGTAGGGGGTGAGAATTAACCTTTGAATTTGGGAGCTCATGGAGATGCTGAAAGCTCCAGGCTGCTAGGTAGAGCTGTACATATGTCTTTGTCATCTAAGTGTGGGCACTGGGCCTTTTGGGAAGATTCTGGGAGGGAAGAATCTGCTTGCAATATGCGGACTGTAAAAAGAGATGTGCAAGTCAAGAAAAGCTCTCCGCAGTGAGAAATGCTGCACATTTCCTGCAGTCATCAGTTGAGGCATGCTAGATTCCTTAGGAAAAAATGCAGGAATGTTAACTTTTTTAGCGGTTATTACATTCCTTATTGGTGTTGTCTTTAGTGTTTGCTTCTCTGAGACTTCTTCTCCAGGTTTTCTTTAGTGAGGTGAGTATTAATTGTGTTTTCTACCTTCTTTTCTATTCTGTCCGTGTTGGTCAGGCCTGTGATAGGAAGGATCGGCAAAGACAAGGCACTCAGGTATCGGAAAGGCTGTCAGATCATGACCTGAGCCAAAACAGAAAAAGTCGCAGTCATAGAATAACTGAGGTGGGAAGGGACCTCTGGAGGTCATCTGGCCCAACCACCTGCTCAAGCAGAGTAGCCTGGAGTCAATTGCTCAGGGCCATGTCCAGACGGCTTTTGAGTATCTCCAAGGAGGGAGGCTGCACAAGCTCCCTGAGCAACCTGTGCCAGTGCTCGGTCACCCTCATAGTGAAACAGTTTTTCCTTTTGTTAAGTTTTTTCCTTATGTTCAAGTCCTCCCTATGGAAGTAGAGCAAAGAAATACGCTGCTTATGACCACCTGTATAGAAAATCCAGCCATTCCAAGAATATTTAATTCTCTGTTCCTCTTATCCTCATCAAAATGTGTCTAGATTAAATAATTTCCATGTCATTTGCAGCACCAAAGTGTTCCTAAGTATAGACTTGGCTTAGTGACCTTGTAGTGAATGTCAGCAGTCAGTTAAGTCACTGCTTAGCACTGACACTGAAGCTATTTAGGAAGTAATGAGTTGGCACAGCGTACTAACTTCTGGAATAACTGGGAGCTTGCTAATGTCTGATGTATGTCCCACGCAGTGGTATAATTTAGGGAAGAGAGTGAGTCACTCCTACTACTCCCAATGACATCCCAAGACATTAAGTTTGTCTTCACTAGAAACAACTCAGGCTCATCCATGGGTTTCTCGCCTGCTGTACCTCCCTTTCACTTGTCTACACTGACAGGTAGCTCAGGATCTTCCCTTTCAGATCAAGAAGACCAGCTATCCATGAATACTTGTGAGATTGAGGTAAACATTGTAAATATCATCTAGAGTCATAATGATGATGACAAAATGGTGTTCTGTTCCCTCTGACCTGAAGTAGGTAATGAGTTGTTCCCAGGGTCTCGCCGTGGCTGGGCTAAGGAGAATGCTTATTGCACTCCCTCTTATTTGGAAGAGCTTGAGTGGTAGAAAAGCTTAATTCTCCCCTGTCCTGAGGGGAGACAGAGTCTGGTATCCCAGTCCTGGGGCTCCCCACAGCCTACACTTGGAAATAGGAATAGATACCAACCTTGGAAATTCCTTGGAAATGACGTGGTTGTTGGGCAGAGGCAGCCTCTGAGGGTGTGCGGGTCAAAGGACAGCGTGTTATAAGCAGCGGCTTTGAACACCTCTGAGCAACAGAAGGTGGGGATGGGAGCTCCTCAGGGAGCAGCTCCTCCCGCCCAGAGAGGGCACAGTGTGCGGCAACTGCTCCTGCAGCTTATCCTGTACAAAGCAACTTTCAGCCAGAAGCACCTGGTTTACATGAACAATTCAGCAAGAGAAACTGGGAGGAAGTTTGCTCCGATTCATAAGGATGAGGTTTGGGCCTTCCCTTCCCTTATTTGGTAAAAACTGATGGTTTTTGTCGTGAAGAAACCAAGGCACAGCACAGAGTTACAAACTGGTTTGTGTGGGAGGGCAGAAAGACCGCCTGGATGCTCATGCCAGCCTTCAGCACTCCCTTCTTCCAGCATGAGCAGGTACTTCTTGTACTCTGAGTCGGTACTTGAATGTGCCACCTCAGTGTGCCGGCTGGTGACCCTCCAGTTACGGATGCTGCCTTCATTAGGCATCATCACACCTGCATATTTCCATACTTTTGTTTCATGTTTTCAAATCAAGACCAGTCTTCCAACTGGTTCCTCTATGAAGATACAAATATAATCCTGTGAGGAGTATATAGCTTCAGTCTGAGGCAGCTTCTGGGCAGGACAGACTACTTCTTTCACTGAGTTTGTTCTCTAGTGTCAACAAATCAAATCTGAATTTGCTCAGTTTAAACATATTTTCAGAAAAACTCCATTGTTGGATACATTCTATTACACCAGTGTACAAAAACCAAAGGAAAAATGATAAGGAAAGGTTTCTATCTTTTTTTTTTTACTGTTTCTTCTCTGAAATCTTTCACATGCAGATGTTGATGCTTTGTCAAGTACACGAAAAACAGCTCAGTTTCTGCAGATGCAAGGAAATAGAATATCTAAGGAAATAGCAAAGAGTAGGAACAAATGAGAGATCTTTTTCAATAACATGCAAGGTTACAGAAAACAAGGATATTCATGAACCTTCTAAAACAGAATGCGAAGCAATGAGATTGTATTTACTTTAACAACAGAGCTTTCTTTTGTCTCTTTGTATTTAACCTCAAATTATTTGCATTGCCTCCCATGGCAACAAATTCAATCCTTTGAAAATGTATTTGCCTTTTGCTGGTAATATCTATTACAATAAAACATACAACATTTATTGTCAAGAGCTATACAGGAGATACAGATGGAAATTCAAGAAAGGTGTATTGGCTTTGCATGGCAAGATATTGGTAGCAGGGGGGCTACAGGGGTGGCTTCTGTGAGAAGCTGCCAGAAGCTTCCCCCACATCTGATAGGGCCAGTGCCAGCCGGCTCCAAGATGGACCTACCGCTGGCCAAGGCCAAGCCATCAGCGACGGTGGTAGCACCTCTGCAATCACATATTTAAGAAGAGGGGTGGAAAAACCTGTTGTGGAACAAGAGAAGCCAGAGGAGGAGAGTGAGAATATGGGAGAGAAGCAACTCTGCAGACACCAAAGTCAGTGAAGCAGGATGGGCAGGAGGTGCTCCAGGAATTGGAACAGAGATTCCCCTGCAGCCCGTGGTGCAGCCCATGGTGAGGCCAGCTGTAACCCTGCAGCCCATGGAGGTCCACTGTGGAGCAGAGATCCACCTGCAGCCTGTGGACGACCCATGCTGTGACCCCGTGGTAATCCAGTGCTGGAGCAGGCTCCTGGCAGGACCTGTGTCCCCATGGACAGAGGAGCCCAGGCTGGAGCAGGTTTTCTAGCAGGACTTGTGACCCCATGGGGGACCCAGGCTGGAGCAGTCTGTTCCTGAAGGACTGCAACGCTGGGGAAGGGACCCATGCTGAAGCAGTTCATGAAGAACTGTAGCCCATGGGATGGACCCATGCTGGAGAAGTTTGTGGAGAACTGTCTCCTGTGGAAGGGACCCCATGCTGGAGCAGTGGAAGAGTGTAGGCAGTCCTCCCCCTGAGGAGGAAGGAGCGACAGAGACATGTGATGAACTGACCACAGCCCCCATTCCCTGTCCGTCTTCACTGTTCAGGGGTGGGGGATGTAGAGAAATTCAGAGTGGAGTTGAGCCCCGGAAGAAGGGAGGGGTCGGGGGAGAGGTGTTTTAAGATGTATTTTTTATTTCTCATTACTCTACTTTGATTTTGATTGCTAATACTGTTAAACTAATTGTCTCACGTCGAGTCTGGTTTGCCTGTGATGGTAATTACTGAGTGATCTTCCTGTTCTTACCTCAACCCATGAAACTTTTGTTATATTTTTCTCTCCCCTGTCCAGCTGAGGAGTGGAATGACAGAGCAGCTTTAGGGGGCAGCTCGAGTCCAGCCAGAGTCAACCCACACAGAAGGTAAAAAAAAAGGAGCTATTTTGCCGTGTGTTCAGCACACCAAACAACCTCCTGTGTCTAAACTGTCCCTCTTCAGGTCAGTAGACATTTGAAGTGCTGCCAAGACAACATACTCCTTTTGCATGGACTAGAGATTGCTCCATAGTGACCTCTCTGCCCAGTTAAAGGCTGGACTGGAAAAAGACCATATGTCTCTAGGGATTTCTGCCTCCTCTTGCTTGGCTGCATACTGAGAAAGACTGTGCAGGTAGTGATTACCAGCAGGTTCTTAGATGCCTTTCAAGAAACAGCATGAAAGAATTACTTCAGCTGTTGTGAGTTGTGTTTGGTTTACTTCTTAGTAGATGACTAGGTAGACAAGAGAAACACTATGTTTGATCCATGTGATTGTGGCATCTCTGGGGACCCGGAGGAACAGGCGGGCAGGGAGGTTCGTGCATCCAACAGGGGTGGGTGGCTGAGGCAAAGTGCTGCACCAACACAGCGCTTCTGGGCTGGTAGATCCTCCAGTCTCTGCACTGCACATGGGTTTACTGGGCTGGACACCATTGCACTGTGCACTGCACCGTGCTTCAGTGGCTGTAAATTTGGTGTCCTTGCCAGAAGCTTCAAAAGTACAGAAGGGGTCCTCCTTCTTGCTGCTGACTCCCTTGGTGATGAAACACAGAAGATCGTTTTAAAGATCTTTCCTTGCATAATCCACCTGTCCTCAATTCCTCTGACACCTGAGATTTATGATAAGCAACATAGGGTCATGAGCAGCTCAGGGAGTGGAAAGAGCCCTGTTCCAGAGAGAGAGAGCTGGTTTCTGACCAGGAAGACCGCACACTGAACTGAGCCCTCTCAGCTCCTCTCCTTGGTGCAATCCACGGTCAGAGAGAGGACAGAGCAAAGATGCAGACCTGTACCTCTGCAGTGAGAGATGGTGCTGGCTGGGGAGGGGAGCAGAGCTGGACTTCAGTGAGTGCTCATCTGTTTAAATTCCTAATAAATGGCATCATTACAGTAGGCCAAGCAGTGACTTAGAGCCCTTGAAATGGGAAACAGACCAAAGGAGCACTGCTGCAAATTGCAAGGAGGAAAGAGTGGATAGGGAGGCAGAGTGGTCAAAGAGCTATTATCTGCCTGGGTGGGAAGGGACCTAAACTAACTATCAAAGAGGCAGAAAAGATGTTTTGCTCTTTATTTGTACATGTTTCCTGCTGAGTTCTGAGCTTCTGACTGTGTTCATTTCCCTCAGGCAAGGTATGCCTCTTTGTCAAATGTTCCGGACAACCACAGTGGGTGCATTCAGTCTTCTGGGGTTTCAGGATGCAGGTTTAGCCTATTCTATTACTCCTTAGTTTTTATGGATTTAGTGGAAACCTCTGCAGAGTTCAGGCACCCAATATTTCCACCTAAGACTTGCATATTATCCCATTGTGTGATTGAGGATAGTGAAAATGTGAGGCAATGTTTTCAGGTAGTTTCTCTTCCTGCATTCTTGTGTAGTCTTGTGAGGGCTTTTTTACTCTGAACCTCTATGCTCCCAGAACTGAAAGAAAAATATGCTTAAGAAAACTACAAAACTTAGTAAACATTGGAGATTTTCCATGTGATTTTCCTGACTATCAGTCTAGTCTGTGCTTCCAAAGAACACTCATTTATCTCTTCTTGGCTGTTAAAGCTCCTTTTCTGTCTTGTTCTCTCTTCCTATTGCTCTTTTGCCTTACAGCTGGTGTGGGCAGCCAAGCTGAAACAAAAATGGATGGAAGAGAAAAAGATAGAAGACCTCGACCAGGAATCTCTTGCTGATGGAAAATTGAGGTATCTCTGTGGTAAGAAGGTAAGAAGATGTTTCCATAGGTCTTCCCGTCCTTGTCTTTATTGTCTGTCACAGGTACTACTTGCATGTCAGAGAAGCAGAACTAAAGTGTTAGGCTGAAATCATTCCTGGAACTAAATCCTTCAAACCATCATGAGGTGGGGCTGACTTTGCCCAGTCTCTGCCATCCCCACCACTACTCCCATTCCCATCACCGCTCTGAGCCACATGAACAGTTTTCAGCAAAGTAAACCCCACAGGAGCTTCTTGCCTCCTCTCTGTTAATTTGATTAATAGGCTGGATTGAGCAGCATCTTCTTCTCAAAGAAACCTCATGTCACCAGGAAGGTGCAATGGCTGGTTTCCAAACCACACAGCGTGGAGCACTAGGGCTTAAGAGGCCGCTTACAGAATTGTCCTGATAAGCAGTGATGAAGGAAGCAGAGACACTAAGTCACAAGGAGACCAGGGCTTTGACAGTGACTGCTGATGATGTACAGCACCTGCATTTGCTTTGCAATCAGTTCAGGCTACTCTTCAGATGTTGAGGTGTCTTTTTGGGTTTGTTTTCTTTTAATTTTCTTTCTTTTTTCTTTTTTTTTTTTTTTTTTTTAAGCATATCCAGAGAATTATGCACATTGCTCCAGTTGCTATGTGTGTGCCAGACTGACAAAGTGTTCTCTTTTGAATCCCCGGCGGCCTGCTAAAGCCCCAAAACAAGCAGCAAGGATTAATTCATCCCCAGATAAGATTTTCCTAAATCCTAACAGATAATTTGTTTGAAGTTTAATTTTAGTCTGTTATTACACACACAGGTCTTATCTTCATTCAGAGTTGTTAGCAAAATTAAACAAGCCTCTTCAAACAGGAAAGGGAAGCATAGCAAGAGCCTGAGTAAATGAGTGAATTGCAGGGCTAATGGCACCACTGGTAGGCTTACACAGTGATGGTAAGCTCAGGCCCTCGAAGAACCTCCAATTTGTCACATTCTTGCATGTTTGAGCCATGCGGCAGGGGCACACCTTGCCCTCTGGGATCACATGATGCTCAAGCCACCTGTGCTGTGATCCGTGTCAGGGTACCTAGACCCTGCCCCTCCTTCTAGTTAATAGGATGCCTCAGTCCATGGGTCCCCAACTCTTGCCCATCTACCTGCATTGGAGCAGCTCTGGGTTTGCTTCCTTAGATGGCAGAAGAAGTTATAGCAGCAGTGTACAGTGCAACAAAGATGATAACAAAAAAAAAAATGCCACATCACCTCTTGTGTGGTCCTTTAAAATGTGCACTGCACCACTGTACCACTGGTTGAGGCCTATCTTAGTGGCTTTGTGTGGTGAATCCATGTCTCCATCAGTGACCTGAACTCTTCCTCTCTAGCCAGCAAGACATAGGAGCCTGGGAGGAGGAGGTCACCTCCTCATTGCACCACTCTGTAAATGGGATTTAGGCCCCCAGTCTCCAGGTGCAGAAGAGTGTCTGAACACGTTAACGTTGCAGCGTGCTCCTGATCAGGGTGATATTTAAGGGAACACTTAGGCAGCTACCATTTTTATGCTCTTCGACCTCAGTCAACAATGTTTGGATCAAAGCTCAGTTGACCACATTAGTATTTCATATGTAGTCTTCATAAAATGCAAGGTTCTCCTCAGACAGTGCTCCAGAAGGCTCCCTTCCCCAACTGCAGTTTGTATAAAAATTCCAGATCTAGAAAAGAGAAAAAAAGACTAAGATTACTCGTGACTTCAATCAAGCTGGGAAAAAAGCAATACTGCTGGTCTCTGCCTTTAAATCAGTTTCTTTCTTCTTTAGCACTGCTGGGACCACATGGGCTCCCTCTAGTGAGTACAGGACAAATTCTTCTGCGCTGAAGCTGTGAAGGTTACCTGGAGCTCAGCAATTTTGGCACAAGAAACTGCGGGTGGTAAGGCAGTTAGGACATAGTATCTATAAGATTAGGCCTCAGGACAGGATGCTGAAGACCTACATTACATTTTCTGCCCTGTCGCCAGTCCATATGTCCACAATCAAGTCACTTAGGTCTAAGCTGATGGGTATGTCAGGGGGATGCCAGTGTGCCCCTTGGACATCCAGCCAAACAGCCTGGGGGCTGCCCCCAACCCCTTGCACAGCTTGTGGGTACAGACAGGCACCCCAGAAGAGATTAGAAATTGTGGTGGCCACCCACAAACCACTATGTGGGGATCTCCCCTCTCAAGATTTAAGCATTTAACCCTGGCCTCCCTGCAGTATGCAGATACCTGTTATCAGGAGGTGGAGTGTCACAGCCCAAGCCTGTCCTGGAGCTGGATGGCTGATGAACCCTATGTGCGAGTTTTGGTGGGATGAGCTGGATGAGTGCTACCACTGCTCCAGAGTACTTTGTGGGCACTTGCTTATGTCCTGCAATGAACGCAGGGTTATGCAGCGTAGCTTGCACCTCCATGAACGTGAGGAACTGTACACATCTGGGGACCTGTCAAAGGTAAAATGACTTGCTGAAGAGCTGCACCCTGCATCAGCCCATTACAAACTGCTCATCAGTGTTTGGGGGCTTTTAGGTGGAGCAGAGATCATTCTTATGTTCAGTAGCTTCTCCTCCAGGACTGCTTTTAAAGTAAAGTGGTTGTGATCACTGTAGACATATCAATTGTGCTCTGAGACAAGGTGGCTCAAGTCTAGGGGCTTAAATAGAGGCATCTGGACATCTGGAAATTTTTGAACAGACATAATCGTGAGATAGATATGGAGTTGTTCAGTCCAAATGGAAAGGTGTTTCTGACCACATGCACAAGCATAAATGCAGTTGTGCAGCAAACTTTACCTGCAAAACTTACAGTGTCACGTAGGGCAAAGGGGATTGCAGCCTTAAGTAGAACATAGGTATCCAAGACCAAGGTCCAATGCAAGTGCAGAGTGTGAATTTTGGCATTAGTCTCACTCTACCTCATTTCTTAACCTTAACCTTTGATAGATAATCATATTTCCTGATCTTCTAGATGTATTACAGAGCTGACCACCTAATTTACTGTTTACCTACTGGTATAAAAATCAATACGATGAATACAATTCTTAATTTTTAAATCAAATATTATAAGTCAGGGTCTCTTTTTAACTCAGTTAAACAAAAATTAAGCAAACCAGTCTAGATTAAGGATGCACGGCAATCTTCCTTCCACATAGTCTACCTATATGTTCCCTAATATAAAAACATTTGTAACTATTAACTACCAACTTCAGTGGTTACAGGCCTGCCACATACATTTTAAGGACAAAGTATAAGAGTGAGTGAATAACATTAGTTCTTCATATTTCTCATAAACATGAAAAATCTACTTCTACCATAGAAATGCAGACATGTTAATCTTCGTAAAGGCAGCCTTGAGGCAAGGGAAATCCCGTATCTGAACACAAATGTGATGCATCAACAAAAAACATTGAATTCAGCCATTACCTTCTGATAATGGAGAATTGACTGTATAATTTAATTTAGGACAGCCTGCAAAAGAAACTGTAATAGCCAGAAAACATCTTTATTCTCCCTGCCTTGTAGTATGAATAGTTTCGTGTAGAGTTAGATGGAACAGAGAATAGTTTTTCTTCTAAGTTTAAGTATTGCACAGCAAAGGACAAGAGGGAACAAATACAAGTTGCTGTAAGGGACATTCTGGTTAGATATAAGAAAAAAAATTCTTCTATGGTCAAATGCTGCACCACGTTGCCCAGGGAAGCTGTGGGATCTCCATCCTTGGAGATACTCAGAACTAGACTGCACAGAGCCTCAATACCCTGGCCTGTGACATTTGCCGTGCTTTGAGCAAGGTGTTGGACCAAATGACCTCCAGAGGTCCCTTTAGCCTCAATTATTCTATGATTTTATGATAGATACCAAAGTCCTTTTGATGCATTTATTGACAAGTTTTTTTATCCTACCAAGAGGGGGCAACATATTTTAATCCAGACACATATGCTGGAAGTAGGCGGGGTGAGTTCTAAGGCAGGACAAAACCCACCATACAGGCTTTAAATATTTACATGTAATTTAATGACTTCAGAGAGCAGCCCACCTGCCCCAAGTCTCAGTGATGGATTTTGAAGTTTGCAAGTCTGGCTGTTCCTTAGACTTTGGACCACATGTTCGTAAAATGGCTCACAGACAGAGTTGCACAGGTACAAGTGAAATTGAAAATTATTTATACGGAGTGGCATTTTCAGGCTTTCTATGTGCATTTATCTGGAGGTTGCTGGGTTGTTTTGTTTTTCTGAAAAGAATATACTACCTCCAAATAGACTGGGTAGTATTATGTTCCTCCAAGAGATTGCTAAAATTAGGCAAGTTCTTAAGAAATTATTAACAGCAAGTAACATTTTAAGTTATTTCTTTCATTATATTTTCCACAAATTCATTTAAAGCTTTTTTCTTTTTTCTTTACAAAATGACCTATTTTGATAGCAAAACTGTTTAAAAATGGTATCTATTCAAGTTTCTATGAAGATACAAATATGCTAGTGCATGTATGTTCCTCCTCAGCCTGCACAGCCACGCCAGCCTCTTTGCTGTAAACAGTAACAGCATGTTGTACCTTCACACTGGGAAGAGGAAAAAAGCTTTTTAAACAGCAGCCTGGGTAGGATTGTAAACAACATAACAAGCTGTAGAAAGGCTGAAGTGATGCTCTTTTCTGAACGAAGACCACTAAAGACAGATAAGGAGGGTAAGGTACCTACCTGGGTACCAATCTGGCTGGTGTAGATATATGCTGAGTTTGAATTCTGCTGCCATGGAACTGTGCATCCCCTGTGAGATGCAAAGCATGCCTTCCATAGACTGAAAGCCATTCTGATTTGGACTAAACGTTGTAACCCACTCTCATTAGAAGTAGGTTAGGTGATTCCAGGTAGTTTAGATCTCCAAATCCAAGGTTCAAGTGACCAAGGAAAAATCTCCCTTCTTTTCATCACCTTGCTGTCATATCACCTCTAAACAGTTCGGAAGGTTGAGCTAGTGGAAACTCAGTGTTTAGAGAGGAGACAAAAAAACCCCAATGCTGTGATTCTGATGAGCAGATGACAAGGCAGGCGGTAAATCCCATGTATCTGGATTCCCAATAGTGTTGATATGAAAAGTGTTTTCTCTTTATTATGATGGCTTTTTATAACCTTGAAACTTTTTTTTTTTTCTTTCTTTTTTCTTCTTTTCCTTCTGTACTAGTCTAAATTTTGGTATTTTTTCAGTGTTTGGACATTCACACACATCCAGGAATCGAACTATGGGGATTCTTCTCTCTCATAGTTCAATTTTACACATTGTTTACGGTCATCACTAAGCAGAGGTGCTGTTAGTTTTTGTGGGAAACAATGCTAACTCTCATGATGGTAACACTGAACAGTCAACTATGTTTTCTGAAAGCACACTTCAGTAAGTCTCTGTGCCAGTAGAGCTCTGGGATCAAGCAAACCTTACGTGCTCTCCAGATAAATTGTACTTGCACAGCTTTCAGTTTTATATGGTGATGGTCAAAATCCAAAAGAAAAACTGTGCTTCAAACACCTCAGACATTTTGGGAGCTAAGTGTGAAACTCTCACCCTAATATGGGGTCACCTTTAACAACTTTATTTACGGAAGCAAAATTCTCTCTGATTGAGACCATGGCCCTGAAATCTATAATGGGATCTGATTTGTGTGCTTTGATTTCATCTGGGATTTTAAGACTGTTGGTTCTTATTTCTTCATGTGCTATTAATTTGTGCTCCCTGACAGAATAAGCACAAGATTCATTTACATGAATAACCCCTGAGGGCTGAAATGCCCCAATACTGTAACAGATTACCTCATTTCTATTTATTTTTTGTGGCAGTGTTTTTTTCCCCACTGGTTACTAACTGCTTTTGTCCTAACATTATACCAGTGTAAAACTTGGGAGCTATTTAAATCCCTCCCTTAACAAAAAAGAAAAATGGTAGCTGCAGTGGCATGCATGAACCCACCAGGCAATGCAAGGCGGGGAGTTCACTCCCACGTCACCTCCTGCCGGCGTGGTACACGTGGTCCAGGTCACAGATGCAGCTACACAGCCCTGCTGGCAACGAGATGGCTGTGGGGAAACGTGTCTGGTGTAGCTGCCATGGGACAGCTCTTTGCTTCTTATGTAGATAGGCCATAGGGTAAATGCAATCCTGTGGACTGCTCTAATCCATGAAGGTTTCCCTCCTTTTACTATAAATCACTTTTTCCAGTATAATTTGCTAATATGCTTAGTTATTGTAAAATTCAGTAAAAGTACGTTATATGTCAAATGGATGCTTGAGCAGAAAACATTTTACAGAACTGCCTATACTACTGCTGCTCACCTGAAGCCCAAAATTAATGAGTCAGACCCCTGAAAAGTTACAAAATCCTGCCATTTTTTGCTTGCGCACAGGATCACATAACACCACTGTTTTTTTGTGTAGTTTGCACAGTGTGCAGCTTGCTCTTCTGTGCCAGGAACCCTCTGCCTGGGCTGGGAGCTGAGCAGTTTGCTCTTCATCGCTCTCCTGAGAATCTGCCCCTCCTCAGTTTTCCTGTACTGCTCTCTCCTGCTGCCTGGGGAGGTGTTCGGTGCCTGCACCCAGACTTGCTTGCTGGCAGGTAATGGCCTAGTGCTTTGACTCTGCAGCCGGAACACACTTTCAGCCCAGCTTGGTGTTGTCCAAGTTGCCCCTGTGCCCTTTGTAAGTTGTTCAGTGCTGATTCCTCTACCTGTCAGCCTCAGCTCGGCTGCCTTGCAGACTTTGACAGGACTACAGTGACAATCCACCCTCGCCAGCCCTCTCCCTCTGTTCTGTGCCTGTCCTTCATCCCTTGTGCTGCTTGGCAAGAGACGCTCCCCACTGAGCCGTTCTTTCTGCATCTGCACACCATCACCACTAACTGACCTGCTGTGGAGTAATTACTGAGGGAGCAAATTATTGAAACTAATTATCGAGGATACACTTATTGAGAATAAAGTTATATCCGCATCTTCAGCATAGAAGGCAGCTGTGTGACAGGTAAGAAATCTCTTCTGCATGGTTCTGCCCCCCAGCCTGGCCTGCATTCTTGGATGTTAGTGCATGGGGAAGCCCAGTGTGCTGGCACTAAGAAATATGGGGGAGTGGAGCGGTGTGGAGGTACCGCAGCCAGGCCCTGTGTATAAGGCAGGCACAGGAACCAGATGGTATGGCTGCTGTCAATTAAAAAAAAAGATGAACGTTCAATTCCATCCAGAATGCTAGTTTTGAGCCAACAGATGTGTTGAAATTTGCTCTGTGGATGAACTTTGCTCATTATAATCTTATTATAATACCAAAACACACCTCCATCTCAAAAGATATACGTCTCCCTCACACCCCTATCTCCCTTTGAGCAAGTGCAGTCTCTTTACCTTAAAAATCAAAGCAAGAGTCTTTACACCAATCAATAACAAAGAAATGTATGACTAGTGTCACTCAAGCTCTACCTAAACTTAGAAAATAATATAAAAATCCTAACAGTAGGGAAACGTTAGGGAAGGTACCGTCACTGAGAAGCCAAGGAAACACCATGATAATTTCTGCGATCAGTCAATGGGCTGAACCTATCTTCTCCACCCAAAAGGATACTTTTGGGTAAGATTTGTGCACTTGGTTATTCCAAGTGTTTCCCCCAGGACACTTAGACTTCAAGCTTGTATTTGTAATCATGTTAGTAGCACTATATGGTCATCTTAGAATTTATATATACATGGTACCAATACCTATTTTTGCAAGACTGTGTATTTTATCAATGTCAGTCTAAAACTTGTACCTGTTGCTTTCATAAACCTCATTATTTGTGAATCTAGTCATGAGAATTTCTCATTGGATGTGCTCATACTTACAGTATGTATGTTATACTATTTGTGAATCTGTGCAAGCACATAAGTTCAATGGTCATGACCCAGCCCTGCACTATTGGTGTATCTGTAGTCAAGTGAATTCAACATTATACTGGACTGGCTGTTGAGCACAATCAGACTTTCAGTGCCAGCCTGAGGTCATCTGGTGTGATTGGGCATCGCTCAGGGGTTTAGCTCAGCTGGCCCCAGCCCTCAGTGCAAGCACTGAGGACAAGCTGGAACACAAGGGAGCTTAACTTCTGCTAAATTAACCCTCTTAACACAACACCTGCTCTGTGCTCTCACACTTGTCACGCTTTGCACCATGTGCCCAGACACACCTCTTGCCACTGTGAACAAAGCAAGAATATAACACACCACCAGTATGTACATCCTCTTGTATGACAGCAAGAACCATTCTCTGGCTTTTGGCCAAGTAATAGCCTTATTTATTTTTTTTTCTCCATTTTCATTTTTTTTGGTTGTTGAGATGGAAACAGTATTGTCTTCATATGTTAAACTGTTGGATATTCAGCTGGATATTCAATGCATTTGGCTTAGCTCAAGCCTATAACTTTAAATTCCCTAGCTTAATCTGGTAGGTATTCGTCTTGTTTGGTCGATTCTTGTGCTTTCCATCATTAGCTGGCATTTTTCAAAGTCCTGCCTCAGATACCTGTCTGACCCTTGCAGGGAATGGGGTGAACTCTCTGTGAGAGCCGTGGATTGATTTGCTGGACCCAGGTCTCGTGTACAGCTTGGAGTTCTCTTGGGAAAAGCGGTGGTCCAAGAGCACACCGGCAGATCCGTGCCTGTCACACACAGTCTCTGCCTACACCCTGGGGTGAGTGTGCTGCTAGTAGTTACTCTCGTGGCCTGATTTTACCCTTGGCTGACATTACTGGAGGCTCGGGTAGGATGTGCTCTAGTGCCTTGCAAGTGCTTCATTTATAATAATCAGCAATGGCTTCTGATCAAACTGCAAATGGACCTCAAGCCCAAAAGTAACTGTCAGAGTTACAGCAAAGACAGCAGTCCTAACTCTGGCCTCATTTGAGACCGAGAAGGGGGCCATGGATGGTCCAGTGACAGATCTGGGTATTCAGGAGAGGAAAGCCTCTCTGACCTGGACTTTTGTAATGGTGAACTAGGCCTTCAGTCAGGCCCTAGGGTGGAGAGCGTGGAAAGCTGCTCAAAGACAAGGGCACAAAATGAAGTCAGAGAGAAAAACAGCCCATCCAGAGCCAAAGGGCATAAAGAGATAAAAAATAAAATATGAAAAGGAAGAAAAAGAGCCAATGCAACAAAAATAGGGAAATTTAGAGTAGATTTATTGTAAAGAGGGGGCAAAAGCCGAAGCTGAAAGAGAGAAATTACTCAGTAGGCTAATAAAAGGCAGGTAGATGCACATTCTCAGGTTCTAATTTTCTATTCAGTTAAACTTTTGTGCTTTTATTTAGAGTTAAGAGAAAGAAGATGGACTTGTTGGCACATAACAAGTTACTATTTTAGGTCACAGTGACTATCTCTGAACTTGCAGCCCAAGGGACAGTATTTGTTGTGTTATTTGTGGACAACCTCTACAGCACGCAATTCTGATGTAGCCATGCCATAGCATGCATAAACTTCTTTAACTCCTGTCTCAAAAGGAAGGATTGAAACCTTGGCCTTTCCAATGTCAATGAAAAAACTCTATTTCGCTTCAGTGTGTATTCAGGATTTCACCTCAAACATGGAGTTTGTTCAATACTAAGAGCTCTGTGAACTTCAGGTCATAAGCAAAGCCAAATCTTGGGAGTTCAGGTGTTTTTTCCATGGAAGCTAATATAAATTGGCAGGAGTTTCTCCAGTTCCTCATAAGTGGAGATTCTGTCCCAGGGTTAGTATAAAATAAGCTGCAGTTCTTCTTACTTTGAAGATTAATTGCTCTGTGTGGTGTAGCAGGGGCAGGTTTGACAAAGGTGATTAGAAAACAAGCATTTGCACACAGAACTTTCAATGAGGACGTTATCTCTTCTAATCCATGAATTCTGCCTTTTTTCCTGGCTTGGAGCGTGCGGCGCTTTACAGGCAAATACAAAGGCAAAACAGCCATGCGCTCTGAATAACTTGCATTCAAATTAGATTGACAACAAATGAAAGCTGAATAATGTTATATTTGGAAGTCGTTGATGGAAATCATCCCCAGCTCGTATCTTGAGAGGATAGTAGGATGAGTGGTTATCTATGCCTCTGCTGCTGTGCTGCTTCTTTCACAGTCATTTTCTTTTCTCATCTTGCCCAGCACTCTTCAAAAATAGCCTCTTTAAGATATGAAATTTATCTTTATTCTTTAAAAAAATATCCTCCTAACTTTCTGGATGGACTCTTATAACGCTCCGATTATGTTTTAGAGTTGGTGTACTCAAATCCTCACTGATTTCCAGGATGGGTCTTAAATCACACATTATATACCCTTATCCCCCAATACTCTGCTTTGGATTTACAGTTTCAGTTAAAGTTACATCTGTGAAGGAAGATGACATTGTGCTGCTCTCTGTCCTTTTAAAATACCAAATCGATTTGAGGGCTTAACTTACTGTTATAGTTTATCCTGAACCTTCTGAGTCAGTTCATTGAATTTTAGCTGTAGCCATATAAAATTCTATACAGTGAAATTGTTTGGCCATACTAAGAATGGCTATGCCTTGATCCATCAATGCCACTAACTGCCAGCAATAAAGAAATTCTCCTTTATTCTTCATTTATTTCAGTGAATTTGTAAAACTACTATTGAATACCAAGAGTATTTTTTACTGCGTTTTAATTTTTTCCTTATTCTTTTAAGGAGCACATCAATGATATTTACCTGAAATGCACTTCACTGTTGAGCGGCTTCAGTAGCTGTCAAATAGAGACACTGGGAAGACCCAACAAAATGCAGACTTGTAAGACTGACTGTAGTAGTGAGCAAGATAATGGAAACATTTATAAGGAGAAGATTACAATTCAGTTAGAGATGTGATTTAGTAAAGGGAATGCTGCATGGTTCTGTTCAAAGAAGATCATGTATGACAAATGTATTAGGGTCATTTCAATGCATTGCTGAATTGATAAAGATGAAATCGTTGACATAATTCATCCAGATTCCAGGAAAGTATTTGTTACAGACTGTACAGGAGAACGATTTACAGGGTCAGAAAGCTGAGCATAGGGGACAACTCTTGAAATGGAGTACAAATCGGTTTAGGCACAAGAAACAGATGGTGTCAGTAAAATGAAACAATTGAGGGTGTGATGAGGTATGGATATGCCTGAACGTGAGCACTGAATACCACATGATTCAGGTCCCAAATCATTTGTTGCGCTATGGATGTGGACATGGGCAGGTCTTCACTGCTTTGGAATGAGAAGATTTGCAAACCTCTCTGGGGTGATTGATTGAAAACAACCATGAAAATGCAAATCATCGTGAAGAAACCCATGCAGTAAATGCACTTCTAAAGTCCTCTATGGACAGCAGAAAAATGCCGAAAATTCACAGGTGATTAACCACTCCTACCTGCTTTTTAACACCATCTGTGCACCTTGTTAAATACCAAATTGAAATAGATACATTTTCCTGGTGTGTCAGAATCTGCCCAGCCACTAAAGATGAGAAAAATGACATTGTGCTGTTAGAGGAACCTGTGAACAGTGTAGAATTGGAGGGCTGGAGAGTGCAGGGTACACTCTCCATCAGCAAAATGTCCAAGAGGACAACCTCCAAGAGATTTTTACTTCTTTTTCTTATTGTGTGGATTTTTTTTTCTCTTTATTTTAGAAACAGACTGAGAACAGTCTAGGACTGAGAACAACTATGACTGAGCACAACGAGCTCACGGGAGGGTCCTAAAAATTAGCAACGTTCCACCAAAGTCTCCTTCTTTGTCTATGTAAATTGGCTGCCACCCTACTCAAACACAGAAACAACAAGGGTCCACATTACTCAGTACACTCCATTAGATGACAGTGTCATTGCTTATTTTATTGCAGAAAGGACAGATGTCTTAAAGTCTGGATGGGAATTAGGCTCCTCATTACATTTAAAGTTCCACCACGGGTGTCTCTGCATCTTCTAGCCCTAAAGTTGCTTAAACAGTATGATCCTTTTGGACTCCACCGTCAGTGGTGAACACATTGTTATTTTTTTTTTCATTCCAGCCTTTAAATGTACCTATTTCTGTAACACAAAGATGCTTCTTACTCAGCAAGTATGTTGATATAGAATCCCAGAAGCATTTAGGTTGGAAAAGACCTTTAGATCATCGAGTACAACCATAAACCTAACACTGCCAAGTCCACCACTAAACCAGGTCCCTACGTGCCACCTCCACACGTCTTTTAAACACCTCCAGGGATGGTGGCTCCACCACTTCCTTGGGCAGACTGTTCCAGTGCTTGCCAACCCTTTTGGTGAAGATACAAAACTTTAAGTCCATGATGGAGAAAACCCTTCATGGAGAAAATATTTCTGGCAAAACCAGAAAGAGCAGAGGTCTAAATGTTTTTGGCTTCTTATCTCTGCATACGGCTAACCACACCACATTGCTAGTACACACTCTCAAAACTCCCCCTCATGCTCTGTTGGAGGTTTTAGGAATGTGACTTGCAAAAGAGGGCAGACGTAGAACAGGTGGCTAAAGAAAGTACCATAGATATGCTTGGCATACACAAATTAATTGAAATCCATTTTCATTCATTTCAGTACACTTGGTTTAAAATTGTGATTCAGAAGCTGTTTCATAATTTTCATTTGTTCTTACAAACTGCCTCTGGGGGACAAGGCAAGGGCCAGGGAGAGCACCCACTTCAGCCTGTGGTTTCTGCCCACTGCTGAATACAACTCAGAGCCCTCAGCCCTTATCTTATCTAGTTCTATGGGGTTCTGCTTGCTACTGGTTTGTATGGTGCCTCCACCATTTGTCAGAGTGAATAAATAAACATACCATCCACATATGACCTCTCACTAGGACCAGGAGATTATATTTTAAATTGATTCATTGACCAACAAGCATGAAGATAAAAACCATTTTGTAGTGAAAGAGATTATTTTGAAAAAAAACAGAAACCAATAATAAAAAGGAAAAGGTATAAAATTCAGAGGCAAAACAAGCAGCAATGAGTAAATTAAAGGTATAGCTCTACTTTCACTCAAATAATAATTTCATAGGATCATAATCTCATCAGTAAAATTGCCACCAATACAATAAAGCAGCAGGGGCAAAGAAAAGAGACTGTCACTCTAGAACCTCATCTATTCCAACGGCTCCTGTGATAGAGGAATTGCGGGGTTTTATTTCTTTCCATCTGATTCAAAACTGGAGGATAAAAACAGATCTCTTAATTTCTTCTGTTAAAGCTGTTGCACTTTCATAACTAAATATGAGAAGAGAGGGAGGCTATATCCCACTAGCTATGGCTTTACCTGGGATGTAGAAATCCAAGCTTCAGCTCCTTGATCCAATTAACATTTAACTGCTTTTACCAACTGTGAAGCTTCCCGGAAGATAAAAGAATGTTCACCAAACTTCACTTAGAAGAGATGGAGGCTGAAGCCCCAAAGGTCTGCACAACTTGAATGTAAAAGATGCAGACTTCAGCTCAGTGTCACTGGGTGCCACTGCCCATTCTAAGGCATGCAGTCAGGGTGTGATGAGAAATTACCTCACGAATCCAGAAAAACTGGATACCAAAACTGATACTTTTTGTTTTTTCCAGATAGATATTTTCAAATGGAAACTTATTTTTCTGTAATGTTCTCAACAAGTTCTGTTTCAATTTAATTTTTGTGCTCTGTCTCAGTGAGCTTCCCTTCTTTATGTCTTCTGAATTGACTAAGAAGCACAGGATCAGGCTGGTTGTCTTCCAGATTCTCTACCTTGTCCTTTGCTTACAGTCTGTTGAGTATTGATCACATATGCAAAGTTCTGGTCTTGGTGCTGGAGGCTGGTGTGGTCACAGCAAAAAATGTCTCCGCAATGGTCAGACAATTTTCAGGGATTTGATACACCCCACCAGTTGAAAAATGAACTTACAAGTCTGAAAAGCCACTCATATGTCAGATTTGATGACAGTACTAGGTCACTCTTCAATTTCATAGTAACAGAGAGTAGTCTGAATTCCCCACCTGTATTTCTTAGTAAAATGAACTATTTCTTATCTATTTCTAACACACTCAGAGGAACATAAAATGCAGAACACGTTTCCTTAGTACCCGTCAGTTGTGCCTGTCTGAGTCACTTGACAAAATATTTTCTCTGATCTTATATTGCATTTTTAGCTACATCAATAGCAGATACTTTAAAGGAAATAATAATAATGCAGAAGGAGGGCAGTGAGAGACTTTCCAGTCTCTCCTGAGAGACTGTCTTGACAGGTGGAGTTTGATGCCTCTAGGAAAACAGAATTCATTTACACTAACTCTATATTCAATTGTAATGACAAAGCCTTGAAACAGGCTCTGAGATTTTATACTTTTTTTCTTTACTGCTGTGTTCTATATCCTACCGAGTCTTCCTTATTCTTAGGGTGAGGGAAAGAAGAGCCATGAATTCTGCTGGTGAACATAAAATAACTTATTTGTAACCCATACAAAGTTATCTACTATCGCTGGCAGAGACAAGAGTGCTGAACTTTTCCAATACAGCATAGATCAAAACAATTAATTTTACAGATGCTCTTAAAGAACTTCGAGCTCTTGTGGTAGAATAGGATTTGAACTCCTTCCCAGCATCTTCCAGAGCCTCGTCCACAGCCTGGTGGTCCTGGGGGACTTCACTAAGTCCGAGCTTGGTGTCAAGCTCAGTACATCCACACAAGAGTGTATCTGAACCGAGCGTTTCTATATAATGGGTGTTTACTAGCAATATCTAAGGGTCAGTGACCTGCTTAAACACCTCTGCCCACCATCCTGCCCATTTTCTGAGCCATAGCTAGCTAGCAAGCACCCAACAAACTGTTCTTCAAGGAAACGTCCCATATTACCTGAGGCTCCAAACTTCTCTAGACAGAAACGTGCCTAAGCGCTAGGTGCTGCAACATCACAGGGCCTTGGAGAAACCAGCCTTTAAACCAAAATTATTCCTAAAAAACTCATACAACAGAACACTATTGAATTTGCCTTCTCAGTCACTTAGAAAAAGATAAAGAAAGGAAAAAGGAAAAAGACTGTCTCAAGTTTTAATGTTACATGCAGCATATAATACATGAAGGAACACAATACATTGTAGGTGCAAAACTGTTGAAGAGGAAAAAAGAAACACCATCCCTTTAAAGATCTTCGGTGTTTGCCTAAGATGTGTCCTTCACAGACCTGACTGGGCACAAAAGGATTCAACGTAAATTAATAACTGCTAAACTGCTTCTGATCTGCAGATCATATTGTCCTGCTGACAGATCATGCATGTGAAGTAGAAGAGCTGATACAGGACAGTGAAACCAGCAATGAACCTGAGAAAATTGAGAAGGCGCAGCTGGAATATAAATGGACCCAAAGCAGCCTCTGACAAGGAAAGGCAAAAGCAAAGAAAGGAAAACAAGCAGGGGAACAGAAAAATGCTGAAAGTAATAGTAACCCCCACAAACATAGGATGCTTCCTCCAGAATGTGTGCATGAGGGTTTGAACATGTATTTATCTGTCATCAGATTAGCAAGAACATGAGCCAGAATAATGCTGATACAAATTACAAAGGTACCAAAGTGCATGTTTTATCTATGACAGGTTATATCCTCATTCAGAGGTATTTAAATCCTGATTAAATGGGACCCTGAAACATCTGTGGAGAGTCAAATTGAATCATCCTTCAGGGGGACAAGCACTACATGTTTTCATTACATTTCAATTATGTAGCCTGTCCAGATCTTAAGGATTTACACTGTTTTTTTAATCATATATTTCTTTAGAGCTGGACAGAGATGTAATGATGATGCTAGTGCAGTAGACAAATGTTGACAAAAATAAACAGCAAAATTTGAAGCAATCCATTCATTAGACTACCTATGGATGAAAAAATGTGTTGTTTTCTTTTTTAATGACTGACAAAGACACTGATTCCTGAAAGCTGTGTTTTAGAACTGTTGATTAAATCTCCTACAAGTGAAAACTGTCGGATAAATCTCCTACATGTGTTTACCTGAGTAGTGCATCAAAGAGCCACAGTAGCTCGGATCTGATTCTGAATGTGAAAAAAAAAAAGAAAAAGAAAGTGTTTTTAGAAAGCCTGGAGCCTTTGTAATGAAATGTGGAAAATGCTTAGAGAAGTGGAGGGTAATCTGGTGAAAAGCCAGATGAACTCAAGATACTGAGGGAAAGATTGATCACGAAGCAGAATTGCAGAGAAGGGAGATGAAACACTAGAAGCAGATAAGTTTATCTAGTGAATGTATAGAGGAAGAAAGCAAAGAAGATAACAGATCTAGAGACAAAGACAATGAGATGGTAGCTGAAGAGGAAGGCTGAGAGATGATTTTTTTCCTCAGAGGTTCAACGACAATACTGTATTCTTCTGATGCTGGCAAGGTGATGGTGCAAAAGTAGTTACTGCAGCAGGTAGGAGAAGAATCACAATGCCTTGTTAGTTTTGCAATTAGACCAGCAGATTGATACTCCTGAGACCTGCAATTTCCCTTCTCGGTTATGTTTGAAACCTTGGTTTCCTTGGGCAAGGCAATTACCCCTCTCTGGTAAATAAGGCAGAAAGGATGAGAAAAGCTGAAGAAGCTGCCAAAAGGCCTGATAGCAGGCACTAAAAGTGATTACTTACAAATACATATTGGGGTTCTTTTGTTTCCTTTCTGATCCCATCAAGAGCACTCAAGGCACATTTCAGCTTATTTTTTATTTATTCCCTTGAATCTTCTTACTTCAGAAGAAACTGGTTATTCTCACCCAAGAGCCTGGGCTCTTTGAAAAGCACCAGCTCTCATCAGACTTTTGATAAAATCATAAGAGCCAGAAACATTGAAAGTTCCTTTTGTATTAATAACCTCTCTTTCATTAATACTTACTTTTCATTTGAATAATTATCATAAATAAAAATTAAAACCTTATGTTTGTGGGGAGTGTGAGCAGCCTTGGGATTAAAATGAGTGACATCCCTCAAAAATGAAGGCTGTTAGAGGGTTATTTTTCTTACAAGCGGAGCTGTTTCTGCAAGAGCATTCTGAGTCTGGCGTACTACCAGACCAAGAAAACACAGGAGATAAATTCTGCAAATGAGAAGCAGAACTGGGAAAAAGATTGTTTGATTCATCTACAACAAAAATTGTGTAGCTTTAACTATTAATACTATGAAAATGATGGAGTTTCTAATACCATTAATGATTCTTTTAAGCAGTGGGTTTAAATTATAGTTCTTCTTCATTTAATTTTCATTATTTGCTATTTGCCTGTGCAAACAAGACACGGTTTTCAGCAATGGTTTGCTGAGAAGCTTGGGAAGACATGCAGGACTGTGATATATCACACCCATGACAATGTAAACCACAGAAAAATATGAACAAAGGCAAGACAAATGTACCCTCTAGAGCACTAAAGTTACAGAATGCCTGGAGATGAAGAACAGCTAATTTACGGTAAAATGGGCCATAATTTGGAGAAAATGGCTAAGTTTGATTTATAATTTGCAGGTAAAATGTATGAACTCTGTGTCTATCAAACTAGAGCTCCATACTAAAGCTAACTGCTCTCCTGGACTGTTTTTATTTTTTAATATATATATATATATATGGAGATAACCACAAGCATTTATTAAACTTGATAACTTTACATTCAAAGAGAGCTCCTGCTCTTTTTAGATGTGGCCTATATTTCTTCCCACATAAGACATCAATTAAGCACCCGAAACAGAAATGTTGTCAGTGGCAAGACCGAGGCATCACCTGCCATTTTAGAGAACACGACACTGTGCTTAGATGCCAAACCACAAACAAATCTTAACAGTAGGGAAATTGTGTTAAGGAATGAGGCACACATATTTTGTTGTGTTGTCTTGAACTGTTTGTTGTGTTATTTAAAACAAAGTGTAATTGTTGGTTAAAGTGCTCGAATACTCCATGTAATTACACTTGGACTCTGTTGGGTGCAGCTGAGCCACAGAGGTATCTGGAAGGGTGTGAAGTGTGCTTGGGTTTCAACGCTGATGGAGGGGTCAGCACTAGCAGGGAGAAGAAGAAGCCAGACCAAGTCCTGGGTCGTTATATTATTTACACCTCTGTGAACTGAGTGACAATAGAGATCTGTGCCCGAAGTGGGCAGTGTAATAGTATCATGTCTTGAGAAGATGGTTTTCTACCTCTTTGTCCTCCTGCTCTGTCTTAATTTACACACACAGTGTGTGTACCTGATTCGCAGAGGGTGGGTTACATACAAATAATACCTATGGTTGATGAAAAATTGGACATGAGCCAGCAAAGTGCGCTTGCAGCCCAGAAAGCCAACCAAATCCTGGGCAGCATCAAAAGGAGCGCGGCCAGCAGGCTGAGGGAGGTGATTCTGCCCCTCTGCTCTGGTGAGACCCCACCTGGAGTCCTGTGTCCAGCTCTGGAGTCCTCAGAGAGACGTGGACCTGTTGGAGATGGGCCAGAGGAGGCCGGAAAAATGATCAGAGGGCTGGAACAGCTCTGCTGGGTGTACAGGCTGAGCGAGTTTGGGTTGTTCAGCCTGAAGAAGACAAGGCTCTGGGGAGAACTTATTGCAGCCTTTCAGTACTTAAAGGGGGGTTATAAGAAAGATCACAGAATCACAGAATCACAGAATGTTAGGGATAGGAAGGGACCTCAAAAGATCATCTAGTCCAATCCCCCTGCAGGAGCAGGAACACACAGATGAGGTTACACAGGAATGTATCCAGGTGGGTTTTTAATGTCTCCAGAGTAGGAGACTCCACAACCCCCCTGGGCAGCCTGTTCCAGTGCTCTGTTACCCTCACCGAGAAGTTTCTTCTCAAATTTAAGTGGAACCTCTTGTGTTCCAGTTTGAACCCATTACCCCTTGTCCTGCCATTGGTTGTCACCGAGAAGAGCCTGGCTCCATCCTCGAGACACTCACACTTTATATATTTGTAAACATTAATGAGGTCACTCCTCAGTCTCCTCTTCTCCAAGCTAAAGAGACCCAGCTCCCTCAGCCTTTCCTCATAAGGGAGATGCTCCACTCCCTTAATCATCTTTGTGGCTCTGTGCTGGACTCTCTCCAGCAGTTCCCTGTCCTTCCTGAACTGAGGGGCCCAGAACTGGACACAACATTCCAGATGTGGTCTCACCAGGGCAGAGTAGAGGGGAAGGAGAACCTCTCTCGATCTACTAACCACCCCCCTTCTAATACACCCCAGGATGCCATTGGCCTTCCTGGCCACAAGGGCACAGTGCTGGCTCATGGTCACCCTGCTGTCCACCAGGACCCCCAGGTCCCTTTCCCATACACTGCTCTCTAATAGGTCATTCCCCAACTCACACTGGAACCTGGGGTTGTTCCTACCCAGATGCAATACTCTACACTTTCCCTTGTTATATTTCATTAAACTTTTCCCTGCCCACCTCTCCAGCCTGTCCAGGTCTCGCTGGATGGCAGCACAGCCTTCTGGCGTGTCAGCCACTTCTCCCAGCTTGGTGTCATCAGCAAACTTGCTGACAGTGCACTCTATTCCCTCGTCTAAATCATTGATGAATATATAGAATAATACAGGCCCCAGTACTGACCCTTGAGGCACTCCACTAGATACAGGCCTCCAACTAGACTCTGCCCCATTGACCACGACTCTCTGGCTTCTTTCCTTCAGCCAGTTCACAGTCCACCTCACTACCAGATCATCCAGACCGCACTTCCTCAGTTTAGCCTAAGGATGCTGTGGGAGACTGAAGTCAAGATAGACCACATCCACCACTCTGCCGTCATCTATCCACCTCGTTATGTCCTCATAGAAGTCAACGAGCTTGGTCAGGCATGACTTCCCCTTGATGAAGCCATGTTGACTGCCCCTAATGACCCTCTTATCCTTGATATGACTTGAGATGGCACCAAGGATAAGTCGTTCCATCACTTTCCCAGGGATGGAGGTGAGGCTGACCAGTCTATAGTTACCCGGGTCCTCCTCCTTGCCCTTTTTGAAGACTGGAGTGACATTCACTTTCCTCCAGTCTTCAGGCACCTCTCCCATTTCCCAAGACTTGGCAAAGATGATGGAGAGTGGTCCAACAATGGCCTCAGAGATTTAGCAGTCTCTACTGCAGTACAGCATCCTGATGCACATCCCACAGGTGTGTTCGGTGCCTGGGATGGCAGCGGAGCCCTGCCACTATGCAGCACGAGGATGTAAGGAGATTAGGACAATCTGGGCAACACGTATCAGCCACTTCTGCACAGCCCTCGGTGGGTGACTGCGCTGTGCTCCCCACTCTCCCCTGCAGACCTGTCTCTCCTCCTCCTGCCCAGGCACCGCGGTCCTGCCCGGCTCTGCCGGGGCCCTGCGCCGTGCGGAGGCGGCCCTAGGCCCGGCAGCGCTCGGCGGGCAGGGCCGCGTTAGGCCGCGGGCGCCCAGGCGCCGCCGCAGGCCCGTGCCCGGCACCCCGCCCGGGCGGCCCCGGCCGCTCGGCAGGAGGCGGCCGCAGGCCCCGCCTCTCCCCGCAGGCTCCCGGGCGGAAAGCTGGGGCGGGCGGGGCCGCTCGCCGCCACGGGTCGCCGGAGCCATGAGCTCCCGCCGCAGCGAGAGCGACTGGCAGGGGCTGGTGAGCGAGGTGAGGCGGCGGGGCGGGTGACGGTAGCCGCGGGCTCGGGCGCCGGCCCTTCTGGCATCGCCGGGGGAGAGGGGCGGGCGGGTGCGCCGGCCGGCTGGCCCCTCCGCCTCGCCCCTCCGCCTCGCCCGGCTGCTGTCCCGCTCCTCGGGGAGACTCTGCCGAGGCGCAGGGCACAGCCGGCGGGAGCGGGAGCGGGCCCTGGGCCGGGAGCGGAGCCTGACCCCGCGGCTGGCGCGGCAGCAGGTGCGGCCGGCGGGGCGGGGGGCGCTGAGCTGCAGCCGGCGAGGCGGAGCTGCGCGGGCACGGCTGCCAGGTGGCACGGCCCCGCCGCCACCCGCCCCCGGGCCGCCGGCCCCTGCCCGGCTGCGGAGCACCGGGAGCCAGTGCCTGCGAACCTCTGCGTGTGCCGGCTGCCGGAAAGCCCGTGTTCAGGTGCGCAGCCCGCTGTCGGGGCCGGGCACCGTGGATCGGCTGAGGCCCGGCCTGGCGGTGCTGCCGGCCGCAGGGAGGCCCAGCAAGCGGGCCGCTCTAACCAGTGGGCTCGTGTGGCAAATGCTTTGTTTTCTTAACTCGTCTTGGGTCATGAAGGAAAAGGTTTGAGACCCCTGGTGTTATGTGTGCAATGGGAGAAAAATCTTTCATAGGATAGGGGCTGTGAGCTTCAACAGGTAGAATGAGGATTTTCAGAATGCAAGGGCAGAAAACTGTATTATCTACTACGTCCTCATTAAAAGTTCCACAATGTTTACAGGTACACATATTTGTGTAGGATAAGTTACCAAATTCAAAACAAGTCGAGGTCAGTATAATTTAAAGAAATATCATCAAAGTCAAGCTGGGTTAATAGACAAAACTATGAAGTGTGTAGTAGGTTGGCATGCTGGTTTTTACATTGCATTTTGCATTGCATTAGTTCTGTATAACTATAAAATAGCATTTTTATGTTTACAGCTAGCAAACAAAACTTTTGTGCAAACGGCTTGGGCCTAGATCAACCTGGCTGAATCCACCGTCCTGGAGTATGATGGACACTGGTGAATTCCTTCAGTTTCAGGAGGTCTTTGCCTCTGTTATGTTATGTGAGCGTCACTTAAGGCCCTGACCTGTCAAAAAGATGCATGAGTTCAGGATCCTGAACCTGTCACTTCTCCCCGTTATTTCAGTGGGAGTTTGTGTGGGCCCAGATCCGTGCTGGTACAGTATGCCCAGAATTGGAGTCTACCTGTGCACTCAGTGCCTGCAACCACACAGAATTATCCAGAAGAAAGTAAAAAGTGTACTTTCAGTAGTATCCTAATCATGCAGCACTGCATCTGATCTCTCATTTCCCAAATGAAGTCTTATTTGGGGGCAGGGGTGGTGTCACATGGCAGAGAAGGGTTAAGGGATGGAGGCAGTTCCTGAGGTATGTTCAGTGGAAATGTCATTATTCTTTGCTTTAAAAAGTCATTTAGAATTACCTCAGAACTTTTAAACTTTTTATATAATTTAACCTAAAAACTTAATCCTGAAATTGAACACTTATTTCTGGTTTAGGGGTTTCTTGCTTGCAGCAAAGTTTAATGACTGCTAAGCTATGTTCTTGCAAATACGTAAGCATACATATAATTTCTTTTTTTCAGGAACAACTGGAAGCCTAGTGATTTATATTCCATTTTTCCTTCCTTTCTCTCTGTTCCCACAGCAGGCTTACAGCCTGTTTATCTGCATGAAGTCTATAGTACATATAGCAGGGTAGAGGCTTCCCTCTTTTGCCTTCCTCTTCCTTTGGCTGTTGTGATTAATTTTGTGCAATTAAGCCATTAACTCCAACATCATCATGGATCTGTGAGAAGGTGGCTCTAATTTGTGAAGTAACTGGTAGTGTTTTTCCAGTTTACTGTATCCCTCAGTGGTACAGAGCTTCTCCAGGCCTCATAGTTTCAATGTAATTTAAGTTCTCTTCCCTACCCATTTTGTAAATGTTTTGAAGTGTTTTCAGAATAGGAGATAACACAGCATGAAAAGACATGGTAGCTCTAAACAAATACTCTCACATTGCTGATGCTTGGCAGTTAAAATACAGAATGGGGTTCAAAATCTTGGTATAAAAGACCGGAAGCTGGTGGGTTTGAATCCGTGGTCACATTCTTTTTCATTTCCACAAGCTCAGTCCTCCAGATTTGAAAGCTAGGAGTAATTGAACTCATTGAAGCAACTGTAATGTTTTTAGAAGTCTGGTGTTGCAGGTGTTAAGAAAAGTGGTAAGATATATTTTTTTGTCCTTACATATACACACAAACACAGCTGTATATTCTTGTAGTTTGGCTTTTAATTCTTCATCAGAGAAAAAGAATGCTTGTTTTGTGTGTTGCAGTCTTTTTCTGTATTTACCTCCTTTTTTTTTTTTTTCCTTTTCGACTGCTGTTCAATTTCAGTGCCTTTTGCTCTGTACCATTTCACATACCTTTCTCTGCTTTTATTATGCTCATCACTATCTTCTTGCCTGTGCTTTTGTCTCCATGTTTATGTATTTTTCCACTAATTCTACAGCCATTTGCCTTTCAGGCCTAGTGTGCACCTGGTACTCTTGAATAATGTTTGCACCACGTGTACCTTAAACATTCTTTGAACTAACTTTGAATAGGTTGACTAGGAAGGAATACTGGGACAAAGCCAACTTGGCAAATACCGAAGGAGCAATACTGAATGAAAGAGTCATTATTTCCCATGACAAGCTTGCAAACTGAATGCAAAAGAATAAACTTCAGGAGTGAGAATCCACGTAAATTTTTCCTGTCCTTAGCTGAGTTCAAGTATTGATGGTGGATTAATATAAATAAAAAGCAAAGTACTCTGTTCGGTTGCCACATAATTTTTACTAGGAGTTTTGGTTTTTGTCTAACGTTTACCTAGAAAGCAGTCACAGAAAGGTGGTTGTACTGTGTTTTTCAGTGAAGAGGACGGAATTCTTGAAAACAATTTTGGTCACCAAAACTTGGTTGCAGAGTTTTGTTTGTTTGCTTTTAAGTGTTTTTAAATGTCTGTACTTACTTCTCAGCCTGAGAGCCATGCTTATGGATATGCTAAGCTGTTGACTTTTACAAACTCATGTGAGTCAACTCCTCTGTGGCTCAGTTTTCCAGTCCCTCTGTGAGGGAGATGAAACATAACTAAATGCTATGGATATGAATGAAAAACATGATTTATGAGGTTTGTTTGAGAGTAGTTGGGGGCTTCTTTTTGAAAGTTTGTAGAAGCTTCCAACTCTTTATGTTCTGCTGTGGAGAAGGGTGGGATTTCAGTTTTTGCCTGAATTCCATTTTAGTCTGTTTTGGAATCATTTGATCTGAGGATGATGACAGAATCAGTGGTGGAGAAAGGAGTAGGTGATAGCATGATCTTGGGGTGCTGGGATGAGTTGAACAGCACTGGGAGATCATGTGTGGTAGGGAAAAAACACTTTTGAATCATCTGCAAGATCAGCTCTGCCCTTGCTTCAGAGATCTGACTTCTGTGAGTTCGGTCTCCTTTCTGCTCAAATCTGTGAGTGTGCTTCCATTCACTTCATTAGGAGTTGGCACTAGTCCTAATTTAATGCTCCTTGGAGAATGTGTACTTTTAGCAGTGTTTTCTACTGGGAGCAAGAAAGGTTTCCTAGGAAACCCGTAAGACTACAGTGGTTGCCCTCCGTCCTTTCTGCTAGCTTCTCCCTCAGATTTGCCTGCTTCTCGAATTAAATCCAGTGTCAAAAGGCCTCTTTTCCTTGTCAGCTCCCACACATTAGAGCATTTACTGTATGCTATTTACAGCTACGCATATGTGACTGTGCCTCCTAAAATTACTTTGAAGAAATTTAGTCTCCATTTAATTTGTCATTCTCAGGAGGCTATTTCTTGATTAATAACTGTGTATGATCTTTGGCACCACAGAGGGAAGTTATATGCTTGTGCTCTTGAGCTTCCTTGCCTAGTAATTACCAACTTAAATTTGGAGAAGGAGTTTAGGGCAATTATTTATCAAACATGCAACTAGTGAGCAGTAGTTCTAGTTGAAATAGTTGAATGTTCCAGGCATGAATTCTAAATGAGAGTGAGAAACCTAACCTACTTGTAATTGGCAGAGAATGCCTTTCCCATTGCTTGCACTTTTTTTTTTTCATGTGGACAAGAGAGAACAGGAAGGAAAATTAGTTTATAATATCTCTCTAACTTTCTGTCTCGTTGCTTTTTCAAACAGAGCGTGAAATGTAATTCACCAAACCTCTCTAAGGGGACCCAATAGGCTTTGGAGCCACTAATTTCAGAGCTTTTCTAAATGCAGGCAAATGCGAGTGGCTGTAGGGAAGAACAAAGTGGAGTGGATGCTCTGAGGTCCCCAGGTGATTGGGTCGACATCGTAATGGCTCTGCTATTTGGAAGAGGAAGTGGAAATGCTAAACGAGCTGGCACTGTGACTTATTGCTCTCCAAAGTTCTTGGGAGCTTTGGCAGAGGTGCTACAGAGACCTGCGTGCTGGGCTTTCAGGCAATAAAACAAGTGTTTGCTTCTCATGTTTCCGTGTTCCAGGCTGGACTAAGATACCCACAGGGATGCTGAGGAACAAACACAGATAAATTAATGATGCAATCTGATGCACAGCTTACAAAACTTTTAAGGACTGGGCCACGTTGCAAACTAGTGTTATTTTGACTAATTAAATTGAATTATAGTAATTCCTAAATGTCTAGTGATGATTATGTGGTATAATATTGTCATCAAGACAAGATGTGGTGCTCTGGGGAGCTGCATGTATCACTCATGTCATCAGTGAATGACAGCAACCTGCTCTGTATTTCAGCAGTCGGGAGGCAGCTGGTGACGCAAGTGCTGGGCAACAGGAAAAGCAGAGGTGATATTGTGGGATGAAACCAAGGGCACTGCATTGTTTCAGGTTTTATCAGAGATGAGGACATGAGATGGCAGGCGAATAGCCAGTAGTTGTGTATTTCTCTGGGTTTGAGTGCTTGACTCTTTAAGATAAGTTGAACAGTTTAATCTCAAGCCAAGGGCAGCAACATTACTGAAATGTCGTCAACAAACACCTTGAGTAGCGACATTGCAAAGCATTTTGGGGGACTCTGCAGTTTGCCATTTCTACAACAAAATTGCCTCCAAGAGTACAGTGATGAGAAGTTGGATAAAACTTCAGGCAGTTCAATAGCAGCTGGATCAGTTGTCTAAAAAGTGGTGAGTAGAGGTCATGGTTTCTCTGAGAGCATGGCGGACAGTTGGTTTCCAGGCCCATGTATAATGTGGTGGTCCATCGGCATTTTGAAGGACACCAGGTCCTGAAGTGTTGAGGGAGCATGGAAAATGTTCCACAGTAATTTCAAAGCACAGTTTGAAGATCTCTGCTTTTACCCTCAGAAAATTAGATATTTTCCTTCTTGTCACTAATTGCCATTAAGTACCCAAATATAGGCCAGTAATTTGTACAAATGTAAAATAAATTATTTTATGATGGGAATTCAGTGTGTTTGTTGGTTTAAAAAAGAAAGTCTAAAACCTTGACAGTGTTCCAGCTTCATCAGATTATTAGACCATGTCTACTGTGTCGTTAATGAGATCTATCCAGATTTGTCAGTAAAAATAGCAATGGACAAATAGTAAATGTTCAGTCTAGAGAGTCACCTTGGAGCAGTTACACTCTCCTGTAATGTCAGTCTCTTTTTACTCAATTTCACTGAAGTAGTTATCTGGCTGTAAAGCAGTTCAGGCAGTAATGTAGGATGTCATATATATTCCTTTAATTATTATGATCTTCCTTGTAGCAATTATAATTTGCTTTATTGCAGATAACAGTGAATTGGTAGATAAAAGTCACTAGACAGATATGAAAAGTTGTTCGTCATAGCTTTTAGATTGAAAGTATAGCAACTGATTCTTGGTTAACTTTGTTTTTTAAATTCAAAGATTATTTTGGAACATCAATTTAAAAAAACAAAAGACAAAATATTTTGTAGTAACTAGTGCACAATAGGATTCACTTATTTGTCTCACTGATAGTGTGTGAGATGTATGCTTTCTTTCAATTGCAGAGGAAGAAATATCTGTATGAATGCCATAAGCATCTATTGAATTCTCTTTTTCAGACTGTATGAGAACGTTTTCCTTATTGCTTGCATTGCTCCAAAAAGACTGTTAAGCTCCTGTGTTCCTTGTGACAGCACACCAGTTCATTTGTGCATATGTGGGAAACTGTTGGTGGGACTCAGTTGTTTCCGTGGATAGAATCCGTTTCTGGTGTACAGTTGTTAGGTCAGTTTATGGCCATTATCAGTACTTTTTTTAACATTCAGAAGCATATCTATTGAATAACCTGTTTGAGATCTGTCTTTGTATAATTTGGTTTTCCTTCAAAAATCGTAACAGGAATTGGAAGCATAGATCTGTCGAATAATCAAATCTCACAGAAATGCTGTGGCTTTATTGTTTCTTGTGCCATATACCCATGGAAATGGATTGCCTTACAACATTATCATTTTTATCCCATTTATTTGGGAAAGTAAATATATGCAAAAGGCAAAAATAGCTTCAAAACTCTTCTAGGTGGTCACTTTCATACTAAAATCCAAACAGTAAGTTGATGAAAGATGCCAAGCCCCTTCCTTCTGTATGGCACACCATCAGTATATAATTCATGAAGTTAAAATATACTTTAAACTTTTCATTTGTACTTTAAACTTTTTATTTAGAGCCTGAATACAACTGTCCCCACAATCTGTTTATGGTTCATTATCCTCAACCTGATAGATGATGGAGAATTCCCATGTGCTGCTGTGAAAGGTGACGCCTTCTTTTGTGCTTTGAGGGTGTCCTTTGTGGAGAGCTGTGACTCATGGCAGAAAGAAGATTTGTTTAGCACTAGGTCTGCATTTCCTGCCTCATAAGTATTATTTTTACAGCTTTATCCACATGTTCTGGTTGCTTCCAACTCTTTTATACACTGTTTTGTATTCCAGCACTTGTGGCAGGGCCCAGAGGTACCTGCTGGTGGTGTGGGTGTCCTAAGGTGACTTGTTTAGCGTTGCTCCCTCCCACTGTGCATGTTGTACAGGCTGCTCTGCTCCACCAGTTGGCTGGATGGGCCAACTTCGTTCTTCCTGGAGGCTAAAGGAACAGGACAGGCTACTTGCTTCAGGAGTTTGGGCTGTTGAGGTTTTTTTGTTGTTTGGTGGGGGGGTTAGTTAGTTTGTTTGTTTTTGTTTTGTTTTTTAAGTGGTTACGAGGTTTGCTTTTACTCATTTTTGTTTACAGTAGCTGTATCAGATTGTTAGTATTTAAAAACAATTTAGTGAAGGCATATTTTAGAATTGACCAAGACATGAGATGAAACTGGAAAAAAGAAGAGAGATTATGAGAGGCAAATACTTCACTGTAAGGGAAGGAATTATTTTATCAAGTTTGAAGCGGGTTTACCATGTCACTATAATCACTTGCTGACAATATTAAAGTTTAGCTTCTGATACTTTTCAGTGCTTTATCAGGGGACTTGACATTTGTGTTAGGTATCAGTAAGGACATAAGTACGTAGGTACAGTTGCCTTAGTAAAGTTGATGCCAAGGCATCATAATCCAGAAAATTTATGGCACGATTTCAACTTCAGTGTTGCCAGAAATAAAATTAATCCAAGGTGGAAGTGTCCTTTTTGTGAGTTGAAATCCTTCTTGGAATTGTTTTTCTCATTCCCTCCCCACTTTTTTGCAACTAAGCATTTACCATTTTTGGAAAATGTTGGCTGTACTAATATACCAAACCTGCTTTTCCCTTTCTCATTGACTTGAAATTGAGGTTAACAAAGTGAATTCCAAGCCAGGCGTACATACAAGTAATGATTTTTGTCCTGAAGAACAGCATGGACTTCAACAGTATGGAAGTGCTGATGCTTTGTGCAAGAGCCCGTAATGACAAACTATTCTTGTCAGGGTATATAATGAAACTATAAATTGTTTTCATGACTGCTGTGATATTTGCTCTCTTGCAGAGCACATTCAGAAAGTATTTAGTGGCACATCTTATGTGAGTAACATCAGGAATAGAAATACATGGTTTAGCATGAGAAGCGTCAAGTGATGGGTGAGAAGAATCTGCTGACTGAACATCCCATTAAGTGTAAAAAGTTTCCTGAAACTTCTGCTAGGTAACACTTAGCCAGTGCAAATGGCATAATCGGCACTCGCTCTTTCTGTCGGTGGAGAAGGGCAGTGAAGCAGGTCAGACTGATGCAGAACAGCTCAGATTTGCAAGTCCTGCTTTGCTTTGTGCTGGAGCCCCCCACATGAGAGGCCGTGCCTGGAAGGAAAGGCTCACTTCTGCCTTCCCTCCCCATGCAGGTGCTTGCAATATTCCTACGTTATTTCCCATACTTGACTCAACAAGCAAGTGCATATATTATCACAGCTAAATTAGTTTATTTTACCTGTGCTGATAGGGTATCGCACTGTAATTGTTTCAGACTCAAGGTACGTTCTGCTGTGCCACGGTCTTCTTCCCCTGTCCAGGTGGGAGGCTGAGCACAAGGACATTGCTGGTAACGGGAGGAGGGAAGGGGAAAGAGGTGGGAACTGCTGGTTGCAAACTGAGAGCTGGGTATTGTGGACACCAGTAGAAATGGAGTCTGCAAAGGCTGCTTCTTTCCAGCAGCCTTCCCAGGGCTGTGGGTCAAGTTGTGAGGTTCCTCATACTGTTACGTATGAGGAAAATGAGGAGAAACTTAAATGGCTGAATTTTCTAATTCATAGTGATTAGGTGAGTATGTGGCCTTACAGATGCATTTCAGGCTTCTGATACAACAGATTGCTTTCCTGTGATTGTTCTTAATAAGCTAAGACAACTTGTGACAGACTTTGATCTTGTGCAGACTCTTTCTCCGTATTTTCAGAGAAAAGCTTGAGCAGGGCTGGCTGGGATAGAAATGGCTTGTTCTGGTTATGTTTTATTTTCTCTTCTGCAGTATCTGGTGTGTAAAAGGAAGCTTGAAAGTAAAAAGGAGGCATTGCTAATCCTTTCCAAAGAGCTGGACACCTGTCAACAAGAAAGAGACCAGTACAAGCTTATGGCCAACCAGTTGCGGGAACGACACCAGTCTCTGAAAAAGAAGTATCGAGAGCTGATTGTAGGTTGTTCTTTATGAATACCGTATAATTGGGGAACAAGAATCAACCTCCAAAAAAATCAAAAGGAGTCCATAATCAGTAGTGTAAAAATGTTTAGGTACTTGTTTGCGGTAGTCCTGCAGTTGTACAGCCCTGATCATATTATTACTCATTTGTTCCACATTGATGAGGTAGTGCCTGTTATATAAGACACAGAAAGACAGTGCATGCTCTGAGGAAATTAGTTTCAGTCATAATTTCATTTAAAAATGGACTGCAGTATTATTATTCCACAGCAACTTAATGTACCGTTATGAAAAATAATGCAACATAAATTTGTAATGACCTGCTGTTCTAGAGACAAAAACAAATCTTCAGGCTTTGACAATTTTTTGAGGTGAAACTATTAACCAAGTTGTTAACCAAGATGTAGTATTTTAGAAAGAAGTTTGATAACATTTAGTTTAAATATGTGTTTTAAAATTTAATCCACAAACTTATGTAGTTGCTGGCTTCAGAAATAAGTTGCCAGTAAAATATGTCTGTTTATTTGTAGGATGGAGATCCATCTCTTCCACCTGAGAAGAGGAAGCAGGTAGGATTTATTTTTCAGTTGGCATTATTTATCTGCTGCAAAACTACTTTGCAAAACTGTGAAAATATAAACTAAGAAGTCTGGTAAAAAGCAAACATTTCTGTCTGTTCAAAAACTGTCTTTAAACTGTGGCGTCTTGTGCTTTTGTCTAAACGTGTTTCACTCTGAAATATCTGAACTATCATTAATTAGAATATATGGCTATTGCTTTTATCTTCACCTGAGACTGAAATTGGTCAGTGTACAGAGACTTTAGATTGTTCTTGTTGTTTATCCTTCTTGTATTGAGTCCTAAAATGGGTTTGTGACAGTACTTCTCATACTTAAAAGCAATTTGGGAATGCGTTGTCTGCATCCCACAGTTGTTAATTTATTGTTGTGAGTACTGGTTTCCATTAGGCACTCTCCCACATTACTTGGGCTCTATGACTTATAAATGGTAAGAACAACGGTAATTGCATTTTATGGTTCCCCTGAAAAACTTTTTGCTTGCTCACTTCTTTTTTTTCCTCCCGCAGAGATCCATGTAGTGTGTCCCTGTTACAGAGTGTTGGTTGTCACATCTTAAAACTATCTTAATTTTTAGGGAAAAACAGCACCCAAATACAAGGTGTGAGCAGGAGGAGGAGAATCAAAAAGAAGTGTTGCTGTAATTGCTAGTCCAGAAAGTCTTTTAACCATGTTTAAAACATGGTTATTGCATTCTCTTAATGAGTCAGAAGTTTTATTCATTGTCCTTTCCCTGGCAGTTTGCATGTAGTTATTGCTGTTTTTTCGAAAGTTTAAGGGCTTAGGGTTTTGGTTGTACTAAACTAAACTTTCAGGGCGTTATAATTACTCCTTCAGGCACTTAAATAGCTGCCAACAAGTCAGTAGCTCAGTGTAGAATCATTTAACTTCCTCATTATTGTGCATAATTTATTTGAAATTCTGTTATTTCAACAGAGTTCTATTAGAAGTTTATAACCAGATATAGGTTTGTGCATTCTGATTACTAAAATTGGAGCTGAAGAATATACAATTAAAGGAAACACAAAAAATACAGTATATGGGTCATTACAGAGATAAGTAGAAAGGGAGGTTTGCCATGCCATGGATGTTGTTCTAATTCCTCTTCTGTCTTTCAAAACAAATAAATTTTACATTTGTTTCTAAAATACTAACAAAATTTAGTCTAAATTCGGAAGCTGCAATTATATTAAGTTTTGGCAAATCTTACCATGGTAAATACCTGGAAAGGCATTTAATGATCTAGCTAGGAGTCTTTTTTTCCGAGGAAGTTATGTATTCATCCTAGGTATTCATCTGGAGTAGTTAGGGCAGCCTTTCTAAAGAAGAGTATAGTTTTGCTTTGAGAAATGCATCGAAGGATAATAAAATTATGAATATTTTTCTGTTATTACTTTATGTACATTTTTTGGCATTTTCTCATCTAAGAAAGAGTGAAGTTCTCTGTGATCTTTAGGACTTTTTCCAGCCCTTTTTTTGCTCAGAAGCCTGTTGCAAGCTGGGAGAAGTTTGTGACCTCAGTCACTTTACAAAAACAGAGACCCTGATCCTGTAATGAATTTTGTGTGACTCAGAAGTGCATTCTCTTCTCATGGTTAGAGATGAGATGAAAACATGACATGCTGAACCATTTGCTATCTGTTACATTTCTTTACTGCAACAGATAAATTATTGTTGAAATTACAATCTAGAACCTTAAATATAATAGGTGGGTTGGGATTGCTACTTTCTTCTCCTTCATCTCTTAATTTTTCACCTTTATTATCAATTATGCTTTGTGACTTCTTAAAATATGTTGTTTTCCATACTGTGCCCATACATGTTTTCATGTTTTATGTGGAAATACCATGTAAGCAGGCAATTTCTATCAGCAAGCAGTTAACTCAGAATGTGTATTTGTGAAACTGGTGTGATTTAAAGGTACCTTAATGTGCAGTGCTCTGCACTGTTTCCCCTCTCGGAGCTGTGTGTACAGTGGTGCACATCTGTGACACAATCCGAAGATTGTTCCATGCGTATCATCTTCTGACAACCAACAAAAGCAGGAAATAAACTGTGCTACTGAAATCCCTTTTCCTGCAGTAAGTGTTTTAACATTAGTGTTGTTATCACAACCTGTGAGCTTTCAGTACTTTTCTGGCCCCTCTTACCAAACAGGCACAATTAAATGCCACAGTTGAAGGTAGTTTATGATGTCATGTGGTCTCAGGTGTAAGGTAGTTTTTGGAAATGTAATGGAGGGGTGAAATGTTTCAAGAGGATAGGAATAATGAAGAGCTGATGTTAAAATTCACCGGAGATGGTAAACAATAGCCACTACCCATTTTGAAAGGCATGTTTAAATGTTACTCTGTCTACAGAGCCTCTGCTTTGCATCCTGTGTAAGTAGAAGTTCTACCATTCTGCTGTGGAATACATTTATATGCCATTGCTGTGATATAGAACATTTTCATCACGTTGGCAAACAAATACTGGATATCTGTTGGGCAGTGTTGCCATGCTGGGAAACTTGAAGAAAAAATAATGATGGGATTTCTAGCTTGATTTGTACTAACTATTGTTTTCATCTACATCGCTTAAATTTTCAGTATAACTTTAGGAGGAGTTTTGTCATTGAAATAACAGATCAGCGAATCCTTTGACCTTCTATAGGAAATTAAAGCTCTTTTAATACAAATGAGATGCTTTGAATAAACAAAGGTGAAGTGAAATGCATGGTTGGGAAAATGACTGTGCTGGGCCACAGTCCTAAATATGCCTTGCTTAATTTGATCTCGGTGAGACCACTCAGTTGGAGTTAATGGGTTTGCAGTGTAGCTGTGTGTCAAGAACAAAGCTGCAATGCATATGTTCATTGGTGAGGGCTTATATTTTTATTTTAAATGTGTGACAAATCTTGAGATCAACTAGTCCAATCCACCTGCTCAAGCAGGGCCATCTAGAGCAGGTATCCCAGGACTGTGACCAGTCAGATTTTGAACATCTGCAAGGATGGAGACTCCACAGCCTCTCTGGGCAACCTGTTCCAGAGTTTGACCACTCACAGTAAAAAAGTGTTGGCTTTTTGTGTGTGTGTGTGTGTTCAGATACCTGCAGGTATTGGGGTGACTAAAGTCCCTCATGAAGATCATGGCCTGTGAACATGAAATGTCTTCCAGTTGTGTGAAGAAGGGCTCATCTAATACTTCTTCCTGATCATGATATCTATAGCAGATACCTGATGTAAGAGCATCCGTGTTGGTCTGCCTGCTAATCTTGACCCAGAAGCTCTTAAGTGACTCCTGAGCTGTCCCAAGGCAGAGCTCCATGCATTCCAGCTTCTCTCTCGCATAAAAGGCAACAAGCCCATCCCACCTTCCCAAATATCCTTCCTAAAGAGCCTGGATCCCTCTGTTGCAGCACTCCAGCCATGTGAGGTGTCCCACCATTTCTGCATGATCCCAGTGAGATCGTAATCCCGTAACCACACACAGACTTCAAACCCTTCCCCATGCTCTGTGTGTGTTGGAGGCCTCTGAGGGGCATCCAAGTGTGCCAGTTCTGCCATACAGGCTTGGGAGCTTTCCCCACAAGGCTGTTCTGCAGGCACTTCCGTCTACACATGCCTGTGCTCAAAGGGATTACACTACAGCTTGGTTGTTTCGTGAATTGCTGTGTCCCTTCTCGTCCCATCGTCCCAGGCTCTTGGCTTGCCTACCCTCGCCCCGAGCCTCCTTGTTTCCTCCTCCATCATTTTTAGTTTTAAAGCTCTCCCTAAGAAGCTGTCCAGCCTATTGGCAAAGATACTTTTGCCTCATGTAGTCTAGTGCATCCTGTGTCTTCCAAGTAGCTGTTGAGCCTTTGAGAGGATCCCATGGCCATAGAACCCTCTTTGAGGCTCCTAATAATGAGCCTCATAACATCATGATGACATAGTCCTAGTAGAGAGCCCAGCCTGATAGTTACTGTTTTTGCCAGGCAAGAAGTTTGATCAGGCAACCTGTGTGCATCTTCCCTGCAGGTCGTGGTCCTTAACTCTGTTATTGTTTCCTGTTGGTGTCCCAAGGTGATTTGTTCAAGCCAAGACTTCGGTTCAGTGATCATTGACATCACAGCAGCATACTACCCACTCACCAAGATATTGGTCAGTCAGCTTGATGTCTGCTAATGGATAAACTAATGAGCCTGGCCTTTTGGGGCAAGTAGAGTGTCATATGGACTGGAGGCTCCAGGCAGGAGTGTGTTCTGACACAGCACAAGTGGACCCATTTTGATCCCTCTCATTTCCACTTCTAGCGTAATGTACTCAGATGTCACAATTCACTTTTGAAACAGAATTCAGGGATTACTTTATGACCATTTTTGACATCATCAGAAAAAATGACTGGTGTGACTATTTCTTGTTAATTAATGAATTCTGGAGGTTTTGCTAGACTTGTGCTAAGGTGCAAAAGCTGCGTTCAGAGTCCTGTGAGATAAAATCTTCAGATAAAGTACACTGCAGGGTAAGCAATCATTTTGTATTTGTATCATGAGGATACTGTGAAGATTGATGTGATTTCCTCCTCTCTTCAGAGGGTTTGAAGATGAAAAACATTATGCATGTGCCAAACTGAGGCCTGTGTGCTTTGCTGTGGTTTGTAGGTGCATGTTTGATTCCCATAGTGTGAGGTAGCAGATGGAAATCAGTGTGATCATTTGCCCTGGCAACGCATCAGCGTAGTATTCCCATGGATTTCAAAATGTGCCTGTGCAAGAGCACAGCCAGTGAAGAGATTTTGGTTTGTGCGCACTGAAATTTGCTGTTCTGTTAATAGGAGCAGGTGACAGTATGCAAAAGCTAGAACTTCCTAGCCACGCTAGGAGTCAGGTTTTGTGAAGTGATGCTGTTGTTTCTTCAACAGGTAAGTTCTGCAGTAAACTTGAGGCTAGCAGAGATGAAATGTTGATTCTAATAAATGTGATAGTCCCTCTTTAAAATTTGAAGCACTGTTCAGGCCTGATACGTACAATGTCCTTTCCTCTAGTTGCTCTTGATGGAATGAGAGATACTTTTCCACACTCTTGCACCTGAATATTCTTGATAAATATTCTGTTCATTAGTCATAACACTCAAAATGTGTAAGGGATTTTAATTCCTTTTGTGCATTATCTCAAAGCTTAAGTTGTCCTTAAGATCTCAAAGCAGCTAAAATATTTCTGCTAAAACAAGCCAATGAAACAATCTTTTCTTCTATCCTAGTATAGTAGTCTTTGTATAAATACAAGTTAACAATTTCTCTTCGACTTTGTTAATCTCTTGTCAACAAAACCTTGAAGCCTATATGAAATATGGAGAGACTGAAGTACCTTATTGAACTTTCACAGTGAAGGAATTTCTACCAAGTAACTTCTCGTGATAACTGGTTACTGATACTGACAATCTCAGTTGCCACTTATGATGTATGTGAACAAGTTGCTTTGCAAAAACTGGCCTCCTAAGGAGTCTGTAGTTGATGATGACCCTGTTTTGTTTGTCAGCCTTTGGCAAGTGTTCTAGATCTGGCTGGGTGGTGTTTGGTACAACACAAAGCTAATACACAGAAGACTGGTTGAAAAGGAGGGGGAAAATATTAATTTTCTATGTGTACTGCTAAAATGGCCTTTTGGTTCTATTAATCAGCTCTATAAAATTCTGATTGCTGAGTGTGCTGAGTGGTGTCCTTCTGTGGTGGGATTCCTGCCGGCTTCTCAGAGCAGCACGTACTCGGACAGGGAAAGGATTTTCTTCTCCTGTTTTATGTCAAGTGAGTGCTTGGCAAGGCTTTGATTTTTGCTGTTGTTTTTCTGCAGGGAAATATGACCCATGTTAAATGTATTTTGTTTAGTATGCCCAGGACCTATAATTTCAGGAGTCTTCTCTACCTGTTTTTTCAAATAAAAGAGAAAAATACAATAATTTTTGCTTTTTATTGTAAGGAAGCTAGTGCTAGGGTAGATCAGCAGTTCTGCCCCGGAGTGAACAGTGGTAGTTGGTAAGCAAAGCAGGTTTTTCTGTATTAATTCAGCCATTGCAATCATAGGAGTGCATTGAAGGAGAAACCGCAATTGAATTTGCCATCAGTCACACCCATCAAGTGTGCTTAATGTTTCATCAAACTTTTCTTTCTGCCAGCCCTATAATTCTGTGTTCTTCTTTGTTTAAAGGTGTGGCTGAAAGAAACACAAAAGACTGTAAACTGCAGTATAGAAATGCTTGTTTGTATTTTAAAAATATCTTGAAAATCTAGAAGTGTGTTGGAAGTTTTTCCATCTCTCCCCTTACCAAATTACTTTTTCGGGCAGTATCTAAAGGCAGAAAGACCTTCTTTTAAATACTTTTTTGTGTGTGTCAGATAAGATTTATGTGCAACAGAATTGAGAGCTATATTAAAGACTGTGTTACTATCCATCATTTTTAAAGTGGTGTGAAGAAAAATAACACTGTGGATGTGTGGCTAGTTTTGCAAAATTGTTACAGGAGACAAATTCAAATGTGCACAATGGCAGGGATGAGTATTTGGAGTTACCATTTTGTTGGGGGTTTTAATGGGTATTTTTTTTCCTTCTTGGGTCGTCGGTCAGTGGTGAGCAAAGATCTGTCACTGTCTGACAGGTATTCACTGACTTATGTTAATCAATATTTATAGGTATTTTTGTCAGTAGTTTCAGTTGCTCATCTGTAGCTAAAAGTAAGGCTCTTTTCCACCTTCTATCCCCAAAACATTCTTGCAAGTTTTTGCAAAATCTAAGTGGAAAATGATGAGGTCTGTGGTCCCACCCCATTGCATTTTTCACACTCTGGTCTGTTTGGATTTGTGGTGCTTTCTTTTTCCCCTTTGTAATAATGGTAGGCACTTCCCACTTGGTGCGTTCACATCAATCTTTTTCACTTTTCATCCTGCCTTCTGGCGGGATCATTGTAAATAGTTGCTCTTGCTCTTTGTTAGAGGAGAAAGGAGTGTGGAGGCACTTTCTCATGTCTCCAGGGGTTTGGGCTGTGCTCACTCTGTACATGCACACTTCCTCGTGCCGGAGGGACGTAAAACAAAGAGCTTGTCGTGCTGCGGAGCCTCGAGAATACCTGCTGGAAACCGAATGTCACCAGAGGTGGACAGAGCTCCAGAAAGATTGCTTGATACCACACCGTCAATTAGAGGCTTGAGTGAAGCACTCTCTGTTATTTAGTATTACAAATAGCTGCACTGAGAGGAGGTAGGAGGTACAAACACTTTCCACTCTTGGGGCTTGTTGCAGAGGCACGACGAGGCTGCAGAAAGGGACAGACCTCAGTGTTGTTCCCTCCCATTACCCAGGGCTCAGACATCTCTCTTCATTGGTACTTTGGAGTCAGCGCTGAATAGTGTGAGCAAAGGAAGCGAAGTCTCTGGCAGATACAGGAGCCTTTTTAAAGGCTTCACCTGGAGTCAGAAGAAACTGTTGAAGAAATTGAGTCTAGGGAAGCTGAATTTGGCCAACTTTCAGGGCGTTGTTCTGTGTTGCACAGGTAAATTATAGGGGCTTTATTGTCTGCTGAAATAATTTGTCTTAAATTTCTAAGTGAATTCTGTGTGTGTTCTATGAATGTTGAAAGGAAGTTGCCAGGTGGAAAAATGAATCGCCTTTCTCCTTGCATAGATTTCTCCCCTTTCTTCAAAAAATACACTCCTACAGGTTCACAAAGCCACTCCTCCATTGTTAGTTTTATCATCTTTCAACCATATGGTATGTTTTCTTATGTATGCCAAAGAAATGGTACCAAGTCCAGGTGTTGTTCGACGTATCCTCTTGGCTGGCTCTCTTTAAGCCCAGTAGAGCACTTTTGAAAATCAAATACTCCTCCTTCTGTCTACGTTTAACTGAGAGCTTTAATGAGGTCTTGCCAAAACCTTTAGAGCTGGGAACAATTTAAATTATAGTTGTATGGAACCTCTAAGCCAGGGAAGTGAATAATTGCTGGAGACTACTTCTGTGACATAGCTTGGTTGTTTTAGTTTAACAGAAGTATAATAGAAGCTTTGCATTAAGGAGCAAGTCTATACTTAGCTCATTGTAATGCTCTTAGCATGCTTAAATGAGACTGGTTTATTTTGGTGTCTAAAATCTTTGTTTAAAGTTTCTTCCAAAATCCCCGTCTCGAGTATAAAGGTTTTTGTCACATTGAGTCGTTTATATGACTGACAAATAAAATTCAGCATAGAATTGCAATCCCAGAGAAATGGTTTTAAAGGAAATAAATCTGAGCAGGAAGATTTAGTATAGGCATCATAATGCCTTTCCTGCAGTTGCTGGGAGCTGAGTTTTGACTACAGACTGCTAGAGTCCTGGTTTTGTGGCTGTAAACACTAATTAGTGAGATTGAGTTCGTCCCAGGTGTGGAAATTACATGTGCTATTCCAGCGTTAGGAGTTGTTCAAATCCATCATAAAAAGGTACTTTATAAATAGAAGTGTTTCAGAGAGGTTTGTGCAAATCATGTTCCTTTTAACTAACACAGTCTGATGGTTGGATGGGCTTTGTTGAAAGCCAGCTTTCTTAAAAAAGAAAAAAGGCATCTGAGCACTAGCCATAGGTGCTTCAGTTTAAATACAATTTCCTGCAAGCATCGGCTCTTGGTTTTCTTTCTTTTAAACAGCCCTTAAGTACCACCTTTTCAGAACCGACTGAATGTGTTCTGAAGCTCCTTGACTCAATCAGTATATAAATGACTATTACACATGTGTTTAATGTGTAGAAAAAAACCCAACACTAAACCAACATTTTATCAATGCATACTTGAGGAACCTTTTGCATTGCTTGAACGGTTGCCGTTTTCAAAATAAAAATAGATGCAGCTTAATTTTGGCCCTGCGATTGGCTATTTACAGGTTTTTTTGCTATTACACTCTTTTCCCAAATAATATATATATGCAGTCTTCAGGTATATCAGTAGCTTAAAAAATGCTTTGTTTTCTTCCAAAACTTTGGGAAAGTTACATTACTTTCTTCAGAATCTTTGACCTCAGAGCACCAGAACTGTGGAAGCTGTAGCAGTGAATTGGGCTTGTTGTTCATGGAGTAGGATGTAGCAGTTGGTGCGTTGGCCTCAAACCCAGAGGGTGCGTGTAAGGGTAGCTTAGAAATATTGACTCTTGGGGCTGTACCAGGGCATGCTTAGAAGATCTGAAATACCTTTTTCCATTTCCTTTTATTTTCTTCAGATTTCTGGCAGTGAGAGACACCCCTAGCTGTCTACAGGCAATGTCTCGAAAGGCTGCGCGTTAGCCAGTGTGATTATAACTCTCTCAGGAGACATGTCATTGGTTCGGCTTTTCCTGAGCTGGGTCAGTGTTTGTGGATTCGTGACAGTTCGTTAGGGGAAAAAAAATAATAAATTTATCAGTAATACCTGCTTGTTTTCAGATATCATAGCTAAGAAAGGAGGAGATTGCATTATTTTTTTATTAGCGATCAAGGTGATGGAATTTAATTATAAAATCATAGACCAGACTGCTTACCCTGATAATTTAGTAGGTTAATGTAAATGATAACTTTTGACCTGGATTATTTGGGGGGGGTAGCGTGTGTGTTTGTAATCTCTGGCTTTCACTTCTCGTTTTCTAGAAGTATACACGCTAGCTGATGACTCAGGTCATGTTTGAAATTTTGTGCTACTAGATATCCATGGTACAGCTCCATACAGGGGCAGGGACTCTGACTGGTGTCCTCCTCATTGGCTAGGGATGGGCTCTAAACACTATTAGAGAATATAATTATATCATAGTTATTTCTCAGCTCTGCCCTTTATCTAATGATATACAAGTTTAAAACTATTATTTTGGGAACTTTGTATAAATATTGTCTTGCTCTTCACAGCAGCCAAGATATCACAGCTAGTGTGGATGTTTTTCACTTTGGATTTTTTTTTGTGGTTTGTGTGCTGTTCTGGGAGTGCGTAAGTCTACAGTTTCTTTTCAGTCACCACTTACGCTTCTTTCCATAGGCACTAACTTTTGGTTGCTGTTTGCTCCTTTTCTAGGCAAATCTTGCTCAGCTACTGAGTGAGGCTCAAGATCGAAATAAACATCTTGGAGAAGAGATCAGAGAGCTTCAGCAGAGACTGGGAGAAGTACAAGGGGACAATAAGGTATTACAAACTTGTGTTATCCATAAATGGCGTGGAATGTGCAAACTGGGTGAGAGTTTTGCATTTATATCTTAGGAAAACAAATAAAACAATAGATTGCACAACTTCTAAAGTACTTGGATTCCAAAAAAATGCTTAAAATAGAAGAATGAAAGAAGCTTGTATAGGAAACCAGTAAGCGCAGCTAATAATATATTTTTTTTATACTGCTTTTTCTCTGTTGTCCTTTGCTATGTATTTTGCACCTAGTCTTGCTTTAATGATCTCAGCTTTTCTTCCTTCCATATATTTTATTTTATTAGTGGTATTTCCTCTTACAAATAAGTACAGATAAGCATTTCTTTTTCCTCATGGGATAATTTTCAAATTTTTTTGGCAATGCAAATGTAGAAATTTTAGTAGGTATTAAAACCAGGGGAGGCATAATTTTCCTTTCAAAAATATGGAGCAGGTAATCACAAATATACATAGTGAGCTTTGTATTAGCTCTCATCCTATTACACTTACATAACCCCATTTATTTTATTGCTAAATTTAGCAAGTTATATGGAACATTGCTCAAAATCTGCCATTTGGTATTAATCAAACTCCTGTTGTCTCTGTTAATTGAAATATTTAAACTCAAGCCAAATGTGTGTAACATTCGCAGCTGGAGCTGTATGCAAAAGTACATTCAGAGATCAAACTAGTGCGAAGTTGAATTTAAGAGTCAAAGTGGTTAACGAAGTAAAAAATGAAACAAATAATGAATGAGAACTTACCTCTCTCAACTACAGTTTTGAAGTTATGGGATTTGAAAATGTGAATAAAAATTATGTGGCTTTTAATTATTCACGTGGCTTTTTTCTTTCTATTTGTTTTATTTTAAACATAAGTCTATTGTGATAATGCAGTTTGATTCATTGTTTATCACAAAGGATTTTTTCAAAGACATGTGGGGGGCTGGGAAAAGGTCAAGTGAGACCTGAATTTGTAGCATGCATAGCATTCAGTTTAACTTGCTCAAATCTTCAAAGACCAGCTTCTCCAGTATTTATTTCCATTTGCATATTATTGTTTGAGTTATATTACAGTGTGGAAAGCAGTACCTTGCAGTTCTCAAGTACCGATATTATGCCATACAGCCTTTTCCAAGCGACTCCTGAAGAGATAATAAGGGTTTGTTAGTACAAACAACACAGAGGGTAGTACAACTACAGTGTATTTAAATATCAAGGTTACGTACCTCTTCTAATTCCTTATAGCAATATGATCTGGGTAACACAGAGCCGTGTATTTTGTGCTTGAACTGGCTTTGTTTAGATTTACCCTTGCGGATTAACTTGATATCAGCTGTTTGTCTTTGTGACATCTGTATTCTTGGCATGAATTTGAATACATGACTCTCATAAGGAATGGAAAAATCCAAAAATGGTTATTCGGTGCCCCTCTCCAAAAGGTGCAAAATAGTGCATCACTAAATAAAGAGGGGGAGGAAAGAACTGCATCAGACAGGGATTAATTTAGAGTAGGATTTTTAGTTTTGGAACACATTCTTCACTTTCCTGGTAAATGAGAAATAGAGCTTATTTTAGAGTCAGGTTGCTGGTTTTTGAAGTGCCTAAAAAAGCATTTCCATCTCTCTGAGGGATTTAACGCTCTCCTCCTGTGTCAGATTTTGCTCCCTCCTAGCTTTGGTGATAAAATTCTAGGCTTGTTCCTGAAGCCGTTGTGTTGTGCTCATCAGTTCTCCTGTCCTGGCAGCTGGGTTACTTCAGGCACTGGAGTCCAAATAACGCACGGTATATACAAAAACAAAGAACTATAACAATTTGCTTGTTCTTACATTTTTCCTTTGCATTCTTCTCTCTGCTCTCTTCAAAATGAGGGAGGGCATCCTGCCCAGCTGGTCTACGTCAACCTTACTTCTGGCAAGAGATAAACAAACAGCTGCTTTTGCAGCAAGTGAAGCTGCTTATGGATGAACAATTCTGCCTGTGTCTGAGCAGGAGTGACTCATGCAGGCTTTGTCACTGAGTGGCAAGAGCTTTGTAGGACTGAAAAAGAAAAAAAAGCTCTTTAAATATCACACATTAGCTCTATTGATAAAGAAATGTTTTGATAGCTTGACTTGTTTTTCACCACTTTAATGTGTGCTACTAGTAGGATAGAGTCACTTGGATTAGCAAGAAGACCTTAAACTGGTGACTTGTTGAAATTGTGTTAAGTCCGTCATCAGTTAGGTAATAACAAATTACTTGCATTTGGTTTAACTCGACTATTTTTTTCCTTTATTTTCAGCTAGAATTCTGTTGGCACAAAAAAATAAAACTTCTTCAGGCAGCCTCTGGAAGGATTTGCTGCTGCAGTTTGAGAAATACTGCAATAGACTGCAGCGCTCCAGCAACAGATATATAAGACTATTTATTTTTATGATTGATCACAATCTCTTATCAGCTCTGACACATGAAAACTATTCTATGTTTATGATAGTAATTTGTAAATCTTTTTCCTTCCTAACGTTCTGGCTGCAATGCTTGGAGAACAATTACTGAAACTTAGGAGAGGATAGTTAGGAGATCTAAAAGAGTGAAAATGGAGAACATAAGAGAGACTGGAGGCATCTGGAAGACTAGATGACTCAGTTGCCTCCACTTGAATTCCTACCCACATGAAGAAATGGTTTTGTAAGCTGTCGAGGGCAGCATTAAGCGAGAGGAAGATGCATGGAAAACAATGGCTGTGGTATTGCTGACAGTTCGTTATTGTAAAGCAGTCAATCACTCACGCAGCAGCAGTGCAAAGTGTTAAATGTGGTGCATGTGTTTTGGCAGAACTGGGACTTAAGGCAGCAAATCCACATAGTTCTGGTCCACTTCTTAAGATTTTGCAGACAGCGTGGTAAAGACAATTTCTGTCAGTGGCCGTGGCTGAACATGATGGTGTCTGCCTTCCATGAACAATTTACTGGTTGTGCCTGTGTCCCTTTTCCTTCTGCGTGTTGTATCAACGGGCAGGAGCGCACAGCCTTGGTGCAGGCGCTGCCTGTGGACTCGTCGCCTGCACGGCAGTGATCACAGCCTGCGCAGCAGCTATCGCGGTGAAGCCTGTTTTGAGCATTGTGGGACTGTTCAGAGTTGCTCCCTTATGAATAATTAGTTTAGCTAACACTGATGAAGAAAAAGCTGGAATATTAAAATAATAAAGACTAGTGGCTTGCAGCACTGGATTGTTTTGGTTAACAATCTATGAATTTTTGACAAACGGGAGCTATCTCTGGTAAAGTGCCATTAATTTATAATAAACCCACTCTGCTGCGATTGCTGTTCACAGAGTCCTGAGGAGTGGCGTTAACCTCTAGCTGCAAAATGAAGTTGAGCATTCCTTTCCTCAGGGATTTCTGAATGACAGAAATAAAAATACAGCAGCCAGAGGGCAGGTGTATAAAGTTTATAACAAAGCACTAATATATGAAATAAACCCTTAACCGTCTGGCATAACACTTAGTGTCTCTTTGGGTCACAGCATTTTCAGGGAAGAATTTTATAGCAGGTGGTGCTGCCTCATGAGACGTTGGCAATGCAGAATTAAAGGACTTGGCCTGTTCTGCCCTGTCAACTCTCAGATTGGCCAACTGTCTGGAAGAAGCATTCTTTTGTTTTATGGATTGGTGTTTTACTTTATTTTATGTATGTTTATAATGCTGCTTTTACTGGCTGAACCTGGATTTCAGAAGCATTCTTTTCGTAAGACTTCATACATTTTTTTTGCCTCAAAATTAGTAATAAATAAGGAGCTCTCCTTCTATTGGAAGACTGTTTGACCTTGCAAGTAATAATTACTTGCAGTTGGAGTTGCATCTTATGCCACCCCGCCTCCCGGGCTGGAGGAGAGTTGGTCGTAGTGTGTGAGTCACTGCTCTGGTCCAGTTCCCAGCCTGGCGCCCAGGGTTACGCACAAGTTTTGCTCTGCTGCAGCCGTTGAAGTGTCATTCCCCTTCCCATTTCCAGTTTTTCTGAACAAGATTGAGTCCTCAAAATGTAATTCCGTTTGTTTGCTACTGCCTTTCTCACTAGTGAGAGATTCTAGAAATTATGTTAATCTAACTGAATTAAATCATGTTACTATGCCTTTTGTTCATCAGCCTTTTGGCATTTAAAAAAAACCCAGTCCCGTAGCTATGCAGCCATTCCGGGATTTGCTAGGTGCCATTTTGACTTATTTGTTTGGATAAATAAATTAGTAGGAATTATATCTCCTATTATCTCTTCAGCCTGTGCAATGATTTGTGCCTTCCCTGTGGGGATAGGGAAGTGTAGTTTGCCAAAACCAGTTACTTTTGGGGGCACAGCTTCCCCTGAACAAGTGAAATGCTTAGCAGAACAGGTTGTACTGCCTTTGGTGACTTGCGCTGAACTGGAGCTGAAATAAGTGGGCAGGATGATTTTGGTATTTGGTCTTGCATCAGCAGGATTTTAATTGGCACATTGCAGCTATGGTGACTGGCATGCCATAAATACCAAAGATAGATTTTAATGTACAATCTTCTACTTCAGAGGATTGATATTTTTTTTTTCTAACTCTGCAATATAATGATGTGCATTAATTCATTGGTGCAGTCAAAGATACAGGGAAAGTCAGGCTGGTTATTGTGCTGGGTTTCTCTAGTCTCTGTGGAGCTCCTACAAATGAGGCCATGTGGAGGCAACACTTTTGCCTAGTTGTACTCAGTATAAACCACTGTAAATGCTGAATGCCTTGTAACCTATTATTGAGTGTTTTGGCCAAGTCTGTTTGCTGTTGGCCTGTTGTTTTGTTTTTAACGTGAATTAACCTTTGTAAATGGATGGAAAAAAAATAACGTACACACAAATGTATTAGCAGCTTTTCATGCAAATTCTGCACTGATGTAGTACAGTGGGATTTTAAGTGGTATCACTAAAATGAAGCTGGGCAAGTCACTTCATGCCCTTTCATTCTTAATTTGGAAGAGTTCTCTGCTGCTGAGAATTTTAAGATTTACATATGAAAATGGCTTTCTGAGAATTCTCTAGTTTTAGTCTGTCTAGAATTAGTTCATGTCACTCCCAAAAAACACCGACCGTGTGTCTGTGTTTGCTTGGTCTTTCATCATTTGTTATACTCTGGTGACTGTTGTTGCAACGTCTAATTCAGCTCCTGTTGATACTTTGAGTGTTAGACCAGAATTTTTCACTGAGAACAGGATTGAGCGCTCGGCTCAGAAAGTTCCCTCTGGTTTAAATAATACCAGCTGTTTGACCTCCAAGAGATGAAATCTGTGACAGCTTTACTATTACTAATAGAGAGGTACTCTGATGCTACAGCCTGGCTTCTCTTGCTTACTGAATCTGTTTTTGTTATCACAGCTCCTTCGAATGACAATAGCGAAGCAAAGACTTGGAGATGATGAAGTTGGGGCTCGTCACTTTGCAGCACATGAGCGGGAGGACCTTGTTCAACAATTGGAGAAGGCTCGAGAACAAGTAATAGTTAAATGGGCATATACTGTCATGTTGTAGAGAGCTAGTGCAGTAGCAAGCAAATGGCTGCTTCTGTTGTGTTTGGAGGGCTGGTACCTGATTAACATTGCAAATAGTGGTGAAGGTACTGGGATTTTTACTGAAATAGTTCTTATTGAGCACTCACTTAAACATGCACACCTGGTTAGAGTAAGTTTCCTAACCTCATTAATTCCTTCTCTAGATTATTGATTCTCCTCTTTTTGTAATGTGCAGCAACAACTTGTGACAGTTGAATATTTTCAATGAAAGAGACTCCTTAGCTACAAGCTGTTACAAGTATTCATCACAATATGTGGTGGCTGATGCATCTCCTAAAGATATTCTCAAAATGGATTTTTCTGTAGGAGTGTTGTTAGTCTCCTCTTCCTCCTGCCTCATAGGTATTTCTTCCCCTTTTTTGAAAAAGTCTTGCATCAGACCTCTGTCCCCTACTTCAAGTACTACACAGCATCTAATTTATCTGACTCTTTCGCTAACACCGATACACAGCTTTCCAGACAATTTTGGGGGTTGTGTTCTTAGTTGTTCCCACACTCATTCCTACCAATGTCAGTTCCCCCTGAATGAGCCATTCTGTCGTGCAGGAAGAGGTGGGTATTTCTTGGTTTTCAGTCTTCACTCAAGTGCAGTGCTGCTTTAGTTCACTAGAAGGACTGCTGACTGCACTTGGTCTTCTTCCAGTGTGATCCTATTTGCTGTCTCTGTTTCCAAGCTCACACTATGTTCATCACCTGGCATCTTTTCACATGGTCTTCTGTTGTCCATCCTCTGCTTGGCAAGTGTTTTCTGAGGTGCCAGGGGAGACTTCTCCACTCATTGCACACTTTTCTCACACTCTCCATTTCCTCTCCTTGGAAGTTTGAAGCTGTTACTCCTTAAGTATCTTTTATACTGGACTCCTTCACCTTTTTCCTTAATAGCAAAGCTCACCCTGTCAATTGCTTTATGTTGTACTTTTCTCAGTTCTTCTTCCTATTCTGTGGAACTTCATTGCTGAAAGTCCCGTGATTAGTATAATTTCTGCCTTACAGACTTTTTCTTTATTCTCTGAATTTGCCAGATTCTTATTCAGTTGAGTTCATTTCTGGAGTCCTAGAAGTTATGTGCTAAAACCAGCCTAATATGTTTGTAACAAAATTATAGTATGGATTAAGGTTTATTTTGCTGTTGCATTTTAGTTGTTTTCTAGAAATTTTGTAAAACCAGTCTTACTTAACTTCACATTAATGAAATAATACCAAAATAGAGTAAAAGTACTGGGGGTTATTAGCTTTGGAAAGACTTTTGACTGTCTAAAATCAAGCCTTTTCAGTGCTTGTTGCTGTTTTCAGCTATGTGACCTTTCGTTTAAACTTCAAAATATTCATACAGCTCTTCCTTCTTCCCAGATCGAGACTCTGAGACAGGATCTTCAGGCTGCACTGGATGAGTTACAGGATGTGAAAGAGGAACGCTCTTTTTACCAAGATAAGTCTGACAGACTAAACCAAGAGCTTAATCATGTCTTAGGAGGGCATGAGAACCGTATCATCGACGTAGATGCTCTGTGTATGGAGAACAGGTGAGCGCAATGCAAACTGCTGTTTCCCTAGAACAAGCAGTGCATTGCTTTAACAGGAGTATCGGGAAGTCAGTCACAACAAAACTTTAAAGAAAATATATCCAAGAATATAAGTCAAGAGATGTTGGTAATTTGTTTTGTCTGTTTTGTTTGTGCTGTAGCTAACCATCAAATAGTACTGAGAAAGGCTGCAGGAAATTACCAGTGTTTTATTTGGCTACAGAGATGTCAGTGATACTCCCAAATAGAGCTAAACAAGGAAAAGGAAGAAAAGTGCAGAATTTTTTATTCCCATCACTGCATGCCACCAAAAGCAAGACTATTAACATTCGGTGTCTTCAGAAAGTCAGTGAGTTGTAATGGGCTGATCTTGGATTGGAGACAGGGACTTTGAGTACCCTGAGCTAACAGTTTCAGACATAATTGTCACCACAGGGAGAGGTTGTCAACACGGAGTGATTTCCCAACAAAAGTTGCTGGTGAAATCACCCATATAGGTATTCTTGCCGCTTCCTTGGGAAAATAATTTGCTTTATGGTTTCTGCTAAGGACGACAGAGGAGTCACTGCCAGAGCCATCGCAGGTACTTCCCTTAATGTCAACAATTACCTTAAAGTGAAATAGATCTCTTAGACACTTTCCATTTACAGAGACTTATACTTCAGGTAGCAAAGTGTAATAGCAAAGGCATTACTTCCTCCCAGCAACTCCCATTTTTTTTCTGTTTTGTGTGGCCTATACAGTTCAGTATGAATTTAGGCCCCCTGCTCCCCTGAGAGTGATATGATTTTTTTTTTTTCCTCTAAAATAGTTAAATTGTCACAAACTCTAATACATCTGCAGTTGCACTACCTGAAAGAGAATATTTTATAAAGCCTTTATGCCTGAAAAAGGTATTTTCCTATGTGGAAATAGCCATCTAATCCAAGTGCATAAGCTCTGTTAGGAAGAAATGTACTGTTTCAGTTAACTGTGTACCATTTTTCAACTATACTGTTAAATTTTCTACTTTGTGATTGCTAATGAGAAGTGCCATGTAAGTGATGGATATTGCAATCCGAAAGTTCTGCGTAGTTGAGTCTTGTGTTGACATATATACAAATCTTCATGCATCCATCTCACAGACCTTCAAGTACAGAGGGCATGAGTAAATGCTTCCTGTCCATTTCCTCTAGATATAAATATATCCTTTTAGCTTTTCTCCCCAAAAACCTAAGGACCGATATAAAATGGTTGTGCAGCATGCTTGACAAATCTAACAGGAGAGCAGTCTCCTTCTCATGCAATTTGTTTCCCTACTCAAAGTTTTATGAGGTCAAGAGCAGTAAGATTTTGTTATTTTATCCCTCACAAAACTGCAGAGGGAAAAGAACTCTTAGTAGTTCAAAGAGAGGACATGCCAAATAGTAAAGAGGAGTGCTTGAGGCAGTACTTGAAGGTAACGTGAAGTAATTCCTTTTTCAGGTATCTTCAAGAGAGATTAAAACAACTTCAAGAGGAAGTCAACCTTCTTAAGTCTAATATTACTAAATATAAGGTAAGATCCTCTCAGTGTATTATCTAAACTGTGCTTCGTTGTTCATGAAGGTAATTGTTCATTCTCATGTTCAAGTGCATTTAAAGAGCAAAATGGTGTCTTCAAAGAAAAATCCACCCCTAACATACTGACAGTACTAGCACGTATACATATTACATGCACTGTCTTCTTATAAGTTTCTTAGCTCATGTAGTACAAAGGGATACCCATTAAGAGTATTTTGAAAAATGAATTTGATACCTTTAAGTTTTGTGGGAGAACTCTCCTCCTGCTGGTAGGTGCAAAGTAGCAGGGCAGGCACTGTGAGGTGAATGACTTCAGCTGTGTTGCTATCACAAGCAGGTCTTGTCTTCCTGTTCCTGAATAGCCACTGTTTCTTCACACGGCTCAGTGATTGCTAAGTCGTTTTTGTTCTCCCTTTCCTGGGTTAAGATATATGCTGTTTTGCACTAAACCTTCAGGTCTGAATTCTGAGGGCAAAATATTCTTGCTCTTCCCTGAGGTCAAGCACTCTGGTTTCTTCTGCAAGTGATTTTGAGGAGTGGGAGGGGGGCGCTGCTTGTCAGGGCATGAGAAGATTTGTCCTAGGATTGCAAGTAGCACTTCTTAACCATTCAGGTCACCGTGAAGCAGCCACAGCACTAATTGCGTTTTTGTGCATGAGCAAAGCTCCTCAAAATACCAAGTTCGTTTCAGTGTCTGTTCAGACTTATGACTTGGGAGCCTCAGAGTGCGAGTTAGTGTATCGGTGAGAACTGAGCATCATGGTGGTCTGGTGGGTTTCGTTGAACTGTATTAGTTTTGGAAGAGCTGGACTTCTGTAGCAGGATCATTCTGCTGCTAATTCCTGAAAATCAGTATTTGCTACTAAAAGGGCTTCTAGAAACTCTGATAGAGGAGTTTGAGCTTTCCCTTTGAATGCTATCCAAAGAGATGCTGGGGAAAGTCTATTTTGTACCCAACCGATATTCTGTATAGGGTACTGCAGTATCTCATTGGCGCTGAGCAGATTATTAAAAATTAGGCAAGTCTTAAAAATGCATTGGGTCAAGTAGGTGGAAGAGACTACAGTAAAGAGATTGCAATGAGACAGAATGAGCCTTTGTTACATTGCAAAGACTTTTGGCTGGAGAACAATTCCCCAGGAGAGTCATGTTCCCATGACTTGCTATGGGTGTAGGCTCCAGGCCCTGCAGAGTTGTTCTGAGACCAGAATCCAAAGTTCCAGGTCATTTAATGAAAGGATTTGTTTGCTACTGTTTTTCTAAACGAGATACCTCTTGTTTCCTTAGAATGCACTAGAGAGACGAAAAAATTCAAAGACTCACAGTAGATCCAGTAGCAGTGCTCTGACTGGAGTCCTGTCTGCAAAGCAAGGTATTACAGAAATGCAGCATGATCTCATTGAATTCCTTCTGTCTTACATCTTAATTTCAGTAACCTTTCCTCACTAACCAAACCAAAATCTTTCATCTCTTTCCCGTTTATTATCATGTACTAATTTTTGTTCTTTTCTCAGTCGACTTGACAATATAAAATTTGCCTCTTGAGTGCTGCTTCTCCCTTTGTTACTCTTGTGCCATTTATTCTCTCCCTTTGTTACTCTTGTGCCATTTATTCTCTCCCTCTCCAGTTTTATCAACCACTTTTTTTTTTTAATCTCTAAACCCCTCTGCAACTTTGACCCTGACAAATCACTCCTTTATTCATCTCTTTGTTCTGCCTACAATGGCAACCACAAATCATATTCCAATAAAAAATAGACTGGGTGGTAGAGGAAGGTCCCTAACTCAGGTTTTCTGCTCCTGTTCTTGGAAGCTTTTACACTCAGATGTTTTGCAAGAAATCCTGTTGTTCCCTGTTTCTTCATGGGTAGTAAAATGGAGTTTTATATATATGTTTTTTATTTTTTCCCCTTCAAAGAAAATATCAAGATTAGGAAAGAAGGGAGAATAGAAAATTCTCTGTACCAAACAGTATACCTGGCACCCTACTGTTTAGGTGCTGGTGTACACACGAGATCAGTAGTATTTGTTGTAGTTGGTTGAAATGCGCTTTTCTGGTTTTGATTTGTCTTTTGTCCTCTTCTCCATGTACTTGTATACATGTAAATATATATATATATAAAGAGGCAGAGCCAGATTCTTGTTACAGAAGTTAATGATACTTGTGAACTTCCTGATGTGGCTGGGAGGCGCAGGCTCTGAGCTGCAGAGGAAGAGCTCATGGGTGGCTGTGTTTTCACATTAATCTTAAAAAAACTGAAGATAAAATAATTCTAAAAAATAAAAACTTCTCTGTAGGCTTATGTTTTAATATAAGTGGGAAAAAATAAATAATTTTTACCAATCCATAGGCCTGTAGAAGAATGAGGTTGCTTCCGTATGAACAAAAATGATTTTCCAAAAGCAGAATTAAGTTAACGTAAGATGTGTCTGTCTATACTTGTTCTGGCAAGTGCTGTGCAATAATGATCAGCTTAGAAAGCCACTGTCATTATGCCAGCTAGAGGTTGTATTTCTGGTCTTTTGTCTTTGTTTGTTAATTCAAGGAAAAAAAATATTCATTTAAGTAAGGAGAATAGTTCTTTAATGCTAAGTAAATGTTTATATCACATCTCTGTGTATGAGTAGCCAAAACGGATTTGTGTTTTTAACGTTATAGTCCAAGAGCTGTTGTCAGAGGATCACGGCTGCAGCCTGCCAGCCACACCACAGTCCATTTCAGACCTCAAATCACTGGCCACTGCATTGCTGGAAACTATCCATGAAAAAAACATGGTCCTACAACACCAAAGGCAAACCAACAAGTAGGTGGCATGACTTCTAAGTAAAATAGAACTTAACAAGCTATGGAAAAGTCATAGTTTTGGGGGAGTTTGGGAAATGGGAAGGAAGATCCATTTTCACAGAAAATGTATTGTCATTGTTAACTGCTGAGTTCTTTAGTTTTTAAGATCAGGTATGTGTTTAGAAAAAAAATTACATTTTCAAAGTAAAGTCTGGGATTGACAGAGACCTGTCTGCCCCTGCTAGGCAAGGGTTGGTTTGCTGCTCAAGTTTGAGACAAACCATATTAACACAGGGGGCACTTGTAGGAGGTGGTCTGTAGGGAGGGCTGAAGAAAAACTGCTGGGAGGAACGATGCCATTGAACTGGAGGAGAAGATACGTGGTAATTGGTTGTTATTGTAGGAATTTGCTAATGAATGCTGGTGAGAATAGTAAATATTGCACCTAGGAAAGGATCTGAAAAGATTTAATGTAACATTTGTCACAGGCTAGCAGCCTGTCATACAAATGATAGCTGTTGCTCCTGTAGTTACTTTGCCAAAAGTTGTAGGAGATAAACACATTTGGATTGCTACTATGTGATTTTTTTTTTTTTTTTTAAATCTGAACTGAACTTTCAAGGAGAATTTGTTTACTCTTAGCTGTTCTACTCATCAGTAGAATTCTTTGTCTCGCACAGGTTCTATCATGGCAGAATATAATCATTTTTGACACATTTTCTGACATTCTGATATTATTGTCCTTATACGGTGTATGAAAATCAGGGCTGGGAAGTGTTCCCTGATTCTCTGCTCAGTATTTTTTCCTTTCTTGTTTTTTTTAACACTGAGTCACTAGTGGTAATCAGAGGTTATTCAGGCTTCTCAAAAGCACATCAGGACCAAATGCCAGAAACAGGCAGACATCTTTCATGAAAAGGAGGAGGAGTACTGAAGTGAACTGTATTGCACTAGAATAGATGATTCATTTTGAAAATTGATAACTCTGATACTAGGCAGACTCTGTTGCATAATTCTTAGTGATGTGGCAACAGAAATGGAGGAGCAGTTTATAGCGACTCTTAATACGCTTAAGAAAGCAAGTGCCTCATCAGCTGAAGGGAGACTGAAGTGTTGAAAACGTAGCCCAGATCTAACTGGTGGCAGCTCAGTCAGTTTGTGCCTGTGTGTCAGGTAATGCAAGAGCAGTTCCTACACTGAGCAGTTCTAACAAAAGGCTAACGCCTGCTTACTCCCTCCTTATTGCTAACATAACATCAGATGAACACATCCAGAGAATAACTTTTGTTATTCCATGTATAACCAATCTTTGCCTTCTACATCTTCATACTGTATCATTACTTGATGTTCTAGTTTGCGTACTCTTCCCTGTAACTATAGCAAAAGTCTTTCTTAATTTTGTATATCTCTGATCACATGCAGCCTCTCGCATATCTCAAATGCCTCATTGTGGTGATGGCTTTACTTTCTGATACCACTGTCTCTGCTTTCAACTACTGAGTATGGGTTTTCTTGCGATAAACCTTCTCAAGGAGATGAGATTCTTTTATCTGCAGGACAAACTGGTCACTTATAGCCAGGGCAGTAGAGGCTGGATGTGTGCACCAATTAATATTCTGTGGCCAGTAGAAGATCAGTTCTTAGAGGGAGGGGACCAAGGTCAGGTGTGTGCTCAGAGCTGTAGTGTTGGCATTTATTTCAGCATGCTTAAGGGGGAAAAAAATAAAGTCCTGGGCAAGTTGAGTGAAGAGCCTCAGCAATGCTCCTGTGTGGTGTGCTCATTCTTTTTATTATGTCTGGCTTTAGTTGGATTAAAAAAGCTTTTAAGCAGCTTGGAGGAATGGGAACTACTTCAAGTAGAAACACCTAAGACACAAAAGGGTTTAATTGAAAAAGGGAAATACAGGTAGGACATCCAGGAAAAACACCATTTATTGGAGGTGCACTAGCTGGTTGTTGGGGGCACTTATTTGCCAAGTAAAAATTTACAAGTAAAGACTGATGACTCTAAAAATGGGGAAGAAACTGCCCATCTGTTGGAGAAGGTTAGAGAGGAGAGTGAGGTCAGTGCTCAAGTAAAACAGACAGATCCATAAACTGGTACTAGCACAAAATGCATTCTTTTGCTGAAGACATTTCTCCATTCAAAGTAGAAAGTTGAGAAGGATGTGGAGCTAGAGAGAATTGTAATGACAAAAGGTTTTACATAAATCAGATAGAAGTCTTCTCCTTCACCCTTATGTTTCTCTGTTTTGTTTGCCCAGCTTTCCCTGTGCAAAGAGCGTGTTTGGAGATCACTGTTACTCTCTTGGGTTGTTGGGTGAAGAAGGTGAGATTCGATTGGGTAAAGAATGTGAGATATTGAGGTGTCTGTATCATTCATGGAAGAAGTTCTGCTTTTGATATTTGATAGGTGATTGACCTGTTAGTGTTTCTGTTATCAGTAAATGAGACTTTTCAGACCAGAGGAACTTATTTTCGTCCAAACAGTTAACCTGCTCTAAAGTCAAAACATCTTTTGCTTGCAGGTTGCGATATGGCTGTGTAAGCTTACAATAGCAGAGTGGTACATTTGCTTTCTGATTAGCTGAAGCAATGAGACAGTGGATTTTTTTAATATAGATTAGAATTTGAATATCCTGTTGAAATTGACTTTCTGCTGTTATACTGTTGTTAAAAACATCTGTTGCCACTTGCTTTTGGAACAGACACACTATTATTATTACCACTTTTCTAAATAAGCTAAAAGGAGCTGTGAGAGTATATGCCTAGGAATGAGTGGGCTAAATCCAGCCTTTATTTTTTTTAGCCCCACTTTTAAGGAAGAAAGAAGTTGTTTGGGAAGAAAGCAGGTCGTTTTCCCCAGGTGATTAGTAGCTACTACTGCTAAGTTTAAGTAACCTCCTGTTTCTCCTCAGAAGCACATCAGCTTAATTTGAAAAGGCAGTTGTAAATGAATTCTGTATGCAGTAATGTGTTGTGAGATTAAATAGTTACATAAATGCAAAAAGAAACAGTCCTAACCCTGCCTAGCAAGTGGATAAAAATATTTTTTTTCTTCTGCCAGCTGTAAACTATTTATTAGATGTTCTTTTTTCTGCAATTTGTTCCTGAAATTGCCAGCACACATGCAAGCCAGATTAGCGTAGAAGCTGCTCTGCTGCGTAGACGTGTTGCACTAATTTTAACTTTTCTAACTTGGGCAAGCTCAGTCATGACCAAAATTACAAAAAGGATTGTGTCAGTGTGTATCCAAGTAAATGTTTCCATGTGATGTATAGAAGTGGATTTGTGACCGTGACAGACGTTATTTACAGACGTTTGGGTGATTGTGTCTGTGTGAGGGTACACGTCTTCTGTAGCAGGATCTGAGTTGAAAGTGTGGTGGGTGGAGCTCAGGTGCTGCACATCGGCACAGCTCCCTTCAGATCATGGCCACGTATGTTGGGAAGCCTGGGACAGCCAGGGGGGAGCTTCTGCATTCAGGTGGGAGCATCGCTGCTGTTACCTGAACGATGGATTTCTGCGAAAGGGAGGTTAAGACTAACACCTCTGTGGCATTAGACACATGATTGGGGACAACAGAAATAGCTATCAGCACCTTTGTCCATGACATGATCCTTCTTTTTTAGTTGAAGGATCTGATCTATTATGGCTGGAGATAGAAAAAAAAACCAAAACAATAGATTAGGGAATTTGATGCTACCAACTTTAAAAATAACCTGCTGTTCCAGGCCACCACAGCTCAGTCTTCCCACAGCACATACAGGGGTGGCAAATTATCAGGAGGTTATAGGGCGAAGGAAGGAATGGGATAAATCACGCTGTGTCCAGGTTTGCTTACACGTTTATTTTTTTCAAAAAACTGTTTCTATAAGAACACAGAGTTTTACCCATACCAGTCTTCAGATAATGTGGTTTGGAGCAGACTGAATCATACTCGTCACTGAACGTATTCTGCTTTCTTCCTGAATGAAAGGAACAGGGTTAAGCATTGTCCTCCCTGTTTGCCAGCCTTTGTTCAGAGCCGCAGAATGATCCTTCTATGTGAGAAACTGCAACAAAGGCTCAGCCCTTCTTCTGAGGATCCACTGGGAATTATCAGGACATATTTGCTCCAAAACCTTTAGAAATAGTGTGGTACAGCTGATAAATGAATTACTAAATTTAAGAGAAAAAGAAGAGTGACTCTGCTACTGTTGCCTGAATAAAAAGAGCAGTAGTAATAACTGAACTTGCTGCTGAGGGCTGAGTTTCCTTCTGTGATGCTGCTAGCTGACAGGGAGAGCAGGACCTTTCCCCCCTTTTCTGCCCTGGAATTACTGGTGAACTACTTATGAAAATAATAAGAATTTTCTTCTTTTCCTGGCAGAAGTGCTAAACTTGTGACCCATTTGTGGTGACAGTCATTAGCCACATCAGCTTTGCTTTGTTGGCTCCTTGGCTGAGGTAACATGACATGGAAGAAGTCTTGGATCATCTCTCTCCGTTGGCGGCTCTTCCAAGCCAGGGAGCTGCGGGGCCAGGCCGGGAAGACGGGATTGGGCTCCCTGTGTGCCAGGAGAGCTGCCCGCGGGGCTCTGTGCCCTCTCCATCACCCGGGCTTTGTACTGCACAGCACAGCTGCTGCGCGTCAGGCCATACGCTGGGCTATGAAAATAAAGTTATTAAGGATGAGTCTCTGGTACCAGATGGAAGCATCCTGAAAGCGAAATCTAGACTTGAACAATTTTGATTGTAATTGGAGAAGACAGTAATAGATCCATCATGACCTTGGTAACCTATTTGATTATTGAATTTAAATGGGGAAATAAACATAACTGCTCCCAAATGTCTTCTCTCTTCTGCTTGTAAACAGTATCACAGTATCACATTATGTTTGGGATTGGAAGGGACCTTAAAAGATCATCTAGTCCAATCCCCCTGCTGGAGCAGGAACGCCTAGGTGAGGTCGCACAGGAACATGTCCAGGCGGGTTTTGAGTGTCTCCAGAGAAGGAGACTCCACAACCCCCCTGGGCAGCCTGTTCCAGTGCTCTGTCACCCTTACTGAGAAGAAGTTTTTCCTCAAATTTAAGCGGAACCTCTTGTGTTCCAGCTTGATCCCATTACCCCTTGTCCTATCATTGTTGGCCACCGAGAAGAGCCTGGCTCCATCCTCATGGCACTCACCCTTTATATATTTATAAACATTAATGAGGTCCCCCCTTAGTCTCCTCTTCTCCAAACTAAAGAGACCCAGCTCCCTCAGCCTTTCTTCATCAGGGAGGTGCTCCACGCCCTTAATCATCTTGGTTGCCCTACGCTGGACTTTCTCCAGCAGTTCCCTGTCCTTCTTGAACTGAGGGGCCCAGAACTGGACACAATATTCCAGATGTGGTCTCACCAGGGCAGAGTAGAGGGGGAGGAGGACCTTTCTCGACCTACTAACCAACCCCCTTCTAATACACCCCAGGATGCCATTGGCCTTCCTGGCCACAAGGGCACAGTGCTGGCTCATGGTCATCCCGTTGTCCACCAGGACCCCCAGGTCCCTTTCCTCTACACTGCTCTCTAATATGTAATTTCCCAACCTATACTGGAACCTGGGGTTGTTCCTGCCCAGATGCAGGACTCTACACTTTCCCTTGTTAAATTTCATCAGGTTATTCCCCGCCCAACTCTCCAGCCTGTCCAGGTCTCGCTGGATGGCAGCACAGCCTTCTGGTGTGTCAGCCACTCCTCCCAGCTTAGTGTCATCAGCAAACTTGCTGATAGTACACTCTATTCCCTCGTCTAAATCGTTAATGAATATATTGAATAATATTGGCCCCAGCACTGACCCCTGAGGCACTCCACTAGATACTGGCCTCCAACTAGACTCCGCACCATTGACTACCACTTGATGGACTGTGATGGACTGTTTGCTTTTTAGTTGATATATGCTTCTGTACCTCTCAGTACTTTCTTTTATATGTATTATAAGCTTTCTCCTCTTTTACATTCTCTCTCTCATCTTGATATTTTTGTAATCTCCAAAATACAGACTTTTATTTGGCATTGCAGAGCCCTCACAGTAGAGGTTTCAAGCATACTTCTTAATCAACTTTCCTAGACCCTTTGATATTTACTGGGTTTGCTGTTCCTCATGTCCTTCCCACATCCTGCCATCGTGTCAGCAGTGACGTTCCCAGTGTGCCCAGACGTCTGCAGCACGAAGCCCTCGTAGGCAAGCTCGTGGCACAGCGTTACGCAGCCCCATGAGCGGGGGATATGCTGCTTCTCAGCATCCACTTCAAATTTAACTTATCCTTCTGCTTTAATTTGATGAGTAAAACTTGCTGTCCGTCCTGTCTGCTGTTGTTTAGAATTGCTGCCTCGTCTAGGTTTCTCACTCTGTTGGGTATTGCTGGGGTTTATTTAAAGACTTCAACTCTAGAAGACTTGCTGTGCCTGTGAAGAGGAACACATTCTGAAATTCATTGGGAAAAAGAGCTCTCTTTGCAAGATAGAAATCTCTCATTTGATCTTGTGAGAGAATTAAGACTAAAAGTTAAATCCTGCAGGAAAGCTAACTGCAAATAGTATTTGTGTAGGAATAGGATACAAAAGAAGCGATGACCTAGGAATGCAGTGAAAACTAAGAGTTGGTGATAGAGACGCTAAAGAGCTTGAAGCTTTTTAGTAAAGTAGAGAACAGAGTTGAGCACTGAAAGAAAAGGCATAGTGGAAAATAAATTCTTTGCCATTTTAAGCAATTTTAGTGATAGGGAAACCTCTATGAGTAAAGGACTAGGCCAACATTGTTCTTAGGACTTCAGAATCAATCTAGATGTTGTCTTGAGTTGTCCATATTTTGTCTGCAAGTGGTTTACCTTTGGGTTTTAGTTGTAGAGAAAGTAAAAGTAACCAGGAGGAGAAATTTGCCAGCAAGGAAAGAGAAATGTTGTGAGTTGGGATTCTTTGTCTTTGCCAAAAGGCAAAGGTTGAATGTCCAGTACATCCTATACCTTTTTTTATTTTTAATCCACGGGATAGATTAGACAACTATATTTCAATTTTTTTAACTCTGGGGGAGGGTGTCCATTGCCATTAATGAAAAGAGATGACTGTATCCAAGTTTACTGCACTAGTTAAGTGACAAGTTAAAAGCTCGCCTGTGGTCATGTGTGCAATTGTGCTTTGGTTACCTTAGCATCACAAGGAGTCTCACATCAGCTGACTATCCCTGGCTTTCGTTTTTGTTTTCTTTTTCCAAAGAATTCTAGGTAATCGAGTTGCAGAACTAGAAAAGAAATTAAGAACTTTGGAAATTGCTGGCTTGTGGAGTCTTCCAGGTTAGTAAAAATTCAAGGGAACAGCTTGCATTATTTAGTTTTTGAGGGTATATTTGCATCTAAGAAAAGGTTCGCTGTAATTTTTTACTGACAATTATTTTGTGGATGTGCTGTTCAGCACATTTGCAAAATGAGAAACCTCTAATAAATGTTAAGTTGAAAACAAAAATCACTAGACTATTTAAACTCGGAGTCAAATATGTATACTGGGAGAAAAAAAGAAAAGTTTCAAATACTGGAAATAATCAAACCACCTCCGTAGTCTGCAGGCAAAAAAAAAAAAGGAACTATATTATTTATGATACACAGAAGATTGGCCATGATATTTTTTCAACAAATTTTATTTATTAATTTTGTACTTCTTGAAACTTCCATGGATTTTATTGCTGTATTTTTAATGTTTTTCTGTAGAATCATAAACTCTGAGAAATTTGAAATGTAAATGATCTTAAATTTTCTAGTCCATCTCTCCATAACAGACTTATTCCCAGTAGCATTTTAAGTATTGTATTTGGGTTTGAATTACTAAAGTAATGGGAGATTAATCTGCTTCCTAATAGACCTCGCCGTTAGGAAAATGTACAACATTCAATTTACATTTACTTTTTGCTTCTTTTCTTCCCATTACACCTAATTGTGTCTTCTTTAACCACTGTATATTATGCGGCTCCATTGCTGGTGTTTGCATCATTAGGCTTTGTTGTTTACAGCTTCCTATCAGTACTGCTGAGGGTGGGAGACAGTGTGGTTTAGGCTTCTAGGCTTTTTTGCTCGGTGTTCCACCCAACCTTTCCACCTAGAAGAAACATCTGACGAAGCTGAAGAGACCTTCGGACAAGCTGTTGCTGGTAGCCCTTTGGCCTGGGGGGTGTATTTCCAGTTCAGCGTGCCCACTGTAGCCATTCTCTCACCTGTCTGGAACGGGCTCTCTCATTGACACCTTCCAGAACTGAAGGACCCAAATTTATTGCCATGTATTACTCTTCAGTCACCTAGTCCCGCCCCACATTCTCCAAAAGTATTTGTCTAAGACCCTCCTCACGGCCGTTTTGTACATTGTTGCAAATGTGTATCATCGACTCACCAGTTTAAGGTACTGTAGGATTTTTTTTCAAATACAATGTTCCGTGAAATTCATACACTAATAAATGCAGCCTTTCTAATCTTTGCAAAATATATTTTAAAAATTAAACAGTGGGAACTTCTTGCGCTGTTGTTGGTCTCTGTAGGTAAGACATCAAATTAATGTTTATACAATAACAACTGTCTCTTTCCTTCCTTTCTTTTGCTGCCTGAAGGCCTGAGCTACAATGTCTCAGTGGGATTTGGGAGTAGGTTCTGCTTGATGTATATTTTTAGTAACTGATTATAGCAGTACGTTAAATATTGTCACTGCATGTAAATAAACAGAAATGTTATTTGAGCATTTTTATATCCGACAGATTAAGATGTTCAGTCAAGTGAGTTAGATGACCACAAGAGAAATAGAGACTGCTCTATAAGACGATTCCTATAAATTGAGCAAATAGTAAGAAATTGTGATCTTAAATAGTTGTAAAGGAATTTTACACTGGAGTGTGAGCTCTGTTGAGCCCAAGGTTTGTTGATTTGCTGTGTGCCTTTTGAATCAAGAGTGCGCTTTTGTTCCCAAGTGCACTCTGGATCCAAGGTGGTCTGTGAGAGGCTCACACCAGCTGGTGGGTCACCAGTCTTCATGTAACAGCAGCATGTAACAAATAGTGTGGGAACTACCCCAGTGGACTCTGCAGCTGGATGTTGGCTTGGGCGAGGGGCAGAGCATGCGCGCTATCTCATCTAGTCAGTCTGAAATCCAGAGAGACAAAGTTCTTATTTGATTGTGAGTTGAACTTTTTGTCATTGGGAAAAAAATACGCAGGTGAAAGCTGATGTTCAGTCTGGCACTAAAAGAAACGCACATTTTAAACTGCAGGTTTTTTTAATCTGAAGTTAATGTTTCTACTTAGTCATCATTGTCTATTGTAACATAACATCCACTGTCACCATGGTATTAACATCTTCCATATGGTGTTAACAAATGACATTACGAAACTTTATCCTATTGAAGAGCTTTTTTTTGTTAGGGGACGTATTTGCCATCCACTTTTTGGGCAGTGCATGAATGAACTATGGTGGAGCTCAGTCAAGAGGAAACGTGTGTTTAATTTTTGAAATGGTGGAAGTGGTATCGTAGTTCATTTTCTATAGAAGTTCTGCCTACTACAAACTTCAGCTTCCCCTCTTGAAAAATGTGCTTTAATTAAACAAATCTCTTGCAAGGTTCATTACTGAAAAGAAAGCAATCTCGGGCATAGACTTGGCTCTGATTTTCTTTGTATGAGCCTACTTACCTTGAGAAGGAAGCAGAGAACATGATGTTTGCAGAAGCATTTAATTATTCGCTTTGTCTTAGGTACATTGTGGTTCAAATATGCATGCATAATATGTTTAGTGTATTCAGTGACAGTACGTAGTGAACAAACACCACCTTATTCCTCTCAAAATTTGAAGTCACTAGACATTCAGTTAAGCAATTCTGTATTTCTAAAAATGTATAGTTTCCTGGAAATTCCCCATTTCCACTGAAAAAAAGCCTGAGGAAAGAGCCGGCTGTGACTCAGCCCTTTTCTGCGTGGGGTGCCAGGGAAGTGTCGGCGCAGCCCTTGCTCTGCAGCGCTGGGCAGGGAGCAGAGCGGGGGGACAGTCCCCAGGCTCAGCCGCTGCCAGGGCTGGAGCCACTCAGAGCCAGTCGGGTGCAGCACAGGGTGCCCAGCCCTGGGGAAGAAAATTAAGAATTTACTGCTGCTGGAAACTCACTCGTCTGCTTATTTGGCGATGTGTATAGTTTTCACTAAAGCCCTTGAAAAATCATTAAATAGAGGAGCACAAAGCTATACAAGCTATAAAATTGAGGTTACTCAGCAGCTAATTGAAATTCCCTGTGTGTAATCCAACTTCAGATCACGATTCGTAGAATGTAGTGCAGCAATACCCCCATGTCCCTCCTTCATGAATGGACGTGAGTCATTGTTAATAAATAAATATGCCTCAGGTTCTTTGCTTACATGTGTGGATACTGAACTTAGGTCTATTTTCTGTAACCAAGTTGGTTTTCAGAGAAGAATGTGGAAGTGAATGTGTTTACTGTCTCAATGCTGGCTGAAAGTCAAGAAGTTTCTTTTTTGAAGTTTGTCTTGAAATCTTTGGGCACTTTAGCTCGAGCTTTACTTTAAAAAAAAAAAAAAAAAGAAAGAAAAATACTCTTCTGGCAAAACTCCTTCTTACTCCCCAATGCTTTATTCATCATCTTTTTGCATTTTTCTTCCTCTGTTGAATTCTTTTGTATCTTTTTGGATATGTGGCTACTTTTGACTGTGTATGAATATCTATGGGACGTTTTCATACCACTAGTTCTCTGTATGACTTAGCTCTTCCTCCACCAACACAAAATTCCTTCACTGTTACAGGAAAGTGCATTCTTCTAAGAGCTTTTGCATTTTGAAATAGCTACCAGGGTTTTTTTGCCTTTTTTTTTACCTTTTTAATTAATTTTGCCTTACACTGGGGGGATTTCCCCACTTTGCTGTTAGGTTTGTTTTGGTGTTTTTTTTGTTACTTGCTACGGTAAAGGCAGAATTCTGATGCGTACTTGACAGGGGGATCAAAGTTTGAGAAGATCCATGTTTCAAAATCACTAATGGCATGCATATTGCTGCAGTATATGCCCCAACACATTACAGATACAAAAACATCATTAATACCTTTAGGATCAGGATATTTACAGCCAGTGCTTTCAGTAGTAGTTAGGGACTGGGGCAGTCCAGTTAGACTCCATGGGAACAGTGTGACTTTCATTGTTTCTTAGTAGGTACCAGAACTTTCTCAGGGCTGGATTTATTCCCAGTATCTCCTGACCTTGGTGCTCTTTGGAAAGGCTTTGTTTCGGATGGATGATCAGATTTAGGATGTTGCCTTAAGGTGAAATGTTCAAGCAGATTGAGAGGGGAGAAGTGGTTCTTCCATAAATGTCCCTTCTTAGGGAGATAAATAGCGCAGGAGCTCGCTGCCTCCCCAGCCGTGACTGATGGGTTGGCCCTTGTTCTGGAGGCCACACGAAGACCACGCTCAGCTGATCGTGCACATTTCCTGCTGTTTCCCCTCTGGATTTAAGGTAGTGTCAGTCACTGAAAACATGAGCATCCCAGATAGTGGAGCACTTCCTGAAGGGTCTGCAGGTGTTGCTTTCTGTATTGCTAAAATATTTCAAGACTAGGCATCTGCAGCAGAGTCCTCAGCTGAAGAGTTTCTTGCACTATTTTGTCTGCAAAAGAGCTGGAAAATTGCCCTTTTCTATTTGGCTTAAAACAGAAATGCTCAGAAGTGGTTTTGGAATTTTCAGATTAAAATCTCTCCTGTTTCCCAGCAACGTATGCTTGTTTGCTCCCTCCATTCGTAGTTACTATTTTTTTAAGGCAGCATTGTAGGATATTACGTGTGTGAGTTTGTAGTGTAAAACTACATATGTGATATGAGCAGGTTCATCACCAAGGCAGAGTAATAGAGAGTAAAGGAAAAGTGCGCAACACTTGCTGGTAAAAGCCTGCAAATGATCCGTTACTCTTTGTAAAACTTTTGGTATGATCTGATTATTAATATTCTGAATTGAATTCTAATTGCTAATACAATTTACTGCATACAGCACCTGGTCTTTTTCAAAATCTGTCCTTTACTCAGTCCTGTGGATAAAAACATATGTCTTTTCTGTGTTTGACTGGCATATTCCAGCCAGAGTACAGAGTATGTTTTTCCGTGCTGCAGAAGGATCATTTGAGATGCTTTTCCTGTTTTGTACTTTTCAATAACATTGCAAAAAAAAAAAAAGTAGGATATGCTTGAATATCATTAGTGCATAATGGGTGTCATTGGTGAATTAATAGTTCTAACACTTTGTTTCAGGCGGAAAGGATACCATAACATTCAACGACCCAGCCTTGCCGGTGATCCAGCGGTCCAGGTCACCATTGTTGGCGTTTACTGATAAGCCACAGAAAACTGAGGTGCAAGGTGAGCACCTGGAATGTAAGGACCATGATGAGAGCTGAGCACTCATTTCTTTCCAAATAAAAAGTAATAAATTGTCATTCTGGGAGAGCAGAAGGCAAAGTTTCAGTGGTCACAGAGATTGAATAAATCATCCAAAAGTGAAATGGATAGGTGGTCCCAGTACAAATAGCGAAGAAACGACTGAAAAACGACTGTTGAATAGATTGCTCAGGGCTAGGGATCAAGTCTTACACCTCAAAGAATTTTCGTGGCAGATAACTCGATACTGTGAGAAGCTATTCATGCCACCTCTGTTACAGTTAACAGCCTCCTGCTCCTTTTCCCTCCGTTAAAATGCGCAGTAGGAAAGCAGCCTGTGCAACTGGCTTAGCACTTCCCTGCATTATAGTTGATATCTAGATGAAAGGCTTCCTGATTGCGCCCAGCAAATTGAAATACCCTACTCATTTTCCCAGAGAAATTGGCTGCTTTTTTTGTAGTCTTGCATGTGTTTTGTTAAAAATCCTTCCCCAATAGCAAGCTTTAACATCTCTCCAAAGTCAAGCTTGACTTTATTTGACAGTATCAGAAGATAGTGTTTTGCTGATAGCCTTGATTTATTTTTTTTCCTTAGTTTTTCATAGTGGCTGGGAGATGGATTATTATGCTTGCCTATCGGCATTTGGATAAGCTCTTTAATGGGCATGACATTTTGGTATGCCCAGATTTTACTCAGCTAACCATGAAGCATCATAAACTATTTATTTGTTAGTTCTGAAACTAAATAGATTGTGGTTTAATTTTGACTTTATCATCCATGTCATCATCTGATAAAACTTGACAGCCGGTCTGTTTTTTATAATCTTGATCAGATGATGCTTTTGCTAAAAATAAGAAGTGAAACTATAGTGGATAGTTCTCCAGTGAGTAACTCATAAATATTCATTTTTTGCCTGCTTAATCATTGACTTTTAATTAAATCTGCAGTCACTGAAAGTATTTACTTGGTGGCATTATGTTCTTTACGTATTTGTCCTAGGTGAGGCTGGTATTACAGCTTTGATTAAAGCTGCCCATCAAATCTCACCAGACTTTGTTGCTTTGTAACACTGCCAAACTTTTGCTCTGGGCTGAAGCTTTCCATGCTGTGTTTTCTACTTCAGCTGATTTTTATAATGACAACCAGATCACTTTTTCATGTTAAATTCTGATGATCACATTTGTTTTGGTGTTCTTTTAATTTGTCTGGTTTTTGTTGTGATGTCAGTGGTTTTGGTTATTGTTTTGGTGCAAGCATTTAGTATATCTATAATTGAAAGGAACTAGAAATCTGGAGAAAAAGTTTCCTCCCTAAGAAAACGGGCTGGAATTTCCACCCCATTCTAAACCATTCATTTTCACATCTCATATGCTAAAAACAACAGAAACCAATCCAATTATTCTGTTGAGCTTGCTTTGTGCCACCAATGCTGGTAAATCTGCATGTACCATTCCTTCAAAATAATGTAAACCTGGAAGGAAAAAAAAACGTGGAGCAGAGAGGAAAGAAAAGCTGAGATCAGGACTCTTGAGTGATGGGGAGTGACAGGGTCCAAGGAAGTCTGAGTGAGGGGGGACTTGGGTCTGGCCGAGCAGAACTCAGAGCACAGGAGCAAGGAATTAAAATGCTGACAGTGAAAGCAAGGTGTGATTAAAAAAAGGTGGTAAGGTGGATGAGAAATGGGTGGAGTTGAGTGTAGGGACTGAATAAACAAAGGGTTGTAGGGCAGGGGAAGAGGAAAATAAAACAGCCTTGGAGACCAGAAGGCAGACAAGGATTAGGACTGTGGTGGTCACAGAAAGAATCTGCTCCCAGTAGGTCATCACCCTCCTTCCACCTCCCCGTCCTGTCACTGTAAAAGAGAGACAACATCAGTCACAGAAGTCCTGTCATTAAACTGGAGCAGGTTAGGAATTACTGCTCTGCTTGCACAAACGTCTTGTTTTTTTTCCTTTGCATGTGGCTTGGTAAACCTGATAACCTGCAGTGAGAACTCGGACAAAACTCCCCTCTGTGATAGTTTAAAGAAACGAGGCCAACTTTTCACTGGGCCGGATGAGCACTTGTATACTGCCCGCTGTGCTGGGGACACCATAGCATCTAGCAGCGGGTGGAGCGACAGTGACTTCTTCCATTGCTCCAGATCCTTTTTCTGGAGAATGTTTGGGGCTGCCAGCTTCCCTTGGAAGCCTGGGAAGGAGGCAGCGTGTTTTCAGCTCTGGGGCACATCTCTTGGAGTCACACAGCTCCTCTGCACTCAGCGGCTGTATGAGAGCGATAACTGAGTCACCTTTGTGCCACTCTGCATAGAGAATGACTCTGTGGTTGAGGTGTAGGAGCTTGGTGCACAGTGCATTTTTTCATCTATGCAATGTAGCTCCAAAATCTGGGGGAGGTGAGCAGCTGGGAAGAACATAGGAATGTGTTCATCTGCCTTTGTTTACCAAGCGAGTATGTCCTTGGTTTAGAGGTATTCCAGAAATAAAAACAAAACCACTTTTATTTTCCTGTTAGCTAAATGATCGGTTGAGTGAAAACAGTTGATAAGTGGAAGGGCAATGAAAGTCTTAAGTATCTTTGAAAACAAGGCTTGATGTCACGCCAGCTATGGTCCTTTAAGTAGTACCATTGATATTTGGTGCCTTTTTGGCGCAGGAAACATTTTTGGCTTTTGTACTAACACACATTCTTTATCAGAGCTTTCTATAATACATCAAATGTTGCTCTAGCTAGGCCTACAGATAATCAGATGGCTTTTCCAGGCTTTTTTTAATCTAATCTCTCTGCTTACCCTGATCTCATCAAGGCCTGTTCTAGTCCATACTTGCTATCATTGTTTCAGTTAAGCTGGATGGTGGAAGTCTGTAGGCTGTACTGAGCAGTTCCTGTGTGAAAATGCATAATGACATAGTGCAGTCATTTGAATGAAAGACTCTCTTGTGCCACCAAATCTCCCTTTATACACCGCAAGGGATGGATGGTGTCCTGGGATAGGTTGTGCTTGAGTATCAGGGCTGCTAATGAACAGCTATTCAGGTTTTTTTCCTCTCCATTGTTGAGTGCATTGTTCCTGCTGTATTGCCTGTGTGCTATTTCAAGCATCCCCTGAAGACAAAAGCGCTGTTTTTCTACAAACTTATCTCTGCTGTCCTAGTGCTTTGAAACGATTTATCTTCAGAAAATTGCAGCAAGGTGATGGGATGGTGTTATCCCACTGGAGAGGGAGGAAACTGAGGCATGCAAAGAATAGGGTAGAGTCCCTGCTAATTTCATGTGCCAATTTGAGGTACATAAGTTTGGACTCTTTTTGGAGCACTTTGGGTGTGTGTGTTCAGACATACAACGTGAGCAGAGCAGTGCTGTGATTCAGGCTCCCAGGCTTCCAGCTGAGCACTCGGATAATGAGGATTAGATCCAGTGGGTGATCACTTTTTGAAAGTTAATTTATCCCTGCCTTTTCCACAGACTTAAATTCCAGCTCTTCAGAGTAGCATTCCTAGCTTCCTTAGTGGCAGTAAGATTCTTCCCCTCATGCCAACCCTTGTCCCACTGACTCAACAGCTCCCAAATTATAAATGAGGCAGATCCAATGGAGGCGGAGGCTCCTCAGTTGTGTAGCTCCGATCCCTCCCTGCAGCCAGGCTGTCCTGTGCTGTGCATGAGGCAGGAATCCTGCGGGAGAAACGGGGTAAATGCTCAGATACTACAAGGTAATGCATGTGCATGACAAGTGTCATTTTAAGCTGTCAATGCCGCCATACTTCTGGCATTTCCTAACTTTTCTTACTTGGCTTTGCAAGCTTATTTTCAATGAGGCTTTTTGTCTTTAACTGAGATGAGGACAAATCCTCCTTTTTGCACAAAGCTCTTTGTTTACACATTGGTGTTTTCTCTATTCTGACATTTTGTTCAGTGTTTGCCTTTTGGTATAATGGTATATTTAAAATTCTTCCGCTGCTGCTTTGTTTTATGATGTTTCCTGAATTAGAATAATCTTTTATGTTAGGAGAAATGTAGCAGGACCAATAACAAAACTTCATTATTGGATGAAAGCCCGTGAAAAGCTCCAAATGGAGCTTGGGTTAACCCCTGAAAGTGGTAATGATGTGGGGATTAATGTTAAGCTGTGCCAAAAATTTCTGTAGCTGAGTGCCTTGCTTAGAGTTGATATTCCTTTGAGAAAGCTTGCCTGACCCTGCTTTTCTGCAGTGCAGTTTTGGCTATGAATCTCTTAGAATTGTCAAGTGTTAGGGAAAAACAGGCTCCAAAAACAGGGCCAGACCCAGCAAGAAACTCTGTGTAGATTGCTTGTCATCTAAGATGGGCATAGGGAATCACTTTTAGAAGTTTGTTACCGAGGTAAAGATCTCTGTGGCCTGGCCCGGTGGTGATGGTCTTCAAATTAGATATATAACCACTATCTGTGACTGATCAGCACATCTCGCTGTTCCGTTTCTCTTCCAGCAGAACAGAAGCGAGAACGTGATGAAACTTGTACTGTTGCAAGTGAGTCCTTGGCTCCAGAGGGAACAAACTTAAGTGACAGAAACCAAAATAAACATTTTTATCCTTCATTACCTCAGCTACCTTCTGAGGAAGAAGAAATAAGCAAGCTCGGAAGTCAGATAATTAAACTGACAGAGCAGGCAGTTGCAGGACTGGAACGGAGAAGAGCAGGCGCTTCCGCAGGGGAGCAGAGCGCGGAGGCTGGAGCGGAGCTTAATGGTTCGTCTGAGGGAGAGTTCCTGCTTTCCAGCCCTGACCCATCTGACCCCACGGATCCCTCAAACTCAGAGAACGAACAAACAGCTGAAACTGAGGCCCTGAAAGACAATGATGCAACCTCAGAGAGCGATTGTGAAATTCCAGATGAAAGAGGACATCGAAACAGCAGCACTGTGGATGTGGTGCGTACTGGGGAGCCTGGAAGGCACACGGGGCTCGGTGTTACAGCGACACACACGAGTAACAGCTCTGAGAAGCTTCCTGAATCTGAAAACAAGAAACCATCTGATCCTGCTGAAAACTGTGAATATTTGGATAGCAGTTTGGCTTGAGGTATGAAATCCAGGCCTTTGAGCCTCTCACTGTACTCCTTTTGCAGTGTTTGTGCTGCCGTGAGTATGATAGGTCAAACTGTGCCGTATTGTTCATTTTTGCATCTAACTGCTAATTTTTGTCTAATAAAGGTGGTTTTCTGTTAGTTTTGGCTACAATGTACCAAAGATGTAGATTACCTAAAAGAAAGAATTAGTGATGAGATTTAATTGTGTTGGTTTTTTATAATGATTTGAAGTTTCTACATAGATTGATGCAATTTACGTTGGTGTAGCAGAGAGACCAATGATAATGATTTACCATGTTATCACTAGGCTTCTGTGATGTGTATGGTCCTAGTGCTGGACTGTATTTTAATGGTTAGAAGTGTCTTCCAAGGATGAAAAATTTGAAGTGATAAATGGAGAAGCATGTTAAGGCTACAAGCTTTTGCTCGTTTCTCAGATTGCATTCTTTTTCTCTTTACTTATAGTGACTGTAAGTACATCCTTAGAATAAAATCACTGTTTCTTATAGGAAGTTTCTAAAAACCATCCCTGCATGTATATAGTTCTCTCATTACAAACCTTTATATCTTCTCAACTGAATGAACTTCTCCTTTCCAGCTCATCTCATGAAAACACAGGAGTTATTTAACTAGATACCGAGAACCCAATTTAATGTATCTCTGAGGAAAACGTCATCAGAGAAGCCAGAAGTCTTTCTGTGAGAAGCAGCAATGCTGTTCCAAAGTAAGGAGAACAGCAAGAGGAGAACCAGCGATGCCCTGTCCACCTGCTTGGCTCTGTTACTGGAACTGCATTCACAGAATCACCTCAACCTACAGGAGCTGGAACAGCCCTCGGGCTGAGGAACGGGTGGTACATCTCAGCCTACTCCATCTGTGCCCTCCTTTTTAAAGGAATCTGTGTCTTCGTTTTGTCATGGTTTGGAATTAAGGATAGATAACTCCTCCTTTCCTCCTCATTTCACCAGACTGTGGTGTAACAGAAGGTTTATTTGCATTGCTGCCGCTTTCTTAAACCTCTTCCTTTGTTAATATTTAGTTATAGGACGACGTTCCTATGATAACTGGGGAAAAGGGAGGCTGCTGTGTCATTCCCTGTTCGCTCCTGCTGCTGGAGCTGTGCCAGTCTGCTCCTAGGAAGGCAGCAACAAGGGGATACTTAGCGCTGAAGTTAGCAGCTGTTGGAGAAGGGGAGGCACGTCCTTCCTCTCCTGTTTGTAGCATAAGGAATAGTCTCTGCAGCTGTGGAGCTTCTATGGGCCAACAGCCGTCAAGGCAATTTTTCTGCTGGCTTGAGACCTAATTGTCTGTAAATGTTCGTTTCTCACTCCTAGGACTTGAAACCAATCAGCGAGAATTAAACCAAATTTAATAAAATACTACTAATAAAAAGGAAAATCCCTCCCAGATTGAATCCTTCTTTGACAAATAACTGCCAGCTGCAAATTTTTACAGCCCACTTGTCAGTTACGGAATAAACAGAGTTTATATTAGCCGTACTGACAAACTCTTCTGTATGTGGAAGATGAGCTAGCAGGTGCTGCCATAATCAAGGTGTTAGAGTCCATGAACGGTTTGTATTCAGCAGAAGAAAGGCTGTATGTAAATGATTACATATAAATATAAGGAATGATAGTGGGAAGGTGAAAAATGTGGCTTGTCTCTCTTCTCATGTGTTTTCCTGAGCAGGTGCATCCATGTAACCCTTTCAGTGTCTGTCTGCAGGCTGCAAAGCCACACTCACTGTGCTCCTCAAATATGTTTCCTTCCTCTTTAAATGTAATTTGACATTGCAGCGTTTCACTGATATTAAGCAGCAGCCCTTAGGAACAAAATCCATCCCTATATTTAAGCATATTAGGGACATGGAGTAAAAAGTTTTTCTTTCATTATCCTCATCACCATTTAAGTTCCTCACCACCTGAAAAAACGAGAAGAGTTTAAATGTTTGAAAGATTGTTATGCTGTTCCCATTAATGGTAACCGACTGCACTATTGACTCATTTATACAACAGTACTGACAGGTCGGAAGAGAAATAGCTGCAGAAACTGAAATCTCCAGGAGAATGTGGCAGGGCTTTTTCCTTTAGTGCTTGAATGTCACATGAAGTAGCATTTTATTCAAGATGTATTCTTTTCAATCTTTCACAGACTACTCTTGCGCAGAGCTAAATATCAGTGCAGTCAGAACAGAGGCAAGTGAATAAGAAGGTCAGGATTTCACGTAGCTGATCTCTGAAACATTCAGGATGTTGCGTTGCCTGCCTGATGCACAGGTGTGTGAGTTGGCGTTTTGCTCCTGGCCCTTCAGCAACCAGTTAATGCCATTAACTAATTAAGAGCTTGGTGCAAAAATTTGAGCAGGTAGAAGCAATGCTGGACCAGCAGCTTTTTAGGGCTGCATTTGCTCATTCTGTTTGTGTTTTCTCTGTGAGAACATAGTGATGTACAACCCAACAACTAGGACATCTTGGTAATTATCCATTCTCCCTCTTACAGGCCATTTTTATATCTTTGCAATCATTAAATTGCAGTGAAATATCTAGATCTCTGGAAACCTAATTTTCAGTGCTGTGTCACTGCTGCAACGCTGTCCCCTCTCCTTTCTGCCCTAGTGAATGTGTATTCTAGCTCTGGTTTTAGCCTTCTTTTGAGAACACAAAACTCCAGAGCTGGGAAACTTGTAAGACATTTGCTGCACTATGTGTGTCAAGATCTTCCTTGGATGTTGCTTTCATTTATGTTGGTTTGCTAATAGAACAATGATTATTTATTTTTCCCCAGAAAATTAATTAGTGTTTTGTGGTGGAATCAAGACTACTTGAGGTTTTTTTAGGGGAGTTGGTTTTGTTTGGGGTTTTTGTTTTGTTTGAGTTTGTTGGGGTTTTTTAGACTTGTGTTCACTTTTTCTGGAACCGCAGAAATGCAGAAATTGCATCCAGCCATAGAAGCCATTCTGGGCTCCGGGAAGCAAACTGGGAAGGGAATATTGTGGCGTGGATATAGAGAAGATGCATTTCACAAACTGGTTCTAAAGAAGTTTTCTCACCTAAAAGTGAATTCGTGCATTATCTGTGTGAAAATATGATGTTGTAGTTATTTAAGAAAAGTGTTGACTGAATTTGTAAAATAAGTGCGTGAAAATGACAGATGAAGACGCATCTTTTAGAATGCTGCTGCTTTTCTAAGTGAGACTATTTTAAGTATATGGGAATTTGTATAATAAAGAAGTGGAAGTTCTTTAATCATTATGAGCTCAGGAATGTATTTCAAAATCCTAAGTGAGATGAAGTTGAAAGTCTACATCTCTAAAACATAGGATTTTGTTTACCAGCTTCTGTTTTGTAGTTTTACTTTCTAAATTATGCAGTTTAATTTATTTGCAAACCTCTCTTTTATGCTGCTTGGATTAACTGCACAACATGGCTCAACTATATTAATACATTTTGTCATCTTTAATAAAAACATTTCCTGATACGTTTGTTCTACCTGCTCATTTCCTTTTCTCAGTACCAGATGAATGATATTCATGTGTTTTAGTATTTTCAGTGAGTTGTGTTAAATTAAAAACGTAAAGCTTTATTGAGTGAGAGTTTTAAGTTTGAAAATTATCTGATTTAAATCTTTTCACTGTCACTTCTCCAAGTCTAAATTGATTGATTTACTTCCTACATTTCTGTATAAAGAAACACAGCCACTAATTTTTTGCTTTGAAAATAGTATTTGTCTCTGATCTGAACTGTCATTATCTAAGCAGCATTAAAACTTTTGTGTACAAACTAGTTACTAACAGGCACAAACTAGAGGCTTTAGGGAATTTTTGTCTGTTTTCAGATGTGAACAGTGTGACTTCGCTATGGCCATGTGGACAATTAAAAATAGTTAAGAAGCTCAGACATGTTTCAGGAAACAAGCAAACTTAAAATACAAGTAGAACAATGAAATTGCCCTAAAGTTTAAAACACAAATGTCTGTACTATCCTTTACTTTTAGGGGAAGTCCATTATCCAGGTCTTGCAGCACAACACCCAACACTGTTGAAAGCATAGAGGTCGTTTTACCTGTCAGATTTGGAACTAAATACAGGGTAGCATCTAATGAAAGGAAATTTTTTTACTTATTCATATTAACTTTTTTTCCTTTGGTATCTACCTTATGATCCCTTTGCAGTACACGCTCTCTTCACAGACTGCAAACCATATCCATTACCTCTCTTACTTACATGCGTTCAACTCCCAAACTGCATAAAGAGGAATCTTATCTTCAAGAAAATACATCACAGTGTTGAATTGATGCTGGTTTTATTGATGGGCTTACAGAAAGGAGGCTCTACAAAGTGATAATGCATTTCTTAGAGGAACAAGTGGATGGAAATGGGAGTGCTTTAGCTGTGTGTCTTAGTGGCCGGTGGCACAGCCTGAGGTACTTCGTGCTGCCCAGGCTGTAGCCATCTTGTTGGTCTTCACTTAAACCTGGTTCTGTGTTCGTTTGTTGAGCCCTCTCTTCTTCTTGTCTGTAACTTCAGACAGTTTCTCTTCCCACAAGTTCTTGTTGCAGATCCCAATCACGCAACAAGCCAGACGTTTCCCAGCGTTTCCATTTTCCAAACTGGCCTTATTGTTGCCCTTGCCCATGTCGTCTTCCTGTTCGTGGATCACAACAGATCTGCCCATGATGGAATATGGACCAAACATAGTGGCAAAGAGATTAGTTTTGTATTTTCTGATTTTGCCTTCTTTAGGAAAAAAGTTGCCAAAATCCCCTGGGTGCCGGGGGTGGTTCACTCTGAAGGGGTTATAGTGTCCTCCCGTAGCATCGCAGCCGTTGCTGAGGTCCCCAAGCTCGTGGATGTGGATAGCTCTACCAGACTGATTATTATCCAGCGGAAACCCATCCAAGTAGAAAATGGCTTCTAGTCTTCCATATGAGTAATACTGCCTGAATAAGACTTGTCCAGTCACTTGTGGCTTGTCAGCATCTATTTTGGAGCTGGGCTTCATTTCACAAGTGGCGTAAATCATCCTGTCGCTCTCATTACCAGGCGCTACCGGATAGAGCAAACTCTGCCAGAGGTCGTTCACTTTTGTCTCTATGTCTTGAAATGGCTCTTGGCTTGAATCACTTTCTTTGTCTGTCACGCCACCAGAGGCAGACAGGGCAAGCCCAGCGACCAGAGAAAGAAGCAGAAGCATCTTGGCAGCTCAGATCCTGAAAAGGTACAAGAAGCTACAAAGAATTAGGGGAGTTTTGCAGTGGCACGGCTGGAGAGAAAGGCACGCAGGCTCTGGCAGGGCTGAGCAGAACAGCTGGAGCAGGGTCCCCGTGGACTGCTGCTTGCTAAATCTGTCTGATGTGATGAACTCAAACTAAATCAGAATGCAAACGCATGTTTAAACACATAAAACTGAAACCCACGTCTAAAATACTAGTGATTTTATATCTTGCACTAGATCTTGATCTTAAAAACTGTCTCTGTTTTCATGCAGGAAGCAAGTAAACCAGAGTGTTATTAAATACATTTTTAAGTTTGCATTTAGAGTTTTCTCCTACTACAAATTCCAGCGAGACAGTTTGCCAGGGGGCTTTTTTTGATCCGTCTGCTTAACCACTAGTTAGGCATTACAAGCATAAAGTAAAAATCCAACAAGCTGATTACCTTGCAGAGCTGCTGCAGAACCCCTCAGTAGTAGCTCTTTGCCTCTGCTCCCCTAAACCAAGATGTGATCAGCCAGAAAGCCGGAGCTGTTTGAGGTTGATGCTTGTGGGAAGTGCGTGTTTGTGTAAAGTTAGGTAATGCTGGCTCAGGGGAGGCGGCACCAGGAGGACCCTGGGAGGGGGGGGAGAGGGAAAAGTTTTAGGCATTTTCATTTTGGGCAGGGTGAACACTTTGTCCTTTCTTGGTCTGTTAGTCTGGCTTTCAGTCCTCACGGACATTCCAATTAAACGGGGAAAAAAGTTAATAAGCTTTTAAATTAATCTTCCTTTTGATGACTTCACGTGCTTATCTAAAACACGCAACCTTCAACGTGCAGCGAGGGGAGGGGAAGGAGCTTTACTAAGGCACAGTTGGGCTAGTTCGCTCATTTACGTGCTGGTTGTCATGGAGCTGGTTTGCATTTTTATTTCTTCATTAGTCAAAACTGAAAGTGGTGCTTGAGCAACATAAACTGTTTTACATGGATGTATCCCAAAGTTTTGGTGGTTTTAAAACCAGAAGGGCACAACTCAAACTGTCAGATGTTGAGATACATTTCAGTGATGCTGCTCGGTCAGATTTTAGGGCTGCTGTCTGCTACTGTACCTGCCAACTTATCTGCTCCACTGAAGTGGTTTTTATTCTTCTTTTGGAGACAGCAGTGCTTTCTTTCCAAAGAGAGGAGTAAGCAGTACCGAGGCAGTGCAACATCAGACTGAGGCACAGAGAAATTGTTTCCCAGAAGCTGGCTGGAGCACAGAGACTTCACACGCGTTTCATCATCCCGTGAACTGAGAAATGCTCTTCTCCCGGGGCACTGCCCTGCCGGGAGCGCTTCCCGCTCCTGGAGCTGAAATGTGGGGTCAGCCGCCACAAGAGCAATTTAACGGACTGAGATTTCTGTAGAAAGAAAAGAGCAGCTCTTATTACTCAGGAACAATTCTCAACTCGAGAAAATTGCAAAGAAAATCCTTTTTCCCAGTTCGTGTTTCCTGCCAGCTGGGTAAGGAACGGGACTGTCGGCTTCTGGAATGCTGAAATTGTGTGTTTCAGTCTTACTGCTATCATATTCTACATCAGATCTGAGATACTGGTTTTTGAGAGCTATTTTTTTTTCTTTCTGATGAGGGAGAGTAGAGCTGAAGGGATGTCCACCACTTGGATCATTAGCTAGGGACTGGAAATCCAGAGCTGGCTTCTGCTTGAGCTGTTGGGATATTGAAGGTGTTACTTTAGCCCTGGGCTTCAGTTCCTAATCTATGAAACAGAACAACTAGTATTTTTATTTTTTCAAGATATTTATGCGTTGTTCAAATTATTCTGCTCACGGGAACCATGGAGTGCTCGGTGGAAGGCAAACTCTGACCGAGGGCCAGGATTGCCCGTCACCCCAAGCCCAGTGCTGCCTCCTTTGCAGCCTTTTCCAAGTTCACTGGCAGTCTCTGAGCTGGGAAAACCCATTCTTGCAACATGGTAATATTATGAAATTTCTCAGTTTTAAAGCATTTGAAAGAAGTAAAATGTTTTACAATCAGGTTTTATAAATATATGCAAAAAATGTTCAGCTGAAAACTAGCCAAATGCAAAGGGAGGTGGTTAAAGTTTGTAAAATGCAGCTGTCCAGTCTGAGTACTATTAGAAAAACTATTTCTTAGCGTGATAAACTTTTTTAAGGAGACATGATGAATGGAAGAAAGAAAGGAGCATCATTTATGGTTTACTCCTTGAGTCACGAAGTAATGGACTGCAATTGAGTTTAACACTTCTGCAAGGAAATTTCCAAGCCAGCAGTCAGCACTTCAAGAGAAGAATTTTAAAGCTTTAGTTGAATTATACAAGGCATTTTGCAACGGGAACTAGGGTCAGAATTTTAGCTGGTTTAAATACAATAATGCTGCTGACTTCACTGGCATTTGTGATGTTTTACACCAGCTGGGATTCTGTGCCTCAAAAAAAAACCGCGCTGGAAAGGCCAAGGTACTTGCTGCAAAGCTCTTTTTTGATGTACTGCACACGTGGGAACGAAGCAGAAATGCAGAAGGGTGTAAAGGAGACGATCAAAGGGATGGAAGGGACTGCAGCAAAGCTAAATGATGTATTTGTAGTGCTCTGCACTTCAGAGAATGAAAAGGAATACTAGCTGTGGGCTGCTGTCAGAAAGATGTATTTTAAAAAGCAGGAGGGCTGATAACTACAAGAAATGCAATTGCCAGGGTGATTTGGCATTCAGTCTGGGTCTCAAAGATGGAAGTCGCTAAGTACTAACCAGGTGTAGCATCAAAGTCTGTTGCTACTCCCTGCCTGTGTTTTAGTTTCCTGGTTAAAAAGAGGTGCAGAATAATGGGCTAACAGACTTTAGAGCAGACACAGCTGACACAGGAAAGCCCTCAGTGACCTGACCATGCACTTGGACTTGTGTTACAATCCCTGTTTGAAAAATAGACTTCTGCTTTTGCCCAAGTTGTACAGGATCTATCATATCTCAAATTTCATGTCTTGTCCTAGACCCTCCTGGGCTACACAACACAGAGTTGTCAAAAAAACTTCTGCAAGGCTCTTTAGACCACACAGAAAACCCAGACTTAACTTTACTCATGGGCTTTACAATGTACTTATTGCCTCTGCTCACAAGTTCTCAACCCATGCTATGACTTTCAGGGTTGGCTGGTTGGTGGGTTTGTCCTGGGGTGACTTTGTCCATTGCACCATCCTGCTGTTCAACTGAACATCCTTTGATCCAGTGTAGAGTTAAATGCAATGAAGAAACGCTGCATAGGAGAGCATCCTTTTGTAGCAAGCAGTTGCCTTGTTTTGTGTCTCCAGCAGTTGGATCGGCTGTCACTGATTTATGGTAGAGTGATTCTCCATAAAAACGACACCCACAGAAGGCAGGTTTTACGTCTTCTGCAGTGGCTGATGGAACTGACTGCTTTTCTCCACGTATGGCTGAGGCTGGAGCCGCCAAAAGAAGAGGGATGTTTGTAGTCTGAGGGAAACTGAGGCCGGATCTTTGGGAAACCAATCTGCTCCTTCGGTTCAGGGCACTTGCTGCTATTTCTGAGCCACAGTCCAGCTATACAAGTGGGTCATCAGGCAACTGAGCATCTGGCGTTTGTTGGTGTGTGGGAGTTACCTGCCGGCTGTAGAGAGACTGCAGGTCACCAGAACTTCCACACACTGAGTTTGGTGCGGTATCAGACGTGTTCCGCTCAGCAATAGCCTGCGAGCACGAAACCAGCCCCGCCTGGGGCCTGGGCCTGCCTGCGGTCTGCGGCACAGCCTGCGGGGCTGGTGCTCCTCTGCAGAGCGGGAAGCCGTGCTGCTGAGCTGGGCAGGGTTTAGAAAGCAGAAATCACACAGAGTCACAGAATGGCTGGGTTCGGGAGGGCCTCTGGAGATCATCGAGTCCAACCCACCTGCTAAAGCAGGTTCACCAGAGCAGATCGCACAGGAATGTGTGCAGTGGGTTTTGAATGTCTGCACAGAAGGAGACTCCACAACCTCTCTGGGCAGCCTGTTCCAGGGCTCTGTCACCCTCAGAGAAGTTTTTCCTCAAATTCAGATGGAACCTCTGATGCGTCAGTCTGTGCCCGTTGCCCCTCATCCTGTCACTGGGCACCACTGAAAGGAGTCTGGTCCCATCCTCTTGACACCCACCCTTCAGATGTTTATAAATAATGCTAAGATCCACCCCCAGCTTTCTCCGAGCTGAACAGACCCAGCTCTCTCAGTGTCTCCTCACAGAAAGGTGCTCTAGGCCCCTAATCGTCTTTGTAGCCTGCCACTGGACTCCCTCCAGTAATTCCTTGACCTTCTTAAGCTGTGGAGCCCAGAACTGGACACAGTGCTCCAGATGTGGCCTCACCAGGGCAGAGCAGAGCGGGAGGACAACCTCCCTCGACCTGCTGGTCACAGTCTTCTTAGTGCACCCCAGGATAGCATTGGCCTTCTTGGCCACAAGGGCACAGTGCTGTTGGGGTGCCCATGAGGGTGCAATAACCTCAGCTATTTACTGCCCGGCCTGTCCAACACAGCCTGTGGATGTCCAGCGGGGCGCCGGTGCTCAGGGGAGAGGAGCTTCGTCCTGGACCGGGCCGTGTGAGCCTGTGTGGTGGGACTGCAACAGCATTCCCTTCTGCAGAAGTCACCATGGAAGAACTTGTTTGCGATTGCTGTAAGGAAAAAAAAACAGGAAAAAAAAAAAGAAAAACCTTGCTGTAGCAAATGGAAAATCTGTCGCTGGTCTAGGCTTACTCTTTCTGTTTATTCCTGTTCCTTGACTTCTTGTTCCTATTTAAAGAAATAAAGATATTTAGTGCCTGAGATAAGCATCCATTTATAATATTATTGCAAAAGAGCGATATGCATTTCCAGTTTCTCAGGACATTAGCCATAAAAAATCAAGTTAAATAAATATACAAAAGAGAAACAAAACTGTTCTCTCTGGGGAATAATTTCTCTTTAAAATAGAAGATCATGCAACTGTTAAACTAGTCTGCATCAGCCAATTTGAAAAATTCATGAAATTTTTCCTCTTTAATGGCTTGAGAAGAAACCATTTTATGAGAGTGAGGGAGAGATGAGCTGTGAGGGTTTTGAAAAAGCTGCATTCAGAAACTCATTCTAGATCTGTCAACCTCATTTAATAGAATTTCATCTTCACGTGTGGATATAAAATATAAATGTATATGTAAAAAGTAGGCTTGGAACACAACTATTAGACAATGTAGGTTTTCATTTGTGTTGGCCTTAATTCCCTGACCCTTTATTAAATGTTTATCTTTCTGCTGCATACCATTAATCTGGAGAGGGGTTTGCTGTTTGAGAGGAGATAAGAAATTCTCCTCAAGTTCAGCAATGGCCATAAGTAAAATCATCTTGATTTTTTTTTTTTTCTTCAAAGTGTGCAAAACTGCGTGTGGTTTCGAGTCAAAGAACTGACCATGAGTTTCAGATCGTTCCATCCTGGGGTATTAAAGTGAGAGAGCGGTTGGCAGCAGGTGCAGCCCTGCCTTCTGCTTGTGCACGCTGCCACGCTGCTGTTCCCACACGCGACGCTGGGGCAGGCGGTGGCTCTGAGGGTGCCTCTTGGGAGCAGGAGGCCTCCTGCTCATCAGGACTTTCAGGACCAAAAACATTAGGGCTCAGTCCCTTCCCGCAGGAACAAGCCCAGTCCTGGCCCAGGCTGGTCCTCGTCCTCAGAGGCACGTCAGCAAAGCAGGAGAGGGCAGGTGAGAGCTGCTGCACAAAGCAGGGATGGAAACAGGCAGGAAAGAAAGACAGACCTACAGATATTACTACGAGAAAGCTTAAGAGTCCCAAAACTGGCCTGACCCTTCTTCATACATTCAGTTCAATTTCTGTTATGTTTGTATGTAAAGGATTGGTCCAGTTTCACTTAAGCAGCAGACAGTATTTCAAATAAGAGATTTTAAACTCTCTTCATTTATGTATTGACATACGGTTACATTTCACTTTTTTGAAAAGACAACCCAGAGTTCTCTTTAAGTAACCTCTAAAATTTATTTGAAAGGCTGTGGACTACCATGGATACCCAGTGCAGTTAAAGACTAGGAGTAAAACAAACTGCGCAAAGAAAGGGGTGCTGTGTTCACTCACAGCCCCTCGTTTTGTATTTGTGCCAAGGCCTGAAAGCGATTTAGAGACTATGTATGCAGCCATACCAATGCAGATCATGACTTAAGGCTTGTCTGTCGTGTTCCTAAAACTCACCATTGATGAGGAATCTACCATGACCCATGGCTTGCCTATCCTTTCTCTTACAGGTTTTTCCACTCTTAGCCTGGTTATGCAGCAGGTTAAAGCCCTTGTTCTGGTTGTATTTGCTGCAGACATGGTGGACGGATTATTATCTTCTTTGCAACAGCCTTGTGTAAACTTGGAAAATCAACCCTATAGCAATGGCCCTTCCCTCTTTCAGCTGAACAGTCCCAATGCCGTTCAGATGCTGCAGGCTCCTGTGTTGAGCAGCTCGCCTTTTCCTACGGGCTGTGCACACCTTTCTGGGAGAGAAGTGCACAAACATTCAGCCGACCAGCACGGATAACTGCTGCACTTGTCTGCAGACTATATTGCTGTCTATATCATAGTGTGATCTTTGCCTGATCCTTTCCTGCAGAACTGCTGTCTATGCAATTGTTTTCTTTCTGTATTTCTTTAGTTGGCTATTCCTGCCAAGCATAGGGTTTTACTTCTGTCTTCATTGAGTTACCTCCTTTTTTTGTTGTTGTTTTTTACTTTCCCCACCCTTTATTGTTTCTCCAGCTTGTCATGAACATTTTGAATTCTAATCCTTCCCCACAGAGTATTTACAGCCCTTCCAGCTTGGTGTCAGCTGTGTATTTAATCAGTTTACTTTTTGTTCCATCATCCAAGTCATTAACAGAAGGGCTGGATAAAACCAAATCACGGGCAAACTTCAGCACCCGAGGCAGGCTGTCCTCCCCATTGGGAGCTGACTGGCCACCAGACTGGGTGCACATTTCCCATCATCTCTGTGCCTGTTCTGTAGGAGTGTGATGAATACTGACTTTTTCCCTAGTTTATGTGTAAGAATGCTTTGTGAGATAGCAGTTGAGATATTCCATAAAGTAGACATCTACTACTCTATATGCAACACTTGTTATTCTCTCATAGAAAGAAAATAAAAGTTCCTGATGTCATTTATTTCCATTTCAGGCTTTCAGGTCAATGCAAAATTTTGCCTCTTTTCATGGTTTTTCTGTGGCTGTGACTCCTGGATTGAGCCTGACCAGTGCTCCCTGAATCCTCAGGCTTCATAGGGACCAAGACAATTTACTGCTCCTATCTCAATGTATCTGCTTCACCATTATTCCCCTGGGAGGGGCAAAGTGTCTGAAGTGCTGCTCGATGTTAAGTGGTGCCTGAAAAGTTAGGCATCCAAAAGCTAACAAAAAGGTACCTTTTATTTGCATATCCCCACATTGTTGTCTTCCTTTGCTAAAACAGTTGATGGTACCTGTTGTATTTTAATGTTACATCAGCTATGAAAGCAAAGATGAAGTTAATTCATGCTAAGAGGACAAAGCATATTCCCAAAGGTTCACGTTTCTGACCTTCTTACTTCTTGCAAGCAGCATCTCTTTGTAAATGTCTCCCAGGTTGTCCATGTTCCCCACCACCTTCAGTGCAATCACCCAGACAAGACGGCACAGCTCACCAGAACCAGGAAAGCTGTGCCTGTTCCTAAGTTTGCATTTTATTGCAGAATCATATGTACATGCCAAGTTATTAAAATAAAGTGAAAAATTATGAGGTTTTGTTTACAAACTCAGGAGGATTTTGGCATTCCCATACCACAGACATGAAGCCTCCCACAGGGATTTAAATTCTTGCTGGCACCAAGGCCTCTGCTTTGCCAAGAGCAAGCTGGAGCTCAGCTGAGGGCAAGCAGGTTTTGTGAAGACAAAAGCCCACCTGGCTTTGATAGGAGGCAGCAGCTCCCTCTCTGGTAAGAGCCCAGCTGCAGGTGTTACACATAGAGGCTGGTACCATTCACTGGCAGCTCTAGAAGACCCTGTCGCTGGGATTTTGCCAGGGTCAACACAGCAGCATCCAGGAGGCTCCTTGTCCTTGAGCACTGCAGGACAGCAGGCTGGGTTCCCAGAGGCTTCCTCAAAGCAGGTCTTTCCCCACAGATGTTGTGGTATCTTACTGTTACAAAACAAACAAACAAACTATGGCTTACTGTTGGACATCCATCTCCTTTGAAAAATGCGTGGAGTAGCTCAGGGCCTGAACCTCTGAGTACTTTTGAAAACAGTTTGTGATAGAATCATTGTATTTGTACCTTTCAGAACAGCAGAAAAAGAAACAAAAAAATGCATTTTTTTCAGTAGAGTAAAAATTGTGTTCATGGTAAAGCGGCTCCCCACCTTTTTAGCTATATTTATTCTAGTGGGTTGATTTTTGTAAGCATGACTAAAACCCTGGGAGACTAATGAAGTTTAACAGTGTGTGTTAATTATATCCACTTCTGTTTTCTCATTGAAAACACAAGATCCTAAATCCTATTTACAACCTGAAATTTCAGACGTTCCAAGCCCCTCATCTGACCTTAACATCTCTTAGTTTCATGCAGCTTTTGTAAGACCTGAGCACATATTTAAGTTCCCCCATGGAGAATGGTTTGGGGGATCAGATGTTCAGGGATTAGAAACACAAAAGTTTTTTACCTTGTTTGAAATCATTTTGACACTTTAGTGTAAGTCATTAAGATTGTTTTCCTGAACTGTCAAGTGGGCCACAGTATGAGCAAAGCAGTTTTAGGAAAATTAAACAAAAGCATTTTGATTTCTAAATGACTCGCACACTCCGGAGTTTCTGTCTGAGGTGAATATTTTCACCTGAATACCTCCCCTGGGAAGATTCATTCTCAACTAAGGAAATAATGGAAGTCAAGGGCCATTTGGGGGGGAGCAAGTAGGAATGATCACTTGTATATGAAGGTGCTCTCAGTATTGTTCATTTTGGATTTGCTTTATTTTCTTCTTTTGTTCCGCTGCACATTTGAGAGAAAAAAGCTTCTCCAAGTGGTGTCGGGTTTTAGGATCTCTGCAGAGATCCCGTGTGGTTCTGCAGATACTGATTTCTGACCAGGTGAATCCCATTAGTTCCAGCCCAGCTGTACAAAGGACTCGAGCATCTCTGAAGCTGGGTGTTTGGGTCTAGAAAAACAGAGAATAGCGAGGAAGCAAAACACATGAAGGGGCTATGGTTTTACCAGCTCGGATAGACGCATTAATAAGCAAGACTGAGAATGCCACCTGCTTACAGGAAAGGTTTTCAACTCGCAGGGCATGGAGTTCTTAATAGCATTCCATTAGATATAATGAGGTATGCTGGTGCAGATTTCCCCCATGAAGTTAGTACACATTTGTACAAAACAAGGCTCCTGCTGGGATGTTTTATGAATGTGAGACTTTCAGTTCCAGTTAAATAAGATAACCAGCTGTTTTCCAGGGCACACGGCTTGTTGTTCCTACTCTCAGCACTAAGATGGCTTCAAAAAAAAAAGAATAAAAACATATAAATATTTTACTGTGGCCTTGTTGAAGGGAAAGCAACCCTTCACATGTATCAGAAATTGTTCTAATAGATTCAGGAAAAAAAACCCAAAGATAAAAATCTGTTTTCCTTGTCTTTTTGTTACAAACCTACCTTCCATCTTCAGCCTCTGGTTCTACCTCCCCTGAGCTGTCATCTGTTTTGTCACTTGCAAGTCTCTTTTCTCAAAACCTGCAGAAGTTATTAAAACTAAGGATTATAAGGTTATGTAGTATGTGGTAGAAGCCAGATACAGATTTGATGCTTTTATTAGAGGATTACCAAATTTTGTTAACAGGGTTGTGCCCAAATAATTCCACTGGAAGCTCTGCTGGGCTTGTTATGAAACATCTGATCCCACAGCAGATACCAAGCTCCCCCTTGACAAGGTCCAGCTCATGCTTGTGATGTGTAAAGCTGGGTCATTGCAAACAATGTGTGATGGTTTAACTGGAAAACGCGTAGCAGTCATGGCAGAAAGTATCTCACCTATCCTAAAATGCCAAATGTCTCATTCACTTCCGAATCCTTTTCCACTGCTGGCACACATTATAGGCAACAAAATAAAATTTGCATGTGAGGTATGTACTTCAGTGTTAGTTTCAAATAGAGTGAAAATATCTAATGCTTTTTTGTAACTTTTTATAACTTGTATATCCCTAGTACATGGTACTAGGGCCTTAAACAAACTTGTTCCTCCTATGGCATGAGATTACGATGACCTCACAACTAACTCTCCTAATGTCAATACATTGGTGTGTTTGTGACTGAAGGGCTAACTCAAGGTAGTGAGCCTAAAGCAAGAAATCAGAGAACATCAAAACTAAAAAACTAGACTAACCAACCAACCCCCCCCCCTTGGAGCCACCATTTTCTCACAGTGATGAATTGTCTAACTAAAGCCATCCAAGAGCAGCTGAGGAGGAAATTTCTGCAGGCTCTTCATTGGAGAGGAAGGTGTGTCAAGAAATTTCTAGGAGCTTCTAGCATTCTGCTTAATGACTGGAACCTGGTGGGCAGCTCAGGCCCACCCAGCCACTTGTTCCCCTGCAGGAGATGGAGGAGAGAATTGTAAGGGCAAAAGTGAGAAAACGTGTGGGTCGAGATAAGGACAGCTAAATAAGTGGGGGAGGGTGGGGAAGGAGGAAAACACGCAATGAAAAGCAGTTGCTCGCCAGCAGCAGACCAGTGCCCCACAGTCCCTGAGTAATGATAACTATGGAAAAGCCTCTACCCTCAGCTTTAGTGCTTAGCATATGCTATGGGGTTTGGTCTGGGGTATTCGTTTGGTCGGTTGGGGTCAGCTGTCCTGGCTGTGTCCCCTCCCAGTATCTTGGCCACCCCCAGCCTGCTTGCTGTGGGACAGAGTGAGAAACAGAGAAGTCCTCGATGCTCTGTAAGCACCGCTCAGCAAAAGCTAAAACATCCGAACCACACCTGCGAGACTGGATGCTGGCACAGCCCGTGCTGGGAGGAAACGAGAACAGAGCTCTGTAAGTCACAGGCAACGTGGTTTGCAGTTCCAAGAGGAAAATGGAAGGTATTGAATAAGGACTCAGTTTTGTGCTCTCAGGTACACCTTTCCTTCTGCTACAGGGCTGAATTACCACTGCTGTGATAATAAAGTCCACTTGATTTGTCTGAGCAAACTCCTAATCACTTAATAAATCACTTGAAAAGTTATTTGTTAGAGTGGCAAATTATTAACTGGCTGGAGATCCAGCAAGCAGCAGCTGTTTCATACTAGAAACTTGATGGGGAGAACTGGCCCAAGAACACCTGTGTTGAGTGCCAGAACCATGATTTTTCTAAGTTTTAAAGTTATTCCTCACTTGTATCCACAGGGAAAGGGAAAAACTTGGCTCCGTATATATGAAGCATAATTAGTGGCGCAAATGAACATTTGGTATTTATACTATATGTATGTCCAAGCTGTTAATTAGTCAAACAGATCCTGCTCCACTCTGATTCTATTAATCAATTTGAGTTATTACAGTTATTCAGTTTATTAAAATCCAGTTGTATGTTTCTGCAGGAAGGATGAGCATCTTTTGCCTTAGTTGTGGATATTTACTTGTGTTTCTGACTAGATCTCAGATGGCACAGTAGGATTTTTCATTTTGATTTAGTAGATAATTTTGAATTTTAAGATCGCTCTCACAATATCCAACAGAATGGGGATTTTAGAATCGCCTTTGGGGAAGTTCAGCTAGAATTCCACTATGAAATTCAGATTTTAAAAAATGTCACAGCAGAAGGTAATTTTCTCTATAAGGTAGATTAGAGGGTGCATGCTACAAGTAATCACATAGTTACACGTTCCTCATTATAGCCATATAGTCTCATTTTTCAGACAAGAGAAACTCCATGTCCTGAACACTTCTGGTGCGGTGTGACCGCATAGTTTGATAATTGCTGCTTCATCAGAGAATATTGTCACACCACAACAGTCCTAAACTTAAACTGCAGATTTGGATTCCGGATGCATCTTAGTCCGTGTCTTCTTCTTGACATGGAATAAGCTGTCTAACCTCCTCCTACCTCCAATTTGCCCTTCTTCAAAACGTTGATAAGGATGACTCACTTCCTCCTGGGGGTACTTTCAGGCTTAGACGAAGTCTGAGAAGTTGTTTCTGACCCTGAGAAAATTGATGTCAGAAATTGCAATATTGGAATACTAATCTTTCAAGGCTTGGATAAATAATTGTCCACAAATGAAAAGCAATTTTCTCTGCCATTTTTTTGCCCCCCTCTATAATATTCCTTGAATTAGTAGAGTCCAAACATAATACAGACAACAGAGGAGACAGTGGACACTGCTTGCTTAAGTAAACAACAGCCAGAGCCCAAATTATTAGTAAATACCAAGGCTTCATTTAGGTTGAATAACGCTGCAATCCAACAAATAAATGAGCCATCAAGTTTGAATTTATGTAGCATACGAAACACATTAAAGCCATCTGACCATGACAAAGGCCTCTTCTGCTGTGAATAATGAGGCCAACACATTATAATATCTTTTAGATGAGACATTAAACCCAAGGTCCTTTTTGTTTGTCTCTGGTGGCTGTCCAGGTGGAAGTTAAAGACTCCATGGCATTTTGCTAAAACCATAGAAAATCTCCAGCTCCCAACAGTATTACTTTCCCCGTAAATAAATAAAATAAATGTAAAAATTAGAATAGCTAAGGCTGTGTATGGGTTGCATGCCATCAAGCAAAATGCTGGTTTTCCTGTCAGTGAGGACAATGGGGAAGTTCTCTTGCTTTAGTGCGAGCAAGGTCAGTGTCCCTGGTACAAATGTAGGACTTGGAAAGTCCTTTGGGATCTTGAGAAGGTAAAGCACAGAAAAATGCTTCATTCTCATCATTAACACTTATTGTGGTAAAGAAGAAGAAATCAAAATAATCACATTTGCACGTGTCTGTGCTTGGATAACTAGACATGCACCTTTATACAGATAATTTCCAAGAAGAAATGGTTTGGAGACATGAAAAAATTGTTACCTTAGCCTGTACATGTGTTATTTACTTCACAAGCCCATCTCAATTTTCAGCAGCTTTTGCATAATCCCAATGATATTGTATCACTTGAGATATTTTAGCTATACTTTTAATTTGTATGAGCCTCAGTGAACATTTCTTTACCAAGTAAACACACAAGTGTTCCCCAAGCCTGCATCTTAGTTGAGTAGTTTCACACTGAAGTTTCTTAGCATTGGACTCACATGGGGATATGGCACAAGAGGTCGTGTGAAAGGTAAATTTCAGAGTCTTCGCACAGGTATAAATCTATTGTTGTTATCACTCTGACTGAACTCACTCATTTGAATTTAAAGGAATTAAAGAGAGGATGGGAACCCCTTGAAAGGAACAGGAGAATCATGCTAGAGCTGAACCCCCTTAGCAGCAGAGATGATAAATCCTTTCATGAAGAACTGACTGATTAATCTGGGCATATTTCAGTTTTCTGAATAATGAGCCAGTTCTTCCCTCTTGCCGAGAAACATATGGGCTGTGAGGAAATCAGCTGGAAACCCAGCCGTGTCTGTCCCACTCGTCATCCTCTCTGCTAGAGGCGGGGAAGTGGGGCCTTATGAGCAACGATGGTTTGAGGGAAGCCTTGGTATTCAGTCAAAGCAAACTCGGTCTTCATGATTCTCATGCCCCTTGATGTCCGCTCCCCTCTTATCAGCAGGGATGCCACAGAAAGCTGTGGTACTTGTCGAACAGAAATTAATGCTGGTTAGGCAAAGGAATCTGTTCTGCTTCCTTTTTTTAGTATGTATCTGCTTGAAACTCCTGACTCAAAGGAAATGTCCCACAGGACATATCTTTCCTGTCCTTATATATGAGAAAGGCACTTTCCAAGTGAGAGGGTGGTAAGAAGAGAGATGTAGATCTCTTCTAGGTGTAAATGTCTATTTTTGACACATCTTAATATTGTTTTCATTGACTTTCATTTAATTAATCTCTGTATTTGGGATAGGAAGATGTAGTAATGAGAACCAATAACATATACTGGCTTTGACTTTTTTGAAAAGTAGCTGAAGACCAAACTTTAAATGCATTTAATGCCACTTAAAGATGTATGTTCTTTGTGGGCTTTAATTTCAAAGTGCTGAGACCACAGCAGTATAGAACACCTCATGCAGGGAGGATGAAGGCTGCAGAGCCAGCAGGGATGGGCTGTGGCACAGGACCGGTCCAGACGGGCGCCAGCAGACTTGTCCCCGCGCTGCAGAGCACAGGTGTCTGAGCTTTGCTTGGGTGTGGGCTTCAGAGTAAGATGTGAACCACACTAGGGGTGCTCAAAGTTGATGCCATGGATGGCAACTGCTAAAGGCTCTGCCCATGGAACAAGGATGGGGGGCTCAGCTCCAAACACCTGATGAGGTTGATGCTTCTGTGCTGGTCTCGCACTCCGGGGATACATGTACCCTATGACGGTACAGCCTGGTGTGACACACGTAACCTGGGTCATGGCAAAGGAATTGCCACAAAGTTGTGCAGCTGACTGGTCCCTTATGGTCACCATGTGACTCCATTCCACCCTGTGACATGAAAGTCTCAAAAGGTTAAAAAGATTGTTCCAGATCTTCCTGTCAACAAACATTAGAGCGTGCTGTCCGTATGACTTGTCTAAATGGGAAGGACTACAAAGAAGGTATTTAAATACCAAATGGATTTTTCAACCATGCCTTTTCTTTCATTGCAATAATTAAAGATGCTATTCTAATCTAAAGGGACAGATTCAGCCTGTGCTTTGTGACAGACACTTTGCACCAGGTAAATACAACCTTGGAAATAGCATAAGTGGTTTTCAAAGCAACAAGTGGAGACTTCTTTGTTGCGGATCTCTCCTAGATGGACATGGAAAATAATTTGTCCCTTCAAATTTAGCTCAGTAACTTAAAAAAAAAAAATATTTCAGTGATCTGAGACTTTTGTCTAATTTTTCACATGATCTGGTTTGATATCATTGTGTGCCCTTTCACAAACTACCTATGGAGCTTTATTCTATATCTCAAAATATTTTCAGCATGAGTTATTCAAGTCAACAGGATTTTTTCAAAAAATTACTTATTCCTGACCTTCCTTTTTGCTTCTTTACCTGCTGTCCAAAAAAACTGGAGGCAGGGTGCTCACAGCACAGGGTCTGTGATATATGACTGGATTGTTTGGACTCCATCCAGTGGAGGGTGGTGATAGACATCTGCCCAAAAAGCAATTTTCTGCAATGTATTTGGAGAGACAAAATAATGCAATGGTGATTTACCACCTTCAGAAAGGGGGTTGTGTCAGAAACGGGCTTGTTGTTTATTGTGGATTGTTTTAAGCTGTTTTATTCTCAATTTCCAAGAATTGAGAAAAAGGAAAATTTGCAAAATATTTCACCATATAACACAGACAACAATATGTAGAAGTAATTAATAGGGACATCTGAAGGGAAAATAGGGCCGCACCATTAGCCCCTACTAAAATGCATCAGAGTTGATGAATTATTTTAATGGGACAGAATGACAAAAAAGGGACTGTTTCACCTAAGCAGGGACAGCTGGTCCCTATGACAAGGATACATTGCTGTCTTGTGGAGTCTGCCAGCCAGCAAGGCTGAAATAATAACGCTGAGAGAGGGATGAACGCTCCTTTTTCACCTTAATTGAGAGCTAATATGAAGTCTAATTATGAACACTTTGTGTTAACCGCTTCATGTCTGAAGGCAGACCTCTGATCAGCAGCCCTCCATCACGTCCAGGGAAGGCCTGCTTTGATTTTCCGCCTGTTGCACATCCCAATGCCACGATGCCAGCTGTGCCAAACCGCATCCAACCAACAACTGTCCCTACCGCTGGCTTTTGATCCTATTTCTGTTCCTGGCCAACGGGAGCTTGGGACAAAATTTCCACCTGGGGACCAAACTGCGCATTTCTGAACACCAGAATTTGTCCCTCAGCACGGCCCGCGGGGCTGGGCAGCAGCTCTGCAGGACCTTCCCAGGCGGTACCTGCACAGACCCCCCCTCGCTGCAACCCCCTGGGGCAGGGCTGGTCCTGCTGCCCGCACGGGGACAGCCACCCTGTCACCCTGTCCCAGGAGGGAGCTGCAGGCACAGACTGCACCCACCCAACCATCTGCCAGGATTCAAAGCACGGCAGGTGGGATTAGAGGATTTAGACGACTAATTGCAGAATTTACTTTCATACAAAGTGTTTGTGTGAGGGGAGAGAGAAGAGGATTAACTTAACTGCTGGAGATTTTGCCAGTTATTTGAAATGTGGTTGTAAAGTGACTATTTAATCTTGCATCTCACCTGCTTCTGAGAACAAAAGTGCTGAAATTTAAAAATGCCAACTAGATGGGGATGGGATGGCTTTGGGATCTAAGGCTGCTGGAGCTTCATCTGTACGTCACACACAACCCAGGCCAGTGAAGAATGAGAAGCACCAACCATTTGCTGGCTTTTGTGGAGCATGTTAAATCAGGCTGGAAACTACAGTGCAGTTCCAAAAAAAATGAAGAGCTTCATCCCGCTTCCACTTAAAGCAGTGGGCCAAGACCGAGGCTTAAGTACCGTGCTGCAAATCCTCAGTGCTACTTTTAGCAGCCGTCCTGGCAAGTGGTGTGGAGAACGGCGCTGAACAGCGAGCGCTTGGTGCTGCCTCACAGCAGCGCTGGGCTCCTCCTGATGTTCACACTCAAAAGGAAATGGGGGCGAGTGTGTGCTGTCTCACATCACCATTAAAAATAAACAAACAAACAAACCCACAAAACAAAAAAACCTACGTGGGAGGGAGGGGAAGGAAAAGGAGGCTGGAAAACAAGCTAAGGGAAAGAAAACAACAAACAGAAAACCCATGCCAAAGCCCTCAGTCCCCCGATCAAAACAAGTTTGATCAATGCATCTATTCTCAGAAGCGCCTTATTTTAGAAAGAGCTAGCTTTCTAACAAATGAAGAATTGCTCTGTGGTTTCTTTCTAAAGCTTAAATTCAGCTTTCTAGAGTAAGACGAAAAGCTAATTTTCTTGAAGTTTAACATATTTGTGTAAGCACGTCAGGTGAAATAAATGACATTGATATTCAGTGTGTATATAGGTGGCACCAGCTCCCAAAACCCTATCTCTTTTTCATCTTACTGGAACATTAACTTATGCTCCTGAGGGCTATGCAGCATGCAGAGTGAGAGTGTAAACTTAAAGATAATTTATCATAGCTCTCTCTTGTGTATCACTCTCTTTCCCTAAACTTTCTCATATCAGAATAAGAACAGAGTGGGGTTTATTTTTGCCTTAGCTGCCTCTAACTGCACCCATGCAGGGTCTCACTCAAAACAAATGTTTGCATCCCGCAGATTGACTTCTCAGCATGTTCGCTTGGTATGTAGATGAGCAGACATCCTACTGTAATAACTGGGTCACAGAAACCTTAAGAATTGGTCTTTTGAATAAGCATAGTAACACTAAAATATTTTGAGAGCTGTAGTAAGGGCAGAGGGAGGGGAAAGAGGAAAGGAATTTCATGGGAAAGCCTGTTGTCCAGGGCAGTAGGAGTTGGTGACAGAGAGGACCAAGGAGCACCATTCTTTGCTCCTTGCTCCAACTGACGGTGAGCAACAGCGCTGGGAAGGCTTGGACCCTCTTTTTACTATGCACTTATTGACTGACAGGTGTGACAGAGGTGATGTTTCACTAACGGTGCCATCTGAATAAGCACAACTATTAACAAGAGAATAGAAATGTAATGTTAAAAACAATGTAGATTATGTAGTGCCGACACCCAGCTTCCCTTTTTCATATTAATACTGATAAATTCCTCTGCATTAATTACTTAAACTGATAATTTACCTTTCAGGTAGAGCTTAGTTTTGCACTTCACATTTTGCAGAATGGGAAACTGAGGCACATGTAGGTTATGTGACTTTTTTTCTTCCTGATCTACAGTGAGTTTAAAAAAAAATCTGCCGACTTCTGCACCACAATACTGAGCTGCTTTTTCTGGTGGTTTTTTTGTTTTGTTTTTGCTTGGGATTTTTTTTGTGTGTGTTGGTGTTGGTTGGTTGGTTTGGGATTTTTGTTGTTGTCGGGTTTTTTGCGTAGGAATACCAAAATGTTAGCTAATGACTGATGTTGCTGATAGGGATCAGCATTAGAGATGTCTGGAGATGGAACATTACATAGCTTTATTTTTAAAGTAATGTGTTCTGAGGTGTAATAGATGTTCCTGAATTTTATTGTTCTGTTCTTGTTTATTTGTACATGATGTTGAAGGCAGGAGTAGGAGTAGCTGCAGAATAGGTAGAAAGCAATGTGAGAGCATGTGTGGCCCTTGAAGAGACGTGATTCAGAGTGCAGCAGTTTCCCTGAAGTCTCAAGATCCAGAGTTATTGTTTATTTGTCTTTAGCTGCCTCTATAAGAGAAATCGGCAGAGCTTGGCATAGGAGCACATCTTGCAAATTTGCTTCCAAGGCCTTTACTTCCATCCATCAGAGAGCCAAACTCATAGAAAAACAGTCCTCTGAAAAAGCCAGCAGAACATATCATCAGACCAGCTGCACATTTTGAAGAGAAAACTGACTGCCTCAGTAGATGATGGTATTAGACAGTCTTGAAGCCATAGAAACATGCAACATCTGGGCAAAAATAAGCAGGACAAAGGAAAGTCTATGAAATGTAAACTCTCTGAATGTGCAAGGAGCTGAATGCCGATGTGCGGTCTGTGGGCACACGTGGTGCTAGGCAGTGCTCCTCCACCCATAGCTATACCTGCCAGAATAAAGCCATTTCACAAAAGCTTGCTGGTAAAGGGAATGAAATAGCAGAAAAACAAACTCCGCATAGCCTGGCGAGTGTACACTGCACAGAGACGACTGCACTGCCAGCTATGCGACCGTATCAGATCATGTTGTAAATATGATTCCAACAGTGCGTGATAGAATAAAATGTGGAGAATGCAAGGTCTATGGTTGTGTCAGGAAACAGACTGCTGCGTGCAGAAGGCTTCAAGAGTATTCTCAGAAATACTTATTGCTGTACTTGTCCTGTTCTTTGAATTTCCCCTTACTCATATATTGCTGGCCATGATCGGCAAAGGATGCTGCCTAGTCTGGCTCAGTACAGCTTTCCTGTGCACCTGTGTTCAAGAGGTTTTCAGCCTTTAAGAAAAGGTGGCCAGTGACTGTGAAAGCCACACAGTAAAGAGACTTTCCATAACTAACACCAGCTTCCAATACTGGTTGTTCTATACAACATATACAGCATCCCTGTAATAACCTTGTTGGAGCTTTGTTGGGATGGAACGGACTGATTTTTCCTAAACCCTTGCAGCAAGAATTGTTACATCTCCTATACAGGATACCTAGACATGGAAAAATCTAGACCACAAGTCAGAACCATGCTATGCAAGGATAAGTGGACCTAAGTAAAGAAAAAATACATGTTTAAAAAACAATAAACCATCAAAAATAGCTGAATCAAAAATCTGGGAGGACAATTCTAGAAATTGTAAGACCATGGTCTAAGGTTGGCACAGATTTGTTTCTTTGCACTGCAGACAAATATGTATTGGTTTTGGATTATTGCCATCATTGGCCAGAGTTGCGTTGTTTGTGAAGGCAGTTAGAAAATGGATAATCTTGTAGGCGTTACCAGAAACCACTTGTAGTAAGAAATATTGAGCTGTAACTTACTATTTATGTGTTTAAATATTTATCAGAAGAACATGATAACAAGCACTTTCCTCTGAGAGCAGAATAGCCAATGGTTCCATTTAAGATAATATTAACATGGTTAAAATAATATTTTAAATGAAAGGCTAAGGAATGTTACACATATTCCATGCAGAGCTGGCACCTGAAGGACGTGTTGTTCAACAGAAAGGTTATTACCAAAGAACCTGACTGTTTGAGTGTGAAAATTAAAAATAGGGGTCTGTGGAGTTCTTTAAACACCAGAAACAAGCACACAGAAATCACAAAGCACAAGCTACAATCTACACTATGGCAGAACAATATGCATATTACCATGAAGAATAAATACAGGTAAAAAGGTTTCTTTTGCTTTTTTGAAGTTGCTTTAATTTTTTAAACCAGAACAGACTAAGGAGGAAAGGGATTTGGGTCCTGAATCCCAGAATCAGAAGGTCATAGAAGAGTGTGAGATCTTTACAAGGACAGACTGAGAAGAACAATGCAAAGAGTAGGCAAACTGACTCGCAGACTGGGAGTACAAGGTATGGTGTCTCACAGTCTGTACTTTGTCCTTTCCCTTTAGAAGAGGGAGATATAAAGATGAACATTTCTTCAGTGGTTTGTACTGAACCGTGGTGTTCCTGGTATAATACCTTGGCACAGGCTGGCTGTTTGGAGTCAGTATTAACAGACTGACCGACTTGGAAATCCCTCTCCTTCTCCCATGAGCTCTTCCACTGTTACCTGCTGGTCATTGTATCACAGACTCATCACAGCTAAGGCTGCTACTCAACAGGAAAGAGCTATTGCAGAACAGGAACAAACTACCATGATGCTAGTGATAAAAGTTTGGCGTTTTCAAGAAGTGGGGTCCAGGCAATGCATTTTTGCTTCTCTTTCACATCAATGCAGCACTTAGAAAAAAATTATATACATATATATATATAGAGAGAGAGAAGATAATTTTCATCTTCTGCTTCACTAAAGTCAGCTCCCTCTACATGTGTCTATTCTTGAATAGTTAGCATCAGCCATGGCTAAACACATCCATTGCACCTTAGACTTGTGACCTCTTTAAAAACGACACTGTTCAAAGGTTTTCCTCCTCTTTCACACTGAAACCCTTGAGTATGAGGCACAATTTTTGTGTAAGTCAGTCATCACAAAACCAGGAAACCAGCTGCCAAGTGTTAACCACTTTTCTATCCTACCTGAGGAGCACTCACTGACTGCCCTTAGTTTAAGCTCTTTTTTCTTTTCTGTAGGTGTTTGGGAAGAGAAGTTTCCATCTACTTGATTACAGCAAATGAAGGCAGTGAAGTACCAGCCAGTGCAAATCCCTAACACATCCACCACAAAGAAATGTATCAAAATGCGTTCACTTTGGTCCACTGACGCAGGTCTAATGTGCCGTAGTGTTAAAAAAAAATTACACGGTGTAGTGTAAAAACTATATTTTGTAGCTGCAGCTCATATTGTAACAAGTTTATGACAATAGGTATGCACAAATATTGGTGCATTTCTGTGCATGAAGCAGGCTTCTGAGGCAGGAGTGTGGATTCTAAAAAAATCCATCAGGGTTTATTGGCTTTTGTGGGGATAAAGTTAGATTTCTTCACGTTAGCAAGTATGAGTCTATGTTTTGGATTTGTGCTGAAAACAGTGTTGATAATACAGGAATGTTTTGGTTATTGCTGAGCAGTGATCACACAGAGTTAAGGCCTTTTCTGCTTCTCATGCCACCCCACCAGTGAGGAGGCTGGGGGTGCACAAGGAGCTGGGAGGGGACACAGCTGGGACAGCTGAGCCCAAATGACCAAAGGGATATCCCATAGCATATGACATCATGCTCAGCAATAAAACTGGGAGGGGGTTGGCTGAGCATCGGTTGGTTGATGGTGAGCATTTTTTTCATTTGCATCATTTGTCTTTTTTGGGTTTTATTTTCCTCTTTTTTTTTTTTTTCTCCTGTGCTTTTTAATTATTGAACAGTTTTTATTTCAACACGTGAGTTTCTCCCTCACTTTTACCCCTTCTGATTCTCCCTCCATCCCACTGGTGGGGGACCAAGTGAGCGGCTGTGTGGTTCTTAGTTGTCGGCCAAGGTTAAACCGTGACACAGGGACAATGGTTTCCATTATAATTTAATTTGTCATAAACAAATGATATTTTTTTATATTCAAGGATCTGGATGGCCTAGATCCTACATACTGAATTAATCACTTAAGCGTGTGGAAACCATTAGTACGTAAAAGTTGTTGATTTTCAAGGTAGAACTAGCATCAGCAAGAAAGGGGAGCCTAAGAAAGAAACAGCCCTCACACCATGTTCTCACCTAGATCTCTAACTGGTTTCTTCAGTCTTGCTGTCTTGCTTAGCAGGAGTCATCACATTGGCCAAACTAAGAAAGAATGAGGTATGAAATGTCTCTGTCTAGAGAACAAGGGTGGCACAGAGGCAACAGCCACTCAGTCCACGGTTGCTCTGAGCCAGTAGAGGAGACTATTGCCGTTCTACCAAAAATACACTAGAGTTGTTGGCTTGCTAGGTGAATCAGTGTTATCTGTTTACTTATCTATCATTAAGATGGGAATGATACAGGAAGTATAACAGGAATTTTTGTGCATACATTTTTTTTCCTTCTTTGTTCCCCACTATACTTCATATAGCATCAACACCATGTTAACAAGGATGAGGTTGGGGCTTTTCTAGATTGCTCACTCAGGACCAGTATTCTTAATGCCTTGAATATTTGCCAGAATAATAACCTGCAACCTTAGAAAGTAAACCCAAACTCTTGGAATCTGAATGTATTCATCAGTATGTTCTCTTGTGCTCATGGTAACAGGTGAGTTATATACCTATGTATAGAGAGCTCAATTTGAGACCTGTCTTGGGACAAGTTAAGTTCACATCAGCTACTGCTTAAAGTAAAAGTGGCCAATATATTATCAAGACACAACAAAGATAGCACTGAATGTGATGTATGTGTACATCTTTAAAGCATCCTTGCTATAGATGCTTCTCTCTTCTAGGCATTTGACCTCCAGGGTGAAAACAATCCACGGCATCTGAAATCTCACTTAGATTTTCTAAGAGCAGGCAGCAGTTCAAAACTCCATGGAGACTGCTTAGATGAAGATGGAGTATTGGATACTATGGCCAGCGGGCTCCACAGGCAGTTTCTACACAAAAAAGGAGGTGAAGTGTAATCTTTTCTCCCTTCAAAGCAAAGTAGGTTTGTCTCTGAGGCTTCCAGCCTCAATGGCTATCACCCTAAAATTGAGAGCATTTTACCCATGCCTGTGCATAGTGTGAAATCTTGTAGGTCTCAGCTAAGTCACTTCCTGACTGGAAGCTACATAAAGATGTGCAAGGAAACAGCACAAAATTCAAAGGTGACCTGACCAAAGAGAAAATCACTCATTCCCTCTTATATCCAAGGGTTCTGATGCTCCAGTCCTGCTCAGTTTTTCTGTGGTAATGAAAAGATTATCACCCCACTGTCAACAATGCCTAAAGCAGTAGCTTATGGACTGATTTATTAATTTCAGCCACCACTGCACGCATCTAAGGGATGAAAGAGTTGTACCAGATATTTTCCACAGCCCACAGAGTGCTGTTCATACTCATTCACTTCCTTTGTTTCATTGACACCTTGATAGAAGCACAATTACCATGAGTCACTTAAAGAGAACAGCAGGGCAGTTCCTCCAGAACATCCTCTAGAGTGACACCTTATTTGGGTCTTGGTGTCCTTCTTGGTTTTTCAGGGTTCCAGAAATTTGCCTCTGTGTCTCCCTTTTCCTTCTGCAGGACGCCCACCCACAGGTCAGCCTGGATCGTGCAGCTGAAGGGTGACCTGCACCTTGTGGCAAAACTAGCCAGGTGAGCAGGCAGGTCCTTCCTGTGGCTGAGGGATCTGGGGCTGTTTAGTCTGGAGAAAAGGGGCTGAGGGGAGACCTTATTGCTGTCTACAACTGCCTTAAAGGAGCTTGTAGTGAGGTGGGTGTCCATCTCTTCTCCCAGGTAACAAGTGATAGGACAAGTGGAAATTGCCTCACGTTGCACCAGGGGAGGTTTAGGCTGGATATTAGGAAAAACTTCACGGAAAGGGTTGTCAGGCGTTGACACAGGCTGCCCAGGGAAGTGGTGGAGTCACCATGCCTGGGAGTGTTTAAAAGTCCTGTAGATGAAGTCTTATGGGCATAGTTTAGTGGTGGACTTGGCAGTGCTAGGTTAACAGTTGGACTCAATGATCTTAAAGGTCTTTTCCAACCAAAATTATTCTATGGATTCCAGCAGAAGGCAGAGAGAACTCTGGCTTTACTTTGGCAAGGTCTCTCAAAGTCAGGGACAGCTGGTGAGAGGGCCCATATCTGAGACACAGACCTTTCAGCATATGAGAGAGGTGCAGCTACTGGCTCTGTATTCCACACATTGGAATCCATCTCTCCATAGGCACAACATGAAGTACTCATGGCTATTTTAGCCAGGTGGGTTTCAGAAGACAGCAAATGCTCACCATTTGCAGATGTGAAAACAGTTTCTATAACTGTGCTTTGACCGTTTCTCATTATCTACTGATAATCTCCTTCAGACATCAAATTAACTGGAGGGGGACAGAGACTCTGTAGACAAAGAGCACCATTTGAAGTAACAGAGAGGCTTACCTATTAATTTGAACAGAGTAGGAGAGACTCTCTTTGCTGACCTGCACCATACAAAATAAAATCAGTTGCTAAAGCAGGATGGCTCCCTTTCCTATAAAAGTCCGAATTTTTCTTCTCCCTTGTTTGATAAATGAGTGTCATCAGAATTATGTGCTCTCCTAAAGCAATTATTCATTATTGGATGATCAAAAGTATTCATCAAAGCTTCAGGTGCAGTGCGATTGATCTTCATTTGGGTTGGAAGTGTTTCCTTGCTAGATTATGGAGAAGGAATACATCAGTGGCACAGCCATCACACAGAAAGCAGCAGGTATATCCTTGTCAGAGAGATATATGACTACCAGAAATTCAAAAAGGAGCCAAAAAATGCAGCTCAGTAGCAGAGGTGGCTACTGTCACCTGCCAAAGCTGTTGGGGTTTTGAGCAGGAGATGGAAAGCACAGTTAACCAACCCACCTACATCAAGAACACCGTAGCCTACCTTAAAATGGGCACAGAGGGATTTTCATTAAGGGATTTAAACAGCTGTGGAATCCTGAAATCCTGAGTAATGTGCAATGGACTGAGACCTTCCCGGGAATGGCTCTTCAGTATTTGCAACCTTAAAAACCTACAAAGAAGCTATTCTGACATGATGTGCTTGATCCACCTTAATCAGAAATCCTAGTTTCAAGATACACAGTCTGGGTTAAAGTACTCTGAAATGCCATTATAGCTGTTACAGCATTGTGTTCTTGAGCAACAGATGTGTTTGAGAAGACATCTCAATGGCAGGTCTTGATCTTGTAAAACGCTTTTAGTGCTAGTGAAATGCTATCAGCTTTCTGAATATTATCTTCAAGGTTTTCTGGTGATCTAAATAGTTTGTGACTAGAAGTAGTGCAGAAACTCTCTTTGTGTGTTAATCACCGTTTCCATACGCGAAAGAGGTTAATGTTTACTCAGGAAAGGCAGCCTTGCTCCTTGAGACACCAGCTTCCTCTTGCTATTCAATAATTCAAACACAATTAAATCCCCAGCTGAACTGGAAATACAGAACTATCAGTGGGAATTACATTTGAGATTGTCTTCCTTCCCGGGGCGAATGTTGCAGCAACAAAGCATCACATAGCAACTCATTTTGACCATTCAATAAGCAGGCAAATTTTTTTTCTAATCAGTCTGTTTCTTTTCCTTTTTTTTTTTTTTTTTTTTAATTTAAGCTGAAAGGGAACAATTTTTGACCATTTTTATAAAAACAGGTATAAATTCAGACTAATCTACTGAATACAGTTGGGTTACTCTGGATTAACAGTGGTATAAATAACAGTAGAACTTGGCACCGTGTTTCCAAATTAATAAGCCTAAATGTTTTTCAACTAATGAAATGGCTTGAATATGATCAAACAGATTTTGCTTTTAATCTGTGAAAGAAAAATGTGTTTGCTTGACCTGTAAAGCAAGTTATGCCAAATTTGATCATGAAACAGTATTTATGACTAATTTTTAATGCGCTGAAAACAACTGAAGTGGGAAATGCTGATACACTAGTGTAACTATGATTGTGGAAATGGAACTAATGTAATAACTAAAATGAATGGGTGTAATGAAAGAATGAACCCACAGGGGTTGGTAATGCCTTAAAGTGGTGTGATTTTTTAACCTAATGTATAGAGGGGGATGAAACAAAAAGAAGTCAGCAGCCACAGCATGTGGCAGGAGTCTGCTGACATTTGCAGAGCTTTGTGTTGTGCCAGCACTGCTGTAAGAAATGCCTGAGAGCAAGAACATTGCAAAGTAATGAACTCTGGAGCACACTGAAAAAGAATTACATGTGTGTGGACATAAATGTGGTCAAGTCCAGCATATTTCTATTGAAATTGGCATAACAGATGATTTAAAAAACAGGCTCAGAAGGTTTTCTCAGTGACACGCTATCCCTTCCCATTCACTGTACTTGAAAAAGAAAAAAATTCAGTTAAGGACATTCATTTTTGACAGACAGCACATGTGATGGAGTGCTGACTTTGCGTATATCTGAAAATAGAAGTAATTGTACCGCAAAGTAAAACTTGATAAATGGAGAGAGAATTTGCTTCCACTGAGAGTGGTGTTTTGTTGTTTTTAAAGTATCCTTTTAATGTTGTTAATAGATCTTTTTAAAAACAAATTATTTAAGGAGGCTTATCTTTAAAATACTATTAGAATTATGACTAGAAAATATATGAATCGTTGTTCTGTAGCACAATTAATTTTCATTGCTGTGTTTGTGACCTACTTATACAGACTGCAAACGCTAATCTCACTGGATAATTAAAAGAGTGTAAATATCATTTGTCCAGTCCCCAATGACTTGTTTTAGAAATCCAATGAGCTCTCTACATTAACTTAACTTGCAGATAAGAAATCCTTAGTTACATATAGACTTTAATTATAATGTACCACTAATGATTCTTCATACTTGGTCTCATATTTTACACTTAGAATAATACAAACTGTATTTAACATCCAATTAAATATTTTCACTCGTAAATTCATTTCTCTAACTGTTACCATTCTGATGCAACAGGATGTGGATACACTGTACAAAAAAGGCAAATATATTTGTCTTATATTTAGCCTTGGATAAAATATTTATAACATTTCTGCTGATGTAAAAGAGGTTTTCTTTAAAATTTGCTACTGGCCTTCTAAATATAGGTGTATATTTCAGGATTCCACCAAAGAAATCAGTTTCACAATAAAGGAAATATTTAGCTAAATGCCATCCTGATTCAATGATAAAATACATTTAGCAATTAGAGATCATACATATTAGCTGCACGTATAATAAATTACATTGGGAGTCATAACAAATGGGAAGTGGTAATATAAATAGAACGAGTGTCACAAGCACAGCAAATTGATAAGAGAAGCAAAAGACAAGGAAAAAATCCATGACAGTGAATGATAACTTTATGAAGTATAGTAAGAAATCCCAGCAATGCAATAAAATTGTACCTAGCTGAAGACAGCAAACTTGTTAATAATGATGAGGAAGGAGAAAGCATTTAATTTTGGGGGGCTTCTGTTGGAAAGAAACTAGATGACATACTTGTGTAGCATGAAATGCTTTCACATAGTAAGCTGTGAATAGTGTAACCACACTTACTTGGTAGGTCTGTGTTAAATGGATAAATACATATCCTGTTCTTAAAAATACCTTTTAAAAGTACACCAAAGAAAGACCTTGAGTCCTGATGTGTGTTGATTATTAAATCATTTAAATACAAAATAATTCAATCTTTGTTAAATATTTTATAAATAGTTCCAAAGATCAAAGCTCTGTGCTAGTTAAAATTGTGGGGAAAAACAGTAAATACCAGAAACCATTAATAACAATAGCAGATCAAAATATAGTAAGTAACTAGGTTTCATCCTGTCTCCACAGGGCACCCTCAGGGTTTCTCATCTCCCAGACATCTGTTCCCAGCCACTCTACTCCTGTAAATCTCCTTGTCATCCTTGGCTTTCTGTCCATCACTGGAGGTGATGGACATTTGCACAGCCCTGTCATGTTCAGACTGCCAGGAGCTACTGCTCCATGTCCTCCATCTGCCTCTTGGTCCTTCACCCCAAGTGTCAAGCTGGCCTTGTCACTCCTTGTGACACTGCAGGGCTCAGTCTCTTCCCAGTTCCATTTTTCCTCCTCCTTTCCCTTCTTTGAGGGCAGTAGTGCTCCTACTGGCCAATGCACAAGACCCTATCAGTACAGTCTTGATACAAGCCAGTAAAATATTATTAGAAAGCAGTGAATGCTTTATTTTACTTGATTGGTGATGACAGTCACAGCATCGTTACATGCATTACTACTATATTGCATGACTGTCTTGATCTAACTTTTACAGGGGGGGTTGCTAAGAACAGGAATTTCATCTCTCTCTACAGGAAAAACTTATGCTGGCCTTCTAATAAGAACAAACAGGCAGACCTTGCAAAGATATTGACATTCTTCCACACCCTAAGCTGAAGTGAATGCTATTCACTGTAAGAACACTATTTGGTCACCACTTGCTGTTGTCATAGCTCTAGCAAGAGAAAAGATGCAAACACTGTGCTGAGACAGTAACAGCCACCATGTGGAAATTACCATCAGAGACTGTCCTGTGAGAGTAGACTGCAAGTGACACAGAGAAACCTGGAAATGGGTTGGATGCAATGATTATTGTTCAGCTGTGACATGTGGCCTACCTAAAGTGGAAAAAAAAAAAGATTCCTATTTTTGTACAAATTTCTCCTGCATTCGAAGAATTATTTTAGCAATTGAAAAAGACTTATTTACCACTTAGATGACTCAAAACTTGGTAAACAGGCTTTCTTTGAACTTTCTAATTAAATTAGTTTTGGGTAGAATGCAAGCACAATAAATTCCAGCTCTAAAGGTCATATTTGGGAAACATTATAAGCCACTTAACAACAGAAGCTTAGGAGGAGAATGCTTTCTCAGCCTTTATGACTGCCTTGCAACGCTGTAATAGCACTGGGACAGCAGTATTACTGTAATTAAATATCCTTTGCAATAGCCTGGGGAAGCGGAAACACTCTGGTCATCTAAGATGTGTAGCTGAGCAACTACCTTGGGACTGAGACGTGCATAAGGGTTAACTCTTTCCCAGGCACTGTGATGTGGCAGCATCCACTCCCACACATATAGCTCAGCCAATAAGCTTGAATTGATATAACGATGGAATTTATACATTTTATTGGTCAAAACATTTGTATTTATGGAAGGGGTGATTCTTAAAGCTGTCTGCTATGGGATCCAGGAGATTTAGCTTTAGCCATTTGAGACTGTTCCGCTCCTCACCTTTCCGTGGTTACACTTTGAAGGGCAGAGAGGGTAGGATGGGACATGTGTCTGGGCCATAGTAAAACCAGCAGATACCTTTCCAGTTGCAGCACCCGTGGGGTGGAGGGGTGGCAGAGGCACACGGGGGCCTCCCGCTGGACACAAGTAGCTTTCTAGAAAGAACAGAGAAGTCGGCAGAGCAGGAACATCCAAAACTGACCCAGCTGAATCCTCCAGAGCCTGTCTGTCAGGGTCTCACTACCACAGCTATTTCACGTTAGAGAAAACACCTACTCAGCTACTCTGTCTTATTAGCTGCGGGTTCTTAAGCATGAGTCTGAGAGCAATAGGTATGTATCCCATATTCAATATGAGCTTCTGTGCTCTCCAAGAATTCTTCAGTGACAAAAGGTAAGGACAAACTTTGGGAACTGCTCGTTCCAGTAAGTTAAACTTTATTCTATGGGAATACACTTGGATAGTGTCACACAATCATTATAATTAAAAACATAGAAATAGCATGGTTTTGGCTGATAGCAAGTTTGGTTCTTAACCAAAGCTGGAAGAAACTGCATAGCTTGCACACCAAATGATGGAAGTAAAAGGTATGAGAATGCTATGCTCTCTGTAGAGAGAACACAGAAACACATTCAGAAAAGAGGTTTTCATATTCCCTTGAGATATGCAAGTTCATTCTATATATATCTATGCCTTAGCAGCTTGAATCTTCTAGGAATATTTGTTTCTGTGGTATCTCCCTTTTTGACCAACACTGGAGGTTTTCACTGTTGCAAGCAGAAGTTTTTAAAACCTGAGCTTGTCAGGGAGGCTAAGAGGTTTAGCTGAGAGCTGCAACTGTCAGCCTCTCTGATTTGGGCATGGATAACATTACACAATTAATACCGACCAGTAAGTAATATTTGTACTGACCTGCTGCATTGCATTTCATGGCTTGTATTACATTCTGATTCCGAATATAAAGCACAAAGAGTGGGATTATACTAATGTAGTAAGTTTGTTTCTACATGTTTTGAAAACTAGCATTTGCGAGATTGCTTATGGCTTACTTGTGCATTTAATGTATTGAACAGTCATATGTGATTTAAGTTGCAAATCCCAATACAGTATTTCTACATGCTATAGAAATGCAGATAATTTCTTTGTGCCCTCCCCCCACTACATATTCGTACTTCTTATGTCTGCCAGATGGTGTGAAGCAAATTATTCTAGCACTCAGACCATGTGAATTTTAAGCAGATGAATATAACAGTTTGCACAGCATTTTGCCTTCTTTTATCATTGACTGTGGTGCTGGCCTGTTTGATCACACCCCAGAACAAACAAACCTCATTAGTCAGTGTTTTCCTTTTTTTCCCCTTGGTTGCTTTTTCCTTTCCATTCACTTTTGGATAATTTCTTTGGGAAGCCTTGTTTTCAGAGGGACATAGATATTTCAGTCTGTTTGGTGTTTTTATTTAAAAGTGAATTTAGCTTTAAGAAAAAGTGTCAGCTTGATAAAACCGAGAAATAGCACGGTTCACTTACAAATGCAACTTGGCCTGGATATCTATGAAGTAAGTTATCCACTAGTAATCCACAGCAATTTACGTCTCTATAGTTGAAAGGGTAATGTGATTTAAAATCCATGTACCTTACATTATTAGGACTCTTACTGAAACTGTCATTGAAGATTCTGAATTATGCAATTTGAATATAGCTACTTCACCTCAAATGTCAGCGACATCAGCCAAGCAATAATTTGATGTTGCTTAATTCACTCTGCCATGACTGAACTGGTCTTGAAGCACTCCTGACTTGTTCTACTTTCAGTTCACAGAGTCGTAAAAAAACTGGTCAAAAGGGACCTTTGGAGATCATCTGGTCTAACCTCCTGTGTCATTTGGGACTAAATCAGGTGACTAGTGCTAGATCAGGTCAGCCATGGCTTTATCTATGTGAGCCTTGAAAAGCCCCACTGATGAAGATTTCACTGTCTCCCTGGGGAAACAACGGTATGAACCTCCTCCAATGCTGCGCTGTCCTCCTAATGAGTCCAAACCTCCCTAACTGAAATTTGTGCCTATTGCCCCTTGTCACATTATCTGTTTCTGTGGAGAAGAGCTTTGACCTGTCACCTTTGTGACACCCCTTCACGCACTCTAACTGCTACCAAATTGCTGCTTATCTCTTTGTCAGACTGCCCAGCTTCCTCATTGCTCACTGATGGCCAATGACCAACCACTCCTGCTTGATGCCTCAACTGTCTTGTTGGCCCTCAGATGGACCCTCTCCGGTTTCTCCACATCCCCTCCAAAATAGGACACAGACTCCAGGTATGCGCTGGCCAGTGCACCTCACCGACAGACCCTCTGCACAGGCTGGCTTAAGAAAACAGGTGCTTTTTAAACACTGTTGGCTGCTAAGTTCTTGGAGTAGTTTTCCTGTATTAGGACTTGGAACTCTAAAGACCTATGGTTCTTAGAGAACTATTGTGGAATACACAACTTTTGGCACAGTCTTGGCTTTGTTTCTTGGCTGTACTGGGGCTGCTTACAGATTTCAGGACAATCATTCCCGTAGGAAGTTTATCTGGTATCATGATGACATTGTCTCTACTCCTTCTCCAGACTACAGAGAGAAGGTAACTAAGTCAATTTGCAGGTCAAGGCGCCATCACTTGAGCACATTTCAAATAAATATTGAGCAAAAATATAGTCTTCTGTAAAGACTATATTTTTGCTCTGTTGTTTTTGCTAATAAGCCCTTTCATGGAATCACAGAATGTCCTGAGTTGGAAGGGACCTACAAGGATCGAGTCCAACTCCTGTCCATGTGTATGACAACCCCAAAATTCACACTATGAATGTCCCTTTGATGGGAACAGGAAAGAGCTGGAGGTCTGAGGAATTTGGGGGGGAGGGTGGGTTGTAAGGCTAGTTTCAAGAGCTAAATTTAATCATGTGGCAATTTTTTGCCACATTATAATATGTACATATTTCTATCAGTGAAGAACTACTCAGAAATATAGATCCCATGCTGGGAGGGAGTCTTTATGTTGAAGGTACAAGAACACTGTAATAAGTGATGAAGAAACCCTTACTTATCTCCTCTTCAAAATCAGAAGCCATTGTTAATATTCCAGCACAGACCTGGTTTATGGAGCTGCTGGCAATAGCAGCAGATCTATTTGAATCAAAACGAAAGCTGATGGAAGAAATAAAGAGTACAGTGAAGCAGCCCTGTGCTGATGACCGTGTGTGGTACACACCACATCGAGAGGCGGGCAGGAAGGAAGAGGCACTGAGAGAAGTACCAGTGCAAACTGGGATGTATTGCATCACAGGGGTCTTGAAAGAAAAAACAATGAAACTCAGAAAGCTGCATTTGCTGAACAACAGCAAGGTCAGAATTAAGCTAATGCTTAGTTCTGATCTTGACTCAGTGTAGGCTAATTAGATTTATGTGGCATTTATCATTACGAATTCTTCCCTTCCCTTCCCTTCCCTTCCCTTCCCTTCCCTTCCCTTCCCTTCCCTTCCCTTCCCTTCCCTTCCCTTCCCTTCCCTTCCCTTCCCTTCCCTTCCCTTCCCTTCCCTTCCCTTCCCTTCCCTTCCCTTCCCTTCCCTTCCCTTCCCTTCCCTTCCCATTTTCTTCTTTTTTTTCTTTTTTCTTTTTCTTTTTCTTTTTCTTTTTCTTTTTCTTTTTCTTTTTCTTTTTCTTTTTCTTTTTCTTTTTCTTTTTCTTTTTCTTTTTTCTTTTCCTTTTTCTTTTCCTTTTTCTTTCTTTTTCTTTTCATTTTTTCTTTTTCTTTTTTTTTTTCCTCTTTCTCTTTTTCTTTCTGTTTCTATTTTTTTTTCTTATTTTTGCCTGCCTCAGTGACAAAGTCACAGTTGCATTTTACATAGCATCTGGGCTCATCTCCTGGGAGATCTGTGACATTGCACCTAGAACATATGGCCACTTCACGCTTTCCCTGACTAAAGTTTCACCTGCAGCTTTCTTTCTTAATATGTTCTGTATTCTTCTTTTTCCTCCAATGAAATATTAGCTCTGCTTCTCTCTCCTTTGTGGTTTAGAGTTGATTTCTCAACATTGGGAACGTGAAAATTATTTTTAATTGAAAGTCAATGTTGGTGTGTGGGAGTACATACCCAGCCTATGCAAGCCTGTGCCTGTGTGCAGCACAGAGGAAGAAAGCTGACGACAGGCAGGGCTGCATAGCCACAGGCTGTGTGTATTTTAGAACATTAGGATAAAGGGGGAACAATGGGTAAGAAATATGTCTGAGGTTTGCAATTTCATACCAATGTGCTGATGAGGACACACAAGCTTACACACTAAATGTCTGATGGGGGCTTTGAGCCAAAAGATGGTGATACTGTTCCTTAAGTGATTTGTCTTTCACTCTTACTTCCTGGGACTCTTCATCCTCACTTTAAAACGTTATTCCTTTAGAAAGTCTGAGAAGAGGCTCTCTTGGGAAGGCTGAGTTTTTCTTAATCTTTCTTCTGTTTCTCTTTCTTTTGTAACTGTCAACTCTTATGTTCTTCTATCCTTTTAATGCTACTTTTTTTCCCTTGGCATTCTCATCTTTTATAGCCCCTGCTCTTTTTCTTTTTCTCCAGGGAAACACAATGTTGGAACAGAGATAAACCTAGAGAAGTAGTATTCCTCCGGGGACCATCCAGATGATAGGCATGGGCAGAACTGGGTGATTTTGTGACTGCAAGAGTGCATAGGACAATCTGTATCTCAAAAACTTAATGCTGAAATAAATTAGCAATTTTCATAGTAACCCTATGAAGCAGCACAATTTTCAGGTCAAGTCAGCAGATGTTTTTTGAAAGCACTGACACCAATCTCAATCTTAGCTGTTGTGGAGTTAGTATAGAAAAGTGGCTTGTTGTTAAGATATGACAAAGCAGATTATAAACATGCCTCCTAGCCATTTCTTAGTATTAACTAGTGAGAACATTTTAATTCAGTAGTATTAATCACCATGGCATTAGCCAGGGGTGGTATTTACTCTCAATCAGAATAGAGATGGAAGATGCTGTGGTTACAAATAAAGCTACCATAGATCACCTGCAGAATCTGTACTGGTTATTGTTCTGTGGTCTTCTTAAAGCACAAAGCTGTAGAACTTCCCCTAGATTCATCCTGGGGATTACAAGAGATTATTACCCTCAGTTTCCTAGTGATGTCCCTCTTCTGGACTGTTAATAATTTCCTGCTACCCTAATCTTCCAAGAAAGCAATTTCTGTAAGTGCTCCCTAACTCTTTTCTGTCCAGATGAGAAAGGTTAACTTAAAACAGTCCAAAAATTGGCTCTTTGTTAATGCAACTTATCTGACAAAAGTAGATCAGAAAGCTTACAAAAACTACACCTATGGGAGAATGTGAAAGAATGTGTAGGAGGGATATTAGAGCTTTCTGTTATATGAATGTCTACCAACAGGCAACAGAGCTGTTCAAGTCTTGTTCCGGTTATTTTAGATTCACATTAAAGTGTCCAAATAGATACACTGATAAAAAGATGAGCATGTAAGAGTCTCATTTGATTTAACATCCTCTACAAGGTCCACAGTGTTTCAGCTATGTCCTGGAGGACTTGAAATGTTTTTTCCTACTTAACCGTTCCTGCAGACCGACATGCTTCAGTGCAGGATACTGCATGCTTTTCATAGAATATGAATGCTTTTCGGAGAATATTTGTGCTGCAGATTCAGTTCTTACCCCATCACGCTCCCACACAAGGTGCTAAGCAGCACTTCCTTCTTTCAAGGAAAAGAAATTCTCTAGGATTCTCCGCTATAAATTTGGTCCAAGGTATTAATTAATTCCCACTGGAATCTGTAGAAAAATAAAGCTGATGTCAAATATCTGAATATTTCTGCAAAAAAATGCTGAATAAGTGTTTCGCTAAGAACAGCTAATATTATTCATGTGAATGTATCCAAATCAACCAGAATATCACTTTAATGTAGGATTAGTCACCTGGTATGGAAAAATGCTTATTAAAAAATGGCTTTTACAAGAAAATACACAATTATTTGGTCCTGATCTTCCAATCGTACATTCAAGTACTGAATTTTGTTCACTGTGAGCAGTGTCAGGCTGTTATGTCATGGATTTTTACAGGCAATATGGCAGCTGACACAGTGTCCTGTCTCCGGTTGCTTGTCTGTGTCCCCATGCTACTTGGTCTGTTGTCCTTGACGGGAAACCAAACAGGCTCAGAAACTGCTTTATGTTGTTGTTGCTAGGCTACTTTTTTAGCCGTATCAGTTTCACAGCCTGATGCAGTGCATGACTACCCAACCAACCATGCTATAGTGAGGGAGAGGTACTGCAGAGATGGGACTGACCAGGACTGGGAAGGTCAGGGACTGCTTAGGTAGTGCTGCAGCACAATCCTGAGACACTTCATCTACTCCCGTGCAACTACGTGCTGCATGTTAAAAATAAGACTGGGCTGTGTGTTACGTATTTCATGTGTCATTGTGTAGACAGAAGGTACTTCAAAAAAAAGTTAAAACTGCAGAAGAAAGCACTTCTTTACCTGTGATAATCTTAACTCTGCCTCCCTTATTATTACAGTACTACTATGGTAATAGTACAATACCACTATAATAGCTGTATTACACATTCACACAGTACATGAAAATATTATACACAACACTATACAGCACTATACACAATATAGTGGTATTACACATCCATAGAAGATAAAAAGAAGTCTGAACCAGCATTGCTTTATTTGGGCCATGCAGGCTGCGTAACACCCAACAAGCACACATGAGTCCCAGCCATTCTCCTTTCTGGAGGCGCCTCCTACAACAAGATGTTCACTGACATGATGCAAGATGGGGCCCAAGCGAATGAAACCTGAAAACAAGCTGCTGCCTTCTGAACAAGTTATCTGCTTTACAGTCCAGGTCCAAAGAGTCTGAGCAAGACTATGGCAATAGCATGCTCCTCGCCATCCTCTTTCCCAGCAGCATTTACACAATAAATCCAGGCTGTGCATGTATAGCTCAACTGTCCTGTGTGCCCAGGGCAGGCGCACTTACAAGACAGGAAAGAGGCCACGCACACTGCTCACCTTTGTAAAGGCAGAACTGTGTAGAAGACAAGGTCACCGCTACTCTAAATACAAAAATGAGTCTAAGGGCACATGAAACAGTTCTTTACATTAACCTAGATATGGCTATTATAATTTTTAAAAATGCTGTAACTGTAGTGTTCTCCTTTTTATCAGCTGAGAGACAAGTTGCTCTATCTCTGAAAGAAGGTCACTTACCAACATATTGTATCAGTTCTTTTGTTTTTACAAGAAGGAGCAGCTCTAGCAGCACCCTCTCTTTTCCCTTTGGGAACAGTCTTGCTCATTAGAGAGAAGGATATCATTACAGGGTATGCAGTGTAATACAATAGTGAATTAATCCCCACTCCCCACAAAAAAAACCCAACAAAATCCTTTAGGAGTCTCACACTGTTTTTCAGATTGCATTAAGGTTGTTACTCCCAGCTGTGAGCTGGGAAGAGAAGGACACACATTAAAAAATAACCTCTCTTGTACAAGGCTGGTACAAAGCTGTCAGGAGGCAGCTCCAGAAGTTTAAATCCACTTTGGGTGTTTTCATTGGCTGCTGAAGATTTTTCTGCAAGTGGTCTTTTAACACAGTTGGTAGAAAAAGGTTTTGATCATCTGGAGAAAGAATAATGAAGACCATTTGTCAAAAAATTGGGCCCAGATGGGCAGGGTACGAATGTTAATGTTTATGGTTTTTTACAAACTATTTCTATGATATGATGGATTTTTTGTCAGTATAACTTTCTACTGCTATTATTTTGTTAAGTAGTCTGGAACATATTATGAAGATAAGGATTAGTATTTGCCACTTTAGATGTTAGTAGCCCGTGATGCAGAGGTTATTAGATCACCTATTCACTGCTTGCTAGTTTTTTTGTAATCTTAGTTTGTTGAAACTGTGCATGCTCTATATAGACAGCAGAAACTAAGCAAATAAATTTCCTAATACTTAAGCAGATACTCAGAGTAAAGATGTACCACTGGCAGATCCAGCACGCCTAATCTTAGGTATGAAGATGAATGGTTTACAGATTCTATTAAAGAGAGAACTAAAAAAAATCTTAAGGAGTTAATGCAATAGTGAATAAGAGGTGACTACTCAGTACAAAAAGAATGAAAAATATATATCAATGCAGTACATTTTTCCTCTTGCTCATGTGAAAAATTTGCAAAGAAAATGCAGGAAAGAATCAGACCTTTGCAAAAGAATTGCCAACTAAGAAACTTGTATTTCCTCCAATATTCTAGCACGAGATCAAACAATTAGCTTGAAATTGTGTTTTTCTCTGACTTCAAACAGTTGCCCGTGAAATAGTTACTATTCCCTAAAACCACATTATATCTAGGGAGCTTCTCCCAAGATTTCAGACTTGGCCTAGAAAGCAGTCAGATTGCAAGGAGCTTAAAAGATAAACTGCCTCCACATACAACATGTTAGCCTGTGGTTTCAGACATTTCTGAACATGGAAGCTGCTAAAACAATGCCACTTTAACCACAAAGATCTAAAAGTTACCAGAACAATGAGTAAATTCAGTGTATAATAACTGTAAATTAGATGTATAACCTAAACTACTCAGGGGTGACATTTTGTATTTACACTGCCTCTTCAACTTCTGTTCAAAGTACATAATGAATACTGGGTCTTGCAAGGTTTCTCAGAGTACTACAGGTGACCATAGGCCTCAGCAGGTGCCCAAAGGCCTTAGAACAGCAGCTGGGTGTCTACAACAATGTATTTCCTTCTGGACCATGGAGTTTGGTTCAAAAAGTGATTTGTCACTCTGGTTAATGTTCTAGTAGATACAACTGCAATCACTCTCTTCTTCTCTTTCTTTCACTCTCTTTTTTTTTTTTTTTTCTTCTTTATGAAACTTTACCAAGACTATTCAAGTCTTTCTGACCGGCAGACTCAGTTCTGATGGTGCATTCTCTATGGGATAACATTTAGTAACCATTCACAAAATTCAGACAGTGCCTGTACTGCCAATCATGCTTGCTGTCATGGCAAAAGCACTGTTGCCATGCTGGCTTCCTACAGCATACTTCCCAGAGCAATTCTAAGCATTGTCCTATATATATCTGAGTTGTTGCAAAGTTTAGTGTCTGTAATTACAGAGAAGCTTCTTATTTTCTTCCCTGCAGTAATTGAGATCAGCTCATGTGTTCATCTTCATATCTTTAAATTTGAAAATGTAGAAGTTTGATATTTTTAAACACACTCTGATTGCGGGTTCTTGTCTCAAGTATTCCTTCCCTGATGATGTGACAGAACATGAGGATAGGATCCACTTATTTATATGGACTTGGTGGGGGAGGACAGAATGACAGCTTCTCTATGATGAGCATTTGTATTTAAGGCTCCTGCCTTCAATACACTTTGAAGGGTATTTACCCATTGTGGCAGGAGCACCCATCCCAATAAAGACCAGGGCTTTCAATATGGCAGCCACTGGCTCTTTCATGCCTTTCATCTTCTACCATGGCTATCATCACAGACACACATTGGCTGGGTGCTGACCATCATGTACCCACTGGGGTGCATCGACCCCGGTCACACACACCCCTCAGATGGTGGTGCAGGAAAGGCGAGACCCCAGGGCAACAGACAGGGTCCTCAGCCAAGAGGGCACCTCAGCCCAGCCAACCATCCCCTTGGGGTGGGATGTTCCTAAGGGAACTTCCCAGGACTGAGAGCCCCACCTTCCCCTTGGTGAGTGACAGTTTCTCCTGGATACATCCCTTGTACTGTGGGCGAGCCATCATATCCCCTGGGTGCCCTGGAGAGCGTTTTCCCCTTTTGTGTGTGTGCATTGGATCATCATTCTGCTGTGTTAACGTGCAGTAGTAATACACTGACTGGTACACCGAACCTGTAGTGTTAGGTGTTATCGAACTGCTGATTGTTTTGGATTACCCGTTTACTTATCGGTTTCTGTCACTTAGTTTTGGCTTCATCAGGAAATCAACTTTGTTTAAGCTTATCACTCATTTGGGTTGATTTTGGTGCACCTCCATTGACACTCATTTATATATATTATTTTAAAACAGTGACTGCAATGATAATTATCAGAAATACCTCCAGTTTTGGTATTTTTTAAATTAGTTTGCACAAAAATGTTTAACATAATGTTTTGTAGATTTATAAAAAATAGGGGCTGGACTTGTTTTTAAAAAGCAAACTGTTGAAAAGATATATATCTTGGCAGCGTAAGTATGGCCATAGCCTCGGGACCATATAAACTGTAGCTTCAGGTCTACTGCAAGCCAGCCAGCCATAAAAGAAATACATACTACAGAGGTTTTAGGGCTCTAACACACAAGCCTTTAGCAGATTTAACCTCGCCTACCTGTCTGTCTTACAGCTCTGCTCATTATTATGGCTTCCATTGCAGCAATGGTTTGTGGTTGCACTTCACCATCCCCTGTTTTATCTTAAGCAGATGAAGGTGTGTTTCAACTAAGAAGTTAGATTGGATAGATCTCATTTTTCTGCCCTTTACAGACTGGGTAATCTCTAGCAGAAGGGTGAAGCAATTAGCTACAGGCAATAACATCCTAAACCGTGACACTAGACTTCTCCGTCAGAAACCTCACTTGAGCAAGGGTAAGTCTTTGAATTATGGCTTGTCTCAGACCCATATTTATTCTTTTGGAGAGAAGGCCCTACACAATAAAAAAAATTAAAAAAATAATAAAAAAAAAGAGATGTTATTCCCCTAAGCCATTGTTTCAGTTCTAAAAGTTAATGCTCCTTTCAACCTGAATGGCACAGTATTATTCCCATACCACCAACAAAGAAATATTCACTGGAAATTGGCTAAGAGGACTTTGATACTAGTGACTATATTTTTTAAAATGAGGGTAAGAAATTGAGAGTAGAAGAGTAGATAGTCAAATGGAAACTCAGGTAAGCGTCTCCTGTTTCAGTAATCTAGATTTTCAGTTTTATAGATGGATATAGAAGACTTGGGGGGGCAGCATATAAAAATCTCTTATTTAAAAATGCCTTTTAAAAGGCAGAAAATATGCTTAAATATGCCCTATTTTACACATTCCTTTCATCCTTTAGGCTTTTGACGCAATGCTTATCAGTTTGTCATTATGTCAATTTGTGCTTACCAACCTTTTTTTCTCTTGTCTCATGTTATATTTAGGCTGTGATCCTGTGAACACTTACCTACACGCTTAATTTTGCTACTCTTAGTAATCCCTTTGAAGTTAAAAGGATTATTTGCATTAGCAAAATAAGGCATGTGTATGCTTGCAGGATGAAGGCCTTACATTGTAAACTCCTTGGGATGGGACCAGATGGTTTATTATGCAGTTGTATGGTTCAAAGCATGGTGGAGTGGAGGATGAGTTCAGGAGTCTGCAAAGTGTTGTTACCAGAGCGAACTAGTATGTGGGACATCAGTCTGGCGCACAGCGCTCAAGTAGCTGCTCACCCCAATTGACACACAATCTTCTTCCCTTCTTTCTTGCATTTGCTGCAGAGGTATAGCCTAAGATTTCAGACCTGCTGAGACACCTGCTACTTTTTTCTTATTTCCTAAAGCAGAAACTTCCCTGGTGTTGGCCATGAGGTAACCTGGAGCAAATCCATAAATAGCTTTATGCTGCTGTGTGCAGGGAGAAGCAACCAAGATCTGGAATGTGTAGCTGCAGAGCTCTCCTGGCTCCCATTGTTGGACAGCTGCTGCCTTCTGAGAACTGCACAGCAGCAGTACTTCTGTGTGTAATGCTTTTGTCTTCTTATCCTGTTTTCCCACTTTCCAGGGAGACCTGGCCACTATGATTTTTCCTCCCCTCTCTGAGAAGCTAAATGTGTGCTATTCAGTCTGTTTCAATGATCATTTACTTTTGTTTGATGGCCATAATTCATAATCCACTTGTGGAGATGTGTAGAAAGTCTTCCCTTAGCCATGTTCTGAGAAAGCAGCTCTGTGTACACTATCACAGCATCAGAAAAAATAAGCTTGGTATTTGAGAGAGAGAGACACCCTGTAACACTTATACTCTGGTTACTTCTGACATAGATATTTGAGTGTTTTTTTGTAATATAACTTGAAAAATTACTCCCAGTTTCACATGGAAAGCTCGAAATCCAGTTTTCCAGAAATATTTATTTCAGTTGATAACTCTAAGCAGACAAATGTTATTTTCATTACACCAGTGTTTAGAACTCCACAGCAGACCTATTTTGTTATCTAAAATTAGGGACAGGAATGCTCTTCTACTAAATAACATACTCTAAGGACTTGTCTATATTAAATATTTTAGTAGTTATACTGATGTAATCCCAGAAAACCTTTGAAACATGAAGCTGTGGACAAACACCCACTTGCTGAACTGGCTGTACTTGTGGAACACATCACTAGATGATCTTTCCTGACCACTTTTGTGTTTGTTAGCTGAGCCATTTACGTGAATGTTCCATTGCTCTCACAGTCAGATGGAGTTAAGAGAAATTTATTACTTAGAACATCTGATCTAAACCGGTTCCTTTGACCAGAATGCTTAGGGAGTGAGTGTTCATGCAAGTAGCTGAGCAGGGTTGTGGTAATGTCTGGCAGAAGGGCTGTGAAGAGTGATGGAGAGCAAGCCTTGCAAACTCTATGTTTTACAGAAAATGTACCTTGATGAAGAGAAATACTGATACGATGATGGTTCTTTTAGTTTCTGTCTTAAAACTACCTGTCTATGGTATGAATTTAAACCACCACGGTGGTGCTGAATGAGCATGAAATAGACTGGGAACATAGAGGGGAGGAATAGCAAACTGAGTCTCCAATGGTCGATGTTCTCCAAATAGCTGCCAGAAGTACCAAGAACAGTGTCTCTTGACTTTCCAGAAGCTTTTGGAGACCAGTTGTTACGGGCTGTGCTGAACCATCAAGTGACAGCACTGGGAGGTGAGGCTGCTGCTGAGAGTTAGCACTGGGAGGGAGCAGGAAAGGCTGAAGGAAGTTGTGTGAGAGCAGAGGCTGATCAGTCCAGCGCTAAGTGTACTTCTGACCTGAAGACATGGTCATTAGAGGCATCTCACTGCCCACCTTCATCTTCTCCTGCCCAGACTCATTGGTGCCTTCTATTAGAGAACACGTTCTGTTTGTGATGATGGTTAGCCCAGTTCTTAAAAGCTGCTGGGGGAGGTAGGAGATGGGGAACACAGCTCAGGGACAAAAGAAACAGCTCCAAGGACCAACTCTTCTGGACCAGGCTCTAGCCTGCAGACTTCTGCTGGTAGTTTCGCTGGTTGGAAGTGCAGAAAGTAATCACAGCAGTAACTGCCCAAGCAAAACCCAACTGTAGTGAGGAAACAGGGCTTGACTGCATCTGGAATATTGTGTCCGGTTCTGGGCCCGTCAGTTCCAGAAGGACAGGGAACTGCTGGAGAGAGTCCAGCACAGAGCAACAAAGATGATGGAGTGAAGCGTCTCCCTTATGATATGAGGAAAGGCTGAGGGAGCCGGGTGTCTTTAGCCTGGAGGAGACTGAGAGGCGACCTTATTAATGTTTACAAATATATAAAGGGTGAGTGTCACAAGGATGGAGCCAGGCTCTTCTCGGTGGCAAACAATGATAGGACAAGGGGTAATGGGTTCAAACTGGAACACAAGAGGTTCCACTTAAATTTGAGAAGAAACTTCTTCTCAGTGAGGGTGACAGAGCACTGGAACAGGCTGCCCAGGGGAGTTGTGGAGTCTCCTTCTCTGGAGACATTCAAAACCCGCCTGAACGCCTTCCTGTGTAACCTCATCTGGGTGTTCCTGTTCCGGCAGGGGGATTGGACTAGATGATCTTTTAAGGCCCCTTGCAATCCCTGACATTCTGTGATTCTCTGAATTTATGTGTTTTGTTTCACTTAGGGAATTGTGTTACTAAATGCCATTGTAGCTGTGCCCACGCTTGGAAGACTTCGAAGCAGTAGAACTAAACAGGTCTAGTGCAGTTTGTGTAACGAACATGGGCGTCCTGTGAACTGGTGATTCTAGACTAGATGATCTTTTGAGGTCCCTTCCAATCCCTAACATTCTGTGATTCTGTAAGACAAACTACAAGTGGGAAAAACTGGCGTGTTTCTGGGTCTTTGAAAGACAGTTTATTTTTTTCTATGTGAAATATGCTGCCACGAACACTCACTGTTGACATCCGAGTAGTTAGAGTCTGTATGTGCTTTTACAGCACACAGCTTTGATGTCCCTGGTTTTCTAGTATTTCTGCTGCTACAGATGACCCATGAGACTGCCCTTCCCTGCACGCAGGGCGAACGTGCCCAAGCAGGTCTGTGCCGGCCCAAACCTGGGCTCTGCCAAGACAGTTATCCCGGTCCAAACTCCCCCGTGTAGCCTCCTGTTCCAGCGCACGCCTGCCCGGCGGGAACAGCTAGGGCAGCAGGAAAGTGCTTTTGGTGTCGGGCACCACCGGCAGCGGCCAGGCCCGGCCAGGGCAGGTTCCAGCTCAGCTCAGCTCAGCTCAGCTCAGCTCAGCTCAGGTCCCAGCTCAGCTCAGCTCAGCTCAGCTCAGCCCAGGTCCCAGCCCAGGTCCCAGCCCAGCCCCCACCATAGCGGGCGCCCCGCTGCCGCTGGAGCGCGCGGGGCTGCGCCGGCCGTTGGGCGCGCGCCGGTGGAGGCCTTTCCCAGGCGGGCCCGCCCGCGCGCGCGAGCGCGCTCCGCCCTCTTTTCCCCCCCCCTCCCCGCTACCTCGCCGCGCGCGCGCCAGCGTCTCGCGCAGCCCCGGCGCTTCCTTCCGGCCGCCATTTTAGTGTGTGTGCCTGGCCTCGCGGCGCTGCTGCCGCAGCTCGAGGAGCGCAGCGCGCGCCCCGCCGCACCCAGGCCCGGCCCGCAGACAGACAGGCAGACAGACAGACCGACCGACCGACCGCATCGAGCGGCTGCTCGCCCCTCCGGCCGCCGCCATGTCCAAGCGCCACCGTCTAGATCTGGGGGACGATTACAGCTCCAGCAAGAAACGCAGCACCGACGGGTAAGGGGCGGCGCGGCCCGGCCTGGCCCGGTCCAGCAGCGCTGCCTGCGGCGGGTGGCGGATCGCGGCGGCCGCCGCGCAATCCGCGCCCCATCCCGGCTCTGGCCGCTCCGCGGGGGGCTGAGGCTCCGCGGGGCGCCCGCCGTGCGGGGGAGGGAGAGGGCTGCAGCGGCGGGAGCCGCGCGGTGAAGCCCCAGCGGCGCCTCCGCGGCTGGGCAGGCCCGGCAGCCCCGCGGTTCCTGCAGCGCTAGGCCCGGGCCTAGGACCGGCCCTGCGGGGGGCCCGGGCCCGTCGGTGGGGACGAAGGCGGCGGATGGCGGGGAAGGCGGGAGAGGGGAGGAGGGGAGGGAGCCGCCGGCCTCGCCGCTTGGGCGGGCTGGGCTGGGCTCCGGGGGCGGCGCGCTGCTCGGCCCACTCCCCCCGCTTCGCTTTGTCTGCCATGCTTTGCGTTCTTTATCTCTCTCTTTTTCTCTCCCCCCCCCTCCCCTTTTTTTTTTTTTCTTCTTCCCCTCTCTTGGCTTGAGAGGTCTGGCAATGTGATCCTAGAGGTCAGCATGGGCTTCGTTCCGCCTGTATAATTAGTGGCTAGCCTGATAGAAACGCTCTTTCTCTGTTAATATCTTTCACTCGCTAGCTGGAAGCATATGCCTCACTTTAAGTAAGAATCGATGGTGGGGTGGGTTTTGGGGTAGGGGTCAGGGGAGGGATGGTATTTGTTCTTCGTAGTCTTGCAAAGGTTAAAGTTTTAGGACTGTACTGCACAAGCTTTAGCAGATTGTTATCAAGGTTAATGAAATTGCAGGAGTATAGGCGATATAATGGTGCTGTCCTTTTATACACAGCTGTTTTGGAGCCTTCTCCACATAATCTCTTTACCTGCTAATTGGGGGGGGGCTCTTCCAAGGAAATTTCTGAAGTCTAAAGAGAACACAAATACCATGTTTATCTTAGTCTGTCCTTCTTGATGCAGCATGAAAGGCTTCCGTGTATTAATCAATATTTGAAGTCCAACAGCATTGTTTTAGTCTAGAGTGTTTATCTAAGAAAAATGTTTAATCTTGGTCTGGAAGCTTGCAGTGACTGAGTTTGCTGTGGCAGTTAGTGTTCACTGATAAACAGTCTTTGCAAAACGTGTCTTTTTTTTTTCTAAAGCTGGGCTTCTATAGTTCAGGTTTTAGCCCCTAGAGTTTGATGCATTTTTCTCTGCTAAAAACGAAAGTGAATTATTATTATTATTATTGAACATTTGTTTCCTGTATGTAGCATCACCATAATGCTATTTTTTTAAATCAATGTATTGAACTTTTTATCTCCTTTAAGATGTTTTAGCATGGTTTGCTGGAAGTTAAAATAGCTCTTCTCTGTATACAGAAAAGTTGTACATATGCAGCTTTTTTGTATGTAGGTGTTTCTGTAAAGTTTTCAAATGGTTATGCCAAAACTGGGCATTATTTAAATGTGGTATAAGCATTGTGGTTGGTTGCAAAGATAATCACAGGTCAGTATTTCCTTGTTTGTATGTTGATGGGTTTTGTAGTTTTGGTATAATTTTATTATTTGGCATTGTTTTTACTGATAACCTACTGTCATCTTGAGCTCTTAACCTTACCACTTGGTATATACTATTGTAAGTTCTCAGGTAGAACTTTTAACCAGAAGCCTTTGACCTTTATGGCACACAAGAACTATACAAGTGCTGGTCTTGTGCCCATTTGTCTTCTTGTCCTCTGTCAATAAAAACATTGAAAGGTATAGGCTGGAGAACAAGTCAATAGCACTCAATAATTATGCTTATAGTATTTCTACCATTACTTGAAATCTTAATTCATGTAGTACAAGCTGTGCTAAGGTTACATTGTCTTGATTTATTTTAGTTTGGTTTTACAGTTTATGGAAGGCTGTAAGGAAGATGCACAGAGAGATTCTTGTTAATCGCATGTATGTACATGTCTTTCCCTGTACCAAGAGTGGCTTTATGCAATTTAGTTGATTTGGGAGCTGGATTAAGCTGAATTAGCTCCATGAATGGTTGCTACTTCGCATGCAGACTGGTAGTTTATCTTGCATTCAGATGGAACCACCTGATTAAGTATGGAAGTCTTATCAGGTTACCCTCTATTTTTTTTAGTTCCTTTTGAATTGAGGCCTGTAATAGTTTGTGTTGCTCTACATGGCAATGATGCCAGGCCAACAGGCTTACAGTTGTTGGTGTAACCTTAAGCACTGGTAAGGCATCGGTTTTCTTCCAGTCTTGAAGTATCATCTATGAAGTAAAAAAACCTTTTTTTAAAAAAACGTGAGTTCTATGGAAGGCTTTTGGTTGCAGTGTTTGTGTGAGTTGCGTACACACTACTTAAATTTTTTTCCAAGCATACTTAACTTCAGTTGTTGCTGTATAACATCACAGTTAGTAGGATGTATCACTCAGACTAATTATGCTTTGGGTTTTTTTAGGTATAGAACAGAAATACTCTGTTAGCTGCAGTGGCTTTTTTGCATCAACTCTTGCCATGTCTAGTAATAAGAGAAAATGCTGATGTTCTGTTAGATGTACTTAGACTTTCACTGCCATGACCAGTGGTTTTACCTTGTGCCCTTTGTTTCTGTTTTAATTTCTATATGCTTTTCATCCTCTGATTTAATGACTGCTACAGCATTTCTTTTGTATCGATGTCTGTATGTATTATGTGTTTGTGGACATAAGAAAGTGAAGGCAGATAGCAGACCAGACTACTTCACTTGAAAAACAAAGCTAAAAAACCCAACCCCCTCTGATTATGGAGGCTGCTATGGAATTCAGATGTGATTAAATTAAAATTTTTTTGTTGTTTATTTCTGGATTTGAGATTGATCTCTGCAATAATGAGAAGTAACTTAAATGTGACAGTTCATAAATGAAGAACTGTCAAGTTGCATTTTTAGAAAGTTTAGTAAATTTATATGGCAGTATAATTGTTATTCCTCTTTTCTCTTGTTGACCAAAGGAGTCTGGATGTGTCTGCTAATGTTGAGTTATAATGGGAGACTGGGAAACATTTTGGGGGGGGAAAGTGCTTCTATAAAATGGTAACTATTAGAGAGTGTGTTTGAGGGCATATGTTGTTTTTTTGATGCTGAGATCTGGTTGCCCCACACTTCTTTCTGTTTTTAAAACAAGAGACGTAACTCTGTTGATTAACCTGTAAGTAGTTTTTTACTTCTGAAATGTAAATAGAGCTTGATAGGTTTGTTTTCTTATTTGTATGATTAAACAGCTGTAAGAGTTCAATTAAGAAACTGAGAAATGGGGAATTAACAAGACTTTCCATTCTGGATTGTATTTTTAGTCCATTTAATCCACTGTCTTGTTCTTGATGTGGTATTTTTATCTATGTTTTAAGCCCACACAAATTGCTACCAACATGGAGGAAGACAGTGCTGCCTTCTCCCTTGTGCTGCATTTGGCAGACTAGATGAGAGAACTGATCTGAGTTAGTTCTAACCTTTGTGGAGGGGATCTAGGGAGGGCTTGTGCCTCACGGGCTGTTGAAATGCGTATGCTAACACACAGGAAGGGTAGGCAGCAGTGTGATAGTGCTGGTTTGTGTGAGGCTGAAGCATGCCTAAAGATACCCTCTGTCTGCGATGTAGAACCTTAGAATCATAGAAAGTCCTAAGTTGGAAGGGACCCACAAGGATCATCGAGTCCAACTCCTATCCCTGCATATGACAACCCCACAGTTCATACCATGTGTCTGAGGGTGTTGTCCAGTTGCTTCGTGAACACTGTCAGACTTGGGGCCATGACACCTCCCTGGGGAGCCTGTTCCAGTGCTCCACCACCCTCTGGGTGAAGAACCTTTTCCTGGTGTCCAAACTAAACCTCCCCTGGCACATCTTCTTCCCATTCCCTTGGGTTCTGTCACTGGTCACTAAAGAGAAGTGTTTGGCGCCTGCCCCTCCTCCTTCCATTGTGAGGAAGCTGTAGACTGTGAAGAGGTCTCCTCTTAGTCTTCTGTTCTTCAGGCTGAACAAGCCGAGTGACTTTAGCTGCTCCTCCTACAGCTTCCTCTCCAAACTGTTCACCAACTTTGTGGCCCTCCTCTGGCCACTCTCCAGTAGCTTTATATCCTTTTTATCCTGTGGTGCCCAGAACTGCACACAGTGCTCCAGGTGAGGCCACACCAGTGCAGAGCAGAGTGGGACAGTTGCCTCCATCACCCAGCTGGCAATGCTGTGCTTGATGCACCCAGGGCACAGTTGGTCCTCTTGGCTGCCAGGACACACTGTTAGCTCAAGTTCGACTTGCTGTCAACCAGAACCCTCAGATCCCTCTCTGCAGAGCTGTTTTCCAGCATCTCATCCCCCAGTCTGTATGTACAGCCAGGGTTGTCGTGTCCCAGGTGCAAAAATCTGGCATGTGCGGTTGGTGGTTGCTCAGTCTCCAATTTGTCTAGATCCCTCTGCAGGGCCTCTTCTGACATAATACTGTTTAAGTAAATGGTTATGGAATAGTTTGCTTTGTGGGTTTTTTTATGCTTTGACTGGATACCAGTGAAGAATAAAAATCCTAAAAATCCTTCAGAAGCATGTGTACACAAAAAAACCCCCAAAACCAGACCAAAAAAACCTCATTAGTAGTGTGTCTTCACACTTCAGTTAAGTGTGTGCTGCTACCAGGTTGTTGTATTTTACCCTAGCTTTAACCATTCTTAAATTGTTTTTGTACCTTTATTTCATTAATACTGTTACTGTCTGGCCATGCATTTGTTTATACTCATACCTGCAGATACTTAATTTGATTGTGAATAGCACAATAACTCCAAAGCTTCATTCCTGTCTGATACCTGCTTTTAGACTCTTCCTCCATTAAGTGTTAGTTCCTTCAGTTTGTAACAGAGGTAATATTTCCATAGCAGGGAATTTGAACCTATTGGGTTCTGCAATATTTTCTGCCATTTTACAGAAAGAAGAGACTGCTAGCTTTTACAGTATTTGACCATCTTAGAAGTAAAGTTCAAGCTATGGTATCTCAGATTCAAACAAGTAGTCTAAAATGGCCTTAATTTTTAAAGTCCAAAGCTTTAGGAAAATCTACGCAGCATGCTTTGTAATCTTTATTTTCAATGAGTCTGTGTTAAAAGAAGTCTTAAAGTATTGTGACAACCTCTGATGCCATAATATGTTGAAGTATTGAAGGGAAAAAATACAGCCTGCATAGATTGCATTCATTTATACAAGAACAGGAGTGGTGGTTGTTTCTGATTTGCAGCACGTTTTGAAGTAAAATTTATAAAATCAGTACTAATGTAGTCTGAATTACTTCATCATCCCTGTAGGTAGGGATTTGCTTATTATTTCATCAGTTACATTTGAGTGCCAGTTTCATGTTAAAAAAAAAAAAAGTTGTGTAGAGGAGTATTGACTAACAGTTTTCTTTAGAAATGCTCTCTATTCTTCCTTTCAGGCATGTCTGAGTGCTGCAAAAGAAGAGGGGGAGGTTTTGTTTTCCCTTAATGACTATTCCTAAATATTTTTATGTGTACACTTACTATAAAGCTGGTGTTAACTTAGATTGTTTTGCCTTTTTTGATGGAATTCCACTTATAATGCACAAAAGAAACTGAAGCTGAGAATATCCTCAGTTCTGCAGTGTTTTTACTTACGGTAGTTTAAAATGTGATGGGGTATTTTTTTTTAAAGCAGGGCTTATTTCAGAGTGCTGAATTAGGGTAAGTTTGGGATTTTTTATTAAAAGCAGGTAGCTGTAGTTCTCTGAGTCAAACTGAGGACTTTGCAAATGTTCGATTGTTTGTAGGGAGAGTGAGATTATGTGCAAGAACAAGTAAATGGATTTTCAAAATAAAAAACTGATACTAAGATTGAGGCCAGAGACTGAAATTTGAGTGGATAACTGTGGTGACAATAATACTGTTTTTCTTTTGAAAGAGCAATTAACTTTTTTATTATTATTATTTAATATCTGGAACGAATGGGCATATGTAAATGCTGGCTGTTTTAAGTGTGTGGTAGGAGATGATACTGGAGAAGATGGTACAACTTGGTAGTGTTAAGTTAATGGTTGGACTTGATTATCTTAAGGGTATTTTCCAACCTAAATGATTCTATGGATTTACAAACTGTAGTGGCTAGTTTTACGTCTAGGTTTCAGACTTAACCTGTATATCAAAGTTGATTAAGTCAGAATTGTATGGAAGACTTCGAACAAAACAAAAAAAGCCAGAGAGTAATTATGGATGTGAAAATCAAACTTTTCCAGGGCTCACTATCATCTTGGGTTAGCTTTTGTGGGTTACCATAATTCCCTTGCTAGATAAGCAAAAAAACTATTTAGTGTTATTTTTCTGCAGCAGCAGCAAGTGGAGATACGAGGAATTGTGAGAGAAGTCTGGAATGTACTGCCAATTCTTGATTATAAAGTGAAGAAGGTTAAGACAATGGTCTATTCATGTGATGGTTTTCTTCAGTCTTGTCTGTAGTGAGAGGAACTGTGGCAGTGCTTATGTATGAGTGTGACTATGTTTAATGTTCAGTATCAATCGTATACTGTTACTTTTTGCTTACCCTTCCAGGTAGCTGTTTGCAAGGCTTTTTAAAAGACTGAGTTCATAGCCACTTTGTGCTAGATATCTTTAAGGTTGCTTTGTATTTAATTTCCTACTCTGCATTTAAGTATTCAAGTATCTAATTTTCTGCTGTTTCTTAACTCATTTTAGGAAAGATCGGGACCGGGACAGGGACCGTGATGACCGTTCTAAAGATCGCGACAGGGATCGTGACAGAGATAGAGATCGTGACAGAGAAAGGGACAAGGAAAAAGATTTGCGATCTACATCTAACTCTACATATTATGCAGCTGCTGGGTTACCAACTATAAAACAAGCAATGATTCCACACAGTATTAACCCTTTCACAAATCTACCGCATACACCACGATATTATGACATCCTGAAAAAAAGGCTACAGCTTCCTGTCTGGGAATATAAAGAAAGATTTACAGATATTTTAATCAGGCATCAGTCATTTGTGCTGGTTGGAGAGACTGGGTCTGGTAAAACAACACAGGTGAGTTCTTACCTATATGGTACTGTAGTTTTTTTGAAGGTTGAAAGTTTTGCTAGGTGTGTGTGGGGTTGAAAAATACCTTTGCTTTCTTGTAATTCATTGTGTAAGAACACCTCTCAAATTGTGATCAAAACTAATTTGGATGTTTTATTTGCTTAATGAATATGAAAGCTAGAAGAATCTTTCAGCATCTTTCACAATGCAGTCCTATTCTCTGGCCCCTACTACTGCTGTGTTTTATGTCTGGCAGTTGTCCTTTTGGTAAAGGAATGTAAGGTATTTTAATGGTTAGACAGAAATGTACTGATATGCAAGCTGAGGAGATGGTTCTGAATTTGTTACTGTAGTTTATTTAGCTGTTTCTCTAGGTAGCAGCTGGAAAGTAGGCAAAAATTACAGAAATAGGGACTTGTTAGTGTTCTATGAAAGTTACTGCTAGAAATATTAATTTAATTTAAAGGGGATTGAAGTGTCAGATACAATTCTGACTTGATGTGATTGGATTATGTATTTTGGTGACAGTCGAGGGAAGTGACCTGTGTTTCCTTGTGGTTTAACCAGGCAGGCATCTAAGCACCACACACAGCCACTTGCTCACTCCGCTCCCACCCTGTGGGATGGGGGAGAGAATGAGAAATGTGAGAACTCATGGGTTGAGATAAAGGCAGTTTAAGTAAAGCAAAAGCTGCTCATACAAGCAAAGCAAATAATATATTCACTGTTTACTATTGGCAGGCAGGTGTTCAGCTGTCTCCAGGAAAGGGCTCCATTGCGCACAACAGTTAACTTGGGAAGACAAACACCATCACTGTGAATGTCTTCCCCCTTCCTCCTTCTACAAACTTACTGCTGAGCAGGACATCATATGGTGTCAAACATGGCTGTGGTCTGCTGGGGTCAGCTGTCCCAGCTGTGTCCCTTCTGAACTCCTTGTGCACCCCCAGCCTACTTGCTGGTGGGGTGGTGTGAGAAGCGGAAAAGGCCTTAACTCTGTGTAAGCCCTGCTCAGCAATAACCAAAACATCTCTGTATTAACAACACTTTTCAGCACAAATCCAAAACGTAGCCCCATACTGGCTACTGTGAAGAAAGTTAACTCTATCTCAACCAAAACCAGGACATGTTGGTACTGAAACTTCTCAGAGTTCATGTAGCTTTCCATGCTGCGGTTAGAATCGCATTATTTTGTGAGTTCATGGCTTTAAAAATCTTCTTCAGAGGTAAAAATAGTGGTAACAGATCTGTAGAGGCTCTTTAACCCTTAAAAAGAATTTTGGGGACCAGTAAACAGCGAAGATCTAAGGAACACCACTGTGTACTTACAGCAGGACAGACTTGTTGAAAACTTGAACATATTCTTTGTTTTGCTGTTTAAAATCTGTGCGGAAAAGTCACGTAAGAAAGTTCTTTGTTCTGTAACCTGATAAATTCCTTTTGTTGAGTCAGAAAGTAAAAACTGAAGGATATTTTGTTCTTTATAAATGGGTTGTAGCTAACTTAGAGTAAGTCTTACAGAAATAATTTTTTGGCCATAAAATAAAATTTGGATGTTGATAAAATGTGAAGGACATAGTAGTACATTATATACTTTTTATAGCTGTACCTGAAATATTTGAAGTTATATGCCCTTGCTGCATGTTTTAGGATCCAGTGTCTTGTGTGGAAGGTACCTTGTGCATTATTTATATTGGTTTTTTTTTTTTTTAACATGTATAAGATGAGACCAGGATTTTATAGAATTCTTCAGAAAGTTTGATTATATAGTTACTTAGAAGATGCAGTCTTCTGAACGTTCATGTAAAAAACATTTGGTACTTATTTATATGAAAACAAGATTTCTTGCTGCATGATCTGAGAATCTGAGGACCTAAAGGGTGTGTATTCTTAGTATCTGTGGCTTAAACTTCAAATACATCTTACTGTCATGTCATTCCCCAGACATAAAGCTTTTCTTGCACTGTCTTACTACTTTACTCCTTATTGGCTAGAAGGACTTAAGAAACCTAAGGCATCTTTCCTAAAAATGGGGTTTTAAGCTATCAAAAGCACATAAGCTGACTTGGAAGCTTCACTGCTTCCTCTGAATTCTCCTACTTTATGAGAGTGCAGGTATATTTTGAAACAATTAAGAGTGTCTCTGTAGGAACATATCACTGAAAATGATCCTGCTGGCACTTAATGTAAACCTTGGTTTACATGTGCTAGTGTCACATCCTTTTTGTGATCAAATGCTGTCATAGAATCAGCTGAGGAGTGGTTGTTTTTCTTCTCCTTACATTCATTGATCAGAGCAACATCATTATTTATCTGTAGTTAATAAACCCTATAATGCTCAAACTGAAGATGTACGTGAGTTATGTATTCTTGCTTTTATTGGTATAAAGTTGGCATTATTTGAAATATATAATGAATTGTTCTTCTAAAATTTTTATCTTCCCTTTCTTGGCGATAGTAGAAAGCTACATAGTAGTAAATCTTTTTGAGAGTGAGCTGCTGCCTCTCAAGTTCCTTCTCTACTTACTATGTGCATGTTTTCCCTTTAGTCTTGTAGAGCACCCAAGTTTGGGAATGCTTGTCTGTGATGATGGAAACAACAGGACATAAAACTTTTCTGAAAGTTGTGTTCCACATACACCTTTAAAAGACCCAGAGCACTGAAGAAGTATTGTTGGAAGCCAAGACAATACATTTTCAAGTCTTCAGTATTTGCAATGGCTTGATTTGTAATTTAAACTTAACCTTCTAAGTTAACTGTTTTCTTTAAATGCTCTCAGAATGTGCTCGGTGCTGGAATGGATATACTGAATTTCTTTTAGAAAGAGGTTAAGTACTTGCTATAATTGCAATGTTTACTCCCTTTAAAATATGGTATCATATATTGTGCTAGTATGATGATTTAAATTTCTTCTGTAGATGGAATATTAGAGTAGCATCTGCATGAGAGCCTTAACTATAAAGGATTGGATGTTTGTTGACATAAAGAATGGCACTTTGTCAGCAAGTTTTCTTGGCAGATGAAGTTAGAAGCAAGGTGATTCTGAGTATAGCTTGATCTCCTGCTGTCCTTGCAGTCCAGAAGAGAATTGATGTTGGTAAAAGTCTGACACCTTTTCAACTAATGAAAATTCTGAGAATTCTACTGTATAACTTTTAATGGAGAAAGTTCTCAATAAATTAAAGCAGCTCAGAGAAGCCAGGATAGCACTCTTCCATCTCATACTCTGCATCCCTTTAAAAATGACTTTCCTTTGACTTTGAAATAGGCTTTAACAGCCCTCAGTGCATTTAAAGGCCACTCTGTGTGTAGTCCCTACCTCCTCCTGTTCATGGGGGTTATATTTGAAAATCTCTCTTCATTGAGGAAGTACTTGTGGTTAAGGGAGTGCTAACTTAAGCTTTTTTTCATGCTTTGATGTTGATAAAATGTCTCTCTTTTTTTAAGGAAACTCAAGGTTTTTTGTGATTTGTGGGTTTTGTGTGTCATTGGAGTTAACTTAGTTAGGTTTTACACCAACCAAGTAAGTTTTCAGTGTATTCCCGGTCATGACTGAAGTAGAAAATGTAGTATGGCAGAGTCCTTTTTCCTAGTGTGTTTGTATTTCTTTTAAAGCTGGACGTGGAAAGTTTTCAGGTGGTCATTTAAATCAGCTTAATACATTGAAGTCTGTGTAGCCCTTTTCTTTCATTTGATGCCAATGCTATTGGTTTTGCTATTTACTGGAAAACCACTTCTAAATTATTTTTACTTCATGCCGCTGTGGCCTAACAGACCTGTTGTTTTGAAGTTTATTTCAGGACTTCCTCTGTTTAAAGTCCAGAAGCTTTGCCTAGTATGCTTATAGGTTTTATTAGTGACCTGGGAAGCAAATTCCTCTTTAAATTGCACTTTAGGGGAGTGTTGTATGTACTATAGCCTAAGGTTTCAGGTTCAGGCTGTCATTCAGGCTGTCTCCATTTAAAAAAAAAAAAAAAAATCATTACAGTCTACACTATTTTGTCTGTAGATGTGCTTTAGCATGCAGTTGTGTCCATTTTGCTGTGGAAATGTGGTATTTGAGAAGAAAAACTTTCCTGGTTTAAATTACTGTTTTTCCTGTTACTCCACATTGGTGCAATGTATAAATGTGTGTGTGGGGGGGGGTTGTTTGTTTTCCCTCTGTTTTCCTTCTCACTCTGTAAACGTGATCTTTTAAGAATACTTTGAAAACCAATTACCAAGGAGGAGTGGATTTTATTTGATCTGCAGTCTTGGAGCTAGTTGTGTCTGGAAACGTCTTCTCATAAAATGTCACACTGAGAACGTGTTAAGAATATTCTATCTTCATCAGATTGTTAATGACCTTAGAAGTTCTTCTGAATAAAGCTGTTTATTTTGGGTGATTCTCACTGTTTCCAGATTCCAAACAGGAGCAGAAAACTGCTGACTGACAAAATAAGTGCTAACATAGGAAGGAAAACATAGGGGTTTCATGTCTTTTTGACATTTCAAGAGAGCAATAATCAACAAAATGAACATAGCCAATTATTTATTTTATTTGTTGTGATTCCTAGCCATGATTTTATCACTAAAATGCTTCTTTTTTGCTTAATGTATTAATAATATATTAACTAGTCTGCAGTCATGCTTTGGATATTTTTGTGTATGCGGTTGGCATCTCAGTGGAATTATAACTAACTTTATTTGATACAATACAAAGGTTACAGGTTATATCTGGCCATTCGAAGTGTATTTAAAACTGAATTTTATTCTTGACAGATCCCTCAATGGTGTGTTGATTACATGCGCTCGTTACCTGGACCAAAGAGGGGAGTAGCATGTACCCAGCCTAGGAGAGTAGCTGCAATGAGTGTGGCACAGAGGGTTGCTGATGAGATGGATGTCATGCTGGGCCAGGAGGTTGGTTACTCTATTCGATTTGAAGACTGCAGTAGCGCAAAAACAATTTTGAAGTAAGTATGGTAATTGTCAGGTAAAGGTATAACAGCCTGCTTGGAGGTGGGAAGAATCACAGGGTAGTAAAGGCTATGAGCAAAGTTACAAAAGGAGTAGTGTGGAAAGGAATGACTCTGGATAGGCCCTTTCTGTGTCTGACTGGAGAAGAGAGGTGGGAGCCATAGCACGAGCTGGGGTGTGGGGCTTGAGTAGAATTGAAAATGTCTCATTCCTCCTAAAGAAATCACTACACAGTAAGGAAACTAATTTTAGGTGATCCATAAGAGGCTGATCTGAGGAAGTATTTTTATTAAGGTGCTATTAAGAATAAAGCTCTTCAGCATTCAGTTTTTCATGTTATGTGTTCAGCTGACCTTTGTGCTATCTTCTTACTCGTATTGAAGTCTGGTAGCTTACTTCAGTAAGGAGAACTACCACAAAGTTTTAAAACTGTCTTATACATGACTCTGGGACACATAATCCATAGTGTTGTAGTTGTCAGCTCTTCTAGATTCCTGTGCTGTGACACTTGCAGATGCCTTTCAGATTGCTCAGTTAAAAAGGATTCCACGTAGTGTGGTTCAAGGAATAGTGCTTTATGATGTCTTTGCTTGTGCTCATACAAGAAGACTGGGAATAAAGTTAATATGTAAAAATTAATTTAACTAAGATGGCAAAGCAAAAAGTGAACAGATGATCTGGAAGCAGAAAAGGGGAGAAACAACTGCAGAAATAAGATTTCTAGGATTTCAGAGGGGTTTTGTGTCTTTCTTTTCCTGTCTCTTGATTATAGACCTGGAAGTCTGCCAGGAATAGCCTACAAACTGGTGAAAAATGTTGCTAATCCTTGTTTCCTTTTTTTTTTTTTTTTTAAGCTTCCTCCCCTACTCCCAGATTTCACTTATACTCTGCAGTAGTTTCTATTTGAAAATACAAAACGAGCTTGTTACCTTGTTGGAAATAGTTTAGTGATGTTTCTAATAAAAAAATGGTCATAAAAAGTTTCATTCAAGCAACCTAGTGAATGATACAGAAGAGGATTCTTTATCAGGCTTACTAAATAAAATTTGTGTTTAAATTGGTTTTGTTTGTATTCAGGTATATGACTGATGGTATGTTGCTTCGTGAAGCAATGAATGATCCTTTGCTGGAGCGCTATGGTGTTATAATTCTTGATGAGGCCCATGAGAGAACACTGGCTACTGATATTTTGATGGGAGTTCTGAAGGAGGTTGTAAGACAAAGATCTGATTTGAAGGTCAGTGATGATGAAGTCCAACAGCATCTCCTTTCTAGTTGCAGGCATACCAAATAAGATATCTGTGCTTACCATTAGCTGATTTTTGTAATCAACTAAAGCAGATTCAACTGTTTTTAGATCTGATGATAATCTGCATTGGAAAGATAACCATAGTAAATTCCTAATGCAGTTTGTATTGAGGAAAATACTAGAAACAACATAATTGTGTCCTAACCTTTTCTGTGTTTGACGAGGGATATTTTTGGACCTTCATAACAAGGGTGCTGTATTCAGGTGATAAAAGCTGCTTAAATCACAGTCAACTGTTGAGTTTACATATTGTGTGCATGTTATTTCACAAATTCTTGTTAACCTTAGGATTAACATCTTTTTTGTGTCCTTCAAATCTACAGGTTATAGTAATGAGTGCTACTTTAGATGCCGGCAAGTTTCAGATCTATTTTGATAACTGTCCTCTTCTAACTATCCCGGGTCGCACCCATCCTGTGGAGATATTCTATACACCAGAACCAGAAAGGGACTACCTTGAGGCTGCCATTCGAACAGTGATCCAAATTCACATGTGTGAAGAGGAGGAAGGAGATCTCCTACTCTTTCTTACTGGGCAAGAGGTATTACATACTTTTTTTTTTAAAATCCATTGTTCCATATGGAACATATGTTCCAAGTGGCTGATGTAAACTAGAAAATTAAATTAAACATTTCAGTTTATCATTTGAATGACTTTGGGTTTTCTACCTGCCATACACCTTAGGTCCTTAATCATTGTATGTATCTGTAATATGCATATGCTGTGCAAGCCTTCTCTAAAATGAAAATTCTCATGTTACTCATATGCTTCTAAAATAGAAACCTAGAGGATGAACCCTAGGTTTGTACTGATGTGAACTGAAAAGTTCTGGGTACCTGGTAGCATCCATGATTTGACTGAAAATGTAGTTCTGTGCACTTCTGGATGTGTGTTGTACAACTTACCTGAAGAATAATGCTTTGGTTCTGCTACTTAGCTGTCAGTAGTAATTTAAAGAAAATGTTTGGGTTTTGTTTTTATGAATAGGTTTGAGTCTTTCTGTACCACAATACTGGGAGTTAGATCTCTGAAATGGGCTCAGTGCCTTGCAAAAGAGGATTGTACAAAGACACTTAAGCTAAACTACATCAGGAAACAAGGATTTTCTGGAAACCTTAAATCCTTTGCTTGAAATAAACTGGGACGTTGGTTTCTTTAGTCCTAATCTGTTGCTTTGAAGCTCTTTTGAGTTGCTATTAGTAGACTGAGATGGAGAAGAGGTAAAAACACCCATAAGCATTGTGAAAGTTTACTTGACTGGATCAACCTAAAATAGTATTTTTAGGAGGAGGAGAAACGCAGCTAGCAAAAAATGTTTTTCTGACTCATTTTTCTTGTAGTCACTCCTCTTGAAGAAATATCCTTCAAAGGATGTGGAGCAATTCAGTGTCTTTAATCTAAGCAGACACAGTCTTAACTATGAAAAGCGGGGTGTGGGGGAATGGTACAAATAACTTGTGATGCTAATGGTACATGGCCTCTTAGATGAGTTTTAGAAGGCATTTGATTAAAGTATCTTCTGGCAGGTTGTCTGTTCCCTTAGGAAACCAAAACAATGACTGCCCCTGTAAAAGCAGATACTCTGGCCTTTGCATTTGTCCTTCTTTGTTTGGAGGACTGCTGCAGAGTTTAAGCACAGGTAGGGGAAAATGGTTTAACAATTGTGGCTTTGAAACCAGCTTGTTTGGTTTTAGTTAGAAGTTCTATTTCAGAGTAGTCTGGCAGGTAAATGTGGGTAAATGAGCCATTAGCAACAGAAAGGAATACTGCTGTCCCCAGCCATTTGAGCAGACTTTGTTTTCTCACCAGTATGCATGAAGAACAAATACTTGCCCTTCTAACTACCAATTGTAGATGATGTCCTTGCTGCATCACTTGCTATGTATTGCTCTAAATGGTTTGTTACAACAATTGGGCTGGAGGCAGACAGGCAGACAACTGCCTTCAGATGTTACCAACTCTGAACACCACTCATGTTTGGTAAATGGCTGTAGGCCCAACTGGTCTACTATCAGCCAGCACTATGGAGGTACTCCATTCTGTAGCATGTTGTTTTTTTTTTTATTTCCACTGGGTTAATTTTCAGGACATACAATGTATTATAAACATTTTTAATAAAATCATGCATGTAACACATGTTTGTGTATACAAGTGTTATGTATAAATGTATCTAACAGTATCCCTGTATTGCCTTACTGAATCACTTAAAACTTGCATTGGTAAGTCACCATCCTCTCTTTGTTGTCTAAAGTTCTCCAGTCCACATATCCACGAATGGCACTGTTCAGGGACACTGGAGTGGCTCTGCCTGGAGCTAGTCTAGTTTTACCTGTATTGTTAGTGTGGAGTTGAAATCTGGTTTAGTTTCTGTAGAGAAGCTTTGCAGTGTTTTATCCATTTTGATTTGTAATGCTTTGAGGCTTCTGTTTAGGCAAATCTTTGAGCCTCATGGTACAATCTATGTGTGTCCTACTGTTAAATGTAAAATGATAGGACCTACTGTAATCTCAGGAACTGGAAAGTGTAGTCTAGGTACCACTGTGTGTTTTGGGTTCAGTACACGTAGTAGCTCAAGTCTTGCTTTTGCTTTTTGCTGGGCAGAAATGCTTTGCAGTTCTTTTGGATTCTGGAAAACAGTATAAACAGGGTGCAGGATAGTTTGATTTTTCATGTCAGAAATACGCGTTTACAAAGCCAAATGAAGTTACATAGGAGGAGGATGTTTTAAATGAAACCATGCAAGTGTGAACTGTATTGAGTGTAAGAGGCTTCAGCTGAGGAGTGATCTAAGCACTGACCTAATGAGGGTCTGCCCTGTGCTACTGCCTTTGCTTCCCTCTGAATTTGAAGTAATTTTATATGGGCAATAAGATAAATAGCAGTTAATTAGTACAGAATAGTTAAGACATAAAGTTGATTATAGACCCTAGAGATACTAGGGAAGATTCTTTGTTGTTAGGCCCAAAACTAAAAAATACAGTTGGAAACCAAAGGAATCTTAACTGTATAAGCCTGTTACTGGATGAAGATAAAATTATTGTTAATGGTGCAGAAATAAATGTTCAATAAAAACTTCCTTCCTGAATTCTGAAAGGAGCAAAAGTGTATGATTATGTTGCATGAACTGCTTTTTAGTCCATTAGTAATGAAAGAGGGTTTTAAAATTCAAAATTTATTAGGAATAAACATTTTGAAACAGGACTTACATCTCACGGTCTCTGTAAGGAGGAGAGCTGATCTGTTGATTTTAAGAACAAACAAAACTACCTTAGTGTATTAGGGAGATTCCAGAAGATTGAAATAATATTCATGTTTCGTGCCAATGTTAAAAAAAGTGTAACCTGAGATAACCTGGATGTCTCCGAGCCAGGTTGCCTGTTGTCGGTCACAGTCAACATTGGAAACTGACAAGGAATTCTGTTCACAAGGTAAAAGTATAATCAAATTTCAGTCAACATGTATTTCTTACACAGTAGCTTTTGTCTAAACTTGTTCTCAATCATTGAGATTACAAATTTGGTAGTCTAGTTGTGTAGATACATGTTTGTTAAACTTCAAATGTCTTGAGACTGTTTTACCTGCAGATCTTAGAGGTAATCTGGTTTATTGTCTACTGGAGTTCTGATAAAACAGTGTTAGATTTTGCACTCCATTAAGATCAGTAATCTGAGAGTAGGTGTTAAATCCGTAGAGATTAAACTTGTGGTGGTGGGGAGGCAGAAATAATGCCACAGAAACTGTGTAGATCTGTCTATGTATGTTAGCAACCTAGGCACTTAATGCAAAGTATGTTTTCTGGCACCACAGTACCCTTTTCTTCATAAAGCCAAATGCATAGTTACATATTTAGGAGGAATAATGTAGGCTGCATCTGGAGATTTGAAGTACAGATCAGCACTGTTTTTCTTGATTAAATACACTGAAAAATCCTGCTGTGAAGTTTTGGTGTCATTGTTCCAGAAAGGTTTATAATGTGATGTTTGATGTAGAAGAGTTGTACAATATTTTTGAGGTTTTTGTAGAATGCTTTGTAAATTAGGATTTATTTTAAAGGTACACTTTTTTGCATCACAGTGAGGCTGGTTAGGCAGTGGAACTGTGGAAGAAAGTAGCAGAAACTTTCTTATGAGAAAATGGAAGTCAAAGTTGACAACTGTTTCAGTCTCAGTGGTAGTGATTGGGTGAGTAAGTGTGTGTACTGGGCTGAAGGGAACATGGGTGTGTCTTTAGGGTCCGGTAGAAACCATTGAGGAGTTGGGGAGCATAAACTGAAAGAAGAGTGATAATTTGTGTTCAGGTGCTAAAGGGAGGAAGGTGTGTGTTTTTTTTTTTTTTTTTTTTTTTTTTTTTTTTTTTTTTTTTTTTTTGCTGTTCATTCATTTGAGAGGATGTCAGTGTTGATTAATTCAAACTGACCGGGTCAAAAAGATCCTGAATATAGTGCTGAGGCAAGTTCAGTTTTGACTTGTTGACAGAGCAGTTCTTCGTTATGCTCAAGTGCTGACTTCTTCCATGGATGACTTTTTGGTTTAAGTACATCATTTTACAAAGTTTTGTCTCTGATTTTTTTTTTTTTTTCAGAGCATTTATTGAAATGGTGCAGCTTTTAAGGCTAGTTCTTAATACTGTTATTTCCTCACTTTCTTTTAGCTTACAGCAGCTTGATTTCCCTTTCTTCCCCCAGGAATGAAAGCAATGAAGTTCTATGCAGCTTTAAGAGCAAATACAAAATTTCTAGGAGATTCATACTATAAAAGCCAGATGTGGCTGGCGGTGCCCATCTGTGATAGTAACTTGAAAGTGAAGGGGAAAGGTTAAGGTGTCTGTCAGATACTTCTGGTTTGGGAAGTCCTTTTCATTTATGTATTTACTTCTTTTTCCCCATGTGCTGCTCATTTTATACAATGTAAAATTGCCTTATACTTTTTTTTGTTTTGCATTAATTTTGTTCAGGGTTTAACAGTTATGTCTACTTGACTGATTTGTCTGAGGTGGAGCTAAATCTAACTGTGTATAGTGTGCCAGCTGATCTGCTGTAGATAAGACTGTCATCCCCTGTTTGAAAGACTTTAGGTTTGAACTGGAGCAGTCTTGAAGTTTTGCTCACCTCATGAAATTCTTTGTAAGTGCTGTAAAGTCATCTGAAAAGTGCTCTGAAATCAGCTGAAGAAAGGGTTTCTGAAATAATGTTCTCAAAGACCATGTTTACAAAATTACCAATATATGTGAAGTGCTCAAATTGTTTCATTAAATGTACTTAAAATGACATCACTAGTCATTATCTATTTGTAGAAACAGTTTTTCTAAAGATAGTGGGATACAGCTTAGCTCTTCAGATTGAGTGGAGCCTGACCAGCAAGTTGTATGGATGTTTAAATGTACCTGTTTGGCCTGTGAGCCACAGTGAATCTGAGCACTTGATGTACTTCGGTGACTCAGGATAACTTGCAGTCATTCATTTGATCACTGCTGTTTGAGTATCTATGTAATTCCAAGCCTCATCTGTGGCAGTACGGATGGGTCCTTCACACAGCAAAAGGGGAAGGGAATTCAGGTTATTCAATAGCCAGAGCAGTTTAACACAGTAACTTCATTGGTGCTAGTCTTCCTGGATTCTTCTATGTTTGGGATTTTTGACTACCATTCAGTGGAACTTCTTTATGTAAGAATCTTCACGGTATTTGTTCAGCACAAACTTGCTGCTTAAAGATGTGCGCTAACTCCATATGTGCAATTGCTTCTATAATTCTTTTCTATTCTTGCTAATAGTATCCTTTCAGTAGGAGCATCTCGCTTTTTGCTGCAGAAATACCATCAGGGAAAGAAATGAAAGTGAATTTCTACTGAGTATTCAGTTTGGATAGGGTAATAAAGACTTTATTGTCAATGACAAATTTAAAAAAAAAAAGTGCTGTGCATGATAAGCAAAATTGGTCTCTTCTGTGCTTAATTTTATAAAGCTCCTTTTAGATGAAATCCTTAGTTTTTGATGCAGAGCTAGGGAGTATTAAGTATTGGAGTAGTGAGATGATAAACTTAAGCAGTGGAGGTGTAGTGTTGGAGGCAGCTGGGGAAGTGTTGGTTTGTGGTTCATTTATTTCCAAGTCTTTCTTAGCTGTGTGCTCTGACATGGAGCCCAAGGAACCAACATGTTTCTAAATTAAACTGGCACAGGCCGTCTTTAGAAGTAATACCTAGAAGATTTTCTGTGATAAGGCTTGCAAACATGAGAGACTTTTTTTAAAAAAAAAAAACAAAACATTGCTAAATATTACTTAGTACCAAGTCCTGTTTGCATTTACAGTCTTGTTAGTATATACTAATGCAAATCAAAGAGGTTGATGGGGCTAGGTGGGATTTAAGCACTTGTCCTGTAAGTGGTACTCTTGAAGATAAGCTAAAGGAAAAGTATCAGTTCTGTCCCTCTTAGTTTCAAATATTTATAGCTTTTTATCATGTTTTCTTAGATTGTTTGTCATGTTAAAGAGGTTGTCTTCTTCAGGAGACCTTCGTTTTGCCCCCTTCCCATTCTGTCCTTTGAGCAATATGGAAGGCTTTATATTCACTTTCTGCAATGAGGGATAAAAAGGAAACTTAACTACTGTTACGGTGATAGAAGAAAAAAGGATTTAGTTTTACGAATAAGAGGGGGGCTAGGAATTCAACTCTACTCTCTGTGTCTTGTACTAACTGAAGCAGTTTCTCCACACGTTCTTGGATGAGTGATGCCGGCAGTACTGGGCAATATGAGAGAGAGCAAAGGGGCAGACTGAAAAATACAATTGAGCATTAAAGATACCAACCTGCAGCTAGTGCCTTCTGTAGGTAGTTTTGTCTATTGCAGCGGAGTAAGATGCTGTTGACTAGAGACCAGCATTCAGTACTTGTCATACAAAGAGTAAATGCAGCCAGGTCTGTTACCACAGTTACAGTCCAGCAGTTTTAGCTGTGAAATATATCTCCAGGTGATATTCAATATGTTTTTCTCACTGAAGGGTTAAAAATGCTTTGGAGTACTTAATTTGGACCACAACCTGAAGCATTAAATACATTTATTTTATGCCTGAAAAGCACCTATAGCTCTTTAGTTTTCTTTGAAACTGTAAGATGTATAACTTGTTTCAAAGTGTGTGTGTATTTTGTGTACTGTTACTACAGTATTTAACACTGTTTGTGGGTGAGCGTCTGTGACTCAGGACTGCTGTTTTGGCTTTTGAGTACTTGTCTATGTAGTTACACATGTTTAGATGAAGTTTTCTTACTCTTTCCCTGGAGCTGAAGCAGAAGTTCTGCTCTGTGTCTGTCTTGAATCATTTAATATAACCAGTTATTTTACTTGTAGTTGTATTGATCTGCCATGAGAAGTGAAAATTAAAAAAGCAATGTACTTTTAATTTCTTGAGAGTTTGTGGGTACTAGGCACTGCTGTCCACATCCAGAAGACACTAAATCAAATAGAAGCAGCAATCCCAGCATTCCGAGAATTCAGGACCCCTGTTGTCAACAGGCTTCCAATTCAGTTTCCCTTTGGTCTGGTGGGTCTTTCCATTTCTAGCTGCACAGAAACACAGCTTCAGTGAGAGGAATAAAAATTACGGCATCCAGGGGTTTTTTTTTTTTAGACACTAGTCATCAGCCTGACTTTTCTTTGGAAAAGTGGGTTAAGATGGAGTAAAAATTCTGTCAGATTTAGGAGGCATAAGTATCCTACTTACTGTTATGTGAAAATACAGATGGTTGCACTACTGTTTCTAATAAATTAGAGGGAAATTGTGCACCCTGTTCTTGCTTTGTTTTCTAAGACACTGCTAAGCATTGGTTCCCATACAGACTTGGGTCTTGCTGAAATTTGTGTTTCAGTGGCAGTTTCTGTTGAGTGTCTCAGAATTTTGTTCTGATACTTAAGTATCAGAAATCCACCTAATTTGTGTTCTAAATATTCCCTGTTGTCTACTAGTTGTTCAAAAAAACAAGCAGCCTGATCAGGATTGTGCTTCTTGGAAGGAATACCATTTAAATTAGACTAGATTTGTTATTATAATATTAAGTTATTTTCCTGGTTAGTGCATTCCTTTCCTTTTGTAAACTATCTTTTTTGAGGTGTAGGTACAAAATACAAATTGTTGACTCTCACACTTGGATGCTTATGTGACTTTATTTTTCCTTGTTGAAAAATAATCACCACCTCATTACCTGCTTGATCACTAGTATATTGTGAGTGCCATGAGGATGGAGCCAGGCTCTTCTCGGTGGCAAACAATGATAGGACAAGGGGTAATGGGATCAAGCTGGAACACAAGAGGTTCCGCTTAAATTTGAGAATAAATTTCTTCTCAGTGAGGGTGACAGAGCACTGGAACAGGCTGCCCAGGGAGGTTGTGGAGTCTCCTTCTCTGGAGACATTCAAAACCCGCCTGGACATGTTCCTGTGCGACCTCACTTAGGTGTTCCTGCTCCAGCAGGAGGATTGGACTAGATGATCTTTTGAGGTCCCTTCCAATCCCAAACATAGTGTGATACTGTGACTAGTATATCCATAAAAAGAAATATTTTTCTCTTTGCTGATTTTTTTTCTGTCTTTGGAGATTTTCTAAGGAGAATTTCTTTTGATGTTGAGGGTGTAGAAGAATGTTGGGGACTCCATATTACTATTAAAAGTGCACTGCTATGGAGCGCTTAACTGCTACTTGATTTTAGCTTCCATAGTGTTGCAGCTGACCTATAGGTATTGTACATCTATTGTTAATTAATTTTTATGGGATCAAGCAAGTAGTTTTTTTCAAGTGCATAGTAGACTGTCAATTACTAGATGTTGTGAAATATAGATGTGTTGAGTGTATGTGGCACTTGCAGCTCCAGATAGATGAGCATTTCAGCTAGCATGTAACCTTTCCTCTTTTTGTGGTCTGTTTGCTATTTCCTTTTTGGTAGTCAGCAATTTTTTTTTTTTTTAGGAGGAGTATACCAAAGGACAATTTCATTGAATATAATTTTACTGAGAACTGTTTCTCAGATAGTACCCCATAGAAGTCTTCGTTTTTGTGAGGATCTAGGATCTAGTTCAAGCTGGTATCTTCAGCATTGCCTAAGCCTCACGCTTTTTGCAAATTAGGCCTTTCTTCCGTGGTTAATTCTGAAGGAGGTCTGAGTGCAGCTGCAGTGGGCAGTCGTGAGTCTTAGTTGTGGCTCCTGATCCTGTGTCTGTTCCTGATTCCAGTAGCCTGGTATCCCCTATCTTAGGTGGTCAGTGTGACAGTCAGAGCTTTGAGGAGTTTTTTGGGAATAATTTAAATGCAAGGCAAATTCATTCTACCTTTCCTTTTTTCCCTCCCAGAAGAAAAACCTCTTATGTGTGAGTTGATTGAATAATCCTTCTGCAAGGGGTTTTGTAATAGATTTGGAGTAAACGGTGTGTAAATGTGGTGGTGGTGGTTGTTGTTGTTAGTGGTTTTTTTCCAAATAAGCCTTTCATATTTGAGTAAGTCCGGACTATTGAATTAAACTTGCTGAAACATTAGAGGATTAAAGTTAGGGTTGTATCTTTGACTGTATCTCTCCTATCTCCATACTTATTAAAACTTGGTTGTAGCATTTGACTTGTGTTTGTGGTGGTTGGTTTGGTTTGTGTTGTTGTGTTTTTGATTTTTTTTTTAAGATACAATCTAATTTTGTATTAAATATTTACCAGGCCCACGTATAAGCTTCTCAAAAATTGGAAGGGGTGCAAGGTTTAAAAGGGACCGTCACTGCCTAGTTAGTCAACGAACATATTGATTTACTGAGCTACTGTGTATGATCTGTCAATTAAACTAGGCTTTTCCTTTTCACTGAGAGGCTATTACTGAACTTTAAAAAAGGTTTTATCAGGAGAACACCAGGTATTGCCATCTGTGTAAGGAAATTCATTCTCTCTGAATGCACCAGGAGGGGGCATTCCAGCTCAGTTTCTTGTATGCCCCTCTTATGATGGGTGCATTGGATTTCTTGGCAAAACGCATAGTTGTTTAGAAGGATTTTTTGTAAATATCTGCAGTTCATTCAAATTGGCAAGATAATACCAGAAACCATTTGTGTTTACAATTAAAGGACTCTTTGACATCAAAGAGGAAGAGCCTTTATTTTTCCATGCTTACGTTATCTATGCTGATCAATGCAGTGTGAGGTATTGTCTGTGCTTCTTTAAAACATACTCAATACAGTTGTGCTGAAAACTTACAAGTCTCTTTAAGAATAAATGAAAAGGACCCAGATTTGTTACAGGATTTGTCTGAATTCATGGTTTTTAAAAGAGAGACTGCTTTTGCTTTTCTAATTACAGTTTAAAGCAGTAACTTCACAGAGCCTTTAGATTAACTTGTTCTGTGTATTTGCTTGAGGGTCTTAAGCACCACTTGAGCGTCAAGCTGGTGAATTATTTGTGATAAGGGAGGTCTGGCCTCTTTTTCTCAGAGTGTGTTGCAGCCATTTTTTTGGTTTTGCCTACTGTTGCTACTTGTCATGATGACTTCGTTTTCCCATCAGTGGTTCGATTGGAATATCAGTTTGGGAGCATGCATCTTAGTTGTACCAATGGAAGCTCTGTTGTACTTTTAAATTTGAGGTTAATGAATTGTGTTACTTGTTGACCTGCATTTCTGTGCACTTTTATTTTCATTAAATCCTGTCATAACTAGAGGTCACCTCACTGGCTTAAATGGTTGTTTTAAAATGAAATAGTATTATAAAAGATTGGTCTGCGGTTAACTTTTTCATGTGGTAAGCTAGTATGAAAACAGAATAGCAAATACTGTAGAAAATCCTAAGGTAAAAAAAGCATCAGAAGTCTTCAGAGTATATAACTGACTTTTCTTAAGCTTAAATGGGTTTTCAGTTAATTGTGAAGTAAAATCCAAAACACTGGATTGAGAGGTTTGGTTTTGAGCATCCATGTTTATACTGTAAAGGTGTTTGTTCTCATTAGGTACAATGAAGCAAATCTTCCATATAATTGCATTAGTGATACGTGACATTAAAGCTTAATTGGCTTATTTTAAATATCTTGCACATCAATTTCTTTTAGATTCTGAAAATTGAAAAGGTCATGAGTGCAGTTTAATATTCCAGGGTGAGAGATTTCAATTTTAGTACAATTTGTAGAGAATTAATTAGGAAACATGACTAAAAGAAAAAGGATGTTGAATGCAAATTAGGCTGTTCATTAGAGTATAGAAGCCGAAGCATCTTGAAGTGTTGTGGAAATTCAGTTGCAAACTTAGCAAGCACCTTGACTTTATTATTATTGTTTTTATTTTTTTAAAGTAGAAGTTATTGTAATTGGTCTTCAGGGTGTAAACTTAATGTAATTGTCATAAGGCACTCTATGTACTGCCTTTTTCATGGGGTTCTTTTAACCAATATTTTTGTTTTGCAGGAGATTGATGAAGCCTGCAAGAGGATAAAACGTGAAATTGATGATTTAGGCCCTGAAGTTGGTGACATCAAAATCATTCCATTGTATTCCACCCTTCCTCCACAGCAACAGCAAAGGATTTTTGAACCTCCCCCACCAAAAAAACAGAATGGAGCAATAGGAAGAAAGGTAAATAGTATGCTGTTCAGTAACTAGCTACTCACAGTTGTGTGGGCAATTAAATATGAGGTTCAACTGTTTTAAGTGTATTTGGACAGCAGCAAGTAGATGATTTTTTTTAATGTATCCCTAATAATCCAATGTTTTAGCACATTAACATTTTTAGGTAACTCAGTTTGTTTCTCAGTACAATGCAAAATTCTGGCTTCCATCTATAAGACCATAATGTTCTAGTAATGATTTGTCTGAATGGGAGTGCCTTTTGTATACCTTTTTTTATGAGAAATACACTAAGTCAGATTAAATACTGAATTTGACAACCACATGATTTACGTGGGTGGGATTATTTTCTCTAAGTAACTACTCTGAGACATGCTCTTTTTGGAAACAAAATAGACAATCTGTTTAAGAGATGTTGTAAAGCAGGTTTTGTCTGTTTCTCAAGGTTTGAGAGAAGGTGCAAGTTGAAACAAATACTATGTTCATGTTTTCTGTAGTAATAAGCAAGGAATTGAGGTTCTTTCCTTGGGCAAAATGGGTTGTGAAACAGAAAAATGTGAAATGACACTAGTGAGTGTTCGTCATGAAATTAATAGTTCAATTCCTAAATGCTAACATAAACCACGTTAGAAACTATGTGGTTATTTCTCTAAAACTGAGCATTTGGAAGGAGCTTCCTCAAGTTAAACTAATGCTATGTGAAACTGTTGCAGTCACAAAGTTAAGATTTTGAAGGTCAAAGCTGAATCATACTATCTGCTCTAGGCAGGGTTTGTTCCTTGATTATTTGCTTTTCTGTGTGCTACAATGCATGTAGAATACTAGTGACAACTTCCTAGTGTTCTGGAAGAATAAATCACTTAGTAAATTTAGTGAAATGATAGTCTTTTTCCTATTGAAGTTGACTGCAGAATGCAGTCAATGTAAAAATCATGAAACTAATGCTGCAACAAGATTGTATTAGCAAATGGCTTGAATGAAATTGCTCTTCAGTGATGAGCAAGTGATAGTTGTATATTTCATTAGATTTTCATTCATGTTTAAAACTGTGCACTTCAAAATAGGCAGTTTCTGGTTTTCTTGATAAGAGGATAACAGATGCAGTGTGTAGCTTTGGTTATGTTGAACTGACAAAGCCAATACCTGTGTTTAAGAGGAAGACATTCTCAGTGTAGCAACTCCTTTACTACAAGAAAAATTGACAGTCTGGAACAATATCAGTTGTAGGCAAAAGCAGGCACAAGATATGTAAGCAGGGGATTATGTTTTTATTATCTTTAAAAAAGAACCACACCGCTTTTCCTCTTTACCTGCTTTGCCTGGAATGTTCTGGCTTCTGTGTGCGTTTTCTTTTTTATTTCCATAGCAAAACTAGCAATAAGTGAAAGAGTGTCTCTGTGTGTTGTAAAATTGTTTACAAGTTGTTTTAGTTTTAGTTAGTGATCAAGATGTGTAAAGTAGAACCATGGGTTGCTCTGCCTCCACTGTCTTACAAAGTATCTGCTTTCTCACGATGTCCTGTGGGAGTTGAGCCTAGTTTTTAGAACTGCTGAGGAGGGCGAGTTAGCAGGAGATCTGAATCATTTCAAAGTCTCTAATGGTCATAAAAACTAAGTGAAGTGCTTGCAGTATCTGAATAAGTATCTCCTGAGCTTTAACTTGATGAAAGAAAAGTAGGATACTGGAAGTTGTGTGGAATGTTGCAGTAGTAGTGATGGTAACAGCTAGTACTTCTACAGCTTGATAACACTTTTTTTGTTCTTTTAGATGTGCTAGCCAAGATCAGCTATTGCTGCAAGAAATCTAAGGATTAAAGATAAAATGCTTTTAGTGGTTACAGTTAATCAGAGTATTTCATTTATAATCGGGGGGAAGATGACTTTAAAAGGAGCCTTTCTACTCCCTGTTCTTTCCTACCTTATCCTTTCTTTCCATATCCTTTCTTTCCAGACTGCATTCTGTTTTTTGTTTCAGGAGTCTTAAGCATTGCTAGTTAATACATATGCAACATAGAGATATTTTTATATATAGATAGTCAGTAGATATTTTTTTTATTCGAAGTAACTTGTTTAAATTAATCTTTAAAACCCTTTGGTGTATCAGACTGTTAATCTGATATTTTAAAACATTTTAAATGTAACTATTTCAGTAAAACTGTAGTTAAAGGTCATTAAATATGATTTATTGTTTTATTTAGTTGAGTGTTAATTTCATTTGTTTGATTTCCTGCAAACTCTATATTAGTACTTTGATTTGGGCTTCAAAGAGATGGAGTAAATTAATCAACTTTTTTTCCTTAAATTTATTGCGGTTTTACATTAATTGTAATTTTTTTAAGCACTGTGACATTAACAAATGAGATCTGAACATACAACAGAATCTGCCCTGTAAATAACTGTGGTTTTAGTCTACCTGTGGAAACTTCTGTGTGGTTCAAGTACAAGTTCAGGAAATTCAAGTACAAGTTAAATTGCTGGACCTTTGTGGACTAAGCATACTAACAGCATTGAGTTATTGGCATTGAAGTGTCCTAACAGAAACTGGTGATTAAAAGGAGGACCAAAACTTGTTGACAGTGCATTGTAGTTGATGAAGGTTCTGGGTATGGATGCTTCATACTTTAATAGATCCCAAAAAAACCTGAGACTTTTTAGATAAAAATATTCTGTGTAAGCTGAAAATTGATTGACTGGCCTTTTATTGTGGGAGTGCTAGTTCAATTTGCATATTTAACGGCTTGCATATGTATTTATGAAAATATTGTGCTTTTGTGTCAGCACTTAATTATATTGATATTTGTTGCTTTTGTCTCTGACTAATCTCTGCAAGTTAGCCATGAATGAAAGGTGTACAGGATTTTTTTTTTTGAGTTCTAAGTAATGTGTTGTTTCAGGGTGGAATGCTGTAATGCCAAATTAATATCAACTTTTTTTCCACTAAAGTATTGCTTTCAGTATATAGTAGTATTTGGGCAAACTTGGGCCTTAAGTCTACTAAGACAAGCTGTGCATAATAAGTAGCTGACTGGCCAAGTGGTCAGCCAGGAGGAAAAGAAATCAGCAGGATTATCACTCTAGTCCAGCTGCTGGTTTCATTGTAATTGGAGCAAATTGCTAAGGGTCTCTTAAATTCTCATCGCTAAACCAAAACAATGATGACAGAATGCTCTGAAATTAAGAAGTGAAACGTAAGTAGTTTTGATGAAGTGTTGAATGGTCTTTTCTGAGGTACCTGATAAAATTTGCTAAAAACACGTGATTTAATGTGGTCACTTAGGATAAGAGCTTAATGATACCTATAGAATGGTACACTGCATCCCTGAACATAAAATTAAAAAGATGGCAGATCAAGCCTCAGAACTTGGACATTACCTTTGCTTTAATTTTTCTGAGAGACTGAACCTTCAGAAAGTTTATAGAAATTTAAGAAGGCAACTTCAAAATATGTAAAGGTATTTGAATATCTGGTAATTTAAAAAGGCAAAGTTGAAATTAAATATATATTGTGGAGGATTTTAGTTGTAATGTTTGGTAACTGCTTTATTCCAAACGAAAGTGAAAGAACATACTATACTGGTACAGTTATATAAGCTTTGATTTAATATTATTTAACCAGTTTGGCCTGTTTAGGCTTTAAAAAAACCTAAAAACCTGGGATTAGCAGATGATGTTAAAGGCATCCAGTGTAACTTGTCATTTTGTATCAGAGATGTCAGTAAAATTTTGAATAGCAGTTTTATAAGTAAAATGTTTGCCCTTCTGTTTCTTTCTTCTCATGACTGACACTTGTATTGTTAATACAGACATAGGGGAGCAGAAACCAGTGAACAAAACTTTAGTAGTAGTTCATCTGGTTGATTTCAGATTCCCCTGTAAAGTGTAGGAGCTCTGGTAATTATTCATGAAGTGAAGGAAGGTTTGTGAAAATTTTTGGTGTGGAGGCAGAATCAGAGCTCTTCAGAACAAAGCAGTTACATTTACTGTTTTCTTTTTCAACAGGTTGTTGTGTCCACTAATATTGCTGAAACATCTTTAACAATAGATGGTGTTGTGTTTGTGATTGATCCTGGCTTTGCAAAGCAGAAGGTAAGTACTATTTAATTTTCTCTTTAAAGTAGGAAAGATACTGGAATTTGGTTTACTCAGTTAACTTCTCCCTTTGTAAACACTGAGAGAGCTTTTCCCAGTTGAAAACTTGACCTTGGTTGTTTTGGTTTTAACTTACAGTATGTTTGCACTGAGTCTGCAAACTTTAAATACATAGAGCAGTCCAAAACAGTGCACCACAGAAGAATTTTGTTTTTAAAAAAATGAAATATGAGCATTTTGAGAGTTAGACCTGGAATATGGATTTTTCCTAGGTATTATACTCTAGAAAGCGTGGGTTTGTACTTTGTGTCTGTGCTTGAGAATGCTCAAATAAAACCAAGAAATCATATGAAAATAAATAAAAATGGTGCTAGGAGCCACCTCTTCTTTTAAGGTCATGTTAGCGTAGAAAGCTCCAGCACTAAAACGAGAAGAGAGAAATAATACCTAGGGTAGTACTGTTTCTTGTCAATATTTATCATGTTGCAGCCCTGAAGATTGTCACTGGGCTTGTATTGTGCTGCTTGGAAGAACATTGTGGGATGTTCAGAGGAACTGAAGTAGTTTGCCTGAAGTCAACCCAATAATTAAAGACAGAATAAAATTCAAGACTCTTAATCTTCATGTAGTTTTTTCACTAACTGTAACTGATTTTATAACTTGGTTTCTTAGACTTTTCCTTTAATACTCATATACATTGTCAGCGTTTTAAACTTTTGCAAAATGAGAGATACAACAGAATGTGAGTACAGTCAATGCATCTTCATAGACAAGTTTCAGTCACCATTTAGGCTGAGTTTTTTTCACAAGTAGTTCTTATAATGGAATAATACCTTTTGCAATAACAAAGGTTTTGTATATGTTGTGTATATGTTCACACCAGGAGGCTGTTAAAACATGAACCAAACAACATCTGAAACTGACTACTTTTTTCTCAGTATGTTCTTTTCCATGAGCCATAATGAGTGGGAAGGGCTGTTGTTTATGACTTCAGTGGAAATTTTACAGTAACTTCCAGCTTAATCTTGTACTGTGAAAGCCTTCATATACTCTTGGAATACAGTCTTGCTTTGTCATCAGTCTGATTTTTACAGTTGTGTTCAACCTTAATGCTAGACTTTTCTGACCTCTACCACATGATTGTTCAACCTTACAATTGTATCAAGACAGCTTTTTTTCCATGGAATTATTTGAGCATCAAGAGTTTGTTTAGCGCTCTTGAGAACAAATTGGACACATTATTTCTGCCATGAAAATCTTATCTAAATATACACCCATTTAAAGAAGATGGGAGCCTGGCAGGAATTGTTGTTAACAAATAAAAAGTAAATGCTGTTATCTAGGCAGTTGTATTTGAAGCTTTCTGTCACAGATCCGAAGGCTTTTGTAACCAATTTTTTTTTTCCCTTTCAGATATATCCAACTTACTATTTTATAGGCATTTCAAAATAAGTTTAAAGCAGTCTTTATTTTTTTAGATAGTTGTCTTATCCATGAGCAGTGTTAATTCTTTTCCTTATTTCCTGTTCTCGTTCCACATTAAAATAGGTATACAATCCTCGTATCAGAGTGGAGTCTCTCTTGGTGACTGCGATTAGTAAAGCTTCTGCTCAGCAGCGGGCTGGCCGTGCTGGTCGTACTAGACCAGGCAAGTGCTTCAGGCTTTACACAGAGAAGGCTTACAAAACGGAAATGCAGGTAAGATTGCTGTTTTCTAGGTTGTGTGAGTAAGAACATCATATCAGTACAGATAGTCAAGTGCCATCCTACCAAACAAAATCAGAATTTGAATGCTTGTGTAGTATACAGTGTTTGGAAAAAACAAGTATTCTGAGCTTTCTTGTTTTCCTCCCCCCACAGGACAACACATACCCTGAAATTTTGAGGTCTAACTTAGGATCTGTAGTATTGCAGCTCAAGAAGCTTGGTATAGATGATTTGGTACACTTTGATTTTATGGATCCTCCAGGTATCTCTATCTTGTCTACTGTGATATTATTTGACTTTGAAATCTTTTATTTTGGTGACTATTTTATAGAACGACATGGGATGAATCCCTTTATGTTTTTTATTGGTTTTATTGTAATCCGTAAGGAATGTCTTTTGTTTATCCTGAAATTTAGTGCTCTGTGTCTTAAAGCAAGCTTTTTATGTTTCTTTCTGCATAACAGCTTTTAATGGAACCAAGGAATACCCCTTACCTGTGGAGGATAATTATGGGCATTAGAAAATCTGTTACTTGATGAGATTTTTTTTTTTAACTTATCACCTTGATTACACATTCTAATTGTGCATCACGTAACAATTGGATGGAAGTAAAATTGGCTAGTGTTTTTAAAGCTGTATACATGTTTTTGGCTCAAACTATAAAGTTTTCTCCCTTCTGACAATGTTCATACATGCTTTAAACTATAACTGGGCTTTATTATAGCTGGGTTATATTGCTAATTAAAAATGTAGGTCAACCATATATAAATACATTGAAGTTGGCTGTATTTTTTGCCCTAAAATAAAAATAATTTATCATCTCTAAGTTTTTAAATGGCTCCACAGAACAGTTGCATTCTTTGTACTATGCAACATGTGTGATAGCTTAGCAGGAAGGCTTTTGGATTTCCTTCTGTTTTTCTTTGTGGGTGCAATAAATACTCCCTATGAGGGATGCAGGATTAAGAGAACATTCTTACAGGCTCCGATTTGTGAAAGACTAAAGATATCTGAAGTTGACACGGCTGAGATTTTAGCACTGTATCAATCTATTTTGTATGGAACAAGGGAAAATGCATCAGTGCATTGGTGGAGAAGTGATATTACTATGATAGTGAGTAGTGAGTATTTCACAATGCCACTGCTGTCTGCATTTTGAAAAGCAGTAATCTTCATATATATATATAAAATTGTGATTCAGTTAAGAGCTCTTCTAAGTAAGTGAGGTTGTTTTTTCCCCAGTTCATTTGTGTCTGGATGTATATTACCTAAATTTAGTAACAATTTTGTGTTTGGAAGTCAGTTGAAAGGAGAGCAAAATAATAAGATGTCTTGGAACAGTCTGTGCCTCCTCATTTTTTGCTTATTCAGAGCAGTTTGATTAATGTGCTTACCTAAATATTTTTTTCTTTCAGCTCCTGAAACTCTGATGAGAGCCTTAGAGCTTTTGAATTATCTGGCTGCTTTAAATGATGATGGAGACTTGACTGAGTTGGGATCCATGATGGCTGAATTTCCGTTGGACCCACAACTGGCTAAAATGGTTATTGCAAGTTGTGACTACAACTGTTCTAATGAGGTCCTATCTATCACTGCCATGTTGTCAGGTAATAGCAGGGAAAGAAATACTAAACAAAATGCATATCTTCAGTGTGGGGAAAATTGGAGTTTTCCACTTCAAAAACATAAACAATACGAATATGTTGTAAAATTAGAGTTTTTTAAAACTTCACATAGGGGCTTCTTCAATCATGGTTTTACATGGAGATCTTGAAACTAAGAAATAGTAACGTTTAAAAATTAGTATACGTAAGGTGGCCTGTTTGCTCCTAACTTTAGATAAAGGTGTATATATTTGGATTTATGGGGGGGTGGAAATCAGGCTAGTGGAACCTACATTTCTTTCTAAACTCATGGTCGGGACCAGAAATGTCAACTCAACCACTCTTTTTAAGGCAGTGAAATCTGTTTTGTATTGTGCATTCTTTTGCACTTCGATAAATCCCAGTATTTCCAAAAGGATTACAGTGTAATTTATATTAAACTGTAAGCTTGTACATGAAAGGATGATACATTTTTCAGTCATTAAGTGAAGAACAGTCATTACTTTTGAACAGAAGAAAGAAACTTTAGAAGAGGATGTATATTTGTAAGAACTCATTTGTGCACACAGCTGTACTTCGCTGTGTTATGTGAATAGCAGTGCGTCAGAGCGGAGCTGCTTGTCGAGAGAGCTTGAGGAGAGAAAAATGTTATGAAGCAAGGCTTGTACTTCATTTCCCACTTATGTGGAACTGACTTTATTTTATAGCTGGTAGTCATGGGATGAGCAGCAAGATTTTAGTGTATTATGAAAACTGGGATGTTCTTACTCATAACTATTCTTGTCTTACCAGTCTCTTCACAATGCAGGTGTACTCCTTACATGGTTAACTTGGTTGAATTGAGAAAAAAAAATGTTTTGGTTAACTGTAAAGTCTGTTGCTTCAGTTTAGTCTTACAGTACATTTATATGAAAGTTTTTAAGAACAAGCTAAAATGTTTGTTGCAGAGTTATGATTGTTCAGACTCAGAGCAGATGGGCAGGGCAGAATTGTAATAATTTTATTTAATTAAATAGTAGGCTTAATTGCGGAGGTGGTGGTAGGTTGGTGCCTGTCTTTCTCTTCTCCCCTCTGCCCCCAATCTCTACTACATAACAGTAAGTCTAGTATTTTTGTCTGGGGTCTTCAACCGATTTGTCTTAGTCCTCTTTCTATTTACCTTTTCCCAGGCCGTGGTAGTTTCTTTTGTTTTTAAGACGCAATGTCATAAGTTTTTCTAAAAAAATTGATTGAAGCTGGTTAGTGTATGGATTGTGACTAAAATTCTGCTATTTAAAAAAACTTAGTTCTAGTATTTATGAGGACTATTTCTCCAAGTAAATGCTTTTTTAAACCAGCAGCGTGACTGTGTGTCATGATGCCTTAAATCCACATAAAGATTGTCAAGCTCTGGATAGCAATCTGTGTATTAATAGTTGGGACTGAATGGAAAACTAGAAATCAGAGAAGAGCAGTGAATAGCATTGAACAAATGAGCAGATTAAAAGTTTGTACTTCATTTTATAAGAGCAGTGGTGTCTTATTTGGGGGTAGAAAGTGCTGTTACTTATTCAAGACAGTAAGTTAAGCCAGTGATACAGTAATTTGGAATTTATTTTATTAGTCCGAGTTTGAAATAAATATACACTTTGCTGTGTGTTTTCAAGTGCAGGACCCAAAACACAGGGTGTTTTGTACCTGCATTTCCATTTTATTTAATGCATGAGTATTTCTGATTTGTTACTATGTGATTCACAGTTGCAGTGTGTATTTTTTTTTCTCAAATTCCATCCATTATTCAATTCAACATATTTTTGAAATGTAATGTTTTGGAGCTTTTATGGGAATTTCATAATAAAATAACATAACGTACCACAAGAAGACCCTCATGTGTTAGGGACAGATGAGACGGAAAGAGATGTTCTCATGAGATTGGTGGGCTTCAGTTGTGAGAAGGCTAATGTAGTCCCAAGCAGCTGGAAAACGATAAAGGATTTGTAGTATCTTGCTTAGCATTAGTTTTATTTAAATTAAACCTCTTAAAAATTACAGCTACTTAAAACCGAATTATTTTTTTTTTTTATTCCTATAGATTTCTGTAAATTCAAGATCTCTTATAACTACTTTGAACATCTTGTGAATTAGTATTGACATTACAAATCTATAAGAATGTTCATAGACTGTGAGTTAAGTTGGCTGCGATACCATTTGTGGCCTTTGGTAGTCTGTATTTGGAAAGACAATGTTAAAACACAGTTTTTGGATTCAAGTCAGACTTGTGTAAGAGAATATAATGATAGAAAAAGCTCATCACATTGCAATTTTTATTGTTTGGGGTTTATTAATTTCAAGTAGTGCCAAAGGACGGTTTAACCTCCCACCACTACCGCTACCATCACAACCTTAGACTTATTAATACTTTCATTCACATATTTCTGTATACCAGTGCTGATAACAATACCATCTGGGGAAGAGGATTTAGCTTTACTGGTGTGTTTTATCTAGTAGCAGACTTGTCATAAATCATGTGCTTGTTTAGGCTGTGCTCGTGCAGTACAGTTGCAGAACTGTCGTCTTCACGCTGTCCACAAAGGCTTTCTGAGAAAGTAAATTTGTAATTGAAGTGTTTTGTTACATGGGTTACAATCCCCTGGTAGAGCTATCAGCACTGGGACTTGAACTAAGATCTGTTTAGCCTTCCAGTATACATATATATGATGGCCTTCAGACTAGAGATTTTGATGCCTACGTATAGTTCTATTAAAATAATCAGGTACTCTGTAGCTTTGAAACCCTCTTGTCTTACAGATGTGGTTAGGTGTTGATGTACCAAATCAAGGTAGTAAACAGTCCAAGATGCAGTCGGAGGCCATCCTGCCCTGCCCTATGCTCTGTGAACTGACCTAGCTAGGCCTTGTTCCTCTGTCTGTGAATGCGTGACTCATCGATATGGGCGTTTGTGTTGGGCCCATACCAACCTTGTTTAGTCCCACAGTGTTTTGTTCGCCCCACGGAAGCAAAGAAAGCAGCAGATGAAGCCAAGATGAGGTTTGCCCACATAGATGGAGATCATTTGACGTTGCTGAATGTCTACCATGCTTTCAAACAAAGTAAGTGTGCAACTGTTTTAGCAAAACTATTTGTAATACCTTGTACTGCCAGTTTTTGTTCCTGGGTTCCAAGGACAATTAGGGCTTGGTTTTTTCAGCCCTTTTTTAGCCTATTGTAAACTCTTTTTTTCAGTAGGTAAAAAGCTTTTTAAGTGCAGCTTTCCTTTGGAGGAACCAAACAAAAAAAAATACCTAGCCAAGAGATCATGTAATTAACTGAGTATGGAGACAAGTCAGGCTTTTAAATCAATGCTGAATACCTTTGAACAGAAGGAAGTGCTTCTATAATTAAGAAATATTGAAAACTTGTTATCTGGCATTAGTTATAGAAAAATCTACATAATTGCTTAATAATTTCTCAGGGAGGGGAGTGCAGAAGATACTCTGAATTTGGAGGATACATTCTAGAACCAAACCTTTTTAATCCTAACTTTTTAATATAGTTAGGAGTTCTGTAAGAAGCTTCGGGGATGGATTGAGAGGCAAAGGGGTGTTGCATCAACAAGAAGTAACTTAGAGCCATATGATAAGTTCATTTCATTTACCTCGTTTCTGTGTATGGCTTTTAGGGAAAAATGTATGGTCCTCCTCAGCATAGCTGAAGTGTATTTTAGCAGATTGAAAAAGATGGGAATTAACAGGTGAAGCTAGGAGTTCTCTTGAAAAATGACTGTGTAAGTGGCACACTTCTTAAATAGTAACTTACCCTGGTGGTAAGTAAAATGATTGCTCTCAACTGCCAACCAGGTTAAATTAGATGCTCCAGTTGCATTTTTCTGTAAGCAAACAAAAAGCAGCAGTATTTTACCTTGGCGGGGGGGGGAGGGGGGTGGGACAAAAAACCACAAACAAAAACCCCCAACCAAATTAAAAAACCGCAAACCACACAACTGGGTGCCCCTTTCTGTTGCAGCTTTGATTTAGGCAGTTTGCATTTAAACATTCTAACAGTGTATCATTGTGTGGCAACCCGAAGTGAGGATATCTTCAGAGTTAAAATCCAAACAGTACTCAAAACTGTTAAAAAAAAAAAAAGTAGCTGAGAAATTTCTACTGAATACCTATGAATTGGAGACACCTGTTGCTTGTTTTTTTCTGTTAACTTTTTAGTTAGCAGGACCCAATATGTCTTGCAGACAACTTGTGTGTGGTTTTGGAAGCCACTGCTTTCATACTCAGGTTACTGAGAGGTGGAATTCTTGGTCGATATTTGTTTGTTCAGTTTCACTGTGAAATTGAGCAGGATTTCTGGGTTTCAGGATCAGAAGACAAAATGCTGCTGCTGTTTGTATCTAGAACAATATAAAACAGTTCTAGGTAATTTAAAATGCACAGTTCAAATGACACAAAGTAACATGCTATGATACTAGAATTATGACTCTGCTGTACAGTGTACAAGAGCTTCAGCATTCATGCTTCATATTACAGAAAGTATTTAAAATAAAGTGCAGAAACAACTTTGTTCAAGTTATGTAATGTTCCTTCTTTTCAATGCAAATTAAGAGTGGTCTCTCTCTGCACAAGATAACTTAAGTTTTGTTAGGGCTGGTTTTGTTGGATTCAACTGACAAAGATTAGAAGAGAGTAACTTAATGTAACCGATCGATAGGGAGAACTGGGTTTCTTGATGTTAAACATGCAGATTTTTATCCTGACAGGATGGCTTAGGCTTGATGTCTTAACAGATTTCATGTTGGCTACCACTAGTAGGAACAGTAACTTAAGTTGCCCACATTCATTTAAACTGCTGTGAAGTACATCCTACTTAGTATTAGATTAGTCTGTATAGCTTGTAACTGTTACTTCAGCACTTAATATAAGGAGGTTTTGCTTTCTCAAATGCATCATAATTATGTACAATCTTACTGTGTGTTTGCTTCATGCTACTGTTAAAAATGGTGCAGTGTTCCTTACATTCATTTAAGTTTTGCACCGCATGTTTGGAAGATGATTTTTCTAGTTGCAGGGTGTGTTTGAAATGTGTGAAATTTATTGGTGTGGTATTTCAGCAAAACATTAGTGATTGTGTGTATATTAAGTTGGGGGGGGTGGGAAATCTAGTTTTCTTTTGTCCTGACCACATGTTTCCTGAATAGAAAACAATTTGGGCAAGTTATCTAATGCAAGAAATTAACTGAATAAACTAAGAGCTGTTGTAATTTATAAAAGTTTATGGATATTTTTTTTCTGGTTCATCTGACTGATCAGTTGGTTAGTTGCTGTTTTATTTACTTGTTCTAATTGGATGAAATGCTTATTTTTGATTCATGTTTTTTAATGTTGCAGATCATGAGTCGGTTCAGTGGTGTTATGACAACTTCATTAACTACAGGTCCCTGATGTCTGCAGACAATGTACGCCAACAGCTGTCACGAATCATGGATAGATTTAATTTGCCTCGTAGAAGCACTGACTTTACCAGCCGAGACTATTACATAAACATAAGAAAGGCATTAGTTACCGGGTATTTCATGCAGGTATGTGTGCATTCTTGTAGGGATCGTAGTTCAGAGTTTGTGGCTTTTAATGTTAATGCTATAATGTTACTGTTAATATTATAATTTCTCAAAACTTCATGCATGTTACTTAAATCCTGTGTGGCTAGCTGTATTACCGGGTAGTCTTTATCAGGTTGCTTGGTTGTTACTCAAGTAGTACATTCTCTAGTCATATCTTAGGTGGAAGAGAAGTTGTAGGGAATCATACTAATATCGAAATAACTGTTTCTGGCATGACAGTCAAGAACTGACTGCTAACTTCTGAATAGCTGAGGAGTAACTTCATAAAACATTGCCAAGTAACTGCAGAATATGTAGTTTTAAAATTATTTGTAATTCGATACAAACAGGGGAAGTATAGTTGCATATAAACATTAATTACATGTAATCCTCATAGAAGGAGAGTGGGTTTTTTTGCATACTTTTCCATATTTATATTTCACTTTTAAATTACACGAGTCACAAGTACCGGAGTACTGGAACAGGTCTGTAATTGCAAGATGTATGCTGTTTGCAACCCATTTGCCTCTTGAACCAGGATGATAAGGAAGCTGGTCACCACTGCTGCCTCCTGGATGCTTTGCATTTCATGTTAAGCATGCCTCCAAGCTAGAATGCAGGCTGAGATTTGATTGATTTCACCCCCCCCTTCCCCTCCATCATAGTCCATTCCTGCTGTGTGTTTGCTGTGTGTTTTTTGTTGTTTGTTTTTTGTTTTTTTTTTTTTTTTTTTTTGTCTTCAGCATTCATCCATGGGGCTAGAAACACCCCTTTGCTGGCTCTTACAGACCTGGGAGTGCAGAAACCTTTAACGGGAGCAACTCTGACTCTGGACTGTTGTGATAATGCAAACGTGCATTCTGATGCATCTCAGCAATGTCTCTCCTAAAGCCTGACTTCTAGAGAACACAGCCTTGTTATCTTTGAGGCTGACCAGTGCCCATGGTATTTCCTGATTTTTCACGTGAGCTGTGCTCTGGTGGTATTTGCACACAACGGCTGAAAAGGGAACCACTGGTCAACACTCTGCAGCTTAGAATGGCAAGCAGCTTGCCAGGCATGCACTTACCATGTCCCAACTGGGGTGCAGGCTGAGGTGCCATCTATGAGTAGACCCTGCTCCAAGGAAACAGTCCCTTCCCCGGGGCTAAGCCAGCCAGTCTGTAGCAGAAACATATTTCTGGGTTTTCAGAATACAGGAATATCAATGTCAGCAACTGCATTTCACTGTAATGCAATGGGAGATGAAAGCTGCTGGCTGCTTCTAAATATTTAAATGGTCCTAAAGACTGACTTGCTGTAACCCTTCAGAAAAGCGGGTAGTCACTGTGTTCAGTCCTGGCTTTTGGGATGCATCATCCTCATTGTTCTTGGGGGTTGCTTTAACACACATTTCTACCTACACCTTTAATTCTGCAGATGTTTTGCAAAAGGAAGAACAGCTCTGCCCAGTGGTCCTTGTTGGGCTCCAGCTGGTTGAGGCAGGTCAGATTCCCATAGTTGCCTGTATGCTTGGCAGGATACCCTATGGCTTCCTTCATTTGCTTGGGACCTATAGGAGGTATGTCCTTGGAAGCTGGTGCACTGTCAGTTTGTTACTTGGAGTGGAATTCTTCTTCCAGTAGATGTATTCCTGACATGGATATGGAACTGCTCTGTTGGTGTAGGTAGCTTTTCAGTCTCTGCTGCTCAGGAGTTAAAGATCTGACTTTATATTTTTGGTGTGAATAGAGTAGTAGGCTGCATTGGTAAAAACAAAAGCCTTTCCAGAAGTCTCCTCAGACTTCTGTGGTCAGTAGGTTGCATAGCACCCTCCTCACCCAAAATGCATAATTGAGTTTTTGGGCTGAATCAAGAGATAGCTATGGCAGGCCTGTTGAAGGCATTTGGAGTAGAAGCCATTTCAAGAGTTTCTCTTCTCCTTTACTGTGTTGGAGTCCATTTTATTTGGAGTTTCTTTTGACTCTTTAGCCTCCATGATAGTGTGCTACCTGTTTAGTGTTGACTCTGAACTTTCTCTCATTAATTCCATGTTGCTTTGAGTAACCTTCAATAGGAAACTTAAAAATATAAATACACAAAAGAGATATATATTTACCAGCAGCTGAACTACTTAAAAATGTAGTTTGTATGCACGTTGTACCCTCTCTAAGTGGATATTCAGGCTCTGGTATTTGGGGACTCTTGTTCAGAAAACCTGAGTAATGAAATGCATATCATCATTCTTTGTCCTCTTAGTACAGAACTTGTGTGGAATTCCACGTTACAGAGGGTGTGCACATACAGTAGATAGTCTGTGTGTGTTAAGTACTAAGGTCTATGGGCATGGCAGAAGTTGATTCTTCAGAAGTTTAAAAATGCTGTGTGAAGTGGCACAAAAAAGTAGCAGCCTTTGTTCTGAAATAGTTCTTTCTGACTGCATTGTTCTATACTTTGTTTTTAGGACACTGGACAATCACCAATTGTAAAATTTTACTGTAGAAATTCCTGTACTAATCAAGACCTGTGATTGATATCGGACAGTGTGGGCCTGTATTAACTATTGAAATAGTACTAATGATGTAATTAGTACTAAGTACTGTAAATTTGCCTGATTTCAGTTGTGTGTCAGTGACTAGTAAATGTGGAATTTTTGCTGGTGGCAAATAATCTCTTTACTCTTCATATATAAATTCAGACTTGAATTCCAGTAAATCTGCCATAGGTAAGCAAAGGGAATAGTAAAATAGTTTAAAACTGTCAGCAATTTTCTGTGTAGAAAAACTGGCAGGTAGATACTGACAAGAAGTTAAGTCTGAAATTTTTGTGCTATGTCCTTGGTTTCTTCTAGTGTTTATAATGGAAAACTTACTGGCTTTTTTTCAGCAACTGTTTCTATATCACACATGAGAATATGTAAAGTATATATAAATACAGCAAGAGTGGTGTATCATTAAGAAACTGCTTGTTGAAAACAAAGTTCGTGAGAACAATGCTGCTTTCTCAATACTTCAACACTTGACATATCCTGTTTTAAGAAGGGAGAGGGATTGGAAGATTGTACAACTTTAACACAATCGTAATTTAAGAAAACTCATGAATTAGGTATAGATGGTTACTTAAAAGTAGTAGAAAAACTAACCTAATAGTTTAAAAAGTGTTAATACACATATAGGTAAATACTAAGTAGAAAACAATTACACTACAGGAAGTAACTAAGGAAACAGTTGAACTGAAGGAGGCAAGCAAGTGCTGAAGTATCTTAAAGATGGATCATCTTCCTCATTAAGATTTTTTTTTGAGACTGATACTACAAGTTGTCTAAAAGAAGTTTTTATCATTGTGTTTCCAATCTAGTAGTGAGGGCCTTCAAGTAAAAATTTAGGTAATAATTTAAAGGTGGAACAAAGTCCTGTGGTGTCTTCAAATCAAGCTTGGAATCTTTTTTGCAAGATGTGGCTGAGTCAAACACAGAATTTATCAGGGTCACTGTAGAGGATGACCTTAAATGACCTGTGCTGTATGAGAAGTTAGATGTCAGATGATTGGATTACCAATTAAAATCTCATTCTTTCTGCTACTCAGTCTTTGCTGTTTCATATATAGAGTGGTATATATTTTGAAGTGTTTACAACCTGTTGCAGCGATGCATGGGCTGGCTTGGCTCTTGATGGTCCTTTTAGTCATGTTTGTGTAGCTCTGTATGTTGTGCGGTTGAGTAGTGTTGGTAGCTTTTTCTCCATTTTACAGCCTTGTTCTTTGTTCAGATAGCCTAGTGCACAAATGTTCTGTATTGATACATGACAAATTCCTTGATGATCTCAGTGTTTGTGTTCCCTGGTATCTTGTTTGCTACCACTACTCACTGGAAAGCGAACCCATTTCATAGACATGCTTTGTACAATTCTGTGGTTTCTGTGGAAGCTCATGGTTTTTCATATTCTGAAAAACAACAGAATTGCAGAAATTTTGAGGTTGGAAGTGACCTCCAGAGGACATCTGGCCCAACCACCACTGCATTGTGTTTTACAGGCACTAGAAGTGGTTGCATGCCAGGGTCTCAGAGCAGCGTAAGTTTGTGCTGCCTCCTGTGTGTCTGCATTCACTCCCTTATGTCAGCCTTGGGGCTGGCCTGAGCCCATTCTGAATTAGTGACTTGTTCTGTCCTTTTATAGGAAGAACAGAAACATGTAAATCATTAAAATATTTTTGTAAATCTGCTTTACTTGTGTCCTGAAAAATGAAATTGATTAAAAAAAAAAAAAAAAAAACAAACAAAAAGGGAAAAAAAAAACCAAAACCAAAAACACACACCAAAAAAAACCCCAAAACCAACAACTTGGCTTAAAAAAAAAAGGCATAATCCCACAGCAGCATAAGTGCCATGATTGTGCTGGGTCTGTGACAGATGAGCTTCTAGTCTGGTTTGCAGCTATACTGCAATTCAATTTTGCAAACACTGGATTGAGTTGAATGACATTAAGCTTAAATGGTTACAAACAGTGCACTGTTAATCTCCATTTAAAAAAGCCTCTGTTGGCTCCCCAGACTTGAAATAAAGTAGCAGTATAATCTCTTAAAATCTGAGATGAAAATATTTGCGGACTATTGAAATACTTTGTTCTACTCATAAAACATGTTCTGGATATTGGTGTCATAAAATATAAGAGAAGCACACTTAATAAGTAATTTGTTACTAAGAAGATACTGAGTTAAAACTGGAGGTAGCTATTGCTTTAGAAATCTGGGGTTTTAGTCTAACAGATGGAATTTATGTTTCACTAGACAAAAAAAAAAAGATACACCTACAAATTAAGAAAACAAGGAATTATACAGACTGCATTAAAGGAAATCAGCTAATGGTGATCTGATTAAAAATGTCTTTTCAGCCATTGTCTGCTCTGCCTAATCCTTTTACAGTATTTCTGTGTGTATATATATGTAATGAAAAAAGTACTGAGGTCATCTTGAGTTACAAGTATCAAAAGGTTAATTTTAGTTACCTGTTCTGTTAGATTAACTGTTCTTACAGGAGATATCCTTCTAGGGATAACTGTCTGCTTTACAGATCTTAATGAGCTCGGTATCAGAGCATCTTGGCGAGGTAGGCATTATTCCCTTTCATAGAGCGAGAAGCTTGGCCAGAGAGAGGTTAATTGATTTTCACCAAGGTCACAGCAGAAGTGTGGTGCTGAGCCTACATTTTCCAGCTCTGAAGTCACGCTGTAACAAGACTCTTCTTATTTCTGACATACTAAACTTCCCGTTTCATTGAACTGACATGTTTTTTTCAGGCTTACTGTGTGAGAGGATTTGCAGAATAATATGTGCATGAGTAAAGTTACTACTGAAACACTGCACTAATAAAAACTTGTAGGAATAATATAGCTTATTGGTCCCACAGTAACTACTGCTGCAGTGAGGTGCTTGAAGCAGGTGTCTGTAGACCACAATTGACTTTGATGTTAAAACCTGTCCAGCAGATATTGCTGGATGCTGCTTCTCCTTGGGTGAGAACTATGTTTGTATGTTGCTTGAATTTTATGGTAGAATATACACTTCCCATAGCAGTCAGCAAAAACGTGTGGCATCTTGATTGTGTCTGTTAAACAACAACAAACAAACACACAATAAACCCCCACAGCCATGAATAGTTGAAATGGTCAAGTAATGTGCCAAATTTAGATGAGGTTTGAAAGTTGGGATGGTCTGTTTTGTAGAGAACACTTAAGAGCTCAAAATCACTTAATTCAAAAATGACCTGTGGTAATGAAAGAATGTCTTTTTACTTAGGTGGCACATTTGGAACGAACAGGGCATTACTTAACAGTAAAAGATAACCAGGTCGTGCAGTTGCATCCCTCCACTGTTCTTGATCATAAACCAGAGTGGGTGCTCTATAATGAGTTTGTCCTTACAACAAAGAATTACATCCGGACATGTACAGACATCAAGCCAGAATGGTAAGTCACAAGTCATGACCTACTGTAAAGCTCCGGTTTTTCCTTTTTCCTTTTCTAAATTGAGGTAATTCCTTTCACTTCTCCTGAAGCTAATGTTATTAAAATGGTTTGGGGAATGGCAATAGCATGGACTTGAGATCTTGTAGATGACAAAAGGTTTTCTTTGGGGATACTTGTTCCTGTTTGAGGGAGTTGTGTTAAAAACTTGGGTGCCCAGGCTCTATATACAATGCACAGAGGTGCTTGACTTAGACCCAGTTACTTCAGTCAGCCTGTTGGAAAGGAACTGCTGGAAGATGGTAGGTTTGGGGATGTGTCCTAGCACCCACTTGTGTATCTAAGTGAAGAGGTACTGGTAGGTGCCTCTGTTGTCAAGATTGAGGACATCTCGTCTCTGTATGTATCTGTAATTTTTCCACAAGGATCTGAACCGGATTTGGTGCCATTTTAAAATACAAAGGAAAGAGGTGGTAATACTGGTACAGCTAATTTGTTCTAATACTTATTAGTCGACAGTGTGCATATCAAGGATATGGAGACCTGATCCCCTGCAGACAAGCGGAGGTCTTGCCCATATTTAAGGTTGTACTTAAACTGCCAAGCTATAAGCTTTGAGGACATGGCAGAGTTCTTAAACTGTTGTTAGTATTGTGCTGTTGTGCAAAAAGAGTTTAAAGATTTGTAAGACATAAAACATAGCATATATATATATGGTATTGTCCATATATGGTATTGTCCATAGTATTTTAATGGAAAAATATATGTTTGAACACTTCCTTAGAAGTATTTTTCTGAACGAGAGCTGTATTTTTAAGCTTACAACAGCTATGGCTCAGCTGTACTCCTGCACAGACTGATGTTTGGGTGGACTCCAGTGGACTTTGACATGCAGCTCCTGGGGCACGTGTGGGAGAAGCAGTGTGGGTCTGTCAGGGACACCAGGCTGAGCAGGAGCTCCTGGCTAATGCTCAGGTGCATGTGGTTTTGCTTTGGATTTGGGTGCTTGTGCAGGAGGGGACTGAAACGTAAATGTGTGTGCATGTCTGTAAACTTCCAGTAATCTTAAAACAGCAAAATGACTTGAAAAAATAATGGATAATCTTTGTTTCCCTCAGCTGTAGAATTTCTGTAGGATGCATCTGCAAGTTTGAGTACTAGTAACAAACTTTTCCTTTTTCGACAGGCTGGTGAAAATTGCCCCTCAATATTATGACATGAGCAATTTTCCACAGTGTGAAGCGAAGAGGCAGTTGGATCGCATCATTGCCAAACTTCAGTCCAAGGAATACTCGCAGTACTGAATTTATGCTTTGAACTGAAGTTATTCAGAGGACAGCTTTAAGAGATGAAAGGATTCGAAGTTCAAGTTGTGCTCTTCACTTTGGTTCAATAATGGCCTTTATTTGAAAGCTTTTTAATTTTTCTTTACAGTAAATATTCCATTCTGATTTCATAAATTAAACATTTATGCCTCCCTTTTGTGTTGACACTGTAGCTCATACTGGAAAAGCTGATCAATGTTTTGCAGTTTATTGAAAGTAGTTCTATATATAACAATGTTATAAGCATTTCTTTAGAAATGGTTGAAAATGCTTCTAAAAATGTGATTATCGACCATGGTATGCATGATCGTTGTAATTGTTGACATTCCTTTTAGAAGTTGTGAAATGTTACAACTTGTGCTTATGTAGACACAATCTTCAGCTTCAGTACAAAGGTACTGACTTCAATAAAGTCTATTTATACTATTTTTTTTGCCACAGTATGTCAGTATTTCTATTGTTTTGATCAAAACATGAGAGGCCCTTTAGTCTCCCATTAAACTACTGTTTTATTGACATAGCAGTAGTTTAATATTTTAATATTAAGTGTAGATGCTTAAGCAGCACAATTATGGTAACATCAATATCATACATACAGTGTAGATTTGTTGCAAATTTGTTTAAGTTATGTAGGAAATTGTTTTAGAAGTGAAATGCATGCAGAATTTCTGGGAGAGTGTTTTTTTCAAACAGAACTGTAGTAACATGTCCTGTAAAGTGAAGTGTCTGTGGCCAGTTAGAAATCACCCTGCTGGGCAATGTTCAGATACAGTTTAAGATCAACACAAGTAATTCTTAAGTGACACTGTAGGTCAAATTACATTGCACTGTTGTAATTTTGTAGTGATTTTTAGTGAAATACAACTCGACAGCATTTTTAATTTGGGAAGCTAATCCCATGTGGAATTTTCAGTAAGATTTGATCAGAGGGGTGGAGCACCCCTCCTGTGATGACAGGCTGAGAGAGTTGGAGTTGTTCAGCCTGAAGAAGGCTCTGGGGAGACCTTCTAGCAGCCTGCTGGTACCCAAAGAGGCCTCTGAGAAAGCTGTAGAGGGGCTTGTTGCAAGGGCATGTACTGATAGGACAAAGGGTAATGGCTTCAAACTAAGAGTAGATTTAGATGAGGTATAAGGACAAAATTCTTCACCATGTGGGTGGTGAGGCCCTGGAACAGGCTGCCCAGAGAAGCTGTGGATGCCCCATCCCTGGAAGTGTTCAAGGCCAGGCTGGATGGAGCAACCTGGTCTAGTGGAAGGTGTCCATGGCTGTGGGGTGGGAACTAGATGATCTTTAAAGGTCCCTTCCAACCTGACCCGTGGTGTCGTTCTATGATTTAACACACTTGGTCAGATTTCAGTTTTCCCTGGAGTACACTGAGATTTGGTTTTTCTGGCCAAGAGAAGCTGGAGCAGCCCGTGCTGAAACAGGTTCTGCCTGGAGTGGGAGCTGTGTGCTGTCGTGCTGAACTGAAAATAGGTTATGTTTGGAGAGCTGGCAGCTAACCTCAGTTATAAGACTAACCTTAAACACTGATGTTTCAGGTTTCCTCTTTAAATCACAGCAGTTGGCTACAAAATTAGTTGAATTCAAGTAACCTGAGGATTCTTTTCTAATTCCAACTTTTTTTTCTAAAATGCTATTTATGCGAGGGGGACTGGAGAATATCTAAAACCTTTGTTAGTAATGAAAACAGTATTGTGAAAGCAAATATGTCTGAAGCAAAAAAAAATTGATTGAATTTAGAGTAGAGCATGGGACCTGTGAGTCTGCCTCATTTGCAAGTAAGGGCGTGGGGATCTCCCTGTCTGCAGGCGTTGGGGGGTGGGTCTGGGCCTTCCTGCCCTGTGCAGCTTGCGCTAGGAAGGAGGGAGGTTGACTCTTCATAAAATATTAAGTTTTCTGACTGCAGTTACAGGTGTTTTTATTTAAAACATTGGGGGGCAGAATTTAAACAGTTTGATTTCAAACTAGTATTCCTAAACAGACAACTGTTCTATTACAAGTTTCCTGCTCTAGGGTGACTCCAGTTCATGTGTGGGGTTTTGCGATCGTTTGCTTATCGCCCTTCTGGGGGGTGGTGGAGCTGCGTTGAGTAATGCTGAAAACTGCCTGCTCCCCAGGTAAGAATTTCTCTAGTATTTGTGTGCAGCCTCCAGCTGAACGGTGTAGAACCACCTTCTGTGTGACTTTCCATAGGTACGGCAAGGTCCGCGCACGCAGCCAGTTCTCAGCGTGAAATCCCTTGAGGACCCAGCACCAGCTGGCGCGGGCTGCAGTAGCGGTGGCACTTGCGGATGGGGGAGCAGATGGCTGTGGCACTGAGTGGGACTTGATGCAGGAGGGACTTTGGCCTGGTTTTCTTTTTTTTTTCTTGTTTTAATTGTCATACCCTCAATCTCTGCTCTGGCTCTGACAGCCAACCTGGGATCTTTCACTCTATCTTAGCTACCAGGAACACAAATCCTACAGGCCAAATTAATGTCCTGTGACAGCTGTGCAACCCAATTAAGTCTGTGACACCTGTGCAGTCCACCTGAAGACACTGAGGTGCAGTGGTGTCACTGGCTTAATTGGAAGGTTGTGGGGTGTCCCAGCTGCCCCGGGGGACAGAGCAGGCCCTGTGCCCTCTGCTGGCAGCGGGAGCAGAGCTGTGGGAAGCAGATTGGCTCTTGGGACACCCCAGAGATCTGGGGGCTGGTACTGAAGCACCTTGGGAACCTGGTGGATGTGATACTTCTGTGATGTTTGTGTGTCATCCTGATCCCCTGGAAAACACTTAACCAACTGAAGACCTGACAGGCAAAGTGCTTGCAATACCGTAGTTTAGGACTAACGCATTTTTTCCCACCAGACTGGACGTGCTTCACTAAGGGTTGTGTAGCGGAGGATGCTCCCAGGGCTGGGGTGGGAAGCTCCCTGTCCTGTGCAGGCATCATGCACTCGCTGTTCTACTGCACAGTGCTGATTCCTGACAACTGGGAGTATTCAGAGGTTTGGGGTGGTGACACACACATTCACTTAAATCACTGTGGACACCTTAGAGTTACTGCGAATTTTGCTTTTGTTTTGTTTTAAAGATGTGATTTTAGAGCCATATAGCAGTGGGAAGAGAGCAAGTTACCTAAGAAGTAACTGACCCCTCCTGAAGGAGTAATGGAGGAGATGCCAGGGCTGCTTGGAGAAACAGGTTTTCTAGGTCCTGAAGGGAAACTGTGTCAGAAACCCTCTTCTTAGCTCGAGTTTTCTCAGGGATACAACAGATGCATGCAGAATGACTTGGTTTTGACAATAGCGCTGGTTTTTCGTAAATGTTGGAAGGTGAAAAACCTCTTTCCAATTTTTCTGGTGGAAAAACTGTCAAAAAAGGTTGCCCAGAGAAACAAAAGTAGATGAAGAATGTGGTGTAGGAATGAGGCCGCCTTTTCTGTGAGCGTGTGGAGGTCACTGTCTGCCTCCTGCAACAATTAAAACCACCCACAGTCCTGCTCATCATCAGAGCTTTGGTTTTGGCTGCTTATACTGTAGGCTGCAGTAAATGGGGAAAAACGTTAGAAACTGCAAAATACACAAGAGTTTGCTAATGTCAAACAGAACTTGGGCTTCCCATGCATTTTGTGCTGTGAAATGCCACAGCTGCCTAAAAGCCCCCGTGGCCCCTGCTGGGCTGTGGAGTGAGGGGTCCTGGCAAAGGGATTCGGGTGCCCCCCCCAGTGTCAGCAGTCTGCTCCCCGCTGGTGCCGCTCCGGAGCGTGCAGACTGCTCCTCGCCGGGCCGGGAGCCTCTTTGCTTTGGAGCTCTTGCTTGAGGAGTTGCTCCCGTAGGATTAGTTGGTTATCTGCTTTGGAACAATGGAAAAGGAAAAGCAACGCTTTGTGTACTTACTGTGATTTATTTTTTTTTTTTACCCATGGAACTCTGGTGGTTTTTGGAAGTACATGGTTTGTATAAAATAAACTTTGTAGTGTGGGACTTTTGAAAATACAGAATGGATTGACTAGATGATAGGAAAATAGTACTAAGTGAAAGGAGTATATTTTTTTGAAGAGAGGAGAGTCTTCCATCTTAACTGTGATTCTGTGTAATACCTCAAAGCAGTAAAGGGCTAATATTGATGTGAGGTCATAACGGTGTTTAGATATAGAAGTAGTTCTTGATGAGCAGGTACATAAAGCTGTGGTTAGGTACGTAGATATTAACATCGTGAAGACACACAGAAGCAACACTTTGTACTGTGTTTAGATTTGTAGGGATTTTCCAGTGTATAAAATTTTTGTCGGAGGAAAGAATAAATGATTTCATGCTTTGCTATGTCGTGACGTCATGAAAGCCCCCAAAGTGTCACCTTTGGGAGACGTGTACACAGAGCAGTGCAAAAGGCGGGCGCTGCAGCTGTGTTTGTGCTCCCGGGAGGGTGTTTTTGTGGGTACCTGTGCCGGTGGTGCGGGCGGGTGTGCGCTGAGATGGTGGCTGTTCGCCCGGCTTTGCCTGGCAGAGCAACACCCCGGGGCCGGATCCCTTCTCCCTGGGATCGGGGCTCGTGAAACACCATCGGTCCGTGCTGTGTCGTTTTCAGCCTGCACCTCTGCGCCGTGCGTATTGGAAACTGCTCATTACTTGCCATAAGAAATGTAGCTTAAAGAAAAAATGCCGGAGTTAGTTGGCTTTCAGTATGTCATTTAAATTGATACCTTAACTAAAGCCCAAGGGCAAATAGTTTTCCTTCCATCCAGTCAAGCTACAATTATTAATTTGTAATCAGATTCCTATGGTTTTCTTCATTTTCTGACAATTTAGCAAGGAAAAGCTGTACCACACCATGATATTAGGAAGCAGAGTTGTATTCTAAAGTACATGAATTTATTCACTTACTGTAATCTGTGAGGAATAGTCATTTGTCTTGCTTTTAGAACAGGTTTTAGTAATAAACATCTTTTACTATTAGAAGTATAATCTCGTATCGATACTCTGACCTTTTAAAATTATTTAACTTTAAGACTCTATGTGACAAAAGATTTATGCAATGCAGAGAGGGAAAATGATCTACTTGGTCAACCTAGTTGATTTTTCTACTAATACTTTTCAGTGGTGGCTTTCTTTTGTGACATGTTTCCTAGAACCATTCTGGTATGGAACCAGGCGTTGGTCTCCAGTAGTACAAACGTCGGGTATTTTTGAGATATTTAAAACCAGGATGAAACCATTCTATGAGCATGTTTGCCCTTCTTCTCACTTTTCCTCTTTACAAATGACAAGCTTGGGCTGCCTCTAATTTGCGCCGATGCGATTGAGATAAGTGGTTGGCATCGAGGAGATCCCAGCTTCCAGTATCAAGGGATCAAACTAAATATGGTAACAGCAGTAAAATAACATTCCTGTAGCAGTGGTAACAGACTAGTTCTGCTGATTGGAGGTGTTTTAGTTTTGCAGTTTCAACTCGGACACGGTAGTTTCTCAGGAACACTGAATGTATGTTGGACAGATGATAAAATAATTTTAATTTGTGTACATCTTGGCTCTGAGTGATTCTTGAAGCTTTTTCCCCAGCTATGACAGCTATGCAGTAGTTATGTTGTACAAAAAAATAAAACATAGTGCAAATTAATGTTGATAATAAATATTTCCTGTGGCTCTAAACTTTTGTTATTTTGGGTCAGTCTTATTTTTTTAGCTAAAGCAGCCTCTTGCCTTGCATTTGCATTCAGTGTGTGTTTTGTCAGCACATCACGTTAATGTTCCCGGCCTCATTGCTCCCAGCAGCATCAACAACAAGCACTTAAAGCACTGAGCGCTTACCGGGCTCTGTGGAGCGGAGGGTCCTGGTGGACCCATGTCCTGGCCGCTTTGTCTATTTAAATATTCATCCGTGTAGTGAAACCATTTCTGCTTACATTAATAACCAGTGTTATCCTCAAAGACAGCAACCGCTTCAGCTTGATGGAGATGCTAATGTTTGCTATCAAAATTAATGAGTGATTTTAAAGAAATAAAAACGAAGCTTGACCTTCCCAACCTTAAAATGGTGCTGCTGAGGTTGTTTCATTTTGTGTGTTGAGTAAGTAACTGATAAGCCTTTTACTGTGACAGGGATAGTATTGTTCTTTTAAAAAATGTAGTGCACTGTGAACTTTTCCTGGAAGGCCTGCAGTTAGTACGGCGGCGGAAGGTTGGAAGCAGCGCGAGTCACAGGATGGTGCCGTGGGTGCCACCTGCCCAAGAGGGTGTTCACAGCTCCGCCCAGTGAGTTATTTGGCTTTGCAATGTAATGGACGTTAACTCAAATTACTGCTGCTCTTACATAATTTAATATATACATATATTAAGAGCAGAAATCGGATACAAGAATTGGCAAGAATTTAAAATTCCAGTCTTGATGTTCTAAATAATATCTACCCTGTTTGTTGAAAACATGATTTCATTTTCAGTAAATTTATGGACAGTGAATGGCTTCTCCCCATTAAAAGAAAAATCCGCACAGGAGTGGAAACAAGAACATCGGCGTATTTAGTTCATTTGGATGTTAGATCAGGGCTGTGCCTTCCACGTGTTTGCTCTGAAGCTCCTTGCTGGGCTCGCTGCTGTGTAAATCCAAAACGCTCCATTCAAATGTCTGTTCTCTGCATTCTCCAGCGTTGTCAAATACGAGGTTAAATGCTAATGTGGTGCTGCAGTTGTGATTTTTTTGCAGCCAGGAGAAAATTCCTGTTTGGTTCTGGAGGAGAATTATGGAAGGAAAAGTGAAGAGGAAGATATTCAATTATATGAAATGGTAATGGCTTACTTCATGATCTTCTTCATAATCGTATTTGTTCTTCAGAGAGTAATTGCCTGTAATGAATATATTATTTTTGCAAGTAAAGCTTAAGAATTCAACCGTTTGTAGCCTACTGGCTTGATATGACACTAATGTTTAGATCTCTCATTAGGTACAGCGAGGTTTCAGAAATTAATTTGCTTTTTTTAGCAGTCTCTTGATCAAACTAATCTGATTATAAAAACAACTTTATCAACGCTGGGCTGTCTAGACTGAGAACAGAACTTCCTAAATTAGCAACAGAGTCAGCAGCAAATATTTGTTCTTACTACTTCCAAAACTTTGACTTTTGTAAAGTAAAAATTCGCAGAGACGCTCTAGTTGCCTTTCATTGCATTCACTTTAACCTGCTTTAAGAAAAGCCATTGTTCTTTCCCTTGACTTTGGGGATTTGTAACAGAGGGGCAGGTGCTGAGGAGCTGCAGCACCGTGTCTGGTACGAACGCTGCCCGGGTTGTCTCCTAGTGAGGTTTGGTTTTATTAATTGGATCAAATGGGATGATGAAATCCAAAGTTAATGATCTGTCAAACCCCTTTGAAAGATCTATCAATTATTTCTGAGGATTTGCTGCCTCTTTGTGGTATTTCTTGTGTAAAAATGGAATTCTGTATCGATCACAGCTTTTCTTGGGATTATGCAAAAGACATAAAGTGCAGTTTTGCCGAGTTCTACGGCGTGTGACTGGGAGTCTTTTTTCTGCCTCCTCCACGTTCCTGCCCCTAGTGCCGAAGGAGTAGCCACGTTTTTCTCTATGTCTGTAATATACTTTGTAATTAGGGTGTTGCCACTGCTTTATCAATAAGCTTTGAATAATGTGCTGAACAGCGAAGCCTGTTTTTCATTATCTGAGCGATGACAACAGATCTCGTCGTGCCTTTCAGTACATTAATTTTTAGATGACATCTTTACCGTGATTGATAAAACAGCGGTGAGTCTACTCCATGTATATAACTCAGTGTTTTGCTAATGATCTGAGTGTACCCAGGAGCCGGCAGAATGGCTCTGAGGTTTTTTTCTGCTGTAAAGACACTTATACTAGAGGCAGAGACTCGGGACAGTCCAACCATCTTGATTCCTGCTAATTCGGGTTATTCTAGGATTTTTTTCTCACCCTTTGATTAGTTACTTCATATAGTTACTTCATAACTATAATCACAGAAATCACAGAAACATAATCACAGAAATGTTATTTTTGGGAAATCATAATCTGATAGGGCTTTAGTAATTTATTTACGTTGTTAATTGGTGGTGAGAGTGTAAAAGTTATGAACTACCTCATAAGCTTATGCCTGCCTATAGCTGAATGCCACATATTCACTGGTTATTTATAATTTGGGGGGTATTGAACTGATGGAGGATTACTCATGTTGAAAAGCTGCTGGAAGGCCTGAACTGGGAATTAAATTATCATAGTGGCTTCATTTTGTTAACAGTCTCATTGAAAATATCTTGCTTGCAGGACAATCAAACTCATCAGTGTTCTGCTCTTCCACTTCAGTAGACAAAGTTTTAATCAGTGGCACAGTTGATCTTGCAGAATTCAAGGAAAATAATTTCCTGCATTTTTGAGATGAGCAAAAATTCATGTAATCCAGCTTTTTAACTCCTGGCACTCTTTCTTTTTTGTTTCCCTTTCTTTCTTTTTGAATAATCAGCTTTACTTCACTCAGTTGCCTATTTCACATAATTTCAATTATCAAGATGACCCAATGCTTAGTTGGAATTAGCTCATGGATGAAGAGCAAGCAACTGAACCTGAACTTGGACAAGGCAAATAATAGACTGATGGTGAGAAAACATTTTGAAAAATGTACAGTTTTCTCTAAAATTGTATATTTGCAATAGGTCTTTGCATTTAGAAGGCTTTAGACAGCCTTGTTATCCATTTCTGGTGGACTCACATAGCAGCATTTACAAAAAAATACTGCTCCATCCTCTTTTTCTTGGAGCTGCCATCCTATCTTAGTGGTCTGTCACCTAGCTTCAATTATCTCTTTATCTTCGGATGAAGCACAAGAGTACAATGTTCACCATCTAGCAAACTTAGAAAAATGAGTTATATTTCAGGTCTTTGGGGTTTTTTTTTCCTGTTGTTTCTTTTTTTTCCTTCAAGACTCCTAGCAGCCTGGACTCGGCTCTGGGACGAGGACTGTGAGTATTAAAGCCAGTGCCAGTTACATCTTTGGTGTAGCTGAGCTTTCTGAAACATGGGTAAAACGTGCCTGTGCAGTAACCGTAAGTACAAGATGGTGTAACAAATCTCAACAGTAACTAATGGTCATCTAGAATCTCACTACCTCCTGCTTTAATTGCAAGGACCGTTTATTCTGTCACCATATACAGCAAAGACTCCAGTGCAGCACTGCTGCCTTGTTGACCAGAGGAAGAACAAGCAGATGTCAGTCACCCGGCGTAGTGCGCTGTTTGAGAGTGTTCACATATTACAGTGACATATAGTCATAAGTGCGGTGGACATAACGTAACAGAACTTAGAAAAGCTGGCTCTGATAAATTCCTGTACCACCGCCATTCAGTGGATGGAAAGTATCTGTTTTCTGTATTTTGATCAATGATACTCAGTTTTCTAAATGCAATTTTCGTTCAGCGGAACCTTGCATTTTTTTGAACGGTGGCACGTAATTGAAGCTCGGGAGTGTTATGTCACGATACTTGACAAAAGCTGTATTTTGACCATTCTTGATCTGTTTTGCTGGTATTGGCAAATCTGCACGTGTAGCTCTTGTGGTTGAAGCTGATGAGAATCCCGCGTGTGAAGCTGTTCTGGGAACTCTGGGTCTCTCGGGTACTGGGAGCTGAACTAACCCATCTGGATTCTGGAACGCAGTGAGGAGCCGATGGGAAAGATCCTGAACACTGAAATGATGTTTTAAAGGTGACCGTGGTTGCTGCGTTCTCACCCACTGGTGGTTTCATTCCAGTTATGCCTAGTCTTACATTTTTGTATTATAGACATGAATTATCTTAAAAGTTAAGTAGAAACCTAAACACTCTCAAATTTCCACTATTTTTTGCTGTAAGTAAGTTTTTACTCCTCTGGGGCTAATTGCTTTTATAAACATTGGCTAGCGACGTTGCTTGACTTTTCCAAGGGTCTGGTACTTAGGCTGTTGATCTCCTCAAATATTACAAGGATGTAATACCTCGCTCCAGAGGTGTTCATAAAGCTAAATGAAATCATTTGATGGAAGGTGCTAAGGAAGCTTTAAAGCATTAGCCTAATAGAAAACCTATCAGTGGACTTTTAAAGCCTTTCTTCTTCAATTTTTATGGACTGTCTTAATTGACTTTAAAAGGCTTTTATGCACTTATGAATAGGCTTAGTAGAAATAGTCTTTTTTTTTTTTTTCACCTGCAAATAAGTTAGAGGGACAGCTTCTAACTTTATTTTAGAATATCTGATATTATAGGCTTTTGTCCTGTAAGAAGGGATTTTCAACTAACAAAGTTTAGTAAAGTCAAGAATAAAAAAGTTACGTGTGTCTGGTAATGCTGCGAACTTGGAAAAAAAAAGTGACAGTGGTGAATAAAAGTGCTCATAAAACTTTTTTGAGGTATTTATGATCACAACCTTTAAAAATAGTGGGGACCACAGCAGTCAGTGTAAACGCTATACTGATCATTGGAGCGACACTAAACTGCCTGAACAAAAAACAGCCATGGAGTATCGCTTTGTGTTGTAGAATCTTAATTTAGAGGCTACAGCTGAGTTGAATCCTGATCCTCATGGGCTGTTCTGGTACAAATCTGTCTGCTTGCATGGAACATAGAGGTTGAAGACGAATGTCTTTTCTGTCTCAAATTCTCCATATGCTTCTCAAAACAAAGACTTCCAGAAGCCTCGCTTTTTCAGGGAATTTCTGAAGAGATCACTCTCTGTAAAGAAAATAAAACAAAGATGTGTTCATGATGCTCTGGCTGTTGCCAGCAGCCATAGGGGTATGTTTACTCTTTGAGACATCTCTCCCAAAACTTGCTACTTGGTGATACCAGATGTGTTATTTGCTGCAGTGTCGTCTCTGTGCACCAGCCTCAGACAAACGAGGATGTGCTGTCTCTGAGAAGACAGGACCAGCCCCAATTTGAAAGCTTCACCTTGATTCACCTTGCTCCCGTACCAGACAGGCTCTGCAGGTAAAAAACCTCCCTCTGCCTCAAAAACAAAACAATACCAAAAAAGCCCCCACAAACCACCAAAACAAACAAAACACATAAAAGACTCAAACAAAAAAAACCCGTAGCCAACACAAAACCACAGTTTCTAGTCTATTTAATAGACTTTGAAAACCTTTAAGCTGAAAACACGGAAGCCAAGAGCAAACCAAATTAAATTTTAGACTGTATTTAACAATATGCCTTCCTGCCTGCTTTGCTATCCTTGACCTGGTGCTCTGGCACACCTGAGCTGCACAGCATTGTGCTGTGTGTGTCTCTGAAGAGACCCGGATAATCTTCACTGTTCTATCTGCACCAGGCCGCTTGCTTTCAGCACAGATGGAGTATTAATGGTTATCCTGAGGTTACTTTTGTTGTTCAAACATTTCCAGGATTTTGCTGTTTCCTCCACTCCTCATCAATCCATGTGTTCCAAGTTCCTTACAACAGTTTATTTTGTTTTCTCTACACTTTATTCCTTCCTGCCTACGGGACCGAGTACACCTTAGCATCTATTATTTGAAGCTGTTAGTGCACTGAGATATTAGACAATGGTTATTTGTGGATTTTACTATGTTTGGTTACGCACTTCTAGTGATAGAAGTAACATACGAAGTTTTTTGCTTCATCACGAACATCACAGTAACAATGATGTTAGTGTGCTAAATTATGTGATAGAAAATAGACAATTAGCCATTTCAATAACGGCTGGTTGGCTGGAAACGTCTGCAAATGGTCTGGAGTAGCAATACATACTGCTATCAATAAGTTTTCAGACTGGTTTTGCTGGCAGCAGCAGTGTGTGCGCTCTGCAGAGGCCTTGAGCAGGTTCTGAGCGGTTCGCAGCTACAAGAAAAGGCTGCAGCTGGATCTCCATTAGTAACTGATCACTGCGCAATTAAGCTTAACCTCCTACCAGTGATGGTCCCCCAGGGGCAACTCTCTGAACTTCAAACGAGGAGATTTGGAGCTAGAGCAAATGGTTAACAGCAGGGTGAGGAACAATGTTTGAAGGAAAAAGATAAGGAAAAAACCCAAACATTTAAGAACCCATAATCTGTTCTGAGACTTTTAAAGAACATTGCATGGGGGGGGCAGATAGTATGTCTGTCACTAGAGGAAGTAGGGCAAATGCCACCTACTGAAGTGTATAAATACATCAGGTATTGGGGTGGAGGGGAAAGTACAAACTGTAGGATTTTCAGTTCAAAAGGCAAGAACTTTGGTTCAAACCATAGAATTTTCTAGTGCTAACTTTGCCTGAACAGCATAAATAGCTCAAAGGTCAGGCTACGCTGGAGTACGGATTCAGGATGGAATGCTCTAAGACTTCATATGAAGACGAAACATGCAATGCCAACTTGCTCGAAGTTTAGAAGTGAGGTGCTTTGAACCCTCTGAAAGAAGGGAAGAAAACAATTCAAGAAGGAGGATGAAATAGAAAGGAATTTTACGCCTTAACTGCTGCTGTCTGGAAAGTGCAAATAAATTCTTAAACCACATGATTTTTTTGTGGGCCACTGATGAGCAGCTGTGACAGGCTGAAGTCTTGGAAGGAAAATACTGAAGCCATTTGAGAAACAAATCACTGTGGACCTGGTGAACACCTTGTTTCTGTTGTAGTTTCCTTATCCTGTTGCTGGGAACCTTCCTGCTGTATTTTACCTGGTTTAGGGCAGGATGAAAGGCTCTTTCACCTCAAATGGAACAGAGCTGCCTGTCACAAAGGTTCCTCTGGATGATGAATTTGGGTATTCTTGGCTAGCCTTCATTCACACAAAGTCAACTCATGAAAGAGCTGAGTTTTGATTACTCTCATGTGTGTTTCATGGTATTCCATGCTCATGACACATTTGGAGTCTGAAGACTTCCTCAACAAATAGAATGGTCAAAGGTTTCCGTGGGTATTACTGAATGGTGGTTTCTTCCTTAAAATATCATGTGCGATGGAGTGCGGAGCCTTCAGTGGGCCTTTGATCAGGTGTGGCAGAAAACTGTCTCTAGTTTTTTCCACTGATGGCTGTGGGTGGCTGTGGCTGTGCTGGGTGCTGCTCCACAAACTACTGGCCCTCCTGGCTATGATTTGGAAGCAAAAATAATACTTTTAAAAGTTGAAAAATATATATTATTATATAAAATAGATCGATTATTCTGAAAAAACAAACCCGCCTACATTATTTGTTTTCCATTTATAATGATCTTTATGATACCAATGTTAGCTGATGAGGAGAACGTTCCCTGTGGCAGGAGACTGCGTGTGCGGTGCTGGGTGTGCAACCAGGACAAGAAATACTCAAGAAACACGGTCAACGTAATCCAGTCTATTTCTGCCAATTGTTTGGCGACCCCTTTGCAATATCTCTATTCTGTGTGACTTCGCTGTGTGCGATGGACTATGTGGTGACTGCTCTCAGGCCGAGTTTTACTTTTCCTTGCGACCCTGTGGGATCCCAGCAGGCCTGTGCTGCCGTGGTGGGGCGGCCTTGTCCCCTCGGCTGGGACAGGAGCCGGCGGCACCGGCACGGGCTGCGGGTCACGCTGCCGTTGCCACTTCTGTGATCGCTGATATGCTTAAAAAAAATATATATGTATAATATTAAAAAAAATATGTATATATATTTATTCCGCTTTGCTCCTGCTCCTTGAAAACGGGCTGCTGAGGAAAATGCCCCCAAGAAAGGCAAGAGCGGGGGAAACTGTACTGACAGCCGGGGACCCGCTGCCGACTCTGTGGAGAAGTTTCCCGCGGGGGCGGCGGGGCCGGGGGCGCGGCTGGAGGCGGCGCCCGCCGCGGGGCGCCAGGGCCGGGCTGCAGCGCCGGGTCCCGCCGGTGCCCGCGCACCCGTCTCCGGACGCGGGTCGCACGGCGGAGAGCGGGCTGCAACTTTCCCGGCGCGGCGCGGCGGGGCTCGGCGCGGGGCGGGGCGGGGGAGGCCGGGAGGGCGGGCCCGCCCGCGGCGGCGCTGCCCCGGCGCGGCGGGGGAGGACGCGCGTCGCCACTTTGCCCGCTCCCTTCCCCGCCGCGGTGCAGTCGCAGGTCCTGCAAGCGCCCCCTTGTTTGCTTGCGCAGGCTGCGCTGCCGAGCGCGGCCGGGGGTGGGTGGGGATGGCGAGGTCGCCTGGCGCCGGCGATTCGGAGCCGGGGTCTGTAGCGCAGCCCGTCCCCGGCGGCGGCAGCGGGGTGAGCGCGCGCACGTGACGCCGGCTCGGGCTCCGGCTCCGCGGTGCCGCCACAAACAGCCGCGCACACACACACGGACACGCCGCTGCCCGCGCTCCTCCCGCCGCCGCGCTCCCTCCCGCCCGCCCGCACCGCGCAAGCCGCCGCCGGGGCGAAGCTGTCGGCGCACTCCGCGGTGGCTGCACCAGCAGCGGCAGCAGCGACTCCGCGAGAGGCAAGAGTTTGCGAAGGCTGCTGCGTGCCTTCCCGAAGAGGTTTTGCGCCCGGAGGATGGCTGGCTGCGGGCTGTCAGAAGACGCTTGCTTCTCCTCCTTCTTTTACAACTACACCTCCTCCTGGGAGACCTCCTACAACCAGGTAAGAGGTGGCCGGTGCTGCCGGGCGCGCTCGCCGCCGCTGCGCCCGCCGGGCTGCTCGGAGGAGGCGAAGGTGATGCCTGTGCGTGCAGGAAGGAGCTCGAAGTGTTTCTGCTCAGCGTGCGTGGGGAATCAGCCGGGGAAAGAAATGGGAAGAGAGCCTTTTTTCCGTGTGCCTTTCCGCCCCCTTCCCTCCGCCCCTCCCGTGAGGAAGAGGAGCGGGAGGAGGGCTGAGGAGCGGCAGCTGTAGCGTTACCCGGGAGCAACTCGGGGCACAACAAGGCAACTCGAGCGAAGCCTCCCCGAGCCTCCCGCTCCGCTGCGCTGGGCGCCGCGCTCCGCGCATGGCGGGCCCGCCGGGGGCAGCCAGACGAGTTTGCCGGGGCGGGGGGAGCGGGCGCGCAAGAGGGACTCCCCTCTCCTTCAGAAATGGCTGCGTGTGCCTTCAGCTTCGTAATTTAGAATCCTGCCTAGGTGGAAATAGTTCGGCTCACCCATCTCTTCTGATTCAGTCCCCCCAGCCCCCCAGCACTTAACTTTGATGACTGTGCAGTGCGGGGCGCAGCCGGGTAACGCGGGCTCCTCCGGCTGGGCCGGGGTCTCCCGCCCGACCCGTGGCTGGAGAGGTGGGGAGGGAGCGCGGGGAGAAGCCAGACATCGCGCCTCGGAGGTAGAAGAGCTATTCTGGGAGGCTCCAAAACGTCTTTAATTAAATAACTGTTGTAGTCTGCTGCCCCCGCTGCTTGTTTGGTGAAAGTCTACAGGCAACTGTCATTTATAAACTACATCGGGGTGTGTGAGTGCGTGCGTATGGAAGGGGGTTTCTGGTGCTGGAAAAGTTGGGCAGCGGGTGGGAGCGGGTTGCGGAGCAGGGGGAAGGCACTCCCGGGCTGTGGGGGCAGGAGAGCCGCCGGCGGCCCCTGAGGCGGCCGGGGCTCCGGACTGAGGGGGTCGCCTCCCCGCTCCCTCCCTGCGGGGGGGCAGAGCCGGCTGAGCTCATGGAAAAACGCGCAGCCCACAGCCCCGGTTTCCAGGAAACTGAAAGCCCCAAACTAGTGGTTGCCAGTTTAAGGTTACACCTCTCGGCGAGGGATGGAGCAGCCCTGCGCTCCTCCTGCCTGCGGGAGTCAGTAACGGAGCGGCGAGGAGCAGGGCCCTCCGCGGGCAGCAGCGGGAGCCCAGCCGGCGGAGTTCGGGGGTCGGGCCGTCGCGGTGGGGCCCCGACAGCCGGGTCGTCCCTTGAAGCAGCCGAATAAATACCGATCTCTGGTGTGCCGGGCGCGGGTGGGCGCTCCCCGGGCCCGTGTCGGAAGACACCTGGTGCGGGGTGAAGCGACCTGCCGAGTTTGCCGCCCCATTTAGGGCACAGCTCTCCTAGCAGGGAACGAGTCGGGCTCGCCCGCGCTGGGGAGGGCTTGGTGTGGGAACAGACACACGCACGTACCGAGCCCAGCGCCACCGCTGAGCTGCCGGAGCTCCCTGGCTCCGCCAAGCCGCCGGTGGCCCCGAGCTTGGCGGCAGGTGCGCGGTGGCGGGGCCGCAGCGGCGGACACGGCCGGGCAGGCGCCGCTCGGGCCCGGGGGGCTGCCGGGATTCCCGGCCCGGCACGGGCAGCACGGCGTGCCCGGGGTGGCTGCGGCCGAGGTCGGTCAGTGCTGCGGCGAGCGGTGCCGCCGAGGCCGTGCCGGTGCTCCGTGCGCACACGGCTGCCGGTGCGTTTATACGAGCAGAGAACGTGCGTTATTATCCTGCTAAATACGAGTCCATGCAAGTAACTGAGATTTAAAAGGGCTTATGCCTGGTATAAAAGGCAGGCGGGCAGACGAAGACTCGTTTGAAACCATCAGAGGAGGAAAATGGTTAGCAACGCAGACAATAAAATCAGGTTTAAGCCAGTTCCCTTATCTAAACTTAGTTTCATTCTGTAGCGAAACAGTTCGGCGAAAGGATGGCATTGTGGAATGACAGGTTCCCTTACATCTCCTTTCGGGAGAGCAAGCCCATGTCACAATGGAAGCAGGAAGAATTACTGACAAATCCAGAGTTGATCTATTCTACATACCAGCGTTGAACTGTATCTAGGGGAAAACTGGGGAGATAATTCAGGATGCAGAAGGTCTATTTATAGCAAGACTATATAAACTGTAGGATATACACACAAAGTTGAATTAAATATGCATGATTAGGAAAGGAGTTTCGAAGGAGAAGGTGTGATCATTATATAGCATTACAGCGGGAACAGATGAACTCTCAAGACTTTCCAGGGTGAAGATGAGAAGAATTTTTAAGATATATATTCTTTCGGGTGCTCAAGGCTCCTTTCTATTTTCATCTTTTGCGTATTACGTTAGCATTTACATCAGTCAAATTCACCAGCTGAGGGTTAGCAGTAGATGTTAGTCTGAATATGAAATCAAAATGAATATGGGATTTTGCTGCAAATAGGTTTTTCTTACAAGTTTTAACACTTAAAAAGGTGGAGTTGGCTTAAATCTGACAGTCAGCCATATTTGTGTTTGTTTTTACCTTAACTGCATGCAAAAAAAAAAAGAAGCTTGCAAACCATATCTTCTTGCTAAATATAGCAATGTAGCTGAAATAGAACTTGTTTTGTAGACTCTGTTTAAAACAAAACAGCAAACAGAAAAACTTTAAAAAAATGTGCTGAGATGAGAAGATGGGTTGACTACTGGAAGAATAGTTTTTTTATTCCTGGATCAATGTGATGCACTCCTAACATCCAGTACGAGGTAAAAGGATCCCTTGTATAATATCGATAGCAGTTCAGCCATAGCTTACTAAAATAATCTTTTCCTGGCATCTCAAGACTTCATTGGGAGTATAAGTAATCCAAATAAGACTTAATAATGGAACCAGTCAGGTTAAAGAGAACAGTGATTTCTTCTAGAAGCATAATACACTGACAGTTTTGAAAGCAGGGATAGGACATCTGCTTTGTAATTCAGGAAGGCCAAGAGATGCCTTTCAACTTTATAATTTCGATGCATTTTTTCAGTTCATTTTTAAGCACAAGATTATATGCATGATTTGTTGGTAGTGTTCTCGGAAGGAACTTTTCCATTGCATATTAAATTCCAAAGTGCATCACAGAAAAGCTTGTATCAGAAAAATTATGTATAGAAACTTTTTATGAAGTCTGTTTTGAATCAATTTCTGAGATAGTCTTCCAGAAAATAAGGCTCTATGATAGTTATAAATAAGACTTGGCATTACTAAAGAGAACTCCAAAAAGATGGACTATTCTCCTGAAGCTGGCTGTCTTTTTTTACAGTTGTTTTAGTACAGGGACTTAACCATTATGCTAAATTCTAGACTAGACAAACGTGTAGACTTAAATCCTGAGAACTATGAATTGTGGTTGCATAAACTTACCTGCGTTATGCTGGCAACGTGTGTAAACCTGAGGTGAAGGAATATCCAGCAGATTTCCTGTTGATTAATTTTGTAATCTGCATTTTTAGCCGGTCAAGAAACTTTCTACTTTCTGTTCTTTATGTTGTGAATATGTGCTCACCGGAAAATTCCTGAGTGTATCTTCTGGTTGACTGACATTCTCTTTACATCTATTTCTTAATTAGTAGTCATGAGGAGAGAACAGCTATTCCTAAGTACTGCAAAGGGGGTATTCAGCCTTGCAAGAGCAGTAATATTCTCGGGCACAACCTGTCCATGCTGAACTGGCAGCATTATTTGTATTAATTATTTTTCGGTCTCCAGTCCAGAACTGGATACGTTGTTGTGTTACTAATCTATGTAGTTGGGAAGTGCTTGAAAATAGTTTGAAACGTAGTTAATGAATGAAATCCTATGACTAAGGCATAAATCTGGATACTTATTTTAATTTGACCTCAAGAAAATCCCTGCAGTATAGAAGTAAAATGAGAGTATGCTGCCTGATTGCTGCTGTTATTTCAGGGCTTTCTCCCTGCAACACCCAGCTGAGGGCCTGTTCCCTGGCACCATCGCTTTGTCCTGTATTTTCAAATATGGCAGTACGTTATACAGCATACTTTCACAGACTGTGTTCTGGGGATGTAAGTCAGTGTAAAATGAAGCTGAGAGCCAGCTTTGTGGCTTGGCTCTTCAAGGATGCAGGGATGCAAGTACCCCAGTGCAGTCAGAGCTTTCTGCCAGTATTTTTGGGGTGTTGGACTAAACATTTTCTTCTTCTTTTTATTTTTTTCTTTGACTAGAGTAGTTCCAATGGTCATTTTCATTTGGTCCGTAGCCAGCGAGATTTTTTTGACTAATTTTTGTTTCCATGGTTTCTGGATTTTTTATAAAAAATATTTTTATTTTGCATTTGAGTAGTAGAACTTGGAGTCTGTGCAGTTTTGGAAATAAGTCAGATGAGTTTGTGTTAATGCACTGCACATGTATAGCATATACTAAGTATGTATGTGTATGAGGATGTTGTATGAGGATGTGTATGAGGATGTTGTAGAGATACTCTAACAATCTGCAAAGATTGGGCAGTGCACATTATGATTTTGTAGACCTTTATCTTTAGTGGAAAAAGACTCAGTCAATAGTAGGACATTATTTGACTCTGAAAACAAATGAAATAAAACCATAATTCAACTTCAGTTATATTTTAGCAAAGCTTGTAACATCTCTGCAAATTGAAAGGACACTGTCAAAGCTAAATTAGTTAAGAAAAAGCAGCAGTCCTGGTTTACTATTAATAGAAAAGACTTGGCAATTAAAACAAAAAATAAGTTAATGCTGGATTTGAAATTTTTCTGACTTTTCTATATCAGAGGGATGTTGCATGGGAAAATGGAACACTGTAAAAATGAAAGTGAAACTGAAGAGACCTATTTTCTTGGCATCCCAGGGAAAGATAGACAATAAGATAGCGGGGAAGATGTAATTTGATACAATAGGTAACAGACTGTAAAAAACAAACAAAAAAATTAAAAGTGATTCTCCTTCTTCCAGAGATTAATGCCCTAATTGGTCATTGAACACAGTAACTTTGGAAAATTTCAGTGACCAGCAGTGGATGCTGCCGTTTGTTGTCAGGGGTTGTCGCTGCCATTGTGGAGCCTTTAGAGAGCAGATTTCCAAGTGTATTTTTTGCCCTCTTCCTGTGTTGTTGTTCTGGTTGTTGTTTCATAAGCTTATCCACAGTCTGGGTAAAAACCCAGCGTATTCTGATGCAAAATGGCTAAATAGTGGACAATAGAGCACAGCAGTGTGAGTTTAAAGCACACACAAAAAATGGGCAAGATGTTATTTTCGTATATTAGTTTAGGAGAAAAGCTTATGTGCAAGTTGCAAGTTACATTTATGGCTGTGATGAACTAATGCATTTTAGTGCTTTATCCATAAGGCAGGGTTTTCCAAAATGCAGTTGTGTTCAGGAGAAAATGTCAGTAGCTCTAGCAATGTGTTCTGTAGGAAGAGGGCAGGGAGTTCTTAGCTGGTCAAATGTTCGTGTGGTCTAAGCAGAAATGTAAAAGTGCAGGGTTTGCATTGGAATGAGAATGGGGTCATCCACCCTTTGTACTCATCATCAGGGAAGCAGAACCTTCTTCCAGAGAGACCATAGGAAATCAATGAGCACACTTTGCTGGTGTAGAGATAAATGTGTACTGCAGAAGGGTATTAAATATAAAAGGGCAGCAGTAAAATGATTTACTACATGAAGCAGTGCAACTTTCTCTTGGTCACCTAAAAGGCAATTGTCAATTTCTGATGACATAATTGTATTTCTTTAATACTAATAACTGAAAAAAACCCCCAGTAAATAAACTATTTTGCAGGTTTTGAGGTACGTAATGTAATCTAGGAGAGGCTTGTTTACAAATGGCAGCGAATAAGCACATGTTTTTGAACATATTATATGGCATTTATAATTTAGATTGTAGTTGTCTGATCTGACTTACCAAAAGTTACTGGGTTTTTTAATGTGTTTGGTTTTTTCCCTGGGGTAGTGTGGATGCTTGCGATCCGGTCTGTCTCGCCGTGACCAGAAGGTATCACTGAGGGATACCAGCACAGCGGATGCACGGAGGAAAGAACCTGATGTACATGTAGGTGTAGAGGCTTAATGAAATGTGGAAGAGCAGGTGCACAGTCCTAATGCGTTGGTGGTGGTTTTGTTTCCTCTGATGTGTCTGCTGTGTGGACAAATCTCCTTGTACATTTAAAACCTACAGGGCTGTAAAATCGCTTAAAAGGACACAGAACCAATACTTTTACAGTGTTTTTTGTCTTAGACTCTGTGTTCTCTACAATTGGCAATTCAGTTTCTTCTTCTGCTAAGTAGCTGTGTGTTTTTTCTCTCTGAAGGTAAAATTAAGGTGAAGAGAGATGAATAGCAGAGTGACCCTTGCTCTGGATATGGCACTTGTGACACAGCTGTCCTAATTTTGGGCAGAGAAATTGGGCAGTCTTGATTCCATGTGAACCCATTGGGCCCTGAAATGACCAGGGATGTTTCTACACTGCCGCTTTCCTTGGGAGCAGGAGCGTTCTGCGTTCATTCCAACTCTGCTTTGGTTAGCATTGCGGATTGGTTTAGTTGCAAATGAGCAGAATTCCGTTTGGTTAGCACCGAACTGGGAGTTGTGTAAGAGCTATAAATTGACATTCAGCTGCTTCGATGAGACCAGAGCAAGGATGAAGTCAAATAATCAGACAAACCACACCCTGAGGAGTGTGGTCCAAGCGTGTGGTGTAGACGCGGGGTCCTCAGCAGCAGCTCGGCAGCTGTTCCAGATGTGCAGCCCCTGTGCTCCCTCGCCGAGCGGGGCGCATGGGAAGGCCCACGTTTGGGGAGCTGCTTGGAGACCCGTGGGTTGAACCGTCACCTGACATGCATCCTCACATTGCAATCATAAGACCATTATTCTTCCCATCAAAAAGGGGTGGTTTGTGTTGGCATGAAGAGAAAGGGTTCGTTTGATCACTTGTAATACAACACATGAGCGAGTGAGAGGCACTGATGCTTTGGCTCACAAAAGCCCTCCACATTTTTAACCCATTTTATTATTTGCAAGAGCAATTTAGTTCCTAATGTTAACAATGAGTGATTATGATTCTGTACTTCCGTTTACAGCATAAATTAGCATTTTGTTTTCCATTACGGCTTTTGAATGAGGAATTATAATGTATAATTTGCTGCAAATAGATGTTATCATCTCTTTGAATGTGAACAACCACATAAACTTTAGCAAATGATAAAAATGGAATCAATTACTTCTCAAATGGAAGTAGTTTACAAACCTTCACATACAAAATGGCAATAGTAGCTGGTTATTGTAACAAATAATTAGTTTTTTTAAAAAACATTTATTGAATTCCATTGTTTACAGAATATTTAACTATCCCCCTCACAAAATACATGCCACATAATATATGCATTTTTTAAATTTCAGATTTCCTCTGTAGTCCTTGTGTGCAGCATTACTCATGTATATTCACCTGTATAAGCATTCCAGAAGGGGAGCACTGAGTCACAAATCACACTGATGATGATGATTAGAGAGCTTCACGGTATTCTGGAATTGGCAGATCAAGATAGAAACTGTAGAGGGGAGAAGATTGAAGAGTGTGTGTTGCAGGCTGTATCCAAAGCCTGCCCAAAGTGATGTGAATTTTTCTGCCCCTTTTGATCTTATGATTTAGGTCCTGGTTATTAGAAGATTAAAGGAGAAGAAGAGTTGTTGTTACAGTTGCTTGAATGAGTGAATGCTGTAAGTCTCTGATGGAGGGGGAGGTAATATCTTGTACTTTAATTAGAGTTTAGTAGTTTGAATTTCACGAAACAAGTCTTTGCTGTCAGTTGCTAAAATATGTTTCTGTGTTATACAGAGTTATTCATGCTTGGAAAAATACCAGTCCACAGCCAAAATGAATGTGAGAAACAGTCCAAAATCCTGCTCATTCTCTTCCCCTTGCAGAGCCTTGCTTCATATCACTAAAGGACATAATCCAAGTGTCATTTCCAACCCTTCCCTTTCAAGGAGGCCGTGTAAACTCTGATGATTTTTCTACGTACTGGTTTGCATGTATATTTATTTCTGATCCTCTAAAGCTCTGACCATAAGGCCACCACCTGCATCACCTCCTGTCAACCTGAATTCACCAGCTTTTTTCTTGCACTCTTCCCTGGTAACCCCGTTGCATCCATCCATTCTGTATGCAGTGTGGCTGAACGTACTGGTTTGATTGCCCCACCTTCAAGTTGGTATCTGCTGCTGTGCTTTGATCAGTTGGTAGATCAGATAAACAATAGCTTTTTACTCTTCTAATAATTAAAAAAAAACCCTAATTATGTCTTTTCTCACTTGCTCCACTCCAAGAAACGTTACAAATGAAATAATTAAGGGGTGGGAGGGGAATTATAAAATGGAAATAGCACAGCTTGCAGTTCAGGGTGCTGTGTTCTGCCTTGGAGCCTTCTTTTGAGACCATGGCACTGATTGCTTTGGAGGGAGCTTTCTCGTAATTTTATTTTTGAGGCAGCTGTTTGTTGTGAAAATTTACTTTTTTTCTCATTTTGACTAAAAGTCTGTGTTGTGGGTGTGTGTTTAATTTGCTGAACGAACTGTCTTGGACTGGGGCAAGAGGTGAATGTTATGACACTGCGTATTTGCAGTGAGGCTTTTTGAAGATGAGAATGGTCGTCTCTTGTAGTCATGATTCCTGAGGGGCTGCTGGGACTTGCTTTTAGAAATGTGTGCATGCTTTTTTAAAACATATCTGCAGTCGGTCATGGGGTCCCTGGACTGACCAGTTTACAGTGTCAGAGGTGTTATTTGGATTGTAAAAACTCACTCCAACAAGATAAAAAAAATAGTTTTCCATTTGCTTTCTGGAGTCAAACAGCACATTATGACTTGATGTATATGCTAAACTTTGACTTTTTCTTCATGAAGCTTCACGTGATATCTGTCTGCTGCCTCTACATGCTCATAGTTTGCTTAGGCCTTGATCCAGCAGACCACTTAATTGCTCAGCTGTGGACACCTGAAGTCGAGGGAACTGCTTACAGGTTTAAAATGAGCCTGTGGTGTGTTGGATTAGGCCTCAGACATCTATATCCTAAGCACAGAGAACTTTGCATCCTTCTGGTTTGTCAGATACTCGCCATGTTTCCAGTGCATCAGAAGTATTGATGTAATTATGGCAGCGGGAGCAAGAAGGCAATGAGGAGATAGAGAAAACCTGGTGGTGTTCACAGTGCTGTTCATTGGCACTTCAGGCTCTTTTCTTTGTTAAATGGATTTGTGAGTAAAAGGTGATTCCTCTTCCTCTCCCAGGCAAAAAGCTTTGTGATGGAAAGAATAGGTAGTGCATTAAAATGCTAAATTATCTGCAGTGACAGAAAACCATGCATGAAGGATACTTGAGGATGGGAAGCTCCTTTTGGATTGTAAGCAAGGTTTTAAAAAAAAAAAAAGAAAAAGTGTAATAATGGTTAAAAAAAAGATTTTAAGTAGGACATGCATACACTTACATATTTAAACCATGTGAAACAATGAGTAAATGAACTACTGACCAAATAAGTTAGCAAAACAGAAGGTTGCATTTGCAGCCTTTTTTAATTTTAATCCAAAAGACTGTTAATTGATGGAGGATTAAAATAATTTATATTCAAGGATAGAAAGTGATAACAGTGTGCAGAAGCTTGGATGCTCCAGCTATACAAGAAACAGTGAAAGGAGTACTTTTCTCTTTGTGTCACGCCAAAGCCAAAAGAAGGAGAAGAAATAAAAAAGAGGGGGTTGTGGCTCTTTGATGTCACTTTCAGAAAAAAAAAAGAATTCTGTAAAGAAATAGCATAATCTTTTTCCATTTATCTAAGACGTTTTTTTCTAAAGAGTTAGGGCAGCATCGTTAATTGATTTTTCTGACACTCATAATAACAGTTGTATTACAAATAATTTACAAAGGATTTTTCTTCTAGAAGCTGAGCCCTGTAGAATCTGTTGTAGAAAAGTGGGTAGAGAGTGGATTATTGTACATCACTGTTCTCACGTAATTATAATCTGCTTGATGGGTAAAATGCATGTTGTGCTTTTGCGTTGTCCGTTTTCAACCAGCGGTGTCTTTCCAATAAGATTTGCTGGTTTAGTACTAATAGCATCAGGATATCTCATGCCCTTTCAGTGTAAATAAAGGTTGTCCTACCAGCTGCTCAGATTGTGCTGGCAGAGTATCTGTCTTTGCTGGAACGCCAGTTTTTGGCTAGAGTATTTTAACACACTGGAGCTTTTCTCTGGTTACCAATGGTTGAATCATTTCCAGCTGTGAAAACAGATGTGTGGCTTTTTTGGGAAGTAAAGTTAATTAGGGGAGGTTTATGAATTGGTTCTCTCTCTTTTTTTTTTTTTTTTTTTTTTTTTAATATGGACTTAGAAGATGCCTTTAGAAAATAAATAGTTTTTTTTATGAGCATGAAGTTGGGCAGGTTATCAACACACACAGCATTATAAGGAAAAATCTGGGCATACCCATGTCAAAAAAGAGCTTGCCCATTGCATCGTTACCTCCTAAGACCATGTTAAAAATGAAGAAATACTGTTTAAATGGATAAGTAACAAAGAAAAGTGGCTAGTTTATCTTGGTGCATACTGTGTATTAATATTGGTGTTTGGCTAATTCGTAAGGCAGCTCTTAGTCTTTTCAAATCTGTATGGGCCAACACTTTGCACGTGTCTCATTAGATGTTTTGTTTTCTTCATCTTTGGCTTTTGTCTTTGAAAGGAGTTCTTTAGGTGAAAGCTCTGGAAAATATTTACCATGTTTCAGACATTCTTTTCCTTTTTGTGCTTAGCACAGTGATTTGTACCTTCAACAGTGATGTCTGTCTATCTGCTGGTAGGCACAACACTGTTATTATGGAAAAAGGAACTTTTTGTGTGAAGAAACTGTTAGTTTTATGATTTTTCTTTTACTCTTTTTGTTCTTGATTGTTCCATAAAAAATTAGTGAAGGATGAAAAAAAGCAGCAGCAACTTGTTTAGTTTTGGTTGTTTTTGTCACAACTGAAAGTCCTATGAAATTGCAAGCTATTAGTTAGAGCATCCTGAACTAAGGCTGTTGTCCTTGTGCATGTTGTACGTGTGCTAGGGCCGCACAGCGTATTGCGCAGTAAAACCCCAGATGTACAGAAGCGTCTCTAGAACCATCACTGAACCTTCATGTCTAAATTAACTATGAACTGACTGAGCAGCATTCAGCTTCGCGAAGAATACTACAGCTGTCAGCTAGCCATGCAAACAGAAAATATATTCTCTATGTGTGTATTTTGTGTGTTTTTTTTTTTCCCTTGGGGGGAAAAAAGTATTTGGGAAGATCGTGGTGAGACTATTATTAAAAAAAATACTTGTGGAGAACACAAACATATGCATCCATGTAACCACTGAACTTTTCTTCTCCTGTGAGTAGATTGAACTGTCCTGACAAGCACAGGACATATTTGGTTTGTTGGATGCATTCCCTTTCTGGAGAGTCTCGAGGAAAAGCTTTGTGTGTTTGGGAGAACAGGTTGCCTGTCTGGGTTCTGCAGAGGCCGAGCAGCTGATGTACTTGTCCGATTTTAAAAGCACAGGAGGCTGGGTGGTGGTGCCGGGGGTTTTCTGTAAGGGGCATCACCCGCTACTGAAGCAGAGTAACCAGCTGCCTTTGGATCAGTGGTCACCCAGGATGAGCAGTGGATGTGGCAGTGCTGACTGCAGTGCAAGTTGCTAAGGCCTCACCCTGTTAGGTTCTCATTTTTGGATATAATTTTGCCAGATATTAACTGCATGGGCTGGTTTTTCACCCTAGTTGTAGGTCTCAAGCTGTTTTAATTTTTTTTTATTATTTTTTTTTAATGCAGGTATCAGTAAATATGTTTTTACTGTCTTCAGGAATGTTATTAAAGAAAAAACATGCAACATTTCATACTATGATGTATAATTAAATCCTATCACCAGGGAAGGCAGTATAAAGTGTAGATCAAATTTTTTTAAACAGGAGTTTTGTTTTTTTTTTTTAGTGAAGAATTATTAAGTATAGGAGAAAAAAACCCCAGGAGAATAAAAGGGCTTGCATATTGAGAAATATTTTATAAAATATTAATTCTTTTGTAGTTTAGAACATGTAAAGCAAAGTGGCAGCAAAAGTCAGAGCTGTATTTGATTAGAAATCAAAAGGTTATTAATAGTGCTGATTACTCCAGCTTAGTTATGTCTGCTCTAGTATTACTCCTGTTTGTTTGCAACACTAATCAAGCTCACTGTAAGCCCTTATCTTTGACCAGCCAGAAGAAATCATAAAAGGAAATAATTGTTTAGTGAGAAAGACTTTGATAACAGCGTGACTCTTGTGTGGGAGACAAGGAGATAACACTGCATGAAATAATATAACCAAGGTAGCTAAGGTGATAAATTCTTTAGTTGTCTTGTCCTCAGCAGTAGCATATACAGCAAATTAAAGATGTCTTTTCAAGAATCATCTTAAGAACTGATGGTATTTGTAATTTCATGTTTCACATTTGGACGTGTAGAGGAAAGGGAGGAGATTGGTGTTGAGGGTAATACGATTTTGTAAAGCCACAGATTTTCCCACAGAGTTTGACCAAGCAATTCAGCCATTACTTATTATCCATTTATCTCTCTGTTGATTTGAAAACTGTGATTAGTGTTTGATTTTTTTTTTGACCAAAATGTTTTCCAAAATTTAAGTATTTATCTGAAGGAAGGCATCGAGTATTCAGTAAAGCTCTTTATATTTATTGTACTGGTTAATCGTTCTCATTGTTTGCTTTCTTTAGAAAGCCCTGTTTTCCATTAGAGTTGTTCAGAATGAATTTTGTAGGCAGAGGTTCTCTTTGTGACTTGACCCGGCAAGTTGGGAGGCCTTTCAGTATCTTTTTGTTTCTCCCTCTGGAAAATACTGTAACTGAAGACAGTGCTCTGTCTTCTCTCTTCCTAAGCTAATCAGAGTGACGTCTTTAAGACTCTTACCGGAGGACATTTTTTTGCAGACTTCAAGTGCATTTGCGTAACTTTTCTGTTTTCTTCCAGTTTTTTTATTTCCCTTTAGGAAAATCAGATGTCAGAAGCATGAGGCGACATTTCAGTATTGGTCTCTACAATGCTCTCACTTCTACAGAGGAGAATTCACTTAACCTGCTTCTCTTCGTTACATTCAAGGTTCAAATTAATTATTTTTGCTGCAATATCACAGTGAGAGTTCACATTGAGTAACTTGTGCACTTCAATACTTGCTGTCTTAGCTGCATCCAGGATACAGTCTGCTGTTCTGTACATGCATTTGCTGTTCATTGGTCTGCACCTTAGCACTTTGTTTTATCCAAAAATAGTTTGTTAAGTTGAGCCTCTTTTAATCTCTATGACTTTTTGTCAATCTTATTTCTGTCCACTAATTTTATCATCATTTTATCTGATGAAATGTTGACTAGTGTGAAGCCTGGTACCAGTCCTTGCTGAAACCCAGGAGAAGCATCTAAACTAATTCCGCATTCAATTTCGTAATATCTCTCCTAGCCCCCTTTTAATGTGCTTAATATACTCTTCTATAGTATCTTAATTTGTGACTCCGAAAGTCATGCTGTGAGAAATCATCTGCCTTGCAGAAGGTCTTCTACAGATGCGTAATTAGTGAACAAGCGGTGTCATCAAATATTTGAGTTAAAACTACTGGATATTTTTAGTGATGAGATACCAGTCCTCTAGTTAAATTATAAATGTATATAGCAATATGTTAGTTACTATACCTTTCCTTGTTTATTAGTATACCTTTCCTGGGAGGACCAGGAACTTTCACATTCATAGTGTGTAAATGAACATCTTTAATACCTTCAGACCTGGAGAGATCGTACCCGAGTTTTCACATGGTTACACTTGTATTGCTTGCACCAAAGAGAGTGGTAAAAGGATCATGCGGGAGCAAGATTTATGCATGATGCATAATCCTAGTGTGACTGTGCCAGCGTGTTGTGTGTGCCTTGCATAGCTTTGAAATACTAACATCTTTTTCTAGATAGGACTTGAATAACTAGAAATGTACTCAGAATTGGTCTGCGCAGGGGTCATCCTCCCACCCCGCCACAAAATAAAGCTTTAGAATATTTTTGGCTCCTGAGTTTAATGCAAAAAAAACCCCACAAAACAAACCAAAACAAAAAATCAACCACAATGAAATAGACTAACTCCTCATTCAATTTTGCATCAGTTGGTTTGTCACAGGACTGAATTCATTACTATATATCTGGAAATCAGCAGGATGCGTTATTTCTCTGATACGCTATAGTTAATTCTCTTTAAACTCCTTCAGCCAGGACTGTTTCTGAAAGAGATGGCCCTGGTGGCCTTATCTCGCATCTTGCCTTCTGCATTTATGCTGGCACAAGCGTTCCACCTTCAAGTTCATGCCGCTCATGCATGTGCCTCACCTTTTATCTACACAAACATTGCCCACGGTGCAGAGGCGTGGGCACGCGGGCTCAAGGGCAAGCAAGCCAGGAAAAGGCGAGTCCACGTATTTTAGCACCTGTGGTGGTTCCAGCGGGGTGTCATTCTGCAGCCAGGTGTGCGAAGGAAGTCGCAGTGCCAGTTGTTCGCCTGCGCCGCCCTGCTGTGTTAGCGTGGCCGCCCTGCTGTGTTAGCGCGGCCCTCGGGGCAGGAGGCCCTCTATCCAAATCTGCAAGCTCAACTGTACATGCAGTTGCTCCCTAACCTGGTTCTTTCAAAGTGACCCGAATTAACATTGAAAAATTCTATTCTTATGAATCTCAACAACCTCAAGCAAAACCTGCCTTTGTTTTGAAAGAGCTCGGGTGCAGCACAGGTTGGATGTGCTGTTGTGCTGGGTGATGGTCAGGAGGTGATGAGGGGCAACCAGGGGTTTGTGGGGGTGGTAGCCTGGATCGGCTGCAGTCTTGAGAGGCTGATTTCAGCCTACATTTGCTGTAAGAGCACCAAATAGGCAGAGGTACTAAGCAAGTAAGAATCAAGTGCCTTTTATAGGAAAAATTCAAGGTGAAATCAGTGGGGGCTCCTCCTTTTCAATAGGTCTGGATTTTTCCTCACTGAAGAGCTGTAGGTAAATGAATGCACCTTTTTGTAGGTGCATATTGCAGATAATTTTTTATTTTTTCCACTCCTCTTCAGGAAAGTAATGATTTTGAGCGTCTAGGTTCTTAGAAGCTCAGCTTCAGACATCTTAAATAGGGCTGACTTTCAGCAGCTAGTTGTTTAGCATTTACTGAATTTTGGGGCTTTTTGAGCAACCAGATCTTAAACACCACAAATCAATGTCTCTTGACATGCGTGTCTCTAGTGTTTAATGTGTGAAGACAGCTTGCAACCGCATCGCAGGGAGAGCTGCATGGAAACCTTGCTAGGCTGGATTATGCAGAGAATTACCAGTAGTCAGAGAAATTGATTACTGTAACTGATGTCTCTCTCTTTTTAATAATGTATTCTTACTACGTTTGTTAATCGCAGGCTTTGAAGGACTGCTGTGCAAGATTTTTAAAAAAGGCCCAGCGTGCTCAGTCTTCTATGTAGTTCCACAGTGCAGAGCTCTGAACTTCATGCAGTCTCATGAGCCTTAATGCCCATGTGTTCCCCGAGAAAATAAGATTTGATGACGTGTATTTTGCTTGCAGATTTTTATAAGCTGAAATTGAAGACCGGAACAGGCCTGTCTTGATTTCTGTGCCAAGCTTATGTGAGATAAAACACAGCCTGAAATAATTCCCTGTAAACTGTCAGCGACCACTGCGAGTTTTGGTTTGGCGGAGATGACTCTATTTAGAGCTGAGTCCAGGGGACTTAGCGGAACATTTGTCAAGGGTGCCAAGTCTTATTTTCTGAAGGCACGTGGCTGTGAGAAGCAAGGTGCCTTTCAGTAAGGCTTTAGATGAGCTCTCCTGCAATATGCAGTGCTGTGTAGGAATATTTGAGGTGGTTTAAAATTAACTAGCTCAGATGACCAAGGCAACAGAGCCAGGTGGCACTTCAGTCTTCTAGCGGGTTAGTTACCACAGGTAGGCATGTCAGTGTGTCTTCATTTTGTCTGCTGTCCAGATGGCAGGCTATGTTGGATATGTCTGTTCAGCATTGTGCTTTCTATATAGTAGATGTGTACTTTTAAACTGATGTACGTAGCAACTGAGCATGGAATAAGGGACATTCTGGAAATGTTATTTTTAGAAAGTTGAAAAGTTTAAGACTTATATTGCCTGAAAAAGGGTTTTTCACAGGTGTTTGTTTTTTTTAATCCAACTCAAAACCAAAGTAAAAGTACACTTTGCAATGCCTAATTTTTTGTCAATTTAGATGTAGTTGTTTGTCCAGAACCCCTAAATACTGTACTGCCAACCAGTAAAAATTCCATCCACATAACATTTTCTAAAATAAGTTTTATGTACCTGCCTTAATTAAATTCTTAATGTAAGAAGTGTGACTGCTTTTGTAGTGCAAAGTACTGGCTTCAAATGAGAAGAATGCTTAACACTCTCAAGCAGAGCAAGTGTGCATCATAAAAGTATCTAACTAAAAGTTAACTTAGAGTGTTTAGGACATGTATAGTCAGTTGTGTGGCAGGAAAGACAGTGCAGAAATTTCCATTTTTACAAATGAAACTAATGAAAGTTTTAAGCATTGTCCTGCTGTTTCTGTACTTCATGTTCTCCCCAGCATCTCCCTGTTAAGGAGCAGCACAATGTGTGGCATTTAGTATGTGTTTAATTTCTCTTTTGTTTTTAAACAGATCTTCTTCAACTGGTAACAGCTTTAAGAATTATGTGAGTAGAACTGTAGAAGTGAAAGCAAATGAGAGAAGACAATGTAATGATGCTTTATACTTATTTATCAGTTTTCTTTCATTTGGAAGCTCAAGGGCTATTGCTTTTGGTTGCCAAATGTTAGGCTGATTGCTTTCAAGGTGAAGCTGTACTATGCTGCTTTGAACTGATACTGCATGATTAAGGTAATAAGTAAGTGCCACTTAATTGGAACAGGCCTGATCAGAACACATTCCAGGTAACTGATTTAAGCCAAACAATACTTAATTGCAATGACTATTGCTTAATGGGGATGGTAATTATGTGCATGGGGGATACCCAACCACCAATGAATCATTGGAAGGTCTTTTTTGTCTCTCTCACTGTTGGCTCTTTTTCCTGTTATTCAAAACAGCTTTCAGTGTCTTCATAAATAACCATGATTCATTCAGAAAGCGGATAAACCATTGCTTATGGTTGGCTTTTAATAATTCTGTGCCAGAGCTTTAAAATCAGCTTGCTTAAAATCATGATGCCTCTAATGAGTTTTGAGGACCTTTTTATTTGCTTTCAGGATTTTGAACTGTTGGGGTTGCTTTTTTCACTTTGTGATCAGAAATGTTAGAAATTGAAATAAGAAAAAACATATCACGTAATTTATTGGCTTCTGGATCAGGTCAGGCTCTAACATCATGAGACTTACTAAATCATAGGAGTTGATATGTTCTCTGCCCTTGGCAGTTCATTGGCTTGGTTTAGTTCTGCCGTATTTTCTTCACCAGGTTTGCCTGTTTTCTTCTGTGTGAATCCACCTGATCTGTTGCAGAATATACTTTACAACAGAGGAACTCCCATTTGTAGTGAACACTGGCCAAGGATAAAACTGGGTTCTTCTATTTTTTCTCAAAATTTGGCCTGCAAATACATGTTTGCATCTTCATAATTTAGCCTTGCTGTGCCTACCTTCTCTGCTGCTTTCTCAGATCAGTGTGCGTTGCTGATGTTTTCAGTTTCACTTGCTTTGTCTGTCGACTTTTTTCCATACACATTTTCATACTTTTACACTGTATCTTTTGGGGCACCCTTTTAAATAGGTGTATATATCGAGTTTTATGGAGAGATGTTGTGTTTTCTGAATTAACCTGTCAGACAAGAGTTTGCTCCTGATGCTAATGTTACGAATAGTTTTTAATTTCATATACCTTGTGCTTCCATATTTTTTAGTTTTCTGTATTTTTTACAGAGTGAATATGTCGGGTTAACATAAGTTTACAAGATGTTCAATTTATTATTTCCAGAATAGCTAGTGCTCTTATGTCCTTTCCCCCCCTTCTTATTACATCCAGCACTTGACTTGTGGGTAGATTTTGACAATAGCTCCTGCATGAAGTGATTTTCAATGACGGGAACATGTTTAAGACATTTTCATAATTTAAAACCCAGACATGTTTCTCTGTCAGCAAACCCACTGCAAATAGGAAAGCAGGATGTTTTTTTTATCATGAACCTCAGAACCAGACTGTATTACCTTTTTCAAAAATGAAAGGGCAATCCAGGGTTTGTAGGATTCCTCCATTTCTCATAAACTCTTCCCTTTAGGAATGTTTAATATATAAATTTATAGTGACACATACAAAAGGTGGCACAGTAGATTTTGTTGGCAAAACCAGAACTACATTTGTCTGGAGTGCCAAAGTTGTCTGTTGACTCCAACCCAAGCAGTATACATGTGACATTGTATCTCTTTATTTAAATTGCTTGAGAATATTTAACCTCATCTACTTCGTATGAAAAAATATTAGAAATATGGAGCATTACCTTTATCTGCATTTTCCATACGGGTGTTCATAGGGAAGTTGAGAAGCACTCAGATTTTGTCTAGACTACGGAATTCATTAGCCGGTACTTTGCAGAAGGGATGGTTAATAACTTTTTTTTCCTTTGTACCTTTGACATGGTGGATGGCATTTTCAAAATTACTCTACATTTTGGTGCCTTTTATTGTGCTTCTACCCCACCCTAAGATTCACTAAAGGGCCTGATTTGCAGTCAGTAGAGATGTTGTGCTTTCAGAAAGTCTGGGACTCTTTAAGGTATCTACAAGTTGGTTCCATTTACCTGTAGGAATTAAAAATTAAACCAAAATTATTTAAAATACATTTATGAGCCCACTTATCTCAGTAAATTTGTTGTTTTTAAAGCATATTAGTGAGATCTAGACCCTTGTTTTGCTAGGCATTGTACTCCCTGACATAATCTCTTTTAAGTCAAGGACTTATCTTAAAACAAACAAACAAAAAAGTAAATTAATGAAAAAAATAATAAATCTAACATCTCCCATGTAATAGCCAATTATTCTAGTTCTCTGATGTATAAAGAAATACACATTTTAATCACAGCATGACTTATACTTCGATGCAACATAAATGCAATTATTCATCAGTAATTTCCACATATAAACACACATTTTGAAGTTAATAATAAAATGTAGCTTAGTTAAATCTGTTGCCCAGTCTATAGAACATATGGTTTTTGTCGTTTTCCCATTAAATGCTGTACTAAATATTGTTTTTTAAGGAGACCAGTAATTGTAAATGTTTTGAGGAAAATTACAAATAATTACAATGTTTCTCATTCAGTATCATCTTTTAAAATAAAGGTCACAATTATTAGAGAGTTGAAAAGTAAAATGGTTTGTTTTAAGCTGGCAGGACTAGCAGGTGGGTTGTTTCAGGTTGGGTGGTTAGGCCGGAGTGCAGCTGATGTAGATGCAGGTGGCTGATTGCTGGGGACCTGCCCCACTGCCTGTGCTGAGAGTCAGAGTTCCTTCACTTGTGGGTGTCGTGGAGCTATTTGAATGAAATACTGTGATTTTTAGATTATTTTAATTTTTTTTTAATGTTTTCAGACTCAAAATCAAAGTCTGCCCCTTACTGCTTGGAATACCTGTTGAGATAGGAGGTTTTGTGGCTCAGTCTGATGAGTGTGGCTTCTTGTGTAAGAGCTGCAGACAGATGTGACATCAGGACACCTGCAGCCGCACAAAACCGTGTTACAAGGTGTGGTCACACAGGAAACGCTTTCTTTGCCTAGCTGTCACTGTCAAGGGCCCTCTTGCCTGTCACCCAAAAGGAGAGTGCTTCCATCTCCAGTTTCATACCTCCCTCCTGCAGCTGGGGCTTTGGTCACTGAAGTGGTGACATGGGGGACACTGGCAGCTGTGGCCCCGAAGGCTGGGGCAGAGGTGCTGTTTGATCACCGGGCTCTGTCTCTTTGTCTTGTGATGCAGATGAGAGCGTAGAGCGTTTCTCACTTGTGCTGTTGCGGATGCGGTTGTTCTGGGATGTGAAGCCTTCCATTTCTTCATGGCTTTCATAACCTTTCTTTTTTTTTATCCTCCCTTGGCATCTCGCAGTTCAGAAAGGAAGAGTCGATGCCCAGAAGACCTTGTGGTGTGACTGGTATGTGCATGGTTTGTGCAGGGTGCTGCAGAGCTAGGAGGAGGAAAGTGAGTTACCATGACTTGCTCATCTGAGACCTTTTACTCAGAGGAGAGGTAACTGCATATCTTCATAGTGGGTGCAGGGGGAGAACAGACAGTTTCACAGGCTTTCTGTATTGCTCTGGCTTGTTTACTGTGGGAACTGTAGCTGAGCAGTGTCTTTTGAAAGCTGTGTTGTGTGGGAGAAGATAAGTGCCCTTGTGAAACACAAGTAAGGATGTAAGAAAAGACATGGAGGGCCATGTGGAAAAACCGGACAAATGGGCCATCTGTAACATTAGATGCATTGCTACTAGATGCTGGTAGTGCTTCTAAAGTCATAAATTGATAATGCTATTAGTGTTAGATTCCTGAACTGCTGCTGGTGTCCAACAGCAGGAGTGATCTTCCCACTGGGAGAGTGAGTCATGCTGCCCCTGTGGAGAGAAATGTATTAAAAACATGGAAACTGGTGAATTATGTTATTTTTTGGAAAATACTGAAATGTATCTTGTACAATGCCTGCATTGTTGCATTTTAAATAGGTTCAGATACGTAACCTAGATCAAAATAGGAGAGTGTGTGGGAGTGGTTTGCGTTAGGCACGAAGATGGTATGTAGAAGGGCATAAGAAGGAAGGAAAAGGACACAAACAAAGGATTTGAGGTGGAGATAGATAAAGGATAAGTTAGAGATGGCTTTCCATCAGTGATGTTAGCCCTCAAGTAAGAGAATGCAAGATATGTGTTCTCCTTCAAAGAAGAAATTGATGACAGGAATGGAATTTCAGTTGAGTTGCCCTAACAATAGGTGTCTGTCACGGTCCATTCGGTGATAGCAGAGCGATTTGGATGTCGTACTTCTATTTAAGAATTGTAGAGTCATTGATGTCAGTGACAGGAGGAGATGCAGTTTGGAGTCCCCCAAAACACCAGCACAGTCAGTTTTTCCGTTGTGGCAGTGCTGAGAAGCCCTAGCCAGGCAGAGAGCCCCAGATCCGTCTGTCAGGCTGCGGTGGGGTCTGCTGTGCCCTGCAGGCCAAGGGGCCAGGAGCCGAAAGGGCTGGCATGGCCAGCAGGACAAGGACCTGCCAGCCAGGGCCTGCCCCGCCAGCCCCCCAGGGCAGCTGGTGGCAGCCCAGCGTTCCTGTTGCCAGGCAAGCCCATGGTGATGAGGTGAGTCCAAGGTCAAGTTGGGAAGTCAGTCTGTCAGGTTCTGGGTCAGGTTTGATGGCCCACAGGTACAGTGACGCGGCTGGGGCTGTAGCTCAGGAGTGGACAGGACAAAGCATCAGAGCATCAGCTTAAAGCAGCTCTTGCAGGAGGAGGGTCAGTCCTGGCTGAGGCATCCCAGCAATAGTGTCTGGGAGCCGTTTTCTCCAGCAGGAGGGGGCCAGCCCTTGGCTGTACTGTCTCTAAGCTGGCTCTGAGCCCAGGCAGCCAAACCTCCAGGAGGGGAATACTCTCGGGATACTGATACTGATACCGCAGCTGCCCTGAGTCTCTCACTTGCAGCATGTCCTCTTTCAAAAAATATTAAAATCTACCAGGTGAGACATAACTGGTAAATGAGATGAGCAAGGGTGTAAGGGGAAGAGCAAAGTAACAGTGCAAAAAAAGTGCTTTCTGCAGATAATAGCTGTCTACACAATTTGTAGCCAAACTGAAACAGTCACCCTAATCACAACTTGGTGGTAGTGGTTTATTGTATTCCTTACATGCTGGAGTACTTGCACGAAAAAAGTCTGAAATGTTGCATCAGAAGAAGTAAATGTTGCAGTCTTTGGCAGGAGCAATAAGGAGAGAGACTTTGGAGGAGAACTTAGAAAACCAAAGCAAAAAAGGATGCTGTTGACATGGGAAGGGTAAATGACCTGAGAATATGGCAAGTCTTCTCAAGGTCTGGGAGGAATTTAATAACATAGAAGTGGGTGTAATGGATGAAACACCATATGTGACAGAGCTGCTGTCAGTTTTGCCTGACTAGGACAGCAGCTTGTGACTGGTTTAAAATAAGGGCAATATAAGGTTCTGCATGAGTCATGGCAAGCCAAGACCGTGTTGAACATGACTCTGCTTAGTGTTATTCCTTTCTTCATTGCCACAGTAGCAGCCCCAGTCATGTGTGGGCACCCTGTTAAAACAGGGGGTGTACAAATGCCAAATGAGAGGTAGTAGCTGCCCGATAGAGCTTACCCTGCAAATGTAATAGAAGATACATGTGATAGGTGAGTGCAGGCAGGTGGGAATGTGCAAGGAGATGGTGCAACAGTTCTCTCTAATCTCTGTATGTACTGCTGTGAAAACAGGTGAGGCAGAGACCTGTTGTGCCTCTTAGGGCAGTTGTTTTCTCTTTGGTGTAAGCGGGGTTGCTTTGGGAATGTGTCAATGCTACACCAGCCTCTTTTAGAAGAGACACCTGATAAAGAGAGTTGTGAGAGGGTCGTGTGACTGAGGCAGCGCCTACTCGTACCAGCCGTATGACTGAGACTTGCACCAACGTAATAAATGCCTTGGTAACACAAGCAGAGCTGGAGAGATGTTGTAGAACCACAGGTGAAACAGCTGCCTGAGGTTTCTGTACTCCCAGAAAAGTATTACTTCAGTGACCGCAATAATGATCTGTTTGTGGTTATACAACGTAATTTAGTTCAGAGCGATGAGACAGAGCATTCCACAGTGTGATTTTACTGTAGTGTATCCCTTTGCAACTTATGCTTATGCTTCCACATTGTTTTAAAATAGTGTATCTGACTTTACAGAAGGTGCCTCATACATGCAAACAATTGTGTACTGAGGAAATTGTCTGGCTTCCAAGAAAGTAGTCTCTATTAAATCAGACACCAGAATGTCACCTCGGGCCATAATGTTGCAAAACATAAAATCATTCTGAATTTTCTGAAAATTTTTGTATACAAACAAGTAACAAGGTAAGGAAGTCAATGTATTTGATTCCATGTCAGACTTTGGAAAACAAACAAACAGACACCCCAGTCTGATAGTACACACAAAACCTGTGGGCACGCTGCTCTTCCCTGCCGTCCCAGTTAGGGACGAAGATTTTTATTTTGTTCATGTTTATATCAGATAGACTGCCTGCATTGTGAACCTTACAATGTAGTGTTACATGAAGAACCAAGTTCAATTTGGAACATTCTCAGACTAAAAAGGGGTGAAAATATTGTTGTGTGTTTGACAGCAGATTTGTTGACGTTTTGGTAACTTGGTAACTTTGTTTACCACTCAGGAGGTCAGCGCGGGCAGTTAAGCAGTTGGTTACATGTACAAATAAGTAGATCCCATGTGGCTTAAATGACAGTGACAGAGCGTTGCAGGTTGGACCTCATTTTTCATTTCCTGCTTTTAGAATAGTTCCATTCAAATCCCTTCCCTTTTAGGATTTGATGTATTGCAACCCATGTGTTTGGAAGTTACAACAATGAATATCTGTGAAAATTAGGTATGGGCAAATCAAGTGGAGAATATCTGGAAAATGTAAAGTGTTTTTTGGATTCACAGGATGTATCACCCTTATGGAAAAATCTTTTACTCCCAAGAATAAGAACAGTACTATGTCCGAGAAACATCAGTTGTGGCAGGGAATGGGGCAGACAAGAGGAGAAAAATAGTTTTATCTGAGTAAAAGTTCTGTGCAAATGCTGAAGAAAACCTGAGATGATGTTGCATGGCAGAATTAATCTGTTCCAGCAAGTATATATGCTGTAGATGGAGTAGCAGCTGAATTGCTGTAGAAATTAATTTGCCTCACACAGAATAAGTTGAATAATTTACTAGAATAAACATGCAGGGCCATGATGGGAAACCATCTATTCAGTGTCTCTATAAGGAGACAAAAAATGAAAGCAATCCTGTAACTTGCTCTTTGCAAGCAGAGAGGGAAGAGATGAAAAGATTTCTGGGGCTGCATGTGTGACAGGATGGAGAGAAGCCACTCTGCCATCTTGTTGAGCAAATACAGATACCGAGAAAAATGGACTCGCTGACACTTGCACCTGACAATACAGAGGATAAATCTCTAGTGTTGCTCCTCATATCAATGCATGTTTCTTTCCTCTGGAGGAAGAAAGAACTGGAATGTTCAGAAATCTGTCCCTGCAGCAATGCAGCGGTGTGCCGTTCCTTACACAGCACCTGGGACGGTTGTATCTGGATTCTGTATGGTGGTCACAAAGCTTGTCTGGTTACTGCCGGTAATACAGCGGTGGAGCGTGGTGATAAGTTAGAATAATAGTGCTGGTGCCTGATGTTTAAGAGTAGTACAAGGTGAGATGCAAAGCTTTACCAGTTAAACAAGGTGCTCATCAAGATAGATAACATATGTTGAAATAAACCATAGTTGTTTCTTGCAAGCAGCTGGGAAGTGTCAGCCTGGTGCTGAATCTGAATTTTTGTTGGATAAATAAAAGTTAACAGAATAAAACTATTTCGTCCTGGTTCACATGTGAGGAAGAAGCAAAAGAGGTACAAATGCACCATTTTCTTCTGGACATTCACTGTTTCTGACTTCTCTTGGCTTTTCTCTAGAGGACAGGAAACTAGTGCTTGTTTTTTTCACTCGGTCTGTATCAGAACTGCTTGTGTCTTTTACACAATATTGAATGGTTCATTTCAGTTGAGACCAATCAGATCAATACATTGTTTAGGAGACTTTCTCACTTTTATTGCTACAGCTTCATGTCACATCAATAAGGACATGTGTGACTGTCCCTGTTTTCCCCCAAGACATGATGGAAGTGTTATATTGGGTTTGGCTGTGCATGTGAAACACACCATGTAAGATGAAAGTTTTTGTGTTTCTGTTGGAGAGCTTTTCAGGCAGCTGAATTTGGTGATGGGTATATACTTGAGGTGGGACACATCTTAGGCAGCATTAATCACAAGTCTGCACAGAGTTGTTTGGGCTCCCTTAGCTCTATGTGTCCATGGGGTGATTGACCCTCAGCTAGTGGTTCAATTGCGATGCTCTTGTTTAAGTTCATTACTTCTAGGTGGCTGAAAGTGACACAAATTTTGTCTTTACTGGTGTGACAGCAAATGGTTTGATCATAGTAGCTGAACTGGGAACTGCTGCGGCAGGTGAGCGTGTTTGCCTTAAGACACAATATAACTGGCATATTTAAGATAACAGCTGATTGTTACCCCTGTCTGACTGTGTGGTAGGAGTGTTGGCAGAAACACTCTCTGAAGTTACCAAAAGGTCTTTGTTAATGATCACAGTCTGGTTTTCTGACTTGATAACATCTCCCATTGTACCAAGTCTTTTGGAATATGGGCTCACATGCGTGCAGGTGAAGTAGTTTGTTCTAAGTTGGCAAAGGATACTCTGGTATCCAGGTCTTCAAATGCTTTATTTCAGTAACATAGCTGTGTACCTTTCTCCTTCTGCTTGTTTTGCTGTTGAAAGAGGAACAGCCGGATTTCTTCTGCTGCTGATGCCTATAAAATTTTGACTCGCGGAACTGCTTCTCTAGCCACTGCTGGGAAATGAGTTCAGTGGGGTGGTGGCTGGAACAGCTGCTCCCTGTGCCTTGCCCAGCAGAGAGGATTATTCTGCTGTTGGTTGATTTGCCTTTCCTGCCTACCCAAAGTTCTTCCACTGTCCTCACACGGACAGTGAATTTGCAAAGCCTTATACCTTGGATCCATTAGTGAAACAGACTTTCTTGTGCACACTTAATTCACTGTGCTCTCATGAGAACAGTTTCATGCTACCCACCGCTTATGATTAGTCTAGCTTTTGAAGGCTGATTCAGCAGACATATCTCCTGTAGCAGTCTCAAGTGCAGCAAGTATTATTCATATCTGCTGTATCAAATTCCATGGAGCTTGTGGGTGGTTTGGAAATAATGTAAGCTAAGCAGTTTTTGAGCACAGCTTGTTTCTGTAGATGAAGGCACTACAGCTTCTACAAAGTGCAGCTTTTAATTTTGTTGGTTTTTTTGTCCTGTACCCTAAGCAGGGCTTAGAAGTGAAGTTTCAGTGAGAACCACTCTCTGTTTATGATCTGGGTGAAATGAGAACCCAATTCACAGTGTTCAGGATTTTCTGGAAAACATTAAAGTTTGAAAGGCAGTGCCCTGACAGAGTTGTACTGCAAGTTTCACTAATTTTACATATGTGAGGATCTACACATGTGGTTATTCCACTCTTTATCATTAAGAGATATGCTGCACACAGGAGACTTAATTCAGACTGGACTTCTAAGGTTTGTCTCAGGTTATACTGAGCTTCTCAAAAAAGAGCTGGTAGCGCTGGGTACTGAAGAAATACCTGCAAATTATTTTTTTAATATGAGGAATGGTGACACTTATTTTTCTTTTTGGTAAGATCAGCAGCTCTACGAAAGAGTGCTTGCACTTTTATCCTAAGTGTGCGGTACACCGCTTTTAAAAACAATGAATGCAAACTAACTTTCTTTTTTAAAGCTGGGCTTGTAGTTTTAGAGGGGATACTGCTGCCATTTAGCTCTCTTCTCACCACTAGCATTCACTGCTGGAGGGATGCTGTTTATCATGTCCTTTCCCATCTTTATACTTTTGAAAATGGAAAGCTTCACGTGCAGGTGGCATGTTGTTCTCTTCTGTGGGAGCAGCAGTAGCTGTATAAACTGGCCCTTCGTGTGAAACCGACGAACAAACTGTACCAGTGGCTGGGAGGGCACAGCTCTCTATAGTGTTACAGGAATTGTTCTACAGCCTCCCTGTGATCTGACTGCAATAAGCAGTAGAGAGGAAAGCAGCACGGGTAGGGAATCTTTGTAATTTTTCCATATCTTACAAGTCCCTTAGTTCCGTAGCTTCTGGGTCCCGGGCATCCTTTGCAGGAGGAGCTGCAGGTGTGGTGTGGCCCGGGTAGCGTTTCTGGAGGTGGGGGCACACTGCCAGTGCTCCATTCTGTGCACATCTCGCTCCTTGTGCTGTTAAATGCACTAGTTTGCAGGGACCACTTTGCGCTTCTTCAAAGAATCTGCACTTAAGAATTCTTAACACTTCCCGTGCTACCTGTGCACCCAGCTGCAGTCGCATCAGCCTTTCTGCTGAAAAACACAGGATCAGGAGGTAGTGGAGGGCGGAATCGCAAGTTGGCTTATTTTGTAATCCAGGTAGTTAGTGATGGTTCTCTAACCTGCTGATGTTTCTTCTCTGAGAAACAGTTTGACTGGTGTTTGACATTTTTGCTTTTGCTGATCACGACATCTGACACTATCACTGGCTCTGTTTCCCGATTTTTGTCCCTTTGATGCTCTTGGAAAAGTCATGCAGTTGCTTCTGATACACAGTATCTTTTCTGAATCTGACATCTCTTTATTTTTTCCCCTCAGGTTTGGTGGACTTGTGAGAAGAGGCTGTTCTTTTAGCACAGGGATGCAAGTTCAGAGGAATGCCTGTTATGGCAGTATTGCAGATGCGTCAATGGGCTGTTCGTAGGAGCAGCAGGGTAGTAACTTCCCAGTCAAACCACACGTGATAAAGCACATGTTGAAGAGGAAGAATAACTTAGCCACTTAGGCTGAGAAAAACAGAGGTTGCTCGTGTTTGAGGGGTCAGAATTGTACTGTGTTTCAGTGAAAACAGCTCAACCTGTTCCCAAGCTTTAGAGGCAAAACCATGAAGATAGAGGTCTTTATAATCTGAGCAAATAAGTACTTGGAAGTAGCATTATATAAGCACAAACATCAAGTCTTTGTAGTGATGTTAGCAGTATAGGATCCTAGGTGCTTCTGAATGTGTTCTGTCTTTTGTTTACCTTCTGATTTGTTGAATGAAGATCTCTCCACTTAAGTTTCTTAAGGATCTGCTTTGTAGAGTAAGTTCTTGCTGAACTAAGCAAAGTGTATTGGCAGTGCCTAATTCCTGTATTAGTTTTGAGGTGGTGGTTATTTCTATATTCTGATGAGTCAGACCTTGGTGATCTGGATCAGTCTAGCCCAGATGCCTCGGTTATCCAGATGTCAGAGCTGATCACCAAGGTTCAGTGTGAAAATGTAAGTCTTCAAGTGTTGTTGTACCAGCTATACTCTTAACACATAAATCTTTCGCTGCATTGGCAGATAAATGAACTTGGTGACCTGCTCGGTCTTTTCCATCTCTCTTACGTGATTGTCCATGTTGAAGCCCTAGAGCATCACCGTTGTTGCCTCCTTCTGAGCCAGCTGGCCTCAGGGGAAGAGTCTGTCTGTCAGTGACTAGGGGAGCTTGCCAACTGGCTGTGAGTTGTGTGCTGGCTCAGGGGACCCTTCCTTCATACTTTCATAGCCTGCAGAAACGAGCCTCTCTATTATCCAAACCTGTGATTGTTTGGAGATTGCTGGGCTTTGCGACGACCTGGGGATAATAGCCTTGTGCTTTATAGTGTTCTGCTGCCCTTTAAATTTGAAGTGTAGTGCGAGCAAAGTGTGATGGTTCTTGAAATAGCATGGACGTGGAGCCAGCCTGGGGCCTCTGGGGAGGTGTAAAGCAAGTGGGGTGCAGCCAGCAGAGCTGCCGTACTGCTGGGCCAGCGCACCCCTGCAGCCTCTGCTTCCCAGTGACCCAAGCGTGCTCTGTCCCACTGCAGACAAGGCGCAGGATAGCGGCGGCGCTGCAGCTGGTATTCTGTGCGTGACGTGGGTCCTGTGTGCGGCACGAGGCTTTCAGGACGAGGGGGCATGTGCCCTCCCCATGCTATGCGGGCACAGGGATTAAGATAGCGTGGAACTTGTGAGCTGGGAGTGTGAATTACCACCGTGTGCGGCTGTCTCCTTCACTCCTTTAGGCCCAACATAACAATGGCTTCTAGAACGTTGTGACAGTGGCTTTGAATCCAAAATATATTTTATTTTTTGGTGTATACACAAGCTTCCAGGTGTTACAGAGGAACAGGTAAATGTGTGAAGAGATGACTCTCCCTTAAAAGAGTGAACAAAAGAGAGAATTAAGTTGGTTAAACAAGAGGGTAGCAGAAGCAGGAGAACAAACAGATGAAAAATATATGAAGACAGTGAAGAGAGAAGCTGGTATCTGCAGAGATCAACATATTCTCAAAAATTTCTAGGAGTTTTGGGACTGTGGAGTCTCACTTTATTTCTCATGAGAGTGAAGCTTTTGGGAATCTAAGCCACTATAGGAAAGGCTTTTTAGATTCCTGAATCACTTATGAATGGTTTTCAAAATTTTATCCTGAGTCTGACCTATGAGGAAAAGCTTCTCTTTGTCACTTCAACTATACAATATTGGGAAATACAGGAAGCAGCTGTGAAGATTTCCTATGTGCTATTGATACAGAATGCTGAGGGAAGCGAGATGAAAGTGCATTGACAGTATAGAACCAGGTGGGATGTGATGTCCCTTACCACCTCTAGGTCACAGGAGGAACAGTGTGGAATTTTGGAGTGTCTGGTCACAAAGGCATAACAGACAAGTAGCTGTGCAGAGTCAGAATAAAGGTTTATACAGTCTTGTATAAAGATCTTGGGGTCTTATTTATTTATTTATTCCCCGCCCTGTGCTCAGTGTAAGATTTTGTCCGTCAACAGATGCTTTAAGAACATACTTCTGTGCCTCGTGAGCAACAGAAGGCTGTCTGATGTGTCTTATGTGCCACAATAATATCTAGACTTACAGTCATATAAAGCACCTTTGGATATCGAGTTCACATCCAAGGAAAACCACAAAGTCAGCCTATGTCAGGGTATGTTAGTCTAAGACTGTGTCTTTGAATAGCTAATTCCTATGCACCACACTCTGCACTGCCCTGATATCTGGTGATTAAATAGCAATCTTTAAAGTGGCACTAATATTGTACATCTTCTGGCAGAAGTTCTTAAAATCTGAACCGATTGTAGTTATTCAGTAAAAAGGTAAGTGTACCCCTTAGGAGAGCTGCAAAGGATAAACAGCTTATCTGCACACACCTGAAACGGGAAGAGACAATTCACTGGAACTTAATTTGCTGCATGCTGGAAAGACTAATGATGATTCTGGATTCCACTGGCAAAGAAATGAGGTAGATGGCAAAAAAAAAAGAGCTCATATTATAATGCCTGGGTAGTAGAAATTTATGAGCACCTTGTTCTGCTTTTGCAACCTGTGATGTCATTTCAAAATCTTGCCTTAAGCATTTTGAGGGAGAAAGCTGCAACACTGTAATCTAAATAAAAATGACACATGCACCAAATCTGACAATAACTTAATTTCTGTCACGTCACATCCTAACTACTGCAAATATACTGTTGCTGTAGGAGAGTAATTTAATCTGATTTGCAGTGTTTTCATAGCAAAAGGGTATAGAATGGGAGAAGGAAGGAAGACCCTGAGGAAAAGCATCTATTTCATGTTATGCTGATATAATACTGACAGTAAGGAAAGGACTGAAATGACTTCTGTCTCATCTCTTCTCTGTAAGATTTTGTAAGATCTCTGTAAGATTTTTCTTGCAGCAGCTTTTCCTGTTCAGTGGAAGTTAGATCAGAGGGTGAAGTAGCTAGAACAGGTACGGTATTGACACATGTGATGGATGGGGGTGGTATCTGAATTGCAGGAATTTGGAAGAAACATCCATTTCTGTAAAACATACCTCTTCAGGAAGGGACATAGGAAAGAACACAAAGTCTTTGACTAGAGCCTTTTGTAGCCAGTATCTTGTTTCAGTGGGTGACCAACAGCAAAGGTCAGTGGTGAAAGGACTGTAAGAACTGGGAAACCCATTCTGGTACTTCACTTGTAAATTCTCATTTCTAGTTGTCTGGGGCTTCTTTAGCTTTAATTTTTTAAACTGAATAGTTCTGCATGTTCCTGCTTTTTTTTCTTCCATGTTTTGGTCCAATTGAACTCTTAGCCCATGAACACTTTTGGCATAAACCTCATCCTCCAGCTACATTTTGTAGGAAAAAATGAAACTCTTTTTCTGAGCCTTCCACCTGCTAATTTCATTTGATGAGCTCTATGTCTTTTGGAAGCGATGCTGAAAAATAATTCTTTATTTACTTTACTTGAGATTCTGTAGACATCTATGGCATTTATCATAAACTCTCCAGTTGCTGCTTTGCCAGGCTGAAGATCCCTTGTATTTTTAGTCATTTCTTACATGTTAGCCGTCTCATGCTTTTCAGGATGGTTGGCCATCCTTGTTTTCTGGTTCTGTTGTCTTTCCTGAGAAGAGGCAGCCATACCTGTGCACAGCGTTCAAGATGCTGATGAACCTCTCATTTATGTTGTGGCATAATGTTCTTCTATTATTTTTCCTTTCCTAAAAATTTCTAAACTTGCATTTGCATGTTTGAATAGTGCCGAGCACTGAGCTTAGAGTTCATAAAGGTTTCTGCTATAACCCCAAAATTTCTGTCCTGTGTGAAGTCAGCTGTGTCAGGTCCTTTCCACATGTACGTCACGTAGAATTGTTTTAAGCGATTATTAAGAATGAATTTCATCTGTCATTTTGTCATGATATTGTTAGTCATCTGTAATTTCTGTAGAATAGTTTTTGGTTTTATTTACTTTAATAACTTGGTGACATCCACAAACCTTGATGGTTCATTTCAAAATAAGGGTCATTTCACCCTTTTCGTGGATCATTCGGTAATCTGTTGGACAGCAGCAGCTCTGGACCTAGAATGGGTCCCTGTAGGACTTTAACCGAATCCCTCCTTTGAAAATACTAACCTCTTATTTTGCTTCTACCTTATTTTTTCCTTCCCCTCCCAACCAGGTCACTTCCAATCTTCACCCATAGCAACGCCAATGAGGGAATTTTCTTGAATTCAAGCAGACTTTATCACAATGATCTCTCAGGCCTGCATGCTCAGCGATTTCTTCAGAGAGCTCTAATGCAAAAGAGAGGCACATTTCCTTCTACAAAAGCTCTTTCTGTAGAAAAGAGAGGTCATTAGATTGTAGGCAGTAAGGGGCATTCAAAAGCTGCAAATTCAATGGCAATTAAAAACTAAAGTTAATCAAAGCCTAGTTGTGAAAATGAATTTTTGAATTTTTTGTTTCAAAGCTGTGGCTTTAAGAAACACGCCAAATATTGGGGCACTGACTGAGGCGACAACAGGGACTCTCAGTTAATTTCAAATGCTTATCTTAAAATGGTTTGGTTTGTGATTTAGTGAAAAATGTGCTTCTTATGCAGACTTCATTTGAATGCCAGGTCTGAATTTCCAGCACCAAGCTGCTTTATAGCAGTTCAGACTTCTGCAGAAGCAGCGGTTACATTGACACTTTCATAACTTCCATGTATGTTACAGGATTTCTGCTAAAGGACTGCACTGTCAGAAAAGCTATATACTAGGGGGCAGAAGTAAGGTAGAACCTTCTGAATCCACTACAGCAGATGATGCTATATCACCATCAATATATACTTGTTTTTTTGCTCTTTGTTTTGTTTTTGTTTGTTTGTTTGTTTTCCTCCCAGAATTTCACAAGTACAAGAGCTACATGGGATTGCTTATGAAGTCAGTGTCCATTTAGCAGCTGGTAAAGAAGCAGTATTGTGGTTTCTTCATGTTGTATTTAAGTTGGTCTTGTTCTGGGGGAACTGCTGTGAGAAGTAAGAGACTTTATTCAGTCCGTAAATTTTTCTGTTTCAAAAGTCATCAGGTATCTCCTTCAATTCTCTCTCAAATGCTGATGGCATTTTACAAAAAACAAAGAAACAACAGGACTGAAAGATAGATCAGATTGACTTAAAGATGATTTTTAGCTGCCTGGTCTTGTTTGTTGAACTCCTGAGCTGGAGGTCAAAGACCTGAGTTATCCTCTGAGCAACCAATACTGGTAGCCATGGCTGGTGCAAAGCATAATTTTTTGATGAGAAACTGCCACACAATGAAAAACAATCCTGTGGAAACGTGTTCCATGGCAGGAGAGCAGCAGAGTCCTGTCTCTCCCCACTGGGAAATGACTGATATTTAGGTTATTGCCAAACTTTTAATACAAAACAAAAAGCAAACCCCCACCGAGAGACTGGGGCTCGGATGAACTTTCTCATTAAATTAAACCTTTTATATATATATGTATATATGTATGTGTGTGTGTGTATATATATATCTATATATATATATATAGGTATATATGTATAAGAAGCCGTTGTAGTTGTTTCTGTATTTGGAGTCATGTGCAATGCCATGAGGCAACTGGTGGGTTTGGGAGCTGTCACACGAGCTAACGCGCTTCTGTATCGATTTGTCAATAGAGGCGTTACAAAAATCAGTAGTAAGCTATTTGGGAACTGGGGCTTTGCCAGACAAAAGGAATTAACAGCTTCTTGAATATCAGCAATAGAATTTGGGTCACCTGAGGAATCAGCCATGAGCTCAGAAAGAGATGGAAACTGTAGTTTATTTAATAAGAGAGTTTAAGATGATGGTGCAGAAGTCTGTGAGAGCGAACGTACTTTTTGCAAGTATACGAAAAAGATTACTATGCTTTTTAGGGAACAGATTGGCTGCCTGCTCCATCTTAAGCATCGGAATGTTCTTTGCTACCTGAATCATTCTCCTTTTTAGCTTCCTTTTTTTATACCACACATTTTTTCAATAACTTGTCTCCTACTCTGGCAACATCTGAAATACTCCACTGGCTTGCTCGATTTTTGAAGAGGTTTATCATCCTGGCTGGAGAAATCACTTCCAGTTTACAAGGAGAGCAGTGTTACGTTCCAAATAATACTGGAACTTGGTATCTTGTTTCAAAAAATTGAATGGGAAATTACTTGGTTGTTCCTGAGAGACTCATATCATGTGAATAATCCAGAACAAGAAAAAAAACCCATGATTTTCCATAACAGAGGGAGAACAAAATGATGAGGCGTGGGTTGCGGTTTGAACTACTGATGCTTTATATTGGAGGGAAGCTGCAACAGAAAAGTAAGTTTTAAGTATACAGAAATTTTGGAAGAGCGGTTGGGCACACAGAGTTCTGTTTGTCAGCGGTAAAGCCTTTTTAATGGCTACATTTTCAGAGAAGCTGGATGTGCGGTCCAGCAGCTGGAGCAATGACTCCGGCTTTGATTGCGTTTTTCACCACTGAGCCATTCTGCTGTTTGTTGCTGTAACTTCCTTGTTTATCTGTTATCACACTCACTGTTGTGAACTGGTTTGTGATAACTGGTGTAGAAAAAAGCAGTGTTTTAAGCATTACTATATTTTGTGAAAGACCTGAGGGAAGTAAAAAGCCCCAGAAACAGGCAAGAGAAACATTAAGGGAAGTTTTAGTGCGAGTGTGGATTGTATATTTGTACATGTACTTTGTAGACTCTGTGCGATTCTCTTTGATCATGTTTGAATAGGCAATTCTGTAATTCTTGTAAAGAGGTAGTTAGAAGTATCAGTGTGAGCTTTGGAAATGTTCATGACCTGTAATCACAAATGGTGAGAAAGCGTTTTTCCTCATATATTCATAGGCATGCAGAAGCTAGACCTTTCCTTCTGGAAGAAAGAATGAACTTTACACAGCTTCACTGTATTTCTTCCTTTGAAGAATATATTTGGCCAGGTTTTAAGAGCTCAGCTCTGATTTTGGCACCTAAATTAAATGACTGGTTTTGCAAAAGTGTTCAGCAACCAGCAGCTACTTTCATTCCCACATACGTACCCAAGTGGGAGATGAGTTGTTTTGACAGTGTGGCCCATTATTTGTCAAGTTGGTTGTGATTAAGACTCTGAGCATTCCGGGAGCACTCTATTAAAATGCTCACAGAGCAGACAACGTTATGGGGCCATTTATAAGGCCGTACTGCTGGGCCAATAGAAATGAAATTCAAAAGCTGTGCAACCACATCTTGTAAATAAAAATGGAGAGGGAAAATGGCTGGTGGTTGTTATTTTCCCCTGTATAGAGAATGCAGCTGAAAATGAGGGGAACTTGAGGCAGTTGCAGTCACAAGAAAGATGACACTGAGCATTCACACAGCGGTAACCATTAAGGTGTGCAGAATTATCACTGTTAGGTAAGCAGGGAGTATAAATGCAAGGGGTATCCTTCGGGAACAGTGCAGAGTTGAACAACATACATCTAAGACATTTGTCCTGTTCTTGGCATCTTGAGAGGAGAATAATCCGAGGAATCACAGATTTCCATGGAATTCAGAAGCTGAAGACTCTTAAATATGGAACAAGAACTTGTAGGGTAAACAAGGAGGGTTACTGAAGGATGGATCACTCGGTAGCTATTGCACAGCATTATGGCTGGTAGTCTTTCTCATTCTGAGTTTTCATTTTTAAAAAAAATCTTGACCAGCTATTTATCCCTATCCCATTCAGACATTATGTATCTGAAGAACCACATGAACATCATTTGATGCTCAGTTTATGCTCAAACTAGATGCTTTCTGCTCTCCTCAGCATGTGCAGGAGCCCTAGAGAAGAGCAGTCCCCTTGGTGCTGGAGCCCAGCAGGCGGGAGGCAGTGCCTCATTGCAGGACTGGGCTGATCCTGCAGCACTTGGATGCTGTGGACCAGGAGCACTGTTGGTGGCATGGGGAGGCAATGCTGCCTGGCACCTGATGAGAAGAGCATCTGTTGTCTGAAAAGAAGAGTGGAGTGATATATTACAAACTCAATAATCTGAAGCATTCTTCTTCCTCGTTTGCTTAATGCTTGGCCTCTGTTCCTCAACACAGCTTTTTAGGCTTCAAAGTGAAAGGAGAGCTGTCTCCTTATGATGACTGTATTGGTTCAGCAGGCTCAAGAATGTACTGTCATGAGTTTGAATTCTTGAAGATGTTGAAGATATCCTTCATTTAAGAAAGTGCAAAATGGTGATAATAAGGACCTTTATGTCTTGGTCTTAACAGCTGTAAACAAAAATGTCAGATATATTTTGCATCTCAGTGAACTTTTTTTCCTTATCACTAAAGATGTTGTTCAGATGTGATGCCTGGAGAGGGAGGGCACCTGCCTCAGTTGGTGGGGAGTCTCCTCTGTCCCATGTCTTCTGTTGTCTTCTTGCTCAGGCTGTGTGGTTATTGCTTGTGCTTACTTATAACTTGTCATGATGACTGCAGAAGATTTCTGTCTTTTGTGGCTGATCTGCTGTCCTCTAATTTGTATCAGAAGTAAAGGTCTTGTGGGCCTGACTAATTCAGGATCCTACTGAAATTTTTTTTATTGGTCGATGTGCAAAAATGTATTTCAGTTGTTTTCCCCTTGTCTTTACGCTGTTACTGAGGCACGACTGTATTGCAAGCACTAAAACTCCCATTTTGGGAAAGTCTTTGGTTGTTAGAAGCTTGCAGCAGTGTGCGTAAGGCGGCCAGCTATCAGAAGAAATCATTATTTTGCAGGTGAAGCTTGTGCCTAAGGGTAAAGAAGAGAGCTGAGCCTTTTGTTTCCCTTTGCTAACTGTTCTCTAGGGTTGGAGAGTTTATGGGCAAGATCTAGAAATGTGCTGAATTCCCTGCATAGGAATGTGTTTTCAATACGCTGAGTGCTGATATCCTGACTTTTACATTGGTGAAATTGGAGTTTGCTGCTTAAGTCCACCCTGTGCTTACAGTTCCTCTGAATCTGTGCTCTGAACAATTTGTTTTTCTATGGATTTGCATTTACCCTGCCTTAACTCAGATCTTGTGCCACTGAACTTCCGTAGGTATTTTAAAATCATGGTAGCTGAAGTTGTCCCAAATACCAATGCATGCGTATTTGTGATGTGTCTCTTTTATTGGTATGGGCAGAATAGGTTAATGTCGTGAGTTGAATATGTCTGCGTGGCACAGTGAAGTGCTTGCTGACATGCCTGAGCTGGTGCACAATTGTGGAGGCATTTTAATCACATTAACACACTGATTGCACCAGGTGGATATATAGGACTTTACAGTTTGGAATTAGCCTGATTTTTCTCTGCGGAGAGTGGCTCAGTGTTGTAGACATGGCACTAAGTCTGGCACAGCTGGGAATTCAATCCGAATCTCTTGGATTTCAGGCCATTGTCCACATTTAAATTTGTGTCATTTTTTGTTTCTTCAACTCGTTTTGGTTCCTGTGATAGCAACCAGGAGATTAATTCATGACCAGAGCTTGTCCAATTAGGGTGTTCACAGGCACTTCAGTGTTGATCTGTTAACCCTCACAGCCAGTGGAAAGACTACCGGTCTCACATTTTGTATCAGAAGTGGAGCAGATGCTTGCTGAGATAAAGTGCTGTGTCTGAGAGGCTGCAGTTGTGGACAGTACTGGGGTTGGGGGAAGCAGCAGTGGGGTGTTCTGCAGGGTGCTAAACAGTGAAATATGTTAACGAGCATGTACAATATAAGGGGCTATTGTCCCTCCAGGGGATATGGGTAGTGAGTGTGCCAACATCCATACATCATGTGTTGCTTTAAAATTGTTTCAGCATACTGGACTTGATATTTTCTCTTTCAGTGCAGCGCTACTAGTCAAGGTATGTGTTTTTTAGATCGTTATAAAGCTGCCTGGTGGGATAACGTTGGAGAGGGAGAAATCCATGTGTGCAAGCCAGCTTTGTAACAGTGTGGAACTGCTGTGAGCATCATACCATACCTAAGCTATAATATATAGTTTAAAGTCACTACTGGTCATTATCTCATAGTTAATGCCTGAGAAAACTATACATAATTGCTATGATGGATTTTTTTTTCACTGTTTTCTGTTTCCCATTTTATTAAATAGCTGCTGACAACACCCTCTGAACTGCTCTACAGTGGTTGACACAGAGGACAGTTTTATAGTTTTGTTGTATATGTGCAAGTTTTAGAAGAATATATGTGTATCTACTGCGTAACTTTGTATATTGCAAAAATGTTCAAACATAATAGGAAATTTTGCATTATGTTACAACTTCACTGATGCACTTTTTCGAATATTTGTTTGTGTAAGTTATTTATCTCTGTCCTACAGTTTCAAAACTACAAGCAATATCATGTGCTGAAATTTGGCTGTTTATTATATATTCTAAATTTCTTTGTGAAAGGATTACTCACAAAATAGAGATAAGGGAAAAATGGCGAAACATAATGATTTGCTTCCAGATGTGAATTCTTTTTCCCCTCAAGGTATAGGTGTGAAATGACAGATACTCAGCTCAACAGTAGATAAAAAGGTCTCAGTATTAAAAACAAAATGTGACAGGAAACACACCTTATAAACATAGTCTCTTGAATACTCATCCTCTCTTTCATTTGCCACCCTGAATTAATACTTTAAGTTAAGAAGATCTGCAAGGGAGTTGTGTAGTGATTTTCATTTGCCTTCATGTACGACAGTGCTGCTGAATAGAAAGCTGTATTAACGTTTATAATGGGCAGTTTTGTCGAAAACTTTAATGCAAATCTGCATTAATTATTGCCCATGTTAAAAGTGTAACAATAAAACGTCATAAATATCTGTTCATATATCTATTATACAGTTGGTGACTATGGCCAGGCTGCTGTGTGTGCATGTGAAATAAAAAACTAAAGTCCAAACACATACTCAGCTTCATTATTAAGTAAAGGACAGTGGGAGACTTAGATCAACTACAGCATGGAACAGGCTTTGCTCCCACTATAAAAGAAAAGCCTTTTCATGATGTTTGTCGATGTGGTCCAGCTATTGCATAATAGCTCCAGGTAGCCATAGTACACATAATTATGATACATCTCTCATAATATCTATTATCATAATACATTTTTCTTCCACAAGAGAAATGAGATGCATAGTGCTCTGTGGCTCACGATTTTGCTATCTTAAAGAGATGCTTAGTATTTGAGTGATGGTTGAATCGCCTATTTTATACTTAAGTACATAATCCCAAGAAGGTTTAAATCAATGTGTTAATTGGTAAGTGATACTGTAATTATATGTATAATCATGGAAATTTTGAATCCAGATTATTTACTTGCTCTCAGGAAATTAATCTGCAGAGGTCATATATTAATTGCTTGTTTATTAAGTGGAACCCCTGTAGTTACAAAGTACTGATTGGCTACAAGCTGAATGAAGCATTCTTATAGCTGTATCCAGCAGGTGTCAACAGTTCAAGTCTTTGAGTGCGCATTGATCCAGATTCAAACAGTTCATTAATCTAAGCACACATTATATAGATTTTTCAATGCAATTTCGAAAGAGTTGAAAAATTGTATTGAATGATGAGAGATGATACTCAAATTATGTTTTTATGGCAAATTTCCCTTGCACTTGTGACATACTTGGATGGGGTTGGGTGCTAAAGCTGACACTATGTCTTGATTTTTATTTTCGGATGTACTTTTCTGGCTCAAGAGTAGCTTCAGTGGGTGAAGTAGTCTTTGTGTGCTGGCAATCCAGACCATCTGTTTTTCCAGCATTGGGTTTGTCAGATACAGCCGCTGCTTCCTTTCCGTTTGCTTGCTCAGAAATACAGTGGGTACCACTTAAGAATCCCAGAGACTTTCTGCTACACCTCGTTTTATTTCTGTTCCTTGCTCTTGATCCTCGAATCTTCCAGAATCTTCTGGCAAGGCCATTCAGCACAGGTTTAAATGGGATGGTTCTAATAAAGCTTTAAAGCTAAAGCATGTGCTTAGGTGCTTTTTTTTTCCTTGGGGAAAAATGCTGCGGAGAGCCTGCGAGGAGAGGCAGGCAAAGGTATTTGGCCATATTCTCCCCTCATCTGCACTGCTGTACCTGAGAACAGAAATCAGCTGGTCGTTCAGATCACTGGTCAGATACTTTATTCTCACGTATGAGGTTAGTAAGAGAAGTAGTGATGAATTCTCACAGAGCTCTATCAGTTGGTGAATCTGTAGGCTTTTAATTTGGTAATTAGAAGATTTTACTCCTTTTCTCTTCTCTGCTAATGGCTAGTATATTTGTTGGAATAGAGAACAAAGAAAAGAAAGAAGAAGAAGAAGAGATGGTTCCGCTGTTGTCAGTGAGACAAAAAAGAATGGAATATTGTTCAATTTTAAAGGAAAAAATGCAATATATAGAAACAGATAAAGGCTTTCAGGAGTTATTATATTTTTCCTTTACCCTAATGATAAAGCTAAAGATATACTTCAGTCCTGCTGACCAGTTCTGATTAGATTGCTGTAATGCCTAGCACCGTGTATTAGGATGGCAGGAATGCCTACTTAATCATTTACAAATGAGAAGAGTTTTTTATTCTTTTCTTTTTCTGACTCCTTGCAGTTCTCAGATTATTTTGGGGGGCAATATTACAGAAGCTATGATATCTCTCTGAGACAGTTGCAATTCATACAATATGAATTGCAAAGCTGCGAAGAAGGTAACAATTGTGCAATTGAGACTTGTAGATTTGATTCAATAAAGATACTGTACAAAATCTGACCCAATTATCTTACAGTTTATGCTCCTTTTGTACTGACAATGCTATTGTTATTTCCTGGTACTAATAACTAACTTTGTTATGTTTAATTTCATAAAGTACAGCTTGTATTGTACAGCTTGTGGATCTAATAAAAACATGCAAAATTGCAATAAAGCTTATAAAATAATGGATAGGAATTTTTCAGAAGAGTTGACATGCCTGCCAAGATAATGCTGATAGAATTTCATACATCTGCAGTAGGACACAAAATTAATTACCAAAGCATCTGACATTGTTAGTCCTTTTTATTCAGTTTTATGATAGCTTCAGTGCTCTGGAAAAAAATAATCAAAGCAGAATTTAAAGTTGTTCTCAGAATGGCAGGTTTTAATCTAGAAATGTTAATGTATGTTAAAGTTTAATTAAAAAGAATGCATATCATATCTTAACCTTTTTTAATATAGCATAATTATCTGTGGTACAGGTCCCATTCAAAGGTATGTTATTTTGTTGAAAGATTCTATTTTAATGTAAAGAAATAGTGCTTTTCAGCAAATTATTGTCATCTTGCAGTTTTGGAGAGCCGGACATACGCACAATGGTGCAATCGGCAGCCTTCCGTAACGTCCAAGGGTGTAATTCAGTCACAAAGACTGGTGACATTTCCAACATGAAATGCAATTTGAGCACTTCGTACAAATATAAAACACCAAGGTCCCTTTGTAACCTTTATGTTTTTTAAAGATATTTTATCCAGATATCGCTGCCTTGTTGGAAGATGGGTGCGCATCAACGGCCGAGTCGCAGGACCCGTTTCTGCACGCAGCCCCGCGGATGCTGGTGTGGGGACACCGCCTGCTTCCTCCCTCCTTCCCCCGAACCTGAGCCACCCCACAGGGCCCCAGCCACAGCTGTGGGGGCAGCTGGGGTGTGCGGGTGGGTGCCCAGCTGTGCGGGGTCCCTTCACATCTGGCGGGCACTAGGTGTCACTGTGCCTCCGCCGCCGAACCGCCGCAGGGGCAGTTTTTGGGCTGTGAGCTGTAAGTGGCAAAGGTTTGTCAGTGCAGTTTGTGTAGTGCCACTTCACATCAAATGGGCATGAACTTTGAGGCAAACAGCAGCTGGATTAGTAAGCGTTTTCTCACGTGATTTAAAAATCAAGCATATAGTTGGGAGAGAGGCATCAGCAGCCATGTTTAGCTGGATTGGTGGGAGGCAGCTGTGGTCTGCTGGTTTTGAACTACTGAAACCCTAGTGCCCAGGAAAGACAACAGATTGCTAATCTCTGTTTTATTGATCAGCAAAGGGAGGTCTTTGTTTCATAGCCACCAACTGGAAGAACTGGATGAAAACTTTACTAGAACTTCATTGACCTCATTAATGTTTATGTAAAGGGTGAGTGTCACGAGGATGGAGCCAGGCTCTTCTCGGTGACAACCAATGGTAAGACAAGGGGTAATGGGTGCAAACTGGAACACAAGAGGTTCCACTTAAATTTGAGAAGAAACTTCTTCTCAGTGAGGGTAATGGAGCACTGGAACAGTGGGGTTGTGGAGTCTCCTACTCTGGAGACATTCAGAACCCACCTGGACACCTTCCTGTGTAACCTCATCTGGGTGTTCCTGCTCCGGCAGGGGCATTGGACTAGATGATCTTTCGAGGTCCCTTCCAGTCCCTGACATTGTGTGATTCATAGGTGAGGGCAGTTAGGTGGTGTATGCTAGAATTTCTCTGTTCAGCCACTCACTGAAGCGCTGTCTTTTAAAATAACTAAATACAGTTTTGCCTGTTGTCGAAACTGAAAGTAATGACCAAAGGTAAGGAATAAAGGGGAAAGCACAAGGCCAGCTCTGGCAATATGCTTTTACGTCTGCATTTCCACCATAATTTGGGAAGTACCAGTGACAAAAGTGAGTACAGAAGTTGGCCATTGGTACTGCATTATTAAATTAAAAGTTTAGGAATAGCCTCAGTAACCTGCAAAATCTGTCTTGGTGTGGAGGCCTCTCCCACTCTGTGTATTTAGAGGGTACTTTTTCTGGCTCTGTCCTTCTATCAGGAGAGGATTTCTACCAGGAGGGGGTTCTTCAGTCTGGAAATCAAGATGTAGCTCTTAACATCCAGTGGAAAGAAGCTGAAGGTAGAAAACTATAACTTTGTGGGTTGGACTAGATGATCTCCAGAGGTCCCTTTCAACTCTAGCCATTCTGGGGTTCTGTGAACTGTAACTACTTTTGCTATATTTTTAGATAGAAATTTATCAGCCATTCTTTTTACTTCACCATGTAGTGACTCCTGAGTCAGCTGACATCTTTAAATCAAAACAAAATGTTTTTCTAAAAGATACCCTGCAAGTAATTTAGAAGGTGGGGTCTTTCTGCAGGAATTACTGGGTGAATTTTTGTGGGCTGTCTAATACGTGAGACCTGAGTCTTTGACTCAGTCTCATGACTCCACCTCCAGATATTCTTGTGTGTGCTGCTGTGTGACCTCTGTACTTCTCCTGTGGTTCTGAGTAGAAAATCTCAGGTTGTATCCTGGTGGGGTGGAAAAGACTGAAAGTTATTCATCAAATGTGGCTAAAATTTCAGTCATTTTTTATGTTGTTTGTCTTCGGAAGACTAATACTCTATAAATAAATTCTTGGTTTTTGTTTATTGTCCTAATGAGTTGTGCACAATAGCTGCTTCATTTACAAGAATATTTTTTTTAGTGTTGGATTTGGCAAATGAAACGTGGGCTTGTTATTTTTAACGTTTCTTCCCAGTTAGTAAGGCTATTGAGCAGACAGATCCATTCAGCCCTTGTTGGTCTTGCATAGAGATAGCTGATTTTGACTTAGCAAGCAGTTCTGGTGATGACCTAGAAGTCGAAACGAATTGAGTTCACTCGGCTAGGTAAGCTTTTCAGAGCTCAGAGGAGCAAAAGGCAAGTGAAAACATTTTATCATTAACATCATAGACAGGACTGGATAGTCAAAGGATAAATAATTGTGGTAGAGTAATGCTATTCATGTGTAGAAGTGCATCTTCAAGCAGGAAGGACGTAGGTGACAAAACTTAGTTAATTAAGAGTACAGGTTATGCAAGTCAGCAGGTCTCCGTTTGACAGGTAATGGATTGCTACAGGAATCCTGTTATAGACTGGAAGGGGGGCTGTGGTCTCTGTAGACATTTTTAGAAATAAAAGTGCTATGTTGCATCCAATTAAATCAGGCCCATAGACCCTCTCTGAGTTTAGCCTTTGTTTCTAAGGTCTTCCTATGCTACAAACTGTGTATATAGAGATTACCCATTGACCATTAAATTTTGGCCAACTGTGGGCTGGAGTGTTCTGTCCTTCATGCTGTTAACACTGTTAGGGGAAGAACAGATTTGATGGGAAAACTTAATGCTGCAAGGACAGAATCTGGAGGCTGGCTAGACCTCCTCTCGGAGGGGAGGTATCGAGAAACTTTTCCTGTTGTACAGATGTCGTTTAAGCTTGAAGGTGATTGTGGTGGGGCCACCCATACCACTGTTTCCCTGGTAAATCCAGCTGCTGTCCAGTGTGAGAAGGGGATGCCCGTTCTGTGAGCTGTGTTAAATCTTCACATGGCTGAGATCCATAAGATTCCAGCAGAACCAGCCAAACCAGCTTCATTGGTCTGTCTCAGTCTTATGTCCTCCCACAGCCAAGGACAGTGGTTGCTCGGTGGCCCTTGTAGCAGCACAGAACTCCATACCAAAGGCACAGGTCCGATGTTTAGCCCCAGATAAGCTGTTGCTGTTGCACAGTTGTGCTTTATCTGGAAAGGGCATCATCTATATCCTTCTGCAGGATGTTGCAGTTTAATGACCTGATGTAGGTTTGAGGCAATATTATGCACAGAGAATGAGTGTGCCTCAGACCTTGATTTTGGGCTCTAACTTCCAAGCCCAGTGAAGAATGAACTTCAGCTTAATAGAGTCAGAGGTGTTATAGTTTTCTGTCCTGTCTCTGTAAATAGACAAATTTTGTTGCAGTAATTTAAAGTAGTGTAAGTCAGGGTAGGGTTGTTAAAGAAGAATGGATCATGAAGAAGCTTTTCTTTACTTTTGGGGCTGGACTTTGAAAATGGAACATCTGTGCGGATTCCTCCAGCCTGCAGTAGATCCTTTGGGATGAGTAAATTCTGGGTGCAGAATCGTTTGCTTCTTCCACGTGGGCAGGTTCTGCTCCATGGTTCCTGGCTGAGCTGACACATGGCACCTCCGCTGTTGCACGAAGGTTTTTTTCCCATTTAGAGGAAAGAGGAGCATAGTGTTCCAGGTGTGAGGAATAAAATGCTGGTGCTACCGATGTGTTGTAAGAGTGGCTGGGAAGCACCGAGCTGTGAGATAACAATCCAGGGACCAACTTCACTCAAACACTTGTGTTTTATTCAACGTTTATTTAAATAGTGAAACTCTTTGATTGTTAAATTAGCGTTAAAGCAGGCTGGAAACTGGTTTACAGTTTCTGGAAAGCAGCCACGCATCATCAGTGTCATAAATTATGTCCTTTTTTACCAAGATACTGGCTGCCAGCTGAAAGGTTAGAAATAACTTATTTTATTTTCAAATGCAATTTGCAGTTTATCCACGGAGAGAAATGAGCAGAATGGATGCAGCTGCCTTTTAAATTAACCCCATCCCACTCGTCAGGCTTGGAGTTCCCCGAGAAGTGGGAGGCATTCGATGCTGTCCCGACACAAGAGCAGGGAATGCCACCAACGCCACCTCTTCATGGCACCTGGGCGCTGGTGTGTGCCCATCTCGGCAGGAAGCCCAGGTCCTCCTAGTGACAAACCGCCGGGAGAAAGCAAAGGAATAACTCATCAGTTCAATAGTAGAGTGATGTGTTCATGTGATGCAAACACAGTTTGATGATGTAAAAGCTTTTTAAAGCCTTTTTTAGTGCTGATGAGCAGTATGAAATTTTAGGCGTGCTATCTTAATTCAGTCTTTGAGGAAATATAGTCTTGTAAAGAAAAGACACCTTCTGCTTTGGAAGCTGGTGTGTCTCACGCAAGTGCCAAGGATGTGAATATCTGAAGAACTCCCATAAATTTGAGAGGTTATGGCATTTTTAAAATCTATTTTGTATTTAGCTTTTTTTCAGTGCAGTTTGTACATTTCTGCAAGTCAGTTTGTCAGGGCAAACTGTAACATAGGAGAGTAAATCTTGAATTAATAAATCCAGTGGCTTAGCATTCGTGTCAGGTTACCTAAAGTTATTTTACAATGATATATAAAATGATTTTTAAAAACAGCGAGCCCCCTAGGTTGTTTAATTTTCAAATCCATCACTCAAGCCAAGACAGTTTACAGTGCATGTGACACAGCAGAAGGATAACTGTACGTGTGAAGCATGAGGACAAAGATTACTGAGGAAATGCTGGAGTCAGATGTAGCTGGGAATCATCTTTTTTTGTATAGGAGGTGTTATTTATTTACAATAGAACCCCTTTTGATTTGACAATGAGACCAGGCCCTACATTAAGCACGCAAGTTAAATCTGAAATACAGTCTACATGGCATAGATGCACATTGCGTATTTTTTTGTTACACAGCTGCATCATTAATAACAGTGACGTTTTATGTGTAGAACTGCAGTGGTTGCTTCTCAAAATACTTTCCTGTAGCATGTGCCTTTTTAATGTTCAAAGAAAACTCAGGCAATATCTGCTATCTTGATGTCTTGTGACCTGGGAACAGAGCTTATTGTATAAAAACAGCAAGCAGAAACTGGAGCCTTGCAGTGACAATGTGCAGTTCATTTCAAGTCCAGTTGGATGAATCACTGTGGATTTTTTTTTTTATAAGGTCACTTATTGCTGCAGATTTTTAAAGAGAAAATACAAAATTGTACAGTCACTCTTGAAAGAATTTTCCCCTACATATTAGTAGTATATTCTTTGCACTCAGGAAATCAATGTCAGTGATGTAATGGGAGTTTCTACATCATACTGGTATGTCATTCACACGAAGAGAGCATCGTGGGAGCTGGTGAGATTGATGTCCTCTCTAAGAATAGCACTGATTATAGAACAGATTTTCCCATATACAGAGCCATTTTTAATTCACTGCCTACTGCAGCTGCCAGCCTGCGGAGATAATTCCTTCTAGCAGAATAGCTCTAGATTATTATAGGGAAATCAAATTTGCATAAAAGCATTTTATCTCTCCCCTTTTTTCATGTCAAAGTTACCAAACATTCACTGTCAGTTACTTTTTTGTGTGTAGGAAGAACTTAGTTAGAATTACATCTTAAGTAAATTTTGTGAAGATATTTCCAACTCTTTCTTGTTTTATGTATTTTAGAATGAATACTAAACAACTACAAATAATTATTGTTAGGGAACAAGAAGCTTTTTTTTAAAACAAAACAGAAAAACGCTAAAAACTAAGAGCTGTTTTTGCACACCTTGAGGAGCCCAAGTAGCTCCATTCATATCTACTGAATTACAAGGTTCCTGCGACCTGGAAGAGCTTGCAGAAACAGGTCCCTATTCCAACCATTAATCGAAGTGCTGTACAAATCTGAGTGGGTATTGTCTTTTACTGATGAGGAAACTGAGGTACAGGTAAGTTAAATGACCAGAATAGCCTTATAGTCTCCTGAATTGCAAGTGGAGTCCAACAGTGGTTGGACTGTTCCCCACATCGTTGTCTTACAGCACTCATTCAAACAGATATTTGAGGCTCAGCAGAGAGAGTAAGTTTGTTTTTTGGGATGATATTTTTTAATTCACATTTATACTTCAACATAGCTAAGTGCAGTACTGGGTATCCTAGAATCTGTATGTAAGCTGCTTTTTCAAAGGTCGAGGAAAATATTGTAGTGAGGTCTTAGGGCAGAAAAAGAAATTTTCCTCCTGTTTTGAAATCTGAAGTTGACATTTTTCTTAATTCGTGTTTGCTTCAGCCTTGTTCCTAGGTCAGTGGAGTACCATTTTAAAGTATTAATGAAATTTGTCTTCTCCACTGTTAAGATCTCTAGTGTGACTTGCAGAATTCTAAAACTGCGTTGCAGAAGCTGAATATTTAAAGGAAACACCATTTAAAGGAAACACCATTCAGTTGCCTGAACTGAGGTGGCTAATGCCATTTGATACACGGTGGGACAGCCTGTACCTGCTGTTCCAGAAGGGCGCAGCATCCTGTGGATATTGTGTTGGACCCAGCCTGGTGTAGGTGCTGTCAGGCGCCTTTGCTTAGGCAGCTGAACTGAGATCCCAGATTGACCGTAGGGCTAAATAGTTTTCTAAAAAACAAACATAACAGCAGGAACGTGGGCTAACGCACTGACCATGAAGGTAAGCTGGTGGCTCATATCTGTGTGAAATCAGTTGGAGGTCCATTCAGTACCTTTCAGATTCAGAATTTGCTGCCTTATTCCTTTGGAGACTCTTTGAAGAGGAATGTTGGGTATGGATGAGCAGTTAGACCCTGGCCACCACTGGGAATTACTTGGTATGACAGAGCAGAGAGGCTGCGTGGAAATTGATGTCTATGCTTCGCGTTGTTCGAGTCCAGTCCATAGGTAGATCTGGAGTTTAAGCTTGCCCGGCAATGTCCTGATGGGACCTTCTGCCAATTACAAGCAGCTGAAGTACTGAACACTCCAGGAGGGTCCTCAGTGATCTTCTAGCATGTGCTCTGTAGGAGGTCTCAGCGATTTGAGTTGGAGTGGCCAGGAGTGAAATGAATATTTATGTTGGTTGTTATGAGGTCACGAACTATTACACAGAAACAATTAATTAGTGATCTCTGTGCCTCTTCTGGCTTCATTGGTTTCAGTAGGTGTGGCTTGTAGCAGTCTTGGCCACTCTGTGCACTTCCAGCAGTAGAAATTATGGTTTTCCTTAGCAGTGTGCAGAGTTATATTTTTCCCAGGAACTCTGATAGCCTGCTTAAGTACTGTGCTCCCTCTGCTATCAGCTGCTAACGCAGAGTTTATGGTTGTAACAGGCAAAATGACTTTGGAGGATTGTGCTGTAACCTGATAGTTTTTTCCCCTACCCTCAGCGTTATAACATGATTTGGTCTTGCTTGTGGACAGAAGTAAATCATATTTTACCCTCTCTGCTAAATTGTATTATAGCCCTGACCTTTATAGGTGAGACAAAACTGCATTGTAATGTGGTTATAGGACTGCTGTGTTATACAGGGAAAACATGGTTATCTGAGGATCTCCTGGGAGTGTCTGAAACCAGAAGATAATCAGGAGTTTGGATAACAGGGAATTTCAGCCCCGCAGATGCGTTAAGCTAAATCAAAGCTTCACTGCTGAAGCTGGGGGACAAACCTGAGTCCAGTAAAATGTAACATAATACTCGACCTGATGAGGAGTGGAGCAGGCCCTCATATGCTGTGATTGTCATGAGTGTGAAGTGAAGCCATGACAGCCAACACCATCTGGGATCTTCCTGTCTTCCTAGACTGGGTCTCCAGTATGTTTTTCCTAGTATGATTCCTTCTAAAGATAGAAAATTAAAAAAGTCCAGCCAACAGGCAATATAAGGTCCCATTAGACAGAAAAGTGGAGGTTCAAAAATCCTGCTAACAACAGCCAGGCTGTTGAAATGCTGCTTTTGTGTGCTGTGGTTTCGAGCAACCCAGTAGAGAGCTCCAGTGAGAACAGTATGCTAGGAAATACACACCACGGCAAATTCTCTGGAGATCATAGCAGATACATGGTGTTTCCTTCTGAATGTGCCATTCTGTTGATCGTGTGTGAAGGGGTGGTCAGGGGTGTCTCACAGAGAAGACCTCAGGGGGCTGCTGTCGCTGCCTTGGTGTGGGAGCTCCGAGCATGGACACTTCTCTGAACAGCCTTGGTGGCCCTTCCTTGGTCACCTCTCCTTGGTGGCCTCTAATTGGTGACCTCTCCTCACAAGGGACATGGCTGGTGGGAGGTGGCCTGCAGGCTGGACTGGGAACATGGGTCTGTTCTATCTTGTTTCTCTGAAACCTTCAAGTCCAGGTGTGCACCTCCAGACCCTGATAATTCACAAGTAAAGATCAGTTTACCTTGGGTGTTTCTTGCATCCTGTATCTAAGGGTGAGCCTTCACCTGGTACAGAATGGAGCTGTGTGAAGTGCTCTGAAGGGTGTTTGTGACAATTGCTTACCTACTATATTCAAGTTACTAAATGAAGTCTAAAATTAATTTGAATGCTCACAGCATCTTCGGGGATAAGGGTTTAACAGTGTGCAGACCTTAAACTGTTTGCACAGTTGTGCCTTACAGAAAGGATGCGTAATGTTAGCAAATATATTCACATTCCATTTTACAGACAGCTTCCGTCTTCCTGCAGCATAAACCTGACAATGGGGACTGCCATCCTTCAGTCTTTTACGAATTGCGTTTGACTGGATGTATATAAAAGTGTATGTATATGTATGTGAGTGTGCGTTCGTTCAGCCATGTGTGTGTATGTATATATATATAGGAGAGAACGTTTTTGTGTGTGTGTGCGTGTGTATACATATAGTACTATTTAAATAGTACAATTGCATTTCAGATTTTAGTTTAAAAAGGAAAAAAAGCAAATCTTTATGCCAAGGAATTATGTTGCTCAGCCCTCACCACTATGACCATTTCTACTCTGTTTGGTTTCCCATTCACTGAAGCTGAGTGTACAACTGGATGAAAAGGTGGTTTCACAGGTTGACAGAGAAAGTGTATTTCATTTTTAGTGTATGCTAAGGCCTGGACATTGATATCCAGCTCTGGCTTTCTCCTTCATAATGAAGAGGGCTGGAGGCATTTTGCTAACACTGAAGTTTAGTTTCTGGGGAACCTTGGTGCATGAAGTGACGGAGCATTAGATTCTTGGGCAGTATTTTTTGTTGATGTGAATGAGGCTACCCTGGGTTACAGAGGACCTAGCTCTGTAAATTCTTCAAACTTACAATTGCTACATCAAGTGATGTCTGTTGCTCCATCTCACAAGTCATAAGAAGTACTACTGTGATTTCCTGCCCCCACCACCAGCATTTGAAGCCAAAAGTACAAACTCATCACTCCAAAACTACACCAGGCAGGTGACCCGGTGATGGAAATGTAAAATAATATCGTGTAATCAGAACAAATTTCTTATGGACCAGTTAGCCCCCCATCATGTTGTCTAGCGTGATAGAGCTTACAGTTGTATGACTACAATTTTGATATGATTCCAGTAGACATCAAAATTTATTATGTCAAAGTTGTTAAAATAAAAAAATGCTGTAAGGAAGCATAATGACTGACTGCCTTTCTGCAGACTATATTAGCTTGCATATGATCATTAGCTGTAAATAAAAAATAGGTGTTGATGGATTTTATTAAGACAAGACTGAATTTCATTTGAGCTTTTACTATCTTGTGTACATGACAATCTTGACAACTGTGTACTAATCGTTATGTTCTTGTAACAACCAGATAAGAGATTGATCAATTGAAGACATAATAAATTAAGGGTATAATAATGTTGCTCGTCAAGGTATTGCTAACTAAATAAGACTTGGCTTGCAATTTATCTGGTATATTTATATTAAGTGGGAATTACACTTAGAGATTTGTATAATTGACTTCTTTGCAGTTTTTTTTTTTTTTTTTTTAGTAGATTAACTTTTAAATTGTGTGCTATTTGCTGTAAATAACGATGATTAGTTTGGCTCAGGTGTAGGGAACCAACAAACTGGAACGAGAACCCTGTCAGATGAGCAGCACCATCATCCTTTACAGTTTATGCTGGCAGTCACATTAAAAGTTTTTCTTTTCCCAGTAGAGAGTTCCTGCTCTGGGTTTCCAGTAGAGAGTTGGTGTGTTCTCAGTGATGTGTGTTTAAGCTTGCCATTATCAGCAGTTTACTGAAGCAGCTGTGTAACACACAATGTTCTTCTGCATAAGCATTTTGCAGGGAAGGTTATAGAAGCATCCAGAGCCACTCATGAGGAAGCTAACCTTAGGCTAAAGTAAAAGAAGGGCAGAAGTGTTTTTTTATTGATGATGCACTAACCCATTGGGTTTAGAACCGTGTCTTCTGGTTGACTACTTGCTGTATGTGAAGCCCAAAAGACGAGAAGCACTGACCAAACATAATGGTAATCTAACAGTGAGAAAGATGAATAAAATACGTGGAGTTTTTATACTTGAGCACTTCCGTTATCCTTGTTGGAGTTTTAGCTAAGGAGCTTTGCACAATCTGAACAGGCGTCAACGTTGGAAGAAAGTATATGGAATTAGAACAGCGGATGTGTTTTTTTGGAAGGGAGTCAACTTCTGTTGCAGGTATAAGTTTTGAAAAATATAAACAAGAAGCAGACTCCATGTAACTGTACTATCAATTAAATTGGTTTAATAGCATTTCAACTTGTTAATAAAGCAAACATTTACTAATCTTATCTCTTGTAAGCAGGAAGGAAGTTAAAGTGCACAGTAATGCACATTGCTGTCAGGAAAAGTGGTTTATAATATCATATGATATAATTTGCAGTGAAGCAAAACCAGTAAATAGCTATGTGGGAGCACTCTTTATCCTCTTGATTTAACTTCTTCCCCTCCTTTCCCCTTGGTAGCTTTGTTGTTGTTGTTCATTTCCCTGGTTTCATGCATCCTTAGCATTTCCTGCTGTAATCTGCTTGGATATCAACAGCCTGGCTGTGCAAGGATCATACAACTGGAGAACAGATGAGAAGAGGGATGAGTGGCGTGAAATCTCCTTCCCTGCCTTCTCCTTGGATCAAGCTACTTTGAGGAGCAATCAGTGTGATCGTTCAATTGTACTCCAAGGAATGCGCTGGTATCGGCAAGACTGACAAATGGTGGTCTGAGGAGTGAGGGCACTTGCTCAAAAATATAGTTTGTATCTCATTTTGAAAAAGGTGGATATTACTGATTGATAATGAAACAAACATATATTTTCCTGCTCAAATGGCTGATTTTTCCCCTTTTGCTCTCAAATCACCTTGCACCATTGTCAGTACTACCCAATGAGAGGAAGGCTCTTTGCTTTTAAGAGAGTCCTACATCTTAACTAAATGTAGGTTCTTAAGACCATGCTAAGCTTCCTAAATAAGGAACTTCCTGAAGCTGTTACGTGTTCAGCACTTCTCAAGTCAGCCTGCTGATATTTAAGTACCTAACTTTGGGCTTTTGCTACATGTAAAAGGCCGTAAGCGTGCAGGAGGGGTTTGGAGTGCTGGAGTCGCAATTGCTGCAGTGTCCCACTGCTGTTGTGTTGGAGAGAATGAATTGCTGATTAATTCTATAGTTTTGCATGCAATACTGATTTCTGAAAACACTCCCCACCTCTTTTGTCTGGAAACGATCCCATAGTCTGCTGACATTTGAAAGAATATACAGCTTATCTGTTGTGAAGTCCACTGAAAAATAATTTACTATTCACATGTTAAATATAGGGGCAGTTGGTCTTTTTATACTACTGCAATAATTCTGTGAGCAAAATTTCAATGATGAAAATGAAAAAAGTTAAAATAGTCATAATTTACTGCTTTAGTCTGCAGGGCAGCTGTTTTCTGCCTCTATCTGTATTCTAATAAGTCTCTTAAATGAAGAGATTTATGAGATTATTTTAATTTTGATGTCTTTTTAATGCTTCATGCATTTTAAATACAACCTTTTAATAGTTTTTGAGATTGAAGAATTTAATTTTATTTTATACTGCAGAAATAAATGTATTCTCAGGAGACTGCACCATTATTACAGCTGCCTTCTTTTTTTTTAATCTAAGATATCTGGCATATGCAACTGTAGTACCAACCAGCAATGCTACGCTTAGCATCAAATGCGAGGCATCGTTACAGTTTGAGACACAATCTGGCTAGTGAGGATACTTAAGAGAAAAGCCAACAAAACTCTGGTTGCTCTGGGCAATAACCTCCTGTTGCTAGAGTTGCACAGAAGGCTCATGCTGCGAAGGTAAGATTCCGAATATTCGGAATGCAGCAGGGCAGGTGTGGTCCCGCTGTGCCAGGTACCTCCGTGTCCCACGGGGGTCCCGGGCTGCTGCGCGGGGCTGTGCAGAGATCTGGTTCTTAACTCACACAAAAGTTCTCTCTGCAAAGTCTCGGAGCCTTGTGCTTTTGCTCTGGTTGCACGTTGTTAATAGCAGGTGTGTATTTTGTGTAAAAAAAAAATAAGAAAATGGACAAAAGGCTTTAACAGAGTAGAAGGAGTGGCAGACTCTCAGCTAAGTGTAGCCATCCGAAAATGGAGTATTTAACTAGTTGGAGATATTTTCAGAACTTAGGTAATGGGCCTTGTTTGGAAGGGCATGGTGCATGTTTTAAACGCAGCTGGGGGTCATGAAGTGGCTGGGGCTGGCAGCAAGCGAGGGTGCAGGTATGGCAGGGTCTGGCAGGGCACACGCAGGGCAGTTCTCAGTGCCGGTCCTGCCTCTGCGCTGGGAAGAGCGATGGCAGGAGCGACTCCATGCAGCTGGAACCTGTTCCAGTAGCCCCGAGTGTTACAGTCGTTGGCATGTCTAATTATTATGTATTAAAAACCAGCTTTGTAACATTGTTTGAGAAGAGTGCCCTGTGGTGTTTCAGGCTCTGTCGGCTCTGCTTGCTGCAGAGAGCACAGGGCTGTGCTTAGCTCTGTGCTGTCCTATGCGCAGCCAGCCTCTCTGTGGGTACCTGGGAGACATGTGGATGCAGCACTCGGAGCCACTGGTGGTGTAATGACTCACTCGGACGCCCTTAAGTCAGCCATAAGCACTGCTGTCTTGTCATCCTATAATACTTCGGTTGAGATTCGTCAAGGTCGCAGCTATTTGGCACATGAGAGACCAGGGAAGAACCCTAAGTATTTCAAATTGTACTTTCTACGTTAACTTCCATCAAACCTTGGAATGGTCCTAAAGAAGTGATTGGGATGTTTCGAAACAGCATGAGAATCTCATCAGTTCTTAAAACGGTGAGGCCACACGGAATACTGTGTCCAGTTCTGGGCTCTCCAATACAGGAGAAACATGGGCATAATTAAGAGGGTCCAGTGAAGGGCCACAAAGATGATGAAGGGACTGGAGCATCTTTCCTACAAGGAAAGGCTGAGAGAGCTGAGGCTGTTCAGTCTGGAGAACAGAAAGCTGAGAGAGGACCTCATCAGCATAGGAAGAGGGGGTACAAAGAGGATTAAGCCCAGGCTGTTTTCAGTGGTGCCCAGGGACAAGATGAGAGACAATGGGCACAAACTGAAACACAGGAGATTGCCTCTCAACATCAGGAAACACTTTTTCACTGTCAGGGTGACCAAGCACTGGCATGGGTTGCCCAGGGAGGTTGTGGAGTCTCCATCCTTGGAGATATTCAGAAGCTGTCTGGACATGGTCCTGGGCAACCTGCTGTAAGTGACCTTGCTTAAGCAGGGGGGTTGAGCCAGATGGCCTCTGGGGGTCTCTTCCAACCTCAGCCATTCTGTGAATTTTTATTCTAACTTTGATTTGCATAAGACAGATGTTTTGTAGAGCGAGTTAAAGAGAAAATATTAATTGAATAACTTATATGGATGAAGTAAATGAAGTAAAATATTTTGGGAGGAAACATAAACACTAGGATTGGAATGCAAAGCCAAGAAGATGGAGTGAGCAAAGCAAAGAAGGTGTTCAAGGAAAGAATCGGATGAGAACTTAGGAGATCCATTGGGATTTAATAGATAAATCAACTCCATCAAGTTCAGGAAAAGCTTTGAACTGCAAATGTTTCAGACTTTCTGAGGAAGGGAGCAAAGGCCATATATTCTTCTGGCCACTGTTGGAAATAAGATTAACTAGACGTTTGGCCTGAAGTAATAGTCTAGCCTTCTGTGCCATTCTTATGAGTAGTCTTGTCACTGTAAGATGGCTATTAGCTTGTTAAGTCAATACTGTGCAGGGTTAGAAGAGTAAAGATCAGCAATGGAAACTCATATTTGGATGAGTAAAATCTGAGAGAAAGACATATTTACTTTGTGGTCACATTACACAAATGGAAATTTCTGTGTGACTAGGTGCTAACAGCACCTGCACGTCCAGCTTCACATGTGTCTGCCCTGTGACAGCTGTTACCTGGATCAATTAGTGACAACAAATACATGAATGATTATGTTTTTATCATGAAATACAACTGCCAAGTCACTCAGTCAACCAAATGTCCCTGTTTTGGTCCTAGTTCCTCTGTTGCAGTATTCTAGGCTTCTGAGATTTCTAGAAGACTAAAATATAAGGCTTGGAAAAAGTAATCTGGTAATTATCAGAGAAGGAAAAAATAGGAAGTGAGTAAAAGCAGATGAGAGCCAGTATCTATGTTTCCAGCTGGTTCTACTTATTTTGAGCATTTCTGCCTTGATCTGCCTCGTGTTAGTCAGGGTAAAGCAACAATATTTGCTGTGCATGCATGTGAGATTTCAACTACCACACTTTAGGTTTGTAATTAAGAAATTAATTAAAATACTATACAGTTTACTGCACAGTCTATCAAGAGAAGGGCAGTTTACAAGATTTTCCGCGTGTGTGCTATAAATTCAGTGCTACAGATATACAGAATCATATTCACACTGACATTAAAAGTTATCCTCCTCGTGCAGAGGAGTATCATGAAAAATAATTGTGAAGGACTGGTTATAAAATAATTGTCTCAGCAGAAACCTAACCAGTAAGAATGAAAATTTTAACACTGGAAGACTAATATGGAATCTGAAGTCAGAGGAGGAAAGAGAAAGAGATGTAAAAAAACAAACCATACAACCAATTTTTACCGCTGATAATACCTATAGAAGGTTTTCTTGTTGCCCCTGACGTCCCTGGCCAGTCTTAATTCCATCAGGGCTTTAGCTTTCCTAACCTGATCCCAAGCTACCTGTCCTTGCCTTGTCCAACCTTCTGTAGGCCTCATTTTTATGCTTGAGTTTGTCCAGGAGCTCCTTGTTCATCCACACAGGCCTCCCGGTGTTTTTCCCTGAGTTCCTCTTTGCTGGGCTGCATCACTCCTGAGCTTGGAGGGGTTATCCTGGAATATTAACCAGCTTTCTTGGGCCCCTATTCCCTCCAGGGCTTTATCCCATGGTCTCTACCAAGCAGATCCCTGAAGAAGCCGAAGTCTACTCTCCTGAAGTGCAGGGTAGTGAGCTTGCTGTGCGTCCTTCTTGCTGCCCTATGGACCTTGAACTTCACCATTTCATGGCCACTGCAGCCAAAGTTGCCCTTGAGCTTCACATTCCCCACCAGCCCCTCCTCGTTGGTGAGAACAAGATGCAGCATAGCACCTCTCCTGGTTGGCTCCTCTATCACTTGGAGAAGGAAATTACCATCAATGTATTCCAGGAACCTCTGGGATTGCTTCTGCCCTGCTATGTTGTCCCTCCAGCAGGTATCAGGGTGGTCCCATTAAGTGGCAAAAGAGTGGGGAGTTGTCAGGGTCCCTACCGTGAATATGAGTCAATGACTCCCCTTTAGGTTCAATGAACTTCTATTTGGAGCTTCTAGGAGGCAAAAATGCTCCCAAGCAAATTAAATTCCATCCTAGGTGATGAAATATAAATGAGCACGCTGAGCATCAGAAACTTGATAGCCATTTGTAGCTCCACAGTTGAGGAGCCTTTGTTAAGTACTACGCTCTCCACTACATTATGAGACGTATTTATTTCATGTGCATTTAATAATGCAGTAAAGATGATGCCTGAAACACTGAAGTACAGTGAAGAATTACTAGTTTTCTGCAAGTGAGGTAAAGCCACTATGTATGATTGCCCCAGAGGATATGCAAGATACAGAAAATGAAATGAAATAAATAAAAAGTGGCAGATGACTGGTTTCTGGATATTGCTAGGTGAATTTATTAATTGCTAATAGAGCACCAAGCCATGAATTACTCAGTCATTGCCATTGTTTGAATTTTATGACTTTCCTCTTAAATACAGATTCGTTAGGAAAAAATCAAATGTCACTGGGCAGTGAATTATACAGAAACAAATTTATGCTTGTGAATGCTGATTTCCCATAGTAAGTTATGACTTTAAAAGGACACCATCAAGGTATTTGTCATAGTTTCAGCGAGACTTTTATTTGCTGTTATATATGATAACCCTTTGTGCTCTGGATAAAGAAAGCTGTTATATACATTTATTTTTGTTTGATCATGTGTGAAGTTTGATCATTGTAGGTTTTTGTACCATGTATTTTAAAGTTTTTCAGTTTTAGTAAAATATTTTGCTTTATAATATATATGCTAGAACTACCTAATGTGTAACCAGATATATCTACCTTCCGGTCAGCTTAAGAATGTACTGTGAGAAAGGTTTACCCTTGAAGCCTCAGTGTGCCTGTTGGTCTCAGACACCACTCTGCTATAATCATGGAGCTGGCTAGATCAGTCTGGCCTGTCAAAATGAATTTCACGCTCTGATCTGCTTTGTAAAATGGTTCCTGTGCTTGTGGGTTCTTACCTTGTATTCCAGGTTTGACCACTCAAACATAGTTTATAGTGGTTTAAAAAAACCCTAATAAAAACTAATGAACATAAAGAAGAAACAGTTTGTAGCTACAAGAGCTGATGTCTATGTGAAAATTCCTCCAGCCCTTTTGGTTTCACATGGAAGGTCACTCTTACTCATATGAACACGTCTTACGAGGAGCAGCTGAGGGATCTGGGGTTGTTTAGTCTGGAGAAAAGGAGGCTGAGGGGAGACCTAATTGATCTCTACAGCTAACTGAAAGGAGGTTGTACTGAGGTGGGTGTTGGTCTCTTCTCCCAAGTAACAAATGATAGGACAAGAGGAAATGGTGTCAGGTTGCACAAGGAGAGGTTTAGACTGGATATTAGGAAAAATTTCTTTTTTGTTTGTGAAGCATGGGAACAGGCTGCCTAGGGAAGTGGTGGAGTCACCATCCCCGGAGGTTTTTACAAGACGTGTAGATGAGGTTCTTAGGAACATGGTTTAGGGGTGAACTTGACAGTGTTAGGTTTATGGTTGGACTCCATGATCTTAATGGTCTTTTCCAACCTAAATGATTCTGTGATTTTGCTTTACTGTGTTGAGGGTAAAATAAAGTGAAGAGTGAAATAAATTTTCTGGATTAGTCTTGGCAGCTTTTTCAAACAATAAATGGATAAATGTGTCTCCATGGATCCAAGCATGACAAAACTGGGAATCAGGTACACCTTCAAAATTGTATGTCCATATTTGTTTTTAGCAGAAAACAGCATCATAGATCTTGGCATGGTGCTGTGAATGTTTCTAATATGGGTTTTCATTTGATTGTGATACTGTGTTGGTTGCTTAATATGCAATGTCATCAAATGAAAGGTTTTCCTTCTGATTTAGTTTTTTATTTTGTGGCGAAGAGCTTAAACTGTAGAGCATTTTTCAGTGTAAAACCAGGAATTTCTACCTTGTTCTTTCTGCATCTGTTTGGTTTTTGACATGATTGCACTTCTGAAATATTGCTGGTCACGCTATTTAGATGTTTGTAGACATTTTAACACCATCCATAGTACCTACTTTAGTCCATGTGTAGCTGAACTATACGTAACCAACTCTTATATTTTCTGTTTACATTTTATATTGTAATGCCGAATAAAGGCAGTGTGCTTTCTGTCTGTGCTGCCATCGGTCTCCTCACATCCCGCAGCAAGACGTGTATCGTACATGCCGGCCGCCTTGTGCCAGGCTGGGCCAGGGCAGCCGCAGGGAGCCCCCCGGAGCTGCTGGGCCCAACGCATCTCTGTAAACAGGTGGATATTCGAGGCCAAATCTGTAAAGGTGCAAGGCACCTGCCAGTGCTTATAGGCATCTCACAGCAGTTGAAAGAAAGAGCTTATAGATCCTGAGGTACCTAAATAGATGGTGCTGCCCCACATCTTTTAAGGCCCATGTCGGAGTTAGGTACACGGCAGAGAGCCGGGATGTACCTCTCCCCAGTGTCTGCGTGAAACTGGAGCATTGTGGGTTTCGGTCCTTCGGTAGAGCTAAGGTTTCATTATAAATTTGTGTATTTGAATGAATGAATTAATAGCCTCAACTGGGGGGTGCCAGTTGTGTGAGGCACATGAACAGCTTGGAGATTAATAGGACTGAACTTTGGGAAATATGACTAGTTAACAATTTTTTTTTTTTAATGAGGGAGACATGAAACACCAGGTGGGGTCCATTATGTCAGGGGTTTTGCAAATGCATAACAAGGCTCTCTGCTTTACCTTATCTCACCATTTCCTTCCCTGGATCTTCTCATGAGGGCTGAATTACAGTATTACTTGGATTGCCATTATGGTCAAGGCAAGCTGGTTTTCAGCAGCTGCATATGGCATTTCTCCAAGCTATTTTTGGGATGGAGAAGTTCCTTTTCCAGCAGTCAGTTCTTTTCCCATGATTAGCCAAAAAGCTGATGAGAACAGGAGAGCCAGTAGGTAAGCAGAGCAGGCAGTGGCACCATCCATACAGAAGAGCACAGGAGTAATGTAGTAACATGCAGCTCTCAGTGAGAACATGCGACTCAAGGTTTACTGGAATGACATTATAAAAACATATGCCTTTCAATATTAGTCAAGTGCTTATAGCTTTATTTCTTTATGTAGCACTTTGGGCCTAAGCATAATATTTTTTTTCTTAAGCAAATTGCATCTGTGCTGCCATGCAAACAGAATGTGGACAGTGCCGTAGCTCGCTGTGGAAAGGTGCGGTGCAATCCCTTCCAGGATCACCTTCACAGGCTGAGGCTGTGTTAGAAATCAGTGGTCTGCCCATCTCCCTATTGCACACCACTGGAGTTTGCATGGGCAGCTGGGCTGGCCCTGCACTTTGAGAAACCTCTGTAGACAATGTAGGGGATGCTTTGAAATCATGTTTAATTTGGAGGGTTTATTTGGTTTAGAGAAGGGCAGGTGTGTTCTGATGGTTTTGCTGTTTGAAGCTTTATTTTATAAAAAATAACGTTTAGCCAAGTCAGATTTTAAGTCACTACGTTAGTCATCCTGGTGATTACATAAGGAACCCTGTAGGAGCATTTCACATCCCATCAGCCCTTGGCAGTGGAATAACAATGAGGCTGAAGTATTAAAAACTGTGTACTCACAAAGACAAATACGGCTGGATTGTTACATAGAGAGATCATCTCAGTATTTGCTGTTGAATATATCTTTACATTAATTCAGCTCATTTCTGAGACAACACACTGGAAGAAAACATAATTTGAATTAATTATTTGCGCATATGGCATATGCCTGATGTCAGCTAATGCTGCATTAAGGATAGACATGCTGGGCACACATTAAATAATAGAGTAAATATTTGTATTGTTTATGATAAACTAGTTCCTTCTGCAGATCTTCTTTGTTTGTGCCTCAGTAAACATTCCCATTGGGCTTATTTACTGTGATTCATATAGTGCAATATGTTAAGTGTTATAAAAAGCATGTGTTTAAATCTAAATTCTACTGTAAGGCCTCACTGTGTTTTCAGAGCAATTGACGGTTTAGTAACACTTTAAAATAACACTGAAATCATTATGGCACCTTACTATTATATGGTATATTCTGTTGGCATTAATCACAAAGGTTCATTTTGTGTCAGAAATGCTTCTACAGAAGTTCCATTGTAATGTAACTGTAATGAAACATACATTTATCTCAATGTGTTTTGAAATATTTATTTCTAGGAATCATTTTAGGGAAGAGAATTAGATGCTCTAAAGATGAGCAGCCATTGAAGAAAGAAAGATTGTAGGGGAAAACAAAACACAAACAAACAACATCTGCTTCCCCCTCCCCACCCTTAAACCCCACCATCACCACCACCAAACCACAACCAAAAAGCCCCCAACCAAACCCAACAAAAAACCCTAAGAATCCTCAAAAAAAAAGCAAAAAGCTAAGATCAAGGACCCTCATAAGAAATTTAGGCACAAATCCTTATCTTGGTGAACAGACAAATAGATAAGAACAAATTCTCTAGTGTTAGAGGATGGGAGAAAGCAAGACTAGAAGAAATCCAGAAAGTCATTTAAATTTGGGGGGAAACCTTAAGCCGAGCTTTGTTTTCTACTGCTGTTGGAGGTCTAATACCTCCTACTGCTTAAGGAGGTCTAATACCAGAATGGAGAGGCTTGAGCCGTAGAGGGTGGCATGTGTTTTTTACACTTTGTCTGCCCCAGCGGCAAAGGATGATTCCAAGGTGTGGTGTAGGTGGGCCTTGCAGCTTTGGGAAGCCTGACCCCATTTTCAGGTGTGTCCTTTGGTGGACGTCCTGCCTATGTTGTGGCTCATCTGCATGTGCTGGTGGAGTCCGCTGTCCTGGGCTTAGAAGATGCTCAGGTCTACTCACAGTCCCACTTGAGACAGGTCTGATTTGCTGTGCTGTGGATGTAGAGCGCTCTATATGGGGACAGTAACTGTTTGTTGAGGATGTCCCAAGCTACCAGAGCTCTAGAAATCTGGTGAATGACTCAAACTGAAAGGAGGTAAGTTGTTACTAAAGGCAAGTGTCTGTTCCATGCACTGGTAAGCCAGATGGGTGTGCTGGATGGAGTCCATTGGTAGGGATGATCTGACCTACCAAGTATTCCTCCTCAGGCAGGTAAATGCCGGCGGCAGAGGATCGGTGTGCCAGCATCTTGTGTCTTTCATTGAGAATGGCTCATGGGAAAGGAAGCAGAGGAATTCAGGAAAGGCTTTTAGTTTTTAGGGAAAGGGTGGCCGGGGGATATTTGGCTACAAGATAAATAGGTGGATGTATTCACGCCTCTTGCCCTCCTCAGGATCGTGACATTGCGTGTGTGAATGCTTATGTGTGAACTCGGGTGTAGTTGTGTCTTCATTACCCCTCTTATTTTTGTGTGCATGTTTTCAAATGTGTAATACGTTGAAATATGTTTATCAGAAAATGCCACCTGGCAGAAGATGTGTCTACATGTGTCTAGATACTGAAAAAAAATAACAAAAATGACAATTCCCAATTTATGGGTGGCTGTTGAAACAGAATAGAAATAAACCCAGCAGTCTCATTTACATATTAAGAAAATGATAGGCGTTATGAAAAAGGCTGTAAGATAGGAGCAGTACTATGATAAGCCTGACTGCAGACTCTGCAGTCCAGCCTTGTAAGTAAATTTTAGATGCAGATTAACAGTTGAGAAAATGCATGATAGGACTGAGGTCCTGAAATGCATAGATGAATGCAGGCTTCCCCTTTTCTGTTATTGGGTCCCCCTTTTTCCCAGGTTGACACTCTTGGTATATTAACATCATCAGTATTATCACATGTGCCTAAGATCTCCCACATTTCCAAAGACCAGTATATAGCCATTAGACTTCCAGTTAATACAGATAACAAAAGGTCCCTGATAAATATTTTGATTTTCACTTTATAGGCAGAATGAGGAGAGGCGTAAGGAGAAGTCAGTGATGTTTATTACTAGGTTGGATATGCTGCAGTGAGAAATACAGTGAGAGACAGTTAAACTACAATGGCGAAAGTGGACTGTTAATCATTCCACCTTCCCAAGAAGTTTCGAGTCCATGTTCAGGATCCACAACACATATTTGGTAAGGCAGCCAGAGTTCTAAACCACCTCTGTGCTCTCTGAATTTTGGAAGAAGTGATCGCTGTTGCAGTATGAAGCCATCTCCTGAAGGCTGCCTGTGATGCCTCTTCTGGAGCACAAGTCTTACGAGAACTGTTGAGCCTGCTGAGCAACTGGGGCTGTTCAGCCTGGAGAAAAGGAGGCTGAGGGGAGACCTTATCGATCTCTACAACTACCTGAAAGGAGGTCATAGAATGGAGGGTGTTGATCTCTTCTCTCAAGGCCAAGGAAATGGCCTCACGTTGCACCAGGGGAGGTTTAGTGGTTTTCCTTTGCGGAACGGGTTGTCAGGCACTGGAACAGGCTGCCCAGGGAAGTGGCGGAGTCACCATCCCTGGAGGTGTTTAAAAGACATGTAGACAAGATTCTTAGGGACACAGTTCAGTGCTAGAGTTAGGTTATCTTTGGATTCCATGATCTTGAGAGTCTTCGCCAACCAAAATGATTCCATGATTCTGGATCCACTTTGTCTGAAGGTGAAGGACAGGAAAAGACAAGCCTCATGCCTGGGCATGGTAGTAGGGAGTTCAGGTATGGGAGAGGACAACTGTCCATGGGCGCCAGAGGCTGATTTTGATTGAGGATAAGTGAAGACCTGTGACAGATATGCCACATAGAAGAAGCTCTATTTCTGTGCTTGATCTGTGGTGAAGTTGACTATTTTCCATTTTAAAAAAAAAATATTTAGCCATGACTGGTATAAGCTTGACAATTGTATTGGCTTCCTTAATTTATCCCTCATCTTTAAAGTACAATGAATTTTTTTCCCCCAGGTTTTGTTCAGAACCTTATTAAACATCATCAAAGAAGTTTGGAAATATCTGCCCTTACTTTTAAGAATGCACAAAAATGTAGGGTCTCCAAGTAAAATGCTGGTTGGTGGTTTTGCGCGTGGAGACATTAAATGCAGAGCAGGGTGTGTGACTGACCTGAGAAGGCACTGCCAGGGACAGCCCCTGGTTTCTGTTTCACCTCAGTCACCGCGGCTCCTCATGCCCCTTTGCTTATCTTGCTTGCTGATCGACTGCAGTGTGCGGCCTGCAGAAAAGGGTCTCATCAGTGTGTAAAGGGATCAAGAGTTTGTTATTTAGGGGAGAATGGGGATTAAAATAAAAAAGAGTTATTTATTTATTTATTTGTTTGTTTGTTTTAAGTGTCATTTGGGACTGGCTTATAATAAGATCCTGCTGCATTAAACAGTCTTTGCCTAGATTCCTGGCAACACTAGATGGTTTAGGGGTTTCTAGAATGCAACTGAAATCCAGAGGTTGTGTGCCAGGTATTAAATAGCGGTGTAAACCTAGTGAAAAGTGGGAAAGCTTTTTCTAATAAATGGCTTGCTGTTTTCTTCAAAATGCAGGAATAAATTTTGTTGATTGAGGTCTGGATGTGTTTATGCATTTTCAGTTGAGATGAAATTATTTTGTAAAGTGATTCTCCTATGCATCAGAAACATTGGCAATCCATTTGTATTAATATATCACAAATTAAGGCTCTTCTTGTTGTTATAAATTACCTATCCTTGGAATCTTTTCAACTAGTTCTTAAATTACAAAATGGGTTATTCTTGATGGGTATGTCTTCATTGGTTAGTCTTGGTTGGGGTGTACAACTCCCAAAATGTATATTTATATCTATTAGGGGCTGTGATACAGTATGTGCTGTTACTCATGTTCATCTAGATTATCATGGATTAATCAGATTTAGTGATTTTTCTACCTGCTGCAATTCTGAGCTCTCTTCCTGTGCACATCCGAACCGTGGCACCGTGGTTCATGTGGTGGCTCAGCAGCTCAGCGCAGCGAGGACGCGCAGTACAGGTGTTGATACGCCAGTGTCGGGACCCAGCTGGTGACTCACCTGGCCTGTAGGATAAATCTGAGAGATTTCAGGTTGTCCTCAATTCATTCTTGCTGTAATGGCCTCACATGGGTGCTTCTGCCCATTTTCTGTCTGTATCAAAGCTAACCATTATGGCAAAAAATATTTGTAGGTATTTTTAAGAACAGAGAACAAGACAGTGAATATAACACCTCAAAGAAGAACAGAAGTAGGAGGTTGTGGGCTTCTCTCCTGCAGAACAAATGTATGTTTGACCGCAGAACTCTTTGCATGAAGCAGTCGCACGCAGAAGCACTTCAGGATGATTTCTGAATTTTGGAAGGAAAGGAGAAATGTAATCTTGTTGAAGTTTAGCAATTACGTACCATAGTTAATTAATCATATAATTAAGTAAAATGAGACCATGTTTCTTGAAATGTGTCAGATAATTATGATACATTTTGGTAATTACGTGTAATAAAATTAATTAAACATATAATTCAAAGAATCAGGAAAATTATTACTCGAAATGATTTATCCCATCTGTAGGTCAGAAAGATCTGTTTCATTTTTCGTGTGCTCAGTCATAGCCTTATAATCCGGTCTTTTCTGCTTTTGAAGACATTGCAGATCTCCAGTATTGGCATTTTGCCTTAATATTACTTCTTAGTCAATTTTTTTTTTGATTCTTTAATCCTTATAATAGTATTAGTTACCCAGTATGAAAATGCTCGAATCTTTCTTGTTAGATCATTACTCAGAAAACAGATGTGACTCTTATATTGTGATGATTCTTGCTTCATTGCTGTGGAGATGTGCAGAATATATGTAAAAGAAGAGCAAGGAAAAGGAAACAAGACGGAAGCAAATATTACCCAAGTGTAAGCCAGTGTGCTCAGAGCTCAGAGGTGTTTTAATATGTTTTATTGGCATTTGCCTGAAGCATCAAGCACACAAATACTTTCCCTTGGTATGAAGGGCTAAACTGACCTCCCTTTCAAGTTGCATCGTTTTTTATAGTTAGTTCTCATTTTCATTACTGCTGGGAGGAAATTCTGCTGCCACTGCAGATGAGATACTCTAAGAAGGGGAAGCAATGTAAGAAAACCCTATAAAATCATGCCTGAGATATTAATTTTCTCACCTCAGGCTTAATAATAATTTTATGGTCATTTTTGAGAAGTTTTTTAGCCATAATGTTTTATCTATCTTTATGGTCCCTTACGCTATATTTAATCAGTGTAATTATGGAAGGATAATTAAATATAATACTACTTAGTTCTTAAGATTTTAGCACTATTACTATTAATGTAACTAAAAAAACCTCTTGTAAATCTTGATGTCTACACAAAGCGAAATATTGGTGCAGTATATTCGAAATGCTATTAAAAAGGAAATTGTTGTGCATTTTTGTTGGTACAGCAGCACACACCCTAATTCCTTAGTTCATTGGCAGTTTAAGAGAATCAGCTGAAACAAAAGAGGCTCTTCAGGATTTCTCAGGTTTTCAAGAAACAGCGTAGGCCCCTATTTAGAAAACTACTTAGACTTATGACCAAATCCACCTTTCATAAGTCAGATTTTTGAGTGCTTGTGTGTGTTACAGGTTAATGTGGCCAAATGGACTGGCTGGGCTGTTTGTCTCCTTATATCTTGTCATACCTTTTGGAAAGCAATCCTCTGACCTAGTGCCACTCACTGGGCATATTTCCTTCTTCAATTAAATTGTAGAATGAAAAGGTGTTCTATAAGGGGCCTCGCAGAAAGCCGTGTTAAGTCAGGTAAAAAGCCAGGCACCATCTTCTGCAGTTGAAAACGCCCCATGTTACAGCTTGCTGTGCAGCTGGTTTGAGTTCACATTAAGTGCATTCTGAGCATTTCTATACTGGAGCACAGAAGGGGCCACAAAAGTGGTCAGAGGGCTGGAGCACCTCTCCTTGTTAGCCCTAAGCTGTGTTTACACTTTCAGTAGCCAATGTAACAGTGATTCAGAACTGATCTGCCAGGCAAACAGGAAAATTTAAAAAATAAAATCATGTTGCTTATTAGTCGCCTGGCGGTGATACCAGATGACTTCATGCCTTTGAGAAAAATGGAGGAAGTATATGCTAGAAAGATCTATAAACTAGATGGTTCTTCACTGTGAATGTCAGATAAGAGTAGCTATCAGTAGCAAAAGTATTGGCTACCTCTAGGAAACTTCCAGAGCCTGCTTCCCAAAGAATGGGGCACAGGATTCGGGCTGTGCCTCTGCCAGTGGGGTGGAAGGGTCTGAGCTCACTCCGGGGTGGAGAGTTGCAGACTAACTTGTATAAGAAATGTAAAATTTCCCTTCAGTCTTCTCACTCTTGTTACAGAATTCATTTTCCATTTAATTTTCCTGAAGGAAAATGTGTCTTGGCGCGGGGGGGGGGAATAATTGGTTTTGCAGGGAATCTGAACACAGCCTGTATCACCTGAATTCTGCCTCTGCCCTGCTTCATGTGGCAGTGACAGGAAGTACTTCCCAGGATTTTCATAATACTGATACTAAGTGAAGTATTGTGGTAGCACAAAGTACGAGAGTAGTAGTACAGGGTGTTTCAAAAAGGTGGACCCAATTTGAAATCACTGTATCTCTGCAATGGGGTCCATCTTTTTGAAACACCCTGTATATTAATTTGAAAAGTGTTGCAAGACCATGTGCAGAGTGGGGATGGCCAGGGTTCTGTGTAACTCATCGTGTTAAATGCCCTTTGTTTTGCCTGTCCTTGCCAGAAGAGAAGGAACAGCACAGTTTGGAGGTGCTCACTCACGTCCTAAGTGATTCTAAAGGAAATCAGCAGCTTCTGCTCTCCTTTCGCTTCCAAGATGACTCCGAGCACCCTTTCCCATGCCCAGTTACGGCTGCTGCTGCTTCCCTCTTGGTGCAGCTTTGTGGATTAAATTGGGCATAGGAGCATCAGCAATCTTGGAAGAGATGAACATGGTCTGACAAGCACCCAGTATTACTCACAGGGGGCTGCCAAATGCATAGAGGTATCAAGACATAATACTGGTACCATGTATTGCAGTGGTCATTTACTATTCATCGCATTGAGTACACATTCCTTCACTACCTTGGAGGTCGGAGTGGAATGTAAATGTTGCATCTGCCTTGTAACAGTGCTCAGCACAAAAGTAAATTGCATTTGGTATCTCCTTTTCTATGGAATTAAGTTAGAGTTTATGGGGCTGTATATTCAGAACGCTTTGGATTTAGATTCAGGGTTCCTTGGCTAATATCCCAAGCTGTTTTATTAGAAAAAAAAAAAAGAAGAAGAAACTGTTTGTTTTTCAGATGTATGAATGTCCCTGTGGTTACTGCTGTGGTACTTAAGGACTGCTGCTTCTCTTCACATATCAATGAAATACAAGATAGCAGCTTCTCGCAGATTACTGTTCTTGAAATAAAATGTCTACGACTTCATTTGTTGCTTAGGAAGGCACTGGTGCTGAACGTTTTGTTGGTGGACTCATGAAGAAGACATTGGATATCTCTGTATGGTATTAGAACTTTAATGAGTGGAAAACATGTTAGAAACTGTATTTCACATTTAGGATATGAACAGAGGCTGTTAGGTTGCCTCTCCTCCCTCTGTCAAGTAATTGGTTCCTTAGAACATAAAGGATTCTTTGGCTTCAGTGAGCTTCTTTTACAGCACATAAGGGAATTTCTTAAAACAACAACAACAAAAACAGGCTAGCTAATGAAAGAAGTGATTTTTAAAATGCCAGGTAATTCTTGGATAGTTGGGCTAATACCATGCTTAGCAAAGGTGTAATAAGGAAGGTGCTTTAATTATAAATAAAGGGATTGGTAAGCAAGATGAATTTCTGCCAAGCAGAGAGCTTAGCCCAGCTTTGACTTTCAGTGGAACGCCACAGCCCCTTCCTCATTTTTATTAGTGTGGTTCATTGTAATAATATGCTTTGTTTATCAGTGAGTGGATGGAAGGAGCATTAAGAAAGCTATAGCGATTCATTAATATGGGTTTGCATTTTGGAAACTACTGGGTAGTGAAGTCCATTAAAAAACAATTAAGATCCAATGAAATGCAGTAATTTCATTCTCCAGAGGCATCGGGCGAAGGGGACGGCTGTTACAAGTTACTGGTGGTGTTCTTGTAATGGCACCAGAACCCTCACAGCTACAACCAGTTTTTTTCTCTTCGCATACCTGGCTGTCTCTGATCAAGGGAGCTTTTACATGGGTGGTTAACTACATTTCAGAATACATAGTTTTGTGTTGTATCTCTTCTCTGAAAACCCCTTGTCAGAGAGCAAAGAATCTCAAGTCCTGAGACTGGATTCAAGAAAGGAAAGTGGCTGCCCTTGTAGGCTAGGGGGACTTCTCTGGAAAACTCTAATTTGCGTGGGCTTAAAAACCTTGTATCTAGCACAGTTCCCCTGCCCCCAGTGTTTAAGGCAAATCTGTTTGGAAGGTGCATATGTTTAGGCTATTGCCATTCTCTTCTGCGTCTTCAGGTTCAGGACTTCATTCCGTCTGCTTATGATCAGCACTGGAGGATATGCAATGGGTATTGCTGTGGGTTTCTTCCATCCAGCCTGTGGTCTTATCCCTTTTAAATTTGCAGTACTTATATCCATCAGTCTTTGTGGGCAAAAAATTAGCTACCCATTTTCTGTCCTAGAATTTCCCCACCTTACCCAGTTATTCTGTAGGGGTTTTTTTTTCTGTTTTTCAGAAGCAGCTCACCTGCCTTTCCAGTAGGAGCTAATCGCTGCTCAAAACCCGTTGGTTCAATGATCCAGACATTGCCTGTAAACATCAATTCCTTCAAGCACTCCTTGGTGGCATTTATTTTCCCTTTCCCCACCAAGCCATTTTTTCTTACATCCTCCTGCCTGCTTCTTTTCTCATCCTGCAAGCCATTCCTAGGACCGGCCTCTTGCCCCGTTAAAACATGGCTGCTGGGCTGGAGTTTCTCACCCCAACACTTGGTCAATCTCCCCTCCCTGGCTGGTTACCTCTCCAAAATTCGCTGCATTCAGCTGAGGCCCCGTCTTACATACAGAGGACGGTTCCTTGAATGATGCCGCATTCATAACGGTCCTGGAGGGTGAAAGGTTGTGATAGATGGACATAGTATAAAAAAAGGCTTTTTTTTTTTCAGAAAGCAGGAGCATGTTTTTACTGTGCTGTCTCTGCTGGTCCATTTACCACTGAGAGAAGAAAGAAGTGGATATTAGAAGCTGTTCTGGTAAATTAACCCTAGCTGGTCTCAGGTGATTAGTCACTAATACATTTTTGCATGAACACCTTGGGTTGACAAATTCTGACTCCGAGCACCAGGTGGCCAAGAGCTTTCCTGCAGAAATACATGAGCATAAAGTAATATCTCCCGGTGAGTTCTTTTTTTAGTTAATGGACACTGGCATCTTCTGCCATCAACTGTAATTCAAGTAAATGATACTGTTTGTGACAGAGGAAATTAAGGTATATTGTATAGCACGTGGCCCCAACACAAATCCATGTTTTCCAACATCCTAAATTATGTAAATCGTGTCTTTACAGTTAAGTTTTTTAAGGCAGATTAATTGTTCGTGTCAATGCATATTTTTTGGGATCTTTTTGTTTTGATTATTCAGTTTTTCTTACCTACCAGCATTACTTAGGGCATCTTTTCAGAGAAACAGGTGGAAAGAAGTTTTGAATTTCTTATTTGGTGTTTGATTTGGGAAACTCCAGCACACTCAGCAGTTTGGAAAGTCAGGTGTCTCAGTAAGGAATTGAAAGACTATTTTTAGATAACCATGTTTTGGAAATATTGCTTGTAATTTTCTTCCATAATAAAATGTGGTCAATTTAATCTGTTCTGCATAATTTCCAATCATGATACTACCCTTTGTGCATTTATAATTAACTAGAACATCTGAGGTCATTTATATCTTTTGCTCTACAGAACAAATAACATAATGACGATTACTCGGGGTTAGGGACAAGATGGTCTTAAAGATTTAATATTCCTGGATGTTGTTACTATAGCTGACCTAAACCAAGACACTGAAAATGGTTTGCTAACCAGCAGAGGCAACTTCAGATGTTGAAAATAATGCAGGACAGACCTGTGCAGCGGTCTGAAACCTCCGCCCAGAAGGTGCCGAGTTATCTGGTTACTGGAACAGCTGCTTTAATGAAACCCTTAGGCAGTTCAGGACTTTATTTCTTTTGTTGCTCCTTTCCTCCCTGCAGAACAGGACAACCGGTATTTATCTGCTTGGCAGGGATGCTGTGGCGAGTCAGGAACGCCTGTGAAGTGCTCTGAAGTTGCAATGCAGAGCCGAGTAACACTTCTATGAATAATATTTTCTGCTCCATTTTTCATGATAGCCAATTAATGTATCAAAAAGAGTATAACATTCAGAATCGCGGTGGCTGTTAGAAATCCGCAGAATGTTTGTCTTTAAGATGTTATAAGGTAATTGCATATGGCAAAAATCACTTGGAAGTGTGTGAGTGTTCATCTTCCTAAATTAATCAACAGCTTCCTTAAGATGGAAGATTTGACTCTTTCAGGTTCACTTGTCACAACTAAGATATCAACCAGGCTTCAATATCTGGAAGTAGTTTTTAATTAATTTTCTCCTACACTTTAAACTGGAGGAAAATATATTATTTTGTGGCATTAGCAGTTACGTAAAACCACCCCTGTATCTCCAGTTACAAGACTTAACCAGATACAGCATGTGGGTGTTTAGATGGATCATGTTTCTTCTTCTGTTCGGTCTGCTTGGGTAGGTAGAACTCAAATGAGTCTGGTCTGCAGGCAGAGAATTGTACCACCCAAAGGAAGCCTTTACCACTCAACAATATAAAAGCCCTTGTAACTGCCATCATTAGCTCTGTATCTTCTAATGCTGGTTTTGGTGTGGAAACAAAAACACTTAATTGAGCCCAGTGAACAGAGGCAATTGTGATTTAAATTTCTGTTTTTCTCAGCTGTTACTGGGAGAAAGATTAGTATATTTTTATATGAACGCCACTAAGTAAGACTCACTAGATTAATCCTGCATTACATTTATTGATACAACTCTTCTTCTAATCAAGAGATTGACCAGGTGACACAGAAAGACGTTAGGTTTTCATTGTCCATCTACTCTTAAAAATTCCCGAAGATTTAAGGAAATGTTTAGCTTAGAAATTTTCAAACTAAAATATCTATTTTTTTTCAGTGCTGGAGTGATTTTGGTTTTGATATCTTTCAAGATTTTTGGCAATCGCTTAAAATGGAAGTGTCGTATTTGAGGCCAAGCAGACTGCGACACTCTCAACCTGAAGATTTTTTTTCTCGCCTTTTCATTCTTGAAATTAGTTGAATAATATTTCTGTTTTAACTTGAAAAAATGTCGTTACTGAATAAGACACTTTTTATTCCTGGTAGCTTTTGTTAACACACTGAAAAATCTGTTATTTGACTACCTAAGTTGTTTAAATTTGCCATACATAGAAATCTGTGGGAACTTTCTATTCTTGAACGAGGAAATAAGTAGATCTGGACTGGATTTTTCATGACCTCTAGATTTAATCATATGAGATCAATTTTTGCAGGCCTGTTGCGGATAAAAGATTTTTTTGTGTCATTCTCATCAGCAGTATGCATAAATGTATATATATGTATATGCCTATCACCTTTGTGTGCTTGGGCATATAATTTATACAGCAGCAGTTCGATTTGTACTGGGACTGTTAAGAATGTCAAACTTGGTATGTTTTGGATTCAGTAATTTTAATGTAAATAATTCTTAGGTTGAAATTAGCTCCAAATTTCCATTGGAAAAGGAATAGTATCACCCATTTAGAAAATTAGCTCTGGATTATTCGTATCTGAAGAGTCAAACCATTCAGGAGTCACTGTGTTTGCCACTGCAGAGCGATTCTTTGTGCTGGGTGATGGATTCAAAAGGAGCAATAGGATGACAAGTCAAATGGAAGTGACTTTTTTAATGTTTTCAACTTCAAAGTCTCACTCTTTAATATCTGTGATACCAGTTTAATTACATTGGTTCCCGCTTTTGTGCTGGTTTTGGTCTGTGTTGCTCTCACATTTTCAGTAGTGTTGTCAGTTTCCTGGTTGTCAGCTGAGAAAGTCCCCTTCTCCCAATATATATTCTTGTCTTTATAAGTTAAACATCGCTGGTGTCAAATCTTGGTTCCCAAGCTAGATTAATCTGCAGAGTGAACCCTGTGGTCCTTGTAATGTTTTTTCAATATCTAATTTAATTTTAAAAAACCCCACTGACAACAAACAGAAAAATTTTATATCTCATGCCAGTTGACAAAACCTTCATTAAGTGAACTAGTCGCAATGAAGTGGAATACCTGGCACATTAATTCCAGAAGTAAGTGATAATTCTTTGTGTGCTGGTATTAATGACATTGTTTATTGCCTATGTTTTTAGGAAACAGAAGTTGGAAAATGGAGCTTATTTTCTTGGGAAGCGGTGCAGCAGCAAGGTGGGGGAGGCCAGGGCAGGTCGTGCCGCACATCCCAGCCCTCCTGGGCCAAGCACAGGCAACAGAGGAGACCAGGGACAACAACAGAGAAGTTCTGAACTTATTTTGAAACCTAGGGGTCTGCTTTAGATATGCTCAGGGGATTTGGGACCCCGTCTCAGCCCACTCATGCATAGGTATGTAAGCCCGATGTTTTCCTTGGCTTATGAATTGCCCCGATAAGGGGGGAAAGGCACAGAAGGTGAACAAAGGCAACTTTGTGCCGAGGGAGAGTTGTTCGGTAGGAAATACACCACTTGTGCAGCTTCCGTGTTGCTGCGTTACTACTTCTGCACTCAGAGCAAATCCACATTTGTGCATTCTGTCATAGATTTTTAGCTGTTCAGAATTTGAGATAGGAGGAAGCTTTAGAGTTTTGAATGTAGCTGAATTATGGGAACGAAGGTAAAGTGGGAGAAAGATGTTAACTACTCAGAGATTTTCTGTGGAACAGTGTTCCTTTTCTAATAATGCTAGTTTTTTAAAAAAGAGAAGGTATGTTGGTTTCAGTGTCATGATGTGTATGATGAAACTTGAAAACCATTAGACTAAAGTGCTAAAGAAATTAAAAATTAAGGATGGCATTTCATCTTCAAAGTATTACTAATAGAAGGCAGTGCATCACAGTGGAATAAAATAAGGGAAATGTGTGAACAGAATTTTTAGTTTTCTGGATTTTGTGTTTCTCCCCGCCCCCATCTTGTGTCTTGTAATCTAGAGCATTATTTGTTAATATATCAAAATTTCCAGTTTATGAACAAGCCTGTGAACATATACTAGGTACCAGCATTTGACAATGCAAAACTTAATGATCCACAGCAAGAAAAGTTGGGGAAAGCAAGCAATAACACATGACAGTGAATTTACTCATTTCTTCATTGTAAAGATAATAATGGTTCTGAAATGCAGTGAAACAGGATGATGTTGAGATGCTCTGGTTAATGGGAGTCATATAAAACTGAAGTAGATGGAAGAGAACAGATGGAAACTTGAGGAGGGGAAATGGCCTGTCCAGAATCCTGCCTGCTGCTGTCGTTTCAAATCCATAGGGTTTGGTGCTATATAGAAATGTAATTCCTTGGGTTTCCAGGCACTTGGATGCAATAAATGGGCTCCTTCACCATGTTGTAGTTGTGACAGAAAAAAAAGAACTACTTATAGGATCATAGGATAATTCAGTCTGGAAGAGTCTTCAAGAAGTCACTCGTCTGACTTCACACAGTGTGGCCCAGTCAAGCCAGGTTACCCAGGAATTGATCCAGTTGATCTTCAAAGCTTCTGAGGCCAGAGACTGAACCATCTCTCAGGGTAGCCAATTCTAGTACTGGACCGTCCTTATAGGGAAAGGTTTTTACCTTATATCCAGTCTGAATCTCTCTTATTTCACCTTAGACCCATTGTCTTTTGTCCCATCATGCTCTACTGTGAAGACCCTGAGTGACCCTCAGTAACCCTCCCCATAGGTGCAAGGGCACTGTTGTTATGTGCCCCCAAAGGCATCTCTTCTTCTGGCTGAACGTCCCTGGATCCTTCAGCCTCTCCTTGCAGGGCGGGTGCTCCAGACCCCAACCAGTCTGGGGACCCTCTGCTGAAATTGCCCCAGTTTATTGATGTTTTTGTTGTGTCTGAGGGGAATAAAGCTGGTTATGATATTCTAGATGTGTTCTGACGAGTACTGAGCAGGGATGGGATGGTCCCTTCTCTCTGTCTGCTGGCTCTACTCCTGGTCACACAGCAGAGAAGGCTGTTGGCCACCTTTGCTGCCAAAGCACACTGCTGGCTCATGTTCAACTTGCTGTATACCAAGACTGTTGCCACCACGCTGCTCTCCAGCCTGTGTTGTGTATTCCTTCCCAGGTGCAGGTTGGAGCATTTGCCCTTGTTGAATTTCGGGAGATTCTTGCTGGTTCTATCTGAAGACAGGTGCAAGATATGCCTTCCTCCATTTCTTGGGGACCTCTCCTGCTCCCCAAGACCTTTCAAAGGTGACAGAGTGGCATTACAAGGGTGTCAGCCAGTGCTGTGAGCAGCCTTGGACCAGTTCATCAGTCCCATGGGCACCGGTGGACCAAGTTATCTTGAAATCCCTGACTCAGTCCTAACTCATGCCTATGCCACCTCCAACCCTGCCTCTCAGTGCTGAGGCCTGGGGGACGTTGTTGGGGAAGACCGGGGCAAAGAAGGGATGGAGTACCTCAGCCTTACCTGTGTCCATGATTGCTAAATCACCTCCTGCTGTTGCTGTGTTCTCTGAGAACTACGTAATTAGTTTTAAAGATTCTGTTGAAAAGCGTGAACACTGTCCTGTGAACGAAGGCCAAAGTCTTCCTAGCCTGGTATCTTGTTTCTTTTGGTGGCTATTCTGTGCTAATTCAGAAGATGGAGGCCGGCATTAACGACAATGGAGTAATCTGTCTGCAAAGAAACTTTATTTTTCAACTGCTTTAGTTATGGACCCTCTTCTCCTGTGAAGCAGGACGATTTTTATCCTTGATGTCCTTTGGACTATTTTTTCATGTCCTCCTTGACAGCTGTAATGTATTCAAGGGGAGTATATGCCATTAATTTACAGTGATGGCAATATAAATGGCAGTATATTAATATTTTTCATATTCTGTATTCCCTTCTCAATACATCGTAACATTCTGTTCACTTTTTTTGACCCCTCATGTGTATTGAGCAAATGTCTTCATTGAAGTGCCCATGATGAATCTTGCATCTTTTTTCCTGAGAGGTTATAACTAATTCAGAACCCATCAGTATGTACAAGTGGCTTTAAATTTGTTCCTTCTAGTGTACCCTACTCTGCACTTTTTTCACAGTGAATTTCATCTGCTGTCAGGTTGTCCAATTACCTAGTTTTTTAAAGGTCCTTCCGGAGTTCCTCACTATCCTTTGTAGTCTTGACTACCCTAAATAGTTCCCTGTAGTCAGCAAATTGCACATTCTTATTACTTATAGCATGTCAGCTTTCAGTTATTAGTAAATATGAATAACTGTGTCATTCATAGTATTGATCCTTTGGACATGCTTTCTTCCTGCACTAGTTATTTTTAACTCCTTGTACCTATTTCTAGTCCTTGAGTTGGTCTTTTGTCCGTGGCGGGAATGCACGTGCAGATCTGTGGGTCACGATGTGAATACTCACAGAGCCTCTCATGTGGCTTGCCTCCAAGGTGTCCTCTACAGTCAATGAAGTGACGTGGCCTTGGAGAGAAGAATGCAGTCTTAGGTTGTCTGAATTCCCTTGAAGACCTTCCCCACCCCTCAGGAATAGTTGGCCTTCATGACTGTGTGTCCAAGTTTTCCAAATAAGTTAATATCAAGAAGCTTCTAGAAAGTCTGTATAATGTTCCTTTGCTCTTTTCTTCCCTCGGGCTGTTAGAGGCAGGTGCTCAGGACACTCCTGGTGGGACGAGGCCACCATTCTGAAGAATTCTGTTACAACTCTTTATGTGTTTTGTGACTCTTGACTTTTGTGTAGGTAATAACTAACACTCTTTCTTGTTGAAGAGTAGAAATGGTAGATTATGAATAAATTATCATATTTATCCTTAAGGCTGGAAATAAACTAATACATTTGTGTTAGTAGCTCTGTTCTCTTGATCCTTGCTTCTTTCAGAACTTGGATCAGTGTTTCACAGCCTACCTTTGGGGTTGGAAACTGCAAAGCTCGAGATACTGTTTAGGAAATATTAATCATGAAAACTTGACAGAGGATGTTTTGTATACAAAAGGTTTACATTGGTTCAAGGTTATACTGAGCAAGTTATTGAGAGAGAGACCTGTTGAGAGTAACAAAATAGGCAAATGGCATCAAGAACAGCAAATACCATCAACTGGCAATAGCCAAGGTGGAAGAGGACTTTGAAGGGTGGAAGGAATCATGTATTTGTGCTCAGTTCTGGCTTCCCCAGGGTTGAGCACTGAGAACGCAGTTGAAGATGGGTAAGAGCTCACCCTGGTTCTGAACCAGCCCTGTTGTTCTTATGTTCTTAGAAATTATAAAACTGTAAAACAAACTTTATGCAGTGTACAGAGCATAGAACATTAGAGCATTCAGAACAGGAACTTCTTCTTCTACTTGACCTTCAAACACTGTCTCTGTTTCTGCTGTGAGAGTCATATGATGACAGATGTGCTGTAAGTGGGGTCAAATTTGCAAAAGGCTTTGAAACCGAGAAAGGCTCTTGGTCCTGAATGTAGTAGACAGTTGAATTTGTCAAATTTCATCCTCTTTAATCATCCTGTCTCTGACCACACCAATATGATGGAGAGTTGCCCACCTCAAGTATTATTAATTGTGATGGATGATGATTCCAAGAAAGATTCTTAGCTTTCTTGCCATTTGCTTTGCTTAAGTCAACTGTTGTTATCCAAATGGTCTAATAGGCATGCAGTTCCTGCTGGAACCTGTACTCGCAGAACCTCTTGTATGGTGGTTTTAGCTGTTTTGGGGATATTTTCACCCTTATTATCTATTTTTTTTACACTATATATGATGAAGTTAGTTTTTGCCTATCGGCTTTTCATGGCTTAGGGTTTTTTTTTTGTGCTTAATTATTTAGCCATACTATTTTGTTCTTGGCTTTTTACTTCCTTTATTTTTGTTTTGGGATATATAAGCCTGCTATGACTTCAGTAAGGTATTTTTAGTAGATTTCCATGGATTTTAATACCCTAACTCTTCCCCTTTAGGTTCTATAACTAATTTCCTCATTTAGGAAAAAAGCCTCTCTTCTACTTCAAATTTAATGTCATAGCACTGCCTCTTAATATGATGACCCCAAGAGGGGATCCAATTTAATTACACTGTGACCACTGCTACTTAATGGCTGAATTTCACTTATTTCCTGAACCAGTTCCACTGTGCTACAAACAACAAACATTTTGGGGACTTTTGTGTGCTCCACAGTGAATTTCCGTAGATACAAATAAGTTTGTAGTGTTCAGAGTGTTTTTCTTCTCTCCCTAACGTAACGTGACAGTCAGCCAGTTGGCAGTCGGGTAGCTGAGGATGTCCATTCTGTTGGTTGTAATTAATACTGTTAGTGGGTGCTCGCAGCTGCCAAACACGTTTACCTTCCAGTTCTGGCTTCCCCTCCCAGCTGAAGGCGAGTGCAGGGGCAAGCGTTTCCCACATTAAGCCAACGATGGCTTTGTTCTCCTTCTCACTTACATGGGTTAGACAAGATGTGAAGTTACTGTCACAGCACTCTTGCTCTTCATATCAAGCCGATTTTTTTTGCCTCTTGTGCTTTAGGAAAGAGAGAAAGTCTGGTGCTCCAGGCTCAGATGCCAAATCTTTGCATCAAAGCAGGCTTCTGTAAAGCTGGGGCTCTTGTGCAGGTAAAACAGGATTGTGTATAAAAATTTACAAAGGGATCTCAGATATCTGGATGATGCTCTTAGTCATCTGCTTGAGTTTTAAGTAGTCCTGTGAGGAGCAGGGAGTTGGACTTGATCCTTATGGGTCTCTTCCAACTTGAGATATTCTGTGAGACTATGAAATACAGAACCCAACTTCAGATTTCTTCATTTCTTGTCACTAACCTGGTCATCTCCTAAATGAGAAGGTACTCTTGAATCCACAAAACAAAATTCTGTATTTCACCCAGCCTGTGTATACTTTGTCCATATCTGAGAAGAGAGCGGGGCCCTTTCTCTCAAAAAAGTTTCTTTGCTACTTGCCTCGATCTCTCTAGTGTAATAAGCCTGGTAAAATGTGTTGTGTTTTATAGTGGCTGTTACGTTGTGGTGATGCTGTGGTGTTGCTGATGCTTACTTGGGTTTCTGATCTGGTATAACCAGAGGACTAGGAAAGCTGATGGTCTGTAGGTCAGTTGGGCAGTGGGAGCCTTCAGTGGTAAAACAGTATGGTGTATCAAGAGATGAATTTCATAATTTCACTCCTTCCCTTGCCCCTTTTTCCTAAACCGTGGTGCTATACAATGGTATTTATTAGGTCAGATGATGTACTTTGCTCCAAAACATTCATATGGAAAATATGAACAATAGTGATTAAAATTGATTTTTTTTCCTTTGGGAAGTTAGAATCAAAAATGGTTACCTGCTCATTTATGAAACAGATTTATTCTGTTGACATGGAGGCTTGTTTGAAATGTAATTGAATTTCTGTTACCTAATGGAAAGTGACAGTTAACAGTATTTATTTTCCATTTGTGTCTCAGTAGATAACATAACACAATTTTGATTTGTAGTTAGCTTTGGAATCTGAGATTGTTCTATCGCTGTAATTGAAAAGATGGGAGCACGATGGCCTAATACAATCCTGTGGGGGTTTTTTTGTTTGTTGGTTTGTTTTTTTTTTCCACCAGTAAAGGCAACATTAATACAGTAAGCAGCATCTATTTTGGCTTAATAGTTACGCTGAGATGTTATTTTTGCATCCTGCCTTTCTCATTAGAAACTGCCACATCATGATCTGGATTGATAATTCTTCCATTTAGACACTCTCTGCGGCAGCTAATTTCTATAAGCGATGCCTCCCTTTCCTTGCCCATCTCAAAATAACTTCTTTACCTTGCAGCTAGAACACCTTTCTTAGTCACAAAATTACATTTCTCATAATTCTTTTTTCACAGGGTATTTTTACAACGTGTATCGTGTTCACTTTGTATGGAAAGCCATTACTTCATCATTAATGTTAAAAACAATGGATAACAACTTGGTTCTTGTATTGTTACGTACTTTACCATGCAGCTCCCCTGCCACTTTTTAGGATTCCGCCTACTCCAAAGTAATTATCTCTGGGCAGGCTTTTCCTCCAAAGAAAGTTCTCTCTCTGGAGCCAAACTCTGCCTGTTCCTACTTGTACCCCGAAGTCTGGTGGCACTGAAGGGGAAACACTTTTTGGAGAGGCGGTTGTCTGTCCTTTCCTTTGTCCTGGTGAGACCTTTGCTGCGTTGTCTACAGCCTGGTCACCACTTGCAACTGGCTGCATCGATGAAAAAATATTTAGCGGTCACATTAACACACTAAGGTGAGTGTTAAGGCAGCAGGACTAAACATTATGGGGGAGCTTGTTTTCTATGAATTGCATAAGAAGAATAATCAAGCAGATGAAGCGTTTAATCTTAGCTGGTACGAGATGGCGCTTCTGTAGAGCAGGAAGGTGCTGTCCCAGCACAGCCTCCGTTCGCCCAACCTGCTTTTCAGATGGGGCCGAAACAGGACACTAATCACCCACGTTGGCTTGTGAGCTTCCATGGCCACTTTTGCCGTGCTATTTTAAACTAGAGGTTTTTAAAGCAGCAGTTGTGCCCTGCCCTATTAGAGCATTTGGGGAAGGGTATTATTCAGAACATATTTTGGCTTTACTCAAGTGCTGTGTGCTCATAAAGTCAGGCTTTTTATAGTGTATCAGACATCACAACTATTAATTATTCTACCACCAGATTTTTTTCTTCATGATGATGAATAAATTAAGAAGTCGGGTTTTTATGAGCGTGCACCTTGACTCTTAAGTTGATTCAGAAATAGAAAACAGAAACATGGTATTGTAGTTTCTGAAATGGAACCAGAAGAGTGTTTGTACATCCATAGCATGCTGTCATGAAGGATTGTTTCATTGCTATTATTTTAAGGCATTGAGTGTACATGAAAACCACAGAAAATTGATACAGATTTTTGGACACCGCAAAATAGTTCCCGAAACATAAACAAGCAGTATGTTTTATAGCTTCTGCCTTTAGGTTTTAGGTTTTAATTCACACAAAAATCTTTATATTTTCAGACTGTACTTCATTAAAACCTCAGAAATTTCTGATTCAACCTTTGTAGAAGCTGAATTTATTTATTCAATAAATAGATGAAATCATAAATAATAACAATGTGTAAGATACCCAAAATTGACAAAAAAACAAACTAATCTGAGCAGGAGACTTGCTGCATTAAGTATGAACAAAAAGTATTCCAATAAAAAAGCATGAAATGTGTCATATTTTCAGAGCAGCCTTGAACTGCTCTGCAATATTCAAAACCCACAGATTTCATTCTTGTCCCTTGGCCTAAAATATTCATAATTTCAGACTTCACCTAATTTAGGACCTACTAATGAACAATTACTTCATGAACCATTTTTAATCGTGCTACTGAATGTGTAAATATGCAGTTTCAAGTGATGGATATCCAAGCCTGTAATGACTAAATATTTCAATACATTTTAATCAGACCTGGAGTGGAGATTTCAGTGGGTATTTCCATGCATACTTCTTTACATATGCAAAAATATATGTATGCATGCAGAGGTACACGTGTGTATATGTATATAAACATATATATATAAACATATATATGTATAACTATCTATCTATCTATAAATGTGTCTGTTTGGGCATGTGTAAATCAGGAAGTCTGTTATGACATTAGTTACCAAATACAGATGATAACCAAGTCAAGATCACATATATTTTCAGTGCTATGTAGTGGCTACCATATGGACGAGAGACCTTTTTCACAAATACAAAAGCTTAATGTCCTATACTGTTTCGTACTGAAAACAGTTAATGGAAAATGTAAGTTGTAAATTTCAAGGTTTAGAGGATTCTCTCTTTTTTTTTTCTTTTCTCTAAATCCATAGATACTCAGCAGCCTCTACCAGACAATGCGTTCATAATTGTTCTTTTTAACCCTGAATTATGTCTGTGTGCTAACCTTTATAGTAATCTCCTACATGCCCTATTCTGATTATTCAGTCTGGGAGAGGATTTCTAGTAATTTAATTAATAGCTGAGACATAAACCAACATAATTAACACAGCATTTTGTGGAATACGCAGTCTTTCGCTGGAAGGGTGGTATTTGAGTAGGCTTTATGCGGAAAGCTCTGGGTGTGTGATCCACAGCAGTGCTGGATGCGGGAAGGACACAGAGGGTCCAGGTGTGCTGGTTCATCAGCTGGTGCTCAGCTGGTACGTTCCCGCTGAAGTGCGCTGGTCCCTCTTGATAACTGTAGAACCACGGTTTTAGTCATAACTGCGTGCTTCAAAATAATCAGCTGTATGGCAGAAAGGAAAAGATATTTTAGAAGTAACTAGATCTGTGGAAAGACTTCCAATAGAGAGAAATTAAAAAGTTGGAATTACATAGTTTTGAGCAGAGATTAATGGTAGAAGCTGTAGGAAATAATGGTATAAGAAGGACCTGGTAAGATTCCTTACTTTTCTCATCATGTAAGAATAGCAAACTGGAGGAAGCGTCCTACTTGAATTAACTTATTTACCTAGGCATTTATCCATCACTATACAGTTTGACTTGTCAGTGCATTAATGGTTTCATTTTTATATTACAAATATATTGCAAGGAGGGAACTGCAATTATTCCTGTTTTAAGATAGAAATTGGGGCAATGACTTGTGCAGGGCATCAGAAACAGGAGCCTGTTCTTGAATCCGCATGCTCACTGCTGGTATGGTTTTAGTCTGAAACATAACCATCAAGTAAAATTTATTAAATATTAAATTGCTAAACTTAGCACATATCGTGTGTGCACTTTGTACCATGAGCAATGAAAGCGTAGGCCTTGGTTTCCCTGATTATGATAATTGCTGCTTAACTGGAGAGGAGGGTATGTGGAGCCAGCTCTTCTTGGTGACGACCAATGGTAGGACAAGGGGTAATGGGTTCAAACTGGAACACAAGAGGTTTCACTTAAATTTGAGAAGAAACTTCTTCTCAGTGAGGGTAACGGAGCACTGGAACAGGCTGCCCAGGGAGGATGTGGAGTCTCCTGCTCTGGAGACATTCAAAACCTGCCTGGATGCCTTCCTGTGTAACCTCATCTAGGTGTTCTGCTCCAGCAGAGGGATTGGACTAGATGATCTTTTAGAGGTCCCTTCCAATCCCTGACATTCTGTGATTCTGTGGTGTAGACAGAATATTTCAGGCATTGTTGCAGAAGGGTGGGTAGTGCTGACAACTCATCATCTTCCCAGAGGGTGCTGAGCTCCTTTCCTCGCATGTGTCCATGGTTCCCTGCTGGGGTTCTCTTGCATGCGGGGGGTTTTCAGGGAGTTACTTGCAGTGAAGGTGGCTCTATCAGTGACGTGGGCTGAATAGCATTGATAAAGTATTGAATTATATTTGGATTACTTATTCATTTGAGAATGTTGTCTGTACTCCACCATTGATGGGAAAAAAAACTAAATATGGATGAACTTGATCTGCTTGTTGGTTCATGAACACAGTGTCCCCAGAGAGTGTTACAGATTCACAGGATGCCCTTTAGTGCAGGATTTCTGTACTTAAACATGTAGTAGGCTGTAAAATCAGAGGTGGAAACTCTCCTTTGGACTTAATCACAAGCCTCATCAATTGTTTATTATTCCTTCTAGCAGGTATGCGGAACCTGTTGCATTTTGGACACATGAACTTGAGGTAGAGTGGCAAGAATGTGGCCCACCAGTTAAATTATCAGTTCCTTTCACTTCTGTGCTGTTTACTGTAAACAGCACTGTCAGTGATAGGTTTTTTTAAGAGCTCATCTGGAGATGTTGCCAAGCCCCCTGCCCAGGGGTACCTCAGCCTGGCCGGGCAGTGCAGCTCTCCCTGTCCTCCGGTGCTTTCTTGCTTGTCTGCTGCCTGCACCACGTCCCCTCCTGAGCAACCTCACTCATCACTTAGCACAGACTGAAACTGGAGCAGAGGGAATAAACTCAGAGGTTAGAATGGATTTGCTCCCTCCTTCCCACTCTTCTGTCTATAACAGAGAGGACCGTCATCCTCACAGCTTCCCTTGTGTTCCCTGAAAAAGGTTGATAGTACTTTTCAGAGCAGTGCCACTGTTGCTGTATCTTTTAACTAGTCCAGGGTTCAAGAGCTTGAGCCTTTTAGCAAAACAGTCAGAGAGCCTGTGTATATAAACATGTAGACATCCAAAAGTTGTGCTTTTCCGTGTCCTAAAATGTGTGCCTCAGCTCGCATGCCTGAAAAAATTTGCAACAGGAATTCCTGCCTGATATCTTGCCTATTAAAACCTCTGCTCTTCTATTTGTAAAATACATAAGCATATGCATGAACTGTAGAAAAATTTCTAGAAAGATTTGTTAAAGAAGCTGTAAATACTAAGTTGTTGTAAGTGCATTTTATTGCAGAGATTTCAGTGGCTACTGTGTACAGGTAGGGCTTTGAAGCACAGTGGTAAGGCATCTTCTGACAGGGCCTGAAGTTTCTACATACGTTACATTTGTTCTCTGAAATCAGCAGCATGAAAGTAGTGGTGGATTCCTGCGCCGGCTTTGATGTGCCGTGCTGAGCTGCAAAGAGTTTTGTAGAGGCAGATTTCACTTCAGTCTGCTCAGGTTGGAAAGCAAAGCTGGTGCTCTCCAAGTGTCAGATCTGATCAGTGAGAGCTGCAGAGGAGAAATGAGGAAGACTCCTTCAGAAAAACAAAACAAGCAACAATCCACCACCAACAAGCCACCAGAATAAAACAAAATCAAAACCCAAACAAACAAAAAGCCTGTTGTGGACGTAGCTGTGAGTGCTCCAGCTGATAGTTTTGAAAACTGGAGAATCTGTCCAGGGGAGTGGAAATAAATGTGGGGAAGTATTAGGAGTAATAATATAATTGCAGGGAATTCTATGTAGTTGCATTCAAATTCTTTCCTTAGTGCCCCTCCTTTCAGTGAACTTTCTGATGGTTTTAAACCCAAATAATGTATATTTGATCCTAAACAGCCCTATTTTACATCTGCAACACTTCTGAAATATTTTCTTTGCCAGTTCCCGTATTAACTATATGTGCTATAATAAAATGTCCTTAATTTTCATCTGAAATTCAGAATTAAATATTTGAAGGGTGTTTTCTTAATAGCTATAGACCGCTAAAAGTTGCATCTGGTTTTGATATACATTTCAAATTTTTTTGTTTTAAAGTTCTATTTACTATAAGCTTAATACTAGCTGTATGTGGCACAACACTGAGTTTATTGGCCCAGCACAAAGTCTGGTAGAGCAGGGACAGTGGCTGAATCTAATAATTTTTATATTTAAAAAATGATACATTTATTTTTTAAGTTGTATGCCTGAATGTGTTATGATTTCAAGAGGCACTCTGATAATTAAAGTACAGGGAAATTAGTTTAGTTATATACAAATGTTCATTGTGACAGCATGTAATATTGTTTGCCAGACTTCACCTATAGCTACAATAACATGTCTTGGTAGGACAAAAGCTGTAAGTATTGCTAGCAATCTCTTTTCTTTCAGCTGAGAAAGCAAAGATTTGGTTGAAAGCATGTATTTTTGTTTGAGACCACTGGTGCCTTAAACCATGAAAATGGCAAAACATTTCTGATAGCTTTTTTTACTATATAATTGAATATAGTTATTTTTCAATACAGGAATAAAAGTGAAAAACGAATACTGGGAAGAATAAAAAACACACTAGAATAATGTGATTTAAACTTTGACATTGTACTATCATTTGTGGCTGATAATGCTAATGAAAATTTTGGAGACACTATTTTGCCTACAGAGGAACAGAAAATGAGAATGAATATGTGCTACTGGCTAATTATGGTGCTTGTAATTCTATGATTGCACATAGCAGGAGAGAGAACACTGAACGTCATTCACCAGCTGCTTTTAAAACTGTGTAAGAACAATTTTAAATTGCTTTTCTGTGTGTGACAACAGAGTTTCAAAATTACAGGAGATGTGTGTGGAGGGTGGCTTGTATCAAAGAGTCGAGGACAAGTTCTTAGGTTGTAAATGCTACTGCTATTTGAAAACACATCAGGGCAAAACAAAACCGTGAAAAGGGATTTCATTCATTAGAGTATGTGAGGGAGCTCTCAAATACCTGTCTAACAGTTTTATTCTGGTGAACAGGACTACTTTAGCTTAATTTGGTGTTTTTCTCTGAAAATATGTGAATTTTTCCTAAATGTTATTAATAGTGAAATTTGACAGAAGTCTGCATTTGTTGAATGACAAAAAGCTTTGTACTGACATGTTCAGTGCAAAGCTGAGATGTAATCGGGCTTGGTTGCACAAAAGAACTTTTGGGATTACCTTTCACTCTTGACTTGCTCTACCTGTGTGTGACTGTGTGTTCCTGTGCATGTAGCAGTGCACAATATTACAGTGGTAGCTGTATGACCCTGAAGAACTGTGTCCCAGACTACAGTGTAATGCTGTTCACTTTTCGTGAAGTATTTGCAGCATTTAAAATAATTTGTATGTTTGTTAGGGAATTTTTAAATGAAACCTAACAACACAAAGCTTTGTTAAGGCAGCAGCAGAAGTCTTTTCTGTAGCAAATCAGTGGTGCAAAAATAAACATTTTTTACAGAACAGGGCAGTTCAGTAACACTCAGGTGGCCACTTAATTCAAAAGGATGCTGGTCACATAGCGGTCAGATGGTTTCAGGCCATTTAAGCATTCAAAGCTGACTCGCGTTTTGGGATAGCAATGTGTTGTTCGTGCTCTGACAATGGATTTCTCTTTCCCCTCAGAACATCAACCATTGACGAATATGATTACACCAATCTGTTTGTTTTAAATGGTATAAGTATCCAAATTCATAAAAAGAAGAAAAATATGGTCTTGGATCCCTAAACAAAATATTTCTCATTGTTAAAAAAAAAAAAAAAAAAAAAAAAAAAAAAAAAAGGCAAGCCCACATTTGTTGTCTTTTAGGGGAAAAAAGAAAAACTTTCTTATTTTAAGCAAATTGGTTTTGCTCATTCTTATGTTTGTTCCAAAACTCTTGACCTGAGCTGTGCCATCCTGAGGTTCAGGATAGCCTACAGTATTCATAAAGGTAAACCATGGAAAATCATAGAATCATTTTGGTTGGAAAAGACCATTAAGATCGAGTCCAACCATTGACGTAACACAACCAAGTCCACCTCTGAACCATGTCCCTAAGAACCTCATCTACAGGACTTTTAAAGACCTGCAGGGATGGTGACTCTACCACTTCCCTGGGCAGCCTGTTCCAATGCTTAACAACCCTTTCTGTGGAGAAATTCTTTCTAATATCCAAATTAAACCTCCCCTGGTGCCATGTGAGGCCATTTCCCCTTGTCCTATCTCTTGCTACTTGGTAGAAGAGACCAACGCTCTCCATGCTACAACCTCCTTTCAGGTAGTTGCAGACAGCGATACGGTCTCTCCTCAGGCTCCTTTTCTCCAGGCTGAACAGCCCCAGTTCCCTCAGCTGCTCCAATAAGAGCACATTAATCAAACTTATGTGGAGAGTTTGAAGGGCACATTTTATGTCTGTAAACTTATTGATTGCTCATATATTAGGTGCCAATAAGACTTCACAAGTCAGTACTGTTCATTGAGGAGAACTTGTAATTTTGGTTTATTTTGAACTTATATTGAGGAAGAAAGGGTAAATGGTGTAGTGGCTGGTTTATTTCCTAGCAAGATGGACTTGATCTTGTGAGATACTTAGCACGTACCCATCCTATTGATCTTGTAGGTGACACATGCTTCGTGAAATTGCTAGCAATTGAGAGGATATGCTGTATTCTTGCAGTTACTTCTACTGAAGTCAATGGGATCTTGCGGGTGCTCGGTACTTTTCGAAATCAGGTCACATCTTTAGATTTCTAAATAAGGATTTTCAAAAGGACCTTGGCTCCAGGACTCTGTCAGGTCAGAGCCCAAATCTGTTATTCCTTTCTCAGCAGCTTTGAGGATCCTTTCATTTTTTTCATTATTTGCTTCCCTCTGTTCCTGGTGAGATCAACCAATGGCAGCCAAACCATCACAGGACGAAAGATGTAAGGATCTGTCTACCCCTTGTACGACAGTGCCTCTCAGTTCTGTTATTTCCTTGCTCTTTCATTTCACTTTTCATATTTTCTCATGTACAGCAATCTTACTTGTCACTGCATGTTCATAAAACACTTGGTGCACTGCTTAAATTGCCCTCTGTCAGGGTCTAATTCTCAAATACTAAAAATAATCATTCTTGTGTCTGTTTTTATGCAGGACCTTGTATAAATGGCAGTGCTGTTAATACAGTGGATGGCTAAAGTATTTTCTTTATTCTCCTACCTCTTTGGAAAGATTGGTTAATTTTTGCTTTGGCTAACTGCTTTGAACTTCAGCTGAATACCAGAGTGTAGCTGAATAACATAAATGAACATCTTTTCGTGCAATCAGAATGTAAAATTTCACAAGTGAGAAATGACTTTTGAAGATCAACCTGTGCCCCAGTATCATCAGAGTTGTGAAATACTAATTACGTGTGTGTGCGTGTGCAGGTCAGATAATCTGTGTGCGCACATCTGGTATTTGCATGCCTAAGTTAGGCTTGGCCAATTGCACATGCCTGACTTGGAAAAATCTGCCCTGTAGTTATTAGAAGATGTCATATTTTTCTGGCACATTATGAAGCCCAGGAGAGTGAACTCTTGTCCCCCAAGACACAAGCACAGATGCACACATGCTCCAGAGGTTTGTGTCCACCAAGAAGGAGAGCTTTATTTTCTTTGTGTTTGCCATTGAGGAGAGCAGAGGGTTGAGAGCAGGTGTGACAAGTCAGGTCGGTTTGGCTCCCTTTAGCACAGACACAAGAAGCAGATGGCTTAGGTTGGTGCTTGCTGAACACACAGAGTGAACACAGGAGTTACCAAGCTAGAACCTCAGCTGCACTAGCCCGTGCTTTCTGCTTGCCATTTAGCTGTGAATGCTTATTATGTATTTAGAATATTGCTTGCTTTCTTCATATTGTGTTCTGCCTTAAATGACCTTTTCCCTTTGTTTATCTTTTCACCCTCCATCTTACACTCTCTTCCCTGCTGCAGTCTCCTTTCTTATTTTGCTTTTCATCTAAATGGATGCTTAAGTTTTGACTGTAGGGATTGTGTAGCCAAGTTGCTAACAAAAAGGAGCACACCTCAAGTTTGCGTTCATGTCTGCTGCTAAGGCAAGAGGAGGAAAAAAACCCCAGAGAAATAAAAAGCATAATAAGCACACCTGTTAATATTTGGAGCTTATATGTAGGTGTACCAGAGTACAGTAGATAGGATCATAAATCTTTCTCTTAAAAATGATATGAACTTTTAAACTTATCAGCCATTGGGGGAGGAGAAAAGTAGAAGGATTGAAAACATTAATAAAACCAGCAGAAAAGAAGTGATTTGAGCTGTGAACTCAAACTCATTGACTGAATTATTTTGGAGGTCCCCATCAAAAAATCTAAAGATGTGATAGGATTTTGAGGCAATCTGTTTGGTGGGAGTTTCTTGGCCCTCAGCACCACTTGCTGTAAATCAGTCTGATTGATTGGAGTCTGAACCATGCGTATAAGTGCTTGAGGCACCCATTAATGAAAAACATGGTCTCTGTTATAACTGGCTATTTCTCTGTTGAAATAATGCTGTGATTGGTATGCTGGTGCAAGGGATCAGGCAAGATGGTCTCCTGAGGTCCCTGCCTTTCTGCAATCTTTAAATATTTGAAAGAGATGAGAGAGAGTAGGAGAGAGTGGCCTCAGGCCACAGTGCAGCACTTCATGGGATGCATTTGGCCCCTGGGCTGTATTTGCCTGTTTGTTTTTACTTGAAAGAAAAGCCCCAGCAAATCTGGCTATTAATGAATGTCTTAAAAGCAAATGAGAAAAAGCTGGCAGGGAGATGTTTTGAGCACCGCTGTCCTCCAGCAGCTCTAAGTTTGGGAGCATTTCCCACGGGGAAGGGCTGATGAGGGCGCAGGAGCCGAGCTCGTCAAGGGCTGGCTTTGGGGGTGCAGAACCTCGCGCCCTCAACTCGTACACCACCATTTGCTCCTTGGAGGGCTGGCTCACATCTACAGCTTTGTCTTTCTGACTATTAGAGTGGCCCTATGTACTGTGCCCATATGCTGGAGACCTGATTTATAATTAAGAGCAGCTGGCCATGCTGCTGTCCAAAATAATTTCCCCTAGCGAAGGATCAGTGCAGAAAAATGCAGACAGGTTTTAGCCTTTTGTTGAAAGAAAGAAGAGGAGCCTTCATGCTGCGCACGGCCGGGGGAAGTTTATTGCTTGCTTGAAGAACTGAGAGCTGGGGATCTTCCATTTTATGAGTCCCTCCTGTGCTGTACCTGTGGTGGAAAAAAAAGAAGTTAAAGTTGCCTAAAGGTAGCTTATGGGGATTCCCCATACAGCTTATTTAATGTGTGCTGGAGACTGTGTCTGCCCTAGTAATCTTCAGAAATGGAGACTGCAGAAAGATAGTAAAGGAACCCAACACAAATGAACAAAAAGGTTCCCCGCTTCCATCTTTACCCCCATTTCCCTAGATGTGCTTGGCACTTCTCTAGTATGTCTAGTAACTTACCAACATGAGGGTTGTTTATATAGTGCTTATGGAAGAAGATTTTACATTGAGACTGATACGGCTAACCAGACTAAAATACAGTCCATGCATAGTGTTGGTTTCTAATGAGTATAAGGGAAGCTAATCTTACGTTATTATTTTTTTTTCCTCTCAAACACGTATTTTTTGAGTGAGTAAAGCAGATAAAATAGTGAGATGTCTAGAAACATTTTTGGGTAGTCCCGTTGGAACAGCTCATGTTGCAGCGTTACATCACTGAGGGTTGGTGGGAGTGCAAAGCCCAACCATGTCAGTGCTCTGCTGCTTTCCTGGTTGTATTCGGGCAAACTTTTCTGCCTTGCTTCTCCTCTGAAGCACTACAGGAGACGTGGCAAGAGGTTGAGGCTGGCAATGTCCAGCTCTTCCAGGGCAAGAGTCCTTCCTTCCGCAGGGTAGTCAGAGAAGAGCGGCACCGCTGGCTGTTGCACTTCTTCGCACCCTTGCCCACACCTCAGCTGCGTGATTGCCATGATCCTGGAGACCAAGCTTTGGGCCTTCTTTTCTAACACAAAAGCTGCCCCAGGGTGGGTGATCTCAGGAGTGGGGCAGGGAGCTCCAGCTGCTATGGGGCTGGTTACCTCCCAGCTTCTGGGAGCCTGTGGCCTTGAGAAGCTGGGGGAGGGTGTGAGGGGACATCACAGTGCTTGACAAACCTTTGACCTCCCGAAGAAGATGATGATAAGCTAGTTTTTAAGAGAAAATTTAGGGACATATTCACAGGGAGCAGGAGGCAGCATCTCTCTAATCAGTAATTCTGTAAAGTGTGTGTTTCTGTTATACTGCAGGTTTTTGGAGAAAATGGAGGAGGGATTATCTAATTGTCACTCTGTGACTTGTCTTGGACAGCAGCCTTTCCTTTTCTTTTGAGAGTTCTTACCATGAGTAAATAGGATTTCAACTGACATGTAACTGTCAAACTGAACCAGACATGTCCTGTGCCCTCAAACATGGGGACACCATCATGAGTTGACCAGCTTCTGCCTTTGTGGCCTGGACTTCTAAACAGGGGAGTTTCAGCCACCTGGTAACTGGGTGTATCTGAGCACACAGAAGCAGGTCAGCTGAACGAGATAATTACATTTTCATAGCAGCCTCATTGCAAATTTTCACGTAGAGTGTATTGTGTGCCTAAGTGAAGGAATATAACTACTCAGCAGGGTTAAAAATATATATATTTATGTATATATATTTGTCGCTCTAGTGATGTGTGTCACTGATGCTATTTCTGCAACCTGTGGCAGTCGCCAGAGCGTGATGGTCAGTGGCCATCCCTGGTCTGCCGAGTGCCAGGTGGGGGCTGAAAGCCTGGGCTGCAGCACCGCTCAAGTCAAGCAATAAGGTTATGCATTTACTGTAACATGATTTATGCAGGCCTCCACAGCAGGTATTAAGTTGGCTAAAAATGGATGCTGTCCTTTTTCTGGGCATTCAGCTCTGCCATATAAATATGCTATTCAGGTCTACTAAGTTTTTATAAAATGCTGTTTCTGCCAGAATAGCTAACAGGGCTTATCCAGCAGCGACACTTCAATAGCAAAATGTTTTGTGAATGATTTTAGCCTATTTGTTTTCCTCTCCTGCTGTGATCCTAAATATCTTTACAAAACTATGTTTCAGAGATGTATTCACTTGGAAGGGCTTAGAAAAGGCAAATTAAGAGGTAAATTTGATATTCACTGATGTAGTCTATTTTCATTAACTTGAAAGTTATGATGCATGTATGACTTTATATTGAAAGCACATATTCACAAATACAGCTATAAAGCTCAATTCTTCAGTTAAAAATGGAGTTGTTAAAGGTGGCTGATGAGGAGGCAGCATTTTGTCCACCAGGTATATGCTGCTGTACTGTGGAGCTAATAGCATTAATAGAAGGAGCATTTTCAGCTTGTAGATCTGATGAAAAATACTAGATTTGTCAATAATTGAATTGTGAAACAACAGTCCAATTACTAAGGCACTGTAGCTTTTGTTCTTGTGATGGTTAGGCAACAGTTCCTGCTTGTACCTGTCCCTACCAATTATTATTATGCATACTTAAAGTTCCTCTTTATTTTTCCCATTTTTATAACAACTGCATTATGATGTGACATATCTTTTCCAGATATTTTGCTTGAATAAATAAGTAGGATATTAAATTCAACTAGGGTATTAGATTATAAATTAGTTCTGTAAGAGGCGTCATAACGTTATTTAGATTTTCAGTTTACACAGACCTTGTAGCAACTCCCAAGAGCTATGCTACAGAATTAGGGGAAGATGTGAGTTGATGTAAGAAAATTGGTTTTAGTAATATGCTGATGTCAGTAAAGTTTTGCTGTGTGGAAAGATATTTAAATTAACGTTTTTACTTACTCCATTGTACAAACTAAAGATTCGTAATGATTTCAAATTACTGATGTGTTGACGTTTGGACTATGCAAACATGACCATAAATGTCTTTTCCCTAGTAGGGTGATATTTATATCCTGAGTTTGTGTATGTGGTTTGTTTTTTGTTTTGTTTTTTTTTTCTTAACAAACAGAGTAATGTATTCCAATCTTTCCTGTAACATAAGTATTTCATTTCATGCCAGGAGAGTGAAAAAATTTAAGAGCATTTTTAGATGAGAGAACCCAGGCTGGCTAACAGGTACAGAGCTCTCTGAGTCAAAGAAGAAAGTGCAGACTTACAGTGCCAGTCTTGAAAAATTGTATCCCGATTAGCAAGCACAGTGACAACCATATTGGTGAGAGGTATGTGAAAACATGCACATTTATAAGTACATTTATTAGTCGGATGGATGGTAATGGTAACCTGAAGAGAGGTCTTCTAAGTATAAAAATTTATAGCTGCTTACATAGGTATTCTGTAAATACGGGAATCCATACCCACTGCGATGTTTTATATATTCAGCACAAGAGTAAAGGTGAAAAATAACTGTGAAAAGAAGTAGGCGTCCTCCTGAGCCATTTGCTGAGATGACAGACAGAAATATTGGTAGGGGTCTTAATTAAAATCAAACCAAACAAAAACCACCCTGGTTGCTTTTAATAATGAGGAGTGCCGGAGTAAGGGAACAGATTATCTCCTTCTCCAGAGAAAATTGGCAGATGGAGAAAATGTATGTGCAGGTATCAGCAAGATTGCCTTGAAACCCCCCGCGCTGCCTGTCACTGAGGTGCTATTTCAGAGTCTTCCATCAGGGCTGTGTTGAGGCCATTCGGTACCCCGGGCTGAAGGTGCATTTTGTGCCCCTTCTCTTTTGTCTCCTCCCACCCCCTGCGGCAGCAGCCCGCGGTGGAAGTCCGCGCCAAGTGGGACGTTATTCAGGAAGCCTCTGCCCTTCACCTGTTTGAACAGCAGATAATAATCCCCAAGTTTTTGTTTCCTGCAAAATATTGTGGTCTTCCCCAGGAAGTGGAGGTGGTCATGGAGCTACACATCTTCTTGGTCCACAGCTGTAGTTGTGCAAATAGCTCCCGTAGCCTCGGCAGCTATCAGCCCCAGCTTGCTGCATTCCCAAACTGGGCTTGTGGTGCCAAGCAACAAAACAGAATTGGTCTAAATTGGGAGTAATTCTGATCTAAAAGGACTTACGGAGTTTTGAAGATGGAATGAGAGCAGACTCAGGCTTCGACATTTTACTATACAGGTCCTTTGTATTTCATCAGCCTGTTACACAGAAATATGGGTATCTTACACTGTGGGCTCTTACCAGGTATGCCAGGCTGTGAGGGCCTTTTCCTGCAGCTCTTACCTTGCCTTTTGGGGTGGATCCTCCTTCATCAGGCGGCAGTTCCTCTCTTGTTGGCTGACCACTATGGTTTTACAGATGAATGCAAAAGCTTAGCTTCTTCTCGCATGTGGTACACGTGGTCTTTCTTTGCTTTGGTACCTGCTAACGTTCACTCTATATGCATACACAAATAGTAAGGTTAATGGGTGCTGCCAGCAACATGACCTTTGATGACTGGGCTGCTTATTTAAGTGTCTTAAATCTGAATTTAGAAGCCAAGAATAAGTTAAAAAAAAAATAAAAAATCAGGCATATGGTAATGCTGCACATCAGTTGATAATGCAGGCATGCCCCCGTCTTGTTTTTCTGTGCAAGTTCATGAATCTGACCATGCTTTTTTATGCAAAATATGTCTGGAGCCCATTTTCCTTGTTGCATCATGGACATCCAATGTACGTCCACTGTTTAGAATGTGATTTGTCATCTAAATGTAGCTGGTATTAGAGTCTGAATGTCTCATTACTGTGAAACATTTTGCTGCTTTTAGAACAACTTGAACAAAGAGAGCACTTCATGCTGCACTTTGATGTGTGTCTTTATTGAAAAGCTCCTCTCCGTTGCCGAGGCACTGAAGCATTTGCATTAAGTGATACAGGAGGTGCCATAGCAATTTCATGAGAATTACCCTTTGCAATGAAGGTTAGATTAAACACCTGAGTAAAATCCCTTGAAAGTGGCCAGAAGATGAATTAAAGCAGAGCTGTACCTAGGTACAGTTAAATTATGTGCCTTCTTTTAAAGATTGTTTTTAATTGATTTGGTGCATACTCTTTTGTTAGTTAATAATGAGTGTTGTACCTGTGGCTATATGATCACTCATGTGAGTTAGATTTACAGCACTAAGAAACTCCCTTTGTCAAAGAAAACAATTTCATAAAGGGGCTGTCCCCTTTCCCTGCTCTATTGCTGATAATGTGTCTGGACTGTTTTGTGATTATGCTCCAGTCTTACACTAATATTGAAGATGTTCTCTAGCAGATAAATGCAGGGTTATCACATCATTTTAGCAACCCAATTTGCTCCTTGCTTGCACAGTACAGCAACTTTCACATCTCAAACCCTTCCTCTCCATTAGGGCTTCTACAACACTGAAAAAATGAAACAAGAAGGGAGATGAGCATTGGAGAACAAAGATATGGGATCAGGCTGGAGAGTTGGACGGGGAATAACCTAATGAAATTTAACAAGGGCAAGTGTAGAGTTCTGCATCTGGGCAGGAACAACCCCAGGTTCCAGTATAGGTTGGGAAATTACATATTAGAGAGCAGTGTAGAGGAAAGGGACCTGGGGGTCCTGGTGGACAACAGGATGACCATGAGCCAGCACTGTGCCCTTGTGGCCAGGAAGGCTAATGGCATCCTGGGGTGTATTAGAAGGGGGGTGGCTAGCAAATCGAGAGAGGTTCTCCTTCCCCTCTACTCCACCCTGGTGAGACCACATCTGGAATATTGTGTCCAGTTCTGGGCCCCTCAGTTCAAGAAGGACAGGGAACTGCTGGAGAGGGTCCAGCGTAGGGCAACCAAGATGATTAAGGGAGTGGAGCATCTCCCTTATGAAGAAAGGCTGAGGGAGCTGGGGCTCTTTAGTTTGGAGAAGAGGAGACTAAGGGGTGACCTCATTAATGTTTATAAATATATAAAGGGTGAGTGCCATGAGGATGGAGCCAGGCTCTTCTCAGTGGCAAACAATGATAGGACAAGGGGTAATGGGATCAAGCTGGAACACAAGAGGTTCCGCTTAAATTTGAGAAAAAACTTCTTCTCAGTAAGGGTGACAGAGCACTGGAACAGGCTGCCCAGGGAGGTTGTGGAGTCTCCTACTCTGGAGACATTCAAAACCCGCCTGGACATGTTCCTGTGCGACCTCACCTAGGCGTTCCTGCTCCAGCAGGGGGATTGGACTAGATGATCTTTTGAGGTGCCTTCCAATCCCAAACATACTGTGATACTGTGATACTGTGATACAAAAATGTGGGGGAAGGACTTGCAAGTAGCTGGAAATTTAGCCAGGACAGAAGTTCCTCCTATTTTACTTCTGAGGAAGGTTGAATCTAAGTGGCCCTTATAACTCCCATTGTAGCTGATAGGAATTACAGATCTTGAGTACCGGTCAGTATTGGACATTAAGATAATCATTTTAAGGTAGTGCTGGGTGTTAATTTTTAACTTTGGCCCAACTTCTGAATGATCCTTTCCAGTTCTCACTTGTAAACATTTTTGCAAACCTACATCTACACTGAAATCTAAGATAAGAATTTCCAAAGCTCTGTACCTGGAGTTTGGCTCCTGTATTTGGCAAAGTCATGATGATCAACACAGAGGAAGAGGTCTTTCCATAGCAAGGGACACATACACCACAGATCAAGAGAAACAGGGGTATGGAAGCTGGGAAGAGAGGAAGGGTCTGAGGTGGACACCCATCATGGCTCACCGAAGTCCTGCCGCAGGAGAAGGGTAAGACAGGCCCACAAGAAGCCAGCTGCGACCTGAGGCCGGTGTCGTGTTTTCTCCACAAGAGTCGGGAGAGGTCACAGTGGCAAGAAGGTGTCTGTGAGGTTGCTGTGATTACTAATCCTGATGACTAATTGTGGTTGCAAGCTTCTGAACTAGAAAAGTAATGGCCCATTCTGCTGACTGGGCAAGGAGAGGATTCCTGGGGTACCTAAAGGTCTTCTCTTCACAGCCCTGCTTGGATAGCCACATATATGGGCATTGCCTCAAATCCCCATTTGGCTCAATGAGGACACGTTTCTTGTCTTCATTCCCTCTTGGATTTTAAAAAAAGCCTTCAAGTTACACTTTTAAAGTTTTTTTTTGGATAATGATCTCAATCTCTAAAAGGAGAATCTAAATGAAAAAAAAAAAAAGCCACCTAACAATTAGATAGCTAATGTTTGCATAATTTTAATTATCACACATTGCAATTATTTCTAATTCATTTCGGTATACAAATCACTATTTTATATATGGCATGTTGTTAATGTTTACTACTATAATTACTAATTTGCAATATAAGGCAGCAATTTTATAGTTATTCAGTTATGTATAATTACTATGTCAAATAGGAGATGGCAATTAACACTGAAATGTATTAGAAATGATTGTACTAAAATCAGTCTAAGAATATTTGACACATACTTGTCATGTAGTGGAAGGTGGACTGCATTTTCCTACTCTTTCCTCCCCTACCCCTACGTATTTATTTGAGATCCCAAAGGATTCAATCCTGCAGAAATGCCTATTTCACCATCACATTGACTGAAGAGTTAGAGCTAGAACTAATGAGTAAAATCCAGGAAGTCTTCTCTAGCTAAATCTTGCGTGAGGCTTCAGGGTTTAGGTGCCTTGTTCGACATAAGTGTTTTGGGAAGTCTCTGCTTCAGTGGCTGCTTATAAAGGAGATGTTTAAGTCCTGCTGCTGCCTGTGGCTCTGAATCTTTTAAAAGAGATGTTCAGAGGGAGTTTTGAGCTGTGCCGCTGGCAATGCCATAGTCCAGACACATTATCAGCAATAGAGGTGCCAAAGGAGCTGTGAACCTGCAGCCGGTATCCCCGGGGGCTGTGCGGAGCTGAGCGGCACCAGGGAGGTCCCCTGGGGGATGGCAGAAAGAGGGTGAAGAAGAGGGGGCCAGAGCTGCTCGTGGTGACCTGCAGCACAATTCGTACATTTCTCTGAGACCATTCAAAGCACAAAGAACCATGTATCGCATTTTCAAAACGACAGTCATACTGTTGGGCAAAAATTTTGCTGGAAGGTGGCAAATCTGAGGTCTGGGTCTTCTTCTGGAAGGAGGGAATCGGATTAGGTATCTCCTGTCCCACAGGAATAAACCCTAGTACAGGCTCCAGTCAGAAGTTACCATGACAACTTCTGCTGAAGTTGGGCTGTCGTGCTGTCAAGTTTGAGAGTTGGGATCCAGGAGGAAGAAGGTACTTGAGGGGTTGTGGCACTTGTGGGATGGGAGAGGCTTGACCTGGGGTGGGTTCGGGAGCTCCTCACTCCACAGATAGGCCCACTGCAGTGCAAAAAGAGGAACAAAGCTCTTCTTAATATATAAAAAATTACAGCCATGAATCATCTAGGGAATCTTTAAAGAGGGGAAAAATCCTGATTCATAGAGAACCTAAATTAGTGCTGTCACTTAAACAAACTTTCTTTGTGGCAAAATAGTTCTCTGTGACAATTCCTTTTGTCCCTTTTTTTCCTTTCTTATTTTTTTCCTTTTTTTTTTTTGCCAAGGGTTTAAAATCTGTGCAGCTCTAAGCCCTGCTGAACAAAATTCATGGCTGTACATCTTAATAAAGCAAAGAAGCACAGAGTGTCAAACAAATTCGCCTTCTTCCTTGGTTTAAGTGTGAGGCTGTTATAATGGCACGTGGCAGGGGAGATCCAAATAGGGCCCTTGGTGTGTTAACACAGCGTATTGACTTATATCAGTCCTTTTGCCTGGTTTAAAATTGATCCCCTTAGAAAAGTTAAATATCACCTATGTTTGTAGATTGCTAGACAGCTATTAAGATAATGCTTTTATAAATACAGATGGTGCCCTTATCAAAATTACATGGCAGTAAATAGATGCCAGTAGAAATAATATGACACTTTGATTAGCTAATAAAATGAAGCACAAATAGACTGGGGATGCTAAGTTGCTCTGACAGTTTTCATACCGTCTTATTTATTGCTTATTTAGCTTTGATAAGTTTCTATTACAGTTTTGCTTCTTACGCAATTCCTTTGAACTTTTAATTTTTAAACAGTAATCTGTATTTTATTGACTTGGGTGGAAAATCCTCATTGTCAATAAGCTCTTCATCATGATAGTAAACGTTATAATTCTTTTTAAACTAAATTGTTAAGCCAAACTGCATGCTCTAAGTCATGGAGATAAAAGTGGCAAAGGGTGCCAATTAATATATTACATGAAAATTATTGAATAGAGGAAATTATTGCTGGAAGTTCAGCATGCAATTTTGGTTCACTGATGTGGTGGCTTTTCATGCCATGGGAGATACAGTGAAGGTCTTGTATGAGTATCTCAAATGGCAACAGGAAAATGGTACAGGAGAGCTGTTGCACCTTGGTGACGGACTTAGTCTCAGTTGTTCAAAACTGGCATAACTCGGTTGGCTTCAGGCAGACTGAGACATAGTCTGGTCACTTCTAAATCTGCTGATAATAGATCTGAGGGAAATACTGCCTGACATTTGCGGTGTATTGGAAAAATGTACTCATTGATGCAGTTATTCTTGGGATTATTAATGACAGTGATAATCAAGAAGCAGAGACAGGAGGTTAGAAGAGTACAAATAGCACGTGGGTCATTAATGTGGTCTCACTAGCATAAAGCTGACCAATATTTCTGCCTTTTGGTACCTGATAAAACTTGACTTAGAATGTTCTGAGTTGTAAGGGACTCCAAGTTGGAAGGGACCCCCAGGATCATTGAGTCCAACTCCTGTCCCTGCATATGACAACCCCACAGTTCACACCATGTATCTGAGGGTGTTGTCCAGTCTCTTCTTGAACACTGTCAGGCTTGGGGCCGTGACACCTCCCTGGGGAGCCTGTTCCAGTGCTCCACCACCCTCTGGGTAAAGAACCTTTTCCTAATGTCCAAAGTAAACATCCCCTCGCACATCTTCCTCCCATTCCCTTGGGTTCTGTCACTGGTCACTAAAGAGAAGAGTTGCCCTTCCTCATCCCCTTTTGAGGAAGCTGAAGACCACAATGAGGTCTCCTCTTAGTCTCCTCTTCTTTAGGCTGAACAAACAACGTGACTTCAGCTGCTCCTCCTACAGCTTCCTCTCCAAACCCTTCACCAACTTCACAGCCCTCCCCAGTAGCTTAATACCCTTTTTATCCTGTGTTGCCCAGAACTGCATGCACAGCTCCAGGCGAGGCTGCACAAGTGCAGAGCAGAGCGAGACAATCCCCTCCCTGCCTGGCTGGCAATGCTGTGCTGGATGCACCCAGGACACGGTTGGCTCTCTTGGCTGCCAGGGCACACTGAAAGCACAAAATGATTATTACCTGCCAGAGGTTTTAAAACCTTCTCAGAAGTTTTTGGTTGCCCCTGCTTTCTCAGAGTACCGAGACAGTTTTGGTGTTGGGGTGCAGCCTGTCACTGACAGTAAGCCAGTGTTGTAGCAGTGCTCCCAGTAAATGTGGTGAGCTGGATCTCCTCTTCTGGTTCTGCACAGAAAGGTCTCCGTGCCTGCGTTCCTGTGCGCGGTGTTTTCCTCTGCACCTTGTGACGCAGCGGTGCTGGGGCTAAACACGACACCCAGCTCTCTTCAGTCTGACTGAGTAATGACTGCTGTGACTGATCCAGCAGTTCGGCACACGCTCCAGGGGACCAGCCATCGGCCACATGGCACCCAGCTGCCACGCTCTGCTGGAGCCACATGAGCATCCCAGCTCAAATTTCCATAGCCCAGTGACGGCTCCGCTGCCCTTCAGCACAACAGCATTTTCTGTCTATCTTTATAAGCCCTGCCTACTGCCAGGGCTGGGCTTGGGGGAGGAAAATTTGTCTTCTCACATTTAGGCAGCTGGTGTGAGGATGCACAACTCACATAAAGCCTGTGGGCTTCGTGGGAAGTTTCCACCTGTTGCGTCCTCACTGGGAAATATCAGTGGAAAAGGCAAAGGAGTCTTTTAGATTATATTAATATCTATTAGGCCCCCCGTCATCAAGCTTCCTTGTGAAGGGGGGTTGGTTGGGGCTATGAGTACGTTTTTACCCCCAATTAATCCTGTAGATTTAGCCCAAATGTTGCAAATAGCTCTTTGTCAGGGAGCAGGTGAGGCGCATATCTAGTTGCCAGATGGAAAAATCCTTTTAGGTGTCCAGGCCTTGGCTGTGTGGGCCTAATGGAATCATGTTGCTGTTCGTGCTTTCACCTTTTGTTATAAAAATTTTAAAACCTATTTTCCAAATAAATAAATTTAAGAAATCCCAAACCATAACAAAAACCCCCTTCAGATTTCACATCTTTATGGCTGTATTGTCAACTTGATGCATGAGGTTTTAGCTGTGCAAATCCCTTTAATGCAAGTGGGAGTTGTACAGCTGAAGATTTACGCATTGACTTTAGAATAATATTCCTTCATCTCTCTCTCCTTTTTTTGTTTTTTATTTTACCCCTATTGATTCTCTCCCCAGATTTTCCCCTTTGCTCTTTAATTAAAACAATAGGTTAATTCAGGGCTTCTCTTCTTGTAGTGCGGCAGGCCTGGTGATCCCATCCTACTCACTGAACAGGCCTAAGTCCAAGGGAAGGTACTGATAATATGTGATTATTAAGGCGACAGTGAAAATCATTTATCTCATAATTGATTTTCACCCCCCAAAAAAAAGTGTGAAACGGTCAGTGCTGCAGAACCCCATCCCAGTGAACTTTTTTTTAAAACCATTTTTTTTCAGGATGACTGTGTCAGACTTTCTGGCTAAAATTTCCTTCACTGCTTATAAGTAATGTGGTTGACACAAACAGATGTACATAAATCTAACATTTCAAGGAAGATCATGCCATATCCTATCTATATGACAGGGCAGAATTTGAACAGTCTTGTGCTAGCCTGTGGGCATAATGTAAATTCCCTGGGCTGGAGAGACTTGCTTTTGCTCTGGAATTTCAATTGGTTATCACCTCATTAAAAAAAAAAAAAATGGGCTCACTCTGCATGGCTGGGTTATAAAGGTTTTCTTCCTTGTATTAGGAAGGAGCGATTGACCTACACATTTAATTCTTTGAGACTGTGAACAACAAAAACCCCTTTGTCCCAAACTTATGTTAGAAAGTGCATTCTCTCTATCTCCTTTTGTCCAGAGAATTTGCGTTGGTTCCTGGTATGCAACTTGGGAACATTTTATTGTCTGTATAGCAGGATATGCAGTTAGGTATTTTCTTTTTTAATCCAAGGGACAAGGCAGGAATTGTCACCTTTGTGGGTGGGGTGATAATCCTACCCAGCCCCAATCCCCGTCAAAGCAAGAGCGCAGCCCAGGTAGAATTCACAATATGGGAAGGAAGGCGTTTTGCCAAAACGTTTGTCTGCAGAATGGCAGAGATTAAAGCCCTTCTAGTTCTGATTGGATTACCATGGACCAGAAGCACTTTAATCTCCACCACTGTGGCTTTGGGGGAAGCCGGTGATTGAGACGTGTGGTGGGACCATGCTGAAGAAGCGGATGACTGCACTTAGCTTTTCAGTCTTCTAGTCCTGTGGCTGTAGTGGAAGAATATTTAACTGTTGCAGCAGAGAAACAGGTAGTGAGTAGTCATTTTACCTTTTATTGTGTGAAGAAAATACAAATGGCACTTAGTCTCCTCCAGAGTTGTGGAAGCAGCCGGTGTGCGATAGCCTGACTCAGAGCAGCCTGAGCCCCTTCTCAAAACATGGTATTGGGGAAGCTGGTGGTTGAGATGAATGTAAGCACATAATTTCAAATACTGCAAATCAAAGATCTCTATAACCCAGCACCATGGCTCAGACCAGCAGCAGATGCCACTGGGAGGGTATTAAGACAGAATCACAGAATCACAGAATCGACTGGGTTGGAAAAGACCTCAGAGATCATCGAGTCCAACCCTTGGTCCAACTCTAGTGCCACTAAGTGCCATGTCCAATCTCAATTTAAAAACCTCCAGGGACGGTGAGTCCACTACCTCCCTGGGCAGGCCATTCCAATGCCTGACCACTCTCTCTGTAAAGAATTTCTTTCTAATATCCAGCCTAAATTTCCCCTGGCAGAGTTTAAGCCCATGCCCCCTTGTCCTATTGCTAACTGCCTGGGAGAAGAGGCCAATCCCCACCTGGCTATAACTTCCCTTCAGGTAGTTATAGAGAGTGATGAGGTCACCTCTAAGCCTCCTCTTCTCTAGACTAAACAACCCCAGCTCCCTCAGCCTCTCCCCATAGGTCTTATGTTCAAGTCCCTTCACCAGTCTTGTTGCTCTTCTCTGGACCCGCTCCAGCACTTCAATGTCTTTCCTGAACTGAGGGGCCCAGAACTTAACACAGTACTCCAGGTGTGGCCTCACCAATGCAGAGTACAGGGGAAGGATCACTTCCCTTGTCCTGCTGGCCACGCTATTTTTGATACAGGACAGGATACCGTTGGCCTTCTTGGCCACCTGGGCACACTGTTGGCTCATGTTGAGCTTCCTGTCAATTAGTACCCCCAGGTCCCTTTCTGTCTGACTGCTCTCCAGCCACTCTGTACCCAGCCTGTAGCGCTGCAGGGGGTTGTTGTGACCAAAGTGCAGCACCCGGCACTTGGCCTTATTGAACTTCATCCCATTGCAATCAGCCCATTTTTCCAGTCTATCCAGATCCCTCTGCAGAGCCCTCCTACCCTCCAGCAGGTCGAGTATATTCAAAATGACTTCTATTTTTTTCCCCCTAAGACTGATAATTGTCAGTATTTTCTGGACACTTCTTGAATAATTTATGTTTAAATGCTATGCTTTGTGCATAAGAGTGGCTGCAAACAGAGCTATTCAACAATGATTCCAAGTACAGGAATGCCCATTTGGAGAAGGGAGGAACACAGAAGTGTGAAATACTAAAACCCAACTTTGAATGATTTGCAGGTCAGTAAAGAGCCAGGAATAACCGTGGAAATTAAATGGGGATCTGAGCAATTTCTCATGCTCAAGTCTCAGTCAAGAAAGGACACATTTAGTAAAGAAAACAAGGTATGGGTGAAGTGTTGAAAACTGTCATGAGAGATGTGAAAAGTCTGGAGCACCCTGTCTGACCAGTGGGATGCAGGATGCTGTGGGGACTGAAAGGTGTCCTTCTCGCTTACCTAAGGGTCCCCAACACAACTTCAGCTTTGCGCGCCTGCTCAAGTTATTTTGGTGTTTCTAGAACAGACCAGCCTCACTCTTCCAGGAAGAAAGGTAGGGGATGCTGCAAGACTGACGTAGTCTTCCAAAACCTGCCAGTAAAGCTAGGTATTTATTAATTGGCAAATGGCTCCACGTAAAGAAAGAACCATCCTGGCTGCAGTTTCTTGAGCTTCAGCAAGAGCGAAAGCCTCGCTTTTCTTGTCCAGCTTGTGCCGGGGTGGCAGGGCTGGAGGGGAAGGTGGGGGATTTGCCCAAACTGGTAATGGGAATGGAATTCTCTCTGCAAGGCTGTGCTCAAACAGGCAAGAAAGTAATGGGGCTGTTAGCTTCAGTGGAGCTTAGATCACCAGAAGAACACAACTCTCCAAAATGCAACAAGTCTTAATTCCTGCTTTCATTTAGCATTACGAGTCTGGTCCTTCAGTGAACTGGCTGCACATTCAGCCTTTGTGAAAATATGGACAACTTCAGTCGGAAGCATGTCTAATGCCATGTAGACATCTTTAATTTTTAAATGATCCTTCAGACTATGAGGGTAAACCTATATAATCCTTATGTTTTATATGCTGTTGTGCCGGCCTTTCATGGTGAGAAGCTAAATATTTTTACCATTTTAGTTAGTTTATATATGCTGTCCTTGGTTTGCTGACAAAGTGAAATGGCTGATTTGTCCCACTCCTGATGTCTGCATTTGGATGCAGGATGAGGTGAAATGAACCCTATAAGCCAAACACTGGGTTCCTTTGCATGCTTTTATTAGCTTTTACTTGGCAAATTCTAGTGATTTTTGTATAGAGAATATAACACCGTAGAAACTGTGGATGTTTGTGGAAGGCACAGCATAACTTAATAAATACAGTATATATGTGAAGAGAATGGATGCTCTTTCGCTAAGTACAGAAGCTACATATGGTGCTGATAGCAAGTGCCATATGTTTGTAGAAGAAGCTACATTTGTACAGTCCCTTTTTCTGAGATTTACTAATCTGTGAAAAATAACAATTCTGTTTAATACTGCTGTTTGTGACTCCTTGGTCTTGTCTTTTAACTTCTATTAAATGTACCCAATTGGAATGGACTTGGACACATAGGTCTGCATTCCTCTTCAGGACCACTTAGTCCTAACAGTACCCACCTGGAAGATCCAACATGCCCTTTAAGATAATTGTGGTGCTACAAAATTTGCCTGTTGCTTGTGTTACTCCTCCTGGTGCTCCAAATCCTGCATGCCTGGCTCCCTGTTGGCACAGCTTCCACAGGAAAGTACTTGTCACCCGTGTCACTTCTGGGCTGCTGGCAGCAGTGCTCTTGTAGCAGACATGCTTCAGTCTGGCTCTCGGGCTGGGAAGAGGTGGGAATCCAGGTGTCCCACCTTTCTTTTGCTCTAACCACTGGTGTAACAGGTACTGACAACATCTCCTCTGCTGGGTGATGCTGTAGGGAGCTGCTGCTTTCAAAGAACAGAAGTAGGCATGTATGCTCAGGATGGGATTCTGGGCTGTGGATGGAGACAACCACCTGATTCCTTGTCTTGTGGAATTTTGGAAGGTGGGTGGATATACTTAGTGGTAAGTTTTCCTCCTTGGCTACATGGCCATGTGCTCAATGAGTCTTCTGAAGTTTCTCACCCTCCATCACACTCCTGAGGTTGGCTTCTGTACACCCTTGGGGGCCTCTGTGTCTGCCTCTGCATTTCAGATTCCCTTTTGGGACCAAGTTTCTAAAAATTTATACCTTGAAATGCCTAACATGAAGGTGCCCAAGCCCCCTGTGGGATCCAACCTGCAGCCTAAACCTGCTTAGTTAGAGACCTGATTAGATAGCAGCCATTCCTCGTATGGTCACCACTTCCAGGAATGTCCCTGGCTTTTTAATCTAAAGATGTTTGGATTAACTAGATCTCTCTCTGAATGTACCATGCATAAATAATACACAGCTGCTAGCAATTCTTGGCATTTTTAAATTAGTATTTTTATTTGTTCATTGAAGAAAAGCATCTGGAAACAGTTGTGTAATTAATTTGGTTGGGCAGGCTTTTTAGCAATAGGCAATAGAGAGTTAATTCTGGGTGTTGTCAGCTGCTTTCAGTTTTGGACATGTTTCAGATTCAGAAGACAGCCATATAGAAAATAATGTTATATTAATGTGACAGCAATCACAGACACCACTATTGAAAACTCACTGTTGCTCTCCCCTCCAAAATTAACATCATAACCTTATGTCAGTGACTTGCTATTATCCTAATACCTGGTTTTGGATTCTGTCCAGTCCCATTAGATATCCCTGTGTTGATTGCTCTGTTACTGGTGAATGTTAATTGCCTCCAAATCTCGGTGGAGTTCAAAAGCTTGCGGAAAAAGTACTGATTGGTAAAGCTGTTAGTTTTATTAGCAGGCGAGTAAATAAAAAAATCTGTTCAGAGATTTGAGTGAAGTGCCTTAGACATGAGATACAAACATCTTTCTTTGCATGTCCATCATATGTTAGTAATGAGATGGCAGAGTAAAGCCATACGGACCTTGAACATGTAAATGGTGTTTGCGGTGCCTGTCCTGACCAGCGTACTTTAAGAGGCAGTCAGGCTCCGTGTCCTTCCCGTTCGGATTCTTGTCTGCTGGACACTAAATGATGCCCTTTATTACCTTTTAAGGTGCTTTTTATAGTTAGTGGGAGTATTTAATTGAAATTAAAGTATGGTTACAGCAAGGCTAGTCACATGTCATTTAATATTTTTCCTCTTGGTAATGTATATTTATGACTTTCTTTATAGAGAAACCGCTCTTTTGCTTTGCTTTAAAGGAAAGCTGAGGTCTTTCTTACTTATCTGCTTTTTTCTGTTTGTTTTAAACAAAATTCCACAACAGAAATCTCTAGATGGAAAATCCCCAGTATAACACTATTGTGGGTTTGCTTCTTGTAACGTATTTTCTAGTTTAGGTACCTCTTTTAGTAGTTTTTAGTTTGAATAATAAAAACCTGGGTAGCACTTACAGAGATGAAATAAGTGACGTGAAGAATATACTGTAATCACATACTGCAGAATAATTACATATTTTATATCACTGGTTTTCAGTTGGTAGATAATATTTAATCTCCTAGTAGAGATCTGTAATGACTCGTTTTAGACACTGACCCTCTAACTTTATTTCAGGAATGAAATATTTCCTAATCCAGTAATGTCTGTCTATATCATCATGTCATGTAGATAAAGAAAAGCAACTCCAGGCACCCACTGCTAGATTACTTAACAAAAATAAATGTCAGCAGGTGAATTGCTTGCTGAATGCTGGGCTGAAGTCAAACGTGAGCTGAACGTGTGTTACGGCTGTATGAAATCTGTATTAGAGCAGGTGACGTGAAGTTGCTATTTTTGTTATTCTAAGTGAGTGTTAGGCTGATATAATGAAAAGCATACCCAATCTTAACTCGAATTACATTGATCTGATAGGCATAGCGTGTCCAGACTAACGTGGGTTTTTTAAGCAGCGCAAAAGGGATTCAGTAACCATGCCGGTGGTGAAGATGTGAACAGAAGCCAAGAATTTTGTTGTGAGGCTTAGCCCAGAGAAACCAAACCAGAACAAAGAAGGTGAGAGAGAGAAGCAGGATATTTAATAGCATTTGTCTTTTTGTGGAAGTGAGTTTGATAGGCAAGTAGTGCTTACTATTAAAATACTTGTGGGCATTTGAACCGTGTCCATATTATCACCAGATCTAGTAAAAATTACATATAAAAAATGAGCACAGTGCCAAACACTGCGTGTTTGAGAGGTCTCTGAAGTAAAGATGGTGGGTGAGACTGAAATAAGCTTCTTTAGCCACACTGAAGCACATAAGTAGCTGCCAGGATTTCACAGCTTTTGAGCATTAAGAATGTCCTATTCATTTCCATGCTGAAAATGTTGGTCACGATCTTCTCTAGCTGGTCAGTGTCTCTCACTGTGAAGATCCACTTTTCCTGCGAAGCCCCATTTCACTGCTTCCCTCCACTTCTGTGCATATTTATGAAGAATTTTAGCAAAACGAAGGACTCTGCATGTTATATTTTGTAAACAATTCTACATTTCATTTTTCATTTTTAGAGTGCACGATAACAGACTGTATGCCAAGGCACGCAAAAAGAGAATGAATAAAACATTATTTACTGGTTATTTAGTTTTACCAAGTTAGTACTTTGCTTTGTATATATATAAGTGTATTCATGTTTATTATTAAATAGTATTTCTGTAGCTGTCCTGTAGCCCTGAAGCGTGCGCTTGTCCCTGAAGTCAGAGGAATTTTATTTCTGTAAGTGGAGCTGCGTATGTTTACTGCAGGTTTTGCATCGCAGTTTTAGTTCCCGTTTTCCCTCCTGGATTCAAACAGCCCAACATCTCTGTCTTTCTCTGCATCCTGCTGGAGGGAGATTCCCATTTCTGCCACGGCTGTGCCGAAGGAGAAGACACAGGGAGGGTGACACACGTTGCTGCCCATCTCTGCCTGCGCTCCCTGTCACCTCGGCTGGCAGCTGGTGGCTCAGGCCGTGGGTGACAAGCCTGCCCAGCCTCATGGAGAACAAGGCGGCGTGTGCCACTTGGCTGTCATTAGGGCACGGAGATGTAACACCAGTCTGTTTGGTAGGAGTTTGATGCTTGGAGATGTTGTACTTTCTGGTGAGTGCAAGCGCTCTGCAGAGCTGCGAACACTCGACTCGGTTCTAAAAGTGGAACAAAACCCCAGGTGTGGTAGTTCGGTGTGGGTCAAATTCATCTTAGATGTAAACATCACCCTGCATTTGCATAAATTATAAGAGTTTATGCTAGGGATTAATTTGTCCCGGTGACTCTGCTAAGATGAAATTCTTTGTGTGCTCGCAGATTATGGTGTCAAGAGAGGGGATCACTGTTGCTGGAGAGTGTCTAAGAGAAATAGGCCAAAAATAGAATAATTTCCATAGCTTAGAAAAAAACCCCATAGAATCATAAAAAGTAATCAGCTGTTGGAAAGAATGAATTTTGTGCTCCTAATTTGCAGAAATCCCAGCAGTTGCTACTGTGCCCAACCACTCACTAATACAATAAAATATAATTACATAATTAAATACAATATAGGATTTCCATAATAGGGAACTTTATTTTCTTGCCACAATATGCGAGTTGCTGCGGCTGAAGCTCATAGTTCAGCAGTGTAACTATTATTAGATGCTACCGTATCACATACCGTGCAGGACTCTCCTGCAGGGGCACTTCCCAATCTGGGCGAAAATTGCTTCTTGTTGACAGTAGAAGCTTTACAGGAGGTTGCCTAAAATGCACCTTTTGGATGGAGAAGTATCTTATTAACCGTGTTTTGCTTTGTTAACTGTCTCCCACTGCTATTTGTTTGGACTGATGCAGTCTGTCTGTTCCTAAGCCCAGGACTTGCTGGAAGCTTAAATTCAAGCAAATGAGTGACTTGCTGGCGTAGAAATTTTCTTAGAACCTGATTACCCATTGCTGATGTCAGTGGCAACCTGAATAATTTAGAATTGCAGAAACAGACACGTTCAGGTAGAACAGAATCTCTGTTTGGATGAGTGCTGTCTGTTAAGAAGCATTAATCCTAGTTTTACTGATCTGTTTCTATTTGGACAATCATTTGTGTGGAATTCTTCAGTATATGAGGTTGGTTTGCAGCTAGAAGAAGCAGTAGAAAAACATCTGGATCCACTGGTGAGCAGTGTTAGCAGGAAAGGTAATCATGGAGGTGCAATCCTTGAAGCTTCTAGAACTTTAATGGTGAAGTATTTTTGGTGTCCATATGTTTGAGGTCAGACAGAAGGAATTACCTGCCCTTTAGGTTTGTGTTGGTTTTGTTTGTTTGTTTGTTTTTTCTTTTTTGGTACAAGGTACATGCATAAGGGAAAAGAAAGAAATGGAGAATTAGATTTTGGGGGAGAGAAATGAAGCCAGGTGGGGTGTAATACAGTGTGCAAATAATTAGGCATGTAGCATCATTGTGAAAATATGGGTCTTTTTATGTTCGACCAGGTTCACATAAAGACAAACATGAAATGCTAAGTCAGGATCAAGAGTTTTGGTTATCTGTGTGGTTATCTGTAGCAGTAGTTGCTTGTGGTTTTGCTTTTAATTTCTCTTCCCAATCCTTTGGTCCACCCCAGCTTCTGCCCTTGCCCCCTTTCCGCTCTGATCGGTTTGCCTTCATTTATTGCAGTTCATCAGTGGCCTAGCCCTCACCTCATTAACATCAACGGCAAAGCTATTACTGACCTCAGTGATGCAGGAAAAATCCCAGGTCTACAATTTCTTGCTTATCCTAATCAGTCAGATCATCATCATTAATTTACTGTATCTCAAAGTCCATCAAAACACAGCATACTATTAGTTTACCTGCTGAAAACGAAGAGCATAATCTTGAGCCTTCAAGCAGAAGCTTGTGGGATGAGTTTCTCCCTGGCCGAGCAGTTCCTTGCTTGTGTTTCACTTTCCTGAATGTAAGAGTTTGAAGAACTGTAGAGACTTTAGGGCTGGCATGTTCTGTTTGTAGGTTACGGAACCTACTGACTTTGGAGTAATCTGTGTAGATGTGCATGTTGAGTACTTTCACAGTCATAATTTTGAATAGTTCAAATTTAATTATGATGAGAGATCCTGTATTTCACATATATGTAAAATTAAAAGGAAATAGGCAGAAGCTAATCCTATTCTGAGACTGACTCCAAATATTTCTGAGCTAAAATGTTTGTAACATAGAAATCTTATTAAAATTCATATTTCTACACATTTTAGTAGTAATTTGCTTTAAAAATTGCAAGACTGTAGTTTCATTTGACTGAGAGAAGAATTATGAGACTGTAGACAGACTAACTGCAGTTTTAACAATGCTAAAATCCACTATAAATCAGAAAAGGGGGGGAAAAGTACACATGCCATAATAATAATTTATTTGATGGTGCTATTGAATATACATACAGCTCACAGATTATGTGTTTCTAGTACACTAAAAATAAGAAGGCTAAGCACAGGAACATTATTTTTAATATGAGGATGCAATGCTAAAGAGGAGAGAAGTTTTTGGAATGATAATCAGGCTGCTGGAGCACCATGTTCTGCTGGCTGTGGCTACGCAGCCTCCTGTGCCAGCTGCAAAAAAGAGACAGAGAAGCAAAGAAGGCAATACGATTGGCATCTCTGTATGTTTTCCCTGTTTTTTTTTTTTTCTTTTCTTATTCTCATTAGGGAGATTCCCCCAAATTTCAGAGATGTTTTTTGAGCTCTGGCTTTCCAAAGTCCAGTGTCAGAAACGTCAAGCTCCAGTGCGGATTAGAAAATGTGTGGTGGCTTGGCTGTGTCCTGCTGGTATGCTTTGGTGGGGATGGGGAGTGAGTGACTGTATGATTACCGCTTGTCAAATCTGAAGAGTGAAAATCTAGCTATTATCCTGTCCTCTCTATTCCCCAAAGGTCACTTAAGTCCCAGTGGTCACTACTGGGATTTATTTTGGGAAGCAGACTTTGCACCAGGGCTCAGAAATAGAGCTGTGATGCTCAGTCTACAGAAGTAAGTCTGTATGGATTTCAGATGGATGGGAACAGGAGTTAGGCATTTTTTATGTCTTTATGAAGTGGATTTACAAAATTTGTTTGAGCTTTCCTTTTGGCTGTCAATGATAGCGTATGACTACCAATAATATGCTTCTTGTTGTAGTCCTTTTTCAGGCAGAACTCTCATTCTGAAATATTAACCTTAGCAGTACTGCAATTATGGATAAGGGTATGATGGGATTTTCTCTGAATGAGGTGCTCAGGGTGAGGCACAGAGTCTGGTTAAGGTACAAGTTTAGCTGACTTTATCTGTATTTACAAATTCTGTACAATAGGAGCAATAATAAGTAGCAGCCAAAAGATAATTGTGCTCTTAGTTCAGTTAAAATCTGTTGTCCCGAAGAACTGTGCTTTGGAATACTGGTCTGTGCTGTAACTGCTCACCAATGCATTGTTGTGTGTTATTGCCTAATTGGTGAACTGTAATTGCCTTTATTGAGAACTGATCTTAAAAGTTAATCTATGCTGGAGTCAGGAAGATTAATTGGGGCAATCACCATCCCATAGATTTCTAGTAAAGTGACACCCCTTAAAATGGTTTGCTGCGAGTGCAATGTATTCCAAAATGAGAGATGGGCAACACGTGGCTTCTGAGGGTGTTCGTTCTTGTCCAGAAGCTCGTCTGTAACTCAGCACACCTTTGCCAACTGCTCTGGACACAAGATTTTATAGGGAATGTGGCTGAGAAAAGGCACAGAAGATTTGAATTATACTTGTTTAGGCAGTCTGTGATCATGGTTAGTGTCCCTTTCAGGTTCGCTTTCACCACGCATTTCAATTTGAGGAGGGTTCCTTTGGCTGGTGTGCAGTGTGTGGGACCGAGCCTTGGCCACGCATCCACAGAGCTGTGTGCCTGGGGTGTTGGGGGCGAGATGCTGAGCAGCGCCTGGCGTAGTTCGAGGTGACAAGCAGTGCCCCTAAAACAACTCTTTCTGCATTCGGTCAGGTGCCTTTTGGTGCTGTGAAGTTGCCTGAGTATGTTTCTCCAGGTGCCTGCTGGTTTGTCTGCGTGAGCTGAGCAGCAGGAGCGCCGTGGGCAGCTGTGCACCCTCCTCTCACAGTGCACTATGGCTGATGCTGTTAGCACCCCTAGAGTAGGAAGGTCACAGTTAAAGCTTGGATGTAAAACAGAGTTTCTGAAGACACACTGAGAGTTTCACATAGGTGGGAGGCCACCTTTACATAGTTTGAAATCCAGCCCTACTATGTGCTTCCACTATGGCAGCTGAACCACAGAGGTGTAAAGCTAAAAGATGTTGGATCGTGTGGCGTCGGGAGGAGATGGACTCGGTGTTCTGTAGGGAAATGTCACGTTCCAGAAGGTCCTGAAATTAATAGTCTGTGTGTCACTCCACAGTAGTCTCTTTTCACATGGTGCATGCCTTGTTTATGTGATCTGTCCTGAAGTAAGGAAGCTGTTTGCTTTATTTATGAGGGTTGCTCCGCCATCGCAGGGTTGAGTGGAACATCATTTGACACCTTGGTGTGCATTCACTGCCTGCTCCTTGTTTACCTGACAACACTGAGCTGACCATACAAAGACTAGGCACAGCCCCCTGTGCTGGCTTGGGGGCTGCTGGGTGTGTAACGTGATCTAGCTGCTGAACTTTATAAGGTTTCTATTTCTAACTCTAACTGGTTTTCATTCTTTAGAAGAACTTTGACCTGCCTCCATGGTTGACAGGACGTAACTGAATATGAGGAAGCAGGGCACAGGCCAGGCTGTGGAAAGCCAGCGATGTGGGGATGGCTGGCAGGGACGCCGGTTGGTGTGACGGGGGTGGTTGGTGTTCCCGGGGCTGTATTGTAGTGCATGAGGCTGTCATCAGACCTGTCGTCAGGCAGACATTTCAGTTCCACTGAATTTCTGCTTGTTACAGGAATTCAGTGAAGGATAAGGGCAAAATCCCTGTTCGATAAAATGCAACAGATCTGTGGCACTGTCTTCTGTTCATTGAGGGTCTGGTTCTTGCTCTCCTTGAAGGACATGAGCAATTGGGAGAGGAAAGTTTGCTTCTAGATCCATGATGGCAATTCCTGAGAGGACCACTGTGGCCATCTGGTTTGATCGATAACATAAACACACTACCTGAGCTCACCACAATCAGTTCATTGTTGTGCTAGAGCCTCTCTGAGGGAAAATGTCTGACACCGAAGCTGCTCATGATGGGCAGTGTACCGCAGCCCAGAGTCATCGCTCCAGCAGCTAATTACCCACAAAATCTAGTCTGATTTTGAGTGGTTTCAACCTCCTGCTATTAGGTATTCCATTTATTTTACTTGCAAAGCGAATCTTTGCACGTTGGCTACAGCTCACCTCTAGGCAAAGCGTGGAGGCAGAGGGAGAGCAGTGCGGATGGTCAGGGTGCACATGGAAATCAGCCTGGCCCAAACACCGCAGACACAAACCTTTGAATTTTTTGTTGCCTCTGTGCAAACTCTGAAATTTATGTTACATTATCTGTACAGATTTCTGGCTAAGGTCTGTCTTTAGCTGTTGAAAGAGACATCTTGGAATACACTCCTGTTGGCACGTGCGCAAATACCTTCGGCTTTAACTTAAACTCTCAGTTAAGTGTAGATTTTATTATAGGGTCAGAAACAATATATCTCAATTACCATTTACTCGTTCTTATGAAGGAAAAGTGAATTTCATTTCAGTGGAAAAAGAAGACAGTTATTTTCCAGGTTTACATTAGACCTAAATCAAAAATCCAATACTGTTCTTGGTGCAAAGAGCAAAACATTGTATGGGAGCAGGCTGTGTGTTGGAGCTCTGCTCTTCTGCCTCACAGCAGCAGCAGGGGTTGCGGACCGGAACTCCATAGCTCAGTGTCTGGCCTTATCGTTGTCACAGCTTGTTCCAAGCAGGCACATGTTGGCTGGGAGCTGTCCCTGAGGCTCTCCAAAAGCAAATGTTGGGGTTTGCCCATCCTGAACTAGTGTGTTTGTGTTCCTGACCCTGTGCAGAGGCAGCAGTGTTGCAAAACCACAGCTTGCTGCCCCCGGGGGCATCCTCGGCGGCTCTGCCAGCCTGTGGAGCCCTGACAAGGCACAGCCCAGAGGGAGTGAGAGCAAACCACCCACTTCTGCAAATAATCCAGTAAGTGAGCAAAAAGAATGGTGTAGTCCTTGTAGTCCCTTGCAGTCTGAGGCATGAAGAGGTAATGGAGATTCTCCTGTGCGCTGGTTCTTTGACTTACCGAGCAGCCACCACTGCTCCAAGTGTTGGTGCACTTCAGTCAGGTCTTAAAACAAGAACCAGTGAGCAGACTGCAACCTCCCTGCCAGACTTCAGTCTGGTAGAGAAATGCTTCTGTGCAGAGTAGAAAGGAAAATGAAATAATGAAGTAACTGTGGAAAGGCTGAACTATAGGTTACAGATAGCATCAGTAAGAAAATTTTGTGGTCAAGGGTCTACACTCAAGAAGCCTTCCCTGGGTACAATTCATTTTGCTCATCTGACAGGAAACAAGGGCACCTCAACTGTGCTCAGTTGCTATATGGAATATAGGGTGAAAGTCAATCTTGAGAGTGGCTCGCTGCTGGGTTATTAAGGATATTGTATCTAATGAGACCTTGTACTTGCAAGACCTTGAAATGCTCCAGTGCCTTGCTTGCTGACTGCCAATGCGAGGTGGGGAGGTTTGTATTATCCAGGTTTTCATTTTTCACTTTGATTCTTGTTATAAAGGCACCAAAAGGAGAGCTCTGTGTTTCTGCAGCTCATTTTTTAGGCCAAGTAAGCTTAATCAGTTCAATGGGCTTCCATAAACTTGTAAGGTTGTGGTACAAGTTGTGTAATCAACCATGACAAGTTTATCACTTGTCTTGAGGTGTATTTAGATTGACTTTTTAGGCACTCGGATGTTAAGTATTGAGTTTTTTTCTGAGTTGTATTGTCAGGAGAAAAATTTATCTTGAACAGCTGGTTGAAATGAAACTGTATCATTCATTAAAATTAAAATGATCATTTCTGAATAAAAGTGACTTTTAAGCTTGCTCCTGGCACCATAGTAAGTGATCAGTTTATTTTCCTCATGAACAGCACTTTTCTATTAGAAGATCATGTAATATAATGTACATTTAACCCTTTATAGACCCTTCCTGTTTTCTCACAACTCATACAATTCCAGTATTATAACTCTAGCATGAATTGTTTTGATCCAGATACATGAAGGACTGTGTATTTCTTGCTCCTTGTTTTTTATGGCGGCAGATTTTTTAGAATGGAAGTGTCATGCTACTGACTTTCTATAAATGCAAGAGAACTTGTGGGTGTCCTAAAACTGATGGACCACTATCAGTTTGGAGTCTTTAACTGATGAGTACAAAATTGTGATTTTTACCAGGTTTTGATGATACTAGCAAATATATGTAAATAGGGTATAAAATTAATCAGCTGCTGTTCAATAGAAACACATCATGTTTACTGCAGCCTTGTATCTACTTTGTCCTCCTGCAGGGGCTATTTTAATTAGCAGCATGAATTTAGGATAGTTTAATTTATTTTGTGGTTGTGTAAAAGTACATTTTTGGAAAGGTTTATTTATAAACTGCGCAGGTACTTAGCAATAACATTTCAGCAGCGTTTGTAAAAGTAGGGTGTCTCATAAAATACAACTTTTTGTGGTGTTTTTTTTTCCCTCTTCTTTAGCCTTGCCAACAGGATAGTTACTGGGGTGTCTTATTTTGTTGCTGCTCTTTGCTCGTGACAGAAGAGTGAAACAAAGTGAGGATCAGATAATTAACTGAAAAAATAAACATTTACTCACTTGTCTCCTCTGAGGGATTCTTCTATGTTAAACACTAATAATCATGCCATATGTTTCAGTGGTGACTTCCATTCCTGCAGACCATGGTAGACATTACAGACTTTGGGATCGTTCACCTGCTCATTGGATTCATTCATCTGCTGATGAAAATCCCGGCAGAGTTTCTGTAGACTTCAGTATTTGTAACACTTGAGTGATAAATGCCACGAAGCTGCAGTTCTGGACCATTTTGTGTTACACCCCTGTTCCATAGAGCTGACAACATGTAATGTCTTATAGAGTCAAGCCTAGGTAGACTCAGTCCTTACATGCTTGCATAACCCACACACTACCAGTGAGATTCTTGCATGAGAAATGTGAGCAAGGGTTTGAGTATTCGCACTGACACAGACAACATTTTGTCTATAATTGAACAAAGTCCCTTTCTGTATTTGAAATACTAGAAGTGCCCTTGTGTTAGCAACTGGGTTTAAACTTTGTAATTAAACTAGGAAATTAATGAAGAATCTAGTTATACCATGCACAAAAACATTTAACTCATAAAGTTGATTTAGCTTTGTTTGTACAGTGAGTAGAAATAACATTGTATACGGATGGTGCTATCTTGAAAGTGTTTGCAGAGAGTCATGAATGCATAGAAGCAGACGGGTTAGGTATTTAGGCTCGTATAGTACACGTATATTCCAGAAATCTTGCTTATGCAAAGCTGTTGCTGATCTGTATGAAACTGTCTGAGGAGAGGCTAGATAAATGTGTTGGAAAACTTCAGGAAATGGAGCCACCCACAAAGTTCAGAGCTCTGTCTAGCGAATCCAGCATTCCTGGTGCGGAAAGACACTTCCAATAGGGAGTGGTTGGTAGATGTCTGGAGAGCAAGATTTTGGGTTTGAGAATGTTCTCTGCAGGACTCCACATGAAAAGTTTTGCAAACTGGTACAACCATTACGCAATTAGACTAATCAAGCGTTCCATCACCATAATTTCCTGACAGAACTTTCCATACATATGGTGACCTTTTCGAGAGCACAGATCAAAAAGTTCTCAAAATGGCATTTAAAAATGTGTCCTATAGAGGCATAATCCCCAAATGAATGTTATTTCAGTATATAAACAACCTTTTCTGGATGGGATCTCATAGTCAATGTGCTGTAACGGCTGAATTATGTAACTTATCCTCAGCTTCTCTGTGCCTTGCTCTTCCTTCCAAGTTAGGGCTGTGGTTTATTAACAAACGAGATATTTGGATGTTTATTTAAACATTGAAATCTCTTTTAAAAAGCAGACTATTTTTCTCATAAAAACGACATAGCATGGACAATGCTGTGGTTCCTGCTGTTAGAAAAGAGTAATTACTTAGAGCCACTCTTATAATATGCTTGCTTGCTAAATGCATAAATCTAATAATGCAACAATACAATGCTACAATGAGCTTCATGAATTGGAAAAAGATAGAATTTAAATGCTTTTGGCACCTGACATACATTTCTCACAGAAGGTCTATAATTTCCTGTGGTAGAGCGAGCCGTATCCTTTAATGAATGCAGCTGGAAAGAAGAGTAAAGGATGTTTTGAGATTCACGTGCTTAGTACTTAGTCTACTAGGTACCATTTTGCTTGTTACTTTTGATTTTAAAGCTATCAACCTTATTTGGGCTGCTTATCCTTTTTGTGGGGAGAAAATGGAAGAAAAGGATGGCAAATTGTGTTTGGAAATCAGGACTCGATAATGGAAGGTTAAAATTACGGTCCCTGTCTGTTGTTGTTGGAAGTGTATTTCAAATGTGTCAGTATCACTTATATGCATTTTGAGTCCGTGTTTGTAAATGTTAATGTGTGCTTGCCAGGCTCACTTTGCATTTGCGAAAAAGCAGTGAATTATATTGTAGCTCGCTGCAGTTTCTTTGACCTAAGCATCAGCCATGAAAGTTTAATGTGATCTACCCAGTGGACACACAGGTGTGAGCACGAGGCGTCGCTCCCACGAGGATCCGTTCAGCACTGATACTGGACTTTCTTATTCCAGACATAGGTTTGTTTTATGGAAGCAGCCTCAGCGGTAAAATACAGAAGCACTATATCCTCACCAACACCACTGAAACAGTTTCAGAGAGCACTGGAAAAAATGCAGTGTTTTAAAGCTAAGTCTGATGCTGAAGCTGGCCATACAACACAAGTCAGAGTGTGTGGTTCTGGGGATGGGGTTAGGACACTCAAAGAACAAATTCAGACATTTTGGAAATGCGTTTTACTGGATTGGTCTTTTTTTAAGGCTGTGCTTGTGATAAGAGGAAGCTGTCTAGTTCTCTGCTAGGCAGCGCTGTGATCTGTACAAGTTTCTTGCTCCCTGGAGGTTCTTCAGCACATGGGCTGCTCCCCTCTGACCTGAGCCAAAATGCTGCTTCTTCCATGGTTCTTGTTGCTGAGGGGAAGCCAGTGGAGAGCAAGTAAGAGGAGCTGGCTGCTGGCAGAGCCGTGGCTTGACAAGATGTATCACAGTGATGCACATTGTCTCTTTCAGAGACAAATGCTGTTGCATGTATGTGTATGTCACAGCCTTCTCCAATTTGATTCTTCCCTAAATCATATTGAACCTGTGTTCCTGAAACGTTGAGAAACTGAGTCCTGTGGGAAGGGTCTTCAGGAAAGTCATAATAATCCTAAGAGTTAAACCTTCTCCTTTCCTTGTGACACTGCCTGTCCTTCAGGTGTGGAGGTCATGTCAGTCTTCTGGCCTGATCAAGAGAAATTACTTACATATTCCATGAGCTGAGTACCCTTTTGTGTTGGTTAGTTCCATGCAACCTATCAAATGTTTTTGCCTCACTTATGCCCTTAGTCTCATTTAATTAGATACAAGTCTACATACAATTCAGTCCAACTAGTCTCTCAGTGTAAGTTGTGGTTTCTCTTTTTGGCTTACTCTCTACTTCTTCTGTGATTGAAGCTGTGGAGTCTTGTAATTCATTTTGTTCCACCATTATTGATTTGGTGGCAACAGTCCAAATGTTGAAAAATATTTTCCAGGTTGTCGTTGCCCTTGGTTTCCAAAGACATTGCATACAATGAAGCATGTGCATCAGGAATTGACGTATCCATAGTGTCACCAGGCTTTGAGGGTGCATTTTCAATTGCAAAAGCAGTTTATTGTTAATTAGAGAGACTTCCAAGGGCATCATGATCTCCTGATAGTCTGTGAAGAGTACCTGCTGTAGACTGTGCTCTGGAAGGGGTTGCCAAGACCATCACTTGCATAAATCCTGAACTCATTCCTTGCCGAAAAAGAATTGTTAGAGTATCCAAGTTACAGTTATGAATAAGATCAATATTAAAGTTTAAATTCTACTCTTTTATTAATGGATTTTTTGGTTATTTTTGTAAGAGAAAAAACCCAAACCTAAGTGCTTCACTGAATCTTAACAGATGTGTATGCTAGTCCCATGTAGCTACTGTCCCTCCAATGACAGTAGCTTGTTTCGGTTGCAACCCACAATTTAAGCATATTTCCTTAGCTAATTTGACTCTTAGAGTGTTAGCCTTCCACTGAGAAATTGTTTGGTGATATGCAATGTGACTAACTAGTGAAAGGTTATAGAATTGGATTCCACTGTGCATTTTCTCCTACTTTAATAACTGCCATCTTATTAACATGTTAGAAGGTTGTGGCTAGAAAACCCAGTGACTTACCTTTGCAGCCAAATACTTCATCTCTCACTCTGCTGTTAGATGTCTGCAGATATCCCAGAGAACGACTTTCTGGGGACCCTCTACTGGGTTATGTGAAAATGTACATCTCTGCTAAGGAATTGAGAGGAAACGTACAGTGCAGAGCTGGGCTTGTAGGCCTGTGGCACCCCCTTTCCACCATGTTGTTCATCTGATCATGGTGAAAGTACTTGGTTGATTTCATCAGCGTCTTTTGAGGACTGAGTTGTTAATCTCTCTCCTATCAGGAGTGGCTGAGAGAACTGGGGCTGTTTAGCCTGGAGAAAAGGAGGCTGAGGGGAGACCTTATCAATCTTTACAACTACTCAAAAGGAGGTTGTAGCGAGGAGAGTGTTGGTCTCTTCTCCCAAGTAACAAGTGGTAGGACAAGGGGAAATGGGCTCAAGTTGCACCAGGAGAGGTTCAGATTTGATATTAGGAAAAATTTCTTCCCAGAAAGGGTTGTCAGGCATTGGCACAGGCTGCCCAGGGAAGTGGTGGAGTTACCGTCCCCGGAGGTGTTTAAAAGTCCCATAGATGAGGTTTCCAGGGACGTGGTTTAGAGGTGGACTTGGCAGTTTCAGGTGAACGGTTGAACTTGATGTTAATGGTCTTTTCCAACCAAAATGATTCTATGAATGCGATGGTGGAGAGAAGAGTCCATTCTCTTAACTGTCTGGACTGTATTTCCACCGTGCACGCTTTGATGAGCAGTTTGAATTAGTGTAAAATTACACGAGTTTCCATTTTAGATGTCCAATCTTTCTCTAATTCGTAGCACCTCCTTCCTTTATTGAAAAAATGTGTTTGTATTTGCCTGTCTATGCTTGTATGTAAAAAATTACCTTTATGAAGTTGAAGTCTCTTTTTTGTGTCTCTGCCAGTGCTGCTTTGATATAATGGAATGACAAACTGTAAATAGAATTGACTTAGAGGCTGAATCAGTTGTTGTTATTTTGTTAATAATAATAATAATATGAGCTGCCCCCCATCAGGTAGTGTGAATATAAATTCTGAGTTGTTATTAATGCCAAATAACTTTGTGAAGATTACTAACTCAATTCATCAAACCTGTTTTGTCATACATCAGTCATTTTGACCAGCTGTATGATGAAATGTATTTTTATTAACTAACCTTGCTGTCTGTTGCACAGACGTGAATGTCTTTTAAAAATCAAGACAAGCTCTGGACAGCAGATGCTTGTCCTGTTTATGTCATAAGCTAGTGAACATCTTTTGTAGTTCAGCTGTGGTTTATTTTTGATGAATCTCTTAGACTATGACTAACTTAGTGGAGAATTACACAGCTAAGCTGCTAACCTGTACTAGCTTTGCGCAGAAAATACTCCGCTGCTTCTTTTGCTGTTACGTTGCCTCTTAGTTATGTGTTGGACTGAGGTTTAAATCCTGATCCTGACGTTCATTGGATTATATGGATCAGCTCTTTCCTGTCTTTCTGAATTACCAAACTATTAAGCTCTGAACCTCCATCATTCCCATGTCAGGCCAGATTTTGGTCTGTCATGTGCATTAGGTTAGATCTGCTTGAATTCCATTCCTGATTGCGCCCCTCAGTTTTGAAATGCTCCCCCTGCTGAGCTTTCTGATTAAAAAAAAAGGAAAATGAAGAAATTTAGATTATGACTCCCTTTTTGGGGGGAAATTAGGAGTTCCTTGGTTTGGAGGGAAATGAAAGGGTAAGTTTACAGATACGAGTGGAGGCTGAAACATTTTTGCTCTGAGGACATTTTGCCTTTTTGTCAGAGCAAGTCTTTCTCTCCAAAGCTGACAGTGGTCAAATAAGATGCGTCACGTTGTCTTCTCCACTAGTTGCGGCTGGTGTGCTTTGCTCCCCACAGTCTCAGACACGGCCCTTGCAGGCTTGGGCAGGGGTGGTGGGACATGCTTGGATGTGGGTAACTCATCAGTCTTTGTGCACAGGAGCACATAGGAGCAGCCTGGGCAGAGGTGGGCACCTCCTCTGGGTAGAACTTGATGCTGAAGGTCTTGAGCCACCACTAGGCCCATTCAGGGCAAGGGCGTTGCGAGGCTGTGGTGGGCACTGGATGTTGAGTAAGGCATTGGATGATTGTTCAGACTTCTCACTGTAACTTGGTAAAGACTGTCTGAAGTGGTGGATTCTTACGGTGCTGTGAGAAACCTGTGCTTGGGGAAGGAGGAAATGAGTGGGATGTTGGGCAGCATGAGGAGGAAAGTCAGATCTCTTTTATTTTTTTAGTCATACATGTTCATTAATTCCTTTCCTTGGTGGTTTAAATGGGAACTTTCAGGTCTTAGTGGGTAACTTTGTTTTTAAGTACAGAGGGAACCCATAGTTAAGCTTCTCCATGTCTCCTTAGTTTCTCTTTCCAGTTCTCGTATCTTGGTGGCTCACAAGAGCCCATATTGCAACTTAAAAAGGCTGATATGTTGTCGCCTTCTGTCTGTATATGAAAAGGCTGTTTTGTTAGGCCTTCATCCCTGCTGGGAGCATTAAGCAATATTTACTTAAGCTTTGTTTGTGGCCATCCATGCTGACAGAAGCAGCAGGGCTTTAAAGCAAAAGCTGGTCTTGAGACCATGCATGGACTGACTTCAGTTGGTCTGGTTGGCTGTGAAAGCACATTTTTCATTAAAACTTAAATGCTGTGAGACTTAGACCACCAACTGGTAGTAAGTGGGGGTTTGTTTGTTGAAAAAGAGATGAGACATACTAATTTTACCCAGATGGGATCAAGATGTTACCATGAAGTAATAACATGTGACTGTCATTTTGCATCTGTCTTAAGAAAAAACACTTCCTACTCTTAATTAATGAAAGTGGATTTGCTGAATGGCCTGCTTATTGATTGCAGTAGTTACTGAATTTTTATGTGCTATATCTGCACGTTCTTATTTGGGTTATCAAATATTCAAAGACCATTTGATATTTTTTTTTTCAAAAGGCAAAGTATTCCTGTCTCTCATTAGACTGACTGGCACTGTTTTAAGACAAGTCACTGTGGGCCTGTGGGGAACATTAGGTATGTATTTTTAATGGGATCATGGAATTATGTGTGTACTCGTTGTAGTACAGGAATGGGAATAGTCTCTGCTTGGTTCTTTGTGAGCTCTACTGAGAGAATTTTGGCATATGTAGGAACATGGGTTCTGTAATTCCAGCTGGTCGATAAACTTGTGAGCACTTGGGACCATCATAAGCTTTTTCTTCAGTTCTGCAGGCCAGTTGAAAGGTTGTAGTGACCATGCCAGAACTGGGGGCCCTGGAAAGGTGGAGTCTGTCCTTCTGTGCTGTGTGGGTTTGGTGGGATTTTTATTCTAAAAGGAAGATTCAGAATGGTGGAGATGGCAAGAGCAGAGGCCATGGTGGGAGGCAGGCTTTAGCGGACACTTAACAAATTTAGAAAAACCTGTTTTGCTGTGTTTCAGGTACTGTCTGAAACCTCTCAGGGTGGGGGTTGTCTTTGCTCTCCCGTGTTGTACATTAAATGCCTGATGGGGTGATGGAGTCTGATTGATGCTGCGATACATTACTGCCCCCTTTGCAGAGTCCACAGTAGTTCTGGACTATTTTTATGGGCTATACCTTCATGATTTCCTAGTTATTGCAATCATACGGTAGAAACTTCTGTGTTTTTATTTGCAACAGTGTTTATCTTACTCTGTCTTTACTGGTAAACACCGGCTGTCACAAGTCTTTGTGGTACTTTACAGATACACCTACTTGGAACATTTTCTTTGCCTTTTTGTGTTGTATGGCAGAGCACAATAGGAAACTTTTAAATAATCACTTCCCTGTTTTCAAGGTTGACTACATTGTTTTATGGCTATAGTGTCTCAAAATAACCAATACCAGCATTCCCTTTAAAAGAAATCCAAATAACTGAGTGCTGATATATCCAAGAAAAGAAGGGAACTATTTTCAGCATTTGGCATCATTCTTTTGTGCTTTTCAGTTTGTTTTAATTCTGTCATGCTTCCTTTCTAATGTTATATACTAATTTAAATAATAGAACTTGTACATAAATATACAGTCATGCAAGAATGACTAAGGATGATAAAATTGGAACAGTGATGCTAAGTGCAGCATTGCAATCAATAGGACTGCAATGGTAATAACACCAATATGTCTGGTTAAAGAGATGTAAATTGCTCTTAATCTGAAAGAAGGTTAGAACCACAGTGGAGCAAGGAAATGAGTAAGCTGCAGTGCGAGAACTGGCAAAGATGTCTATGCCTGCTCAGAATACGTCTTGCTTCACAAAGAGCAACCTCAGGAGGCCTTCAAGTGATTGCTATAAAGCTCTGGAGAACAGAGGAGATGTCCTATGCAGCAGAAAAGCCCTGCTACTAGCAAAGAAATATTAGAGAAAACTAGTAGGAGGATTTCCCAGAACTGATTCAAGTTAATCTTGGAAACGATGTGCCTCTTTCTGCCACCTGAGCTTCTGTGAGCTTCGGTGCGGCAAATCACAAAGCACAGTGGTGCTCCTGGCAAACAAAAGGTGTGGAAACAGGTGCAGGATGGATCAGCCACGGCAGACGGGACAATCTGCTGTCTTCTCAGCTTCTTCTGAGGCCTGAACCCCATGATGTTCCCACAACAGATCTTTATGTTCCCGTGCAAAATTAACTCTGCGCAAACAAGGGATCTCAAAGGCAAATGCTCAGTGGACAAACCCCTGAGTGGTCTGAGCTCAAGCTGCCCTTGCAGCTTTAATTTGCCTTCTTGCATCCACGCAAGGTATTTCAGTTCACTTGATATGCAGAAGCACTCATTGTTCAAAGATCCCTGCAGATGACAAGGCACCGTGAAGGTGCATTAAGGTTAGAGCATTTATCTTAGCTCTGAATTCCTCTGCTGGGTCAGTGTCAGATCTCCAGTGTTGTTCTCACATTTCTTCCAGTTTCTTGTGCTTGTTTATTTTTAGTGATGCTTTAGAAATAATAAGAAAACGAGGCCACCCTTTCTTTTCCCTCCATTGCCTGTTTAGGTTGAAATGTTTAATTAGGATGTGGAAAGTTGGGTTGCCTGAGAACCATATTTAGATTATGAAACAACCTGCTTCCTATGAATAAATACATCTGAAAAAGGATCACCAAGTTTGTATGAAATGTTGACTTCCTAGGGAGGTGTTTTCCGAACCGTCGTGCTACTCTGGGCAGGAGGAGGAAGGTCAAGAACTGGTCCCTGGCATGCAGTGCTGTTTAATGCCTCAGTGCAGCACTAAGTAGAGGGTAAGTGAGGGTGTAATGAGCAATACAGTTCATTTTGGATGAGGGAATAGAAGGCTGTGGTGCACAATAGTTGGAAAAACATATTTAATGCAAGAAATAGAGGAATCACTGAAGTCGCTGTTTCGCATGTAATGAGCTGAAGATTTTGTATGTAAGTGGGACATAGCTGTGAGTTAGACTTCTGCACAGAGGTCTTTATCTTACAAATGTTCTTATCTAGAAGTCCGTGCTCAAAACTTGCATTTTCAGTCTCAGCAATACATGAAAAACAATTAATGGACCAGATACTAATTAATGTCTACTGCCATAAGACTTAGACAACAATGAAGATCTAACTCCTGGCCATTTTATCCTATAAAGTGCAATCCAATCCCAAAAACCAGACAAATTTAAATGCTCTAATGGACACGTACTCTAAATACCCTTTTTTTTTTTGCTAAAGAAAAAGAATCTTTACTGTATTTTCTTTGCATATGGTAACTTTTGAGCCATTTATTCACAGCTCTGGCAAAAATTTTGCTTTAGCTGACATTCACAGAAACCTGCTGTCTGCAGAGAGGCTACATGATTTGTTAAGAGACAAGTAAGTTTGGTCCTAAAAGTGTTTGTCACACCATTGGTAGAATATATCCTTCTATGAAGAAAAATCAAATGCTCATATTTTGTACATATGTCTGTAAAATAATGTAAAAATTTGAAGGTCTTGGATGGAGAGTCACACCACTTTTCTAGACTATTTTATAAAGTTTAATGAAATATTAAAAGCAGAGGTGATGAATCATGCACAAAGTTCAGTTCATTATGAATGGACTGGCACAGGTAGAAAACCATTTTATTACAGTTACGATGAAGTGTCTGCTGTTGCAGTTAAGTATCTGTAACCCTCAAGAAAAGGTTCATCATGCAGAAAAGTAGTAGTCAGTAGTAGCTGTTCAGCTTCTATATTAGGTGGCAACTCTGTTGCTCACTTGAACAGCAATGAGAAGGAAGAGAAAGTATTTTAGTTGCTGAATTTTACCAGCTGAGCAGTTTGTCTGCTGCTTGGATTCTTGAGTGGGCTTCTGTTCAAGGACTTCAATTTTTTAAAGAGCATAAACTCTTATTACTATGAACTGTTACTTTAATAAAGTTACACCTGGGTCCTTGAATAGTGTACAGCCACAGGAACATAAAATAGATCCATATTTCTAAACACAAAAAGCAGGATTTTCGCTTGAGGAGCTGGTTCTACACGTACTGAAGCAATACACAAAAGTTATCACACCGAAGAAATTAATTTAATTTTTCTCCCCAAACAATACTCTTTCTTTTTACTTTTAACCTTGATCGTTGCATTAATAGACAATAGAGGCACTGATGGGAGAAGCATAAGAAAAGTGCTGAGTTGCTGGAATACAGCGATCTGAGGACACTTATATCACAGAGCAGATAACCTGTTTGCTTTTATTTGTGAGCTTTCAACCATGAATGTAGCAATGGCACTCCACGATTATCGATCAGCTTACCCTGGTGTCTGCCATTAGACCTACTGCCAGACAAAGGACACTGCAAACAGATGCCACGGAAAACATGCCTTACGTATTGCTTGCTCACTGAGCTAGAATATTGTATTAACTTTGCAGGGCTTCTAATATTTCAAGAATTACAAGTTAAGTGATTTTAAAAATCTCTCGCTCAACAGCGTTATCATGGAAGGGCTATTTATGGTATCTGCATGAGTAAACTGATAGCAGCCTGGTTGCTTATTGTGGTCCTCCAAATTCATTTTCCTAATAGCTTATTGGAAACTTCGGTGGGGACAGTGCTTTTGTGTGGTGTCTCATCATTCTTCATACAACCAGCTTTCAAATAATTAAAGCTGTTTCATTCTGTCAGAGGTTGCAGCTCAGCCCAATATTTTACAGCCATTATGTAGCCTTCAGTTTTGCAATGAGACGAGTATGTAACTGGGATTTGGAGGAGTAAATCCTGCGCCGGCATTCTATGGTAGATCTCAGACTGGACATTATAAGATGATGTCTGCTCCTGGGTTGTGTAAAATGCCACTGGGATACCCATGGCTTGGAATCCCTCCATGAAGAAAGAAAGGAGTGAGACAGAAGCCAAAAGGAAGGAGTACGGGCTGTGCGAAAGTGGCAAAAGAGCTGTAGAAAGGGCAGAGATGAAGGGCAGAGAGTCTGGAGCAGCCCAGAATAAAACAAGATGCTAAGGCATAGAGGGCAAAGTCCTGGAGGAACTTGGATTGTACAGAGCAATGAGAAGGGGGCTTACAAATGGGGGTGCATTTTACAGTGCAAATTTCCTGCTCCTGAAGACCAGTTGTCTGTCCATGTACCTGCAAATTCATGGTGGATGTAGCTAGAATGAATGTTTTTATGCTGAACGTAGATCTTCCCTTGCCCTGTTCCCAGCTTTGGCTGTGGCTGATACTTCCCAACCCTTAGGAAAATAATTTGAAATAATGCTGTTGTTTTCAGACAAGCATGTCATTTGTTTTACCGGTCTGTAGTTGATTAATTTGCAAATGATATTCCCAATAAAGTGCTTAGAAGTAGATAATTACAACTATATTAACAGTTACCAGGGAAGCAGATGGTATTCTGAGGAGCTGCCATGTAGAATTAGTGCTGATGCTCTACTGTAATGTACCATATACCCCAGCAACCCACAAACAACAAACTAAAATCCTGCTGATATTCCAGATTGTAAGTAAATTGTGCTATTGCTTTGCATTCCGTTCTTCTCTGAGTTTTTATGTGTGTTTTCTAGATAGCTACAGTGCTCAGTGAGCTGCTCCTTTTTATGTTCACTCGCATAACTCTCCATGTCTGTATTTTGTGTTTTCTTGGTGTTAAACCCACTAAAATGAAGTCTCAGGGCTTTCTGTCAGTGTTTTCTCCATCCTGCTGCTAGGTACTCTGAAGCACAGGTTAAGTCTGTACAAAGAGGGACTTCTAATCTACTAAATTGTTCAAACCAAAATTCCCCGTGAGGTATGAAGTGAGGGAAGCTTGGAAGCAAACCGGAGCCATTTAACACACCCACCTGTGCTCTCCCTCTCCCCCGTTTCGTTCGTTAACCTCCCACCTCCATCACGCTGCCCGATAAAAGGCGATCATTTTTATGCTTCTGGCAATCAAGAGAAAGGCCGCAATGTCACAAGCAGTGCCCGCTGTGCGTCTAACCCTCGGTAGGTTTTGTTTTAAGCAGGCTGGAGTTACGCAAGCAGTAACAGCACGCAGCGGGGCTGGAGGCTGTGGCAAAGGTGAGGTTCCACCGCCAGCGCCCAAACACAGGTCACCGCAGCCAAACGGCCGGGAGCATGTGCAGAGCACGGTTTTACTTCTTTATTTAATGTATTTTCATCTACATGTTTAAGTAGAGCTGAGTGCTTTGCCTTTTCTTAAAACAAACAAACAAAACCAAAAAAAACCCAAACACCAAAACTACAAACCAACCAAACAAAAAAACCCACAAACAACCCCAAACTGTTTAAAAACACTGGAGATAGTTACTAAAGAGATTTTGTTCTTCTCCCCCACCACCAGAGTGTATTCCTTTGGTGTAACTGTCTCTAAAACAAGCACGTGGCAGCATGTCTATGGTATAAGGGCATGTACGTACAACATAGGCACTTTTCAGGTAGAGTATCAGACAAGACACTTGTGACATTTCTGATAGGTTTGCTTCTTCTTGCCTGGTTGGAAATACCTGGGTTCTGTAAAACTGAATGGGGCCCAGACTGATGTTATTTTATCCCAGGACTGTGATGAAATCTGGAGGGAGCGGATGGATGTGGTGTCCCCTTTTTTCAGCCAAGGAAAAGAAATTTTTCTGAAGCTCCTTTTAGCATAATCCAAGTCAGAACCTCCTTAAAAATACGTAGTGTTTTGCAGCAAAGTGCAAATTGAAATGGCTGTGTGTTGCTTTGCTGGTCTGACGTGTCAGTAGTGTGCATGTGTGCCTGTGCTCACAAGTGCATGAGTCCATATAAGCAGAAGCAGCACAGGCGTAATGGAAGATAGTGGTGGAAAGACAGGGGAGGCGGAGCAGCATTTGAAACGTCCTTCTGAGAGAAATTAAAAAAAAAACACAACAAAAACCAAAAACAAAACCAAAAAACCATACTCAGCCCACAGAAACAAAACACTTTTTAGTGTGATCAAAGACCCAATGGAAGGTCTTGGGCTACAGAAGCAGGAAAATGTTTTGTTTTTGTTTGTTGTTATTAGGAAGTATCTTGTATACTACCCTTGATGAGACAGGATTGCCTTTAAGCCATACCTGATTCCCTATGCAGCATGTTTTTGAATGGAAACTGCAGCCGGATCCTGAATATTAGTTAATTGCTTCAGTCAAAGCAGTGAGTGCTGCTGCCTGCCATCCTGCATCTGTAGGTCAAGTGAGCGGAATGAGCATTGCTGACTTTCAGGGCATCTTTAGGAAAATAGGAGAAAGAAGACTTTGTCCAATAAGGTCTCCTGACCCTGGAATACTCTTTCCTCGGTTTGCATCAAAGTATGTCTCTGGCTTCTTTCCCAGCTTTGCTTGTCTTGGTTGAAATGAGAAGTTATTTGATTTATTATAAGGAGGGCGAGGGTGTGACATGATGGGTTGTTTTTAAGGCGGTGTAGCATGTCCTTCTAAAGGATCCCCTTTTCCCCTGCTTAAAACTTCGACTGTTTTACAAAAAAACAGACTGTGTGGCAGAATTTCCTTGAACATACCATATGAAGTTAGCAACTTTCTGAAAATCAAGTGCTGAAAAACATGCTGTTCTGCTCTTTTAAAGAAACACTTCAGACCTCTTGAACAGCTTGTGCTTCAGAGCAGGGGTCTGGTAACTGGCAGGGTAGTCTCCTTTGTCAAGGATGCTCCTTTTGCACTCGTGAAAACAAGCCCCATTTTTTAGGAGTTTATGAATCTAAAGGAGAAGAAGACTGGGATATGTCCTTTAAAGATTTTCTTAGTTTTTGGTTTTGTGTTTTCTGTGTTTTTATGTTATAATTGAATCTCTCTGCCAATGCTTGGGCTTGGTAGAAGCCGTAGTATCTTCATGAGGTGTTGCAAGTGAGTTACTGGTAGAGGGCAAGTGAGTCTCAGATGGACCTTATGTATTTGGGCTGCATCAAGCCTTGCTAATCCCGGTTTTCAGAGCTGGGAAGAGACAAGTTGGCTGTGTGAGGTAGTGCAGAAAATAAAACGGGTGGAAATGCAAAAGAGGGAAATGCTAGACCTCAGTAAATGGGTGGAGGAAGAGGTGGGAACATGGGCTGGCTGGCCAGGGGCTTTGGCAGAATAGGACTGGAATGAAAAGGAGAGAAATGTGATAGGGAGTTGGAGGATGATGCTGAGACTGATTTGATGAAGAGTCTAAAAAAACTTGGAAGGGTCAGAGTAATAGTTGGAGGTGTTGGACAAGAATGTGGAATACCACATCCAAAGAAAGGGTTACATGTGCAACTGGACATGGGAGCCTAGTATGGTGGTGCAGAGGAATGGGGAACTACCTTTTCTCCAAGAGGAACGTGGGACACTGGTACTGGCTGGAAAAGGAAACGGGAGAAGGGGAAGAGATCATTTGGACAAGGGCCTGGTGCGAGCAGGGAGCTTCCATGAACATGTTAAAAAGCACTGGAGAGGGACGTGTGAGGGGCTGGAACGGGCAGATTCTGCGACTGGAGTAAGTGCAAAAAGTGAGAGAGGAGATAACACGGTGGCTTGGGAGGACATAGCAGGGTCTGATCAGGTAAAACATGAGTCTGGTAAGGGAGAAGGGAAAAGATGGATAACTGGATGCCAAAAGATTGGAGGTTGGACAGTGAGGACAAAGAGGGTGGTTAGTCCTAGCGAGGAGACTGGGATTGCTTTGAGAAGTGTAAGGGATGTAAACTGGGAAGGTCATACTTACCTGTCTTCCGCTGTTCCCAAATATCTCTAAATTCTCCTGGTAACAGTATTTGTCATCCCGTTTCAAGTTTTCATCCCCATCAGTGAGGATAACATATTTTTGCTGTCAGTTACTCTGCAAGCTGCAGAAGTCTACAAGGTATAACACTTGAAACTCTTGTTGAGTATATGGGAGGATAGCCACTTGTTGCTGCAGTTCTTGTGTTTTCCTGTTTTTGGGGGAAAAAAATGGAAAATGTGTGTAAAAGTCTGCAATAGAATGATAAGCTATTGAATTGTTAGGATATAGGGGAATCTAGTTTATTAATGCAATGCTGATTTGCTCCTTACACACTGTAGTAGCCTTGCACCCGTGATGCCACGTTGTTCCCCTGGGATTTAAGGCTCAGTGATTGTGCAGGGCAGATGATGGCAGGTGGACAAGCTGGGACTGTTGTCAACAGGACTGTGTTGTCCCATGGAAGAGGCTGGTGGTGGAAGGGAGCTGGTGAGCCTCCTGGTTACTTACTGGGGCCCTGAAACTGGGTTCTGTATCTCATTCTGTCACAAATTTCTCTGTGACGCTAAGGCCCTTAAATCAGACTTTTCAAAGACGATTGCTAATTGCATGTTTCGCGTTTTTCTGGAAGCCCAACCTCAGCCCCAGGGCCTGTTTTGCAGAAAGAGCATAGCTGTGACTGAAGTCAGTGAGACTCATGCTTTGAAGGTACAAAGCACCGCATAATGTTAAAGATTCTGAAAAATCATGGCCTGGACATCTTAAGGCAGGCTTTCCTAAATTAGTGGGTACTTTTGGCTTTAATTTATCTGTGCCTAAGTTCCCCATTTATAGAACAGAATAATAGTTCCTTCAACTCACAGGGATTTGGTGAAGATTAGTAAAGTGTCTGTGAAACCCTCACTTATTTTAGTGATGAGTGCTGTAGAAAAGCCCATAGGAAATTAATAATTTTGTCTTCACTATTGAATAGTTAGTAGGAAACAAGCCGTAAGGCTGTACCCTGAACAATGATAAGACAAAATATTGAATAGTTGCTTTATTAATTCAGTGCCATCCACCCTGTGCTGTGGAGAACTGCACTTAAAAAAATGTTAAAAATATTAGACTATATGATAATGTGTACACAAAGGACACCAAATTAAGTTTGCATCAGCAACTGTAATTCTTTCGTTGCCTGATGTTGAAGTCTTGATTTTATAGCCTGAAGAGTGTTCTTTCTAACGAGAGCGATTTTTGTGTGTGTTATGCAGTATTTTAATGGGAATGTGACTTTTAGATATTTTGAAGAATTGTTTTACTCAATGCATAATTCAATTTTTAAGTATTTCTCTCTTCTTTAAGATGTGGGGAATTTCTAGCATTGACATTTAGTATCCTTTTTTTCCCCTCAGCTAAAGGTCCTACCTTGTAGCATTTGTTTGTGGCCAGTAGCATTTACTAACACAGCTGAAAGCACTGGACATGTCTGAATGGGGGAGGATGGCAGAATCGTGCCGTCCATTTCCCATGCAATTATCAGGAGATATCTTACAACCCATATTGACTTTTCCAAAGACCAGAAAGCTCTTTGCGGGGGAGGGAGGGGAAAGCACAGAGGGTGAATTCAGCCACAGCAAGGTTAATGTACTTGCACAAAATTATACATGAAGCCATGAGAGAGCCAAGAATAGTAGCACCCACCAATCCTGCCGAGGAGGTTGATCTTGTGAAGTGATGCCCTTCTCGCAAGGTGCCGATGCTCTGGAAGTTGTTAAGTTTAGAGGGCACTTAGCCCCCAGCGGGATCAGCCTCTTGTTTCCTGCTGTATCCATCCCAGTCTTGATCTCACTCTCTTTTACACTTGTGAAGTTGTCCTAGCGCCGTTCTAGGAGCCAGCCTCATGATTTCCCGGGGTTTTCGCCTGACCTCGTGAGTCCTTTTTAACACTCGCCAGTTCCAGACAGCAAACGTCTGCGGGGTCTGCCCGGGAGGCGAGAGCAGCCCCGGCGCCGCGGCCGCGCTGGGGCGATGCCGTTTGCGCCCCAGAAGGGAAGAGCTCGCTGCTGCAGCGCTTCAGCTGCTGCCTCTTCTTAGCTGCAAAATGCTGCCGGGTGAAAAAATTGCTATTTTTTGTTATTCAAGCAACACCTGAAATTTGTAAGCGTGGTATTAGTATCCGTGTGGGTGCTGCGGTCTTTGTCTGGAATTTCAGTAGTTATCATTAGATGCGTAAAAATTCACAGGGAGGTATTAGCCAGCCCTTTTTCCATTTCTGTCTCAAAATACTCAATTTTCTGTAGATGAACATGTCTCTCTTGCTGAGAAAAATTCTCCATAAAGACCATAGGAATTAAAGGACGTGGAATAAAGTAATCTATTTACTTCTCTTCATGGGTGCAGGAAGCTAAATTTGCAACCTCTCGGTTCAGAAATATTTTTTTAATAACCAGATCAGGAGGTTGTGATCTAGTCTGTATTTGGAAAATCCTGATACAAGCAAGGTTGTAGTTTGTTGCCGAACTGCTTAGGCACAAATTGTTCCAGCTGTTCTGGAACAGACTTCTGATGGGTCTTACAATATGGAGATCACGGCTAATTTTATCTTCCAATTTTATCTTCCTGTGCTTTGTTGCCATTGGACTGCAGGGCTGTATAAGGCAGATGACAGGGGTGAGCCTGCAAGGGAAAGGGTGTTGGACATACCGAACTTCCACCTGTGGAACGCAGCTCTTTAGATCTGTGGAGCTGCTGTCAGTAAAGCTTGCAACACAGGGCATATCTGGAATGCATTTTTAAAAAAAGATCTCAAAATACATGGGCAAATGGGAGCCATTTACAGTGGAGCAGACTCTTGCTTTCTCTACGCTGGTAGATTTTAACCAGAGATGGTCAAGACCAGCAGTTTTGTTGGTCTCCAGTCTGACAGGAAGAAAGGAAGAACCTTTCATCTGCAAAACACTCTTTGCAATTTCAGTGTGCCCTCTGCGATTCTCCTTAGATCGATCTATACACAAACACATCAGATCTCCATTGTACTATTTTTTTTTTGCCTAAGCAATATCCTGCACCATCCAGTTCTATGGATGAATTAAATGTTGCACAGACACTTTTTGCTATCTCTTTCTGTGTCAGACAATGCCTGAAATCCCGATCCATATGTCTGCAGAACCATATGGCCTCTCTAGGATGACCTGTCTCTGCCAGAAACATCAGAAAATGGCTAGGAAGCTGGTTCCCTTGCATTACTGGATCTGGGAGTAGGGGGAGGTGAAGCGGCAAGCCGGCTGCCCTCTGTTCTGCCCTTTTCCATGTGGAAAGCAGCCTCGGAGCTCTGTCTCCATTAGGAGCAGGCTGCTGATGCAGCTATACCCACACACTGCAACAGCGCAGCAGTCCTGGGTGGACTGCTGGAAATAGCTTGTCCTGGCAAAACCGCGCGTTTTGACAAGATAGCTTATAATAGCAGCCCCTGCCCTTCCCCTGCAGAACCAGCAACACCAGCAGAAGCTCAGCCCTGGCGGCACAGCTGCCCTCACCTGTGTGGCCATGCTGGATGGCATCATCCACCTCGGAGATGCAGAGTGACACCCCCTGTGCCTCAGGGGGAAACTCGCTCCTGGTTCATTCCCAGCACCGTGAGACCTTTGCTGGCAGTGAAAGCATGGTCAGAGCACGGTTTGAGCCACCCAGCTTTCTTACAGATTCACTTGGTTCCTTTCCTACATAGTGTCTTTATTTCTTGATTTTCCCCTCTTTCTTTTCCCGCGTGTGTGGTGTTCTTTGTATGTGCAGCTCTCCCTTTTTATTTCCAAAGGACTGAGCACTCACTGGCAGAACTGGCCTCTTACCACAGTGGGGTGACCCATCGGACCCCATCACAGAGGTGTCAGCGCGGCAGTAAACAAGGGCTTGGCCCTGGTCCTTGCCTGGATGCCCTCCTCCCTCCTTCCAGCAGTCCTGATGCCTTTTCCTAGGCTTGCTTTACTCCACTTGCTTAGTTTATCTTCTGTTCCAATATGGCTCTGTTTTTTTTATTTGACTGGTATTTTATCTGGATGATTGCAGTGTAGGATCTCTCTGGCAAATGATTACACTTTGAAAATCGGGTTGCAAGCTGGAATATGTGACTGCAAGATATTCCCGCAAGTGTAATGTTTGGCTTAGAAGACCTTGTGGGAGTTTGCCTGGGGAGGTTTGCACTGTGTAGCAGCACCAGAAATGCTCTACAAGGTCAGAGCTGTGGGCTGCCTCTGGTGGTGGCCAAAGGAGATGCTGGGAGGGTTTGGGTTGGAGCCTGGCCAGTCTCTGCCATGCATTCCCCTCATCTCTGTCCGTCTCACCATCCCTTTGGACGAGAAGAGTGAGATGAGAGCCCAGCGTGCGCCTGGGAAGCACGCAGGCTATGGGATTCATTGGCAAATAAATGGAGGGCAGGTTGTGTACTCATGGGAAAAAGTTTTCTATCTGCTGTCTAAAATGTAGAATTTTCTGACCTGCCTTGTCTCCTTTGGGGTGTGAGGGGAGAGGAATTACTTCAGATCAGTGGGTGTGTAAACAGCTGTATGATACATTGCTGCGACAGCACATGGAGGAATAGGCCAACCACAAGGACTTGTTAAAACAGTATTTACAGGATTTTTTTTTCCTCCCTCCCAGAATAACTCCTCATTTCTCTGCAGCAGCAGGAAAGGATTTTTTTTTATGTTGTTCTTTTTCCATGGATGGCAGGTCAGACTTTTCCCTTGATATGTTTGCCTGTCAAAGAACAGGTATCCAGCTTTTTCTCTTTTGCCACATTCTGAGATTTAAAGATAATGTTTGTCAGTCCAGTGGGATAAAAGTATCATACCTTTATCACCGTCATCATCACCAATTATAGGAATCACTAAGGCATCTGTCACCATGGTAGAGAGGTACTACAATATGCCTGTAAAGCATCTGGTTCCTTCAAGAGAAGGAACTAGTTCTAATTCCCTCTGCTTCAGTTATACATCTTTTGCTTATGGGTACTTGAATTCATGTAGTTTAATTCAGGATTACACTCCTGGGGCCATTCCACTGTTCAACTCTTAGTAATGTAGAAGATCCACTGCCAGCTTTGAATTGCAGTCTGATAGTTTTAGTATTTGTGCTCAACTTCATCTCCTTGATGAGAGAGAATTCCAGAGGGGGAGGCAACTGGAAATGTGAGGTCTCTGGTCCAGTGAGTTCAGCTGTGCTCTCCATCATTTTTTTTATGCCCCTGTTCTATGTAGTTGCTCCTTCTCCGGTGCAGAGAAATAGGTGGAGCTGTGCAGAGTTCCACCTGGGTTTTGGGAGTTTGTCACGTACCCATTCTTGTCTCCATCTTTCAGACGCACACATGCTGCTTACCTCACTGGATATTGTAAATACTAGGAGTTATAATGAATTTAGGAGCACAGATGTTCCTCTTACAAGCAGTGCACCCTGTATACAATAGTAATAATGAAATATATCCATTGCTGTTCTCTGCCCTACTAAATTTTCTCCAGTGAAGCATCTTGCTTTAATAATAAAACCACATTTTCTTAAACAAGGGACTATCAGATTTACATTGGCAGTAAGTCACTATTTTCAAATAGCATCGAGAGAGATATACAAGGTAAGACTCTCTAGGACAGCTGACTGTGCATGAAAACTGCAGCCAGGTGGAGTGGTCCACCAGGTCCACCATTAGTCTTCATTTCTTTCCCTCATCAAAGCAATTAATGGAAGAGGACTATCAGCCTAAAGGCTCGCTCTCTGCTGCCAGAGAGGAACTGCCTTTGTTGGAAGGCTCGTCAAGGTTCAAAACCATCTATTGCAAACTGATGAAGTTTTTATTTCCAGCCGAGGCTGTAGCCAAAGGTTCAGGCCAGGGACTTTTCCTCTGTTAACCTGTAATGGGAGGCAGATTTCTCTGAAGAGATGACAGCCCAGGTCCCCATGCTGCGGATGAGTGTGACAGGTGTGGGCCTGTGAGATTATTATCAGTGGGTGTCATTTGCATACATTTTTCCTTGAGAAATATGGAAAAAATATGGTTGTGGTGCTGTAAAGCACTATGTAAGTATCTGTGGCTTTACCCTGGCTTACGCTCTCTTGCTACACAAAAGTAGTGGGTTTGAGTCCTGCAGGCAAGTGTGCAGAATTGAGCCCCTGCTGCCCTGCACTCTTAATTGTGCGGAAGAAGAAAAGTGCTTGCAGTGACCAGGGCATGGCTGCAGTAAATGTTATCCTTCCAGGTGGAAAAGGAGTCAGACCATGGTGAAAGAGAAAGAAAAATATAGGAAAAGGATGACGAAAAAACTGTAGGGGAAAAATAGAATGAAAAATATAGGGGCAAAAACTTCACTAGTAATAATTCTCACCAATTCGACTTTTCCCTTGTAACGTACCATTCATTTACACTGTCTGCATTAAATTTATCATCTCTGGGCTAGCTGGAAAATGGAGGTCAAATTTCATTTTGGCCTGCAACTTGATAAAAATGACCTGCAAAAGGTAGATGACAGGCTGTTATTTTATGCACTGGAAAATAGCAAAGATCAGATCCTATCTCCTGCGTGTCCTCTTTTCCCTGCACGTCTGATGCTGGTTCCTGTCCATAATGTACCGGCAGCAAGTGCCCTGATTTGTTGAATGGCCGGTCAAGGTTTAAAACAAGAACGATCTGTTTGAAACTGGCAATCTCAGTCAGCACGGGTTGACGAGGCACCTTTTGCCACCTGAAATCTCCACTGAGTCACTAACAAGTCATAAAAATAGCAAGTGCGTTGATGTGACAGTCAAGCAAACTACTTGTTATAGTTAATTTCATCTCCAAATCTGTCTATTAATAGTAATTAATGATTCCTCAGCAGTTGCCTTCACCATGTCTCAACAACTTTGAGGAGGCAGGAAAAATCCTGTTAAAAAGACAGTGTGCCAACTGAGCTTGTGCACAGCAGGAGAGTGTAAAAGTTAAACTCTGTACAGGAGGAAAAAAAAACCCAAACAAGCATTTCTGTAGCACTTGGAGTATTTTGGGATCGACACCAAATAGAGACTGTAAAGGATTAGTCTGGGATTAAGAATCCTTTAAAGTTATGAAGTGCTTAACCTTCACTGTGTCTGCTTCTTACGCTGTTTGCAATATTGCTGTGCCACTTTTGCAGGGGAGCTGGTGGCAGAGCGGCAGTGCTGCAATGCAGCCTTCTCCACGTTGGGTCTTTTATGATTCAGTACTACTTTTAGTTTGCTTTGTAAAGATCATTGCAAGGGCTTATCTTGTGTAATTGTTTTATTGCCATCCGCATTACAGTATAATTACCTTTCAAAAATGGTAGATCTCTTTTGCTAATGTTTAAAGGCAAATAATAGGCAACTAAATTGCAAGGTCTTGGGATGTAGCAGCACACGGGCGGCAATAAAATGCATGCTGTATTTACAGCATATACTTCTTTCTCGTTCTTTCTGCTTTTCTTTTTTTTTTTTTTTTTTTTAAATTTGTTTCCCCCCCTTCAGAAATGGTAGATGGTGATTATGGTTTTTTTTTCCTTGTATTTTTTCCCCCTGCCTGTCCTCTTTTTACATAGAGTTAATCATAACTCGTGAGGGGTTTTTTTTAGAATTTGTTCTGATCCTTATCTGATAGCTGTCCTACAGTTCAGGAAGGATGGATATTCTGGTATTTTCCTCACCTATAATGACAAACAAATATGGCAAATGAATGTAACACAGATTGAACTAAATAATATATTTTTATTTGGTGGTGGTTGTTTTAAAAGGAGATGTAGCTAGTCCTTATAAATAATCACCACTAGCTTTTCAAAGTTTTAAGATATACAAAATCTCTCTGTCTATCTGTTTTCTGATTGTAGCCCATAAATGCCCTCAGGTTCATAAGATAAACTACTTGTCCGATAATATCTTTAAGTTTTTTGTTCCCTGCAATTATGTACCAGGAATTACAGGAGGTGCCTTTAGTTACTTATGAATGTCTTCCCTGCCTGCTGCTGTAAATCCTGTATCACCTGAAAGGTTAAAATATGGAGGTGAGGACATTAAAAATGTGTCCAGAAAATGTAGATGACAGGAAAAAAAAAATACAGTGACAGAGGGGAAATACCATAGATAAAATGATAAGGCAGAGATATAAAGCATGACAGAACCATGATAGTTTGAATAAGTAATGAGAATTGAATTCGTTGGTTTTAAATTACTGTTTAAATTCCTATTTGCATGTTTATCAGAAATCTCCTTTGCTTAAGTAAAACTGGCCTATATACATTTTTAAAATGTATAGCTCTGATTTTGTTAAGTGGAGGAGCCTGATCCAATTAGCCAGAGGCATGTGTATGATACTGTACATAGCAGCCGTGCGTGTAGGTCAGCAGCAGCTGTTTCAGACGGGCTCCATGGAGGGCTGGTCCCTGCTTTCCCTGAAGCCAACGGGGACACGTGTCATCTTCGGTAAGCGCAGAACTGAGTCCTGAGTGACTTGCAGAGAGCCCCAGGAGTAAGCCCACATGGCCCTGAGCCTTCTAGAGCTTTGCAGCCCTCCCATGTTTACGAACAGGTAGGGAAAGCCTCTTCTGCAGAACTTGGGGAGCGTTTTGGCAGGGTTTGGTGGCCTCAGCTCTCAAGTCAAAGGTGCTTAGAGGACTCGGTGCTGATTTTGTGTCTCCCATGGTGCTGATCTGTCCTGGTTACCTGTGACTAATTGCACTGGTGACTGAGTGCCCCTGATTCCTCAGATAATTGCAAGTACAAGACCATAATTTTGGTATTTAAAAGAATTTCGGTTTTGATGGTGGATATCAGACTGCATCATCTCTGCGCTTTGTGCCTGCGTGAATTTGGCTGCCTTTGGTTGGTTCCTTTGTGCTTGTGGCTGCAAGGAAACCCATGTGCTTGCATGATTGCCCCTTCCACACATGTCTCTGCCATCTCCCATGGACACCCAGCTGCTCTCCTGATGGAGAAACGCTCTGGTCAACAGGGGACAATGAATGTGCTTCCAAATAGATTCTCCAGCACGTACAAACCCAGAGTAGGCAAGGGCAACCCTTTCCTCCCCTTCCGGAGCAGTTCTGGGAAATGGCTTCTGCTGGGCCATACAGCCCTTTGGAGGCTACAGGAGCTTGTGGGGAATGGAGTCACTGCAGGTCCGAGTCCTGTGCTGGCTCCTCATATGCATTCTTATGGCATCTGTGAAACAGATGCAAATTGAATTTCAAACAAAAGATATCACCATGGCTGCTACGGTGGTGAATGACCTAGTCTTTGACACTGCCATACACATTTGCAGGCGTACACCCTGCGCTGATAGGCTTTGGGCACAATGCACAATTCCTAGCAGAAAAATAATCACTAAAGAGCTGCTGTTAAAATATAAAAATCTTATTTTTCTCTTTCTCAAAATGCATACATACATTTTCTTGTCAATATATATTTTTCGTTATAGAATCAAATGGAACATACTTGCCTGTTTCACATATGCAACCTCTTTAATTAATCTATATATCTGTCCTGAATTTCTGTTTTCTAATATACTGGTACTATGGAAAAGTCGTATGTCTAATTTACATGTTCAAATTAGTTTCAACTTAGTTATATTGAATGATAATAGATTTCTTTTTCATATAATTAATGTTGTCTGCAAACGTAACGTGGATTAAATTTATCATTGTAAAGATCTTAAGATTTTAATATTTTTGCAGAGGCATAAATACAGTGTAGCTATAATTATTTCATTATGTATGTATAAAAATAGGATACAGGGAAAAGTGCATGCTTTCCTTCACTGATTACTCTTAATGTCTCCCAAATTTCCTGATTTACAATATTCTCCAAGGATGTAGATTTTTCTAATTGAAGTACAGTAATTTGCATATTTTTAGACCTTGTGACACAGTTAATTGATATGTCATTACTTATACAGCACTGAATATATTTTACACATTCGCTGCATAGCACGCTTAACTTGAGATGCAGTGGCACTTTGCAAAGAACTCGAAACTATTGCATTTGGTTTAATCTTCTCCATTCCTTCCTCACCCTTTCTTTATAAAGGCTGAGCAAAAATGGATGATTTAGTAATTGGTGTAGTTCCTGTTCAAATGTACTCGTTAAAATAATGTTACTGTGTAAATGACAGGACAAGAAAAGTAAGAGCAAGTAAACAAAGAAAGGAAGAATAATGGGAGAGACAAGGACAAAGAAGATAAGGTTAAGGCTGGGGGGGAGCTAAATGTCAATAGTATCAGTGCTGGGTGTTTGAAAACCAAATTGTTCTGTTTTCTTTTACACTTTTCAGTATAAACTTGTTAAATGTTCACTGTGTCTAGGAATATTTTAAGTGGGTCTTTTAAATTTGAGAGCACTATATTTATCATGGATGCTACCAATGTGCCTAATAGCGCTCCGGTACTCAGTAAGGGGCAGAGTTTCTCTAGTGGCAACATATTTATTTCTCCTGGAGCGTACCCCCACAGAACTGAATGCTTTCGAGCTTTATTTGCGTACTGGCAAGGTCGCTCCGTTTGCATAAAAAGGACCGATTAGAAGTTTATTTTTGCAGGGTTCTGGTTTAGACGAGTGGCTCATTGGCAATGGCATCTTCACCTATGGTGGATTACTAATACTGATCGTAACTTGCACAGGGGTGAGCGTGAGCAGGGCCCTTGCTGCAGGGTGAGGTGACAGGACTCTAATCCTGGCAGTGTGAAGCCGCTGGGCTGTGTGACAGCAGGGAATGCACTGGGGACAAGGGCAAGTGTAGAGTCCTGCATCTGGGCAGCACAAGCCCAGGTTCCAGTATAGGTTGGGGAATGACCTGTTAGAGAGCAGTGTAGGGGCAAGGGACCTGAGGGTCCTGGTGGACAGCAGGATGACCATGAGCCAGCACTGTGCCCTTGTGGCCAGGAAGGCCAATGGCATCCTGGGATGTATTAGAAGGGGGGTGGTTAGTAGGTCGAGAGAGGTTCTCCTTCCCCTCTACTCTGCCCTGGTGAGGCCACATCTGCAATATTGTGTCCAGTTCTGGGCCCCTCAGTTCAAGAAGGACAGGGAGCTGCTGGAGAGAGTCCAGCACAGGGCAACAAAGATGATTAAGGGAGTGGAGCACCTCCCTTATGAGGAAATGCTGAGGGAGCTGGGTCTCTTTAGCTTGGAGAAGAGGAGACTAAGGGGTGACCTCATTAGTGTTTACAAATATATAAAGGGTGAGTGTGACAAAGATGGAGCCAGGCTCTTCTCGGTGACAACCAATGATAGGACAAGGGGTAATGGGTTCAAACTGGAACACAGAAGGTTCCACTAAAATTTGAGAAGGAACTTCTTCATGGTGAGGGTGCCAGAGCACTGGAACAGGCTGCCCAGGGAGGTTGTGGAGTCTCCTACTCTGGAGACATTAAAAACCCACCTGGACACCTTCCTGTGTAACCTCATCTGTGTGTTCCTGCTCCAGCAGGGGGATTGGACTAGATGGTCTCTTGATGTCCCTTCCAATCCCAAACATTCTGTGATTCTGTGCCATGGGGAGATCAGGGCTGTGAGGGGCCGGGTCGCAGGTGCGGGTCAGGAGCGATGGCGGCCTTTCTCCAGCCTGCCTTGGGTGAATTGCTTTTCTTCCTGGCTTCACAAGGTATATGGTCCCCAAAATGTGTGACTTACACTCATGTTCATGCCACCTGGATTTTGCCCTGTGGGACTTGCAGTGTGAGTTGCGTATGAGGTTAGTTATTTAAGTCTTACGTGCGTTTTTTCTTTCTGGTTTGGGAGGATAAGGTTGGGTGTGAGAGCAGGTGATGTCACTGGTGTGAGAGTTACTAAGGGAAGCTATTGCATTTTCTTAAAAAGTGTGATATCTTGGCAGGAGTTTCTTCTAAGGCAGCAATAAAAAATAAATACAACAACTACTGAGCACATCTTATAAAATGCTTGTGCACTGGAGGCTTCTCGCTTCAAGATAGTTCCTGTTGAATCAAGCTCAGGAGACGAATATGGGTTCTGAATACTGGCTACAAAAGTAGAATTCTCTTTAATGTCAACTTTTTTTTTTCTTTCCCCCGCCCCCAACAGAAGGAGTGAGGAAAGGGGAAAGTGCCAAGGCTCTGCGTCCTGTCCCTCCCTCCAAATTTGGGGTTCCTCCTCCCATCTCAGGCCAGAACACTCAAGCAGCTGCAGAAGATGAAAATGAGGGTAGAGCAGCAACTCAGAAATGTATATGGGGGGTCCTGCCAAAGTTAGCATTTCATCTGGAGCTGGTTTTGCTGCAGCCCCCAAACCACCTGAACTCTCTACACTAATAGGCAGTGGGCCATTCTCTTGCTCTAACAGTACATTTTACTGCCCTGTGAGAACACCACATTTAGGGAACTGTCGAAACCAAAGTTGTCGGAATTGAAGGAATTTTCATTTTTTCATTTTATTTTATTTGTAGACTATTTGTATTATATTTTATAGACTTCCATGTATGTAACGTTGAATAGTAAAAAGCCTTTATTCTTGCAGGATCATAGCATGGCAAGAGGGTTTAGGGCTTTTTAGGACAGCATTAACTTCACATGCTTTTAACCATCTACAAAGCAGTTGTTTATGATGAGACAGCTGTTTAGGCACAGTGTCAGTGGGGAGGGAGAGATAGGGGCATCGCCGGGACGCACCTGCCACCAGTCTTTGATGCCAGACTAAGGATGTGGCAAAAGATATACTTGAGAAAATCAGTAAAAGAATCCGGGAGATTTTGCTGTGCTGCAACAATAGCTTTCTCTGAAGAGGCAATTTCAAGATGTTGTGAACATACAGTAGTTAGAAGTGATTTCTGTATTTTGTTAAACATAAATTTAACACCAAGAATAACGTAAAAATATGCAATATTTTTTATTTGTATTTCTACCCCTTTTAAAATGTTCCCAGTGTCTGCTTGAAGTTTTTAGTAGCAGTCCAATAAAGACTTGTAGCATTTATGAATATTAAAATATAATCTACTCTGTATCACAGTATCACAGTATGTTTAGGATTGGAAGGGACCTCAGAAGATCATCTAGTCCAATGATTAATAATAATTAATAAATACTTTCCTTGATGGCTGTATTAAATGAGGTGATTGATTTTGCACTAGAGAGCGCCTTTCCTTACAGGATACTTTTAACTACCCTGAGAAAAAAATGTTTAAAATTAAAATATGCAGCACTTAAAGAAATATTTTATCAGTTCAAAACAGTTCTAAGCATCAATAAATTTATACTGTAAGCCACTAATTGTTAAAAAGCAACACGAAGCCTTTGGATGTTTTTACATCGCTGTGTTTCTCACTTTGCTGGTCGTGCAGCTCTGAGGTTTTACTGCCCTTGAAAAAGAACTGCACTTAGGCATCGATTGTGTACACACAGAGCGCTGTAATTTCATAGACGAGTACATAAGGTGCTGACGTGTTACAGCTGAGCAACGCGTGTGCGAGTGGTGCTAATCTCCCGTTCTTTGGGAGGGTTTCTGAAGGTTACTGTGAAAACACCAACAACCTGTAGGCTTGTGCTTTGTTAATGGGAAGGGAAACCTGTTAGCACTTGTGTTTCCAAGGAAAGAACTTATATTTTGCTTTTCATATTTTATCCTGTTCACAAACCTCTTGTTAACTTTACTGCAGAGCGCCCCGTCACCTGCCCACACAGGGATCCTTCGTGCGTCACTGAGGTGCTGCTGCTGCTGGGATTGTCCCTTGTAGCTGCACGTCTTTGCTGGTCCATCAAGAGGGATGTGGAGGTTAACTTCTCCCGCTGAAACTTCAAAGGAATTTTAAGAGGGCATAACATAATTACCTGAGCTGAAAATCTGCCAAGACACAGGTTGAAGTTCCCACTCTTGAGTGTTTTCTGTTAAAACTACTAGCCTGGATAAATCCTGGTCCTTTAGAAGTCAGTGGTAGTTGTCCCCTGGATTTTGCCCTGTGAAGCACCTTCAGCCTCATCTAAGTCACATCTGGACTTGCAGCCCTTGACTGTGCAAAGCTGCTGGTGTCTTCAGGGTGAGCTGTGTATAAATTTGAGGTATGTGCACGTAACTGATCTCCAAGTAAGGATGAGAAACAGCTCATTGTATAGCTGGAAAAAGGATGGGGAAGCATGCAGTGAAAAGCAGTGCCAGCTGGAAATCGGGGGTGGCAGCTTTTTGGTCTGGCTGGCAAAAGCACAAATAAATCCAGTGGCTGGAGTCTGAAGTTTGACACATTCAGCCTTGAAATGACACACGTGCAGGAAGTTGAACACCATGTTTGCTATGAGATGTGGGGTGGGGTTTACCGTGGCTTGTGATTTTTGAGATGAAGTTGAATGTTCCTTTAGAATAAGTTATTTTCACCTGTAGGAGAGTTTCTGTGGTCCTTTGGAGTCACGGTGAGGTGCGGGTGTGTGTTTCCCTTCATCTCCATGCTCAGGGCCCCTCTTTTTCCTGTGCCTGCTGAGGGCAGAACTGCAAGGAGCAGGTTGTTTTTTCTTCCCCTCCTACAATTAACCATATTTATTCTTTGTTTTATAACTGTTTACATCTGATGTATTCCACACTTGGCAGTGGGACTCGGAAATGGGGGTACCAATGCTCACTCCTGAGCCACGCGACTTATGTTTGACTGATGTGGACATAGTCTTGTGCCTCATCATGTGGAGACGGGAAGAAGTCTGTCAGACAGATGTGAATGTGTGGTCACCTGCCTTGGGTTGTTTTTCTGCTGCAAGGATCTTACCTGATTTCCTCATATTTACAGAGTCTTTGGTATTGGCTGGAGCTTTCGTTTCTGTTTAGTGAGTATTGAACTCTGGTCACCTGAGAGCTGAACTATTGTAATTCAACTGAAATTTTGGGTTGAATGTAGAGCATCTGTGTGAAATGCAATAGCCTGTGGGGTAACAGAGATCATGTCATGTAATCTCATGGTCTGTTCTGTCTAGAAACTGTCTCCCTTTGATTTTATCGTCCAGATATTTTGATGAATAGATTTCAGTCTAATCTCTTACAGAGAACTGAAATGAAAGTTAAATCTTTGTGCTCTTTGGGCATTAAGTATGTGTGTTATTAACTGGTCTATAAACATAAGTCTCTTAAGGTACTTGCAGAGAGACCATGACCCCAGAAACTTTCACCTTGCGTATCATCCATAGATACACACCCCTGAATGTGAGCACACCACTTTTACAGGACACTTGTTAACAGAGGAGTGAGTGGAAAGCCCAGGAGAGCATCTCGAGTGAGAGCAGGAGGCTGCAGGAGAAGAAACTGGCACTGTCTGCTGTGCTACTGCATTTTATTTGGAAATGTGGATGATCAGTGGAGACCCTTAGCCCATGAAGGCACACATTGCCTTGTTTTGAGCGGTCCCACCGTGTTTTTAACGTTATCTTTCAAAGGTTAAAAAATAAAGGTCAGAACTCAAAGAGGAGAGAGTTTACTAGCAGGGAGGGTCCATCACTAGGTACTTATCTGTCTCTTGAGTTGCTAACAGATGCTTTTTCTGTGCTACTGAATGAAATAATGAAGTCTCTGTTTATTCTCATACATATAAAAATACTCATATAAATTAGTTATCCTGAAAGCCAATATTCCTGATGCTTATTTCCATACTATTAGAATTGCAGAAGATCTGAGACTAATATATGTCAATTAATATAAAATGTGCAGGCACATCTTTATTGAAAACTATCTTTTTCTAATCTCTTGATTGTTTTTAAAAGCATTTATTTTTATTAACTAACAAACTTGCTTTGTTGGGCAGTTCATTAGCTGTAGAAAGATTTTATTATTTGCATCAAAAGTCTGTAATAAAATTCTAGCGATATCATTTAGAGCTGATTTTTTCATAAAGCTTTGTGCGTCAGGTAAATAGTCTGAATGTAAATGTCTACTTTAGGCAGGGTTCATTAACGGGTAGAAAAGATGCAGTTTTGACTAGGAATGAAAAATAAAACAATGAACTATTTCCTGACATAAAAATAATCTGATATTTCAAACTGCCTTGTACCAAACCCTTAAGACTGTTAGATTTTAGATGTAGCTACTATTATTTTTACCCTACATTGGACCAGTGTAAGCCAGATTATAGTTTACAACATTCAGCAGTGTACAAGCATATAGTGCTGAACAGTAGATCTTGCTCAGCCATAAAACTAAAGCGCTTCCTGATTTTAAGATCTGTACTTTCTCTCGTGAATATGTGTGTAAACAGGGACTCAGTTGAGTCACTGTGTGGATTGACTTTTAAGTTTTCATGGTAGAGATCCACTGTTTATGGGTACCAAGATGAGACCATTGATCCATTTCTCCCCAGTGCTCGAATAATCATTATTAATAGTAATTATATCTCAAATTTACAGGCAGCTGTATATTCATCAGTTTTGTAAATTGTGTAGCAAGCAAAAGAAAAATCCTTTCCTTCCTCCTTTCCAAGTAGTTCCTTTGACTCAGGGGGCATCTCATGTCCGTGATATATATGCAATAGATTTTTGTGCCAGTGCTTTTTACAAGGAGCTGATCAGCCTTTATTTTAAACTCGGAGGGATCTTTGATTCTGTATGAAATGCCTCCGTACCATCTAATATCATGGCAAATGCAGCCAAAGGGTAAAGATGACATTTATATGAGATTTCCAGCACGTGACTGCCAGAGTGAAATAGCTGGGGCAAGTATAAACTGACTAAAGGGCTTTTCTTCCATTTTCTGCTGCACAGGAGTAGTTGGATATCCCAGAAGGTAGAATAATTTGTTCTGTTTTCTTAGTTTTCTTCTTTATGCAATTAAAGCTTAATCTCCTGTGTCGTATGTGGCAGACAGTTATCCTTGAAACTGGGAAGTAGAATGACCCTCCTTTTGCAGATGAGGAGTCTGGGGCACCTCAGACGGCTTTCTGAGAGCCACCAGGTGCCTGCACCACGTGAATCCTGGGGCCAGGAGAGATGAGAGGGGCAGCTAGGAGTTCTGGTCCTTAAGCCTCAGCTCATCTCTGGTTCTTCTTTCTCTATTGATTACATGGTGCTCTATAAAATATGAAATGCCCTGGTAGAGGGCTGAAAACCTTGCTGATACTCCCACTCCCACTCCATTGAGACCAAGAACTTCAAAAGCCTCTTGAAGAATTTGTGTTGTGCTGCAACCTGAGCATATGTTCAGCTTCCTTGTCTGGAAAGAACATTTGAAAGAACTTCAGAAACTTTGATTACTTACTCTCTGAGTTGAAGAGGTGTCACCAATAGAGAGAGGTGGACCAGGTTTAGGATCTGTCCTCCATCCTTCCGTTCAAGCCTCCCTGTGCCCCCAGGTGGTTTTAAATCCCCATTCTCAGCACATCACTGCTTCAGGTGAGCTTGGCCTGCTGGCTAAAATATATAACCAGGGAAAACAAGGAGGAAAATAACCTTTACAGTCTCCACTGTACAAATCCAGCAACTTTTATCATTGAGGGTGTTAGCCCTTCTGTTGTGCATGGACCAACATGGCTCCCAAAGAGAGAGTCAGTTTTCTGGGTGAAATAATAAGTTTCCCTTCTCCCGTCCTCTAGTCATTACTTCACAGAGAAAAACAGATCCTTGGGAACGCATCCAGTCTGTTGGGTAAAGGGTATGTTTCCTAATTTTGTTGCAACTCAGTAGTGAAGCTTGTGAAATAATAATATATATATACTGAAGGCTCTGTGGGAGACTGCAGTGAAGCAGTAGTTACTTCTCATAAAGTTTTTTAATAGGATGGGAGCTCCAGGATTCAAGGGAGAGAACATTAATGTCCTTTTCAGAACGTCGTGGAAAATAAATACTGTGCAGCACCAATCTCTTGGCAGTTTCAAAGAATGTCTAAAGAGGATCATTATGAGACCATTTATGATGGAAACATGACTCCATTGCAAGTCTTTGGAGTCTCTGCTGGGATGTTGTTCCTACTACTTGAGATTAGGAGAGGAAAGCAATTTCAATAGAAATCTGTGGAGACCGTGTGGCAATTACATTACTGACAATATCAGTATGATTTTAGTGCGAGTCCCTGGAGACCCTGACTTCTCAGTGAAGTGAAATGCATCATGCCCATACAAATTATATTATTGTTTGAAATAAGCCAGAATAAGTTAAAGCTAAACAAGGGGTGGAATAATAGGAGCATTCAAATCAATAAGCCTAGTGTCAACTTAGGCAAGAAGTGCTGCCCACAGCCTTGCCGTGGCCCCCGGCCGCCGTCCTTCACCCCTGCCTGCCTGGGGTGATAGGTGAGTGATGCTTTCTCTGGAAATCCCACATGGAAAGACTGGTTTATTTAGGTGTCTGTAGAGTTGATGTCCAGTTTAGAGAGGGAATTGTACAACTGTGTTGTTTTACTGAGCTCCTGCGCTGCCAGCAGTGATTTGTGGGGGCTGGAGATGGCAGAAGGTGAAGCTGTTAGTGGCAGTGGTCTGTCAAACAGAGATGAAGGAAGGAGCTGGGGTTAAAAATGTAGTGATGAATGAGCACAGCTTTTGGCCTCGTGGCAGTGCTGAAATGATGACTGGTTAAAACTATCTGGCTTGGGCAGTGGTTGAAGTCTGCTGAGCTTGGAGAAGCAGTTCCCAGGCTTCGCTTTGCTCCAAGTATACCAAGGCTGCCCTTGCTCTTGCTCATGTTTTGCAGAGTGTTTTTGCTCCCTGGGAGCTCATTGCTGCTGGTTCCTGAAGCAGTGGAGTTCCAGCACAAAGAAGGTATATGTGTGTCCATTGCTGCTGGCTAGAAGCTGAGCAAGCCCCTGCTTTTCCTGCCCGTCGGTCACCCAGAACCTGTTTTTCCTCTTCCCTGTAACTGCGTTCCGTTGGCTGTGAAGGGAGAGCTGCAGCATCTCCAGGGCTGGAGGAAGGCAGTCTGGAGCAGGCAGGGTAAAGTGCAGAGTTTGCATTTTATTGATTCTTACCTATTGATTCCAATGGGATGAAGTGTCTGCGAAAGAGAAGTGAGACTGGCAGGCAGACAGGAGCTGGGGCCTCAGAGGCAGCCTGGCCTCGGCTGACAGGAGCAAAATCATGAGAACAAGCACCCCAGTTATTTCCTAGGTCAGGTCTAAGAAGAACCAAAGGAAAGGAGCGTTTTTCCTGGAGTGGAATGAGATTTACCAAATTAAGTTTAGTCTGAATTTGATCACCTCTGCAGATAAAACGGGGCAAGACAAATATGTGAGCGTTTTGTGACAGATTGCCTTGTGCCAGCTACATTTATGGTGCCATTTCATGTAAGCTGGAGGGTGACAAAATGTAAATCTACATCTCCTTGCATAGGAGGTGATTTTCGTTTGATGACTCAGAGGTGGGAACGAAGAAATATGCCATAGCCTGACTCATCAGGTAGAAGGATGATGTCTGAAGGGGTACTGAATATCCAAAATACATATTGATTGTGCCGAATCCATGCTCTACTCAGTATGCTTTATATGAATTATTTTATTGGAAAGGCTAAGCACATACTGAAGAAAGTATGCTCAATAAGAGTATTGATCTTATTAAGGGTTTCTCTGCAGATAAATGTATATATAATCTCAAACAAAGCTGCTCCTCTGATTGTGGCCAGTTTATTACTGACTCGTTTAAAAAAAAAACGAACAATCTGTGCGATTTGGCGATGAAGGGAGCACTGAATTCTCTCTTGTGCCCTCTGGATCTGGGGTGCTGTCAGAGTCAGAAATGCCCTGGGGTGAATGACGGTCCGGAGGGGCTTGCTCGAATCCCAGCGGACACACCAAGCAGCACCTGTGGCGACCGCCAGACCCGTGGCTGGAGCGGTGGCACCTTCCCCTGCGGCAGAGGCTGGAGACACAGCACAAGCCTTCAGGACCGACAGGGCTGAGCTGGCACATCTGTGATGGGGAGCCCGGGTCTGGCGTTAGCAGCCTTGTCTTTGCTTGAAGATAACCACTTGAAAGTATCAATATTGGAAGGCCTGTTGTGTCCAGTGCCCATGCTGCACCTACCAAACAGAAACCTTGACAAATGACCTTCTCACTTCATCTTCTGCCTCATAATTAATTGTTGAGCTCTCAAATAAAATTGGTCAAGTGCCAGGACAGTGACCCTCTGTACAACCCTACAGAAAACGTGGCCCCAGCCCATGAGGATCCCCAGCAATAGCTGTCGGCGGTGGTCCCCCCCTCAGTTTCTACCAGGCTCTGACTCTGTCCATTGCTTCTTCCCTGGGGAATAAGAACCCAGCGGTGCCTCTGGTGCCTTTGTTTCCCCTTTTGCTCCTCATCTCCTAGCACAGATTTCCCAGCTGCTCTCTTTCTGAGTGCCAAATGCATCCCTTTGTGGGTGTTTTGCAGAAGCAGCGACAGAGCTGTCCCTGCTCGCCACTTCTCTTTAAATCCACCTCTCCTGTCTCTTAAACAACCCTCAGTTTCAGATGTGGTGGGATTGTGGACATGGAAGTGGATCTGATTGTAAATGAAAGGGTAAGTGACTTCATGGCATGAAAAAGAAATGCAAAAGATTATGAAAGGATAGAAGAGGGAAAAGAAGGACCTTTTTCTTCCAGTTGAAATGATATTAATCAAAGGGCTATGAGTAATAGAAAAAATGAAGTAATATGAATAGTATATTTCCTTCATCCTGCAAAGTCTTCTATGCTTAAATATAAGAGTATATTAATTTTCTTTTTGAGATGCTAACACAAACTCTGTGTGGGGAAGCATACTAGAACACTGGTTTTTAACTCCCCATTTATTCCTGCTTCTGGATTTCCCTTGCTTACTGGTTTATAGGTTTAGTGGAAGAGAAAGTAATGTAAAATTCGCAAACCATGGCATGTCTTCTGTTCATATTGTAGAAGCAAAAAACAGAATGAAAAATTCAAACAATTTTATCCTGCTGCTTCCCTCACTTCTTGCCACCAGTGGGTGTTAGAGGGGACCGTGACGAGACTGCATGGTGGAGTGGTGGGCTGCTTGGCCAGGAGAGGCCTGTGCTGGTTTGTGTGGATGTCTCCTGGCAGGACACCATGCGGCTGGTGGCAGTGGTGGGCACGGTCAGACTGCCATGGCCCCCAGATTCGCTACTGTGTGCTCCAGGGTCCTGAACAGGCAGGGCAGGCTCGGGGGTCTGCCCCCCTGCTTCGGTCACCCCAGGGCACCTCTGCCTCCTGCCTCTGCCCAGCTCTGTGCCTTCTCGCTGTCCTGCTCAGGGGACACCCATGTCCTCTTGTACCCGCTCTTTGCAGCCTGGGTGTACCAGTTGGCATCCAACCCGGCTGTCCTCTTGTCCTGGGTGCTGGTGTCACTGGGTGGTGGTGTCACTTCTTTCCAGCTGACACTGAGAAACGGGATGAGTTGTGTCTGAGTTGTGTCTTGCAGGCTCTGCTGGAAGAAGCGTGCTTAGCGCGCTCCTTGGCTTTAGCTGGCGGTGTGTTACCCACAGTCTCTAATCCACTGCATTTTGAGCTATGAACCTGAGACGTGCTGCTCTAAGGCCGTATGTGACCCAGCATCCAAGGGTGAAATCCTGCCTACACAGGTCAGAATTAAAGATGTGCAATTTGAAAACACTGTTGCCTCTAATTTTTGCTTTCCTGTTATCCTGCATTCATTTTGAATGATCTTAAATCATTGTGGCTTTTTGCTTAACCTATTGAAAGAAAACAATAGGCCTATCGTTAGGTTTAAATGCAAGATACAATTAAAAGCTCAGATCTCTGATGTGGCACTTTAAAAATTCCTCTGTAGATGGAAAGAGGTTTCTTTTCCATTGGGAACTCTGCATTATTTAGTAGATTTGCCTTGCAGGACAGATCGTTTCAAGGCTTTATGATTATATAGAGGATCAAACATTTCTGTGGCTTGAATTAAAGCAAAATAATCACCAGCTCAATGAAACTTTGTGGTTTCCTGGACAGGCGTTTTTCTTTCCTTACCTTCTCGTCCCTGAGAAGATTCTTTTTCCTAAACCCTCTTTATTTGACACATTTTTTCCTTCGGTCTGGTTCCCTAGTGAAACAGCTTGGCCACCTCACATAAAACGAGAGCTTCAGTTAGCTGTTCATCGCCTCCTCTCGCGAGCACCCAGGAGTCTGTGCCCCAAAACCCTGTCTCCCAGAGACCAAAGAACCTCCTCCTTCTAGTCAAATGGAAAACTGGTTCATTTCGCCCTGCACTGTTATACTCCTCTGCTGCTCCTTAATGTCTCTCCTTTACAGCACACTCTGTAAATGTAGAACTTCTTGGCATTTATTTTTCTTTGGCTGGTTTTGTTGCTGCCCTCAGTTTCTCCAGCTGAGCAGCACTTTTCTAATGCTTCTTCAGTTTTCTTGGAAGGATGCTGTACTACTCAGTGCTTTTATTGGTCCCTGGGGTGAAGAGCTACAGCTCAAACTGACATTCAAAGAATAAGTTATTCCGGGAGGGGGCACAGTGTTGTGCATTTTACATCTCCTTTAATACACAGCATATATTGGCATATGCTGGGTGGTTTGGTTTGAAGAGAATATTCATACTGAATAAAAAGGTTTCATTTCTGCAGTGAATTGAGACTTTCCAAAGCGTTGGTTCTTTATAAAGTACTTCTCCCCACAGTTTTTTTTCAGTGAAATCTTGAATCCTGGCTGCCAACTGCTGTTTGTGGTGGTGGGATGGTGCCTGAGCCGGGGCGGGCTTGGTGGCAGCCTTACATCTGCGCGCCGTAAATGATGTATGAAATGCAAAATCCTCACTTGCCCCGTGCGAGGGGAGGAGGGAGGCACTGCGTTGCTGCCGCTGGTTCTCTGTTCTCTTAGCTGAAACTCCTCAGCGGAGAATCATTAAAAAATAAATACAACGATAAAGAAAACGAAATGACAGCTGGAAGACATTGCAAAACTGCAGAACAAACAAGCAAGAGAGCCAGTTAAGGCCACCTACCACTGCCCGTGGCTGGCTGCACGAAATGACTTGCCAGGCACGCTCCCTTCTTCTCTGACTTGATTCTTTTTGTTTTCCTGAGGAACTGTGCTTTGTATCGCCCACAGCACCTGGTTGAGTCTGTCTATTTATCTTTTTTTTTTTTTTTTTAATTAAGAAATAATGTCAGTGGGATGAAAATAAAACTGACAGGATGAAGATCTCCTACTGTATTATAAAAACAATGTGAAGGTGAAACTGAGATGTTTATATTTGAAAGCAAGAAATCATCTTCTAGTGGCAAGATCCCATTACTGGGAGCTTATTGTTGTTATATTAATGAATGAAAAATATATATGATGTAGCGAACAGCGGGAGATCTGACTAGACAACCAGAAACTAAGCTCCTCACACACGCGATGGTGCAAGTGAGGCTAGTGGTTGACTGCTATTTTTGGACAGCCTGTCCTGGCTGCCTCAGAGAGGATTTTGTTTGGAGTTAACTGGCCTGAAGAATTGCCAGAGAACCCTGGTAAGTGATGGGGGTGTCAGGTCCTTAATGCTCTTAACTCCCATTGACTGCAGTGGAGCTGACGATGGTTAAGAAGGCAGCACAGACGTCTGTAAGGCCTCTGGAGCTGAACCCAGAATTGTCTGTCAGGCATGCAGGCTTCCTTGGTGGTGTCTGCTGAGGGCTAGTTGCTCGACTCTGGGAACCAAAACCTGTCAGCCTCACGAGAAGCAGCATGTCTGCACGCTCAGCTGCTTACTGCAATGGGAGATGCAGAGGAAAATAATTTTTTCCTTAGTTGTGCCTTTCAGACTATTTACTGATAGCCGCAGGGAAGGGTCTCGATCTACTCACAGTGTGCTGTCTTCTACTCTCTCCTCAAGGTGGGCACTCCCATCTTTGCCTTGGACAGATTAACCTGTCTTTTTTCCTTTAGAGGGCACCTGAAAAGAACATCTCCCCTGTTGGGGAGATCTCTACCTGAGTGGTCAGGTTTGACCATGGTGAGATGTCTGAGGGTCTGGGTTGTCTTCTTGTGGGGATGCCCACCAGGATGCCCACCCTCAGGAGTGTGGGTGTGGGCTGCAGGCTGGTCTCGGGGGGCAGGTGGGCATCGAGTGGGACAGCTTTCACACCCTTCTCACCCTCACTGAGCTGAATTGGTGCCCAAAACTTCCCCAGAGCTGGGCAGCCAGCCAGTGGGGCGGAACGACGGGCAGCGATTAGAGCAGCTGGATAGGGAACTGTGTGTTCTTGCTCCCAGGAATATGTATTTCTAATTTAAATCACTCTTGGATACAATGAAGAATAAAGCATTTTGATCAGAGTTAGCGATGACCTATTTAACATTTAAACTGTTTGGCACTTATTTCAGCTCGTTTATGAGTCCTTAATGAGTTTAATGAGTTCTCTTGGATGTCAGCATTTACTACTAGTGTAACTTTATGGCCCTGGATTCAGGAGATGTGAGTGGATGGTTCTGTGACCTTGGGCAATGCTCTGAATGAATGTAGTGGTGCCTCAGTTTCCCATAAATAGGAGGATGCAAGATACCTTTCATGGCTGCTTGCACTGCAATCTATTTGGGACAATTACTTTATTACATTTTGTTTGCGCAATACCCTCTATAATGGGCACCTGGCTTTCTGTAGGGCCTCTAAATGATGCTATTTTAAAAGTGAAAGATGATTGTTAAGAAATGCAGCATAGCATGACAGGGGCACACATATATATGTACGGTCTTGTCTTAAAGAAGGCAGAAAAATAGCAGTGTCTATTAGTCAAAGTGATGCAGTCCCAGGACACCACAGCAATTATTTCATTTGTATTACTCCCTACCCGTGTGAGAACCCATACCGGCTTTTCAGATTTTCAGACAGATAAGCAACTTTTTAATTGATGCTTAGCCTGAATATATCTAATGTCAGCCAACTGTTGTTAATAGGAGCTATTATAACATAAAAGTGCTGATATTTTAAATGTAGTTGGTCAATCCCAGCAGGACTATACATTCAGGCCTCTTCTACAAGGTTGTATTAGTCATTTGACACTGATGCTAAATTTATGTTGTCAGATCCATGCCAGCTATTGAAACTTGACAACTAATTCTGGATAAGACTGATTGGAATTGATAAACCCTCTTTTATTTTGGGGCGAAAAATTGGAAGTGGCTGCTAGTCCAAATAGAATCTCTTATCTAGTATGGCACGATGGCATTTAATGAAAAACATTCAAACAAATCTACTCATGGATTGCCCTGAAGATAGAGAGTTGCAGAGTTGGATGCAATTCAAATCAGTAGTTCTTTATTTTGCATAACTTTGGGGCATGCCAAGATGTTTCATCAGTACCTGATGTCATTAACTCTGGCGGTCACTGCCTAAATGTTTTGCTCCTCACGTGTATGAAACATATTATTAGAGGAATGCTTGGAAGATAAGAAAATAAGTTTGCGTTTTTTTGTTTATTTGTTTGTTTTTTTTTCATATTCTTTGCATGTGCTACTAATGACACCATAAGTTATTAGAACTGAAACACATTTTGAATTAAAATATAATTTTGCCTTGTATGAAAAGCATTGCTTTGGGCTTGCAGTATTACAGGGACTTTGACATTGAAAATTTGTTTATTTTTAAACACTGGCTCTGGCTCATCTTCTTATTTTTTCATGCAATACCCCTAAACAAGCGATAAAGCTGCACAGAAGGTGGTGTCCGCTGTCAGGCCACCTCCTCCTGCTGCAGCTCCACTTGTCGCCCTGGAGCTGCATTACCATTGGGTTATGGTCACACTAGGAAGTGGTCATGAAAATTAGTCTGAGCCTAACACTGTGACAAGGTGTCTTGGTGGCCGTAGCTCTGGCTTTGGCCTGTGCCTTGCTGCCTTGTCATAGAGGCAGAGCTGGTGCCACCATGTCTGTCCCTGCTGTGGGGATGGTTCCTGGAGAGCAGGGGGGAGGACCAGAGATCAGAAGCCAGCTCAAGCTTTGTTGGTGGTTTTAAAAATAGGAGAGATCTCCAGAAGTCTTGACAGTGTCACCTTCAGCCCCTTTGTGTTGGTGTGGCCCTGTGTTACGTGTGATGCTGTGGGGCTGTGTTGTGTTTTCCAAGCAGGGCTCCCATTTTGAGGACTGTCTGCCCAACTTTGCAGGGGGAGTGGGCTTTTACAGGCTGTCTTTTTTTGATTTAGCTTTTCAATGTAATTTCCATCATTCTTCAGTGCTGCAGCATATGCTAATACATTTGAGGTGTTATTTCCTCTTGTAAATACAGGTAGATGAGCGATTGCCTTGGATGTTATTGTGTGATGACCGCTCAGTGGACCAACTTCCCAGTAGTTGTGACCCTTCTCTCCTTGCCGTGCCAACATTGTTCTGGTAGCAGCAAACGTAAACTAATGTGATTTTAATTTGCACATAGGAACTAAGCTATGGAGAGAAACTAAGCTTTTATCAGGTAATAAAGCACGGACTTGACCTCATGCCTTGTGCTTCTAAGCAGGCTGTCTCTGAAGGCATTTCAGCAGGGATAGAGAGGATCACAGTAAGGTTCAAATGTGGGGGCAGCTGGTAGGAAATCAGAGGAATAGGGACACAGGTGGGATTTAGGCAGGCTGAGTTTAAGCTTAGGAGAGTAGCTCATCTTCTGGGATGGCCTTTGGATAGGGGGATCACCTGAGGCTGAGGAGCATATCACATATTTCAGCCTTCCTCGTCCTTCCCTCTTAGAGACCTCCCTCACTCCTAGTGACAGTTTGGCCACTGTCCCATTTCCCCAGACCTTGGCAGAGAAGGTGCCTCTCTCAGAAACTGCAGATGAGCTGTCTGTGTGTCCCTCCAGCCTGCCCCCCCCCCCACCCCCGTTTTGCCTACCAGAGTGCAAGGGAGAAAAGTTTGACAAATTGTTGTCCACCCAAAGGTTCATGAGTTCTTTTACTCACTTCTATTTTTAGACTGATTCCCTTTGCTTTATTTTTTTCATTGTGCTACATTTTGCCAGATTTCTGCCCAGAGGAAATTTTTATAGCTCAATTTTAAAGCCCTTGCAATTGAGGATTTATCCTGGGAATGACACAGTCCAACTGGAGAAGCACAAATGGCACAGCACTGAAATAAAAGGTTATCAAGACTGTAATTTATTTGTTTAGGCTACTCAGAGTACAAAAATGCCTCTTATTTCTTCAGCTCCCAGAGTGGGATGCAGCACAGTGGATGCTTTCAGACTGTCTTGCTCTCTCCGTCAGTCATTTTCTCTATGGCAGCATTTTTCAGGAAGCACGATTAAAAAGCTGTTTCCTGATACACCCTCCCCCGCCTCTATTCCTTTCCTGCCCTTCCCCCTCAAAATCCCAGCTTGGGCACAGGTTGTTTCCTTCTTTCTCATCCAGGTGACTCGGGGATGACAAAGGGTAATGAACTCTCCTCATGTCTTGTTACATGGCAAAAGACTGAAACAGCCAAGTGGCAGGCTTAATCTCCAGCAGTGAGGGTGAAAAAGAGAGGCAGCACGTGAAACCCACTTAAAATATGTTTCCGTGTTCTAATATACATTTTGAATTTATAGAGAATTGACTCGTGCCATTTGTTCAAAGCCAGAAAATGCATGTGGTCTGCAGTTGAACTTATCACACTATAATAATGTGCCAGGCAGTTCTCAGGAGTGATGGATACTGTTTTTCACGAGTCCTTCCTGCTGAGCTGACTCAAGGCCAGCCACAATAAAGCCGGTGATGGTCATTAGCAGTGCCCCCTGCAAAGCTATTCAGCTAGGAGCTGGCAGGTTGAGGTAAGCAGCATTTTTGTGACCCTTCCTTGCTGGAAACTCATTGGACCTGATCACAGAAGAAGATGGCATGGCCCTGGGGGTAAAGCGGGGCACGGAGTGATTAGTCTTTAATTGGAAGCCAACTGGAGGGCTGTAGGGAGTGACAAAGAGTGGTGACAGTTCCTTGCTAACTATAAGGAAGTTGTGCTGTGCTCCAGATTAAGAGAGGGAGATGTCCCAGGTGCCCTGGGGACCTGGGTTATGCTGGTGCCACACTGAGGACCTCCAAGGAATACTTCATTCCCCCATGGTGCAGGCAGTGCTGCCTACTCAGGGGTAGGGAGAGGAACTGGAAGACGGGACCTGAGGTGGAGGTGTGGGGGAGAGTGGGTTTCTTGGGGGACACGCTTTAGCGGGCAGGTTTTATCTCCCCTTGGCTCTGTCTGCAGCAAATGAAAGGTTGGTGGCACCATCTGTGCCATGAGCTGGAAGCTCCGACACGATAAGTGCAGGCCTGGCCCAGTGCTGTGCCCACATGGCGGTGCTGAGGTCGTCAGGGAGCACGGGGTGCCAGGACCTGCTGAGAGGTCACCTCCGGAATGCTGGTGGGCTTGTGATGGAGAGCCTTCCCTACTGAATGGGTGGGAGTGGGGGTGGGAAGGGACTTAGGACAAGGAATCCAGGGTTTTCTTTGGACAAGGAGTGTGACCAAGGAGTGTGCCAGTTTTTGACAACCCATGCTACAGGTGGCCAAAGCAGAAGGTCTAGATCCCCAGTGTTTCTGGTTTTACCTAAAAAATAACCAAGCTATTTTAGATGGCTCTCTGGACTTCTATTTCGGTCTACTTGAATCAGGCTGGAAGAGTTGAGAGGCCTCTCATGGACCAGGTAGCTCTGGCTGAACCCTGTGGTCCAGGCTCCTGTGCTAGAGCATCATAGCCAGGTGCGTGATGGACATACCTTTCTCCTATAAGCATCTGTGAAAATTCTTTCCTGCTTTCTGCCACTCCTGGAATAGGCCTGTTTTGTGGCCTATGTAATATTTTTAAAACCTTTCCACATAGCTTCTTGGCATTTTTCTTTTCCTCTGATGTGAATTTATAACCTAGTACAGTGCATCAAATAGAGAAATAGATAAAATTTCTTCTCAGTTTATCTGCTGTTCCATACAGGCAAATGAATAGTCCAGATCAGAACCCATCACTGAAAAATGCTTCGTCCCACAGGTAGCTCCTCCTCACCCCCCTGCCCGCCGCATGACTCGTGAGGAGGGAGGCTGCCAAGAGTCCATTTCAGCATGGTTGCAGGTGACAACCACCGTGCTTGCACAGACTGCCTATTTTCTCTGTGTCAGGTGAAGCGATGCTCCTCGCAGGCTGTTGCACCAGTGTCTGGCTTTTGCTGACGTGTACCACCACCATCTGGGTGGGTTCTAACCATGTAGGATGAGTGCAAGGACGACCCGGAATGTCAGAGGGAGATCTGCTCTGGGGGTCCCAGCAGGAATTTCCTTCTCTCTCTGCAGCTCACAAGTATGAGTTCACACCACTGTGCTTATGCAGGCAGGCCCAGTAGCCAGCTGTGTAAGATATTTGGGAAGTACCACACTGGTCAGATGAGAGTTTGGCCCTTGGGGCCACTGATCGTATTCCCTTAGCAAGAGGCAGAGCACGAGTACAGACACTTAGAGGCACAACAAATAAATAATAAACGGGCTCCTCAGCTACCCTGCATTTTTAAGACCTAATAGTGGCTGAAGTCTGTGAGAATATGATAAGTATCAAACACTTATTTTTCCAACAGAATGACAAATGCATCTGGCTAAAAAAGGGTAATTGGGTAATGTGGAGTACAATAATATCTTGGCGGTCTCCCATTTATTTTTTTAAAGAAAAGTACAAATCATAATGCATGCAAGCTAACATGCAGCTGGAAAATGACTCTCTCAAACCATATGCTGGCTCCTAACTGGCATCTGGTAGAAGTATTTCGGCAACTAGAAACCAAATGTAAAATCTTGATTTGGTTGTTTTGATAAGCACATCTATCATTTTATATTGCTACGAATTTTAAAGTGTGAGACTTTTCACTGCTTTTAGGATGCTGTGCAGATTACAGAACTATAGCCCATGTGTACTAATCATAGATTCATAAAACACCAGGTTGGAAAGCACCTTGAGGATCATCTGGTCCTACCTTCCTAGGCAAAAATGTGGTCTAGGCAAGGTAAAATAGTAATTTGAAAATAAGTACTAAGAGTAAGAATGCTGTCAGTGTTTCTGCCACTTGAATAGCTGGTTCATCTCCATCCCGGTGCTGGGAGATGTTTGCTGGCTGGGCAGGGGAGTTTCTAAGTCTTCAAATATGTCGTGTATTCCAAAAGGATGATTGAAATATTGCAGCAGGAGGCTGGGATTCCCACATACAGTAAAGCAATGCTGTCTGCTGCCATGCAGGAGGACTATAAATGTAGTGTCTTCTATCTGCTGCTAAGGATTCCTGTGCTGGCCCTTCTGATCTGCAAACTACACATGCATTTCTGTCTCTTCCCTTCAAACTTGTATTTTTATGTGGATATCACACAACAAAGGTTCTGAATTTAGCTGCTGTGGATTCAGAGGCAAATAGGCTTTTCTTTTGTACTTTTGTTTTTTGGTCTGTGGGATAAGGACAGGGAGCTGGGCTTGCCCTAGTTTTTGATATCATTTCTTGGATAGAGATATGGACACAGGGGCTACACAGGTGGCCTGCACATGCTCCAAAACCACTTGGTTGGGACTTCCTGACATCCGTGTCGGTGGCTGCAGAGATTTGTACATCCGAGGCATCTGGCCAAATTCCTCCTTCTTCACCTGGAAACAAACTTCCAGGTGGAAAAAGAGGTCTTGCCTGGGGAAGCTGGGACATACGACAGCCCTAGATGAAGGTTAAATTGTGTGATTTGAAAAAAATGCTAATGCTTGCAGAAGTGCTACTTAAATTTCCACTGCATTAAAATCTGTCCATGTGCTTTTTGGAGGTGAGGGGCAGGGGTGTGTGTGCATGAAAACTGATGTTTCACACGCATTCTGAACTTCATGTTTGTTATGACATTTCCCATAGCCTATATACAAACGGTTCTCCAAAAAAAGGATACACCTACTTGTCTGTTTGGTCAATGTTCCTGTGTGGGTTGGGGGTATTACACAGCATTTTTATGCTTACACTTGAGAAATATTAACATTGAGGGGTACTGGTGGTTACAGGTTAATAGTGTGCACCGGGCAATCCGAAGGCCTCTGCTGTCCCAGCTTGCTTTCCCTGCCTCTCTGTTCCCAAGTATCCGACACCAGTAATGAATACAGAAAACTTGGGCTTGCTGCAGGTTTCTGGAGGCTCCATGTGGGCAGAAGCAACACTGAGATGCTTCTGGAGAGAATACTGTACAGAAACCAGGGGGTTGTATGATATTTGACAGTCTGGCGATGTCAAAGACAATCAAAGCTTGTAGAGTTCCGATGTATAAATATTAGGGACAAAAATATTCTATACAGTTTCTCTGCAGTCACTCACCCTCTACCAATGCATATCGACCAAAAAAAAGGGTTTCTCCTTTCTATAAAATGCTTTTGGATACTGAAAAAATGAAGGCTGTGCTATTGCCTGAGCAATATTGTGTGTCAGGATCCATCACTGTCTTGTGCTGCAAGTGGGAGATTTTTCCTCTTTCTGTGCAATGGCTGAAGTCTCCACTACACCTCTGCATCTGCTTTCTATCACCTGAATTCAGCCCATTTTTGCTGACATGGTAGTTTTAAAATATTTTCCTAAGTTATTTTAAATGCAAAAGAGCTTATTGATTTTTAAAGTATTATATTGTCATTTTTCTGTTTTATTAAAAGACAAAACCAGCACCAGTTTAACATATTTCACAGCTTGCATCCTGGGCTTGAAAGCTCTGCAAATACAAATAGATCACAAAGGAGAAAAAACCACATTGAAATGCAGAGGATTGGTATTACTGGATGAGTAGAAAATTAGCATGGTAACTATTTTACTGCTAAAACTACCTTGCCCAGTATATTTCTTACTCTCCAATTGAAGATGAAATAAAGTTTTGTCATCTTGTTTGTGTTGCTGATTTGTTGGATATTTATCGATTTACTGATCATAATGCATAATTTTTTTCCCATCTGCTGTAAGAATATTCTGTATCTGTCATGCTTTCGTATGAGTAACTGATTTTCTATGATCTGTAAAACTGGTTTGTGCCAATAGTCACTAGTCATCAGCATTTCCAAGGACTTTCTTGAAAGACACTAATTCATTCTGCTAGGAATCAATGAATTACAACTGAGCACTAATATTGTACCATTGGATTTTCTGTGAAACATGCTGGAATAGATTTAAATGCAGGTAAGTTTCTATTGAATACATAAACATCTTTTATGTCTACTGTATGACTTAACTGTACTTCCTGGAAAAATCAAAATACCAGATCATATGGGAAAAAAAATGCGGCATTCATCGTCCTGTTCAGCCCTTGTGCTGTTGAGAGCAGTAACATCACTGTGTCATTCCCACTCTCTGTTAGGAGCTTGAATGGTTCTTGATGTTCCTCCTCTGTTCAAGAGGGCCGAGGATCAAAGTGTGGTATCAGGCAACATAATGTGTACGGATAAGAGAGCTCTGACACAGCAGGGCTATGGGTTGTGACTTCAGCTTCACTACCTAGTTTACCCATCCCTTTGTATGCAAAGAGAGGCAGCAACAAATGTGCTCCTGAGTCGTTTCTGATTTTCTTGTGATTTGGGTAGTTCCTGTGCTTGGCCAGAGGCTGAGCTCTTCAGATGATGTGCTTTTTGCTGGAGCCCTGACCTGAGGAGCTGTTGGTAGGAAATGCAGAGAGAAAAGCATCCTCCTCACCTTCGTGTACTTAGTATGCTGGGGAACAGAGGTAGTTACAGCTATTTATTGCCTGAGAAATCTCATTACACAGGAAATATCCCCGAGGTTGAGGTCTGCTGTCTTTAAGCCTCTTTATGCTACAAGAGCAACAGAAAAGGCCTTGGGGCACCAGAGAAAATTTGATCCACCCTGTTCAGGAGGGTTGCTGTACAGCATCTTAGTAGCCGTAGTTAAGACTTCGCCAAAGCCTACTGATGCTCTTTTATCAATGACGCTGTTGAGAGCTCATTTAAGTATTGCACCGGTCTGTTTCAGTTTATCTTCAAACAATGCTAAATCTGTGGAAAAGATGCTGACACTTGCTGTGGCGTAATTTGTAACTGAAATTTTGATGATTTTTATGACCTGACAAGGCTATGGTTTTTAATTTAGCTGAGGAAGACACCTATGGCTACGAGTACGGGGTGTTCATCCTAAATGACTTTTCTCTAATAGGTTTTGTAATCGTGAGTGCAGAAATACAGCTTTCTTGTAGATGCTTACAAGGTGCAGTAAACCAGCAAACCTAAATTAATGCCAGGTTCCAGCCTCTGCATTCGTGTGACTTCAGTTCTACATGTCTCTTTCAAACTTTGCTAATAACAGCTGAATTTTTTTCTGAATGAGTAAGGAGCCTTATTAGCAAATGCCTTCTTGTAACAGTCTTCTGTCAGAATTTTTCATTCTGTACAATGGTCTTTTCAGGAAAGTAATAAACTGAGTTGTTGATTTATTATTTGAAGTGTTTCAGATCTGACTGGAACATTTGGTTTTTTGTATATTCTTTTAAAAGATAACGTACTGATTAATTAATACTGAGACATTTGAATTGCTAAACACCTTAGAGCTCAAAACTCCCTTAGAATCATAGAATAGTTTGGGTTGGAAGAGACCTTCAAGGGTCATCTAGTCCAACCCCCCTGCAATGAGCAGGGACATAATGAGCTTCAGTTCCAGGACCAAATCCTGGCAGGCACCGAGCTCAGCACCCGGCAGCAGGGGGTCATGCTGTGTCTTCACAAGGTGTTAGCTGACTATGTAAAGATTTGGTCTAAAGGTGTTTAATTTTTTTTTCTGGATTTTTATCTTTTTCTGGGATGTTATGAAAAACCCTTGTGCTGTGTTTTGTTGAAGGACTTTGAGGAGGAGCATGGCACACGAGGAGGGAGGGCGTGCTGCTCATGGAGGAGGGGAAGAAAGTGCAACAGAGGGACATGAAGGGACATTGCTGGAGAATGCAGGCGAGGTACCAGCAGCCAGGACATCAGTGCACAAGCAGGGTCAAGGCTGCTCGGCTTTCCAAGTGGAGATGAATTGCATGAACTTAATGTGGAAGGGAAACAAGAGAAGAGAAGAGAGTGAGAAGAGTGTCAGGGATGTTAGAAATGGGTTTTGTTTGTTCCCCTAGGTAACTTCACTTCTTATCGCTTTTTCATTATTTCAGGTAATTGGCTATCGAATTATCTCCTCGGTTTTGGGACAGTCTAATTTGTTATGACAGCTGTGAGGCCTGTGTGATTCACCTCCTCCATTTTGAGGCTTTGGAAATGTTCACATACTTTGGTTTTGTATTTGCTTGTAACTGGTTTTGTTGAAACAGGAGCTCAGCATTCAGACCTGTTGGTCCGTCTGCTCCTCCATCACACCCACCTGCCCGTCAGGTCTTTGCCTGGTGCTTCCTGGATGGCATCCACACAACTTATCCCCCTACACAAGACATTTTAAATATTTTGAAAGGAAATGGTCACTTTTTAGAGGCGATCTTGCTGGTGTAATGTTGATGCGGCAGCCTACAAGAACAAGTGACGTATTTTTTGCCATTTCTCTGGTCATCTAATGGCTTTTCCCTCTTGAACTGTCTAACAGCGTCCTGGCACAGCATCTTCTAGTGCCTGTAATGGCACATCCAGAGAAAAATCAACAGCCTGTCTTGCTCTGGGCAGACTGCAGAAAGCAGTGTTAAGCAGCAGCAGCTTGCTTTCTTTCCAGAGGATTGTATTAGTCACCAGGTGATGCTTTCTTGTCACAGTTGTTCCAAGAATCAGTGCATCAATGGCCAGGGATGCACAAATTCTGTTGGTCACATTTTCATTCTTGATACTTGCATTATGTAAAATGGGTAAAATATACCATTAATGAGCTGTTTATAAAGAGCATCCTGGCATAATGATGCAGTCTTTTGCTACAGCCTAGTCCTGGCAATTTATTCCAGAGTTAAAGTCCTTTTTTGGGATTATTAGGCTTATCTATGGAAAGATAGATCTCTGTCTCCTTTACATTTCTTTTAAATTAAATAATACAGCTCAGAAAAGTGAAATTGCAGGATTACATACAGGTGCAGACCATGGGCGGGAAGGAATTGAACTACATTGTCTAATGTGAATTTTACGTGGTTCCTCTTTGCTTGGGTTTCATAAGCAAGTCCAGGTTCCTCATCACCTTTTAACCATGAAAATGTTGTATTCTGCTCTCAGCCTTCATGGGCTGGTGTTTAGAGGACACAAAGTATTGCCTCAGTACACCTAAAGTAAACCTGTTGAAGAAAATGAGTTAAATCATGTAAGGTATCAAGACAGGTGAAGGCAGAAGGTGGTCTTAAAATTTTCATACCTAGTCTTTTGTGTTAATAAGGCTGAAAGATACTGATTGCTGTGAGGCTCAAATGGCATAAGCGTTACCTTTGGGTTTTACCTCCCCGCCCCCTGCCCTGAATTTTTGCCTCTTTCTCTCTGATAGTCAGGGTGTTGACAGAATGACCTGGGGTACCCAACAGCTACAGAAACCATTTTGATTCCTTTTGTCATACAGAGAATTAGGATACAATAGTCTCCCCACTACCATGCATTTGCTGGGTTACATGATCATTCATACAGTGTATCTTTGGGCATTTTATATAACATAACTAATTGGTAATAAAATAGTATTAGAATGTGGGAATTGTCACAGAGTTCATTAGACAGTAAGAGAGAGCAATAAAAGAAGAGCCTTGTAACCTACTGTAAAAATGGTACTATTAGCGTGCTTTTTTTTGGTTGTTTTGAACTGTTATCTCCTGCTTTTCCAGAAGGACAAGATTCCTCCCATGAAAAGCTGTTACTCCCTAACACTTGCCAGCAGAACTTAGGACAAGTGACAGATTTCCTTCACCGGATTTGAGTGTACATCCAAGAACATAAAAAAAAATTAAGAGATGCTGGACACAGGCCATGTAGTACCTTGTAGGTTAAAAGAGCAATTTTAAAATCAATACTTTTGTTTAACTGGCAACCAAGGTAGTCGTTTCGGAGTGGGTGAAATATGTGAAGAGCAAACCCTTTTCACAAGGAACTTATTCAGATTATTAGCACTGGAGTGCTATGCAAGGTTGTGTTGCACGTGCACAACGCCTGGGAATTGCAAATAAAACTCATCTTGATGTGACAAAATCATGCATAATTATTTTGAAACCCAAGGGAGGTTGAAATGGCCCCAACTTGGTGATGTCCCGTCAGTGACAGACAGGCAGCTGCGGAATTTATAATGGCTCGTTTTCCTACAAGATGAAAAGGAAACTGAAAATAAGCTCTTCTGCTGCAGCTCTTGTATGTTTGCGCTCCTAACTGAGAGGCTTTGAGTGGGCCGGAGCAATGGCCAGCCCTGCGGGGCATGGACAGGCTCCGATGGGCCCGTGCAGACCCCGCCTTTGCTCTTCCCCGGGCTGTGTGTACCAGCCCTGTCCGGCAGCATCACGGTGAGCATCTCTGTGAGTCTGCAGGTTTGCGGGTCTTCATTGTCCTGCTATTCTTTTTATTATTAAAATTACTATAAGAAATTGCTAATCCATTGGGGCACAGTTGTCTAGAAGTACCATCAAACAAATAGTGGAGAACAAAGTCTGAAATAGTGTAATTAACTGAGGAGGACCATTTCCCACCCTAGCTCCCTGATCCTTGAGAAAATCTCTTTCCCCCTCTCAGTAGTTCTCCGAACGTTTACCATCTGAAAAGGGAATCTAGTTATACACTAATAACGATATATAATACCCCCCAAAAATAAATCAATGTATCAATCTCTTTGGCCTATACCAAATTGGAAGTGATCAATCAAAACACCAAAGATACATCAGCCAGCTCGGTTGCAATTCATTTACTTTAGACAGAACTAGATATTTTGCAGTCTTGTAATGAGAAACTTTGTTTTTATTTTTAATGCATGAAGCAACAAGTAGGAAAAATCTTCATAACAATTCTTGTGTAAGAAAGTGAGAAAGTAACAAATGAGACACGTGAGGTCAGGAAGCAGCAGAAATAAATTCAGAGCAGAATTTCTTGGTTTCAATCATATATACCAGGAAAGATTAACCACCAAGCAAGAAGAAGGAAAAAAAAACCCCACCATAATTGTTATCTGATAGTAAACAAAACAAAAGGTTGCACATCTTCTTCCTCCTCAGCCAAGGCAGTTTCTGCTGCCTGGTTACTGACTGGCGTAAACTGAGCTACACACGAGAAGACGACTAAGGTTTTCAGAACGGAGGTTCTGTCTGACCCATTGGGCTGCCGAGGTTCAGGTGCCACTGCCGTTCCCCCTGCCATAGCGCTGTGTTGGCCTTTGGCTGCAACGCGCTCGTTCCATTGCGTGTCTGGAGATGGTTTCAGTGTCACAGCAGATGGACGTGTCGTGACAGTGGGCAGGGCAAGAAAAAGCTCATTTTTTCTTCTTGTTTGAAGTGCAGAAATTGTTGAGGAAGGGAGAGAAGAAGAATCGAGGTAGGTAGATAGCTCCTGAAAATGATAAAAATGTTCCTGCTTAAAGAACATCAGAGAAATAATAGCAGGTGTTTTAAAGCTGTCAGAGTTGTGGTGCTTGGTAGCCTGAGATAAAAAGTTCAATTTTCTGAAAATTGGCTTGGCTCAGGTCCCCAGGTCCCCAAAATCAGAGCGCCTCAAAACACTCACTGCTTTTTGAAGGCCTGACCCATTTTATTTTGGTGGCTTTAAAAGCAATTAAATAGAGGAACAAAAAAAAGTACGGTAACATGCAGAATAACATAAGACTAAAAAAGAACAGGCTGAAGAAAAAAATTTCAACGTATCTGCCTGACATACTAAAATAGTTCTGTTTTCTTGAAAATGTTTATTGGAAAATGCATTACAAAAGCTTGTAACAGCTGGAATATGGTGATCTAATTGCTGTTTCAATAGCGCTGTGAACATGCAAACATATTTCCTATGCAAAATGTCAAAAAGGCTGCAATCAAAGTGAGGCTTTAAGCTTCAAAACAAAGACACAATGAGCTGATTTGTAAACATTTATTTCTAAGGTTACATTTAAAACCAAAATAGAACAGCATAGGTTTGGAGACAGTGCGACAAATCTTTTTACAAGACAGTAGATCTGAAGAGACTGGCTAAAAAGTACTTGGGCTGCATCGAGTTTTCATTCCCAGTGGTGCTGCAGCTCCCTGAAACCATTAATTTCTTCGCATTCAAACGAGGAGCAAATCTTTGAGTAAGGAAGTGGGATTTTTGCCACTAGCAGGACGTAGAGAGACCTGGAGATCCTTCCTGTACACAAGTCCCTGTTTATCTTCATTTGCACTATTGCGACCTCTCTGTGGATGTCCTTGTCTTGCTGTGGGACTTGGGTCAGTGACGACGTTGACTTTTACTACAGATGTTGAGTGAGGCAGGTTTGGAGTCAGTGCTGATGGATGTGGTGGGTGTGGAGTGACCTGGCGGTCCGGTTCCTGGGACTAACTGGTTCGGGAGCTGGCTTTTGCTCACTTTGGTTGTCTTCTGACAGGCCAGATTGTAACTTCAAGGTACCGCGTGAGCTGGTTGTATTATAGTGGCTGCAGTACAACACCAGTATTGAAGTCCAAGGATGCTGCCATGTGCAATGGTCTTTGTTGCCAGAAGAGCACTGTTGATTTTCCCGTGACTTACACTGCTGTGGTTGGCGTAACCCCACAGGCATTGCTTGATTTAAACGAACGTGAAATCAGAACCAGTTAAAACGAACGCACCCGCTCTGCACCAAACTGTTCCAGCAGCATACAATGAAAATCCTCTCAAATATATACTTGATAAAGAAATAAATCAGTTTGAGGAGTAAATTTACTTTTCACCAAAGCCATCCATTTGTAAGATTCTTACTGTATTGTGCTTGCAAATAACATGTATTTCTGTAGTGTAAATATGCAAGAGTTCATTTTAATAAAAAGTAAGCCCTAAAATAAGATAAACCCCATGACTAGACTTGCATTGAAGATTTAAAGTGCATTCATCTGCTGTTTTTCTATATAAATATTCATTGGTTTAGTGCTCTCAGGTGTTGGAACTTTTAATCTGCATTCAGATGGAGGTACTTTAATCAGAGAGTTCATAAAAGTCTCTAACTTTTTTTTCATAAAAAATAGAGTAGTAGATATAACGAAGGGTTGCAAAAGCTTAAAACAGCTAAACTGCAGCTCTAGGAGGGGAAAAAAAAAATAAACACCAAATGGCATTTAGTGCCGTAATATCAATATTCTATTAAAAATAAATCTCTCACTGTTAGACTGAAGAGTCTCAAACAACCTGTCGCTTTACTGCAGTCTTCAGAGATGACTGATAATGGGTAAAAAATCCCATAGCATCTGTTTACCGTGTACTCACACAAACTGTTAGGAATGTTTTTAAATGTCAGCAGTAATGTATGCATGTATTAGCTATCGCAGAGCAACAGCTCAACAAAGCCAGCATCGCTGCCACACTGGGGGCTTGCGCTCCAAATTAGGGAGGTCAAGTGGCGGAGATACAACCCAAGTGCGTTTGAAACCATATTGTTTGTCTTCCTAACTCGGGAGGAAATTGTGCAGTCAGCTGCAGTCACAGTGCCGATGTGCAGACTTTGTACACTTTGAAAACAACTAAGTGGGATTATGTTAAATCTTTCAGTTGCAAGGAGGTTAATCATGAAAGGCACCAAATTTAAGGTCGGTGGGATGCGCGTGGGGGGTAATGCTGTTGAGGCTGTCTGTTGCATTAGCAAGGTATCGCATTTCATTTGGGAACCTGGGTGTTCATCGAGTGTGGAGTGTCGTATAGGTGCAGCTGCTGACTAAACAGCGCTTGTGTGACAGCGTTGTTAGCAGCACCGCATTACTTGACAATTCTGCACTACTTAACTACGGCGATATGCTACAGGGTGTGTTGTCCTGGCAAAGTCACCGTGCTACAAGCCACTTTTCATGCTGAAATTCATAAATCAGGTTTTCTCCCCTGTTACTCACTAACCAAAATCTCCTTCATGTGTGCAGGTTTTTTTCTTGTTTGCCAGTAAGAGCATATGTTGTTGAACCTTAGTTCTGCAGTCAAAATGTGAGAAGAGGGTTTTGCTAAATGATTGACAGATACATTTTTGTGCCCTAAGCTTGTGTTCTCTCAAAATGCAGTGAGCCTGGGCCTGACTTGAAAGTTGTGTGCGGTGTTGGGTATTAAGAAAAGTGACATTCAAAGCAGATCGCAGATATAAATTAATTCATACCTCTGCCTTCTTCAGTTCCTCTCCAACAAGTAGTTGGTTCAGCAGATACTGGTGTTGACACAGATGTACCACGAGTGAGGATCTGTGGAGACAATGGTGGGTGTGATTGCAGGGCCAGGCCCCCACGTGTGAAGCCAGTGGGAGAGTTTCCTGGAGATCCTGCGATGGATGTGCTGCAGGTTCAGTGAGGAGCGGGGATTGATGGGCTGTGTGGATGCAGAGCACCTTCTGCTTCACTGCTCCCTCATCACACAGCGGGCATTTTGGAGCTGCCCATAAACGTGTGCCCTATACAGTATACGGCCTTTCATGAGTGAAGGGAACTCTGTTGAGCATTCGTTAGAAAGTCTCCTGTCCTGACATTTCTTTTATGTAGATATGGTCCATGATGGGTGATAGCCAGTGTCCGTGGAGTTGTAGTGGCCTTTAGATCTGGCAGTTAAAAATAAAAAAGCCAAAGAAGAGCAGAGATAGATCAAGGACATAATGTTCTTGATGGAACAGACTGAAATCCCTGAACAACAAAGAGAGGTTTTTTTTCTTCTTTAATTATCTAGATCATTTGGCCAGCTGTGAGCCGTGAACCCAGCTGGCCAGCCGTGGGTGTGAAAAGAAGGTCTGCCGGGTTGTTTTGTTGGTGTAACTCTTTAGGCCTCATTACAAACTAAGCATAAGTATTTCCTTCCTTGCAAAAATGATTCCTTAGGCTGTGAGGTAAGGCATCTGGGATGTGCGGGTGGAAGGGATCAGCAGGGTCCAGGTTCACCTCGGTGAGGGTCGTGGTGCTGTGGCCTGGCCGGCTCCTCGCTTGGGTGGTTTCGTTGCATCTCAGCAGAGCCGCCATCCAATTCCACAGCCTCCGCAGTGGGCAATTGCAGTTGAATTAGAGCCTCGAGAAAGTAATTATAAGAGGCATTGTGGAACACCCTGCTAACCCTGCAGTAAATTAAACCATAGACTGGGAACAACTGGAGATACTGAGATTAGAGCTTGCTTTTGGAAATTGTTTTTCACTTCTGGTAAGTGTATGTCTTTCTTTTTTCTGCTTCTGGGGCTGGATGCTGGTCTTGGAATTGGTAGACTGGAGTCGCTCCTGTGATCAGCCCCAAACAGATTCTCCATGGCTGGAAAAAGGTTCTGAAACTAGACAGGAGGAAAACGTGTTGGTTTTAGAGCTGGAGAAAAGCCCTGTAGAGCAGACAAGAGAGACCCAAATTTTAACACACAGTGCTCTGCAGGTTTCTTTGCCTGCCTTATTTATATATATATGCCTTACATATATAAAATTGTTTCATAATACAGACACTTAGGAGTAAGGACTTTGAGTTAGAATATTGCAAGAAAGAACCTGATTTCAGAAAAACTGCTTGAAATTATTACTTCTGCACAAGCAAATCTGGAAGAAGAACTGTGAAACAGTAGTGGGAGTAAACAGCAATTTCAGAGGGCAAATTTGTGTAACTTTTGTTCATGTAGCTGGATCAGAAAGTATTGACAGGGTTTTGCACTTTTTACTGTTAAATGTTTAATTCACAACCAGCTCAAAGGTGCTCTTTTTAGGCATCAAATAAGATACCACTGCGAAATTACAGTTGAGTTATTTCCCCAAATTATGCATCATTTTTTAATACCGTGCAAAATATATTCTAAGGAGCAGAGAGCTGTCTTTTGACCTTTTAGAAAACTATAATTTTTGTATGCCTTTATTAATGCCCTAATAAAATACAGAATATACTCTTATATTTATGTGAATTTTAACCCATTCCATGTTTGGTTCTGAGACTGGTGCACTGATTTTTCGCAGCTAAGGATCTGATCCCATCCAGACTCAGCTTTTTTAGGCAATTGTAAATTTGTGAAATCATTCCTAATTTGAATTCTCAGCTGTAATTTCAGAATAAGAAGATGTCCGCATTTGGCAGATAAAAAGCTCTTGATGAAGCCCAAGTAAGAACATGGTGCATCAGTGAGCAAAGCAGAAAACGGGTCTCCTCCTTGTTTCTTGGGATTAGAATAAGCATCCCTGAAACAGCAGAAACCTGTTGGGATACCAGAGCAATTTACGTGTCCTTTCAGCTTTACTGCAGGCTCTTCATGGCTGGCCAGTCCTTCATTGTGAGCCCCTTGAGTTTGGAAAGTCCCTCAGACCAAATCAGAAATAACTGCTGCTAATAGAGATGTTCCTATATTTGGGCTTTCAGCACAGCTCTCTTCTCAGGGCATGTCTGCACAGCAGTGATAAATTGTAGACAGCCTCCTTTCCCACATCACACTCTTCTTTCTTGCTTGCATTAATGTATTTGCAACTGAACAGAAGCCTGGAATGTGTAAGTAGTGATAACTCTTTATGTAACTTTGAAACATTTTCCTTGGCCTCTCATCTGGATATTTGAGATGGTCATAACTCTAATTCCAGAAAGAGATGAGAGTAGCCAAATGCTCTGAGGCAAAATGTATTTTGTGCTGGTTTCCCCAGCACTTTGCCGCTCCGTGAGAGTCTGCGTGCGAGGCAGGAGGGACCGGTGCTCTGTCCCCTGCACATTGTCCTCGGCTCATTTTTTACTTACATAAACTCAGCACAAGACCGTATATGTAGTTTGTATACATGCACACATATGTATGCATAGGTACTGTATGGGTTTATGGGAAGAATCTGTGAGACAGCCTGGGATTGCAGATGCGTCGTTGGGCTGGAATTTGAAACAGACATTAATCCCCACAGTGAGTGCTCCGTTTTGTCTCCCAACGTTTTTTAACAACTCCTGATGTGTGTTTGATGTGACCGTTGTCCCTTAACATTAGTTTTCAGGCAGTGAAACGAATGCATAAGTGACTCTGTTTTTCACCTACCCCTTGCTTTATGAGGTTTCTGTGTAGTGCTCCAACATCCTCTATCCAAAGTCCTTTCCAGGCAGGAATGAATTAAACATCTGATGGCCATGTAGTGGTATCCTGCTTTTGTACAGCAATAGGAAGACTGGGACAGAAGCAGCTAAGTCACGCAGGTGACTGCATAAGCTTTTCTCTGTTTTTTAGCCCGAAGGTAAACAAAGCACATACTGAAAATTGGATGTGTTTTGGAAACTGGGTGTACGTTCCTCAGGTGTTCCTGAAAACATTATCTTGTATGAGTTTCCCACAGACACTATAAATACGGAGTATTTTTTCTGTGGAAAGTGTAGCACCTAGTACTTTGTTATCTAGGTGCTGATAATGCACTGAGAGGCTCTGTTTCATGATTCCTAGGTGCATATTTTAACCAAAAGACAGATTTTCTTATTCCTCTCCTACAAAAGCAAATATTTTGGAAGTATCTTTGATTTTATACACTCGAATGGTTCCAAGAGGAACGATTAAATCACCCCCAATATGTGGCCTTTGTACAGCATGATATGATTTCACTATAAGTTATATTTCTCAATGTAAATTTTTGAAAGGAAGTGAAACCTGCTTTGGAAAGCAGACATTCCCAGAGGCACGTAACAAGTGTAACAATGAAAATAATTGCAATCCTCCAGAATTAGACATGGTAAGAGGCCTTCTCTGTGTATGTGAGACTTCATCGTCTCGAAAATAAATGTCTCACAGTCAGTTATCTGTGTTTTACTTTTGGCCTAGTAACTGGTGAGTTCTGTAGCCCTATAGACTTCACCGATTTACAGCTCTGTACCACCCTTTCCTGGTCAGACATTGTTACCTGCTTCTCCCTTGGAAAACCTGCAAGAGTGCAGCATAGGGGTGATGCAAAATTCTGGTCTCAGTTAAGCCAGTATAAATGCACGGTACCTCTTGGGAGTTTGTCTGGATTTCATATGTGGTGGTTGATATATTCCTGGTTTTACCCAGAGAAGACTATACGGAGCAGTCTGGTTTAGATTAGACCTTGTGTTCTTCTCCTTGTCCTTTTACTTCAAACATAGGACATGAACTTGGGTTCACTGGGAATGCCATACCCAGCTTTCTGGAGGCAGATTTCTTCATCTCCAATCTACCAACATTTCTGTCTGTTGCTGTGTAACATATGGTGCTGATTCTTAATAAACAACAGTGATTTACAGTTTTTAAATTTTTAACTTAATTATACATTGTTTAGGTATTGATACTTAATTTGAATTTATTATATTTCTATACCCTTATTTTTTTGTTTGGTTGGTTTGGTTTTGGTTTGTTTGTTTTTAAGGAGACTGACTCTGGCACTGGTAGGTGATGATCAAATTATCAAATTTTTCCACTAAAAATCCTTGGAAGTCTTCCTCTGGTTGTCCACATACAGTGATATCTCTATTCTAAAATGCTTGTGTTTCATCACTATTAGAATAAAACATTGCGGTTTTGATATTGCTGGCGGTGATTTGGCTGATGGAGTGCTAATGACCCCAATGGATATGTTTCTGATTTGCATTGAGATTGCGGAAAAGCAGGACTGGTCCCCAGATGGAGGAAAATTAGAAGTCCAGAGCTCAGTTCCTGCCTGCTTTGCATAATGTATGGTCGCTTGCAGGATGGGTGCAGAACTTAAGATTCAAGAGAGTGGGCAGTCAGATTTTTCTGGTTTTCAGAAGTGCGATGGTGGGTGGGTGAGGAGTAGCTACTCGAGCTTCATCCCCAGCTTTGCCTGTGGCGTCCCTGGAGACTGTGGCATTTTCATTTCCAGTCTGCAAAATAGGGTGGATAATACAACATGCTTAAATCAAAGTGTTGTTGAAAAGATTAATTATTTCTAAGTACACTGAAGCTAAACGCAAGTATTAATAACTAGAATTTGTAAAATGTTAGTTTTAGAGCCCTGTGGATTTCTAGTTGATTGATTGGCACTGAATAGACGGGTATTTAGAGATCTGAAAGTTCTTCTCTGTTGAGATAACAACTCTTGTCATGAAGGAGTAAAGAAATTTGGTGTCATCAGTTACAAAGGAAAATTTAATGATTCAGTAAAACCGGAGAATGGATTTCTTACTTTCAGGGTAGGAATGTAAAGAATTTACTTAAAGTAATTGTAACAAGTAGGAAGGTTTTAATAAGTTTTCCATTTTCAGCACTTCTTTGTCATTGTGGTGTCTAGCACAAGATCTCTTGGGTATATCCTAGACTGAAGTTGCTGGTGCCCGTCTTATGCAAAATCTGGGTGCCCATCGCCCCACCTTCCCAGCTGTGCCCACTTCAGCTGCGGAGTGATGGTCCCCTTCATGGATCATGGGAGCAAAAAGGGCAAGAAAAATAGATTTAGCCAAGTAATTTCTTACCCAGCACATTAAAGTGTTGCAGGATCCTAGAAAGACACGAGTCAACCCTGCCCTTGGACCCATGGCTCCCATTTCTTTCCTTTTGAGAGTGCAGAGTTCATGTCCTCTGGTTAGAAACCGTACTTGTCCCCTCAGCCTGACTCTCTTCTACAATTTTTCCGTCTTCTTTTGCCTTTGGTAAGAAAAATCCCAAACGTTAGCCCTGCCTGTTGGTTTCTGTATGGACAACCATTAAAAAGTAATGGAGCTACTTACTGGAACAGAGGAAGAAAAAAAAACAACCAGAATTCGTGATTTGTGTGTTGTTATCTGTAGCAAGCAGAAATGTGCTCTTACAGAATTGGGGTTCTACTTCACAGAGCAAGCTCTGATCCAGTGTGATAAAATACATGTTGTCTCTTGGATAACAGGCATTTCACATTCAGATAAGGGCATGTTTGCGATGTGTCACAAGCACACGTAGCAGAAATACCAGAGATGCACTGATTTAATTTTTCTCAAAGATGTGGATACCAGATGTGGCTCAAAAACTGGGCTGATTCTTGAAAATTCTGCTCTCAATTTGGCGGGTTATATATACATATATATATTTTAGACTTACAGGAAACAGCTGAAATGAGAGATGAACACTTAAATTTTTCATCTCTATAATGGTAATACTCTGTGAGTCTTGGGGAACAACTGAAGACGGTATCAGTACTTTCACCTTATAGTGCCTTATCTGGAACCATTGGTGGAAAGGAAAAAATTGTGTGAGTGAAAAATTAAGAATACTTTTATAGAAATAGTTGATGCTAGGAACTTTCTAAGCTTTTCTTACAAAATTCTAAAATACCTGGTTTTGTTCCCTTTTTTACCCCATATCTTTATTTCTCAGGATTTCTGTTGTTGCCTTACATTACTGAATACCTTGAAAAAGACTTATTTGTGATGTTTCTGAGAAAAATGGAAGCAGAAAATGTAAGAAGATCACAAGAAAACCTATTCTCACAAGATTTCCTCTAAGTTTGTATGGATTCAAAGGATTTTGTTTGCTCACATGGCATTCGCATTCTTTGACGACAGGTGATCAAGCCAAAGCTCAGCTGAGAGCTCTGGAGCTGCCCTTCTCTCCTCAGCACTTACATTTCTCAGTATGGTTGTTTCTCCTCCAACTTCCTAAAGCATTTTGCTTTAAGGGTACAAGTAATTTTAGATCTGCATGTTTGTCTGAAATAGCAGACGGTTGAGTGCAAAGCAGAAGAATAAACCTGTTGTTAAAATTCTGGATGCGCTCCGCTGTCTGTTCTTTCTTCAGTGGATCCACAGGACGACTCCTAAATTTACCCACAGTCTGGCACGAGAAACTTAGTATGTTATCACAGTTGTCTATACATTAAGCTCAGTGCCGTAGGTAACGTCTTATTTGTAATGAAAATATGAGCAGACATTTCAGTGCTGAGCTATGGGCTGTGGTGAACTTCTCAGTTTCTGAAGACATTTTGTTGCAGATTTTTTTCTTCCAGGAAAGAGAATACCTGGTGGCCAAAGACATCGGGAGGACATATTCACAAATACTGCTACAGGAATAAATCCACTGTAATCGTTCCTGAATAAAGTATTATCTAATGATCTTGTTATTAAACTAAAACCAACCTGAATGATTTTATGACAAAGTTACAGCCATATTAAATTAAAATATGTACTGTATGCATCTGTTTATGTTAAAGCAGCATGCAGTGAAACCCTCCATAAATGAACACCTGATAAAGGCACGCACTGATTGCAGAGGGTTACACTCCTGAAAGGTCATCACTGCTCCTACAAGAGGCACATCTTCTAGCGAGAGCAGGATAACAATGACTTTCATCTTGGATATTTTTACCCCAAATGGCCATTTTCTGTGTTAGAAGCCAGTATTCCTGGCATGTTAGGAAACAAGACTGAGTGAAAACATACTGTATTGGCATGACTTCTATTTGATCTGCTGTGTGAAAGTGTGTGTGCTGGTGGGGGCAGAGTTCTGTTGATTACCCACCTCATGTTTGTCGGTGGTCGCTGAATCAGCATCAGCCTTCAAACTGAAAAAGAGATTTTGTCATTTTTTGTGTAAGTGGCATGTCTAGGGATGACGTGCCAGACAGGTGAAGCCCCAGGGCACTTCCCCTGGAAGAGTCAGGTTTACCAGAACGCCCTGGCCTGGACAGGTGGAAACCTGTGGTGCTGTGGGGGCCAGGTACCTGTTTCTGTGTGCTTTGCTCTTCTGTGGGGTGTTCGACCCCAAACACCGGGCAGCACAGGGTTGCAGTTGGTTGGGTTTGGAGGTACAGAGGCAGAGACAAATCTTATAGGGAAAAAACCCGAGATGCATAATAAATAACCTCAGTGAGATATAAGGACCATTACCATGAGTCAGATTCCCTCTGGAAGTGAGTCAAAACCGTTTGACGAAGTGCAGCTGCATCTCTAAGCAGGAAAGTTCAGAGATGTTGTGTCAGTTTTGTGGCCCAATGTATGTCTAGACATGCCTCTCCAAGACGACACTTTGAGAATGAGATAGTAATACTAATTGTCTGGATATGAAATGACAATATTTGACATCACTTCTGCTAGTATTGCCTGCCAAAAAGGGACATTGAGGAGTGATCTCCCTATCTATCTAGAGCTGGAATCAAAATCCTAATATTGATCGTCCTTGTTCCCCTGTCATTTCTGTTAGCTGCCCTTATAAGTTTGCTTCTCCCTCATACCTGATTTGCTATTTGATCTTATGTGTTACATTTAGCATTTTACTATGAGTTTATGATCACAGAGTCCCCCACACTATGCTGGAAGCACATGCAGGCACCAGGCTATGGAGTCTTGAAAAAATGTGGTTAACATCTTGTATGTAATTTTGTCTGCTGATGGTAAACTTTTTTTAGGGGGAAAGAAGTTAACTTCCGAAAAACATGGCTTTATTTTGACTGATGTTTTGCAATTTTGTGGGATTTTTTCCTAATAGCCTGACTCATGCCTATACCTGTAGGATTAAAATGCGATGTTGAGCAAGCGCTCATGAGGATCCGGTTTTGTCAGGAGTCATTTTCTTCTTTAGAAATAACACATGGGACTTGCACACTTATCTGGCAAGGCTGTTGATTCATAACTGTGTGATCTGAGCTTAGTCACTGGACAAGTTTGAAAAGAAACATAAATGCCTCAGGGCTTGGGGGCTCCAAATTTTGTTGTGATTTCATAAAACTTTCTGAATTTTGAGGAGGCATGAGAAAGCAAGGCTTTGTGGTTGGTTGGTTGGTTTTTATCCCTTACCATCAAAATAAGCCACATAGGTTTGCCATAAACAGTTCATGTAATGATTTTTTTAACTGAAAAGCTGGGAAGAAAAAAATCAAAAACAACGACAAAAAAACCCCACAACTAACCAACCAACCAAACAAAACCACACACGTGCGCATACACAAAAGGAGGCAATATTTGTGTGGAGGATTAATAATCTTTTGTTAGATCAACTGATTTAGCTAGGAAAAAAGCAGAAAAGCTCTCTTGGGTGTAAAGAAGAATCAGCACACATGAAATGTGTCTCAGTTTGACTTTGGAAAATTCCCTTACTTTGAGAAAAATGCACAATTTGTACAAAAAAAAAGATAGAGGTGGTAGAGAAGTGATAACGTCATTTGCCTACCTGTAAATAGGAAAACAGAGAAAAATGTTGAATTCAGTACACTGCTATTTCTAGAACTGTCTTTGTATAATTTCTTTCACAGTGCTGATCAAAATCTATGTTAAAACCAGTTGCATTTTTCACATTATTTTTGTTGCAAGCGCATCCTGAAATCCTTTATTCTCATGCTTACAAACCTTCTTGTTTGCAATCTAAATAATAGCTCACTAGTTTATGCTGTATTTATTTTCTATATATCAAGAATAGGTCTTCTCATTTTGATGTTTATGCTCTAATTTAAAGCTAGTGGGCAAACTCTTTAAGTCTGCTTGGTAGAACACCTGTCATTCCTCTTCGGCACCCGCGGGGTTTGTGTCTGTCTCAGGAGCCAGAGCCGTGCTCAGGAGGCAGGAAAAGGTCTCACTGGAGCCATGGATGGGCCTGCTTGAGGCTACTTGGTTCCCTTCTGGTTCTTCTCTTCAACCCACCTTCTCCGTTTTAACCAAGGATTTCCCATCTAGATAAACACTTTGCCGAAGTCCAGAGACATGAGGTCACTGTATTGTCTTGAAAATTAGTTATCATACCAAAAGAAACTGTTAGTTTAGTTTAGTCTGGTCTTGATAAATCCATGTTGATTTTCATGGTGGTTTTCATTTGTATACACCTCTTGTGGGTATCTTCTCTTGGAAGAGTGGTTCTAAAGCCTTACAGGCCAGTAAGATCAGATGAATTGGTTCATATTTGCCTGAATGAGTACGTAAGTTATTTTATCTGCTGATCTTCAGCCATATAGTTCCACCCTGGCTTAATCATTTGTTCAGATGTCCAACCTGTAATTTGGTCTGCTAGTTCTTCCAGAAGTCAGAAGCTGTGATCATCTTGTTCTCCTCACTTGAAGGAATTATGGAAATGGAATTTTGCTTTAATTATTTCCATTTTTATGCCCATAACTGCTTTCGCCCCTATCACCATCAGCGCCAACATCTTTATTGTAATTTAATTTCTGTGGTGGAGATTGCTACTCTTTCATCTTCCCTTGTTGTCACTGCATCATTTGCCCAACCTAGTCCAAGATGTTTACTGAATTTTGCCATTAAAGGTCAAATCCTGAAGAAGAGCTACTAGTTAACCCATTTTCATGAAAATCAATGGTAAAACTCTGCAAGTGCTCCCACTGAAATTTTGCATATGCCTTACATTGCTTTTTGAGCGAAAAAAGGTGACAGGGGTGACAGGTGTAACATTTCAAGTGATCTTTAAAAATAAAGTAGGCTTTGAATTTATACTGCCGCAAATAATAATTAAATTTTTCTGCGAAAATACGTTTAGTTGTGCCTCCTCCTCTCTTTTTCTTAAAAAAAGAAAGAGCTGGTATTTTTAGAGGAAAAAATTCCAGCCAGTGTTGGCCTGTTTGTAGAATGATAGGAACTGCGGATTGCATAAATATATACCACTTGTCAATCTGAAGATTGTTTCTCTGTAAACCTCTGCTTAAATGGCTGCATTTTGCAGATGATATTTAAAGTATCTGCATTTTGAGGCTGGAAGTGTGCACTTAGACTATTAGCTCTATAAAAAGAGAGTCGGATCTTAACATCCCTTATCTGGGATGGCTTGTGTAACACTTACAGGACTGGTCCCTCGCCTTGCAAAGGTACCCGCTTCGAGCTCTCTCTTCCTTAGCAAACACACAATTTACCTGGCAATAGAAAGTATCTTTGTATCATGTATAGTCACAATAATGTTTATTTAAATGTTATCTGATTCCCTCAGCACTTTTATTATTTACCAATAGAAAAAATGACACCATTACTTTTCTTCTGAATTTTTTAAAATGACAACAGTGCAATTAAATTACTGAATTCATTTATATTTAATCGTACTTTTGGTTTTAATGTGCTATTGGAGGACATTTCTTTCCATGACTGTTAGTTTTCCATGCAACGTAAGAAAATCTAAAGCTATATTAAGGAAATATATTACATGGGCTAGACAAAGTCTCATTAGTGTTATTTATGGCATGCTGAAACCTCATTAGGAAGGTATGCTGGATTCAAAAATGCATTACTGAGAATGGGTTTTTGAGGGGGTTAGGAGAGAAATTGCTTTTATTGTGTTTCTTTATCACATACAGAGTGGTTACTGGACATGTTGGTTTCCTAAAGCGTAAAATAAATTAAGATAGAAGAAAAAGAGTAATTAATCTTAAGTAGTAAGTATAACCTCATTACAGATTGGGAATAGCCTGCACATGGTCACAAGGAGTTTCTGTTTACTGTTCACCTTAGTTTCAACTAACCATTAATTTTTAACTTCTTTCACTGAAGGTAAAAAGTGATATTTTTCAGCACAGTAGTTTGCATCTTAAGCAGTAATAATGTGCTTTTAGTGCACTTCAGACCAGGGATGAGTGAAACTCGAGGTGCAGAGTCACAAATAGCCCAATTTAGGTAGTAGTATTTGCTTTAATGAGAGCTATTTATCCATTCCTGCGTAAATATTGTTTGGTAGGCATACAAGGAAACCATTATTTGCAAGTAAATGAGACGGAGAGGAGAGTCCCCGAGTTGTCAGCCTCGGACAGGAAAGTCATCCTGCGTGGGCAGTGTCCGTCCCCGGGTTGGTGCTGCCACCGTGCCGTCCTGGGGACTCGAGCACCCTGAAATGAAAGCCCCCGTTCCTGCACCCTCCATCCCTGCTGGCGCACACCAGCTGCCAGCCCTACGTTCCCCTCCTCGTCTGCTCCCTCCTGCCGCCGGCCACTGTCACCGCTACAGCACAATGACAAACCCCTGGTGCTGGCGCTTCACCGGGCTGCCTCTTGACAGCCGCCTCACCTGCTGGCCACACACATTGTTTTGACTTCTTACGCCAAATCCACTTAATGCCAGCACTGCACACAACTGCTCTGATGGCCGTGAGTATTCCAACTCCCCACGTAGTGCCTGTTGCTAAATTGTGTGTACCTGTGGGGCTCTTCAATAATAGAACATCTATTCTCCTACTAATAGTTCTTCTTACAGCCACTCCACGCGTTGCATCTGTGGTGGCATCCGTAACATTTATGAATGTGGTTTATTGGGTTTGTGATAGAAGTTGCAAATACGTGCTAACTTACCACCGAGGCTGGATCAGCTCAGTGAACCCAAAAACACTGCATACCATCTCTCCTTGCAGGCTTTTTTTCCCAGTATGCCACCTTAGGTTTCCTCTGAGCCCCTCAGACGTCAATGGATAACTTTGTGATGGAGTCACACAGTTATTATAAGCATGTTTATTTATCAGTAGGTGGATGAGTAACGCCAGATTTTTCTGTTTGGTTTTCGGTTTGGTGGTGGTGGTGGGGGCTTTGCTTGTTTGTTTTTTTTTGGGGGGGGGGGGGAATCCTTACTTTGATATATGAAGACCTAATAGTTGAATGAGATGCTATCCCTTTTCCCCATCCTTTCTCAACCTACTCACTCTATCTGGGTCTTTTTGTCTTCTTATGGTTGCAGTGGACATAGTATTGTGTTACTGCAGCACCTGCAAAATACATCTGAAATGACAACCCTGTTGAATTATTCCTTGTAGTGGTGGGAAGTCATAAGCAGTCTCTGCTTAAAAGTGATCTATTTATATAGACAAATCAGATTGGAGTGGGTGGGTGGAAAGCATGCAGGCAAAACAAACTAAGTGATGAGTTTTAGAAAGTAGAATCGTAAAATCATTTCGTTTGGAAGAGACCTTCAGGATCACTGAGTCTAACCATAACCTAACTCTGGCACTGAACCATGTCCCCAAGAACCTCATCTGAAAGCTGATGAAAGCTACCTTCTTTTTTGTTAGTTTTCTTCTTTAAAAGGTTTTTGGGAGAAGATGAGGGAGGGAGGGAGGGAAGAAGGGAGGGTATCTTGCTGTGCAGATAAAGAGAGATGGCGAGCCTGGGAGGGACACAGGAAGAAGTAAAAGGAACTGTGAACAAAATGGAGTTTGGGGAATGGTTCAGCAGAACAGTGGTCAGTAGCAAAGGATGTTTGCAGCAAGGCCATAGAAAGTGGCCAGTTATGTCTGATACTGTCACTGTGCCAGGGGCCCAGCTACAGCTAACATGCTCTTCCTGGAGTAGCATCAGAAAGGGCTGCCCATCAAAATGAGGCCACTTTGCTGTCAGTGTGCACGTGTGTGTGATCTCAGCTCACTTCAGGTCCTTGCTATAAGTCTGCTGCCTTTGGAGGAAAAGGTACAAATAAGAGGACCAAAGGAACAGGCCTAGAAGGCAAAGACAAGTTGAATTCACACAGGAAGAACAAAACAGGGTATTTCAAATATAGATAGAAATGAGAGGAGTAGGTAAAAGTGAGGAGCTGACGAGCATCCCCTGGCTTTTTTCAGCAATGGCTTTCTGCTCAGATTCACATAGATGAAGGAGAACAAGGAAGATTATGTTTTGCTTATGCCTTACGGAGACTGAAGCTGTGGGTCTGAGAGTTGCTGGAACGTGTGGAATAAACAATGTCAGTCTTTCTTCTTCTCTCTGTAATGCAGCTATCTTGTGCTGTGTGAAGAGGAAGCTATGGCAAGGTGTCATCCTCCTTCCTCCATCCCTACCCTGCACTTTCTCTCCATGTTGCAGTGGTGATGACGAATACCTGTCTTTTCTCCTGTGTCAGCCTGCTCTGTGCTCTAACTCACCATGTAGACTGACCAGTGCTGCAGTGCTGCCTCTTCTGTGAGAAAACAAAAGGAAGAAGCCTTACTGAAGACACTGCTACCCCACATTAAAGATGTGCTTATGTTCACACCCTTATTCTGATCCCAGCACTCCTGGAAGCCACACAGTGAGCATCTCCAGAAGATGCACAGACTAGTTAGAAAAAGGTGGCAGTTATTCCTATATAACAAATCCAGGCACAGCCCTGAAAAGGGTTGCACCATGAGGGCTTCCTATTCGTAATCACCTTCACAGAGCAGAGCTGTGGCTGGGGATCTGAGCCACCCCTGGCACTTGAGCAGGAAGATAGTTTGCATTAGTGGCATCCACTGGCAAGGTAGAAGAGGAGACCTGACGGCTGTAGAAGAGGACAGGGTGGCAAGCACCTCCGCATTATCTCTAGCTATAAGTAAGCCACACATGTGATTTAGGCAAATTAAGAAATCAAAACATTCTCACTCAAGTCCATGTGGGTCTTGTGCTGTTGACTGCAGAATTTTTATCCTCTGTCATTTGGGGTGATACTGGTAACTTCCTTGACATGGAAGATGTTAGTCCAGCCTTCCATCATTACAACTGTCGTTTTAAACCATACCTTTAATAATAGTTCTTAATAGCACTGCAATATGCACATAGTGCATGCTAAAGATAGAAGACTCCAGATGTGTTCCTGATGAGCCTAGGAAACCTTTGCGTGATTTAGATGAATTCTGTTACGGCCACTTGTTTTTGCATGTATTACTGTGAAAGGGGTAAGCAAAGAAACCATGTAGGCTGGTCCAAGTGCTCTCACAGCTAGCTGGATTTCCCTTTCGGACGAAAAGGGACAAGCCAGGATTCCTTTTGCATTAATTTCTGGAGTATTTGCATACTCAAACAAGTAGAAAAAGGAGTAATTTTCAAGTGTGGCCAAATTCCTGGCAGACTGTGACACTTCCACAATAATCATCACATTGAGGGCTGGTGTCACATGGAGATTTACTGGCAGTACTTGTGTGGAGGCCTACTTTGGAAAGAAAAGTGGGCAAATTTCATTCCAGTTCCACTCTAAAGAGGACAGGAGAGGAAAATGACTATGAATTTGATTTTTGCTTTTGTCGCTTTTCACAAAATGAGGGTGTCTCCTACAGCAGTACCTAAAGGCTGCAAGATCTTGCACCTGTCACTAGGAATCCTGCCTGAAGATTCGAGGCAATATATTACTTGAAAGAGTTACACCATTTTCCCTTTGTCTGTTCTGTACCTTGTTAGTGTTACTAATCTTCTATTATCAGGAGTAGAGCAGGCTATTTGTTGCTCAAGTGTCCGTGATGATATGTGAGAAATTAATCTGAAGACACTTGGAAGTTCTCCACCACATCGACATTGATCGGGTGGAGAATCTGAAGATTATTAGTTTGCAGGAATGCCTGCTTTTTATCATAATGCCTCAATAACAGCAGCATAATAAGTGAGAGGAATAGAATGTGCAAGAGACAAGGCTCTCTGCCTTGAACATGGCACAGCAGTCGTTGCCCTTTTATAAATGGGAAATGAAAAATAGCCATTGGCAACCTTACTGAGCTCTGCAAGTTTGTTAAACAGAAAGTGGAGCCTAATTTTTATTTTTAATAATAATTCTCAAAGAATTTGAGAGCAGTCTAAGCTCAGCCAAGGATTTGGGGAAGAGGGCAGTAAAACAGCCATGCTGTGACTCCCATGAAGCTTCACGCTCTCCAGGACGCATGTGGGTGAAAACGGTGAACCTTCCCCAGAGAATGAGGCAGGATAGGTTGATCTGATCAAAATAAAGCTAAATACTTGGCCAATGATGCTAAAATGGTATTTGCCTCCAGGAAAAGAAACCTCTTAGGGATCAAAGGCCATTTTTTGGAAAACTCCTTGCTGTTTTCACTGTGGATCCCGTGGCAGCTGCAGGGGGGTTGAGGAGGGGTTGCCCTCCTTTGGAAGGGTTGGGTTTACTTGCTGCCCATGCATTAGTGCCAGCACAAACCAAGGCCGGCAGTCTGGAGGTCCCAGTGGGCCTCCACCGAGTGCCAAGGACACCGACCTGTGCAGTTCTTCACCACAGCCAATAATTACTTTGTTGTTAAATCCAGGCAGCATGCTTGTTAGCTCTGCAAGGATGAGCAGCGACTTCATAAGAGGGATTTAGAGAGGTTGTTTTGGTAATTAATGGTTTACCGTAGCATTTGGAGCTTATTTTCTCTATTTTCAGTAGCTGTATGACCTAAAATTAAATTGGGGGGGAAGGATTTTGCTTTACTCTCTTCCTGTTAGATAAGCAGATCCTTGCACTCAGCTATTCTAATTTGTATGGAATCCTAAAAATCAGAAATGAGAAGACCTGTTAGTCCTTCTAGTGAAGGATTGTTCCTTCCTTATAGACATAATTCTTTCTGTAGCCTGGTTTTATATGATTCAGTTGATAAGACTAAGAATATTCAACAGGATATTGTTTCTGATACATAAAGGTGAGCCTATAGATGGTCACAAGATCTAAGTCAGTGTCATTCATCTTCCAAAGGTCTCACTATCAGCACTCTTCGTTTAAATCCTGAAGCAGGTCTGAGTATAAAGCATTTAGTTGCCTGCAATTCATTTAGAAATAATTTGTGCTGGTTTTGAGAGTGACTTAGTTGAGGTGGACATCCCAGGTCCTTTGCTGTATCTGCTGATGATGCCTGAAATCCGTGGCTGTTGCAGGTCAGGGGCTGCAACAGGGAAGCTCCTTTTAGCACATGTTATTTAGTAATGTAATATCCTATACAAAGGCCAGTTATTCAAGCTGTAAATGGAAGAGCCGAATTGCCCCATAAAATTGAAGCTTATTAATCTGAGTTGCTTCTAATATTTCTATAGGGAAAAGCCCACTTATTGATCACTTGGGGCGCTGTCTTATTTCTGACATTAATTCAGTTGTAGATTAGGTTGGAATGTATTACGTTCATAAAGATCCTGAGTGGCTGGAGTCACACAGTGAAACCAAAGCACAAATACAAGCAGACTGTGTGGCTCGTGACACCTCGCAAATAGCAGGCGGCAGCAGTGAACTGGCACGCTTTCAGTTCGGCTTCCACTGAGAAGGCTTATTACAATAAGAGACAACAGGTAGGGCTTTAATGAAATAGATCTCTTATTCGAGCTGCTCTGGGATCATCCGCAAAAGTCTCCCTCTAGGTGCTTTAGAATGAGTAAGGAGGCTTCAGCAAAGGATTCGGGCAAGTTTATGTCCAGCACTGGAATAGATGTCACAAGGGATTAGCAGAGCAAGTGCGTGAATCCAACTATAATCTTGGTAGGAGGCATTACCATTGCCCAGAAATGGTATCGGTGGCAGGACAAATCTCCTGAGAGGGGTCAGGAAAGGGCAGAGCGAGATTAAGGCCATTTCGCTGCATTAGTTGAGAACCGTGGCCGTGCTAGTGTGGCAGGAGCTGGGAGGGGGCTGCTCCTGCATTTGGTCAGCTTCTACTGAATCTTTGTGACAAATGTGCTTTGCTAGAATCCTGTGGGAAATACTGATGAGCATTCTCAAAGTTGTAGCAGTGGGTGCCAGCTTCATCTTTTGTATTCCTGGTACTGGTTCTGGTTTACTGAGAAATGAGGCAGCATCTTTGGCTCGATCCATTCTGTCCACGCAAAGGAAGAGCATATCTCCCAATGTCCACTGCAGTGTGATGGACAGCACATACTCCTCTTCCCCCGAAGATGACAGGTTCCTCTCTTCACAAATGGAAAGTGTTTCCTTCTGCTCTCTGGAGTGGGAGGCTCGATCCTGTTAGCTCTGCTGTTCCTAACAGAAGTCTTCCAAGTCCTGCCACAGCAGCATCATGGACTTGAAGGCAATTGCGTGGGCTTGTGTTCAGCTTCTTTTGGCAGTACCTGAGGTTTTGGGATCTGTCTTGCCTGCAGATTGGAAGGATATAACTGGCAGATAATGAATGCAGATGCTGTTTAGGTGACAAAGATATGAACAAAAAGGATTAGTTTCTGATGTTTACCTTTTGGTCTGTATGCACTAAGGGCTATGAATGGAATGAAGCTATAACTGTTGTAAACCCTGAGAATGCTCTGACTCTGAGCTGACATCTTCTCTCCAGCACAGCTGACATGGAGAATGGCAGCTGCCTGCCCAGGGAAGGCAGGAGGGTCCAGCGATGATCTGTGAGGCCACGGGAGCTGCTGTACCTCCCCGGCTCTCTGATGCATCCAGGCTGGACGGAGCCTGGTCTCTGAAACTGGCCAGCACCAGGTGTTTCCAGCAAAGGGCAGAGAAGGGTTGCGTGGGCGTCAGAGCAGTCACACGTGCCGGTCCTGCCTTATGTCCGACGTGGATCTCCAGCTCTGCAGGCTGATACGTACTGTGAAGCACAGATCTTTGTTAGTCATACCTGCTTTAGGCTTGAATTTCTTACTATTATAGCTGCACTACATTCTTTCCCTCTGGCACTTCTTTTAGCCATTTCCACTCTCTAATTACATGTTTTGCAAAAAGCATTTGATTTTGTTGGTTTGGATCTGCTACCGTTGGCTTTTGTATGTGTCCTTACCTTGTTGTTTTGAGAGTCAGAAAGAATGGACCTGCTGCCTTTTTACCATTTCCTTCTTTAGAAAATTGTATAATGTCCTGTGCTAATAATTTTTCTTCCTTAAATGAAAAGAAACAGACCAAAAAAAACCAAAACAAACACCATTTTTTCTTTCACTTTTCATAGGAGGGATTTTCCATGTTCTATTTTCACTGCCCTTCTTTGACCTACTTCTGCAAAGGCGAGTGAGTTCTGTATGTAGTCTTCAACAGGAGGCTGGAAGACACATATAAGTGTGTTTCCATTATACGTGATCTCAGCTTTCTTCTGCATGCATCCTACCATGTAAGGACTTCTTTCATCATTAAAATAAAAAGATAACGCATACATGGTAGGAAGGAATTAGTGTGTGTCTGTGACTTTTATAAATAAGAATTAGTGTGTGGCTGTGACTTTTATAAACAGGGGCTCAATAAAAGCAGAAATGTGTACCTTAAAGTGATCATCTGCATTAAGGGTAGATCCACAGGTGGTACAAAACTTTGCGTGTGAACCCAAGTCTTCTGTTGTCTGCTCTACCGTCGTGACTGTACAGTGGTGTTCCCATTGGGTTCCTGGCCTAGCATGCTACAGAAAGTGGGATCCAGAACATGCTACAGAAGGTGAGATCCAAAACCACAAAAAGAAAAAATATATCTATAAACATGTTAAACTGTTCAGGCCACTGGAGGTGGAAGGACCTCTGGAAAACACAGAATGCATCCTCAGTTGGTGGTAAGTGACTTAGCACACTTTTAGCTGTTCCTGGTTTTAATATTGGTGCTATATTACTACTAGGGATCCAAGTCAGAGTCAGCGTACGGTGCAAACATGTTACAGAAAGATGGCCACTGTCTTTTTGACTCAAGCCCAGAGCATGAAGGGAATTCACAATGAAAAGGAACACGTTTGAGTTAATATTTCATTCTCAACTTGTGTCAGAACAATTTAGTTGTTCTTTTCCTACTCCTCCCTTCTGTCCCCCTCTTCCTCAGGGATGCTGTTTAAGGACAGAGCTTCCAGCCTTAACCCTGAACTACCTTCCTTTGGGGTTTCAAGTAAGAGGCTGGATATTGCTTTAACATAGGGGTTTTGTAGTTTAATTTATTTTGATTGGTAAAGAATATTCATCACTCATTTAATTCAGAAGGTATCTATTGATTCCTTTCTCCTCATCTGGTATTTTCTGACATTTTATAGCACTTGCTATTGATTTATACAAAATCCGTAGTCGGAATGTCCCAAGGAGTGCTTTATTCACTTGTCATTTGCTGTTTTTCTTAACTAATAAATTTAACAGCCATGTACATCCAGTCTGTTAAGATCTCGTGGCTCAGCTTTCAAAGAGATGACAATCTGGCACTAACAAATGAATAATTCTTTCAGGCAGGAGCTTAGAAGTTGCAAGATAGGCAAGACTGAGAAACGTGCTCCTCCTTGACTGGTTAGCAAGACAAAGCAAACTCCTCTACTCAGAGGACACTTAGGTTAGGGTAGGGAAAATACAGCTGTGCTTCAGCCTGTGGAATGTCACACATTGTGGTACTCTAATCGCAACGTTATTTATAGCTTGTCAACAGGTAATCAATTTAAGCGGCACAGGCAGCAGAGCAGGTACGTCTAAACAGGGCTGATCTGGCATGCTGTCAGCTTGCCAGCTGCTGGAGTTGGTTCTGCAAGGCTGCAGCAGGACGCGGGGGCTCTGCGAGGAGGGTCCACTGCGGGTAACAGACTGAGCTGTTCTTCCAGGAGTGCTCAGGGGGTTTCATGAGCATAAGTCTCTCTGAAGGTCAGTGGGATTAGGTCTCCTTCATCACTGGTACCTTCTAAACTATCTTTTCATTTGGGAATGAGGTGTGAGCTTTGTGTGATCTTAGACATGTGGGAGAAGATTCTGGAGGCCTTTGGAGCAGGGGGACGTGGATTGTGCAGAGCTCTGGGTGCTCAGGGAGTGCTCAGGATGTGCCCAGACACCCTCTTACTTGCACTGTGGATGGTTCAGTCTTGGACGTATGTCCTGCACTGCACCATATGGGGATGGTGCTCAGAGAGACAACGTGGCTGTGAGTTCCATCCAGAAAGATGTTGACTTGTGTGGAGCCAGGGGAGGGGGAGTCCAAGCTGGGCCACTTGGGTGTTAGGTATGTAAGTCTGAGTGTCACCCTGAGTTCTTCCCGCTGCCAGCAAAGGCATGTCCCCAGGGTGATGGTTTGTGTCAGCCTGAGGTGAGTACCTGGGCTGAAGTTAGATGACCTGCCCTCTGCAAGTGCCTTCCTTCTGTCTCTACTAAAGGGACATGAGTGAGGTATGGACAGGTGACATTCAGGTTCCACAAAGCAGGTGACTTGAGTGTCATCACCAGAAATTGCCTCCCTGTGTTTGGACATATCCTGAGTACAGCAGGTTTGACAGCAGCTCCCTGTGGACTGCTCTTTCCTATCTCTGGCCTGTTGATACAGGTTCCTAAAAGGGACCCTCGTTGATGAATAAGAAACACTGTTGTGAACATCTTTAATATAGGCTGTGTAGAAAATTATGTAGCTGTGGCTTGGATTTAGTTCAGGGACAATTTAAGTTTTACGCTTAGTAACCACTGTGTAGTTAAAAGTATTATCATGCAGTGTTCCTTGATCTGGGATGTACTTAAAGACATTTATAAACTCTTCCTCTACAATGTCTTAGAGGGTGCTAGAGGGACCTTTTTGCTATCAGTCTTGTGCCCCCACGAGTCAAGGTGCCAGCCATGAGTCTGGCACTGAAGACACACTATGTGCTGAAGACTTGAAATACAAGAGGCAGAAATGCATAAAGATGTTCTGCACTGAGAGATCCCAAGGATCCTTTGGTAAGTTTACTTGTTCTCATCCATCGTCCTCTGATGGATGAGAAAACTCAGAAACGAAGGTTATGGCAAGGCTGCAATGGGTACATGGGGCAGGAAAACAAAACTGTAGCAGGAATTTGATACATATGAGGTACTAGACTAATGTGGTTTTTCATGTGGTAACAGAGATCAGAGTACAGTTTGGTTAGGGAGAACGAAGTGAAAGGCACATATAGATAGGGCTGTTAGGAGAACACAGAGCTTTGAAAGAAATATGTTGAAATGTGATGGGCCCATGCTTTACTGTGTCTGAGCTGACCTCCCCATAACTTTTGAAGGAGATGGTGAAAATCACCCACCATACCAGTTAATCTACTGGTATCCAGCATGATGCTGAGTTTCCTCAGAGTGGAGTTCAAAGCTCAACTGAAGACCCTTTGTAGCAATGAGGACACCGGGAGGCACCCAGACCCTTTCCTGCTCCATCGTCACTCCTGTGCATGCCACTGGAGAGCCGATGGCTGAGCAGGAGCTCCGGGCTGCCCTGCCGAGGTGGGGATGTATCCTCCTGACCCAGTGTAGGTAACACGACTGTGCCTGGGCAGGCAGGCTCGCAAGGGCTATGTGAGAAGCTAGTCCTTACCCAGAACCAGCACCCATTTCACAGGCCAAGTGTTTTGAAAAATCAGGATGTGCTCGGGTAGCTATTCAGCATTCAAAAAACCCTTGTGTTTTTCTCACTTTGTTTCTTTACACTGCTGGCACCTGTGTGGGGGTATCACAGTAATAAATTGTGGATCTATTAAAAAAAAATAGCCTGTGGTTACAGTTGAAGCTGATCCTCAGGATGGACATGTGAAGCATCCTTGTTACCTGGTGCTGATAAATCCATTCTCACAGTAGCACTTTTCTCGCCATTGGAGATGGAATTGCAGCGAAAGCCTTTTAGACTCAGAGCTGTAATATCCAGAGATGTTTTGTTTAGAGTAGTGTAAAATCAAGTATGGTGTGTGAACTTCAAGCAAGGTACATTTGAGCTGAGTACTGGATTACAGAGAATGATGTATGGAGCTTCTTTAACTGTGTGGAGTTAGATTTGATTCTTAGCAAATAAGTGACAGATTCATATGTAGGGGAAAATCGAAGTTCTCATCATTATATTGTGTTTATTATGTTGGTTTTTTTTGCTTCAGGCTCTGACATACCAAAGACACTGTGTGCAAAAAAATAGTTTGATTCCCGTCAATAAACGTCTTCATATTCTTGCAGTTCATACACAATTTGGGTTATTTCATGGTGGTTAAAAAGACAAGGGGAAACCACAAAATAATTCATTGCAATCCAGAGTGTCTTAGATTGGAAGCATCACTAATATTTACAATTATCGTCAAGCTCTTTCCGTGTGCTATCCGTCTTAGATTTAGAATTATGCTCCTGGCCCCACACAATCATGTCGGTATGTTGGTTTGCATCTGTCTCTGCCATATGCAGAGTAAGACAAGAATTCCTCCTGCTTTGTTTTTATTTTTTTTTTATTGTACCCCTCCAAAATCAGACCAGCTGTTGCCTAGATGCTGCCTTTTGCAAATGACAATGCTCTTAAAAAGCAAGCTTATCTCATCTCAAGGATTTGTCACTGTCGTCATTGTATTTTGTTGTCACCTGGCGGGTAGGTCTCTGCGTGGTCGGTACCACTGGCCTTTGTCACCCCTTTGCTGCCAGCCAGCATGTGGGTGGCTGTGAAGAAGGGCGTGTTCCACCATTCCAGTGACTTTGGGTAACCTTTGCCTGGTGCCTCTGTTTAATTGAAGTAAAAATTATTATTATTATTATTATTTTTTTTTTTTAACCCAGAAAGCAGAGTCCTAGTAAGCAATTTTTGAATGAAAAATCCCTTTGCACCTCTTTTGTTGCCAGCCTGATGCACCCCTCTGTGTCTGTGCAAGCATCTGGCTCCTTCCGGCGTTTGTACTGCTTTACCTTGTGCTCCTGGGTCTAAAAATAAAACATCCATATGTGTAAGAGGAACCGGCGCTCACGCGTGCTCCCAGTGTGTAACACAAGTCCTAAAGTCACACTGAAGGCAGCAGAAACCCGCACTGCCCCAGCTCCGGCGGTTATTTAACTAAAAGGAGAAAGGTGAGGAAAACAAATCACAGAGGGGAATGCGGAGCTGCAGGAGGGGGCCCACGACGTGCCATGGTGCGGAGCAGCTGGTGCTGCGTACCGCTCGGCACCTTCAGTGTTATGGTGGGGACACTGTCAAGCTGTGGAAGGCCCAAAATATCTGACAATAGATGCTGGTGAAACTGAAGAAATTGGAAACGTTTTCCAGCAATCTAGAAGGCAGTTGCAAAGGAAGGGGGTTTTGTTTGCATTCCAGCAGCCCCGTGCAAGGGTCTGACTCAGCTCAGTGAGGATAACTGAGGGTCTGCAAATGCAAATCCCCGGGAGCAAAAATTAATCTAAAAATCAGTCCAAACTTTTTCGGTCTATCTAGTAAATAAACAGTGTGAACGGTTAACAGTGAACACTTTAAAAAAAAATCTCATCCTAATAGTCATAAACTTTATGAATTTTAAAGATATCACAGTATAATATTCTTACATTAAAGACTTGTTTCAGCTAAAAGCATGCTTAAAAATTAATCTATTGGTTTTGTACTGAAGCAGCACTTCCAAGAAAAGTGTTTGATTTTGTTGTTCTTTGTCACTGCCTGAAACCTTGATTTTCTAAATGCAATGAGTTCAGCATCCTCAGCTAATCTGTGATGAACGTTACAATGAAGTAGCAGCACAGAATCTCTGATTTTTATATATATTTTTTTTTAGTTTAGTAAAAAAGCCGGATGATGTTTTAAGGGTTGATGTGGAGACTAAGCTATCTCTTGGTGGGATGAAAGATGATGGTGCTCGGTTAAGGAGCGATGAAGAATGTCGTAAAGGAAATCTGTCCATGCTCAGGATATGCAGCTGGCATTTCTAGGTGCTATGTATGGGGAGCAAGCTCAAGCAATTTTTTTTCAAATACATAACATTGGGACTGTATTTTTCTGGTTTGGGGTTGAAATACTTGTGTCCTGCTGAACCCATTTTTGCATTGCTGAACCTGAGCTCTGAAAGAGCTCAGCAGCCAGTATGGTAATGAGCCCATTTCTATCAAAATGGCCTGTATTATTATTCATGTTTATTGGCTGCAGAGCGGTTCAGGAAGCACTTTTCAAACAGATACGCTAAAATATTTTCTTTTAAACAGGCCCAGCAGCTATTTGTATTTCCTTTGCTTGAATCCACACCCCCAACGCAGTCTTAATTATAATGACAGCAAATGAGACAATAATTGCAATATGTGGAAAAAAACACTTTTGGGAAAGGCGTGTGAGAGTACTTTGGGTAGTATTAGCAATTCTGCCATACTTTACATCTAATTAGGGCTGTTCCACAGTGTCACCAACCCTCTGTCATTACCCTGCGAACTCCCCGGCTGCAGCGATGCATTTGCTGGACCGGCAGGGATGTGTCAGACCGCAGTCACACTTCCCCGAATCTTTTCACGTGTGGATCCTTCGTGTCGACCCTTTCCCTCCCCGCTCTTCCCCTCTCCCCCCTCGCCTCCCCCCACCCGTGGTGTGACATTTTCTTCATGACAGCGTGTCTGGGAGCTGCACTGGCTGCCGCCTGGGCACAGCTCACAGAGAGCGCGGATCAGCCTGTGGCCAATCGAGTTCGCGCGAGCTCCGTCAGCGATGGATGAAACATCCACGAGAGAGAATAAGGACTTGGAAGAAAACTGGATAAAAGGGCTGCGACGGGAAGCTAGCTGGCAGGTTAGTGATACAAAGACGTGTGCTTGCAAGCGGATTGAATCTCAGTGCTAAAAATCTCTCAACTTTTTAGCCTAAGCATAGGTGAAACATGCACGTTTATTTGTAGCAATGCCTGAAAGCTTATTCCTGTGAGAGCAGTTATCATTATCTTCTTGTTGTCTTGGAAAGAAGAGTTGTGTGATTCCAAAGCCATGTATTCCAAATTGTAGGACGATTAGTTTTATAAATCTGCAGACATTACTAAATGCACACTGGCTTAATAAAGGTCCTGGCAATAACAAGTTGCAGGTGCATGCTGTAATATCTAAAGAAATACGTGCCTGTATATATGCAAGGTTATTCCATTAAAAAATATACACCACCTGTCCCCCTGTTACTTAATTGTGTCATAGGAACTGTAACAAGGGGTTTCTTTTAACCTCTTTTAGAGAGGCAACATCTTTAAATGCAAAGTACTTGTTTTCTTTATTATATTGGACTCAAAATAGATGTGTATGCAATTCAATCCAAAGGCAGGCAGTTTTCATTAAAGTGTGCAGAGCAATAGTGTTTACATTATGCAGTACCTTTCTGGAGTTTGCAGAATTAGATATCATTTCAGACCTGCTAAGCCCCACTGAGTGGTTGTGATTGCTCTTTACATTGCATCCTAAGCATCGTCTGTGCACTTTTTCTGCTCTATTGCATTTTAATTAGTCAATCAACAATATTCACCAAGTTATTTCTTTCCCCCTCCTTGCTGCTTCTTACAAGGGATTTTAAAGGAAGATTATTATTATTATTATTTTGGTGGTGCAATTATACAAAATTCAGATAAAGTGGCGATTTGATCTGTTCCTATCAGGTGAAGCTGCACGAGAGTCCCAGCTTGATAGGAGTTACTGCGGCAGTCTAAGTGCTACATGGCATGCTTCCTTCCCCCAGGAGAATAGCTGGTTTAGTTTGGTCCCCTCCCATAACTTTGCTCTAGAAAAGGAAATACAAGTCTCTCTTCAGAGGAGCGCGATGCTTGGTGTAATACTGCTTGTGGCTTTTGTCGTGGCACCTTTCTGGTCATCTGCCTGTATCACTGACAAAATGAAGTATAAAATCAGGATGTCATGAATATAGGAGCCAAATGATCCCCCCTGTTTGTGTTGTTGTGGAAGCAGGTGGGTGGAGGTGATGGAGAGGAGATGGTCACTGTGCAGACACAGTGCGGGAGACCACTGCTGCCCCAAAGAGCTCGGCTCCACAGGTGGGTGACCTGGACAGGGGGAAGACCTGGAGGAGATAAGGAAAAGGCCGGAGGAGAGCTGGGGCTGTGGAGGTGTCTGTAGCTAGTCCATACACCCGTTAAATGACCTGGAAATCTGTTCTGCTGCTGCCCTCATTTGTGCTGTTTCTGCCAGGTCAGATGAGTGAAGAGTGAGTTGGAAAAACATGGAAGCAATTTGCCTGTAGTACCTGGCTGGAAACCAAGCGTGCTGTGGCACGAATTAATTTCTAGTCAGCAGCTTCTGCCTCCTTTTTTGTGTGAGGAAGCGGTGGCAGCATGGTCAGGGAAGAAGTCTCCAGTGCTGTAGGTGCCATGCCTACAGCCCTGAGATGGATGAAGGTGGGATCTTGTCTCCGAGGAGACAGCGTGCCCTGGTAACCCCTGCCTGCGTCCGTCCGTCACTGTTCTGCTCCTTGCCTGCAGAAATGCCGTCCCCATCAACTTCCACTTTGGCTGGAGCACAGGGGTGGTGGTTGTACGTTTTGCTTTGGGATTGCAACCCTGTTACATGTGAGTGAGATTTTCAGAGAAGTCCCTGGGAAGGTGTTATCCAATTCTCACTTGGATTATAACTCATCCCATATTTCTTCACGCTGCAAAGTCTTTAGAAGTCCCAGGGTAGGGCAGAGCATCAGTCTTGAAAAGAGATGATGTAGAGTGAGCGTGGCAGAGCTGGAGCTCCTCTTCAGTCCTGTCTGCTGGGGATCTACAAGGTGACGTTGTACATCCTTTCTTCTTAAATGGGCCAAGTTTTTTTAGAGCTAGGCCCTTACATCCATATTTAGTCTCCTAAATAAGTGTCCTGATTTTCCAAAGTGCTGAGTATCCTGGGAAGCCAGTAGACATTTCAGTTTTCTTGGACTTCAGCTTGTGAGACCTGTGCTTCAGGCTGCGTGGTGGTGGGTACTTGTCGCATGGTCCTGGGGTAGGAGGCAGGCTGGGGTGCTCGGCGGCAGCTGGAGGTTGTGACGGCTGTGAACTGCCCTTGAGAACTAATTACCGCACCTTGGAGCTGCCGTGTGGTTACCGGCTCTCCTTCGCCTCAGCTGCTCGTGGTGGCAGGCTGAGGGGACGCAGAGCGGGAGGGCCACCCCGGCGCCATGTGGCAAATGCGGATGAGCGGCCGGTTGTGAGAGGCTCCCTCTCGTAGTGAGAGACCTGGCAGTTCTGACTTGGCACTTCGAAAAATGAGGCCGCTTATTTAGCAGGCTAAATATAGGTTAAGCAGCCAAGCTTGAGCATCCTGCTTTAAAATTTCTGGCGATAGTCATCTCCTATCCTACCTTTCAGCCAGCGCGCTCATCATGCTGTGAGAGGTCTGTGCGGTAGCCCCATGCACATGAATAAACATCAGCTTGCAAGTGAAAGAAGGAAGAAGCTTACTGTGTTTCTTTCAAGGGGATATACAGTTTGGAAAACAGATTGCTTTCTCTCTCTAAAATTAGTCATTTTTCTATTAAGTAAAAAAAAAAAAAAAAAGTGCTAAAATGGTAATTGTGGTTTTATCATTTAGCTTTAACTTTTTATCTTCTATTGTTCTTATCATCCCAGACTTTATTGTAGTGGTCTGTATCTATTTTTGATTTTTCATGGAGAAAGGTGGGCTTTCTTGCTTCTCTTAGCAGACCTTCAGAACAGGTTTTCAAAACCTCCTATAATCCCTTTTCCTGATGTTTCCTTGGGAACAGCTTCTGACATCCGGCAGATCTATAGCTGTCACAAAGCTGGCACAGTTCTGCCATAGGCCAGGCACATCTTTGGGTGACCGCAACTGTGCAGATAGACTAAAGGTTAAGAAATCTATAAGGGTGTGGATGTCAATATTTAAAGAAAAAAGTCCTGCATATTTATAGAGACAAATGGATTTTCCTTCGCATTTACACATCCAGGGAAATTTGTTCTCTCAGAGGTGCCAGAGTCGCTCCAGTTGATTTAAAAGGGAATTTTTCTTCGCAAATAAGAGCAAATGGTGATCCAAAATGTCCTGAGAAAGGAGCAGTGCACCAATCCCAGCAACTTGTCAGAGCTGTGAATCCTTCTGCTGACATACTGAGATTGTGAAAGCCACAATTTTCTTCCTAATTGATGGCTCAATCGGGGTACGGCCTCTGTCTCAAGCTTACTTGTAAGCTTTGTCCTTGATGTGCTGGGTTACTGTATAGCCTAAAATACACTGCCTGTGTTGCAGAGGGAGGGGTGTAGAACAAGAAATGTTTAAGTCATTCCAAAATAATTTGTGATCTTTCATCAAGATAGGCATGCAGTTGATGAAAAATAGCCCTTTTGTCAGAGCCTTCAGCAGTTTGATGGTCATTGCCTACAGAATAATAAAAGCAGACATGTCCTGCCATTTTCAGTTAATTTTTTGTTCTTGTATGCATTTGTGGGGAGTGGGAGTAATTTGGCTGAAATGAGAGCTTATCAGGCTTCAGTGGAACTGGAAACACAGCAACACACTGTATAAAGTGCAAGAGACACAATCACCTGTCTTCTCCTGTGTCCTGTGGTCCCATTGAGTTAATACAAATTGGAAAAGAACACTGGGAAATCACTATACGTATGTGAATTACATGTGCAGACACGTATCTGTCTATCTACAATTGGACTTGAAGACCTAAAAGGCTTTTTCCAACCTAAATGATTCTACGATTCAGTCTGGGTGGGCATGTGCCTCTAAGTGTGTATTCACATCTTCAAGGTGTGATAGTGCTGAAAATTGGATGTTTTGGAAAGGGAGATGTAGAAATGCCCGCCTGAAGTAATATGTAAAATGGTCGTGTTATTTCCTGTTCTGTCTAGAGTAGACGTTCTTAAACCTTGTAAAATCTCCAATTCCTAATTTAATAAGTATTTAGCTCTCTTATGTCTACTACAATAACAAAATATTTTAAGCTGTCAAAATTTGGGGGTTTTGTTTCTTCCTCTTTTCGTGAGGACCTGAATGCCATTCTGTGATGATGGAAACATGAGTGAAAAAGCCTGCAGGCTCATATTTTTTTAAATATTTTTTTGAGCTGATCACAGTGCTGATGGCACTGTCCTTCTGTTTTGGTGACAGCCCCAATAGGGCTATTAAACACCTGGTGATCCAGGCATGGAGTATAATCTACTACTTTTGGTATTATTCCACAAGTCTTCCCTCCACAATATTGGATGTGAAAATACTGGAAAATTTAACTTTGTTGCCCAAAGTGTGGGTGGTTCAGGTGTAGTATATCCAGCAGCACCGTTGTACTGCGCTTGCTGTGAACACTGAATTCCTTCAGTGAGGGAAGTTGCTGAAGTCATCTTCCTCACCGCCCCCCTCCCAATAAGGGAGGAATGGTCACAATTCAGTTATTCTAGACAGATAACTTCTCAAACGGTTTACTTTTTGTTGTTCCCATGAGTATTGTATTGTATTGTCAAGACAATCATCATAAAAAGATTTGCTGCAGGATTAATTTTTAGCCTTACCTAGGTATTTCTTCGCCAGTTTCCATATTTGAGGTGCAGTACGAGGTGGCTGGGCCTCCGTCCCCTGGGTCACGCTGGGTGCCCTCGGAGGAGATTCACAGAATGGTCAGCAACCAAACAGAGGCGTATCAGAACTGGAAATTCTTTATCAATTCTGCCTACAGTTTCTGATTTGATTGTTGCTTTATTTGATTTTGTATATTTAATACATACGCATGGTGCTTCACAGTGTGATACTAACACAGCAAACTTATCTAGGAGCATTTGGGAGAAAATGCAGGTTATTGGTGGAGGCTGCTGCTAAGTGGCAGTGCAGTTACATCTTGGAGTTATTAGACTCTGGTGCTGGTATTTGTCCATCTCTGATGTTACCTGGGCACTCACTGACCTTTGCTCCATGTGCCACGTGTGACACTGGCCGCTGGCGTTTGGGAGGGACCGACATGTCCATCCCTCTTAGAGTGCTGGCAGTGATCAGCCCGTCTGTGGGATGGAGGGTTAGGCCCTATACTGTGAGGACAAAACAATCTGCCTTATTTTCATCAGGCCGGAGGAAATGTTCTCTTCTCTGCTCCTCATCAAGTACAGCGGGAGGGGAATGTTGCCTCGCGAGACAGGACGGTGTCAGTCCTTTTGAGAGCTGGCATCAGGCACGTAGCAGGAAGAATAGAGATATAGATGCACCAGGGTAGTACGATGTGTCTTTTTGATAATAAAGTACCTAATTAGAGTAAAGAGAAATAGGACTGATGTGTGATGTTGTATGGACTGTAGTTTTAGAAATCAAACGCCTTAAGACTAAACCAAGGGAGAGTATCTACCAGCCTCAGTTATTTACTACCCTGTGAAATGCTCTGTGCATGCTGTGCGTAGCTTGCTGCTGCTCAGTGCTTTAAGCCTGTTCATAACCGTTCACAGCACTTAAGATCTAAAGATACACTCATCCTTTGATAGGACAAGGTCAATTATTCTCGAATTTATTGCCAGTACCGAAGTGTTTATGCAGTTTTATTTATAAGCTGGGTTTGTGCTTTTCTACCATTAAAGACATTTGATAGTAAAAAAGGGCATTTCATTTGAAGATTACTTATTCTGTGACATATTTATATTAAAAAATGTGCATGCATGTATTCACGTAAATGATATAAACCGTATCTTTTGGACACCACTTAGCTTCTTTTTAACCTGATAAATGAACATTGCGCAATCCTGAGTTACATACTTGAAGTGTACTGATGCACAGAAATCTGGGTCTGAGAATAACATTATTAAACTAGCCACCTTTTTTCAGTGGACAATTGGATTTGATCTTACAGTTGTTCAGGCTTTGTGTTTCTCTGCTATGCTACTAGGACCAGCACCCAGAGCCACCTTTAATGCTTTTGTCCTTTAATACCAGTACTGTCTACGGAAGGGTGGCTCTGTTTCTGCAAAGCCTGGGGAGGCAGGAGTAAGTCTGTCCCTGTGTAATGAACCACTTCAGCCTGTGCCTAAGAGAAGCCTGTGTCAACTGTCTGGCTTGATAAAAATGAGCTGCTGGTTTGCTGGTGGAAACATGTGGGCTCCCTGACTCACTCTCCACTGGAGTTTTTGTTCTGTACCTATTCAGCAGTTCTAAAACTTTTTTTTTTTTGGCAAAGTGTTTATTTGACAACAGGTAAAAATAATCTAATAATGTTTTTGAGTCTGCTGTTTGAATCACTTCCTCTCCTCTATTTATTCTCTCAAAATCTTTAAGGAAACATCTGGATGAAGAAGGTATTCCTCAGACATAAATGTTTTACATTTAAACCATATTTACTTATTCATATCAAAGCGCTGGTTGCCATCACGTACCCATCTCTCTGGTGTTATCACAGTTTCAGTGTTCCCTGAAGGCTTCGCACTGTGACCGGTCTGCTTTGTGTCAGACTCAGGGCAATTATATTCCAGCTCCGGAGATGGGTAGTTGGTGCCTTACAGAAACGTTCACCTCCCTCTCCTTAGGTTACCCCAGGCAGAGTTTAGCCTGTTTACATCTCTTTGCTAATTTAGCCCTTTACTTGCATAAGAAATTACTCCCAGGCATGCTTGAAAGAGGAGGACAAATTATTTTCAAATAAAACCCAGTATTTTTAGTTGTGTGATGTGTCTTTAAAATATGTTCCAGCATATTTCAGAGGGGGATGTGTGGCCAACACGCAACTCAGAGTTCACAAAACTTCTCAAATTCATGCATGTTCTTACCAAAAAATATTCTTACTTCTGACTGATGAATCGTAAGTCTCTGTTAATCCTGTCTGCCACAACTGTATGGCACGGAATTGAGCGCTTGTCTTGCTCTGGCTATTGGCTCATTCTGTCTGTTTTGCTGGGGGATTTTCACAAGCCCTGAATGTCCCTCTGAGCTGGGATGGAGAGCAGGTGGTCAGCAGGGCACCACTGGCCCCTGCTCCTGCTTCCAGCAGATCCCCAGCCCTCATCCAGCCCTGGGGCTGCAGCTCAGGGCAGGGATGATGCCACCTGGGACGGCTCAGCCACCACCAAGGTGACAAGTAGCTGGAGACTCCTCCAAATGCCTCAACATTATCCTTCCTTCTCCCCACCCACCTTCCGCTGGATACGAGGAAACTGTAAACTTGGCTTTTCTGATTCTCAGAAGACTTTTCCAGCACTACTGCAATTAGGGGTTGCCACCGATTGACACCAGAAATGACATGACTAAGCCATCACGTCCTACTCAGCCCTTGGTCTTCAATAGGAATGATGCAGCGTGGTTATTGCAGACCTCCTTGATCACTTTAACTGGAGGACAGGTGGCCTTCAGCATTTTAAGTAGCTGACAGAAGGATCTGTTCCCAACCCCTTCCCTCTAGCTAAACCTGGGATGTGTCAACCCCATCTCCAGGACACAGACAGTGCTGTAATTTTGACCTTTTACCGTATTATGTGCTCTGCTTTGCCCTAAGCTGGTTTTCTGCAAAATGAGCTGGATTTTGCTTTTTGGCAAAATAACTATAGAGAGCTGGAAAATCCAAATGAGCTGATACATCTTTTATTAGCGCTATCTTATTACCAAGCAATTTCTTTTTTTTTTTTTTTTGGACATTCATAATGTAGGCACAGTGGTACATGGTATCTGTTTGGTTTTTATGGTAAAGGCATCAAATGCTACATCTTTTTATATCTTGATTTAGAATTAATTCCAAAATAATATAGTGAAGATGGTGATACTTCATATTCCACGTGTTTTGATTTTTTTATAGGAAATTAAAAATTTTTCAGAAGTTGGTTTTTCAACTAATAATGTGAATTATAGGAGCTGATAAATGTGAGATTAATAGCTAAGAAAGCAATCATTTCAGATGGATAATTTAGATTTTTATCATTTATTAATCATAAAAAGTAAACCTGCTGTATAACTAATTTTAGTTTTATCAAGAAGACGAATTGTTCCAGCTAATGAATGTATAGATATTCTACGCCAAAGGCATTCGTAGGAATCTGTTAATCATTTAACTGTGTCATGGCATATGCTTTGTCTTCATAAACCAATTAAAACACATAACTTCCTCCACTGAAATGCGTCTTGGTCTTCCGTGCCTACAGCAAATTAGAACAGCATTTGTCTTAAAATACGCTTCAGTATTGCGGATACAAAAATTTCGTGGGGCTGGTGTCTCCAGGTAGGGAGCGTTGCTGGGCTGCCTGTGCCAGGGCTTGGGGAAGGCGGCGCCGTTTGCAGTGTTTCAGGGAGCTGATCCCACAAATAAGAGTCATGTCTGCGAAGGGGAGGGGGCTGGTGAAGGGTCTCACCCTGATCCGCTGGAGTACTTCCCTGCTGAGCTTGAAGCGTGGGCATAAACATGTGAAAACAGGGCTTAGATCCGGAACTGTCTGGATGGAAAGTGGCAGTGGCAAAGTTGGTGGTTATTTATAGTAGGTCAAGGAGATCAACTTAGACCTGACAGTGGTCATCATGGATTTCAAGAAGGGTATGGCTCTTTTTGGAGGATGAACTGTAGCAATGGGAAGAAAGGTTCTTTGTTGGGAGGTGTTTGTGGTGCAGGTCTGCACGCACCTGAGCAGTGCTAATGCAGGGTTGGAAGGGACATTCTGAAAGTCTACTTTTCCTGAAAATATGGGAGGCAGTTTTCAGCATTTTGGCTTGTTCCATGCCTATACTCATGAAAAATTTGCTTTCTTCTTTGCCATTTTCTTCTGTTTTCGGAGAGTCTGCAATTGCTGTTCTGCAGACCCTTCTTGTTCAACAGCACAGCGGCATCTCCGGCTTCCTAAGCCCTGGTGCAAGGAGGTCCTGCTGTTCTGATCTCCGGCCTTGCAGCCCAGGCTCCCTCAACAAGCGCATCATGGCGTGTAGGACAGGCAGCATGTGGGAGAGGTGGTCTCCTGTAATGAGGGTGATAATGCACTGCTGAGACTCATAGAATGATTTGGGTTGGAAGGGACCTTAAAGATCATCTAGTTCCAACCCCTCTGCTGTGGGCAGGGACACCTTCCACCAGACCAGGTTGCTCAAAGCCCCATCCAGCCTGGCCTTGAACACTTCCAGGGATGGGGCATCCGCAGCTTCTCTGGGCAACCTGTTCCAGTCTTTCATCATCCTCATCATAAAAAATTTCTACCTTATGTCCAAACTAAACCTACCCTCTTCTAATTGAATTGTGATAGTTCTGCCAGACCTGCTTCTTCAGCTGTGCAGAGTGTCCTCCTGCTTTCACAGAGCTGCTGCTGGCGCTTTCAGGAAGGGGAGATTGAGCTATGGTGTCCAGTGTGATCTGCATGGTCCCACCTGGGATTTCACTGTGCCTCAGGTGCCCCCATGCCAGGTGGAGCTCCCCTCTTCCTTGTCTGTCTCATATATTTAAGATAATCTCTTTTGCATTTACAACCGTTGAGATGGGGCCGATCTGTTACGTTAGACTTGTGTAAGAAATTACCTCACTTGGACTTACTGTTGGCAAGGGCTGAGAGAGGCTGCTGTAATACAAAAAGCAGTGCTGATTGCTGCTGGAGAGTTTCCTGAGAATGGCATATGCAGTTGAACCAAAGCTAGAGGTTAGAGGGTAATAATTGCACTCATAGTTATTTTTAGTCCATCCTGGAAGAGACAGTGAATTTTTTTTTTTAAATGGATTTTTATATTTAAGGAAATTACAGCTTTCTGAAAAAACTTCAGACCTGTGACAAAAAGTGAGAGGCAAGAGGGTGTTTAAATTTGCAGGCTGGATTTCTATATTCTGGTCATTCAAAGCTGTTTATTTCATCTCCTTTCTTACTCCCAGTGAGGTGAATAAAATAAAAGTGTGAATGTGTTTAGGTTTTATCCACAGCATTGTTGTGATGTCAAAGGAAATACAAACAGAGACAGACAGAGAAATCAAAAACCAGCAAACACTCAAATAACTAGCTCTGTCTAATCCAACTCGAAAACACACTTTGTTTGGCTGGTTAACAACTTATATGTTGCTGTACCACCTATACTGTGTTCTTTTATTTATATCTTTAATACGTTATCTGTAGGCGACATTATGGGTGAAGCACTGTTGCTAAAAGAGAAGGAAAAATTATAGTTATTGCTATAATAAACAGCTTGAGAATATCTTTTTAAGAAGATTGCAGTAATACAAAAGGAAATAGCGTTAGATTGCAACATCAATTATTTAGAACAATGTTGTTATATTCATTTTTTTACCCTATTTCTTTTCTCAGAGAGAAAGTTCAGTCTTTCCAGCATCAAGTTTCTGGAGCCACAAAATGCCTGCCTGGGTCAAAAGTCAGTAGCTTTCTGATGAACCAGGTGTTGAGGCTGGAGTGGGAGCGTGTCCTTGGCTGGAGGAGGCGGAGGTTCCCTGGGGTGGGCTTGGGAGGTGGGGGTACCAGACCCAGCACCCCAGCATCGCGCCCGCGTGGTGCAAGGGAGAGGTGCCGGTGGCCTTGGCTTTTCTGGGACTTTGAGGAAAATAATAATTTTAGGCCAACTTGCCCTAGTTTTAGCAGGCTTCTGGGAATAAGAAAGGGAAAATGGATCTTTGTAGAGACTTAAAGAATGTTGCAGAGAGGGAGGGGGTGAAATCAGGTCCTTATGGAGCACTGAACCTGGTTTATAAATGGAGTGAGGAAATGTAAGTCATTGTGCACTTCTAAATTTGGGACTTTTGTATGGATATTACTTACTTAACTGAAGACAGAAACCTTCCCTAAAAAAGAAAACGCAATTGTGTCAGGCAGGCAGGATCGGTCGGGTTTCATTAGAGGCAAAGGCGAAAGCAGTAAGTTATCAGAAGCATAAAAAGATCTTTTTTTCCTTTCTTTTTAATTCTGTCCACATATAAGAGTTCATGAAATAAAGCCCCTTGTCTGTAAGACATACTAGTAAGCGTGTGGGTTGAGAACTTCACACTATATTAATGTTTGGAAACAATGGTATGAACAACCCGCTCAGCAATAGTTTTCTCAGTGCAAATAAAATCTTCAGTGGCACAAACCTCATAAAAATAAATGATATTTTTATATAAATGCTGAGTGAATACACATAAGCTGTGAGTACAGTTAGGGTAGCTGCCACTGCTTAAAGGTCAGTAAAGCATAGCATTAAACGGCACATTTTGTGCTCCCAGACACGTAACCCATGATAAATTTTATGCAGTACATTTCTGAAATATCTACAGACACGTTTTCTTCAATAATTCACAATCCTTTAAAAGCTTTTTTTTTCCTTTTGACAATCAATATCAGGACATAGTGTCTATAAAAGTTGCTGGTACTGAACTTCCATGATCAGTTTAATTGGAGGACGGATGATGTTAAACTCCCATAGCAGCTGATCTGAGCTAAAGCCACAACACGCCAGCCCGGTCTGCAGGATACAGGCTGGACCTTTAGCCTGGTGCTTGGACCATTTTGACCGGGGGAGGTTTTGATTATTTTTGTCTCCCTTTGCAAGGTGATGAGCTTCTGAAGCAAGCCTAGGAGGACTCAGAATGCGTGTTAGTATGAGATATTTAGTGGGAAATGTCATTCCTACGACGCAACTTTTTCCTGCTTCTGTTTGCTGGTGTAAAGTCAGCAGAAGTAAATTAGCTGGCAGATTTCAATGGAGACTGTTACCGGCGTCCTCTGCCAGATAGTGTGTGGAGTGCCAAATTAGAATTGATTTCTCAATAAAATGGAGCTCAGCCTCTTCAACATAATCTAAGACAGAATGACAAAATCTCTCTCACTCACTTTTTAATTTTATTATTTTCAGTCAGTTTTGTTCTTGGATATTTTTGCTGCCCTAATTGCTTGTTATAATCTTCTTCCTCGAATCTTTTCCCTTGTCCAAGAGAGCAAAACCTCATCTGCTTTTTTAAGTAATTCAGGAGTGAAGTAAAAGGGAAAAGACGTCTGCACGTCCCCTCCCTCGGCCCTTCTCGCGCTCTCAAGACTCTTCCAGCAGCGGAGCCAGGAGTGCGAGTTCCCTCTCCGTGCCGTGACTCAGAGGCTGAGAGCACAACAAGCTGTTTACAGGCCCATCCTCATTTCTCCTTCCCACTCACAGCACGTTGCTTTGGGAACTACCAACCAACCTAATTAAAACAAATTTTTCCTATTGCGGGAGCAATTCCCCAAATGATCCGCCTCGCCAGAATCATGCTGTGTCTGCTCAGTTCGCTACCTCCATCCAGCTCCCGAAGAGGCTCATCTTACTGTAAAGAAAATCAATGCCTTCTAATGTGGCTTTAATTCTTAAATTCAGCGCATTTATCACACATACTTCTAGGGAACCTCATGTAATATATGGAGGTGAAAAAAATGTCTTCTTTTTAAAAGACGTGCACACTAAGTGACTTCTGAAACATTAGCAAAGCCTGTTACATGATCAGGTAAGAGAGCTTTGCAGAATTAAATAAAGCAGGACGTTAAGTGGGGAGGCGCAGGTGGAAACACAAGATGGCAGCACTGGAAGCATTGCAAAAAGGTCTGGAAGTGCAACCACGATCTGGAATTTGCTGCCTTGACTTGTATGGCAGACAAGGCATCGCACCCAGTCGTTATGCCCAGCCCAACCTTACAGGCTTGCAAGAGCAGCTGTGATTCTGTGATTTCAAAGTGTTGTGACCACTGTCTCTTCAGTGTCTGGGTCCTGGTTCTCACCCCACGTGAACTCCAGCCGCAAAGGTCAGCGAGGCTGCATGGCTGAGGCAGTTCAGTCTTCCCAAGCACTGAAATCTTCCATCCCTTAGCTCATTCTCTGGAAATCAAAATATAACACGGTTTCCGAAAGCACCTCCAGTACTATTGGAAATACCTGTGTTTGAAAGTGTTCATCTGGTGTCACTTGTGTGCCTGTAGTTTCTAGGTTTAAATGGCTTATGTTTATACCAGCCCTGTTTTCGCAGAGTTCCTGAGAAGTGCTGAGCAACATGGTGGATCTGTGGCATTCCTCAAAATATTTCTTTTTCAGCTGTTCAGCTTCTTTCCCTTGCCTTCTAGTTCCACCAGTTTCTAGCTTTCTCCTTCCATCAGGATGTCTGGATCAGCCACCTTTATGTTCCCTCTTCTGCCCGTTTTCGCAGAGCACGTTCTCTCTGGCTGTGTGAGTGAAAACGTGACTCCAAACCTTATTTTTTTTTTTCTTTCTTTTTCCATGTGAGATTGGTAGTTTTTTGAGTATTGAGAGTGTCCTCTCTGTTCTTTAATTCTCCAAACCAATACTGCTATGTAGCTGTCTTTCTTCCTCCTTTTCTCTCTTCACTTCTAGGTCTCTCTGTTCCCACCTGTATTCTGCATATTTCTCTCTCTGCAGTAACCACACTTAGATCATGAATCCTTCTTTACAGATGTTTACTACTGAATCTGAAAGAACTGGAAATACAGAACACTTACTGCCACAGTTTTGCTCATGTGTGAAACTGAGCCAGAAATGGACCCCGTTGACATCACATGGTGCAGTGTAGGTATCAAGACACCAAGTGGCTGCCAGAACCTATGGAGACAGAAAGTGATGGGTCTGTGAGCTTTCAGGCATCTGAGAGTACCGCCCCTGTTCCAGCAAAACACTGGACGAGATGCTTAGTTTTAAGCATGTAAGAAATCTGGTGGAAGTGGTTCAGACTAGTGATATACCTGATATTCAACATATTCTTAACTACCCACAGGCTGGTGGAGCCTCAGAGTTGCTTTCACTCCCAGCCCAAAAGGTGTGATGGAGTATGAAACAGAACAACTGAAATATTGACTAAATGAAAGACACTTATTGGAGAGGAGGACTGTTGTTTCCAGCTGCAGAATGTGGGAATGAGAATTTCATTCAAAGGACTGGTTGTGTCTCCTGAGTGCATTTGCAGACTGGCTGGTGGATCATGTTAGTTGTGCTTTCTAGAATTAGTGCTGGTTGTGAATGAGATGAACATTTCAGGTGAAAGGGCTGGGACGTGAGAGTCCTCATCTACCCGCGGAAGATCCTGTACTGGACATTTTTATGCTTCCAAGCTCCAATCAGTTACCTTTTCTCCAAGATCTCCCTTAATGGCTTTAGTCAAAGGCCAGGAAGGACCAACTGTTGGTGTCGTGTATCCATCAGCAGGCTTAGATGTCCCCCCATCGTGATGGATTTGGTACTGAGATCCCTCCCCAATACCAGCATGGATTTGAGACTTGCCCTGCTTTCATTCTTTCCTCTTTGGCCAAAGAGATTAAATGGATTAACTAACACTTTTGAGAGAAGTCTTCCTGGCAGTCTTTGAGTCTCAAAATGTTGTTTCTCAAGGCTGTCTTCACAAGGGAGTTAGTCCTATCTTTTGCCAGCAGGTTGAAATTACCCTCTATAGTTATTGTATTTTTTAAAAAAAAAAAAGGAGGGAGAAAGAAAAAGAAAAAAAAAAACAGGAGAGCAGGGATTTGTAAAGGTGGGGGTTGATGACTGAGCGCTTATCCCATGGAGAGCGTATAGTGGGATGTGCAGGGTACAGAAACAGAGAAAATGAAAAGTGCTAGGTCATCCTGTCCTCTTCTCAGGCATATGCGTATCCCCTTGGTAGCACAGGTTTATTTGCAGGAATGCTTTGTCCCTGAGTCACGCTGGATGGGGAGAGGCTGTTACATATGCAAAAAGGTGCTTTGTCTTCTAGAATTTTTACTGTTTCTCAAACTAGCTAATTTTGGTGAGCGGGTTTGAACACGTTAAGTAGTATATACACCATGTGCTAAGCATTATTATTATTTAGTGGTTTATTTACTATTAATGTATTTTTTATTAACCATTGGGACTTTCAGCCCTTCCTTTGGGAAGCTATTGTACATTCTCATAGATTTCACTGTCAGAGTTTTTACTGATAGCTTGTATTTTCCTTTCCTTAATTGCTGCCTGTTACTTCTTCTTGTGTCCTCTTGTACCTAATTATAAATGTTACAACATCAATTTAGGAAAAATATCAGGGGAGGTTTCACGAGGGTCAGTGCTGATCGCAATATTGTTTAATACTTTCCTAAACAATATATACAGAGCAATACAATTTGCAGATGATGCCAAATTAAGAGGGATCATAAACACAGTGGAAGGCAGCGAGAGAGAGATAACAAAACGATGTTGAGAGTTTAAAGAACTGTGCAAAAATTAACAAGATGAGATTTAATTTAGATAAAATACAAGGTCATACACTACGGGAGAAAAATACCAACTACAAAATGGAAGATGCTGGTTAGAAAACAGCAATAACGGTGATATATTTTACATTTGTGTAGCTTCTTTCATCTTACAGAGTCCCAATAAGCCTTACAAATTAAATAAATTAATATAGAAACTACACATAATGATTATTTTATTCTCCACGGAGACACCTCCTGTGTTGGTGCAGAATATGACAGCTACTCAGCTGAACTCTGCAGTGCTGTGCAACAGTTCAGGACAAAATATTACAGGTCCCCTTGAAATGGCAGTAAAAGTTAACGGAAGCCAGCGTTTGTGCAGCAGGGCACTGCTCAAAACTGTTCCTCTGCTGAAAACTGCCAGGGCTTTTTTTTTTTAAAGCTGCAGATGAAGATGGCGGTTTTACATCTGTCTTTACCTTTGCTGCAGTAATGCAGAGGCGAGCCCACCAAGTCAGGGTGGACACCGACTGCATGAAAGCTCTGTGTGTGAGACAGTTGGGAAAGAGCTGTGGGTTGGTTTGATTTTACTGAAATAGGCAAATATATATGACCTATTTATTAGAATGCATATAACATTATCTGTAGTTATTTCAGGGCTATTCATTTTTACATGGACAGGGAGGTTTAACTGGAGGATGTATAAAACTGGTGATGGGTAAGGAAGACACATGGTGCTGAACTGATGGTTGATGGAAAGAGCGAGATGAAGAAGATGGAAGTCATAAATAAAGACGCAGCAGAAGGACAAGATGGGTCAGGATGAATAACACAGGGAAGGCTTGGGATATTTCCCTTAACACATCTCACGTTGCCTGCTGTGAGTACATTATTCGGTGAATATTCTTTCAGCGGTGGCATTTCAGAAGGACACAGCAAATTTGTGGAGGAATACTGCTCCTAACTCTAGCCAACATTATGAGGGTTGACACAGGGTTTGTATTTACTCACCTACAGATATATACGTGTCTCATCATGGAGGCACAGCACAGGTTCATAGAATCATAAAAAGGTCTGAGGTGGAAGGGACCTTCAAAACTCATCTAGTCCACCCCCCTGCAGTGAGCAGGGACATCTGCAACTAGATCAGGTTGCCAGAACCCCATCCAGCCTGGTGTTGAATGTTTCCAGGGATGGAGCAGGTTGTGTGTGGGGGCATATAAGGTGTCTCCTCAGAAGCTAATGGAATGTTATTTTCTGAAGGTGGCTGGTGGCACAGCGTACCCAGTGTGATGGAGGAGTCTGTGTTTGTGGTGTGTACCAGCTCTGAGAATTTGTTCTGGGGGGAACCCAAGGGAACAGATGTGACTTGGAGGTGTCAGATGCATGCAGTGTGCTCATCCTGCACCCCGGGAAACACAAGTCTTTGCAGTGTCCAGGTCTGATACCCTTGATGCAAACTGCATAAACTCAGGTCATTCCCCAGGCGTCAACAGGTCACATGTATCTTATCAAACAGATGGGTCTCTGATTGGGAACAACTCAGATCCATTTCAGGCATCACCTCAAAGTGTCATTTGCCCTACTGAGGGGGATTTTCTGTTTTCAGTGGTCTGTGTGTGTGTCCCTCTGAATGTACGTTTAGTGCTTTTATCTACTGGGCCAAATTGAGAGTTCATTTGTCAGATTGGTCTCTCTCTCTGCAATGGCACTTTTAACATGTGGCTAAAAGCTAGAGGAATTAGAAAGGACATTTTTTGAGAAGAGTTTGCAGTACCTGTTTGAACCTGTGTTTCTTGAGTCTGCTCTTTTTTGTTCTTCTTTTCTGTTTGGCAAATAAGAAGTAGAATTTGTTTTCTTCCTGCTCTCCCACCCCTTCAAAGATTTTCTGTGCTCAGTTGGTGAAGGAAAGTTCTTACACTCATTTGACTATTTTGAGGTCAAGCTAAGTGCTTGGATGTGTAACTGCTGTCCCATGTAACCAAGCAAAATGATTTTAGGCTGACATCTCAGATTTTGAGGTTTTCCACATTTGGGTTCCAGAAGTTGCTTAATATTTCTGGTGAGCATCACTAGTGTGGCCTGTTACGTAGGGGGCAGCTGCTACTGCAGATTTACCTGATTTTCCACCAGCCCACCCCTTGTGTCACTACTCACAGCTGTGCAAAATGCCACCATTGTTCTTCAGCAGCGCTTTCGCATCCATTTTGCGCAGGGATGAGTGACTACAGAGAATGCAAGCTGGTGGAAAATTCACCTTGTGTTCTGTGCTCCATCTTAACCGAGGCACGAACCAGCACCCTCATGGTCTGTTGACTGTAAATCTCTTACTTTTAGATGAGCTAAGAAGGAGCCTTGCCATAGGTAAGCTAGTGTGAATCATGCTAAGCTTACTTCAGCTAAAAAAACTCCCTCTTTCCTCCTGAACGCAGCCGTCCTCCCTCCCTGGGGCTGCGTTTGGCTGTGTGCAGTCTCATGGCATCCCCGTGCTGCCGAGCTCCACACGTCTGGGAAAAATTGTGCTTTGGGGTTATTGCTCCCAGCCAGCACAGGGATGCTGGCTTTGGGCAAAAAGAATTCAAAATGAAGTGTTTCAAATAAGCGACTGCGAAGAAGGGGCTGGGTACTAGTCTGTTATGCTTTTAAAGTATATTAGCTCTGTACTAAAAATCCTTGTGGCTGCGCCTGTGTATGGAGTAGCTCAAGGTTTGTTCAGTTTTGGAGAGAACAAGCACTGTCCTTAAAAACTAAAACCTGCTCTTGAAGACCTTCTGAGGGAGCTGTCAAGCCAGCATCTCATTTGGTTTTTATTATGTCTGAGTAGTTGTTAAAACTGGAAAGGGAAGAAACCAGGCAGTTGAAGGACAGACCTTCTCTCCCCAAGTGTTGTAGAAGCGCCTGCTTCAGTCTGCTGCCATTTTGCTTGAGAGAGCTGGAGCACTTGAGTTATGGTGACATCTATTAGAATTCAATTAGAGGTAGTTCACTGACCCAAATTAACATTCTTTGTTAAACTCCAGTCAGTGTATACATATGCTATTTCCAGGCCAAATGGACCTGCATAGAAAAGAGGCTCCGAATCTCTGAGCTTGTTGGCAGTGTCTTAGTAACTGGATTCAGAGCACAAGCTTATCTAATGCCAGCGCTGTAGGCTGGCTAATAGAATTGCACATGTCTGTGGTTTGTAATTAAACTGTGTGGAGCTCTGACTCGAGGTGAGTAGGGAGAAGGACGACGATGGGGGACGTGCCTTGCGTCTCCTCTCCTCCGTCCTGGGGCAGAGGCGGCTGCTGGGGCATGTTGGAGGTGGTGGATCTCCACTGGGTTATGTTGGAGGTGGTGGATGTCTGCTGGAAAAGGCAGCCTGGCACGCAGGGTGGTTTAGAATATTTCAGCCTTGTGTTGCTTCTTATTTCAAGCCTTTCACAGGCTCCTGACAGTATCAGATCTGCCCAGGTCCCAGACTGGATGGTGTCTGCTTTGGTGTTGGGACCATTGACGCACTCCTCTCATCCACTAAACTTTTCAGGTCTCTGATCCATGCATTGCTGGGTTTCTGGGAGTGATTTTGGCAGTACCTTGCATAGTTGGGCGTGACTGTCTTGGAAATAATACCATTGCGGTCAGTAATGCCGTTCAGCATCAGGAGAGGAAACCGAAGGAAATTCCCACTTTATTCCTTTACCATGGTCTGTTTGGTGCCTTGAAATGCTCTAGAGCTGTCCAGATGGTTGTAGTTTCCCTACAGTTTATTTTTTTGTTTAAAAAAATCCACTGCACGGTACTGACCTGTGTCTGCACCTTTTTTTTGTTGTTATTTCATGTGCTTGTATGGCTTTATCCCACTAAGAATGAGTGAATTGCTGGCTATGACCAAGTACGATTTCATTTGAAAAGAAAATACGGCTTATTAGCGAACAATTGCTAATGATTGATTTTTAAAGGGGAAAAAAATCTGTTTAGGGTATTTTTTCACAGAGTCTACTTCCATGCTGACATTTACACTAAGACGGTGGGCAGAGACATGTTAGTCTGGATCTGTTCCCATGTGTCACTTTGACTAGTTTGAACTGTCACCAAGCATCTTAGCATAGTCAGCATCATGTGTCTTGTGGATACCAGTCATTATATTTCACATTTTAATTTTAATGGCGACTGATGTAGATGTCAAAAAGTATTGAGGCATTTGGGCATTGAACTTATGGATATTTTTTCTTATTTAATAGGGTTTTGTCTCAAGATACAGTTAACTATTATGAAACTAAATTCACTCCTGCTGCGACTGAATGTTTCCCATGTGTGTGGATTTTAATTTGGCCCATAGAGAGCGAGTGCTTTTCGGGTTGCAGTGATTTTCCTTCATTATCTGTGCCTGTTTTCTGTTTGGTAACTTAGATATACACATTTTAAATTTAAATACACCAGTCCCTATGAAAAAAAAGCTAAATACATGTCAGCTTCCATAGAGCACATGTTTCTGATGCTGACTGTGCTCAGTACAAGGTAAAACTTCAGAAATCTGTTTCCAATATACTTGAAGGCATTTACTTATCAGCAGCACAGATGGCACTTGAAATGCTGAATAATAATAGTTAAGAGCCAACATAAACGATGGTGCAAATGTAAAAGCAGACACAGGAATTATAGTCTGTGTGGATTCTACTGCTTGTATAGACAGGTGATAAAATTTGCATGTGCAAACTCTGCTTTACTGCTGACACGATCAGCTAATGTGCCTATTTGCTTGCGGGAGCCTTGGGAGCAGAGGGCAGGGCAGCTGGCTGCCCACTGAGGGATGAGGTGTCCAGGCCATGTTATAAACTCAAATTCCTGCTCGCCCTGCTTGGAAGTGACAAGGAGTAGGCTTTGTAGCCATGGATGCTCCAGCCTTTAAGGCAATACAATCTAACTGCTTTTTGGTTGCCTCAGGCCATACCTATATGAGCTGCCTCTCTCCTTCTGATAGCGGTTTCTTCTGGGCGGCCTTCATAAGCCTTCCGTAGGTTCTGGTGGCACATTGCAGTTTGCGGCCAGCATGTCTTTGGTGGGGAAATACGCCCAACACAACTCAGTATGGAATTCAGCATCAAGTTAAATGACACAGTGACCATCCCCCAGTGGGTTTTTTTGATATGTCCAATAACATCTCTGCATCCGGTTGCTCATAAAGCCACTCCTGAAATGTGGCAATGCTATAAGTTTTGCAAGTGCAGGGGTGCAGCGATGGAGGAGACTGGCAGCTCCGTGGGAGCGGTGCTGTCAGAGGAGCTGCGGGAGCTCTGCCCACCCGCTCCATCTCTGCCCCTACACCCCACGGCAGCCTCTGCCCGGGTGGCAGGAGGAGACAAGCGGAGAGCAGGACATGGAAGGGTGAGGAAGCTGTGAACACGGGGGGAAGAAATAAGTGTGTTGGGGAGCATGATGAATGGTGGTTTCAGTTCAATAGCAGCTTAACCCTTGCCAGTGTTTTTGTAGGTGTCATAGTAAAGGAGAGTTTTAAGTGATAATGTTGTGCTGGCACTCTTCACAGACTGAATCTCCACCGATGCTGGAGACTGCGTTCACCCAGAGAGCCTTTGCTGGAGCCTTAACTGTGCAAAGCCCAATAATCTTAATGATGAGCAATTGTTTTTTTTCCTCCTGATATCACATGGCCGTATTTCTTTCCATCTTTTTAGGATTAAAGTAAGAATAGGTCTTGCAGCAAAGACAGCATCATTCAAAGGCTGTGGCTGAACATGGCACCCAGCAGCCCAGTGTTAGCTCTCCCTTCACCTCTCCATTTCTTCTAAGTTTGGCCAGTCCACCTCCAAAGCTGTGACAATCTCCTCCCGTTTCAACTCTTTTCTAGCTGTTCATTTATTTACTGCTGCCATCCGGTATGGGACCGCTTTCACCTGCGAATTCCCCATATCCTGATCGGCACCAGCAGCCAAAATTCAAATCTGCAGCTGGAGATTTTATTCCTGCTGCTGTCCTCCCTCCTCTTGTGAGACAAAGTGGGATGGTACATGGCGTATACTAGATATATAAGATAGAGAGTGCCATAGATTTCCGTTGCTCGAATTACGTGTAGATCCTTGGCTGGTGGCGTGGCTGTGGTGGTGAACTTGACTAACGAAGGCATTTGGAAAGCCTTGAAAATGGTTCTTTTAAATAGTTTATTTGGAAATATTTTGCTTTTAGTATCAGGAATGGATTAGGGATGGAGTTTGCTCTTTTTTTTTTTGCTTTATAAATAAACCACCTCTAATATCCTTTGTCTCCATTTCTCATACCTCTGCCTATTCCCATCAACAGAGAAGAAGATGGAAATTTATATTAGTGGAATTAATCCTGTTAGCAAGATATTTTGCTCCTAGTTTCAGGCCAGCTTGGAATGTGCAATAGTAAAGCAACAGGCATTTTGTGGCAGAATATCTTTTCTGTTGCTGGATTTACATGTGATATTAAAAAAGTCAGTGTCCATAGAGTAGATGAAATAACATTTTAGTACTCCATTGGCTACATTCTCTTCAGGAGTCGATACAGAGCGGCATTTGCTCTGCGATGCAGAAAATAATCTGTTACAGAAAAAAAGATATGTACATCTGTAAGCTGCACTTAAAAAAACCCTCTAGACTAGCGAAGAACAATAGTATGTGACATTGAGACTGGAGAAGAGTTAATAACATGTTGAAAGTTTTAAATGAAAAGTAAAATAAGGGAAGAAGCGGTCAGCCTCCTTCATCATCAAAAAAACCCATGGATAAGGAAATAGTTTGTGCATTTTGTTGCTTTACTCAGGTTGTGATTTCTCTTCAGAATTTTGGTTTTGCACCGAAATTCAACAGCCTTGAGGGCGTATTAATGCCGCGTGTTGGAGTAATTAGTCTGCATTTTAAGTTTATTAGTGGACTGACTAATGTACTCTTAAAAAGCTTTATTTGGAAAAAAGTCAATATGTGAAGCCAATAGAGCTCTTGAGAGTTTGTGCCACATACACATTCACACATAGAAAATCATGTTATCAATTTTCATTTGACTTTTAATCAATTACGGTGACAAAGAGATGATTTGAAGTCAATTTTCTGTTGGTGCTAAATTAGTGTTTGATCACAGATGTTTACTCTGGTGACTGCTTTCTTTTGCAGAAAGCCTTGTAGAACTCTGTTGCAGAGACTGATGCTTCTCATTTTCAGGTGATTAGCAGGTTTTTCTCTATTTTGCTGCTTTTAGCAGCATGAGGGATGCGCCGCTGCTGGGATATGACTGTGTGGGAACCTCTTAAGATAAACACAGAATTTAGTAATGAAGCCTGGCGCTGGCTTAGAAGTGCCGCTCTTTGAATGGAGATGCTCCCTCTCAGTGATCCAGCGCTAAATCAGTTCTCAGAACAGCAGACTTCTCCATCCCATCTGTTTAGATTTGTAAAATATATGCTAACAATAGCTTTTGACCAAAAGAACATTTTGGCTCCTACTTATTTTTAAAGGAGCAAAAGAGCATTTTGCTCACTTATTTTTAAGGAACGCAATACAAAAGAAGAAAAGAAGAAAATGCTATAAAAATAAATGTGAAAAATAAGATGCGAGGGTTCTTTGGAAGAGAGTCAGACAATCAACTGTGAAGCCTTTTTTTTATTATTATGCTCCTTCTTTATTTATGAGATGTTTAAAATAGATAGACCAAGACTTTTCATTCTCTATTCATAGGAGAGCGGCTCCTGAGGCCACATAGTAGGCACGTGTGGAAAACTACTCTGTCTTCTTTTGCATTCCCTGGTTGGGCTTCAGAATGTTGTTTTGATGTTTAAAATCATATAAAGCCGAGCTTTAGACCAGATTTTGAAGTGGTCAGTGCTCTCAAATACAGCCAGATTTTTTTAAGAGTGCAATTTTTATTTAAATTCTAGCATCGTTTGCCAGAGAGCAGGTGTGAAATGGTGGGATTTAATTTTTTTAAAAAATCTGTGTGTCATCCTAAGAAATGCAGGATGCTGAACATCACTGAAAATCCAGCCATAAAAAAATACTGCATCAAATGCAAACCATAACACACACAGCCCAAACCCATCATATAAATCAGCCTAAATCATCAAAGCAATAGATCAAACAAATGCCTCAAAATTCAATTCCCCAAATGCTTTGCATAATACCCTGAAGATCAGCAAACAGATTTTTCCTGGTATGCAGTAAAGTGAAGAATGCATTTTATTGAGGGACAATGGAATAAAAGGACCCACCAGGAGCCTTGACTGTGATAAACTGAGATTGCAATACCAGTGGCATTGCAAAGAGAAAATTCAGGGATTTTTCAGTTAGACTTCGGTGATTTGTTGTTAATTGTACTCAGAGTACACTGATTTAACACATCCTCTTCCACTGATAATCCCTGAATCATGACTGTATAGGTAGAAAATCATAGATTATATTTGGAGTCTACAGCTGCCTGAAAATTGATAGATCTGATAACTAAATTTGTAATACCTAATAGCAAAATTACTACTTCACAAAAATGCTAAAGGCTTAAGTGTCCCAAATTGCCATCCCCAAAGAAAGTACATCAGCTTGTATTCTTTGGGACTTGCCTTCTCATCACCAAAAAAGTACTGAAGAAAACAGAAAAGTGAGAAACAAAGCAGCAGAAGGGACAGTTTGATCAATCTTGAGGAAAAGTGAGAAAAATTCTACTCAAAAGGTAATTGCTTGCTTTCTCTTGTAAAGGCAACACCCTTCTTTTACCAGTATTTACCAGAAATTTTCCATCAGTAATACTGGGATTCGGTGTGAGAGGAAGGCTGTGGTTTTCTGCCGAGCTGCTCACATGCCAAGGTGGTGAAGCATCTGGTTGGTATATCCAGATGTGTCCCGCATCCTGCACCAACTCTTTGGAAGGAGATGGAGATGTGAGAAGTGGCTGAACTCTCCTGTTTGCCTTGCTGTGTGTGAGAGGTGAGCAAACTCTGTGCTGTGTGTAAGAGACGAGCAAACTCAGTGAGCTGAGAAAACTCAGTGCTCTATGTAAGGGGTGGGCACATTCATGGGAACCAGCTCTGTCTAATTTCAAAGCCCTGATTTCAAAACAATTGAATTTTGATCTCTGTGTGCTACATGGTAGAAGGATGCAGGAGGGAGTTAGCAGGGTGTCTCTGGGGGCAGAGCCCCCTCTCTGTCACCAGCAGCAGCTTTGGTGCTCATGCTGCTGTACCCCCATGTGCCCACGGCATCAGTTCTCCACATGTGTACAAGTCAACTACATGAGCTCCCTTACAAGAAGAAACGTCGTGACTCTTGCTAACGGTGCCACATCTGCAGCTAGAGCCCAGCTCTTTGTACCCTGACGAGGGCATAGACCCTTCTCTGACATTTCCCTCCCGTTACCTCTCAATCCAGTACATTAGCATATGCAAATTATCAGGTTGCATACAATCTGCTTTTTTAGTCATGCATAAAAAGTCACCTCAGTGAATGATGACAGCAAAGTCCTGTGTTTAAAAGACGATGCCTTCAGTCTACAAGAGGTAGAAGAACATTACCTTGGCTGTTCCTGTGCCTTGATTGTCTAAGAATAGAAGCTGGGGAGCTAATCAGATCTTTGTGCAATGCTGGTTTTATCTTACAAGCCTCCCTCTCATGCTATACTTACCTCTTCTGTTACACTGTTGTCTTACATCATTTTACTGGGGTTTTGTATTTAATGGGATAATCTGAGGACTGATTCACTTCCCGCATGACATGAATACCTCTCTCTGATTTTTAATCTTACTTTCTAGTAAAGTAAATAAGAATCATTTGTGTCTCAGGAGGAGAATCAGAACCTGGATTATTGGGGCTTTTTTTTGGCTCCAGTTCTATTTTACAGGTTAATGTATCTTTTTAGAAATGCACATGGCGACTCTGTCTCCAATAATTGTTCAATAGAAATTGCTGTCTGCTCATGGGGAGAGATTTTTCTGCAAGAGCAGAGGAAACCTCTTGCCTTGTTTTACTTCTGCCTCACTGTAGAAGGGAGTGCTCCCAGTGGTGTCCAGAAGGGCTCTTTCTTCTGTTTTCCATTTGTCAGTTTTGGTCTAGAACATGAAGGATGAAGTAGGCGGTTGGGGTGAATCTGCTCTGTTGGGAAGGACCTGGTTAAGTCTAGAGATAATGAAGGGTTTTGTAAAACTTTGAAAAAAATGTCATTATGCATTAACCTATAAATCTGTAAGTATCAAGTGAGCTTTATATATAATATCACTTAGCAGGAGAAGAAAAGACATTTAAATACTGTTAGAAGTTAATGATGAGAGATGCTTGGAAAGCTTCATGACAGAAAAGGATTGCGTTCTTTGCTGCTTTACTTTTGTACTGAAATAAATATTCAAACTAAATTTAGCTGGTGTGATTGGGAGGCGTATGTCTTCAGCATTTCCATCAGGATTGACCCTTTCCAGCTGGCCATGTTGCCGTCATCGTCAGTGAAGTGACAAGCCAGTTGTTCGTGCAGGAAGCCGGCCAGGGGCAGAGGGACAGAAGGACACCGCGTGGAAAGGGCTGGTCTGGGGGTGGCCCAGAGCTCCTCTGTGGCACAGCTCTGGGTGCTCGTCTGAAACTTAAATTAATTCCCAGCAGGCAGCAGTGTGGACCCTGTGTGGCCATCAGATTTGTGGTGAGGCTTCTGTCTGCCTGCCCTCGTAGCAGTCTGGCACTTAACAAGGGGCTATTTAACTTGAAAAATAGTTTATTTTATATAAGTTCCAACCAGTGTAATGTTTATTAAAACAGCCATAAAATTTCCTGCATACCACATGAAATTCAGCTTGATAATGACAGTGCTGCTATTGTGATTATCTAAGCACACAGCAGCTGATTTAACTAAGAAATAAATTCAAATAACACGTTCCTGACCTGCAGCTGGGCAAGAAATACGGGTCTTGAAAGCTGGTGATGGAGTCAGTATGAGCATCAGCAACAGGCTGCACCAACTTTCAGCTTGAGGTTCCTCATCTGCATTGAAGCTGAATCAGTTACCGCAATAGTTTGCATAAAATGAAGTGATGGTCTCAGGTCTGTTTCTCCTACACCCACAGCAGCAGTGAGGTGGCCAGCAGGGGAAGCTTCTGAAGGGAGTTTTAGCATGGAACGGGGATGGGGATGAACTTCCCCCCTTGCAGCAAGGACATTGTTCCCAGCCATAGGGAGAGATCAGTGCTGCATAGGTTCCCTGGGGCATTTGGGCTGTGAGTCCTTGGGCTGCCATTCCCAAAGGGAGCTAGAGAACTGTGAGCCTGCTTGGGAAGGGTTGAAATGGCAATGAGGGTGATTACTGGTGAATTTTCAAAACACTGGGTGGTACAGCTAGTGGTTGAGATCAGAGATATTAAGTGCTTTAAGAATTGCCATTTCACCTTTTTTTTGGGGTGCCATTTTATTGTGTTTTTATTGGAAAAATAAAAGGTCAGCATCCTGGCAGGACATTGCATTGCCAGTCCTAGGCTCTTCAGGGCTCCATCTCTAGCTATTTATTGCTTTCAGTTTTATCTCCTGCTGAAACTGATGTGAGAGAGAGCAAATAGACACATCCTGGGTAAAAGTTAGATGTAGCACATGCCAGAGTGAATGGATGCCTTTTAATTTCGGAGATTACATCAATCACATGAATGTTATTTGGACTAGCATGTGTGTTTGGAGCAAGCAGCCCATGAATATTTAAAAGAACAGACCACAGATGATGAGAAGCCTTCAGGAGGCCGACAGTCTAACAGGTATTTGCATATATCACAGCATTTCCATAGAAGTACTGGGACTGAACCAGTAGCCACCCTCCTAAGTCAAATGAGTTGTGTTTGATTAGTTGTGTGCAAATATTATGCAGCCCTTGGTTCTTCAGCCTGATTTATTAACACCCCAGTCCATTCATTCTCACTTTATTTTGCTCTTGAACCCACACTCTTTCCACCCACACAGGAAGAGTCTGCCCAGGTGCAGGTTTGGGGTGAATACCTGGCTGAGGGGTAGGTTTGGAGCAGAAGCCACCACCTTCGCTGCGCAGGGCCAGCCACATCCCCTGGGGACCAACAACCCCCCAGCTCTTCTGCTGCCATTTTCCCGAGGGACATGCAGGTTGCTTTGCGGTTGGCACAGTCATCTGGGAAGGAGTCTTACTGTGTCTTGGCACAAAAATCAATGAGATGTGCTTCCACATAGCCTTAAGCAGGAGCTTGGAGCATGAACGCACAGCAAAACAGCTGCGAGTGTGCAGTAGGAGAGCACTCACCAGGGCTGTGCTATGAAGCTCAGACCTGGTTGCCAGTTGCCCAGGTTGACCTCAATGTATAGATGTAGCCCATATAGCCAAGTCTACCTGAGTCTTTGCTCAGACCAACAGCAGGAGGTATGTCATCTTAAGCATCCCAGTCCCAGGGCTTTTTTGCTTTCCTCTTTTTTTTTTTAAAGCAAATTCGTGACTAGTGAGTTTTGCTGTCCTTCATTTTTGCTGAACCACTGCTTCAGCCGCTACTTCATCCTGTACCATCTGCACTGTATTTTTCTTTGCTGCTTTGCCTGTAACTACACACAGTTGAAAATATCCATCTGTTAAAGGCTGAGGTATTAGAGAGAGAGATAGATTTAAATAGGTATTACAGGCACGTCAAACTTAGTTAAACAGAAGATTACACAAAAACTGTCCCAGGAAAATCTGGGTGGCATTTTATTCTCATGAAAACATGAAAAATTATCAGAAGAGGGGTAGAAGGAAAAGGCTGTTTAATCAGAGAATCTCCCATTCTAGTTAGATTTCTGTCATATTCCCAGAATACAATGATCTAACCATGACATGAAGATGGTGATGTGCAATTGACTGTATCAACAGTTTCGCAGATGTTTATTTGAAGTTAATGTTAATGAAATGCAGAGATGTGCCTTTTACATTTTTTTTTCTCTCCTCAGGTCTCAGTTTTCACATTTGGTCTTCCTAATAATGGAATTAATTTTTCTGATTTAGCACGTGAAGAACAACAATCTTCAGAAAGTGATTTCATGAATGACTGCAGTAGGAGTCCTGTGTTTAAGATGGGCCAGGATGGAACAAGCGAACAGGTTAAAACTGAGTGAGCCTGTAGAACAAAAGATCTCTGTTGGGGTCTACTGGAAAATCTTATGTTGCAGCTCATAGTCTGGCAGGTTGAAACTCCCTTGTCACCAGGTCTGAATTTATCATTATTAACAGTACTAAGTAACATGTCATTGCCTTTGTAGCTGTGAGAGATAATTGCAGGCTCCATACTTTAAGGAAACAAACTGAGGAAAAGACTATTTACATACACTAGGAACATGTACAGATTAGCTTCGGCTGGCCTGTTTGTACTGTCAGCCTGTATTATATTGGAGATTAGATGAATGTACATAAATGTTAGGCATAACAAATATTTGGCAGTGTTTCTCTGTCCTTGCATTATGCTCCATGTAGCCCCTGACAGGACCTGCCTGAGAAGGCTGGGGACACAGAGGTGTTTAACTCCTTCAGGATGCTTGGGGTAATAGACTGCCCAAGCAAAATGGTTTCTTAATAAGCCCCAATTTTTGGTGTATTTTTTCCTTCTGAATGTTCAGGTTGGAAACTGCTGCAGCTTAAAACTACGGATCAGGAGGAGGCATTATCAGGATATAATTCCAGTATTGCTTTTGTTTTATTTGTAGTTATCAGTTTGCATTGCCAAGTTAAGACCATTTGGTTACTTGTATTTAGCAGGTAACCAATCCGTTTACTCTGTGAACTGGCATCTTAGCGGTCAGCACTGTCTATTTAAATATTTAGCGTTGTATTTTGTAATTTCCTTCTCTGTATTTTTGTATTTAACTGTATTGATTTTTTTCTTTTTTAATGGTACAAGAAGAAAAAAAACTATATGTAGGAATAGAGTATGTTTGTCTCAGCGGCAGAGTAGGAGAGCTGGGCAGCCAGGAGACAGCAGGGACAGATTCTGCTGTGTGTCCCTGGCAGTCTGGCTGTCCCCTGCTCCGAAGGAGCATCCTCAGGGCCTCGGTGCAGTACAGCACTGGTGAACTAGAGCAGGGCCAGAAGCTCAGGGAATCTTTTCCCTTTCTCTTTGTTTCTCAAGGTTTCTCCTGCATAAGGTGATGAAGATTGCTCATCGTGAAATACACAGTTTAGTATTTGGCATTGTGTCTGTTTTTCCATCTGTAGATTTCAAAAGGGATTACATAAGCGTATGGATTACTAGCTCATGCAGAGTAGTGCACAGAAAGCTAGACTTTGTTATTTAAAAAGCGGCCTGCTTTTTTGGCTGTCCAGTTGTAGACATCTGTTGCAGCTTTTCCAGAGGGCCAAATGTGCCCCAGCTGCTGTTGTTTCAACATTCAACACTTACAGTAATAAATACTATTTTATTACCCCAATACTCCATCTGGTGTCTGGCCCAGCAAGTGAATCCCAGGCTCTCAGAGCCAGTGCCATGAAACCCCCGTGATCCATGAGGAATTCTTTGGAGCCTGGGAGAACCATCTTCACAGGCACAGTTGCGAGGGTGATGGCGTGGAGAAGAGGTGGAAAAACACCTCATGAGGAAAGAAAAGCAAGAAATTATTGAGAAAATGAGATTCCAGAGAGCTGAGAATATGATTTCAGGTGTTATGTTTGGAGAGACTTGTTTGAGTATTTGCAAGTCAAAATGAATGAGTAAAGAAATTTGTCAATTTTAGACCTTGATAGTCTTTCAGCCTTCCTTGCTATGAAGATCTGTGAAATATTTCTCCTGGATGTATTAACATCTGTACAGAAAGTGTAAGACTACAACCAGTAGTCTCACTTTGGTAGTAATAATTCCTCAACACCTCAGAAATGGAGACTGAGAGCGTTCTGCAGATCACAGATTGGAAAGCACTGTTTTGAGTGCTCTGGTAATTACAGAGCTGGCAACTGCTGAATCTCCAGAAATATTTCTAATTGGGAATCTTCAGATTGCCTGCCTAAATACTAAAAACATTGGAGCTGCATAAGGGTTTTCTTATAGGAGCTGTGAGAATGTCTTTGTTGCCATATCTTATTAAAAGCACAGTGGCTTCTTACTCATGTACATGGAAAGAGAGCTGATTTGAAGCTGGGGTGAAACCTCCTCCTAGGTCCTGCAGTCTGGATGTGGCTGTCACCTGGCTGGGTGTTGTCCCTCGCTGGACTGCGTGTCACATATCCCTCATCCATCCAGTTCCTCTCTCTGCTTCCCTTTGTCACTTGTCTCCTTCCCTGACTTTCACCGTACCTAATAACTGCACAATGAGGAAAAAATGGTATGGTGTTCCATGATATAAATTGGTGCTTTTAATATAATTTCCCTGTTGAGGTTTCTTTTGTTTGTTTACCTGCACTGAGTCTGTATTGAGCGTGTTCTTTCTCTGAAGATTGTCCAAGGAGATTTTTTTTTTTCTTTCGTGGCTGTTTATTAGAGTTTTGCTGTATATTTTTATATATATTTTAAAGTGCAAGACACAAATCATACAGAGCTTTAAGTGGCATTACCTTGTCAATAGTTGGTTCTGAACCTTCAGAAATGGGATATTTTGTCATCTCCTGTTAGCAGTTCGTCACTGTAGATAGAGAAGACCCATCCAAAAGCGATAGTGGAAAGATCTTCTGAAGATGATGTCAATATCGCTGATGTTATTTTCATAGGGATTCCAAAATGGACAGTGTGATGTATTTCTCTGAACAGAATTATGCATATACTATCCCATTTCAAAGCAGAGAAATACATGCCCAAGCGTATGTGTGGTCACCTGCTGCTTCAAAGGGAGTAGAAGGATGAGGCAGCTAGTGACAGTGAAAAATTCAATTACTGAGGCATGAAAGGAGAGTCTGAAGGTAAATGCTCTTAGTGCACGGAGCAGACTTTTGGAATCATGACATAAGGGCTTGTTTTCACTGCATCGTGACTGGAAGGACACATCTTAAAATGTCCGACGTGTTTTTGTAGTGTAGAGATATGCTAAACCTGCTAAATTGGATTTTTGGAGACAGAGAGCATAGAATATTAAAATATCAGGTAAGTAACAGCTTCTACAGGTGTTTCCATTTGTACTGTACCTGTAAAATCCAGAAGCTCCTACTGACTGTAAAATTAATAATAGGCAAAGTCGATGCTAGGTGGCCTCAAGAAAAAAGGCACAAAAATCTTATAAAAAGTCAGGATCAATAGGATACCTCTTGCAGTACAATATTGAGCCTTCTTTCCCCTTCCCCCAAAATAACTTTGTCAGTTTTGCAGCAAAGCTTTTACTTACTTCTGCTAATGGAAAACTGTGATAACGATCTTTGAATAATAGGGGTTGAGAAACAGCAGCTGCTGGGTCCTCATACCAGTTTTACCAGTCAATACCGTAGTTTTCTTTTCAAGAGGCAGCAGTCCTGGAGGCTGGGAAGGAATCAGTGCCACCCACCCAATAGATCTCGAATAATTTTTTTTTCCATCTCAGATGGATTATTAAATGCAAATTCAGCAGTGCAAGGGAGGAAAAACCAGATTATTTTCCTTTGGAGTTTGCTGATTAGTCAATTGCCTAGTTCATGGAGGATGCCACTTGTGTCAAGTTCTGTATACTTTCATAGAACTGGAGCACGATACTTACCATATCTCAAGTGAATGATTTTTCAATTAGCCTGCAGTTCCTTGGCTGTATTCCCTTTGCAGTCCTACCTGGGTGATGTAGAGCAAAGGTTTAAGAGGTTTTGGACAATTTATGATGTTTGGAGAGGCTATTTGTCAAGAAACAATATCTGCAACAACTTTTATGTTCCATTTTAGTCCTGGGTCTTTTGTTTATTTTTATAGCACTATTTTCTGAGGTGTTAAAGCTTACTTGAAGGTATTGTTTAAAATGGGGAGGGGGGAAGAAAGAGGAAAAAGGGCCAGTGTTAAAAGATCAAAATACCAGGGGGCACACAACTGTTTTTCTGATGGGAGTTGCAGATGGGAGTGCAGTGCGAATTGGTTTGCTCTGCCAGCCAAACCACAAAAGAAAGGAAAGATCAGAAACATTTGAAAATGAGATCATACAGTACGTGAACTATACAGACATCTTGCCCATGTTTTTTTTATGAGAAGTCTTACTGACATTTGAAAAGTAGAGACCTGTTCCCTAGTCTTAAGGTTGACTGACATTTAAGGGCAGCGTAAGGCATGATTTCCTTCTCCTCTTTTTAAATTGAAGTTTTCATAAATCGGGGTGAGGGAGAAGCCTGGTTACATCTTGCAAAGCGTTAAGATCTCTGTAGAAATATGAAGAAAGTAACCCATGGCATTTTAAACACTTTGCTGAGTCTTGTTTTGTTCTACATCCATAGAGGCATGGATGTGGAGCTGCACCGTGACGGGGAGGGAGAGAACCTGAAAATGGTTTAACACCAGGTATTTATCACAGCAGCTCTTAACGCAGTTGCACAGAATTATCAAAATTAGGGAAATCTGGGGCAGTTTAAAAGCACTGCTGAAGAAGCTGCTTCTCTGTAAGAGCAGGGCAGCGTGTTTTATCTTTGTCCCAAATGCAAGCAGGCAGCCAGACCCACTCCAGGGACAGATTTGGGTTCAGCTGCAGTTACTGGTGTGGGTGGGCAATACCAGCCCTGGCAAAGGGCCCTCGGTGTGTGCCACAGATCCAGGGAACAAGCACCTACCTTTGGTCACTGAACCAGTGTCATTGTTCAAAAAACATTCACCTTCCTGTGTTTTTCTTCACTAATGTGTTTCTGTGCTGCGAGAGGCTTAGGACACTTCCCCTGAACGGGCAATACCACAGGTGATTTATAAGGCTGCTGCTGTTTCCAAGTGTCTTTGCTGAGGCTGAGTATCAGTCACAAAAAGCTTGAGTGGCTCCAACAGACTCGATGTAAAGTCTGTACTTAGCCCTCAGCTGCGTTTCTTCCAGCAAAGTCTGAGTGGCAGTTTCAGGGTGTTCTTAATTATAGAAACCAAACCTGCTTCCTTGTGAGGTTTTTGAGACATTCTCTTCTTTGACCCTCAAGCCAACTTCAAATGGTCATGTAAGAACTTAAGGAATGGCCTGATCTGGACATCCCGAGTAATCAAAGGCAAGGTCCCGTGGAGTTACTTAAACTGGGAACCAGGAAGATGTTTCGTGGTGGTTCAGAATCGGTTTCTGGGAGAGCAGCATCGCTCGGCAGCTGGTCCTGCTTTTGTAGATGATGCTGGCCAGACATTGCAGTCAGGCACTGAAACCAGTTTAGGACAATTGTTTTATTAAGGGTAATAAAGAGCATCGGTGGAGGACATTAATATTTAGATGGGATCCTGTTAAAACTAACTAAAGAGGAGTGATATAAAGTGACATAAAAATTCCCGTATTATAATTTGAGTAGCACAGAAGAGTGACGAATTAACAGCATTGCTTTTATAGCTAAATAGACTGAGAATAAGACTGGTTCTAATGCATGCCAACTACACAATTATCATGGGAAGAATTTATATCACTTTTTGTATTTCATTTGCAGTATCGTGTGTTGCATGTGTGTGTGTGTGAATCTTGGCTTCTTTTGTGCTGAGGAACAAAAGCTGAGCAGTTCAGTTTAACACCAATTTTGTATATTTATCTCTTTCTAGTCTAGAAATCTTTCTATGTATATATTTGAAAAGCACTTGTTAACAACTTAGTAAGCCTTTTTTCACCAACACAAATTGTTTGTTTACTTATGTTGCTGTTACCTTTTTAAAATAAACATCAGGAATACAGTACAAGCTTCTCTGCTGCTCCAGCATCAGCCATCACAGAGTGGGAGGACATCAGGGAGCTATTAATGACACCTGGCTTCCCAAGTGATTGCTGCTCAGGACACCAAATAAATGATAGTAGCTTCATGGTTTCTCTGATGTAAGGGCAGCCAGCTGTGGTCGTAGTGGAGACTGTCAGTTTGCAAAATCCAGGGATACCCTTCCCCTCCCTCATGCCCATGATTTTCCTCTTTTACTGCTCCCAGCTTTCATCCATCTTCCCATCATGTAGAAGTTTCCTCCTTTCCTTTGAAGCAGCTGAGGTTCATTCAGAGACGTGTTAGCCTAACGTTGTCTCTTTGCCCTGCACCTTTCGTGAGCTTATTGTCAGGCATATTGCTTCCTCTTGTAAACAACACCATGGAGGATGCTCACAGCAGCATCCACGGCGCAGGACTAAGTCCTGATGCAGTGGGCCTGAGCTGCAAGGTGAGTGGCCTTGAGGTGCATTGGCCATCCAGGACCCACATCTCCAGGGCAGTGATGAAGCCAGGGGATGTGGCAGTTCCCTCTCGTCTCTATGCCACTTTTTTTAGTGTAGCCTGAGAGTTCCAGTCTGGAAGTGTTTTCCAGGTTTCTAGTGAGTATTTAATGATGTTGGACCATGTGGGACAGTATTGGTAGGAGTCTGGAGAGCAATAAACCTCCAAAGCCTTAGGGTCTGTGTTCAAAACGTAGCAAACAGAGGAAAACACTCTGAATCTCACACCTTTGTACTGAGTGCTTTCAACCTTAAGCCTTGCCTCTTCCTGGAAGTTTTGTGATCTTTTGGTTCCTCAAGACAATCCTTTTTTTCCCTTTTTCTTGTGCCTGGGTTGTAGGACTCTAAAATAACTGCTTTGCTTGTAGAAGACTGCTTAGAAAGAGAAGATTTTGTCCAGTGGAAATATCAACATTGAGAAGAAAATCTCTTAAGGCTTTTGCTAGACAAAAAGGACAGTGGGTAATCCAGTAACTGTGTGAAGGGGATTTATTCTGGAACAAACTCACATTGCAGAAGAAAGCATCCAGCCTTCTCCAACCACCTTGAATTCTGCAAATCTAAAAAGAAGGGAGGATCTAGCCCAGGGTGTTCATTCTTGCTGCCTGAGCTTTACTCTCTGGCTTGCACAGCCCTGCAGTACTGCACAGCACTGCAAAAGCTGGAGAAGAAAACCCGCTGTGGTGGAGAGGTGAATCCCACCTCCAGTATTCATCTGTCTCTTCCCCTGAGTTAGTTACCAAAATAGTTATTTTCTTGATTTAGCTTGAGCAGTGACTGAAGCACAGCTCTTATCTCCAGCTTGGAGAAGATAACTTCACAAGGTTTGGAAGCGAAGTGGGGAAACCTGGGTCCATCCCACCATGGAGCAGCCTATGGCATCCTGAGTAGTCAATGGACAAAAGGTGGTACCTGCAGAGGAGTCTCTAGGTCTTTGTTTGGAAAGAATCACACTTTGTGGTGGGAGCCCCCAGCTGCCCTCGTGCTGACTGAGGTGGGTCAGCCGAGGCTTCAGGTTGGGAGGATGAAGTGAGGCCTTGGAGACAGGAACGAGATACTGGGGTAGAAAGCAAGTGAATCAGTGAAACTTGGTGAAACTTCTGCCGTGCTTAGTTCTACTCTTCTTCTCCCAGCTAATGTTTAGGCTTATTTCTTCCATACTGTTATGCCGGTGGTACTGAGTTATGATGAGAAAAGACTTGGTCTGTCACCAAGCATTAATTTTCAGATAATTAATACTTGGCATCAGAGTAGCACTTAACAACCATGACTGGAAGATGACTGACAAAAAGTCCAGGCATGGCATCATCTAATTATTGCTTCTTTTGTATGTGCCAAGGACTTAATAATTTTTTAGTTTTTCTAGGGAAAGGGGAAGTGATTACAGGTTTCTTATGGGAAGCAGAGGTACCACTGGCACCATTAGCAGTGCCGTGGGTATGAATGGCAAATTAAGCTTGGTGATCCTGCCAGGCTTACTTACGTTCACCCAAGCCAGGCTCAGGATTTATAAACATTATTCTCTGGTGATAGATGTAAGCAGCCCTCTTAGCAACAAGTCTCCGTGTATTTTCTGCGCTTGTCCTTTGCATCAGTTCTGTCTCTTAATGTTTTTGCGCTTTCATCAGTCCCATCCCAGGACGTGGCTCATCCCCAGTGCTGCAGTTGGGTGTCCTGCTGCTTGAGGTGCTGCCCTCTGGATGAAATGGTGCGTTGAAGCACCTCGTCCTGGTGACTAGTTGCCAGGTAGAAGTGGAAATATCCCAGAGAATTTTTTTTTTTTTTTTAATTTATTAGTGAAAAAAGGTATAATCCTTTTGTCCTGGTAGTATTTCCTCTTTCAGCAGAGCAAGTACAAATGTCGAGATCTGTGTGTAAGAGCCACAGGTAAGCACATAGTGGCATCTCTCTTCAGGCAGATGGTCACTACCCTGGCAGTTTAGTAAAAGGTATTTAAGGTGCTGCATATTTGAGAGGCAAATTATGAAACTAAACTGTATTTTCAAATATAAGAAAACACAGAAACAAAAAGCCAAGTGCTGGGTTTCATACTGGATACCTCATTAACTTAAAAACAGAGTAAGAATGTAAATTATAACCCTTGTTATTACTCATAACCACAGTTCAGACGATAACTTGGCAGTTTGCCCACAACTCTTTTATAAATCAGTAACCTCCGGAATAAATTATACATCATACATAATACATAATTGTCCTTAAAAAGGCAATAATTGTTCTAAAAAGTGGAGTTTGTTTCACATGAAATGTATGCCACAAAGCCAGCCTGGTTGCTTGGGCTCCAGGTTCCTGGAAAACCTGTGTGCTTGGTGGTACTGGAGCTTCAAGCTGTTGCCTCAAACTTGTGTCCCAGTATGGGACTATTCTATAAGCCCAATATCTCCTTTGCCAGGGATTTCTGTGCTTCCTTTAGCTTCGGCTATAGCAGGTGCCCTCAACCTTCTTTGATTTATTCTTGATGTACACAGCCTGCATCATCCTGGAAGGGTAATCGCTGGGTGTAGAACAGAGTCTCATTTCTGCACAGTCAGCCTAAATTCTTTGTTCTCCCACGATGAGCCACTTGTACTCAGCTGTGCTCTGAAGGGGACATCAGGACACAGCCAACAGCAGAAACACCTCACGAGGAGCATCCTTTCCCCAGTCTCAACATCTCTTCAAGTACACAGGATTCTGTGCACACTATTATTGTGATATTCAGGTGAAGAACTAATACACCAAGAGTACCACACTCTGAGGAGTTATAGTGTTTGTCCTGCTAATCACCTGGTTATCTATTCAGAGCTACTCGTTATTTGTATGGAGGATCATGTTATCTCTGTGCCAGTCAACTATTTGTAATAATAATGTGCATTTCACAAAACCCCTCTTTTATAGTGTTTTGTGCCCACCACACCCTATCCCAAATCCTTTTTTGAAAACATGTTTCATCATGGTTTTTTGCTTCAGATTTTTTCGATTTGCAGTTTTATAATGTTAACGTTGGGTTAACAGCTTGAGGCTTTCTTTCTGTGATCAAACTTCCAGTTAATTCTCTTTGCTTGTAGGTATTTTTGTAAGATAGACAGCAAGAAGGTTATGTGTACTTTGTCTTTTTTTTCCTCTGTGTTTATTTGTCTACACAAGACACATTACAGGAAACCTTTCACACGGGAGTTGCCGTGTCGCTGTAATAATTGATACTGGAAAGTTATGTGAAGGTCTTATTGTGCTAAATAAACTAGCTTTTTCTCAGAACAGAAAGATAAATGGTGGGACCTAAAAAAGAAAACTCCTTAAAAATGACCTATGCTGTAAGATATATAAACTACAGGAGAAGTACTCACATATTTTTATCATTGGAAAGAAAGGTCGCTATTTTTCTACCACAGTAACAGAATAATAATATGTTCAGTTAGCAAAAACTCATATAAGCAAATGTTAAGACGCTAATAGATGTTGCAAGCCATAACTTGAACAGAGAATTCTGCTTTTCTAATATGGGTTTGCTGCCCTTCAAATGATTAGATTCTGTCAATCAAAGACTGTTTTCACATATAAAGCTATTATAGCCTGATCTTCCTCATTTCTGAAGGGCAACCAAACTTGAATGCTCTTGGTGATAAAATACCGGTTGCTTTATGTCCTGATTTTATAGATGGGTGTTAAAACAAATTTAGTCTCAAACTTTTTGTGGAAATAATTTGAAATGCAATTTACTATGCATGTATTCATCTTCTCTCCTCTTGCTCTTCAGATTTTTCCACTGATACATTGATCATAGTGGATAAGAAAGGTTGTCTTACAGCATTTTCCACCATGGCCCATCTCACCATCCAGACTTCCAGCTGAGCTTACTCTAAGCTATCTAAATGAAGAGTTGGCAAGAAAACACATCTCTGCTCCTGAGCTAGCAGCCTAATTTTAGGTCAGAGTAGAGTGAGAGTGGTCTTGGAGCCGGGTTACTCTGGCAATGTAGGGCTTGTAGGTCGCCTGCGTCTGTGCTGTCCTGCTAGCCTGGGTCACAAGTGACATGGAAACCCACACTCTGATGGTCAACACTGCCTCCCCTGTTCTGACTCTGGCTTTGCATTCATAGAAATTTCCCCACAGTAAGGGGAGACAGAGGGGACACTGGTGACCAAATGCCATGGCAGCCCTGCCCCAGGGACAGGCCATCTCCCCACCGCTGCCTGGGATGGGGCTTTCACCAGGGCTCACTGTGGTGCCACCACAGGAGGCGGCAGCAGAGGTGTAGTCGATAGAGAGAGCTGAATAACTGCAATCAACACACACAACAAAACCCACGAGACTGAATAATTTAAAGCAAACATTAGTTAAAATCTCAGTGTTTTGTGGTATGCTGTTGTGTTTTTTCTGTGTGAAATGCTGGATGATAATAAGGTTCTTGTGTCAAACTGTGGTAGTGCCTGTTGAGATTTCTTAATGATGTTTATTAATTTCATTATAGAAAAATAATTTATTTAAAGGTATAAGCACGAAGACAAAAGTGAAGTTGAAGTATCTATTCAAGCTCTGCATTTCCTGCCTTTTTTGAGCACTTGGTTTCAACATTTATGTTAACAGTAACATGAACAGTATGTTTGGGAGTGGCGTGTATTTTTGAACAGATCACTACAGATACATCAGGTGTTGCTCTTCTCTCAGGTCCAAAACTCTTGTTGGCTTTGGTGGTGCAACACTAAGTGTCTTATCTTTTGGGGTTAGGCCCATGAGGGTACGGTAGAGTTGCCATCTGTAGTGATACAAATGCGATAGACTGCTGCACTCTAGTCACCTAAAATTTTCTCTTTCTAAATACATCTTTGAAAACTGTCTGCTAAAATATCTCTGAAAGGTTGAGAGAAAAGGTTGCAGATATGGCTAGATGAAGTCCACTTCTTCCTCAAAATAATAATCATGGCTTTTAGCAATGGTACCTGGTCTAAACACCCTGTTTTTGTCAACAGTGGGTGTCTGGCACCACATAGTGTACGAGGTTGTTTACTGGGAGGATCAATTAATCTTCTGGCAGGCTGGATGCCTTACATCCCACCCAGTACCTTGCTCTGAATTTACCCAAGTGCTGGATAATTGGGCAAAACTTTCCTGCTGGATGCATCCTCCTCCTGCCCAGCTTAAGCTGACGTTGAATGCTGGTGTGCTCCTGGCAGAGGCATCTCACCCTTCCCAGTCCCACGCTGGCTGGTTTGCCTTGCTGTCTCATTTATCTCAGCCCCCGCATCCCCGCTATGATACGTGGCTCCTGACAACTGCCTTGTTGATTTGTCCCTCAAAAGTTTTACCTTCTGTCTTCCCTCCTTCCTTCACGTTCTTATGCAGAAAACTGTGCATATCACAGTGTGTTGACATCCAGTGTGGCGCGATGCTTAACTGCCTGCTCTGATGCCGTTCTCCTCCCAGAGGTACATCAGCAAGTGCCAGTTATCATGTCCTTGTCAGCCAGAGGTTGTCAAATAGTAACTAGCTTCCACCCGTGCCGCACGGTGCTTCCCAAACAGCGTGGGAAAAGCGCTTAGAAACAACTTGTCTTTTCCTTGCTTTGGCTGCGAGGAAACCCTCTGGTTAGCCCATGATTTTAAGCTTGCTCTGCGTTGTGGCAGAGCCTGGCTTTACCGATGGGTTGTGACAGAGTTAGGGTATCTCCTTGTGTGGAGTGCCCCGTGTTTGTGCACCACGAGCTCATTAAAGGCTGATACCCAGCCTAAGTAGTTTACATTTCTTTAACAGCTTTTATGGTGGTGTCGCGTGGAGTGAGATCTGTCTGAGGACAGCCGGAGTTCAGAGCAGTTAAAGCGTTTGAAGGAGATTACTGTAATTCCAAGTGATCAACATTCAGTGCTTTCTCCCTCCCCGCTCAGCCAAGCATGGCTTCTCCTGGGGCAGCTGCAGGGGGGGAGCTCAGAGAAAGTGGCTTGGGGGTGACAGTCACATACAGACGTGGTGCCCAAAAGGGTCATGTTGCTGCCGTCAGGTTCAGGTTGTTGCTGTATTTCCACCAAAGGCAACTGAATCGGTGCTGTGCTCAGCAGGGCTGTTATGGATACTCCTTACCTTCATCTGTTCGTTTGTATTTTAATCATGACCTCATCTTTTACGTAATTGAGATTCTTGTTCTGTTTAAGTGGCATTCCCCACAGAATTGCTTAAGAATGCACCTGCAGGAATCTTACTTAGCAATCTTCCCTCAATTACATCCTGTTCTTGCAAATGTTTTGAGGGAGTAGACAAAAGTCATGATAGTGCTAAAAGAGTTAAAATGAAGAAATACAAATACATCCTGGATAGATGAATCCATTTTTTCACTAATTAATAGCATACTTCTAACAATGGAAAGCTATTAAAACATGAAGTTATGTTTTGTGAATCACATTTATCAACCACTATACATGCCAAAGTCCCATTATTTATTCTGTATTTTTAACGTAGCATATGGATTTTTTCATTCAAATGTAGAAGGTAGCAACAAAAAACATTTTTTCCTCCATTTAAGTATATATTCATGCAAAAATGAAAATGTAATAAGAACAGTACATTTTTATGTCAACGGTAGCCTTTATATGTTGTTCTTTAGATAAAACTGTGACTATTGTAAAAGAAAAAAGAAAGATACGTGGTTCCCATATTCATCTTAGTCCAAAATCTATTTTACCCGCTGCTGGTTGTTGGCATTGTTTGATGATATGACACATTAATGGAGTATCAGATTATCAGAAAAGGAGATTCCCGATTTAAAAGTTACTTGAAGAAGTCAAGGTTGTGTTGTTTTGTTTTTTTTTTCCTTTATCTTAACATCTCAAAAAATAAGTAGCTGTTAAATTTCAAATTGTGTAGTCTTCCAGATTTATCATCATATCATGGATGCACTTGGCTGTCTAACATCAGGGAATCCAATAAGTCCTGTCACATAAGAAGAAAAGAGAAAATACTATTGGATAATGGTTTGCATTCTCCCCTACAGTGATTTATTTCTGTCACAAGACTTAATTTTATCATGGGGCAGATGCTCCATCTATATCAATGCAATACATTCCTGCATTCATTTGTTTCACACCAAAATTGTACCTGATCTATTTTCCGATGCGTTTTGGCTTATTTAGTACACGGAGTGATTAGATGGTGTTTAATCACATGTGTAATTTCCAGTTTTCATAATTCTCAAGCATAATAAAGTGAGGCCCATGTGAAGAAGCATAATATTAAATTAAATTGCAGAGAGGAGCAGTTAGAGATGCAGCTGGTGTTAACGTTTCGATCTCCAGCGTGTCACAGCAGAGCACGTCAAGTGGAATAAGCTGAGCTTAATCAGGTGATCAGCCCGAGGAGACCATGCCAACTTTGCCTTGCATTAATTTCGCCCAAGCTATAATGAAAAAAATAGTCATCACACCTTCTCCTTTGAAATCTGCAGTTCCTCCAAGTGCAGAAAGCCTATCCCATGTGTTTTAACGAGAAATGTGTGTCCTGTCAATGCTTCCCCCAACCCGTCCGTCTGCCACTTAATACAGATTATACTCTCCTGAATAATCACCTTTATTCAGCGGGGCAGCTGAGGTGCACAGGTTGGGCTCTTCTGCCCACTGTCACACACCGTGGAGTGGGCGGCATCTGCTTTTTGGGCCGGGGGAGCCCGGGCACCTCCTGGGGACACCGAGCGGTCCTGGCGAGAGGCTGTCAGAGCCGGGACTTCTCCGTCAGCGGAGGATGGATGAGATTCCCGTTTGACATTCTGCCTGGAGGACCGTGTCTTGTCAGCTGCCTTTGACAAGTGACAGCAGAGCTGTGGCTTCCAGGAAGTTTATTTTCTTCTTCACCCTCCTTCCTACCATTCCCTTCTCTTTTTATAAATAAGGCTTGACCAGCCACCTCTTCCTTCCGTATGGAGCATGGACAGGTGAAGGTAGGCGCAATGGAAAGTTTCTCAAATTTACAATTTAGCGGTAGCACTGCAAGGGAATGCATAGATGGGGAAAGAGACTGAGTTAATGACAATTCTCTAAACAGCTGTTGTACGATTCAGCTTCACTACTTCAGTTAATTAATCAGCACCTTGCTGGCAACTCTAGGGGAGATACTCGTTAGATACTGGTAGCAAACAGGCAATGCTTTCATATCAAATATGTTCAACAACATCTAATACAGCGATAACTTCCACAAAAGAGGGCAGGGAATACAGAGGCTCGTAAAGGCGCTCACGAAGCAGCATTTAATATCGTGGTACACATGGATGTGCTACATATGCTGCTTACTTTGTTGTTGCTGTCTGGCTTAGAACACTGTGGACTAACAACTGCAATCTTCCATGTGTTCATTAGAGGTATTTCTTTAAGATAATATTTCTGTATGTATGTTAATGTAAGTATTGTGTATGAGTCTTCACCATATATTGCTGCGTCTGTGTAAGATTTCAGAGCAGACCATACATTCTAAATGAAACTGCTCTGTATTTTGCCGCAGGATGAAAAATGGGCAAACTTAAATCCTTCATGAAAATATATCTTGTAGAAAGTCAAAATGTGATTAAGATCAAAAAACTCAATCGGGAGAGTGCTGAGTCTACACATCAAGTTGGAAAATGGCTGTTGTCTCAGAGGTTTCCCTCTTTCCTCTTTGGCTTTAAAAAGGAGAGACTTTGCATCCTACCTACTAAGTCGATAATAGCATTCATATTTTATGAGGAATAATGCACAGAAACCTTAAACCAATGAAATGACATCTCTACATTTGTAGTATATTTTATATTTTAGTACAGTCCTAAAATTGCCATTAATGAACGTTAGCTTCAAGTTCAAGACAAAACTGGCTTTAAAAAAATGTTACAGCCTTGTTATGACAAAAATTTTTTTCTGCCATGCTGATTTACTGGTAAATTGCAATTCAATGCACTGTAGTTCCTTTTCTGAGACCTCTTCTCTTGCTTTATTCACTTTTCTGATTTAACCCTCTTGTAGTGTAGGCAGTAAATTGCAATGAAAATGACAGCGCTTAAGAGACCAAAATATATTTGCTGTCAAATGTTCCATACATGCTCAGTTTAATTTTTCAGTTGACTTTATTGATTTATTAAGAATGATAATAGCCTAGATATCGCTTCATATACATAATTGTCACATAAATCTTCAATATTACTGGCACGTAATCGTGTCTGCCATGGGACGTAGTGAACGGGTTTAAATGTTTAATGCAGAGTTGTTTGTGGAGTTCAGCACCAGGTGGTTTGATGGGGCTTGGGGTTGTTCTGGGTCCTCCGAAGCCCCGCGGAGCTGCAGGTTGTGGCGTAACCTCGGCTGGGACTCGCTGGTGTTGCCGTCGGAGTCACCGGTGCTCTGGAGCAGGGCTCGGGGTTGTGCTAAGCAATTCATGTGGACAATTTATCCAGTCTGCTGCTACGTACTGATGTAGACAATTATAGCTCCAGCTCTTTAATGAAACGTACATTATGGTAGAAAGAATATCATAGCTTCTATTATACTCAGGGGAACTGTAAAGAGAAATGTCCTTTTTTAAATTAGCTTTACGGCACTGAAGCTTTTATGTATTTACATGCAAGTGCACTATTAACCCAAACTCCTTGTTTTGAACTCTCTCTGTTGTCAGCTCTCAGAAAGTGGCACAGGCTGGTAGAAAAACTTCTTTTGTGCCTTCCTTTAAACGATGCCTGGCCTTTCATGTTAATGTGGAGCCTGCTAAAACTTCCACTTTGCCGCAGTTGTTCACACGACAGAGCAGGATGCTTTCTTAATCCTCCCTAATCTGTAGCAAAAACCTCAGATAAAAAAGGACTTTTGTCTAATCCGGCTTCTCAGGTATGGTTTACTTTAGATTTGAGCTATAAATATCTTTCTTTACTTTGTTCTTCTGAGAAGCAAACTGTTGAAAGTGGGGCACAGATTCATTCTTCAGCTGCCTGTTCGAGAAAGAGAGAAAGACCATTTCTAATTTGGAAAAGAGAAAAATAGAGACGAGGCTTTTGATGTGTGTCTCTGTTTGGTGAACGCACTTGGGAGCAAACCCTGTTGCAGAGCTGCCTTGTTGCCGTATCAGCCCCTGGGCAGCCGTGGGCACGGGGCGCCCAGCACTGAGCGCTGTCGGGCATCACGGAGGTTCAGCCTCGGTTCTCAAGGGTTTAGGGCAGGTGCATCTGTGTCTGATTAATCATCTTCATAAACCTTGGTTTTAGCATTTTAAAAATGTATACAATTGTATTCAGGCTTATGCATTCTTTTACGCTAAAAATGAAAATCGCACTATGAAATGAGAGGTGGGATGGGGGAGAGACTGTCTGCTTGGAATGAAATAGAATTAACAATTTTGCCATTGACTTCTGTCAACTCAGTATTTCATCTGCATGTTCTCTGTTTACATACTCTATATCACAGTTGATCTTTAGCAGAAGGCCAGTCCAAGCATAAGTGAACTCCACAGCTTGTTTTTCTTTATTACCAGTGATGAAGGTACATGAAATACCCACTTCCCTGCAGTCCAGTTTCTTGTGTACTGTTTCTTGCTGGAGGTCAAAAAATGCAAAGGAGGAATAGTTAAAAAGTGAAGTAAATTCCTGAGAAATTAATTGGAATGACATGACACAAGGGGTTATAAAATTAATGGACTGTCTGAAGGCTTTTAATTATTCCTGGTTTCTTTTGCAAACTTTTTTGGGGGTTATAAATTGATATAAGAAAATTGCTTCTCAGAATTTACTTGATATTCAAAATCAGGCTTTAACAAGACCTTTAGTAAATCATTACTCCCTGGTAACAGTGTTACTTATGATCATCACCGTATCCAGATGAAGGTGTCTGTTTAATGTTGTCACTCAGCTAAAAAACCCTACATTTATGTCGTCTGCCTGGGTACGGCTTTTGCACATCATATTCCACACAGCCCCCAATCTTCACCATAGCAATCCCTGGACGTCTTTGTGCAGTCTGAATCAATTTCCTTTCTTTTGCTTTGAAAATCTACTGAAAAAACTCCTTTTGAGGAAAAAAAAAAAAGTGTCAGTGCCCTGAAAATAGGATGATTCTGAAATCTGCAATGTTTTCCATGTACTTAATGCAGGAGAAAGGTAAAGGGTGGATTTTATAATCCCTTGAAACCATGTATGTATATCATAGTTATAAAATGTATATAAAATTAGAGAGAAAAGGTTGAATTAGGATCTATAGTCATTGGGAGTCAAAGATTAACGATGACAGTGTCATCTGGTAATGAGGGGCTAATGGGGCTAAACTTCATCAATTAAATCCTTTCTCTTTTATAGATTCATAGATTATAATGCCAAAAGAGAATACTGCGATAATCTAGTCTGACCTCGTTTTATAACATATACTATCAAACTTCCCTGAAATAATTATTGTTTGAACAAGAGCATTTCTTTCAGAAATAAAGCATCCAACCTTGATTTTAAAATTGCTGTGGTTGGAAATGCCTGAGAAACCTTGATAAATTGTTTGAATGGTTAATTATATCTCTGTTAAAGGGGTGCACCTTTTTTCTCCTCTGATCGTTTCTCTCTTCTGGAGGACCTGGAGAAGCAGGGTCTGTGTGTGCTCTGGATGTGGTGTGGCGTAGGTTGCCTGGGGGCTTTTTATCCTCAAACAAGCACGTGATTTAGAGAAGGTGAGCCAGAGCCTGCTCAACAACGTATGGATGTGTGCCTCACCCTGCGTCCCGACGGCAGACGTAGCAAGCACAGCCTTGGTCAGCACAGGGGAACTCCCCGCGGGCATCCCTGCAGCACTCAGGATGCGGGCGCTCCCCGTGGGCATCCCTGCAGCCCACCGCAGTGCTCGGGATGCGGGCACTCCCCGTGGGCATCCCTGCAGCCCACCGCAGTGCTCGGGATGCGGGCACTCCCCGTGGGCATCCCTGCAGCCCACCGCAGTGCTGAGGATGCGGGCACTCCCCGTGGGCATCCCTGCAGCCCACTGCAGTGCTGAGGATGCGGGCGCTCCCCGTGGGCATCCCTGCAGCCCACCGCAGTGCTCGGGATGCGGGCACTCCCCATCGTCTGCCTGGAGCAGGGAGCAGTATGTGTCCTTTTAAGCATCCTGAGCCTTCCTGTGCCTTGATAGGGAGATACTCTAGCTCAAGCATACCTTTTATTTGGGGACATCAGTTGTCCCTGAGTATCAGATGTGTAGCTATCAACTAAGTACCAGCCAGTGAGTAGTCCTTGGTATAAAGGACACAGTTGTCATCATGGGACTTACCTGTGCTTTATGGGCTTGCCAGTGTTAGCTATAGGAGCAAAACTCTCTTGAACAGATCCTGTTCAGAGTTGCTTTACTTGAGCACCTGTCTTTTTCCTGTCATACTGCCTGTCTCTGCCACTCTTCTCCTTGTTCAAAAACCACTTTTAAACAGGAGATAGTGCAGAGAGATGCTGCCTGAGGCCAAAGGGACTTACTTGCGCTGCTTTGTTCCTAATCCTTTTGTTGCTTCCTCGCCGTTGCCCCTTTGCACTTTCTTCCTAAGGATGTGCCTGGGATGCAGTAAGTACTGAATAGTATTTACCAGGGAGCACTGAGAAGAGAAGGAATAGGTGAACTACCTCCATGAATTGCTCAGCCCTCTCCCTCAACTCAATTGCTTTTGCCAGCCACCTCTTTGGAGGAGGAAGGAAAGGGATGCATTTCAGGGCCCTGCTGGAAGGGGAGAAGGGCATATCAGTGCAGGGAGTATATAATGGATGTATCAAAGCTTTGTCCTCCATCCTAAGCCTTTCTCCTCAGCCCAGCTCATGCCTGAGCTGGCCACAGCCCCAGCATGTTCCTGCTGAGGGGATGCAGTGCCCATTTAAGAAGTGCTCATCTAGAAAATGGAAGTAGAAAGGTTTCCTGAGAGACCCAGAAGAAAAACTACTTTAGTAATTAATGATATTTGTACATGTCTAACATTTAATATTATGCAAGGTTTTGCATGCACTGGAAAGTCTTTTGCTACTGATTCAGGTGTCTTGCAAACAGGGGACATAAAAATAACAGGGTTCACATGTGGGAGTGTAGAATTCTGGCTCTCCAGATCAAGAGGCAAATTTCTTACCAGTATTACTTTCACAGATTTTTTGTGTGGCTTATCCCAGTGTCTCTTCACGTTTTGCACATTTACTGCATGGAGAAAATATTTTGTATTGAGCAGAACATTTTCCCTGTGAAATCTTCTGATATATAGTTGTTGCATTTCTGATTGGGGAAACTTCAGAAATACACTTAGCAGGCCAATAGCGCTGTGACTGTGCTCCCTGTGGGACTGAGATTCTCCATTTAATGCGGTGAAGAACCAAGACCAAACAAAGTTTGGCGGCTGAAGACTGTCAGTCCAGTCCCATAAGGGCTAGCCCGTCAGACAACAGTCTGCAATTGCATTTTTTCTGAGAACAGGAATTCGGAGGGAATAAGGATTGCTTCTGGCCAAGAGTTAGAGCAGCCATCAGAACTGGTCAAATGAGGATTTCCAGGTTATATTTTAAGCCCAATGAATATTTACAGCTTTTTCTGTAAGCCAAAAAGCCCTGAGTATCTCAGGAGGAGTTTATGGCCTTTCACTGTCTTCATTGATCAGGGTCAGTATTAATCAGGTAAATTAATCAAAAAGCTTTCGCCTCTGATCCTCACAAAGCAAAGCTCCACCTGTCTTGTCCCCCAGCGTTTTTATTATATTGTTTTGACTGAGAAAAAAGTTAGAGAACCCAGAAGGGCCAGGCATCTGCGACTCCCAAATGAGGCTGCTCCTGCAGCAAACTTTTCCCAAATAGCTTCCCATGTCAGTGGTACCTACGTGGCTCCAACGTGTCTGCATCACCAAAACACTGGCCCATGAACCTCCTCGGTTCCCGAAATGCCCAGTACTGCTCCTCGGCAGGAGCTCTGTCTCCAGAGAGGCCAGCTGTGCTCCTGCTGCTTGAAATGACAGATAAATGGGGTTCTTTAAGGTGGCAGTTCCTTATGGATAATGTAGTATTCCAGTAATTACTGTAGGAAAATGATGTAACCTAATGTGTATTAGTTCTGCTTACTATAATCTAAAATGTATTAATATTGTGGCAGTACTATTCTGTTTAATGGTTGCATTAATATATACGCTGTGGATATTACGGTACACTTGCATTTATATTGTACACTTTACTGCAGTGTTTACAATAGTATTATTTTCAAAACTATGAACAAAGTCACCTGATTTCATGGGTGGGTCCTACCACAAATAGTAGATTTTGTGGCTTGTTATAGATTATTAGGGAAGTCTTAGGAGGGAATCATTTATATAGCTTAACTAGTTATCAATACAAATTTTATGAACAATATAAAAACCCCACCAGTCTCTCAACAGTAAATCTATTGACATACGTATTATAACGTTTGTATTGAGGCTTCTGACCGCTTACTTGTTCCCAGGTATCAAGTTCGGTCAGTTGTGGGAGCACTCAGATGCTGGAAGCTGGGCTGGGTGGCCTAGGCTTCATGAGGAGCCAGGCAGGATTGCAAAAATACCTTCTTGCCAACCAACACAGATCAAATCATGAAAGAAAATAGCCCTTTTAAGTTATGTCCAAAAATACCATTATAAATGCAACCTATGGTTAGTGTGTTGTACTTCCATATAGTATAGGTGTAGTATGTTGCTACAGCTCTCTGCCCAACACTCAGGGAAATAAAGCACTCCCAGGCCTCTCAAATATTAGGATCTTTAGCTTGATGCCTGTAAGTGTTTGATTTCCAGTTCTTCAGCCATGAGGATACTCATTAAACAGACTCAAGTGGGTCTTTCCCCACCAGCAGCCACTCCGGATACAAGTGGAACTGAAGTGACGGTCCAGCCCACGATACGGGGAGGCCTCCCTGTGGGTTACTCACAGTTTCAGAGGTATAAAATGAACTGCACTGGGACAAGACAAATCCATCCATAATTCTTACTGCTTTTCTGATCTCTCTGTTATTTTTCTGTTATCTAGAAATAGATTTCATATTTTAGGCTATAACACTGGCAGGATCTGTTTAAAGACAATTAAAATGCAAAATCTAAGGTTGCATGAGAGTATAATTTAAAATGATTTACTGTCTGGCTTTTGCCAAGTACTTCACTGTCACCAGCATAACATTTGGTAAATAACTGAATTTAAGGAGTGTGCTAGCCACAAGTTATTATCATACCAGTCTTTTTTGGTAATCAGCTTTGAACAAGCTGTTTTATATATTGAAATTTTGTTAACAAACAGAATGAGGCTTATACAAAAGGACTGAGCATTTAACATTTTCACATGCTACTGAAACATCAAACTTCAAAGATTTTTTATTCTCATTGCGAAGCCTTAAGTAAAGCAGATTGCAAAATGTTAAGTGCACAGTGAGAGATTTGCAGGAGATATTTGGAATCATAACATCTCAGAGATGGTTGTTATATTTTCTTCTGACCTCTGAGCACAGAAGTTAGCCAGCTGAGGTTCTGAGAGTAAATCCTGGCAGCATTAAAGCCAAGAGCAAATTCACTCAATCTCTGGAAAACAGGCCCTACAATTACAGACTTAAGCAGCTCAACCTACTTACTTTGTCCAAAAGGAGGATGTGAGATGATGGGATGATGGTCTACAAGGTATTACCTGAAGACAATTCCTTTGATAGCAGATAGCTCTTTAATCGAGCTGAAGAAGGCAGGCTGAGTGGCCAGGGTTAAAAGATGATCCCAACAAATTCAGAGGGGAAATGGGCCACACTTTGCAGGAGTTGGATGGATCAGTAGCTTCTGCATCGTGTTGCTTGGGAGTGGGATGCATTCCCCACCGGGAGCTTTTAAGTCAGATTACAGCTTCAGAGCCATGTTTCCCCCAGGGGATGGAGGACCCTGCTGGGACTTCTGGTGCCAGGACCTGTGGAAAGTGTTGCTGCGCTAAGTGCAGTCAGAAGTTTTTCTCCCAGAAAGTTTTATCAGTTTTGGTCTTGCATCTTACAGTCCCTTAGGCATCAAGCCTGACCCAGGCAGTGCTGTTCCCATCAGCTGCACCGTGGATGTGTGGGTATGCATCACGCATGCTAGTGACAAGAGAAATGACAGGGAATAGCTGGAAAGTCAAACCTAAACAGGGTGTGGGTGAGACCATTCTATCCCAGGCTGCCAAAAGCTTGATGGTCCCAACAACTGCCTGTTGTAGAGTTACTGAGGGCAAGCAGATGCAGCTGTCACACTTTTCTGAGTGACATGTTGCTTCTGCAAGAAAGAAGTTGGAATTTCCTCCAAAATTAGAATTTCCTCTCCAAAGCTTCCTTGGAGGTTGTGGGGGTTAGTGCTTCCCATCCAGTCCCTCGCTATCCTTCCCTGCTGAGGACCACGCTGTCCACCCCGTGCCCCACCAGGGATGGGAGTGCCGGGCTCCCTGCGCCCCTTCTCCCATGTTATGTGGGACTCGACATGGCTCTCCGGGCAAGGATGGGATAGAGGGGAAGTTATCCTGGCACACGACCTCATTTGCAGTAAAAAAAATGGCTTTCTGTAATGACAGAGGTTGTTATTCAGAAGATAGAGTGGAAAAAGGATTAAGATTCAGTCATACTTGCATGGTTGGTGTGGTGTGTGCTGTACATAGAAGGATGATGTACCTAAATTACATATCCCCAAAGTCTCCCTGACAAGAGCCTTGAAGAGAAAAAAAACACCCCAACCTAGTGTCTTCTAAACCTGCCATTAAAAGACCAATCCTGTAAGTGCTGTTTTGTTAAAAATAGTTCTGGGGCATTTCATCGAGCCATGTTTTCTCAGACTGCGTATTTCTTTGCAACGGGTTTTAATTCTGAGAAGTCAAAAAGTCTTGTATTTAAAGACTAATTGATGTGGATAGCTATAAGGAAAACCATTGTGAATAGCCTTTTTTATTCCTTTTCTTATCCAAGCTCTGTTCCTCTCATGTAAATGTTTCAAAGGCATTTTTACTCTGCCTTAAGGCATTTCAATTAATGCTCAGATTCATGCTGATATAAAGCTTTACCTTATGGTTGTTTACTCTGAATTTCCTGGTATTCAGCAGCAGGTTTAGGACATCGATAGGTAGCAACAACTAACATGAAAAAGTGAATTAAACCTTTTTCTCTTGAGAGACTTAATATTTTCCACGTTGTTTTAGGAAGGCGGTGCTCCCTCCTTACTGGCAGAGATGGGTCCCTCTCTTGCAGGTAGTATTTCCATGCTTGTAGGTTGAGAGTGGGCTTGCCGAAAGCAAAATGTGTGTTTTAATGACATCATAGTTATTATTAAAACCAGGGACAAGACTATTCTTACCTAATTCCAATACACCAAAGCATTGCAGGAATATTTATGGTGTGCAGAGGCGTTAACACACCGTGTATCCTCTTCAGCAGACCCATGACCGAGTCAGAGCATCTTACTCATGTTCATTCACTCCTGGGCTGTGATACCCCACGAGTGGAGTTTGCAGCTGACAGCACTGACCTGACAGGCATTAAGCTCTGGGTTAAGATAGCTTCAACAGACTTTATTTATTGCAATTATTTGGTATTGAAACTGTACAATTAATTGTAAATCCCTTGGATTACTCCCTTCTCTCTCTCAAAGGGAGCAAAAAAAACTTTCTGTGGTTTGTAGATTCATGCTGTTTATTTTAACACTTAAAAGATCGCCTTAAAACGACATGACATGGATTTATGGCTTTCATGTGATGTGAAAAGTTGGTTTTACTGTTGATTCCTTTTAATATGCTAAGAGTAATATTTATCCAGTTTGCGTTTGTGGAGCGAAGTCAGTTCTAGTTGATTGGAGAAGAGGCTTTGGACATGCAGCACTGTGGAGCTTAAATGATGTATTTACAGGCAGAGGGAGAATTTTCTCTAATACTTCTGTAATACTGCAGTATTACTGAAATAATACTGCTGTATTTTTCTGAAATACTGATATTTTCACATATTCCTCCAACAATACCGGAGTCAGTCTTCCCCACCAGCAATCCACTAGATGGACTGATACTTCTAAGCATGGGACAACCTGAAAATATTGGTGGTATTTAAAAGTAGATAAAAGAGTGTAAGAAAAACCTGGAGCCCAAACAAACCGATTAATGACTTTCTGTAATGGTTTCATGGTCTCTCAGTGTTCTCCAGTTGTCTTTTTTCTGCTTTCCAGTCTAGTGTCCTACTTCTAGGCTGAAGTAGGTGTTACTGATTTGCATGTGATGTCATTTTATTGGTAGAATAATTATATCTATATAGATATATATAGATATGTATACACACACATAAATTATATTGCTGAGCAGGACCCTGATCTAGAAAGAGAGGAAGAAAAATTCATCATTAAACCTGTGACAGAGTATGTTATGTGAACCTAAGGAAAATATCTAGATTATATCTCACCCTCCTGATTTAGGCACATAGTGAAGCAGTCCTCCTGAAATAAATACCTACATTGTGAATAGAGAGAGGTCCACATAATTTAGGTTCCTAATCCCTAATTAATTAGATTCCTAATCCAGATCACCCTCTCTGATTACAGAGGAAATTTCCACCCTCATCTCCATAAACATGAGGGAGTTGGTTGAGCAGTAGTGGTGAGGAAAACCTGGAAACTGAGGTGACTGGGAGCAATAGGATGAAATGTGATTTAACATATGGGGCATGGTAGTCTGTACAGAAGAGCGTGTATGCGGATTTATGAGGAAAAGGGGAGACCTTCTGGCAGTAGCAGCAAGAAGAAAGGGAGCATTTCTACACTTGGATTGCACAGGGCTGTTCGTAAGCTTCACTCATACAACACTCACTTCAGTGGAGCTAATTCTTGATAATTTTATTGTGACGCCTGTTTTCAGTGGAGCTGTTAAAACCCAGCCAGTGTTCCTGGGCCGTTGCAAGTTCAAATGCAGAAAACTTCCCGAAAAATGTTTCAGTACTGAAGCTGAGTTCTGCACAGCAGCAGTAGCTTCAAAACTGAACTCCAGAAGTCTGGCTCCTGCCCGGATTCCCGGTTTGCTGGGAATCTAGTTAGCTAATAAAAAATGTGCAACATTTTTCTGCCTAAGCTGCAGCAGCTATGTAAATATCAAACTGTTATTCTGGGTAATCAAACAATGAGAAAGTTGTTTGTGTGTACTGCATTATTGTTAATTAATTTACACCCAGAAGTACTTTAAATGTATAGGCAAACATACATTAATCATGCTTTAAAGGCAAATGTGGGAAGAGCAAAGCTTATAAGAGTAGCCATGTAGATGTAGAAACCGTTAATGTTTCCGATGCCCTGTGGTAGGAAGAAATATATTAAAAATTGATTTTTGGTTTCTGCCTTTTTCTTGGTAACATTTACAATAAAGGATATAGCAGAAAGTAGCCTTTAAATTGATATTTCAAAGCTTTTTATGTTTGGGATATGTTTTTCTGTATTGTTAATGGGTTTATATAGCAGAGTAAAAAGGTCAGCCTCTGAATATGAAGGTTTTATTCTTAAAAAAAAAAAAAAAAAGAGAGATGAGTTTAGCATTCATGAATTATTTAAGCATCAACCAAAATATTTGGCACACCGCTACAGTAAGTGGTATTCTTAAAACAGGGCTCAGAGAAGTGTGTCGTCCTCCGAATGTGGGGTGAGTGCAGTGCAGGCGGCGTGTGGCGCCCGCTCGCTCTCAGTCGCAGCGAGGTGCTGCTGCTGTACCCGCGCGCTGCGTGCGGCGGGTGATGAGACGTGTATTTATGGTACTTCCACCGCCGGGATTCAATCTTCAGCCGTTTACACTTTTATAATTTAAGAGCCTCTCTTCGCCCAAGAAAAGCGAACTATAATGTGTTTCATAGCTTCTCCCAGTTCATAGCCACGCTGTATTGAGCAAGCAGCCCTGTCAGATTGTTTTCTTTTAATAAGATGCTTTGGAAAATAGCAGCTCTTCCCGGGCTTCCAGGTACATCTGAAACACGACTCTGAGGAACCGCAGCAGTATGGAGTTGCTCTAGACATGGTCTCATTAATCAAATGCTGGGCCTAATACTGCCTTTTTTTTTTACTTTTGCAAATAACGTGCATTTTTGAGTAATTTCATAAGAGTAGTGTAGTCAGGTGGTAAGATTTACAATGTGTTTTTCTAACTCAGCAGAACTCTTCAGGGATATGGTTCTGTATTTTTTTTACAAGTATTTTTTAAGCCTTCAATACAGTCATAATGTTTTGAAGCGCTAATTGCCAAACCTCCTAAAGTGTATAAAGAATGACATTTCATGCAGCATCGTTGATCATATTTTTAGGGAGTCCGTTGATGGATTAATAAACCGTCGTAACCTTCTGTGCAAAAAGAATGTTGATAATAAATGGACTGTAATTTAAAAAGCCTACTGCTAAATGAATTGAAGTTGCAGCGGTAACTGAAAAACTGAATAATTATAATATCATGGTGACGAAACCCCGATGTGGACGTTAAGTCTTTGCAAGAGCTGCTCACGGAGGTGGGGGGCACGTTGTCCTCGGCTGTCCCCACCGCTCAACTCGCCTGTGGGGCGGTCAGGGCAGGTGGCAATGGGTCTGGGCAGCCCATCTGACCTGGAAGGAGCCTTTCGGCAAATATTTACTGAAAATGTGGTAACTGATGCCATTGAGTGCACTGTTGTAAAAAGTTTAGTGCCTTTTTAATGTTGCCGTAGCAGCTGTAATACGTGAAAAGTGAAAATTTACATGGTAAATGAAATAATATATAAAGAGTAATAAGTAATTTAAAATCAGACATCAAACATAAAGGTGTCATTTAGCACTAGTTTATATTTTTTCAAACTTAGAGTCTTGTTCCTTGAAGTTTGATTACCACAAAACCAGATGGTTTCATTTTAACATATTTAATAGTGATGAAAATAACTCATTCTTATTTGCATTTATATTTAATTAATATAAGTCAGATAGCAGGTTGAAGGCGGAGAGAGAGGATTATGATACCGGCTTTTAGTGCACGCAGGCTGGGGTCGGATCAACTTTCCCCTCAAGCCAAAACCACTAGGACATTTCCCCCCCTTTCACCTCCCAGCTCGTGTCTCATCAGCCACGCAAGGGGTATTTTTGGAAGGGGTTTTGAGCCACCGTTCTCACACAGGACGTACATGACCTAGTGCGCTGTTGCTCAGATGCTGTATCCCCGCGTTAAATGCCTCAGACACCCAGCCTCCCCATGACACTTCCGTGTCTGCCGTATTTCTCACACTTATTTTTCGTGTTTTTGAAAAATAACGTTAGTTATGCTGTGGAGTGGTATTGCTAATGTAATTCAGTGTAAGCACATGACGTAGAATTGCCAAAATAACCGTCTGGACCCTTTGTATATATATACACATATATGCGTACACATGTACGTATACATATTCATGTAGAGACGTGTATATAAAGGTTTTGCATTCTGTTCCCACCCTGTAATACCACGTTGTGCTGTGGGAAAGGGCCGGATCCTGCTGATGTCACTCTCCTGCTGCTCTGCTCTCCATAGCGCTGCTGTCCTCCGCCATGCACGGGGGATTTGATCCTGTTGCAGCTGATGGTACTGGCCCCACAATGAGCGTACGTAGCGACTGCAGATACAGAGCAGCCTTTTTTCGAACTGGGACTGCCCTGTGAAAGGAAGGGCGCAGGGCAACCCGTGATTTTTACACCCTTTCTTTTATCTTAATTGATGTTTCCATCTTTTTCTTCTGTTCCTCCAAGTTATGACATTGTGTCCAAAACGACATTATGATATTCCCTCAAAATGTCATGGCATGAAAGAGTAATTTCTGGTGAGTGAATCCCCAAGGGGACAATTTGAACTCTCTCTGCTCCTGCTATTGAGTCCCATTCAATTAAACGTGGAAATCCACAGTCAGTCAAATGTGGAAGAGGAAAGCTTCACGGGATCTTCCCTGAAAGGCAGCTGTTAGCGGTGGGAAAACATTGAAGTCAGCACTCTTTAGTGTTGTTTCTTTTGTGAGACATACATTAAAAGAGCCGAAATCTCTTGAGATGCTTCTGATAAGCACTGATATTAAATGCCACGGTCCTATCATGCTTCTTTAAAGGTGAGCATTATTAATAGAGCACTGTGTCTTTCCATTGTGCTTCAGCTGTCTTAATTCTTCGGTTTCTCTGAGTTTCTTTGCCGACTGCTGTGTCCAGTGTACCTATTTTCTGAAATCAAAGTAGCTATCTCTTGATACAGAAGTAGCTCTCCCCTTTTTCACTTAAAAAGAAAACAACTCTCCTACTTACAAGTTAGATGGCTCTGGTTACTTTAGTTTCTGTTCCCTATTAAAGAATTAATTCGGTGGTGGTGGTGCTGTTGTTAGTGTTATTACCATCATCATCATCCTGGTACCTGGTGGTGGCCAGCTGTTCTGCAAGCCCTTTACCTTGGAATTTTTCTGGAAGGCATCTGTGGTTTGCTCGTCTGTGGCTGAAGCCTGTACATCTTTTCTAAACCCTGCTTCATCTTTATCAAAGCTGGTGTAATCCCAGCCAGCCTCCGCGCAAAGCTTTCCTACACACCATGTTCGAAACAATCCACGTTTTCAAACTGTGAGCATTCTAAATACGGAATTTTTTGGTGGTTTCTTCTGTATCACTTTCTCGACATCTCTGCTCTGACGGCCACAGTTCTCTGCGCCGTGCCCCCGTCGCTTCAGTGTAAGCCTTCCAAAGAGCAGATAGAGGCTTGGTTGAGATTAAAATGGTATTGATGGAAATTATTGGTTCATTGTTCAGGATTTCCACATGCAATGAATAATAGCTCTTGTTTTCAAACAAAACTGCAAACTAATGCTGCCATGGTCTCATTTATAGTGGGCTGTGGAAAATCCGTAGTGAATTACGCTTCAGCTGAAAACCAGAGATTATTAAAAGAACAGTATGTTTGGTGGCCTACCAGTGCTAGTCGCCAGCTTGTGTTTAGCCATGAACACTTCAAACTTCCATATTCTTTTCTCATAAAGCATTCCCTGAAGACTCTAATTCAAGTAGATAAGAGCTGGTAGTATTATTTCGATAAATTATAATTTATCAAGAACTTTGGCTGAGAGAAAGTTTCATCCTTAGATATCAGTTTTCCAATGGCAGATCAAAGTGAGAGCCAGCATTTCAGTTCTAAACCATCCCGACTTCCCACAGCAGCAAATTGAGCGGCAGTGCTTTACATCGATGGAGCACGCACTTTCTTTTGCCTGAGAAAATGCATGTTGGGGAAGGTTGTGTTTACATTCAATTAAGGCAGAAATGTTTCATGCTTACAGGTGGATATTTTCATCTGGGTGGAGTTTACTGAGTTATTAAAATGTATGTGAAATTTTACTGTGTAGTGAGAATGCAGTTCTGTTCAACCAAAGAAAAGGGTGCATGAAATTTTAGTATAGGCTGTTGGCTTTATCTTTAAGGAACATTAAAATGGACATCAAAAATATAGTAATGTAGTGGGTTTAGAAAAACAGGAAGGAGAAGCACAGGAATTTGTGTGACAACCAATTTCATAGCAAAAACTTCGCAAGAAAAAATTATGTATGTCCAATGCTGATAAGACGTTGTGAGTGTTCATTTTCAGATGCAGTTCTCTTAGTATTCCACCCATCCACGACAGCACTCCAAGAATAGTAAGCACAGTCCCCAGCCTTCTCTCCATGAAAGGGGAATATATATAGGGCACGAAACAAAACTTTGGTATACAGAACCACCACTGCAAAGTTAAGGACCTGATATTGAGAGGAATTTGTAAAACACCCTTCCCTGGCTTCTCTGTCCCACTGCCTGCCATTTCAGTTTCCATTTGTATTTGCTGCCTCCTCTTATTCGGTGCTGCGAGATCTCAGTGCGCGAGCTGGTTGGCAGTGAGTGAAAATATATCTGTCTGAAGGAACCGCTGACACCTACTCGTCTTAAATCCTTTTCTTGGGCACAGTGTATTTAAATTTTAGCAAATGTGTTTTTTATCGCAGAGCTCCGAGTTCCCTGCCTGAGATGCGGCTGTTGGCGAGGGGCAGCAGAAATACAAGTCAGGCATATAGTCGGTGGCATGAAAGAGAGGAGAGCCGGGCCTGGGGTTTGTTTCTGATGGCAGCATGTCCCGAGCAGCTGCAGCGTGTTCCAGCCGAGCTGTGTCCCTGCCGCTATTCAGGGCTCCTTCCAACAGCACCAGTCTGAGAGGAGTCATGGCAAAATATTATTTTCCTGCGTAGCTGCTGGGTTTTCCCCTGGAATAACAGTCCAGCCTTGTTCTTCAACGAGTTATTTCTCACATCTTTTTAAGAACAGCCCTTAATAATGTGCACTTGCATGTAGGTAGGTGGAGTGATTCTGAGAAGGGTTTTCCCGAGCATTTATTTTAGACGAAGGCTTAGTTATGACATTCTCGTGTGACATTCCTGGAGGCTTGATATTTGTGATCTTCACATGGTAATAACGTTCACTGTGGTAGGTAAAACATAGCTATGGTAATTACGCCTTACTCGTGTTCGATGACAGGATGTTGTTTCTTTTTGTTTCCAAATAAAATCATGAGGAAAGAAAAGACGAGTGGTCCCTGCTGCCAGAGAGGGAAGGAAGGAAAGAGCACCTGGCATGACCCAGGCTGGCTGTGGCGAGGAGGCCAGCCCATGGCTGCTGCTGCTTTGCTGAGAATAGATTTTTGTGTTGAATGTGCTGCCAGGAGCCTGCCAAAAAAAAAACCTGGGAGTCTCCATTCTGTGGCAGCAGGCCCTATATCTATATAGCATGCAATATGCAGACAGATGTGGGGACCAGTGACAGCATTGTTCATTTTACTGTCTTCATGTGGGTAGGAAAAGACAGGGCAGAAAACTTATTACTTTTCATTTAATGGCTTCTTGATTTCAGGGGCTTCTAGGATCTAGAAGCAAAAAGCATAAAAATCCCATGGACCAAAACCATCATTTCTTTATGACCCGCCCTTTCACACCAACCCCATTCATATACAAGTGTATGTATTCTGAGCTACCCCTTCCTTCCCCTCACACAAATGGCATTTCATTTTATTGAGATGTAGCTAAATGTGCAGTAGACAATTCTGGGTTTTTTTTTCAGGCCCTTCCTTAATACTATTAAATAATAGTGTAATTAAAGGCTCCAGCAATTTGCCATCTCTTTTCACATAGAATTACATCAGATGCCTGGCATACACACTCACCCTCTTGTTCAAAGCCATTACAGTCCATACAGTCAATAATCTGCAAATTAAAAATTCAATAAGTAGGCGCATTAAAAATTGCATGGTTCCAATTCAGTCCATACTCCTGATTTAGGCTGCTTAGTGCTGGAAGGTGGTTTCTGAGAAGCAGGAGATGATGCCACCATTGCAGGATGCCTCAGCCCATCCTCAGCACACGCCTCACCACGGCGTAGCTGCAGAACAATGGCTGGCTTGCAGGCTGTAGTGAATCTGTCGCTATCATATGAATAGAGAACACAATAACTGTATGTGTGTGTTGTTTTCTCTCTTAAAACCAAGCTACGGGAGTAGCTTGGCACGGTTGGTACTGGTCTGCGCACGCCCCTGAGGGGAAGTGTGTGTCTTACAGAGTCATCAAGAGCCCAAACTGGGCATCCTGAAGTGGCTCCCCGCTGAGGCTGCTCCAGCCCAGCCTCCTGCAACTCGGTTGGGAAGCGGTGTGGCTGAAAACCATCCATTCTGAGAATCATTCAACAGAGATTATTGAAGGAGACTGGAGTTAAATCTCCATAGACTATTCTCCTTGCTTGTTTGCTTGTTTTAATACAGCCTGTCGTTATGGGTTGGGAGGAGGGTGGTAGGAAGGTTGCAAACCATCATGCTTAATGTTTGTGCTTCCAGTTGTTTCACTCATGTTTCAAGACCTGGTTTCTAGTGGGGGATTTTTGTATGAAAGCCCAAACGATCAGTCTTGCAAATGCTGCTTTTCAGTAAGTAGTCCCTACTAGTGAGAGGCCACTGTAATTCAAAATTGCTGTTTTCAAAACATCTTGGGACTCACCCCCAAGGGAAGAAGCTTGTTACCTTTGCAGCAGTGGGGTTGTTAACACTGAGCACAGTGAAGATAGTTTTCCTTTCAAACAGAATAGACTAGAAACCAGCTAACAGGCCGTAGCTACACTCTGGGGCCTCCGCATTGTGTGCAGTCAGTGGAGCGTTTCTGTAGGCACAGGTTGGTTGCACCCTTTTGAGGGACAGGTAAAGCTGGCAAAATGATCGCTCCCCAAAACCAGAAGACCCTGCTTGTGGAAGGCCTTTGTCTTTACTAGGGTTCTTGTTCTGCCCACCAGAAATGTTATTTTCCACAGCTTTCTCCATCCCCACCTTTTTCCCTGAAGTGAAAGGAGCTTCTTCACTGCAGCTATTGTGTCCCTTTTGAATCCCTGTCAGTCTATGCCTTTTACGCAAGAGATGCCATCAGACTGCACAGCATGCTTGGGAAGATGTAAAGCCCCAGATGGCTGTGCCCAGCACAGGCTTGACTTGACAGCAAAGGTAAAAAAAACCCAAACAAACAAACACAACACCACCAAAGCTACCAGATGACATTAGTTTTAATCAATGCAATAATATTTTAGACCTTTACTCACACATGATATTAGGGGCAGTTTTATCTCTAATTCTGATTGATCAGCACAGCGTTACACAGATGCTTTACATGTCTCTCTCTTTTATCTTTAGTGAAACATTTGTACAGTGATTTGGTTTTTTCCTCCATTGTGGCCAAAGGCATAAAGACCACGAAACGGGATTTTCCTTCTGGTGCCAGGATGTAGGGGCCAGGGCAGTCACAAGCTTGGTGTGCCCTGTGCTTGCGGGGCAGGGACCCTCACCGAGGCTCTGTGTATCCGTACCTGTGTGCTGCGGTTCTGTCCCAGCTGTGCCGTGTGATGAACAGGTTTGGGGGTGCCTGGAAAAATAAAAGTTTATTCAGGGTTTGAGAAGAGATAGGGATGGTGAATTTTAGCTCAGGTAGGTTTGAACTTGAGCAAACCTGATCTTTTGGAGGCTAAGGGGTGTCGGATCTGATAAGGATACACAACGCTGTGGCACGGCTGGTGGTCCTGGGTTTCTGTCCCAAGTGCATTTAGCCAAGCAGAACTTAGCCTGTTTATCCTGATAATTAGAATCTTGTTTTCTATTTAATATTTACTAATAACATGGTGCACTTACAGGGCCTTCCATCCAAGCACTTGACAAACCTTAATGGAATAAGCCTCACAGCACTCTGGGGAGGGAAGTGAATACCATTTTGTTTATCATGCTGAAATAGTAAGATGATGTAATTGTACCTCCCTGAGTTTATTTATTTCTTTTCTCCCATTATCTGTCTGATAAAAACCACTAACTAGCAAAAAAATCTATTGTTTTAGAAATCCTTCTGGTAGTTTAACTATAATATAAGATTAGTAGCCAATTTAGACAGGAGCCTAATTAGCGTAAATGTTTCCAGTAACTCCCTCTGATGAATGCCACTGCATTTGGATATTCACTTGTAGGACATGAAGCTGAATAATAAAGAGGTTTTCTCTACGCAGAGTGTGTAAGCGGTGACTCTGAATGGAAGAAGACTTAACCGGGACTCTCTGAGCTTTCCTGAGCCCCGCTGTCGGTGAGCAGAGGCAGAGCCACAGCAAGCGTGGGTTGAGTGGGGCACCAAGAGCACACGAAGCGATGCCGCAGGGCCCATTGAGAGGTGCTGCAGGAGATGGGACCAGCCCAGAGAGAGCATGCACTGGGTGTAAGATGCTGAGGGCACAGAAATGTCATGCTGTGGTTCTGATGGGGAAAATATGGAGAGAGTCATGAGAAAGTTGTATGTGCAGTGGCAATGGGGAGATCTCTGTCACGCTCTCCTCATGTCGTCAGCGTCAGAAATAAGCTAGAGAATTACTAAAAAAATGCATGAAGCAATTTGTCTGGGTGATGCATACTTTTGATGTGAGTTGTGGAAAAAAAAAATCGCAAACTTTTCTCTGATATCAATATATATTGGGCTTTGCTTAGAGATTGGAAGTATTTATTATACCCACAAGTCTGTCTTCTGAGCATGTAATCACCAGAATTAACACTGTGCCTTATGCAATTAAAATAAATACTTGTTATTTCATATCAGACTGGGATAGGACTTTATTAGTCCCAATTTGAAGGTAATTCACTAATGGCAGTATTTCTCAGATGGGTTTTTGCAGTGTGGAAGCTGGTAGAAACTGTGGGAAAACAATCCAGGACGATGATTTGGGCTTGTTTTCACATTCCAGCCTGGAGTGCATTCTGCTACAGCACAACAGCTGAAATGTGTAAAGGAAACACATTTTACTTCTTCTGGCTCAGAGTGCAGCAGCAATTTGGCGAACAAGCCCACCATTCAAATCCTGGTGCACTTTAAATGACCAGGTGTCCGCTCACTTGCCTGGCTCATTCGCTGTTGAAAAAGGAGTTTCTCACTTGCTGCCGAGTTCATTTGGAGTGACTGCGCGGTGTGTGACACCTCCCTCCAATCTATGCGATGGCATTTACATTTCCTCTCTGATCAGACTGTGAAGGAAGACTTGTTTATATTGTAAAGACTTGTTTGTATTGTATTGTATTGTATTGTTTTTTTGATCCGGTCACTCTGCCCAGCAGATACTGCCAATGCTGGGCCACACAGTTTGGCAATTTGGGGTTTTGGACCAATCCCTGCAAAAGACTGGTTGGGTGTCTTCTTGTTAGAGCTCCTGAGGTTTCTCCACAACCTCTGTCCATCTGGATGAAAATACCTTTAGGTTTGCTTTTCACCAGAAGTATAAGCTATCTTTTAAAACACATTTTTAAATATCCACATGTGAATGAAAGTCTTGCAGTCGAATATGACATCAGATAGAAAAAATGTATTTTCTCCCTCCTTCACTTTCTTTTTCTTAAAAATGACTTTATCTGCTTCAAGGGGAAAGCCTAGCCAGCATGCTGGAATATCTACTAATTATAGGGATTATGTTTAGACTTCTGTATTCAAGATTTAACTCTGAACTAGAAATACATATATATTTTAATATGATAGAAATGTATCAATACTCTTAAAAATACCGTTATGGGATTGAAACTAAATCACCTTGATCTTTAGGTTTGTTTTTAATAATGTATCTGAAATATTTGTTGAGACCCTTTTAACTTTAGTAGGCATTGATTCAGACCCTAAAAGAGGCAAATTCAGGGATTTCTGCTTTTTTGCACTACTTTATATATAATAATAACAGTAACAATAATTATATCAACAGCAATAATAACGATTTTTAATCTAGGATATGCTTTAAAATACCTTCCATGGATGTTAAAAAATACAAAGTAAAATTTACTTGGATATTTTTATGCCATCATAAGTAATTTTTATTCATTGTAAACACATTTCTTGTTTTATAAATCAGTTTTGTTTAGTACTCACTGCAGATAAGAAAATGTATTTCCAAAGGTTTTCAGGTGTAGAAAATTTAACAATTCCTAGTAGAAACTTAAATGTTATCTAGTGCTTTCAATAAAATTAGAAAGTATCAGCAAAAAATCCTAGCCTTGGATTTGTTTCCCATTTCACATAATATATTACAAGCACTCCTTAATAAATTTAGCAGTTGGAAATTGATTTATGCTGAACCTTTGTGGTATTAACATTCTCATTTTATAATTACGAGCAAAAGGGGCATAACCTTTTCCTAATATATGGAAAAGAGAGATGTGATGTTTCAGGGAAAATCATATGTCACTGTTTTTACTTCTCTGTCTCTCTCGTTAGCCGTGCTCTCGGTTCTTCAGCGAACACGTAGTGAAAGTACCAAGGCTGCAGCAAAGCTCTGCGCTTCTGTCTCGTCGTCAGGAATACAACGTGTGGTTCCTTGGCACACTCCCTAAATATTGAAGTAGCATGTGGATCCTTGCAAGCTTCTGAGATCTTTATTAATAAAAAAATAACAAAACCCTTTGTACTCTCTGCTTTAAAATGTTGGCATAGACAAATAAGGCCTGATTTTAAAATACCTTGAGTAGCATTGGTGTCAGTCTTTCTTTATTTTTCAGGACCATTTTCAACATGAAAAATGAAGTATATTATGATAAAGGGGTTTTACATTGCATTATAGCTGTGAAAACTACAAAGTACATGCTGTTGTTTTACATAGGGTCTGATGCTGAAGAGACCTGAGATCAAAAGTGTTTTTTTTTCTCTGTATCAATGATATCTCTTTACACCTGAAATTTTCATTAATATAGATAGAGGGGTTGACACTTAAATCCCCGCACGACCTGCAGTCAGCTGTGCCGTCTGTTTAAAGGGCAGCTCTGCTCCCCGGCTCCATCCAGCCAGCCTGAGCTGCACAAGAGGAGCTGCATGATGGAGCTGCTGTGTGGGATCAGCAAACAGAAGCTGGGCGGGAAATAATTTAGAGTTGTTAGTCTATCTTAAGGGGGTGGGGGGTGCAGAACAGTGCAGTTTTTTAATACTCCCAAGTCCTGAAAATGCAAGGTTTTCCTCTTAGCAGCAGATGGGCTTTTTTTTGGCTTTCCTTGGGAAGGTATCACCTCCCCATCCCGAAATTATTGAAAAGCATCAGGTACTAAACAATGAAGTGAGGAGCTTTGGCAGAATAATGTGTTGTGTGGTTTTTGTTTGGCTGGTTGTTTTCCTGGAGAAAATATTAGTTGAAAAGAGAGAGTTCTGATCAATAAGTCTATTTTTAAAAAGGATGACTTTCTATCAATACATTTTTAACAGGCTTTAAGAAAAAAACCTGGTTCTCTAAGAGGCACCCATCTCACTGTTGGAAGGCAGCTGCCATTTCCACTTGAAGTTAAAAGAGATCTTTTCTTTATCTCACCTGGGTGCTGTATAAGGTCCTGGAAACACATGGAGGTGCCTTGCTCTCCTCTCCCCCATCCCCTCTGCAGTTTGGGAGCCCCTGCAGAGACAGAATTTCTACCATGCATAAGGGCTCAAATCCAGAAGAGCATTTAATTCAAGTGTGTGAATAATCCTACTGAAGTGATTTAAAGTAATCATATGCTTAAAGTTAAGTGTGTACTTAGAAGCTTTGCTAGGCTGGGGCATGGCTTGCCCCCAGACACCACACCAAGTCAGATCTGTGGCCAGGAGATCTGCTGCAGCAAACAGGATTGCCTCCCGTGGCCTCTGAACTTGAATTTCACCTGCTAATTTATGCTGTACCTATGTTTTTTCCTGCTACACGAAACACCCCAAAATATTGAAGAGAAGGTTCTCAAGAGGTTAAAAAATATAAAATGTGAAAGACGTAGTAAGTGAAAATTGCGAATATGACACAATTGCTAAAAAAGTAATTAAAGTAATTATTAATGCTAAACCCAAATATGTTTGGTGTTATACAAGCATATGCCTGGGACTTGCCTATTAACAAAACTGCAATACACAGAAACAGTGAAAATCCCTGTGCATTACTAAACTGCTAGAGTGGAAAAATTAAGCATGCCTTTTTTTTTTTTCCTGTCCACATTCAGTATAGTCAGTTTGTTCTAAAGACCATCCCTATTTTTTCCTTGGTTTTGTTTTTGATTGTGCTTTTTGAGAAAGAAAATGTCCTGGATATAGTTTGACAAAGGCTATTATCATATAGATAATATACGTCACATTTAGATGCTGATAAAATGGATTTGGATTTCCTTTGCTTTGCTGCAGCGTTGATGGTGCATCAAAAACTGTAATATAAAGGGACTTTCTATCTTTTAATATTTTTTAAGTATTTAAGACTGCTATCAAAACCAGTTTTTGAATGACTTCATAGTTGTTAGGCATATGCATGATACCAACTCCTCTGCCCTGTACTGCAAGAGAAATAGGCTGTGTTATACCACAGTTTGTGAACATAGTTTATATTTTTAAATGCTATTATTTAACTGGCTAGTTCAGTTTTAACTGTCCATTCAATTTCAAAATATAACAGAGTTCTGTTTACCCGATTTCATAGTGGGTGGATATTGTGGTATATACCGAATATATTTATGGTTTAAAAGAATGATGATTCAGCAAACTTACTGCATAATAATCCTTACTTCATTGTTATACTGTAAGTGGTTAAAGCCAAGTATACATGAATATATAATGTGCTCCTCCAGTTTTGTAGCATAGTAATACATTATACTGGTGAGCTACTGAGACATTTATTCCGAAGGAAATTCAGAGAGTGATTTAGAAATGCCAATAACAATAATGCAATTACAGTTGCAAAACATCTTAGTTGACCAAACAAATCTTTTCTAAACGCACCTAGAATATTTCTTTAGCACATTTAATTAAGTATACATTCAGCATATTTAGTTTAGGACCCAATTAAGCCCCAAAAGCATAGAGGTATAAAATACGATGCTTGTCTTCCAGACTCTCCTGCTTAAATTCAGCAACAGTTGCATTTGGAGGCATAATACTGCTGCAAAGATGGGAAAGACAATACAAGCACAAGAGGCCATATTGTAAACTGTCACTGGTATCTACAGTAATTATAGCAATCATTGAGATGTTCCAGAAGTCCATACAGCTGAACTTTAGACAGGTTGCAGCTCTTAATTTTTTAATGCGATATTTTTTTCCTTATGAACTTCTCAAGTCAGTCTCCTCCTTGTAAATGTGTAATTAGTTGTGTTAGATTCTCTTCAACTTTGTAGGAATGGATCCTAGGGCAGTATTTACAACTATCTTTGAGTCTCTGGTTTGTATATCAAGGTGTCAAGATGTCTCAGAGGCAAAGAGCAGAACACATGCAGCGAAAGTGACAGTGACGTGAAGTTCCATCGCTCCAAACAGTAAATCATGATGCTGAGGGAGCGGAAGACATTGACAATAAGATCTAAACAGGAGGACATTTTGACCTACAGCATAGCACCAGATTAATGACTGGCTGATACTAACTGTCCCTATTTCTAGTGGCTGATAAAAAGCTGCTGTTGGTGTTTGTGCAGCTCCTGCCTGGTGCAGCCGGGGTGCCGGGCAGGCTGTGCAGCTCTCAGCCTGCCAGCTGCAGCAGCTCTTGCTGGGGTGGATGGGGCCACTGTCCCAAGGCGTTCCAGCCAGGGTCCCAACCTCAGTGCTGCGCCAGCGACCAGGCAATGCTCTTATGTTCCTGTTGGTACTTTACCAGGCATGTGCACATACGCTTGTCTCCTACAAAGAACAGCAGCGCTGCACGTGCCTGGCTGGGCATTTCTGCCTGGCTGCCCTCGCTCACGGCCCGGCAGAGTGGCTCCTCGGGCATGGGGATTTTCACAGCTTCATCCTTGCCTTGCAGAGCTGTGGCGGGGAAAGCTATCAGCTTTCTCCTGCTGTCCTCCATCTGGTGTAAAGCTTCGTGGCAGGGTTAGAGAACCAAGGGGTCTTTCTGGCTGACGGTGCCCGCTGAGGTGAGCACCCTTTCCCTAGTCCTGACGGGAGGCTTTCACCCGTGTTCATTAGCGGCTGCGAACACTGGGCATGGTGTAACTCACAGCAGTGGCTCCACCATAGAAACAGATCCTGCAGTGGTATCTTGTACAAGTACCATAATCTGTCTGTGTTTTCAGGATGGGCATATGGTACATCTCTCTGAGATTTTTTCTGTCATTGACTGATGGTTTCTGTTACAGCAGCATGTCCTTAAACTCCAGTGTATACTTGAGGTTTAGGTTAGGCAAACAATGCAAAAATGCTAAAAGGAAAAACCTCTGAATGTCTCGTAAAGGATTTCTTGCCCTTGAAAAATTGATAGGCTGTCATTTAACCTTGTGGCACCTCTTCCAGCTGTCAGTCAGACAGTGAACATTTGAGACTGGTGAAGTATGATACGGAGTAGCAAAATGGTATCCACTTGTTCAAAATAGTGAGTATTGGATTAATCTCTTGAAGTATGTTGATAACAGATGGAATGAAAAATCATGTGGCACAGCTCACATAGGTTCAGGTTAACCCCAATGTCCTGGGCAGTGTCCCTTTTCCTGTTTAATGCCACTGCTAATTACCTGGCACAAGTGTTTGCAGCCTTATGTGGGATGTTACTGGAAGCCTGCTGACTGCTGGCATACCTCGCTGCAACCTCTACCTGTACAGCACTGCTTGATTTGTGTTAGCTTAGTCTTGTGCTGGGCACCCTTAGCAATGGGGAGGGGGTTGAATTGCTGCAGATGCTCTTGTATTTGCCCCTTTTCTAGGGGTTGCTGCATCTGGATGCAAGTGGGAGATTCAGTTGTCTCATCAGAAAGTTAACGAGCTGCTCTGCTTTTGGTCGCTGTGTTGGCTTCTCCAGCAGCAGCAGAACTGGTTAACATGGAGATGCTGGTCTTTTCCCCAGGTTTGCCTTTAGATTTTGCACTTCATGCAGGTGTTCATTGTGACTGGAAAGAACTGCAGCACTGGGCCCCTCTTTCGTTATAAAGAGGAGAATGGTTCAAGTTCAGTAGGTTGCATAGTAAATTTTTTCCTCTAAAGTTACATTTAAGTTCACGGTAAAATGATTTCTTCCTTGCTAATCAAAGAAATAATGAGACCTTTTATGCTGCAATACAGTGTTCTAGCTTCTGGTTTTTGTCTACATACGTAGATTTATATATATATGTCTTTATTGTGAGTCAGTAAGTGCCAAATACACTTAGGATTTTGTGTATCTGAGAATAACAGCAGCATCCTGTAGATATGTCCCATATCTTTCTGCTTGTGCTATTTTCATGGCATATTTGGTGATGTGACCCCATCAAAAATACCCTGTACAATTCAGGTTGTCTGTATGCACAAATGATAAATTTAGTTTAGAATGGGTACTGAGAAGATCAGAGAAATGGTGTGTTTGTCTTGTGAGAGAAGACTTAAAGAGCTTGGCTTGGGTAGCCTAGCAAAACAAAGGCAGAGAGAGGATTTGCTTGCTTACCATAAATACTTCAGAGGGATGAACACCAGCAAGGGAAAGGACTGTTCAAGCTATAAGAAAATGTTGCCACAAGATTAAATGGGTATAAAGAAGCCATGAGTACAGGTTGGCTGAAAATGAGAGGAAGAAGTTTAGACTGTGAACTGGGTGCTGCTGCTGCCGAGGGTAGTGTGGAGATCCCTTAGGGGGGCTGGTGATTGCTTTCCAAGAGCGACCGCACTGCGTTGTAGCTTGTGACACCAGGGGCCTGGATTTGACGACTGAGAAGATCATTTCCATTCCCGAGTCACTGTAGCCCTATTTAGTGCAAGGTTTGTCTTGTACTGATACGCTGGCAGGGCTCCTTTCCCCCTCTCCCATCTAAAAGGGGTAGATGCCAGGCTGTCACTTGCTTTTCTTTCAAAGCATCGTGCTGCTGAGATTAGAATCAGGACTTAAAAGAAGATACAAGAATAAGTAATGCTGTGATCCTTCAGAGGATGTTTTATTTTCATCTCTATTTCCATTGTGTGTGATGCAAGGAGATTTTGCTCCTTTGTACACCGATGTTGTTTTTCTGTCAGCTTTTTGGCATGCAAAATTAGGAAAGGAAGTGTCCTAGCGTTAAACTAGAGACTCACGAACTGGGAAATACTCCTGCTCTCTACGTGTAGCAGTACAAGGCTATTCTTCAACCTGAAGGGACTATAGAAAGCAACACATTATGTTGGCAATTGTTGGAGCGAACGCTGCATCGTCTGGCAAGAGGCTCAGCTTGATGTGGACAAAAAGTGAATTTCTCCTTTGTGCGTACATCCTTAGCTCCCTCGTGATGAAAATAGAACGTGCTTTAATCTTCCCGGGGCTGACGGAAAGATATCTTGCAGACTGCAAGTCAGCAGTTGCCCACACAATTGTTTGGCAAAATCTATTTTTAAAAGTCCATAAATTCCCCAACTAGACAAACCAGGATCTAACAAAAAAAATATCGTCACTAATGTACTATCCTTTTAAAGAAAGACAATACTTTCCCCTCTCCTCCTTCTCTCTTGGGGGAAACCTGCATATTTTAAAACGTGAATGCAAAGTGCCTCTGAAGAGCCAGAGCAGGCCCGATGCTGCCCCTCGGCTGCTGCCTGGCCGTGCCCCACAGCCCTGTGGATGGTGGGGGGACGAGGGGTGCGGAGCAGGCAGCTGTGGCAGTGGTAGTGCTGGTCCCCATGGCAGTGCTGGTCCCCGTGGCAGTACTGGTCCCTGCCGCCACACTTCGCAGATCACATGCAAGCGACCTTCTCGGGCGTGCGTCAGCAGGGCTGGAAACACAAACTGGGAAATCAGGTTAAGCCTCCTCTCAGTTGCCATTCCCCTGCGCAAACCCTTCTTTCCTGCTCACTGGAGTGCGCTACGTGGGAAGCTTTTGCTGACTGTGGAGTCCGCCTTGTAATTTTTTTCCACTTATTAAGGTTATAGACTCAGAATGAGTTAAAATTGCCTGTCCTTACCACTGCTGAAAAAACCTGGAATATGTAAGAACACACTGTGCACATGAGTCACCTGCACTAAATACCCTTTGAAAATATAGCCCTGGGCTTTGATATACAGGCTTGTATTATTTTTCTTATATTTTAAACCATTCATGAGTGGTTTTCAGGCTGACCTACTGGTCTTTTATGCAGAAAACTGTACAGATTACCTGAAGTGAATCTGTAGCGCAGAAGTTTATTTAACTCTCTGTCCTTACACGTAAGAATTTCATATATGAAAGGGTTATTTGTGCATGAATGAGCTTGCACTCAACACATAAATTGTTTATGTAAATACACAAATCTTACTGTAAATCTTCAGTGAGGAAGCCTCCTTTTTGAATTAACACCTCCCTCCCCCTAAATGAAACCCTAAAACCAACAACCTGAAATGAGAAGTGATTATGATAGAATTATAGTTTTCGATGTGTATTATTATATGTGCCTACATTTAGATTCCCAAAGGGACCAATTTACTAATATTAAGTATTCTTGCAATAAATGGGATGTGATAAAGAGAGAGCTGCATATCTTTCTTTTTTTCCTTTTCTTTAAAAAATAAAACAAAACTTAAGAGTTGAATTTCAAATGAATAATAGTAGCACCGGAGTTCCAAATGAATGGGACTTTTCCCTAAACCTCTTATTAATTAGGAATTATCATAACACAAAATATCTGCCTTAATTTGCCAAAGGGAGAATAAAGATTGGTGTACTGCAGTACTCACAAACTTATTCTGGTGGTGCTGCAATGCACAAAACTTCTAATAAATTGGGGAAAATGATGAATTTGACAACAGGCAATTAATGCTAATCTTTCCCTTTGCAGGGGTACATTTTATGCTGGTGTTGTAAGAGCAGAATTTTTAGCTCTTCCACTTCACATTCAGCCAAACTGCATGCAGCATTCTGCAGTATGTTGTAGTAGTCTGTAAAATGCCTCCTCAAAACAATGCTTGTGGCTCACAAACGGCAAGAAGCTGAATTTGGGGATGATCCTGTAGACAGAAGACAGAGTAAGACAGCTTGGCTACTTCTGCTGCCCCCTTTGTAAACTCCATGTCTTCAGCAATGAGAAGATGCTTTCAGAATAGTTTGCATTGTGTTCTCAAGCAGCTCATTGTTGTGAGTCTGAAATTTGGATGGATGTGATTCATTTACTGAGGAAAAGAGCTAAACATTTACTGAAGCAAATGGCAGTTTTTTATAAAGCTAATTATTCATTTTTTTCTTCATATATAATTAAAATAATGTTAAATTATTGCGGGGGGGAAAAAGCCCTATAGTTTCTTGTGGTTATAATGGTATCTGGTTAGCAAACTCTTGTTCTTCTGAATACCCAGTGCATGTAATAGAGCATGGGACACGTTCAGAGTCTATGAAAGTCTCTCAATGGAGAGCTGACACAGATCATAAAAATAAATAGCTTAGTGTGTCTGTATGCATTGTGAGGGTTTCATTTTTTAAAGTCCCTATTGTTCCTATTTTTAATTTCTGAGCTGTTTTGTATTAGAATAGACCTGGGCACATGGGACACTATAATAATATTTAGGCATTGGATATTTGCAACTTTGGTTTAATTTCTATTGCCAGTTCATTTCAGTTAGCAGAAGAAAAGATATGCCTACATAAGTATCAGATTTCCTTCCTTCTTTCCTTCCTTGCTTCCTTGCTTCCTTCCTTCCTTCCTTCCTTCCTGCCTGCCTGCCTGCCTGCCTCCCTCCCTCCCTTCCCTCTCCCCCTGCCTTGGGTTTCAGGTGTTTGGGGTACAAAGTATTTGGTAAACAAATACTATTTTCTTTTTTTGTGTATGTGTTGATACCAGGTGTAAAGATACATAACTCTGTGTGAGTTAACACAATCACAGTCACACAAGTGCTGAGTGACAAACCCCAGTGCTTCCTGATCCGTGAGACACAGGATTACCAGTAGAGAATAGCCCCATTGTTAGAAGCGGAGGTTTAAGGCGCTAGTTTAGCATTATTGTCATGCTCTATCTTGAAATCAATTTCAAAACTAATTACAGCGCTTGCTTCTAGTATTCTTTTTCTTACTCATAAATCTAGCTGCATCTCTTGTGTGTGTTTGCAGGTATGTATAAATTTTTATATGTATTTTTTTCTTCTCCTGTCCCACCGAACACCTCCACCAAAAGCCAGGTCTTCCTGTACTAGATGGAAGTGTCCATCAGCCAAAGACCAATACTAGTGTATTATTTCCACCTCTGGTTTCAGCAGCAGAAACAATAGCAAGCCACATTTGTTTGCGTACCTTTATAGGCCACTGTAAAGCAGTTGCTTGTGTCATTTTGTATGTCTGACATGAAATGATTCAAATATTGCCCTACTCCCATCATCCAGTGGGCACAGCCAATCGTGCTCCTGGTCTAGCCCAAATAGCTGAGCGGGGCCTGGGGGATTTTGGCATGGACAGTGAGAAGAGGAAATGACCTGTAAAAGACTGGAGAGAAGGAAAAAAATGTCTAGATGAGATTGAGATGATGTTGCTTGGTTTCTGGAGTGCTTGCGGGTTTCTGAGAACATACAAGCAAATATACAAGTTCTTGTGTGCCTACATATGCACACCAACGCCCCATGGCATGTGTAGGTAATTTCCATCATGTTCAGGACACTGTGGTATATCCATAGGTCTCAGCCATCATCCTGTTGGATTCTGATGTGCAAAGTCCACTGGTGACCTCCATATAGGACCATGTCAGTTTCTACTGGGACAATGGGAAGCCTGAGGTGGTCCTTAGAAGGAAACCTTCTGTAAGCCCAAGTAGTCCTAGGCCTTACAGAGAAATATTCTGGGCATTAACCTTTCAGTTAGGGAACAGGAAGATTTTGAAGGTGTAAGGCAGACACAGCCCATTACGTCTCCCTAGATGAGTAGCTCTCCTCGCAGTACACTGAAGTGACTGAGGAAGGAGAGTGGAGATTTCTGTAGCAAATGAGAGTTTCTCTGCCAGCAGCTAAATCCCATGTGGGAGCATCAGCTACACTTCCAGACAGGAGCGGAGTCCTGTGGCTGCTGGAGAGATGGCGTTAGTTCCAGCCTTGAGACTGCTGAAACTCCCCACGGGGCTTTCCAACCAGGAGTAAATCTGTTATTCCCTGACACAAACTGCTGAAGCTGGGTCTTCCCCATCTGCACAGTGCCCCTTTTTCCCCTGAACAGAAATAAGGCATCTTTGCCTTCCAGAGCTCCTATGGTTCAAGCAGGAACTGGTACTTTCCACTGGGTTAGGTTCTGTGAGCTTTGCATATTCTTTTTACCATATTTTGCTCTGCAGGACTGCTGAGGAGATGGGGGACATTCCTTCCACCTGGACTTTGCATATGTATAGTAGGATCCAGTGCTGCTTGTGGAGTTTTCACCCGCAATGTTGCTTCACATTTGTTAGCACTCTATCATTTGTGCTGCATCTTAAAAATCACTGCAGTGCTCGCTGTGAAGGTGCCCCACAGACGTTGATACTGCAATTTTTAAGGAGCAAAGATCATTACGTTTTTAAATGTTCATTTAGGATTCTGATTTAAAGCCAGACGAAAAACCTAAAAGAATCCAAGTTAAAGCAGGAATAGTTCCATGCTAGAATAGCTGCAAATGGTAAATCATACACTTAGTTACGTTTGATTGAGAGAGTTTATTGCTCATGTGAGCAAAATGTCTAGCCCCAGGCACTGCGTGGGTAGTTACTGTGCAAGCATACCACCTGCAGCCATGCCAGAATACCCAAACCCCCTGATACCACAGCGTTCACTGTCCTGAATAGGAATTGGAGGTCATGCCAGATTGCATTGCGGTGCAGTGAAGTGGACTAGAAAGAGGCCACCCACCTCATTTGCACTTGTGCCTTACAGTAATCGGTGCTTGAATGTCAGTGGGTGGTGATAAAAGGCTAATTTACTCACCCCCAGTGCCGAGCACACCCCCTTTCTGCACTTTCTGCACGTGTGGTGGAGATCATAAAGGCTGCAAGATTGCCCACTGTACTGAGGCCTCCACGTTACTTTTACATCTTTTTTTTCTTTTTTTTTTCTTTTCTTTCTTTCTTTTTTTTTTTTTTTTTTAATCTTGTATGCTCCAGTTGAGCTACGTTAGTGGATTAGAATACAGTGTGATCTTGGGAGAATTCCACTACAATAGATAGATAGTTGGATGGACAGACAGACAGATGCAAGTTTAAAGCACAAGAGGATTTGCATATTTAGTTCTGCTTTACAGCCTCCTTTAGAGAGTGGGATTAATGATCTGCTAAATTATCACAGTTGAGAGTCTTCAGCATTAGTGTGAATACGTATCCTGCCAGAGCTAGTTTTACAACTTTTCCAGAGACATTTACAAATCTTACTGCTGGCGAGGTGGGGAGGGGAATGGGGGGATATCTGCTTGTTGATAAAGCAGCTGGTGACTAAAAGCAAAAAATCAGAACATTGCCCCTTTTCTGGCAGGTCTAAGAGCCTTTCCGTCACCTACCACATGCATTTACAGCAAGAGAAGGAAGAGTGTTCTCCAAGGACTGTTTACTTTTTGAGTACCCGAGATGCTATGTTAAGCACTTACTGCAAGTTGGCTTAGAGAAATGTCTTCCAAAAACATTTATTTGGAAAGGAAAAAAAAATGCTCATGAAGTCAAGTGAACTTAAGATGCCTAGCACACCTTTTGGTCCCTGATTTTAAAGATTTTAAAACTGTGTGCTTGAGCAAGGTGTGCTGCAGAGGATCTGGAGAAAATGCCACTACTGACTGAGCCAGCACCAGCCTCATAAACTTGCCTTTGATGTAGCCATTAAAGGGAAGAACATTACTTGGCATATTTCTTGGTTACACATATTGCATTCTTTGGTCCCATTAAATAATAATGAATAATAAATGGTGTAGTTTGGAACAAAATTCTGCACAGCTCAGTAAGAGAAGAGGGCTAACATACCTTCTGCCTCTCATGGAGGGAGATGTGAGTGCATCTCAGAGCCCTGCCTAGGGTTAGAGGTCCTAAAAAAGCAGGGAGCCATTTCCAGCCATTTCACTGTTGTGTAACACCAGTTTTGACATGTGTCAGTAGAAGAGAAAAAAAGCTCAGGCTGCGGTTAGATAGGAAAAAAGGGTGCTAGCTCCTGAAATAACATCCCACAGTATCCGGACTGTATCCTAGAGGTGATTCTTCACAAGAACCGTGCAGGAACTGGGACCATCTAATTTTAGGAAACAAATTTATGCTCCTAGATTTATCCCACTTAATTTAATGACTTGAGAGCATAGTTGTTTTCAGAGAATGAGGCAGATATGTCCATAAAATTATTCAAGTTTTAACTGAGCCAAGAGGTGCCCGTGTCCACTGACTGTAGGCAACCCAGCATCTGTATGTGCGTCTCAGTGTGAGCGCCCCTTCCCTCTCCTCCTTCAGTGCAATACCCAAGAAAGCAGGTATTAACGTAGTGCCCAAGAGACCTGCAAGTGCCAGGGAAGGAATGTTTTTCTGTTGTGCAGTTTTTCTCTCTTTGCTGAGGCTGTCATGCTGAGTGAGAGATAGATGATCATTCTTGGCAAGCCCAGGCCTGATCCAGCCACCCTTTTCTGTTGTCTTCAGGACAAGGTCTGGGTGAGCAGCCTCTGCAGCCCACGTTTTGAATGCTCTGGCTTCACTGAGCTTGTTTGACGCCATTCTTTTTGGCTTAATGGGGGGTTAATAAGGGGTTGCATTCGGTGCCCAGTGGCAGTTTAATGTTACAGAGATTAACGTTTGCTGGACACATAGCAGTAAGATTCAAAATCCAGGTCTCCTCCTCGGAGGGGCAAAACTGGCTGTTTTAGGAGATACAAATGGATTATGCTGCAGTTTGTAAGGACAGAGATAATTCTGTGAAAAAAAAGTCACTATTTTTCCATTTTCTTTAAACTTCTCCCTAATGCTATGTTTCCATTTCATATTTTTGCGGTTGTTTCACTCATTTTCCTTTTTTTTCCCTTACTTCCCTTCCTTCACACAACAGTCCCATTCTACATTTGCTTTTCCTCCCCTTGCCCTCTCCACACTGATAGCTTGCACCAGGCTTGCACAGCTCTTCTCCTGTCTTGGCAGTCCAGCTGTCCCCCTTGCCCTCTCCGGAGAGCGGCTCCGCACCACACCGCCAGGCTGGCAGCTGCTGGAGCTTTGCCATATTGCCGAGGCACAGGCTGGTAGAGCCGTAGGAGATAGGCAGACTCATACCGCTGGAGCTCTGGCAGGATAACATGATTCTTGTCAAGAAGGATGTCTTCACATCTCTTATAGCTCTGCAGCAGATTTCCCTTCGCCTCTTGTTTAAGCAGGGTATTCGTATCGTTTCCCTGGTTTGCTCAGCACCAGCTCACAGCCTGCTGCTGGCCTGGGCTTGCTGATATTACTTGTGCTTATTTGACATCCTTGAACCCCAAGGCAGCATTGTGCAGGAAACTTTACACACAAACAAAAAAAGGCATCTCCCTTACCTAAAAAAAATGCAGTATAAACCAGCAGACAGATACATGGGGAGATTGTATTAACCCCCTCTGAGCTGACCTGGCCTGTAAGTGGTGGGTATGAGTTGTGGTTCATAGGATACAGGGGAGGTTGTTCCCTCTCTCTGGGTGGGTCATAGGCACCCTGTGAGTGGGTTCAGAGTAGTCTAGGGATTTGTAGCTGGAGCTCTTGACTTTTCTTACATTTTCATTGCTTTTGGCATCTCTCAAGGTCTGCACCAATCAGTTCTGTCCCTTTCTTTTTTTTGCTTGATTTCTTGCACCAATTTCTACAATATTTCCTTTCCTTCTTTTGACCACTGTAAGTTGACCCTTTTTGCCCTCCTTGAAGCAGATGCTCCTAGCCTTGCCGCCTCTCCTTGTGGCACCCGCTCCCCTCCATGTACCTCTGCCCTGCCCTTGCCCCCCTTCCGCTCCCCAGCCAGGGTCCCTCCTCCTCCCAGCCCCTGCCCTGCCTCTCTGCTCCCCGTTTGGCCCAGGGCTGCTCACACCTCCCCGCAGAGCCGGGAGCAGGGGACAGGCAGGAAGCACTGGTCAAAAAAGGAAAAGTCACCCTGCGTGCCCCCTGCCAGAAGTGCTTCCCTCACCCCAGAGCCAACTTATGAAAATCAGAGGGGGGTGTCCAGAGGGTGCTTGGGGCCGCAGGAGGTTTCCCCTTGCAGGTGCAGGGAAGTGTCCCATAACGCGAGCACACCTTGTGCTGGTGTAAAACTATCTAAGCCAAAGTTCAGGTGAAGGGCAGCCATGTAGCCAGAAAGTCATGTGGCTCTCATGTTGGTTAGTATGTCACTTTGAACAGCCCTTATCTGATATTATTATGACTAACCCGGTGCTGACAGCATGGAACAGATTACAGGAGCCATGTGATGATTATTTAAGGCATCGCTGAGTGTAACATGCGGCTAATATTAACCCATTCTTTCCAGGGCAGCTCCGTCTCTCTGTCAGCAACACCCGCAGCAGCTGCCCTGCCCTGGAGTGCTCTGTCACTGAGCTCACCTCAGGTGCCATCCTTCAGACAGGACTATTTTTTAACCATTCCTCTGTTTTAATGTGGCCTTACAGTTCAGAGCAGTTCTGCAAGCTATGATTGTGTTTTATTTTATTTTGTGTGTTTTATTTTTTTGTTTTTAAGGATCAGTTGTGACAGGTGCCCGTATTCCATATTTCTTGTGGCAGCACGTGCCAATAAAATTCAGAAGCCTTTTTGTTTTGTTATGGTTGATCTTTAAAGTTATTGAGAACAGCGCTGAAGTCATAGCTGGCAAAATAGACCTCACTGTTCTACATAAATGTCAACAGCGCCAAGGCGATACTTTCCGAGAGGTAACGATTCGCGCGCTGAGGGGAAGGCGAGGCGAGCACACATATTATACCCTTTACACAGGCTGACACCTGTGCGGGACATTCAGAAAACAATGCTAAAAATGCAGCATTATATAAAGCGTGACAGTAGCCCTGACTGTTAAACCACTGCGACAGATGCATTAAATGCCATGTGCGAGGATACTGGGCGAAAAAGCTTGTGCTCCTGGTGAAGTGCTGCGTGCTGGCCCCAGAGCTGCAGCCTCGGGCAGGCTGAGGGGGCCAGGGTGATGGTGTCTCTCCCTTACGAGGTAATGTCAAAGGTGTGAAGAATTTAAATTTCACGTGTGGAAATTCTGGTCACAAGAGTAGCTTTACTCATGTGGTAACGGGAGGGTAAGGTTACACCAGCAACCTCTGGAGTGAAAAGTGAAACGCTGGTGGGATGGGGGCCGTGGTTGTCTCCTCTTCGGAGCTGCCCTGCAGCTCACCCTGTACCATGGGCAGGGAACGGGGCAACAGAAAATTGAGGCGTTGGGATCAGCTTCCCTTTGCCTGAAGGGGAGAAATGGGAGTGTGAAATCAGCATTGTCGCTGGTGTGAAAGCCTTTCCTGGGGCTGTGAAGCCGGAGAAGGTTCGGCTGCTGGTCAGAAACTGGGAGAAAGCCCAACAGAAAGGTGTTGCATGAAGAAAAAATCATGGCACTCCTCTGGCCCTGTATGAGTGACCATATATCTCTTCCTCTCATGTCTGCAAAACCTCAGCGGCAGGGGGAAAAAAAAAAAAAAAAACATGAGGGAGAAAGGTTACGGAAGTCTGGAGCAGGAACGCGCAATTGGTGCCAACCCTTCCCTCCATTTTCCCTCCAGTTGGGCCAAACCCAACTGCGATCACAAGGATTAAGGACTACAGAACATGGCTGAAACTAATTACAAGTGAGACTGGAAAGGCCCAGAAGCTTTTGGAAAGGGGCTCAAAAATCCCTGAGATGGGACCTTGAGCACTCCTTGTTTAAATTAAAAAAATAAAAAAGTAAAGAAAGAGGGAAACAAAAGAGAAACAAAAACCCCCATGGGTGCACATGCACAAGTCAGTGTGTTGGCAGAACACATCCGTGTGGGATTTGTATCGCTTGGGGGGGGAAAACTGCAGAAGCACAAAGATGTCCGTGTTGGTGTGGGGCTTTGCTTCCTCCTGCAGCAAAACTGCAAAAGGTAGAGCCATCACGGTAGGGAACAAAAGAATGACAGACTGAACTGTGTAATAGTAATAGTCGTAGTAACAGCGATAGGACTAATTTCTTGGGAGCTTTGGTCAGTACTTGAGCCCAGCTCTCAGGGTGCTCAGGCCTGCAGGTCAGTTCACGCTGCCTATGTGTATCATAGTTGATCTGTCTGTAAAACATGACTGATAAATTGCTAATGCACAGATTTGTGATGAGCTCAGATCATTAGTATTTTGCATTGCTTAGAGATCCTTGATTAGAATTAGTGCACAGAAGACTAAACCATTACTTTCTTCTTTTCTTGAGCCAAATTACGCTTGGAAAAAACTGTTTTCTGCAGAGGCTCTATGAAGTGTTTGTCCTAATGCTGATTTATCATGAGTGGCACTGATGGAACGGGTGCTGGTGTGAAGCAGATGTATCTGTGTAATAGTTTACTTTGATGGCTCCTTTAAGAGGCTTCATAATCTTTATATTTTACCATTGGGTTTGGAATTTTATGCTCCTTTAACAGGTGTATTACCTTGATCAGATGTTTTCATTTTAAACTATTGACTGATGAGCACATGGCCTGCAGGGATTGATGTGCAGCAAATTGATTCCTTTAAAAAGATTTATTCTTCTTGTATTCTCTTTTTATTTAGTCCAGGAGTTCACTAGAAAACATAAATGCTTGATAATGACAGTTCATGAGTAAAAATGAAAGTGTCCCGCAATTAAAACCTACATTTCCCCCTATGTTTTCCTTCGTTTAAAAGCACATCTGTAGAAAGAAATCTGTAAGGATGGAAATACGTGTAGAAAAATCCAAACTAAAATCAGACAGAGTTTAGTTATCTGGGTTAACATTTAAAAAATCCCTGCTTTTTAAACATTTCTTCTCCACTCACAGCCACTATTGTTTTTGCGCTCTTTTGTCGTTCAAAGAGTTCAAGCTATTTGAATAGGATGTGTACAAAGATTACCTTAAAATGACTCATTGTAAAAGCTCCCTACGTGATGAATTTGTCTTATCAGAACCAACATCCATTTTAACAGAACCCACTAAAATGCTCAATCCCTTTAGCCTGCGAAATGGAATGCAGCGGCAGAGTCCTGCCATGAAAATAGCTTGTGTAATCAGTGGAATATAAATGGCAACAGCATCTTGTACTCCCTTTTATGATGGTAGGCAGAAAAGGAATTCAGTGGGCAACCATATGACCAGATCCTGCATGACTGGGAAGCTCACATTTTTGCGTTGCGCTGTGGCACAGGATCTCATGTGTTGAAGAGGAGCTAAATTGTTCCTGTGCCTTGTGACCAGAATCTGCGTCTGGAGGAAGAAGCAGAATAAAGGACCATTATTTTAGCAAAGGCATTAGAAATCTGTGCAACTGCTGGAAGCATTAATTAACAAAATATTTTCTCATAATGGCTAGCATTCTTCTGAAAATAAGAGTGGGGAAGCTGCTTGAAATAAAAAACTGCATATATATCTGGGCAGCTTATAGTTTTTAAGCACTGCCTATGCTGACAGAAGAGGCAAGGACATGGCAATTACTGAAGGTTTAATACAAGGATAAATTTAAAGCAACTGTATTCTGTATGTGAGCCTCCTATATGTATGCATGATTTGTGTTGGTGCCAATGTGGGTGGCATTCCTTAGACTCTGGTTGGAGCCCAGTCTGTGTTGCTGCATGAAACAAGTGTGATGGGGTCAGGTCAGTCCTCTCTGAATGATAATCCACATCATAAAGCTACTGTAAATGATTCAGCATGGTTTAGTATTATTTTCAGCCAATGCCCAGGAGAGGCCAGGACTGAGCTAGCATTAAGAATGAATTGTCCATGCTTCCCACTCTTTTATAACTGCAGGTTCAGGTCACAGAGAAATACGTCAGAAAAATGAATGCAGGTTCCTTCTGCAATGTAAATTACTTGTCTTCCTTAAGCAAAGGTTCAGAACCAAGGTGGAGGGACGGGACATGGGCTACAAATGCATTAGACTTTCAGAAGGCACCTCAAAGCTTCCTGGAGAAACTGAGTTACAATGGTGCAAGTTGCCAGGATTTTAGGGAAGCTGCTGAATATCCACTATTGCCACAGTGACCATTTCCCCTGTTTTTGTAAGCAGTTGGCATGTTGAGATTGCACATTTAATTTCTAAGTGGATGTAATGTGTTACCTTAAGGCCAACAATTCAGTTGCAGACAGATTATTGCTGGAATTGGTGGACATTGTAATTTTTTTACTGCTTGATTCTTTGATCACTTACTTAGGCACCTTTGCAACATTAATTTCATAAAATTTTTGTTTCAGGTCATACCATATTGCCATTTTCTTTTATTGTCATCCTCAAAAGGGTCTGAATAACTTACTGATGTACATAGATAGGTCGTTTTTTAAGTGATTGAAGAAGGCTACAAAAAGGCGAATTGAGATGCTGGACTTAAGAAAGGGACAGAGCAGAAGGAAAGAGAGAGAATACACAAAAGCAGAAACCGTAATTCTTAATTGTCTAAACTTCATTTTGTAGCAGCTACATTTAGGCTGGACTGATGGCTACATGATTGCTCCATTTCATTGAGTAAAAATTATGAATATTGTGGAGTTTTACTTACATACCAGGAAAAAAAAAATAAAGCAGAGGTTTGTGTGCTTCAGACTTGGCTAGAGATTCCAGCCAAGAACAGATGGAAACTCTGCCAAGTCCTTTTTCATTGAAGAGTTTTCTTGAAGCTTTAAGAGGGGAGATAGAGCACTGCAGACTAAATTGCTGATTCCTGCTCAGGGCACCACTCTCTTCCCTGCGCTTAGGGCCATCCTGCAAACGTGAGCTGGGCGCCTGGCAAACCTAGGCTGAGTTCAGGGACTGTGTTTGTGAGGTCTGCCCGGGCACAAGGAACATTTGACTTGGGTCTGAGATTAAGCAAAATCTGCTGCATTTTGTTCATGTATTTTTAGGAGCTTTGAAACCCTGCTGTTTAGCGTTGCCACTAAGGGACAGTTTCATCCTGTCCCTGGCCGGTGGGAGACCCCACGTAGAAGGCTTGGTGGTGTTTGTGTTACTTCCTCATGATGGAGCTTACACTGTCAGCTGTGATGTGCTACTGGTGCAGGCACCAGCCACAGTTGGGCTTTTCCTGCCTCCTAGAAATGTCAGTATCTTTTTTTTTTCCCTAGGTCTTCAGTAGTTACATTGTCCTTCCAAGTATACATGTGCTCCTTTAGTTACAGAATTTTTTCTCCTTTAGGACTGTGCAATCCCATTATTTCAGAGGGGACTGTGTCCTAAAAGAGTAGAAAAAAATGTTTGTTTCTGAGTCTTTTTTCACTCATATATAAAGAAATGCCATGAAAAACCCATGGAGATGGAGTTCATTATGTTAATCCCATCTCTAAAAACACTGCGGTGCTGCGGGCCTCTCTTGTCAATAAAATGTCAAGCAATGGCATGTACAGCATGTTGTGCAGACTTCAAAATGCCGCAGCTGTAGGACCGCGCTGTGTTTGCTACACAAGAGCTGAGAAATATGGGAGGGATTAATATCAGGTGCAAGCCCAAATGTTAATACTGAAAACCAAAGCAAAAAACAACGCCACAACGTACAAAGAGTTTTCTTCAGCATATTTGTAAAACGGGTTGTCATTCTTCATACTGTGAAAGGCATCTGTTCACATTTTATCGTTCACCCCTAGTTTACCTAGGAAAGCTGGTATACTAGCTTGCTTTCTCAAAGGGGCAATATCTTTCCAAGTGTTAACACCAGTGTACAGCGTAATAGTTTCAAAGAAGGGCAAAACCTAAAAAATGGGGACCTTTTGGTGCTATAACATAGCTATAGCCATTAATTTATCACACTTGTGATAATATGGGGCTAGGTAAAATACCAGAAAGCAATTTGCCCTTTTAATACCAATAAAAGGGATTTTTCTTCAGCACTGACTTGTTTTATGAAATTGTGGATTTTGTGTTGTAAAGGACCTGGTGCAAAACTGTGACCAGTTTGAAGGGCTCCCCTCCTGTTGTGGGCATGCCCGGCTACAGGAAGGTGAGCCAAACACATTAAAAATATGACACTCACCAGCAGAAAGGAATGGGGAAAGTATTACTTTCCTGGAGATGGGCTTTTATTGGTGTAGTACAGAGACTAAGGGACAGCACCATTTTGCATTCTCCTAAGCACTAAAACAGGTAGCTTCGCCAGAGTCTGGGCATGGGATAAGGGGAGTAATGGCTGTGAGCAGGTAAACTACCCCTACTGTAACTCTGAAATAAGTGTCACACCTTGTTTCTCAGATGTAGTCTTCTGAAAATGTTCCTCTTTTATCGGAGGAGTATCACCATCACCACCACAGCACTGACACAGTGTCAGCCACTGGTGTGCATTAATACCAGCTCTACATTACAGACACAGTTTCTACTATATGTGAGCCTCTGTGGCCTTCCCGCTGTACTTGCTGTATGGAGCTTTGCCTTCTGCACGGGGGGCCAGCCACTCTGCTGTTTAACTCCATCCACCTCTCCCTGGAGTAGCTGTGTTAGGTTTCGTATAATTATGGTTGATGTCTCTCAAAAAATATTGCATGTTTTATTTTATGTTCCCTTTTGACACCTCATGATAGGGTTTCTTTCAGCAGATCACTATGTGCAAAATGTGGAAAGATTGCAGCTATAAAATTAATTTCGTTTGTATTTAGCCAGGTGTGGGTATTAAGAGACAACCAAAATCTGGCATCATAAATCCTCTTCCAGGGGAAAAAAAAATAAAATAAAAAATAAGTATCTGCATTCTGGGTTTCTCTTGTCTTCCAGGCTCTTTTTTGTTGTTTCACTGAACACGCTGGTGCTGCCAGGTTCCTTACAGCCGGTCTCATTTTGTCTGCTGCTGGTTTGTGTGCTGATTCAGTAGCTACAGTAGTGCACCTTCCCTCCTTTCCTCTCTCCCTTCTGCTTTCCCTTCTCTCCTCCCTTCTTTTTCTCCAATATGGGGCCAGAGAACCTAAAAAATACTTTCATCAGCACATAAAAAGGTTACACTTGCAACCAGCTCTGTATCTAGTGATTCTGTGACAAACTGTTTTATTAAACCTCATTTTTTTTTTCTGTGTGTGGGCATCTCTTTTTATAAGTAATATCAACAGACATGCTCTCTTTATGTACAGTTTTGGTGGGTTTTGGGTAGCTCCATAATAACCTGTATGTCCCGAAAAGTAATCTTCTACTTGGAGGAGGGTTTGGATTTAGCAGAGGGAGCCGGGGCTGTTGTCAGGGCTTTGGTGCGTGGTGTGGTCTGCTGGGCTAAGTTAGGCAGCAGCGCAGGACTTTCTAAGAGTAGGTATGAGGATGAAGAGGTGCTACTTTTGCGCGGAGCCCTTGTGACTGACATTTCTACTTGGAAGAATCCCCTTTTTAAGGGTGAGAAATAGTTTAGTTTGTCTGCTTGGCCCTCTGTGATATGTTCCTACTTCATGCTAATGCCAGTCATATCAGATAGTTCTAATTATAAATGTGAGAGCTCTGAGAATTTGGATTTTAAAATCCTGTGGGGTTTTTTGTTTGTTTTGTTTTGTTTTTTCATGTGATATGTTGCAACTCCAAACTAGAAAAAGTTACTAGTAGCCATCACTAAGTTAGAAGGCAGTGGTTTAGCCACAAAAGCACCCAGTCCACACCTGGATTTGAGCCAGGGAGTACATCTGCTATATATCTTGGAGAGAAAAACAAAAGTATCCTATGCCCTGAGATTGGTATCAGCAGGGTCCCCGGTTTCCAACCATGTACATTTGCTCTAAGTCATGAAATTAATTAATGGAGAAAATGTCTTGTAAAATAGAGCAGCAGTTCTGATTTACATGACTTCTGTGCATTTGCAAGCATTTTTTCCCCCTATGACTAGGGCTGTATTAGCAGGTTTTGTTCCAATAAACGAACTTACAAGCGTGCATTAGGCTGAGATCTGAGGGATCTGGTCTCTGCAACAACTTCTGGCTTTCCCTCCCGTTTATTTATTTGCACTGATCCAGATGCCTCCCTCTCCGTGCCATCTCTCTCTCCCCCAGCTTAGCTACGAAGCCACCTCTTCGGTGGCTGCAGTGAATCAGCACTTCTGGCAGGCTCATCCCTCCCGCGCTGCCTCCCAGCACGATGCCGGCGCGGCGCACAGACCCCTCTTGCTCCCATTCATTGACGATGGATCAGGGTTTGGCCCTTAAGGCAGTTTTCGTGCAGTTTTACAAAATAGCAAGTAGTAGATCAAAAAGTCACACTGGCTTTTCCTGCCTTTTAGGAGGAGATTTTTGCTGATGGTGATCCAGGAGAGATTTGCAGCCTCATTTAAAGCACTGTTTGTAATAAGTGTAATAAATACACTAAGAAATGAAAGAAATTGAAACTAGACACATTACACTTGGAAAAGATGGACCTTGTAAGATTCACAGATCTTCAAAAATTTTGATAAACTCTCTGAAATAACTGCAGAAAATAAGCAAAAATCCAATAAATGCACAAGCTCTGTCCCCTCTACAAGCTTGTTTGTAAATCTTTTTTAGGTCATGCTACCTAAAAAAGAAAGGAAGAGAAGAGAGTTCTTGTATTTATTTCATTACAAGCAAGATTTTCAAACCCAGGAAGGTCACTTACTCCAAGTAAACCCCCTCAGAAGATGCTCAGTTTCTATCTGGGCCTTTGGAAATGTTCCCCGAATTATTAATATCTCCTTTGGTCTGGCAAAGCAGAGCAAGAGGGTGTTTGTAATCCCTTTGCTTGGAATGGATAATACTTGAAACCACAGCTGATCTCACCGAGCTGGTTGGTGAATAAGGTGTTACTGAATTAAAGGCTCAGAGTATGGCCCGCAGGAAAGGATAAATCCTGCTTCACTGGAATCTGTGGCAAGGCTGTTGTTGATGGGGTTGCAGAAGGGCAGGATCAGGCTCTGTGTTTTGCTTTGAATGCAGTTTTCTTAAATTGTAGGGGAAATGAAAATAATTTGCCTCCAAAAAAGGTTTTCTCTTAACCAGTACAGTAGCAATATGCAGCAGGATTCAGAGGTCCTGAGCTGTATTGTTGTTGTTTTATCGTTGAATAGTTTTTTCTCTTCTTACCTTCAAATCTGAACTCAAATCCTAGCTCACATCCTTCGTGTGTGTTTTCATGTATGGTTCTGTAGGTGTTGTTTTCCTTAACGTCCACTGATATAAATAGTTAAATAACGAAGGGAACTAGAACCATCTAGTTACTCCTCTTCATCAGATAATTGGTGCTTTGCGGGCCTAATATGCAATATGTTGATTAGTGCTTTTGTTATATTAAGGAGTTTATTTTTAACGTATGCCAAATCTACTGTAGATCAGGCTCCTGTATGCAGTTCATTAGCTGTCTTGGATGAGGTTTGCAAAGTGATGTCAACCTTGCCTCTACTTGGGAACTCAGTCCTGCAGAAAATCACGATATAATCTATGCATGCAACGCCTGTCACCTCGAGTGAGACACTGGGGACCTCCAGAGTTCAAAACATGAGCTCCTGGTGTTGGCTCTGAAGTGCCAAAGCTCCCTCGGTGGTCACGAACAGACTCACTTCCTTCTAGAGGTCGTGCACGGAGTGTGCCCTACAACAGGCTGATCAGTGGAGCGCTGCACATCTCAGGTGGCGTTCACGTGTGTCCGTGTCATCCTGTGTATGCTGACGTGTTCTCCCCTCTGCCGTGCAGGGAGTTGTACGAAGGAATGCATGCAGGTGTTGGCCCGCAGAGAGATGTGTGAATATAAATGGAGTCTATATTTTCAAAAGTGGTCCATTGTCTTGAGGATTAATGGGAAACTTGATCATCCGGTTATTGCCTGTAATTGCATACCCGGTGAATACACCCAGTATTCCACATTTAGTGGTATGGGTTTGTGGTTTTTAAGGTGATGATTGTGGAAGGGATTATCTTTTCTTTCTGTTTACTTTAGTAAGCCAATTAGAAATTTCAAGACTAGGAGGTGTTTTTCCAGGTCTTATGATACCTTTAGTTAAGCAAGAGAGGGATAAGTGAAGGAAGAAAACAATGGGCAGAATAAACTGTGTAAATAAAATACAATAACTTCTGGTCTGGTAGCATCTTGCTGAGCAGCCTGATTATTGACTACCCAGCCAGTTCTGCTGATACGACCAACATAAATTCATCTTTGCTGCTTTTTTACCGATGCTAATGCCAAAGAACCAGAGGAGCTCTAGGAAAGGAGAGCTGGATTCAATTCTGGATCATGAATCACATATTGAATTGTCAGAAAAGGAACAAATTCTGCCCCAATTACCACTATAACTATGATAGGTTGTACTCTTGTGTCTCAGGGCAGGATATGGTCTGAAATGAAACAGGTGAGGTCATAATCTTTTTTCATTGATCACAGAGAAGGCAGTGAAGCTGTAGAGGCAAATGTGACAGCAAAATATTGTCAGCAAGGCCATTCCTCTTGCCAGTCATGTATCACAGCAAAAAATAAGGCTGTTTGATTTTCAGCCTTCATGATGTCTTGGTTGGGTTGATAAAAAAATAATCTTTCTGTAAGCAAGCAAATTGAACTGAAAGTAAGACACAGTGATTGACACTGAGTTGCAAGATGCCATTTATGTGCATTCTTTTTCCATGGGGGGGAAAAAAAATCGAAGGACATTTTGCTTTTGTTGGAGAAAGTATTAATTTTTCTTTTTTTTACTTACATTTGTAGAATACTACAAAAGGGAGACCAGGAATGTGATTCCAGGAATAATCTTTTTATTCCATTATATGTTCTGCAGCCCATTCCATAAAGATGACAATAATAAAGAAGCAAGGGATAGAAAATGAGAAACAACTTTCTGTTAGGGTGGATGGCTTTATAGAATGGATACTGAAGCAGCAAAGAACTGAAAGTGGTTTCTGAGAAGTGTTGACCTCCTTTCGTGCCACTTACTGTGAATTAAAGCTGTGAGCAAGAACTAGTTTGGGCATGTGGTACAGCACTTACAGCAACTGCTGCCAAGGAGCAAGATTGTGTTTCTAAGGAAATGCAACAAAAGAAAATGGTTTAAGAGGCAGTGGCTGTCACTGTGTAAAAAAAGTATGTAAGTACAGATAGGAAAGGCCAAATTGGGTTATTCTATACACAGGTTAGTGTATGTGTGAATTCTTGTAACGTGGGATTCAAAATGAAACAAGTGCAGATTGTGCAGGATTTAGCATATCTCACACTGGTGGAGTTTACAAAGTCGAGCTCGCTAAAAGCAGTTGTGAGCTGCTCTGTGCCTCTGACTGACTGTTGTTTGTCATTCTTACGGGCATTATTAGCAACAGTGAGCTGCTGTAGGGAAGGGATACATTTAGAGCAAGGAAACTGGGGTTTGTGGCTTCTTGGAACTCCTTTCTTAGCAAACCAAAAGGCAAAAATCTTCAGCACTTCCAAACCAAGGCTGCCAAACAGTATCACTTACCACTACCTTTAGGGTTATAAATATCTTAGGACATGACATCCACTCACTGATTTGTAGCAAAGATGTTACGAGAATTGTTCATGCACTGAAGTTTCATTAAGGGATGAAAACCGTAGCAAAACACCGAGGAAAAAATATTGCTATATTTACACCATGTCTTAACTCCTTTTTTCCCCCCTTCTGGGTTGGAAAGGGAACCACCTGTCTCCTTTGCTGATGTCAGACTGCTCCCTGGAGACACGGTGCTATTGGAAAGCACATGATACTGTACGTATTTACACCAAGCTCGTATCTGATTGAGATTGGGCTACAAGACCCGTGAGTTCACAAGTTTCTTCATCATACTCTCATGCATTAAACATGTGTTTGAACTCTGGCTTGAAAGCCGTGTGATCTTATGATAGACGTATTTATGTAATAGTTAAATGAATGATCATGCGCTCTCCAGCTCCTTTTCCATGCAAATGCAGAGGAAATTGAATATTATAATATATCAGTGAGATGTCCTCAATAACAAATTACTATTTAAAATAACCAATATTTGTATGTATATCAATTGCCTAGCAGTTATTTTTGTCTGCTGTTTGCATGATATGGAAAAGACTTTTTCTAGCAAACGTTTTAAGCTACTTGGTGCTGCTTTCTTTTGGAATGATCACAAGGGTGCACATTTAGGGATGTGTTTTCCATCTGTTTTTTTGAAGCTGGCAAAGCGCATAATTTGGAATAGAAAAGAAGAAGTCTGAAAGTACCGAGATTTGAACTGGTATGTGTTTGAGCCATTCTAGGAATTCTTATTCTGTAGCAGTTGGTGAAAGTGAAGGACTATATTGTGCCCTTGGTTGCAGTACACCTGCAGTGCTCAAGGCCAGTGGGAGCCCAGTGTGAGTGCCCAGGGGCACACTGGGACCCCTGAGACCTTCACCGCCCTGTTCCCAAGGCAGAACCTGAGATGATTAGGAGGACTCTCTGAACCCCAGCTATTTGATGCAGTCCTGGGGTGTGCAGGCTGTTTGAAATGGGTCAGGGTGCTTTTGCAAAGTCCTGGGCTCATGCATTGCTTCGTACAGTCTTGAGGGACACACCTGCCAGAGGCACCCACTGAATCTTCGGTGTCCAGCAGTGGTGGGCATGGGGCTCCCAGCGCTACCAGGCTGTGGGATTGCTGAAATGTCCCTGTGACTTTTTCCACAACACAGGATCTTTGCAAGCCAACATCAAGCTTGCTACAGCTATATGACCCATGTACAGCTTGAAACCTGAGCTTCCACGCGGAGCAGTGCTGGGGTAACAGTGCCTCTTTTTGGAGCGATGGTCTTCACCCGCTGAACCACAGTTTACCCATGCTCCCTCTGCTCATCCAGAAGTGTCACCTTAACTCCTCACACTGGTCACCCTTTTGATGTGGCTGCTTGTTGCACGTGGTGAATGAAAGAATCTGGCCCTATGGCTCTGCTCGTGGTTGGATCAAGCTGGGCATGGTGCAGTGCAATAATTTCTCATATAGGTGGACATTTTGAAAGCACCGAAATACTTGGAGCTGCCAGTGCTCTTGGGAATCAAAGGGACTGCAGCAGGTGGGAAAAAAAGGCTCAGAGAAATGTGAACTGCCCCTGGACCTTGCTGCAAAACCTCTCTAACTATGGGGACTAGAGCAGATTTGGAGATTTTGGGTTAATAGTGTGCCTGAGGTATCAGGTTGCCCAAATCAAGCCCTGAGAAAAGAACTGCATTTCTTTTTGCCATGTTCTAGAGTAGGATGGCTACACTACAAATGTTGAACTGCTTATGTCTCCTGAGCAAGTGCAATTCCTGGGCTAAGGAGATGTGTTTTCATTAACAACTGGATTTTTTTTGGTCTGAAGGCTGGTAGGTCCCCATGGAAAAACCATACCAGTGGGGTTTGCTGAAGACAGCACTTCTGGGTCACCATGGGATCTAGCTTATTGCCAGTGTGCACCCAGCTCATGGTGGTACAAAGGGAGCTATCAGTGTCTCATGCTCCAAGATCTCCTTCCTTTCATTTTTTTTTAGGATATATGATATATTTATTGTAGTTCTTGGCTGCATGTTATGCATTGTTTTAAATTGAGATTGAATGATAAGGAAAATCTGGCCATCCCTATCCTAGAGACAGAGAAGTTACAGCCAGAAATTAATTCTTGGGTCATCTGTTTCATCCTCATGTGGCAACACCTTTTTTTTTGTATACTAAACCACACAGTGTTGTAGTATATGATTGATATTAATTAGGTTTCTGCAAAGTACTGCACTCCTCAACTTGAACTGAACCTGAAATAAATATATTGCCATATATTAACATTTTATTAGTTGAGAAGAAGAATAGGATGAAGGCACCTATGTGAAATCCAAAGTATGAGCTTCAGATTGAATTAATGCCAGCAGCACCTTGAGATTAATTTGGTTACTATGGGTACAGAATAAGAAGTAGTATACCATAATGTAACTATGTTTACTGATTCATTTCTGGCATTAAAAACTAAAACCATATTATATATGCAACAACAGTCTTTTCTTCCTTGGATGAAGAAGGTGGGTACATTTTAGTAATTAAAGTGAATGTTGCCCTCTGAGAAGTGCCAGTAATCTACTGGAAGAAGAGTTCCTGTTGTTTTACAGGATCTGCCCCATCACAAGCAGGAAAGCTGCAATATTCCAAAAGAGACCTAAAAGCTAGAGAAAATGCTGCCACCCCAGGAAGCTTCCAGTCTTCTACAGTTTCTCATTAAATATCTCTTGTAACAGGATAACATCTGCTTCATGTACCATTCAACTGTATTGGTCAAATGGCAGTTTTCTATCCTTGTGCCACTTCATATCTCATCAGTATGTAGGAGAGGGAGCAAGTTTTGCATCTTAAGATGTTGAAAGCTGGGTAATAATAAAATAATGCAATGGAAATACCATATATTCAGAAAGCAATTATTTTAAGGGGTTTCAGTTCTGACATAGCTAGATTAAGTATGAAGCTTTTTGGTTTTTATACTTGCTGTCAAGAATGTTGTTAAATACTGATACCACCTCCTAAGAGAACAACTTTTAAATACCAAAATGAAAAGGATAAGCCTTAAATATTTTGGTAGATATATTGTACCATAATGTCTACTGCCTTGTTCTTAATACAAAGCACAGTAGGGCTTAATTAAAAAGTGATTGTACGATCTATCACGAACCTGCATTAGGGATATGGATGCCAAGAAAATTAAGTTGAAAAGGTGGTGATAATGAAATCGATATTTTATTGAATAGTTTTTATTCCTATGCCTTTGTTTGCTATTCTTGCCTCTCTGTCAGCAGGTAAGATATTTTCCATCCAAAATTCTTTGAAAGAACTCATTTAGTCTGTTGCTGCTTTGTTTCCTTGTTTGATCAGAATAAGTTATTTCGTTCATTTTTTGGCAGACTAAAATGCCTTGATAAACTTTTGACTCTGTCAGAACAGAGCATGGCAGTAAACAAAGAAAAGCAAGTCTTTTCGAGCTCATTCCTGCTAGGAATAGCAAGCTAACAACTGGTACAAGGTGATTTTCTATTTCGTGTAAGCAAAAGTCACAGTCACTGAAAGCCTCCAGGGCAGCCCTATAACCTGGTTTAGTACACATTTCTCCTGTTCCAGCTCCTGGTGTGGCTTCTGGACCTGCTAAGCAGAGTGTTTAGCAGTAGAGAACATGGAAGTACATTCACCAAAGCCTAACACCCAGTGAAGAATATTTACAATAGAAGTGTTTGTACAGCCTGGGCCCAAATCGCCCTTGTTATAACTTCATCAACTTAAAATGCTATTGATTTTTCAGGTACGACTGACCTGAAGTTGCTGGGATTGTGCTTGGGATGAATTTGACCTGTACTGTTGAAGCCAAGCAGAATCACAATTTAGAAAGTGCAATGCAAAGAAATAGTTACCGCGTAATCTGCTGTCTTGTAATTCTACACCAGTCACTCAGGGTTCAGGGCACTGTTGGAAAGTCTCATCTTTAAATGGATAGAAGTGTGTCTGCGAGAGCCGTAGCAAACAATAAGACAAAAGAGCTTATTGTTCCCTGACATATTTTTAAGAGTTGTATATTGCAAACCAGGCAGCTTGCTTGTTGTGAGCAGAGCTGCTGGGTCAGCCGGCACAGCTTCATTTTCACATCCTCACCAGGTTCGATGTTGCCAGTGTCCTTATTGAGGCAAACTCAAACAGCCAAAAGGGAAGGCTGGTTTTGATGTTCTTGCTGCATATCCCGAATTAACACATATCACATAATTCAACATGCTGCACATTGCGACTTGCAGCTCATCTCGTGCCTGGGTGCGATACACAACAAGGGATAGTGTGCTAGAGGAGAAGACAGACACAGCACAAGGATCTGAAAGCCATGAGAGGCACTGAAAGCTTGTGTTTCTGGTATGCAGCAGTATAGACATTGGAAAGGTTAGGTCTGGTCTATTTTTAGGTAGCCTTCACTTTGGGACTGATCTAAAAATGAAGGTGAAATAAAAATTGCACGTGTCTCTCCTGATTTGTCAGAGATTTTTGACAAAATGCATAAAAAAGACTATTCTCTGAGAGATTTTATTCTGAAGCAAAGCTGTGCCTCTTATTTAGGAGTCTGTATTCTTGATTGAAATGCTAGTGCCGTCTATTTCACTCCAAGATCAGCATTTTCAGATTTTAGCAAAGTTAAAGAAATATGACTTTCCCATTTATTGTTTCAGAAGATTTATTCACTTGTGTAAATGAATTTTAAAAAATTGGCAAGGCCTTTTATCTCATATAAAATAAATCTGAAGATAAATGATCTTTTCCGCTAACATCACCTATCATTAAAGTGGCTAAATGAAAATCAAAATGTGTTCCTATTTAGTGCCTGCTTGCCTTTTTACAGGAGATGAAATTGAGCATGTTTACTGGGCAGGAGTTGACAGCAATGCTTCAATTTATAGCATTGTCCAGGATGCAAATTAACAACTGCTGTTTCCCCCTCTCCCTGGAAGACGGTAGCCCTGTCTCCCCAACGTGTACATCTCCAGCTTGCTGTGTGCGCGCCTACCCTGCCTTACACAAAACCTGCCAACAATGTGAAATTTTGTTGCATTGAGCTGAAGCGCAAACATTTTTCCGTGCCTTTGTGAAGAGGAGCGCATGTGAGAATGACACAGCTGGAGGTCTACCTCCAGAAACCCCTGGGGATGTGTCACACTCATTTCTCCAGTCTGTGCAATCTCGGTTTAATAAATTGGTAATAATATTATGATGAAGTGCTCGTTGGTGTTGGTTTGCTGGTTTTTTTCATAGCAACTTGCAACATAAATTAAAATAATTTTCCATTCAAACAGTTTCCTATTTTTACTTGGTGCTCTGCTCCTGAGAGAGAAAGGGGGAGCCTGCAATGGGCAATAGGGAAGGTGCACTGTGGGGAGGTCTCTATTTCAGTGGGAATCCTACACGGTCCTTTCATTGCTTTCACCTAAATGCATTGCCCTGGCTTTCTGTTCTGCGTGTGGAGTTCAACAGAGCAGAGACAACAATTAATGTTTAATTGTGTCAGATTGTCAGGGAATTTTATTATGGTAGAGATCCATTAGGGACAAACATGAAAGAAGCAAACTTGTCTTATCTGTTGATTGGCATGAAGTAATTAAAGTACAGTCATGGCTCTTTTGGGGAGGAGGTATGAACCTTTGCTGGTACCCACTTAAAAAATAATTGTGAGACTAACCAGTGCCCCAGAGCAAAGGATGTTCAGCAGATCCTACACAAAGATGCCCAAAATGGTGATAGCTGGTGCAGTCTCAGCGTTTTATCCCTGTTCCATTCACTGGGGAAAGCTGGGGAAACCCGAGTAGTATGAAATTTTTTAAAAGGTAGAAATGTGTGCAGGAGTTTCTGCTTTGAACTGTCTTGGTCCCACCTTCTGTGATAAGGTCTGATTCAAAGCCTGCCTATAACCATTTAAAAATTCCCATTCCCTTCCAAAGGATTTAGAGCAATCACCCCTTCCAGCCACTTTAATCCCTCTTTTACTTTGTTGCATTTTTTCCTGTACAGCCATGCAAGCAGGTGATTTGGATAGGATAGAATAAAATAAAATTAGAATAAGATATTAACTCAGCCCAGACCTCTCTATGGGTAGTATGGCTAGTTCTCCCATTTCATCTCTGCACTAGTTTGTTTGGTCCTGAGTCAAAGGTGGAAGTACTGACAAATTTTTCGTCAAAAGCATCGCTTTTGGCAGCCTCCAAAGGTTTCCAGCTGCCATTTGGTACAGCTAATAACCCCTGGGCTAAATGCTCATCTTCCTTTATTTCAGTTATCTGGATTGGGGATGGAGGCAGGATGACATCTCTTGCCATTTGTGCAACTTTTTTAGATTAATATTTCAGCTCCAAGAAAAATGAATAATTGGACTTTTGAGCAGAGAGTGGAACCACGAAACCCATAGGGACTCCTCTAGCACTAGTCACTAGTTTGCATATTGCAAGTTAACTGCAGCTCATGAAGGGTTCTGGCTAAAAATAACTTCAGGGCTCAATTTTGGCCGCCAGGAACTACTAGTTAAGAGGTCAGGCTTAGCTGATCCTTCAGGAGCCTTGTCTGTGGGAAGACTGTGTTGGCTGTCGTGGTGAGGTGACCCCGTTTCCTCTTGGCCTCTCCTTGGCTGACTCGGGAAAGCAGGGTGCAGGGGCTGTGGGCAGCTGGGGAAGGGGACATTTACTGCGGTCTGGGACCGCTGGAGGCCACACAGCATGTGCTGGCTGCTGCGGGAGAGCAGCTCTGCTGCCCACCAACCGCAGCCCCGCAGGAGCTCGCCCTCCTCCGTAGCCAGGTACAACCCTAGAAAGGGTGAGGTGGTGCATAAGCAGGTTTAAAACAAAATACAAAACGCAACAACTCCAGTTCTTTTGTGTGATATCTTCATTTTATTTTGTTTGCCTAGAACGGCAACAAAGCAAATCTGTGGCCTGTGTTACTAAAATCCACTCAGATGACTACAGTTCAGAATTATTTCCACATTATACTTTGTTTTAATACAAAAAATGCCAAGAGCTAGGCCCAAGAAAAAAGGCTGACTCAGTTCCACTGAGCTCTGTCTGAAGAAAGTCTTATTTGAAGATGAGAGATGTGTTGGTAAGGCTGTCTGTCATCTCTAGTTTATTAAAAAAAATTGCTAGGAGGCACTAAAGCTGTCCACTGCCTTTCCCTCTGTTCCTTCACTCAAAGGTGCTTCATTCACATCGACTTTACCATAGCGGTTTTGTGTAAAACAAGATTTGATTTTAGCGTATTTAAAGGTTACTGTTCTCTCCAGTGCGGCGCTGCAGACTTGTGTGTGCTCCACTGCAGCCGCCTTCCCAGCCATTTCAGAGAACAGATAGGCTGTGTTATGGAAATCCGGGGTTTTTTTTTCTTCCATTAGCTACCACGGGCCTTGTCGTGGGGCCAGCAGGAGTGTGCTCTCCTGTGCTGCCATGGCAGCCTGGGCACCACGGCTTCCCACTGAGCTGGGAGGTTGCGCCTTGGTGGCCAACTGGCCAGGTGGCAAAGCCAGCCCGAATGCAGCGTGGCAGCCAAGTGGCAGCCTCAGCAAGGGATGGTGGCTGCGGAACAGCCATGGCTCCCACCACACTGCTTACGGTTGCATCAGGGAATCTTTTCTGTACCCTAAGATATCGAAAGCGTGGTGGTTGTTCCTGGGATCATCTTCAGATCCCCCTCAGAAAAAGTCAGTAGAAACTTGACGGTGTTAATGATGAATGAGTCAGGAAACAAGAGCTCCAAGGTAATACTCTAGATGCCCCAGGGAAGGTGGTGCAAGGTGGATGCTCGTAGGCCTAACAGGAAGGATCTGGGTGGGGTTTTCTAGGGCCCTGCAGAGCGTTATAATTACCACATATATCTCTGAAGCTTCCCTAGGTTCTATGCTTTGTGGCTGGAGCTGGAGGAGACAGTTTCCCATGCCCAAAAGGGTTGTGTGAGCATCTTGGCAAGGCTGGGCAGGGAAGAGGAAGGACACAGCTTCTGAATGTGTGGGGACAATGCCCCCAACTGCTGAACAGGAGTGCCAGAAGCCTCTTCCCTGGTCTGATAATATCGGATGTGAGCAGGTTTTGGTCTCTTCCCAGGGACTTAAACGCTTGGAAGGAAAAAGCAGGGGGGAAAGAATTTTATGAGTTCTTTTGTTCCAAGGAAATACCAGTGGTGAGGTGAGTAAAGGAGAGTTGATGAAGATCTGCAATGGTCTGCAATTTTGATGTGGTCGTGCCTGCTCTGCCAATGTGCAAGAAGTTGCAAAACTGGCATGTGTCTCCTTGGCTTGTCTGGGTGTCTGCACCCAAACAGCACCAAAACCTCCCCAGGAAACTGATGATTTTACAGGGCTCCATTTCTCAAACATATAGCAGCAATAAATTTAAATGTAGATGCTCTTTTACAGATTAGTCTCTCTGCGAAACAGTAACACCCGAGTGAAAGGCATTGTTCATGCTGCTTTTAACAGGCCTGACAAGCTGAATTTTCCTGCAAATCATAGTAAATGTGGGTCCTGGAGAACATATGCTCCAAATGTTGGGGAAACAAGTGACAAATATTTTTTTTTATGTAATCAGCTGGGTGGCTTTGCTTTTCATGTTTTAATAATAAGTGAAATATGCTTGTGAAGAGAGACATGTTCAGGGAGGTATGAGAAAATTCATGAAGATTTCTTGTAGCGGGTACCTGTGCTCCTGCTTCACTTAGGCAGTCCTGGAAGGTTTTACTACATGCCCCAAGTTATAAAGAGTTGCATGTCTGCAAGCCTGGTTAACACTGATAATCAGCTAATCTGCATTAATAGTGAATATTCAGAGTCAGGTCCATTTGCATGTGAACAAGCAAGTGAATTCCCCTGGCATTCAGTGCTGTTTATTTCAGCCCTCAGTCTGTGGAGGCAGATGTGGCAAAATTCAGCATGGTGTTAGTAATGTCAGAAACGCATTGCTGTTCAGAGAAAGTTATTTTGGAGTCTCTAATAGATGGCTCCTGAGACAGCAGCCTGTTGCCCATAGTTGGGCCAGAAGTTAATTTGGCCCAAATCTCTTGAGTTTTACAGAGAGGTGGTGTGGAGCACCATTGTCGTTTTCCTCTGGAAAAAAGTATCTCTCTCTCTCTCCCTCTCTCTCTATATATATATATCAGTTCATAACTGCCCTAGCAAAATTGGAGAGGGCATACTGCTTTATTCCATTGTAGAATTACTGCACCAGTGAACCCAGAAGTTCAAGGAGTTTGACTCACTGGCTTATGCTATTGAGAGTGTATTCTGGGTAGGATGAACTGGATAAATAAGTAAAATAAGCTGAGAAGGAAAAAAAAAATCAGCAAACAAATAGGATAGAAGTGGAACTGAGAGAATGGAGTGGAAAACAAATACAGAACTGTGCAAAAAATAAGAGTAAAGATGCACAGAAGGAAGATTTCTAATAAAAAATTAATAGGGTACATATACTTTATATAGAACTCCATTCACGCTAACACACCTTTGGAGTGCAGTTTGTTCTTTTATATACAGCACTGGCTGATCTTCTGCTGTAAGGCCATTCTGTCTTGGAGGGTCGAGTGGAAAGGGTTGAACTGGTGTAAGAACTGGTTTGCAAACATCAGCTTGCTGAAACTGCAGCACTGTTTTTATATACCAGTCTGGTTGTCCTTACTGCACTGAAAAAGGAGCAAACTTTGCTGAAAATCAACAAGTACCATAGTCTTGGGGGCAAGGAAAGAAATTCTTTCTTCCTCAGTGCCATGATGAAGGGACTAAGTTTTGGGTTTCAAAATTATGCGGGGCTCCAAAATCAGTAGCTTCTTTGAGAAATCTAAACTGCAGGGAATAAAAACATGATCATGGTTAGAAAATGTGGGTGAAAGAAGAGGAAGAAGAGATAAAATGAATGCTGAATTCAGGAAAAAGTCAAGGACAGAGTGCCTGAAGGCTTTGGTCTTTGAATCCTATTCTGTGTTGTTGCAGGCAGACATACCTTCCAGTCCCATTAAAAAATGTATCAGGATTTGGGAATTTGTGTCCAAACGCTGTCGGAAGGCTTGCCAGAACTCTCTTTGACTATGGCCCTTGAAGATCAAAAGGCAAAGTTTGGGAATCTCTGAGAATATGCACAGAGTAACCTGAAAACCAGGGAAGCGCAGGGATTGAGGGGGTGGTACGGACATTTCAGCAGGGCAGATTGGGCCAAAGGGACCGGCAGACTTTGCTGAAAGAGGGTTTTCTTTGGATGTGTTTGTTATGGAACCAAATAACGTGCACGTGCTCAGGTATTGCCCCGGGAAAGATGTTTGTGCAATTCTTTAGTGTTGTCAAAACACGAGGGGAGGGCATTGCTAAAGCCACTAGGGAATGTTCAGAAGACAAGGTTTTCTTTGAGGAGAGCAGCTTAGGTGCTGGCTGGGTTTCACAGGCTTCATTTACTTAGGCTGAGGCCGCACCGTTTCCAAACTGCACCACCACTGCAACTGCCTGCCTTGATTTTCTTCTCTTATGTGCGCTACGCTCAATAAAACACATTAAAACATGTGAGAAAAAAGGTCCTAGTGAGTGAATTTATACTATGGCTGGGGTAAGACACTTTGATTTTTAAAAATAAAATTCTTCCTGAACAATGCAGAACCTTTGTTGAAAGCTCAGAGTCTTTTGTAGTTGGAATCGTGCTTGGCATCCGTTCCAGGTAGCGCTGGGACTGCCAGTAAAGTTCAAGCTGTAATGTGGACAGGGCCATAGAAAAGCTCTCGGGGACTCTGTTGTTATTACCTATGGCTTGCACTGTCTACAGTGCACTAAGAAAGTTCTCCAATCTCTAAAGCTTGTATAGTGAGAGCACCACTAAGGTCACAGTTTATATTTATCAGTTAACTTGCTAATTTGAAGGGAAAGCAGTGAAGTGGAAATGTAGAAAATAGAAACAACATGAGCAGGTCAAAATATCCAAAACAGCAATATGAAATGTTCCAGTGTAAATACATTTCTATAAAAGGTGTGAATGAAACTTCAAAAAAACCAGATGATGGATTCGGCACAGTCAATGAACACAATTATAAGTAAGTATTGAAGGAGAATATTCCACCAGCCATGGATCCACAGATAATAATTAATAAGAACCGACTCCACTCCAGGCAGGCAGGTGCCCAGCATTATTTCACAGTTGACTGTTTGGGGAGGGTAGAGGTACTCACCTTTGCCCCAAATCTTAATAATTTACTGCTGTTTTATCATTAAATCAGCATATAATTGGGAAGGAAATGAAGTTTTTTTTTCATTGTGCGAGCAAAGCAATACCGTTAATTTAATCACTCGTAGGAAAGGCTTTCTGTAGTCATTCAGTATTTTGCTGTGGTTTTTTTTAATTAAGTAAAGTAAAAACAATGCCATTTTTGTCATCTGTGCTTGGTGAAAATATGACAGTGTGATGTGATTTGCAACTTAAGCAAGAGCCGGGAAAACTGTACATTTTATCAGGACTGGCAATAATGAATTACAAGGGAACACAAATAAGCTAAGAATATATCTGAGACCTCCTACCATTTCTGAAGTTTCCAGTGTCTGCGGGAGAAAGACTATTTCAAGAACTGTACTTCTTTTTATTTATTTTTTCTCTCAGCAAAGTCGCCACAGCCTTGTATAATAATTGAATTCATTTAGCCTTTAGAATACTGAAGTTTGCAAATAACAATGAAAATGAATATTTCATGACAAGGAGGATGATCAATTATAGTTTTGTGACTGACTGCTAGCCCGGTGCGACGGAGCCAGCGCTTACATTTCACGAGATTTTTGCACCCAGCTAATTAATACACCTACAACTTAAGTCAATAAGCAGGCAGGTGGGGATAGTTACACAAGACCTTTATTTGATTTTTTTGTCCCTGTTGTGGGCAGCGTTTTGCGGTTCAGCGTGCTCCCTGGAGTTTGTTGGGTGCGCAGGGGCATCACAAACCAGTTGCACCTGCAGCAGCCCCTGTTTTCTGGGCAAGGCTTCGAGGAGGAGACACTTGTGTTAGCAGCGTGGCTGGGTGTTCACACGACAAGAGGGGTTTTCTGATTTTCAATGCGAAAACGCTGGCTCCAGGTCAGAGAGGTTGGTGCATGGTGTTTGTACAGAAATGCACCCTGAGGCAGCGGTGCTTGTAGGAAAAGCAGAGGGGGGGCTGAGCGGTTATGGGCAGCGCTGTGGCGGCTGCTTGTAACAACCCTGGTTTCTAGGGGGAGTACACTGGGACAGAGAAGTGATTAAAGAGCAGCTGAGAAATACTGTAATCTAGCTGGGAACAGCATCAGGCTCCCTCCTTATAGCAGGTGAGATAACTGTATGAATGTTTTTTATAGATGCTTACTCCATTCCTGGGAAACGCTGGGGGGTGGGAGGGGGTGCCTGCTGGTGCATTTGGTGTGGAAAAAAACTAACTCAAGTTGAAGTTACCGGCGAGAACCTGTTAAACTAACGAATATACTTGATGAGATGCACAGTCCTCAAGTGGAAAAAAATAAGACCGTTCAAAGGTGTCATAACTTTTGGCGAACTCTGGGACAGCCTCTCGGAAGGAGGGAGCGCCGGCAGCCCGTGTGGGTGCTGCAGAGGCTGGGCTGGGGCTGCTCGGAGCACGCAGGCTGGAGCTCGCTTGGGAGTTACTTCACTTTTTCTTTATAAGCACAGCTCTGCCTGTTGTTTGCGTGGAGGGAGGGGGTGGAAAAAGAAAGCAAGCCAAGAAATTTAAAAGATAGGGAGGGCTAGGAGCTGCGCTACGGCAGGAGCAGAGTTTCGGGGGTGTGGCGTGGAAATGTGCTTGGGATCGCAGCGTGGTGCCGCGGCCGCCCAGCTCTGAGCGGGTTTTGCAAAGATTTACTTCACTTCAGGCTGGGTCTGCCCCTGGTGACGTCACGGGCTGGAGCAGCGGCACCAGAAGGCTGGATGAGTGACAGCCCAGCCTACTTTTTAATAGCTTTGTCATGTGACGGGGAACAGTAGTAAGACAGGTGCCTTCGGTTCACTCTCAGAGAGGGTCTCGTTGCCTGCATGAGTGTCTGCTTGCTGCCTGCCTGCCTCTGGACCGTAGTTTGCCAGCTTTCCTGCCGTCGCTCCGCAGCTGGATGGCGTGGGACATGTGCAACCAGGACTCTGTATGGAGTGATCTGGAGGTGAGGGCAGCGCGGCGTGGGCAGCGCGTGGGGCGCGGGCACGGTGGGCTTGCCAGGGGCCGGCAGGATGGCCGAGGAGGCAGACTTTGCAAACAAGTCCCAATCTTATCTTAACTCCACTAAGTTTGCTATTTTAAGGTTACTCTGTGATGCCTTGAGCAAATCAAAGCTGAGCTCCTGTCATCAGTATCTCCTGCAGTTGGAAACTATTTTCATGTGCCTCTGGCTCGCTTTCCTGTCATATGCAATATTTATGCTCTAAGATATTGATATGAATCGGTGTCTGAAGTCTTTCCAGTGGCATTTAGTGGCCTGGTTGGAAAAATGCCATGTTTATTTACAATAAGATTAACATTAATTTCCGCCCCCCCCCAAAAAAAAAAAAAAAAAAAAAAAAGTTGTTAAAATTAACCAACAGCTTCATATTTTAATTGCTTGTTTCACTGTGCTCTGTCGAAGGTTTTTTTTCCTTGTTTATCAGCTGCAGAATTCAAACATGCACACAAGAACGAATACCCTGTTGTTTGGCTTTAAATGCTTTAAAAAGAGATTTCTGGAAGGAAACGTTTCCCTGCTTCTTGTGATATTGGAATAATGACGCTGTAGCTAATGTCCAGTAGAGCAGGGTCGCAGGCAATCCAAGTAGTCCAGCAAATGGTTAAATCCCGCTGTACGGCAGAGACAACAGGATGAACCATGAGAATAGAGTTTATGCAGGACTGTGTGAACTGCTGCTGCCACTGCTGCCGCTGCTGCTTGTGTAAAAATAGACGGCAATACATCAAATCCACAGCTTCTGCTGGCTACAATTCATAAAGGGGAAAGAAAAAAAAAAAAAAAAAGGCAAGCAGCTCCCTGGTAATCTCTGGAGTATAAAGTGAGGTTTGAGGATTTCTACATGTTTGCATTTGGCAAAATGGAGCGTTACCTGAAAGTTCGGGCAACTTGCAAAGCAAGACAAACTTTCTTTGGACCCTATGGAGAGGAATCCCAAATACAGACCTGCTCAAAGGAACTAACCCTCTGGCTGCGAGCTTGGAATAAGTGCTTAAAATGCTCCCCTCAGGCAACGGGGGAAGGAAAAACAGGTTACAGGCGATGCTTTTTAGGTATGATGTTCATGCCGTAGAGAGCTACCCATCTAAAGTAAAAACGTTCCTGTGTTCTCCAGTACATTTTTCCCATCTGGTGGAGCATGCATACGGATTCTCAAGTCTTTTTGTCGTGTTTTAAATATTTGCAGCTTGCCATTGTATCCACTGATTTCTGTTTGCATATTGTAATTGCTCTTATCTTGTTTTGATTTCTTGGTAAAGTGGAATAGATATGGATAATTCATATGTCCTGTAGCTATTATGAGTCAAGGCTGTAAGTGGATGACTTTCTGGCTCCAAAGTCCTAATTGTTTCTGAGTAGCTGGAGTATCCTGTGGGTTGTTGTCTGGCTTGTAGCGTGGGTCTCAGCTGCCGTAGCTTCATTTTTCCATCATGTATTATTCCTAATGCTGCTAGGAGCTGATTGAAGAACCAGCTTATATGGAAATACTGAAGATTTATTTTAATCACTAGAGTTCCTGCAGTAATTTCAAGCTAGTAACAGAATAGATAATTTATGTCAATGACTTTTTCATAGTGCGAAGAAGAAGAAAAAAAAAGAGGTTTGATCTTAATATTAATTGTGTGGTGGATAGATTAACTGTGGGTAGGATTTTACCAACGTGCTCCTGCATTGCACTTCCTATAGCAATACAGTAGTGTCTGTGTGGTGCTTTGGCTCGGGGGATCATCTTTACTGATCTAAAATATCACAGGCGGCAGGTACTAGAGGCAGCTTTCATTTCTTGAATCATTAATGTTTGCTGTCAACGTAAAATGTATTATATTCTCACTCACATAATGACAGGATGGCGTGTTGCTTAATAAAGGCCTGCATCACTGTAGCTGATCAGCGTCCCCAGTGCTTCACAGCTTAATGAAGGTGATATACAGTAAGGTTGCAAAGATTGATAGAGAGAATCCACATGACACACATTCTGTCAAGTCTCTCTTTCTGGGGTTCACCCCCTAGACTGTTTGAAAAATTTGTTAAAAATAAATCGTAGATTATTTTTTCATTAATATAATTAATATGGCACAAGTCCAGTCTTTTTTTTTTTTTTTTAATTTACCTTCAAAGGCACAAAAACATCCAAAAGGTTAATGGAGAATTATACTTAATTATAACGATTCACTGTTGTCAGTGCAGTTAAGCTAATTTATTGTTTGCACCTGAACTAAGAGAAAAAAGTCTGTTGGAGTGAAATAACGCACAGTAATTAGCCTTTTGTGTTTAGTGACTGCTTTATCCTCCTAGATGTTACTATAAAATTAAAACTATAGTTATGGAATAACTATAATATCAAATAACGGTGGGAAGACAGTAAAACGTGTGCTAGCAATGCGGGTGCACCTGTTACAGATGTATAGGCAAACAGTAAATATCAGTGTGTCAGATGAGGACAGTTTTAGGACTTGGAGTGTTAAATCTGGCATCATCAAAAGGCCAAATACAAATTAATAACAGGAACACTTGCTAGTAATGTGTCTCAGATTAGAAGCATAATGTCATATTCAGAAACATTGATTTTATTATCATGTCAACATTGGCAAGAGCATATATACTTCACTTCAGCAATTAAATTTTTTTAGGTGACATTGCAGTCACTATAGGCAAATTAAAGCTGCGATGAGCAGGATTTTTTTTTTTAATGCCATCGTTTATGTTGCTTCAAAAGCCCACTGTAGGAACTTAAAAATGCAGATTACCAAGAGTAAACATGTTTAAGTAGGTGGTTCACCGAGTGAAGCTATTTTTACAAACGAAAGCAGTAACAGATCAGCAGGATACTTTAGAAGTCTACAGTATCGGTTATAAGCTACTGACCTCCACAACACAAACCTGAGAATAATGCTGAAAATCTACCTTTTCAGTCAAAAACTAGATTATCCTTTAATGAGATCAGAGATTTCGGCCAAGCATCAAAAAAGGTCATCCCTGCATTATAAGATTGCTGCGGGAAGGTTGTGTCTCGCACTAAAGAAGAGGGAACGCTCTAATTTTTTTTTTTTCTCTCCCCTATGACCAAAATAATGATAAAAAATTGTGTGCAGTGAAAATTGTTTAAGTGGGGTTTTGACTTCTTAAAGTTCTGCAGCCGCTTAAATAATAGGAAGAAAAGCAACTGCTATTTCAGAGCCTCATTTTGCAGCCTCGCAGCTCCCTTGCCCCTTGGCCTGTGGGGTGATTATCTCGCAGTGTCCTGGTAGACGTGGAAGTTGTCTGGTAAATTATAGCTCGCACCAGCTGCACCGACTCTTTGTGCCAACAGACAAAATCTTTGCTGGTGGCTGCGCTGCTGCATCCAGCCCGCGCACTGCAGACGCACTGAGGTTCCCAGGGACAAAAACCTCAATGAAATGCACCTTCAGCAGCTCCCGCTGGCATTGTTGTGAAAGGCGGTCCTTGCGAGTGTGACATAACCGGTATCGAGCAATTTGCATCCGTGGACACTGTGTTAGTGCCCTACAGACATTCCTCTTCAGAAAGTGACGCTTTTTGGCTTGACTTCAGTTCAAGTAGAAGTTGGGAAATCAGTCAACCCACCCGGTCAACTGACGGGAGTTGAGGAGGACCTGCTGCTGGCCATCCATAATCCAACACTAGAAATATGTAGGGTGAAAGCCCGTAAACACAGCTGACTTTAAATAACTTTTAACCATTCAGCGCCTAGTGCCTTTTCAGCTTTATGTGTGGTTTGCAGTACAGCCATGTCAGCGCAGGTGTTCGGAGATGGGTTACAAAGGTGCGTGGTGCAGTGCAGGAGGAATTACTTCATCAAGCTGCGTTGACGTATGGCACTCTGCTATTTACCAAGCTGTCACTTTGTGTTTTCCATAATTAGGAAATGGTTTTGGTGGGTACTCTTAACATTTCTATTGCCGTGCTAAAGTGGATGTGTGTTATTAATATTTTCTTGCTTGGTGGGTCAGTCAATACCCTATGCTAGCTTCATACTAGCATATAAAAGGACACTTATTCCAGGTTTATTTGTATTTATCACTATTCTCTTGGTAAGTCACAGAGACAAAAACATTTTGCACTGCTCAAGAGGGTCTGTGCAGACTAGATTTTGTTTACTACCTCAGCCAAAACGTTTCACAGACCCTTTACATTAGAACTACTGGATCAGAGGCTGCTAGAGGAGGAAAATCTATTTGTTTCCTTCACTGCAGCCACTGTCTGGGGACACTTAGGAAGCAGACTGGGACAATATACATGTTCACACCAAGCAGGTGAAAGGCTGCGTTAACTATCTCTGCCTGGCATCCGGAGGTGAACATGGGGGTGTTTCAGAACTCCCTTCATTTGTGAGGACCCTGACGTGTAACTGGGTGGCTGTAGTCTGTGCATCACAGCGTGCATCGGGAAAAGGGCACAGCAGCATCACCTACCCGTACCTTTTTTATGCCCATATGGTAGCCACCATCATGACTGACCTCAAGGAATACAGTGAGGATCTGTAGAAGTGTCACTATCTCCAGCTTGAGCTAGCCTCCAGGGCTGAAGGCTGTAACAGGCTGTGCCTCTTTAACCTGAATGCATCAGGAAATGCATGACAGACCTTGCCCAGAGGTATTCATCTGTAACTTCTACCTGCACTGGTTCGCTCTGAAGCAGAATAAGGCCATGCTTTGGCCTCTGCTGTTGGATTTAATAAAGCTTTGAACACGATTGTTATCAAAGAGTATAGGGAGAAGGAAAGCTGTTGCCCCTGGACAGAGATATGATAGAGAAGGCAGCTTATGCCCTTCTGTTTCCCCTTCCCCTTTGCATACCTGTATAGAGCTAACAATGATTTAAAATTTAGTGGCATTTTCTTCCAGAAAACAACGTCAGTTCTAGTGACCGTGTGCCATAGCTTAATCAAGGCTTAATTCTTATCACATGATATTAACAGATTCCTGGTAAGTAATGAAACTACTTCTGTGTTGCTGTTTCCTGCAGTGTGCTGCTCTGGTTGGCGAAGACCAGCCTCTTTGCCCGGATCTCCCAGAACTTGACCTCTCCGAATTAGATGTGAACGACCTGGATGCAGACAGCTTTCTGGGAGGACTCAAGTGGTACAGCGACCAGTCAGAGATCATCTCCAATCAATACAGCAATGAACCTGCCAACATATTCGAGGTAAGGCAAGGTGATGCAAGTACACATTGCAAAATCCTTGCTTACGTTTTTTTCTATTTTCTTTAGCCTGGTGGACAACAGTTTTACCATTTTTCCCCTGTTAAGAGACAATAAACATAGTGATGTGTGTTATGGATTATTGCTGGCACCCTTAATCCTCATTATGAAAACCAGGCCTGTGATCTGGAGAGAGGAGGGAAAAAAACCTGGAAAGGAGTTAAATGGAACTTTTCACTTTTAAAAGAAATGGGTAAACAGTGCCTAGAGCACACTGCCCTGTGGTGTCACGGCGAGGAGTTGCATGGCTGTCAGCTACGAAGAAAAACAAAAGTTGAAACGTGTTTGTTGTCTTCCACTTGCATTCCCCAGCAAGAAGTGGAGTGTGGCACAGCAGCTAGCTGATGAGTAGCATTTCTAATGAAGGTTTTGGCTGCTTGGAGTGTTACAGTGTAAGGCACTTGCACACAAATTGAGAGGTCCTTGTAGTTGATGTATAGGGGAGAAAAAGGGTGGACGTGGCAGGGAAGGCAGTGAGGGCTGTGAGTAGCTCAGGAACCAGCACATTATTTGGGATGTTTCATAGATCTCTTGGTGGCGAGCAGTCTTAAAGTAAAAGTGGAAGGGCGGTAAGAGAGATTTAAATGTTTTCTTTAAAATTCTGCGTAGAGGATTAAGGTGTATGAGAGGAGGGTTACGATCTCTTCATCTCCGTCTTCAGTCTTCCTGCTTTTGTTGTGCAAAACCTTCATGATTCTCCCTGTGGTTATGGAATAGCCATGCCTCTCCTGAACCCTAACCTCCCTCCCTCCTTGGTGATAGGAGATGCCATAGATCATCCACTGACTGGGAAATGGGACAATAAATTGATTAGCTGGCAGGAAGACCTTGTGCAACAGCAAGCCGCGGGTGCTGCCTCTCACACAGCAGGTGCCACAGCTCCAGGAGGTGCGGCTGGCCCACTGGCTCAGGGAAACCCTGAGTTATCATACTGGAGTTTAAGGGCTTGAAAAAATAACTGAAACAGTATAGTAAAATGCTTACCCAAGATGTCTTGAAAAAAAAGTTCTTTATATAGCTCTAAACCGCAGTGATCTCCCTGATGCAGATGATGTTACTCTGGATTTATACTAGTGTAACTGGTAACAGAAACTGATTTGCTCTTTTGAATTTCTGTCATTTACACCTAAGTAACTTGGTGTTAATTTTATTCAAATAAAAGTGAAATTACTCCTGCTAAACCCCTTGCTTAGGCCCTTTTTTTTTCATTAGTTGTATAATGTTCTGTGCCTTGTTTTACAAAGTTTCCAAAGCCTGTCTAGTTCTTGAATTGCAGTTGTACAGCCTCAGGCAGGGTATGGTGTGCCAGTGTGCAGGTCTGGATGGTCAGTGGCAGGGGGGCAGGGAACACATTTGCAGCTGGTGTGAGGGATGGTGGTTTTGCTTTTCACATAACCGAGATGTATTTTAACTCATTCATAAAAAAACAAATACAGATGCATTTTTCTTTTGGAAAACGGACTTCTAAGTTGGAAGTTCCTGATAAGTAATATAATTAGCCATCTACCAGCTTTAAGCACACAAATCGTTCCAGTAAAACCAGTAGAACTTGATGTGACTTACCACAGATTCATTGCTTGCCCTGTGCATAACTGCTCGGCTGCACTGGTGGCCCCAGCTGCTGAGTACAAAATTGTCTCATATAGGTAGTGATGATTCCCCTATATACCTTTTATAGGAATTGTCACTTCCTATAGAAGGCAATTCCCGTCTCAAATCAACGCATATTGCAAACTGTGAGACAAACAGTTAAGCGTGTATGTAACAGCGTTGGGAGAGGGTGACACCAGGTACTGGTCATTACGTGTAACCTCTCATGGGCCCGTTCGGGTGTGTCTGAGGATGAGCAGCCCCAGTGTGAAGAAATAGGTGGTATGCAACTGGGGAATACATCTAGGCAGCAACTAGTAGGTCAGAAATGATAGTTTGGAAATGAAATATGCGGCTTCCTTCCTAATGGATAAATTCTGTTGTCCTCTCTACAAACACCTAATTTCCTCACCCTGCCCAGTGTCAGTTGCAGGCTGTCTTGCTGTCTCTGACAGCACTATTTGGCCCACACAACATCTAGGACAAACTGTGCTCTGGTGGCATTTTGCAATGCTGCAGTGCAAGATTAGACTATTTTCAGCTTCATACTATGTTATATTTACATTGCTTGGTTTCTTGGCCTAGAAAGATGGGAATGAAACAGTTACTTTCTCCTTCCATACATGAACCCTGTCCCCATTCTCCATCGTGCAGCTGGATACCTTGCACTATTTCTCGCCTCTGCCACTCTGTAATGTGACGACTGGGGGTGCTCAAGAACAGAAGAAGATGTTTTCTTCCTCCAGAGACTAACTCACATGCTCTGCAAGGAACTATCTGATTTAGCTGAGAGAATGAAAAGTTTTGTGCAGTTTCCCAGTTGGCAGTCTCTAGGTTTTTTTCATATTGATCTGCATTGCCTTTTATTTTTAAAGAAAAGAGCTAGTTTTTTAATTTTTCTTTTCTTCTCTCCTATTATCATGGGAGCAGTAAGCTTCCAGGTGAGACCTTGTCATACAAAAATGGAAATACAGTCTGTTTAGGATGGAAGGGAAAGAACCAGAATGGCAAACAAACGTTGGGAATTACAAGAGCAGTGTTTATTGTACAAGCTGTACAAGCTACCAGACCTAACCTTGAATGAAGCACGCTCTCCTTTGAGGTATTAATGCAGTACATGTGGCATTGTCTAGGTGAGGGCCGGTGTTCAAAAGCCCTTTACAAAGTTCCTGGATGTCTCTAGCTGGTGCACTTCTTTTTAAGAAAGGCTTGTCATTCAGAAAGTGAATTTTCTAGCTTTCTGCAAACCACATGCCTGGAAGCTCGCCTGAGCTGAGCACCCACAAGCTTAGACACTCCCAGTGGCACTGGGACTCTCACAGACTAAAAATTAATAGTTATGGTAGCAACCAAGAGCCAAGTGAGATAAAGGTCCAATTAGTGTAGGTAGAGCGTTACTGTTGACTATAAATCCCTGCTCTCGTCCACTTAGGTGTGATGAGATACTGGCTTTCTCCATAGTATTAAAACACACCAGTAGACGTACCTAATTCATCACTGCGTTATTCTGCTCACGTGCCAGTGTAACCGATACTGATCCTGAATTGAGCCTGTACCGTCTGCCCCAGCGCGGAGGCTCTTCTTATCAACGTGTGTACAGATGTATGTTATGAATTAGTTGATTTCTTTCTATTCATAGCTTGATCGCTTCTGTTTTTCTCCTGGTTTTCTTTGCGGGTTGTTCTGACTACTGGCAAGATAAAATGAAGGAGTTCTTGCCCCTCAGGGCACACTGTCTATTGACACAAGTTCATGCAAGTAAATAGTTAACAAGTCACCCAAGACCAGTTATTTAGATGGTTCACTTTCAGGATTTGCTTTTTGTGAAGAACTAGACTTTAAAAAACTTACGTTTGTAAAAAATTAATTTGGCTACTTTTAGAAAATCAGAATTATTAGTTTTTCCTTCTCAAAGGCAATGCTATGTGAAGACGTGAACAACCATACAACTTAATGTGGCGTGAGTGAGAATGCTTTTTGTTTGGGAAAACTGTTGTCCCCTGAGGCTTCTTCAAATATACCATACCCTATCATATGAGGTTAGTCATATTCAAAATTATTTATGACTCATGCCTAGCATTATGGAGAGAAAAGACATCTACAGTGGATATATCTGTTGGCATTGCTTGCACATAACTCAGCTGATGTTAACAGAAAATGCGGCCCGTAGATAGGCAATAATCTGTTTAAGTATAATGAACTTATGTAAAATCATAAAGATTTCTAAGTGTGGTAGTCTTGGCAAAACACTTTTCTTAGCCTTTAAAAGACTTCAGACAACCCACATTGCTTGCCGTTCCATGGACTTTATTTATTTATATAATTCTGTGTTCCAGGGAGATGCTTGCCGTATTTGATGACTATATTTTTAATTGTTTTGCATAGGTGTAGCCCAGGTTACTTTTCAAGACCATGCGATGTTCCGTGTATTTGGAAAGCCTAAATAGGCTACTATGTTTTATTGTAGGCTGCCAAAAAATGCTGTATTACAAGCAATGAGAATGTGGGGTGAGAAAGAGATGCACAATAAAATGCATACTGTCTTGCCCCTGGCAGCAGGGAAATTTGTGGAGATAAATGATTTCTTATTTATCTGGAAGGGAAGATGGTGAGGGCAAGGGGGAGCCTTAACATCACCAGGATAATTTGCATTGGTTCCGATTATAAATTCCCTCATGTTCTGTAGTGCTGCCAGTCTCTTTCACTATTTCAGGTTATCCATTCAAGGTTTGCAGCCAGATTCATTAATGAATTACCAGATCTTGCGTAAAATGACTTGGCCTGACTTTTAAACAACCACCAATGTTTTCTTTGCCAGTCTTGTGACTGGTGTTAATGGGTTTCCAGAGAACTGAGCCTATATAGACTTTCTGTACTGGCCTCCCCTAGCATTTTTTTCCACTTTTTAATTTTCTCCAAAACTAGTAGCCCAGGGCAGGCAGTTCAAGGAGATATAATCTCAGGGGGGGGAAAAAAGACATAGTAGTCAAATCCTTGATGGCTGATGCCCTTCAGTGCCAAATCAGCATGATTTATCATAGCCATCTATTCAGCACAACAGAGGCTGGAGGTGAGCTGCATGGTGTACCTCACACAATATGCATAACTAGAGCTCTGAACTTTGAAGGAAAGCCTCAGAGCTATTTGCAAAGTGCTGGTGCTTAGTGAATACTAAATTACATTTAGGAAATAGTCTACTGCTACCAGTTATACTTCATTTTTATTCTTGACACAGACACCTAAATCAGAGAACAGTAACATTTCAGAGATTATGGTAGCAGTTTGGGTATGTTCCAACACTATAATAGGATCAGAATTTTAAGGCCTTTTTTATTATTACCAATAGTCACTTAGTTTCTACTGCAGCGTACTTTGTAGGGAATTACAGCTTTTACTAAAAAGATTAAAATGCTATTATGCAAATGATTGCAGTATGTTATTATGTTTACAAATTAACATCCATGGCTCAACACACAAATTAACTAACTATTCCATCTATATTATTAAGGATTTAATAAAGTAACTGTTGATAAAAATGAGGAGCTTGGAACAGTTAATAGGAACTGATTGTGATTTAACATAGAACTTAAACATTGTGTTTAATGTTCTAGGTGGTATAATGGCAGAGTAAAGCTTATCAAAGTGCTTAGAAGAACTGAGATTGTGTGCACGGCATGGCAGCATGTCTGGAGCCTCAGAGAGCACGAATTAAACAGCTCTGGGCAGTAACACAGAGCGAGCAGCATATTGTTGAATCTGGAGGTGGTACAGGACCATCTCATATCAACATGTAGTTTCCTGCTCTGATAAGTAGGTTTTTTTTGAAATTCAGATTCATACATATTGAATGTTATACATTATGTTTTACATGATAAGCACAGGTAGGGTACTTGGGAACTTGCGTCCCTCTAAAATGCATCCTGTAATGAAATGTTTCTATGGCAAATGGGATTTCACTGCAGAGAGTATCGCTGTATGGCAGAAAAGGGGAAGGCTGAGTTCAGTCTGAGATGACTTTACAAACAGCGCTGCAAATTGCTATTCCTAGCAGTTCATAAGAGATCATAAAAGCAAGCAGATAAGAGCTACTGAGGTCCTAGAGAAATGAATGTACAGTATGTGCTTACAGGATAGATTTAGTAGGGAGACAGACAACATTGTAGGTTTAATACAACAATAAACATAAAAGGCAAAAGATGCAGATTTGGGATAGGAAACTTTATAAGAACAATAAAAGGTAACAATGCCTCATAAAAACCGTTTGCGAGAGTAGGAAAAAGACCCTTAGTTCCAGGAGAAGAAAACAGTGGAGGCTGGGCTAAAGTGCCAGAATTTTTATATTGCTAATGGAGCAATGTTACCCTCCTTGTGTGTTTGAATGCTTTACCTTTTCCAGTGTCTCTGACCTGACTCAGGTTTCTACGTCTACTAAAGAGGAGACCAGCAGAATAACATCACATCTACGGGGATGATGTATGTAAACTATAATCTATGGCTAGCTATGCTGAAATTTAAAAAGGCTCAAGCAGTAAGTGGAATATATTTTACTCGAACCAGCTGCTAGGTAATAGGGAAGAGTTTATGCAAATGCTCTGTATCAAGCATTAGCAAGGTGTTCTGCTGCTCCCTTTCCGGCTTGGACGAACTACAAACTGTCTAAATGTGTCTCTGTTTTAATGCAAGAACCTTGCATGTTGTTTGAAACCCTCAGGCAGAAAATAAGTCCCAAATGAGCAAAAAAACAATTGCTTTGAAAGCTTGTTGTTCGATGTATGACGCCACCAAGACCATTCCCCAGGCATCTGATCAAGAAAATGCAAGTGATTGCTTTCGCAGTCCCATTAAGGAGATATTTCACCTGGAGCAGCCGTGGCTTGAGGTACCCACGGTGTCTCTGCTCTGCTGAGCACCTGTCCTTTCTGCAAGAGGGAAGGCTAACATTCACCAGAACAGTAGTAAGCTAATTAGGTCATTAGACGAATGTCTTGGCCTGTGTTAAAACCAGCCCTTGAGGACACTGTGTTACACTCTGTTCCCACTGGCTCCGTGTCTAAATACAAACTGGTGTCAGCTGCCATACAGACAAAAATGCAGTAGCCTCCTTTCGCAGAGGTCATCTTAAATCCACTTTGGTCACAGTCACACTCCACATCTGTTTTAGTGAGATGCAGCTTCTTAAGGTGGCATTTGGACTTCATAAGCACGCAAACAACCGAGCTATAAATTGCCACTGCTGGAGTTATTTTGAATAAGTGTATACTGTTTCATATTTATAATGGTGAGGCTTCATAATATTCACAGTGAATATATAACACAGATCAGTTCAACAAGCATGAAATTGTATGTTGTCAACTTGTCACATAAATAGAGCCATATTCTAGCTTACGATAATGTTGAACTAAATATTTTCTCCCTAGAACTGCAGAGAGGGTCTCAAAAAAGTGGGACAGAGGCTCTGTCTTTTAGGAAAACACAGAGACATTGCAAGTGTGAAGTAAATATTTCTGATTAGATTTTTCTGTTTTTTACTTCCCAGCTTGCTTAACAACAGCAACAGAAAGTTTGCCTTTCTTAGACAAATGCTAATTGGCTGAACTGTTAAATTTATTTCCCTTAATGGTTTTATTTCTAGTGTAACCTCTTTTCTTTTTTTTTTTTTTTTTTTATTGTTGCTATTTTTGCACTGTGCATCATTGCTAATTGCTACTAAATGCTCCATCTTAACCCTGGCGTGCTCTTTCCCTGCTGCCCCGTCCCACTTAACATTAACTCCGGCCCGTGCCATTACAGGAGGATAAAATCATAGCAAGGCTTAATTTAGGATTTTTTTTTCCTTAGTGCCACTAACCTATTGTGTATGTGTAGGTCGGGAGGAAGAAATCGCATGGAGCAAATTTGTTGCAGGGAGAAAGTTTTAGTAGTGACTCATGTAGAACTCTTTTTTCCCCCTGTGAGGAGAAAAGAGACAAGGGAGAATGTGTGTGTGCACATGTGTGTCTGTGAAAACTTACCCACTTGTAGCTCTTGTTATACTACAGTGGTTAATACTCAGACACATCAAAAATTTGCAGCCTTCCTGGAGCAGTGCTCCCTGCCAGATTTTTAGGGTGTTTTTTTTCTCCAGTGTCTGTTCTTTAGTTCTTTATTTTGGTGGCTTTGTGCAGGTGCACACAGGATCCTAGTGCCCACGTTTGACGGACTGCAGCGCTGGCACGCACGGGGATCGGCCTGTGCGCTCACGCGTGCTCAGCCACGGAGGCTGGTTTCAGGTGTCTGTGGAAGGCAGCACCTTTGCAACACGTAGTTGTTGGCTCTGCCTGAGTGTTCCATTCTGACACCACCGAGCAACAGCCTTCCTTTGTAATCACCGCTTTGTGGTGATGATGAGTCTGAAAGTCTGTGATTTGAGTTAACTTTTTACCACATGCAGTAATCACTGGGGTTTGTTTATGAAAGCACAAAACCAAAACCTATAGAGATTTTGGTGTTGTCCTGAATTCTGAGCTGTGTGATGCACTGGAATAACATTTCCATTTCCTCACACACATCTATGCTTTTGTGCTTTACTGTGAGTAACGCAATGGGATGTTGGTCCATAACGGGTACTTCTGATCACTAGGATGATGTTCAGAAGAACAGGGTATTTCTGTGGGGAGCCACAGTGGCAGTCTTGGCCAAGTGTTGTTGACTTGTTGATTTATGACAGCTTTGAGTTGCCTGAACTGCTCACAGCCATCTAGCTCATCACATGAATTACAGAAGGATCAGCCCTTCCAAGTTTGGTACAAGGTTAGGGGTGTCAGCTGGGCAGAGAGAACTTCCTACACCTCTGCACTTCTGTCTGCTCCTTGAGGGCTCAGCAATATTAAATCTTCATAGGCATTTGGAGAGGTAGTCCATCACGTTGTCTGATGGACTGCAAATCTCTCCTACGGGAGACACACTTGCCTGAAAATAGAGAAACTGGGTGGAAAACTTGTTTCTCACCCAAGAGTTTACCTGCAAGGAGGTGGTGACAACAGTTATTTGGAGGATTGGTTTGGTCAGAGGAACATTCTGCTTCCCTGTGAGCTGCTAGAAGAAACAATCGGAGTTTTCCCCTGGGATAGTAGTTTCTTCTAGAAGTATTCCTAAACTTTTGTGAAAAAAACAGTTGTGTCCAAGTTGCTATTTAAGCGGTGACATAATGATCTAGGAACTGCATTGGAGAGCGTAGGTAATAAACATTATGGAAGTGATACTTCTCACTGGGATTTTTACTCTAGTGACAATGCTGAGAGTTTGCACTTTTCCACAGGGCAGTCAGCGACCCTAAGTGAAAAACAGGTATGATAAGACTATTAAAAGTCTTCTAGTATTCAGGATTTTTTTAAAAAATAAATATGCATTAGTTGACATGGGACATCTAATTATAAGGTGCTCTATCCTGCCAGGCCCTGTGTGTTGAGACTGAGTGAAGAGGACCTTGGGTCTATTGTCTCTACTTCAGGAGAGCTTGTGGGTGAGGTGTGGGCAGCCAGGCGACAGTGTGGCTGGTAAAGCATGAAGAATGGGTTTGGAGCAGGGGAAGGTTTTGCAGAATCACAGAGCGATTGAAGTGGGAAGGGACCTTGGGAGGTCATTTGGTGCAACCCCGCCTGCTCAGGCAGGGCCACCCAGAGGTGGAAGTTGAGGAATGATTTCTGCAATTCCTCTGCTGCTGCTTCTTCCCCCTTAAAATGGCACTTCATTAGATCTGGTAGTGAGTTCCTGATCCTATTTGGAAAACCTTACACTATAGTCTTGTGCAACTGTAGATTCTCCAGGAGCCATGTCTCTGTAAAACAAAAGCCCATCGTGACCAAATCCTAGTTTTCAGAGGAAGATGGCTGGCAGGCAGGAGTGTTCTCAGTCTGGCCTCAGTTTTCATGACAAATTTTCATTTAAGGAAACCTACCACTTGGGCTAGTCCTAGCATCCACAGGTACTTAGCTCATCCATTTCCAGACTTGTTGGACTAGAGAAATCTTAAAGTTGCCAAGTAAAAAAGGATGCATATGCAATTACTTAAGTGTTATTTTAATAAACAATAGCCTAAGTACATGCTTATTAACATCTGGTTGGATGTGTCCTGTAAGGCTGTTGACCCCCCACGCATGCACAAATAGGCTTTTATTTCTGCTCATCTGAGGGAAACTTACTCATTTTTTAAATTCTTTCTCTGGTTTTATATTTGCTTTACTTTTTTGCCCCCACCAGGATGGTGTGGATTTTCTTGGCTGTATTGACTGTCCTTAAAAGCCTAACAAGCACTCTTCACACAAATATGAAGGTATCAAGCAAAATGTTACCGATTGTCACCTCAATTGCATCTGGAGAAGAGCCAGAAAAACTTGCAGTTTGGTTTTATTTTTTTCTAAGGCATAAGAAAATATTGCACAGGCCTCAACATGACAGAGACATTCATCCATTTCCAGTGAAAGGGTGTTAAACTGCTTCTGCTTGTATGTGATGGGAGTGTTGCCATCTCTTGTCATTCTCTTTGCTGTTGATCCCACTCTGGTATAGGAAGGGTCAGGTCAAATGCCTCTCTGGAGACCAAGTCTCCCATTTGCAGCAGGAAATCTCGGGCAGAGAGGATAACGTTACAAAACAGAGGCTAACATTACAAAACAGCTCTGCTGCCTCTGGCGCAGTCTAGAGCATCACAGACCAATAATTCCTATCATGTCACTCTTGCAGGACCTTATTATCTATGTTTTTCTGTAAATCCGATCCGAGACTGTCATTACCAGTTTCAGGTAGGTGAACACCATCTGGGGGAAATAACCATGTGCCAGTGATGGGCTGGAGGGGGCTTTTGTTAGTTAATCATCCCTGCCTTCCCTTTGATGAGTTAATTTGTCTGTTGAGCCATGGAGGAGCCCCCAAGAGCTCCCAAGAGCCCCTTGTTAAAATTCTGCCGACAAATGGGAAGATAGGGATGATTTCACTCTTTTTGCTGGAGCCTGTGCTATCTATGATATTGCTAAATCATCCGTAAGGCATAACTTTCTATGCAATCTTTTTGTTACAGTTCTGGCAGCACATTACTTCTTTGTGCATTTACTTTTTAAACATTGTCACTGGATACCTAACCCTCCTGAAAATCTCGTGCCATGTATTAAGGTTAATTGTAGTACTTCCTTGTGGCATTTTGATAGCTGCCATACCTCAGCTATGATACCAAGCTACACTCAGTTTTTTGTTCCCCCAGTTTTTTGGTTGGTGTTTTTTTTTTTTCACTTACTCAACACAGGCTTTATAGACTTGTCTCATGGTAGTGCCTGAAAATGCTACTGGACTTAGTCTCTTTGTATGTAGTAGTGACCAGCCCATCCCTGTTTTATAGTGTGCACTTTGAAATTCTCAGAAGGAGCAAAGGTAGTGAGAGAAGAAAAGAGCTGGTCCTTGCAGCTTGTGAGTGAAGACAAACTCGAGTTATTTTTCCTCTGCTGTCTAACTGGACTCTTCTTCCTCCCAGCCAGCTGGAGGTGGTTACATTCCCAACCTAGGGAATGAAGTTCTAACCTACAACACAGCTAGGAGATGCTCGCTTGAAGTTGCAGTTGTGTCAACATGATTTGGGACTACTGAACCTGGGGAGAAGCTGCCTTACATAGTACATCCCAACATGGAGACTTGTTTATCTCCAAACCTAAGAAGAAAAATAATTAAATTGAAAAAGAATTTAAAACAAAACAAACAAGCACCCCCAAAAGACTATGAAGCTAAGAAATACTGTCATTTGGAAAACGCTCTGCTCCAGTTTTGACTAATCAGACAGGAGTTATTAGCTCTGATACAGTGCTCTTACAGCCAGATCAGGAGTTCCTCTTGCCAGGCAGTAACTGTGTCTCTGCATAGTGCTGATGGCTGCTGTCGGTGAATTTATTAGCTTTCACTCAATATTGATGTTTCTCCTAGGTTCTGTTTGGAGGGCAAACCCCTCCTGCCAAAACAGAGGGAAAATGATGGAGGGGCACTGGAGTAAATCTGGAAGGGTCAGCTGGGATCCTACCAGTTTATAGGCTCTGGTTAGAGCTGACCATGATGTACCAAGCAGGTTCCTGCAGAGTTAATCGATGTCTTTGTATCATGTTTTCAGTTCTGGGCTGGGAAGGGGTATTTGGCTTCATCTTGTCCACATCTAGATGGTGTCCAAGAAGCTGCTCTCTGCTGCAACTGCCCAGGGGGCTTCCCCAGCGTGCCAGGGAGCAAGAATTATGTTGAGGTCTCCACACTGAGTCAGTTCAAGTCCTGTATGGTCAGAGCTAATAGGCCACGGAGGGCTACCTCTCTGCTGGACCATCAGCATCACCTTCCAGATGGCTCCCGGCACTTGCAGCTCTGTGAACACAGTCCAAATACACTTGAACTGTCTCTCTGTTGACACCATCTGGACCCAAGAGGGCTTGTTAAGGGCAGCCCCATGCTGTATGTAAACGGTTATTCTCTTTCTCGATCTCTCACAAGATTAGAAACTTCAATTTTTAGACTCAAAGCTGAAAGAGGAAAAAAGACCTATCCCTGAACTTCAACCTATAATAGCTCATATTTCCTAAACTGTGTTTTTGGAAGTTGTGTCTATATATTCTTAAAGATGTGCTTTGGCCCAACTGACGTGTCAGAAACTTTTTAGAAAATGGCTTTTGTGGGTAGTGGGCTTTTCTGTCAGTCCAACTTGAAACGTCCAGGAATGCTGCCTTCACCAGCCTGTTACTCCAAGTTGCACCGCACCTTTAGGAGGGACCTCAAACTGAACCCTTCCACTTGATCTCCCTTTATTCCCTTGTATACCATCATTCCAGCTTGCCCTCCATCACTATAGTGTTACCTATTTGCTGCAGCTTCCATCAGCTTGCTTTTTTCCTTGACCAGAATTCATAGGGAGGAACAAAAATCCACTCATGTCTCTTGTCCTTCCCTACACCTGCTTCTGGGAGTGCAATGACAGATACCAGTTTTATTGTGTGCCAATGTTACCGCTCTGTTTACAGCAGATTTAAGAGTTTACATTAGGCCACAGTGTTATCTTCCAGTTTTCCTAATTCTATCTGCTGGCAATCCCAGCGATGCAGTTGGGGTGGCTGCCCCTGTCCTAAAGGAATTTGTGTCAATTTCTGCAGGGACAAATCCTCCCTGCACTAAACCGCTTTGCAGTATTTGCTCAAACTGAAATTTTGACAAAGACATTCTGTCCACATCCACCAGAACAGATCGCCTTTTTTTTTTCAGATGCACTTGGAGGTAGATGCATTGGAAGCTGCCTGTACCTGGCTGATAACTGAGACTGAGCGTCTATGTAGCACGATCCATGCCCTTTTCTAATTTGTCTTTGAATGACAAATGTGTCTTCACTGAGTCAGCAGAAGAAGAGATCCTACAGTAGAACTCATTGCCCTTCTATCCCTTTTAAGCGAGCAGCTCAGTTTTCCCAATTCCTTCCAAAAATTAGTCTTTAAAAGAGCTCTTACAAAAATATTCTTCAAATGTATTGTCCAGAACTGCATTATATTCTCTAGTTATTTCCAATCAAGACTCATCATGTGCTGTTATTTCTTTAGAACCCCTCCTTAAACATAGTGGTATATTCCCAATTGGAAAAAAAAAATCTTTGTGAAAATCAAAGTTGCTGGGATTTGGTGATAGTCCACGAGTCCTCACCGCTGTTGCATGTAGAGAGTCAAGTATAAGAGCAGAGTGTGGACGACCTCAAAAAAGAAAAGCAGATTTCATTGCAAGCTTCTGAATTTCACACAGGAACCATGCACACGTTAGCCAAGGTTCTCTTGAGAGGCTTTAAGACAATAAATTAGTCAAATTTTGCATGGCTTCAGTTTTCATTGTAAGTGTTCCATTCAGTTCTAAGATAACACCTTTTTAACTTTGAAACTGCAAACTGATAAGCCAGCCCTTTCTCATGGGAAACACCTTAGTAAAATAACTGTCTTTGTGAGGAAGATGGCAGGACAATAGTGTAGCATACTAACATGCTTGTTTTCAACAGCAAAAATGCTCGTAGACTTTGAATGAAAACAACAAAATGTTGCTGACTGCTATTTAAATGTTTGAATGCATCTGAATTACTTCTGTGCAAAGAAAATGCATCTCCTAGTGCCAAATTTGTGCATTGTAAAATTCTTGGAGATGTCTGCCTCCTACTTTTTGAATACTTGTACCTTTGGATATGTGCAGGTGTCCTTTCTGGTTCTAAATGCTACTCAACTAATGAAGGATCAGGGCCACTTCACCTGAATGTTCCTCCTCTCTGAAATCCAGTAATTGTTTTGCATCAGGGTATAATTGTACCTGTAGGTATTAGACAAACCTGGTAATTCAGAGTCTGTAACTCTTGACTATCTTCCCAAATTGAATTCCGTGATTTGGTTAGATTATATCTTATCTCTAACCTTCTTGCTTCAATAAACACACAATATCTAGCCTGTCTTCTCACACCTTATACACAAGGAAAATCATCAAGACTTAATCTGTTGCTGGCATTAATGACACGATTCCTCATCTTAATTCCCATTCACACTACCTGATATCCCACAAATGCCTTTGAGAAAGCGTTTTATCCCTGATGGTGTGCCAAAGACACTTTCTTCCTCCATCACTGCTGTTTGACTTCCTGTGGGCTTTGTAACGACCTTTGCAGGCTGTGGTGGATGACACAGTCTTACTTACAAAAGTCCACAAACGAGTGCCACATCTCAGGCTGTCACCTCAGCTCAGAAGGTCCATAACAGCAGATCCCGGATCTTGAGCTATTACTGTATCAAGAAAGTGTAGCCTTTTCACTAGCAAAGAAAATAATGCAAAAGCATGCAGTAAAAAGGGGGGCAGCAACACAACAGCTTTTTTTCCTCTGTTTTTCTGTCTGGAAGGTGGTCAGACATTGCAGATACCCATGCACTGCTCTCCCATGGGTTCTGCTCCTCGGGGTCTGCATGCAATACAGCTGCTGTCACAGCAGCCTGATGGGGACAAACAAGGGTTTTTTTGTTTCTAAGAACTATCCAAATTCTAAAGTAAAATGTTTTCCTCTGTGGCTTGTAGTAATTTGGGAGTCTTTGAGATTAAACTCTGCTGAACCCTCAGTCCACTTTCTCCAGCTTATCTTTCCTTGGGCAAACCTGTCTGTGTGACTATCTGTACAGGTAATGACTTACCCAACCAGCTTTGGATGTTTTCTGGTTTATGTCTTCCCAAAGTAAGTTATGCAGAGAGAGGGCCCCACTCAAGTAATACGTTTTGTGGACCTTTTGCCTTTCCAAGATGCTCAGTTGCTGTTACAGCATTTTCCTTGTGTGTTTTGGGGAGTTGGCACAAGTTTTCATGTTAAGCTGGATGTTCTCCTTATTAAGTTTTGAGCTGAGCCATTAGTGTGTTTCTTCCCACTGGTCCAGACTTGTTTCTTTTGCTGTAGTGCACTGATGTTCTCCCTAACATCTGCTACATTGTACAGGTATTCTGTGGCTTTCTGGTAGGAAGGTACATCTGGCACAACTATCCTTGTTCTGTTGTGGCCGTTCACTACTGCCTCTGTGTTAACTTTCCCTGGAGGACTCCATTCTGGAATGCCACTAATAATTGAGCAAATATGATGGAGACTTTTTCAGTACAAAAAATGGCAAAATCACCATGTTCCAGGAATGCACAAAATGAGCCTCCCCTTATTTATATTGCTGTGACTCAAATACTCTTGACAAGCAGTTTCCAGTCTTCTGTCAGCTGGAAGCTCAGGTGTAAGTGCTTTGGGACAGGAGCTGTGTGCACTGTTGGTGTCCGTGGAATGTTGTGCCCTGCTTGGAGGGAGAGGCTGGTGTTGCTGGTTGGAGCCCTGCCCTCCACCCTGCCTGTGGGCACTCTCTGGCCTGGACAAGTTAATTAATCTCTGTGCATCAAATCCCCTGCTATAAAGTGAGAATTATAATTCTCCATTCTTGGTATTGTCTGTTTGAACTGTGAGTACTTTCTGCAGATACTTTCCCTTAAGATGTGATGGGAGATCATTCAGTGCAACAGGACTGTTGTCTGGGTAGTGCTAAAGTAACGCTTAACCAGGAGAAATTTAAATTGCAGGAGATGGATAGTAAGGTTAATCATCATCATGGAGATGGAGCATTATTTTTGCTGCATGACTGTGGAAGGAAAGGGTGAGAAAAAAGTAGCTAAAGTGACTGAGTGCATATTTTCAAAGACAGGGCTTGTTCAGCAGCCAGGTGACAACAGACATGTTGTTTATTTGACAGAGAGGCTGTGAACTTAACTCCTGACTCAAAAAGAAAACTTGTTTCCCAAATGAAGACATATGGAGGGTTTTAATGGCAGTTGCAAGACATGTGGCTAGGTTATGCCTCTATGCGTGATCTTATAAAGGCACTGGGTATATATCTGGTGAGGGAATCTGTGAATTCCACCACTATTTAAGAGTGAAAACATTTCTCACCCTGAAAAGAGAGCAAAAGAAAAATTGTGTTTGAGAGGACAGGCCCTGCCAGCTCCACAGCAGTCAGATACGATGCTGGCCCAGCAAGAGAAGGAACTTCTGTTCAGTTGCGTGGTTGGGTTTTAGCTTGACCTTGCCCAGCTGTGCCTTGGGTCTTTAGAAGTTGGCCTTACTCAAGGTGTGGGTTTTAAATTATATTAAAAGTCACAGTAAAACCAGGGAGAGGAAAAAATACTTGGAAAACGTACTAAAATACATAACTGAATCAGCTTCCATTTAGTACCCTTGTTACAGCGATCACTCAGGTACCCAGACTGGTGGAGGACATGGTGTGAAGGGCAGTGAGCAGGAATTGGTGAGCAGAGGCACTTGCTGCAGGACTCTCGGATGTTCCCGATCAGAGCTGGTACAGGGAGTGCCCACGGTGGCATTACCTGCAGAAGTGCAGAGAGTGGAGGCAAGAACAGCAGCGGGGACGTTACACCGCGTGGCTGATTTCTGCAGCGATGTCTTTCAGACTGACTGTGTAGCACAAGTAAAATGGATGTGAGGGCTGAGAAAATTTGTGCTTCGCTTTGGAGTTTCAGTGTTTTGATATCTTCTTGTTTTTCAGTGAGGAGCAGATAAACGGGTATCCTGCTTAAGATCATAGAATCATAGAATGTAGGACCCACAAGGATCATGGAGTCCAACTCCTATCCCTGCATATGACAACCCCACAGTTCACACCATGTGTCTGAGGGCGTTGTCCAGTCTCTTCTTGAACACTGTCATGACTTAAAGAGAACTGCTTGTAGCTGTTTAAAAAAAAAAAAAAAAAAGCTCATTTTATGTGTTTTAAAGTTGAGGTGGCTTCATTAAAGACTGGGCTGTAGAGTCTTGCAGTTTTACCCCAAAGAAAACACTAATAATTCAGCTGGCAGGGAACAACGTTAGACTGTGCAGCCGTGCCTGTATGTGCGAGTCCTCTTGCAGCACCAAAAAACATTTGGTTTTCTTCTAAAGTTCTGGGCAGGGAGCTAAAAATGTCTCGCTCAAATACACATTTTGGAATTTCAGAATTAAATGTAATAAAGCAGATTTTTATTTTTACTCTCTTTTGATGAGACACGCAATGAGAAAGTGAGGACGTGGCGTTAGAATATCTTTTGATTTGCTATTTGCTATGAGTTAAACATTTATATTTCAAAGAAGCGTTTGTACCTATACCGAGTGTTTGGCAAATCCAACAGCTCATTAGATGTTAACAATAGCAACGCTGCTAAATACAAAGGATTCATAGGCAAAGTACCCCTCAGGCTATATCTCTGAGAGAAAATGTGGCAAATAGAATCAGAAACTAATTAAATAGTCAGCTAAAGCGAGCATAACTTTAAAAAGCTCTAAAACTACCAAAAATGGAAACATATTACAGTTATCTGCATTCACAGTGCAGAACAAGTTTGGTAGTATTTAAGATAATTCTCTAGTGCCTGCTATTTTTAGTCCAAGGGTAAGCTTCTGTAAGAGCCTTTCAGCGTTGCATCCCTTTAACCTGGCCTAACAAGCTAAGCCAGTAAGCTGTCTGATTTCTGCCTTAAAGGAGGCAGAGAGATAGCTGAAACAAACCATTTGTGGTGAAAACACTCAGGCTAGCTTGTCTTAAGAGCTTTCTTCGTATAGATTTTATTTTGGTTTATTTTCCAAACGCCCCACTATTAAGCATTGCTTGTCGGAGACCAAAATGTCAGGCTTTGCTATTTGGAAATCATAGAAGCGCAGGAGTGAAAAGGAGGATTTTATAGACCCAGCCTAATGGAAATAAACATCCTCGTGTTGCCACTGGTGAAACCCAATCAGGGCTGTTTAGGCTATTGATATCCATGCGTCTGAGGAAAAAGGAACATATTTAGTTTTTCTCGGGGAAGGAATGGCAGACATAAAGGGCCTGATTTGCCTTCTCGCTTACATTTAATCTGTCCTGGTTTAACTCCATTGACTTCACCGGGTGACGCTTGGTTTGTGCTGCTCTAATCCAGGGGAGTTGAGCTGGGGCCAGTGTTGCGCTGCCGGGGCTCAGGTCTGGGGCACCTTTGCTGTTGAAAAAGGGGCAAGGGCACATGCGGCTGTAAAACACTGCGGTTCTCCTTGCATGCTGGTGCTTTGGAGTGCTTCAGGTTGATAAAACTTTGCAATATATTTCATTTACAGATAGCTCTTTTTTACTGGAAATACTAGGTGGGTTCCACCCCCACTCCCTACCTTATAGGATAAAATGCAACTGTATTTACTTTCTTCTCTTTCCCCTTCTCTTTTCTCTCTCTCTTTTCTTCCCCCCACCCCCCCAGCCTCTGATAGTGTGTGATCCTGACATGTTTACAAAACAGGATTTTATTGCTACCTAAACACCAGTGGTCGCACCCGCTCCTCTCAGCCAGCTGAGCAAGACTTCAGCACAGTATCCTGCCCTCTGTCTGAAATAGCTGGAAATGTCAATTTAATAGGATTTCCCTTCCCAGGGCAATGAATCAGAAATGCCGCTCTTTCATCTTGGGCTGTTCCTAGTCTGCATCTCCCTTGCCCTTTTTCTTTGTCCTCATTTTGGGTGCTGATAGAGCAGGCCAAATGTCTCAATACAATGGGAGGCCATCTGAGCCAAGAAAACCTAGACTATGTTGAAGCCAGTGACCTGCAGGGTCCCACCTCTGGTTTACTATTCAAATGGCTGCAATTTAATGACTATTCCTGAGGTCAGGTATGTCCTGTGTGGTTTTGGCTGTGCATCTAGCGGCTACATAGGCTTGAATTATAACTTGGGTTAACTTCAGTAGGAAAAACTTTGAAACTGAAGATGCACTGACATGAGCACATATGTCAGAGCATTTCCAGTAGGAAAGGATGTTCATGAGCGCAGTTTCTACTTCATTGTAGGCAAGATGCACCCAAACCACATTTGAACTCATCTGCTTAGTCGTAGCAATGTAGCACTCAGCTGATAGGCTCACTTGGTAAGTAGGAAGAATTGGCTCTTACTGGCCTTGGGCTGGACTGCTGTTAGTCGCAGGCCAGGCTGCTCCACATAACAGGTATGCAGGAGCTGCTGCTCTCAGTTTCAGCATCAACATACCCAACGAGCAGAGGACCAGGGCCCCAGCTGGTGTAAATCTGCATAGCTCTGTTAAAAGCCATGGAGAGGCCCTAATTTACAGTGGCTGAACATCTGGACCCAAGTTCTTCTGGTTACTAGCTGGATTAAATAGAATTATCCAGAATTATTTATTTTAGGTTCTGTGGCAGCATCTCAAAGCCCAATTGTAAATCAGGACACTATTGTGAAAGGGGTTGTGTGAAAACATGACAAAAAGACAGTCTCTGCCTAAAGGAAATTGCGGCCTAATTAATAATGGTACTTAGTGCATTAATAGGTACAGCTGGACTTGACTGCTTGTTATGGGTCATTTTTAAAGACACAGGGCAAAAAAAAGATGCCTAGATTCATTTTCACCATTTGTGATTAAAAAGGGACCAGTTAACATCAAAGCCTCGCAAAGCAAAATAAAATCTTTTACGTTGTACAGACGGAGCGCTGGTGATCAAGAGCACACACTTTTAAAAGACTAGCAGAGAATGAGCAATATGTTCAGTTTTGACTAAGAAATAAATAGAAGAGAGGCAACTGTGGTGGTAGCTGTAGCATGCAGCACAGTATGCATGTGCTACATAACTCTCCAAGGCTCACTGAGGGTAGATGAACAAAGTAGCTTTAGCATAAACTAGCACGTTAGTTTTACATGTTAGTGTCAACCCCATTTTATCAACATTATCTATGGAGACTAGTAAGTTCCAGGAAACTTAGAAATGAGGCAACAGCAGATGAGCTTTAGAGGAGGCTTTGCAAAAAATAGCTCTTCAGTGATCTTTATATTTTTTTTTAAGGTTTTTGGTTTTAAAACCATCATCTCTAGTTTATGATTCTATTCGCAGACACAAAATTGCATTGAAAGAACATTGAAGTCTTGGCACCTAGTGACAAATCAAGGAAATACATAGTTAAGGATATTATGAGACATCTAAACGAATCCAAATGCTTAACTGGCGGAAAATTCAGACACATCTCCTCATCCTGAAGAGTGTCCTTGGTGGTTGTAGGGATTTACCAGGATGCCCTGTTCAGTTGCTGCTTTTTGAGGCGAGTGCTTATTTGCCTGCTGGGATAAGCGTACATTTTGTTTTCATGGGACTGTAAAAGCAAACTGAAAAGCCTGGCAAAATGTACCAGTGACCTGTGCAGTGTTAAACCCTATACCTGTTAGCACCTTCCTTACTCTGGCATCTCCACATTCTCACTTGGTGCTGCATTAAAAAGGAAACTTTTATTGCCTGGAATGCTCATGGTACAGGTACCTGGGCTGTTCTCTCAGCTGAGCATCTCCTTAGATACAGGGATGCCACTGAGGTTTTTTGAAACTTCTTTAGCATGGTAAGAGTAGAACCCACGTATCTACTTTTTTTTTCCCCCTTCATAGTGATTTCCTCGGGTTCTTTTTTTTTTTTGGTGCTTTTTTTTTAGGGCTAACATCTGCTATCTTAATTTATTTTACCTAGCTAAACCACCTCTGTAAATGGTATGTGTGGCACTCAACACATCTGCTGGTACACAGCCATTGCCGTGACACTAAAAGACAGGAGTATAGCTACGTAGGTAAAACATATAGAGTAAATGCATCTTTGTCCTTGTAAACAAGTTTTTGTGTTGTGCCTGTATAAACTCTTTTAGCCAGCTCAGACCAGATAGCATCCATCCAGTTAGATCACAATAAAAAATGATGGGAAGCCCAGATGTATTAGTGATGTACTGATCCATTCATGCTACAGGTCTAAGGAGAACCGGTATTTTTCTTCCCATGTAACATGACTTGTGTTTGTCGTACCTGTTCAGCAGGCATGGTGGGTAGGTTTGATGAAGCTGAACGTGCTGAAAAATTAAAACATCGTAAAAAGCATTTAATGAAGTTGATACTTTACAAATGCTAATTTTCTGGTCAAATCAAATTCTAATTTTCTAACAGTAAAAGCACCAGATAGAAGTGTCTTATTTTGCAGTTTAAAAAGGAATTTTTGAGTGTGTGTTCTGTTCGCACAAACACGTTTCCACATAACTGAACAAAATTTAGAAGTATATGTAAACTCTTCTCTGCTATATTGAATATAATTTTAGCCTGAAATTTATTTTTGTGTAGTCATAAATCTCTAGAAAGAAGCGGGGATTATGATAGACATCCTGACGCATCCAGTGTAATTAAAACTAAAGCAAATGCAACACTGAAGTGGAGAATGAACAAAAGCAACAAGATTATGCTTTATACTTGGCAAAGGAAGGGTCGGTACTACCACTCAAGTGCATTTTTTAGAAATGTCTGTCATTATCAAGAGGAAAAATAAGTTTTTACGTCCATTACATGTGTGAAATAATAATCGCAAAGTATATGTAGCTCTTTTTTTCCCTGAACATGCCATGCTGCCTAACAAAGCTATATGAGTGTTGAAAAATTTTATGTCGATGCATAGAGGGATTAGTGTGGGTACCGTAAATCAAGCAAATAAATAAATCTGAGCAAGCAGTGTTTGAATTTGGACTGAAATACTGCTGACACTGTCACTCAAAGCTCTGCCACAGGGAGAGTCCCAAATATCTTCCCGACCTGATGCTGTAGCCTGCAGCCTTCCTGCCCCCTCTTCTGTCTTTCTGCAGTACCCATTCCTTGTTAGAGCTATGGATTGGGACCCTTGGTTGGGAGCCATGACTCTCTGCCCTCAAGTATATTTTAGGTGCATAATAATAATAATAAAAAATACCTGTCTGGGTTGTTGCTCAGGACCATATCACGTGCATGAACAACTGATTGTCTGTAAAAGGGACACTGTTGCTGACAGCTAGCAGTCACCTCCCCGTGTCCTTTTCTGGCCATGTTGCACATGGGAGGAAAACTTTTTCTGTTGCTCTTCATCAAGCTCTTCCTTTGCACTTCTGCCCTTTTCATGCTCCTGTTTCTCCCTAACAAAGACGTAGGTAGAGTTTTGTGCCTCGGTGTGGAGCTTTGCCCAAACCTGACCCACCATGGGCTGGACAAGATGTGCCAGGTCTCATCTCCCTGCAGCTCCTCACCCATGAACACTGCATCATCTTCCCCAGCCCTGGGCAAGGCAGCAGGACAGTGTGTCCATGGTGTGCCTCAGTGCTGTGGGAAAGCGGTTCCTGATAAGAGGTTTGGCAATGTTTTTACAGTGTCAAGTCCTGTACAAGTTAAAAAGCCCCTCTGGTGAGCTAACCCAACATAGGTAATGCATTTATTTAGTAATCAGAAAATTAGCCTATGTAGTCAGTAAATGTTGAGGCCCAAACTGCTGATAAGATGATTTGCTTTCAGGTGTTTTCTCAATATAGTGCTCAGCATCAAGTATAAATTGAATAGAGTGACCTTTTGATACTGGGTCAAATTGACCGTGTTTCCAAAGATTCTGTGGTTGCAATTACTATACATTTTTGATACTGGGTCTACCACCAGTGCTCTGATTCCAGCACAGCAATATCTTATCATTGGTCCCCTTTACACAGTCAATGGCATGATAGCTTGCTTTTAGATTATTTTTTGTTTTCTCTTTTCCCCAGAATCAAAGATTACTGTCATACGGGGGAAGGATGCAGTTTACACAAATGAAATGGAAATGGCTTGCAAAACGTGAATGAATGTTGATCGGAAGATGTAAAACAGGTTACAGGTTGCTAGCTGGATCCTCAGTTCGCCAGATGAATAAGTCAATTAGTAGCTCTTCAGTTTATTAGAAACTTAATTGCCAGGCGGTAATGGAAACTTCTGAACTGCAACAACTTGTTACAAGCAATAAAAAAGTGGCTTTGTGGTAGAAGAATATTTAGTAGGCTTTTTTTTTTTTTCTTTGTTTTAGCAGCCTCTTTTAAACTGACATGTTTAGGTTATAGCAGAAAGGTTAGATTTTTCACCTGAAAAGATAGACCATCTCACAGGAGCTGTGGTGACATTACTGCAGGTGATGAAGGGCACAATCTTAAAGAAAACTCTCTTTGCAAATGGCCTGTACCATGGGTTTGCATTGTGATGGCTTAGTCCCAGATAATTGACAGAAGTTTTATGAAGTCTGGTGAGCGTGGCTTCTTTTAAAAAAAGAGAGTAACCTGAGTTCAGATACCAAGAATGAAGAGGAGAACCTTTTGAGACTAGAAATATACGCCATGTTGAGTATATGAGTAATAATAAGTATTGTTAATTTTATGTCATCGTACCCTGGGGAAGGGAGGAGGGGAATGTATGCTGTGGCTGTTCCCATCTCCTTCAGCCTGCGGACCTTGCGTGGACCCTTCCTGCGGTGCTGTAGTGTCCCTGGGAGTGATGCTGGGAGGTTATCCTGGCTCTGAAAGTTTAGCATTGCAGTACCTGCATTGTGTGTAATTACACTGTTTGTTTAACATTGTTTTGGAGGAGAGTGGTATGGCAGAGCCAGGTCTGTACAATATCCAGAAATCCAGCTGCAGTGAAGCTTTTACATGAATTGGGGGACATGGTCAGTCCTAGAGATGAGATATATTCACAGTCCATATGTTGGGGAGTGTGACTGCCAAAATCAGAAGGCACGCTCTGCATTCAAGTGGCCTTTGCCTACAGGGGCATGTGAGTAGTACGAGTGTAGCTGTCTCCTTCAAGAAGAAGAGAAGATCTCTTATTTCTTCCCATACCCTAAAGGCATTTGCACAGGGGTGGTGATAATTAATCCCCACATTTATACTACATATAAAGAAACCTGGCTGTAATTTTCTCCTAGTGGGACTCCATTTTGTTTTTAAAGATAATTGATAGCTCTGGACTTAAGCATTTCAATTATGGGAGTGTCTCCTGGGGACCAGACTAACAGACCTTGGAAAAACGTTCTAATGCAAATGCATCATGTGGATTTTTACTATAAGACAGCTCAGGATGCCTGAGGATTTGCAAAGGAGTTGAACAGTAAAATAAAAGCTGAAATACTTCTCAAAATATATAATGGCATGGGACTGGTTGTGAGCAGGTAGAGTGGATCAAGTGGTTCACCTCTTGGACCATTGATTCCTTTTTGGCCCGGGGAGAAAATACAGCCAGCTACAGCCAGCTCTAAGTTGAAGGAAGGAGAAGGAGGCACTTGCCTTGGACAGCATATTGAGAAGGCAGCAAAATGACCATGACAGCACTATCTGCACCGGTGCTGTGGCAGGTTGGCTCCTTCAGCTCCAGACACAGGAAAACCTGGACTGTAATTCTTCCCTTTCACTGTCCCTGACCTCAGCTCTCATTTTTCACCAGCAGGAGCAGGAAGACCAGCCTGCATCCTAGTCCCTGCCCTCCCTCTGCCTCCCTGCGCTCCTGCCCAGCCTGCAGCTCCTGGGCTTGGTTGTGGGGTCAGGGCTGAGATACCACCTGTGTTGGTGAGCTTTTCAGGGCCTCTGCATCCCTATTTGCAAAATAGGGCAAATCTATACCCCTCGTTTCTCTTAGTGGTGTGAATCTTAAGGATGTTCTTATTCCAAAATGCGTCATTAAGGAATTAAATCCTATTGGAAGTCCCAGATGTGCTCACAAGGCATTTTTGTGCTTTCGAAAGTAGTACCATAATGTATTAGTATTTTTAGAGCACTTGGATATTTTCAGCTGGAGGGAAATCTTTTATTTTCTTTGTTAATAGTGCCATGAATAGATCTTAGGCTACTGAGGAAAAATGAGTCGATATGTTGAAATGGTGATCCCTCATGAGTTCAAATGTACACCTGGCTGCTCTGAACTGCTTGCTGAGCTGGGCTGCTGGAGTGGTGACAGCTTCTACCAGCTGTGGATCTGTCCCAAAGTTTCCTGGGCTTTTTACAAAGATGTGGCAAGCTGCCACTACTCCCAGCTCCTCGGGGCTGTGGATTAATGCCACAGTTTAGACCCTGATCTTTCAGTGTGAATCAAGATGGTCCCCATACACCATTCAAATTATCAATAAAGAAACTTCTGAGCAGCAGCATCATTCATTAGCAGATTTCACTCCTTGAGATATAGTAAGCAAAAGCCGTGCATGTGATCATCACAAATGAAAGGCGGAGGGAATCAACCAGAGGGAAAATGTTGGAAGGTACTATTAACATTTGGAAAAGCTTTTCTAAATGATGGGCTTGACCCTTTTCTGGGGTGAATCAGCATACCCAGGCTGACTGTGAGAGAGCTACAGCAGAGTCTTGTGTCTGGACCTCTGCAGAGTGGCTTCAAGGTTTTCAAGAAGGGTGTCGGTGTATATGAAAGACAAGAGGGCTGAGTCTTCGTTACAGCTCAGTCTTAGGCACCTGCAATGGGATTGCTGACAAGCAACGTGTATTACAGACACAAATGCTAACTGTGAGGTTGAACACGGCTCCATCAGTAGGCAGAATAAGCAAAGGGGAAAGAATTGTCAGGGGTAGAGGATTTAAATACCTTTGTGTGGGTAAATCATCAACTCATTTCTTATAGCTTTTTGCTGGCCAAAGAGAGAATATCTCTGGAGGCATTTTACTGAATACAGAAACCCAATTAGAATAAGATTATTACACAACTAATAAAGTGTTTTCAGACAGAGAATTCTTTTCAGTGCTGTAGCAATATTAAAGCGTTTTAGAGCAAAACATGTAAAAGCAGAGAAGAGAGCAGTTAGAAACTTTTCATTATCTTTAGGCTCCTAGATCTCTCATTTTTTGAGGATCAGTTGGTGTTCTGTCAGCTTACAGTGCTAGCCGGCTTTCCCCATTGCGTCTGCCTGTGCACAGTGACACCAATGCCAAATTTTATTTCTTTTCAGAGCTAATGTCATTCTGGATATACAAGGAACATTTGCTGTCAGAAACACCGAAGTGTGTGCATTCAGTGGGGTACTCTGGTTCCTTCCCTCCTGCTGGATGGAAATCTACAGGGGTCAGAAAACCTCTTGGCCCCCATGTCTTAATGTTAAACTGACAACCAAGGGTGTGAAGAAGTTCACACGGTTTGGCTGGGAAGTGATGCATAACTGCTTCTGAATTAAAAACATCCATTAGTTAGCAAGATGCAGTCATTACGAATTGTTTTCATAAGTGTTTAATAATTGCATGCATTTGCCATGCAGCTTTACTTTCCAGATCAGCCTCCATCCCTTTTTCTTACACAATGTAGTTCATTTAGATGGTCTAAATACTTAGGATCTCCTCCTTTAGAATAAGCACATGCTTTCAGTGTGACCCTGCTTAGAAGTTAGGGGCACGGCAGGGTGGGATACTGAGAGCCCACGGTGCTTCCTCTGAGCTCAGTGGAGATGGAAGGTGCTCAGCTCCTCCTGACCCACCGAGCCTGTGCGACGTGCGGGTTGGATGCCAGTCTGAAACAAGAGCTTCTCTGGTGACACTGCTGAAACGGTGCAAGAGCCTGCATTTGGCCATGGTGCTCCTGCTCCCCAGTGCTGTCAACACCAAGACTCAAGTTGCGATTGCAAAGCAGAAAGCTGCTGCTTCGCTCATTATTGCACAGACGTTGATGTAGCCGACCAACTCTCCCTCCGCATCTCCCCTCAGCACCATTTCTGCTGTATCTAATAATTGTGTTTCTTTATAAACAGTAATTTAGGACAATTAGGAGCAATAGCAGAGTTAAACCTTTGAAAGGTTATCTCGCAATGTCATTTTCTTGACTAATGTGTTCCTGCTGCCATGTCATTTGTGAATAGACATGTGTTAGCCAGCTAGTGTGCTTCATCTGTGGTGACTTTGATTTATTTGCTCTGTAAATTGGGACTGAAGCAATAATGGAAAGTGACATTAATTGTTTAACAGAGTCCTCTTTGTCACATCCTGTGCTTTCTCTGGGGTGTTTGAATGTTGAAACTTGTACAAAACTAATTGAAATTGCTGTGATGAGGACCAGTGTCCACTCAACTTTCTGTTCTTGGATGTCAGCACACTTGAATGTCTGTTTAAAACATGAGAGCTGAGCAGCTAACAGCAAATATCAGGGTTTCTTCTGGCATGCTGTTATTAAATAAGGCATTCCCCGTTAGAAATAGTAACACTTTCAGCTTTGTTGTCAGCCTTATAAGCTGCAAGGCTCAGTACGGGGGGGCAGTGGTGCACCCCACCAGCTGGACTTGCTGGAGAACTACCCAGTGTGGGGCTGGGGGTCAGGCAGGCAGAGCCCCCAGTTGCCCCAGGGCTGAGGGCTGGTTCTCACTGTCCAACCACCTGCGAGCGCTTTGAAATGCCGCTGGAAAAAAGTCAGTGCTCTGTTACATCGCAAAGCACTTTTTCACCTGGTAACACCTTTTTGTACTCTTCTAAAAGTGACACCATGATTTCATCTTTGCATCTCAAAAAGTAGCTGTGAAAAGCTGCATTTGGAGCACAGTTTTATTTGCAAGGTGGCTTCCCTCTGCTTTCCATACTCTGCTCACTGAATTATCACAGCACTGTGCATATGTCTGCGTGGTATGGTGGAAATCACCAGATACCCAGACTTACACTCTCTGTCTCAGTGGCCAAGCTCCTTTTGGCTTTTTAAGTAATTGCTTCTCCTTAGCATTAGCTTTGCCTGAGTGTTTATTTGTTTCTTAGGGATGATGGTGTAAGCACCAGTCTGTGCTCTGCCATAGCTTCCTAGCTGGAAGACAGAGCTTTTCTGTAAGAAGCCGTGAGGTGTGATTTGGCAGAGAAGCCTGGCAGGAGGAGTTATCTGTGTGGTTTATGAGCATCTCTGTTCAGACTCTGGTAGATACAGTATTGTTGAAAAAAGCCATGCTATTGGGGATACACAGATTCACCTGATTTTTGTTTTCTCTTCTCATGTGTTACTGGCAAAGATGCTTTTTTATTGACTTTTTAAATTTTTTTTTTCTTTTTTCAAAGGGAGAGCTTTTTGTTTGTCTTACTGGTGTGTTCCTTGCTAGTTCACTTTTAAACTGTGAGATTTGAACTTAGCTGAAATCTCTTTGCAGTGTGTATCTGGAGCGTGATGAGCCACTCTGAAGGTGGTGGAAAAACTCCCAATTTGATATCCCTAGAATCAGTGAAAGGCTTTTCATTTACTTTAATAGCACTAGGATCAGCCTAGGAAACCTAGATAATTGATCTGTCAAGATCAATTTTCAGTCTTTCTGAAAAATAAATATAATGATTTTTACACAATTCTATTCCTTAGAACTCTCAGTACTCTAAAAATCTGTACCTTAATATACAGTAGGGACTATATTTCATTTAAAAAATTGGAAGGCATTTAAATTTACTCAGTTTGACAAAAGAAGTCTTGTTGCTGAAATAAGATATCTAATATAAATTAACATTACAGCCACATCTGATTAGGAATTAATCTACTTTTTATAATTGCAGTCTGAATTAGATAAATGCATACAATAGTTGCATTGAGCACTCAAACGGTGTAACTCGAAAGGACAACTTCAAAGACAACCTGCCTAATACATTTTTTTTAAAGAAACCCAAGAGCTTTTCATTTACAACATGAGTCCTGATGGAGAGTCTGATGCAGAAATGCTCAGAAATGAGAAGCTGCTTGTTGGGTTTGGAGCACGGATTTCCATGAGTGTGGAAGGGAGGCCCTTTCCCTCTTACAGCAAAGCCACCTATGTGAACAAGTTTTTCCAGATTTCACTGGTGATTCATTTTGGTCTTCTGATGAGCTGTCTTATTCTCTGATTCTTGTAGTTTTGTCAGGTCAATTAATAGGTGTTCAGTGTTGAAAAGAGAAAGAAAGAGGCAGCCTGGGCTGACACCATCACTAGGTGTCAGCAGTTTAGGCGCGTCCTGTAATACAATCCCTGGGTGATTACTTCTCATTGTTAACACTTGACTTATAAAAAAGTATTGTGGAAGAAAAGTAAACTAAAGCAATACACAGCGACTGCCAAAAAGTTTCTCCTGAACACAGAGATGGGTCATTTTATTGCACTTAATGATGTCTTCTGAGATGCTGTTGCAGGTTGGCGTTTCAAGGGCTGATTTAATTGTGTTTTGACTGCTTTTTCACATACAGGGGCATCATTTTGTTCCTTTTCTCTTCTCACCTGGTTCTGCTTTTTTGTTTTGTCCACTCCCACAGAAGATAGATGAAGAGAGTGAGGCAAACTTGCTAGCCGTTCTCACTGAAACACTGGACAGCATCCCTGTGGATGAGGATGGGTTGCCTTCATTTGATGCACTGACAGATGGAGATGTGACCAACGAAAATGCCGCTAGCCCTTCCCCAATGCCCGACGGCACCCCTCCAACTCAGGAGGCAGAAGAGCCGTCTCTAGTAAGAACCCTTCCTACTGTTTAACAGGAATTGGATGTGCCTCTGGCTACCCGCTGCATGGGTATGATGTAGTCACAGTAAGGTCTGGACTTTTCATTTAGACTGAAAAGGAAAATCAAGTAAAGGACTGAAAATTAAGTGGGGGAAAAAAACCCCACCAGATAGCCATAAGATAATTAATAAGGGAATCTATTAAAAAGTGTGTTGAAGAGATTGTTTTTGAGATTCTTGTGCTAATGGCTGACACTTTTGCTTATCATTCTGTTCAAATAAGTCAGGGTAATGGCTTTTAATTCATATTTCATTTCTTGGGGCTCTTTCTGTATGTATGTTTAGATATCACTTTTGGTGATCTGTAAAGAAAGACCCCTTTAGTCTGGTGGGGTGTAGACCTAATGTTGTGCCTTTAACATTGATTTGACCAGTAAGCACCAGCTTAGTACTAACCAGGGCAAGCCCAAACCTTGACTGAGGATGTGGGTGAAACCTTATATGCGTTTTGCTCAGTAAAACCGGTCAGAGACGCGATTCTGTTTCTGCTGAAAGCCCTTTATCACTGGCTTCTGCGGAAGCAGGGCCAGATACGTGCATCTTGATGCTGTATCCATTAGTCTGTTAAAGTTAACATCTCTCTTTAGATCAGAGGCCTCTCCTGTCAGACAGGTTGCCAAGAATTTCATTTTGCCATGGATTTAGAAATCCAAGGCCCCTGTCATTTCTGCCTGCCCTGCAGTATACTGCAGTAAAGGGAGCAGAAATACACTGCCGAGCGCGAAGAAAATGAAATCTGTTTACTCCTGGGAATATTGAACCTTTCTTTCTGTTTGGTTGTAGTTTGCTTGCTGAAATTGATACAGCTAATTTTAAGTAACTATGCAAAAATGTAGGTAAGTCATTTTAATCCATAATGATGCATAACTTTACTCTTTTCCTTCCACCTCCCTTTCCCTATGTGTTTGTAGCTTAAGAAGCTCTTGCTGGCTCCAGCCAACACTCAACTAAGTTACAATGAATGCAGTGGTCTCAGCACACAAAACCATGCAAACACTAATCACAGGATCAGAACAAGCCCTGTGGTTGTTAAGGTACAAACTTAATCTTTGTAATAACGAAAAAAGAAGTATAGCAAGGTCTTTAATGTTTACAGCAACTAAGCAAGCAGTAGATCTGTATGTATTCTATTAATCTGCCTACTATCCTGCACCTGCTTTAGAAAAAAAAAAACATGAACAGATTATAGACTGGGTTGCAGAAGTTCACCTGAGCTCCTTTATGCTCTGAATATTTCATTTATGCTTTTTCTCTTGGCACAGTTCAATTGTAGACCCACCGTCTGTTACTCTCACCTACTTTATTGATACACAGAGTAGTAGGGGGTACAATAAAATTTGCTGATGGGCTGATGTTGTTTGTGAGATACTCCAGGATGCAGGACTGCCATTTTACCAGCTGTCTGAGCTGAGAAAAATGACACTGGATTCTTGACAAAAGACATATATCGGCCATTAATTGGATAGAATGGGGGCTCTGACATAATTCTGTTAGCAGGCAGTATTAAACAATGTTTGTCTTGCTGTTCACTGTAACTGAAAACGGAGCGTTTAGGGGTACTTAAGAGAGTTGTGAATACTGGGCTCAAGCGATCAGCAGCAAATTAAGGTTTAAACCAGCTTATTTTTTTGTTCACAGTAAAGGCGCTGTAGGGTCTTGTTAGTTACATGTTGCTGAGTAGGAACATTGAAATGTGGGAGAAATGAAATAAAAAGCTGCATAAATGTCATTTAGGAATTTTAAATGTAATTTTCTTTCCTTGTTCTGCAAACAATTATTCACAGCTCATAGATCTAGTACACTTAGACTGAACACTTCATTGAAAATCTCATCTCTTCAGAAAACCTATATCTATTCTGATAAGGTTCAGCTCACTAATTTTAGCTTTTTTTTATTTTATTTTATTATGCTCTGTTTTTAAGACTGAGAATTCATGGAGCAATAAGGCGAAGAGCATTTGTCAACAGCAAAAGCCTCAAAGACGTCCCTGCTCTGAACTTCTCAAATATCTGACTACAAATGATGACCCTCCTCAGACCAAACCAGCAGAGAACAGGAACAGCAGCAAAGAGAAATGCACCTCCAAAAGGAAGCCTCATCTGCAGACTCAGACAAATCATCTGCAAGGTAGGTGTGGGACTGCAGAGCGCAGCTTTGGTACCAGCAGTAATGCTGAAATACCACGGCTCTGAATACCCTCGATACCTCTTCTGTTCTTTGGATTAGTATTGTAAATCCGGCATCTCTTCTGCATAGGGAGAATTTTAAAACAGTGTAATGAAGTTAGAATTAGTGTGCTAGATTTAGCTTTTAAGCAGTTCTAATCCTGTCTCTATCACCCTCAAACTCAGAAAAGGAATCTCAGTGAGAAAAAATTTTAACAAATACCGTATGTTAATATACCAAGTTAGCTGGAAATATTTATTCAGAGAGTGCTGTACCATGAAGAAATCATTATAACCCTAAACAAGCTGGGCAGGCTGGTTCATTAGTGACCTTCTTTCTGGTTTTGCTAGTGTAAAACTGAAGGCATTGTTAACCTGCCACATAGTCCTTAAGAGACAATAAATAGTGCTCTCACTGCTACAGAGAAAGCAATAAATGTGTCATTCCTGTTAAAGCTGGAATGCTGGTTTGTAATTTTATTTTGTAAATAGTTGAAAGTTTAGCTGCCATGCTGATCTTTCTCTCTCTTTTTAGATTCTTTATGGCCAAAACTAAACAATTCCGTTGACTTTTAGTGTCCTCTGGTGCCTGAAGAACTGGTCTATATTACAACTACCTTCTAAGGCAGACGTGCAAGAGCTTAAAGACCCCTCTCTTGCTTTCTCTTCCCCTGCCTGTTTTCCCAAGATAAAGGAAAGCTGTAAAAGCTTGCAAGCCCAAAGGGAGCTTTTTTAAAGTTACTATTACTTTAAAATACATCTGTGTATTTATATGTTGTACCAGCATTTAGAAGGCCAAGTGCCTGTCTCAGTCACATCACTGCCAATCCTGGATGACTCCACTGAAGTCAGTGGAAGTTATCCAGATGCAACAGAGATCAAGTTATGACCCTAAATGTGTTGTTCTGGTATTTTTAAAGCAGCAATTATAAACTGCATATGTTCTTTACTTGTCTTCCCCCCTCCCTGCTTTTTCTGCCCCCATCACATCTTATTTTTCACTCTTCATAGGAAATATAAGCAAACTTAACAAAAATGATCTTACCTTCCCACCACTAAATCTCCTTTTCGCAGCTGTACATTCTGACATCCTAAGTATAGTTTTCCCTATTATGGTCTTAAATTCTATGAACAATGTTCCTTGTAAGAAAGAAATCTAACTGCCCCTAGAGCTTCTTGGATGCCAGCTGCCACTCCTCCTGGATGGCTTCAGCAGTCTGCTTCACAGCAAAACCCAGGCTGAACTGTTCTTGTAGAACCTGGGTGTCTGACTGCGGTGGCACTGAAACATAGATTTGCCAGAGGTTATAGGGGGCTTTATTGATACGGTTGAGTGTTAAAGTGATACGTGATAAGGTATATCATGTATAACATGCTATATGCGCCTGTAAGCTATATACATACATAGATGCATGTGCCCACACACATAAATACTGATTACAAAATCTTCCTATTCAGGTCAGAGCTCCATTTTTTCCCCAGCCGAAGCAATTGTTTAGATTCAGTGTAGTGAAACAAGGCACATTGTGTTGTGGAAACAGCACGGAAGGAGAGGTTAGGAAAGTCCAAAGGGACATACAGCTAACTTACTTGTGTTTAACAGATGGCTGTGACTTTGATGATATTGCAGGTGAGTCTGTGGGCAGAGAGAAAGGACTCTCTTAATTAATTCCTGCAGTTTAATTCACAGGCTTCTGCAATGTTGTTTTTTCATCAAATTTACCTCATACCGCAATATATGACTTCGATATCAATGGATTTGCATATAATACAAATACAAGAATATAATGCTTTCAGGTTGGACAGTCAATTCATGCAGAGTCAACCTTGCAAATTTAACTAGTATTCACAGACCTGCAGTTATTTGTTCATACATTTAATCAAAAGTATTAGAAAATTGGCTCCTTCTGTTTTTTAAAAAATAATTAAGGTCTTATATTTTCTTTCAAAGTTAGGGGAAGCTCACAAAGGATAAGTCAAATGGTATTTTCCTTTAGGCTTGCTGTTGCAAACATATTGCAAACCCACAGGAATGTCCACAAACCCATTCATGCCAAAGATCATCTGTGGTTTTGCATTGAAATTTGCCCATGAGGAAACTTAGTGCTTTTGAACATGAATGTTTTCATTTTACATGGACAAGCAACTTCATGTGAATCCTTTTTGAGAAGAAAAAAAACACACCACCGTAGACCTTGAAACTCTAATAAACAGGCACCATGGAAAATGATAGTGTCTTGGTTAAATATTTACACTATCAATAGCTGTATGTGAGGACAAATCCTTTGCAGGAATACTGTTTGGTCAAGCCCATGCCTAGCAATAAGAAAACTGATGGCTGTTTTGGTATGTGAATTTCTCAGTGGGAGAGCTCAGTGATATCTGCTTAAAATGAATACATACGAGTGTGAGATAATGCTTTGGTTCTGTGCCCATCTCCAGCAGATTTGCAGTGTGCCTCAGTGCTTCAGATTATACATACATATATATGTCTCAGAAAAAAATGTATATATATTCTGATGTGGGACTATTTTGTGGGACTAATGAAAGCTTGAATGAGACTTTTTAGGGGCTTAAATGGCTCTTTCATATTCAAATTCCTTAGAAAACCTAAACTGGGTAAGAGAGAAAGCCTTTGTACAAAACTTTATTCCTGAGCCTTTTTATAAAGTATCTTTTTTTTTTTTTTTAAGCCAGTTTCTCCTCTAGGTAGCCACTGGCAAATATGAGTGTCCCTAGATGTATACAAAATACACAAAAGATGTGCTAGGTTACATTCAGTCTTGCAGCACCTGGTTTTATTCACAAATCAGTGGCAGTGCTGGATCAGACAAGTAACTCATTGAGGTGCATCTCGTTACTCCAGCGGTGACTTCTGAGGAAGGTGAACCCGAGGTGAACACCTGAGCTTCCATTTCTAACTTTCATATGGGGAGGAGGAGAAACAATATGCAGCTCTTGAGAATTGAGTTAATTTTTAAAAAAATGCAATATTACTTCAGGAATGCTCTAGAGCTTATAAAAGTAATCAATTTGCATATAAAATCCTTTAATGTGGATGAGAGCTCCAAGTCTGGAATGAATACGAAATACACAGTAGTGACACTCTGGACAAAAGATCCGCAGTGCAGGAGTATTCAAGGGGAACATTTTGTCTTAAGTAATTAATTTGCAGAAGAGATCCCCTGCTGTTGTTCTTGGTACAATGCTTTCTGCTTTTAAACATCAGTCTAACTTCTGAAAAGTAAAATTTGCAAGTAATATTATTCTTAATTTTTAAACATTTTACTAGCAATTAAATGAATCTTGGTTGTATTACAATATCCTATCTATTGGCTTGCTTTGGGAAAATACAAGTTTGCATGAATAAAAGCTACAAAGACTTGTATTTTTATAGCTAGTGCTTTGTTTTTTGTGTATGTTTGGATTGTAGCGCTGAGAGCTTCAACCCCATTTTTAACCATCTGTGACTATGTCAGTGGCTTATCGTAGTTTGCAGGATAATTTGCAGAAATTTGGACTGTAACTGGTTGGACTCTAGCCTCATAGAAACAACCTATTCTCGGTGTTATATATGAAATTGTATATTGTAGAAGTTAAATTAACTGAATATTCATAACGTTCTGTTACTTGATAGTTATTCTGCTGCTCCTTTTTCGAAATAAAATGTGAACTGTAGCCTAAATTAACTCTTAGAGAAGTAACATTTTCACAGTGTATCCTGTACAGTTCTTCATTGATTTTTAACATGTACCACTCTTATTGTGAAAGGTTCTTGGCATTTGGGTTGTGTACTGTATTTCAGAGGTACAGTAATTGGTGTAAATCATTGTTGAAATTTAGGTGCCCTTTTGGTACCAGTTATAAGGAATCAGGATGAGTCTCATTTATCTATCTAAGATACGCTGAAGTAGCTTGAAGTATCAGAGCTCAGCCCTAACTGACTAACATGGGATTCCAGCACCAAAATTAAAAAAAATAATAAAAATCTTTTTAGTATGTGTTACAGAGTGTTTAAATATTGCATAATTGTTTTCTTTTTTCCCTTCAGCCAAACCAACAAGTTTATCACTTCCATTGACACCCGAGTCACCAAAGTAAGTACTAAAAAGTGTAAACATTTATAAAAGGGAGGGGGGTTCAATAGATTTTGGCTACAGCAACTCCATTTCAGCTTGTTTTTATAAATGTGCCCTGTCTTCCAGTGATCCCAAGGGTTCCCCATTTGAGAACAAGACTATTGAACAAACCTTAAGTGTGGAACTCTCTGGAACTGCAGGTGAGAAACGGGGAGTGCTCGCTCTCCCATTAAGCATGGCTTGTGTGTGTGTTTGTACATTTTAATATAACACACGTACACCAAGATCTCTCAGAGGTCTCCAGTAGATTAACTTCAGTGCAGTCTAACATTGACTTTTTATCCAGTTACTTGAGAAGAAATGTGTTTGAAAATATGTCTCCAAACCTACACAAGAGAGCATAATTTCTGGGAAAATATGAATGAAGCCATTTGTCTGTTACACTTCCCCATTTCCCCATAGATTTGTGTACTGCTGAGCACCATCTTTCAAAGACAAACCCCAAAGAAGAGAGTAATAGATGTTACAGATGGAAAACTTATGTCATCCAGTCTGTCTCCAGGCCGGTCTAGGGCTGTACATGACTGCGTGTTTCAGTGCTTTGTCAATTCTAGATTAATATGTCACAAATAACAGCTTTCTCCTCTACCACTGAAAAACTATTCCATAGCTTAGAGGCAATTTTTAAAATTGATATTCATTTTATATTCTTGCTTCCTTTTTATATCTTCCATTAGCAAACTTCACACAACCTCCCTTTATCCTCCTCCTTTCAGATCCCTGGTGTTTGTACCTTTTGAAGATTTGTAGATTTTTTTATCATGTGCTGGTGTAGTTGATGCGTCACCTGTTACACTCATTTAATTCATCTGCTCTTTCTGCTAAAGTCAATTCCTTTAGACCTCAGATCTGTTTTATTGCTTTCCTCCTAGCTCTGTTTTGCTTCCATTTTCCTGAAGTGTGCAGAACTGAGCCCAAGAGCACACGATGAGCTATTGCCAAGACTGTTTTCTTTCTCAGTTGTGTAAAATTAAAAAAAAAAAAAAAAAAAAAAAAAAAAGAAAAGAAAAAAAAAGACATATTTGACATGTCTTTCTCTTGGGAGCATCCCTCGGGGATAACAGTAGATTGTAAATGGTGTGATCTCTAGCATTTTGGGGGCCATCACAAAATATATCTTCAGGTACTATGCATCAGCTGGGCACCCCTGAATTCAGTGACAGCTTTACACAAGAGCAGGTCCGAGCATTAAGTTTGTGTAAGTACTTGGGGCTTTCACTTCCCTGCAACCGTCATTTTACTTTTGCAGAAACTTCTTCATTAGTTCGGCATTAAAACACGCACACTTACTTCTACCATGTCCTGAAAACCTGCAGTCTTAATAATTCCTCTAATGACAAAAGAAAGTACCTTCCAATGTACCTTCTTTTTGCAAAACCAACATGAACATGGCAAAATTCACTGTATGCAGCAGGATAATCCCATTCAGTGCCAGTAGGCCTGCACTGTGGAGGAGCCTCTTTTGTCTTACTGAAGAGCAAATCTGCATGAGGGTGCCCATTTGTAAGCACACTGGTAAGTCAGTGCTTAGTGCTGCCAACTGAAAGGGGCAGATGAGGTGAGTTCCGCAGAGTGGTACAGGCAGCCATGGAAATCACTGGAGGGGGAGCAGTGTTTTCTCCCGGCCAGAAAGTCAGCAGCCTGCTCTCCCCAGCAGCTTACTAGATGGAAACTGGGGGTTGGTCTGACCCCTGGATAATCCTCTAGCATTGCCTCCAGAACGGCAACAGGAATGGCCTTGATATTACCAAATTCATTCCACTCCATCAGCTGTGCACAGAGGAGGAAATGAAACAGCTCTGTAGTTCTCTTAGACAATCTAACCAGAACTACCATATTAAAAATTGTGTCAGAAGCTGTGAAACAGTACAACTGGATGAATATGTGAACAAGAATGTTCCACTATGAAAATGTGATTTTTTTCTTTTTCCTCCGGAAGTAAATAGAGTCTATCTAGAAAACAAACTGATGATAATCAGGAAGAGAAAAGAGTTGTTGGAGCATGTGTGGCCAGGGAGTTGGGGTAGTGTTACCAACAGCTTACATGATGGTGGCTCTTGGACTTCATGTTGTTCTTGCTCTGGTCTTCACAATCCCTGGTGAGGAGGTTTCAGCAGATTGTATATAATCACTTGGTAACTGTATTAATCTCTGCCTTCACATACACATAGACTTTATTTGTATATTCATATATGTATATATGTATTTCTTTAAAAAGATAAGTGGTCGTGCATGTATTTTTAACTCATTTATATTGCAATAGTGTCTTGTGTCATGAGTCTGTGCTGGAAGCAGACAAGTACATAACAGAAACAACTTCAAGTACTGAAGAACTTACAGTGTATGTGAGTAGATCATGGCAGAACTGGGACCCACGTCAGTGAAAAAAAAACACCACAAAAAAAAAGAAGAAAGGAAAAATAGTGGCAGTAGTGATTAATAATACCTTGGAGTTCTTTAGTAAGACCCTGGCAACTCCAAATTATATCCAGATAACCGCATTGCTCAGTGTCCTTATATCAGGCAGCTTGCACTGTACAAGCACTATTTATTATAATTTAAATAGGAGTTGCCTTGATCTCACTGCCGAATTGAAAAGACCATTAGCAGTGCTGCTCGCACTATCGAAGCACGAAGTATTTTAATATAAATAGCAGCTCCCTTGATCTCTCTGCTGAAAACAACATTGGTTCCCTCACTGATGAATTAACTATAGAGTAGAAAAATAAATAAATAAAAGCATTTCACACATGAGCCATCAATCTTCGTCACACACACAATTTGGATTCATGTATCTAAAGTCAAACTGAAACTATTCTCTTATTGATGCTATATCTTGCTTTAGAATGCATTTGTTAGTAGTCTAGAATGTAACTTTGTCCTCCCTAAAACTATCAAAACTTTGATTTGTCAAATTACAAGGAACAAGTATTTTTTTAAGTGTTTTCAAGCCACACATAAGAATTCTTTGAATGCACTTAAAATAAATGGCCTCTGGTAGAGGGGTAAGTCCATTGCTATCTAAAATCCCAACTCCTGCAGCTGATTTCTGGTGCTATTCTGAGGAAGATGGACCAGAACATCATGATACGGAGGGAGTCCTAGGTGATGATAATGTAGTGAATGAAATTTCTGTGTAAAAGGCAAGTTTCATTCTGAGTAAGAGGCTTGCAAGAGGTCCTTCTCCCTTTGTTTCCACAGCTGGCTGTGTTACCAGCACCTTGCTAAGGGGCTGTGGGCTGGAACCTCTCTGATGTCTTCCAGGAACCTGGGATGTTTCTTTCCCCTTTGTTACCAGTCAGGCTGAGGGGGACCTGCAGGCACAGGGACCAGGAGGATCACTCACCCTCTGCAGTGACTGTCTCTTAGTGATTGAGGTCTCCCCCGTGATTGTCTTAGACTTTCTGCTGGACTTCTAAATGCCAGAAATTGGATGGTGTGGCTCCTGAATGTTTGAAATTAATCTCTCTCTGATCTCTCAGTGTCTTTTTAAGCCTTCACTACTAAATAGTTGAAACCATCATGTGAGTTCACAAAGTGAGTTTACATGCTTAAGTCTCAATCAGTAACTGGAAGGCTATTTCCACCTTCTTATCTACAACAGGTGACTTGTTGAAAAGTCTCATATTTGCACACAGATCCCTGTAATTTACCTAAGCGTAAAACTCCTCACGGGTCTTTCTTGGGTGCAAAATTTCTCAAAAAAAAAAAAGAAAAGCTGTATGAACACAATCAGCTTGAACAGTGATTTAGAACTCATGAGCATTCTTGAGGATACTTGTACCCTGCTGTTTGCCCACCTCTAGATCTGTGTAGCCTCTTAGTTGTCAGAACAAATACTTAAAATCCATTGTTTAAGAATTTGTTTGACCTTAGAATGATCTCTGATAAAATGAGATGTGAGATGCAGAATTGTCCAGAGGGAATTAAATCTAGTAAATTATTTGATATTTTCAGGCATCTGTGTTTATTGTCTGCAGCACTGACAACAGGATTAAACTGAATACTCAACGAGCATGTAGTTTTTTATTATATGATGGCTGTTTAGTTTTATTATATTTTCCTGGCTTCTGCAATCTTGTGCCACACAAAAGCTCTTCTGATTCTTTTACTGATCTGAGCTGTTGTCTTGTGTTCGTTGTTTTAAGTGGCCTTAAATAATGTTTCCCTTGACAATCCATTTTCAAACTTAAAAGGTACAAAAGAATTCATTTTCAATGCCTCTCAAAAGTCCTGTGCAGATGTAGAAAGGTACCAGGGCTGTGTTCCCCAGAAGACACTAATTCTCAGCCCCCTCAAAGCACAACAAACGTCATGAAACTTTTAAATGCTAACAGAGTTTTAGAAAGATCGGTGTCTATGTAAAACAGCATTGCAAATCAGTCCTTAAAAGTCAAGATGTCATGTTTTATGCAAAGGCAGTCCCCTAATTTATCAGCCCAGCTGAGCTAAATTAGTTACTAAGGGTTTTTTTAGTGGAGCTTTGAAATGTAGCAGAAGTAGTTTCACTCTCCCAGAGACTTCCTTGAAAGAAGCCGTTCTGCCAAGGCGGCAGAGTCGGCACACGTGCAAACACCTTTTGTTGCACAGATGCGGGGAGGCCGGGTCTGCTTCGGCAGCAGTGCTGTTTTCATGAGCGAGATTGCCGAGCGAGTTCGTAGGATACAGACAGAGCCAGGCAAAGTGCAAACGTACCATTTACCAAAGCCATTCAATTAAAGAAAAGTCCCTACAAAGAAAATGGTTTTATAGCATGTAATGAAAAAATACTTGCCTTTTACTTTAAAAAGAAAAAGGACTGTTTAAGGGGGATGATTGTAGAGTATGTACCACTTCTAACAGATTTGCTGTGCAGAAGTACATAAGTGTGAGTGATGTAGAGGTACTTGTTTATTATAGAGCACATTTCAATGCAGTAATCATAAATATTGCTAAGGTTGTGCTCTGTTGAAATATGACCTACATACTCTTGATTGTTTGTGTTACGTGATTTGTCTGACACCCATTACATTCTGGGTAATGGCAGCCATTTGTTGCTGTGCACAGCAGGCTCTTTTGACAAAAGAAAATAGGCAGCAATAAAAAAGCTATAGTCTGAATTACATTCTGCACAGCGCTGCACTGCTGAGAGTTTGTGCAAGTGTGTTAACAATGCTCTGAACTGCCTCTTGTCAGCCTTCAGCCCGTAATGGCCATCTGTCCTTCCATAAATCTGTCAAAACCTGCTAAGTTCAAGAGAGAGCACAGAATATACCTTGTGCTGTCAACGCTAAAATGTACACATTGGTGGAGAAATCGGCGTGTATGAAATAATCCCACAGTTATAGAATATTGTAACGATGTTGATGTGGGATCATGGCCCTTGGTGACGATTACCAGGGTTTAGTGTGAAGATGAACAAGTCTGCAACCAACTGGTTTTCTCAAAGTTCACAGTTTGGACACTGGTCACGGGACATGCTGAAGGTGGAATCCACAGTGGTGACATGAATTCAAAACTTCCCTCCCTTCTCCATCCCCCGATGGATATTTGTTCAGAAGTTAAATGAATGTTTTTCAACTTTTATCTGTTTCTACTTGACTGTGCGCTTCCTGCTTCTGCTGAAAACCAGGAAAAAAGCCAAAATGCCACGAGGAAGCCCTTTCTTAGGCTGTCCCCAGCACAGTTTTGCCAGCAAGTGAAGTGCCAGTAAATTTAGCTCAGCCTGTACTTTTGCAAGGGATTTTCTGGTGTGTTGTTTTTTGGTTTTCTTTTTGTGTTTGTTTGGGTGCTTTGGTGGTTTTTTTGGTGTTTTCCCCCTCTCCTATAAAGATTGTTGGACTCCTTGGTAGGCTTCTGGAAATCACTGTGCTCTGTGTTTAGCTTTAAAGAAGTGGAAATTGAAACAATATTTTATTTTGTATATTAGATTATCCCTGGCACTTCTTTGCCTGAAATTCTTCAATATGCATGTTCTTTGTGGAGTGGTTGTATGTTGTAATGAAGGGGGGGCTGGAATTAATATTCTGCTTCATTCTTTCTTTAAAACTATATCCAAAAAATCAGTAACTAAACCCACAGCTGCTCATGGGCTATAGAATTTCATGAGTAAAAGTGACACTTTTAAACTTTTTTTATATAAAAGAGTCTTTGCTTACTCAAATCTTTGTTGAATTGGAGCCTGAAGTTTTAACCCAGAAATTATTACTGCAGAATTTTGAAGAGGACCATTCTCTTTATTTTACCAAAAATTCATTTGGTAGTCAAAATATTTGCTAGTGAGAAGGTGGACAAGGTGTGAAAAACATACTGCTATTTCAAGTGAATTTTCAGGAAGGAATTAAAAGTTGAGGTATCAAAGGAAATAGTTTAACAGTGATGACTTTGCACTAAACTTTTTCAGTATTAAATTCAAATTTGAGGTAACTAGAGTTTTAGGTGTCATTACCTTTGCCTCTGATTCCCTGACTTTGGTGACATTAGGCAAAGTCTTTACATATCCATGGTAGCTCATAACCATTTTTTCCAAATGTTCAGACAAAAATCAAGCTTCTCCCTCACATCAAGTATTCATGCCTTGGTACTCCTGTCGTCTTTTCTCCTGGAACAAATTCATTGCAGCTAATGCAGTGGGACTCCCAGTCTCCATTTACACTCCTTAGGGAGCACTGTGCATTGATGGACACTTTTCCTTTTTTACAGCAAAACACTATAAAACATGTTCCATTTGCATTGATCTGCTGAGCTGTTGCATGGTTAAAAATACAGAACAAAATTCTGTATCCATGTATGAAGTACACATTTCCTGTAAGTGTCTCTGCCCTCTTTTTTCATTCTCACTAAGAAATTAATAGAGACCTCATTGCTTGGGCTAGAAGATGAAATTTTGGGCAGCATCAGCCTCTGGAGCACTTAAGGGTGGTCTGGATTATCTAGGACAACTCCCTAATCTCAGCCTAATTTGTTTAAATTTAAGCATATATACTTCTAAATTACATTAGGGTCAATTGGAGGGAAGCAACTTTTTCAGACATAATATATTAAGTACCTTCCTGAAGAGTGGCTGCAATTTGCTGTTACTGTCTCCTGGTGTCCTGTGTTACTCTTTTGTAAAGTCTGAAGAACTTCCATGATTTCTACAAAAAATATTGAGAGTTATATTCTACCCTTATAAAAAATACTTTGATTCCTAGGTTTTACTCAAATGGGCACTAGTCCTTCCTGCAATTTTGTCTCACCATAGCGATAATCTATTGAAGTTATGTGAAAAATCCTGGTAGTTACTGATATTTTTAGTCTTTGAACACTTATCTGTTTCATTTTGACTCCTTGCTTCATGACTCTCACTAATACTTAGTTCTAAATGCAATGATTATTTACAGTTGCAGTTGTCCTGTTCACTTGGTTTTCAGTTGCAGAACCACATTTCAGGCGAAATGTATTAGTTATGCTTGCAAGAATGTATTTATACATACATTAGCAATGGTTTACTAAGTTAATGGACTGTGGAGACGAAGAGTCATTGCATTTGAGTTGTAGAGTCGCTGTACTGCCTTGTATTCAAGTTCTGCATCCTACCGAGGCTCCTTTGGTAGCACTCATTTATTTTTCTCAGGCTTGCTTTTATTCAGGTTTTTGTGTGATAATTTCTTTAGGTTTTTGACGGTGCCATTCTTTTGACTTTTGATTTTTAGATCAAAAACGTTTCTGATTTTTAACAAAAAACTCTTTTGATTTTTATCTCTTGATCTTTTCTGTCAAAATCTACAGAGAGAGAGGTGTATGTCATGGAAGAAGGGGAGGGGCAGAAGTGATGCTGAAGATTAATGGCAATGCATTAGTACTGTTGCTGTTATTACCAGACCTTTGGTGTCTCGTACCCTAAAAACTCTTGTTCCCAGTATTAACAGTGTTAAATTAAAGTGACATAGAATGAGTCTTGCTTTGTATCTGTTTTAAAGAAACACATGAGCCATCTTTATAAACATTGTATGTGTGCTTAAAAATATTCTGTTCCTCCTTTTTTTCCCCTCAGGCCTAACTCCACCTACGACCCCTCCTCATAAAGCCAACCAGGATAATCCTTTTAGGACTTCACCTAAGCCGAAGTCATCATGCAAGACTGTTGTACCACCTTCCAAAAAGCCCCGCTATAGTGAGTCTTCTGGTTCTCAAGGAAATAACCCAACCAAGAAGGGTCCAGAACAGTCTGAGCTGTATGTACAGCTTAGCAAGACTACAGGACTGTCCAGTGGACATGAGGAGAGAAAGACAAAACGGCCCAGTTTGCGGCTGTTTGGTGACCATGACTACTGTCAATCTGTGAATTCAAAATCGGAAATACACATTAAAATATCCCAGGAACTTCAGGACTCCAGACAACTAGAATGTAAGGATTCTTCACCTGGGTGGCAGTGTCAGATTTGTTCTTCTTTAGAACAAGACCAGTATTTCAAGAAAGAGACTTTACAGACAAGTAAGCAGGGATCCCATGGTAATAACAGAAAACAGCTCCAAGACCAGGAAATTCGGGCTGAACTGAATAAGCATTTTGGTCACCCCAGCCAAGCTGTTTTTGATGAAGAAGCAGATAAGACAAGAGAACTAAGGGACAGTGATTACAGTAATGAACAATTCTCCAAACTACCTATGTTTATAAATTCAGGACTAGCAATGGATGGTCTCTTTGATGACAGTGAAGATGAAAGTGATAAACTATGCTACCCTTGGGATGGGACACAAGCCTATTCATTATTTGATGTATCGCCTTCTTGCTCTTCTTTTAACTCTCCATGCAGAGATTCAGTGTCTCCACCCAAATCCTTATTTTCTCAAAGATCCCAAAGGACACTCTCTAGATCAAGGTCCTTTCCTCAACGCAGGTCTTGTTCCCGTTCTCCATATTCCCGATCGAGATCAAGGTCACCCTGTAGCAGATCCTCTTCAAGGTACAGTACAGCAAATTCATATATCATCTTCATAGTTAATAAGAAGAAAAACGGCAAAAACATAAAGCAACCTAAATGAAAGAGAGAAAAGACAAGAAATAGCTCAATCCAGTGCAACTCATTCTGTTGCTCCTGAGCTGATTAACTCTGAAGGTTATGGGGTTTCTACAGAAACACTTGTTGCCATTATCCTTTAAATTTGCTAAGTTTACACTTTCTGAGTGGAGGCAGTCAGGTCAGCAGCAGAGCAATTGGTAAGAGATGTACGCAACTAACCTTTCCCATTATCTGTGAGCTGCCCACTGCCAATCTAGCTGCACTCCCTATCAGATGAAGTTGACAGTGGCTGACTCTCTGCTCTGTGTTACCCTCAATAAGGAACATTACAGAAGGGGTTGGGGGTGGCGGAAATCACCTGAGGCCCCTTAGTCAACTAGGACATAGCAAACTGTCACTGGGAAATCTCACTGGTAGCTTAGAAAAAACTGTAAGTTCAGGGAAGAGATAGAAAATTGTGTCAATAGATTCAAACGGAATGACAGAAGTGACTGTGTTTCTTCCTGCAGATCTTGTTGCTATTATGAGTCCAGCCACTGTAGACACCGAGCACACAGAAGTTCTCCCTCACATGCAAGATCGCGATCCAGATCACCGTGCAGTCGCAGACCCAGGTAGAGTATTTTGTGTGCATTTGGTTGGCTTTGCAGCTGGTTCTCAAGAGATAACGAAGCTTTGCAGAAACTGTATTACTAATTTTACATTCACAAATGCAGGTGCTTGATTTAATGACTAAGTTATGTTTCCTAGATATGACAGCTATGAGGAATATCAGCATGAAAGGCTGAAGAGGGAAGAATACCGCAAAGAGTATGAAAAACGGGAATCTGAAAGGGCCAAACAAAGGGAGAGACAGAGGCAGAAAGCAATTGTAAGCACTGTGAAGATAACTTTTATTTTGAAATAGATTTCTGTTTCTTTTCATAGATATCTAAAGCTAGAACTCAGACTTTATTTTCTTTCTTTTTTATAAAAGAAAAAAACAAAATACAAAAGTCTACTTATATGTATTTCTTAGTATTTAGAATTTTAGGCAAATACATGTTTTCATAACAATTGGTGTTTTGTTATTACAATACTGTTTTTTTCAGGTTCTGTAAATTGCAACTCTCCATGTTTTTCACAGTCAACCGATACAAAGGGCTTACTAGAAAACGGTTTCATCCCTGACAACAGACAACTAAAAGTGAACCAGTCTATTTCTTACACAGATGTATCAGTGAACGTGCATTTTATACTATGTATCACCTACCAGAGTACCATTAATTAATGTTTATTATCTATATTTCTGCTTTTTTACATAAAGAGTATAAGGAGTCAGCTTACATACCAATTGCTGGACTTTCATAGTAGCTGTAATTGTCTGTGTAGAGGGTGCAGATGACAGAATTCAAAACTACAATCGAAAAGCATGAGTTTAATTTTTTTTCTGTCTATGGTTCGCTTAATTTTTAAGTTATTTTTAGGAAAATAAATAGTCTGAAGACATGATGCAATTTAAAAATGTCACTTTATGCTGGCCCTTTCATAATGGGTATGTATTATTTAATTATTTGTTCATCATTGTTCTGTGTGAAAGAACTGAAATACCTTGAGGCGAAGGAAATACCCATGTGGGGCTGAGCAACTCTCTTGGCTGTTGTAGCTGTAGGATGGAAGAATGGCTATTAAACGGACAGGTGGCTTTTGCCCCTTTTTAGTTCCCCATTGGCAACTGTGTGATGGTTTTGATAAATTAAATTGGGAGCTGCTATAAATCTGGACTCCTAGTAGTTGCTAAGCCCCTTTGGTGGCTTGCCTTAACATTTTCCGCTTGGATTTCTGTGTCTTGCTCTTTCCATTCAGTTGCGCCATTACTGCTGTTCTGGCGGTGCTCTGGCTCTTGCATGAACCGTCAGTCTGGGACACTTCACCTTCGTTTCCAGGTTTTCCCTTAGTGGTCTGTCCAGGGCTCACCACAAGAAATAGATCTTTTTTCCAGTGCTTTAGTGGACTTTGTAGTAAAAGGTAATTTGTCACACACTTGGTAACATTTCTTCTAATAGCTACAGAACTGGGAGTGCACAGAGGTTTGCAGAGGCTGGTGTAGTCTGTGGCAACAAAAAGTTCTGGGGAGTAATGGACACCTTTAGTTTCTGATTCTTGTCTCTGCTGCTGTTGTTCTTAGTGAGCTTCATCATATCATTTCACTTTTCTCTGCTTCAGGGGCCCTGTGTACAAAGTGTGGGTGATAACGTATATTTTGTAAACTGTGAGATTTAGAGCCGTAACATGCTCTGCTGTGCTGATCTGCAACTCAGCGAAGGCAATAGAATAATTTTGCTTGGCTTCAGACAGGGCTATATTTAAGTCAATTGTTGCAGTTAGTTTTAAAATATCTGGCTTCCATCTGCTTAGAGATGAGCACTACCTTCCAGCAATCGTAACTTACACAGTCTGTTCTCGCGTAGATCTATCACAAATTAGAGATTCAAGTAGACCTCTGTCATGGGTGTATCTTGCTACTTCTCAATTACGGTACCTTGATGGTATAAATAAACCTGAATTTGCCTGAGGAGGGAGGAAATTTGATTTAGTTTAAAACAAACAAATATTCGGCAATGAGCTGATCAAGAGAAAAAGAAGGAAAGGAAAGAAAATAAATTTAAAAAGCTCCAGATACGCTGCGTCATAACTTACTGTGTTAAAAATTTTAGACTTTTCAAAACCAAGGTTGAATTTATTTTCTTTCTAAATTGAGCATTGTCAAGGTAATTAACTTCATTAATGAAATTATTTATTAATGAACATCAATAAATCAGAACTAAAAAAATCAATAAATAGAACATTGCAGAAATTTAATCCGGTCACCTGTGTAAGAGCTACAGGAGATGTAGATGAAATCCTGTTAACTCCTTTCTCCAAAGTCTGTCAGCACTTTTACTTCAAAGATCTGTATTGAATCATGCCAGTTTATTCCCCATGCAAATAACTGAGGGTTAGGGGACAGCAGAGAAAGGAAAGCCCATGAAGTCAGTGATAAAATTGGTATTATTTCTAGCATTCTCTGCTCCTTTTCTTACTCCTTTTGGCTTCACAGAATGGTTGGGGTTGGAAGAGACCTCTGGAGATCATCTAGTCCAACTCACCCGCTAAAGCAGGTTCACCCAGAGCAGATTGCACAGGAATGTGTCAGGCAGGTCCTGAATGTCTCCAGACAAGGGGACTCCACACCCTCTCTGGGCAGCCTGTTCCGGTGCTCCGGCACCCTTAAAGTAAAGAAGTTTTTCCTCAAATTCAGATGGAGCCTCCAATGCTTCAGTCTGTTGAAGCATGGCTTATGGGTCTCTTCTGTGTCACTGTTTTCTTTCTTGAGGGGCTCAACTCATTTATTGTTCAGCCACAAGAATCTCCTCTCTCTTTTACTTGAACTCTTTCTACAGTCACCTAAGTTTAGATTTCTTTGCTGTCTGAACTGGGGAATTTTTTAGTCTCTTTCTAGCTCATTCTTTTGCTGCATGAATTGATTTATGGTCACATCCCTCCAGATACTGAAAAGAGTGGCCTAAAATTGGGCAGTACTAATGCCTCAGGTGTTACACCGGGCAGGTGACTTTTCTTCATGACAAGCACCATGCTATGATCTCAGGATTTACTTGTAGAAAGGATGAACAGTGGAAACAAAACAAATTATGACTGAGCTGAAATCCATCAAGTATTATTGGTTCAATAACTAGAATCAGCCTCCACATGACAAGCAGAGTGGGAAATCTAGGAAAAACAAATGCAAAAAAAATTCACATATTTTAATCTGTCAAAACCATATGTGCAGCAAGGCCCTCTGCTTGTGCAGGCAGCTCGTATTTTGGCAGATGCGAAGGCATATTGGCAGAATGCTGAGGAGGTTCGTTGCAGAAGCCTGCGCTCGTGCTCTCTGGCGGAGGCATGTTTAAATGGCTGCCCCTTCAGTCTTGCTCGCACCACCTTGGCATCGGTGCCTTCAGAGCAACAGAGAGCCCGGGCTAACATTTCCCTCTGTGGGCTCCTGAATTCCTGTCTAGACCTACATCTATACACAGGCAGTTTGACTTCAAAAGGTACTGTGATATTCTTCTCCTTTTTCTTTTCTTTTCCCCTCTCCGATTACTGGAGATTCGGTGCCTGTTTTATAGATTGGGGTTTTAATTTTGAGCAGTCATATTTGAAAAATATGGGTGAAGCTCACAAGCTGTTTTCCATTTAGAGAGTATGAACTATTTTTTTCATTCATTTTATTTTTGCTTTTGATTGTGGTTCCTTTGCTCATGGAACAAACTTTAGCATAGTTTAGCTTGATCATGACTTATTTCACTGGGTTGACATTTCGTTTTAGAGTGGCTGCTCGTTGAACATAAGGATGATCTACCACCAAGACTTGCTTAATAATGCTAACCAGATCACAGTGTAGACACATTCATGATGAAAACTGAGGAGCAACTGCAGGACAGGACAGTCTGTTCAGGGCCTTGTAGGAACTGTGATCCAGTCCCCAAGCAAAGCAGATCACAGTGATTTGCCAAGAAGCCTGAGGACCACTTTTTTCTTCCAATACACCCCAGGAAATTTCTGAGCTATGCGGGACTTTTACTCCAGCAGCTTATTAGACCATGTGGCAAATACATGCCAAGACACAGCTTTAGAAATACAGTTAGGACGTTTCAATTCTGGAGCCACCAGTTTGTGCTTCCCCTTTGGCATGGTGCAGCAGGGCTGGGAGATTAAAGTGTCTGATGAGCAGCCGGGTGCTCTGGATCCGTGCTGCATGCTCTGACTGCTGCTAGGAGGGATAACAAAGTCTGCTTTTATACCTGAATGGAAAATTACTATTAACATTACTGCTTTTCATTTCTAAGTGCTGACAGCTTCCATCAGACAAGCATAAAGAGTCCCTGTCCCAAAGAGCTTACAAGCGTAAGAAAATAAATGTGCTGTGAGGCCACTGCAGCGGAAAGAAACACATGGTTTCAAAAATAAATTGCTCTACAACAGGAAGGCAGGAGAAGGGTGGTTTCATAAATGAGTGCTTGGCTTCTCTGCAGTCTAAAACCAGAGTCAGAGTATAATGGAGTGCATTCCCGATAATGGAGGATCCAATGTATATTGTATATTTAGTTTGGATTTTTTTTGTCGTTGCTCATGTTGATGGTCCTGATCCCCAGCACTCTACCTTTGCTGTATGAGTTGCTGAAAATGGGTCGAACAGGCTACCAAAGTATTGAGTTCTACTGGTCCATCACTATTTTTCTAGCAGTCACCAAGGAGACTGATGCGGCTGAACTGTTTCAGTCTTCAGCTGCACAGTAGCATTTGGAAGTTTTGTGCAATGTTCTTCCTTTCTTTTCCAGTTTTTGTGTATCATGCTTTTGCCATTCATACTTGCCCAGGTCATACTTAGTCCACAATTCTTCTTTAATACAGAATCTAAAGCAAATTTTTTGTATTCTTATTATGGCAGAATCTTAAGCTTTACTGTCTTTTTCCATCCATAGCATTTCTGGTTTTTGAACTCGGCCCAACTCTGCCCATTGCGCTTTCAAAATGGTATTTGTCCTCCAGCTCTGAGGATAAAAGTCTTTGTGGCTTTCTACTGGAAGAGCAGAGATTACTGGGTATGGAGGGCGAAGCAGGCCTGGGGCTTGCACCCAGACAGCCACCCTTGCTGGCAGGAGCAGCAGAGCCTTTCACAAGCCCATGGCAGACCCCAGCTTTAAAACAGCCCTGGATTTCTTCTCTCAGCTTCACATGAACCATTACCTGGCTCTTAAAGAGCTAAGTATGCACCACAGGTGTGCAGACAACAAGCGGTAGGGAAAGCAGGGATGGCAGCACTGTGGGTTTTACCGCCGGAGTGGCTGCCCTCAGCTCCACAGGCTGCTTAGCCCAGTGCAAAAAACCTGTGGAAACTAATATGCCCAGTGGTCTGCACTTTATTTCCATGTGAAATAAAGGCTTAAGAATGAGGAAGGGAACACAAAGTAAAGTTTTGGAGAAAGCCTTTGCAAGACAAAAATATCCTTAGCATCAGTAAATGTTTTGCAGGATGAGGGGTCCCTTTATTGCTCCTTAGATGTGTAAGGTATATCCTGGTCCTGATTTCTCAGGTTTTAACATTTCTAATACTATTTTCATTTGAGAATTGAAATACTGCTTTTCAGTCTGAAATTTGCTGCCACATCTGCCCATTCAAATGTTTTTTTACTGCAAGGAAGAAAGAGCAAGATTATGAAGGAGGAGATTTAGATAAACCAAAAGAAGGCAGATATGTTGAGCCTGAGGGTGGTGGCTGGACTCTTCTTCTTTTATTTACCTGGTACATCAATGAACTGTGCTTAAACCTTACAATGCAGAATAAATCAACTGCACTTTTGGGAGGGAAATATGAACAGTATCTTCTGGAGTTTCCTGCATCTTCCCTCTGCCCACATTAAATTGAAAACAAAAGCTTTTCACTGCCATTCTCTAGGTTCCTAAGTCATATATCATCTGCTCTAACAAGTGCAGTAAAAAGCATACTTAATATGCATAAACAGACATATGGATGTAACTTATTATAAAATAAAGGTCTTTAACATTTAGAGGTGTGTTGTAATCTTGTTAGGCTTGTATAGCTCTTTATTATTAATGGGAATAAAAGGCAGGTGTCTCTGTGAATACAAACACATTTTTCATAGTTGCTTTAAATAAACTAAAGTTAACCAAGACAATGCTGTATGAATCCTGTGCTCTCCAGTGTATTCTACCATCATGGCATTCTGCTTAAAAAATACTTGAAAGAACATCTCATGTGTGCACACTGGAGAACATATGGTGCATTTCAGCTTTAAATTTGAATTTCCTCAATTTTGAAGGTTTAACTTATTCCCTTAATGATAGTTTAACAGGCTTTTTTTTAAATTGTTCAGTTTTGCTTTATTACAGTTGTCTTAAAGGGGTATTAGAGCTATAAAAGTTATTAGAGGGATAGAAGAAGGAAAAATTGCGCAGGCATGCACACAGTCTTATGGAAGAGTATGCAATAGTTATTTCTATCACACTGTAATATAACAATCTCCATGTCAGTGAGCAAAACATTATGTTTTTTCAGTCGAGATGTATTATCTCAACTAAAGTATATTAGACAGTCTGCTGTGTTATGTTCTGCTCCATCTGGTCAGTCATTTAGGTTCAATAGCAGGTATCAATGGAATTGTTTCTTATCAAGTGTTTCAGTGCGGTTAAATCCTTGATTTGGTAAAACAGTCTGAAAAAGTAATTACTGTGCATATGCAGATTTTCCTGATCTTCAAGTTTATCGCACCTAACCATACTGAAAGTAGGCAGAATTAGAATGGGGAAAATGGAAGAAATGCAGATTTCATTTGCCTGTACTCTAGAGTCCCTAGCTCACTGGAGCCCTACCCAGACTCCTCTGGACTGGGACACAGTAGAGACAGAGATAAAAACCAGCAGCTGTCTGTAAAGTTCCCCTCTTCCCTGGATTTATGGCCACCCATGAACATACTTATCCTTCTTTTAGCTTCTCCAGACTGCACTGCAATGGTAGAGAACAAGGACAGCTTTTGGACCACGCACTTCAGATGATACAGCATTTGAAAGTGAAAGTTGCTGTCCGAGCAGGGTTAGAGGGGACCACCAAAGCTGTCACCTCGGTTCCTCGTGTAATCAAAAGAAGCAGTAGGGTAGAGCATCTATATGAGATACTTACTGATCCTGTTGATTAAGGAGAGCATGTACATACTTTGGTAGAGCAACCAGGGACTCCGCTGAGCTGACCAGGGAGCTAGGAACCAGGTGGTTCCAGTGGTCACATTTTTGGCCACACCTCAGCAGATAGGGCTTTGGGGTGCGAGTAATTGGATTTCTTGGATTTCTGTTTTCTGGATCTGTGAACTGACTGTCGTTTCTCAGGAGCTTAGATTAACTGGATCTGAGCCCCTGAAATTTGTGAGGCCAGGAAAAGTGTCAGTGAAAATAGTGGACTGAGTGTGGCAGTGAGAAGGAGTTTTTGTTGAGAGGCAGGTGTATTAGTTTCAGCTTCCTGCTGCAGAAATTGTTTATTTTGTATTAATCAGTTCCCCAGAAGGAGTGCTCTTTTGGGAACGGGGAGCCACAGTTGGAACTCTGGTAGCTAAGAAGAATTCTGATGGTCCCTTTGTTTCAAATGAGTGCTCAAAGAAGTAAAGAAGAGGCATCAGGATAATTTCTGTTTCTACATGTGTTGGGTCAAACCTCAACCCCTTTATCTGTGGTCCAGGAATGTCTAGTGCTTTATGCCTCTGTGGGGACTCATGGAAAAGATCCATTTCTTGCTATATCTGAATTGCAACATTATAAGCTACCTATCTCTCAAGGCTAGGATGTTTCTGAGCAGGAATGCAAGTCTGTATTTAGGTCCCATGGGCCTTTCGCATTGCACAGTTGAGATGTCATTAGCCTTTAGGCACCTCCAGGTTACGACAGTCATGAATTCTCAACAGTAAGTATAGCTCCTTTGGCATTTGGCACCTAAATTCTGTGCAAATCTCAGGTGCCAAAGCTCATGGTTTAAACTGACATTGCTCCACTGACTGACAGATTTACGCCAGCTGAGAATGTGGTGGTGGTGGTGGTGGTTTGATTTATGGGACCTATGTGTGGGGGATGAGCAGTAGGGCCAGTAGTGCCAGGGTTCTTCAGGCCATAGGTGATCTGAGACAGGAAGGCTGAGCACCCAGGTGATGTATAGCTGGTGCTTCTTTGCCCTGATTAACTTAAGGTCACTGTTTTGAAGATCTCTTTCTGCTTTTTGCTTTGCTTGGCGCTCTATCTTCATTAAAGTTTTCATCAAAAAAATCATAAAGTGACATTCACAGGGTTTCCTAGTCCTTCTGTCATTCTGCTGAGCATTTCCACTCAGAAAGGAAGGGTATGACCATGACTCAATTGTTTTAAAAGTATCTTTGATGCTTTGCTCCAAATGTCAAAGGAACATGTAAATGACACCCTAGCCCGTAAAAATCAGGGAATTCAATCTTTTTCCTAAGAAAGGAAAAGGTAATGGTGACCACTGGGCATATTTTATTCTGCTGCATTCATGCAAAAATAATTATTTTCATAAAAGTTATCTTCTAAGCCCCTAACAGTTTTCCCTCTTTTTTAAGGTACGGAAAGTGGTGGAAAAGCTAATTGCAGGATGAGTCAGCTAATGAGTCATCTGAGTTTATGATGTTATGTTTGTTATACATTTTGTCACGTCTAGGGTTTATTTCTGCAATTACTTGTTACTTTGTTCTACTCCACAACTAAGATGGATTTTGCCCAGTATTGGATACATGACAAGAGAAAGGGAGCTCCTGATTTGGAAGGGTTTACAGTCGTAGAGGGGAAGTGGTAGAAAGGGCAGAAGGGAAGAAGGTGGGTGTAACAGGATGCAAAGGGAGTTGTCTGTCAGAATGTAGCAGAACAGTGACAGCAAGCACTGAAACCTTCCAGGAGCACACTGCCTGACACACACAGTGTCACTTAAATACCTTAGATGCTTTCCAGGAGAGAACTATCTCACTTACTAGCAGGATGAACTAAGTCTTCCACAAGAGACTATTAACTATAATTATACATTATATAGCTTTGCACATCCATGTGTGTCTTGCAAGCATATATGTAGAGGTTCATCTCTATTGCACGTTTGATAAAAATATGCCTTCCCTGTTGCTGTTTCTCAATAGGAGGAACGTCGTGTGATTTATCTGGGTAAAATCAGACCTGACACAACCCGAACAGAACTGAGGGACCGGTTCGAAGTTTTTGGTGAAATTGAGGAGTGCACAGTAAATTTGCAGGATGATGGGTAAGAACTTTCGAGATGATTACTTCTTGTTTGCGAGCTGCCATATGTAAAAAATCATGTCAGTAGGATTACTGGTATGGGAGTTACCATTGTAAGTGCTGTGACAGATGACATGCTGAGTTCAAAACCTTATTTATTTTCTTTCATCCTTATTTATTAATCTTGCTAGTTGAGATTTCCTGTCCCAGAAATAAGTATTTAGCTGCATGACAGAACAATCGTGCTGATAAATGGATGCAGTACTTCTGGCATTTCCACTGCGGGATCTCCTGTTCTTGCTCTCAGGAAGGGGTTACACTATATGTGTTAACTCTTTTCAGCTTTTGTTCACAACTGTATTTTTCAATTGCAGAGACAGCTATGGTTTCATCACCTACCGCTATACTTGTGACGCCTTTGCTGCTCTTGAAAATGGATACACTTTACGCAGGTCAAATGAACCTGACTTTGAGCTGTACTTTTGTGGACGCAAGCAATTTTGCAAGTCTAACTATGCAGACCTAGGTAGGTATTTTGCTTTATATGAATTAAAGTACATCAGTGGAAGCTTGCAACTCAGGAGGATTTAATATTTGCTTCTCTTTTGTTTGCTGCTTATATTACTTAAATGATTGGGGGAGGTAAAGGAAGTGATCTTCATTTGCTGCAAGAGGTTTAAAAATCTACTGATCTGAGCTGGCTTCTTTCACATATTACAGGCTCTGAAAATTCTTTTAAACCTCATTTCCATCATTATCAAAAACAAGTGCCCAGTATTCCCATATTGAAATGATAGCACCACAAAAACATCCTGCACACTTTACTATTCATTGCTATGCTATGACTGCCTGGTTCTAAGACTCAGTTTATTTATATGATCAATAAACAGAGACCAAAGTAGATGCCTCACCCCCCAAAATTCATTGATTCTTACATTGCCATGAGTTGTGCTGTAGAAGTGTAGGACTTCGCAGAGACTCTTCTTAAACAGAATGCATAGTTTCTCAGATTTAAGAGCTAGAAGGGGTTGTGACCAAATACGACTCTTGGTATAGCAAAGGCCGTGGGTCTCAACTGATAGTTCCCACATCACGTATAAGCATCTATGTATGAAAGTGTCCCCTTTCAGGGCCTTCCAGTCATGATATAAGAGGCTTCAGCCAGTGGAGAGCTTAGCAAATCTCTTGGTGTTTACTATCCCCCTGATGTCGGGCACTGTGTACACCAGTCTCCAGACCTCAGTATGCTGAGATAACTCCAGTCCCAACTGTGCATACTGGCTGCGATAACACACCTGGGTCTGTCCTAGTCCTGTCTGGGCAAAAATGTGTGGTTCTGTCCCATGCTCTGGGCCAAGGTCTGATGCTTCCCCTTGCAACAATGTTTGGAGATGCTCAAACTGATACAGCAGGAATGCTAATGTTAAGTATATGCAGAAAGAGACCATGCAGACTACCAAAACGTCCTCTGTAATATTATAATATGTCATAAACTCGCCGTTTATTTAATTACCTTTTAAAATGTAAAGTATTCATTGAATGTTAAACCTTTCCTGACACCTGTATAAATAGACTAAAGGTATGGGAGATACTCTTTTCTGAATAAAATAGCAAGGGACATTTTGCCGTTGAATCTATATTAATCAGATATTGTAGGTTTTTTATGAAAAAATGGCCACAGTCATTAAAATCTCTCATAACCCTGTAACATAGTGCTAATGAAATCTTGTATGTGCTGCCCTCAGCCTTGTACAATGCAGGAAGTGAATACAGATATATTTTTTCTAACCAATTGATGTATTTTCAGAGTAAATGATAAAGACGATATGCATTGTTCACAATGAATATGCTATAATTCACTTCAGTGGCTAAACCGATAATGTAAAGCTAAGAAAAGGCAATTGACTGCTGAAGAGATATAGGGTTGATGTTGAAAATATAAAAGGTAGCAAGGCATTTGTCAAAATGTAGGCTGATAAAAACAGCAAAAACAGATTGAAGTCTTGACTTATCTTCAGCAGTGGAAGCCAGGGTCATCTCTGTATCTCAGAAAATCTGGGGTTTAAAATAAGTTGTCTGAAGGGAACCCTCTTGAACATTATTCATCACAGGGAGTATTCCCTGGCAGGTCTCTCCATACCAAGTGGGATTCCCAGAGTATCTCTGAGCAGAATATTTTCACTTTGTCCTGCTGACAGCTTGAGCTTCCCTACTTCAGACTGCATTCCCTGTATTTTGCAGAGTATCTGGTAGAGCTACATAAGGAAATGGCAGGATGAACTTTAAAATTCATGAGCTAGTACAAGGACAGAGAGAATTAATCAGCCTTGGGTTGAGTACAGAAGAAAGAAAACACTTGAAAATAGTAGTCAGAAGTTTTTAACACCTCTCCTCTGTGAGAAGATATTGTCTTAACAGAACTTGTAATGAACATTTGATGCACAGTGTGTCTTATAGTGGTAGATGGAGAGTTCTCATTAATTCAACACAAGAAATGGCAAGAAAAGGGCACTCTAGTAACGGAGCTGTGACACAGGAGCCAGGGAGAGTCAGTGTTAATCAGAGATTACTCCAAAAGGAAATTCAGTGCTTGCAGCCATGTCAATAATTGTCCTTCTGGAACGGTATGGCCACAAACGTACAATCCCTCCTCTGTGCTAGGAAGAGACTGACGTCTGTGTCTGAGCAACTAGCAAAGCTGGAGTGGGTATCGCAGGTCACAAGAGCTGGACAGTTGCTCCTGCTCTGACTCACCACATATGCTGCAAAAAGCTGAGGAGCTCGCCTGAGATTGTGCAGTGATGCTGAGGCTTGGCCATGAATTGGGCACACACTAAACGAGCAAAGCCACAAAAAATCAGAGTAGAAGCAAAAACAGAGACCCCGAGGCAGGGCAGGCATGCACAACGGTGTCCCCTGCGTGCTGCCCGCAGGCTGCCCTGGCTTTCTGCAGAGCCACCCCTTATTAGCTTTGTCAGAAGAAGTCTTGGGCATTGCACGTTGCAAAATTATGGTGGTGTTTTCAGTGAAGCATCTATCGAGATCATCTGGACTCCTCTGAGACCTATACACAGCAGTGTGTTGTTGCTCAAGTCCTTGGAGAAACTGGTTTTGGTTTACGTGCTCTGTATGCACGTGCAGTTTATGGCATGACCCCTGCAATGAGGTGTGCTTGTTTTGTTGAGTCCTGCTTCTTATCAGAAAGCTCTGTCCATACTTAAAGCTTCTCTGATGACCGTTTTTGGGCTTTTATCATCCTGTATAAGCTCTGATCACAAGTGGATTGGTTCTGCAGTGCTGTTTGTACTATTGTACAAAGAAAATAATGTTAAGTACTCAAGAGGCGTTCTTGCCTCTGACCTGAACTTGCTTCTCTTTGGGTTTCAGATTCAAACTCAGATGATTTTGATCCTGCTTCCACTAAAAGCAAGTATGACTCCATGGATTTTGATAGTTTACTTAAAGAGGCACAGCGGAGCCTGCGTAGGTAACATGCATCACACCTGAGGAAAACGGAGGGATGGCGAATACCTCACGGACATCACGTCCTTCAATAACGGACAATTAAGAAGTCATACTTAGGAATTTCTCCTACTTTACACTCTCTGTTCAAAACCATGGTTTACATGAACACAGCTGCTCAACGAGTGAAGGGCAGGATGCCTGTCCAGTAAGCACATGCGTGTCCATGGGTGTCAGCTTGGCTTTCGCGGGGGATCGGTGTTGGGGGAGCCAGCCGGGCATCCCTCGCCAGTTCGATGCAAACCACGAAACATGGCAGCAGTTCCACAGAGAAACACGTACAACGATGAACTGCAAAATCTGTACATATTGCATTTTAACAAAAAAAAAGAGAACAAAAACGAACAAAAAAAACCCTAAATTTGAGAACTATGGCTGCTGATGTCTGGGAATCAGACACTGCATTATTATTTTTTTTAAATGAAGCTTCTTCTCATGACACAGTGATAATATGACAATCCAGAAGAAACCACAGGTCCCAGAAGCCTACAATGTGTTTTAGCTTTGTTTTAAGATTTTTCCTTTCTTTGTTTTTTTGGGGGAGGGGTTGGTTTGTGGTTGGTTTTTTTTTCAGTCCTTGCAGAAGAGAAAATGAAAGGCTCAAGCTTCCCTAACATTTTGAAGTTTCATCTTTTAATTCTGACACCCATGTAAATGTCTACAACGTTGATCTTCCACAGCAAAATTTTCAAAGCCTTGTTAATGGTCAAATGTGCAGCTTGTTCAGCGATTTATTCTAATGAGCGGACGTGGTGTTACATTATTAATGAGAGTTGGATATAACTATCTGGGTGTGTGCACATTCTCTAAAGTAGTTGCGTATTTACAAATGTTAAATGGAGTATTTTTATTTATGTACATACTGTATGATGATGTTCTTTTTTTGTTACAGCTATGCACTGTAAATGCAGCCTTCTTTTCAAAAACCGCTGAATTTTTCTTAATCAAGAATATTCAAATGTAATTATATGAGGCAAAACAATTATTGTACACTAACATATGTAGAAAGCTGAACTTATGCTTATATATATTTGATTGTAAAAAAGAGAGAGAAGCGTGCGGGTGAGGGGGTGTTTGTGTATATGCGTGCGTGCGTGTGTCTGAGTGCAAAAGCGCTTTACACATATCCATCCCTTCTTTGGTGAGCTTACATAAGAATTTTGTCAGGACTTATCCTAGCCCAAAAGGTGTTAACCACTTCTGCAGTATTTTTCCACACTTTTATCATTGCTTGATTTTCTTTTGCAGTTTTATACATGGAATTTGTTAGGGGAATGAAATTTTCTCATCTAAATTTTTCTAGGAGATACCATAATTTTATGTAAAGTCCCTCAGATGGGTAATCATTAAGAAATGTTTTTATTTTATGTATCAACAGTAGTTTTGGAACTAGAGGTCAAAAATCTTTTTAAAATGCTATTTTGTTTTAATTTTTGTGATTTTAATTTGATAAAAAGATGCTGAGGTACTAAGTACACTATGATTTTTACAGTGATTCTGTGTCTAAACACTGTTCTTGAAGCCAGTAATCTTTTCATTGGCAAAGTTTAATGATGGTATTTATATTTTTTACAGTTATGCATCCTGTATAAATACCTATCCTTCATTCCTTTGTTTACTAAAGAGACATATTTATCAGTTACAATTATCCTATTTATTATAAATTATGAGATGACTAAAATAATTAAAAGGCCAGTGGAAATTTTATACCTAGGATGCATGACGGTTGTCAGTTTGGAGTTAGCGCTTCATCTGGAAATTCAGCTTTTGCAGAAGCAGTGGGTTGTTGTTTTCTTTTCTTCTTCTTTTCCGATGCACTAGCATGGCCTCTGATGTGCCCATGACATTGTTGCTGATGACATTGCTTCTGCTAAATTAAATAGAAACTTCAGGAAGGAAAAAAACCACAAGAGTAAACTACTGCTATTCTGAGCATCAGAGTTTCATCTGAACTCGGAGTCTCTAGACTGAATCAGCGAAGTCTGGAATTTGCTCGTGAATGTATAGATTTGGTATTCTATTACTGTTTGGCATTCATGACTCCTCTTAAAGGTATGGCACACCCAACTATTTAATCTCCTTTCCCACTCCCAATCTTAGAAAACCGATTCCACCCCTGTGCCAGTGCAGTTGATTTGGATGGCTGCATTCATTTTATCACCAGCATATTGTGTTCTGAGAGATTCCACTGTCTGTCCTGTCGAATGCTCGCTTGATTTTTTGGCTTCTTATTTCTCAGTAGATAGATAGCAATAAAAAAAAAAAAATAAAAAGAAAAAAAAAAAGAAAAAAAGAACTTTTTCGAAGGTTCTGTGTTACAACTGTAACATTCTTTAATCTGCATAATTCTTGTTGTTGCTCTGTAGGTTAAAAATGCAGGTATTTTAACTTTGTGTGAATGCCAAACTAAAAGTTTACAATTTTCCTTTCTGGATTTTGAGTATCTTCTGTTGTAAAGAAAAATATTAAAAGCAATAAATTATTTTTAAGAAATCAATATTTAGTATATCATATTACGCGTTCAAGGACCAGATGCATTACCTATTTTGCCTTTACATTTCTGTGATTAAATTTTAAACACATTCTCTTTTGCCCAGCATTGCTGACATGAATAAATTGGTGTGGGCTTTGGGGGGGATTATTTATTTTTCACCAAGCAGGCACAATGACATTAGTCAATTTTTTTTTTCACTGGCCTGGTAAACATTCTCATCTTTAAGATGGCTTTCCTCTGTGGATTTACAAATTACATGTGAAATTAATGTAGAGCTAGGATTGCTGAATAAAGCTATTTGTATCCTTTGTAGACACTGTAGTAGGTAACCCATCAAAATATAAACTCAGTGTTTTTCTTTTTTTGTCCCCCAAGAACATTTCAAATTAGCACATGTACCACGTTGTCACCGGAGGCAAATTGCGGCATAGCTCTGTGTGTCTTTTAGATGAAGATTGTACTGCTGCTTTCATGCTGTGGTAAGTACCACATCTGCAACACAGGTAACAGAACTGGTACTTAGAAACTATGGTCTTTCCTAGAGCTGTAGCAGAGTAATTTCTACATAACATAAAATAATCCAAATCCAAACAGAGGGAGCCTAAAATTGAAGAAAAATACCTGTGCTAAACTACTCTGAAAAGCAGTTGGGCTGCCATCACCAAGAGCAGCCCTGAGAGGAAGGTTCGTGCCTCTGGGGTGTAATACTTGGGTCAGTTGAAAAAAAAACCAAAACAACCACACCTTCTTCTCATCCCTTTAGATGTGAGCTTGCAGTGGGTAATGATTATGTGTCCTTTTTGATGGCTGTAATGGGAACTTCAGTCACTGTAGTATAAGAGCTGATCTATAAATGACCTAGAATAGCCATGTAATATAATGTGATGATTCTAAATTTGTACCTGTGTGACAGGCATTTTTAATAATGTGAATCACTGACCTGATGGAGCTACTGTAAAATTTGTACAGTAGGTGAACACATCAAGTGTTTGGTTGGACTATGCTGAACAGGGAAAGCGAGATATCAGTTAAGCCCGAGCTGGGTTATTTTCCACCTTCCAATTCTACATGTACTTTTGTGGTTTAACTCATTGTATGAAAATTCCTGTGATTTTTTTTTTTTTTTTTTTAATGTGCAGTACACATCAGCCTCACTGAGCAAATAAAGGGAAACGAATGTTTCAAATCCATTTCTGTTTCTCTTTTTTATCACAAGTGACAGGTTTTTTCCCCCTCAGCTGGTCATGTACTGTGTTTTCTGGCACTCTTCCTAATGGTCATAGTTGACTTCAGATAGTACTCCAGATCACACCTGCATGATGGCACTCTGGCCAGGGGACAGAACCACTAGTTTTAGTAAGTTCAGTAGCAGAATGATGCTATCTGCCTTTCAGCTGTGAGAACCCAGGGCTGTTGAAGGGCCCAACATAAACTTCGTGGGAAAACTTGAAAAATGCTCAGTGGAGTTTGGGGAGCTGCTGGTTTGAGTTAGGAGAAGGTGGGGAATGTGAGGGCTTTTCTGCATGGCCATGCTTGGATCCTGGTTGTACAGGTAGTAGGGACTAACAAGTTGGTGTCTTCCTTCCTGAGATGATCAATAGCTGTACTAGGCAGAAGCACCACCATGATTGTACTTCACCAGCCTCTTTGTCTCAGCAGACAGGCTAGGAGGGTCAGAGAGGTGCGCAGGTGGACAAACATGAATTTTCTGGATAGCTGGCAAATGGTATTCACAGCCCCATAGCGATGCGCAATTAAAAGGGAAAGGAATGGCTTTGGTTTGCTCAGGGTTGGTTCACAGGTACTCAAGGTACTGCTATCCCCTTTGTCTCTGAGGCTCAGCAGCACAACAGGCTGTGACGGAGCCTTCTCATCTCTGTGGGTTCCTCAGAAGGTACCGCAGGTGTCTGCAGCTGCTGGCCAGGCTGGTTCTGCTCTTCAGGTAGAGAGGACCACTGAAGTCACTTTAAAAAATTGCCTTTTTCAAGACAACCACCCTCTACCTCACCTCTGCTCCTAACATTACTGTTTACTTTATACTCTGTCATGATATTTTTTTACTTGCAAAAAATATATAGCTTTTGCATTTTTACCATTTACTGATCCACACCATTGTGCTTGGTGCTTGCAACAGTGACAGAGCAAAATTCTTCGCTGTGTACGATTTGCTTTGTTGACTCACTGCTGCTGATCAAATTAATGCTCAAAATGTAGTGGGCCAAATCCATCCCTGATGTACTTCATCACTAGTGCTGCTGTTCCACAAGGCATGAATTTAGCCCAATATTTCTCCAGTTACTAGGCTTTTTAATTTTATTTGTTTATTCATTTAATATTTTTGCATAGCACTTCAATGCTTACAAAAAAAAAAAGCACTCTATTAGATTTCCAGAAAGTATTGTGTTTTACCTCCTGTCCCTTCATTTTATGTTATTAAGGTTTATTGCATAAAATCAGGATCTCATTTATTAAGAAATCATCCCTTCCATTGCCTGCTCTCCTGGGTTACCATTTTCTCCCCCGTGAATGCTGCAAGCTGAGCACCTGAAATCAAATTCAGGCACCTCAATGAGTGGCCTGATTTTCAGAAATGCTGAGCATTTCGCAGCTCCTTTTGACTTCAATTAGACCTGCCCACTCTCAGCACTTTTAAAATCAAACCGCATATTTAGAGCCCAAATTCAGCACAGCATTTACATTTGTGCTTAAGTCTGTCCTGATTCGGCAAAGCACTTAAGCACGAGTGTTTTTAGATCCATTGAAGTCAAGTGCTCGGCTGCTTTGAATAAAAATAGACTCCTGGATTGGGGCCTAAGAATCCAAATACAGACATCAACGCCTAATTTTAGGCTCCATTTGGAAAACTTCGGCCTTGCCCACCACCTTTAACCTTTAGTGCTTGCAGAAAACACAAGAACACCCATCAGGTTGTGAGGGGAAGAGCAGGAGGTTTAGGGAAAAGAAGTGGAAGCCACAGACAAAATTTTTCCTTGAGGAAAATGTTTTGAAAACATTAAATCCATCTTTAGCAAGATGCCTTGCTTCATCACTATTATTTCATGTTGCACTGCTAGAATCTCATTCAAGATTAACATGCAGTTATTCTATTGTCCCCCACCATTAATTAATAAACCGCTATATTAAACTTTAACCAATGCCAACTTCCCCTGCTTTTCTGCGAGTCACACTCTCGCCATTGGCATGCCATGTTCACAAGCAAACTAAAGTATAAATCAATTTTCTCTACTTTATCAAACAGCAGAAAGTAATAAAGAAGGTCACAAATAGTACAGTAGTTCCTTGGAGGTTTGTAACATCATAATTTAAGGCTCAGAAAGATTGAATCAAAAGTTGAATTAATCCCTAAGGGAAAAGATTCTATATAGATTCTATTGATAGACGTAGGGCAGCCTATCTTCATTGGGAGCTGGTATATTTGTTAATACTTCGGGACAAAGGAGACTAGTCTTCTCAGCAAAGAAGAAAATGAAATCCTCCACGAGAGGAAGTGAATATATCCTCTGCGCTTCCCGTTGCTGTGCTCTCCTTGTGCTGCTTTCCTGAAAAAAAGAGAAAGCAAACTCATCTTCTGCTGCACGATGTGCTCTGCTGAATGGCTGGTGTCTGTGCAGTGCAATTATGGAAACTGCAGCTGGATGGAATACATACATAAATCGTAAATGTTGCACTTGATCGGTGTTTATTCCTCGACTGATATTTTTTCAGTCAAGCAACCTGAGCCCAAAATCTTTGCAGTCTAATGAAAGGTTGGGTTTTTTTCAGTGACAAATTTTGGTGAAGTTACAAATATTTCTTCTGCAGCTAGAAACATATTCCTTAAAACTTGTTTATCATTTGGGGTTCTTTTCAATTATTGCAGCTTCCTTTCAACATGCTGCTGAAATCATACTTTCACAAAGGCGTTTCTGATTCTCTTTTATTAAAAAAAATCTATAACCTTAACGACGTGACTGGACCTGATGAATTAAGCTCTTCCGAATTCATATGGAATTAATTGGGAAAAAAACCCTCCCATATAAAGGAAAAAAAAATTCAATAATGGCCTCAGCTGGAAAAGTTATACACATAGGTGTGGTAAATGTTGAGATCTGAGATCCAATGTACCTTTTTGGAACACATGCATGGTGAAGTACCAGGTGATAGAAGGATTTGCGCATGCATACTGGCTATTTTATTCTGGTATTTGCTAGCAGAGAGGAACTGAGCTGCTCTGTGACAAAGGCAGCTGAACAGAAAACAGGTACAATCCCAGCCTCTCCAAAATCGGTGACTAAACTCCAGCCCTTGTCAGCCTTTTATTAACCTCAGCTTGTGTAAATAGTGGGCAGTGATCAAATGTAAATAATCTCACATGCCTTATTTGCGTCATGCTAGATTGTCAGCCAGATGTAGTGTGAATTAAACCCATAGCTATGTATGAAGAAAGCCATGTCTGAAAGAGCATAATATGTAAATTACTATTAGCACTCTTAATTGAATGAAATATTTGCTACAGTTTATTTTTGACAATGTGCATTCCATTCTCTATTAAATTAGTGCTTGGTAAAGTAATAAAGTTATTACAGCCATAAAGTTACTGTGCTATACCTTCAAGGCAAGGCATTCGAGAGATCTTCTCGTTCTCCTCAGATTATTGACTTTGGCATTATGAAAAACGCACATTGGTGCCTTATACTAATTCTTTCCTACTGCATTTGCAACTCAGGCCTAGGCTTATTCATGCAATGTGTTGGCAGTAAATTAAAAAAAAACAAAACAAAACAGCCACACACTTGAAAACTACTGGAGTGCTTTCTTTTTTTAACCATTTATTGGAACAATACCATAGCTAACTGTAGTTTTCTACTGCATGAATAATGTATTGTTGTAGCTAGGCATGCCCTCAGTTACACACTCCTGCCAGCAAGTAGTGGAGTGGTGAATGCTGTTGCTGAATAATGATTAATTACTCGCCCTTCTGAAGGAGGCCGGTTTTGTAAACTGGTCACACAGCATGTTACGTGGATTGTGTCTGCTACACAAAAGGTTACTTGCAATCACATAATGAGACATAATGATGCACATCACAACAATTCTTTGGTACGAATCTGCACACAGTGGAATTCAGATAGAAACCCATTTATTTACATATCCTGTTTGCTAGAGGGTACAAAACTTAACTGCATTGCTGCAGTGCTGCCATTGCTCCTTCGGCAATGCTGACATTTGGGGTGGAAACAACGAGATGGCTTCTTCAGGAACCTCCAGCCGCAGCTTTGCAGAACTGCCCTGTGAGAGCCTGCTGGCAAACACTGGCAGGGCCTGGGCTCCAACGGTGGGATGGAAACGTGAGCAGGATGTTTGCCGAGGCGTCTCTCGGTGGGAGGCTGGGATGCAGTTCCTCACTGCAAGGCGAGGAGTTCACATGCAGTACGGGGTGAGCACACCAGTCTGATCTGGGAAGGGTAAGCGGGGAATACGACTTTTGCAATATATTACTCTTCATTGTGCAGTTAAAGAAAGAAGGGTGTTCAGAAGTACCATTCTAAAACCTAGAGCCACATCTTTTCTGAAGCCTTCAGGGAAGCAGATCTAGTTGTTCTCAGCTCCTGCTCTCTGCAAAGCACGAGGGCCAGGGCTGTCCCAGGGCTGCTGATGGCAGAGCAGCAGTGGCTCGTCCTGCCTGTTCTCAGCAGGAGGCGTTTGACTGTCCAGTGACCTGTGTGCTACTTTGACATTGCTTGTGTGCCCCTGTCACAGAGGCACCCCGAGGTTAGTTTAAGGGACAACAGGGTCCAAAGCAACTTTTATTATACCGGTGAGAAGCAGGGCTTTAGCACTCCAAAAGAGACTTAAATACAGGTTCAGGTATCAGTTGAGGAAAAATTATTAAGGGGCAGCAACTAACACAACAGGCAGTCCACAGAGTGCATGCACGTGGCTTCACTCAAAACAATGCTGGAGCCGTCCCTGAGTCCCGGACGAATACACACTTGCCTAAACACGGTGTGGGATTATTTTAAAGAGATACACGTACTCGTAGTGAGTACAGAAAGTGTACGCTCGCGATTCTGCGAGGGTAAATTTATAATACACTCACAGGCCTGCGAGGGTTAATTTATAATACACTCGCAGTCCTGCAAGGGTTAATACACGTGCAAATGTGCATGGAATATTACATGTGCTTATGTGGAAACACGGGAGGAAAATACACGCGCGATTGTGCGAGGAAATAATTTATACACGTGCTCATAATGAGTACGGAAAGATACACGTGCAAATATGCATGGAATATTACACGTGCTTGTGTTAAGGATGGAAAGTATGCGTGCAAATGTGCACAGAAAGTTACACGTGCTTATGTGGAAGCACGGGAGGAAAATACACCTGCGATTATGCGAGGATTAATATTACACGTGCTCATACTGAGCACAGAAAGTTACGTGTGCAAATGTGCACGGAAAGTATAAATATACTCGCAATCCTGCGAGAAGTTTTACTCACACCCGTGGTGGCAAGGCAAGCGGAGTCCCCATCCCGGGGATGGGGGCTCTCGGTGGCAGCATCTTGCTCATGCTCCGAGAGACCCGCGACAATGGGCGGAGTCTTGACGAGAGTCCCGTTTTTTATAGGCTGATCAGATCTGACTGTAGGCATTCTAGAAGCTTCTCTGCACCCCCACACTGGCTGTGGGTGCCCCTGAAGCTTCCAAACATCCCCCACACTGGCCACAGGCACCCAGCAGCTCCCTGGCGCCTCGGCACTCCCTTCTCCTAATGGCCCTGGCCAGGGTGCTCTGGGGACAAACAAAAGAAGCTGTTAGCCTCAAACAGCAGAGAGAGAGGAAGATGTGTCTGCTCCTTCCATACTGAAGGAGGGAGGGGGAGAGAGGGGGGTTTGCATCCTGCCACAGACCCTAAGGCCCTGTTGGTCAAGCTCATCAATAAAGCTGCAGAAGTTTGAGTTACTGAAGATGTGTCATGGGACTTGGTGTTCAAGATCTACTTGGCATCTTTTAGCCGAACTGCTCATTTTGTCCATTGTTGTCTCAAGAAGAACAAAATGTTATGGTATTGTTTGTAGAAGATTTGTTACCCTATAAAACTTCTTGTTTTCCTGTAAATGAGGTGCGCTTTGCTTATGTGGCATGAGTTTCTACTTCGTATATGCAGCGATGAATAAACCGCTTCCTATGACCAGATCATCATCAGCCTCTAATGCAATTATGTACTTACATGGAGCTAGAGAAGGTTGTTGAGGGTAAGACCAGCAAATGGCACCGTGCTACAACCAACATGGCAGATATTTCTGCTGACATTTCCCACAGCTTTGCCCTCTAGCAATGTCATGGTCTCAGCCACCACTTTGCCCTCCAACACATGACAGTTATGCGAACCATGATGGAGTGCTATGTGCCCTTTCAGCGAGCACAAGGCAACCATGAGACGCTTTGTGGGGTGCCAGGGGCCCGGTGGAGCATGCCAGCAGCCCGGCAGGAGGGTGGCCATAGCGCCGTGGGGGCACACGGTTTGTGTAGTGGCTGTCATACACCGAGCCAACAGCTGGCTTAATTCTGCAGCTAACAAATATAATTTTTCTTCCATGAATAGTTCCTTGAGCAGTAGATCATGTGCAGGCTGATTTACTGCAGCGCTCTCCTGTGCGGATTCTCTGATTTGTTATAATCTCGCCGAGGCGGCTCTGCAGCCTTTTGCTCCGCAGCAGCGATAACAGAGGGTGTCTCTGCCTCCATCCCTCCCACTGGTTTCATGAAACAGAAAATCTCATCCTCTCATGAAGTGAGGGGAAAAAAAAACCTCAGTGGAATTCTCCACTTTGGTGGCTCAATAGTTCTGGTATTATTTCCTAGCCACCCAGACATTGTCTGTCTAACTAATAAGGTGTCAGTAGTTTCAGATTCGGACTTTGCATATTTGCAGCTGGGCAGCTGTAGTGAGATTTTTGTAGAAACCTTAATGAGAGTGGACAGGGAATGGACATGAAGCATCAAGTATGAAGCCTCAGAGCTGTGAAGCTGTACAGAGAGGCTTATCAGGCATATCACAATCACACCAACTCTTTCTTCTGCTGTTCCTAAGCTGTTGACATTGTATGAAAGCTGATATGTAATTGAAGAATCTACATATTCATTTAACAATGGAAAAGGCATATAAATAATAAGACTGCTCCATAGTGACCCTCCTAGGATGCACCTTCCTAGCAGAAGCAGCTTTGCAGGTACCTTTTTACACTCTTACTCTGAATCTCATGGCACTGGTCTTGCTCTACAATGCTGGGTCTGATGAGATCGGATGAGGTTAAGCTGCCACGAATATCTGCTGACTGGCAGTTTATTCCCTCGCTTGCTCAACAGTGTCAGACTCACTACATGTCTGGGAGGCAAAGAATACAGTTAGGCTAGACAAATGGAATAGGAACCAACTGCAAAGTGAATCCTGCGCTGTCATATACATTTTTTATTCACATTGCACATAAATCTCATCTGAGCTCATGGGAGAACTTTAGCATCCCCTTAAACTCCCATTTATTCTCCATCCTTCTCATTCTTTGCACTATTAAGAAACAGATTTATTTTCTGAAAACTACTCTTAATCATTGTGCAAATAGCAATGGAATATTTATACTCAAAGTAATAAGTAGATGATTCACATCATAATACAAGACTGGAGATTATTCTGACTTATTTGTGTTTACTTCGTGTAACACACAGATGCTATTCTCACTCTCTGATAGAAATGTTAATTATGGAATTTCACTATTCTCATTTAGATTTATGGTTGTTTTTGTTTTGTTTTGTTTTGTTTTTAATGCCATAATGTGCATGGGACAATTCTACAAGACATGAAATGAAGATGTTCAGTGTTCCAAAACACTAAAGACAGAGAAAAAGAAAATAAGGTTTAACTGGACAGGGCAATAAACTGAAGATCTGTGCAAAATACAGAGTAACAGAAAGCATGAAAATCCACTTGTTATTATGCTGGTTAGTGGTCAGTCTCTAGAAAAACAAGCCATAGCTTTCAGTGATAATGAGAACATCGTAAAGCGATGGTATGGTCAGCTCTAGAGTTTCTGTCCTTTGCCACAGAACTAATATTGTCAATTCAAGCACCTCTGAATATGGGAAAGTGGATTGTCAAGTCCTGTTTGAGTGGTTCTTCTTGGACGAATAGGAAATGTTTTCTCTGGTTATGTCTGACTTTATTACTTTATACTGCCAAGGGCAGTATCTGGCCCTTGGAACTATATCTTTGTTGTGTGCACAGAGAAACATTACACAATGTTTTCATTGCTCCATTTTGCTCACACAAGTTCAGGTAATGCCAAGGAAACTATTCTGTGGTCAAACTGAAAGTCATGTGAACCTTGGGTTCTTTTCCCAGGGCTGTAAGACTTGTTTGACATTTAACCTCTTGAGGTATGTTTAATCTTCATTAACCTGTCGGCATGCCTGTTCTTCAGCCAACACAGGCACACACCTGCATGTATACCAGATATGTGTGTGTTTATAAGTGTATATGTGCAGACATACTTATCAATACCCTAATATGGAAAATATATATGTAAACATAGACTACTCATCTGGGATTTGTCACTGAGAAATACTTATCAATACCCTAATATAGAAAATATATGTGTGCACGTAGACTACTCATCTGGGATTTGTCACTGAGAAACCTCTCTGTTGTAATAAAACATGAACTCCAGTAATAGTTTTATCTCCAAACAAGGCTGTAGGCTCTATCTACATCCTTATGTTGCAGAAGAATTACTTCCTGCAGGCCAGCACAAAGCTCTGATTCCTCTTGTACCCTGCTGACATTATTGCAAGGAGCCTTCCTGCCTGGGTCACCATCACAAATGGAGTCAAAGGGAATGTCTTCTGCTCTGCGGGCATGACAGCCCCCTTGCATTCACGGCGTTGCTTGTAAACTGATTGGGAGATATGCAGTACTGCTTAACTTGTGGTAATTTGAGTGTTTCTAATCATTCATCTCAAACCTGTTTCCTATACTTTTACAGTTGTAGTAACTGAGTTCAGGGCTGCCTAAAAAAATAAATAGTTGTTCCTAAGGTTGTTTTTTAGATACAGATTTATGTGCTCTACAAGCCGTTGGTAATGGGCAGACTCAGACCCTGTGATTTTAACCCAATGACCATAAAAAGGTGGAAAACAGCAGTAACTGTTTTTCACTTACAGTGAACCAGCATCTGTTGAAATTGCTCTGCAGGTACCTAGTGTCTCCAAGGCTGTGGACTCCACAGAGCTTCCACACCACCTTGGCTGCTTCCCAGGAGTGGAAACCAGCCTGGGAAGCGAAAGGGTCCCAGGCTCGGCGCCACGTGGGTACAACCAGGGATCACTTCAACTTGAAGGAAATTGTCATTTCCTTAAATCTGGGATGGTGTATCACCCAGTCCAAAACATGTGAACTGGTAATAGACGCTTTCAGCTAATGAACTCTTACGAACTGCTTCCTCCAATTGTACAGGGCCATATCTGTCAACTGAACAGGAGTTTGATTTTTTTGTCCCAATTTCCGTATGTTTGTTCTATGATTAAATTAATGGCAGCCTGTAGTGTTTTAAATGTCAGTTCCAATCCCTGATCATAAACCAGGAAACATTCTCCTTCAACAACTCATAGTGATGACACTGTAAGGATTTGTTCCAGCTCCTATATTTAAGAATTCATTTATTTGTTTATTGATTTCTTACAACACACTTTGGTACTTTTCAATAGCACCTCTAAACTGAAATACTTAATGTTCGATGCAACAGCACCAGGTGGCTTCTCAGCACAGCCTTTCCAAATCACCTCAAATTGCCACAGTTTGGCAGAAAATGAGGGGAGAATGTTGGCTTCTGTAGGAGTGCCTGGGATATCCATATCTATGGTTACTCTGAAGTCTGAGTTTTGTGCTTAGCACTTCAAAATTCTGCTCTGTTTTTGAGTGTTACTGCCACAGCTCTCCAGGGCTAAGTAGCAAAGGTAATTTCTTTTGATTATGTCTGACTTTGTATTTACAACATGTGGCACTATCCTATTTATTTAATAAGAACTATATACTCCCACTTAAGAAATCTTTCTATTCAGATGTGTAAAGGAGAAGAATTGCTCCATTCTACTGAATGTCTATTATTAAGGGAGAAAGTATTTAAAGATTTGAAGATACCCCTGCTGCACCCTTCAAGAGCTTTACAATCTCTTTCTTGTGTTTTTATCACTTCAGCATTGCACTAGCTTTCCTTTAGCTTTTGATGAAATCACCTCCTTGATGAAATCACTGGAAAACCAGGCTCTGGGAAAGTGCTTTATCTGAGATCCCAAAGACAAGTTTGTTCTAAAGATGTTCATGCTTTACAGTCTTCATATTTAGACCTCTCCAGTGATAGTACAAAGTCTTTGCAAATGCTCATATTGTTTCTCCAGGCTTTGGGTTACTTTGCCAGAGAGATGTTCTTTTGTTAATCAAGTGCTCTTTGAGGATAAAATGTTCATCAGAAGTCAGAGTTGCAATATCATCATTTTAATCATATTACTTTGAAAAGATATCATTTATTTTTTTTTTTTTAACCTATTTTCCTAGGGCATATGTAACAAAGGGATTTTCCTGCCTCCTGTCTGAACTTTGTAGCAATTATGTAATGGGGCAGAGCAAAGCCTCCAGCCAGCCCGTTCAGCTGGATATCTGAAATTAAAAACCTCTTGTGGATTAATTTTTGGCATCCTTTTGCAGTCATACATTGTTTTATCTTCCCTCTCTTTGTACTTCAACTTATAATGTGGTGCTCCCTTCCAACAATATGTAGATAAAATGCAGATCTATAAATTGAGGTAATTAACAAAGTAATTAAAAATAAAACTACTGGTGTCTTGTGGTGTGTACTAGAGGTATATAATGCATATGTATATCTAAGCACATGCATATGTGTGTTTATATATCTATATATATCTGTGCACTGAAAATATTCCCAGCTTGAATAGGGAGAACAAATTCTGGAACAAGCTCCCTAATATCTTTCACAGGAACAACCCCAGCTGACCCTTGAGGATGGTCTGATAGATATGAATTGCTCGTGGCATTATGCTAGTGGAGAAACAGGGCTACTTTGCCAAAAAAATTATTCCATTTAGTCATAAACACCACAGCTAAGTTGATTCAGGGTTTATCTAAAATAGCCCAGCAGGTTTGGTGTAAAATGAAAGGCAGAGTGTTAATTTAGATGGCAATTGTTTTTCAATAACACTAATTTGCACTAAACATCCTGATTTACATAAGCAAACAAAGGCCAAATATTAGGCCAAGGAGCACAATCAAATCTTGGGTTCAATTATAGAGGAAAACCAGGCTGCTAGAAACACAATTTACTAAAACCATCTTTTTCAGCTTTTGCCAGCTTTCAGTCCCTAAGCATTTTCCAGTGGAAGTGGGGACACCTCTGTCATTAAACTTAACCCAATACATGTATACTTAATTTACTTAGTTGTCCTTCATTCATCCATTGAAAGTAACCTTAGAGGCTCTGGGACCACAGGCTGAAAAGCCGTGCTGTGCTCCCGCTGCTCCTTTGTCTCGCTTTCTCTGTGGTTCTGCCATTTCCCACAAGACAAATATCTCACCTTGGGAGTCCTCAGAGCTGTTCACCTTGGTATTGCCCTAGATCTGCCTACAGATACTTCGCTGCTCTCATCTTGTGCTCCTCTTTTGACCCATCTTGTAACGCAGCCCCGATGGAGCAGGTGGGTTTATTTCTCCTGAAGAATGGGCAGGTTCCACAATCTGGTCCCACGCGGGTCACTACTCCTGGATGAGACTCCTGGATTCCTTTTGTGTCTTAAGCCAGGAACTGAACTGATACCACTGATGGATAAAAATTTCCCCCGTGAGCTTCTGCATTTGGGTTTATCTGTGTTGACAGTTATGCAAAGGTCTCCCCAGGAGAAGCCCCCACCATTGCTGACGGATCCACGGGGCTCTGTGCCTCCCCAGCCCCGCAGTTCCAGTTGCCACAAGCCCTGCTTCTCTCTGCCTAAGGCAGTTCACCAACTGATTTATTGAATCTGCCTCGTTCTAGTGAAAAAAAATGGAAGCTTCCATTTAAAACCAAAAAAAATCAGCATTTTTCCACTGTTCTTGATGGTTTAAAACTAGAAATCTGGAGGAGGAAAACTGAAAATCAGCTATTATCTCAACGAAATATTTTTTCATAAATAAATGAAAAGGGAAATAATCTCTAAAGCAATATTTAAAGTTATATTACTGCCATTTCAGTTGTTTGTCAAAATGCAACCTAGAGCTAATAACTATTCAAAATGAAGTTGCTTAATTCAGTTTTTTGAATTAAGCAATTGTAATTGCAATATATATCAAATTTATTTGCCTTGGCAGTGAATTAAGGATATATATGATATAATCCTGATTTCCCAAGCTTATTTTCTAGAAATCTGAATTTAGCCTGAATCATTTATTATTATATATTACATCTTTACAATATTACATCATCATCTATTAACTTACTAGCTGAAACCCTAGAGTATACAGAACTTTCAATTATGGTAACAATAGTGGTTCCTTTTTTTTAATCAAAATATATACGTTCTCATTTGAAGGGAATGAATGGCTATACAATTCCAGAGCATGTGGCCTGTACACTGGCTGTATTTTACCTGGCCTTAGCTGTACGGGGATTAGTCTGGTTGGGTGCCTGGACTTGCCCCTGGTCAGTGGAGTCCTGGTGCCATTTCCCAACCCTCGCAACCTGCACAGCTTGTACCGCAGTTAGCAGGGAATGATTGCAACTTGAGCTCCTGATTTCTCTTCATTAACTATGTAGGAAATACAGAGGCTGATTTAGAGGCCTGAAATTTGGACGGATGAAGTCAGATGTAATGAGACCTGCTCTTGGGGTGTACTATGCCTCAGCCACTAGCAGTAGTTACGTTTGTTGTTACCTGAGGTGAAGAATGCCTTCTCTTTTATTTTATAAACATATGTATGAGTCCTCTGTGTACTGAATAAATTGCACTCAATGGCCTGCTCATCCTTAAAGAAGCAAAGCAAGTTTAGTTTCGATAAGCAGAGAACCAGGAAGGCATTATTCTTTCTTCTCAAATTTCTTTCCCAGTACCTCAGAAGAATGACGTCGGTTCTTCCTTGTACCTTCAGCAATGTGGGCACAGAGTCAGTGCTTTGAGCAAACTGCAGCTGGATTCCTGCAGCAAAAAATATTGTGGCTGAAAGAGTCTGAAACTCATAAATGCCATCCCAAGTCCTTTCTTCAGCCCAGAATCCAGCATATGTCATTGCACTGAGCTAGGATGTGGATTTGTGAAACGAAGATAAATAAAATTTTTAGATTGCACCAAAATCCTAGGCATTCCTTTGCAGTCATATAGAAGTGCAAAAATCCATGCAAATTTTTTCCTCCTTCATCTGTAACAGAACAAAATTAATGTATGTGATGATTTACTATCTCTGAAGAGACATGTCCTTTTTATTTTTAAACCTAAGCAAAAAAGCTTCAAAGTGCAAATCCTTTAAAAAATAGATTTCTGGCTCTAGCAAAATAAAAGTCAGACTTTCAAAAGAAAAGCAGATGTTTCCTTATATTAATTAGAAAAACGCTTCCTACCATTGGCACATGTTAACATCCTGTAAGTCACACTCCCCTATTATTTTACCTTATCTTTGTACTCATCACTCAGACCAAGGCTTAAATATACATATTATATAACAAACCATTAAAATTGTCTAACCTTGTTGTGCTCTGCCGTTCTTTCTTATTGAACAGTAACAAAATGAGTGAAAGGGACCTGGAGTTTATACTAGTAACTGTGTTGGAGAAAAGCAGTTGCCGCGCAGTCCATTTCTTGCTTAGGCTACGTGTCCTTTTTCCGCTGGCAATCATACACTGTGCTGTGACCCCAAAGGCTGTTTGCTGTTTCTTTTTCACACATGCCTATGCAGGAGCATGGATTCTCTAGAGTGGGCTTTAGTTTGCCCCTGGCCTTTTAAGCATTCTTTTAAAACCTGTTTTTGCAATAGTAACCAATTAAACTACTTACTAAGAAAGAAGCATGTTTCAGCACTTAAGTTAATTGAACTGTTACAAACTAAATATGATTCCAAATTGTTTCTGTATTCCAAATCACTTCATGCATGCAGATAAAATGAAAAAATTACTAAATCGTTTTGAAATGTGCAAATCAGGCATACAATACTGGCATTTAGATCTGTGACCTGATCACAATGTAGTAAGTACCTTTGAAAACTTTGCAGATTTTAAAGCTGTCATATGAAACCCTTGAACCACTGCTTGATGTGATATTCAATAAGTGGAAGTCAGGCTGCAATCAAATTGTGGAACTGTCTGCATCAGGGTTTTACTACCAATTTACCCAGAAAATAATCTTTCCCTGATTCATTTCACGGGCCAAGTAAGAAAGGAGGAATGACTTAATGTATAAAACACCGTGCTTTATTCTTTGGGACCTTGGTTTGAGTTCAATTTGTGGACCTAACTAAAATGAGCAGCTCAATCCCTTATGAACAGTAGTCCATATCGCTGAACTACCACACACAATTAGGCACAATTGGCTGTCTCTGCTTAGGAGAAGTTGCAGAGTGATTCAGCATGGAGACTAAATCACTTATTTCATCTGTAAAGTGGGGTGGCCCTTTCTGAGACTCCGTGACAAAAAAAAACCAAAACAGACCTCATATTGTTTCTTTATTTCAACATTTCTTTAGTACAAGAAAAATAAGGGATAGGAAAAGCCTCATTTTCTTATAATAAAAGCCAGATGGCAGCCCTAATTTGCAGCTATTCTCTTTTATTAAGAATACTAGTAACTCCCATAACTGGCAGAGTGGTGGTAAAAATACCGGTATAGGGAACAAATGGACATGACGAAAAAGAGAAGGGCAAAAAAGATGATGAAGAAGAAAAGCAATGATGCTGGAAGCTGACAAAAGCTTTCCTCTCTGAATCCTGGAGTAGGTGAAGCTCTTGCCGGGTAATACATCTATCTAGCTGCATGTCATACACAGTATTGAAGGGTTTAGCTGTCCTGGGATTTAAACATGTTGCTACTGGGATAAGCTGCACTTGTACAACACAGAGTAGTGTAAACTATTTTGCCAGCAGTATGAGTGGTGAAGCTTTGGCAGAGGTGATTTGAGACTATCAAGGCTTGCGCTGCAGCACGGGGAGGAGAGGGCGATAGCTGGACAGGCTGCGTGAGCCTCAGAGAGAGCTCAGCCAGGGGTGAAGGGAGCTGCAGCACTGCTAAGCAGGGGATTATAGGGAAGCTGAAGGCAAAAAAGAGCCTACATCCATGTGGTATAACGAGAGAATTAAATTAAGTCACTGGATCTATTTCACAATACACCAGCAGAGGATATTGGCTAGTACTATAGAAGAGAGAGATTTAGCATCTCTACCTAGAGCCGTCCTAAAACGTAAGGATCAGAGCACACTTTACTATATTATTGTGTATTAACAGGCTCAGCAGAGTCCTGGAAGACCATTAGTGTGGTGCTCCACTTTGAGAAACAGGTCACAGTAGCTTGGCAGCGGGGTGCACGGGCAGGGCTGCACCGCTTGCGGTACCTGGGCTGCTGCAATCAGGGTTCCCTCCTGGGGATCGGGGCATCACTTTGCTGTGACATACAGACGGGAGGCTCTGTGGGTAGCAGGAGAAAGCTATCAGCCCTTGCACTACAAACTTTTGTTCAACTCTGTGTACTAACATTAGATCTCAGAGGAAATTCACAAGCTTTTCTTTTTAACAGTATTTTTTTTAGCTGTTCTCAGGGATTCCATTAATTTTCATTATGAACTATACTTGCCTCTTTCATCTTAGGAAGAAAAGACTGCAACTGGAGGTACACGGCAGCTCTCCCTTTTTAGCTGCTGGGGAATAAGTTAATAAATGCAGTCACAATACAGGGTACCATTCTCTTTCCTTATTGATACCAACTATACTCTAACAATGAATTTCAAAGTGCTGCTGATGTAAACTCTACCTGAAGCCTGTTTGATCTCAGATAAGCATCTTCATCCCATTCTTCATTTCAAGAAAAGAAAATCTTACTGCACAGCAACATATTCATCTGCTTTGGGTTCAGTTCAAGATAAGCCGTGCTTTGCAGAAAACCTAATTAATATCAATCACAAGGAAAACAGAAATTGGAAGGAACTGTTCTTTCATTTCTTGATAAACAGATCACCCGTGATATGTACGCAAATGGACATACCAATTTGCTTTGTTATGGAAGTATCAGAAAAGAAACAGTTCTGTAGGGAGCATTTTTTTAAAGAATAAAGGAGTAGTTGCACTCTTGCCCTGGTGTAAATAAGAGTCACTTCATTCTGTTAAATAGGAGTTGAATGGTGTAAGTCAGACCAGAATTACATCTTGTAATGGTGGATTTAATGACATATAAAAGAGTGTTTACTCCTAGCACTCAGAATAATAATTATTAATGATAGCTCATAAATACATTTTTTAAAGTTCCTATAATGTATTTCACGCATTTATTTTCTTCTTTCTCCTCCTTTCTGTCAGAAGAAAAGCCATGGCTTATGACCTAAGCGACCTTATGTGCTTAGAATAGGACTTTTAAGGGTAATTATTCATATTTGAAAAAAATCTTGCAAAATCTGAGCAGATAGCTTCTGTCGCAAGTCTGCTTCACAAAATAACAGTGCAGGAGACCTTTGAGGAATTTTGCTGTTGATCAGCACACTTTCACACCCATGGATATTAGACTCGGGACTGGCCATATAGTACTGGCTATATAGCTACTTCTAAATTATGTCGGATTTGGTTTGGATATGAATCACAAAATTTTCTTGCACAAAGCAGAGTTCTGCTCTTATCAGTGCTCTAGGTCATTTTGGGAAGGAGAGGGTTTGGAGGAAAGGTCACTAATCTTCAGCAAGATCCCCACCTTGGCTATCAATCCACCTTTGAATTCCTTCATGTTAACATTTCAAGTGACAGTATGGTATATACTGAGCTTGGGAAGAAATACAAGCATTAGATGGTTTAGTTTCATTAAGGCATTGACTCAACAAAGAATTTATGTGTGTAAAATATCATTCCATTTGACCCCAAGTGAATATTAAAAAAAAAAAAAAAAGTATTTAAAAATTTCCTTTGAGCTTCCCAGTACTTGCAGCCCCTGTTCTAGCTTGTCTTCAGCTGTTTTCATATGATGCAACTTTTTAGCTGCAACATTACAATGGTTTACCCAAACAAAAAAACCAAAGGACTGAGCTGTTAATATACTAAATGTTTAAAGGGCAGGTCCAAACACTGGAATGCTCGAATGACTGGAACACAGTAGCTGAGGAAACCTCTGTTTCTTCCCTTAAACTTTGTGGGTATGATGTATGTGTGCACATCCTTTACTGTATTTCAGAGGGTGTCCCTTCACAACCTCTGCTTTCCTCCATTTAGTGATGTCTTGTGTTCAGCTATGGGAAGGATGTCTTTTTGCCATTTTGTGGCATTACTGACAAAGTTTCTGATGCAATGAGTCACTTTAAGGACACAAAAATCTGCTGCCTATGCTGAAAGGACTGATCCTTTCATTGCAGGAGGAAAAAGTGGAAATAAAATGCAGAAAAATCTGCCTTTAACAGCTTTGAAGGAGATACAAACATGAAGAATGAAAAGCTTTGGCTTAAGATGAAGGTCCAGACCTTGGACTAATTCCTGATTCAGCAAGTAAGCCATCAGTGCACTATTATTTAGCCAATGGTCCATAAGGTATTGGTGGTCCGTACAAGTCCTTAGGTGTTCTGAAAATCAATGCATCTCTAAGGGCAGAAGAAAAAAAAAGAGAGAAGAAAAGATTGAGGCACTGCAGTAGTTAATCTTGCTCTCTCCACTATTTTATTTTATTTTATTTTATTTTATTTTATTTTATTTTATTTTATTTTATTTTATTTTATTTTATTTTATTTTATTTTATTTTATTTTATATATTTATTTCTCAGTGTTTACCTGCACTGACACTAAGATATTAACTATCCAGTCTACCTCTAACTGCAGAGTTTGTCTAGCAGTCTGACTGCATCACTGCTATCTTACTGCCAAAATAAATCCTCAGGTTCTCTGTTTTCTTGAACCCCTGCACAGATATTTTCTGCTGAAGCTTTCCTTGGTGAAAAATAGCTAGGATATATATGTGTGGTATGTCGGTAGTAATAAACCTTAGGTAGAGCATGGACCTACTCCACAGAATGCATTTGGGTATTGTATTATGCTGTAAATAATATGAGAAGTACGTAGATAGATGGATTTATGTTGCTATTTTTCAAGTAACAGTGGCTTTGAGGCACAGTGCATGTATCTGTCAAAATAATACACACAGCTCTGCAGTTAACTATTTACAAAGGATTAAAGTTTAGCTCCTAATAAGATCTACTCTCTGATGCTTTTGCATTTGCTACCTAATACCATGAGAAAAGTCTGTACAAATTACAAAGAGAATGTAGGAATTCATGCAGATCTGAAATATTCTGTTCAAAGATGCGTATCCAGGATAGAAAAAAAACAGTCCAGACAAAAGCATTTCTTGCACAATGTAAGAAGCAAAATAGAAGCAAACCTTTGTTTAAGTTCAAGAGTGACTTAGACATACTTCTTTGTTTTGTTGGGTTTCCATAAGGCAAGAGAACCAGAAAGCTACAGTACTTGAGGTCATATTTCTCCCAGCACTTCAGATGAAACTCTCTTGCTTCACCAAAAAACAGTGAGCTATCTAAGGAGAAAAGTCAATGTGAAAAGTTTTGACTATATAAAAGCTACAAGTAATTTGTATGAAGTTTACAGCTAAATATTGCTTATTTGTTATTTTTTTAAATTTGTCTCTCCATCATTTGAATATTTATTTTCCCCAGCCTTCTTTTAACAGAGTGTGATTCTTTGAATGAGGGAAAGCTGACACTATGTGGATACTTCTCTGCATCTGTGTTTCTAAGTTAACCACTGTTTTTTTTCCTAATTGGGACTCACATTAGCATATGGGCTCACCTTTGTTAAGTCATGTTGTCATTCTGTGCATATCCACTGAATAACTGGGATTTTGGAAGAAATAATGACTTTATTAAAACAAAATGGAAACAGACAAATGACATTTAAAATTAGAAAGATTACAGAGGTGTTTTTAAAACAAAGACTAAAGGAGCACTAAAAGCTGTAGAAGATCACAGGTTCCTGGCTGACAAGTCCTCTCAGCTGAACTCATAGAGATGCTGTATCCTCAATGATAGGATACATTAGAAGCTGACAAAACTTAAAGAATCTAATAATAAGGACAAGGTGAGCAAATTAGTTCCTATTTAAGTAGAACCACATAAGTGGCAATTAGACAAAAGGCTGGCACTGCTTTACGCACTCTAGAAGTCTAAAAAAATAGAACAGGAGTATGTGGCTTTAAACAAGGATCTGGTGTATCATAAACTTGGTGGAAGAAAGAGAATCAGCCAGACCATGTAATACCAGAGGGCAAACTGCAGAAAATAAAGAATTTTGTGGAGGGGAAGGAGTGGTGCAACATGTGACAGCATTCTGATAGTTAAATCTTGTGAATAATTTAAACATATCCACAGATAATATAGATTCTGTACAGATGGTAATTATACCTACATGGAGAAATGACAGCACTGCCTGTTGACATCAGCCACCCGTTCAGGTTGGTTATACCTCATTGTGACAAACAACATGATCAAAGAGGCTATTATGATAGGATACTTCAGTTGTAAATTAGGATGTAAATTAAGATGTCACAGACACAAAATGATGCCAAGGTTAAGTTTTCTGATGTAATGAATGATTGTTTAATGGAGAGATAAATAGGAGTCCCAGAGGAGAAGAGCAACTCTTTACTACCAGAAGATCTGGTTCAAAATTTTGCTATTACTAAGCCAGCATAACAGTGACTATGATGTAACTATAAACAAAACCCTTGCTTGAACAACAAAATCCAATGGAAAGTGAAAATTAAAACTAATTTTTTAAATTGGAACTTCATGTTTTTCTTATTTAGTCTTTTACTATTTTAACTATGAATGCAGAAGTAGGAACTCTTCTGGTTGCCCTTGATGTCCCTTGTAAGCATCAACTCCAGGTGAATTTTGATTATCCTAGTGTCATCCTTATGTGCACAGGTTTTTCATATGCCCTTCCATAGACTGACAAACAGAGAAATAAGAAACACAAGGGGAGTTCACAAGTGAATATGTGGCAAAATGGAAAATTATTATGCATATGATTCACAGCATATGCATTAAGGGTCTAGAAATTATCTTGAGTTTGCTGAGGATGATAAGTTAGTCTAAGGAATACCAAAACAATGGTAGACTGTTGCCAAGGGATTCTACAAAATCAACTTACTGAGCAATAGAATGGCAGATATATTTGAAGTTAATAAGTGCAATATGGCATACGTTTGGAAAAAAGATCTAGACATTATATTCATAATATTAGGTCAATGTTCTGTACTGCGCAAATAAATGAGATGAATGGCAGAAAGCACTAAGGAGGAGATAGCATCAGCAAACTTCATTATATCATTGTTTAAACTATTTTGACCGCAACTTCAATATTACATACAGTTCATTCTATTCAGTCTTGAAAAGTATATCATAGCATTAAAAAGGCTGGAAAGAGGAAGGATGATGAGAGAACCTTCCATATGAAAAACGACTAAATTGGACAAAAACATCTCAGCCTAGAAAAGACATAACTGAGGCACAGATGTGATGGAGATAAAGAAAACATAAATAGAAAGAGGAGGCAGATATAAAATAATTATTCACTAAGTATTATAATAGCAGCAGGACATAAAATCTGCCTGTCTAAGATGTCTCAAACACAATAAGAGAAGGAATTCTGGTGTGCTGTGAAGCTGGGTACTTCCTTGTCTCAGGAGGTCAGTGTGGTAGATGCCAAATTTTACACGTATTCAGAAAGTGACCTGACAAACTCATGGAAATAAATAATCCAGAATTATTAACACAAGGATGTTCTCAAGTCCAGGCTGCAGATCACTAGAAGGTGGAAGGCTTTACCAAGGGAAATAGGACTGTCTAGATATTTCCATCTAGCTCACCGTGTCCTGGCACTCCTCACTAAACTTTACATTAGACAGGACACATGCACACAGGGGGTGCAACCAGCCCGTGTGTGGGTGTGGTGCCGTTATTCACTAGAACAGGAGCAATACTCAGTCTTTTCAGTTGGCCCAGGGCAGCACAGAACCTCCACTGATTTTTGTAACCTGAAAGAGGCTAAATCAGGCACTAGGATAAAGAAAGATGTGTTCCTAATGTCCATTGGTCCGTCTGTCTTAAAATCAGCACAGAAGAGCCAAATGTGTGTCTGGGGAGAAAGAGAAATAAGAAATAGAGGGAAATTAGTTTTCAATTGCTCATTTAGAATTGCTAGTTTCAATCAATGACAATTTCAAGGCGTTAAACACATTCCAGAGTAACTTGTCAAAAAAAAAACCACCCTGCAGTTGCTGACATTCTCAGAAGTTTTTTAATAAGATCAGGGTCAGTGATGGGAAATAAGCAGGAAGATGAATAGGATGTCAAAATTAAATTGAGTTCCAGAAGAGTTATCTTAAGTTACCAGAAAAATAGAAACTCATGAAACTTTGTCTCAAACTAAACAGGAAACACATGTTTTAGCTTAGAAGGTAGTGAGAAGGCTGATGACTGTCTTTAGAGGTATTAACAACCCATGCTATTTTAGCAGCTTGAAAAACACCTTTGTCCTTTGAATTCTGGAACAGAGAAGGTTCTACTTATTTTCAATCCTAATGATTTCTGCTGCACCAAGCTCTTTCATTTTTATACAGGAAACCCAGATTAATTGTTTCAACCATCTGACTATCCATTACAATCAGAGGATGTACTTCTTGTTAAAGTTTCAGAATTGTTGAATGAAATACCATTTTAACAACCCATATGTCCATGTTTTTGTTCTGTTCTCTTTTGCTAAATGTTGTAGCACTTCGTCTTCTGGAGTCTACATACACTATCGGCCAGACTGTCATTAATCATCATTGTTGTCAATGAACAAAAATCCAGTGAGAGAAAACAATTGAATGCCTAGGACTGCAGAACAGTTCAGGTTTCTGAATGACCACGCTGATTAATAATATTACTTTCATTTGGGAATTTGTCTATGCACCACTTACAAATTCTGCTCAGGTCTGGGGGTGTCGCTATATATTTATGCCATTGTTTAAGATAGTCTGTCTATCTACTTCTTGGGCTCAAGGAGGCAGAATGCTGGGTCTGAATAAGAGCACTAAAACTGTAATTAAAAACAGTTATCTCTTCTCCTACCAAAATTGTGCAATGACTTCATCACAGGAAAACAAGTTCTCTCTAGCTTGGCTGTGGATCAAAACCTAGAGTATTAAGGACCAGAAAACCCTTTAAATGAACAAAAAGACCAAGGACTGTATAAAGGCAGGGTTAAGTAAAGGAAGACTTGACAAGCAGGGAGTCACACAGGAATAGATTTTGCACTGATGTTACGGAATGCCAAGCTGACAGGACCACCAGAGCAAGTGAAATAATGAAAAAACAGCATTTCAAGGAGTCACTCTGAGCTGGGTAATGCAGTCCAGCAGGAGGGACCTGTAACTCAAAGGTCAGGAAGATCTTTAGGACCCTGGAGGAGAGGGTAAAAGATGGAGATGTTCCATGTTTCACATAAAACTACATCTCTTGGTCTATGTGAAATAAACAAAGACCATGTAGTGTGTCGTTTCTGTTTGCTTCGAGCAGCTTGAATACGTTAGAACAACAGTGAAATTGCCCTCAAGAATGGAGGTATGGGAAAGGAGGTTTTTAAGCTTTTTTAGGAGCTCTCTTTTGGAAAAGACTGTCTCTTACTTATAAGTAAAGCAAGGGATGTATAATGTTGCATTTAACAAGAGAACTGAATGAGTTAGACCCAGAAATGATGGCTGGAGGCAACCCAGAACAAAGGAGAGCTTACAAGTTCAGAGACCCAACTTGTAGGTACATCGCAGCAGCTTGGTGGAATCCAATGAAGCAACGGAATGAGCTTCATAAAAAACATTTGAGCTCATTTCTTAACCAAGTTCACAATCTAATGTTAGGTCTTTCGTGTCTTCTGCCATATTCCAACTGCTGACTTAACAGCACTGCTGCTATAAGTACCTAGTAGATCGATTTTTATAGTTACACTTATCTATGTCAAATTAGTGCTGTTTTCTACTCAAAAACTTGTGATTTTCATTGAGGTTCTGCTCTTAGCATTTTATGTCTCTTTAATCTACAATACAGTCTCTTAACTAAATGTCATTTCACACCTTCTTGGTTCTCCAATAAGGTGTTCTTGCCTTACTACTCTTTAAAAAGCACTGTTGTAGGGACTTAGAGCATCATTAGTTTCTATGCTTAAACATAGAAAATGATATATAAGATCTAAGCTTTATTATTCTTAATGTTTTCATATGCTTGCAGGGAACTGAAATTCTACAGGGGACAGAAATAAAAATGGAAATATAGTTACATTTTACTAATATAGGAGTGGCTGTGAGGGAATGAGTGTTATGCTCCTGCGCCCAGGGAATGCTGATGCAGAAAAAGACTGACTCACCTGAAGTCAGAAACCAGAGAGGACCTGCATGTGCCAGCTGGACACATAGGAAGATGCTGGACTTCCTCACTGTGCCTTCTTGTACCTCTGAACTTGAATCCCAGGACATGAGACTGCCAATCTGAGTGTGCAAAACATGAACTTGGATGTATCAGGCTATATGGTGCACGTGTGGGTAGTCGAGTATTGCGTGTGGGTCCTTGTGTATCATGTCACACAATGAGGGGTTGGCGGTGGGGCAAGGCTGAGAAATGCCCCAATGCAGGGCACCATCGTGTTGGTCAGTGACTGCTGCTCTGTTGGGCCCAGGGGCAACCTGCTGTCCTTCCCTTTTCACCTGAAATGAGCTGCTAGTCTTCTCCAGACTGAATGCAATGATGTGGTGACATCCATGCAGATTTAATTTATATATAAAATATATATATACATGAGTCTGACTCAGAGCTGTAGGCATCAGGCTGTTGTACTTTATATTTACTCTGGGCTTGATGGAAGAAAGTATTAAAATGACCGATAAGTTCTCTGTGTTAACGGATTTTAAAGAAAAGTTAGATATTCTGGGTCACTGTGCAGGAAGTTTATTTACTTCAGTAATTTAAAATCTAATGACTTTCATGGTTAATCCTGTTTCCTTTGCTGCTGCTTTATCTCTTTTGATAGTGATGTAAGCTTGAATGTAAGTGTGAAGGGCATAAGTTTATACCTGGAAAGTCACTGAGGTCCTCTATTTGATCATGCAGATCTGTCTCACAAAGACCTGAAACCGTGCGAGGGACTATGTGCTACATTTATTCCAGTGACAACATCTATTTCTTTCCTGATGCTCTCATTGAAAATGAAAATTGCCTGCTTCCTAGTCGTAGAAATACATAATTTCCTGTATATTTCTTCCCTTGACTTATTTCAATCTCTTCTTCTAATCTAGCTCAGCATTGTACATATCAGCTCTGGTCACAATTCAAGGAAGTGAATTTAGAGTGGTTCTCTTCACTGAAGGCCTGACTCCTTCACTGTTGACATCAGAGGCAAAATTCAATTATTTCATTAGTATGCAGAATCCGTTACAGAGAACTACAGTCAGAATATGGAGAATGGGAATAGTCAAACTATTGGAAGAAATGGGTCAGGATACCTGAACACAAATTTAAAAGAAAGTCCCACAAGGAGCAGAAAACTCTGGAGAAAAGGGAAGTTCTTCAGTGTTGGAATATATTGATTTGTCAGGAAGTGTTCTCAGTGAAACATTGGTGGGATTAAGGATTTCTACAAATTTTGCTGTTCTTTTTGGCTTATGAATGCCAAGGGCCGTTTGTGTTTCTTTCTGGAAATGAGGTGTTCTCAGAAGCAGCTGAACCATATGACACAGTCGTGACTCATTTCTTGACTCAACTGAGTTCAGAAAGAATGGTGGAGGAGGACAGATAAAGCGAGGGCATGGAATAGATCACCATTTCAGTCAGTTTGTTTGCTCTCTAAATGAAGTGGGCAAAATTCTGAATGTCAGAGAAAAAGTATATTATGGTAGGAACTTGCATAAACACCGCAAAATCAAAATTTCTCTGTAAAGCTGTAAATTAAAGGAAAAAAAAATCATTTTTCACCCACTTAATAGCTTGCATGTAGATAAATATAATTCAAGTTTTTTGTATTGTATTGCTTCTGTATTGAATTAAGTCTTTGTCCATTTAAAAGCCCCATCTTGTTCTGTCAATCTCTGAAGCGGCCATTCAGCCGCCAACCAACACAACAGAATTTCTCTATGCTGAATGTTCTTTTTCATTTTTGCATTGTATCCTATTCTCTTATTATAATGGTGCTGCTAGCAGAACTATAGACAAGCATGTGTCAATATTTCTATGTCAAACCCTGTTTTATTAGTGGCTGTTTGTAACAAGACCATTCTAATTTATATAACCAAGATGAAGCTCAATACAATTATTATCCATCCTGACGCTGGTTTCCTCTAGAAATATGCTCTATTTTCTCAAACACTTTTAAAAGATTGGTAATCAAAAGCTAAAAAGGTCCTGAGATTGCAAAAGAGCGTAAGACACCATGTAGATATTTAACTCTAGTATTCTGATACACTAGAGGCCAGAGATCTCCTTGTCATGGCTGAAGGTTTTTTCTGTCTTCAGAATGTTTATTTTGACCTTGGTCTGCAAAGTAGGAGACTATCTGTAGCTGCAGATGTAGTTTATCTTCCATTTAAATGATTTTGTTTGTAATTTGTATTTTACATTGTACATAATTTGGTTTTTGGGCTTTGTTATTTTCTCTTTTCTTTTTCCTCCCGATGACTGCAGAGAACATAAATGACAGTTGTATCTATGCCATGTCTGTTTTCAGGAAAAGTGTTTGCTGCCAGCCATGGCTATGAGTGTGAAGGGAAAAGATAAGCTCGTAGAACGTATGGCCTCATTTGCATACTATTTTTAGTAAAGACCAATTCTTTCATCTTTGTAATGACTTCACTTCTTGCACAAGGTGAACTAAAAATAGAATTTGTTTCTCCCTTGGTGCTATACGGCAATGAAGTGTACTGCAGCTGTCCAGCTTTCAGATCTGCCGAGTTTTGAAGTCCAGAGCTCCTGACATTTGCAGATCTCACAGGCTCTCTTAAAACATTCCCAAAAGTTCAACCAATGACCAAAAGATTGCTTGAATTCCACTTAATATCATGGTAGATTTCCATAGAACTAGTAATCTCTTTCAATGCTGGAATTAATAGTATGGCTTTAGCTTACAGTGATGACTACAGCTTGGTGCTACAAAAGAGCTCTCCTGCATTCTCTCTTGTGTCTCCTTTTCCCTCTCCTGTACCCATCTGCGTTCGTCCTGTCCTCTTCCTTGCACTAGTTCAGATGAGTTTTGGCCTTTCCTGTGGGCTCATTTATCCACTAACTAACCAGGCAGCTAAATACATTTTTGCTGACTTAGTTTTCTCTGGAGCCAGTGAGCTGAGTCAGTTCAGATGAGCTCTGATGGTAAATGGTGGGAACACACAGGCAGGAGCATTGAGGCAGAAGAAGGGGGCAGGTGTGTTTAAGGAGGAGGGAGATCTCCCCTTTCTACTGATAGTGAATTGTGAGATTGTTTCACCCTATTTCAATGAGCTACACCCTATGTAACCTGCAATATAGCAAATGTGGAACTACTGCAATTTCCCCTACAAACCAGGCCAGAATTGAGGTTCAGTGATCTTACTGCAACAAGGATTTGAAATATTTTCTTGCTCAACATCATTGTTCAAGTTCATAGCCCGCTTGTGAAAGTGGCTTGTTGGAACTGCCTCTCCGGGGAGTGCTGGGATTATCACCACACTGTGCAATGTGGATGATACAGCTGGTGCTGCTCCTGGACCTGCACAGCTTAACATCAGACGCTATGATCACTTGTAGGCAGCTTGTCATAAACAACTCAAATCCTTGAGCTGGAGGAGCATATTAGACCTGCTAGACTAAAGCTTCTCTTTGTTTTGTTTTGTTTTGTTTTGTTTTTTTCAGTGGGCAGAAGAGGAGGGGGCTTACGCATGAAATTTCACCCCTGGATAAGTGCACACCAGGTGAAATTTGCATTTATTCGTATTTTTAATCTGAATTTTGCACTAAAAATCCCCAGATGAATATGAATATTGGCCTCTGTTCACAGGGTTGCTCTTTATGCTTTCCCATGGTAGTAAATTTGACTCCTGCTAACGGCAGGTGAAACTGCTTTTTGTGGAACAAGACTCTGCTAAAAATCTTTAACTCTTTTCTTGATGGATTGTTGCAGACATTTGTAAATGCATATGTTTGAGGTTTCTTTGACATTTTAAATTAATAACTCCACATGATTTTTTAGTATGTGCTATTGTTTTACCACAAACAAACAAAGCCGTCACTTAGAAAACTGAGGAGGATGAACCCTCCCAGATTTATCGCATTCCCCCAGTGAAGCCAGTGGCCCGTTTATGCACCTGTTGTTATATGACTACATTTTCTTGGCCAAGGATGTCTAGAAATGTGCCTTACTTTCTGGATGACAATTTCCCAGAACTACAGTTGGAATAAAATTAGGAAACAACTTTAAAACATGACAGCTTTCCTATTTCTGACTACATCTCTTTGGTTATGCCATAGGAACCTATTTTTAGACATAGGTTCTGAAATATGTCTCAGTGTTAGCTCACAAAGATATATGTTCAGCAATATGGATACAACCTTTTCCCTTTTTTGTTCCTTTTATTTCCAAAGGACAAACTCGGAGGTGATGCATGAGTTCATGCAATAAAACATTACTCCATATTAGTTTGTGATTTCTGCTGTCTTATTCCACCCAGAAGCCACTGTCCTGTTTCAGAGTTCAAATTGCTCGGTGAGGGTATCTTGTTCTGTCCCTTCCTAAGAAGACTGCAGAGTGAGGTATGCTTTGTGTGACTGAAGGTTCTGGATATTTGCAGTGTGCTTGAGAGTGCAAAATGTTACCAAAGTATCGATTAGAATCGGTAGCATATTAAATTCTCTAAACTTTACAATGATGTGTTTGTTTATTTTTGCATTTATCAATATTTCCAGTTGTGTCACACATTCTTTTTCATGCTTAATGACTCAGCAAACATGATTTTCTTTCAAGGAGTTATAGTTCTCTCTTTGAAGTTAACATTCAGTTCTATATTGTATTAAATGTTCATTGCCACTTTGCAATTCCAATCAATCAAGCACCATCTCTTTATTCTGTCACTGTACTTTATACCAGTGGAAAATTTTAAATACCCATTATTTTGGGCTGAAAAATTGAGAATATAAACTCTGCAGAAACAGCTAATTGATTGACATGGTGGCATGCTCTGTGATAGAAGAGTTTTCCCCAGGAAAAAAAATGTTAATCCTAAAATCATAAAATATATACTCAAAACAAAGAGAGAGAGAGAGGAATAAAGGGATTAAGTTAATTATACAATTCCACTAATGGGAAGAAAAACCCTAATCAGACATGAACAGCTTGTATAACCATTAACCAGGCTATGGTAAACCATTACTTAGCTCTGACTTAAGAGATCCATCATGGGATTCATGGCAGCCAGTTAACTAATGCTTAAACAATTCCACAGTAATTTAAAGCTGTGGTAAATGGCATCACTCAACCAAGCAGTCACTCTCAGTCTTAAGAGGTATTTTTAACTGGTATGAAGTTATGCTAACTCCCTCCTCCCTTTCCCTGCCTAAACTGTAATCCTAACAAGTCTTTACTAGCTGTGTGACACTGTATGAAGTCCTGTAGGGAAGTCCAGGCAAATGACATTCATTGTTTGGGGTTTTTTTCTGAAAAAAATAAATAAATAAAAAAATTCTCCACTGAAGAGTAGTGTCAAATGAATCTGGCAAAATCTCCCTTGGCTATTGCTGTATTTAATTCAAGTCTTTGTATTTATTACCTCATTTTTAATTATTTTTGACTTTAAAAGTAATTCAGAAATTGTATACTATTAAGATCAATCTAACAGCTGGTAGCTATCCAACTCATTTTTCCTGCATTCTCACTGACTAATAATCAATCAGACTAGGGGAGGGAAGTGAGTCGCATCAGGGTGGTAAAAAGTTGACTAAAGTGAACATGACCCTGATGAGTGTTGAAGAGGTAGTGGCTGACAGGAGCGAGGCTACTGGGGAGTTTTACAGTGGCTCTGTATTTGTTTGCTATTTTTACTCTGAACCTGAGAATCAAAAGTGGGAGTGAACCGATAAATTATGATAGTGACACAAAACTGAGTGGCATTGCCTCTGCAAAGAAGGATCAAAATATCATACAGGAACAACTGGATCACTGAGGACAGAAGTAAAAAGAAACGGATGAAACTTAATAGTACAAAGTTCAAGGTCATGCAGTCACAGCCCAATAAGAATTTCTGCCAAGAACCTCATAGCCTGTATTTTGGAAACAGCTGAAGAGAAGGAAAAGACTTGAGGCTACTGGCTGGTTATAGGTGAGCTGGAAAATTAAATTCCTTCTGTGTTTTGTTCGGCAGTAGAGCCACTCTCTGTGCCTTTCTTCCCACACCTCACAAGGCACACATTCCTGTCCCTGCGCCACAGATTGCTGCCCACTCGATGATGCCAGTGCAATGGGATCCTGCTGTAAAGTACACAGTGGCAAAAAAAAAAAAAGAAGTTGGAAGCTGTTCCAGGTGAAGTAATTGCAAAATGTCCAGCGTATCTATGGAGGCCACGTCACGGAAAATCCTCCATGCAGCCCTGGTCAAACATGTGCAAGAAAGGTGAACGCAAAGTGGAAGATGCACATGAGACGGCTACAGGGTATATTTTGGAGCACAGAACTCTTGTCTTACTAGAAGACGTAAAAATCTCCTGGCTAGTTTTGCTTAGCAAAATGGCATCCCAGAAAGCCTCATGTAAAATATGTCGGGGCAAAGGAGAAAGGATAGATCAAAGGGAGAGGAAAAACTATTTAAACTGTTGGAAAATGTTACTGTGACAATAAATAGATTCAAAGTAGAATTCATTTAACACAGGCATGTTTTGCCCTGTGAATTAAAATTAGGTTCCTAACCACCAGGTCAGTAGTAACCAGGGGAGCTCTGGTCCAGAACCGTCTGCCTGGTGGAACAAAAATCTGTTCTTGTCGGCCTAGAGATTGATTTGTTATGAAATATTATTTGATATGGAGCCTGTGATAGCAGGGGCATGAACTGTGTCTCAAGAGGCTTCCAATCTTAAATTCCTGGGCAGTAGAAAGTGTTTGGTATAGGCAGGATGTAGAGGATTGATCTGTAATGAATACCTGACAGGAGCTTTTGTGCTTTAAAATTTAAAAGTTCAGAACTGGATTTTGCTTTCAAATACGTATATTTTTCTGCAGACTTTGTTTTATGAGGCTCAGGGAACAAGAACTTATTTTGTGGGAACCAGCTGAAATGTTTAATATATGGCTGATTATAGGTGACACCAGTAAATAATGACACAATAATTTTATATATTTCTATTCTTTTCCCCTGCCCCAGAACATAAGTGTTTAGAGAATCTGGAAATGAGTCAATTCAAACAAACTCTCTTCTACAACCGGCAAGAAAGCAGAAAGGAACTTACAAGGAGAAAATGAGACCTCTTTCACCGATTCTGACACCCCACTGTCTGCCTCCCAGCCCCAGCTAGTGACCGGTGTCAGGTTAATGATGGGGAGATGGCAGCACGCCTCTGCTGTAGTGGCTCTTTCTTCCTGTAGCATCTCTGATGATCTCGCCATAGCGCATCTCTGCATAAGCAAGCTATTAGCACTGAAGAGCTCACATAATGTAGCAATTCTAGGAGTTCCATCGTGCTTTCTCTCAGACACTGATGCTCCTGCTGATGAAGAAGAAAGTGGTAGACTTGGCCATGCTGCAACATGGAGAAGGGGAGGGATGGAAAGAAAGAGAGAGGGAGAGGAAAATGACAGTCTGGTGTTATTTCAGGAGGTATGATGTGTTAAGGGTCAGCATGTATAATTGTCTTGTTACAACTCATTTGAAAAGTAGTTTAAGATCAGTTATTGAACAGAAAGAGCTGCAAGGGAAAGAGCATCATTCTTCATTACACAGGCTTGAGATGAGATCCAAATCAGACCTGCCACATATATTCTCCCAGCTGTACATGTGTGTAGCCGGAAGACTGACAGCTTGATACCTACTACATGTCAGTCACTCTCTTTACCCGAGATAAACTTTTGCTTCTGTGGTATCCTATGCTTCAAAGCAATGCTGACAAGGATTTATTGAATTAACCTAAATGGCTTTAAGCCCCAATTCATGCTGGTGCAGCATGTCTCTATCAGGGGTTTGCACTGGTATAACTAATTGATTTAGTTACAGATGGGAAAATTTTCTTAACAAGAGAAGGCCTTAACTGCTGGCCAGGCTGCCTTTGTTGTTTGCAAGTAATCTCCCTCAGCCTGTTGTTAGCATAAATCTGTTCTATTTTGGATTCCCATAGAGCTAATTTGCACAGGAGTCACACAATAGCATGGTTTACATTTCCAGCTTCTTTTCAAAATGGGACGGCAGGTTTTTTTTTTTAAAATTACTTTTCATGAGTTGTCTGCATTTCTGTGAATATTTCATTGCCTTCATCACAGTGTGGAAGAGCAATTCATTTGATAAATGAGCTTTTTCTAATTGGGCGCAGCGGGCAGGGTGTGCAGTTCTGCTCCTGGAGTGGCTACACTGGACACACAGCACCCTTTGAATCATATTTCTGATATAAAATGCTATATTAACAAATCAGACAGCTGCTTCCTTTGGCTATCCTGTAATACTTGATATGAATTTTGTCTTATTGGTCTTAGTGCTAAGCTTAATCTGCTACTGTGTCCATGGGAGCTCAGCTGAAAACCCATGCATGTGTCTGAAACCAACAGGATGAAATCCGAATTGACATTCACAGAAAATGTTCCAACATATACTCACCTGAATAGAATTAAATTGAAAATTAAATCAACCTTTTTGGGGGGAATTATGTATGAGGTCTAAGTTCAGGTAAATCAGGTTTGGAGGCCCGTTATATACAGGTGTAGAACCTGGGACAACTGGATCTTGGTTCCATTTATTTTATACACACGTTTATAGACACAATGAGTTACTGAAAGCTTTCCTGCTTATTCTAGAAGACACTGGAATTAGGGATAATTTTTTATAGTCCATTTATGCACTTTTACATTTTTTATGTCTTTTCAGGGGACCAATGCTGAAATCTGGATACAAACTCCATCAATCACTATCGCTTCTCAAAAGATACAGTGTTTTAGGAAACATTTTACATAGGACAGTATGGAGCCTTAACAGTTCATCTGGGTCTGTTTGTTACCTCTCCAAAAGCGTGTGTGTGTATGTTTGTTTGTTTGTTTTTTTAATTATCAGCTTGATTCCTCTTTAGTTCTAGTCTGTTGTATTGTTCCAGTAATTATGAAGTAGAGGTGGTACTACTGAATGGGTCCAAATGATTCATGTTAATTTAGGAAATATATAAGCATTGCAGTCTTTGACACAGTGAGAACTGTATTTTCCTTGAAATCATTCATGCTTTTTGTATATTTGACAGTTCCCATTTTGCAGTCTAATCCTAAGAAGAAATGGTCAGAAAGTGGGGCATTACAGAATCTGATAAAGAGCAGGTGAGTACATCATAGCAATATTTTATTTGCCTATATCATTAACCTGTGTGTCTAAGATAGCTTTAAAATGTTCACAGAATTGAAAAATAAAGCATTTTCAAAAGAAAATAAACATGGACAGGAGACTTTTTACTATGCTAAGTATTCTTGTTGCCGTCTTTTTGCCTAAACTAATTCAGAAGAAAATGGTGTTTCCATATCAGGAACAAATAATTCCATTCTCTAAAGTATATTGTTATGGCCATATACTTTTTTCTTAGTTACTGCAAAAAGATAGACATGCATAAGTAATGCAATTTTCAAGGAGAAGAAGTTGCTACAGCCCAGAAATATGAACTTTTATCATACAACATTGTATATTGCAAAGACTTCTGAAAATCAGCTAAAGGAATGGTTCAATAGTTGGAGAAGGAATTGAGATGTATCTTGTCTCACTTACCAGACTGTGCAACGTTTATGCAGCAACTTCAACATTTGTTTACCAATGAAAATCTTAATATATATATAGCTCAGAATTAAATTCTCTCTGAAAAGTCAGTCAAAATCAGAAGAAACTACTCACTTATATGATCTGGATATAAATGTAGATTTTATTTTTCATTGCAAGAAATGCCCTACCATTTCTAACAATGTTGATAATTTTCCGATGCTTGTGTGGTTTGTACCAGAGGTTTTTATCTCTTTTAGGAGGGTCTCTGGCTGCTTGACAAAGTGCAAGGCTTAGTAGTGCAATAACCAGGAGTCAGGCACAGGGTGAAGGAACAGAATCCATGGTAACAAGTATCAGTGTTCCTTACACACTAAACACTGAAGTTCGGCTCCAAGGATGGGATTTGTAACAACCACTATGGTGTAGGGCAGGGGTGTCAAACTCATTTTCACCGTGGGCCACATCACCCTCGTGGTTGCCCTCAAATTGCCAAATGTAATTTTGGGACTGTGTAAATGTAACTACTCCTACTTTTATACAGTCCCAAATTTATGTTTGGCCCTTTGAAGGCAACCGCGAGGCTGATGTGGCCCGCGGTGAAAATGAGTTTGACACCCCATCCTGATCTATACTTCTCTGGGTATGCATAGAATTGCTAAATAAATGAGGAATAGAGTCATCATCACAGTAACATTTGTTGACTACTGGAGTCACGTATATGCTATGGGGGTGGGTTTTTCAAGGACGCTATTGGTAGCTCCCATTCTGACATACAAGTGCCACATTTGAATTTTACTTGCACTAGCCACTATATATAAATGCACGCCATATATTTTAATACATACTGTATCTTCTACAATAACATATTGATGTGAAATATTTTATGTATTGCATATGTTCTATAAAACATAATGTAACATGTTCTTTTTCAATAAACAAGGTAAAATGACACTAAAAGAAAAATAAAGGATTTATAGTTGCTTAAACTTCATGTGAATGGCTGTGTCCTTGAGAAGCCAATACTGATTCTATTGAAAATGATTAATCCATAGATATAATTAAAAGAATCCAGATGCATAAAGCATAGAGGATAGAGAGTGGCTTGCTGGAGTCCAAACTCATCTGTCCCTTTCTTACTTCTGATCTCAGATAACGTGAGTAAATTAGGTTGCTGCTTTTCCATCATATGTTTTCAGGTCAATGCCAAGAATTACTAATAATCTCTCAGACCACGTTTTATAATAGAAACATCTGACCAGTGTAGAAATTTAAAAGGACCCTCTTGGCACTTCAGGCACGTGTGGCGGGAGAGCACAAGAGTTTATAGTCATCTATGCAGACCAGCTGGAGAGTAAGTGGTTGGTTGAACAGCTGATGTGAGAAGGAGCCATCACAGGAGCAAGTATGTGTTCTGGATGCCTGTGGAATGAGATGAGGAAGTAATTTGCTTCATATAGACACTGTCATCCTATGAATGCTTGTTTATGTATTAATTTCATGCCAATGAGTAGCCTTACTGACTTAATTAGGACTACCTATGTGTTTAAGTTTAATCACAAGCTTATGTTTTCCCCTGCTGAAGATAAGTTTTCAGGAAAAGTTGTCCTTACAATATTTTTCAGCTAACATTAATGTATTGCCTCAGATCTGAGACCTATAGTATTGCTTACCAGTGTAAACACTGTGGTCACCTGCAAATCACATCACAGGTCACCCAACATTGGACCTACTTCATGGGAACCAGATCAACATCTGGGCCTGCAGCCCTTGGCTGAAGATGGAGCAGGACACAATGGAGCTAGGGAACAGGAGAAGGTGAAGGTGAAAATAGCAGTAAACTGAAAAAAGAGCAAAGGGAAGTTGCTTAGAAAAGCTCCTGGGGGCCAAGGACTTTTGAAAGAGTGGAGGAGTATAGCAAGGCAGAGGTACACATGATATTTAACATCAGCCTTTTCAATAGGTAAAAATTATCACTGGTTTAACGTTTGAGCCACGCTATATTTATTTCTGCTGCATTAAAACACCAAACGTCTAATGTGCAGTGTGGTAACACAGAACCCTTTGTTAAAGAAAAAAATACTCTGTTGCTTGAATTAGTAAAGTTTTATTTATTTATTTTCAAAAATATAAGTATCTACAGATGCTCGCAGTCTAATTTCTTAGTGACTGACTTCAGAGTAGAACCTCCCCCTCCCTCACAAGTATTTAAATACCTGGTTGTTCTCAAACTTGCCAGGCTGCAGCAGGTAGGAGGTGACACCTGGGAGTGTGACCTCTTCTCTCCTCTGGTACCCACTGCTTCACTGCAAGTGATGGGCAAGTACCTTCTTCCTCTGGGGATCATAAACCTGGAATCCTCTCCTGATAGCAGTCTTCTGTAATGATTTTTTCAAAGAATTGATCCCAGCTCTCTCATCTCTTTTAACATTCAGGCAGGGAGAGGTGGTTTCCGTGATTCCTGTTAGAGATCAGAGCGCTCACTGAGCAAGTGAGACACCCAGGCTCAATACCTGCTGCAGTATGAAATGGTTCAAATGCACATCTCTCTAATTAGTGGGGAATGTGCAAAGCAGTCTCTTGGAACTCTCTGAGAACTTTGGCTGAAATAGCCACAGCATGCTTCCCGGCGGCAGCGTGGTCCACATCCCCCATGGGTGCTGTGTGCAGGAACCTGGCTGACCTCTCAGCAGACTGTTCTGCAAAGAGGGCTTTCTAGGGAGAGGTAGGGTGTAGCCAGAGCTATGGATTGCGGTGGAGTGTTAGGTGGGAGATAAGCATTCATTGCCTCAGGACAGGCACTTAAGAGCATATCTGGGAAAATAAATGCCTGGTGAACTTGCAGATGAAGTAGGGATATGGCTGATAAATCTGGGTCCTTCAATAGACCTTTGGTGGGTTTAGAGCCCCTAACTTAGAGATAAGAAGTTGCTGGGCTGGATCTTCCCAACATAAAGCTCGGATGGTCAGAAAAACTGACAGAATGCATTTAAATGAAAAACTTAAATGAAAATGTTTTTTAATTCATTCCCTCCTCTTCTCCTTTCCTTTTTATGACCTGTTATGAATTTGAACTCTTTCTCAGAATTTGTCTCTGGAGGACTCCTCTATCTCACACTTTAGGTTCCTCAGATTTAGAGAGAAATATAAAGACTATTTTTACTTCTGCACTGGGATTAATAGAATCCAGCCCGTCTAGCTGCAGGGTAAATCAGCACAATTTCCCTCTATGCCACATGCCAGTGGTTTGTCATAGATGTGCTTAAGTCCCATCATTAACTGTGGCTTGCAGTACATGCTGTGTACTAGTAGTGGTTAGCTAAGGGGAGAAAGATACAAATGATACCCAAAAGGCTAAGTAAGACCCCCTTTCAAACATCCTGTGACCATATCCCAAAAATGAGAGCAGCTATGCTTTGCTGATCATAAATGTTATATTATTTGGATGGACTCTTTAAACCCTGACATTTTTGGCATTTAAAAATAAAAGGAAAAACAAAACCACATCTGGTCTGCAAGTGTGCATGCCATGTTTGAGCTTGATGCAATTCTGAATTAGTTGTTAAACATTGAAAATCAGGGTTCATAAGGGAAATGCCTACTCAGCTGATTGTAGTGCAACTGGTGCAGCTATAATAGACGCCAGACACTTCTGGAATAGTAGATAACTGTGTATGGCTACACAGGCGTAGATGGAAAGAAAAGCCAGATGGTATACTTAACTGCACTTAAAATCTGATTGTGTGTGTCAATAATGAATGCCCAAATCAGATTCCGCCATAAAAAACAACTATGTGTGCATACTAGTAGAACAAATGTGGCCGTATAGAAAAAAATGTGTGGATTCCATCACGGCGATGATGGTTATTATGATGATCAGTTATTTTGTATTTGCTGTAGGTTTTTTAAGTCTAAGCATTAAGTATGTTACAACACAGTAACAAAAATAAGTAAATCATAGGGAAAATTCTGACAAATAGAAAACTATTATTTATAGCCAGGTTACTTAGAAATACAAATGATGTCTGCTGCTCAGATTGCTGGAAAAAGTTGCTGGATGCTACAGTCTTAAACTATTTCCCTTCCTTGGACATCACAATGAAATCCTAGCAGGGTCAGCTGAGTTCTTCATCATTTCAAGGCAGATTAAGTTGTTTATTCTGGGTGAAAGTTAGACCTGGTGGTAATCAATGGAAGCTTTACTGTCAACCACAGCATCATACATATAAACAAACATTTCATTTTGTGCTTTAAAACAAAGAATTTTCACTTTTCTGTATGGAAATTAAGGTTCCCACAGTTATTCAGTCTGAGAAAAAGAATTTCCTTGGCTTGATTAAATAAGAACAATTAAAGAATATAATTCCCTGTAATTCCTCCATATGGTCACTCCCTCTCTGTAATGGAGAGATTCTGAACCCCTTACATTGAGTGTATTTACTGTTGGCAGCCTGACTGATTCCAGTTGGAAAACTTTTGGAGTAGGATGCTAATCAGTTTCAGTAAAGCTGGCAAAAGCTGTCCTTAAATAAGGACTAAACTCTGTCTGACTCAAACATATGAATCAAATTAGTCTCAATATTTTATCTGGGTATGTTCAGAAGGCATGGTCAAAAGCTATGCCACGATACCAGCCCAAGTACACTGGCAAAGGCGAATTTGTTAAGTGTTACCTCTCCTAGGGTTTTATCTCTGCATGGAGTGCCATGTAGACATGTTGTCCTGATGCCTCCGCTTCTGGAACTACCAGCGTTTCCTCTAGCTGGAGTAATAGCAACTAAGGTTGCAATGACACTCACAGAATTTAGGCTCTCAAACCTCTAAAGTACTTTTGAAAATTGTATGCAATATTTATTACCCCTTCAAATTGCAATTCAGTGGAGCAGCAGAAGTGAATCAGGCTGCATTTCATTACAGTTTCCTGACCTTTTATCTAATGTAAAAACCTATTTTTAATTGCTGGTATCTTTGCCAAATCTTAAGAATTGCCCTATATGGCCTTAAATGAGCCCCAGTGGGTGTGAGCATTATGACATTGTCTAATTACATGGTCACATTTGAATTTTGTTCTAAACTATTTGTGCTTCAGTCTGTGCACAGGACAGAAGGAGCTTAGTTCAAAAGCAAATATTCAGTTTCAGTTCTCTTCCCATTGCTCAATATGTCCCCCATGCCTTATTTACTGCATAGTATTCAAACTCTGCTATGAAGATAATTACTATGTCCCTTCCAGGTTTTAATATGGTGCTTGTTGCTATAGTACCTGAACATTTTACAAACTTTATTAAATTTATATGCACAAAACCCCTCTGAAGTGAGGACTAGTAGTATTCAATTTTGCAGATGCTAAATTGAGACAGTGTTAAAAAGAAAAACCCAGCCCTCAAATTTGAGGTGATGAGGTCTGAATTTTGTTGTCCTACTTTATATATTCAAAATTGCAGTGCGCTACTTGTATAGCAGAGATATCAAATCAATCATTCGGAAAATCAGGAGTGAACACACAGTGTGAACAGAAGACTTAAACAAATCCCTCCCAATACATATGCCAGTGACATAAATCCAGCATTCCAGGTCATTTTTCCATTGCCTTAACTTGAAACCCTCTTCCTGAAATCCTTGCCCAAGGAACCACTTTTTTGTAGTGAAGAGGCGCGGGTCCCATAGACAACATTCTTTACTATACAGCCAGGCAGATTTAAATCCTTCTCTCAGCAGAGCAGAAGGAAACACTGCCAGCTCTGCAGGTCGGCTGATGACGGGGTCACGTAAGGAGAGCTCAATGAGGGCAAGGCTGTGGCGGAGATGGTAAATAAGTGATCTGCTCTGATGTTCGCCATAGGAAGACTGGGAGGGAGCCCCAAACCCTTTGAGAGGACTCAGCAAGGGATTGTCTGAAACAGAAGAAACTGTGGAGAAGTAATCGAATAAAGAGATGATAGGATAAACACTAAGAAATCACTGGGGCTGTATGATGTTCACCCATGAGTCTTAACAGAATTAAAGGATGAAATAGTTGAATTATTGGTGGTGCTGTGCAACTTCCCTCTTAAAATGTCACTCATTCCTGAGGAGCGGGCAGTGGTGAGTGTGGCACAAATTTTTCAAAGAGTTTCTAGAGAAGATCTCAAAGCCTTGTGAGCTTGTCATTAAGGATGACTCTCTTGCTACAATCTGCCTGGATTTCCAGAACATTTTTGACAAAGTCCCACACCACAGGATTTTAAGGAAATGAAGCTGACATGGCTTAAGAGAAAAGGTCCTAGCTTGGACAAATAATAGGCTCAGAAACATAAACAGAAAGTAGGACTAAATGTTTGTTTTTCTAAGTGGAAGGAGGGCTCCAGGGCTCTTTTAGGACCTGTGCTATGCAATGTGTCTATAAGTGACCTAGAAAACACAGCAAAGAGCAAGGTGATGACATTTGCTGGCTATAAAAAAATTACAGAATGGGATTATGAGACTAGGAAATAAAAGGGCAGGTAAAATTCAACATAGATAAAGTGGTGCAGATGGAAAAAAATGATCCTAAATTTACATAGGAAGTAGTTGTCTCTGACCCTCCTATTACAACTCAGGAGTGAAACCTTAGGTCTTATCATAGAGAGCCTGAAAAAAAAAAGGTCAGTGCTCAGCAACTGTCAGAAAAACAAATTGGATTTTAGGGGAAAATTGTGAAAGGAACAGAAAGGAAAATGAGAAAACAGCATTACAACTCTGTAGCTGCGGTCCAACTGCCCCCTGAATACTATGTATCGTTCCTGTCTCCTTATTTCAGAAGTGCATGGTAGGACAGAGAAGGATCTGAAGAAGGGAATCATAGAATCATTTCAGCTGGAATCAGTAATGATTAGAGTCACGTTGCAGTTTCTGTACCAGGAATCGTGAAATGGGGTGAGTTTCTTCTGACTGGAAAAGAGAGAATTTGACTGTGGGGGAACAGACATCTTTGGAGCCATGAACGCTGTAGGAAAGTGCAACTGGGAATCAACTGCTTCCTCCAGGACAGGAATGAAGGGGCAATGACATCTAACGTCCACAAGTAACAGACCTACAAAGCTCCTCACTGAAGGATATTGTGTGCCTAAGAAGCTTCAAGAGGAGACTGGGGAAGCACTTGGAAGAGGGGCATGTTGTTGGTGATAACATGGAGAAACTACAGCAGGCTCAGGATTACCCCTGGCTGAAAAGTGTCAGCACAGAGGGACTGCTGGGAGAGGCTGGCTGTGCCTCTGGTGTGACACCAGCCCAGGCTGTCCCCACTGGTGGCACTGCTGGAGGCAGGGTACCAGGACCCTGCTCTGGATCTTCACGACTGCTCTGATGCCTTATCCTGCTGTGAAGAAGGTAACAGTCTCAGGTATGTGGTCAGGTATCATAATGCATAATGCAAAGAGGCTGAATTAGGTCATATCCTCTCCTCTGATTATAGGATAGAAGAATGTCTGATTACAGTGTCTTGGGACTGCTATGAAATAGGCTTGCAAAATCAATGCCTTGTTATATTTTGAAAATGAACAGAAACTGAGAAATGAAACCCACACATTTAAAGATGCTAAGGCTGATGAGAACATTTTCACTTTCTCCATTTGAAAGAAATATAATGAAAGCTGGGGATCTGTTTAGGGATACTCCCATATTTGAGAAATGTTCATATGCACACTGCACACTGGGTGTTGTGGGAACAGACAAGGAGCAATCTAAAGATGATTTTCAAGTCAAGAGAGAGACATCAATCAGTAGCGGTAAGTAAATTGGAACTGGCACCTTAAGTGCCTTAAACGTTAGAAGTTAAACCTGAAATGGTATCCTGATTCTTAAAGGAAGGTAGTAAATTACTTGCTGAACGAATGGGTGACATAATCAAAATGAGTAACGTTGCTGAATCCTGAAAGAGTGTGGAGTCTGGGAGTAAGGAGTTAGGAGACAGGGCAGGAGTGGATTGCCAGTTTCCACGTAAACATCACAAAAAAACATAAGATATTTAAGAGGCACAATTGTAAAAAAGACGGTCTTTATTTTGTGCCAGTCTTAGTTGAGCTTAGCAAGAGAAATCACAATTCTCAGGCAACTCACCTTACATAAATTTTGATGTTATCACCCACCAGTGTATGCAACAAAAACATGAACCCAAACAAGTAATAAAATAGAACAATCCTCCCTCCTAAAATTGAGATGAAATTAAACTAGATATATTTTCCTCTTCAAGAATCTCTCATTATTATCTTCAGAGTGCTTTTCTGATAGTGAAATGAGTGATAAGATGGTTCTAGATGAAAAAGAAAGCCTTTTAATTTACTAAGGAAAAACCCCAGAAGGCTACTGTGACTGGCAATATTAAAACTTACTCTTCTGTAATTGACTTGTGTCTAATCTAACTTATTTTCTCAGCATTAATGTTGGTCATGACAGTGAAACAATATTACTCACTCTAAGAAATATCAAAGATCTCGTTTTTTCAGAAAACAAACTGGATGGCTAGGAGGTAGAGATCCCAGAACTGCCAACAAGGAAGAATTTTGTTTGTACAAAGTGTAAGCTAGTGCGGATATTTTAAAGTCACTTTTGAGTCTGACCTCAGGTTGCCCCACAGGAGGGCAATTGACCTCAATTTGGAGATTGGCCTCAGGTTGCCCTCCTGTTCTATATAACAGTGTATGGCTGCCTCAAAACAATTAATTTGTTATGCAGAGGTTTAACAGGAACTGGTCTGCTGATAACTCATCTCTGCTTCTGGGCTTGTCCTTCCTTCTTGTGCTAAAAATGAGAGGATTTAAAAACCAGAACTGCCTGGTGTTGTAAGCAAGGAATTTTGGCACAGGTGCTTGGTAGATCTTATAGGATATCTGCCTGCAAACTTGTATGGATTGGAAGTCCAGCAAGTTGAAACAGAGCTGACCTTGCACCTGGGGGTTAGTCCCTTGCTGGTCACCAGGAGCTGCACAAGTTGTTATGGGTAACTGGCTTTTGTAGACTTTAAAGAAGTTCTAAGACAGAGAGTCATTAGATGTAGTCTAATGAAATCTCATAGCTGTTACTGGGGTGACTTGAAAAGAGAAGATCTACTGTGGCTCAGATCTACTATGATCTACTTAGATCTACTATGGCTTAGACAGCTTGTTGTGTAATGTTTATTTCTTTATGTTTTACAAGGAGCCTAGAGGTTACAGTTGAAAACTACAAGTTACAGCACCTGTTATAAAAAAGGCCCTGCATGATTTGGGAGCTTGTTGCAAATTCTGAAGTGACTTGGGCAACATGAGTCAGATTTTTAAAGGCATTTCAGTGTTGAAAATGTTAAGGGCTTTTGATACCTAAGAATTTCAAACATTCTTCTGAGTACCGCTCTGTAACTTTAGCAATGGAAACACCTTCATATCTGGCACGAATACCCTTAAAGATATAATTGGCTTGCACAACAGGTAGGTGGTCTGTGTCCAAGAGCTTAATTAACTTCTGAAAGTGGGCCCAAGTTCCCTAGTTCACTCACTTTTGAAAAGTGATATTTTTTTCTTTCCTTCCGACTGTTCCTTGTACTTATCATGCTCTATGTATAAACTTAAAAATGAAAGAATTTATAGCACTGTTATTGCACAAGTCTAACTTGTTTGATTTCTAGCCTGCATGTAAAAGCTGAGTAACATATCTAACATTTTGAGGCTGGGATATAGGGATCCATTTTATTTATCTACCTGTGCTTTTTGAAGACCAGCTATTCTGTTTTATTGAAATACATAATCTTAGTATGCCAGACATCAGTGCTATGAAATGTCATCTGTGCCCATTTCTCTATATTATAAATCCTTCTACATTGCAAAACCAGTTAAAGAGTAGAAGCAGTTAAAAGACAATGAAGAAATTGTAAATTATATATCTGCATGTATTGGCCTGATTCTTATTTGTAACTTGATCTGTTCATAGTGACAGAAAAACATAGCTCTCAACTAAGTGCAAGTGCAGTCTGCAAGTTTTGCATCACTTTAAACTCATACTAGACTGGCTCCACACTGACTGCCACCCATGAGCTCATGGTCTTAGGCTCTTTATATCAGTGCAATTATTTATATCAGTGTAACAAATAACATCAGTTGCTCACACAAATATAAAAGAAATTTAATCTATGAAATCCCCATAAAATATATAAAAGGACTTGATACTTATATAAAAAGTTTAACTACATGTGGGCAGGTAAAAACCTTTTCATATTTTGTTCACTTTGTTCTTCCTCCAAATGATCTGGGAGCAATGAGCACTTGATTTATGCAATATGAAGAACCAGCTACCTACCTGTAGTGAGCAGCAGGTTGGATAAACTTGAACTTGGCAGTTTCCTAATGATAGCTACTGGACAGACCAGCTGAAAGCACTAACAGTTCCAGGCACAATACTGCGTGTACACACTAGGAGTAAATAAAAGTCATGCCTTATCAGCACAGAAGCCTGATTTATTCATTTTTTATAGATCTGTCTAGTATGAATTGCTGAGGTTAATTGCACTGCATGGGTACGAGGTTTGTATGAATGGATGAACTGAGCCCTACAAATTTAAAGTAGCATACTTAGTTAACTTGTGCATTAATTGAACACAGAACAAATGCCATTACAACCATATGAGGAGGAGTTGTTTATATTATGACTTCATCTGGCCCTGTACCTGTTTAATTGGGAGGCTCCTACAAGCTCTTTTAAGGTTATTTGTCTTGTATTGACATCCTCCCTTTCCATATGTTTTTAGACACTGCAATATGAATTATGCTTATTATGGAAATGACAGCCAAATCTATTTTGCTCCTACAAGTGATGTGCCAAGACAGCCTCTGTTCTGTCAGCAAGCATTGCCAAAGTACAAATGCATATGGCAGCAACCCGTTTTCAAGTTAAAACAGAAATGCTGAAAACTGACTTCACTAATTTATCAAAACTGCTTCCTGGCTCTCCCAGGATTTCTTCTGGCGGCTACAAGACATCCTTCTCCAATGCAACTGGAAACTTTTTGGAGCCAAGTCAATATTTTCATTCACAATTCATGTTAACACTGAACCTGAACATTGCAAGTCGCTGAATCTGTTGACAGGGAGGCAACCAGCACTTTCCAACAAAGAAATCATGGCCCTACTCTACTGGTTTCCTGCCACAGCTTTGGGCTTTGTAAAATTACTTCTAGTTGTAAAGAAATACTAACTGAATATACTAAAGAAATACTAACTGAGTATCTGCATTTTATCCTCATTCTTCCTTCTCATTGTGTATAAATGTACCTGTGGGGTCAGCATAGAGAAGAAGTCACAACTCCTTTTTCTGCCACAGGATTTAAAATCTTAATACTGGGAACAGTGAGACTAGAGGCCTCCTCTCTGCCTTCCTTCCTGCGGAAGTTCATGTGCTTGATCATCCTCTGGTAGCTTCGGTAGGCTTGAGGCATGGTTCACCTCATAAAGGAGCTGCTTTGCCCCTTTTCTCTTCCATGTTCATATCTATCCCTGTTTTGATTCTGAGAACTGGAGAGCCCAGTGCTGTTGTCCTTTGACCAGCAGAGAAATATCACTCAGCAGTTCCCTGTTTTATGAGCCTGACTTGGAAAGAGAGCTGCATGCTTTACATCTTCAGGAATTATTTACAGTCATTTGTTAGCTGAATTCACTGATAAAGCTCTTCAGTGCCTTTAGACATTTATGAATGCTGCTGCCATGTATCTTAACTTCACTAGCTCTGCTCAGTATACAAAAGACCCTTTTTTATAATCATTGTACTGGTTTCTTGTGTATAGCGAATCAACTAGTGAAACACAATTTAATTCTGTGTAGTGTAAGAATTGTGTTGGGGAAGGGCTGTTCTTGAAGGTGAATGGATCCTGAGTTTTTTCAGTGGAGTAGCAATGACATCTCTGAGGGACAATGACACTGTCATCTCAATATTGTAATTGAGATTTCAGTTACTCTCTTCCTATTCTGAAGGTTCTTGTTTAAGAATGGAGAAGCCACTTCAGTCACTCAAAACACTAAATCTTTGTTTGGCATTTTTAAAATGAATGCCTTTTAGGTGCTACTGATCATAACCCAAATCCTTAGCCAGTATTAATCATTAGAGGCCTTATTGGCTTCGAATATGATGCTGATTTACACAAGTTAAATGTACGGACAGGGCCTGTAGGGCATAATCATTAGGAAGGAGCAAATTTTCATGGGTTTTATTCATTTGGGTCATGAACTGGCAGCATTTTTTGTAACTGTCATCTCAAAAATAGCTTTCTGAGATCTAGGCACTAGCAAAATTAATCATAATAGTTCCCAATACAGGAATTCCTTCAGAGAGTGGCACATCTCACCTATCTCCTTAGGAATCTGAGGTTACATACCTAATGACTAGAAGTGGTATGTGTGAGTTTCATGGCTTGGGATTGTTAATACATAACAAGCTCATGGATGTGGGTCCAAAATAGAAAATGCCTTGTTGTTTCTTACAAAACCCAACCTTGAATTTTATTCCTCATATGTGAAACTTCAAGCATGTCCCCTCTGAAATCAGTGTCGAAACTCTCCTTGGCACCAAGCAAGAGCAGGGCTGAGTCAGCTGACGGCTCTGCTTTGAGCTGCTCCTGCAGGAATGTGAAGGATGAATACACACAGAGTTGTACCACTAGATTAGAGAGTCCCTAAATTGGATAGGTCTGCCCCTGCGTCTGGCCATCACTTGGCAGACATAACAGTGCTAAGTTTAGCTCTGTATCGATTGCATTTTGCTGTGGGATGCTGGGCAGGGAGGAAGATCTCAAAGTGGAAGATTATAATGTATTATTGCATTCACAGTATTGATATTATTGCAAATCGTTCCCTAATTTCTACAGGAATACTTTGGGCACAGCCACATGAAAATACTAAAAATAACAGCCTTGTTCCGTCATTTGGAGAGCCAGAAAAATGTTAGATTGCATACTGTGTAATAGAGTTAATTCCTTTCATAAGTTGGGAATTGTTTAAGATGTGTCTGAACTGAACTTCTTCCTAACTGCATTTTAGATTAACCAAAGTCTACAAATTTGCAATAACAGATTTGGAAAGTGACTGTTGATAGGAAATGAAGAGTTACAAGGTGTCCACTTGAATGAAAATCTGAAAATGCCGAAGTACTTCACTTTCACTAAAGAAAGAAAATGTTTCCAGAGACTAGAGGAAAACAACAATGTGTTTCCAGGCTTTCCAGCAACTCTACAGCTGTAAATCTGCACAGAGCATTTAATGACACCAGAAGGTGTGAACTGGCACTGGCATACACACCAACAGGGTATGAATGAGGAATGAGCGATAACATGCCAAGGTGTATGAATCAGCTGAAGTCACACAGCCTGAAAAGACCTACAAAGGGAGTCTTGGCAGTGGAAGGAACAACCAGCTCAACCTTTCCCTCTTATTTTGCTTTAAAGTGTAAAACTCAAGGCAAAGAATTCTAAGGCACTTGGTGCTTTATAGACACTTTACCCTGTAGCACTGTTTACCTGAAATGGTTTCAGCTACTCCAACCCTCAGTACAAAGCAGTATGACCACATCTGCATGATAGTTCATTCAGGAAATTCAGTCCTTTTGAGGTTGGTCAGGTATGAGCTGCACTTGGTAAATCCAGGCTGGCTCTTCCTACTCACCTCCTGGTCCTCCATGTGTTTGAATGTAGCTTCCAAGAGACTTTGTTCCCACTGCTTTCCTGGAAATCAAGGTCAGGATGACCACTCTGTTTTGCCTCAGATGCTCCTTCTTGCCCTTGTGAAAGAGACATGTGGTGTTTGCCTTGTTCCAGACATCGGGAACTTCCTCTGAGTGCTACAGTCTTTCCAAGATGGTAGAGAGTGACCTTGCAATGACATTGGGTAGCTCCCACAGCACCATTGTCACCCACAGCATCCCATTCCATCAATGTGCAATCTGCTAAAGTGGTTGCTGAGTCTATCTTTCTCTATTTCATGTAATGTCTCACTCCTGTGTCTCTCACAAGGCTTAAAACACCACAAGGTGTATGTGCAGACTTTATCAGTAAAAGCCAAGGCAGAGAAAGCATTGAGCGTCTCATCCTTTTGGCTGTCACTAGGGCCTCATCCCCACAGCACACTCATGTTTTCTTTTGCTTTACTTTTTCTGATAATATGCTCTAGAAGCTTTTTGTCTTTCAGATTGCATAGTAGTTTCAACTTCAGCTGAGCTTTGGCCTTCTTGATTGCATCCCTGCAGGCTTGGGCAATGCCTTGATACTCCACCTGGCTTGCTCACTCCCGCTTCCACATGACGTAGATCCTAGGTCATGTATTGCTGATACAATTTAATGCTGTTCACTGCAAAACTCCTTTTCCTCTTAATACCATTTGCTAGGATCAACTCCAGTGATCTCTGGTCACTCCGTCTATCAGTTTAGTTGCTGCCATCTTGTGATCACTGCCACCTTGTGACCAGCCTCAACAATATGCCAAATTTTAACCTCTTATGGTAGCCTAGAAACCAGGAGGTGGAGCCAAATTGTTGTTTTTCTTATGGTAAATAGAAAATGGCTGATTAGGAAATAATTGATTACTAGGACAACTGCACTGAATGAATGTTTGTTTTCTCTTCATTGAGTTGTGGATCTTTTATCCAAACAGAACAGCTCTTTGCAGATACTTAGGTCAAATGACGCTTAGTTCTTTAGTTGTAAGAAAGATAAGCTGACACTCCCCAGAAGGGAAATATAAAGGTGTACATCTAGCACATTTACAACTAGGATTATACAGAATGAGACTGGCAGAACAAACATACAGCATTCACCCTCCAGATGTTAATCATAGTACCACATTATACATAATAATTCTTTCCCCCTAATGGTTTTCAAGAATAAATAAGGAGTCTTAAGTGCTTACAGGCTACAATAATGGAAGCCTACTGTGTTATTTCAGAAGGGATAAATAGACCAAGATGCCTTGGATATGAAGGCAAGAGAGAAAAAAAATTCAGAGATATAAATTAACTGAGCTTTATGAAGCATGGTTTTGAAATAAAACATTTCTACCCTTCCCCATCTTTTTACAGGGTTTTTCCACTCAGATAATGTAGATGCTTAAGGTACAATTATAACATCTTTAGAAGATTGTTAGATTATATGAAAGAGGAAATAGTAATATACGTACAGAGAGATACTGAGAAAGAGGGTATGTGGTTTGAGTCAGAAATCCTCTGATCTCAAAAGAAGCAGATGATGCAGATAAAATGCAGGCTTCACTGGCACAGCTAGCAGGGAACTTTTATGTGTACACAAAGCAATTATAAAAGGTGTTTGATTTTGTATTAAAGCAGGCAATTAGTTCCTTTTTTGACTAAAAATATATATTTCTACTTTTTGTATTTTCAGCAGACAACAAACCGAAATGAAGCTTGGTAGGAGTCATTGACTGGAAAAAGATTAAAAGTGCAGTAATTCTGATAGGAAAAGTCACCCCCATATCGAGACACCTTTCCCACAAACTACATGCAGAGGCTTCCCAAGAAAACTGGCAAAGATGGTGGTTTCAGAAAGACACCTTTGCTTCTGGGATAAACTTGGACATTCAAAGGCAGAGTCGCGGTGCTGTTTGCTGGGCAGCCCGCATGAATGACATGTTGGCCATAGCTGTGGTGAACCCTTGCTGCGGGGTTATTCCACGTAGAGCTGTTTGTTGGTTTTGCAAGTATATTTCTCTTGAAAATAGGAAGGGGTCAAGAAATGCCAGTAACAAGTGACTGACTGCGACACAGAACAGAGAGCACCGGGACTGCCATACATGGGAGAGCACTGGAGTCTCTGTTTGTTTTTTGCTGTTGTAATTGCACTGTTGTATTATTACACAATGTATTTAGCTTTTGCTCTCGTGTGGGAACAGCTTGCAGGAAGGCTTCTGCAGCATAATAGCTTCCCATGAGAAATGATTTCAAAGGGTAACTCTGAGATATAGATGTAAGAGGGCTGCTGATTTTAACATGTTTTCATAGCAATTGTTTCAGAATAACCATGTTTTAAAGTACTAACGTTCATTTATCAAAGAATATTTACTCAGAGGTAAGCACTGCAACCTATTTAATATTCCTGCATTTCTTGTAGCCTCTCAAAAATCATTAATGTTATTTCCAGACGTTATTTAGATATTTTTAAATAAAAAATTGTTAATATTGATAAAACAGGATGCTTGAAACAAGATTAAACTGACTCATGGGGATGTGGAAAATTTGCATATAAAAAGTCTTAGAGGCTATGTCATGAGACCAGAGGATCAAGATTGCTATTCTGGCACAGAACAAAAGGAATGTACCCTGTCACAGATATGTTTGGTAGCATTTTAAGGATTTGAGAATGCTTCAGTCACATTCACATGAGCACCGAAGTAGGTCAGTCACCATTGTGTGTTGTGCTCATGGAATACCCCAGTATCACTGATTTTTCAGTCTTTCATCTGTTATGAATCTGTGCACATTCACTGATTAAGAGAGATGCCCCAAAACTCACTTCCATTTCCAGTACGAAGCAATGGCAACTCTATAATAAGATTTTGAATGAATGGGACTAGCACTAAGATTTTAAGCCTCATGTGGATATCTTCAGCTGGTTTTGATAAGACTTCCCTGTATCTTGTGTGGTGCATTTGGAGACCTTATATGTGGTTATTTTATTGGGCAAGCTCAGGAACCAAAAGACAATAGGACATACTCTTCTAACCAGCCTTGATTATTACCAAGGGAAGAACTAATTTATTTTGAGCATACAGCTGATAGCAGATGAGGGGAGAGGACACAATCAGTGTTCTGGTTCATAACACAGACCTTGCCTTTTCCATGCTGAACATAAGCTGCTAAATTCAGTATATCTCTTGAAAGTATCTATTCAAGAATTTTTATGTATGCTGTTAACATGAACAACCTTGATAGCTTGTTACTCAGCTGTTTTTAAGAATTTCAGGTAGAAACAGCTCTGTAAAAAAATGTAAGGTGATAAATTTGGAAGGCTTTCACTGCAGGCCATGCTGTAAAAAAGATATTTCAGAAATAACTTTCTCCAAAAACTCTTAAGTAAAATAAACCTTTATTGTTGGCAAACAGTGCTGCAGTTAGATGCTTACTAGCATTTGGCATCTCTCTCTTTTCTCATTCTTTCCTTTCTTCTTGCATTTTTTATTTTTTTTTTTATCCCCAAGGATGACTTTTAAATCTATCTATCTATCTATCTGTCATCTATTTATCTATCTGTCTATCTATCATCTATCTATCTGTCTATATATGTCTATCTATATATATCTTGAAGAAGCAGAAAAGATAAACTCTTTTAGATGGACAACAAGGAAAAGCTCTGCAAAGGAACAGTGTCTGTGAAAAACGCATCGAGAAACTGAACTCTTTAAAAAGCAGGAAACTCCCCAAACTCACGATAAAGGTTTAAGGTGTGTTCTTTTGTAGGGAACAAGGTCGGTTCTGAGCCATCCAGCTCTTGTATTACTCTGAACTTATGGACTTTTCTTCCTACTAAAAGTAAGTGGAAGAAAGCTGTATAAAGGCCAATGTGGACTTTGGGAGGTAGATGCCTGAACTAAGGAGGCTTTTGCTCATGCAAATCATGCCTCTCTGTGGTACAGATCAAAAAACACTGTAATCAGGAGCATTTTTTTTATCACCAGTCTACTAATCAAAAGCAAGAGGAGCCTTTTCTGCTGCTGTGAAATCATGAATTTCAGATGCTGAGATTACCATCTGTGGGACATACTAAGTGGGGTGTATACCACACTGCTGATGTTAGCTGGCTTCCCAGCTGAAGTGCCTTACGCAGCAGCTAATCACCTGCTTCTGAGAAGGAGGAGGTACAGGAAGAATTTGTTTTTCCTATAAATTGATCTCTGATCCTTTCATCCCTCAGTATAGTTGTACTTGCTTAGTCTACAGAGGCCTCTTAGGGCTAACACGTAATGAAGCACAATCGCATAAGGATGTTCATAGCCACAGCAGTGCTGTTAGCTGTGCTCTTTAATGGATTTGGATAAAACCTCTCTCAGTAAATAGCATGCTGAAAACAAATATTCTCTTTGTTGTCTTAGGATATACTGTCCCCATTGCTGTACTGCATTTGTTCTCAAAACAGACCCACACATGGCTGCATTTTGATCTTTGAACTCTGAGCTGACCGGTTGTCAAATACTGATGCCTCAGTGTGAACTTTAGCACAGAAACAGATCATTGGATTTGAAATAGCAGGAGAAGGCGTGCTGTCCTGGTGGGCGAGCCATGTGGTAGCTTTCTAATTTATTCATAATTTTATTGAAATACGAGGTTGTATGCAAAAGTAAATTAAGTAAATACCCAGCTGAATGCAGTCTGAGCTGCTCCGCACTGTGCAGCCAACCGTGAGGGGGGGAAAATGCAGCCTTAGGACAGCAAAGGCGGTGAGTCCAAAAGCTCAAGGGGTGACTAAAGCACCCAACACATTCATAAAGATGGCAAAAATAATTAAATCCATTCCACTGCTGCTCACCAGATGCCACTGCAGAAATGAATTAATTGCACACAGTGAGCCAAATGGTGTTGTCTTTTCTGACAGAGGGCTACATCTTGGTTTGGACTGTGCAAGAAGCCAGTGCAGGTCTTCACCTGTTGTGATCCCATCTTTGAGCATTAGGACTTTGACACCAAGGGCTATAAGCAAAAAGGTGGATAATTTCTCACTAACATCAGTGACAAATCTGGAATTTGATGTTTCCCTGCCACGGGTTTAGGGGCAAGCCAGATTCCCCCTTCTTTCTTGTCTGGGAGAAGGGGAAAGGGCAGGACTTTGGTTTTGTCTGTTTTCTGGCTGAAGCATTGTGGCCAGTGCTGGGGTTTAGAAATTACTCTCCTAAAAGCCATGAGTCACACTGCTCCCCAGGCCACTGCTGGGACCTCCCAGACCAGGCAGTGCTGTCAGCCCCAGGCTGTACCCACAGCCACAGCCTCAGCACCAGCCATCTCCTGGAAACCTCTGCCCAGTGTGTGCTCCCCTGGTTGGCAAACAGATTTGGGAAGGGGTAGCAGAGGGGTGTGTTCATTCAACAGGTGTGCCTTTGGCATGCCAGGTCCCAGAGTGAAAAGGCATGACAGTGTGAATAGGAGGTTGAATATTGCACCAAAATGTCAAAGCTTAAAGCACCTGCTGGAGCAATGGAAATGCCTATGTGAGGCTGAAGTGAAAGCACAGAACACTGTAGAATTCTTATAGCATTAATACCAATGTGATCGTTAGAGTAGTTATTCACTGTAGATATGGTTAGTAGTATGCAGGCAGCAGGTTTTTAGTTCTGTGGCATTTTGCTGACTTTACAGTAAAATGGTCTTCCTTTCTCAGATTTTAATGTGCTATGTCAGGAGTAAATTATATAATGGATGCCTGGGACTTTTATCTTGTGGTTTGATTCTATAACAAATTTCACCCTTCTTTTCCTCAGAGAGGGTAATTAATGAAGTGTACTATGATTTCCATATGAGATAATCTTCAGAGAACTTTTTTTAGTTGTGTATGTATAGTCTTGTGAATCACTTGGCTTTAAAAGAAACTGCATTGTGCAAAGCTTAAGCAGTACTGACGATCCGTTTTTCTGCAAAGTACCTATTTAAAGTATTCATCTTTCTATTTCATGCTGAGTTAAACATTTGTATTTTTTAGCATTTGCCTATCTCTGTAGATCTACACACAACCGTTTGTAGTAAAAGGTGGTTTCAACATTTATGTAGGTTCAATGAATTAAGATCTTCTCCCATAGGTAGAAGCTGTAGGATCAGATTACTTAACTCTGTAGTTAATTTACTGTTAAGCAGTGCTTGCTTCAGTTTCAGACTACAGATCAGTAAAGGCAAGTGTCCATAAAGCAACAACCTTATTGTTACATTGAATAAAATCTAATTATGCTGATCTTAGCAAACTGAAGCGACTCACAACAGTCCTGAAGCTTTTTTTTTTTTCAAACTGAAAGGCAACATGGAGAATAGATCCAAGAATGGGGGAAACAAGAAAAAGAGGAATGAGAATTCTCTGTGACTTTATTGGCTTTGTTCATCTGCAGTAGTAAAAGTTGCCTGAGTATGTGGTAAAATAATCATTTATCAAAGAGGTAAACTTACTGTACATGCATGTTCTGCATTTAAAAGATCCCTAGTGTACTATGAACTATATAGTGTTCATAAAAAGTCATACTCAAGAGTCAAGTATTCTTCCTTCTTCAATTACTGTAGTTTTCCACTGTCTCTAAGGATGGACTATTAAACACTCAGTGTCAAGGCACACTACACTGTACTTCTATGATGTATGATATGTTAATTAGGTCACATTTTTAAAAAAAAAATAAAGTTCTGATCATATGTAGGAATAGTTATCATGGACTCCAAGAAAAAAAGAAAAAAAATGGGGGGGGGGGCGGTGCTCTAAAAACCAGGCAGTCAGTAGGCAGAGTGACTCCGAGGATACTGCACTTCAGTTCATGAAAGCCTGAGGTCATTTTTGCTTGGACATTGCATAAAGTGCGCCTGCCAGATTCAATATATATAATCCAGTGCCAAGTGACCAAAATTAGGGTTTTACTGTTTGATCTTTCAGGCAAGTAAGCAAATTGTCAGTTTCATTTCTTAATAATTGCTGGGATAACAGATCTGGCTGTTATTTTTTCCAGTCCACACTATTAACCAAGATATGGAGGAAGGAGTCTAATCAAAGGTAATTAACGATCCTGAACAAGACTTCGTTGGGGTATTGGATCACATTTCCTTTACACATGTCAAGGGGAGTATATCTGAAAAAAGGACAAGGCTGGTTAAATGGAAATGAAGCTTCCAGGGAAAGTTACATTCTTTTAGAGGTAATATGCTAAAAGGCTGAGATTACAGAACTATTGCTGAAGGAGCAGCATGCTCTTACACATTGTTAAGTGCCCCCAAGCTGACATCATCATTAGTTATTTATAGCACACTAATATCTGAAGGTCCTAGTCAGAAATAAGACCTCCTGATATCATCCTCTGTCCAAACTAGAAGAATGTCCTTGGTCCCAATAAGCCCACAACGACATTTAATCTCATTGGTGATGAAGGCAAGCAGAACACCTAAGGTGGGGCTTCAAACTATACAAGGAAAAGATTTTTGCAGGAACAGCATCTCAGAGAAACCTTTCTTGACGGGTAGATTAATAATTCCTTAATGAAATATTTTAATTAATTTGGCTGACACAGGCAAGTACTATGAATTGAATGAAATGGAACTTAAAATTGTCACATACCACTCTTCTTCAAACTTGCATAAATTTAAACATAATAAGGGAAAAATTTCTTTAAAGATTTGATTAAAATAGTAGCTTTCATGATCTAACAGTATATAAGGACATACAGTCAAGAAGAGACGACAGATACGGGAACATATATATTTGTGCATTGCAGTTTCTGTCAAGTGACTGACAGTGGAGTGAACAATTTGAGAATTCAGAGTAGTGGTTGTACTCAAACCTGGAGGTTGTGATAAAACATTTTTGAAGGTTGCCTATTTTACACAGCATTTAAGTCAATACAACTGCTGCGCCTGCCTTACAAGAAATCCATCATTTCTTACCAGAGAGTGAAGAAGTTCTGTTTGTCTATTTTTTAGAAAGCACTTTTTCAAATTTTTCTAATCTGTATTCTGCAAACCCACCACTAACGGCAGGTTTGTTGGAGTGTAAACCACTCTCTACTTTGCCTTGGGCTGTCTGGTTTGTTCAAGTTACCCTGAAACAGAAATAGCTGTAGTTTTGGCAGTATCAGTCCTGCTTTACTGTGGGGAATACGTCACTATTTATCAGTGAGCATTTCCAAATGCAAATGACCCTCCAAATTAGGGATGTCCTGCCTCTTAGAACCACTACTAAACGACCACCTGCATGTGTTCATATTCAAAGCTGGTCTACTCACCCCATATGCATCTCCTCCAGTGTTTTATTCGACAATCTGTTTCAGCTTCGCAAGGGAGCTAGCAAATTATGTATTGCTCATTTTGTCAAAGTCATCATTGATGACAATTCCGGCATCAAGTGCCTCATTTTGTTCTGCAGATGTTTTTTTCAAATAGAAGATAAATCGAGGTTTTCAATCTTCTTTCTTTCTTTCTTTCTTTCTTTCTCTCTTTCTTTCTCTCTTTCTTCCTTTTTCTTTCTGAGAGTGAGCATATGTGCTGTGATGCTAGGAATAGGAGTGGGAACACATAAACAATAAATTAATACAAAAAATATTGAACCTCAAGAGGAAATCCACTGCAAGCCTACAGAGCCCATTAGTATGTTATATTTAGCACCAGCATAATGGACAGGGAAAAAAAAGTTGTTTATATAAAGGGAATGGTCTCATCCATGTTGGATAACATCCCAAATTCCAAACCATGATTTACAGTCTCTGGTCAACTCACAGCTGTTTTGTGACACAGGATTTCCCAAGCTTGTAAGGCGGCACCTTCAGATGAAAAGAACAAGTGATCTCAGAGGTAAGATGCTGTAAGAGACTCTTTTTACATTCTTTAGAAGCGCAGCTTGCCCAATGGCTATACTTTACACTGGGAAAGGAACACACTTTGCTGCCAGTCTCTTGAAGTTGGCAGTTAGTGTTCCTAATTTCAGGGCATAACGTTCACAATAAATTAATTTTTTCAAGAGCCCTCAGTTTTCATTGACAAATGAGGTGATCGCATTTTCCAAGAAAATACACTGCTCCACGCTTTCACTATTTTTAGTAGAAACTGTGAAATTCCCTGAACCTTACTGGAAGATGGGCTGTTCTCCACTGAATGTCTTAACTTCTTTGGTGGCCAGCTCCCTCAAATAGTTCAGAGATAATTTTTTCACCCTTTTGAAAAGAAATCATGGTATTCCTCCTCTGTAAGTTGAAGTGACATGTCATGGGAGTCTCAAGGGTTAAGTGTATCAAGAAAACTAGACTTGAAATGACTGATAAATCTCACAGACAGGAATAGATATGTAGCTTATGTACTGCAGTTCCCTTGTGGGAATTGAGCGGAGAGACATATAGACACACTGTTCAAGTGTGCAGGGGTGGGGTTAGAAAAATGAAAGCCCACTCAGAGTTGAATCTGTCAAGGGAGATGAAAGGCATTAAGAAAGGTTTCTACAGGTGTATCAGCTGCAAAAGGAGCATGAGGGAATATGTGAACTCACTGCTAAATAGGGCAGGGGAGCTGGTGACAGAGGACAGGGAGAAGCCTGAGGTACTCAGTGCCTTCCTTCCCTTTGTCTTTACTGGGAAGACTGACCTTCAGCAACCCCAGGGCCCTGAGAACAGTGGGAATGTCCGGAGCAAGGAAGACTTATCCTTAGTGGAGGAGGATCAGGTTAGGGAACACTTGGACAAAATGTACACACACACATGCACGGACCCTGAATAGGTTCAGAGAAATGTAAGAAAAAAATCTTTTTACTGTAAGGGTGGTCAAACACTGGACCAGGTTGCCCAGTGATGTTGTAGAGTCTACATTCCTGGAGGTATTCAAAACTCAAATGATCACAGCCCTCGGTAAGCCTGCTCCACCTGATCCTGGTCTGAGCATGAAGCTGGACTAGATCATCTCCAGAGGTGACTTCTCACCTCAACCATTCTCTGATTATGTGTGATTCTGTATGAGTTTGTGGGACAGAAATAGCTCTGTTTTAAGCAGTACTTAAATTCATTCATTACTGTAGGATTGCATTAATTTTTAGCAATACAGCATTTCAAATACAAGTGACACACAGAAAAATGGATTTAGCTGAAGGCACAGTTTACCAATAAAACTCAGGTAGTTGTTGTTGTTTGTTTGTTTGTTTGTTTTTTGTTGTTGTTTTTGTTTAAACTAGGTTTGACATTGAACACTTCTGGAAAATGTAACCATTTCATTTAAGATTTTTATTTCCACTTTTTAAAAAATCTGTCTTTAAAAAAACCCCAAGAAGCAATATCATCTGATAATTTAAGTGCACACAGGATATTTCAAAATTCAAAGCATTCTGATAAAAATTATCATCATCTAAACTTGTGACAGTTATACCAAATAACAGACTCATGCAAACGTATCTGAAGTGAAAAAAAATTCCTTCCAATGGCTCTTGAATGGGGAAAATTTTAGTCTCTTTTCAAAGCTAGGAAACTCTGGGTGTGGAAGAATGCCCACTGCACAGCATTCTACACAATTATGCTAACAGCTTTAGACATCTCTGGTGCTTGCTGTTGAAGTTTCGGTGTTATATTTTAGATGAATACTATGAGAAAAGGATCAATATGTAGTTAGGATGTTTTCTATCCAGAACAGCCTTACAGCACAGAGAACACGAGAGTCTTGACCTCGTAGCAATTTAGAAGCGACAGCCAGCATCAACCAGGATACCTCTGTGCCAGTTTAAGAGCAGGGGCTGAAAAGAACTTGTGGTGAAATATTAGACAACTTGCAAGAAATTCACAAAACCAGATGCTCATGTATGTCCTTTTGGAAGGACAGTCCGTTTGCCTCTGAAGAATGCTATAACTAATTTGTTGAAGACACCAGATAATGTCATATATAAAGGTAGCCATGTCATATTTTCAGACTATCCAGAGCTGTAACGCTATTAAACTATTATGGAGCAAGAAAAGGTTGTTTGATACAGTGGCCAAACATGACAAATAATAATTTTGAACCCATTAGAATAGCAGCCCAAGTGAACAAAAAGAAAATAATAGTGAATGTAAATCTACAGACTTCCCACAGGACTGTGAAGAAAACCAGACAGACCTTTTCAACATGAACCATTAATCTTGTAAACACTGAAAACTCTTTAGACTTGTGGAAATCAGACAAACTGCTGGAAGTCATAGCAGTGACCACCCCAAGAAATTGACATCTCACCCAATTTACCATCCAAACTTATTGGCTTCAGATAAAGGAACCTGAATGACTTTTCATGAGTTGATAGAATATGCCCAGGAATATGAATTTTTCCATATTCCAACATCATGACGTTTCTGCTAGAGAAACAGCAATGTCTGAGTGAGTCACTGTTGACATTGCAAAGATTTTAGTAAAGAAAGTTGAAGAAACAAAGAAATAATTCTTTAATGGAGAAACAGTTCCATGGAACCTTAATCTCAATAACACCCAAGTATTTTGGCACATTCAGCAAGTGAAGTACTAAATCATACAGTGGTTGAAAAAAAAGCTAGGCAAAAAAATGAGACACCTTTGCCCAAGACAACCTCACTACTGTAAACAAGCCCAATTTCATCAAACATTTCCTCATTACAAAATGTGTACATGAAAACAAGTCACCTGCGCTGAACTGCTGTGTCTCATTCAGATAATACAAAGTGGATAGACTGATATTTCACCAAACCCACTAATGTGTTTACTCACTATGAGCACAACAGAACAAATACAGACATACGGGTCATGAAATATGTGTTCCATTGTGATTTGATGAAGAAGACTTGAAAAGAAGAAAAGTTCGACAAGCAGCTGAGTTATATAAGAATAGTTAATTAACTGACTTATCTCCAAAAGAACCAAAGTGCAAAGTAGACTTGTCAGACTGGAATGTCAGTAGAGTCCTGTTTCTTCCACAGAAGCCGTGAAATATACTCCATCTAAATATTCAAGAGAGAATTATCACTGTATTTCCCATTCACTTGCTTAGCAAGGCTTGCTAAAATCGAAATACATTGCCCAAACTTGGGCTACTACTCTAGCTTTTATATATAGATTAAAAGAAATACACTTTTATGTGAGTCAATATAAAGGTTTAGGCAGAAAGAGATACAAAAATTCAAATAAGGGTTTAATAAGCTTTCACCAAATTGATGTAAAGAGATGGAAACCTGAAAGTGTGAAATAACAGGAAAATAACACACCAGAGACTTGTCAGCACACACAACCTTCCAACAGATCTGAAATATGAAAAATTTTAAAAACTTCATTTCAGTTAAGCTTTGTTTTAATAACTTTATTTCTTTCTATTTGGAAACCAGTTGAGTTTTATTAATCTCCTACAGCTTTTTGTCATTTTCTGTGGGGCTATCTTTTATTCCGTTCCCTCACAATATATTTTACATACTGATTTTCAGGCACAGTTTACTGTTTCCTGCAAAGAACAAAAGTCGTGGAACTAGCAGCTAGAGTTATTGTTAGCACACAAATAGACTAAGACAGATCATAAAGTTGCTGGTGATCCAGGAGCTATAAAATGCTGACTAGCTCCAGCAGTGCCAGCAGAAATTTCATAAGCCAGTGCTTAGATTTCAGCAAGCTCATTCCACCCAGTTCTTTCTGCCTGAGGACCGGCTAAACCTGACCTTATCAAAGCCATAAGCACCGCGCTCTTCTCAACCTGGAAGGAATGTTTGGGTGGTTAGTGTCAAGTCGCTTCTCTGCAGACACCCCCCAAATTCCTGGGTGGGGTGGTGGTGGGCTGAGCACTTCCAAACGCTTTAGGCCACATCGCAGGAATTTGCTGAGGGGACACCCACCACTTGGGTGGCTCAGGCTTCAGCTGGGTAAGAGAGGTGGGCACTGCAGCCGCTGCTGACAAATAGCTTTGGAGATTGTTTAATCTGCAGTGGAAAAGTGTTACTGAGTGAGGGGGGTTATGTGAGGATCTATGTCAGATGCTTCACATTCCTCTTTGACTTTACCCTGGCATAACTTAGAAGTGGAGACAAGCCCTTATATGCGAGGCATAAAAAGTAACAGAGGGACTCCTGCTATGTAATGCTCAGTATTTCCAAGAGGGGAACAAACTCGCCTTCTTACTTTTCTGAATAGCTGCAAATAGGAACTAAGTGTAAAAGTGTTTTGGCTCTATCTTGGTGCTAATCTTTTTGGCTCAATGTGTGCTTTTTTCCAGCTGGATCCATGTTGTGCTGCAGTGTATCTGGCTTCTCTTTCATTCCCATGCAGTGAGCCTGGAAATTCTGCAGCAGCTTGCTTTATGTTTAAGAAAGAGGTATTTGCTGCATTAAATACAAGCATGAATAATATCAGGACAGATGTCCCTGATCGATCTATCTATCTATCTATCTAGTTATTTCTACAATGAAATTTAATTTATTACCTGTTTTTCCTACATTTTTGGTCTTGGTCTTCAGTATGCTATAGATTCCTATCCTGGTAACAAACTATTGCGTTATAGATACTGTAGATCAGAAGGAGCTGGTGGGTCTGAGATACCCAGACATTTGGGAGATACCCAGACATTTGATCAGCAGTGAAATAGTTAATGAGACTGAAGTGTAAGCTATCTGCAAGGCTTCAGAGTTAACATTGATTGGGATGAACAGAACAGTTCACACTTCTCAGAACTAATCTCTCAGGCTGAAAGTTTTGTTCACTGTTCTGGAAGGTCACTTAATTACCATGAGAAGTACAGACATAATCATACGATGAAGGTTAAGCTCCAGTATGTTATTCTGAGGCAAGGAGTGGAAAATCAAAGCAGATTCAGCAGCTATGCAGGCATGAAATACGTGGTCTATGTTTGTAGCTATTTTGACCAAGTCTCATTCTTCAAAATAGACAGTAGGAATCTCATCACCAAATATTCTTTGTGGTGCAAGGACAGGGTTTTTTTGTATTAAATGTGTTCCATTCACAGTCTGGTTTTATATGAGATGAGTTACTGAGGATTATTATCCATTGTAAATACTAGTAGGACAGTAGCCTTTTCTAGAGAATGGCATCATGTTAAAGGACGAGTGAAGTTACACTGACATTAAGCATGGTATAACAGCCCAAGTAGACAAAAAGTCTTTGGCATAAACAAAACCTCTTTGATTTTATGTCACTTAGTTAAGGTCAGTGGCAACAGGAGTATAACAGCACTGGAAAACATATCCTGTGTCAATGCATCTACTGTCTGTTTGGCAACCTGAAAACCTGAATCCTTTTTCAGATGCTCTAAGGTGGGCTGAAGATTGCTGAAATAATACAGCAGTCCTTCAGTTGTATCAGCAACCAGGTTTTACATGTTCTGGTGGTGGCACTTGTCTATTCTACATCATTAGCAGCTGTGTATAATCACTAGTATGTTAACTTGTACAAGCAGTCCACGACTCCCTCAGCTAGATAAACCTGGAAAATGTACTGAAATTAAGAGGACAATATTTAAACAATACTCCTGACAGTCCTGGAACTAAAGAAACCTGTCTTCCCACAATTTTAATATATATAAACCTTTACAATTTATAAACTCTATCTCTCATGTAGATTTGTCCACTATCTAAGTCATGTAAAAGATGTGCATACTCACATGGAAATTTGTCTTTCCCACATGGGGAACACTTGCAGGTTTTTTTTTTTTCTTTGTGTGGTTATATAATTTCATAAAGCTTACAGATTTATTATTTCATTAATTATCACCTAATGATGTTAATTAATTATTAATAAAATGCAGATTTAATTATTTTAGACAATGAAGGTTAAAGGTACCCTTCAGTCAAATTTGGCTGAAATAAGCTAATGAGGTCAGAAGTTATTAGCAGAGAGATACAAACTGATAGACAAATATGCGCACACTGTGACGTCCTTAGGACTAAAATAAGGCTCTTTTCATCTCAGTTCATAGAAACTAGAGCTGTAAAAGAGATTTCTACTCACTCCACTCTGGTTCTTGTGTTTTGATAACACAGGACCTTTTTGGCCAAGTACCTCTGTATTTCTCATCTCCTGGTTAAAATAACTAGGTTTGGAATAGCATTACAGACAAATCTACTTGCCAGCATCTGCTTGTATAAAATGTGATGGTCCTGGGAGGAGACACTTAAAGCAGTTGGTGTGAGGAATTGTCGGGGTGTCACTGGGACGCCCAACCTGAAGCGCTGGTTGTGCTTGCAGCATCTCTTTGGACATGAATTGTCATGGTGAGGCAGGAAAGCTTTAGAATGTGGATGCCTCTCATGTTTTGACTCAGCAGGGAGTATATGAGATGTGTTGGAAACAGTTAGGCCACTGAGTCTCACAGTGAGAAACTGTCTGGTTTGCAGGCAAATACCAGCTAAAAGCAAACCAGAGAGGCAGCATGAAAGTAGCACTAGAAGTGTCCTCCCACAAAATCACTGCCTTCTACAAAAACTCTTGCACAAGAATGAAAATATTGGAAATTAAAATTGAGCCTCTCTCCAGAGGTCAGCATGTTGGACTAGCAGTTTCTCACTGGAAAAATACATTAAAAGTGAATCATTGGCAATTTTTGGTAGGTAATATATTTAATACATGGAGTGACATTGTAGAGGAAGTTCTTTTTTCACCTGAATCAGAGGAACCTCAAAGAAGACAAACATTTATACAGCAGAGATGGAAACTCTGGTTCTATGGCTGTGAGCTATTCTTGTCTCTGAAGGAAAACAGATCCTCCTGCTGGAAGATGAGTCCTTGGGTGATAGGGGTGGGAGAATAAAATCTGAATCCTAGAAAATTTTCTATGAAGAGCGTGAACTACTGAAATGCCCATCATCAAAACAGTGACAGCTGGTTGCACAAAACAGGCATATAGGTTTGAAGGGTTTGCAAGGGTCTACAAGCAGCACAAATTGTAAAGAAACTCAAAACACATAAATACAAATGCTCAGCCTTATAAGCAGTCATTCAAGAGAAGTAGGGGAAAAAAGGTTCTGTTTTAATCTCACCAGAGAAAACGAAAACAGCATTACCTGCAGTAGCTGAGAACAATGATGTCCAATACAGAGAAAGATGTCTGCAAAGGGACTTTGGCAAATTCAAAGATGTCTGCTGATTCAAATACATAAATACAGTGCAGAAGAAGGCTGCTGACTGAAAGCTGCCGTACTCATTGAGGTACTAAATAATCACCAGGCCATATAGTCCAGCTGAATTCTGGAGCCAACTGCAGCACAGATTGAGCACCACATGTCAGTGCCAATATCAGACTTCAGAAATGTGACAAAGGACTGATGATATTTAGCAAAAGCTCTCTAGGGGCACTGGACATGTGCAGGCTGACTCCTGAAAGGCAAAATTTTTGCTTGGAGCGTGTAGTTATCGACACAAAGAGGCACCAGTGGCTGCTGAGCAACAAGGTAGAGCAAGTCACGGAGCTCATCACCAGACAGACTTACAACATCCAGAGAAAACCAGAGCATTCGTCTTGGGGTCAGTGAAGAATTTAAACCTAAGGACATACTTCAAGAACTGTACACCCTGAGGGTAAAATCAAAGTAGAAATACATCCCTATTTGTAGCTGAGGAAAGTAATGAAACGCAAAGTACCATTAACTGTGATGAGGCCTTCGAAGGAAGAACTGACAAGGCTTCAAATAAGAGGTATTAATATGCTCATTGAAACTAGCACAGAGTGAATCAGCAGCCAAAAAGTAGTTAGAAAGTCCCCAGGTAAACCAAGGATCTGGTCTGAGCCAAAACCACTGAGCAAAGCGCTTGGAAGTAGTCAGTATCCATTGCCACTGATTGAAGACATGTTACTGTGATTTATTCATGGTTAAACTGCTTGTGACGTCAAGAACAGATTCTGGCATCTTAAGCTAGTGAGCCATCTAGCTTCTCAACAATCTTTGCCATAGCTATTGGCAGAAGTTTTGGGTGTATAGGCATCAAGCTCAGCTTGACATGGACTGAAAATGGACTTTTAGATGTAAAGAGTATAGCCATGATTGTCATAGAAGAAGGGGTTGTTGAGGCTTTCTGTGTCCATGAAGTCAAACTGAAGCAACTTAGCAAATGCTGACACAGAATATTAAACTATAAACACATAAATTAAGGTGAGAAGAGCTGCATTTGTCTTTTACCACACGTTTTCTCATGTTCTTTTTCAGAACTGTGAGAACTGTGACACTGAGAAAATGCCCAGGCTGGCAGATGTGAAGAAGAAATTGTATAATTGTATAAGTTTTACATTCTGCACATGCCCTTCAGATACCTCTGAACTCTTAAGACAGACCACAGTGATGCAGCATGAGACTTGTAGGAGAACATGAAGTAGGAACTTGAAAGAATAAATAAAATTCTAAGCAAGCACCAGCTTTAAGGTGCTGAGGTATTTTTGCAACAGCTGAAACTACAACATGATACCTCAGGAGGAGGCAAAGTGGCCTTTTGCAAAGCCCACTGTAATGGAGCCCTAACAGACACAGGGAGGTGACACATCAGATTGAAAAGGAAGTGCTGGCTCTGCTTCCTGTAGTGAAAGGTTTCTTTTGAGCACAAGGTAGACTTCTGTCTAGACACGACAGAATAGAGTATTGGGTAAAACAGTCTCACTCATTTTCTAAATCATTTCTTATATGCCCATGATCAATCTTAACAGCTACTCACCCTCATTGGTAAGAATTTTCTTCTTATGTTTCTTCAATCATTATAAACAAGACAATTTTGAGAACAGGTGAAAATTTCACTGTGCAAGATCTAAACTCGATTTATGTATTTATAAATAGGACAATTTCATAAATATTTCTAGGCATTTCCCAGTCCAAAAGATTCTTAAGAAGACTGGAGATGCAGCCAGAGACCCAGGAGAGATGCTCTCAGCTTGCTGGTCCATCACAGACTTCCTGTGTGACCTTCAGTTCCTTATAATGTGCATCATACCCAATTTCTAAAGTGTGTGTGTATGTGTGATTTCACTTACCGATCACAATGCTGTCTGATGCACTCTGAAGAATGCTCTGAAATGTGATAAGGTTGGACATATATACACCATACCTATACATGCTTGCAGATATTTACTTTTTTGTGAATATGTCTAGATGTTAATGATTTAATAGCATCCAATTAACTACATCATACTATTTACATGAACAAAGTTTAATAATATTCTCATTAGAAGCCTATTACAATTGTTACTCATTATATAAAACCAAAATGAATTAGCATTTTACGTGCATTGAGGATACTACCATATACACCTGCCTTCTCTTTTACCTTACAAACTTCTAAGAATTTTATTAATTCAATAGTCTTTTTTCTTCAAATTTTTTGTAAAATGTCCAATAATAACACATACATTCATGTTAAATGTATCTTGGATGACTTTGGTAGTATTCCATTGGCTGAAACCCAAGTTACATCCTTCTTGCAATTGTTTCATAAGATGTCCCAACTAAAGATCTTTCTGTTTCATACAGCAGAAACATATACTTATCACATATAATTTGTTAGAAGCAATAATAACACTTATTTCCTGACTTCTTTACAATGCTTATTTAAAAATTAAATAAATTGTTAATATTGCTGTGCAGGAAAAAGATGCTTCTTATTACGCTTCAGGTTTCATTCCTGCTGATGAAGATAATGTGAGACTAGAATGAATTGGAAGCAAGAGATTTAAACTATAATATCAAGAAATATGATTAACTATTTGAGAAGAGTTTGACAAAAGAAGGTGAAATAAAAAAAAATCTGTGCTCTCTTCTAATCTAACAGCACCATACAAATCTGCATGTGCTTTTACTAAAGTAACTAAGCCATGTCAAGGCAAAAGTGTCAAGATCAAGCAGGACACTTCATCCTATGCACTTAATGCACCAAGCCCAAATGACTGCAGCCCTCATTCCTTACTTGAAATTTTGCCTCTTCTGTCAGAAGCTGCTGCCTTGGAGAACAAAGAAGACAACAGAACAGTACAGCTTCTAGCCAGACTTTCTTTTCAAGACCATGGCAGAAAAAACTAGGCCACATGAAGGAAAGAGAAAGAGATGGACCATCATTTTTGTATGGCACTCTCCCAGAGTCCCAGAAGTGTCACATATACCAGGCTATTTTTGTCTGTCTGAAAATGAGGGTTTCTTTTCCAGATGTACCCATTGCTTTTCCATTCTTCCCCAAAGTGACAGTAGAGGCAGGCAAACAAAGTATTTCACACGAATTTCCTATCCATTTTTGACAGAAAAATTGCAGGACCTGTACAACTCTGATACTTTTTCTCCTAAGACATTACCCTTCTGTAGTGTATTAGACTGCGACTGAAAACCTTTAACCTGACAAATGTCAACATGCCATCACAGAAAGAGGAATTTGCTGGTGACCTAGGGAGCCAGGTTAGCAACAAGTTCAGCTCTTCCTCAATTAAAAAGCAAAGAAGAAGTAACATTTGAGGGAAGGTAGTTTTGCTCTGGTCAGATAACATGAAATCAAGCCTTCTCCTTTCAGTATGGGGAGGGGAAGCATAATGCTTCCTTTCAGTTTCGTGATATTTTGTGTTAAACCCATTGCAAATTAAGCTGATTGCCTAGAGACTATAGCTACCGCTTACAGCTCGCAAGAGAGACAAGGCAGTGTAATGATCTGTGACTGCACACCGTACATGAAGACCACAGCCATCAGTCAACTACATAATCTTAGGCATCAGGATTCATTAAAGTCAGTGGGAGTCGTGTTGTTAAAATGCTGTGTGCAATTTGGGAAACGTAGGGGTTAATACTATAGAATCAAGAAACTGGATTAAAAAAAATGGGAAAAAGAAGCTGCTAGAGCAGAAGTGGATGCAGCCAGAGTGTAGTGCTTGTGGCTACAGATTACTCTTAGATTTTTGCCACATAAACATTTTTAAAAGAAAACAAATGACAATCTATCATGTCTTAGGAGGTGGCATTCTTTTACTTTTTTTTTTGTTATACTCATCAAACTTACTGTTTCCTTTTATTAAGAAATAGTATTTTTTTCAAAATTCTTGCATACTTATGAGCACGTCACTGCACCCTGTTTCTTCTCAAATAACTAACTTTATTATACAAATAACTCGCTTTATTACATGGGTCTTTGGGATTTGGAAGTGTTAAAAAGAGAGTTAAACCTTCATTATGGGCTGTAAGCTGCTAAAGGGAGTATACTAGAGTGTAGCAATGACATCTGGACTAGTACTAACGCACGTAATGCATATCTGTCACTGACAACTCACTGGGTTACATTTAATTCACAATCATCAGTCATGTCTTCTTTTCTCAGCAAAAAAAGAAACTACACCAACATCAGTAGTATGCCTTCAGAGGACAGATTCTTCCATGTGGATTACTGTACAGATGTAAATGGAATGGACAAATAAATGTCAATAAATACAAAGTGACTGAGAGTTTCATATACTGTGTTAACATTCAATCTACCATACCTAATGAAGTTCTGTAATTCTTCTCTTGCCCATACACTCTCAGTTTCTGGGTTTGACTCTCCTTTCTCTTTGGTTTTGAGGGAATGCCTCTATGTTCTCTCCATGTAAATTTGGGCACAGCTGGGATTTAGCAAAGTAAAATGTGAGCAGCATCCATCATCCAAGAGGAAATAAGTGTTCTCTTTCTTCAAAGTGTAAGAACCCGAAATGATTACAAGATAAGTCTGGAGCTGGCTGAGCCTTTGCTCTGCATGGTTGCATATTTGTCTGTGGAATACAGAGTGCTGGAATAACCAGTGCTGAACAGAAATCAGCTTGAGTAGGAGCAAGATATAACCACCTACATAAACTTTGGGCACAAAACCATTATCTTAAAGCCTTGCGTTATAGCCACCTTTCTCCTGGAATTGTGTAAGCAGCAACCCACAGGTATCTAGAAATGTTTCTCTTAAAACACGAAACTGTTGCTTCCATGGCTCCACAACAAGAAGACATATGAACGCAGCCGATTTTCACTTAACAACTCAATTGAGGCAAACAAAACAGCAGAAGCTATGGTAAACGCAGGCCTCTTTGATCCCAAACTAAATGACAATTTTAGCACTAACACTTGTCCAGATGCTTTTGTTACAGATCAGAAAACCTGTTTGGCAAGCTCCCACTCATTTGGCTTTAAGCATTTCAGTTGCCCTCCCACTAGATGTAGTCTCACCACATAAGTCATGTTTCAAGACAGAGTGAACAGATGAGCTTGTCTTACTCAATCACTAATATTGATTCACACATTCATACAGAAGTGAATGCAACTTTGAATTGTCTTGGCAGAGCATATACCTTACACATGCACAATTAAAGATTAAAGAATTAGCAGGTGCCCTAATCGAAGCCTTGCAGGGCGGGTTCTACAATTTGACCACATTTCATTATCTTGTCCTCTTCGTGCTATGAAGTGACCTCTGACTAGGTGCACATTTTGCTATGGTTTATGGCAATTACGATTCTTGTTCATGGTAGATTGACTAAAATCTCTTTGGACTACCTAGTGTATAATCTTTCTTTTTATATTTCTACTATAGTACCATATGCATTAGCACTGGCCCACTGGGTATAATTTTATTTCAACTTTCATGTATACATTCTAATTATTTTACTACTGTACTCCAATTGTAGCCTAACCTTGAAAATGGAATGGACTTTTCACTGAGTCCACCACAAAATTACAATTTGTGACACCTTAGGTTAGCTTTCCCTAATAAATATGAAATAATAGTGCATAAAATGATCAAATAAATGTATACTGTTCTGAAATAACTGTGTATTAGAAGAAACCCCAGTCATAATGCCATCATGTGTTTAAAACTAACATTTTGTGGTATGATGAGTTCTATGGTAAGCTGTTATTTTTGCTTACAGTTTGCATTATGGTAGTGCCTGAAGGTTTGGGTCCAGCTGTGCTAGACACTGAATAACAGGTTTCTCTGTACTGACATTCCTCCTGCGCTGTCTCAGCACCAGTCTTTCTCTGCTTGGTCAGTTTCCAAAATCCTTCTTCTAAACACCCTTCAAACTCTGCCACTTCCAAATGTTCCACTACCCACCTGTCCCAGGAAATACCCTTAGAATATTTTTTTTTCAACCCAGTTATCATCTTACCTTCCCATAACATCAAAAGAAGTGGCCAAGTCCTATACTCACTAGTTCACACATCTCAGGATTCCCCATCTTTCCTTCACTAAATCTGTCCCAACAGCCAACATCCTTGGTGTTGGTGCGAATCTTTTCTACCACCGCTCTCACTAAGCTTGTAGGAAAATGACTGCTGAAGCTACTGAGCTACTCTTTTCTCTTTGTCCCCATTGCAGTCTTGGCTGATCAACACCCTGCCAGATGCTTTGGTTCCTCAGTCAACATTTCCAGAGTTTGTTCCTTTACACAATCATTTACTGCTGCTATAAAGTGGCTAGTTGCCCTTCCTACCACATCATTCACAGAAATTGATAGGGGATTATATTTTAAGGTGACCTTTTAAAAGCATACATCTAGCATTAGTTTTGAAGTAACAGTTGCCTTCAATCTGGGCAGTAGAATTTTCCCTGTTCTTGCTAGTATGTTCCTCCCTTATTTATTTCATACAGCACACAGGTGGACGCCTTTTAATAAAAAAGTGGTGTAATAACGTCACCAGGGCATAGCAGCACCAATGAATATTTGGAAAGAGAGCTATTAATTCAACAAAGAGATAAATAATGGAGACCAAATACAACTAATTGCTGAAGAACATCACCTACCACACTTTGTTGCTTTTGAGAGTGGCAGAATGTTGTTGTATTCAGTATACTCCCAGAGGAATTAGAGGGGTGCATTTTATACTGAGGTTTGTGGCAGATCTCTTTTAGTATTCATAGGTGTGCTGGCATAATACAATTCATTTAGGAATATGACACATCTGTGTAATTTGTAGGTGTTGACTGTCTAACCTTCAGACAACTTGATGGAAAAAAATAATTCATCCATAACAGAGACTTTTATTTTTCAATCCATAACATTCTATTTAATGTATTAGAAGTACATGAAAAGAATAGAAAACCAGGAAAAGTAAAACAACAGGAAGAGAAAGAAATACCTCACTATACAGCATTTCAACAAATAATGTAGAGATGGATTATTCCATATTTTCAAATCATTTATAGTGAAAGCTCTCTGAGTCTTCCTATGGGTCTAGCTTACTTATCCTTGTGATCAAGTAAGAGAAAAGCCATTGCAGTCCTATATAGATGACATTTATTTTTCCAGTAATTCAGACAACTCGAACATGACAATACTGAAGAATATGTTATGAATATTTCATCTCATGATTAGAATCATCTTCAAATGTAACTCTCTATATTCACATGCCTTAGCTGTGGTGTGACATATACAGCTGCATAATGTATTTACATCACAATGATTTTTATCAAAATAAAACAGAAGTTACAGATATTCAAGGAAGGACAATAAAAAAAGATAGCCCACTCCTCTAATTGTATGTCTCTTGTGTTTAAAATAAACTACTTAGTTGCAAGGGAGTAAGTTTTGATTACTCTAAATAATAAGACATTTCACTCAATAAGACATGGTGTATTCTGGGGCATTTTGCCACCCATGAGCATCAGAGTACCAAGATGCTACTAGCTGCAGCATATGAACTAGTTCACAACTATCCCAGGGCTAGTAATCTTGCATTTCAAGAAATGCAATTTATGGTCATACTACAGTTTTCATCTTTGCACTTAGATTATCTCCCAGGCATCTTTCACTGATTATGGTTCCACCTGGATCAGGAATAGGAGGTCATGAGCCCCTGTTTTTTGTTTGTTTGTTTGTTTTTCATTTCTAGAAGTCTACACAGTATAAAATTTGCCTTCTTTTTCTCAGTGGAAGAAAATATTTTTGAATGAATTTTGGGTTAGAAAATACTGTCCTCTGAAAGCAGCCTCTAAGCTAAGCTAAGCTCCCACCATTTTTCAGGGGCCTTATCGTGTATTCCGTCAAAACCACAGGCATAGCTTCTTCACTCAAGAGCTTTGTTCTATTCTCCAGTATCCACCCCACTTCTCCCCCACTTTTGTGGCTGGTGTGGCCTCCCTCATGGCCTCAAGCTTCCTTCCCTTCTGCTGTGTGCTGGCATTTTTCTCCACAGGAGGGCTCAGATAATCCAATTGGGTACAAAAGTGCTTTTAGTGATCAGTAATTTGGAGTCAATAAACCTCTTTAGTAGCAGGGGTTATTACTGAGCGAAACTGTGCCTAGTTCCATTTCTAGCCTACTTTGCAACCCCACACTTCTCTGTGCAGGAGGGGACAGCAGGGCCTGAGCATTTGCCAGTCATGCAGTTAACACCAGCAATTGCTCCAGATAGAAAGAGTTACATCATCATTACCAGGAGGGAGGAGTGAGTCTAACAAAACACATCGCAGTAGCAATCGGGTAATTGGATCTCTACTGGAAAAGCAGCCTGAGTAATAATTTCAGATGGCACCGATTGTGTTATAACAGAAATTATACCTCTATTATCATAGTCCAATAGATCCAGTTCTAACCAGAGGCAAATGCTTTAAAGGCACTGCTACCTCTGTGCATACCTGAACTTCTTGGGAAAGGCTAATCCACTTTGAAATTTGTGCCAAATTGGCAAAATACTCCGTTCTTCCTGAACTTAAACTCTTGAGTTGAGGCACACAGGGAATGTGAGAAAGCAACCTTTTCCTGAAATGCACAAAGAAGGAAAAACCTCCACTACCATCCAATATATTGTACATCTTTTGGCTGGATGAGTGGAAAACATATTCTGGAGCATGATAGTGTACACGGTCGTAGTGTGCTACTTTTCTTCAGTAATGAATTTTATGCCTGCCTGTTTCAGTTCCTTTGTCTATTTTTAATTCAAATATGTAAAAGCTTTTCTTAATACAGACTCCCAGGTGTCAGTTGCTGCCTGGAGTCCCTTTTCTTTCCCCTATTGTTCTCTTAATTGTTACTTCAAAACAATTAGCTGGGCATTCATATGCAAATGAATGCAAATGTACCGGGGATTGGGTGTGAGAGAATACCACCACTTGTTAATTTCCACTTCAAGGTCTGCTGGTAGGAACAACAAAATTGCTTAACAATGTATTTTTCCTGGGCCATAAAGGGTGAACTCCCGACGATTCCAGCTGTCCTGCTGGCTCGGCAATTGTTAAGATTCTGCTGTTTCTTGTAAGATATTTATTTGGGTTTAGAGATTGTCCTAGCCTTGTCACCCTAGTCTGCCCTTGCTCATTTATGCTTGAAGACATGCCTTAGAATTTGGAGACAATCCTGATTAGGTAATAAGGTAAATTATTAATATTACTGCTATTAACTTGATACATTAAGGGACAAAACCTCTCAGTGGAAGGAATTCCTCACTTCTCTCACAAAATAAAACTTTTATAATTTATAAAAGAGTATGTTTTATTGCATTTCAGGCTTAGAAGACTGATACACTGACTGATAGGCTGGGGATGAATCCTAGAGAGACTTCACCAGTTGCTAAGATAAATCTCATCTCTTTTGGAGCTGTTATATTGTATAAATGTACATTCCCTTTCAAGCTATATAGTAAAACTCCTTATGAAAAATAGTTGGTTATTCAGCATTCAGAACTGCTTTACAAAGATAAATACCTTAGCTTTTCAGATCCAATTAATACACAGAAACCAATTAAAAGACCAAACCCTGTAATCATTAGGCAGGAAAAATTCAGAAGCACAGACTATCCTAAGCAGGAAAACCCACAGCACAGCAGGAAAACTCCATCACTCATATGTGACTCTCCAACCAGGATCCCCGCCAGGGAAAAGTTCTCTCTAGGAGGTGTAACTTTAGAAAGACATTTCTGAGGCTGTGGGAGGAAGTGATTAACTTTTAACTCCACAATTATTATTTTTTTTTTTTTTTTTTACATTACCTTACTGCTCTTCTACTTTAATCTCTGAAAATCATCTACATAACAATAAGGGACCATAATATTTACCACTCAGGGCAGGTAGCATCTTTGTTATGCAGCGTGAATCCCACGTTTCACCAGACACATCCCTCATGTAAAAAAAAAAAAAAGAAAAAAGATGTGACTGGGTTGTGAAAGCTGGCTTCAATTCCCTGCTCCATCACTTACCAAAGAGTGGTGGGCTGACTCTTTAGGCCTGGACACTCAGTTCTGTTTAGATGTCTAAATGTTACTGGAATCAGTGGAATTCAGGTGTTCGCTTGCCTTTATCCAGAACTTAATGGTCCTGTATCCTGGCTTCCTACCTCCAGGATGGGGTAATAGCACTGCCCTCAGTGCTGTTGTGAGAATAAGCACGTTTAAGACTGGGGAGAACTCTGGCACAGTAGTGATAGGGGCCATATAAATACCTTGAGCAAAGAGGCACCACTATTTATACTACAATATAAATAAACAGTAAGAAAGCTGCTATGACTGATCTGGGGTCTCTGGCTCTGTAACATAGGAGCTAATTCAAATTGCTACTATGCATACCAGAGAAGGAGACCTTGTACACCTGCAGAGGTGGCAATGAGAAAGGGAGAGACTCCTCCATCACCCTCATTTCCTCTGTACAGAGGGTTGGCTACTGTCAGAGGTAATTTGGGTGGCTACCCCCAAGGCTTAACAATGTGTTGTGCTTCAGGGAAAAGAAGGATGATGAGTCTTCTTACCTTCATCCCTGCCCTTTCTTTCTGTGGCCAGTGTTCTATTTAAATAAGCTGGTGGTTGTTGTTGATTTTATTTCCCCCCCCCCCCACCTTTCCCTCCACAGGTGTATCCATTTATGATGATTTAGCTCCAAGCAAGGACTTAAGGGTTTTGTCCAAAACTAATACACAAATGCCAGAAAGGGTCTTTAACCATAATACTTCTGTTTTTCCCTCCTTAAAACTTGGAGAAATTGAAATATCTGTCTTCATTACAACATAAGCACCTGTGGAAACTTGGAAGGTGCTGGATATATCCCCTTACAGAAAGAATAAATGTCTCATCCCAGCAGAACGTGCCCTTGCTGCAACCTGTTCATACCTCACCAACCAATATATTTTATCTTCATATGTGGTTGAAATAGGGCAGATTTCTGTGACTTAAACAGGCAAATAAAACGCATCCATCTTCTAATAAGCACGGAGGAAGTTATTATTAGTCAGTGGGCTAATATTAAAACACACTGAAATATAAGAAAAGTCTGATTTGAACAGGTGGGGCTTTAAAGCATGATTTACCTTGAGGTTTCCACTAAGTTTTTTTTTCTTAATGAGTTGTCTAAGGCCTTTGCCTTTATGAGGCTGACAGTTGCAACTTGAAAGTCCAAGGAATATTTTTAGTGGAAACAAGAGATAGATGCTGGCAGGGTGTTTTAACGATGGGCTGTTTGTTTTGGTAACAAGATTCAAAGAATGCATTATTTATAAAGCCCTGATATGCACATATGGCTCTGGTTGTATGCAGCAATGTAATAACAGAAGTGGTTTCTTATAACCTGTCTGCATGACACTCCCAGATGCCTGCTGCTGCTGGGACCAGAATTTCACATGCAGTATGAGCCAGCAAAGCCAGTAGAAGTTGTTCCTCGCTAGACTGCTCATTCCCACTCCATGCCCTTGCTCCCCTCTGCTGTCAGCATGGGTGCTTGTGCTGGGTTTTGAATCAGATTAAAGAATTAATCCAGGTTAAAACTCACCTAGCAAATGAACCCTAAAATGTTTAACTGCTTATATGGTTACGCTTGTAATGCTATGGTGCAATAGTGTTTTCCACTAACCAGTGGGATCCTTAGGTCTTTAGCAATATCTAGGTAGTAGGAAATACTAAATCTAGGCTTGCTGAAGAGAGGTCAGAAACTGATGGAGCTCATGATCTGCTTTTGAGATCTGCTGATCTGTCAAAACCTGCTTCAGTAGCCCAGGGCTTTCCTTACTAGCCAACAATGCAGCCCTGGCTGCTTCCTCACTGAGTTTTGTAGCTGAGAAAGGAAGCCTGGACCAGTCTCTTCCCACTCCTGTACTTCTGTCTTCTGATGGGGTCTAGAACAATGTTTCTTTATGTTCTTTGCTCTTTTCAGCTAACTACCGCCCAGTGCTTGCAGGCAGATGGCCCACTTTAGCCCTTTTGATTTGCCTGGGACATCAATATAAAGCATAAAGGTGTTTTGAATAAATCAGGTCTCTTAGAGGCAGGTAGCTGTGATGAGGCTCTCAATGAGCAAAAAGGAATGGTAATAATTTAAAAGATGAAGTATTCACATCTATCAAAGCCTTGGATATAACTTAATATATGTCTAATACAGTTTTATGCAGTATAGATAAATAGACAGAACTCAAATAGTGTAATCCCATTGCCAACATCAAAGCATGTAGATTTCAGAAAGGAAAAGTACAATTAGAATGTGATTCAAGATATAAAGCTTTTCATATCTCTGCAAAATGCATATATGTGTACATATATTTATGCTTAAATATATATTAATGAGTTCTTTTGCATAGTGCAGTTTGTAAAGCTCAGATCTCTTGTCTTTAGTGTGTTCTAGTATCCTTTCTTTTATGTCTGATTCTCCCCATTAAGTACATCATTCTATTTTTTTAGCAGACAAAATCCTTTACTAGCCTTTCTCCTTGATAATCTTTTTACATTTTTCCTTATCTCTTCCTTTGTGTCTATTTTCTGATTGTACCTCTTACACAGGCCTTCACTCAAGGTTAGTGAAATTAAACATTAGCTGGCTTAATAGGTAGCTAGTAACAGTAGTTTATCTACCAAGATAAGCTTCCAGATTTTGGATGTCTTGAATTTCTTCTTTTCCACTTTCATTATCTTAACACATTGTTATTTGAGGAGGTAGAGACCCATCTCCTTGAATGTTGCTTACAAGCAGTTTCCCTATATAAGGCCCTGTGATAATTTCTTCTCCAGCAGGTTTCAGCTAAGATAGTTTTAATACATCCCTTTTTGGAGTAAAAGGCTATAGATGTTTCAGAATGTTTCATAATTTCTAATAGCTTATACACACTGCAGGTGCCATGTTCATCTCATGTAGTGTAGGATATTTCCATTCTAAAACGTACCCCAAAAGATCACAGCAGCAGGGAAAACTGGGGACAGGTCTGTAGGCTTCACTCTGTTATTAAGGCAGGGAAAAAAAAAGTAGATCTGCCATGTATCTATATAAAGGTAGCAAAAGCAGGAGGTTGCCTGGACATTTGGAGCTGAAGCATTATAACTGGAGGAATGGAAGTGAAGCCTGGTCAGAGGCCTCATGGATTTGGATAATAACGCTATACATGCGTCTGTGTTATTCCACTACTCTGTTTGGTGTCTGAAAGGGAGGATCAGACCATGGTTACTTCTCTTCCACATGCCAGTCTGAAGGGTAGGACATGGGAGTTTTGTAGGACGTAACCTTCTGGGCTAATTATTACAAAGCACATTTGCATTCCACACAAATCTAGAAATTTGTAATGTTTCCACGAAGAGCAGGGTGGCTCAAAGAGCCAGTGGCTGGACTTGTGCCTCATGCTTTGTCTGAAACTTTCCTTTTGCAGAGTTAGCTCCACCAGAGATTCACCAAGTTGAAAAGCCTGACTAGAAGTAGCTACTATGATCTAGGGCTTCCAGATCCTGGCAGTCAAAGAAGAGACATAGACATGGCAGCCAAGTGTCTGGGATAAACACAGCCTTCTCCAAAACAGCAGTCTTCTACAATTAGCTTGAGTTTGTTTAAACACTCTTTAAGTAGGCGTAGTCCAGAGCTAGGGCTTGGGACAAAGTCTCCTTGTCTGAAACAGTCTTTTCACTTGTGCACAGTCAATAAGATCTTCAGACATCATTAGGACATTAGACATCTCTGATGAGATGTGACTGGTTACATTGTGTGAGGCAGACAGTCATGACTGCTTGTTTCAGAAAGACTTTTCACGGCTCTGAGTGACCGACCTGTAGTGCCAGCAGCTCATCGCCAGCCTTCCGCAGCACAGCAATCGAATAAACAAATCTGCCTCCCATCCTCCAGCTCTTATGGCTCATAGCCCAGTAAAAGGGTGGCTGGGGACTACTAGAAATGTCACGTCATGGGACATTGGCCTCTGTTACTGACTAATGATCTTTCTGTACAGAAGTTGGTGCTTTGCTTTGACATACTCTGTAATTATTCTCTGTAAACCTGTCTTTTCTGTTGCTGCTTAGCCACTGCAGATGAATGTATCAAAAGCTTAGCAATGTTTTTTGGATACTTCTGCACCTTTCGGTATTTCCTGGGTTCTGGTAGCTTTTCTAGGTGCTGCTAAAATCTTGTTTGAATGAAGTAGGATGGGGGAATTCCATACTATAGCCTATAGGTTTTAACAACTCAAGCTGCCACCTTTTTTCCCCCCAGACACAGCTGGGGTGGAGGCAGGTGATATTAGCTTCCTATCCAAATGGTTTCCATGGTTTAGTTAACGCAAACCCAGAATTCAGCAGCTGAATGATTCCTCCATTTCAAGTAACCTTTTCCAATATTATTTAACAGGCTGTTGTCAATCAATTCTCATTTAGTACTTTTTTTCAGTACTTTTCTCCTCATCTAGGTCTAATTTTCACAATCCATCTCCTTTCTCTTCAGTTGCTCTATAATGTACCTCATCAGATATAATCTCCTTCAATATCTTACCAATTTTGGGGCCTCCTTCAATCCTTGATCCTTATTTTACTCTGTTCCTCTTAGAATCCATTTAATGAACCTTTTCTTCCTAGCAACTAACACCTCAGCCCTTAATCACTAACCTTTTTACAGTGACATCTGACATATTTTTCTGTTTGATATGTATTGTTTCTTAAAACGGAACTGTTTCTGCAGCCTGTAAACCCTCTTAGAAATTAGCTACTCTTTATGCTGCCCCATGACACAATATGCCCAACCGAATCTTCGAAGACCAGGGGAAAGAAGACTGGTCAAAGATAAAGTGGGGCCTTTGTTAAACAGAGTGTTTCTGCATCCATCTTATTCCAGGCAAAAACTCTGATAATCCACAATACTATAGCTTTCATGTGCTGGGGCACAGTGCCAGTGTTGCAACCGCTGCAGAAGGTAAAAACAAAGAGGGAAGATAAGGAGTTGTGCTGTAGGGGGGAAGGGAGGAGTGGGAAGAAAAAAATCTTTTGCATTCCTGGAATGATTGTGACACAATCATAATAATTCAGAAATAATTATATTTGTTATCGGTCAACATAATTTCCTGCAGTTCTACACACAACGTCATTTTCCTTTTCCAGCAGTCAGGCTGAACAAATGGTTCTGTTCTTGTTATTATTTTAGTACGAAGCAGAGTGATGTTGATTGAACTAATAGTATAAACACAAGGCTATCACTTAGAAATGCTTGAAGATTGGCATTTAGCCTATTGTTTCCCAACATGATGCAACCGTATTTGTTCATTATCACTTTTTCCTCATGTTTTGCTGTAAAATGCCATGGTGCTGCGGTATTGTAAGGACAAACACTGCAATATGGTTAAAGACTAACTCAGTTTAAGTTATTATCCAGAGCCCATTACTGTAGTATTGGAATGCATAAGAGACTATTTAGTAGATGAAAGAAAAATAATACAAAACCAGTATCACACTGTTTATTCAAATGCTGTAGGCTAGAGCTCTGTGTATGACACATATAAAATGACTGATGGATTTCAGCTTACAGTTTAGGAGGGAGGATGCAGACACCCCTGCTGTGGTATGACTTTCTTCCGCTCAACAGATCCCTGGCTCCCTAGAGGGACTGGTAGGTCCCTGGAGAGACAGGTCATGCTACCTTCAGTTTTCCTGAGAGAGTGCCGGAGAAGGAGGGCAACTCTAGCCTGGGCCAGTCAGTTTCCAGGAGTTTTGCCATATGAGATGGAGCCTGTTCCCTGCCTTCCGCAGGACTCTTCAAATGAGACTTTTGAGGTGCTGCCAGTTCTCTCTGGCATTATTCTCTATTGCTAGGTGTCTTGCACTTATAGAGGCTCACACAAACCAAGAGGAAACTTCACACCATTTATTCTCTTGCAAAAGTCTCCAGGCAGTATACAGAGCTAAAAGGGAGTCCTGCTGGACAGGAGTACACAGCTCATTAATATAACTGGATTAGAATTTGGTCCTTTATTTTCACTACAGTTGCTTTACAATCTGCTTTTATTGTTGCTCAGATATTTCCCATTGTCATATAAAATGATTAATATATAAACGTGAGAGAAACAAAGACAGACTTTAAAGGATCTCGAGTGAGCTTATGGGAAACTGAGTACAGGAAAATTAGAACTGAGAAATACACATAAATAACAGCCAGAAAAAGAGGGAAACCAGTTCTACCTCTTTTGTTCCTTTGCTCCCTAGTACAGGTCAGTTAATGTATTTACTCATAGGAGTCTCCAGTTTAGTTTTCCATATGCAGTAGAGAGAAACATGCAGCCTTTTCTTGAGATGTTATGAAAGATAACAGCATAGGAGGTTACAAGAAGTATGATACAAAGATCTTTATTGGATATAGACTTATATAATATTTTTATTAGAGATGTGGGAGCAGAAAAGTAGTCTGCTGATTGAATTAGCAGGTGTTTTGTTTTGTTTTGTTTTTTAATTAGGAGACATGAGTAGCAGATGATTATACAATGGAATCTCAAAAGGCTAAAAAGTGGCAAGGTAAGGTTCAACTTGGCAAAGGTAATATGGGATAAGTTTTATAAAAGGTTAATTTAGGGTAAAATCCATCACAAAATTGTAATGTGTTTTGTGGTTTAAATGTTTGTAAAGTATGATCTTTAAATTTATGCTATTTTGAATACCTGGCATCTATACGAAACCATACAACTACACTGTTGGCTCCTATGCCTGCAGTCTTCTTTAAAAATTCTGCTGTGAAGACTTGGAGTAGTAAGGGAATTTTCTGTGCAAGCCAGCTTCCTTCCCTTTAGTCTCATTTCAAAGTCACATTGGTAAGAACAAAGGAAGTTTTTCAAGCAAGAAGAACTGAAAACAAGCTAATGAGAAAGAGTTTTCTATTAGCCAAATTGGCTGCTTCTTTACAGGGATGTATCTACTTCCGTGAAACAGACTCAATACTATCCGCTGCTAGACGTTATTTCTTTAATAATTGTCATTACACAAACATAGATATATAAATAGAAAATGCAAGAAACATCTAAGGATGTCTAACTACGCATAGTTACGGATAAATTCTAAAAGTTTATGATGTTCAACTGTAGCACTTCCTACAATTTATGCACTAATTACAGGCTTTTAATATTTTATCATTCAATGGGCATTCCACTTAAAGGCTGATTTACAGATAGCCTCAGCAACACATAGCTCCAATTCAACACAGTAGGACCTGGAAATCTCCATAAATCAGAGACCTTCCTCCTCTGATTGTTTTTAATTGGCAAGCACCAAGTGAACACCAATGTCAGCAAGCATGGGCAGAAGAAGAGGAAGAACTCTTATGTGATGTGTAACCAACTAGTGGTGGAATCACTGCCATGGAAATTGCTGAAGTAAGCCCTTTGGGAGGATTTGAAAGGGATTAGATATCCATAAGAATAGGAACAACATTTTAAGTTTTGTAGTCTTACTACCGAAGAATTACAAGGGTCATGAAGCCTCATACTTCAGAGCTTAAGTTGCCAGTCTGTGGGGGTCAGTATAGATTGTTATCTCTGTTATAATACAGTCAACAGTTGAACTAGGTCATTACTGGTTTTGTGTTAACATCCTTGCATTTATAAGAAGTAGATCACTGAAGAGCGTGAAGCAATGTTCTCCTCTAGTGTGACAAGATATGTGTTTCTGTGAGTGCAGATTTGTTCTGCTTTCTATGATGCTCTTGAAATATGTCTTTGCCAAGAGGACACAGAGTGAGGTGGTCGTACACAGAGGAAGAAGAGTTGTGATGAATGTGAATTAGCTCCTGATCTGTTAGTTTGCTCACTACTACTCCAAATAAAACTGTTCAATACTGAGTAGCAAAAATGTTTTTACACAGCCTAATATTTGTCAAACTATGATCCTCTGTAGTCACCCCTATACCTTTCTTTGCAATACTTTGCTCAGTGTTTACCTACCCCCTCACGACTGTCCATTATTTCCAGCTTTTACCTTTATGCACTGCCTTGCACTCAGCTGGTCACTGGAACCGTTTCTGGCACTCATTGACAATTCTCTCCTGCATATGGAGCTGGGCACATGTCTACTAACTTATTTTTCCATGTGCTCAGATTGGATTGGTAAAGCTCTTCCTTCTCTCCGCTGAACAACTCAATGCATTTGCCTTTCTGTAGTATCTTGAGGAAGATCTCAAGGATCATGCGAGGTGACAAGTGGAGGGCAGCAGTTCTTACCAAGCTGAAGGGCAATAAGCAGGTGAGGTGTCTAGAGAACAAGTCTTATGAGGATTGGCTGACAGAACTGGGGCTGTTTAGCCTGGAGAAAAGGAGGCTGAGGGCAGACTTTATCGCTGTCTACAACTACCTGAAAGGAGATTGTAACAAGGAGGGTGTTGATCTCTTCTCCCAAGTAGCAAGTGAAGGGAGGAAATGGCCTCATGTTGCAGCAGGGGAGGTTTAGATTGGATATTAGGAGAAAATTATTCACAGAAAAGGTTGTGAAGCCCTGGAACAGTCTGCACAGGGAAGTGCTGGAGTCGCTATCCCTGGAGGTGTTTGAAAGAGGTATAGATGAGGTTCTTAGGGACATGGTTTAGTGCCAGAGTTAGGTTAATGTTGGACAATATGGCCTTGAGGGTCTCTTCCAATGAAAATGATTCTACGATTCTCAAGGTGCTGAAGGGACCTTCAGGCTTCAGGAGGAGCCCTTCCACTCTCGCAGCAAAAAGGGGCTTTAGTATATCGGCTTTTTCAGCACTGGGAAAAGGCAAGATACAGCTTAGGAGATCCACAGTAACAGGGCCTTAGATGGCTTAGAAAAAGCACAAAACAGGTCCTTTTCAGCAATGCTGAAACTTTTTGATGACTGCTGTGTTTGGTGTGCCTAGTACCTGCTCATATTAGCCATGTGCAGCAGCAGCAGGATCACAGGGAGGCAGAATCATAGACACAGAACAAACTCCACATGGTAAGATGGCCACAAGACTCTCCGAAAGACCACATCAGCTGTCTTCTTAATTGGCCATTTTTGTTTTAATTATACCCAATATAACCAATACACTGTGTGTTTACCTCTGAACTGTTTGCCTCGCTTCCAAAGCCAGATGAGGATTTCAGATGGAGCAATGAACAACTAGCAGCCAAGATAAAAGCCTGGAGAGGTGGCATAATCTTTTGAATGGAGATAACAAGACCCTGCAGAGACATGGATAGATCTACAGTACTTTAAAGCAGTAATTTAGAATGAAATTCTCCTTTTAGCTTTCAATCCTTTGGAAGGATGCGATACAGTATGCCTGGAGTTTTGAGATAGATGCAGGAAAATTTAAAACTTGCTAAGTAAGAGGTTACTGACAGCATGCAGGAGGAGCTGTAATGGCTAAGCCTCTAGAAACCCAAAGGGATGCCACTGTGGTTGGATTTTAGGAAAAAAGGAAGAATTGCCAAGGCAATGAAGTACATGCTCTTAAATGAGATCAAGGAGCACCCTCACTAAAGGCTTGTCTTTGATATGTGGACACTGCATCCTAACAATTGTTCCCTTTCAGGTCTTGATAATTTAAGATTATTTTTATAACGCATTGTGCTGTAGCATGGCAATGATGTAGTCTTGCATACAATTGTATTATACAACAAAGCAAGGACCATCTGAACTAAAATTAATGCACAGTATTAAATCAGGTACTTAATCACTCATTTTATTTTGATTTACTGAAGCTATTGTGTTCTTGTTCTATATTACTGAAAAAAAATTAGCAAGACACAACATGTCTCTGAATACCACAATATGTAAGCTCACTTTAGGAAACAATATAGATAATTCCAATTCTTAAAAACCCAATAGAACCATTAGACTTGCATATTAAAATACGCTGTTCTCCTCTCAAACTTAAACACACCCATATATTGCCCTATCAATTGGCAAGTGGTACATTAGTTTCCCACGTAAAAAGGCTATTAAGACGACAAGAGAAATTAATTTCAGTTGGATACAACTGTAAATACTAAAATACTTTTTACTGGAAGACTTTTAGAAATTGATCTGTGAAGGGGGCTGACTCATTTTGTGTATGCTACTATTCTATCTTCATTTGGAGATAAATTATCACATTATACTCTTTGCTCTCCCACTTGCAAATTAAGTTGTCATTCAACAACTCATAAAGAGGCAAGCTGCAACAATCCATAAGAACAAATAATGCAGCTATTCTTTGTTTAAAAAATGTGGGTTTATATATGTATGGTTTTGTGATTATTTCATCCCCACCCCATTCTTTGTACCTGACTACATATTGACAAGATGCTTCTAATTTATTTCCCCACTAGCTGGACACCATTAAAATCCTATTGATAGTAAATATAATTATTTTTTTTCAGAAACAAAATATAAAAATAATCTATTTTCTCAGAGTTTACTTTAAAAAAATGTTTCTTTTGTGGCAAGAAAGTTTTGACTTGAATAAGTTTTCTCAGATGAATGTGGGCTCCAGAAGAAAATAGAAATAAAAAAAGAAAACAGCTTTTCCAGTTAGTATATGGAAAAAAATATCCGAAGCCTGTTGATCTGTTTTGGTTTTACATTACCAAACCCTGATATTTCAAGTGCAAACAAAATGAATATTTTCAAAATAATATTATGCAATATACAAAATAAGTATTTTTAGTGTGTGTGTTTTTTCTATAAAACTTCCAGGTGGGACTCTGCATGGAAACTATCTAGCAGTCTCTAAGAAACTCTGTTCTGGGTGTTTCTACATGAACCAGTGACATTTGGCAGTGACCTCTTGAATTACAACTATTTTTTTTTTTCTATGTAAGACACTTAGGAACATTCATTTTCAATGGAATTTATTTTTCAAATAGGCTTGAAGAAACAAGATCTTTCCCAGTACTTTGAGTTGAACCTTTCTCCAAGGTTTCTGCTTTCTCCTCAAGTTAAGTATCACAAAGCAAATCATTCAAAGTAGTGGAAATCAGCAAATACAAGTACAGCACTGTTACGGTCCTGTGCTTCATCTGAATTAAGCCAAGTTTTGTAAAAGAGATGGGTATAAAGAAATAGATATCACTCATGATGTTGGTGGTAGATCAAGGCTGTGGTCCCATTTCCTTACTGCTAGGAGACTATAGTGCCTGTGAAGTTTGTGGTGCTAACTTTGCATGAGAAGAGAACAAAACATAGGCAAAAGTGACCCAGTATTTCTATTCTCAGCAAGTGTGTGTATTTTAGGAGTGGCTGAAACCATTTAAAATTCCAAGTGTGAGTGGTAGCATCTCACAATTTTTCCCAGATCACTCCCAGTCTTGTATGTACAGTGACGGGGAGAAAAGCACCTGGGATGCTGGTAGTCTGCCATTGTCCTGTGCATTGACTACTAGTGCTGTTCTGTGTCTGTGTCTTGCTTGGCTCAGTAAATACAGAGTCAAATATGCCTGATCAACTGTCTCTGGAATATGTCCTGTTTCTTCCATGAAGACACCAGGCGGGACTGGAATTTTGACTTTCTGATTAATATTTTATTTTTCTGTCTGTTTTTCTGGCTTTCCTACAGCCTACTGATTTACCACAGTACTTGTCTCACAAGTACACACCTCTTCTCCCTCGACTCATGTCTCCTACAATCAAGCAGTTTTGTAGGTGCTTTTCTGACTTGGACTGGACATGAATGCCTGACAGTAGAAATGATGACTCTGGCAAAACTGTGCTTTAAAAAAACCCAAAACCCAAAAACCAAACAGCTGGGAGAAAGATACCAGCCTGTTACCTCGTATTACATGGGGCTAGATGGAGGCTCATACATATGCCCAATCAAGCACTTTGAAATCCCTTTTTCCTCAACTGCAATAGCTAGTGGGAAAAGCTGCCCAATTAGAGACAATACTTTCTCCGTGCAGGTTAACAAAGTGGGGAAGAGAGGACAGAAAACCTGAAGAGGCTTGTTTGCAGCTTGCTGAAGCAAGGCTCTGGGCAGCAGTGGTGGCATCCCTGGTAGATGCTGGGCAGATGCAGACTGTGGCTCTCCCATGGTGCAGACACTCCTGGACTGTTCCCTGGGCCAGCATATTGAACACTTCATAGGCATGACTTACAGCAAAGCCATTGACAAGCCTACACCTTGTACTATTTGGCTTGGAGTTGCTTAGAGGTTTAATTCATACTTTCAAAATAGCATATGCGGCTGTATCACTTGTCATTTACATTCCTAGGGGAACGCAGGGTAAAAGAGTTGTTATCCGTGAACGGGTCCTGGTGTCCAGGAACAGCAGATATCAGTTGGATGAACACATATCTTTTTAGAAAGTATTTAGATTTGTATTTATTGAAAAGGTAGACTATGTGAGTATCTTACACATCAACAGTAGTAACCTCATACCAATAGGCAAATGGCTTTGTTACAGGATGAAGTCTGATCACAATTTATCTGATCATAGCAGCCTGACTACCTATAGATCTCAGTATCTACATATCTACATCAGGAACTTCATCCTATACGACAGATTGGAAAACTGAGAGGAGGGGAACAAGGATATCTGTAATAGAACTGATAAAGGAACTGATACCTCAGGTGCACATTTGAGTGTCATGTTCTCTGACTCCTGAGGAAGACTGTGCAACTGAATTCTTTGTCTGACTTAAAAAATAAGTCAGTCTAGAATATGATTCATAAGGCTAATCAAACTATGTAGCCTTTTCTTCTGCAAAACCACAGCATAGCTGTCTTTTTTTTTTTTTTTTAAATTTTATTTTACCATACACAAAATAAATGGACAGAGAGTGTCTGCTAGTGGAAAGCTCTGCAACAGCACTAAGTGCTAAAAACAACAAGTCTGCAGTGTAACATGATAGAGAAATTGTTCTGCAAGGTCTTGACTCTGACCTTACATTACCTGTATCAAAACAGTGCAAAAAAGGAGACAGAAGAAACAGCCAAGTCCTCTCTAAAATTATCGCTGGCACCAGACCCACAGAGAGTAGATCATAGTATATTTCTATGAATAGAACTTGGAGGAGTTGTGGAAGATTTGCAGACCCTGTAATTTTGCAGCTGAAGCTGACGACTGACAGGCGACCACAGCTCTGGTGGCTGAGGAGTGAACGGGACGACTCCGAGCTGTCTGAGGGAGATCTACAAGCAAGCTGCAAGGTACTTCGATCCTTGGAAACTGCCTATCTTTCAAAAGCTTTTTGTTATATCAAAATAAATGTCAGGGAATACAAGCATGGCAACATTCTTCAGTTTATCACATGAAACCTCTGAAGAATCTCTTGAGCCTCTGTTTGCCAGTTGCACAAATCATCAGCTTGCTCTTGTACGTGCTTACCAGCCTTAGTGGGTATTATTTGTACTAGAAAGTATCTGAACGGTCAGGACCCATGAGTTACTATTCCTACTACAATGCCTAAGAGCACTGAATAGGAATTACAATACATGACATCAAAGAAGGCACTTCAGCATGTAGCACAGAAGTTCTGGCAATCTGCAGTTTGAAGTAAACAGCAGTGGGAGCATTCCAGAGAAATGGGGAGAGGAGGCATGAAAGGAGTGTAAAATTGTTCAGAGGTGAAATACCAGCACTATTTGATGAAGAAGTACATATTAAAAGCAATGTCCTATGGATGTTGTACATATTGGTTGAAAGCTTATGTGCAAGGCAAAATACATACATGCTGGTCATTACTCTGTATTTTAGGTGTGGAGGTTGGGTTTCCCGGTGCAGTGACATTACAAAAGTCTACAAATGGTGTCTTACATCTAAGTTGTTTATAATGTGATTGCAAACAGCGAGTGTATTGTTTCAACATGGTTAATGTTTATGAGCTGCATTTCAGTTTATAGGTGCACACAGATTGCCTGGAAAAGTACCAGGCCATTCCTTTTTTAAGCTAGTGGTGAAGTAAGATGAAAGTCTACACACTCCCTTCCACTGTAAAATCACACGGGGGGAACAAAATGAGTTCAAGTAGTCTAGAATTGTTTGAGTCTAAAGTTTTTATAAATTACCTCATGCTCTCCTTATGTCTGTGAGATTATCTGAGATTCCAAATAGGGCTATTTCAGGCTGAGAAGAGAACAATTGAGGACTGGGAATCCATGAGAAATCAAGACTGCAATGCTGTAGATTCTCAGCACAGACTTGCAAACCCACTTTTTCCAAAGGCTTTCATCTGGCCATCACTAGAACCATCAACAAAGTCCAGCTGGTTGCTGTACTGCTTTTGGCTCCATGACCCATGTGTGCACTCTGGGAAGAGGGGATTCATGCAGTGTAACTGGACTTAATGCTGCTTCAAGCCATATTAACTGTACTCAACATTTACAGCATATGGTTCCCAGGTTTCCCAGTGGAAAATACCATTCAGACCTGGTGCTTCTTAGTTCTTTGTACATCCTCTGTTGTGCCTCCTATTTCTCTATGACCTAAAAACCACTTGAAGGTGTCAGAGGAGAAGGACATGCAAAGGGAAGAGGTACCATCAAATATTGCAAATATTCATTTCCCCCTCCCTTCAATAGAAAAGATGAAGAGAAGAAAAATGGACAAACTAAATGTAAAGCTATTGAACAGTAAATACCCTCTGTGTTTTATGTTAGAAAATAGGAAAGAATGCAATTAAAACATATTCATAAACAGAATTTTTTTTTTTTTTTTATTTTTACTGTAATTTTCTCCTATCTCTCTCGTCTCTCTCGTGAAATGAATTACAGAAATGCACAGCTAAGCAGCAGTGCATTAGGTAGAATGAGGATGCACAGTTTACTAATATTATGTGTTTATAGAAGGATGAGAACAGTCACTGAATGGGCACTTCACATAAGCCTCCAGATCCCTCCAACTTCCCCAGCAGAGGTGGATGTGTGATGTTAGGTATTCTGTGCATAACTGCCTGAACAGTGGGAGCTTAAACTGCCAACTAGATGATACATTTTTACCTGCTCAGCTGTAAGAGTTAAGAGCTCGGCTTGCCAGGGATGGCACAGACAGGAGGTGTGGTGGGGAAGGAGCAGGACACCCCTGCTAAAAGCTGTGCATCTAATTTCTCATGCAGGGTTGTTTTCTCTCATTTTCCTGTTCTTCAGCACGTAATGATTTTTCTGTCATCAATGGAGTTTTAATTGAGTGGGATTAGGGGTGGATTAAAGGATCTCATCAGAGCTCATACTCCTTGCATCCACTTCCTGTTGAGTCCTCTCAACAGAAGAGCTTGTGACATTAGGAAAGTGAAAAATACTTAAGACAGTGAACACAGTAAGGGAGAACTGAATTGAAATGTAACCAAGGAGTTAGTAAAGGCAAGCATGTCATAAAATCTTGGAGATCAGAGAAGGACATGGTTTACGTCACATTGCCCACTCCTGGATTTCATCTCACTGTATACAAGATACACAAGATGGGTTTAAATTTCAGCAGGCACAAAGGCATCACTTCAAGCCCCTCCTCAACTGCTTATGGATTTTTTAATGAAAGACACTTTCCAGCATATAGCTGAATCAATATTAAAAATATTGTAAAATTCACAACATGAAAAGCCAATGGATTTACATTTCATTCTGTATTTACATTGGATTTAGAATCAAAACTACGGCAGGAGCATGAACCCTTTCTTTCTTCTTTTATGCCAGGAAGAAGTAGAATATAGAAATTATGCATTTGTTTGCGTTAGTTATCTTTTTACTTATTTACTGAAAATATCTAACCAGGAGAAAAGGGAAAGGGAATAGGGTCTCTGAAAATGAATCTATTGAGTACTTAGCCAGACATAGGAGAAAATCCTGACCCAGCAAAGAAAATATTCTCAGTGATTTCAGTGGGCACAGTTTTGTATACTGCTTCCCACACAGAGCAAAAGCGTAGTTCTGCTCTTGATGTCCTTTAATCACCAGGAGCTACACATGCAAATACGCACCAGGATTGTAACTAGAACATTTAAGACTAAATATACAGCTATGTGAACAATGACCAAATCTTACCACAAACAATCTTATGTTTTAGACACTATGAATTCTTCTCCAGTAATAAAATTTTCCCCTCTGATACGCACAGCAGGTCTCAACTCTGAAATACTACTGGCATTAATGGGATACATGTATACAGTATATATATGTATATACACACATATGCAAGTCAAAATTTACCATGAGGTTCTGTAAGAATAATATTAGTGGTGCTTTCTCTTCCACATCTGTACTTGAAAGTAGCAGTGACATTTCAGTCTCTTGCAGGATGTTTTAGATATGGTTCTGGATATGGCTCAGTTAAGTCCTTCTGTCCTGGTTTTGTTAAAAACAAGTTTCTCTTTTAGTGAATTTGCCTGTCAGCTAAAGCCTTCATATTAACTGCATTTTCCTGGAGAACCAGATACATGTTTTGGTAAACATAGCAATGGAATGCGAAGTTATTGATAAGCATGGATGGACATCTCACAAGAGGGGCAATGAGAAACAGGTGATCAAGAAACTGACCGAGTATAACATCCCATTCACGTGAATACTTCTTAAAAAAGTGGGAGATCACGAGGATCTCGTCCCTTTTTCCTTATGGCCAACATTAGGAGAGGACCTTGCTAGTCATCCCTGTGAACTGAGGCCCAGTGACAGAATGAATCCAGCTCCGGTTGGCTGCAGAGTCCAATCCAGGACTTTGGGTGCCGGCTCTGCAGTTGCTGGGACTTTCAAGATTTGTTTTGCATATTTTGTATTATCTTCTCTATTCTTATCAGTAGCATTAGTAAAACATCTTTAATTTTTCCAAATCTCTTCTCTCTGTCCTCCTTTCCCTCCCGATCACCTGTCCTTAGTGGGAGAGGAGGTTAACAATACATCTGCCATGTTTCTTTTGTCACCCCGCAATCAAAACCCTCAACACCTTCAAAGCTATACCTATCCAAAGGGGTCCAAAATGCTCTAAGACTAAAAGTATTTTTAGGATGGACATTGTTGTAAAATGTGCTATCTGTAAGTCTCACATTAAACATGTGTTGGTGGGGCTATTTCCACTCCAGGTTGTCACAGCTCTCCATTAGCTTGTCTAACTAAAGGTGATTGAACATATCAGTACTTTGGTGTTTTTTCTTTGTTTATTTGTTTTTGATTTATTTATTTATTTATTTATTTATTTATTTATTTATTTATTATTTACTTAATCAGAGTTAACCACGTGACTGGAACATATTGTCTTCCTGATGAAAACCTGCCTACAAAGGATGAGCAGATATTCTTCATTTTTACAGAATAATTTTTGGTCATGATGCTATCATATCATGGTGAATTTATTTGCTACTGAATATACGTAGTAACATGAATCTAGCTCTTGAATGCCTGTAACTCCTTACCAATCAGCACATCTGCAGTGAACGTCTGGGATTTGTTGACATCTAGGAGCCTGTCTAGTTCCACTGTGTATGCACAGTAGCGTTCAACCTTATAGGGTTACCAGGTGTCTGCAAATATGCAGAGAAGTTTCTGAGAGACCAACTGTATTTGCACTGCACAGTTGTTTTACACGCATGCAATAAAATCATAGAATCATAGAATAGTTTGGGTTGGAAGGGACCTTAAAAGATCATCTAATCCAACCCCGCTGCAATGAGCAGGGACATCTGCAACTAGATCAGGTTGCTCAGAGCCCCGTCCAGCCTGGCCTTGAATGTCTCCAGGGATGGGGCATCTCCCACCTCTCTGGGCAATCTGTTACAGTATTTTACCACCCTCATTATAAAAAATGTCTTACTCATATACCTGAATCTCTTCTCTTCTAGTTTAAAATCATTACCCCTTGTCCTGTCATAACAGGCCCTGCTAAATAGTCTGTCCCCATCTTTCTTATAGTCTCCTTTTAGGTAATAAAAGGCTACAAAAAGGTCTCCCAGAAGCCTTCTCTTCTCCAGGCTGAACAACGACAACTCTCTCAGCCTGTCCTCATAGGAGAGGTTTTCCAGCCCTCTGATCATTTAGATGACCTCCTCTGGATCTTCTCCAACAGATCCATGTCTCTCCTGTACTGAGGGCCCTGGAGCTGGATGCAGGACTCCAGATGTGGTCTCACCACAGTGGAGCAGAGGGGCAGAATCACCTCCCTTGACCTGCAATCTGCAAAACACCAGACTTACCTTACAACACCACCAGACTTACTTCATTGCATATGTGAAGATACCTTTCTCCAGGAAATCCCAGACAAAGGTTGGTAGATCTATACTTAGGAGACTGGATTTCAGACAGATGCTCAAGGTTTATCAGATATTGCTGTAATGATGCAAACTTGTTGCTAATAGTTCACATGAAAACACGCGTCAGAGAAAAAATGGGGTTCCAGGTCCCCATCTATTTGTAGTTGGAATGTTAAGGACTCAGTCAAGCGGAGCACAGCTGCAAGGAGGCTGGGAATTGCTGTTCAAGGATAGTAGTCAATGGAAATGGAATGAAGCACAGGTAGAAATTAACTTAAAATACAACTAGGAAAGGAAAACTCAAATTTACAGCAGTTTTTTGTAATTATTGTTCCCAGCATTCAGAAAAAAAGATGAATGGAGGATACTGCTGCTAAAAATATAATCTCATGTATTACTTTATATTTGCCAAACATGACAAACCACAACACTGATAGGTACTTGAATATAATGCATATCTTAATCATTTGTGGGTTGGTTCTTTTTTTGAAAGTGCATGGTTTTAAGCATATGAATTTGAATCCGGGGTGCTTAAAACAAATAGCGTTGTGTAAATTATGTTAAACTGTGGAAATGATGATTAGAATAACTCAAGAGTCAAATTTAGACACCTATTATATGTGTCTGTCTCATGCTGGTGCTAAAGATAGGAATATTGTAAATGAAATGGAAGAAAAATTATGGCACAGGGTCCCATGAATTAAAACCTTCAGAGCATCAGTCTAATGGTCAGACATAATCTAACATGGCCAATGGATTCTCCTGAAGTGCTCCTTGCCATTATGAAGCATTTACTGAAAACAGGCAGAACAGTAGATGCTTTCAGCGTCTTCCACAAAAGCAGACAAATGAGAAAACTAAAACTCCTGAGATGCTTTGTAATTCTCTAAAGCAAAGGAGATCAACTCTAAGAGTGATTGAGAACTCTTAGTGTCTGTGCTGTCAGCCATTTGTTTTCCTTTGAAAAAGAGAGCTGTAAGGCTGGCTAGTCCTTTAAGATACTGGAAAGAAGCTGTTATCGAGTTGAACCAGCTGCTGGTGAGAAACAAGGTAAAGGAGAAACACATGTGTACACACAGATTTCATCTTCTTCTTCACAGGGTTTTTGCCTTTAACATTTTCACTTTACTGGTTGTATTGAAGTTTCACAGTTACAAACTCAGTCTTGGCCATCCCGTCAACTACTGCAGACAAATACTAAATTTACATTTATGTTTCAGGAAGTAATAAGAGATCACATAAAATAACTCCTTGATTAATTGCATCTGCTTTTGGTTACATTTATTTTCTTACTTGTGATCATTGTTCATGTTTTCTAGAAAATGTTTTTCTTAAACTAACAGTAGAATTTATTCCTGTCCAGGGGTAGGTATTTCAAGAATACTGGCCATCTCTAGGTCTTTTACTAGCTCAGTTAAAATGCTTCTAGTTCATTTGACAGTAAGAGTTCAAGCTAAGCATGTAAAACTACCACCGTGAGCAGAAGGAAATTACCTTCCTCTATTTCTCTATGATATACAGCTACATGATTTAAAAGTGTGATAGGACATTTATAGGTGAATCTGACCACTGCAAGAGTACAATAACAAGTCAGATGGAGTAGAAGAGCAGTTTTCATATCCTCAGGTAGATGCAATATTTTCATAAAATTTCATAGTTTGCACAACTTGATGAAATGCTGCAAGAGACTGAGAAGCACAGTGAGAACTTTGAATAAATTAGATGATATGATTTAGATGTGTTGCAAAAAAAGTTCAGAAATCTGTATATAAAGAGGCTTTGCGGATCAAGGCTTCAAAATAAGCTGGATTTGTAATAACAAGGTTTTATAAAGCATCCAGTCTAGTGGAATGTGCAGCTAAAAGATTTCAAGGCTGAAGTTTTCCATAATAACAGAGAAAAGATGCATTTCCTCATTTGAATCATATTTAATTCTGCACCCAAGGACAACATATTGACCAAAACTCTCCATAGATATAGGGAATTTGACATGGTGATCTAACTTTCAGACTTCGGATGAAGTTCACTTAGAAAAATTACAGGATACATGCAATTTTTGTTGGTCAAATAATGATTTTTTTTGGCACATAGCTGGAGGCAATACTATTTATGCTTACAAAATATAAAGTTTTATATATTCAGATCCTGTGAGACAACCAGGTCTTGACATGTAGTTCCTTATTGTTCCTTTGTAAGGAAAATACTAGAAAAGAAGGTCAACCTGCTTAGCCTAGTATCTTATTTGGACAACAGGTACAACTCTAGTTGGGGAAATACAATGGGAGGAAGCCACGTATGGTACGAAGTCATAGCCTGAATGCATGTTTTTACTAACTTTGAAAAGCTCCTAGGGAATTCATTGGAATCTATGCTAATCTCGAGTAGAAAGAGTTACTATAGTTACTAATACAATAGTTGCTAAACATAGTTCTCACTATATATATAGTGCGCTTTCTGGGATCCTATAAACTGAAAAGATAAAAGATCTTTAATTACGTTTGCCATGGTAATAAATGATTGGCTTCTTTTTATATAGTTCTACTGTAGACAGAGTATGCGCGTAACACTTTGCATGTTTTAACAATTCAGCATCAGCTGGGAATATTAGAGTTCTTACTCCCTCTCCTTTTTTATTTAAAGGCTGGCAGTAATTTTTCATGTCAAGATCATGATTGATGTGGGTTAACTTTCACTAAAAATCTTTTGAAACATTTTGAGTAATGTTAAAAATTATGGCATGCAATACATCAAAATATTTTTCTAGGCTTCCTGCATAAATAAATAAACACTAGGGAAATGTGGAAGGCATTCATGGTATTTTGTAAGCAAGTTTCAAACTGCATCTTGCAGATTTATATGCTTCATAACTTACAATGCGATGCATGTTGCATTTTATTAAAATACACTGTGCATGGGGAATAGATGGTGATCTGCTACATTTGTGTCTTTGCCCACTTCAATTTGAAATGGAGATCAATTCACTAAGAAACGTATCCAAGCATGGATTATGTAGCCTGTCCATCAAGTGTCAGTTTCCTGGGGAAATACTAATAGCAAATCCTCAATCTTAGGCCAAATGTCAAGGCTGTAACGTCCAGCACTCTGAGTATGGAACATGGGATTACAAAAACATCTGCCATTGACAGGCAAATGTTAAAGTCACTGATCTTCAGCAGTCAAGATCTGAATAGCATAGAAAATCCCTCCAAGACATAATTCATAAAGATAAGTAAAACAAGATGAGGAACAGGTGAAGCAGCAATGAGTTTTCCTAAGAGAAAAAGAAAGACGGACATCTACTGTCACTCAGTAATGTAGGTCAAACAAAAAAAAGGTAGTCAGGCCACTGGCAGGTGCACAGTGTGGAGCTCTCCTCTTATTTTTGCAGTCAGCATCTTCTCATTCACCTTCATTAGCAGACCATTATAAAAGCCTGGGGAGCTGAAGACATCTGCCTTTTTGGACCACGTATCGATATCTCACTGAGGTGCTCATGAGAGATGTCTAGAATCCTTGCAGTCAGTCCACCCAGAATAGTTCAGACCACTCACATGAGAAGTTAACCTTTCTGTCTTGACACATTGAGAGCACAAGCCCTTAAGCAAGGTACTGAGTTTACAGACTTTTGAACACAACAAGTACTTCCAGGGCAAAGAAAACAAGTTATTGCTTTGAGCAAAGTGAGATTCTGAGAAGACCACAGCATGGCTGAAGAAAAGGCTCAGAGGTGGTTTAAAGCTATCACCAGTCAGTGTCAGGAAATGTTAGGACATCGGACCAACACAATCCTTTCTCCTTCCTATTGTTCTTTCCACAAACCCATGTTATATACTATATTAATGTGAGGGATGAACTGTTCTCTGAAAGTGTGTATCTTTCTCCTAGGATGATTGCATTAGATAACTAGTTTCAATTAGGCATTATATGATTTCATATGGTTAAAATTAGGTGTGATGAGTCCCACATCTAATGCGTACAGATAAATACGAGTAATTAGAAAACATTTTAAGATCCTTCCAAATGCCAAGGCGCCATGGAGGGAGCCATCTTCACAGAATCGCAGAATCACAGAATGTTAGGGATTGGAAAGAACCTTGAAAGATCATCCAGTCCAATCCCCCTGTCAGAGCAGGAACACCCAGATACTTCAGTATTTCTCTGTGTTCAAAATTACCTAAGTGAATGGTGTCTTGGAGAGCTGGATGCCGTTGGGAAGGTGACAGAAAATGACTGAGAGTGTTTGAAATACTATATTCAATGTCATATATAGTACACTCAGTAAAGCAGCTAGACAATTAGCTGCCAGCAAGTATTTATTCTTTGCAAAAATTATAGAATAGCGTCTACCATTACTGTCAAAGTTCAAACTACATAAATTCAGTATAATTTTTACTTTTCCTAATATTCCTAATATATTTTTGTTGCAGTGTTGAAATTAATCAGACAATGCCTTATTTACCTTTTAACTGTATAGTAAGCAACAACTACAAGAAACTTTTCTCTATTTCCATGGCTTAAGGTACCCGTGGTCACAAGAAAAAAATATACCCTTTCAACCAGGACTTTAATTGTTCCTAAAATGAAAGGACACCAATACACTGCTGGCAATTTATGAACCTTCTGTCCTACCAAGATATAGCTGTACATAAATCTTGGAAAACTGTATTATTAAGCTTGTTGCAGCTCTGTAAGAGAATATGAATAATACAGTATGCACTTCTTTTACTTTTCATTGTTTTCTCTATTCCTACATTTCTTAGCAATAAAGGAAGGTTTTGAGAGTTTTGTTCTTAGAACGTAGGCTAGAAATTATTTTTATGATTTGCTCCATTTGCATGCTGTCTCACATCTGACAGTCCACTATGAGCAACTGAGAAACTTCTTCTGCATAAATTACAGTAAGCCTTACGGCAATTATTGCTATCTTTACTGATCCATGCAAAACTATTTCTTCTCTAATTCCAGAAAGTGCAAAGCCTCTTCTTTTTAGGGAGTTGTTGACCATATTAAGGTTTTCAGCAATATAGCTCTGAAAGTAGAAGTTAACCAGGCCCCTGAGAGCCCTGGTTAATTAGAAGTTTTGCTACATGGCAGAAGTGAATGAATTGTGGGTAAGACAGTACATGTAGATTTTTACCCAGAAAGGGCAATTTTACTTTCTATTAATTAGGATATAGACTATTAAAATAAGGTTATCTGTTGTACTGGAGCATAAGAAGGCCAAGTCCCAGAGTTATTTCAGTATTGGACATTTTGTTAAGACATCTGCAAGGTTAGGCTATTAGAGTAAATAATCAATCATTTTAACAATGTTAATACAAAAGTGAAGCGAACCAATAGCATGGGGGACATATGTTCAAGTGTGGTTTAGGAAGCTGAGGATGTGAGGCAAATAAACTGCGGAGCATGAAGGCGTGTTTAAAAGACAACCTTTTTATCTGCTTTCTGAATATGGCACCTTGGGTTGCTGTTACTGGTCTTGTCTTGGTAAGCTGAAGGTTTTGTGATACCAGACTGTTCGCAGGTTTTTCTTGTTTTTGTGTTTCTGCTGGTTTAGGAATGAAAAAGCTAGCTCAGCTCTTGTTTGACTTCTGCTTTGCACTTCTACAAAAAGGGAGGAATAATGTTTTTCTAATAATGTCTTCAGAGGCATGAAATGAATAAAGGAGCAGGTAGCCCTATATTTATGAGACAGCTACCAGGTTGTATCTTGATTTGTTGAAGGACTGTTCACTCAGGATTGCTGTCATGGTCATAAGCCATGTACTGGGCTATAATTCAGTCAATTAAAAACGCATAAATAATGTTTAAATGCTACTTAAGACCATGCTCACTGTCTGCTCTGTACCTGTATGGAGCAATCCAGTAGGCACTAAATACACATATAGCCAGTATTAAGCCTGTGATAAATGCATGGGACAAAATCATCGTTAGATACCAAACACTTGACTGTGGAGGATGCTGGGTGGTGTTCTAGAAATGTGTCTCAAAACTGTCTTCTTCCATTTTGGTAGCAGATGATAGCATATCTATACAGTTTCTTCAAATACATATTTTATTGTCTTCTGGATTTAGAGGTGCTGCACAACTGCTGTTACCTGGGCTCACTTGCAAAACCTGGACTTTCTCACAAATGCCCCAGCTTCTCAGAACAGATCACCATCACTCTGCAGCTAAAGCTCTTCGAAGATGGCTCACAGTCCAAAATCATACAACATATAGGTCAGTGATCTGATGAATGAACAGACAGAAGGTGACCATAGACATTTTCTAGCTTGCTCCCCTGCACACAGACCTCTGCTGAAATGGGGAAGGAATTGAAGGAATTCTGAGCTCAGAGCAGGGGTTTATATTTTGGTTGTGTAATTCTTCTGGACAGCTCAGAAAGATAATTATTGTCATTTTTATGTTTTGATTTATATTGTCAAATAACGTTAGCTTTTTCAGACTGAGTTATTACAATGAAAGTAAGCAACATCTGCAAAGTTTTGATTAATTCATTCAGCCTTTGTTGTATCCCTACGACTATACAACTGAGTGAATTAAGGGATTTCTCTTAAAATAAGTGATAAATAATAACAAGGGGACATAAATTACAATGGTGAGGGATACTCGCTTAAAGTAAGAGATCATACTAATTTCTCTTCTTCATCAGCTAGAAGTGATGAGACTCTATGCTTGTCACTCACCAAGGATTGATATAGTTTGCCTTGTAAACCTGACCACTTCATTCTGAATGCTTGCTTTTGCAGTTCTGGGTCATGTCTGTTATGATTAAAAAGAAACAACTGTAATGAGACTTCTGGCCTTTGTTTTTGATCCCTTTCAATTTCTATCTAACACACAAAAAAAGCAATACTCATATTTTTGTGAACAAGCAATATTATAATTTTAGTCACATGACTGTAATGTGTGAATTGGTATTGCATGTGTCCAGTGCATATAGCATGTACCTATGCAGTCAGTCAGTATGTGATTTAGTAATTAAGTCTCTGATCTGAAGTATACCTATGTTTGATTAATACGTTTATGTCCTGTTGAAGTCAACGGGCTATAAACACTTCTAAAATTGCAAGCATATGCCTGTCTGATTTTGTATGTGAGAGTACAGCAGATGAATGGAACTGAAATGGAAATTTCTTTACTTTGACCTGTATTTTTGAATACCCAGCCCGAAAACTATGTGGTCTGATTTTCAAAGATGCTGAGCAACTTCAAGTCAAAGTGAAACCTTGGAGTTCTAAGAGGTGCTCATTTTACAGCCTTACGGGTGAAGTATTATGCATCTTTGCCAGTAAGACATAGAAGGAATTGATTATATAATGTTGTCAGAAACTCTGGAATACACAGGTAAAAGGAACTTCATAAGAATAATGACTTTTTATTGATGACTGCTCTGAACTGAAATTAATGCTTCTTCAATCTGCAAACAGGAAATAATTTAAAAAAGAGAATAGAACATATTCAGTGTGTAACATATCTGTTTAATAAAGAAAATTTTATTAAATGATAGATCGCTGCAACTAAATTGTTGGAAAGTTTCCCAAGGAACGTAGTAAGAGTCCCATTATTGACTGTGTAGAAGAATGCTCTGTAAGTAATGTGTCCCTGGCAAAGGCTAATTTAGCTAGTAAAATGTTTTTTTGGGCCTATTCTGTAGTTTTTTGAATTAAGAAAATATTAGTAAAATGCTCTGATTTGTCTGAGTTACCTCTGCGTGAAAATGCAGATGATTCTAAGAAGTGAACAAAGTGAATACTGCATGTATTTTGTAAAATTGATCTATACTGATCAGTTCATAGTTAGGGCACTCTGTCTGGGTGAACAGATATTTACCAGCAATCCAAATCTTCCAGTGCATTATTTCAGCAAGCCAATGGAGATAATTGAGCTTGCAACAGGTCAGAGCCATTGGATCACAATGGAGATTATCTCTAACATTGAAAACATAGGTACTAAGATATTGACAACAATTAGGAATTTATGAATTCTTTCATCAAGTCAAATAGCTTGAATACCTGAGTTCAGTTATCAGCCTGATGTGTGCACAATCTGCTGTTCCTCTTGGAACTGGACAGCTCTGGGATTCACAGATCAGGACTAGACTAGGACACATTCAATTTCTATTCAAGGCACTGAATATGTTTCAAATAATATTTATTTTGTTTTATGTGTTTGCTTTGCTGAGGAATGTGCTACTAGCCAAGGCCTTAAATCTCTCTGGCACAAATTACAAGTTTTAAATAAATAATTGATAATTAACTTTTCAAGTGCCAAACAAAATTCTACCTCTGCCTCCAAGAGTGCAATGAATATGGCTGTAATGTAACTCCCAGCACATACAACTCTGCATGGGCTTTTTCCCCTCTTCCAATTTTGTAATAGTAGAGAGCACAGAGGCAGTACACGGTCAGAAAACACTGGTGCTAGACATCCTCACAGGTCCCCAAAGGACGCGGTAAAGTACTTTATAGCATCAATTGTATTATATATCATCATAGGAAACACTTATGTAATTTTAGGAAGTGTATTTAAAAAAGCCACAAGGTCCAAAGAACACATACTTTTCAAATATATCAATATCATGAGTATATCAATATTATTCTGGTGACAACATCAAAATTTACTGACAGCTAAATGGACCCAAACCAGTTTTGTTTTGTTTTGTTTTGTTTTGTTTTGTTTTGTTTTTTTTCCACATGTTGGAGAACTGCTTAGCAACTGTAAAGATATTTCCTGGCCAGAACCTAATTCATCTTCTAAACTGAATTAAAAATAAATGCACTTAGAAGCTAAAAACATAATTTAAAGTAAAACTTGTGCTCAAATGTAAAAAGAAAACCCCTATTTTCCATAATCTTTCAAATCCTAACAAGGTCTAACCAAATTCTTGAGGCAGAATCATGAAAATAAATAGATTATTTTAGCAGCAGGAATAAGACGGTAAAATACAGAGCTCATCCGCAATATAATAATTATGTGTACGCTTATATATATCATACCACTAATAAATGATTACTAAAAAACTTAAATTTATCTAGAATCTTCTACAGAAATTTATCCTAACACTGTATGCAACTGTAGTAATTTTATTAAAGCAAAAGTATCTGTGTAGCAAGGGGTACATCATTAATTAGCACACGAACTTCCACTTTCAGCTAGCGGCAGAAATGCCCGTGCGATCAGTAGCAGGTGCCTCTATGTGATATATGTGATGCCATCATAGAATTTGGCAAGGAATATTTAGGAAACCGTATAATGGATTAATATACTTTAGCTTAGGACTTTAGATACTGAAAACTGACCTTCCCTGCACAGAGTGTGGAGGGTGAGACCCAGCAGAGATTGACAACTGCCAGGGCTGTCACTGGGGAGATGCCTCAAGTCGCCACACCTACCACACAGCTGACAGGAGCACATGTGTGGGAGAGCCCAGGACCAGCTCAGCGTGACCCCAGCGGGGGGGCAGAGGGGCATCCCAACTCCACCTCTAAGGGCTTATAATTCAGATTTCACTGGGTTTGGGAAGGTCTCCTCCCCACCTACTTTAGTCTTCAAAGATGAATTGTGCCCTGTCTACATGGCCACTTGGTTTCCTTCAGTAGTCATTGAAGAAAGGCTGGTGTGTCTAAGGTGGAGTCTACCCAAGTCCATGCTACTCTATAGTTCCAGGATTATTGCCTGAAAGTGTACCTCCTTTTTGGACACCGGAGGCTGACAGAAAACACGTATCTTTTTATTCGTAGTAGCAGCTAGTGTGACCTGGACATCTTTCACTGTCAGCAAGAATGAACCTTGCAGCCCACTTACTATAACACATTGCCTCAGTACAATCTCAGTGAAAATCTCTAGTTAGAATGTATTCATTTACTGAAATGCACTGTTGCAGACATTTAAACAAACGTTTTTGCATTTTGTTGCAGCACCTGGACATTTATATTTAGTGATCTCTTACAAGTGGTATTTCGGTTTGTGCTGGTTTTGGCTGAGGTGGAGTTAGTTTTCTTCATAGTAGCCAGTATGGGTCTATGTTTTGGATTTGTGCTGAAAAGTGTTGATGATACAGGGATATTGGGGTTATTGCTGAGCAGGGCTTACACAGGGTCAAGACCTTTTCTGCTTCTCACATCACCCCGCCAGTGAGTAGGCAGGAGGTGCACAAGGAGTTGGGAGGGGACACAGCTGGGAGAGCTGAGCCCAAAAGACCAAAGGGATATTCCATACCATGTGATATCATACTCCGCATATGAAGGTGGGAGAAGAAGAAGGAAGGGGTTGACATTAGCACTGATGATGTTTGTTTTCCCAAGAAACCATTACGCATGATGAATCCTGCTTTCCTGGAGATGGTTGAATACTTGCCTGCCCATGGGAAGTAGTGAATTAATTCCTTGTTTTGCTTTGCTTGTATGCATGGCTTTTGCTTTACCTATTAAACTGCTTTTATCTCAATCCACTAGTTTTCTCACTTTCACTTGTTTGCCCCATCCCACTGAGGGGAGAGTGAGTGAGTGGCTGTGTGGTGCTTGGTTGCCATCTGGGATTAAACCACAACATGGTCATTTGTTATTTAATGCCAAACCTAATGAAAGTTACTTGTTTTTGCTCTCATACATGCACACAAGCTTTTGTCCACTAGCCTGTGAGGTCTAAGAAAAGCCTGCTAGGGTCTTTGCAGACAAGAGTGCCATTTTCTGACATAAAGGATAAGATTTGATGTTTCTTCCGAATCTTTCCTTTCCCATTATCTCTGTTCCTGTACACAGTGAAGATGATAACCCTCAGCAATATATAAAAGCTGAAGGAATGTATGATGAGGCCCAGTCAGCATGCGTTTATGAAAGGCAGGTCCTTATTTGACCAACCTGATCTCCTTCTACAACAAGGTGACCCAACTAGTAGATGAAGGAAAGGCTGTGGATGTTGTGTACTTAGATTTCAGTAAGGCCTTTGACACCATATCCCACAGCATTCTCCTGGAGAAGCTGGAAGCTCCTGGGCTGGCTGGGGGTACTCTGTGATGGATAAAGAACTGGCTGGAGGGCCGGGCCCAAACAGTTGTGGTGAATGGAGCCAAATCCAGTTGGTGGCCGATCATGAGTGGTGTTCCTCAGGTCTCAGTATTGGGTCCAGTTCTGTTTAATCTCTTTATCAATGATCTGGTTGAGGGGATTGAGTACACCCTTAGTAAGTTTACAGACAACACCAAATTGGGTGGGAGTGTTGATCTGCTGGAGAGTAGGAAGACCATACAAAGGGATCTGGACGTGCTGGATCACTGAGCTGAGGCAAATTGCATGAAGTTTAACAAGGCCAAGTACTGGGTCCTGCACTTGGGTCATATCAACCCCAGACAGTGCTACAGGCTTGGGGAAGAGTGGCTGGAAAGCTGCCTGGTGAAAAAGGACCTGGGGATATTGATTGACAGCCAACTGAATATGAGCCAGCAGTGTGCCCAGGTTGCCAAAAAGGCCAACAGCATCCTGGCTTGTATCAGGAATAGTGTGGCCAGCAAGACTATAGAAGTGACTGTGCCACTGTACTCGGCTCTGGTGAGTCCCCACATTGTATCCTGTGTTCAGTTTTGGGCCCCTCATCATAAGAAGGACATTGAAATACTAAAGAGAGTGCAGAGGAGGGTGACAAAGCTGGTGAGGGGCCTGGAGCACAAGTCTTATGAGGAGAAGTTGAGGGAACTAAGGCTTTTTAGCCTGGAGAAAAAGAGGCTGAGGGGAGACCTTATTGCTCTCCACAACTACTTGAAAGGAGGTTGTAGCATGGAGGGTGTTGAGCTCTTCTCCCAAGTAGCAGGTGATAGGACAAGAGGAAATGGCCTCATGTTGTGCCAGGGGAGGTTTAGATTGGATATTAGGAAAAAATTCTTAATGGAAAGGGATGTCAGGCATTGGAACAGGCTGGAGTCACCGTCTCTGGAGGTGTTTAAAAGGCATTTAGGCGAGGTTCTTAGGGACATGGTTTAGTGCTACAATTAGTTTAGGTTATGGTTGGACTCGATCCTGAAGGCTTCTTCCAACTGAAATGATTCTATGATTTTATGATTCTAAGAAACAGTAGTTTCTCTTTCTCACACATCATAGAATCATAGGATGGTTTGGGTTGGAAGGGACCTTAAAGATCATCTAGTTCCAACCTCCCAACCTTGGGCAGGGACACCTTCCACTAGACCATGTTGCTCAAAGCCCCATCCAGTCTGGCCTTGAACATTTCTGGGGATGGGGCATCTACAACTTCTCTGGGCAGCCTGTTCCAGTGCCTCAGCATCCTCATGGTGAAGAATTCCTTACTTATATCTAATCTAAATCCACCCTCTTTCAGTTACTCTTACCTCTTGTTCCCCTTACCACTTGTCCTCTCACTACATGACCTTGTAAGAAGTCCCTCTCCAGCTTTCTTATAGGCCCCTTTAGGTACTGGCAGGCTGCTATAAGTTGTCCCCGGAGCCTTCTCAACCTCATCTTTCTCAGCCTGTTCTCATAGGAAAGGTGTTTCAGACCTCTGATGAACTTCATGGCATTCCTCTGGACTAGCTCCAAGAGGTCAATGTTCCTCTTATGTTGGGACACCCAGAGCTGAATGCAGTACTCCAGGTGGGATCTCATGAGAGTAGAATAGAGGGGGAAAATCAACTCGCTCAACCTACTGGTCACACTTTGTTCGATGCAGCCCAGGATATGATTAGATTTCTGGGCTGCAAGTGCACATTGTTGGCTTGTGTTGAACTTCTCATCAACCAACACTCCCTAGTCCTTATCCTCATGGCTGCTCTCAATCTGTTCTCTGTCATGTTCATTGTAGGCCAGGATGTTCAGGATGACCAACACAAACCATTCAAAAAATGTAAGAAAGGTGACTCCCAAGCATTATGAAATAGAGGAAAAATAAGTTACCTGTATGTGCAATCAGAAATACCTACAGTCACTTTTCAAATTATATTAAAAATATATATATTTATGTACAAATTTATTTTTAATACATATTTAATTATTGTTAATATTTTTGTTTTATACTTCTAAATGTATATATATGTATATACACACACACACATAAATAAGATCCCTGATATTTATCTTTCAGTTTTTCAATCTTTAGGCCACAGTTACTACCACTACACTATCTAAAAGTTGTAGGCCTAAAAATGTATTGAAGTGAATGATCAATAAGTGGTTCACCATTTGTCCATGCTCAGTTGTTCAGCAGGTACTGAACTGTGGAGCAAAGAGTCTTCTATGTGGAAGCAACTAGATGTCTATAGATTTGCAAGCTCTGGAGAGCTTAAAGTGTTTTCTTTCCCCTCTGTAGAAAGAAATCAGACAGAAAAATTTAGAAACCAAAAAGCAAAAGTAAAAAAATACCTACTTTATTACTGTTATTTGTCCAGCTCTGTCTGGTACTATATTAGTATGAAAAAATATTCTTTTCCCAGAGAGAAAACCCATTAATATTTGTGAAATGCTTAGATATTGTGATGAGAAAGATCCTTTAGTACTTAGACAGATGTATCCGCAACATCTGGTGGTAGATTTCTCAGCCCAGTCAGAGGTCTGGCCTTGATGACTCTGTTTAATTATCTCTTGGCTAAGGAATGTATGTCTTTCCTTCTTATCTCTCATAATCCTACTGAGATCCCGTCTGGGAAAAATATTGGGTAAGTGAAAACTTAGCCCAGGGAGTTGATGAGATGAGGTAAATCTCAAGCTGCCATATTAATGAATAGTCAAAATTTTAGCACATTTTTACAAACTTTGGCAGAATGACATCATTAACGTTTCAGGAGGTTTCCTGATCTCTCTTTATTGCTCTTTGGCCAGTGTCCCTGTAGTCTTCCAATGTAGTATTTTTTTATTACTGGAAGAAAGACTATCTTTTGTGGGTAGGTCACTCTTATTCTTCTTTAATGAGTTGCAAAATAGAGTGGAACATAACTGTATAGATAGCTTTAAACCTGGACATCAAAGTAGCACAACAATCAATACTAGACGTCGTTCATCTCTCTTGAGCATTAACTTGATCATATGTCTAAATGTTCTGCTTTACTAATAGGGGATATGTTACTATTAACTGAAGGTAGAATATTATACCTTAGCAAAATCTATCAAGAAGCAACATTTAGGTTCTGACACAGGAGAGTCCTGAAGAAAGTTAATTACCATGACTCATATCTTCCTAATTTCTACTGGTTTGGTAATGCTCTCTACAATGTTATTTTTTACAACTGACCAAATATCTCTCAAGTAACTTTCACCTAATTGAACTAGTGCATTTAATTCCACTGAGAAGCATCCAAACTGTAGAAAGATATTCCATAAAATACCATTGTATTAAAGAGAACATATTTTTGAACCAAAAGGGAAGATAATTTTGGCACTTAAGGCATATACTTTATCTAAGCAATGTTTTATATAAAGAGTTTTCTGTCATGGGAATGTTTTTCCTCAGTTATCTTCTGTGTGATTTCTTGCACTTTCCTTTGAGTACCTGGTATTTGTCTCGAGCCATACAAAATTTTGAAGATAAAATAGTTTACTGATTTTTTGTTAAAAAACATGAACACTGAAACTGACCATTAGTTTCGGCAAAGGCAAATTTTACCTTGCGTTTTCATGGCAAATGATATGATGCAATGTGACTGGCTTGACCTTTGTCCCAATGATACTGGCTTGACAAATTTTTCATAATACAATACTGATAGCACAAAAATAATAATCCCTGCTTACATGTATTACTTTTGTGCAGCATTGAAGCACAGAAATTTCAAAAGTTAGAGAAAGTATTTTTGTAACATATATGTTGTTGTTTTTTTTTTTTTTTTTTTTGAAGAAGTAGCCTAAAATTGCATAGCTGGAGAAAGAACAAAGAGTTTTTGGCTAAATGAAGCAAGATGGAATCATTGCTGATCAGAGCACTATTTATTCCCAAAACACAGTGGGCTTCCCTAAAGGAAAATAAATTCAGGTATATTCCTCTGTAAAGACTTGATCATTTCTTTGCTATCTGGATCTGACTGAATCTGAATTCTGTAGATATTTGAGACCAGTCATGCTGCCCTTGCCATTTAGAGTTCTGTTCTTGTTTTCCATGGGTCATTATCAGAAGATTTACCCACAAGTGAACCTTTGTCAGAGTTCAATAAGGAGTGGAGGGCTACATTATTTTCTAGTGTGACTCAAAACTCAGTCATTTTGCATCATTTTACACCTGCCAGCACTTTTAAAATGTGTAGTGTCATCAGAAGGCAGTGAATATGTAATTCAGGAGATAAAACCAGGCTCTATTTAGACAGAAAAGAACTCATTTTAACTTGATATGGGCTGCTGTCTGTGGTTTCATGCTGTACATTCCGCACTTGAAGAACGGTTTGTGTCAAAGGGCTTACCCCTGTGCAGAGCACCAGCAGTCAGAACACTAGAAGAAACCAAGCCCTTGAAGCCTAATGCCTGCAGAATGAAAAACTTCTTAATGATCTGCTAGATCAGTGACTAAAGAAATGACATAATGGTTCTTTTGCTATATGGATTCAGTGAAGGTACAGGAGATCATATACCATAGTAAATCAAATCAAGAAATATTTGAATACTGTTTAGTTCATAGATCAGTGGTCTGATAAAGTGAAAAGGAACTTTCTGAGCCATTATGATCTGATGGAAAAAATGCAAGTTAAGTTCTGTTCATCTATTAGAAAGCAAGAACCACAATGAAGCTGCAATGGTCTACTGTGTCAAAGCCTGTGTGGAACGTTTTTAATTAACTATTCATCTGGTCATTAGTCAGGATTAATGTGGAAGGATCTATTAAGATCTACTGTCTCAAAGAGTGTGTCACGCCAGGAGTCTGTAAAGCCTGAAGATATATTACCCAGTCACAGTACCACATTATAGACTGACAGAAAAATTGCATCCTTAAAAAATAAAGTTGGCTCTGACTAATGCTTTTGCAAGGAAATATCTTAAATCTTTTTTTAACTGCTATTTTTTCCCAGTTCTGTAATTAATCAGAAGAGCATAATCTAAGATTTTTTTCCCCAAGTCTCCTAACGCAATCATGTTTATCATTTTCTCTAACATCATTTAAGAAATCCCAGTTATGCCATTGTGAAATAATACTTTATAATATTTTGTCCTCATCATCCTGAAGAGTTCTAAAGTCAAATTATTCAGGGAGACTTTTGATATAAACAGTGGGAACTTGGTCTATTCAGCCTCAAGAAGAAAAGGCAAAGGGGAGACCTTATTGTTGTTTTCAGCCACCGGTGTAGGAAGTGTAGAGAAGATGGAGCCAGACTCTTCTTGTAGGTGTGCTATAGCACAAGAGGCCATAGACACAAGCTTCAACAAGGTGAGTTGCAATTAAATAGAAATATTTATGTTCTTAATGAGGGCCATCAACTACTGCAGCAATGTGCCCACAGAGGCTGAGGACTCTCTGTCCATGATGTTGAAGGCTCAACTGGACACAGACGTGAGCAACTAGATCTAGCTGGACCTGCTATGAACAGGTGTTTGGGCTGTATGGTCTTCTGAAGCCCTTTCCAGACTCTGTTTTTCTCTGATTCAACAATCTTCCATGATTCCATAATTAGAAATCCAGACAATCTCTGCCTTGAAGTTTTCAAATTTCATATTAATGTAAAAAATGTCTAAGATCTGAAACAGACAGAAGTATAAATATTTGGAAGTATTTGCAAGAGGACATTTCTAACAATTTAAGAGTTGATAAGCAACTGAGCTTTTATTTATTTATTTATTTTTTCCCTTTAACTACTCCATATGAATATATAAGTTCTTTTACGAGTGTATCTCCTCCCTATGCCACTCCAGAGGCCTTGAAACTACTTTATTTTATGGTCTCAGATATTCCCTAAAATGTAACACACAACAATTTTCTTAAGAGGAAGTCTATGCATGTATTCTACCTAGTGATCTTCTTTCAAGAAAAATGGTGTGTGACATTGAAAAAATCTATTAGAATGCTCTCTGTAATAATCTGTGATGCATCTGAAAGAGGCAGTCTGAAAAGAAGCTGAATATGTTATTCCATGTTTTTCTGTGTTTGTATTTTGGGACAAACTTTGACAAGATCTGCATGTTAAGTCAACAAGTTCTGGATGTACATAAGTGTAGCAAAAAGCCATGGTTAAGATTTTATTGCTTTCACCTAAGGCAGAAAATGTGTTAATGTATTACAGGAGGGGAAAGAGAGAGAAGTAGCATATTCAAATTGAATTTAACTGCCTACAGTGTGTTTTCAGTCAGTTCATTTGGAGAACTTGATCCAAAACTTCAGTCGTCTTCTGATGATCTCAGCAGATTGAGGATCAAGTCATTCTTAATGGAGCAATAACCAGGAGGTGTTTAAGCTTATTTATGTACTCTTCTTGAAGAAAGAATAAAAAGTTAGAAACAGAATATGAAGGTAGTAAGGAGAAAAAGTTATTTCAGTATGTCGCCTGTCCAGATTTACCAACTGTTACTGATATGGGTGCAAACTTTGAATACACTACTCAGTATTCTGCTGAATCACGCAGAAGAATACCTATTGCAATAAAGATATGTCAATACGTATTTAAAATGTTCTGGCTATATTTGAAAATGTTATCTAGGTAAATAGCACTGTAAAGCACATGATGAATTAAAGACTTGATAAGTTATCTTGCACCTTTGAACATAATAAAACATGTTCTACTTTTCTCACACTGTTGAATGACCTTACTTGCCATATTAGGAAGTAGAAAGCACTTCTGTTTTCTTTTCTTCCCAGGACACATATCAGCTTTCTCTTTCAGATCTGACTTTATAATCCTTCTTAAATTGAATATTTTCTTACATTTAAATGAAACCCCCTAAATCTGGTATCTGATACTAGTTCAAAGTGAGGCAATCAGCTATGAATAACTGAAAATAATTACTCAAAGAGCAAGAAAAAAAATCAATAACATGACAAGTCAGATTGAAATTTCTTCTGAAAAGAGCAACTGATCAAACCTAGCATTCAATATTTTGATTTTTCTTCCTCACACTGCAGACATTTTTATAAAGCTTATACCACAGTTAGGATACACATGCAGTTTTAGCCTCACCTGCAGACCTCTGAGTACATATTCCTTCACATTTCTATAGATGCAATGAATTAAAGAGTTTTTTATGAGGAAAGCTAATGATTCCTGGTGCAAAAACTGTGCCTAAAACATGCTATTTCTGTTGCCCAGTGAGGTGCATGACAAAAAAGGAGTCCTTCACACTTCTCTGGAGGTGGCATAAAACCAAATCTGGCAAGGTGTTCCCACTGAAATGAACCATATGGGTAGCTATTGAGGTGGGTAGCATGTAGCTGTACTCAGCATTTCAGAGGAAGCACACATGCATCTTCAAAGCGATTAAGCACTGTGGTCAAGACTTCACAGGTCAAAGATCTTTTTATTAGCTAAACCAGTGGCACTTGGTAATTCATGCTAACTGAAGTATAGTATAATTCTTGTACAGATCAGGTGAACTCTGCTTTTAAAATATTTTCGCCAAACATGACAAGCTCCAGAAGTTGCAACATGGCAAGATGGCTGTGACCCCATCACTGAGCCTTAACATTCTGCCCAACTTTTGGTAAGTTTGCTTGTTGCACAGAGCCTCCCTTCTCCACATTTAAACAGGGGTGCTAGTCGTACATTTCTCCCATTTAGTATCTGCATTGGTTTGGTTTGTTTTAAATCATACTCAAGCAGAGAGGAACTGTTTTCTGCCACATGTTTGTGAGGCATTGAGTGTGATGGTGTGGCTGGGCCTTTCTGAAATGTTAATAACATATAACTCCAGGAGCCTAGATCACAGTTTAAGACCAAATGACAGTTTAGAGACTAAATGGACTCAGACACCAAAACACTTCAATGACAGATACAGGCAATCAACGGCTTAGGTGACCTCTCTGCTCCTTGCGGGAACCACAGAATAGCTCAGGTTGGAACAGACCTTGAAAGAATCTGGTCCACCATTTTTTGTAAAAGGGAGCCTATATTATCTTATTTAGTGGTCTATCCAATTGCATTTTGAAACCTCCAGAAACTCTGAGGAGGTTGTTCCACTGAATGATTGTTCTTACTGTAAAAAATGTGTTTCTTACATTGAGATGAAACCTTTCCTCGTGCCATTCGGACTCATCATCCCTTGTCTTCTCCACGTGTCTCCTTGTGAAAAAGCCTCTGTTCTCTTCTCAGCTGGACTTGGTATGTTTGAACACTGTGATAATATCCCTCCTGAGCTTTCTCTTCTACAGTGAGAAAGGGCCTAACCACTTCAGTCTTTCTCATAGGGCACGCTGTCTAGCCCTTTGATCATCTAGCCCAATCAAGGGGATACTATTGATGAAGCCTTCTCTAGCTACAGGATGCATTGTGTTCGCAGGCTCTTGTCCTGCTGGGGGCCTTCAACCACCCCAACATCTGCTGGAAAAATAGCACAGTGAGCTGCATGCAATCCAGGAGACTCCTGGAGTCCATTGACGATAACTTCCTAAGCCAAGTAACAGACAGCCCTACCAGAGGGAATGCAATACTAGACCTGACGGTCACAAGTGCAAGAGAGCTAACTGGTGACTTCAAGATTGCAGGCAGCCTGGGCTGCTCGTGGAGTTTGCAGTTTTGAGGGATGTGGGACAGGCAAAAAGTAAAGTCAGGACCCTGAATTTTAGGAAGGACGACTTCCAGCTCTTTAAGGGGTTAGTCAACAGGATGCCCTGGGAAATTGCCCTAAGGGACAAGGAAGCAGAACAGAGCTGGCAGATCTTTAAGGACACTTTCGATCAAACACAGGAGCTCTTGATTCCCAGGTGTAAGAAACTGGGTAAGGTGGGCAAGAGGTCAGCATGTAAGAGTAGAGACATGCTGGTCAAACTAAAAGGCAAGAAGGAAATGCACAGGCAGTGCAAGCAAAGACAGGAATCCTGGGAAGAGTATAGGGACACTGCCAGGTTGTGCAGAGATGGGGTCAGGAAGGCCAAGGCACAGTTGGAGCTGAACTTGGCAAGGGACACAAATAATAACAAGAAGGACTTCTACAGGTATGTCAACCAGAAAAGGAAGGTCAAAGGAAGTGTACCCCACCTGATGAGCAAGACTGGTAAACCAGTATCAATGGACAAGGAGAAGGTTGAGTTCCACAACTTCTTTGCCTCAGTCTTCATGGGCAAGCTCGTTTCCCACACTTCTCACATGGATGAACAGCAAGACATGGACTGAGGGAGTAAAGTCCCTCTTACTCTGAGGATCAGGTTTGTGACCACTTAAGGAACCTGAATATAAATAAGTCCCTTTACATACAACCAGTTTCAGAACTTGACGTTCTTACCCATTGCCTGCCAGAACAGGGGTAGATTTGGCCACTTCAGAGAGCAATACCAACACAGAGGCCCAAGAAAGGAAGTCAGGGAGCATTGTGGTCAGAGGCAGATCTGACACCCTAACATCAGAGCCAACGATAGAAGGAGCGAAAATTTTGTTTTCCTTAATTCAAGACTGTAAAGTACTTACCCATCTCTGAGCTCAGTGAAGAGGAAGAGATAGTCCTAAAGACAGGCAGAATGTTTCACATAAAACAGTCTCACTACTAAGGAAGTGAGAGGCAAGAGAAATTTTTTTGAAAGGAGAGGAAAAAGCCAGACGTTTATTCTATGCATCAAAGGGAAGGAAGAAGCAAATGAATCAGAAATCAAAGATTGAATATCATTGGTCTTGCTGACAAAGCAATCAGCAATCCCCTCACAGCAAGTACAGGGGTTTGTTGAACAAAGCAAAGAAATTTGAAAGTCTTGAACAAAACAGGGTCTTTCCATTTATAAAATTAGACGTAATTTTAGAACAGCATTTTGATTTGGGAGCTGTAAAGGATTTCTGCATTAAAAATATATAAATCCCGATTTTGTGATGTACAATTAATAATGACTTTGTCCAAACCCTCTCCAGCCTCCTTTGTAATTTTCTTTAAAAAGCATTAAATGAGGGCATTTTCACTTTAGTTGAAAATCAATGACACTTCAATGAAGCATGCATTGCCAAAATATGCAACTAAGAGGCATACAGTTTAGCAGTTAAGTCAAGAGGCCAGGACTTCCTAAGTAATAATGCTGATTTAGTAATGGAAATCTTGTAAAAAAACACAATCAAAGCTTCAAAATTTATAGGTGCCATTGATAGTGCCCTGGAAGTCTCAGAGTAAACCCCCAGTGTCCCACATTTCGAACTGAAAAATGCAATACTCGATCAATACAAAGCAAAGCAGAATGATATTTAAGGTTTCTTTTTCTGGGATATTTTGTGAAACCATGATTTCTTCTTCTCCAGCTTTTTTGTATGGATGGGAGGAAAGACGGCAAGAGGGCGATGCACACAAGAAGCAAGAATTCAGAGCTTTATATCTGCCCATGTCTCTGGGTGACCATAGAAAAACAGCCTGGCACTTCCATCTAGTGCAAACATCCTGCTCCTGTTCCTGTTTAGTCTGTACAGGCTGTAACCTCTCTATATCTTCAGCATCTGTTTGTATAACCCTTAGGGATGGCTGAAATCCCTTTCAGCTATGGTATGAGAAATAATGAACAGGGGTGTACCTGTACTGAACAAAAAGAGATCCAAAAGGTGAAGAAAATGTAAAATAAATATCAGAGTTAGCAACTGCTGAATACCTCACTTTCATCATAGGCAGGAAAATCCCAGACACTTAAAAAATATAAACCAGAAATTTGTGTTCCTTGACACCACAAAGTGGATATTCAAATCAGTTCCCACCAGTCCTGTCCTCTTCCAGCTCTTCCTTGCTGCCCACCAGCTTCCCTATGGAAGCGTATGGACTAATGTCGTTCTTCTGCTTCTACTCTTCAAATTTTGGCTGTAGTTATAAAAAAAAGAGAAGAAGTCAGCTAAGACTGTTTCCATGAAGTCACAAATTATCTAGTGGCCAAAGCCAAGTTTCTGTTAAACATCTCATGCTATCTTAGATACCAGTTATATATTCCCTTATCAGCAAAATTTTTGTGAGTGTGTGTCTGCATGTGCATGTTTATTTTTAATAAGAAACTCACATTAAAAAGGCCAAAAAGGAATTTCTAATGAGGAAGGATGTGCTTGCTTTTGGAAAAATTAACTGCTCCAGTGAATTGCAAAGATAAAGCAGAAGAAATTATCCAATAATTTGTCTATTGTAATTAGAGATGGGCCTGAGTTGCTAAATTCTTAGCCAGATCCAAATTATGGTAGCATCTGGAGCTAGGGTTGTAGTTTTGGCTCATAGACTTTCAGTCAGGCTAATATGAAGAGCAGATAAAAGCTAAGGGACCTGGTCCCTGCCACAACATGCAGACAACTGCCATGAACTTTAAAGGCAGTTATTCAAGTCCTATGACAGAATATTAGGAGTCAATTACTGTAAGTTAGTGCATTCTATTCAAGATATTTTCCCTTTGGTCTTAACACTGAAAACTGTCCTATAATGCTGAGACAACAGTAATGTTTATAAATATGTAAAGGGTGAGTGTCATGGGGATGGAGCCAGGCTCTTCTCAGTGACAATCAACAAGGGTTAATGGGTTCAAACGGGAACACAGGAGGTTCCACTTAAGTATGAGAAGAAAATTCTTCTCAGTGAGGGTGACAGAGCACTGGAACAGGCTGCCCAGGGAGGTTGTGGAGTTTCCTTCTCTGGAGACATTCAAAACCTGCCTGGACACATTCCTGTGCAACCTCAGCTGGGTGTTCCTGCTTTGGCAGGGGGATTGGACTAGATGATCTTTCCAGGTCTCTTCCAGTCCCTGACATTCTGTGATTCTGTGATTAATGACTTGCCTTCTGCAGTGGGAGAGCTGAGACCCACAGGTTTTCAAAACTAAATTTTAACACAGACTCCTGAAAAGCTCCCATACTTCAGTAAAATGAAGCTTTCACTCTCAAACTTTATATTTTAAAACTTTTCTTTACCTGTCACAAATGGGTGGTGAAGTTCAGAGAAAGGGAAAGAAGAGGTAGTGCAACCATGGGCAGTACTCTAAGCTTTTTGTGAATCCTCCTAACCAGCTGGCCACACATTTAATAGTCAAAGAACAGGACTATGGGAAGTTACTGAAGACCAATGCATGGCATGTAAGTGTATGGACACCTTGCATGATGGAGACTGAACAATGTGTTTCGGGTCTAGAACAAGGCAGTCTGAGTCTGACTTCAAGGGCCATGTACTGATTCTGCAGACCAGGAGGCATATGGGAGTGTATCACGCCTCTCCTCTTGGCTCAGCTGCTCCATTCCAAAGAAAAGCTGAAACTTGCGCCCAGATGACTTATCAATGTGCTGTGATGATGTAGCCAAAGTAAACTGCAGTGCCGGTGCAGTTGCTTATGACCGAGCCTGAATTTCTGCCCAACAGACCATAAAGATTTATCAGCACGCTCTGCTCAGTCACACCCGCGACAAGAGCTGACCACGTACAGAGGTGCAAATAACCCTCTCCTGGTGTTTGTCATTATTACTAAGGCAATAACTGGAAGGCAGAAAGAAACAGAAGATGCTGCGTGCAGATAACCTGTTAGGCAAGTAAAACATAGCAGCAGTGGAGATGATGGCTGAAACGAGTGCAAATATATCTGAGAAGGAGCCCAGGAAGCAGAAATCATCACTGCTGTTTGGAGGATGATTTGATGGAGGGTCTCAGGGGAATGAAAACATGCGGGTGAGAGGTTCCCCCTTGCTCTAGCAGCAAACAGAATCAATGTTGAGAAAGACGCTTTGCAAGGTGAAAAGTTATCAACAGGTGAGAAATACCAGTACAGCACTGCCAGCAAATTGATACCGACCTTCCAGGAAAGCTGCTGCCACCATCAAAGCATCTGGCCTGAGCCAGTCCCACACAAACAACAGAAGGTATAATTGAATTTCAGATTCTGGTTACCACAAGTTCAAAAAGAGTGAATAAAGCACACTATAAACATAAACATATTCCTGCTAATTAAGTAAAAACTAAAACAAAAAACCAAAACAATTATCAAGCAAATGAAGGAAGCTAAAATCAGCCCAAACCCTATAAAATCTGCAGAAAAAAGCAGCTAAAAAAAATGACTAAAGCAGACCTCAAAGCACAGCAGCCATCTGTGCCAGCCAGGATCTAGTAATAATGCAACTCCTAATAGCAACATGAATAATAAAAGTAAAACTCTCATGAGCTGCTACAGTTTTTTGCAGCAACAATAACAGATTTTTCTCTGTGGTCTCTGCTCTTTCTGTACAGACCATTATAACTGTGCTTAACATTTGCAAGAAGGATCTTCCTTTTTAGATGTAACTTCAGGACATATTTGCATTCAGTGGATTAAATCCCCCCACTGCAGCCCTGGAACCTCAATTCCCACTGTTGTACCTTCTCTGGCAGTGATTCAGATCACAGCTGTTTCTAAGAAGATATTAAGCTGAGAAATGCTGTGGGTGTACATGGCTTGTTCACTCCATCAAAGGAAGAACACCCCTCCTTACCTTTCTTTGCATTCTTGAATGCTCCAGAGATCCTCTTGCTCTTCTTTGGTGAACTGAAAAGTTCAAACAACAAGCAACTGCAGTGGAAGCAGCAGGACAGCTATTGCTTGACAAGGAGTTTTAGTGGTTTCTGGCCTTACTGGTAGCAGCTGTAGCAAGACCCTTGAAATGGAAAGGCTGTCTCAGCTGCAGTCTTCTGAGAAGCTGGGGTTTTCAGAAGGATAATAAAAATTGGGTTACGTTTCAGAAAGAGTGCTACAGAAAGTGCTTCAGAGTGTGAAAAATACTGCCCACCTAGAAAGAATTACAGAACTAATTTTATTCATCTTAGTGAAGTAGAAGCTAAAGCACAAGTTGATTAGCAACGCCTGGGGAAGATCTAAGATACAGGGAGACCTGTTAAATGTAGAGATAAATGTATATTAAAAAAAACCCAACAACAACAAGTCTCAGGAGGTAGAAGCTGGGAGTTGTCAAGACATCTCCATGTTGTCTCTGCATCATCAGCCTCAGAAGTCTGTGGAAGTGGAAAAAGGAGATCCCATAGAAGGGCTTTGATAATAGTGAATGCTGACCAACTCCACTGGAGCCCAAATATCACCTTAAAATGCCACAGCTATGGTAATATGATCAGAGCTTTGTAAAACACACACACCGTTTATTCTAGGTCCTCATGAAGGAAGTGTGGCAGGAGATTGACTACTTTGTCAGAAAGGTCTTTTCTACAATTTTCCTTTCCATCCTGTGAAAGTGATCTGTCACAGCACTGGTTTTCTCCCATCTCTGTGAGAAGGAAGCAAGGAATGACAGAAAATGCCTATTTCCAGGAAAGGAGAAACAGGAACATATGGTGGAAGAGGGAAAATCAAGATTATTATAAAGATCACAGCTATTCAGGTGAAAAAAAACAAAAGAAGAATGGTGGGTTTTGCCTTTTTTTTTTTTTGTTGTTGTTGTTTGTTTGTTTTTGTTGTTTGTTCATTTTAAACAATGTTCTGTGCTCTCTTTGTTTCTGCAGACAGAAATTCCATTAAACAAATCTCACATTTGACATCTATAATATGTTTTAATTCGTGTGTCTTTTGAGAACACAGATGTCTGGGCCTGCTTGGTGCAGAAGAGAGCTGTTCTGCTGTGTGCGATTTCTACCTAGACCCCCCCTGTGTGAGAAGTACTGTTAATTTGAGGCAACAGCTTCCCAACAGAGATTGCCCAAGAATGAATTCCTTGTGCCCCCATTATGTCTGTTCCCAGCTGGAGAGGCTTTCAGCAGATACACTGTGCCTTCACAATTCTCCGTTAGGTGAATTTTCTGCCACCATGTTAAGCATTGTGCAATGTCCCCTGTGTAACATTGACTGAAATGTAGAAACGATCAAGTCATCTGAAAGGATATGGGGAGGTTTAATTTCCTGAAATAGACCTGCTGTTCAGGCAGTATTGCCTTCTCTATAATAGGAAGTTCAGGAATATCAATTTCTAAATTTGTATATTCAAATTAGTCCATTACCATTAAAGCCAACTCCATTGAAAAACCATGAGTCAGGCCCCCCCAAAACCATGAGAATTTAATGGTGTAGAAACATTGTCCCTTTTTCTTTGTCATCTGATTTTTTTAAGCCATTTGGAGGCAAGTTTTCAAGTTCTTCTTCGCAAAGGCAAGATTAGAAATTTACTTTTTTTCCTCCTCTGTGAAAAGAAAGGTTTACTTGTCATCGTATGAGTTCAGGAGCTGAGCCAATGTAAAACTGCAGGAGCTGACAACACCGCCTGATGCTTTTTTCAGGTGCTTCTGTCACTAAGAGATGCTGCACACCATCACGACTAAGTTAATTGGTTAGACCTGTCCAAGTGCCTGTGCACAGACGCTTAAGTGCACAGTCATCAGCTCACATAAAAATAGAGCTGGAAAAAGCTTCCTCTGGTTCACCTCTTTGGTTATGGGTGAGATCTGCTAAATATGTGCCATTCTTGCTCAGCTTGTTCCTAAAGATGTCTGACAGTAGAAGCTTAATCACCTACTCACTGCCTTATATTTAGAAAATCATTCCTAAATTGTAACTTGAGTCTTTGGTGTTGTAATTTAAGATCATCTCTCTTTAGCCTTTGAGATATCATGGAGAATTTATTGATCCATTCCACTGTGCAACAGCCTTGTCAGGTCTCCTGACAGTTTTTCTTAAGGTTAATAATTCAATCTTTCAATCTTTTCTGTTACATTGTGTTTTCTAAGGCTCTGCTCATTCTGGTTGTTCTACTTTGGAAGCCTCCCCAAGTGGTTCACTTCTTGCTGAAGCACAACACCTAAGTCTGGATGTGTTATTTTAACTAAGCCTAACTAGGACTAAGTAGGCAGGAATGACCATTCAACTTCTCTTACCGCTAAACTTCTGTTTATGCATCCTAGCATCATATTAAGCTTTTTCATACCAGCTTGGTATTACTGCTCATGGACAGCTTGTAGCTCCCTATGCCTTTGTGAAAAGTTCCTGAACTGATCAGCTGCTCTGATTCTTGTATTACACAGGTGCTCATTCCTACATGCCATTAATACTTCACAGTTACTTAATAGCATCATATTTTTTTCAGACTATTTCTTCAATTTGTGAAAATTATCTTGATTTCTAATTCTGTTCCCAAATGTGTGTGCAGGCTCTCCCTGCTTTGCATCAGCTGTAAATTTAATAAGAAAGTTCTCTATTCCTTTGTCTGAATTGTTAGTGACTGAACAGAATAAATTTCATAACAAACTGTTGCAGAACCTCACCTGATAACTAATTTCTGGATAAAGTTCCCTAACCCAAGTTTTCACGTGTAACATCGTAGTTTCATTTAGACTGTGTCTCCTTAGTAAAGCAAAACAAAAAGCAACAAAAACCTTTCTAAATCAAAACCTGCCACTCCTTTTTTTCCCATATGCACCAGAAAAAGCACTTTTTCAAGATTAATGAACTAATTCTGTTTTAAGAATGTAGGTCACTACCGTATTCATTTCAAAGTTTAATAAATATTTATGGCCATCTGCAGTTACCTTCAGAAGATACATTTCTATAGAAAATGCCTTTGCTGCATCCCAAATTCATCTGCCTGTCTCTTAATGCTGCCAGCCCCTTCTCTGACACCTGATTCTAAGATAACCCCAGGAAATAACATCAACTATTTGAGCCTTTTCTGTCTTTCCGGCTCCTATCAGAATCCCTACAAGTAAGCTCATGTGCTTCAACCTCATTCACTTCACCATTTCAAACCTGTTTAAGGAAAGTAGACAAGTCTAACCCTGGGTCATAGTATTGCACGGCTAATTAGCGTGGTCACAGATGATCAGCACATTCAGGACAGCAAACTAACTCCAGCAGCGGGATTGGACTAGATGATCTTTGGAGGTCCCTTTCTATCCCTAACATTCTGTGATTCTGTGACTCTGTGGACATGATTCTTGAACAATGGTTTTAAATAATTAAAAACAATTATTACATTTAAGAGACTCTTGTTCCTTTAGAGCATACTTTTATTACATTATTCTTCTTGAAACTTTTGTTGAGCTTTGCTTGTAGAATATTACATAGAAAGTCTCATTTCTTGGGGGGGTTATACACCCAGAGCTGATCCATGATTTCACGTGTGGCCTCTATACCCTGCAGTAGGCTTTGTGCAGGAGTCGGTAATGTCACGAGGTTCCATGAAAGTATAAAGTCCTGGCTGCCCATTTCAATGTGGGTTCAGGGATTCTGTTTATAACCCTTGGAGTAATTTACTTGTGTATCTGATCCGGGGAATGATCTGTAGTCTATCACTTGGGTAGACTGCTCATTTTGTGAGAACCACATTGATGCAGTCCAACAGAAAATTATGTTAAAGACATTCTGTAGTGAGGGCTTGTAATTTGTACACAAGTCTGGGGAAGAACACTGAATCAAGAAAACTTAATTTTGACAGTCCTGATATATAGTCTATTTTGGTTAACCAAAAGGAACACATACATTTTCTACATTAGAGAAATTTCCATTATTTTTCTCTCAGCCATGAAAATCGATTTTGATGTGATTACACTCAGAGGCTGCTTGATGTGCTTCTGACAGTACAAAATGGAGAGAAACGGTGGGTGGTGTTGAATTGAGGATACTGTGGTTAGCTGAACTCTGTCACAAACTGAAAATGATAAGATTAAAGCACACACCATTAATGTACTGAGCAGGAGAGTGAGCCTTAGGAAAAATGGTGATTATGATATTTTGATGTTGAAGATTGCAAAAGATTCAAAGAGCTTTCATCATCTTCTGTTTACTGTAATCACTGACATTTGTTGGATTGCAAGGAGGCCACCTAAACTCAGCAGATGAAAGCAGCCCTTAAGGATAAGCAGTAGGACTATGCCTAAACATTGGTGGATAGTTGTAAAAAGAGGAGCCACAGTATTTGGAACTCTACAAAACAATGAAGTTTTCATTCTGTTCACTTTAATTACATTGAGCTCATGAGTGGCTTCATGGACACCACATCCCTTTTACAAATCAGAATTTGACCCCATATTTCCATATTCCAGACAAAGTGTCATTTTTAAAGAAATGCTTACTTCTAGCTTCCTGTTTAGGAAGCTACTCTTTTACCTTGAGAATTTTCATTGCTTCAAAAAAAACCCAACTCAAAACAAAGAGAAAGAAAATAAATGAGTAATAGGTGAATGTCATAAAGGCTGAGGTTTCAAATTATTTAGTTATCCAGATGTGTGGTTCCTCTTCTGAAAATATTTAGACTTGGCAAGACTGGAACTTGCTAGTTTGCTATTGAGGCACAGCAGTTGCAAGCTGTTCTGACCATGTTTTCCTCTAGCAGGACTAAGGGTCTGCTGTTGTGCACTTCAGTGAGTAGTCTGTTTATAGGTAGGTAAAAATAGAAGAAATAAATATATTTTCAACAAGGTTGCAAAACTAGGCTGTAATCTCAGCTGCATAGAAAACTTCTATCATCTGAAAGATATTTTAGCAGTTCTGTGTTATGTCTTGGTAGTAGACGATTTGGAAAAGGACATTCATGAAGCTTCCCTGACTCTTTACTATGTCAGCAATAGCACAATGGCTGTTTGTCTTCTGTTACTCTTTCTGTCCGGGATGACAACAGGTAACTATGGGTCTATTAGAAAATGTATTTTTAAGTCTTTACCTCACATTTTGCAAGTGTCATAAATATTCTATTTTGGTGTGGATTTTAAATGTAAGAATAAGCTGGTTCTGAATTCATTCATTCTCAATAGCATTCTAATGGAGTTAAAGGAAGATGCAATCAATAGGGTTATATACATAATAAATCAGGTCCTATGGAAATGCTATAAAATGTATGCAATTAAATAGCAATTTATAACCACCTTAGTTACTAACTGTTTTGAAGAATTGAAGAGAATTATGGTCTGGATTGAGCAAAGCTCCAAGTATGTGTTAAGCTTACAGTTCCCATTGGCAGTGAAGTCTAGCACATTAATGAATGTTTTTCTGACTGAAGTCTTTAATCTCTCTGAACCTTAGTTTTTGCCATACAAATAATAGTTCTTTATCTCAGAATACTGCTGTGCAGATATACCTGTTAATTTTGTAAAAATGTTCAGATATAACAGTTATGGAAGTGATATAGGCACGTGCAAATATTTCTCTCTGCCAGTAGCAATCATCCACCCTTTACATTTCTTTCTGTACGTAAACGGTTGTGTTCGGTCTTCTATCTTACATTACCTGCCTGCTGCAGTTCATAGTGGGTATTTCTCAAATATTAATGGCAATGTGCATTTGAAACTAGAGTCTTACGATGCGTAGCTTTCACTGTTTTCAAAGGGAAGTGATCAGTCCTCCTCAGGGCTCAGGATAGAGGAACTAGAGTATTCTCTTTCTCTAGAGTAATAAAATAATCACATGTATCTGGACACTGTAACTGGTGAAACTGAGTGCTAATATTTTTCTTTTAACATAAACTAATGAAAAGTTAGGAAGTGGTTTTCTTTTCCAAATATGTCCCAGTCCTCATGCTCATTTAATAGTTTTTCTAAACAGTAGGAATTACATAATCTAAACCAACTAGATGGTTTAAGAGAACTAATGTCCCATCCAAAGGTTCTTAAGGGCTAAATGTACCTATAATATTGAAATAATTGGTAGTGTGGAGATTTTGAAAACTGCACTGTGAGCTGAGGATCATCTAACTTCATTTCAGGTATGTAAAGGTTCAAGTCTGATCTAAGGTTGTCATTTGCACGACTTCACTGCTAATGAAGAGACATTCATGAACATCATCAAAGAGTGACATGATCCACCTGCTCCGGTCTCCCCTTTCATAACGGATGAACTGTTTGTTGAAGGTATTTATCTCATTTCACTGACTGCAGAGGAAACCTAGACAGCTAGTTAAGGCTAGATTAAATGATAAGGTTAAACCATCCTTTGAAGAACTAAAATTAGGAGAAGGATGCCACTTCTACACTGTTAAAAACAAACTCAGCTTTGAATGTCTCGGTTGTTTCTGAAAAATGGAATTTCATTACTTTTGAAATTGTTATTCTGTCTATGCTTTTACAATGTCAATGATGGAAAAGTATTAGACAGTAGTTATATCTTAATAAAAAGTGCTTAACAAGCAAGAAGTATTTATATAGTATCCTATTAATCTAAATTAAACTCAGTTGAGTCCTTCTGGGGTACTTACATGCTGTATTCAATCCTTAATGTGTTCACGTTTCTCCCTTTACTGTTAGACTGAAGTATGTGTATGTATCAAGAGAAAATGACTTCCATGGGGTTTCATTTTAAAACCAGACATGCAAATCCTACTACTATTTTGAAGTTCTTATGAAGTATTTTCTCAGTCATCACTCATCAAGATTTCCACAGACCAATTTTTACCTTTAGTGCTTTGATCTGTTGTTACTGTAAGTTTCACATCTAATTTTCCTGGTATGCAAATGTATCTCTTAATATAAAGTTTTATCTGCAATGCAATTTAAACTTCTTAGGGATATTTTACTTTTATTTTGTTTTGTTTGCTCTCTGTGGTTCTGTAAATACAAATATACTGCCTTACTGTGATATTTTTCCCTCTGGCTTTGTAATAACTATAATAGAGTGTCTTTTTTTCTTTTTTTGTCTTTACTTAATCTATCTGTAAAAATGGACTGAACTAATTTCTGAATTGTAGGTAATTCTTCAGCATGGGAGTTGAATGAGAAGCTCTTGTGTTGTCATATCTTTACATACCTTCCACAGTCCCTTGGTCCCTTGAACCCATATGCGGTTGCACACATTGACAGACGTGAGAAGGTGTAGGTGAGTTTAATGCATCTATGGTTCTTCACAATGATCCCCTTGTGGTTATCTTAGTCAACCTGTAATTAGTATCAGCTCTTCTCTCTCTCCTCCACCATCTCTCTAGTGACCCTAATAGCTGAGAAGTGGAAAGAGGTTTGGTGCGGAAAATGAGGAATTCAGCTTGATCTCTGCTATGGTTATATTTCTGGTGGTATATTCAGGAAAAGTTTATCAGAAAGGCACTCTCCTGACTCTTTTTTTCTACAGGTGCCAGCCCAGTCTACCCTTTCTTTCACTTCCAAATGCTATTGTTTTGTTGCATGCCACCTTACTGTTCACTGTATTTGCTCCTGTCATGACTGCAATGCAAATACACAATGAAGAAATTTAAGCTATCGACCTGAACATGCAAAATCCCTAACAATCTCACCTTATCCCCATCTCTGTTTTTACTTCCCATGCATCTTTTCCTCCCTATTGTTCACTTAATATTTTCACATTAATGCTCCATTTTTCTCCTCTACCTCTCTGATTGCCTCTGTCATGTTTTATTCATTTGGTCTCTTGATGTTTCTTCCAATCCTCTTTTAAAATACACTTCTCTGAACAGTCCTTCCTGTCTTTTCCCACATACTTACCAATTCCCATAACAGTGACCTAGTACGGAATCACAGAATCATAGAATGTCCTGAGTTGGAAGGGACCCACAAGGATCCAGCTCCTCTTCCTGCATATGACAACCCCACAGTTCACACCATGTGTCTGAGGGTGTTGTCCAGTCTCTTTTTCAACACTGTCAGTCTTGGGGCCATGACACCTCCTTGGGGAACCTGTTCCAGTGCTCCACCACTGGAACAGTGAAGGTGAAGAACCTTTTCCTAATGCCCACCCTAAACCTCCCCTGGCACATCTTCCTGCCATTCTCTTGGGTTCTGTCACTGGTTGCCAGAGAGAAGAGATCAGTGCCTGTCCCTCCTCCTCCCCTTGTGGGGAAGCTGTAGACCACGATGAGGTCTCCCCTCAGTGTCCTCTTCTCCAGGCTGAACAAACCAAGTGACTTCAGCTGCTCTTCACACAGTTTCCGTTTCCTCTCCAAACCCTTCACCAATTTTGTAGCCCTCTTCCGGACACTCTCCAGTAGCTTAGTACCGTTTTTATCCTGTGTTGCCCAGAACTGCACACAGTGCTCCAGGTGAGGCCACACCAGAATAGAGCAGAGAGGGACAGTCACCTCCCTCACCCAGCTGGCGATGCTGTGCTTGATGCACCCAGGACACAGTTGGCCCTCTTGGCTGTCAAGACACACCGTTGGCTCATGTTCAACTTGCCATTGACTAGAACCCCCAGATCCCTCTCTGTGGAGCTTCTTTCCAGCATCTCATCCCCCAGTCTGTATGTACAGCCAGGGTTGCTGCATCACAGGTGCAAAATATGGCACTTGCTCTTGTCGAACTTCATGCAGTTGGTGATTGCACAGTTCTGCAATTTGTCTAGATCCCTCTGCAGGGCCTTTCTGCCCTCCTGAGTGTCACAGCAGGATCTGATGTGGTGAAAAACCAACATAGGAGCCACTAGCCTTCTCTTTGCCTCACTTACTGAGCCTGTGACATGTCCTTCAATGTCACAGCATGAGGGAGATTGACTATCGCTTCTGTGATTTAGATTAGCCCATTGGCTATACTCATTCATACTATGCACAGATAAAGGTAAGGAAAGACTAAAGTTTACACCGAAATTATTAAGGCCTGGCAGTTAGGTGCTGAACATCCATCCATCTTCCCTGCAGTCTTACTGTAGAACATACCTGACCCAAACAGAAACAGAATAGAGAAAACTCAGGGTACAAATACAAAACCTGTCTGTGCCAACTACCATGGTGGAGGTACTTGAGATGTGTTTTGTTCAATGTTTTAAAATACTGCACACATTTATGAACCCATTTTCAAACTGGATTTTGTTCATTTTATTAGAACTATTGTTTTGGGCCACATTCCAGAGTCCTGACTTGAAGTCAATGAGAGGTTAATTTGAGTAGAGATCAAATAAAAATTGAGAAGGTGTTTATCTTTTGGTGCAGTGATAGTACCTAGCCTGGAATTCTGACCCTGCAATGTCTAAGATATATAGCCCTGAAAGAGCATCCAAGACAAGATTTGGTCAGAGCACAACTGAAAGCAGATGGCATATATAACAGAAATAAATGAAAACTAAAAGCCCTGCTGAGAGTGATATATGAGATTCTGAAGGAAATCTGCCTTTGGCACATTGTACTATAATTTTAAAAATTTAAGATATCTTTTATGAATTGGAAAAAAACCCACACTTCAGGTCCTGCTGGTCTCTGCTCTGCATTTGCATTGCAGTGCAAAGGAGGAGCTATGCTTCCAGCTTCTGTAAATAACACACCTTCTGATACATTCACCTCATTCCATTATGGTTGCAGGAAGAGGGAAGAGCAGTTCCTGTCCACTTCCCAAGCTAGGACTCTGGTGTTTGGAAAAGAGGGTCCACTGAGAAAAGACAGATGAAGAGGAAGGATGTGGTGTTCAAGGTGAGCTTGTGGCTCCTTCTCTTGCTCGCAAGAGTTAGACCAATTGCTGAGCTCGATTGTGGTCTAGCCAACAGGACACTGTCTGCCTTTTTTCCTCCACAAGTAGATTTTCTCCTCCCCAGTGTGCAAACACTAAATATCACTCAGCCTCGAGTAGTTCTAGAGACTATACATACAGGAATGAGAAACATAGCCTTCTCTTTGACAATCCTAAACAAAGTCACTCAACTATTTTTTTTTTTTGATTGTTTATATGGTAATGCAAAATAGTGTTTTAATCTTAATTTGATAATTTGTCTGAAATATAGGTAAACTAACATATTTAAGTGATGCACACTATGCTATGGTGTTTTTTGCAAGACAAATCATATTTCTGAATGCAGTTCTGTAAGCAGAAAAAATTCAAAGAGCGTTTGTAAAGTGTTAGTTACTTAGATGTAAATATTAAGCTATGATATCTGCATGAAGCTAATCAACCCAAGCATTATGTCAAAGCCCACATGACAGGCTCACTCATCCTTGACAGTGTAACTGACACTATTAATCTCATGAGGAGAGTAATTTTCACAATAATGCACAGAAAATACAAACACAAAGAATTTATACATGCCAGCTACCTTTCACTGATGTGTTTCAGAAATAATGTTTAGCCCATGTAACAATGTTTTTCATAATCTTATCTTTTATGGGCAACCAGCAATGATACATACTGTGTTTCTGTCCTGCAAATCAGTAGTCCTGGGCGTGGGGGGGAAGAGATCAGAAACTAATTACAACTTCTAACATAATGCGTACACTCAAGGGGGTGGAGTTGAAGTTGCCAGCTTCACTGTGACATTTCCTAACTTTGGAAGATCTGACTTTGCAATCTGAGTAATGCTATTTCTCTCTTCATTTAGTTAACCCACATATTTGGTTGTGCCCAGGGGATCATTTGTAGAGCAAATATGCAACAAATCTCTGCAGTCCATTTTGAAGTTTACTTTAAAAAAGTAAAATATGAAAATGTCACTCTAAATGTTTTTTAAGATCTGACACTGCCTTGTCCATAGCGTGGTGTATTTTTTCCTTGCAGTACAGTGAAGAGTGGAGTCCCCTAGGACTATTAAAAACAGACTGCATATTGTAAACTTTATTAACATGATGGGCTATGTGTAGAATACTTCCAATTTAGGTATGCTTCTATAGTACTGAAATATTGCATCTCCATGTAAAATATGAATTCCTTGAGCAGGAGCTGTTATTATGTGCTTCTGTACAAGAAAGCATAAATATGTCTACAGCAAATTCAGACTTCTTACTCTAATACAAGCACAAATGATAATGGCAACAGTGTGATTTTACCCCAGTTCCCTTATCTTCATATATTAGAATTTCACATTCTAACCAGCATTGAAAAAAAAAAAAATAAAGAAAAAGGTACAGAAAGCTGGGATCTAGCTAGACTATTTTTTTTTTTTAATTTCTTTTTATTTTTTTAAATTCTGTTATGTTGCTTGACAAAGAAATGGATGAAAATATTTTGTTTAAGAAAGTACTCAGGAAAGATCAAATATTGACTTGGATAAAGAAAATCTCAACAATCACTGAAAAATACTCAGCTGGTATGTAGCTGCGTAGCAGTGGTGCCTGGGGTTGCAGTTGTGTGAGCAAAAGCCGTTAAAACTTGCCTCTGGTCTCATATTCCCACCTATACCAGCACCAGCATTCATCTGATACTGCAGTGAGGTGGATCAGAGAGTGATGCTAGCAGAAAAATAACACAGGGAAGAAGTTTTTGGTAGTTCAGCTCACCGAACCAGCTCGGCACAACATCAGACAGGCACCAGGGCTGACGCAAAGGACCAGGAAACCTTGAGCTCTGGATGAGGGAAGACTTAAGAAGCATCAGCTTAGTTTGACTAACGTTGTTGTAGTGTTGCACCTTGACTTGTAAAGAAAAATGAAGATAAGTTTTCTGTTTCTAGCAGCAGAGTGATTTCTGGGGCCTCTGGACATGCAGCAAAAGAGAGTTCTTCTATGGGCAAAAGCAAAAATGCCCAGTTTAGGTATGATCACGGAATGGGGGGAGAGGTTATCTATCGTTACAAATATCTGTTTCTAGCTGCATTACATGTGCTGGAAAAAAAAAAAAAATCACCTCCAGTTTTGAGGAGGATCACTGTATCACTGATCACTGAGACTTCCCGTGTGTGGAAACCTGCCTGCAGGCTGCCAGCTGGCGTGGCCAGCGGCTCTGGCTGTACCAAAACCACTGACTGTGCCACAGGTGTCTTCTTGCCTCTCTCCCCAGCCAGGAAAAAAGTGGAAACTCAGTTCTGTTAGTTACAAGGGAACTACTGGAAGACCCAAAAAGTTATAAACTTCATCTTCCTAATTAAAAGATCTTACGCCATTTATAGAACTGCAAGCAAATATGGCATACTATGAAAACTTCCTTTTAAGAGGGGTCCAGGAGGTCCATTATATTTCACAAATTCTTTCCCTCTCACATTTAAGCCATTTCCCTTTCTATTTTGATTTACTCTATCTTTCTATTTCTCCTGATATCTCTCAAAAATATAGAATAAATATACTGTCTTTAATGGTGACTTAGAGCAGTTAACTAGACTGTACAAAGTTATGAAAAGATAACCTTCTATCACATTAATTTTAATTATTTGCCACAGAAATATTTGTTTTCATCGAAGAGCTTTGACTTATGAAAAATAAATGAAGACATTTTTAATTCCAAACAGAAATAAGTCTGTATTGTGTTAGTTTCAATGTTAGCTCTCACTACTTCTTTATTTAATAGTACATTTTCATTGTTAAGTATTATTTCCTATACTTTCAGGTGCTTGTAAATTTAGATTTTATTGTGTATATATAGAGAAGAAAGATATATCTGTGTTGATTTCAACTGGGTTCTTTTTCCTTTCACATGCTTACACAAGGTGCATAGCAATGGGTATTTTTTTCATTACCAAACAGCTGCATTTGCATTCATTTGGTTGCAAAGCTGTTTACTTATGAAATTACTTTATTAATTGAAAAACTTGTAAATATTAGGAATGTCTCCTCCTACTGTAATTGGTACCACATTTTTATCCGCATTCCTCTTACATTTGTTGCATATCAAGCCTGTTCAACTACTTCAATAAGAGGGAATAAGATGATAAAACAGTATTAGTTAGCCTCACCTAATCCTTGGATCTCAAATGCTGATAGAAATATTAATGAACCGAGACCCTGACGATGTTTTCAGTTGGGATTGTTTTACTCACATGGGGACACTCGGATCTAGAGAAGTTGCACCATGACTCTGATTTAAACAGGCTTCACCTGACAAATCCAATCTGGATCCTATCACTTGGACAGAATTGAAGTAACACAGAAGGCACTTGTTTCCTAACCATGTTATTTAATTAGTTAATGTGTAGACTGCATTTTCCACCAACCCCGATTTTTCTTTTTCTCTGTTTAGAAGAGATGATCCTGATGCATGAGGCAGGTAGTGTGTTGTGGGTTTTTTTTTGTTTGTTTGTTTGTTTTTGTTTGTTCATTTTTTTAAGTTAAAGAAATACATCTGAAATCCTGAATAAACACCCCATTCTGCAAGCCCTCATTTCTTCCTGGGAGCTCTGCTTGGAGCACTTGCAGGATCAGTTCAGAGAATATGTGAGGAAGATGGAAAAAAAAAGAAGAGAGCGAGATTGAAAGGGATTTTTTTGAGACAGAGATATATTAAGCCAGACTATGCTTTCTATTTTCAGTAGTCTAAGGAAAGTTCAGCTCTGACTTCAGAAAAAAAGATTCAAAAGAAAACATGCACCCATGTGTAGTGTTTGCTGGCACACTTCATTATTAATTTGAGTTAATGTGTGTTTCAAAAGTCAGGTCAGAGAGAACTCTCTGGGATGAAGGTACATGCATTGTTTCTTCCTCTGTGTCTTTCTCTTGTCTTTCGCACAAATACACACTGGCAGATACACAGAACCCAGCAAATTTCACAGTGGCTAGATGAGATACGATGTTAACCACAAAACCTTTTAGTCAACCTGATTACTCTGTCTTCTCTTAAACATAAGCAAGCTGACTAGTAACCTTTGAAAACCCAAACTTCTTCATAAAGCAGAAAAAGAAACAAAACAAACAGTCTTTATAAATACATTAAAATTCTCACTAAAAAGCTAATTATAAGGGTATTTGTTTTGTTTGAGGTAAGGCACATCTATTATCATAAAGATAATTAACTCAGTCTGACAGATCTAATAAAAGGACAAGTTTAGCATTGGCTTAGCCAGAAGCCCAAGGCAAGCAATTTTTATAATTACTAGTTATTGTAACTGGGCTCAAAGAAAATGGTCTGTGATATTTAAACAGTAATGTTAATTTGCATTTAGACCCATTTTTTTCCTCTTTCCTGGGCAAGATCTGTTTAGCTGGAATGAGTAAAAGAAACTTGAATAACTTAAAGAAAATAAGAATGGCCTTCTCTTTACAGAAAAATTTGGTCTCTTTATGCCTGGATAATTAATATCCTCATGAGGTAAGTGCTCTGGTAATCACAAAACAATTAAACAGCTTAACGCAGTTTGAACACACAGAAAATCTTGAGTTTTCAGCCTGAAATGATGTCTGTAGACTGCATTTATTTGTGGCAACTGTATCTATTGATGCACAGACCTGCTATGTGCACCTCCACATGCCCTCAGCATGCCCCTGCTGTTGAGCAGGTGAAGAAAGGGCCAGAAAGGGGGGAGGAAAGCACTCGGCTGCTGTATGGAAGTGGTTCCCATTCACAAAGATAAAGGGAGCAAAATAATGTCCAGGAATATATGCATAAGAAGTAAATTGCTCCAGCTGGCATGATGTCCTAGCCCTTAACTAATGCTTACCTTGACATTTTGCAGCACATTCTCCGCAAGAAAAACAAATCAACATTTTAAAAGAAGAAAGTTATTTTTTAACTGCTTCTGTAATGAAGGTTTTAGAAATAAGTAATAACTAGAGTGAGAAAATACATTGGTGATACACTCCAAAAAGGCAGTTAAAGTACTTGCCATTCAAATATGAATTTCATTATGTACTACATGCAGGTAATGCTAACCCAGTGCATTTTGCCAATGTAGAACCAGATCTGGGGAGCACTTTAAGGTCATAGAGGCTTAAGCTCCCCAATTTTCTAAGTGCTCTGGGACCAACACAGAGATGCTGCAAACTGCCCTAAATCTTTTGAAGGCAGCTAGAGCTCTACAGCACTGCTTGAGTTTCCCATGAAAAAAGAGAGCAGAGGGAGCATAAAATCTTTGTTCACAAGATGGTGGAAAAGATGAACCTGAGACACTTTTGAATGAAAGGGACCGTGACCTCATTAATGTTTACAGATATATAAAGGGTGAAGTGTCACGAGGTTGGAGGCAGGCTCTTCTTGGTGACAACTAATGATAGGACAAGGGGTAATGGGTACAAACTGGAACACAAAAGGTTCCACTTAAATTTGAGAATAAACTTCTTCTCAGTGAGGGTGACAGAGCCCTGGAACAGGCTGCCCAGGGAGGCTGTGGAGTTTCCTAATCTGGAGGCATTCAAGACCTGCCTGGATGGCTTCCTGTGTAACCTCATCTGGGTGTTCCTGCTCCGGCAGGGGGATTGGACTAAATGATCTTTCGAGGTCCCTTCCAATCCCTGACATTCTGTGATTCTGTGATATCAATTCCTGTTGGAGCACAGAAAGAAGCAGTCCCTGTTTGCTGCCCCACTTTCCCTCAGTCCCAGCCTGACAACAAGACTTACAACCCAGATTCACACCCTGGCTGCAAAATTATGGTACACTTCCCCACCCCTTACTTCACAGCCTTTTTAGTGGCAGGATATTTTTAAGCTAGTTCTCCAGTTTTGGGGCCCTAACAATTTGTGTTACTATTAATCCATTCCATATTACATCAAGGATTTTATATTAGCCCTACTAATTTTGCTGGTTAGCTTTTTGCCTTTTTTTTTTTTTAATTGCATCTGGTGGGATTGGCAACTAACCTTCTGCCACATACTGTCTATGTAATGGAACAGGTGAAGGTAATTCTTGCTAGACCTTTTGCTGCCTGGTTGTCTGGGACTGAAGACACTGCCCTAGCATTTTGTGCTGCACTCTTAATGGGTTTGGTGTGTTTTTAAACAGCTTGGCCAAGGTATTTTTTTATAGCAGGCTAAATTTAGGATCATAAATGCCTGTTTGAACTCTGAAATTAGCATACACTCTATCTTATGTTTGGCTATTGGCTGTATATTAATAATTCAGTTTTTGTCTTCAATAAAATGTACTTTTCACCAGATAAGAAAAATGAGATTTTTATCTATTTTGACTGAAGATTTTGATGATTTTTAAAAATTTATTATTTCAGCCTTCTTGTGCTTTGAGGATTTAAGAGTCTATTTATTCAGAAGGTCCCCTGCCCTCTAAAATTCCAGTGTGACTTTGTGTATCCGAGTAGTCCTACCAACATCATCAGGATTACTCACCATCTGAGTAGCTGAGTGTGCTTTGCTGGAGGAGAGCTCAAGGGTCTGATCCTTGAAGATAAGCACTCTTTGGGCTACTGACTAAACACCACCTGCAAGGATTTGGTCCTTTTCAGAGTCATGGCCCAAGAAGACCAGTAAAACCTTCATCTCCAGCTGATGTAGAGAAGGTTCAAGGCTGAGGATTGATTCTACTAACTGTAACCTCAGATCTAACCTCTCAGTTCCCAAATGCTTTTAGACATCAACCTTATCAGTTCTAGAAAAATATTACTGACTCTATTAGATAGAAACAGGCAGACAAAACTTTGCTTTTTGTCTATATTTGTGGCCCTTGAAGTCATAAGACAGGGAGAACCTCACCTGGGATTTTGCAATTTGGATTGAGAGAAATATCCTTCCTTTCCTGAATCGTTGTATGCATAAAAAGACAGTAGCATGATAGTTTGTGGTTCCCATGTACCCTGCTGTTTGGAAATTTTGAAGGTGGTTTCTCTAGATTCTCAGGATTTTATTCAGAATGCTGTACTGCTAAACTTCTACTGACGTTTCTGGTTGCTCCTAACAATGATATTCATTTTTTTTTTTGGTCGAAATTGTTCACGGCAAATGTACAGCTTCCGGTTTTTAATATAAACTAAAAAAACCCCACCAAAACAAAACAAAAAATAAAAACAAAGTTTGAGGCAATTCTCATAATATTTTAAGAATTTAAAGTCAACCAGCTTTTGGCTTAAATGGATTGATGGAGCCCTTTAAATTGGTTGTTGGTATAGCATGTTATTAATCACTGTAGCAGACAAAAATACATCGTTTCCTTGCTGAGAATAGCATGTTTTCCTTTGTTTATGAATTGATCCCTGAACGGTTCCTCCTGGGAATATGTTTGTTCTTTCCTTCTTTCAGTCTTTCTTTCCTTCTAAGGTAAAATGGCTTTAAACTGCAGATGTGCTAATCTGTAGGAGACTCCAAAACTCATTGATCTGTGGGCAGTGTAGGTATTAATCTACCTGGGTTGGGAGACTAAAAGAATAAACGATTAATTAAATAGCCTTGAGGTTATTTTTCAAAACAGCATTGTAAGTGGCGATGGGCAAAACTCAAAAGATTTTTATACTGGGTTCAGTTCAGATCAACTCCCTAAATCTGATCACTGGAAGCATACATAAGAGGGAAAAATACTTTGAGGCAATGTATTAAGTCAGACCAATCAGCCCAGTGGGAAAAAATGAGAAAATGTTTAGAAAATGCATTTTAATCTCGGATCTGAGAACCGATACACATTCTAAATACATTTAAATGAATCTGTAAGAGAATACATGGTTGTTTAGACAGTTTTCAAATATTATTTGGGGTAAATGCAGAATTTATTATCACATTTCATTGCTTCCAAAATGACTTAGTGTTTTGTCAAGTTGGTAACAATTTCCACAGAATCTTTTTTTTTTTTTTTAATTGTTCTCATAGCTTTTATTTCTTGTTGCTCCCACTGAATGAAAAGACCTTCATAAACTGACATGCAAGACGATGCTGCCAGATCCCTTAGGATAATTTCTTCTGTGACACCAATGAATTAAAAGTGTGGAGAGACATTCAAGTATAGATTTTGTATATCGGTCCCCATTATACTGCATCAATTGACCCATAAACTGTATACGTTCATGTATCTCCCCCCCCACCCCCGGCTCTTTGGTTTTTGCTTGTTGTGTATTCTGTCAATGCTGGATGATGCAAACTTATTCCATGAGGCTTTAAGCTGAGAAATAGCAATGTAACCATACTACAATGCAGAGCCCCACTTAATTTATGTTGCTTCTAACTGAGGCTTGGCTCTGTGTTAACAGCAGCTATGTCTATCTACTCCATTGCTTTTGATCATCATAAAGGGCAGGAAGGACCAAGAGGATGCACAAAAATTTATCTTTTCCAGTATATCATGGAGAAGCAAACTCAGATTTGAAGCTATTTGGAGCTGCCTGTCATTGTACTATCAAACGATGGAGCTCCTTCCTGGATAGTGACTCTGGATGTGATGGCACCAGAAACAATGTGACATTATTTGAGCAAATAGGTGGATAAAACAATTGCAATGATTTCTGTGAGTGTCTATGAGGGCCTGTATGCACTTCTGTCATGCAGTTTCTGTTGCAGCTTGGCAATGTTCTAGCTCTAACATTAATAGATCCCTCTTAGATCTAACAGCCAGATGGTCAGCAGTTGTGAACTACTTACTGAGCCGCTCTTGAAGTTGTGCCAAGATATCTGTATACTCATATTCTTTCTGCAAGCCAGTGCTATAAGGTCACAGGAAGAACAAGGTCAGCAGTGATTCGTCTTATATTTTTGGGGGTGTGCGTTGGCTTGACTGGCCGCCCACAGTTGCTGAGCTGCAAACAGAAGAGGTAGAGCTAATAATTCATAACAAGTCAGTAGTTCATTGAATTTTTGAATCTTCTTATGTTTGCAAATTGTCCATGAACAGACTTTGATTTTCCTGAATGCGTTTGTTACTCAGAGTTATTTGCTGACACAGGAAACAGAAACCACAAAAATGCTGGCTGGGGCTTACCCTTCTTTCTCAAAGGCTGAGCAGAACAGCCATCAACTAGGCACTTAGCATGAGGGCCAGTGAAGGAAAAATGGAGCGTAAAGTCAAAATATGGGAAGCTGAGAGACAGAGATAACCATCATAAAAGGGTTTGCAGCCTCTTGACCTCAGCGATATTACCAGCTACATGCCATAACTGGATCTTTAGCATTGAACACTCTGCTGAGTAGATGTTTGCTTTGTTACCCTCTTCCTGGCTTATTTTTTGCAGCTGCCTTAACCCTTGGGCTGCTGCCATTCTCCTCTTGCCTCTCCTTTTCTTCTCTTCCTCTTGAGAAATCCTCCCAACTCTTAAAGTAAGTTTTGGTTACAAAAACCCTGAAATAATGTTCACAGCCCCTTTCCAGACATTTCATGAGTAATCTGAAGATAAAAATACACTCATAATTGTATTTGTTCAGCCATTTGATAAACTCTTTTCACCCACACTACAATTTTTGCCTGCCTCTGCTCTTTTTGTCTTGAAAAGTACATATTTACAGTCATGCCCTGAAGCACTTGCAGTCTGAAAAGACAGAGGAGGATTGGAGACAATAGGAAACACAATATCTGTCCTTCCTTTTTTGCATGCCTGTGGTTCGCCCTAGTATTTCAAACCTTTGCCCTAAACTGGGAACAGCCTGGATGCCTTTTGGGTCTGGTGTGCTCAATACCTGCGATGATGCCCCTACTTCTGTGGAATACATAAGACAGTGCCACTCTCTGGCAGCCTCTGCCCATTAGAGCCTTGCCATTGCCATAGATACAAATTCAAAACTCAATTTCAGTTTTCATTTCTCACTTGTTTTTTTTTCATAGTTGAGAACACAGTCTAAATTTCCATCCCACACTGTTGTGGGATTATTCTTGTTTGTTTTCCTTTTTAGAAAGGATTTAGGGGCTATAATGAATGACAAGAATAATACAAGCCAATGTTATCTTATGTAAATGAAAAAGAATCATGCTAAGATATCATCACAGAATGGTTGAACTTTGCCCTCAGAAAAGGTCTTCTCAGTAGGGCTGGCTCCTAAGTTGGGGCTGAGGTTTGCACAGTAACAGCATGATCCCACTTTTTTGCTTCAATCAGTGGGGCTGCCTCAAAGCAATTAGTGCCTACTTCCACCTGGTTGGTGGAAGTGAGCAGAGAAGGCCAGGAAGACCCAGTCTATGCTCATATCCCCTCTAGCAAGCCTCCAGGACTTTCACACTTCTCAACAAGGGTGACTCTAACACCACTATGTTGTTATTCCATGCTTGATACTAATTAAGACAGAGGTTGCTTCCTTTTCTTTTGCCTGACAATGAGTCTACCATGGTGAAGGAATTTGAAAAAGGCCTCTGAAGAAATAGAACTTAGTTCCTGCACTTAGGGGAGTGTGGCAGTATACTGTAGCTATCTGTCTTTGCTTCTTTTATGTTTTTGAAAGAGAGCTAGACTCATCCTCCTGCCAACTACTAATGTTCTCTGAAGGCACAGCCAGTGGAGTGAGACATGCTTCTCCCATGCCTCAAGTTATCAGCTTCCAGCCCTGATCCCTGGGATGTAAGGGAATTTCTAGCATAAACCTTAAGTGCTCCCACAAGCCACTGAGTCAGCTTAAATGCAGAAATTATTAAGCTTCTTAATTTAGACATTTTATTTCTTAAGCCTGAATCTCTCTCCAGAAAGTGGGAGAGAAAATTCAAACATTTATTAGAATAGTCACTTATCTGACTAAGTTCAGCCTCACTGTAAATAACTTTTCTCCTTTCTCATTAATGTTTGCCCACCCTCTGGACTCTTCATCTGTGGAAAAACTTTACTGGAATTTGAAATTTTAGGGAAAATAGAAGAATGCATGCAAATTACTAAAATCTGGCTTTCTGGTAAAATATGTATCTTTCATGATCCCACAGTTACCTTGCAGGACTCCTGTGCCTTAACCTTGGCTCAGCAAGAGTGACATTAAGCTACTGTACATCATCTAAGCTAGCTGGACAAAACACAATCCATTAAATACTTGGAGTAGTGTCAGGGAATATGGCATTCTTAGTCTGGAACTAGTATAGATGTCATCAAAGTATTATTACTGTGAACATTAAAAACATATACATATAAAATCTGTCACATTATAAATATCTCTTTCCTGGATCCTTTCCTTGAGTCATACGTGGTACTGCATATTAAACTTCCGGCAACTCTGTGCACATATTTTGCTGCTTAGGCCTAGTACAATATTTTGTTTCCCTTGCTCTTTCACCTTATCTTTTACTGATTCCTTTCTTTCTTATTCGTTGCACTTATTGTTCTTCATTTAATCCTTACCTTCTTAGATAGTCATCTGACCTATTTTTATGATATGGATTAAAGTAAATCCTATAATGTAAGTATTCTTGCTTTTCTGTATTCTGCCTTGTCATCTGTGTTTTGCTGGGATTTTTGTTACTGGGGTTGGCTTAGGTTAAGGGATCTTCTGTGTCTCTGAGGCTTACCCCCTGAGTGACTGGGATCATGCTGTAAGGAGCTTTGTCGTCCAAGTTCTCGGGTACCCATTATCTCATTGCCACAAAAGCAGACTTAATTCTTCAACATCTGAAGATAACTTTGTCTTTAATTATTCAGTCAGAAATTCTCACTGAGGTGAATGGGGGGGGGGTGGGAGAAAGGTCCCTGTGTATTTTAAATCAGAAATGCCTGCTTGGTAGATAGATTTCTGTTTTCGCAGTGTTAACTCACTCTGGGTAAATACATACTTTGGATGGGAAAGAAGCAATCTCTTAACATTCTTGGGTTAAAAAGCCAGCAGAGATTTGTTCTGGTACTGTAAATCCCTCTGCTAGTTTAGCAAGACTGGCAATATGTAAGAACATTAATAAATAAAAGCAAACACGAACATCAACAAAGAGAATTGATTCTTCCTTCTCTTTTCCAGCCTGTGCCGATGCCTCCAAGTCAGAGCTGAAGGAGATCAACAAAGAGTTGTGTCGATGTCCCAGCCCTAGAAAAAGTATTAGATTGTACAGTGCCCGGGATAAGATTTTTATATGTGCTTTTCTTTGCTTATGAAGCCCCTAGCTTACTTTTGCTTAACTGTTGATAATCAAGTACTATATATGATGCTGCCTGCTCAGAGCTGTGGCTAATTTTCATGCCCTGTCTTGCCCCAAGACTTGCTCACTGATCCATACATTCCTATGTAGGAATGCACCTGGATTTCATCTCTCATTTTTACACTTGCATAGTTTTTCCTTTTGGGTGATAATGGCTGTTATAATTGGTATGTGACATGTAGTCTGAGAGGCCTATCCCAGTGTGAAAGTTCATTCACATCACATTTTCAGGTATGAACTTCTGTTTATGCTATGCAGGGGCACAGTTATAGGGTATAACTCTTGTTACTGTAGGATTTAAACAAAACTTTGTAGAAGGCAGTAAGTAGAAGTTTTTCATTTAGAAGAAACGTAAACCCCCATCTTCATAGAAACAGCCAGCTGAAACCATAGGAAGCTTTACCCGAAACACAGCTGTGACCCATGGAGCAAAAGAGGTTTTTTTCACATGTCTAATTAGGAATAGAAAAGAGTGGAGGAAGGAGAACAGTAATTGTATTTGTCTGTTGTAAGCAAAGGAAATAGCAAAACCAAGGACTACTTACATATAAGTGATAGACCCAGTGGCAGCTTGAAACAGGCAATGGGTAAAAGAACAGAGCTGCTTGATAAGGTCCTGTCTGAAAGTCGAGCCATGAACAAATAAATTACCCATGGTTGCCTAAAATCTGCTGTGTTCAGAGAAAGGACTTTGCACATTCTCTGCACCTAGGATCATATGAAAAAAGACCCAACAACATCTTGCCCCTTCATCTATTTCTTCTCTGCTGGAAATAAGCTGCTGGTGAATGTGAAAATTTCATTCTGCCCAGGTCATTAACAGGATAGATGGATACTTCAGTATTCACAACATGATCATGAGGTTTCAATATTCGGTGCCTTTTTATAAAAGTCACAGACCTTGGAAACATGAAAATCTCAGCTTTACCTACAAAATTGAATATATTTCTAACCTTAATTGTTCTAGAGGTAATTCTGGAAAGCAATGATGTGAGAGTAGTATAAAAATGTGGGATTCAGAAACTGTAGAAAAGAAAGCACCCGTAATTTATCTGTCTGTCTATCTATCTATCTGTCTGTCTGTCTGTTTAAATACCCCTTCAAGAATTTAAAAGGTTGGGGTTAGTAATTTTTCATGTTTAGGGAACTACTTTGTAACTTCAGTCATTACTTGTTCCTTCTTTAATTCGGAATTCAACATCTCTCTATAGAAAGTTTAGTTGCTGTGTGTTTTTGACAGTCAGTCTGCAGTATAAGATGTGGGGATGTGACTTTGTGAGTCCTACTAAAGCTAATGGATGTTGTATGTTTCTCATACATGACACTGAAAATGTGCCCCCAAATGTTCTATGCGTACACGTCTGGTCCTCTGGGACTCCCAAAATAATACGTTGTGTGCCTGTTTGAACTGTAATCCCCCTGAGCACTGCCCTGCAGCTGTGTGCTGTTGTGGCACTGGCTCTTCCCCTTCCATCCAGAAACCGCTCTACTGCTGTGCTGGTGCTTCTAATTCTCAGTCTCCTGGTGCTTGTGAATGGGGTATATATACAGGTGCACTGTCACAGTCAATGCAATTATACCGGACAAAGTGTGGCATTGTAACACAGGACAGGTAGCAGGTACAAAAACCTATGAATACAAGATATTTTTCTCTGTACACATCCACACACAGAAAAAGAAGGAGACTGGGCAGTACCTTTTTTTTTTTTTTCTGAATACATGAGATTAAAATAAACAACACGTGTCTAAAATAATCAGCCCTAGTGTGAACAGTGTAAATGGACAGCACATACGTCTTTGAAGAATAGATGTTCAACTACCAATCCAGATCTCCTGAGCTTTTAACTCTGAACCCTACAGCTGAACTGGTATGTGACTGTAAGCAAACCCCCGTGGGACAGATTCAGGCTGCTCTCTGGCTGGCCCTGCGGGGACTTATCATCTGGGTGCAAGTGCAGGTGGGTGAGGACAGAGTCAGGCAGACAAGCCCATCATTTATCACAAGGTGAGGCTACACTGCTGCTTGCAGTTCAGAGTCCCAGGAACTTTATAGAACTAATAAAGGACTGGTGTATCAACCTTATTGCCTGCATGCTTTTTATTTCTCTCTATATATTTGATGTTTTGAATTAAAATTAATCCCATGAATAACGCACACGTAGTACTTTAAAATAGCTGCATGTCCTCGCCTGCATCTATGTTGTCCTACTATCTAAGGCTACCCAGATTATTTTATTATTCAAAAGAATTCATTTCAGAGGATAACGGGTAATCTTAGCTTTGTGGTTAAAGAAGAAAGCTTTTCCATGGGAAAACCTGGTTTCACTTACAGAGAGCTTGAATTTCCAGTGTTTCCAAGTTGCAGTATTCCTGCCTGAATGCTTACTATTTCAAAAACAATTTTATTTGAATTAATATACATGCAAGTCCCAATATTACTGTAATCAGCTTTTTTAACATAAGAAAGGATATTTTCATTTATGTTTAAAGAAATTTATTGATAGCTAAATAGTCATACAATTTTTGCTTAAGCAAATATTTTTTCACAGTCAGTCAACACTTAATCTAACCAACATTTACTCAGATCAATATATTTTAATTGAAACTAATAGCAGATAGCTTAAACCAACAGATTTTTCACTGAACTAAGTACATTAAATCAATATCTTGCTAAAAATTGCTATGTCTTGTATAAAAGGTGTTCTTATTCTTAGCTAAATTCATTTTATTGAAACGTATGCATATTAACAGTAATCAAAATACTGATATTTAGACACTGCTGATGTTATCAGTACATTTAGAAGACTGCAGGCAAACTTACATAAAGAAGCCATATAACACAAAGAGCTAATTTGATAAAAGTGAAGAAAAATAAGGGTGTGGGTTGATTACTTCTCTCTGCTACAAACTATTCATCTGATCTTGGGTGAAGTACTTAGAGGATTAATTTAGACCTGACCTCCCAGCTGATATCAGGAAGGTAACCAAGGCACCCCTTTGCACAGTTGAGCTCTCTGGTAATCACCTGGTGGAGGTGACTCTCTGTACATCGATTATTCTGGGAGCTTACAGCCAGTGCAGCCATTTCATCCAAGTATCTCAAGTTTGGTGAAAGCTGTCTTTAGTGGCTGTTATTGTAAAGTCCACCAGTGTAAGAGAGAATTGAGCACCTCCATATCCATGGAAATCAGCTCACCTCTCATCTACCCATAGCTCAGGTCCTTGTATGCAGAACAAGGACAACAACACTTTTCTAAAGCTTGTCTTCTTTGACCATAAGCTTTTGGACTGGGGATTGTCTCTGACTATGTACTGAGATAACACATCACAACAGGGTCTCAGTCACAGCTATTATAATAGCAAGCTGATTGTAAATATAGATTTGGAAGAATTGGTGGCTTAACCAAGAAACCAATGGCATTTACCCATCTGTTACTTTCATATTTTCAGCAGGAGATACTCAAGAGCAGAGACACCACTGTGTGTGGGAGCTACAGCACAAAGAAAACTGGGTGGAGTGGAGGCTGGCACATGGTCATCTGTTTTGGTATTCAGCATAATTACAGCATAATTAGCCTACTAATTGCGTGCCCAAGTTTAGTTGATGAACTTGTGTGTGTAATTATGGCTTATTGAAATGCATTGTGTTTGCAATACTTGCCTTCGTTTCCATGTGACAGAGAAATTTCATTTTTCCACTCCCCTTGTGTTGATTGCATATGCAGAAATGTAAAAGATGACCATAACCCATGCAGGCAAGTATGTCAGAACATTGCAAAAATAGCAGCTAAACTGTACCTGTGCGTCCTGCAACCAGATGTAAGGGAGCTCTTGGCCCTGTGTGCAGGAAATCTGTGCAGTGCCAAGTGCCACCCTTGCTTGCAGAATCACATTATGGGATGCAGACCTCCTGCAAGAGTATCATCTGTTGGAAGAGGCCTTTCAAAAAAGCAGCCTCCACCTTCTGCAAAAGCATTTTCCAGTTCCGGATGAAGAAACTTCTGCAAATGTCCCAATAACTTTGCAAAACTGTTCCCTAATCTTTTTCACATGAACAGAGTGAGCAGAAGCCACTAAACCAATGGCATTTCTTAAGCAGGAGCAATATCTTTCTTACAATCTAAAAAGAAAATGCTTCTTCCTTTTCTTCCACTTAGTTTCCTAGTATCCAGTTGAGAAACTTGAGCTAAGCACTAGGATTTATCCTTTAAGAAGAATCTTAGAGGATGCTTCAAACAATGTAAAGCTTTGTGTTTGTTTGACACAATTTCTTTAAAAAACACTCTTTCAAGTTCTGAAATGGTTGCCAGGACTTTCTGTCCCGTGAGAAGGTAAGGAGGTAAGGTGGCAGCCACATGACATATGGGCAGGATTTTATGAATCCTGCAAAAGGTGAGAGAGTCTGTCTCACTTTCAGAGAGATGCCACTGTGTTTATAAGATAGTCTGTACCAAGGGAGAATCAGACTGAAATATGCAGCCTTTACGTCCTGTAATATTTTGCTTTAATTAAAATTAGACATGTTCCTAAGCAGAACTTCAGATCAGAACATACTCTCTTCAAACTTTGGGGAAAAACAGATAATGCAGTGATTTTTTTTTTTCTTAATCTAGCTTCCTTTAAAAATAAAAAACAGATTGGACAAAAGCTTGGAACTGACAACTGGGGAGCTATAGACTCAAAGTTCCTTGAAAACTAAGCAGATGGACCATACTGTTTCATTTTCTGTGTATCCATTCCCCATTATTTATGATTCTTACAGACCAAGATCTGAAAATTCAGGCCAAAAGCTGAAATGAAGAGCATAGGAAGTAAACAACATTGACATTTCAGAGCAAAACCCTTTCAAGCTCAGTTATCCCTGTTGTTAAGGAAGCTACTGATGTAAGGGAAACTTTTGGAATGGAAGAACCAACAAAAATGTACCTTTTTGGAGGAGCATGAAGCTGATGATTCTTTTGAGAAATGTATTTCATATCTCAGCTCTGTTCTTGGATCAGCAGAGATCTGAAAGGCTATTAACTGGAGAAAGAGAATAAGGGAAAACAAAAGTGCACCCCAAACCCACGAACCAAACAAATCTCAAAACAAGGCCAACCTTTCCCAGATTTCATAGGATATCACAGTTGCAGATTTTCATCTGCATGTGGTTAGCTCCTTCTCTGCTCATCTATGGCCAGCAGTGCTTCAAATCTGAGAAAACTAATCATCTCATTCAAATACTGAAAAATAGATGAAAGCATCTGAACCGGGAGGAAGGGCAGTCTTTTGCTATCTAACCTCTCCTATTACACTGTTTAGATTTTTGCACACTTTGGAGTCCTCGTTATTTAGCCTGACGTTAGACAGTATTCTTTAAATAAGTAGCAATATCCATTTAACAAACAGGTTTCTGCACAACTCCACAGTCAAGTACCATTACCTATTTAACAAAGAAGTTAACTGAGATGTTGCACATAGCACAATCCCCCTGTATGCTCAATTAAATCCTCACAACTGGCCCAGACTTGCTGCCCTTCAAATACTTGCATAGAGCTTTAGCGAAGTTAGTATATTTAGCAAGAAGATGAAAGAGAGGGAGAGGTGACTAATCTCTTTCTAGCTAGACTTTGTAAAATGCTCATTATACTGGAAAATTTTATGGATTACATTGTATAGGATACACCGTCAGTCTGAGCTTCTGGGTATCTCATTCATGCACATGCAATTTGCAATTGCGTCAATTGTAGTATTTAATTACAGTGGTGTCATGTGTATGTTTGTACAAAGCCTTGTGATACAAAATTTCAGAGTTTATTAATTAATCCTAATAGATTGGGAGTGCTCTGGATGATCTCCTTTTGTGGGGTTTTATGGTACTTTTTATTTTTAAGGCAGTCTGTTAGACACAAACTCCACATATAACATCTTCCGTCTTCTTGGTTAGTCCAAAAGAAGGATTGAAAAGAGAAAAGTCTTGCTAGCAAAGAGTGTCAGCACTTTTTAATTACACTCTTTCGTGGTACATGGTGGGCCTGTGAGATGACCTGCAGGAGGAAGTCAGCACTTTTTGAGTGAGTACCAGCATATTTTTACATTTACTTCCTTCAGCCTTCTATTCTCTTTCAAATGGATCAAGTTCCTTTTCTATGGATCTTTAGCTTTGTCCATTAGTACATCCCCAAAGAGTATTTTGTCAAACAAAGAAAAACACTTTGAAGACGATTTTAGGTTCTTTTGAGAGTTGTAGCCAATGCTTTGTTTATACGTGGTGATTATTTACTGAGTTAGCACTCCCAAAAGGCAAATCTGGGTAGATACCAGAAAAATGCTTTAGATAATTGCTGCTTGGTCTGATCTCCTGGTATTTTGTGGTATTTTATGCTGTCTTAATGGCATCACCTGAGACTGTTTGGGCACAAATATGTTTTAAACCGTGGTCCATAATAAATTTTAAGGGAGTGATTTTCAAATTCCCATAGTAAGAAGGCTCTGTTGAAAATATTCTCACATTCAGGTTGTTGTTCTTGACAACATAATAACAAATGACCATACAAATCTTACAGCTGTAAGAAAGATTGGGGTAAGAGATGATGATTACTACAAGCCTAAATCCTCCAATGAACAAGTGTGTCCATTTAATCTTTCTCACTTACTATATTTTGAAAATTAAAATATTGTTTGCTATGTGAAGCTTAGAAACATTTTCTTAGTTTATGTTCTCAGATGTTTTCTAAGAATCATTTCTCTCTTTAAATATGACTACCTTTATGAACTCTGAGAAGAGCTCTTGGTTAATCTTTTTGGTGCCTCTATTTGAAGGACATCTTTCAAAGGATATTTCTTTCAAAGGATATTCGTTGGTAAAGCTTTTTATTTTTCCTCCCCCCTCCTTTATTTCCTTTTTTTGTCTTGGATTTATCAGAGGTTGGTGAGGATAAAACCACATTGAAAAGCTCAAAGGTCCAATAACTAACTCACTTTCATAATGAGTTGGATATATATCAACCAAGAAAGTGTCAACAGCCACAACTTCAATAATTGAAAAAAATGTATAATATTCTTGTGTCCATGACATGGAAATACTGTCAGCACCTGAAAGAGTCAAGAAAGCTGCAGGATGTATTTGAGATCTGGTGGTCAAGGAAGGCTAACTACTCTTCTGAGGTGTTTTTAATAAGAACAATGCTGGGATAGCACATTAGACTATATAGACACCAAACTGATGCTATCCATGATTTTTCATCACTCCACATTTTCCATGCCTCTGTTGGAGCCATTGCTGACCACACAGATTGGTATAATTGAGGGGCTGGGCTCTATTCCTGTTAAATATTTTCCCTGCTGTTTCAATGGTAATATTCACATACAATAGGCTGCGATAATAATACAAAACCTATATTACTCTCAAAAACATTCTTTTCTGTCTAAATCCATTGTACTGCTTGGAAACTAGTTACTTAATTATTAAAACAATATCTAAAAATAAACAACTTCCAGAAAAATTGGCAGGCCAAATTCTGCTCCCACTCATCCCCAGGCAGCACCACAGTGTATTGTAGTGTTTGAGAGTGGATTATAGAAAACAGTGTCAAATTATTACTTTTCAATAGTGGATAATTCATGTGTGGGTTGTAGGAAATAGCCTAACTGCTTTACAGATAGCCATTACAGTCCTTACCCTCTCTTTATCTTGTCCTTCACCTGCCAGCTTCAAGCACAGTATTTGCTCTAGGAAGACCTAGGTATCCTTGCAAGACCTCTTTCAGCTCTCATTGCAGATAGGATCTGGCACAGAAGGAATACCACATTATTTTAACACAAAGACAACTGTCACATTATTTCCCCAGTGGCCAATCACCCTGCAGGGGACAACTTCATCTATATTGTACCTGCTTAACATACTTCATTAACTCTGTCAATTACCAGCTACCTCAGCACCTTTTCTGTTGGCATTACAAATTTATTCTTTCCATGTCCCAAACAGTACCATCTTAAGAGCACCCTTCAGTATGCAAGCAAGGAGATATTAATCTTAAAAATGTATATTAGGAACAATTAAAATAGATTTTCAAGATGGTTTATGGCTTGTTTTTTAATACTACTATCGTTGAATCTAGAATATATGAGGGCTTCCTCTAAAATGCCAACATATGTCTATTAGAGGTGACTATATTTTTATTTGACAGAGACTTTCCAGAGAAGTTCTCACTGCCAAGCATAGCAGCTAACTTTTCTAGTTTAATATACAATATTAAGGTAAATTTAAAGCTAAATAAGCAGAGACTTTATTTACCTCATGGAGGCTTGCTGGGCTAGGAGCTAAGGAGCATATTTACCCTGGGCTGCTTCTACAGGCAATGGAGATAGACCTGTTCTTCCAAGGGGAAATTCAGCCTACCTGAGCCAAGCCTATAGCCACTGACTGTGTGAGACTGCTTCTCACCACAGAGACTAAATTAAGTGGCTTTTCACTAAATGTGGCACTTAGAATATCCTTGCAAGAAGCGAGACTTTTGGTTTAATGGAGAGAGCTGAAGAGGGGGTTATTTCGGGTGGGTGCAACAGCCAGCAGGGAGGTGGGGGTTGTATAAGGAGCTGCAATTTGGGGGTGGAAGTAAGGTGATATTAAGGTTGGTCTGGGTCTCTAAACCCAGGAACAGATACAGCACAGGGGAAAGGGGACTTGAGATTCCTAGGGAAGCAAAGGTGTGAGGAGGCTCCAGAGAGAGGAGGTGTAAAATTAGGAAGAGCATTTGGTTGAGAGAGCACTTAATTCTCTACTTTAATACAAAGCTCTGCTTATGCTAGTTGGCCTCACTGACTGAGCCCAGATCATAGGAGAAAGGAACCTGGTGGGACAATGATGGGTACAAAGGCCCTCACTCACAACTGTGCACAATTCCCCCCTGTTGCTGCAGAGAAGGAACAGATTTACTGGATTGCTCCCTGCTTCTCTTCCTGGTCCCCTTCACTACCTTTTTTTTTTTTTTAATAAACTGAGAATATGATGGACTTCTTCAAAGGAAACTTTTGAAACAAAGAAAACCTGTATTTTCACAGAAAAAATCAAACGGTAAATGACCTGATGTCTGTTACAAAGACACCTGATTAAAGCAAATTCAACATACAGTTTAGAACAGACTAGCATCAAATGTTCTGAAAGGGAGCAGATGAACCAAGAAAGTTGGAAGTCAATGGAAATCACAAATATCTCCCGATTACATGGAGTTTTCCAAGTCACATTTCAAAAGGAGCAAGGAACATGCGATCTCTCTGCCCCTGCTCTAATCAGCTTGAAAGGCAAATACTTCAAAAAAGGGAGGCATGGCTTGAGTTTACCCATTGCAGTTGTGGAGTCTGTTGAGAAGTTGCAGGTTTCTGCATGATTCAGCTTTCCAAATTAATGTTTCTTCCAAATGAATATTTCACTGCTTCTCCTTTTCTCCTTGTATTTTATTTTTTTTCTACCTGAATCAGTATTTTTCCTGTAACTGTAGCTACTGTGTACTCCTGCAGGTATTGATCAGGGCAGTCTCTTTGATCAGTTGCAGAGCAAATGACATTACCTGTAATCTCTTCCCATGCTATGGCATGTTAAAATACAAGGTTTCAGCACATCAATTAGCTTTAAAATGCCTTAACTGCATATTAAGAAACAGCAGATACCTACTGCCATATGCTACATTTGTACCTTCACTATCGTTCAAGACACCCCTGGGGGCATTACAGTGTCCTAAGTAGAGTTGGAATGTGAGTACAGCTTAAATCCATGAGGAAGAAGGGTCTCCATAGTGAGGACTGTCTTTGCAATAAATGAACAATTTTTTAACACATCTCTTCTTAATACTGCTGTCTGGACTAAGACTTTTTTACTATTAGTACAACAATGATTTTAAGTGAATTGTTTAATTGCAGTAGAACTAAAAGCTTGTCATTCTCTGATGTGCTCCTAACTTGAATTTTTGAATTAATTCATTGGGGGGGCTTAGGGAGTTGTAATACACTGAACTACTTCCACTTCTGTAAAAGCTGTTTGTTTATAGCCAGGTGTAGTACTTCATTTTTTTTTTTTTTTTATCCTCTTAAATAAAAATGAACACTGTGCAAACACTGACTGACTCCTTTTTAATCTGTCAGCACATTCTTTACATCTGTGCATAAACATTATTATCACAAACTCAGAGGTTTACTGCAAAAAATTATCAGAGTCCTCTGCAGTTTCCATTGGAAAAATATCGGCTTTTCATTTCCACAAAAGGTTAGCCAGGGTTTCCTTCACTATCATGTGTATGCACAGGGTAAATATTTTATATTTAGTACCGTATTGTCTCCTGACATATAGTTGGCCTTGATAAAGTTTCCTATTGTATTGACTTAAAATATTAACGGTTGATGAAAAGACATGGTCTGAGGAAGCAGGATACAGGATATAGCACAGTTTTAGAGATTTTTAAAGATTACCTTTTGAGAATGGAAACGGTAGCTGAGCATTTCTATGTCTGTTTGTACAAAAAAAATGCAGTCATCTTTTTCATGTTTATAGAGATGACCTTTTGTGTTATAGTACAATGCTTTGAAGCACAGTTATTTTAATTGCTTTATATGCCTATTGAGACCATTCTGCATGTCACTTTGTTATATACAGCACCAAGTCACATATGTTCGGTCAATGAATCTTTTGGTGACTTGATATTTATGTTAAAGTCTGAGCAGGAGTTGTGGAAACATTGTGTTCTGGGTTTTGCTGTTGGTGCTTCTTTTTTTATATATATATATGTTTTTAATTTTTTTTTTTTTTACTGTCACTCTAGCTGTATACCTAATGAGGTGACAGAAAGAATTAAAAATGACAGATTGTTTTGCCTGCAGCGGGGCTGTCTGCACTGTATTTTCCTATAATACAGCTCAATAAACCCAGCTTGTGGAAAGCCCTCTGCACATGGTCCATTGCTGCAGCGAGGGTGCTGCTGGGGGTTTCCAGCAGAAGGGGCAGTGGGCTGGGGGTAGGAGTGGGGGCTGCTGCCTGCCTTGCTCCGGGGATGCACAGGGCTGGCCCGGACACAAAGCTCCACTCCCCAAAACATCTAATTAAAAGTTGCACAGAATAGTTAACACACAGGTATTTCTGTCGGAAAACCTTGTAAAATGTACCTACCAGCTCATCATCCTTGCCCTTCTGTGGATGGCCCTTCCAAGCCCAGACCAGTGGAGACGTGGTGGTGCAAAACAGCCATTGTGGGGATTCGAGGTAGTGTCTGTGTCTGCAGACATAAATGTCTTAGCGTCCATGTGCCCTTTTGCTGCTGCATGTCTGGTGGAACAATAAAACGTATCAGAAGAGATTCCTCAGGACACAATGGTTAACTACAGGTATTAGGCTGATAGGCAGTATAATTAAGAAAAAGATCTATCATTTCACAGACTGTGCAGAATAAATTCCAGATATCCATGTGTAATCTTTCAAAGTGCCTTTATCTCCAGAGCCAGTGAGGGTGACCACAGAATACCCTGAAACCAATTATGTACTTCTCGATTACCATATTTTTATTTCTCAAGACACGGGGCTAATATGAGAGATCAAAAAATGTTTGAACCAGAGTAATTTCAAATGTCAAGAACCAGTTATTCTTACAACAAGCTTCCAGGTCTTGACAACATAAGCTGTTCTGTGTTTGGTTTGATTCCTCTTGGGGACTGGAAACAAGGGACTAGGGGATTTAAAGTGACTTTGCACTGTGGAATCAACACACACTTTTGAGATCCTGCATTTGACACTGGCTTTGAGGTGGTTTGTTTTGTCTCAATGTTTTTTGCTTTTTGGAGTAAGGGGAGGAGTGTGTGAGTGGGGATTTTTCTTCTTAATGTTTTTTACCTTTTTTTTTTTTTTTTTCCCTCCAGAGAGAAAGCTGCAGAGGAATTGCAGCATATCACCATCATGGAGTTTCTATCCAGTTCTTTGGGTCAGAACAAATTAATCAGGTGAGAGTCTGTGGGAAGGAAGAATCTGAAAGACAAAATCCATGTCAGAAATTTGCTTTAGATGGAAAAGTAATTTTGCCAACAACATAAGGAAAAAAAAGGGGAGAGCAAAGAGGTGGATTCCTCTGTAGTAATAAATAAATAAAATAAATGTCTGCTTTCCAAATGACTATTTGAAAAAGGACTCAGAGGGTACCTGTTTTTATTCTCTTTACATTCCCTCATGTTCAAGGACTAGCACATGTATGGGTGCTAAAGAAAACCATGCAGTTCTCCACAGATAATGTTCTGCACGTGTAATTTCCTGCAGGGGAGGAAATATTTTGAGCCTGAAGGTCTCTAGTTTTTTACTACAAGGCATGAAGGTTGCTGTTGTGGTCTGCTTTATTGAGATGCTGAGCAGCCATAAACACAGATAAAGTTGGGGGAGCCATATGTACTAATGCTACGTTTTCAGAAAGGGAGGTGGTTCAGTTCTTCATTCTCCAACTGCCTCACCAAAGGAGGAACCAGGAAGGGGCTGAGTGCTCCACGCTCCCAAGCAGGGACAAAGTACAGCCTGTGTCAGTGAGAGGAAGTAGCTAGTTAAAAGTAAAAAAACCCTCTGTAATAAGAAAGGTGACCTTGCTCCCTTTAGGACCTGGGTGAAAAAGAGAAGGTGAGAATAATTTCATTTGGATCTTATCCCTAGGATGGCAATTGTGCTTGCTAGTTATTTGGGTCTTGGACAAACTCGCCAATTCTGAAAAGTAAAAATGAAGGTGGAAAAATGCTGCAAGTAATCATGCAAAGTAGAATTCTGAGGTTGGCTTAAAGTGAAAAAAACAAAACTGTTTTCACTGAGATCAATCATGTTAGTTTTCTGTCTTTTTTTTTTTTTTTTTAAGTCCCAATTATCAGTGCCAAGCAGGAATCACAGATTAGACACCATTGAAGTTATTTTTAAATTTAGCTTATTGAAACCTGTTCTTTTCAATGAAGCTGCTCAGAAGAAACTTAGCTTTTAGATTCTCCAGTATATTGCTCATAGTATCCTGAAAGGAAAGGAGCAGATGCAGATACTTCCTCCTGGGACCAAGATCATTGCAAGGAGTTCAGAGACTCACATGTACATGTTAAATTAGTCAAGCATTTAAAGGTAGAGTGGAGAGGATCTGTTTCTTGATTATGCAAAAAGTCAGCTGCTCATGTTTTTTCCCAAAACTCTTCAGATTTGGGAGTCTTTTTCTCATTGTGAGGGGGTGACAGGGTAAAGGCTCCTTCTGATTAACAGCATTTGAAACTGGGTATGATTTTAGGGAACTACATCCCTGGGAATTTAGAATAAAGTTTCATCAAGAATGACAAATGCTGTATCAGTGTGAGGAGTCATTTTGGATATCAGGTAAAATTCTTCATGGTAGCTGACCATGGTCTGTCTGTCAGATGCTTCGTATGGGAGGGAGGAGTGGAAGGGTCAGAAAAAGAGGGACATATTCTTTGAAGGTTACTTTTCTAAAATCTTAATTTAACCTACTCTAGGTTTAATAAGAAACATTTTGAGGAAAAAATGTCGGAAGAAGAGAAGATAAAGAGAGGCAGAGGGAAAAATGTGCTGAGACACATTGGGGAAGAGCAGAAAATATGAGGATGGTGACTATACCCGATCCAAACGAGAAGGCAAGCATAGCAAGATGTGAAGTGATACAAAATGGGATACGAGAAACACAGATAGAAAAAAATCTGAATTACCAGAAATTTTCTGTACTTCTATGCACATCTATGTGTACGTGTATGTTTAATATCTTCACATGTATAAAATGCCCATATTTATCCTCAAAATGCAAATAAACAGCTTTAAGAAGCTACAGTAAACTAAACACTAATGTTCACCTGTACTCGTGCTCTAAAAGAATAAGGCTTTGTCTCTACTAGCAATTACGATGGGCAAATATGAGAGGATCTGTAGAGGGAACCAGTGTGCACTGAAGACCCATTGACAGCATTATATGCATTTCAGGCAGTTCTGCTTAGGAAAAGTTCTAGTCCAGCCCTGTGGGCTGAATGCCCATTCCCAGCTGGAGCATGTCATGTGTTGCTTACAGGGTGTTTCTCTTTCTTTAGCTGGTTTGTGTGATTCAGGACTGTTCCATGTTATAAACCAGTAAGGCACAGTGAGCGGGAATGACAGGAAGACTCAAACGCTAATGAAGACTTTCTGCGAGAAATTAAACAAACATTCTTTATCCTTTCCATGCTGCAGCCTGTATAGCTGTTAGTAAACCCCAAACCTGATGGTTTTGTACAAAGCCATTTTATGTACAAGCAAGTCAGATCTTGAAACTTATTCAAGATCTACATTATGCTTGTATAACAAACTAAGACTCCAAAAGGTTTGTGCATTATTAATGAGGGAGTGGAAGTGCTCTAGAATCAGCTTTCATCTAAATAAAGGTGATGATGTTTATCTGTACCCTTTGTATTCATTGTTGTCTTGAGTGCACAGTGCTTCCTGTTGGTATGTATGTTATCGATTTGCTGACTAATCTTTTTATCTGATCAATATTGATTGTAACTCTCAGTCTATAACCTTTAGACATAGTGATATTGTGGCTAAATAAAATACAGATGCAAAATAATTAACAAGTTCTGATACTGGTATTTCTTTTCCAGCAAATAGCTTATGCAAGTCTTATATTTGACAAGTGGAAGCAGTACTTTTAGAGAAAAGTGTAAATAGAAGATGAATATACAATCTTGACTTCCTTAATGTAAATTACTCAAGAAGAAATAGTAAGTTACCTTGGGGAAATCAACAGCTTCTTCAATCGGATTGCTTCTGTCACTGCATGGACACCGTCTTGTTTGATGTCCTCCTACCATTTGTCTTGTATGGAGTCTTTTATCTAAATCCAAAGCAATGCAGTCATCACTGCTGCAATTCAATAATGGCTCCACAGGAGCTGTCATCCACAGTTTGCTATTCATCTTGTAAAGCCTTTGAGTTTTCAAAGTATCCACTAAGGTTGGTATTTCAATGCTGTGGACAGATCACTTAAGGTTCTTTTGTATTTCCAAAACAGGTCTAAATTGAGGATGAGCAGATATTGAAATGCCCAACTTATTGTGTCTAGGTGCCAAAGGAGAGATAGAAGTGTCAAAAGGTAATTAGATAGTCAGACCCACCTCCCAGCTGAGAATGTGTGACTTTGTGGGTTTGAATGGCACTTTGACTCAAAACTGGCATTGCTTGTGTGGAATGAGCCCCTTGAAACAAAGGGAAAAAAGACAAGGAGATGGAAAAGATTTGGGATTAGCCACTAGCAGCTCCAGGAAGTGAAAAATTCTTATGTGGCAACATTATGAAGTATAAGACACAAAGAGAAATTGTATCATTTTTACTCAAGTATAAGATGTCCTTTATTCCATTTGATACAGGCTTAGAAATCAGGGGCCATTTTGGACTTGAAGGTCAGTGACAGACCGGAAAGAACTCACATTTATCAAGAGTCAAGAGCCTGGATGTAGGCAGCTGTTTAACAAGCTGCTGAGATTTAGAACAAGCTGCTGAGATTTGGATAGGGGGTTTAGGTTTGTTTGGTTCGGTTTTGGTGTTTTGTTTTGTTTTCAGATGACATTTTACCTGCTCCAGTCTGAACGCGTATCTTCCTGTTAGCCTTCTGTTTGTTTCTTTTAAGCAAAAGAGTAGCCATCTTTGGGCACTAATGTGGGATAATTTAGTACAGAACAAGAGATTAAGTGTATTCTTTGAGAGTGAGAGTTAGCTTGGGTAAGGAAGCATTATTCTTATCTGAGCTCAGATTTGGCCAGAATGCTAAATTTATATATAGCCTTTTCTTACGAGAAGTACCATGATTTACTCAGTTTACTCTACACAGATTGAAGTTTTACCCAAGTAAAATGGTCTCTGTGGGAATACTTCACATTGAAAGTATTGAGGGAAGAAAGCTTTCTCTGTCAGAACAAATGCTGTTCCATCAATGTCAAATCCATCTTCATTGAAAAACAAAGAAAAAGATTTCACTTTAAAAAATTTCCTATGAATTTATGGGATTGCCTTAGATTCAGGGCTCTTTGACACAATGGCTGAGTGTACCTTCCCCTGTTGCATTTTTGGGGACAAGTAACATGAATTACTTACTGCCTGGTTTCTCAGAATATGTACTAGCGTTAAGTGGTCTGCATGAGCATGGGAACGTGGTCATACAGAATAGTTTGTGTTGTCCGTACCCTCTGGCACAGAAGAGGTGCAGATGGACAACCTGGAGGCAGCGTCCTGAGCTACTAACCATTTCCGCCCTTAATTGTCCTGGTGCTGCCCAAGATATCTGCACACTGGTGCCAGCATCCTGTATTGATCTGCAGAGGTACGGGGGGGCTCTGTAGATGCAGCTCAGAGTGGGGAGGATTTCTTAACACAATCGAAATACAGCCCTGCTTTGCCTGTGTGTTTTGCTGTCTCCAGTCCCTGAGCTAAATTGTACCAATTCCCCTGCCCAGAGCTCACTGCAGAGGCAGAGCTATGACTCACCTGGTAGTTTCTGAGACAGCCAAGCATTCCCCTCTAAATCTCTTCATCCCCTTCAGCCTATTTTTAAATGCTTGGCCTCTGTTCTTAAGCGCTGGTATTGAACAAAATGTAAATATAGTGCAACCTCCGGTTTTAACCTTGGCCTTGATCCTCCTCTTATTGTAGTTAAATGTAATAAAAAGAAAGGTAACATAAAGACGTATATTCTTTGTTTTAAAAAAAGATGTTAATAATTCTTTAAAATACATGAGTCAGCTAAGCATTTAAAAGTAAAATATAGATATAAAATTATTCAGACAGGGTGATATAATATAGAATTTAAATTGAGCATATTTTAGCAGCACTGGGAAACCTTACCCCAGAGCTAATAATGTAATAGATCTATCTCACCAACAACTTGGAACTTGCAACAGAGTTTTATCCACAAAGGAGTGTTCTCTGGCCTACTTTATTAAATACCTTAGAGGACTTTGCCTGTAAGATTACATTTGAACAAAGCAATTTATTAAAATCTCTGTTCTTATTTTTCCTGCTGAAATTTTAGTCATTTTCTATGAAAAAAATGTATAAAAAAATCCAACAGGCTAAATAAACATAATTCAACGAACGTTCTGTCAAACAGGTATATAGGAAAACATTCTACAGTTTATTTTTCACCATCGCTTGAACACTTGTATTGATGTGTCTACCTCTTTTACTATGGTGCATCAAGATAGTTGTGTTCCTGATTAAGAGTATTTTTTCAAATCTAAAGCAGAGCCAGCAACGTAATTGAAAAATTACCCATTAAACACAGTCTTAATAATAAAAAAAAGAAGCAAATTGAAACACTGTTTTTATTTCTTGTTAATGGAAATAATTTCAATTTTGTTTAATGAATCTTAATGTGCTGAGGAGGATTACAAATCATTGCAAAAGGATACAAGGATTGAAGCTACATCGTCTTATATTTTACTTTGTATGGACATACCTATTTTTGTGACTATTATTTACTGATAGTTTACATTAATGTACCACTGTTCAAGGTATAAGTATTTAAATCTATTCATTAAATAGGATTTTACAGGAAGTAAAAATAACAGAACTCAATATAGTGATATTAATTAATCGGTATATTTGACGTTTCTGCTTAGATTCAGTTATATATTCTAGCATTTACCTTGGAGTTGTTATGTAATTCTGTTTGATCTGAGAATTTAAGTTCATTCCATTTAGTGGGAGATGTTAGATATTCAATGATAATAATTACTATTTTAAAATTAGGCCATTTATGTAAGTAGTAGGGTGCAGAGCTGGCAAGTAACTCTATGCAGCCTTTTTGCAAAGGGGTGTAAAGAATAGCACAAAACCACTTCATTTCTGGACACTTGCCCTTCTCAGGTGCTGTCTACCTGCCATGTTCAAATTGACACACGTGAAAAATGTAGAGGTCTATTCCTGGAGAACAAAAGGAGGAAATTCATGCCACTTACTAGGTAATACCAAAATCCAGATGCAGACAACTAAACTGTCACAACAAAAATATCTAATTAACCTGTAACTCATTCCCTGTATATGGAGAAGTGCTAATGTGATAAAGGACTCTACCATGAAAAAGAAATGAAACAGATGAAATTTCCATGACCCAATTGTCATAGGCAATCCAATTTAGAAAGAGAGAGGAAGGTATTTGATCTGACATTAATAGCATTCATTTACCAGTAGCTGATGGAAAAACAAAAACAAAAGTAAAACCAATCCACCAAAAAAAAACCCAAAGCAAAACAAACCACACAGGAACTATACATGAAGAAATTATTGAAGGTAAGGGTATGTTTGTGTGCGTGTGTGCCGGCAGTAGGTCACATATAGTTAACATATAGTTAAAATGTGAGTGCAGCTTAGAACCCCACATAAATAGCTATCCCAAAGAAAGCTGAGGAAGAATATTTAACCTGGAAAAAATTATAAAATGCTGGAATTACTTTCAAGCATCAGACAGTAGACATAGTTTTAAAGAATATAATATTACAAAACTATGGAGACAAATGTCTACAGGTGAGGCAGAGATTTAAAGACAACATATAAGGGCTTTTCACTCTGGGAAACACTTCCTGGTCTGACCAGTGCTAGACAAATTGAAAAAAGAGTCAGCAGGGACAGGCCAGGGTATGCACAGGTGTTTCGGAGGTGTTTAACTAGACCTTGAAGAGGGCTGTTGATGTGACCTGCCCATGACCAAGGGCTGTTGAGATATGCCCACAGGAGGAACCTGCCCTCCGGGGTGGAAGGGACTGCCAAGGAAATGTTGTGGGCAGCCACTTCAGCTGAAGAAAGAATGAAACTATAGTCTGAGGTCCCTGGAAGCAAAAATGTGAATTTCCTGGAAATAACTCAGAATATGTCACAGACATAACATCAGGAAGAAAGGAAGGTATTTATGGAATAGTATGTAATTTGGACACCTCACATTAAGTTTAGAATTAATAGTTTTGATGTGTTTTACTCAAGAATACAATGAAAAATATTTTTTAAATTATGCGACTTATATTTTACCTTCCTGCAAATGCAGCTTTAGCATGGCAGAAAATGGCAAGCCACTAACACAGTTTGTATAAAAAACCAAACCAAACCACAACAGCATCAAAAAAACCCTACTCTGCAGCTAGACTACAGTATTTTAATCTTTGGTAGAATTTGAATACAATGCAAATATCCAAAGCTATAGTTTTGGTGATTTTGTGGTGTTTTTTTTTTTTTTTTTTTTTTTTTTTTTTTTTTTTTTTAAAATCAGTTAATGCATTTGTGGACCAAAATGTCCTCTGTTTTATCACAAGCTACTTTGCACTGGTATAATTAATCCCTGTTCAGGTGTAGTACTGATCTATAGGACTGTTCCCATAGTAATTGCATTGGGGGACTGTCAAAGAAACAAACCCCCCAGCTGAGAGGTTGCAGAGTTGAAGCAGGAGACAACGAACTGTGGTAGCAGCTCTGAGCTCAGACAACGTGTCCCATATATCTTCTGTGCAGTAATGGAAAAGCCCCACATAAGTAGGAGGGTGAGGATCGGTGGGTGACAAAAGCAACGCCCTCAACAATACTGTGTTTGCAGATCTTGGGTTAGATGACTATGTTGCCTCCCTACATTTATGCTTTCTGCAGTTATTGCCTTCCTCATCTTTATTTGGTTGACAGAGTTACGCAATTTAAAATTGGAGCAAGACAATGTTTTAAAATTATATCCCATGTAATGAAATGGGATGGTTTAATAGTCTACAGTTAAACACAGAAGCTTGAACATACACTTGCACCTGTGTACAAAATCAATGTACATGCAACCATAATTATTTTGTAACTATATTTTGCTCCACCTGTCCCTTGTCTGTATTTTCAGTGTCACGTTGTCCAAACTGGGGACATCCTTGTCTCCTTCAGAAACGAAGCCAGGTTTCATATTTTCATAGGTCCCAAAGCTGGAATGTTCTTTTTGGTTTTGGTAGTACCTCTGTGCACAGGGGCCTATTGAAATAACCAGGACTCCTGAAGCTAACAACACCATCAGGTTTTGGGGTCACCCATTCGGACATTCCTTTTCTGTATCTTTCTCTGTATCACTGGCAGTACAAAATGACCATTCCTCTTGCTCCCAGTGCCATATGCGAAAATATTTTGGGTCTTGAAGCAGGAGTGTGATATCTGCGCACTGCCTCTAGGAAAAATATCTCTTAACTGGGGTGCAGGCTGAAAGCAGCCCCTTTACAAAGTGTTTTCCTTTGCTACAGTGTTGTTGCTGCCCGACTTCCTCTTGTTCCTGGGCCTTTTTTCCCTGCAACCTAGGGCTGCCTGCAAGGAGAGTCTGCCTGGAAAGCAGGTTGCAGGACTTTGCTATTGCTTTCTGAGACTACACAATTGCCAAGCAAAATATCCACAACATATTAATTAATTTTATTGTTTGGCTATATTGTATTCATCTCATTGTGTGACACTGGCTATTGGCAGAGGTTGGAAAACAGACATGAAGTAAAGACAGCTTGAGTGCGATGGTTAATCTCCTGATGTTACACCTCCAAATACTGACAAGACATGAAAGTGCAAAAATGCCTCATTTGTAAAACAGTACTCAATTCATTAAAAAATAAGTATAAGCTAGAGGCTTTGTGATGCACATTGCTGCAGAAGCAGAAAAGCCCCAGGAGTTACTGATTTTCTAATGACTGTGATGCAGCATGACCTGAGATCACTTCCTCACACCCTAAAATACCCATGACACCACTGGTGACATTAGCAGTTTCACACTGCCCTTGTCCAAGGCTTCCATTGCGTATACCACTGCGCACATCCAGGTTGACACTCCAGGTTTATCATTGCGTACAATACACACGTTTCCTCTCAGCCCCCACTGTAATATTTACACAACAGATTGGTTTAGAACATTTTCAGGGTGCCTGTTATGAATACCTCTTCAGATAATTTTTGTGGAAAAACTTTTTTTTGCTGATTAGCTAGATACTAACCTCCAGTACAGTATTTTTGAGAGAGGTTATCTGGAGACTGAAAAGGTCTGTGGAGGAATCCCTATGCCTGTAGGAGACACCTATGTGGTGGAATATTCCTTCTAGTCCCCGAAGTGCCAGGGCAGACACCAGCTCCAGGGCAGGAGCTGCATAACTGTGCTAACACAGTGCTGAGCTTCAGACAAAAGGTCCTGCTAAGGATGTTGTAAGGTAATGAATGCAGACCTCATCCTACTGGATTTAAAACATAACTTTTTGAATAATACAAGCCAAAGTAGAAAGTGAAAATGATAGACTTGCCCTTCAGTCATGTTGTAAATTTTATACATGACTGAACTTGGAGTGCTCCTTGCTGTTCCTTGTAATTCTTGCCAGTGTTGTTTCTTGCTTCTTAAGGATCTGCTCCTAGTCTCAGGTCTCACATTTAATTGTTTGTAATTATAATTAGAATGTAAGATCTTCATCTTCCTGTGTGTCCATGAAGCCAGAAACACCTCTGATCACAGCAAACTCCTACAAAAGGATAATGATATTTTTAAGGAAATGGATACAGGGAAAACGCTATTCCCAGCATGGAACCTTGTGCAGTTTGAGTAAATGATAAGTTGGGGTCAATATTAGGGGAAGTAGTGTCAGATTTTAGCAAGACTGGTGAAGCACAAACAGTTTAATCCAGGAAAACCAAGTGAACAAAAAAAATCCTGTGTTTGAGACAATGTTCCTGACTTGTTGCCAGGGTGAAATTCACCTCTGCAGAGGGTCCTTCCCAAAACCGCTCAAAATCTCTTCTTTCAAAAGCTCAGGTGAGATCCAAACAGTGCCCAGCCTTTATGTTTTTATGTTGTCCTTAAGCACATGTGTAGTTTTCATGTCTCTGAGAAAATGGTGAAGTTTTGCAATTGGCTTCAGTGGCAGCACGACAGTGACATTTTTAAACTATTTTTTTTCCTTTCTTCTTTTTTTTTTTTTTTCTGCAAAACTGTCTCTGAAATATAGCAACTTGTTTAAATCATCTTGCTTTTTCCCTGCTCATACAGATTGTGCAAGGGAACCATACTGAGAATCATGTTTCCAGCACACAGAGAACTAAAAAATACTTGAGGTGATTTCTGGGAATTTATTTTTGTTATCAGGCAGCTTTAGGCTATTTGATTAACTACACCTGAATCTTGTCTTGATGTGAAAATTTAAACAAATATTTTTGTCAGCAGAGAAGAATGCCTCCAGTAACAAAAGGCATGTTTGATTCATGCTTCTGACTCTTTTCCTCTATGCTCCAATTTTTTGTGTCAGATCCACGCAGCCAGAAGATCTGGATATCCTTTCTTCAGATTCTCAGCTAGCTGCAGTGTGTAAAATAATGCCATGCCAAGATTATATGTACTGAAGATATAGTATGATGAAAGCTGGTTCTGTAAAAAAGATTTCTTAGGAAATGGCTCCTGCAAACTTTAACAGATCTCTAGAACAGCCTGTGTCAAACAGTGTGCTGAGTTTTTGCCCCTCTTCCCATGATGTGGCTAACGTTAACTGCTTGAGTGTTAATTTTAGTTTCTTCTCTTTCATCAACTGAGTGTCAAGATGATGTCTATATTTCATGCACATAAAGTAAAGGGGGAAAGTTTCTCTGTGGATACCTTTTCTGCTTTTTAATAAATTCTTTCTTTTGCCTGAAGAGAATTAGAAGCTGGCTTTTGACCTCCATTAATTTTTTTAATTTAATAGTTCTCTGCATGCATTAATAAATATTATTAACCATACTTTGTACTGCAGCATTTCCATTTCCTTTTCCTCCACTCTTTCTCATTTGCTGCAGCAGGTGCCCAGTTAAGAACAGATTAGGAAAGCAGAGGGAATGAACAGAGAAAATTGGTGCCCATATCCCACCTCTGCCTCAAAAACAAGGACAGAGTGTCTTAACATTTCTCCATCTACCAGGGTGCTTTATAACTGGCTGCTTCTCTAAGGAAAGCTATAATTATAAACTAAGGGTTATTTGATAGCTTTCTGAAGGCAAATTACACCACTTAAAAGCCTGTAAGTTAAAAATGATCAGAAATGTTTTCTGATTGCAATATCCTGGGTAGCTGTTGCATGTGCAGATTTCCAGCGAGACCGCACTCACTTCATTTGCCTTGATTTCTGCAGGGCTGCTTCTAGAGGCAGGTAAATCCCCTTCAGAGTAGAACCCTCCAAATCCAGCCTTCTATATCACAGTTCTTTCAGCAGGTCATCCAATTTACCCCAACAGTAAGTGATTTAGCTCTAAAGGAGTAATAGACCCTAAGTTTACAGCATATTCTGAAGTCAAGCCGTGGTTGCCACCTCCAAATGGCAGCACAAACCTTGAGAACCTTTCAATGGGCTGTGTAAAACAAGCAGTTTATGCGAGTCCAGTAGCTGTCTGTTCATTTGCTACTAAGGCAAATAATTTTTTGTTTGTTTGTTAGAGAAAGGGAAAAAGTGGCACCAGTCAGGTAGTATTAAGAGGCTCTCCAGCTCCCGATCCTATGGGTACGCATTTATCATGCAGGAACAACTGACCCCTCTAGTGGAACCGACGCTGTACTGCAATGGTGTGTTTGTGGTTACTCATAATTAGCACTGCAAATTGAGCCACAGGTTTTCTGCCAAGACCCATAACGTGGTGACTCCATAGCACAGTGTCACAACATGAAATGCTCTTTTCTAAAATACCCTATTGTAAATCTTTAAAATAAAGGCTTCCTTCTTTTATGATATCTAGAAAAGATAAAAGAAGTGAAAAAATGTCAACCCTCCTACTTATAACTTCCTTTGTGCTTCTCAAGGCACACTGTCTATTTTGCAACTGTTTCCTTTTCAATGCATGTTCTTTTCTCTAGAGGCTGTATGAATATTGTACAATGCTAAGTACAGCTATTGGCACTTCACAAAGAACCTGGAATAAGAAGTGAAAAGGATATGCCCCTAACCATTCAAAAAGAGTAACGCTCTTCTGCTATCATTTACATCAGTGATATTATTTTTTTTTTTTTCTTTTCTGCATGCAGATCCCTAAATTTTCAAGTACAGGTTGCTATATGACAAACTTAAACCCTTTGGCAACAAGCCTGCAGTCGATGGGTTGAAAAACTCTTATTTACATTTGACCACATAGATTTTTTTGGATTAAGACAGTTAATAAATGAGAAATAATGAAGAAATATTTAATGGAGTTCAACAATTACAGAGGACAATTTTGCATGTAAGTTTTTACAAAGGTTATTGTCTGAGGCAACGTGTCCGGAGTACTTTTCCACAGAAGAAATGGAAAATATAGAAATGAATAGAATGAAGTCAGGAAGTACAAATCACACACAGAGAGCAGACACACCCTTGCCTATTTTTGAAAAAGTTCTTTCACTCGGTTCCTTCCTGGAACTCCTCCTTTGTTTATCTGTCACTCCTCGCTTTGCCCACATCCTTCAATGTTTGAACTCCTTCCTTCTGCTTTTCATTCAGTCTTCTTGCAACATCTTCTTTGGCATTTGGCAAAGAGACACTAACAGAACTAGCTAGAAAGGTAAAAGGTAAAAAAAGAGGAGATAACTTTGCTCACTCCAGAGAATTTTGCGTCAACACAAGTACACACATCCTTCTCCAAAATGTAAACCTTGTTTTAATTGACCAGTAAAACAGTCCATGCGTTTTCAAGGTAATTTTGTTGGCTGGCTGAAGAGCATATCTCCATCAGGTATTCATGCTTTTTTTTGTCCTATTGGTTGTTCCTTAAGACTGTAACATTTTTTTAGAATATGAGATATGTCAAAAAAGGGCAGTGAGTCTACCTACTCTTATGACAAAGCTTAGGTGTAACAAATTATTCTTTGAGTTGGTACTAAAGCCAGTTTAGTGCTCCAGAAAACACAAAGTGAAGGCAGTCAATGCTCATTAAAGTGGCTGTCTCAGTCTTGTAACATGCAACATGTGACATGTGAACAAAAGTTTGTATTTCCCTCCACTGAACTCAGAGAAGGACATGGTGAAGCTGGAGGCATCAGAGGCTATAAACATAAAATGATCATTATTTACCCCAAAATGCCTACAATCCAGTTAGGATGCATACTACTGGAGTACATCTTCAGGAGCAACAGCACATGTCATAGGTGGCTCTATACACAGAAGTCTTCTCAAGAGGGAAAAGCTGGAAAATGGAAATACTAAAGCCAATTACTTGTCAAATTACCCTTAGAAAACTTTTGGGTTGCAGGACAATGAATGTGAAATAAGAATAAAGAGAATTTCCAAGTGTCTTGGATGCAGAAAGGGATGTGGTTTGATGAGTAAAAATCTTGACAGGGAAACAGTACAAGTTCAGTGATTCTATAGGTCTGGTTCAACCCAGACTTCAGTGATCCATTTTGCTGTGTCTACCCCAGATGTTGGAGAACACAAACACACACATGTGAAGGAGTCCTTTGATAAGAAGGGTATTACAAAAAAATTCAAATCTGAATGCAGGTTTATATCTTAGTCCACTTAACCATTTGTATTTCCCAGTCTTATTTTGTCCTTAATTTTTGTTTATGCCAGAGAATATATACTGTAAAGGTCTGTGATTTTCCCATTGACACTAAGGTCATTATGATCTCTATAGAAATGTCTGTCACATACTATTTTTCTACAAATCACAACATAATAAACTGTAATGATGCCTTTTAAGATGTCATGGTATGAGAAGTTAACAAGTATTTTGGGAAATCTAAATGGTAGTGTCATTGGCAGGATACTCCAGAACAGCAATCCTGTACTGTCAGACAATCACGTCTTTATCTTTCTTTCTGTGTCCCCTTCCTTCCTTCCTCCCTTCCTTCCTCTCTTCTAATCTTCCTCCCTTCCTCTCTTCCTCTCTTCTTCTCTTTCTTCCTCTCTTCCTCTCTTCTCATCTTCCTCCCTTCCTCGCTTCTTATCTTCCTCCCTTCCTCTCTTCCTCCCTCTCTTCCTCCCCTTCCTTTCCACGCTCTCTTTTCTTCTTTCCTTCTTCATTAAGTCATAAACCTTAGGACTGCAGTTTTTCCCATATAACCTTTTTTCTTGCAGTAACATCTGCTAAACTAGAGCATTAATATCGCAATAAAATTTCAGTGCGGGGTGACTTCCCAGTACAGGTGCAGGTCTCTGATAGGGAACCCTTTAAATGAAGATCTGTAAGTCTGAGGCAAACCATATTATTTGGAAGAAAAATAGAAAGAAATAGAAAAAGACACGGTTTAAAATATGTTTGTCTGCTACTGATTACATTGTGGATTCCAGCCAGATGATTCATTGTCTCCATTTTTACTTCCATAATTCCCACAACTGCATCAAATATCTGAACACCAATGCATTTTGGTTTTATACACATAAAAGGGATTGCATCTCTAAGGAATGCTTTTTGTTTAGGAAATCACACTGAAGCTTAATATTAGTAGTTATTGAAATGCTCTTGAGTCCAGTCAAATCACAGAGCTAAAGAATTCAATGTCTTATCTATAAGAGATAGTTCTGAACTGTAACGACTCTCTATATATTCTACAGCTGTCGAGAAAAGATCTGACATCAGTCCGAGATCAAATCAGAGAAACATCAAATCTATATCAGGAAATAAAAGACAAACAAATCCTTGAAGGGCAGGTGTAAATTGGATAAGCCCAAATCCCATAAGAATAAGAGAATGCAAGAGGTATTCAGAGACAAGAGCCAACATTTAAGGTTCTGCATACCAGAAAAGTATTATATATGTGATAACCACATGTGAAACAACATTAGGCAGAATGATTTGAGTTCAGTGTGTAGTTAAAGAGTTGATGTATTTAAAAAAGAAAAGTGAGAAGAAATTCAATCATAACACTAAATCAGATTTACAATAGTAGAAATATACAAATTATAGGTAGGACAAGATACTATTGTATCATGTCTGGGAAAATGAAACTAGGAAATCCATCTGTTGAGGACAAAACAAAGCAAACGTTTGACATCACATGTAGCTGTAAATTTTAGGCATATATGTCTACAGTAGTGTTGCTTGTGTGTTTTGAAGCAGCAAATTCAGCTATAAATTGGAACAGTAAGCTGCAGAAGACAGTAAGACAGGAGTCTGAAACTCTGAATAAAAATAAATCAGTTTTGTTAGCCTCTAACAGATTGAAATCCTGGCAGGCTAGAAGAAATGCAAGGGTCCTGCTGTGAGACTGAGGCAAGCTCCGTAGATATCTGATGAAGGTAAATGCTAGTATACTAATGAACCATTTGTGCCTGAAGGACTGATGTTGGAAAAGTTAAAGTTGTTTATTATGTTTAGCAGAACTCTACAAAGCCTGAAAGGATTCTGCTGGCACAAGAAGATAAACTCAGCATTTTTACTCTGTTCATGTATTCATAAATCCACGATTGAAATTAAAACAAATTACACACTGAAAAAGAATTCACGAGCCCATTTTGCCATCAGATGGGAGGACCAGAGGCACCTATTTGCTGTTTTGGGCAGATGTTAGCCTAATCTGTTAATGAATACTTACAGTGCTGGCAACTCCAATACCCCAATTTTATAAAACTCGGTTTCATAATTTATCTAGAAGATTAAGTATATTGGGTAAAGGCATTTTCAGAAAGCTCATCCATCCCATTATTTTCCTGTTCTTCTGCGTAAAATATTGTTGCACCAACACATTCATGGACTTGCTGAAAAGCATGTGTTCTGACATATTACTTCTGCAACAGGTACTCGAGTAGTTAAATCACCTACAGTTTGCATGTTATGGTATAATAAAACAGAACTCTTCTGTCTATGGGCCTGTATGAGAGAGAGCAATCCCCAAGTCTTGGTAGTATATGTGGTCATTCAAAATGAAAATAAAGGAAAGTTATTTCTGATACTGGTAAGTGTTTGCTCTTTACAACAAATGAAGTCCAATTTGGCTTGAATCTCTTAATTTTGTAACACTGGTTTAAAAACAATTGTTGTATTTTCTGTGTTCTTGGATACTGATTAAGCTTGCAAGCAAAAGGAGCCTAAATTCTAAAAACATTTGTCATTTATTAAAAGCCAAGCATATTACTGAACTCCTGACATTTCTGAACCTTTGGTTCTTAAATTGCTAAAAATCACTCTAATAAGATTCATGACTTACATCAGTATTATAATTATTGGTGCTAATTTTCCTTAGACCTGCTATTGACAGAGTATACGGAGCAAATTAACCTCTGAATCAGTTAAATTTTCTCAGTCTGTTTCTCTAAAGATGGATGTGAACCACTGCGTAATATGATTCATAAAAGGGCACTTGTTTAAGGTAGAGTTTACAATTTAGGCACTGGACGACAGTTTTAGACTTGGAAAAATTGGAGTACATCCATGGATTCTGTTTAACGTTTTTAAGTTATAGTAATTGAGGATCGTAAATGTGGCATTGAGTATACAGAGAAAAATAAAAGCATATGTGCACAGAAACAGAACAGTTGTTCTTGAAGTTTTCTATCTGCTAAAGCAGTTGCCTTGAACAGAAGTTAACAGCTATAGCTAGTAAGGCATTTTACAATGTTTTTGTCCTTCACTTAGTCCTAACTAGAGACTGGGAGGAGATACTTGCTGATGTTATATCTGAGTGGAAAAAAATCAAGCAGAATAAATAGCAGAAATCCTTCTCTTATTTTGTCTCAATACACAGCATATCCATACAAACAAGTGTTTTTTTTTTTTCCAAGCAAAAAGAATATAAAGAAGGGTCTCAATGCATTTCCTCCTACACTATCCTTAAAAAAGCCAATTACCCTCAAGAAGGAAGTGCCTGTATATAGGCACTTAAAATCTATATATTAATCTTTTCCTAAGCGGGTATATGCTTTAATGAGCCATACATTCACTAGTAGCAGAATACATTACACTAATCCAATATTTCTGTTGACTTGATTAACCCGTTATACACTCTTCAGTTATTTCACAATAATTTTTCCCTCAGAGGTTCTGTTCTAGTAATAGCAGCAAGTTTTCAAGGTTCGACTTGTCTATATGACAGTCACGTGCAGAATTCTTTTGTTGGATTTCCCCGGGAGAGTCCATATTCTAATTTCACTAAGAAATACTTTTTAAATAAAAAACAACCAAACACTCCTTACAACCTCTTTTGCACAGTTAGCAGAAATGAACTACTTAACCGTAACTGTGATAAGTGCTCCTCCTGCAACTGTGCTTCAATCTACCTTTAAACTGTTAATGCAAGAATACATACGTTTGCTGTTGGCAACAGTATGAGAAATGGAACATATAAACCTGCTTTTAGCAGAGAATTTGCTGCAAGGTTCTTAAGCGTTCATTGGCTATTCTGTAAATTCAAGTAGCTTGCGAATAGTGGCAGAAAAATCCCTTCAAAAGCGTTTTCCTAACTCCAACTCAATTGTTTAATGCCAAAAGCAGTTCTAATCAACTTCCTTTTTTTACCCCTTTTTTCATACCTGAAGTCCAAAGAAAATTAGGACAACAGTAGAAAGAATTCATTATATACATATTAGTGTTCTGAAGTCAGGAAACAGGATTAATCATACCCAAAATACCCAGAAGAAAGTATGTTTATAATCCCTGTACATTCTCATTAGCCACTTGAAACCAGTCTGTGGAAATCTCTAATTGGGGAAGAAATTCTGTACAAAATCTCTGCCCCAGAATTGACTGAATCAGAGCTCTAGGGGAAAAACAACATGATTAGCTTTGGCAGTTAGGCTCAGCTGAAAGTCTGAATAGGAAAACAGATTTCCTTAAAGAATATTGCTGCTGTTGGCCTAACTCAGAGCACACCTCTAGCTGTGGTATGGACATCCTTGCAGAAATCAGTTAATATTTTGCAGTGTAACTTTAAGTCCAAGGGCAAAAGCTCAGAGGTTATTTTTTGCCTTTTTGTTCCTATGAAAGTTACAGTTATCACAGTCACCTATTAACAACTTTTTCCTTATTTTAGCATAGACTACACACAAGGTAGACTTTGGTGATATCTAAGTCCTGACTCTTTTTATGAGTTTACTTTAAAGAAGGAACCTTTCCCTGTTTTTTCCCCTTTAATATGCTACTCCTCACAGTTGCTTCTTTTGAAGCAATCTTTTCATCTGACCAGGCTGTAACTAGAAGATTTAAGAGGTGAAAACTGCACCAAATATATTTGACTACATGGACAGATTTGGAAGCTCTGTTTATATTCTCTAGCATTTCTGATAAATTCTGCAGCTTTTGCTCTCAGCCCAATAAACCTGGGGTGACAGCTATCATTGAGAACACCATCTGTGATAGCTGTGTTAGCCCAAGTGAAAAAGGAGAAGCTGCTGAAATTATCTGAATGGCACCAGCCTAAGACCAGGGAGCGCAGAACCATTCTTCTCATCCCGCTCTTCTGTTTCACTTCCACAGTGGTGGTAAAACATGTGGGGAGCTGTGGAGGAAAAACTGGAGAGGAGATCTAGGATGGTGAAGGACAAAGTGGGGAGACTCTACCACAAGCTAGCAGTGGAACTACTTCAAATAGATTAGTAATGGTGAAAAAAGACATTTTTTAAAAAACCCTGCTGGGGTAAGAAAGTTGTGTAGAGTGCGTAGAGTTAGCGTAAGGGCAAAAATTTTAAAATTGTTGTCTCTAAACCTGGTTGAGCAAAAGCAAACCTGGAGCACAGGGACAACTTGGAAAGTTTGTGAGTAAAACAGATGACTAAAACAGAAAAAAAAAAACAACCCACAACAAAAAAAATACAAAAGTGAAAGGCACACCAAAAGAAGAGAGAATACTTCCATTAGCCCTCTTATGATGTGGAAATGTGAATTGCTATATTTTCTGGCCAGGCACGTGTATGCAAATATATGTAAATTTTATGCAGATTGTATCTTCAGCTTTTTTGATGCCCAATGTGGTCAGGTCTATAATATAGTTATCCAGAAGGAATCACTGAATTCTTGCTGGCGAGGCAGAAGCATTTGGGTATGGATAGAGATCAAGCAGTTTTTCTTCCAGTTCTACTTTAAAGACTGAAGCAGAGTGAATAATTCTCTGAATTAGGCCATGTGCTAACTGGCAGTCATCTGTAAAGAGGATCAGAGGAGCCATGTATCTATGCACTGAAAAAAAGGGATATATGTCTTCTGCTGGGAATTCCAAACTATGAGACAGTTGTTATAAATCACACTTCAATTTTTGTGATTCTTATAAGGAGTCACCAGGGATGTACTTTGGGAAAATCCATCTAGAGTTAAATGTCTCTTGCTTGTGAAAGTTAGCTAAGAGGTATTTTATATTCCTTTAAAATATTTTTTTATAAGCAGATAGAATATGCAGGGCAATGCAAACCTTTATTCTGTGCTCTACACTGGATGGTACAGGTAACAGGCAATCCTAAATTAAAAATGTCTATTTAAATATTATGACCTGAGGTTTCACATTGAACGTGGCTTTTTGACAAATTCCAAAAAGACAACTGAATGCCAGCATCTGTCCTTCAACAGACAGAGAGGCTCAAAGACAGGAGAGGGAAGAAGATAACAGTGACTACTGTTTGGTGGAACATTCCCAAACATTTTTTGCAAATAGCTGGTCAAACGAATGAGCTGTAATTAACTATTCACATGCTTTTTGTGATTGCTTTCCACAAATATTCCAGCATATCAGTTTATTGGCAGGAATGCAGCAATGACTTGCATTTGTAATTATTATTATTTTTACTAGCAGGCAGATTCTGAAAGATATCCTATACCAATTAGAAAAAAAAAAAAAGGGGGACTGATATGTCCAGTTGAAGGAGTCCCCTTTGAATTTCTAATATCAGATACTTTGATTAAATCACCTTCCAATAACCCATGTATGAAAAATATTTATAGAAATTATTCAACAAAAAAAAAATCAAGTCATTGCATGTGAAAGTGAAGAATAGAAAATGAAGTAAAAGGTCCCTCATCACAAATGAATTACCATTCATCCAGCTCTGTTGCTGATGTATGACTTTCTCTGGTATTTCAGCTATATAATCAAGTTTTTTAGAAACCCGAACTGCTCAGGAAATGGGTGACTCAAGGTAATTCAATGACTGTATTTCATCACTACATCCAGAAAGTGCAACCAACATTCAAGTTCAGCCCTGATAGTATCAGGAAAGTTTGAGTTAAGCTGTAACATGCTATTTCACCTCGGTTGAATCTTCATCATCTTATCTTTATCCAACAGGTCCACCACCAACTGACAGAAGAAGTTAAGATGCTGGACTGAGCAGCAGTGGTTCCATGTGTGAAACAAGCTTTGCATTGCTGAATTTATAAGAACAGAAAACATTCAGTTTTCGGTTCTACTTACAGAGTAATGTCTCAGAGAGGACAAAATACACTGCCCCATTTTGGGGTGTCCATTTTCCTAGCTAACATTTGCACACCGCAAGGTTTCCTTCTGGAGATGCAGCACATTCCAGGAGCAGCTCCTTGTGCTAGTCTCATTTCAGACTCCATTCAACACCACATATGAAGCTATAATAGTTCCAGCTAAACTCTGTAAGTACTGGATTTTTTAAAAAGATTTGGTTCAGTCCCTCTTATTAGCAAAACTGTAGCCCTCTCAGGCAGTTTTGTTACATCTACCTTCCCTTTGTTAAGGAAAAGCAGTATTGTCCCTATTGTTAAGCTTGCAACAAGCTTTTAAAGTCCTATTTTTGCCCTTTTTTAACTTTGCCTTGGAAGTTGGTTTGGCCTAAAAATTTCCACACTTTGAAGGAAAAGAAAGATAATTAATTTTCTTCAAACAGTGTATAATCACACTATTTTTGATTTAGAGGTCATTTAGTAATTACCCTGATTGGAAATATACTTATTTAAGGCTTTGTTACCTCTAACTCAAAAGCTGCTTATTATAACCTCTTCAAACTTTTCCTGCACTTAGATCCATTTGATAATTCTCAGTCTTCTTAACTAAAAATTAGAAAATTCCAAACCTGCTATTTTGAAAGAGTATTAAATTTTTCTTGCAGATTGTCTTTGGACATATTCTTGTTCCTTTATGTCAGCAAATGACTTTGTTTTCTGCTGGATTCAGAAGAAACAGTGGTGGTTTACAGGTTCATTCTGCAAGAATAAACATGGTTGTTGAGAAGAAAAACTAAGACATCTTCATCCCATGTGCAATTAAAAATAAAAAGATAAATTCTCTACATTTTGTTATGGTTATTTGATAAATGAGAATCAGGCAGATCCAGTCTGGATTTTATTTGTTACAGAGTGCACCAACATTAGTATATCAACTAGGGTCAGTAACGTGCTCCTGGAGGGAATCTTTTGATGGTCCCCATTCACTAAACCTAGCTATATCTCATTCAGCCCAGGAGTCCTGTCTTGAGATACTCCTAAGGAAAGAAACTCAAGAAACATGCTATGAACGGCAGGTGCTCAGTGCCTGCTGCTTCTCTTCACAGGTCTGCTCTACTTGCATCATTCTACTTGTTCACCATGATGTAGCCAGAAGCCTAGAGAACTCTTTGTGAATATAATGAAGGAAAGTATTTTGTTACAGGAAAGGTGAAAGCAACTACCACGAGAACAGTAACACATGCAGAAGACAGGGAACACAAGGAAGCCCCTCAAACTGAGCAGCAGTTCAAAAAAGCAAGGAATCAATAGGAAAAGCTAAAAGGCATGTAAGAAGAATTTCTTACTGATGCGGTTGAGAAGGAATGTATTAACTAAATCAGAAATAAATGAAATCCTACAAATGGCATGGATTCAGAACTTGACCAGCATAGCAAAATTGTCAGTCACTATGCAGGAAAAACAGAAGTATTCATCATTAGCATGATGTATTCATCTCTTACAGTGATTAATTAAATACTTTTATTCCATTAGTTACTGGGGAGGATGTGAAACAAAAAACATTAAGCATTTTAGAATCTACTGTGTCTGATAACTTGCACCCAGTAGTATTAAAGAATTGGCTTAGGAGCTCTCTGAATATTAATGTTGATTTTGAAAAAAATCTTGATTCGTGGGAAAAAAAGTTCCAGAGGACTAGCAAAGAATATTACTATTTTAAGAAGAGTGAAATGAGATTATATGAAGAGCTACAGGTTACATAGTCTGATATCAGCTTCTCTTAAAACCATGGAAGGGCTTGTACAGGACACAATCAGCAAAAATTCTAAGATTTTAGCATATATAATGGCATTTAATATGATTTTATGGAAAATGGGTCTTATCAAGAAAATTTGTTATCATTTTTTCATAAGATGATTGTTGTGTATTGATAAGGATCATGGCTGAAAACATTGGAAACTAGTTCAGCCAGGAGATGACACATCCATTGCAGGGGAACTGCGATTTACAAGCTAACGAGCCACAGATCAGGCCCACCCACCGATACTGGGGGGTGGAGGATGTGCTGGAGGCCACATAGCCCCATCTTCTAATATGCCCAGCTCGGCAAACAAAGGGGAAAAGCCAAGACCCCTCAACATGGCCCAGGGCTTGTCGAGACTTGTTGATCTTTCACAATCACCACTTTCCCTCACACACTTTACTCTGAGAGCTATAAAAAAGCTCACCAAAAACAGCACAGGCAGGGAATACCGGCTCAGTCTCACCCAGGGAACCCAGCACCCTGAGGACCCTCAGCCTACCGGCCTCACTGAAGGGAATCCACCCTCAGGACTCTGAACCAGACATCGGAGGACACTGCACTCCTGAACTGCAAACCCCACCACCCTTGCCGTGGAACACCAAGGCCATACATCATCGTACAAGTCCTGTCATCCACACTGTGGGGCCGCAAGAGACTGGATCCCTCACTCTTTTCTTTCTTCCTTTCTCTCTGCTCTTTCCTTCTCTCTCCTTTTTTCTATACCCCCATTTCTTTGTCTCTCCTTCTGTATATATATCACTCTCTTTCTCTCTCCCTTATACCTTAGTTTTCCTTCTCTCTCTACCACTCTCTTTCTCTCTTTCCCTCTTGAACATATAAGGATAACACCATCTTTAAGCTCTGCTGTTGGATTCTGGTTAAATTTCATATTATAGCTACTTGATTGCCAATACATCGCTCGTAGTATGACTTTCGCTGTTAATGTGTTGGTAAGTTCTGTTATACTTTTGCCAAGTCACCATTCACTGTAACCAATATTCCAACACATACTTTTAGTAAAACTCACAACTGAATTGGACCCTGGGGGTGATTGTCTGTCATTCATTTCACATAACCACGCAGAATTAACCCAGAGTTAACTCATACCTGGTCTCATCTATTGAGTCAGGGCGCACATTGTGTCTATAGTTAACTCATCCCTCATCCCATCTGTTGGGACGGGACAGTGATCTAAGTCTGGGTGATAAAGTGTTGACATAATACACTTAGGCTTCTTTTTACCACTTCTACATTACATTACTATTTTAAAGAATAGCACTGTACCAATGTAAAATAACACTGCAGAACAGAGTAAAAAATTAGTGAAATACGTTAAAAATCTGCTAATGAGTAAAGCACAATTAGGAATTGCAAGTGGGTCTAATATCAAATGAAGACATTTGCAGCTGGCTCATAGGAACTGTCTGAAATCAGTCTTATTTAATCCTTTGACTTCCACAGCACTTAGGATGATGCAGATGGAGGTGGTCAGCAAAATATAAGGGTAGAGTGGATAATTTGTGACACAGTAGCCCTCCTTAACACAGTTTGGCTCAAATAAGAGTTTCTGCAAGTCATTACTCCCAAAAATTCTGGATATCCTTATGCCTGTCTAGCAGTCGTTTTGTGAATCCTCTACGGTTATCGGCCCCAATGATTTCCTCAGTTTCAGAATCTAACTGTAAATTATATGAAAAAGTCTTTATTTTTCCATTTTACTCTTTCATATTGTTTTGCGTCCCCCTTCGTTTGTGTGTATGTTAGAAGACATAACTTCACTTTAGACTTCATTACAGTTTGTAAATTTGACACTCCTCTTTTCAGGGTCAACAACCCCAGAGTCTTCAATTTTTTTTTCATCAGAGAACTTTTTAATGCTCTTGATCATTCCCATTGTCTTTCACTGAACCCTCTCTAAATCAGCATTATTGTTTATAAGATGGAGTCACTGGTACTGCACACAGTATTTCAGATCAGGCTATAACATTGGCAGTTTAATCCTTTCTCTGTTAGTTCCCATTCTTTATGCATCTTAATATGTTTGCTTATCTAGTACAGCTGCACATTAAGCAGAAGTCTTTACTGAAGTAATTTACAAGGATAAGTAGGTCCCTTTCTGAAGTTGGTACGCTAATTTAGAGCTCTGTGAGGTGTTGAGTAATTCATATTTTTTCCACCTGGTGTACCTTACTTTGCTTTTATTGATAATTCATTTGTCAGAGTGAGTAGGTCACACAGTTTTCTTTGTTTCAGAAGTTGCACACAATCATCTCTGAACTTAGGCTGAACTATTTTTTATCCCTTGCAAATTTTGCTGCCTCACAGCAATTCCCAGTTCCTAGACGATTAATAAATAAGTAGAGGAGCAGAAACCTTGGGGCCCACTGCTGTTCTCCTTTGACATGATGAAATTGACCATTTAATCCTGCCCTTCACCTCCTTTCCTTCTACCACTTCTTGATCCATCACTACTTAGCTTCTTTCATAGCGTCTTGCAAAGAATTTTGTCAGTGGCCCAGAGAGGTTAGAATAAATTACACCAGCTGCTCTTTTTTATTAATATATTCCAGAAATTCTAGGAGATTAAAACAACAATATTTCCCTCTGCAGGAGCTGTGCTGATTACCCCCTATTTGCCCATGCTCTCCCAAGTGTTTTGCTACTTTGTTTTAAATTATTATTTCAACTAATTTATTACATTCACCCATAAGGCTTCCTGGTTTATTATTCCCCCAAACACTCAGAATCTCTTCAAATATAGGTATTTAAAACCACACATATTTAAAGACCATTCCCATATTTGTTCTAGTGCTCTTCTGTATATTTATCAATTACGTGCAGGTAGCACTATATCTTTAATGGTGAAATTTCCAGGTGATGATTTGGCGGTGGCAGTAAAACTGATGAGGTGAGATGCAAGTGCTTAAGAATGTGTTTTTTGAGTAGATGAGCAGGGTAAAAGTAGCTTGCAATACTAAGTGCTCCTGATACTGAATGTATAATTTCTTACTCATCCTGTTATTGTGAATACTTTGGTACCTGGTCCTAAACTTCAGAGAGAACAAAAAGATTGATGCAGAGACTGATACATTAGATAAGGTTTGAAAAAAAAGGACTCCAAGATCTGAAATACAAATTATTTAGCAGGGTATTAAGGAAGCTTGATCTGTTTTCTGTATTCAGATGAACAGGTGACTTGTGTTCCACAAATATATAAAAGGAGAAGGGGTTTTTAGATCTTTGGAAATGGAGCAGAAAACGTCACACAAAGAGGCACTGATGACTGGCAGCAAAAGGGATTCGAAGTAGAGCTATTGCTTGCTTCTTAACCACAAGGCTTACTAGGCTGTGGAATAATTTGCTAATTGGTAGAATTTCACTCACTTGAAGTTTTAAAGCCAAAACTAAGTTTCCTAGTAAAATTTACACTGAAAATGAAGTTACAGTTTCCTCACAAAAGTTACCAAGAAAAATTGGTGGCATATAAATCTATTTTTTATCACAAATGAGTATTATTTACTACTTATTGTATCCAGCATACAGCTGGCTGGTCCTGCCCATGGCCTAAGCTTTTACTGGCTTCTTTTTCTAGAGAGATCAGCAACTCATTTTTGTTCCTTTAAATAGAAAATCACCTAATTGCACTCAGGTAAACCAGCATGACTAACCTAGCTTTTAGATGGAAGTATAATATTCTGAGCAACCTTAAGCAATGCCCATTTCATATTTCTTCACGAGGCATGGCTTAATGGGATAGTTCCCATCACCTCCTAGCATGGTAAGAAAATGTGGTTGGATCAAGTGGACACTTCCGGCTATAGACTGAAAGGCAATGAAAGAATCGAGATCTGCTTTGTTAAGGTGCCTGTAGCATGTATACTCACTTGGTTTGCCAGCTAACTGAAAAAATGAGTTATGCTGGGAAAGTGGAACTTGTCTCAAGGCTTAACTTGACCTATGTCAAATCACAAGGAGTTGGAGAAAGTCCTTGGATATGCAGCTGGGAAGAAAAAAGACTTGAGTGCTGAGAGGTGATAGTGGGACCAAGCATCCTGTTCTGGATGTGTGGTCTCACCAAAGCCAGTTGGAGAGAATGCTTTGATTGCGGCTGTGTATCTGCTGCTATTGTTTATGCTACTTGACCTGTAAATATCCCCATTCCATACCCTCATCACCTATGAAAAAGCAATATATTACAGTGAGGAGGAAAGAGCTACTGAGTTCAGCACTGGATGTCCCACTCCTAATATATTATTTCACTATGTCTTCCCAGTCACAAATACCTGTATTAGATACTCACAATGGTTTCCGAAGACCTTCAGGTTGACTCAGTAGAGAATATACAGTGTACTTAACTTCCCACATCTCTGAATGTTTTGGGGATCTAAACCTTGAGAACTTGCCAAAAATTGCAATAGAAGGTTGTCAAAATGTTGAAAGCTGCTTTCTGATTTCTTAGGCAGCATTTGGGAAGGTGTTGGTCAGCCGTAAGAGCAGAACAGGCATCAGGAAAGACAAGGTGTCAAATTCTGAACATTTGCTGACCTTAAAAAGAAACCTGGCTCTACTCAGCCCTTAGCTTCTCATTTTCACAAGTATTTTAACAAAGAAATTGACCGGCATGAAACAGGGAAATTGTGAATTCTTACCAACACTGTTGTACTGAAGAACAGAAACACAGCATATGATTAACATTATCAGTGATGCAAGACTACCTGGGTAATTGACACAAACTGTTAACCTGAGAGCTACAGACTAATAAGCATTCTCAGTTTATAAATGGATTTTGGTTTCAGATTTACTGAGTAAAATTTGAATTATTTATCCAGATCTCAGCTGTGTGATTCAAAATAGTCTGCAGAACTAATTATGACTAATTTTATTCTTTGTTTGCACCTGCCATTTGTTTGTGAAACCATAAGGAAAAGAAAAATCTGTTTCAATAAATAATGATATCCTGAGGCCAGCCCACTTATGTTTGGTTTTTCACTTACACATGTAGTTTTTCTGGCAGTTTTTATTGATTTAGGATATGCCTAAAAAACAGATTTGTTAGCTTCCACCCTACCTGTTGCTGGTTAAAATGCTCCAACACGTTGTGACCATAATTCAAGTACACGTGTTGGTGTATATAGGCATAAAACTGGTTTTCAGCTAACTAGTGACTTTAAGTCATATTTTGCACACCGAGAGTAGGTTAACTTGTCCACTTCTTCAGACAACTTAGACCAATATCCTTATGTGGATTTAGGTCTCCACTGAGAATGATAAAGTGTCTTAATACCTGCAGTGCTACTACACTCTCAAATAACTTGGCTTTCCAGTTTACTCGCAGGTTCTGGTCCACTGGTCATCAACACTGCATGTGTGTGTTATTTTGCCCTTGGATTGCTCCTTGGGACTAATTCAATTTGTTCTCTCCAAGATCTAATTTGGGTGAAATGTGGAGGAGCTTCCCTCAAGTGGCAGTTCACTGCAGGCAGTGTAGACAACATTACCAGGTTTGGCTCACCCTTTATTATAAAATCCTTCATATTAATCTGTGTAAAATATCCAAGGCAATAAATCTAAGGCCATATTAAGCTTTTATTTCATGCCTGAGAACAGAACCCTTGGGGGCATGCCAGAAACATCACTCTAGTGAGCTGTGACCGTTCTCAGGTTTAGGCATTTTTGAGTATAAAACACACACACAAAAGATGTATACATTAAGGCTATGACTTGGAACCAAAAGGATAAAGAAGGTCATTGGTTAGTCAGTGTAGATGTATCCTGTCTGTTCTAGCAGCAGCTAAACCTGAACAATGTGAAATGCACTTTGTCTATGGCCAAGAGACCACTGGCCAAGACACATGACTACAGCAGGGTAGGTGCAGTCTTTGAGAAGGTGCACCTTTGCTTTGGATCATTATCTTTGAAATGGGATCATAAGACTTTCCAAGTTCACAGGAATGTTGGAATGGAAACACTGTGAAGTACTCATGTCAAAGCAAGTAAGTCCATCAGAAAGAGGTGTCCCATTAGGGACAGTCATCTCCACTTTACTCACTCAACTTTTGGAGCCCAGTTATACTGTTACAGTGCAGAAATCCCTTGGGTCAGGTTGTGCCTTCCCTAGCACAGTGTGACACTTGCACAGGCACAGATGCTCCTGGAGCCCTGCCACAGCCTGGGGAACCCCTCAGCAGCACCTGCCGATATCCAAAAAGGATGGTTGTGCCTGAAGGGGACCCGCACACAGTTAGCGGTCAGAGGTGGCAGCAAGGTGGGAGGGTGGCACAGGGAAGCAGGAGAAATGCTCTTCCGAGCCTCAGGGGTTGTGACTGCGAGGGTGGACATGGAGTGAAAGCCAAAGGGAGATGAGTTGAGGTGTCAGGTGGTTTCTGCAAACCTGAGTGGTCAGGCAAAATGGTAACTCCTTCCTGTGAAAATGATGGCAGCCTAAATCACAGCTCATGGAGTAAAAGGTGCTTGTATGGATGAGTTGCCCTGTGGAAACTAAATTAAATTCCTCTGGAGATCTTAGGAGAAAAAGATTTCATTTCCTAGAAAAACTGATTGAAAAGTGCTTATCCTACCTATCTGCCCATCTATCACAGGCAATTCCAGGTGCCTATCACTGTCACTACCAGTCCTGTTTTGGAAATCCCTTTATATCAACTCGTCTCACATGATATTATCAAAGGGTTCATCTAAACCAGATCCTAGGAGCAGAAAAAAAAGGTTCCATCAGATCTGCAATTACCTCTGATTTTGGCCAGATTAAAATTACAGAGAAGAGTTGAATTTTAATTCTCTTGAAATTCTGGCATAAAGGCCTAATTATGATGTTTTTGTTTGGAATGCATTTCATAAACAGGTGATATGAATAAATTCCTGATCAGAGGGTAGTTTTGGCAGCCCAATGTACTGATCAAGTAAGGCTTCACAGATGCATGATTTGTATTTTGCTGTTGTTTCATTGGACACTTTTTGAATACATACAATATTATTTTCAAGTATATTCCCATAGCAATAAGAAAAAGACAATTCATAAGGGATATACAAAGGAAATCTTTCTTTTTGATCAAAATTCAGTCTTTTTTTTTTTTCCTACAGATTACTATTAGGTGTTTTGTTAGCTTCTGTGGTCTTAATGTTGAAGCCAGCTGAACACACACTTCAGTGATGAAGCACTTCACTTTATCTTCTTGTGTTTTTCCTCAAATATTTGCATTTAGATAGTACTCCTGTAATATGACAAATCTTATGGAAAACTAGAATTTCATAAATTGCAAGGAAAAGGAAGATAGAAAGTTTGTGTGTCAGAGAAAAGCAAAGGAGGGAGGAAGAAAATGGGAAGAAGGGTTTATGAAACAAAATTAGGAAGCAAAGGGGACATTAATAAGAGGGTACAGACACAGCAAAGGCAACGTTTGAAGAAAATAAGACTAAAAATACAAATATTTTAATACAGTGACATTGCAATGCTTCTATTTTTTCTATTCTTAAAAAAAAAAAAAGTGAGACACAGAGAGAATGAAATAGCTTATATTTTTAAAATTCAGTCTTTAGTGAAAAAGAAATGTCAAACATTTGCCCACTGTTGTCAGACTCCTGTCATTGCAATACCTTGCTCATGACACAAGAATGTTATGACTCAACCAGAAGATCATCCCACAGCCTGCACCTGCCTGGGATTAAACCCAGGCAAAGGCCTGCAATATGTTTGCTCACCTTTTGGCACTAACAAACACAGAAAATTGAAATATAACTTCCCTAAGTAAATGTTTTCATTTCACAGCACTCTCTGCAAAAGCGTATTTTGCATGGCATTGACAACTCTGCAAACACCCCTATTGCCTTCCAGTTCTTTCTAGAAAGAGTCTACTTTGAAGTACAGCAGTTAAAGCCCTAAAGATCAGTGCAGGCTTTGTCTGCACCAAAGAGCTGATCTCTTTGTAACTGCATCAGTGTCAGGGAAGCAGTTTAGAAATAAATGGGTCAGGCTTCAGTCAGCTGCTTATTGAAATATAACAGCCAGGGCATTTAAAATGTCACCTCCTGTTATTACGTATCTACAGGAGAATACAATCCCCATAACACAGACAGAAAACATGGCTTCACAAGCATTTCTTATGTGCTTCAGTGCAAAGTTAACTTATTTGGTTTAAATGTCCCCTTTTAGCAGAGTGCATCAGTAATATGCACAAACCCCCTTCTCTCCAGTGTACTGTGAGTGTAGTGGACTTTCTGCCAGAGCACCAAGAGCAGGCAGCTGAGGAAAGAGGCCAGAGAAGAGAACAGCTAAAACTGCCTTGTCTTGTTCTGCAGTGGGTGCCAGTCACTCTCCCAGCATGTTCTTACCAGCCCTGTTGAAGCATGCTACAGGACCTTTCCTGGATTACCTGGCATCGAAATGAGAGATGTTGTAAATTGTTTTGGTACCTCCTGGTACCTACTCTACTTCTTTAACCTCATCCCCTAGCACAGTGGCCTCTGAGGACCATGTGGCTGCTGCCATCCAGCTCCAGCTGTGCCAGTGCAACCAAATCTCTTCTCCAGTATGTCCACAGCTTCTCACTCCTTCTCCCTCCCCCCAACTCAGTCACATGTCTTCTGACTCCATTTCTCATAAGATCATTCCCTAACATGTTTCTGTGAAAATGAGCCAGCTTGGCTCACACTACGGGCTTGCTTATCTGGCCTGCTCTAACTACAATGGGCTAGGGAAACATCATAAGCAGTGGATCCGAGGGGAATATTTGCTGGAGGAAGAGTTATGATGGACAATCTGGGATCACTAGAAGCCTTCCCCTAGCAGATATTTTAGAGAGTACACCTCTGCCTACACCTTTCAGAGATACCATCAGGCGCAGACTGACAAGCCAGAAGCCTAGTCAAATCTGAAGAATGAACTATTCTGCATTCGCTGAACCGGGATTTACTGAGGTTGAGGTATTTAGTCCTGCTGATGGACAGGCTACTCCAAAGAGCACTTAGACTCCTATAAACCACCTGGAACACTTATGTGCAATAGAGCTGTTGTGCAGTAATTTGAAAGCTAGAGTGCAGGAAGAAGGAGATTTTATATTTCTTTTTAAAATATAGACATTTGGCCTAATCATTTTTTTGGACAGTAAAAGACCTTTTGAGAGCAGCTGCTCCCAATGATTAAAAACTCAGATTTTGGTATTTGTTTAAAAGATTAGAGTGTTTCTGGGTAGGAGAAGGAAGTAAAGATGCCCCAAGATATAACCATCCCTCCTTTTTTTTTCTGAAAGAGAAACTTGATTATCATGTATTCACTTTTCCTAAAGGTAGAGAGCAAGATGGAAGCACTGGAAATAAAAAAATAGAACCAGAGCCTAAGGTAAGCCCCAGAAGCTCTGACTAGCCATGGAGATGTATATTTTGATGGGGAGAATGCACACTGTTCAGAATTGGCAGATTGGATAGTATGTATTTACTGGAGCTTGCCTGACCTAAAAAGTAAATTAGCATCAAAATTTCCCAGTTAGAAATTTCATCTCACCCACGCACCTTATTACCATTAATTTGACTCTTGTCTATAGAGCATTTCAGTGCACTACAGTATCATAATTCAGTCTTGAAATACAGATATGCACCAGAAAGATACTGTCATCCTAATTTTTGTATCAGATATTTAGGCTTATATAACACAATATAAAAGACAGGCAGGCACACAATTATGGTACTCCAAACCCTAGGCCGACCATTTACCACTGAGGACATCTTATTCCTTCACACCCACCGCCCAGGAGAATAATGGCAAAAGGCAACCGGAAGTTTTTCTGTCTTCATAAATTTAGTAGACTATATTCTAATTCAGTAATCCATGGGTTTAGTTTGACCATGATCTCTCACCAAAACAGAAACAGTGTTTAAAAATTGCTGTGTCACTCTCAAGCATCAAAATGGAACTGTTGAAGAGAGACAAAGTACATCAAAAGTACATACTGCCTCCACAGAAGCCATTTTTCACCCTGGTTTATAACCACTTAGCTCGTCACCTGCCAATAGCCTTAGGAGAATTTAAGATGAATGCCCTTTTTTTTTTTTTAGAAATCCAGAGACGCACCAGTTTTTGAAGCAGTACTTTAGTCACAAAGCCTTTCTGTTTGCTGCAATCTATACAAGACTTGGCTTTCCCGTATTATGTTCATGGATGTCTTTTATGTAGGCAATAAAGTTCAGCAATGAGATTGCTATCTCACTTTTGCAAATATGTGCTTATTTCTCCTTCAGCTTGGGGAACACAATGAAATATGTCTGGCACTGTTTTGTTTTCTCTTCAACCAAGGAAGTTCTGTTTTCATGACTCAGCGGGATTTACCTGTGAACTTGAAAAGAAGAGATTTAAGCCAACACTAGTGCCCTGCTAGTCAAGGATCAAAAAACCTATAAGATGAAACAGTTTCAGAATTTAACTTGCAAACAACTTCAGTTAAATGAAAGAAGATGGAGATACAGTACAAAGAGAAGAACAAGAAGCAATCATAATAATCAAGCCTACTTGAGACATCTTCTCAAATAACTCTGTGAGACTGGTAATACTCTGTGAGAGTTATTGCAAAACATTTCCCAGTATTCTTCAATGAGCAATATAACACAAAAATCACAATTGTGAAAAGCATTAACTTGTGAGTCCACACGCATTCTCCTGATACTAGTTTTATAACAGCAGGGTATAAACTAGGAATGCTTGATATAATCTTTTCAGATTTTGTAATTTTTTTGCATGTGCTTTGAAAGGTAGTGGACACAGACAGTACGATGCAACAGTTGTTAGATCTGTTCCAAAATCATACAGAGCCAGGTTATGAACCTTATACACATCCTTGATGAGTCATCGCTCAATCCCATCAAAGGGAATAGTCACACAAATTCCAACTCTTCACCAATACCCATAAGCATCTAGCTACTGCTCTGTTTGGTTCAATGATGTAAAAAAGCGTTGGATTTTTGCTTTCTTTCCCCCCCTGATTGTTACAACAAATACATCAGAGTGCCTCAGGTGAAAATATTCGGGATATCAGAATGCAGATCAGTTGGGTTTACAGGTCCTCTTTGGCTCTGCAAGTTTCCTGAAGAGCTGATCTGTCCCTGTCGAGTTTGGAGTGCCACAGCAGACAACTTTGTAATGATCTGAGGTGTATTGCCAAGTAGTTCCTTTTTTATTTCCATCCAACACAAGAAAATAGTATTAAATTTACCAACTCTCGCATGATACTGCTGACATATCTGGAAGGTGATTAATTGTGCCTCTGTAGTCTATGTAATGTTCCATTCTGGACAAAAAGAGCTTTTAAAATATATCTAAGAACTGTAATTATGAGTGAGGACAGAGACTCATAACTGTAAACGGGTTCTCTGTGTTTCTTATTTAAGTACCTGTCAACAACTGAAAGATGGAAAGCTGAAGAGAATTTTGTACCAGCAAGCAGAATGCAGCAACTTTTCAGGATAAAATCTATCTGCTGTGAACAGTTTTGTCTAGTAAGAGTCAATGAATCTATTAATCTGTTCTGCAAAACAATGGGTAGGAACAACTTCTCAGCTTTGTGAGATACATCAACGTCCTTCTATACCTTTCTGAAGAAGGCCCACACACCCTCTGCAGGCTCTGTGTGATGCAGTAGCATCATTAACACTGTCTTCACTGCTGTTACAGAGCTTTCTTTCCCTGGGTGTCTAACAGAGTTGTTCAATTAAAACATGTCACATGGAGGTAAAACTTTGCAGACAGATTGTTTTTCTCTCAGTGAGTGATTTTGAATTTGTATTTTTTTTAAGCTATAATTGAAATAAAACCAGAAAAGTCATTCTGAATTTGAATTTATGTAGTTATAAAAATGAACAAAGTAGAGGTATTTGTATTCCTGTCTTTAAAGGGAAAAACACTTAAAACAAAGAAAACAGAGGGAAAATTATTGATATCTTGATGCTGATACATTCCTTGTGTTGCATCTATATTGATTCTGAGAATGAGAATAGAGAGGTATAAATTTATAGGGACATTTTGGATCAAATTTTGCATTCATTTATTTTAAAAAAATATAGAGTACTAAACCATTGACACTATCATTTGGTTTTACAGATTTCTGGCTGAATCCCAAGCCTACTGAAGTCAACAAGAGTATTTTCAATGGTAGACTTCAAATCAGGACCTTGCTGCCTGACTGTTCTCTCACGTTAAGCAATGTTATAAAACCCAGTGACATTACATCAGTGTAGTAAGAGAAGGCAGAATTACTGAATGCCTTCTTTGTCTCTGTCTACTCTGCCGGAGGCTGTCCTGGGGAGCCCTGTACTCCTGAGACCCCGTATGAAGCCAGGTCAATGGAGGAGTTTGCTTTAGTCGATGAGGACTGGGTTAGGGAGCAATTAAATAGTCTGGACATCCATAAATCCATGGCTCCTGATCGGATGCATACGCGGGTGCTGAGGGAGCTGGCTGAAGTCATTGCTGGACCGCTCTCCATCATCTTTGCCAAGTCTTGGGAAACGGGGGAGGTGCCCGAGGATTGGAGAAAAGCAAATGTCACTCCAGTCTTCAAAAAGGGCAAGAAGGAGGACCCGGGTAATTATAGACCGGTCAGCCTCACCTCTGTCCCTGGGAAAGTAATGGAACAGCTTATCCTTGGTGCCATCTCAAGGCATATCAAGGATAAGAGGGTTATTAGGGGCAGTCAGCATGGCTTTACCAAGGGTAAGTCATGCTTGAGTAACCTCATAGCCTTTTATGAGAATGTAACAAGGTGGATGGATGATGGCAGAGCGGTGGATGTGGTCTACCTTGACTTCAGTAAAGCCTTTGACACAGTCTCCCACAGCATCCTCACAGCTAAGTTGAAGAGGTGTGGTGTAGACAATAGAGTAGTGAGGTGGGTTGCAAACTGGCTTAAGGAGAAAAGCCAGAGAGTGGTAGTCAATGGTGCGGAGTCTAGTTGGAGGCCAGTATCTAGTGGAGTGCCTCAGGGGTCAGTACTGGGGCCAATATTATTCAATATATTCATTAACGATTTAGACGAGGGAATAGAGTGTACTATCAGCAAGTTTGCTGATGGCACTAAGCTGGGAGGTGTGGCTGACACGCCAGAAGGCTGTGCTGCCATCCAGCGGGACCTGGACAGGCTGGAGAGTTGGGCGGGGAATAACCTAATGAAATTTAACAAGGGCAAGTGTAGAGTCCTGCATCTGGGCAGGAACAACCCCAGGTTCCAGTATAGGTTGGGAAATTACATATTAGAGAGCAGTGTAGAGGAAATGGACCTGGGGGTCCTGGTGGACAACAGGATGACCATGAGCCAGCACTGTGCCCTTGTGGCCGGGAAGGCCAATGGCATCCTGGGGTGTATTAGAAGGGGGGTGGCTAGTAGATCGAGAGAGGTCCTCCTTCCCCTCTACTCCGCCCTGGTGAGACCACATCTGGAATATTGTGTCCAGTTCTGGGCCCCTCAGTTCAAGAAGGACAGGGAACTGCTGGAGAGGGTCCAGCGTAGGGCAACGAAGATGATTAAGGGAGTGGAGCACCTCCCTTATGAAGAAAGGCTGAGGGAGCTGGGTCTCTTTAGTTTGGAGGAGACTAAGGGGGGACCTCATTAATGTTTGTAAATATATAAAGGGTGAGTGCCATGAGGATGGAGCCAGGCTCTTCTTGGTGGCAAACAATGATAGGACAAGGGGTAATGGAATCAAGCTGGAACACAAGAGGTTCCACTTAAATTTGAGAAGAAATTTCTTTTCAGTGAGGGTGACAGAGCACTGGAACAGGCTGCCCAGGGAGGTTGTGGAGTCTCCTTCTCTGGAGACATTCAAAACCCGCCTGGACATGTTCCTGTGCGACCTCACCTAGGCGTTCCTGCTCCAGCAGGGGGATTGGACTAGATGATCTTTTGAGGTCCCTTCCAATCCCAAACATACTGTGATACTGTGATACTGTGGTAGAGCTTGAAGGAAACAAATCCCTTCACAGTCTTCAGGAAAAGAGGTGCGTTTCCAGATTTAAAATATATGTAGCTGTGTGCATATATGTTCCAGATATCACTTTGGTTCTAGTGCAAAGGATTCAGAAAGCAGAAAATGAAGGGAGGGTTAAGAGATTGCAGAAGTAATAAAGAGGATGGCTAACTGCTCATGAGATTTAGCATGAGAAAAACGAACACTAACATACCTCAGGAAAAAATGATCCACAGCTCAAATATTTAACTAGAAGGGCAAACTTGGAAGTTTTTAGGGTTGAAAAAGTCTCATCTTAAACAGCAAGTTCTCTCATTTAACTATAGGATACATATTTAAAGTTCTACAATCTTCTTTGAGCACGCATGATCATACAGATATAAAGGTGCTATATAATGGTATAGATATTCCACACAGTAATGGAGTTAAGCAATCTCTATCTAAAGTACCTCTATACTCATATCTTCACGTTAAGGCACACACTATTTTTAAATAACAAGATCACAATCCAAATTGTAGCTATGTAACTTTCAAGTACAGACCTGACCTGGAGATACAAGCCTACGGTATATGTTGGTGAAAAGGCAAATGCAACTGTGATCTTTGTGAGTTGGATTCTGATGCAATAGCCCTGAAATATTGTATTTATTTGTAAGAACTGCATTATAAAAATAATGTCTTTTAAGTTACTGGCAGTTCAGAGATAGGTAATGAGATACTAGCAATGCCAATGGGATGATCTGTGAATAAAGAACTAAGTAGGTACGGGAATGCCATTTTACTCCCCAGCTAACAGGGTTTGCAAGTTGGTGTATTGGTGTGGTTTGGAAGAGGTATGTTGCATGGAAATTGAAGCAAAGAAATTTCTTTTTGCCACTTATGCAGGAAGGATGTAAAAATGAATGCAGTACCATAACCACAAAGTTCACACAGTATCTTTTGCATACTCAGAGCAGTAAACTATAGAGAAAAGATGAGTTGATGTTCTGCCAAAATTTGAAGAATATTGGTAGAAGAAAAAGGGGGAAGATTTATTTTAAGTGGTAAACTCCACAGATATAATTGTTCACAAGATAATTCAGGCAAATGTTTCATCTCAGTATCAGACAATATTCCTGACAATGAGTGTCCACAAGAAATTGTAAGAAGACTTATGCTTTGCCTTTAAAACTAAGCCAAAACTGGAAATTGAATGCAAATGTGTGTTGTAAGGATGAGGAGAACATGACAAAACACACTTAATCAAGACTTTGGAAGTGCTGAGTAACTGGGGTTTCCTATCCTCATGCCAGTTTTGTTGGATCTATACTGACAAAGAGGCCTTATGAATGGCAACAGACACCAGCCATAAGAAGAAAATTTTGATGCTGACTCACTACAAGTATTTGCCTGTACAGAAATACCAAATTATGTCAAGTCTGAGTGTAGATTTTCAGGATTTCTGGGTCTTCTGAGGGACAGGAGGAAGGTGACAAGTCATGTTGGCAATAAGACCCTGGTTTGGAGGCTGCTTGCCCCCACAGTGCTTCATTGGAGCTGTCTTTCCCTCTAGACTCTGCATACACTTGTGGTAACTAAGCGCAACTAGATGTCCCAGATAGAGGTTGAAAATTAACACGGGTTCAGAATAAAGTATATTTTCCACTCTGTAGTGGTATCCTTCACTCTCCTTATCTCACTCTGTTGTGATCCTTTGTTGCATCTTTTCTTAAGTTAAACATGCAACTGAAATAATAACTTTGTGTTCTGTTGGCCCCTGGCAATGACAGCACTCAGGATAATAGGACCTCACCCGATTGGGTCTCATGGATTTTACTTTCATACAACTAATTACTGATAGCATTATGATAAAAGATCTTTCAGGTATCTGAGAATATTATTTCCAAATAAAGGCAAAAAAAAAAGAAAAATAGAAAACAAGTACCATAATTTTAAGCACATTTGACAAGGGTATGTAAAATAAGAGAAATTAACTGGCATGAAGGGTGGGGAAAGTAATGAGAAAACAGAGAGTAAAATACGAAAATCACTTTCAAAAAGAGAAAGGTACAAGAGAAGAAGGAATATGCTTTTAAAATTTAGTGGTCACAGAAGAAGGAACACCACAATATGTTACATTAATAAGCATTGTAAGTAGAGATGTTGATTAATTCAGGAATGACTTATTATAATATAAATGACAGGACATAATCAAAACTGAAGTGACAAGCAATGCAATGTGTATTAGAGAAAGTAAAATGAAAGCTAAATTCCTGTGCGACAAGTACACCTTTAAAAAAATTTGTAACAGGTTTATTAAAAGCTGGATTTGGAAGTTTGTAGCTTAGGGGGGCAAGGAAATGGAATAGGATCTGGGCAGAAAAAAGATGGTTGGTATGTTACGACTGAGCCTAGAAAAAAAGTACAAAAAATAAGCTAATAGAAAAAAGGAAACAAAAGCATGGATGAATATATATACTAACTGAAGGAACAGAGAAAAAAGAATATATTTTTCTGTATGTAACACTTACCATTCCTTGGTCAAATGTCAATGCTCAGATAATAATTGAGCTTCAGTAAGTCTAAACCACACCAGAAGGATTTTAAAGGACCCACATTCTTAAGATTAAGAAAATGCACACACCTTCTTATCATTAACAAAAAAATAGGTGTTTTATCTAAATGTTCTGAATTACATATTATTTGATAGATGTTTAAAAAAAGGGTTACTACAAATACACTGTGTGGCATTAGGAAAGTCTTTGTATGCCAAAATAATGATGACTGCAAAATGTATCCTAGTAAGAAATTACTGCCTCTGTTAGGAAAATAAAAGAGAGTTGATTAAATTACAAAATAACCTGAAGTTTCACATTCTTTAATGTTTTAATTCCTGCAAGTATGAAATGGCTAGGATTGCAACTACAATGATAACTTCAGAAAAGATGTCAATAAGGTTCAGCAAAACCAGTGCATTTGCATGCTTACTGCAAAACAAGTCAGGGCAGAAGAATATATACTGCATTACAAGATATGCTATGCCTCATGAAATGAGCACAAATGAAGTGGGACAGGGAGAAGAAAATGATGAAATGCTGGAACTGAGGAGATGTGTTCAGACAAAAGAGTGACTGCAAATGAAGCTGCAAACCCAGGGCTCAGCAGTGTGAAATGAATGTGTAGGTTAAATTATTTTGTTGGCAGGACCCTGGAAACTAAGAGCAGACATTTTGAATCTGGCATATTCAAGACTTTGGGTATTATAAAAACTGAATACCGTTGAGGTGGACTATAAAGAAATGCACAGAAGGCAATAAAGAATAAAACATGCCATGAATATCAGCTAGAAAGACTAATAACATAATGGAACCAATGAGAAAGTAATTTTATGCTAGGTATCCTAGTATTATTATTTTCTTTAGTCTTACACTTTTGGACTGTTTATGCCAGGTATTTGAAATGCTTGTTTTACATAGCATGTTATGTGAGCAGGTTACAGAACGGCTGGATAGGCATTCGTGACACATGGCTCACCATTTTTAGTTGGTGAAAATTAGAAAACATTTGTACTGGTTCAGTTTTGTAAGTATTTTTTGTAAAATTAGAGACTGTTAGAACACTCTGATATGTTTTTGACACCACTAAAATGCTGCCATATCTAGCCTGGCAGACATGAGAAATTTTTGAGAGCAAGCACACTGTCTATACCATTAATGTAAGCCACTCAGAGTGTGGTACTAAAACATTGCATCCAAAAGGTGATCAATTCAGTATGTTATGAAAGTGTGTTACCTCTGTGGTAGGAGCTGGCACAGCTAAGTAATTATTCTTTTAAGAAGCATGATTAGGACAAAAGTGGCAAAAATGAAGTCCAGCAGAGATGATTCAGAAATCAGAGACAGAACATGTCAGAGAGGAGATTGCAGCTCAAAAGAGAGAACATGAAAATCCTGAGCTCTGACTAATGAAGGCAAACATAAATGCAGCAAAAATAAATTTAAAAGCAATTTTTCAAACTTGTTAGTACCTGGCAATTCAGAGAAGTCTTTAAGCTGACAATAGAGTTCTCCATAAAACCTGTAAGAAGTTTGTTCAATGCCAAAGGTGCTGAGGGTAAAAAGACTGAAAATTCTAATATTCAAGATAGCAAGAGTAGGATTAAAGAGAGTAATGTGGGGGAAATTGTACAAGCTAGATGAAAAATGATAGAAAAAAATGTCCAAAGTCACAAGATTTTTAAAATGTTGCACACTCCAAGCTCTGAAAAATTGTAGGCATGTAGCTTGTGCTTGAGGAAAATAGAATTAGTATAAAAAATACTCAACGAAGCATTCATGTGCCATGCTTGGGGGAAGAATTAATTTCAAAAAAAATCACAGTTCTCGAAGAATTTCAGTTGTCATTGTAAGCGAATGTGTGTGGTCTAAAAGGAAGGAAAAATACCATGTCTTCTTGTTTCATATTAGTGTCCCATGGCAGGAGGAACTATCGATTATTCCACACAGCTGATGTCTGCTCTGTGGTACTGAAAATTGGAAGCTGAATGCTAAAAGGTTAATGAAGGATTAAAAAAGGTAAGTTGACACACAGACCATTCATGAATGTTATCTCCGAGTGAAGTTATTCTGTAGCTGATACTCAATGATTCATATATCTTACAGACAAAGTGGGGCATTACACTAACTAAATATTCCTCTGCTTATATAGAGAAAGAGAATTTTTAAAGTTTAATTAATTAGAAACAGTATTTTCCTGACAACCAGAAGTACCTTTCACAGTGAGTTTAAAGATAAGTCAGGACACAGACTGAAAGCTGACAGTAAAATCTGAAGTGGTTTTCCAAGGACTCAGATAGCAAACTTCAATTAACATTGACAAGACCTATGTCATTAAAGTAAAATGCTGTTTTAAGAGGTGAATTTTAAATCCTGACACAGGCTTCTGCAACTGGACAAAGTCAGAGTACAAAGAATAATCAGTTTAAGTGAGTAACTAAGGTGTTAAATTTGGAGGGAATGAGCTCCCATGAGGGTCCAGCTCTTATTTTGTTAGGGTCATAGACAACCTGGGAATTTCAATATGAACCACACCTAGACACCCCCAAGTAAATGACCATTACTGAACTTAGAACATGTCTACAATAAATACTTTCCAAACAAGGCATATAGTTGTTGGACATGTACCTCTCCTCTCCAAGTCCCTCAGGTCAACATTTCATTGAGAATCCACATCCTTACAGCTGATCTAATCTCCTCGCTGAAACCAGAGGGTAATTTTCTATTTATTTGAATAGAAGAGACATCTAAGTAGTCTGTGGTATCTGAAGAGACAAGATTTACCATCCCTATCAACATCTTCACTCACTTATACCTTCCCTTTTGCCATAGGGATTTCCCCTCTCAGAAGTCCCCCATGCATTGCTATTTCTCTTTTCTGTCCAAGCAACACTTTCCTTCCTTAGATTTTTCTTCACCTATTTGTGCCCCCTCTGGCCTTCAATCTTATTTGCTCATCCTTCCTCCTGAAAGGCAGACAATCTTTTCTCCCTGTTCAAACATCTTTGCTTTGTCCTAGACAGTCATCATCAACTCCAGCTTCACTCTGATTATACTCTCATTCTGCTATTTGGCATTTTGTGGTTCTCATTTTAATCCTTCTCATGCCACTGTGTGCCATGTAGCCTCCTGTCCTGTGAAATTGCCTCTCATTCAATCTCATCCTCTGCTCTCCAACCCCACCGCCATCCATCTACTTCTGTAGCTTTGTCTTCCAGGTCTCTGAAGTTCTTTCTCCTCTTTGTGAAGTCATATCTTGCTCTTCTACTTCCCAGTCCCACTGCTTCTCTCCCAGTGGTACTTCCCTGTCTGCAAACTCTTGCTCAGTCTTCCACATTAGGTCTGCCTCATCCTGATGACCTCTGACAGGACCTTTCAGCCACCCCTCTGCTTGCTTCGGTTTCTCCAATGCCAGGAGGTGCTTCATCCATGCAGTGTGTTGCTGCTGCTCATACCCACTGGGATTCCCAGGGGGTGTTATGTATCATGGAGAACCAGGACCTGTTCCTGTGTGCCGGCATCTTTTTGCCCCACAACAACTCTGCACCCTACTTCCTAGGACAGACTGCTCCTACTGTATGCTATGGTGGGAAAACTATTAATCATGGGTCGAAGTTAAGGTTTTCCCAGTGAAATATCAAATTGTAAAGGGGAAAGTAGTGACTCACATATGTAGGTAGTATAAAATACATGTTTTACAAAACTATGACTTTCTCTGATATTATGTATGCTTTGACACAACAGAAAATAATATCTCATCGTATTTGGAATTTTTGAAATTCTGCATATCTTTGATTACAAGATGGCACCTTTTCTTCTCTAGATGGAAGTAGAAAATTGTTTCTGGTTTGGGCAGTTTTAAAAGTGAGCCCAACTGATTAGCTGATCAGTGAAATTAAAAGGTTGATTTATCCTGTAACTTCACCACAATGTGAAAGGTCTTCCTGAATGACAGTCGAGTGAGCTCAACCACACTGAGAAGTCTCCACTCCTCTTGAACTTATAAGGCTGGTAAAACATCTTGAGTGCCATAAGGAAATTAAAGGTATGGACACTTAATGATGATGTTGAATGGAATTATTAATGATACTGTTACAGTAATGTTTTCTGTGTGTGTTTTTTTCTCAATAGGAATAGGTAAGAAATTACACTCACTTCTTCCCTCTCAAAACAGTTCAAATAGGTTGACTTGTAGTAAGTTGCTCCTTGTTTCACCAGCTGCTTGATGGCATGCCTGTTGTGGCAGGTACTTGACACTTGTCAGATATATTTCTGTCTTTTGTTTTGCACAGCCTTTGCAAATCTTGGAGTTTGTTATTAATCCATTTTATTGAATGAATTGTTCATATCTTTGTTCTATGCCTCCTATAGTTATCCCCTGTTATATATTTTAATTTGCTTAAGGTGACACTATAAAAGACTTTGCCTGTCATTGAAAGACATGTAATACCTCAGCAGCCACTCCAGCCAGGCTTTGACCTGGTTCTGAGTATTCTTCTGGTTCCTTCCTTCACTGAAAATTTGGGTCTTTTTGTTGGGAGTCTTATCATAACTCATTTTCCGCATTTCCTTGGTGACTCAGTCTTTGCCTGCTGCTTTGTCAGGCTTTAACTAAAAGATAAAATGTCTAGTTCTGAGCAGCTAATTTCTTTGTCAATGTCAATCGTTTCTTGAAGTGACGGTCCATTTAACATCTCTGAAAAGTAGTCTGCCCATCAATGCCTTGACTCTTTCTCTGTTTGAAAAACTTTGAATATTAGTGCTTAAAAAAATGCATAGCAAGATGTCTCCAAGGTGGAATGAGTGCTACTTGGTTCACCTAAACAGAGAAGTTACAGGTTTTGTGTTTCTTTTTTTTTTTTCCTTAATTTGTCATCCTCTGAAGTTACTGTGCATTTTCATTTGTGATACTTAGATCCTCCACAAGTTGGGAAATAATTTGTGAAAAATATGTTTTGTCCATAAGAAGCAGCAAAATTTTATTTCTGGGAGAATTAGAGTCTTACTCCCAGCTCTGCCACACTTGTGCAAGTTCTCACAGGTTATTTTGTGGTCCTCAGTTAATCCTGAGGGAAAATTAGCCAGTATCCATCTCCTCAGTCAGTAATAAGGACAAACCAGCTTCCTAAGCAAAGTTTAAGAGCAGCTGTAGCAAAGCTTTAGAATGAGAGCTACTTGTACCAGATAATGGCAATCACTGTAATTTACTGTGTCGGATACCTAGACATGTATGTATCAATGCAATACAGACCATGGTGCCTATCTGTATCGCACTAAAATTGGACTGTGGTATGGGAAAATTAACTTCGCTTCCCTGTGTGCATGAATACAGGACAATTTTCAGTCCTGTCAGCAGTATCAGTATGAAACTTATTATAGGTAATAATATTACTGTAAAAAACTGCTCAAAAATGAAATAGATGTAATGTTCATATACGCTATAGAATAAAACACACTTTAAATGAAATATAATAATTTTATTAATGATGTCAAAGAAATGGATGTGTTCCCTGACGAAAAATCTGAATAGAGTCCAGGCAACGCTCAGTAGCGTGTCCTGAAATTTACTGTCATGCAAAAATCTGTGCTACACTTTTCAGGAATTTGAATGTATCAGCTAGATCTCTTGACATGGTATATGCATAAATCACCACTATTAAGTTGATGTTAATAAAATTTAGCCAATGATTGATATCAGCATTAAAGTACAAATGTAAACTTGAGCCTGTGTGTTGAAGTCATGCTCTAAGTCTCTTTCCCTCCTGTGTGTGTCTACAAAGGACTTCTCCAAACCTGATTTAGGGTGTTTTTTTTTTTTTGTTTTTTTTTTTTTTTTTTTTTTTTCTGTTTCTTGTCCAAGAACAGATCCCTAATGTTACTTAAGCTCACTTTTGTATTTACTGCATGTAAGCAACCTGGTACATATGATTTGAAGGACAATAAACCATCTTCGCACACGTACAATTGACTCACCTAAAATAGTTTGAAGGTAAAGGCTCCTGATACTTGATTAATGCTAGTTAAAGTTAGATTGAACTTCCAGCAGAATGTGTAAGATCTGGTCTATACTAATTTCTTTACATATAATGACAATATATTCTGTTGCTCACATACCAGGTTAAAATAAAATTTGATCTTTACTGGAGACTTCTGGAAAAAAAATCACCTTCGGTACACAGGTTGTTCAAATGGAAAACCCAGACATCTTACTGGTATAGTACAATTAAAGCACATTTGTCTTTACAAATACAATATCTAATGTCTTCTAGTAGAAAAAAATGAATGTCAGCTAACAATCTAAAAGCAATAAACAATAAACTTAAATTATAGTAAAAGTCAATTAGTATGCCAATTAGTCTATATTGCAAGCAACTTACATGAAAAATCTTATTTTTCACTGTCATACAAGGTGTCAAGGAATGAGTGTTGTCATTTAGGATTCACTAATAATTATAAAGGGAAGTCTGACAGATTATGATGTGACTCCATAAAGTAGTAATGCAAAATAGCTACTCACCAAATGGTAAAGGCTTTTATATTTCAGCAGCTTTTAAAAGGGTACACATGGTAGTAGAAACTCACTTTGCAAAAAGACAAATAAATCTGGGGATGCATATGCTTTGTGTCAGTTTCATGTGGTTCCTAAACAAGATTTTTACTGAAAATGTTCTCAGTGCAAGAAGATAATAATGTGGAGAAAAACACATTCATCACGAACAACACACAAAATCTAAGACCTCACTTTATTCTTCTGGGAAAGACACAGAAAAGTTAATAATCTCTTCATAGACAGAGAGCTTGCTATCCAACAATGCAAAAGGTACTGTAAAGACTAAATAATAAAAATATCACAAGCATGAGGAGCCCATACAATTCGGCTAAAAGCAGAAGATGGTAAGCTTTCTCATTTGAGTTTAACTTCAAAATAGAAGCATCTTCTAAAAGAGCTGGACATCCAAAAGTTTAGCCTACATGTTTGCTTACATCTGTTTCTTCTAGACCTCTGCTGTTATTTGGCTAGGCTTACACATGAGTAAATTGAAATCTACTGCCTGATTTTAACTGAATTCTCCATTTAGCTTTTGTCCTGTAAAAAGCATAAATGGTCTTTGTGGAAGGCTTTGTGAAAGCATCTGATTATCTCCATGTAATGATAATATGAATTTATATTACATACAAACTACTTTGGCTTAGCTGAGTACAAACTTCTGTGGCCCCCAAAAAGCAGTTTTACCAAACAAGCCTTGAGAAGCCCACTTCTGGCTGAAAAGATCAAGGCTGTGCTACGTTTCTGTGTCTGGAAATTGATTTTTCCCAAAGCAAACATCGCATCTGACTCTCAGAAACAAACCATTAGTTTAGCTTCATTGAGTCCAGCACAAGGTCTGATCTTTCTTCCTACTCTGAGATTTGCTACAACTACCTTCTTTAGTTTAATACTTCCATGAATTTATACCCTTTTCCCATAATCATATTAATGATCTTAAAAATTTTATTTGTAGTAAATAACTATTTGTTTTTCATCATAGAATCTGATAAGGGAAAATATAAATACAGTAGGCAAAAAGAAAGCAGAAAGAAGTGATAGATAAATCTGAGGACATTTATCTGTGACAAATAATTCTAGCCAACCAAAGACTGCCAGAACAAAACTCATGAGTTCTAGAAAATGTCCAGCCTTGGAAGAACTGATTAATGTCTGAAGCTTTTGGAAAAATACACCCTTTAGCCATATACTGATTTAAACGGCTTCCTTAGAATTAATTACCACCTGTTTCCATGATGCATTCATGATCATGGCTTACTCTGAAGACGCAGTGAATATGTAAGTTTTTAATGCTTTGTTTGAAGCCCATGAGTCTTTTAAACTGGGAAATGGCTTTCAAAATGTGAAGTGGCTGAGAGACCTCAAACAAGACCCTTGCCACCAGGATTTGTTCCTGTCATAGCCCCATGCCTGAGAGAAAGCAGAAAGTCAGCATGGTGCTTCATCATGAAATCCTTTGTGTTTGTGGTGTATTCAATAATTCATTTGGATGAATTATGGGTTTAAACTAGACAAGCAAGTTAACATATAAACTAATGATTTTCGTTGTGCATAAATACATGGGGAAAAAAAAGTCCACAATTCTCACAGCTAATTCAGTGGTTTGGATGTTTTTAACTGTAAGGAAGTTATCTTTATGAAGAAGTTATGTGAATGCTTGTTGCAGTATTGCCCTTCCAAAGCTTTCAGAAGTGTTTGAGAAGAGTGAAGCTAAAAAAACCCCTAAACCAGACCCTGGGTAAGTGCTCAATACTTCTTTATCACATGAGAGCATAGTAGTAGGAGAGCACTCATTTTTTGTATTCAGCACCTGCCTGCTGCGAGCACAGGAGTTTACCTTCAAGTTCATCCGATTGAAGCACTTGGGAACACTTCAAGGACTGCTCATACTCACTATCAACTAGGACACAGTGAAGAATCTGGAAATGATACCTTCAAGAAAAGATGCTTCAGGATGATCGTATTGTAGTATTGTCTCTGGCAGTCAAGTATAACTGTGTTTTATATACATTTATATTTTTATATATATGTTCTATCTATCTATCTATCTATCTATCTATCTATCTATCTATCTATCTATGTATCTGTGGTGTTCATTTTTGGTCCCTGCTATGCAAAAAAAGATGTGGACAGGCTGGATAGGGTCCAGAGAAGGGCCACAAAGATGATCAAAGGACTGGGAAGCCACTACGTGAGGAGAGGCTGAGAGAACTGGGTTTGTTCATCCTTGAGAAAAGAAGGCTTAGGGGAGACATCATCATGATGTTCCAGTATTTAAAGGGTGGCTACTCAAAGACAGAGACTCCCTTTTTATAAGGAGTCACATTGAAAAGACACAGGGTAAGGAGTACGGGTTACTCCTGGGGACATTCCAATTGGACACAAAAGGAAATTTTTTCATGCAGAAAATAATCAGCCATTGGAATAATCTCACCAAGGAAGTGGTAGGTTCCCCAACACTGAACACTTTTAAGACTCAGCTGGACAGGGTGCTTGGCCATCTTGTGTAGACCATGCATTTTGCCAAGAAAAGTTGGACCAGATGATCCTTTTGGTCCCTTCCAACTTGGTAGTTTATGATTTTATTAATGTAGTGGTACTGTAGGTACAACTATAGTAATAATTTGAGATGGAGTAGATGTTTCCAGCCCTGCAAGAGAAATATGCTCTGATAAGGAATGTGTTACAGTACTGTCAGTATTTAGTTGCATGAAGATAATATTTGCTGCCAAATGTTGAATTATTTTCCTGGTGCACATTTTGCAATGCATTTCTAATGTGATCACTTATTATTTAGTTCTCTCTCTATTTGATGAAAGCATAAATTAAGATAAAGTGCATCAAGGTTACTGGTGCTTTCTGATAATAAACTAAAACTGTTGATTAAGCAGATGATGAGTTTAAGTCAACACCCTTTGTATTAAAATGCTTGATGTGGATTTATAGACTAACCCCACAAAAGTTTCACAAGTATAAAAGAAATGTTAAATAATGATAAAGAATATTTTACTTTAGCATAATTTAATATCTACAGTTTTAATACAGAAAGTCATTTAAGTAAGAAAGGATATAATTAAGCCCTATCAATATACTGAACTGTTTATTTTTTAGATTAAAACATCAGAAGTATTCTTGTTCTTTCATCTTGATTAGGCAATGTATTTGTTTTGGATTTCCATGGATATTTAATGAATGTTATCTGTTTGAATGAATCTCTCTGTTTTTTTTTTTTTTATTTTATTTTTTTTTGTTGTTGTTGTTGTTGTTTTGTTTTTTCTTTTTTTTTTTATTTATTAGAACAATCTAAGAACTAAGTTTTGCCTTTTCTGTGGCACTTACGGGTACAAACTCAACAACATCTGTACTAGGCATAAATTCTCCTATTCTCCTCTCCTTGGGGGATGAAATGAGAGAATTTTCTATAATGAAGCAGTCAATTTACACTTCTTTAGGTGGTTCCTATGTTCCTTCACCAAGAATTCTTCTATCATCATTTTTTTTCCAGGCTGCTCTTTAGGCTAGATGAGATACTTGTCCATGCTGCTTACTTAAAGGAATGCCCGTGGGACCAGTTTGGGAAGGACTCATGTGATTTTCCTGACACTCCTTCAAGTGAATCCTCTTCATTTTGGATCACCTCCACTTCAGAACAGAGAATGTTTATGGCCAGCCATGGGTACAGGCTGCCATCGTGCGTTACCTCAAGCTGTGCCACTGGCTCTTCTGGTGACAGGGGCTGAAAAATTATTTCTACCTTATCGTTGATGTGGCCTGATACAAAACCCCCCACCCCTCTGTTCTAAATCAGACTGAATTCAGGAGCTTACATGGCATCACGTGGATGAGAAATGTTGACCTTGGCTTTCACCACAGAGCATTTTCAGAATAGGTTTATCAAATACTCCCTAAGGCAGGACCCCTGCTGGTGAAGGATCCTTTTAATTTCAGTTTCCTTCTGAGGCTCACATTCAATTTAACATTGTTTAAAGAGTACTTTCATGTTTCAGATTCTATTCAATTCCAAATTAGCAAATATCAACAATGAATATTGGTCTTTTTCTTTCCATGGACCTTCTTCCTCATACTTTGTATTCAGCCCTTAATGTAGGTAGATTAGCTCATTACAGCCAAGAGAAAGAGAAAATGAAAAAGGAATGGTTTGAATGTATCCAATAACTATTCCATATTCTCAGCAGTACCCAAAATGCCATTAAAAAGAATAACATGCTTTCCATCACAACAATTCTAAGGTTATTCAGTATTGTTTGAAATACAAATAATATAGAATTATTTTACTATTAAACTAAAAAGCTTGCAGCTGACAGCAATTCATGTTTCTGGAGTTATTGTGTTAAGTTCCTGTAAATCTACTTGTAATGCTGAATAGGAACGATCCATGGATTAAAGATCTGTCAGGAGCTTTATAGAACACAGTAAATAAAATACAATAGTAACCTTACACTTCAGATACAGGACGAGTATAATCTGCACAGGTGACAAGATGGGCAAGATCTACATGGGCTAAGAGAAATCAAACTGTACTGCAAAGCTTGGCCTGAAATCTGGAAATGCTTTGAAAAGTCAATAAAGTAGGCCTTCTCCCCAACAGAAGTAAATCCATCAGATAAACTCATTGCAGCTACGTCCACTTAAATCAGTTAAGATCTGCCCCAATGTTTGTAAAATTAATGCACCAACTCTATATTGCTTTCATTTTTCTGTTGGTAGGTTGGAAAGGTAATTAGTACACAGGTTCATCCCCAAAAGTATGGGTAATAGAACCGGGTTTTGCCTTGCAGTGATGTGTAAAAACATACAGAGAGAAGATGAGAGCCAGAAGGCTTAATTCTTTACATACTCACACATTGTATTAATGTACTCCAGGGTCAAATAAGTATAAACTACTGTTTTTCCGGTTTGGTACACATTGTTGAGCAAAACAACCTAGAAAACTAAAATGAAAGCAAACATGGAAAGTGGGAAAGACCTAGTTCTCCTTCATATAAGAACTGATATGTCTAAACATTTGAACTAACACAACAAGTAACACTGCTTACTTGATAAATCAGAAAAAAAGAAGGGTTCGAAGAGAAGAATATAGAAAATAAATAGATTTCAGAGGTAGAAAAAATCAGGGACATGCTACATAACACCAAAGATTTTGGCGTTTGATTTAGTTTAGTGCAGTATGCTTCATTTTAGTTTATTTCATTTTAGTTTTCTCAATGCAATGAAATGCACTAAAACAAGGGGTTAATAAAACAAGTCTTTAATGTGAAAAAAAGGAAAACACAGTTAAATTCAACTTACTTGAGAGATGAGCAATTCCTATCAAAGCAGGAAACAGTAAGTCCTTATCTCATAATTAAAGTGCTTGAGTAGGAAACACCAGGGGAAAAGTCTAAATACAGTAGTATAGCTGTTAGTTAACAAAAGCAAAATGAAAATCAGTATGGGTATTCACTGTATAAATCAGTACCGAAAGTAACTTCACACTTTGCATCTAATTTTGATTCACTGACCAGCTGGATTTGGTATGTTTACAATACTGAAAATCAAGCCTTTGAAATTAAAAGTGTGGAAAAAAGACTGGTGTCTTCTTGGTGAAACTGATATTATGTAGAACCAGTGTTCTACCTTAATACGAAATCACAAATGGGATTTTCAAAGAAGCCTAAGGGAATTAAGGTTTCCAGCTCCTGCTGAATTTTGTTAGGATTTAGGAGACTAATTCCCACATGCTTTTTGACAATCTCAGACTAAATATTTACCTCCTCTATGCATCTTATGCCCTTTCTGCATTATTTACAACATTCAGAGATACCATTTCTCTCTGGAGCATACTGTGATTGTGTAGTATGTTCTCAACCATTTTATCTGCTTGTGCCCAGAATAGTTAGCTGAAATTTGAAGGTGTAGGAACTGTTTGTAGGAGAAGAAATGAAACTGAATTCAAGAATCAGGACTTTCAAAAAATTGATCCTGTTATTCACAAACGGTGTGTGTTCCCTAAAGGCCGCAAGAATGAAGCAAAGCCAGACCTTTCTTCTGACATCTAAAGTTGCAGTCAGGTGCTTCCACTCATTGGCTACAAAATGCAAAATAAAACTCTGCCTTTTTGTGTGTTTATCTAGTCCACTGAAAATTTTACCCATCTGCATTGCTCAACTTCTAGTTTTGCATAAGATCTCTGCTCTGGGTGTTCATTCCTTCATTAATGATATTAATTGCTTTTCGAATTTATCCTGAATAAATAGAGTCTTCCACACTCTTCAGTTTCAGTTACAATTTGCCTAACTAACAACACAGCAAGGCAATCTTTACCTATGATCTGTTTTCCAGACAATAACTTCACTTGAGCAATTTAACGCAAAATTTCTAGAGAATGGAGTTGCATCTAGATCAAATTATTTATTGTTTCCCCAAATATATCTTCTTATTAACTGATCAACCATTTTATATCTTGTCCTCTTTCTTAGGTTTTTACTCCACTTTCCAGGATTTTCTGGCTCCAGCAATTTCTTGGGAATCAGACTCAGCAAAACCATGGATAGCAAAATACTATGTGCTCTAACCTCTGTACTATGAATGTAAGGGGAAGGCTTTGTCTCAGTGATTCTAGGCAAAAGGAATTAATACACTCCAACCTGAATTAGGAAAACAAAAATGAAACAGTTCTCTAGACTGAACACATTTGTCCCTGGGTATTGGAACACATAATTTCAGTAATAATGATATCAGATTTTCTACAAGATTCTAGGTGCCTACTTTTAAAACAGTTTAAAGAGATGTGGTCCTCAAATATCACTGGCACCTAGCTACTTACCTTTTGTATACTTTTTTTGAAAATGAAAATTCTTTTCCTATGTGTTTCTGTCCAAGTATACAGCTGGCATAATTACAAAAGTAGTAGTGCATGCTGTTAGTAAAACCTTAAAATAGTAGAATGTCTCCTTTCCGAGGTAACAAGTGATAGGACTAGAGGAAACAGCCTCAAGTTGCATTAGGGAAGGCTTAGATTGGATATTAGGAAAAATTTATTCACAGAAAGGGTTGTCAGGCAGTGGAACAAGCTGTCCAGGAAAGTGCTTGAGCCACCATCACTGGAGGTTTTAAAAAGATGTGTAGACATGACACTTAGGGAAATGGTTTGCTGGTGGACTCCTTGATCTCAATTGATAAGCAAACAAGCACAGTAATATTGGCATTTTAGATACTGCATCATAGCACATCTCTCCCTGTTGTGATCTCATACTAGCTATCAATAGATATGGGAATAAAACTACAAAATGCAAAGCAGAGTTAAATCAGTTTTTTAGAATACCCCATTAAAACTCCACAGTAGTATAGCTGTTAGTTAACAAAAGCAAAATGAAAAATAGTATTTCTTTCCTTCTTAATAATCCCTTTTACTATAGGACATAGAATTGATATCAACAGCTGACACCTATAACCTTGATAGGTTTCTATCCTGTTAATTCCCTTTGGATAGAGGTCAGCTTTCTTGTGTCACTGTCTTCTTCCAAGATGCAGCTGGGAGCTGATGTCAAATGATGTAACTTGTCATTTTTCTGGTAAAGACCTGAAGCTTTGGTCATTTTACAAGCAAAATACACATTTGCTTCAATGGGCCTTACATGAAATCTGATTTGAATCTCTTTCCTTAAAGAGACATCATATACTTAGCTAACTATCATAGTTCACAAAATTTAATGTTGTGTGTTTTGTATCTGATACACTAGAGGCAACTTTTCAAGTTCCTGCAGCTGCGCAGCCTAAATCTTGGCACAATCTACTAATATATCTTAGACAGAAATATGACCCCATAAAAGTAGAGTATTATGTGCACTAAAGCTCTGCTATGTCTCAGTCAAAATATCAGGGTTTTTTACCGTAGTATTCTACTCAGTATTCATGGAATAGAGTGTGATTAAAGAACCACTCTTGCTCTTGTTGTGCTGATTCAATAATTATTGTCTTTGTTTCTTTTAATATATGCACAAAGTCTCATCCCACACAAAACATGATATCATAAAGCTAAGATAATAGTAGAGCAAGACATCTTTCACAAGGGTAGCAACAAATTCTCGGTATTTTTTCAATGTTTGCAAACATCAACACTGTATTCACAAACTTATTTCAACATCCTAGAAATGTATCCTTTCTACACTAAAAGGCAACAAAAAAAAATCCTTTGGAATGACTAAGGTAAAGCAGGATCAAGAGAAGACAAATTTTAATTACTTTTTTGGATGGAGACAGACCTCCAGGGACAGAAGAACACAAAATATCTTTTGTAATTCTTGAAGACCAAGGAGTGCTTCTAAATGGCTTTAGCACTGCCTGGGTTCCTTACAGAGCACACAGAGCTGCTTCATTACTCAGGCTTTTCCACTATCTCCTTCCTAATTTTTGTCTGTTTGTTTGTTTTGGCCATCCATAGTACTTAGGTGTTCTCTGTCATGGGGCTTTCCGATACCTACTCATGACTCACAGGACTCACATCAAGGTTCCTCCCAGTTAATGGGAGAGTTCTCCCTCCATAACACAAATTCTATGTGCAGGTGCCTCAGCCGAGGAACAGGCTTACCTCATTCCTGCCTTGGGCTATGTAACAGCCAGGGCAGCATTTTGAAATGATACACTATGATATCAATGGAGATTGATGTCAAATCTGACTAAAATGCTTATCTGTTTCATTTAATTTCTGAAAGGCTATTTTAAAAGAATAAAACCCCAGAATGTTTTATGTGAAGAAACTCTTCATAAACATGGAAATTTAAAATCTAATGTTATGCGTATTTTCTTGGTTGATTACTGGCAGTTTTTTGGCTAAAATGATTGATCACAATGCATACAAAAAGTACTCTCTGACTCCTGTGTGCTGAGGTTCTGATCCAGGAAGTCCAACAGAGTCTAAATGGATGGTCCCTCCAGCTGCTTACCTTCCACCTTTCTCAGAGTGTGCTTGATGAGACTAGGAGATCTCTGTAATGATCCGACTCTTATGGGGTCTTTTATTAATTGACGTTCTCAGTACAGAATCTTGTCTGCTCCAGATGTTCATGAGGTCTGATGTGCATTAGCAATATCTTGTTACAATTAAACCATAATAATCAGTACACACATCAGATAGATAGAGCTCTGCACTATCTAGGTATAGAAACAGTAAAGGAAGACCTCTCTTTTTTTTTTTTTTTTTTTTTTTTTCTGTATATCATGTAAGGCTAAGGTTTTGTGACATACAATGTGAAAATTTTTATTACATATATATTTATCATACATACTGCATTCTCTTTCTTTACTCATTTTCTTTTATTAAAAGAGCAATTGACTGCTTGGCAAGACTATTTGTATTGATTTACAACTAATAATGAAATACAAATTACAGCAGTTTCTGAGTTAATTGCACCTTTGGCCCCATTTTTGACTTCAGCAAGGGTTTTCCAATCAGTCTTAGACACCTGGTCATCAACCTTCTGAGATCAGCACTCTTGCCCTAGACATCTCTAGTCTCCTCTCTGCAGACTAGTGACAAAAATAGCTAAGTACTTGGGATCCTTCTATTCAGTTTGACAATTCAGCAAGTCTGGTATCAGGTAAGCACCTACACTCTCTCTTCTATGAAATAACAGCATAAAAATGATCTCCAAACTAGTCTGATTTAGAACAGAAACCTTACAGAGAAAAAAGATATTCAGAGAATAAACACATCTAACCATGTCTTCTTTGTCTCAGAGCTGGTAAAAAACAAGATGCAGAACTTGACAAGGTTAAGGCCAAATCCATAAAAGGATTTATGTGTCTGGGTCCTCTTCGGTAGACTCCAGTACACAGGGGAAAGAATGAGCTCTTGACACAAAAACCTTGCTTAGAGCCATAGAGAATCACATCCTGCCACTGGGATTCAAAGCCCAGGGCTCTTTCCTGAATGAAAAAAACAAGTAAGAATTGGTGTTGACAGAGAAATATTCTCCCCATTCCCTTTCCACATTCTAATAAATCAAGAAGATTAAAAAATAACAGAAAAAAAGAAGGAAATAGGATCTACAGGTTTAAATCTCCCTTGTATTCACCAGCTCAGTAATTTTTCATTATTTTCTTCCTTGTTTCTGTTCCACTGAAGTGGCAAAATTGCTGATGAGAAGTATTAAGAAGTCCTTAGTCCCTCCATTCCTGCATCCCCAATGGATACTGCAATATATGATACAAACCCATTTAAAGCCATTGCATTTGCACCCATTGAGTAGCTAACCAGTGCTTGGGAAGCTGTGTATCTCCCAAAACTAGTAAAGTCAGGAGTGTGTGTATGTGTGCCCATTGCTGCAACTCTGCTTGAAGGCCTGACCTCATCCTAAGCTCCTCTGCAGGAGGTACATGCCCATACTGCTTCACACTGAGGCTTCGTTTGTTTGTTGTTTGTTTCTGAGAAGGCTACCTGTTTCCCAGAAGAGAGGTTTTGTCAGTCACCATGCTGAGATTTACAAAGACACTACTATGTCTAAGAAACCTAAGGAAAAAGAAAACAGGGATAGGATATGCAGGATGGTAACACAGCTCAAAACCCTTCAGTTCTTGACTCTTTTCTGTTTTCCCTCTGCATTCCCCACTTGGACACTGCAGGAGGCAAAGCCTTGCTGGAGCACTGACAGTAATACTTCCCTCCCGAAATAACATCTGCAACAGAATCCTGTCCTGTACAACTACTTAGAAAAGGTACAGCTGACAACACCTTATGCTAGTATATATCAATAATAGGGAAATTCTTCTGAGGACCAGGGAGGCTGCATGAGCTCAGTTTGAAAGAGGTTTCACACTTGCAGGATTTGGAGTGCCGGAAGTTATAATAGAAATGGACATGAGCTAATAACTATTCTGGGAACTCTTGGCTGGAAATCACAATACCTTTAATTTCCTGGGCTAGGAAGCAAACAATAAAGGCTTTTGCTTGAAAGGTTTTGCTTTGTGTCAAAGAAAGTGTTGAGATTAATGTAAAATATGAAGAGTGGGAGGCTGTCAATGATGTTATGATATGATGAGTTAGGATATGGTGTGTCCAGGTGGTAACAGCAAGGAGTCTGACAGAGCTAGTTTCTTGTGCCTTCCTCATACTCATCGCATATCTCTGATGAAAGCTGTTGATTGCCATATCAGGTAGTATCCAGCTGAAAAAACTAGTTACTTTTGCTAGGTTCATCACCAACCATTTGATTTTAAATAGTTAAAAGCAGTCAGCCACTGACATCAGCTTATGCTTACCATTCTTTATTATTAAAATCTTTCATCAAAGCACAGTGGGAGACAAAGGCTACTTCAGCTTGTTATCTATGTTTATACTTAAAATCTATGTTTATACTTAAAATTTTGTTTATGCCTTTATTACTACCAAGAAGAATAAAGTAGCCTAGTGCTGGCAACAAAAAATAAGAACACTCCAAAGAAATACTCCTTTAGATATACTTCTTTTGCTCTATCTTATTTGCTTTAGATACTCATTTTCCCAAACTGTCCTAACTCAGATTTGCTTAACTTCAGGATTCCTAATTTTGATTACTTACAAAAACTACTCATTAAATATACATCAGATATATCAGGATTTGTTATCTACATTGGTGATATTACAATTAAATCTTAACCTTGTAGAAGGCTTATAAAACATAGGTAATATTCTTATGCAACCCTTTTCATAATTCTGTTTTCCTTTCCATCCAGTTGATAATGCCATTAGCTTTTTTAAATAACAGGGTCATTCCTATACAAGTCCACAATTCAGTGATGTACTAAGAAAATTTCTTACACCTACATTTTCCACTTTTATATTTCTAAAAATTAGACTAAGAATAAAGCCAGAAAGCAAGGTGATTTCATGACATATATAAACACTAAAATAAGAGTGCATGTTGTTATTGAATTTCTTACTCCTAGAGAATAAGCAATTTGAAGAATTTGGCTGTGGATGGAGAAGAAAATTCCAGATGGACTTTCTGTCTAAGCATAGAAAGCTTTTGCGTTTCAATAGCTTTTAGAAAGACCTTGAGATTTCAAAGACATAATCTATTTCCACATATCTTCTGATACTGACAGATAGAAAGGAACAAGATGGACGACCACTGCACCATGACTGACAGATTTTTCCTTTAGAAGTACATCTTCCCTTTCAGTATCCTTCCCACTTCTGGCTGAAGTGCACTGGATGTGCAGTGAGCATGCAAATCCCAATACTCATCCCAATGCCTCAATGTCATATGGAAAGGAGAGAACTTGTGACATTGTGCTGATTCAAAAGATGTGGCATGAGAAGTAAATATAGAAGTGGACTGACAAACAAGCACAAAAGGCATAACTGCAGGCTCTATTCTCTCTGTCCTGTTTGATTCTCTTTGAGACTTTCAGTATTAGTGGTATCCAGCAAACTCCCAAATTGCTCTAAACTAAGCCATTCCAACAAAATCTGTGACATTTCCTCTCTTTGTTGTTTACATGCAAGCCTAAGGATGGAGAATCTCTGTTGTAATAATTGATTCAAGGATTAAATAAGCATTTAAGGAACACTAGAGAGAATTTCAAAAATAGATTGAGGGCAGGAAGCTCTCCAGTCCCAAATGAATATTGTCATCACTGACCTACAGAAACAGGTTGTCTCTTATATTTAATCTTTCCTTATGCTTATTTCCTGAACTATTGACTAGACTGACTTGAACAAGAGGCATAGAAAGTTCCAGTCCTGACAGTAGCCTCAAGATTGTTGCTTTCTCCTGAGAAATTGTAGAAATTATCTAAAAACCCCTCCAGCTGAGGAGGATGCCAATGCCAGACTAAACAAAACTGAGGATGCCACACATAGTATTTTTACTAATCTCTACTGCATCTAGAAGGAGGAAGATTAATACTATCCAAAATAAGCTTTGAATATTTCCATAGGTAAATTAGATTAACTTTGGACACAAGGACTCCTTCATAGAGGAGCAGCAGCAGCAAAGAACTGACTTAGTGTGATTCTGCATTATGCTTTTTATCAGGGATTAGTGCTGGATTATGGCTAGGAAACATGCACAACCAAACACGCTGCTAAAACTTCAAAAATCAGAATTAAAATGTAAGCAGACAAGAGGTTTCTGAGACTGGAAATGCTTGAAAGGTGCCTGGTGTGTTAAAGAAAATCTGGCTTGATCACTTAGCTCAGTTTTCAACAAATTTTTGAAAAAAGAGCATAGAATGGCTTCTTTAGATCTCAGAACTTGTGTTCAATGTCGTTAAATATGCTTAGTAATCAGTTGGTGTATATGATTGCATCTTGCCCTAAGATACGTGACAACAACTTCCCCTTTAATTAAATGGGATTGCACCTGTGTAGGTAATGATACAATTTGGCCTATAATATATAATAAATACTCAATATCTTTGCCAAAAAATCATTTAGTTGCATAATTTAGTGAATGTTAAATAATTATTAGAAACATATTTACTGAAATTCAGTTGTTCAACATCTATCTTCATGCAAATTATTGTTATAGTTCAATAAATATTCATAGTAATCAGTGTGTACTTAATTAACATACAATGACTTTCTAATTAAGTGTGAGTTAAATCTTTTTAAGGGGGGAGCATTTCATCTAAAGTGTAACTGGAAATCTCTCTCTGGAACACTACAAAATTAATCTTATTTTTGTTTCCTGACCAAAAAAAGGGCAGTTGATGGCTGTGAGGGATTGTCTATTCATAGGATATGATCCTATGCTTTGATAAAAATCCAGGCAAAGTATTTGAGCACAAAACAAGAAAGTATTAACAAATGTTTTATAAGTTAAATAAAATTGCCTGTGATTTAAATGATTTCAAAATAATTTATTTGGAAGTCAGAAAAGCTTTGAAATTAAATGGCAGAACCGTATTATTTACAGTAAGAGACAAAGTTACAATAAAATTTAAATTACAACAAATAACAAATCACACTGAAGATAAAAATTGATGGCATTTTTAGAAAACACATAATTCAGTCACTCTCCATTTTTCATTCGGTTTTCACCTTGTTTTTCTGCTTAATGTTTTGCTTGATCAGGCCTATTAGTGAAATGGTTTTGGTTTATGTACAAAGTAGACCTTCAATGGTTTAAAATTGTTTAGCTTTCAACTTTTAATCAAATTATGTAGGATACCAACTTTCTGTTTTCCCTATTGCTATTTTGTTTTAGGCAGAAATTCTTTTGTGAAGTGAATTGAAGGTTTTAGTACAAGTGCGAAAAAAAATATGATTTATACTAATAATTTGAGATTAACTATTTTTTCCTTTAAAATCCACCAGAATTAAAAAATAGTCAAATTCTTCATGCAAACAAAACAAAGACATTTCCAATGTCTTTCATAACGCCAAAGAGCAAGGCGTACTGGAATAACGTACTGGATCATACATGGGATGTCTCAGCTTCAGCTAATCCTCCAGTTCTCCCGATCTGGAAGAGGAAGTTTAGTTTGCCCCAGTCCCAGCATTGGGCACTGAAACCTAGAGGCAGTCCTTACTTCAGAATGAAATCCCCATCTGTCATATTAAGTGGAACAGCACCAGCTGGAAGAAGCTGACAATACCAATATAAGAAGAATTACTAGCATTGTGGTTAAGATACTTTCCTGGATATAGTAATGCGGACATTCCAATCCATCCTGCAATTAATACAAATGATGAGCTAATTCTGTCTCCACTAAGTAATGGCTTGTTCTAGGACACATTAGCTCACACCAGAAATTGTTTCTGAGGGAATCTTTTGCAAAGAATGCTTCTCTGAAACAAATACATTAATGTAGTACTTACATTATTGCTGAAGCAGACTTTTCTGACACAAAATACTAATCAGAAGATTCACAAAAATGTGACAAAAGCACCTTTTAAAATTGCTTCTCCCTATTGTGCTTTCTGCTTCTTAGGACACAGCAACTGTGCAAGTTGGAGCAAGTTGGAGTAGTTGGATACCTAGGGGAAGCAGATCTGCTGAGAGGAGCTGAAGCTCTGTGGGTGAAGATCTTGTTCCTGGGACCATTTCTGTATTTTGCAGGGACACAGGTTTTGCACTGGCAGGAAGGACCCTGCTTTCCCCCCTCAGCCTGGGGCCTTCAGCCCACACTCTCCCTGCTCTCTCACAACATAAAACTTCGAATCTCAAAGCTTCAGTGTGCAGAAAAGCAGGAAGCATTGTGAGTCCCGTATTCCAAATATCTTATGCCTTGTAGCTGAGAAGTCCTCCTCTGAGAAGAGGTGGATTTGTAGCAGAGGCAATTTGGCTTTCAGATTTCCTTGGTAAATGTTGGAACCACTCAATCAGTTTACACAAAAGAGTCAGCACCAAGACCTTCCACAATGAATAAAAAAAATGGATAGTGAATCTAGGCAAACTAGAATACTCTTGAAAAAAGCTTTATTCATTTGAATTAAATTAATTCAGAATTAGGGGCACAACACAATTGTGCAAACATAGGCATACAGTGACATTTAAGATGGTTTCTAACAGCCAGCCCAGAAAGGTGCAGATCTTCCAGGAGTCGTGGCTCATATCTGCCAGCTCCGTGAAGATATCGCAAACAACCCAGGATGTGTCAAAGATACCTCTAGATACCTCTGTTCAGGCAGCTGAATCACTTTCAAACACTATATACCTGTAATAATACCTGCATCTAAAAATAAATAGCTGTTCTGCATTGTATTGGTCTACAGAGGAATTGTGACAGATCTTATATCAAATGAGCATCTGCTCTGTAAAGTCCAAAAATTTTGAAGAACCCTGGTGAAGAGGTAAGGGAGGGAAATATAGATATAATTTTTGCCTTTTCCTATTAACAAGATGGCAGAAGTTGCCCAGCCTTGGTACTGGTGAAACCTGTCTCACATCTAACAAGCATGGTTTCCACACAGAAAGTTTGTTGCCAATTCACATCCCACAATCACAGATTAATTTTTCCATGTATATAACTCTTCTGCTGCACATATATGATCATTTAAGTACTGCATCCTACTACATCCCAATACATGAAACTTTTCTAGGGTTCTTGCTTGGGTTTTTATTTTTTTCACTACTCATTATTCTGTCTTTCCAAGAAACAATCTTTGGAGAATTATCTCTCAGATATGCCTTGTTTAATTTCAGTGTCCAGTGCTCCACAACTATACAGTACAACTTCCCTCTCTACTCCCTCCCTGCCCCCTGCTTTTAAATGAGGGGATTTAAACTGACAATGAGAAGTCATGCATGTGAGGCATCTCAAAGCATTTTGGATTTTCTGGGTGAAGAATTCTTGTAGTAGTGCAACAGGTTGTCTCCTGTGTTTAGGTTTGGCAAAACTGAGAGGCATGTTTAAGCAGTCTTCTGTAGTTTTTCTGATTTTGTTTTCTTTATTACTCACTTCTTTATTCCTGTAGCATGTGAGCCTTTCACTGATTTTGAAAACAAAGTGAACAACCTCAGGTGATTAGGACAAGGCTTTTAAAATGCAGCTCACTACATTATTTGTAACAAATTTCCCTTCCAGACCTCATCCCATGGATTATACAGGGCAAACAGTCTCTGTGGTTTACGCTGTGTTTTACAGATGAGATAACTGAAGAAAACTCAATAAGAACATAAAAGGAGACTAATTTAAATTATATAACATGTATAAAACAAATGTTTAAAATGCCTGTGATACTTAGAAAATGAGCTTCCTAACTCATTGGAGACTCTCCTGCCTTTGTGTTACTTTCCCTCCTTATCTTTTAGAAACTGATGATAGTTTGCTTTGTATTCACTATACTTATCTCCCTTTGTGTAGGAGAGTGATATATGTAAAAGGACACACATTTGTATGTGTGTTTCTATATTTGTGCATGAAAATAGCCAACACATACTACTAATTCTTCCTCCTTCTTGAATCAGTGTGTTATCACTTCAGCATGTTATCAAATTAAAAACAATTTCCAATTTCTTTCACAAATACCTAGTGGCTAAACATTATTAATGCATTTGTTTGACTGGCATGAGCTCAAAAATTGCTCAGTTAGGGAAGAAGAATATAAAGCATCGATTGTTTACAATCAGTTTTTGTAATCTATATTTTCCTCATGGAAGTGAAAGTTTATCTCATAGTACAACAGCAGTTAGAATTTCACCACAACTATTCATCAAAACTGATATTTTGGAGCTGCAAATCATTGCTTTCTAAGGCTACAAAGTAAGCTGTTGGCCTTTCCTTTAATACTCTCCTTTAAAAAAAATAGCTGCCAGCAAGTTATAGGTTTATCTCATATATGTGAGAGTACTCCAATAAATCACTTCTGCTTGCATCAATCATAGATTATGAGGCTTTTATAGTCATGAAATAAGCCCAATAGTCCACCGCTGTTCTCAGAAGATTGAAAATCATTGTGTATTATTCTCTTTGTGTGGATGTATGAGCCTTTTGTTTCTCAGGGGTTAGTGTTACGCTTAGCCATGCTGCTGGTACGTACCTTGTATACCAGAAAGGTTTCTTACAAGTTGGGAAACATTAGGGTGTTTTGTCAATTTCTGACATATTTTCCTATGAAAGAAAGAAGTGCACTTCAGGTGTTTCACCTCCCTAAAATCATTCTTTTTGTTCTCCTTTATTATCCCCAGGTACAAGATAATCTTCTACAAAACAGTGTTTTGAAATGCATTGACACAGCTACAAGTACATTAAAGCCATTGGAATGAAGTCTATGAAGGAGGTTTATCTTAATTCTCTCTTGGAACAATTACGGTGATTAGATACACCGATACTTTTGTATCCTTAGAACCGCAATATTTGTAGAGCAATGATTAGAAGGAGTTTCTTACTGGAAATAGATCTAAAACTATAGTTTTGAAGACATTCTTAGCAAAACATTTGTGCTATAAGCAAGATAATGATGACAGATATCAAGGTCAGTGTAATTACTTTCTATATTTGGATTAGTATTACCCTGGGTGTTATATACAAACTATCTACAAATATCAATCTCTTGCTGTCCTTCCTTAGGAACAGATTTTTCACTTCCATATTATGAACTTTAATGCATGTGTCAAAATAAGAATTAAAAAAAGAAAAAGGTATTGTATTTCTTTTCAACCCAGAAGGTGCAGTATAAAAAAGAAAAAAACAGAGCAAAGTTGTTTTTAAAGCTGCAAATATGCAAACTCAGAAATGCAGGTTGTAAAAATGTATTTTGTCCAAGAGAGTGTTGGATGGTAGAAGCTAGCTAGCATTCAAAAATGAAATGGTGTATCACGTTCTTATTTACATTTCTGATACTCCTGAAACTAATAGATAGCTATTTGCTTTAATCTTTTCATATCAGCCACAAACTGCTTGTATATGTTGTATCATAATAATTTTGAAGGAATTGAATTTTATTTTAGTGGCATTCATTTTCTAATTTTCAAACCCAGTTGTTGTATGGTAACCGTGCTTGAGGGTGATATAAGAACCTTACGTAAACAGTGCTTCAGAACTACACATACATCTTGACTGGACTAAATCAACAGAGGTAGTGGTGTGCTGATTCAAAGGCACACATAAATGAAAAGTATTTCAAAGCCAAACTAATGCAATCCTCTGAGCTGTGAGCTAAATTTAATGTGATAACAAAAGACAAGGTCAGTAAAGTAAGCCTTACTCCTTGAGATTCCTTGTTTTTAATGCTATTAAGTGTCCAGACACAGCAAACTCAGTGCCCCCGCACCCAATAGATATCCTGTATTATCTGTCTTTGAAATTACTCATTTTTTCCTCCAGCTGTGTTGCAATGTTCAGCTGAGGCTATAAATAAACAGCTCTTTCAAATGTCATTGGCTAATATCATCCAATGCATTGATAATGGAATAACACTTGCAAGTTTCTGTTGCATTGTGAACTGGATGTTCCCAGCCCAAAATGTGTGTAGCTTGTGGTAATTTGGTATGAACACTCTTGAGTCCATCAGTTTTACGGCTTCTGCATCACCAGTCACAAATTTAAATCTTCTGCCATTTTCATACAGTAAAGCCATGATAAAATGATTCTTAAGCTACAAAGTGAAGGAAAAAAATACTCTTTTTCTCAGTGGTGACAGCTTGTCTCTCTCTATTTTTCATCCAAACAAGTAGAACGCTGTAAATCCTGTCCAGAAGACACAGACTGGAAGAATTAATCACAGGTTTGTTTATGTGCTGTTTGGAGCAGATTAAATGTTGTGTTGACAACACAATTTACAAATTATCTATCAAGATCAACAGAAGCATAGCACCCCACACTGATGTCAAGGAGAGCCAATCTGAGACCTGATCGAAGAGCTATGTCAGTATGGTAACCTCCAAAACAGAGCCTCTGATAATAGTGCTTGAGACTAAATACATGCACCTGAACCTGTGCGCTATCACCCAAACATTTCACCATGGATGAGGAATGATCACTGTGGAACTACCGAGCACAAATGTTCAAACGGATCAGTTCAATCAATAGGACAGTTTCTCACTATCCAGAGAAAAACATATGCCCTGAATCCCTCCAGCTTCATTTGCATAGTAGTTGGTGCTAGTGAATAGTTTTTATAGATAAACTTTTTATTGCAACAGTTAGGTTCCAGTTTTTCCAGGCACTGTCATGGGTATACGAAAACAAAAGCCCCCAGAAAATCAAGCCAGCAATGTGCTCTTGAGCCAAAGGTAGCCACCAGCCTCCTGGGCTGCATGAGGCAGTGTTGCCAGCAGGTCAAGGGAGATGATCCTTCCTCTCAGTTCAATGTTGGCAAGACACATCTGGAAGGTTTGGTCCACTTTAACGATCCCCATTACAACAAAGGCATGGGCTTGCTGGAGCTAGTCCTGCCAAGAGTCACAGAGATGACTAAGGAATTGGATTATCTGACATACAGGTAGAGGCTGAAAGAGCTGGAATGGCTCAGCCTTGAGAAGAGATGCTCAGGGGTATCTTGTCAACATTTATAAACACCTGATGGGAGGGAGAGTAAAGAAGATGGAGACAAATTCTTAGTCGTGTGCAGTGAAGGGGAAAATGGGCACAAACTGAAATACAGAAAATATTATTTAAACATAACAACTTTTTTTTTTTTTTTTTTTTTTTTTTGTGATGGTGGTCAGACATTGGAACAGATTGCCCAGAAAGATTGTGAACTCTTCACTCTGGGAGACATTAAAACTCAACCCGACAGGGTTCTGAACAACCTTGTCTAGGTGACCCTGCTTGCAGCAGGAGAGTAGGACTAGGTGATCTCTAGGGGTGTTTGACAACAGTGCTATGATTCCATAAACCTTACTTTGCCTTTCCTCTATATGCTATTGACTAAATGCAAACTCTTGTTTTCACTATAGGAAATGGATTACTAACAATAACAGACATTTGTTTCTGATAACTGAGTATAATACTGATCATGACTGTTTCCTGTTATCAGGTTTTCCCCCACATTTTACCCCTGCATCCCCACTAGTTTATCTCTGAATCTTTTGTTGTATGATTGCATAATTACAATGCAAAACAAAATGGAATTTCAAATCAGAAACAGAGACTATAGATTTTACTGGAATGAAGAACGACAATGACAACTGAAAGAAGAGGTAAAACTGTGGGCAGAAATTTTTTTGTATCATATACAAAATATATATTTATATTTCTGTTATTTCGTAATATAGTGGACCAAGGAAATCTAGTACCATATGCCACAATTCTGTGTTTTCAGCACAGTCTTTGATTAAGCCAGTAAAAATTTCTACGCAATTGCTAGGTCAAAAAATCTGGATATCCACACTACAGGTCACCATGAAATTCAAAAACCTTGAGGCCTATGTTTCTCCATGACCAAAATGTGATCACAGTCCGTTAAGGTTTTGTACTTGCAATGCTCACCAAGCTACCCAGTTACAGCACTGGTGCCAGGTGTTGCTTTCAGAGATATTCCAGTGGAGTTACTGAAGACCTGCTGCACCATTTCAGTACAACAGAATCTAACCATATCTTTGTAAGAAATGAAACTATAGGCTTTCACAGGTTTTAAAAGTACATCAGTCTTACTAGATTTACTTACATATTATATGTGTACCTACCTACACATATGTTTATACAGAAATCCTTAGGATACTTGTATATTTTGAGGGAAATGGAATCATCCTTTTTTCTGGCAGTATGCAGGATTTGTACATAGGCTTTTACTCCACCAGACAAGATTAAGACAGGACTAAGTTTCTTTCAAAACCAAGACCTGTACTTGAAGTGACTGGCGGTGACTCAGTAGTTTATGAACATAGGCAGAGGCTGGATTTCCTTAGTAACAGTGAGATCAGATGGAAAGAAGCAACAATGTTTTTAAGGGCTATAGAAGAAGAAGAAGCAAAAATATGATTGTGTGATTCTCAGTCAGACATCATTAACTGCTGAATATGAGGATCCAGGAACTGCCTTTCTGTAATAAACCCAAGGGTTGTACCTTCTAGGAATCCTAACAGTTACAAAAGGTCTTATAAGATGGTTCCTGGATCCACACTTTCCACTTCTGTTTTTTTCCAGAAACACATTTTTAATTACTGGGTCTGAGAATCTATTGACATCTGCTCACAAACTAGTATTTCAATGTCTGATAGTTTCTCATCAATTTTTGTCTGATACTATTATTTTTATTGTGATTAAATGATTGGTTTAAAAATAATTCTAAATATTTAAAGTAGCAGGACTTTAAGTGAAAGACTGGGCTGGCTGGATTGCAGCAATAACATGTGCCTATGGTAAACTGACAAGTAGGCTACATCCATGCAAGTCTGTAGAAGAACTGTGCACTGACCATATCTGGTTAGCAAATGACCACATTTGCCTCAGGTGGATGTTTTGTTTACAGGGTCTCTAGACTGTTAACGAAGAGTGAGGACGGGACTAGAGTCAGCAAGTCAGCATTAGAGTCGACAAATCCTTGTGAGCATCTGGGTTTATCAAAATCATCACATTTCTAAAACAGCCTTTAAGTTGATAGACTGGATTTTCATCACCTGAGAGTCTGACTGGCAATAAGTATTGAGTATTTATTAAAGGCTGAGGAAAAAAAAGGAAAAGGATGCCATGAGGATTGGTTTGCTTTGTCTTCTAGACGTTCCTACAGAAATAATGCACAACTCATTAAAAATACTAGCACTTGAGAATTTTGCAGTACTCTGCAAATTGATTCATTCAAGAAGTGCTGTATTTCTCATTGTTTGAATCAATTCATTTGCAGGAGGCGCGGTGTTTCTCATTGTTTAAAGCAATTCATTTTCATGTGCTGAATACTCCCATGCTACAAGATGCTTAAATTGTGAAAAATAAGCCCTTTCTTCATGTTACTGGCAATGTACTGCAAGCAATAGCATACAAAATAAGTCATGATGCAAATGATTTCATTAGGTTATTAGATTCTTAGAGATTAATATTAACAACTGACAGCACCCCATTTAACAATAGAAGCTTTACTTTGCAACAAGCTAGTTTTAAAATGGAGCATTGTTGTCCTTCTTATCATTTAGCACCAGGGGAGAGTAATGAGAAAAGCATGTCCTCTATCCAACAGCTGGGAACCCCAGCTTCATAGATAAGAGAGTTTGTGTTAGTTACGACAAAAACTGAAATGTCCTGAAAATTTTTCTAGGAATAATGGGATGTATATAGAAATGCAAAGGACAATTTAACAGATTTGTGCAGCCATTAATCTTATGTTTTAAGCTTATCTTGGAAAATGTGGCCCTAGCTCAGGCTTGCCATAACTTACATTTTCTTTTAGATTTCTGAATAATCACACATAGATTTTCTTTGGCATTAGGAAAAAAAATAAATTCAGTGATCAAAACACCAAAAATAATTGGGTCTAGCTGAAATTTCAGAGAAATATATTGGCATTTTAGTATGTGGAATTAACTGCGTGAAACTCAAATGCAAAGCTTTTTAGTAGGAGTGAGGGGTAGAGGATATCTAGTGTACATTTTAAGACCACTTTTCAGTTTATTTTTGGAAGATGTACAACATATGCATCTTTGACTGCAATTCATAAAGTTTTAGAGAATAATTGCCAGGCACTGCAACCTAAAGTCCTTGACAATGTAACTACATACACTGGGAACTAATATATCCTTCATCACTTTCCCTTCCTGGCTGAGGGATCCCAAACAATGCCATAAAACATCTTAGTCCTCAGGCCACTTTGGTCCAGCTTCAGCAGTGTGTTTTGCCCCTCTCAGAAGCTTGTGAAGAGACTCTTGATTACAGCTTGGAAACAACAAGCCTCGGTACATTTAGGTACTAAATACTCCACAGATTGTTTCTGAAACTGATCTAACAAGGCCCAGGAAAACAAGTCAATCTACTTGCATACATTTTCTTAATCCTCCTCAGTAATGTTTTGAGGAATTGTTAGTACAGTAAAAAAAATATATGGGTAAATGCAGCTTATGATATGGTTTCTGGAGGTGGTTGCTGAAAATGTACCAATGCTGAATTTATTAAACATCAATTGTTCTGTACACTACTGACTGCAAGGTGTTCCTGAATTACTTGCAGTGCAGTGGTGGAGCAGCAATTTGTTGACCAAGACTCAGTCTGATTTTTTGTTTTTCCCAAATATTAACTTGAAAATACTGAATAACTCCCACTTGAGGTCTCGTAGAAATTGAAATTTGCCAAGGGAACAAAAAATGCTATGTGAAAGAACAAGGTACTTTCCTAAAGAAGTATTTGTCATCTTATTTTATACCTAAAAAAAAAAAAAGGAAGCTCAGATGAGACTATGGTCTGGTCCTGGTCAGCAGTGTGGTGTGAGGATTACTCGGTGCAGCTATGAGTAAGGAGAGGGTGATGTGCACTGAAAAGTACAAAACTGAAACTTGCGGCAGGAAAACAGAGCATTCTCACCCATGTAGTTCCTCATTACAGGGATTTGTAACAGAAGGTTAGTATGTCACTTGGCATTTTCAAGAAAAATGAGGCTTAGAGAAAAGCTAGAGCAATCCGTGAATTATGATTGCAGCTGGAAATAAAACCAGCTGTTTTTCTATTATTGTATAAATCAGTAAGCTTCTAGAATTCATGTGTTAATAGACAGATGCTGTGAATATGTTGTAAAACACAAAGTTAAAGATTAATTATCTTCAGATAGCTAAGAAATATGTGAATTGCCTACATTTTTACAAACCCTTATGTGACTGCTTATTAAGGTTACCACAAAACCTCTATATTGATAAAACTGTTACTTGGGTTGCAAAGTCCAGTAGCTTTGAAAGATAGTAGTAATTCGTATTTGTATTTCTCAGCATTTTTATTATAAAAGATTTTTGCTAAGAAAAATAAGCTTGCTTAAGAAAGCTATCACCTGTGTTGTTTGTAGCAAGTATTTGAAATCTTTGTCTCTTAAAATTCCATTCCTGTTTAGCTGAAGTATCAATTTCCATTTTTTCATCAGTGTTTTTAAGGGAAAATCTAGCATTTTGCAAGAGTGCTATGTGGCAGTGGACACTTAAATGGTCTAGACCCAAACTGTTACCAACAGAACAGTAGGTAAAATACCAGCTGTGGTACTTAAAATGCTTAGGAAGGAGCGGAACACACAGGAAATTTGGAATTTCACTTTCCATAGGCAGCTGCTTGACCTAGTACCAAAATACTGGCTCCCATACTTCAAAACTATGTTGCAATAGTTAAGGAGCTAGGAGGAAGACATTGTAATTGTGCCAATGAAAATTATTAAAAAAAAAAAATTAAAAAAAGCTTTTACCAGTTAAATGAAAACCTACGTTAAAAAGTATTGTTTATAGAAGACGAACCCTAGAACAGTTAAGAATGCCAAATTTATTAATGCGAAGTGTCTTTGATGCAGGCCTTATAAATGTGCTGTTATATGCAAAACCATATGCAGAGAACTGCCTGCTTCAGCCCTGTGAGAGGTGAATGGAATTAAGACCCCATGGATGATTATATGTCTGGCATTGTCTGACGGCTTCATTTTGCACCACAGATAACTTCTTTTTAAATATAGGCTTTTTGTGTTAATAATTAGAATTGTGTGGTTGCATTTTTATGCATTTATCAAATATTTGAAGATATTTATCATCTGTCCTGCATTTCATAGTGTAGAGGTGAATTGTAGAGGACCAATGATTTATAAATTCTTTCTTATTTATGTTACCTGCTCCCACAGACTTCTTAGCTTAAAAAAAAAATCATCCTGCAGAGATGGTTCCTTATTCCTGGTATGCATTTCAACAGAGCTTCACTCAGGGACAAAGGTCCTTCCCTGAAGAGCAGCTTGCAGAATAGATGCTTTTGATTTTATAGGGGGGATATTTCCTCCATAGCACTTCGATAACAGCCTGGCTCACTTCAAATGTTATGGCAATATAAATGAGGAAAATAAATCAAAGGCATTTTGGGAAGCTAAGTTCTTTGGGTATAAATTTTGCCTTTGGATATTATAAACTCATGAAACTAAAATGCATGCCAGAAGAAGTGTGGTGTGATTATCCGCAGGAAGTATTCAACCTTTAAATTATTCATTGCACACAGCAATTAGTTAAGTAACAAATGTTTTTTAGCCATTACTCACAAAGTAAAATTAATAATAATAACAATAGATAATCTCTATGGAAATACAGAATGTCCAGTGTGATATGTACCTTTTAAAGGATATTCTCTAAATATTCCCATGGAGTGCATTACAACTCATTACCAAAGAGAAGAGCAAGTGTTTTGGACACTAAGAAGTTAATTCAGTCTACGCACAAAGTATATGAACATAAATTGGAACTATTCAGATATACTGACAGGAAAATAGTCTGTTTATTCATTATTTCAAAAATCAGATGGCATTCTCCCTCTTTTAATAATATCCACCAGTAAGTCTTTTCCCTTCTGCCACTAAACTTACAGTGCTTCATGCACAGCAGTTATGAAAGAGATAGGGTATTTTTGTTTCCTGGAGCGTATTTAACATCCCTCAGAACCAGGATGTGTTAGTGTGCTGTGCAGAGCATGCTTAAGTACAAAAAAAACTTGTGGAAAGTTCTAGCTGAAAAAATAGCTTGCATATGGTCCACGAGTGGCTCAGTGTAGCAGCTTAAAGACGTGGGTAAGATGATCTACATGTCCGAAGAGCTTCACCTGAGCTGGCTCGCTGTGTTTTAGGGCTACCTGTACTCCCACACAGGCTACCACAGTCAGACATCCAGGGAACTGTTTTGACTTCAAAAGCTGAGCTCCTCTGCATCATTTTTACATCATCAGTCAAGTGACACTGTTTAAGATTAAATTGCCATTTCTAATAAAATGTCATTTTATTCAAGCTATTAACAAGGAGCAGCCTGTAAGTTATACATTTGTATGAAGTGAAGCAAATCACCTACAGCTCCTGAGAAAAAATGATTTCCCAATTATTTTTACAAAAGAGAAGAATGTGTGGGGATGGTTACGAAGAGAGGCTGTTTCGCAATGGAATTCAGAGTAAATTCATTGCATAATTTAGAATTGTATTAAGCATTAATATTTCTCCCACTTATCTTCTTTGACATCTTGATATCTATGACAGAGGACACGAGAGTTGTAAATATGCCAATATAAATCAAATTTGCTGTTTAGTTATATAAAGCACTAACCAGTGGAGTACGAAAGGGCCCGTTTTCCATTCTTTCATCCCTGGCTTCCTATTCTTGTCTCCTTTTTCTGTTTCTTCATCTTCTAGTTAAATTCTCAGCTCTGTGTAATCACTAATTAAGATACACACCCAACCTGAAGAGCTTATCTTCTAATTTAAGATAAACTCCAACAAGAGCATAACAGAGAGTAAGAGTGAAGCAAAGGCTAAGGCGAGACCATGTCTAAACACACATATTACTATCACTGTGCAGTTTGATGGATACCTCCCTCTCCCCTTTTAAATAGCAAAGGTACACAGGACCAAAATTGGGATCTCTTTATTCAGTGTGAGGAATGAAAAAGTAAATCAACCAGTTGCACAAGAAGAAGAATGGGGCCCTTCGCTCTTTTCTCATTCTTGGGTTTGGAAATACAGTTAAAGACTAATTTTATTTATGCTGCTGTTCAAATTCAGGCTGAATGGGTGTTCAAGCACTCACAACTCATATATGCCAGAGCAATTTTCCCTGCTGGCTGTGCTTTCTTTCTAACAGACAGAGTAGGTGCTCTTTCTGGTGCATTTTTATTCAATTAATTACAGATGTGTTTTCTCTGCGACATACCCTAAGCACTATTTTCTGCAGACAGTTTGTAAATCACAAACCTATAACCCACAGTGTTCAAGTCTCCTACTTAAAAAGTCTCAGATACCTCATGTTTTCCTGTAAAAATAAAATTTAACAAGTACCTCAGTTTTCAGTTATTGAACTGATAAACTTCATTTCTTCTCTGTGTTCTATTATCTCAGGTCCTTGAACAAGATGCTGGTATTTACAAGCACATAGTATGGTTTAGCTTATGAAAGGTCATTCATTCTGAGATATTAAATGATTTTACTGACTGCATAGGAGATCTTATTTATTATACCTTGGGATAATATTTATATTTTTTGCTTTGTATCTATTTATTCACTGCATTACAGATGCTTTAAAGCCAATTATCAGAGTTAATACCAAAAAGGTGAGCAATCTCATTACTTACCTTCTGTGTATAGGTTTTCTTTCACTTTTACAAATAATGATTTATGCAAAGTCACCAAGACAGCTATTGCTTCCATTGTGGAGTTTATTATCTCTCATAGAAGGATTAATGTACAAAAAGATCACTGCATTGTGATTTTCTGGTTACGTGGTTCGATACTATGACGGTTTAAGGAAGTAAAAGCCAATTTAACACTGTCACCACACTGTGTAGTGTGGTTGACACAGTGGAGGAAAGGGATGCCATCCTGAAGGACCTTGACAGGCTCGAGAGGTGGACTGCTGGGAACCTCATGAAGTTCAACAAGGCCAAGTGCAAGGTTCTGCATATGAGTTGGGGCAATCTCAAGCACAAATACAGGCTGGGAGGAGAACGGTTCGAGATGAGCCCTGAGGAGAAGGACTTGGAGATGTTGGTTGATGAGAAGTTCAACATGACCTGGCAACGTGTGCTTGCAGCCCAGAAAGAAAACTGTATCCTGGATTGCATCAAAAGAAGCATGACCAGTAGATCAAGGGAGGTGGTTTTTCCCCTCTACTCTGCTCTGGTGAGACTTCACTTGGAGTACTGTGTCCAGATCTGGGGCCCCCAAAGTAAGAGGGATATAAATCTGTTGGAACTAGTCCAGAGGAAGGCCATGAAGATGATTAGAGGGCTGGAGCACCTCTCCTATGAGAACAGGCTGAGAGAGTTGGGGTTGTTCAACCTGGAGAAGAGCAGGCTCTGGGGACACCTTATAACAGCCTGCCAGTACAGAAAGTAGCCTACAAGAAAGATGGAGAGGGACTTTTTACAAGGGGATGTAGTGACAAGACAAGGGGTGGTGGACTTAAACTGAAAGAGAAAGGTTTATATTAGATATAAGGAAGGAATCTTTACCATGTGGGTGGTGAGGCACTGGAACAGGCTGCCCAGAGAAGCTGTGGATGCCCCTTCCCTGGAAGTGTTCAAGGCCAGGTCGGATGTGGCTTTGGACACCTGGCACAGGGTGAGGTAACCCTGCTCATATCAGGGGGCTTGGAACTAGATGTTCTTCAAGGTCTCTTCCAACCCAAACCATTCTATGATTCTATGATTATAGAACATGGTATGTCATCAATAGACAGAGTTACTTCTCCATAAAGGGGTCTTTCTATCATGTACCTATGGGGTCAGTAATACTTGAAAATGATTTGTGAAAAATGTTTTTAGGATGTTTTCTGAATTATGTCTTTTAATCTAAAAGTTCTGTAATGAGAGAAACCATCTCTTGAAGGTCCTTTCCATGTCCATTTACACTTAACATATGAATTTAAAAAAAAAAAACCAAACAACAGCCTAATAAATCTCTTCTTAGGGATGGAATGCTGGCTACTTTGCTCCACCATTCATTCAAAATACATCTTGTACCTTCCACAGAAGTTGCCCTCTCTGGCATAGTACCTGGCAAATTATTTGAGTCCATTGCAAACCAGAAATATAATATTTAGAATATTCCCATTTTATAATGAAAGTAAAAAGGAGGACATAAAACACCTTCAACCAGGTTTCATGCCTGACTTGGCATAAGAGCATTCAAAATACTGCTCTGTTCTGCAAGACACTCAGGGTGGGGAGCTCATTTGACCACAGTTTTTGGCAATGAAATTTATATTAACTCAGAGAACAACCACTTTTTGCTCATTGTGCAAGATTTCAGTAACTCCAGCACTGTTCACCACACCCTAGCAGCCAGGACATACCCAAGACATCTCAAAGAGGGGCCTGGTAAAGAGCACATGGTTCGGGAATTACAGCCTTTTGCACACGATGTGATCTGATTATTGCCATTCACAAGGGCATCATATATAGTGGGCTGTCAAGTTTTAGAAGTTGTAAGTATTCCACAGAAAATGAGTCAAATATTGCCTTTTATTATAGTCCATATTGAGAAAGATTCATGCTTCTGTTATAGGCCACATAGCTCATGTGATGTGCCAGATACTGTCTTTATGGACTGACACATCACATGGCATCGCAAAAACTCTGAATCATGGGACTCACACCGATTAGAGGGCAGTGATCAAATAAGCACTTATTCCTTAGGCAGGGGGTAAAATGTGAGGGCAGAATTTAAGTCTTCAATTCAAAAAGCTGAACTCTAGAAGTACAACACAGCTTTCTGGAAAATAATTAAGGTGGCAGAGCTTCATTCGGGACTTTTGTGAAATCTGAGAGAATATAAAGAATTCAGATTTAGGATGTAAAATTGGTATATTCTTTGTGGTGAATAGCTTGCCTTCTCTGCAGCTGCAAGCAGTAGCTGCTCAGAAAGGTAATGCTCTGCAAGAAAAGCCAAATTGTGCAGGACAGTAGAGATGTATTTAGAAAAGATCCTTAGACAAGATGAGGAAAATATGAGATTCATAACCTTCTGTGTAAAAATGGAAAACAGTTAATCTTTCTTCAGCAGCTGAGGGAAAGTTAGAGTAGAACACATGCACAGGAACTTCTAAAGATACAGCCACAGAAAATGTATCAGTCAGAAGGGCTGGAAAAAAAAAATAAAAAAATCAAGCTACTGCATAGTAGATGTGGACAAAAACTGACAAAAAATTAAAGGAGCATGTCTTTGGAAGGCAGTATATGAGTCTTCTACCTGCAGTAGAAAGCTGTTGTTGAACCAGGAGGTTGTGTCCGGTTTCCATTTCCCGTTATTTGTAAAAGACTCAAAGATCCTCTTTATGCATCACTTTTTCAGTTTTGTTTTTGAGCCAGAGTTGTATTTTAATGTTTTCACAAAGATATTTGCAAAACTTTTCAAGGAGCAAAACTATAGCAATTTCAGCCAAAACTTTGGAGATGACTGCATACAACTGTGAGAATCTCTTGTTCCTACTTAAACTACTAGCTTGAAAATGTGGTCATCATATTTATCTTTAAGAGCATGCATTTTGCAAAGATCAAGAACCTTTCTTTGTCATCAGTTTGACACAATGATCATTTTAGCTAAAAGATTACTGTGTAATGAATATTAAAGCAGTATCTTCCTCATTTTACAGATCATATTTTGTATGTTACAGATAACATTTTATTACACAAAAAGAACAAGGAAGATTAGTTGTGTATACTTAAGAAAATGTTTGATGATGCACTGTATGTCTCTTTGATTCCCATTACATAGCTAGTGATGTAGCTTGTCTTCAAATCTTAATTTAATCCCAATTCATATATTCAATAAGAAACATAGCTAAAATTGCTCTAAACATGTAGAGAGAGAGAAACCAAAGCTCATTCAAATATTATCTTCCACCACTGACTACAGAAATACACCCTTACACAAAATTTAGGTGCTACAGTTAGGTACTGAGATAAAGAATTCAAGTCCACCTGTTCTAGACCTGCAGAAAGAAGTTAGACATGCTGTTGTTTTGTCAAAGGAGTCTTTGATGAAAAATTTTTTACCCACGGTAAATTTATTGACTTACAGAAGAGTATGCCACAACTGATTTAGTCAACCGGAAGTACTTTATTACTACCCAGTTAACCAGTATCCAGTGGCCTAGAATGTTGGGGCCCTAATTAAATATTAAAATTAACTGAGAAAATCTGTATTTAATAAAACTTTCATCTGCAGTAGGCCAAGATGCATGAATTAATATATTAGAAGCCTGGATGAGGCTATTATGATAATCTAGTCTGATTTTATAGGTAAGATAGGTTAAAGAGCATAAAAATTCTTGTATTTAGTCAGCAATAGTTTTGATTACAATAGTTCTTTAAAAAATATATTCTATATTGATTTAAGGACTTCTGGAATAGAGAATCTACTACACCTTTTAGTAAGCTGTTGCAGTAATTATTCTCATTCCTGAGAAAGTGTGCCAGAGTTATTTTTGTCAAAATTCAGCTTCTGACCGTTTGACTGTTTTATGCCTTGTCTACTAGATGGAAGTAATGTCTGCTATCAAACAGGTCTGCCTCATGCAGGTGCTTGATTAAGTCACCTCTTAAACAACTGAAGAGACGAGTTTTAAACAGCTATTTAGAAGTGAAGGTTTTCTGCAAATTTTTGCTCTTTATATTTTTATGTTGTTTCAAGCTGGAAAAGCTAAACATCATCAAATACAGCTGTACATGTAATCGTCAACATTAACTCAAAAGTGACCTGAACTTTCTCTATTTAATAGGTTATTTTCTTTCATTTTTCTGTATCAAGCCTGTAACTGCTTTTAGATAGCATATCAAACATTATACAGCAAAGAATAAGCAGTTGATGTCTTAAAATGATTTTTCTACAGTAATTTATAACTTTTACTTCTTATATTTTGGATAAAATGATCTTCTTATGAGTCAGAACTTTTAAGACCATATTATTACAAAGAAAAATTTCGTATGTATGTAGGCTGCTTTGGATCTTTCAAGTGTTGAGCATTGTGTTTACCATGAAGAGATACTGATTTTAAAACTGGGGTTCATTATAATGTTGAAAATATTTGGAAGACTTGAGAAAAGGGTATTTTTGTAAAAGCTTGATTGCCAGTGTGGAAAAGTCTAATATGTGCTAAAAATTAACAGAAGGTTATTTAAGGCTCAAATTAATTCTTCTGGGCTCTTAAAATATACTGAGCTTGGTAAGTGTTCATCACGAAATATTCTGTAGCAGTGCTTATAGTGTATAATGACTAACACTCAACAGTGATAGCACAGCATCATCCTAATTCCTTCAGAGCAAGTTTTTCTCAATTCATTCATCGTTTCTTCCAGCTTTTTACAGTTACTCCATAAAATCAGTCACACTCTATATTCAACAAAAAGGTTATCAAAAATAGAAATGTCTTGAATGTTAAATTTGTTTACTAAGTCTCAGAGTTCTATGAATATGGAGTACATGACTTTATCATACAGAGTATAGAAACATCCAAAAGGGACCAAGATCTGTCAAGTCAAATGGAAAACAGAAATATCTGTCCCCAAGCTAGGAAACTCTTTCAGAAATACAGATTCTTGTTTAGACTGTTAATTTCTGGCATGTCAGTAGCCCATATTCTCTACTATTAGTACCTTAGTTTTGGGGAGGTGCTGGGTTTTTAATATAACTGTTTGACATGAGTTCTGAAGTTTGTTTTGCAGTAACATTATTAGTCTGTTTCACTTTTTCGTTATAGACCTCTTGGTTGTCTTGGTATTGTCCAATCATAAGTCAAGCAGGAGACTAACAGAATCCTGGATTGTGTCCCTTAGATATTTATATTGGCAGATGGCTTTTAAACCTTTCTCAAATCAAAGAGAATTTTAAGGTAAATGGGATAAATTTGCTGTCTTAGGCAGAGATGATAAACACAATAAAAATAGCATAGAAAATTTCTTATTGAAATCATAAAGCAATGGTGCCGCTAAACAATAAACAAATATTAAATTAGTTATACACTAGAAGAGTGGAGAGTGAATTAAGATAAAGTGAAAGCATCTAAATGCTCAAAGATCAAGAAACATAAAAATCAAAGTTAATATAGTTTGTCTTGCAGCTGTAGAGTAGCCCAGTAGTCACTGAAAAAGATCATTAATTTTCATGCAATTAAACATAATTAATAAGATACCACCAGGAGTGTGTGTTCCTGAGAGATAATGTCAGCCCTTGAGTATGACCTACTGTGTGATGTTATCCCAACATGGCTCAAATTCCATACTCCTACTAAGATAATAAAACAAAGTATTTCTTCTAAAGGCTACTTTGGCAATTTAGGTTATTGACTTTCATCCCCACAGTCTGTAACATTAGTAACACAATCAGTAAAAATATGAAAAAGACTACATGCAACAAACTGATCACAAACTAAATTAACAGTAGAGGGAGAAGACATCGCAGTCAAACCAAGGACAGCACATGTTATGCACTAGCAGAGCCCTGAAGAAACATCTGAAAATAAAATCAAAACAACAACAACAGCAGCAGCTGAGTAAACCAGTTAGCAAAACTATATTATACATTTATCACAGTTAAAGATTTGAGCTAGTATCACCTGAGATCTTTGCTGTCTTGACTATATAGGAGGGCCTAAATATACATTAGCAAAATTCAAATCCTCACTTAAGGCTTACAGATAGCATGCTGGTGAGGGTGCCCTGCAGAGCTCTCCGTAGTCACAGATCGCTGACATTCCACCTTACAGAGGCAAAGGGAATACAGAAACGGATGGAGATTGTCAAGAATGAGCTGCATGCTGGTTTGAGAACTAAGAAAATGGTAGCGGAAAGGGGAGAATGATGCTGGAAATGGCTAAGATGAGAAAGGAAGGTCCTCTGGGCATCTGGGTGTATTTGCTGCAGTATTGCAAGGCATGTGGAAGTTGGTGAAGGAGGCAAGTTATGGAAACTAGTGCTGTTTCACTGGCAAGTTGCAAAATGGAATTGGTCTGTCTGGAGCAACCAACCTGATCAAGGAACCATAAGGCTCCTCCTTCAAGAAGTTCAGTAACATTTACGGTTGACTGAATCTGAAGTGACTTCACTAAAACAGAACTTCAGAAGAAATAGAGGTTGGGCCTCAGACCCAACATTATGGAGCTTGCTAAGTAGTTGTGCCATGTAGTGCTGAAGCTGAGGAACCTTATGTGGACCATTCTTCTAGCAGTCAAGTGTTTGGTGATGCATGGATGAGGGTTTACATTACTTCTGATGTCACAGTGAAAATGCTTAAAAATTACCTAAATTTAGAATCTTCCCAAAAGTAATAAAAGCAGCTCAAACCATAATTTTGATGGCATATTGGCTTCTCTAAATAAACATGTTGCAAAATTTTTCGGTGCTTAGAACATGAAAGAATCATGTGTTCCTGTACACGGAAATTCAGAAAGAGTTCAGATTCCAGTGTTATCTTTTAAGCATCTGTAGTACTTGTGAATCTTGTTAACTGATATATTTGATTGTAATGACATTCTCCTTCAGAATTTATACGGTTATGTTTCATGTTCTCATCATTAACATATCTCTGCCTTATTATGTATGGCCTATCCAAAGGATTTCCGCTCTGTCTGTGAAACACTCCATTCCAGCAGACTACAAAATAAGCCTCTTATGGAGGTTTTTGAACAGATTTTAAGAAGGTATGTAGTTAGATGGGAAGCAGATCATGCGAATGTTAGAGAGACTCAGTGTAACTGTATTTATTATGATAATTATAGGAATGTGCTAAAAGCGGTAAGCATAGGAATCTCTTATTACTGTAAATTTAATAAATAAAATCTCTGTATCTGGTTTAAAAATTCAAAATTCATTACTGTAGCAAGGGATTTAGTTCAAATTTTAACTACCAGAATATCTGCTTTCTTCTCATTGTAAAGAAATCATTGGGAAAAAATAAAATCCCTTATATCTATAGATATTATTCTCTGAAGATATTGTTTTGGCAATAAATGAGGTTACCAAGTGTCCCAGTTTTTCTAGCAGAGATGTAGGGTTCCTATTTTATTTCTTTTTATATAGGTCACTTTAGCCCAGGTTTCAAATCCCTACCAAATGTTGCAGAAACAGTAACTCAATCATCTTATCCTTCAAAACTCTGCAAGAAAAAACAATTCTCCTGGAAGAGGCAGATTTGGGTTTCCACATCTTTATAACAGCCTTTCATCTTCATAAAAAGCCAATCTGTTGGGTTAAAAACAACAATGACCCCCCAAAACAAAGGAACATTTTAAAAAAGCAAATCAAATGAGATCCCTGCTACAACCTTCACTACAAATGTCCACTCAGGCCGTCTGCCAAGAGTATTTTAATATAATAGTCACTCACCCATAGACCCATAACTGGTATATGCAATTACATAATGCTTCTAATGACTGTTTGTTGCTTATCTAGCCCCTGTAGCTTGTGATGGTGAAAAGAAAGTGTTTGCTACTGATACCTGGTGTTAAGCAAGGACAAGACTGGTCCAGAGCTGCTTTAAAACTCCAGATAAACAAAGGTGAGGAAGATTTACGATAGTACCAAAATTAAATGGGGAACCATATTGATGGAGAACAAGAGAAAAGACCAAAGAGGCCAGGTCTGGTTTGCACTTCTAATACTCAAAGATTTTGTCTTTCCATTAAAAAATATGCTTGTAGTTAAAAAAATGTTTTCTGTTTCATCATGATAAAGCAACTGCAGTTGACATGCTTAAAAGAAAAGTGGCTGACTGAGAGCCAGTAAATATCATGAGCAGGTGAGTGGGAAAGTGGCCTATGTAGTAAAAGCTTGTTAGAGGTCTACTTCAAAAACACTGGGGTTGGGAGACTAAAATAGGCATGAGGTGATTATTCCCTCATTATTGTTACTTTCCCAAGTATAAGCTTCAGCATCTCCTTTGACATCCATCCTGATTTTTCAAATTTATTTGAGGTAAAGGCTAATTATAACCTTTTGGAGGGGACAGGGATAATAAACTCACTCCTCCTGAAGTATTATTTCTGTGAATACCTACAGTTTTATTTCATTTCTATGAGGCTCTAAATGGGAGCCCAAGATAATTTTTAGGAAACACTAGATAAACCCATGCCTTTTAAACTCTGTTCTTTTAAGGGTTAAATATATATATTCCAGCCCTTGTCCTCAGATCACAGTGTATTCACAGCTCAGGTAACCCTGCTAGCAGCAGAAGCTGAATTTGAATTATTTGAATTATTAACACAGTTTTAGGAGTTTGTGGCCTCTTCTTGATTTTCTAGGGCTAAATAAAATTTGAACATAGAGCCACTAATGTGAGATAACCACATTTTTTTTTTTTTTTAAACACAACTACAGGAAGCCTTTTTGCTGAGGCAAAGGGTCAAAGCAAAAATCAGTATCTGTTTTGTTTGTTTGCTTATCTCTTCAAAAGGGTTCATTCATCTTCTATAGAACAAAATTATTATTTCATGAAGAAGTAGTATGCTGATAAAAAAGAGATCTTGGAAAGGTCAGATTGGTATGTTATGTCTGAGAGATAAACCCTCAAAGAAGATTCAAACACAAGGCTGTCTGCCTGAGTCTTGATTGCCCACCAGCTGTCAGGGATGAAGAATGCCAATTTCCACCACTGAGGAGGAGGTGGCTCCTTGCATCTTCACTTCCCCCATGACCAGGTACTTCCTTACGGCTGAATGGCTAGGTAACTCTGTGGCTGGGTGAACTGTGAAGCAAGGGTAAAATTGTAAAATTTACTTTTGGTTTGAATACACTGCCATTGCTTCACCCCAGGGAGACATATGAAATAATGAGGGAGATGCTTTGTTCATTCTAGTTGGGGTTTGTATAGTATGAAGAAAATGCCAGTTGCTGGTACATCTGTCGCGGCTGAGACGGACAAATGACATAGACCAAGTTCTTCTGTACAAACAGCAGTCTCCATTTATTGCCACAAACGCCTTTTTATATAGTCTTTACTGGCTCAAGTATCTTTTTGCTGTTGGTTACAAGTTGTAGCAGTAACATCTCATTGGCTAATTTTGCTATCATCAATGTTACTCTTTTACTCCCTTCTCCCTTACACCTTAATATCTCTGGATATTCCTTTACTCCCACCTTTCTCATAGGCAGGCCTTAATATCTTCAAGGCTAATTTCTGTTCCCATGCCCTCCATCAGGGAATCCACGGACCCACCGTAGTCCCCCACATACATTTCTTTTCCTCTATCTGTCAGGGTGTTTGTTTTTCAAGGTTTCCAGAATTACAGGTTTTAGCTTAACTCAAGAAGCACATTGTTTCTTAAAACCAAGAGATGTTTCAGAAAGTAACACTTTTGACTGAATCCCTCTCTTACATCAAGTAACACACTAGAGTGACCACTCCAGCATAAATGAGGTAGTCTAAGCTTTGTCCAGGATCAAGCACACAGATGTGCTTACAGTTATTTAAAATACTAAACAGATCTCTCTTTTAAGTCATTTCTAGGCTGGCACTATATTTTCAGGAAAAAAAGAAGACCAGGTTCTTGTTCTGTCTCCTGAAAACTAATCAAAGTCTCTTGCTCAGTGACCACAGCCCCTGGCACTCACAATACGCTTCCACAGTCGGGCAATCAGCAAGATGAAACCACTGTCTTGTGAGCAAATTGCAGCTGTCTCAGGATTTACCTGTTCTCCATCTGTCTCTACTCACTACCTGTACTTGTGATTCTCAGGCAGGAGCAGAGGAAATAATTACACATCAAGTATCTATGCAAGTAATTGTGTTCAGGTTCTCCAGGAGAACCTGCTAAGCTATCCACCAACGAGGACCCCCATGTGTGGCAAGAATGGAAATCCTCCTCTGATGCAGAAGAATCCATACCTTGGGCCCGTTCTTGGCTCCCACAGAACTTTATCAGGAGCCAAAGGGGTCTTACAACTATGATTCCCTTTTTTGGGTCCCTGTCAAGCTCTGTAGAACTGTATTTCACAGTCTTTGGTATGGACAGACTGACAAACACCAGGCCTACTATTTATTACAGCAGCGACCAAATGGGTTTGAATGCACATTACCTCCAGCATGCCTTCCTTTCAGCCTCAAATATGAAGCTGCTGCAAAGTTCAGTACATTTAAAATGACTACAGACAGTGAGGAAGGGCAGAATTTGTCACAGATGATCACATTCATTTTGTGAAAATAAGTTTATCATACATGGCATAGCAGTAAGAAAGCTTGGCTAGCTGGCCAGTCAGCCCTAAGAAGTGAGCAGCATCTGTTTAAGTTTCTGAAGTGACACAATCCATGCATGGCATTAGGTTATGTTGCATCATTTAACACAATGTGAACCTCACTCACCTTTCCCTCCCTTCTACTGCTACTTTCTTCCTGTTTCTTCCCACTCTAACTGGCTGCAAAAACGCTTAAGTGCCTTTGATGCTTTAAAATTCTTACTTTTTCCCCCTTCTTTAGCTCTTATCATTTTTTTTTCTCATTCTGCCTTCCCAGGAACCACTGAACCCACATCCAAGAAACATTATCACTCCCTTCTGTGTCTCATTGTTAGACATTTTGTGGGGTTTTTTTTGACCGAAGTGCTATGCATAACTGAATTATATTGTTATGCCTGAGACATTCTCATATAGAAAGAAGCACAAATCATATTTAATCAAATTTAATGAAAGATTGCCATCAGGTGTCTAAATGTCTCACTTGCCTATTTAGTTGAGTTATGGCAAATAATGGTACCCAGAAATCTAACATATGTAGTAATTCAACATTTTTTTATTGTGCGGACCTACTTTGTGCCAGCTCTATTGAACTAATTTACAATAATGGGCCTGAAAACACTTTAATTCAAATACAAAATAGAAAGAAATATTTCTTTATTTTTCTTGTTTCAGAATGATTGTTTCATTTAGAAATATTAATAAGCTGATAACTGAGTCTCTTCATTATAATGTAATACTTAGTTGCATAGGGAGCTATTCTTTATACAGTGAGTTACACTCTAGTGTGTCACAGGGAGAGGAGATGTATTAACCTTTATTCAGAGCTTGTATAAAAAAATTAAACTGTAGGGTAATAGAATAACATTTTTTATACTATGCTGCTGTTTGAAAACAGAAGGACAAATTTTAAATGGGAAATTCTAAGCAGTATCTGCTAGAAAATTCGTATCTACATTTGTCCATGTGCCTGTCTGTCTGTGTTGGGGTATGTCAGCTAAGTAGTTCCTAAAACCATTAATTCAAAACAGAAGGATCACTGGAAGTTTTGCTTGTCTGTGTAGTTGTATGGCTCCTGTCACCTGTTTCTGACACCCCAAATATTTTTTATTTCTTTTACAGCACAAAACTATGCTGCTAAACATTTTTCATTAGTATAGTACGTATGATGAACAAAGGCAGAGATAAAATGATGGAAGTGATGAACCAAAAAAGGACGAACCACAAGTTTATAGGAGTTAAGCCCATCCACATATCACATCTTCTGAGCACAGGGAAGGCCTGCACTGAGGAATGCTGCATCCAGAGGTCTACAGAGCAGAGTCAGAGCTACACAGATATTGCAGAAATGTATGGCAGGAATAGTAGCTGCATATGAGAAGGAGCCACTCACTGCACTTCCATAGCTAATTAGCTCTTTTCAAATGAGCTAATTAGCCTGAGCACAGACCTGCACTGACACAACCACAGCAGTCCTAGAGCTGACTCATTAGCTGGCTTGATATCCTCTTCATTCACTAACGTGGGTACTCACACAGCTCTGAAGAAAAGTGTGTCCTGGTAGTTAGGTACTAGCTTCTGCACTAATTAGTATCTGAACTTTTTATAAAATATGGAACAATTTCAAGAGAAAAAAAAATATCCTAAAGCTTAGTGGTTAGAGTATTCATCTAGAAAGAGGGGGGAAAGCAGGTCAAATACTTGTTTCTAAAACCAGGTTTAGGTAACACTTCTTTCTGATTCTAGGTTCGTTTTTTTTCACACTTATCAAGAGTGATCTCAAAGATATCACTTATAGAACCTAAAATAAAGACACTTGTGGGCTTTTCTTTTTTTCCTTAAAATTCTTGGTCCTTCCACTAAACCAAAATTCAATTACCAGCAGAGCTCTAATAGGAAATACAGATTATTGACTGCACTTGAGGCCTACCACAATGAACTACTGCCCGAGGGCTAAAACCATTCCTAGGATTAGGTAATATCGCCTGAAGCCAATTGAAAGAGTGCTTTAATACCTTTGAGCAACAGTTTACTGCAATTTTCTCAGACCCAGTCAGTGACTAATTAACCTTTTGCAATCTTCTGGGTTAATGGAAAGTTTGCACTGGAAGGTTCCACAGATAGAAACATAAACTGAGATCATCATCAGCAATAGTAGAATATACATGATATTGGCAGATAAACCTCTGTTTTCAATGGTTGTTAGGCTGTTACTTGAGCCTGAGGGCAGTAATCTGCCCTATTTATAGTCAAATGAGCTTATGTGAAGTTATCTCAACTACTAAGAAAGGTTCTTGCATGTATAAAATAACCACTGTGTATCTTATAACTGATAATTATCTAAAACTGACTCAGCTCAAATTCTACGTGTTTTCAATCAACATGAGTATAAAAGGGTTGGGAAATTGCTACATGAGAGATATCTAGAGCAACAATGAGCCCAAATGAAGAAATCATAATCCGTATTTCTACTCACCTCAAACCTTGTGGATATTTGAATGTGGATGTCAGCTGTGCCCAAGATGAAGAAAGATGTCTGTGAGTTGTATTTGGTTAACTGCATGCCTACCAAATCTTGCCTTTGTCTGGGTAAAAAAATAAGACCAAACTCTAAGCATGTATTGAGAAAGTAATTGCACTACTTAATAAAAGCATTTTAAAATATTATCAGCTCAACAGGTGTCAAGAATAAGTAAAATAACACAATCCTTCCAGGTGCCTACTGACTGTCAGTAGTATGCTAATTGAAGATTTCAGCATCCTTGAGTTCTAAAACTGCTATAAGTGAAGAGACTGTATCAAATGCAGGTCATTTCCAAATCCCTAAAGCAGGCACTGCAGCAAGACATTTAAATGATGACACAATGAGTTAGAGTCTGCCAGCTTGGCACAAATTCAAAGTGGCAGCAGCTGAGGTGTGCTTTAGAAATAGGGATTTTTTAAAATTAGATTCAAAATCAATTAAAATCCCATTAGAAACATAATTGTAGTGATACAAATCATAAAATAATATGTTTTACAATAAACTATAAAACTGAGGAAGCTTACATAATTAATACTATCTATTGCAGAGATAGACCCATACCTTTCAATCACGTACAATCTACATGTCAAGAGAATGCCTTTGAAAAATAGAGAGTGCAATTTCAACAGGAGGTCGCATGTATGGCATAGGATTCAGAGTGAGTTTGTTTAGATGGCTTTGATTTCCTGCCCCTTCACAAAGCCCCAGATTATACATTGCTTTTGGAGATTAAATGTCAGCAAATCTAGATTGTAAGACAAAGAGACATGCAACATGATGGTGGCAGTCAGTTCAGTAAAGTGGCTGGTGGCCATCCATCACATTTTTGCACCCTGGATGAGAAAATAATAATCCAATTTTCTCCTAGTGTAAAGTCAGTGCATGACTTAGGCAATGAAATTGTTTCCCTTTGTGTTGAGAATGAATGTGCTTTAATTTCTTTTTGATGGGAAAACACGGGTGCAGGTAAAAAAAAAAAATAATGCCAACGTCACTTATGCCAAATAGCAAGATTAAATTTTTAGTTTATTTTGTCATTAATTCCAGTTTTCTTGAGCTGTCAGCCTTACTTGGCCTCTTCTAGTAAAGTCACCCCATAGTTTCAAGTGCTGGCACTCAGTTCTTACACGGCATGCTCTAGGCAAGGTTGAATTATTATCTGCTTATTCTTGTGGTCTGGTAATGCTTTATGCTGGCGTTTGTAATATGGTGAGTAAATTAATGACCTAACCATTTTCCAAAGAGGTGAAATGAGAAAGACACCTTTAAAGACAACTCTCCAGATTTATAGTAAACTTAGCTTTTTAGTTTCCTCCTCACTAATATTGTTTTATATAGCGTTTTTTAAACAATATTACATTAGTAAAAGTTGCCAGTTGCAATAAATTATCAAATTTTCTTTTTTCATTATTTTGCAATGATGCTTTAAATACATATTCCTGTAAAGATTAAGTGTATAATTTAATTGTCCTTGTATCAAATGAAAAAACCATGATTCCCCACAGCAGCCTATTGACTCCTTCAACCTTGCCTCTTGAAACCTTACTGAACACAGAAGCTGATACTGCAGGTTTTATATTTATAATGATTAATTAATTCTACACTAAGCAATGTTCCTGACTGCAAGAACAAAATCCACTTTAGAAAACATAAATGACAGCTTGCCTAAAATAATTAACACCAGTGCTGATAGAATTGGGATGTTCTCTCTCTGCTTTACACTAGCGTATTTGAGAGAATTTAATTACTAATATTTCTGACTAGCAGAAGAATTGCATTAAAGGAGCACTTTATGTAGCAGGATTGAAAACTCATATAAAATATGTTAGAGAAATATAATGTGGATGGGATAAACCCTGGTTGAAAATGAAGACATAATTAACCCACAGTTAAGCACACAAGACTTTTTCCATTTTCTTGAGGAAACCAGATCATGTTAAAAATAACCTACATGAAAGTATCCTCTAATACCTCCACCAGCCAAAGAGCTATGCAGCACAGCAACCCTGAACTCTCCCACCTCTGTGCAGAACAAGTCTGATAAGGTCTGTCCTGATAACAGGAAGATCTCACCAGTGAGTGAAGCACTGGTGTTTTGCAGCCTGGAAAGGACCACCCTTCCTCCACAGCTGCAGCAGGAAGCCTCTGCTTGCTATTCATTAGGGATGGAATTTGTCCCTTAGCATGCTGAATAATGTAAACCTACATGTTAGTTTACATGAGGCCTTGAAACAGGACTACTCTTCCCTGGAAGGGGACAGTGGGTATTTTCTGTGGGCGAGATGGCCTTATCTGCCAATTCTAGCATTGTGTAGTAGCTTACAGAATTTATTAACTTCAAATTGAAAGCTTAGGAGACTGGTTGCTGTGATATGAATAAATGTGGCAGGAGCACATAAGAATCTGCTGTATTTTCCTTTGAATTGCAGGGAAGATTACATAAAATTATGGTAAAAATGCAGACTCTCAGCCAGAGAAAACAGCATGGAGTTATTGTCACACGTCTCTCAAAGTGAGGACTTCTGTGGGTACAATGATATGATAGTACCATCATGGCTTTCTCTTTGTTAATCCTTATCCCACTACAACCTAGCTGGTTTACATGTGTATGGTTTAAAAATCTGAGTATTGGCAATGAAGCTCCTGTGAGTCCATCTTCATCCTTTCATGCAAGTCCGTATGTGTGGTTGTTAAGTAGGACTGACGTACATACATCTCTGCACTACCTGCAACGGGTCCTAGTTATTCCCTGAGCGGAGTTCAGGAACTTCACCATCACTCAGAGGTGCAAGTTTATGAGCATGTAAATACCTACAGCACACCCACTTTTTTTTCTTAGATGTTTTTCTTTCATGTTACATGAAAGACCTTAGAACTGAAGAAGTCAGGTATTGTAGTGTGTCCTTCCCATCACTGGCAGATTTTCAGGACATGTGTCATCCTTTCTTCTTTTATTGGTTGTGGCTATCACAGAAAATCTCAGCATTATCCAGGGCCCAATTCTGGAAGGGAGAAAGTCCGTAAAGATAAAATAGGCCATCTGGCCTACTTTCCAACATGTTCCATCTCCTCTAAGTGGCTTATAGGCATATGTTTTGCCTACACACAGCCTTGCTTGAAGGTACAATTTTGCATTGCCTGTAAACCTGACCCTTTCATAAGTGAAAAAAAGGAGAACCAGAAGGCTTGATTTACTGAAACCAATGGAGGCAGATGTAAATTGTCTTCCTAAGGCAGTACATTCTCTGCACCCTAGGTGGGACTCCTTCTAATAAGTAATAGGAATTGGAAAGGGCACGAGAAAGCAATCTGTAACATCTCTTTAAGTATTCCTGCTTAATACTAATTATTACTGAAGAATGCATAGCATTTATATTTTCTTGTAAATGTTAAAAGTGCTGTGAAAGAATTCACTGGTTGATTCTCAGGACACCCTTGAGAGGAGGGCCTATGAGTATTATCTTCATTCCATACTTCATTCCATAATAAGGGAACAATTAAAATGAAATTGATCAGCTAACTTTATAGAGACCCTAATTCCTACAAATAGGAAATAATAGGTCTAAATGAGTATACTTCTGGGTGTTTAAAAGCAGTATTCATCAGCTGGATTACAGCTGATTTTTCAACGTAATTAACTTTGTACCCAAAAATCAACTTTATTGGTTCCCTTCTAGTGTATTAAGCACAATAGGAGGGATGCCCCATTTTCTCTGGCAATAATCAGGTTCTCTTCAGCCTTGTAATTGATTCAAGCAGGAACCATATTATTGTCTAGTAAAACAGAGCATCCCTCCTATTATCCCTTAAGTAGCAGTCAGTCTGGGAAGAAAACAGTTACAATGATATATGAAGTTAAGACAGATGCCAACTAAATAGATATCTGAGTAAGCTAGAAAGAAAGAATTAAATAGTTTGAGGAAAAAATAAAGGTACTACTACAGCTCACTTGTGCAACTCACCAACTAATCTCTCACTATTATTGTTCATATTCTGAGTGCCCCAATACTATTACGCACTGCACAGACACATAGCTAGCCCAAGAGGCCTTACAATCTAATTTGTCAGCTTTCATTTCTTTCCCACTGTTTTTTGTATCCTCTCTCCTGCATCATTCTATTTCCCTGATTTTTGACATCTGCACATTATTACGCTAGTGCGCTCCATTTTCAGAGAACTGAAGGACTGAGAAGGACTGACTCACTGCCCCTCTGCTACAGAGGGTCAGGCACAGAGTCCTGGGAAAAAAAAAAAAGCTCAGTCAGTACAATTTACATTTATTTGGTTTTTATTCAAATTTTAAGTGAAGAGTGATGGTATTGGGAAATAAGTGTAAGGAACACAGCACATTTCTGCCAGGTGAAGGGATCTCTGAAGCAAAGTGGGTGTTATGGCTAGGAGTTTGGACACAGCAAGAGGAATGAGGGAAATTTGTTGCAGCTGGTAGAGAAGCAGGAATTTGAAAAGTGGTTCACTTTCAGTGTCTGAAACAGAATCTGTGAGAACTGGATCCATAGCGATAAGTGACTCCTTCAAGGACTGCTGGGACTACTCCAGGCTGGCATTGACAACGGAAGGTAGGAATCTGACAAGGACCTCTGTAGCCACAACATGAGGCTTGTTCCTTGATATCGGAATGAGCTTATATGAAATAAGATAAGGCAGTTATATTTTTGAACCCCTATCCAGCTTTGGGCAACAGATTAAGAGAAGAGGTGGGTGACCTGGCAGAGCAGATCTGAGAGGAACCATGCCAGTGGTCAGCAACTAAATTCGTGCTGCATACTCTGGAGCTGAGCTTGGGCTTGAATTTGTCACATCTTCATACAGTGGAAGTCATAAGCCTAAGTTATGCATCACCATATGTATTGTCTAATTAGGCCCCTATGTCTCATAAGTAACAGAAATTTCAGCTTTCTTAAGAAAGTAGAGGCTCAGGTCTTTATTGGTGAACATCTCTTTATGGGATACAGTTACAGGATGCCACATCCCAGATGAGACAGTGCTGTCTGCAAGAGTAATTCTCTTTCGCTCTGCTCTAGTGGGAAATAAAGCACATGAGCCTACCTGAGCCTTTCCCCAACTCACATGATTGAACATAAACAGTGGACATCACACTGAGACCACTCTTCTTGCCTGAGTGCTCCTCCCCTGGCTGGCTCCACCGGGTAGGAGTCAGGAAATGTAACCCTGCAGCACCAGCCAGTCTCAGCCCCAAAACTGTGCTCTTCCTTGTGCAAAGGGAGGCAAATTAGGATAAGCAGTGTCAGTCATTTGACTGTGTACTGGAAAAGTAAGGAAATGCCTCACATGTCAGACACTGCCCTTGGCTGGGCAGCAGTCATTGCCCACTCTGAGCTGAGTGGTGTAAATCCCTCTGTCCTAATTTGGATACAGTAGGAGGCTAACAGGGCAAAAGTCCATGACTCAGACCCAGCCACACACAAGGTGTAGGCATACTTACTGCAACTTCTAGTGGAGGGGAGGTAGAAAACTACTCTCTTTTCTGTAGATTCGGCAACGTTGCAGTTACACTTATTCTGATCTGTCCCTGAATAGCTTTTATGCCTTCCTTTCTTCTTTGCCCCTCGCAATCTCCTCATTGAAAGAAAAATCTACCATATCTTCTTTCTCAAAACAGACTTAAGAGCCATTATGGGTGGGAACCAGACGCTCAGTGTGCCAGGGCAGTTATTTTATTTTGCCAGATCTTAAAAAGGGTATGACATGTGAAGCAGAAGGAGAGAGAGAGGGAGGCTTCCTGTTATTTTCTTGTAACCACACGTGTTGCACTTGACCTTGGTAGCTTCCATCACTATTTGGCAGAATTGCACATTTAGGAGAACATTTGAAGTATTTACAGACTACACTTACATGCCCTCCAAGCCATCAGTTTAGCAGCAAATCATCAAAGGGAGGAACTGAAAGACAATTGAATAACACCAGTTCAGTTCAGCACTGATCTGCAATTTGTGTACTTCGCTCATATTCAACTACCTTAATTTGCTCAACTAAATCCCTGTTGTTTCTCCTTTCAGACATGGCATGATGGTTATAGTCATGCAGCCTTTCCTCTTCCCTCATTTATCCATGAGAGCAGGAATATCAGGTTCATTCCATTTGTTAAAAAACTCTATTTAGGATAATTTGGCCCCAAAAGTTCTGATCAGACAGATGCAGACAGCTGGAGGATTGCAAGCCTCCAGCCAAAAGACTATTCTTGAAGGAACATAAGACATTATTATGGTTACTATAGCTAAAATTTCCTTGTTCCTTGACATTATTAAGCATAACAAATGTTGCCCAGAAGGTTCACTGAGCAGGGAGGCACACCAAGAACAATATCTCAGCAATGTACTGCAATTTAAGAATGATATTTTATTTTACCTTCCATCTCCTCTGTGAAAGGAAAAGGTAATTTCTTTCACATTTAACTTCAGAAGAAGGAAGTCCTTTCCATCCTTAGTCTGAGATGCTTCTTAAAACCTTGATTATGATTCTAAGCAACGCACTTTCATGCTAGTGTTAAGTCATTATATAATAATAGAATCATAGAATCATTTTGGTTTGACAGACCCTCAAGATCATCAAGTCCAACCATAAACTAACTCTGGCACTAAACCGTGAGAACCTCATCTACACATCTTTTAAACACCTCAAGGGATGGTGACTCAACCACTTCCCTGGGCAGCGTGTTCCTGATTGTAGCAAATCCTTTCACAGATTCTGGATTCTTGGAAGCTTTAAGGTGGTAGTGTTACTCCTAATAAAGATGGCTCTAAATAAAAATTTTAAAAGTTTCAATTTTATTATTAGAAAATTGAATTTTCTACATTTCTTTCTTCAGTTCTACTTTGCGTACATCTTTCCAAACTAGTGAATAATATTAATTGAAGTACGGACAAGTTTTTACCCACATATACCAGTGAGTGGATATTTCATTAACAAAGTGAAAGTTAAATGCTTTTCCTTAGAATGCATAGTTGTCCTAGACTAGTCTGTGAATCGTCTAACTCTGTGTAGTGTTACAAGGAGCATTAAGTACTGTGCTGTTTCTTCATTGTATCTGTACAAAAGGTTGAGTCAAGAAATTTGACTAGAAATTTAGTCAGTATCAATGAGACATTTGCCTTCCAAAAGACCGATAGTTTTCCCTGTTAAGGAGATTTAGGAAGGCATTAGTTAAACGTCATTATCTGCATCTCCCAAAGCCTTTTGGTGTAAAAAGTCAGAAAGCATTCCTATACCTAGTTTCCCACATTATTTTCTGCATCCCACGCTAATTTTCAACACCTAAATTATTTAGGAGCTCTTTCTTTAGTGTTCAAAAGTGGAGGTTGCCTGTTACCATGCCCATTACCCCATGTAAAAGACATGAGGTAATAATTTCAAGTATTCAAATGCTCCTTTTGTCTGAAGGACCTCGATACGCCAGATCAGATGAGATTGTCTACTGAATACCATTGATGGCTTGATTGTGATTTTTTTTTCCCTGCCACACTTAGGATTTTCTTCTGAAGGAAGTTAACTGGAATTCTTTATTTTTTGAAGGTATATTTTTCAGCTTCAGTGAATACCAAAAAGTATTCTGTTTTGCCACCAAGTCACAATAAGTCATACACCTTTTCCCTACATAGTTCATCTTTGCTATTTTTAACTGTGATTTCCTCAATGCCTGCCCTCCTATCCATGGACATATAAGGGAGCAAAAATATTAGAAATACTATTTTGATTGTAACCTATAACACTGTCTGCCTCCTTTTCACTGATATAGCCAGGACTTAGTAAGCCTCAAATTCCATTTTACTAAAAGCCTTAATAGAGATGTAGTATAGTAAAAAATAAATGGAATACAGAATAAAATTAAGTAAAGCAAGGCTGTTGTCGTTTTCTTGCCATTGGTACATAATGATCTTAATATAAAAGCCTGGAGTTTTGAGAGAATTGAGAGAATACGTAGATTTGTATCAGAGAATACCTCTCCTTTCCTCTGAGTCTCGGAATTAATGGCGAAGGTGGTTAAATGCAGAGGAGCTCATTAATCTGTCTGTGTCTGAAGTGTTTTACACAGATACCATGCAAATCAATGCCTGTGAGGTAGTTAGCATTGTGCTTATGTAAGCAGTCCTATACAGACACAAAATCTACTGTTCTTCAGCTGTACAACATTTGAACTAATATTTATTTAATTTGGTTTAATGGTGTCAGTAGGCAATCTGAAACTGTTAGCCTTTTTCTGAAGGAGCTGAGTGAATTGAAATCATAAAACAACACTGTTAGTTGAAGATATGTTTTTCTTTGAAAATTTCTCACTCTGAATGGAGTTTAAATTCTGAACAATGTGTATGCCAAAAATAAATTCTGCACTTTTCCTCCATTTCTCTGTGGCTACTAGAAACCCATGTACAGGAAGCAAACTCTTACTGTCGCCCTTACTGTGATGGAATGTTTTCTAGCCTTCCAGTTTACAAGGCAGGAAACTGTCAGTGCTTTTTTCATGGCATCAAATAAATGCTGTACATCTTTAATTAGTAATGTATATCAGTGTTGAGGCTAATACAGACGTAAATAAAAGCCATGAATGTTGTTACACACTCAGTATAAAGCAGAGCATTGATGTAAAGATTAACAAACAAAGGAAATCAAAAAGTTTGAGTGCCACGAATGGATACAGTGAGAACAGCTAGTCTTTCTCTGAGGCATTAAGCTCAAAGCATTACAAACATGTCAAAAAATGAAAGATTTTTATACAGAACTAAATATTGTTCAGTGATAAAAATAGCTTGCTTCATTCTTGGTTAAACAGAAGTACCCTAAGGGTGGCAGAGGGCCTTATCAGCAGAGAACAATAAAAAACTGATGGAGGGAAGTAATCGTTCTCATCTCAGAGGGACTACTATAGTTGTTACATTACACTTATTGCAGTTTATCTATATGCAAGACTCTACAGTATCTTTCATATTAATTTAGCATCTTAGGAATCCATTATATCTTTTGGGGAAGAGACTCGATTTGGAGATTCCTAGTGGGTGTAAATGAAGGCAGTGGCTTCCATTTCAGAACAACCTGCACGCGGTAAATGATGTGATGCAGTTGTACGGCTTTTACAAATATTTGACAGCAGCAGTTGTATAAATCTCTGATATGATTTTGATTAGAAAATTTTAAAAGAAATAAAAGGGTTGAATTTCAGGTTTGGGGAAGTGAAGGACTGAGAATATCTCTCTGTTTACTGGAAGCTGTTTACATGGTTTCTGTCAACGCAGACCCACAGGCACAGGGAGCCCACTTTGCACCTCAAGTGGGTTTCAGTCCCATCACCTTTGAAGTCCGTGGCACAGACTGCACTGGTTATGTCACATCAGGTTTTCCTGCTCCAAACAGAACTGGGCTCCTCTATGTCAAGGCCCTTGGCAAATCTCTGAACACAACTGTATGAGTTCATCTTACATGTGACTGCCATTGCTTCCACTGCCCAATTCAGTCTTTTAAAACATGGTGTCCTGCTTTGTGTTACTTATCAAATGTCATAGTTTATAAAGTTATCTGTTTATACCTCTCTCTAAGAAACTTTTGAGATTAACTTTACCATGTTTGCTCTTAGCGTAAAGCTTGATGTTCCTAAAAGTTTAAATAAAACTTGTTCATCAGGTGTAAGATAGTGATGGTGAGAATAACATATTTATTGTGCTAAAGGCAGACTTTAGGACACCTTTGCCATATATACTACAAAATGGAAGGTATGTGACATTTATAAATGTAATCTCTGCCAGCAGACAAACCTCACTGAGGAGCAGATCTAGAGTAAATGTTTTATGATGATTACTAAGATAAACAATTGGAATTATTATGAGATGCAGAATTTGTCTGAGTATGTGGAAGATGAATTTTCTGTCAAGTTAAGGTATTTAGAAAAAGAGGCAACTATCTAAGGAGACAATGCAAACACTTTGGTTGGCTAGTGTACAGTGTTTTGCCTAAGGTTTAGCCCTAGAGTCAGTCATCAGACTGATTAGCAAAATTTAAACACAAAAACCAGATACTACTATAGCTTGTGAGAAATAATTCCCTACTTAAAGGAAGAGAGCCATTCAAGGAGTCACTTTAAAAGCCAATGCTATCAGTCATAAACAGGCAGGCAAACTATAGCACTTCCCTGGTAATAATAAAAGTACTTACCTCTTTCTCAACTACGTGACTTCTTTTTGCTCTGGACCCATGCATACTTCTCAGGAGAAGATAAATTCACATGTAATGTATCACTGGTTTTCAATTTCATTGTGATGAACCCACAGGGTGGATTACATAGTCTATCCTGTGTTTTACTGAAGAGCTAAATTACACTGTGCCCTCTATGTGGTCCAGGGAATATTGACTAGACCTCTTCAGAGTTTGAAGAAGAAGAAAAAAGATGTACTGAGTTTCCTCATCTACATATTTTCTTTTCGTCTTTCAATTTTCTGGCAATAATTAGTTTGCAGAAGTCAACAAAACTTATTTTTTTTCTAGCTTGAAATACCACACTTGCATTTTTATAAGAGACTTCAGGAGATCTGGGGCTGTACTCTTCACACAGAAACAAAAAGTCTTTGGAAACCCTAATTCCTTATTCTTTTGCCAGCTTGAACTACAGGCATCATCTTAATGCCTGTTTGCTTGCAACTTGTACACACACATTTACATGAAAAAAGAAAGACCACAGAGACACTCCAATATTATAGGGCAAGCTGGAGCAAGAAATGCTTAATGCCATTCCGGAGATTCACTGGCAAAAAGCTGCAAATGAAATTATTACAATGAGCATAAAATTATTATAAAACTGTCACATTTCTAATATTTCATATCACTTCTGACCATAAGCTCCACAGCTATAAAAGCAATATCTTTTACTCTTCAAGGCACACATGATGGTTTGCATTCTTCAGGGCTTATCATGTTAAAATACCTTTAATTATGTCCCAGATAGCTGTTCAGATGGCACTCTTAAACCTCTTCAAGGTCAAAACCTTCCTTCTTGCTGAGCCTCAGATCATTGTTCCATGATTTCTGTTTCACTGACATAATATCTCTATTGTTGTTGGGAATCAGTATATTGCAGTGTAGCTCACACCAGCATATGATTACATCAACTGTCCCTAAAGGTTCAGATGCTGTTTGCCAATGTCTGTTTCTCCTTTAGAGGTCAGATAGATTGAAAACTAATGTATGTACTTACTACATATTTGGAAAAGGTAGTAACATTGCTAAGTTACTCTTTCTTTTTTTTTTTTCCCCTGCAGTTGCAGACATGAATATCAAACATACAGTTAACAGAAGAAGCATCTTACAAACTTGTGTTTCTGATAACATAATGTAATGAAAATGAGAAATAAATGATTGGTTGCTAACTAGGCACCTTGAGAACCCCAGTCTGTGTGTGGTTTTATGTGAATTTGAAAGATTACTAGCTACAGAGCACACAGTAATAGACTCTACTCCCAAACCATTAATTTAGACTCAGACACAAAATCTCGAAGAATCTTCTTCATGGATCACTGCAGTTATTAACAAGTATCAAATAGGATAAATTGTATATTATAGCACTGTCCACTAGCTCTGCTATATTTAAGTCTTTCAGTATTTCTATTATTGTAATACTCCTTTCTAAGGGAATGATAACATCCACCAGTTAAAAGAAAACCAATATAAATTGAAATTTTGCCTATTGGTTGTATTCTGGACAGTGTATATGCTAGGAACGTTAAAGAAGCAAACTTCCAGCTATCTAAAGCAGTTCTGAACTTCCCAAATCTTTATGACCTCTCATGCAGAATCCTTCTCAAATACACACAAACACAAGAGGCTCATCGTGAATAAATTACTGCAAACATGCTTCAGTTCATTAAATGAATCCATAATACAATGTATTTCTTAAATGGTGCAACCTACCACACACAGTAAGATAAACAAATATATTAACACTGCTAAATATAAAATTAAGGACTATCTTCAAAACCAATCTGAACATATGTCTATATTTCATTCACATGAGTCAGAAAAGGAGCAGTCCTTTTGAAACAAAAAAATTAACATAATGATGAAATAAAATGCGGTCATCAGAAAAAATGAACTTAACTTTCATTTAAGACAATAGCCTCCAAGTCCAAACAAACTTTCCAGTATTGATATCTTATTCAAATAAATAACCAGTCATGTATTATTAGATCCATATTATACAAGCTTTAGATCATGATTCAAAAAGAAAATTGATACTCTATTCTTCTGGTCATTTATAGGACAGTTTTGCTCACCAGCAATTTATACAGTGCAGTAAATCTCAGTTAAAAATTGAGAGGAAATAATAATACATATTTTTGTAGTCTTTAGAAAATGAATTTTAAAACTTCCTTTCTTGGTAGTAGAGCTACGCACCTAATTCTCCATCAATTCTACTAAAAATTGACTGTTCTGTAAAATACAATGTCAGTTTAAGTGTTATCTTCAGCAAATAGATCTCGTACAAAAAGAAAAACATAAGCAGTTTGGATGATATAATGTCAAGAAGAAAGCGTAATGGGTCACACTGTATAGTACAACAAATCATTACTGAATTGGTACATGTGGATGGACACACACACATCAACTTAATATACTTGCAAACTACTCTTACTGACTTGACTATGAAACACCCTCACTAGTGTTTTTGTCTATGTTTTCCTTTGCAAACTTCATGGTCAGGAGTGGGTGAATCACTGGTCTCCATCTATTAATCAATTCTAGAGATAAATCTACAAAATGAATGAGTAAGGTTTTTTTAAAACTTTGACAGTATGGGGTTTGTTAATTTGCATTTTTGTGGTGTGAAATTTAAAGGGACAGTTTTTACATCGGAATTGTCAGCTGATTCCCAAAAAGTAAGCAGTCTTTTTCTATGAGAATTCCCCCTTCTCATCCTGACCTGCAGTAATATTAAATAATTAATTTAAAATGTCCTTTGTGCTATATATTTCTATATGATATGATGCCCTTTAAAATGAAATACTATTTATAGCACGAAAACTGTGACTCCTGACCCAGATCTATGCAATTAGAAGAGCCTGAAAGAAGCTAGTTCATTGAAGTGTAGGATATTAAACTGGATTGTTTGTCTAGAAAATGCATAATCAGCTCTTCAAACTTTTGTTGTGTTACCTGGAATTAATACTAATTAAGGCTGAGGCTCTCAAATATGATATGGTTGAGAAAATCTGCAGGGTTTGGTTTCCTATTTGTCAACTTTTATTTGAAAACAGCAGGTGAAATTCTGATCTGAGGAACATTTAGCCTCAAACTATCACGCAGATTGTTTCGTGTCTGTCTGTGTAATTGCCAAAGACTGCTTTGGTCAAAACTCCCAAACTCTTTTTATTGCTAATTTTTGGCAATAAACCTGTTAATTAGTTAATTGTAAAGCATTACTGAATCAAGTAAAAAGGACCCATCTGTTTATAAAAAAAGATTTCTTCTGGGCATAACATTTACAAATCACAGTGCTAGACACCATACCACCTATTTGTTGATAAAGACAGTCCTTTTAAGGCCAAAACGTGACTTTAAAGGAGATTTGTAATATATCACGCACAGTTAATACCAACACCATTTTAATATCATCAGGGGGCTTGAGAGAGCAGCAAAGAGCCATACCCACCCCCTTCTCCATGTCACTGATGTGAGTCTCACACAGACAGATAGCAGCTGGAGATGTGGCCATATGAAAGGCACTCAGTTCTCAGAGCAAATGCACAGTATCTCCAGTTGGAGAAGAACTTTAAGAACAAAGCACATCTACCATTGCCACAAGGATCATTTCCACAGGCAGACTCAGAAGCCAAAGGAAGTACTACGTTTGAGGGAATTTTACTGTTGACTTGAATGGGAGCAGGATCATAGATTTTTCCAGGTGAATGCATAAACAGTTCAGGAAGCTTACACTGCTGCTACTTATCTTTTCCATGGCCAATTAAATAGTTTCTTTTCTCTGAGCTGTCAGTGTGGCAGCTTTCATGAGCACTAAATTCATCCTTTAAGGAGAAAACATGTTGAAAAAAAAATGCAATGTCTTTTCTGATTTAAAGATACTGTTAAAAAAGACTTCTTTTCAATACAAAAAACAAATCTCTTGTATATTCATGTGGATTACAGAGTAGTTTCCATACCAAAATATTACATTTCTTTTATCAGAGCAAAGTAAGGATGATACAATATTCCTGCCTGAGATTAAAAAATATATAAGAATGGAATATTGATAGCAACACACAATATAAGGCAAAGGAGGATTGGATGATGCACTATGGGAGCTGATAAGAATTATATGGCTTCTAGCAGAGACATAAAATGACATAAAAAGATAGAGATTGATGGCAATAGGAAATGCATCTATAAAGTGGATCATGAGAGTAAACAGGGAAAAAGTTGGGATAACAGCAGACAGGCATTTAAGGGAAAATGTTAATTGAATTATGCATTGTAGCAAGTAGACTTATGCTTCTAACTGCTAAAAAAACAAAGCTGAGGCATCTTGGCCTGCAGTGGTAGCCTCCATTCTATCGGTCTTTCCCTGGGAGTTCAAAATATGTATAAAATTGGTTGTTAACAGCTGTTTTATTGGTGACCATTGGGGCCCACTTATTCCACTTCAGATGCAAAGGAGCTAAAAATGTTCTCTCAAAAGGTGAGGAATTAGACCAAGTTCAGAGTGTGATATCATATGAGACCGACTCCAGTAGCTGTAAAGAAAACTACCACACACGGAGAGAGAAAATGTCTTTTCTTAGTGTGTGACTCATCAAAATCTCATAATCTCCAAATCAGACATCTAATCAAACCTATTCAGCTAGACTGACTCTAAGGTTAAAGGAGAGATCTGGGGACACTTCCAAAGCATTATTTAGCCTTTACATCTTTCCTTTCTGTCTTGGGATGCATACAGTCTGGAGGCCACTATTAATGTTGAGGTGGAAACCAAGTACCACATCAGTGGAGGAACCAGGGACCACATTTAAGAAGCAACTGGCATGCTTTGAAATTAAGATGAAGGTACTGCTACCACTGTGGCTCAGGCCCCTAACACCAGAAGTTCATCCATGCTGGATATGGCTCTGCCCCAGCAAGTGATTAGAGAAGGCTCAGCGATGCAGCCCAGCAACCATCTCACTTCTGCCTCTCTTGGAGGAGGCCAACCATTAAACACAGAAGAACTAGCTCATAATTAAAGTGCCTATATTTGGGAGATCTGAATACTTGCCACAATGTCTGCTTTCCAGATGTCTGACCTCTGCAGTGACACTTGGAGTAGAGTTACTAGAGTAACATATCTGGGTTGAAAGAGGGGGATCTGCAAAAGGGGATGATGTCATTTGGGGAGGGAGGCTACTTGAAGCCGCAAGCAGGTAGTCAGAGAGCACAGAGCTTGCCTCCACCAGTGATTCCTCACAGCAGATGCTGTTGCAGGAATTAGGCCTCTAGGATTTACCTATTGAGAAGTGAGATTACCAATAAGTTTCTGTGGATGGTGAAGGAGGTAGAAGTCATGGAATCATCCAGCAGCACACTGAGCTGTGCACATTTCTGCAGTGGGAACCATAGCTAGACCTTCAGGCCACTACCAAAATACAGCAAGACCAAGCTGTGACCTCACAGTAACTGGCATAACATGAACCCACAGCCCAAGGGGTAGGCACCTTCCTGGCAGAAGTTTCTTTATAAACATTTAACCAGTGAGGCTGCTAGTCTGAACTCAGATGCTCGACCCACCGTCAGGTATCTGCTGAGGAACAATGATGAAATAGATTATTTATTAGAAGGGGTAAGGAATAACTCACAGCAGTAATCTTGAGTTGGAAAAACGCCCTTTTCACAGTGTCAAAATATTAAATGGGGAAATATTAATCTTAAAACTCTGATATGCTTTTGATACATCCCATGGAAGGCTGCAGTCAGCTGGTGGTGCTGCACTGCTACAGACGGTTTGGGGAGAAAGGGCATGGACACATCTACAGAAAACAACAGTGGCAGGTTGAAACTGAGACACTTGTTTCTAAAATCCTAACTCTGGGAATGCATAGTCAGGATATGCTTCACTAACATTTGAAGTCAGCTTTAGCTCCTCGTGTTTCCTTGCACAACTATTCCAGTCCACGTTTTGGAAGAAGGGGGTACACCATCCTGCTCTGCTGCAGCTGCCTGGAATGGAAAGAGTTTTTTAAAAGCAAAAGACACAACACCCCCTCCAAAACACACACAGAAAATCCCACAACATGACAGACCTGTTTCACAGTGGAAGACCAAACCATGCTGCATCTGTCAAAAAAACTGATTTCAAGTGATTTTAGACATCACCTTAGGCACCGTACTTTGGAAGATCAGTGAGTAATATTTCTCCAAATATCGTTGTTTGTAGGCTTGAAATACAAGCGTTTTACTAGCTACTTTTCCTCTGAATCCCATTACAGTACTTTATTATTATATAGTTTCTTATAAATGTTTTTCATTGAGAATCTTAATTTTTAGTATAATCATCATTTAGAACATTTATTTTAAAATATATTGGCTGTATTTTTTTTAAACAAGTCAGCGATGTTTTAGGATCGGTTGGGAAACTACCATGCTTGACAGGACTAATTTAATACCAATCATAAAATTGGTAACAAGGTAAAAAGAATAGAATTACATGGGGAAATCCACCAATGAGAGCTTTAGCCTATTCAGAATAGTACTAACATAATAGACTGAAAAAATCAGCTCTATAAATTTCTGTCAATGTAGAGTACCCATACAAGGTCTCATGCACCAGCTAAACTTAAATGAGGTCCTTGTACAGACCCTGCAAACAGGAGTGAATTTCACCCTCAACAGTTGAAGAACTACCTTTCATCCTGATTCCATCAGAAAATTAATTTGTTCCATGCTCCAGCAAAACTGAAACTGGTTCAGTCTTCAACACAGTATTTTGAATAATACAGTTTATACTACATTCACAAATATCTGTTTTCAGGCTAGATGAAGGATTTTTGCTGTTTCCTTGGTAAAATCTGGTTAATAGAAATATTGACATGTGCAGTGTATCAACTGATGTAAGTAGGAGTTATATAATAAGACCTTGACGCTAATGTTGTTGAGACACGTGAAGATTTACTAGTACAGAAGAAAATGAAGAAAAATGTCAGGAAAATTACTGAAACCAGGAAAGCATAGCTTTAGTAAAAGACTAAGGAACAGGAAGGGAGACAATGAATATGGAAAATGCAGCACATTTGGGGTTTTTTCTTCAGGAGAAACTGGAACAAAATGGCTAATACAAAGATATTGAGAAACGATACCAGACCATCAAAAAGAAAAAGAAACTAAAAAAGCAAAGGGGAGAGGCAGTAGAGCATTGTGTTCGAAAAGCACTTTTGAAGAGTATTGAGCATTATATCCTTAGCAAGTCTGCTTGGCAAGGGCCTGTGTACTCCAGCCTCCTGCGGGAGGGATGATTTCACTCAATATGCATATCGCATCCTCCTAATTATCCATCTCTTTGTATTAATGATAAAATAATACAATCTTCTATTTTCTCTAATTAAGTTTATTATGGAGACATTTTTATGTGCCTATTTTTGAAAAATGAAATTTCATTAAAAGTCAGTGTATCAGATCTTATTAATTCTATTACATTACAACATGAAACATTTCATCAGAAAAAAAAAAAAGACTGAATCAAAACCAATCCTAGACTTTGATAATACAGATAAAAAAAAATCCAACGTATTCACTTTTCAATCTCATTTTAAACACTGCAAAACTTTCCTCATGTAAAGTTTTTAAATCAATAGGGAATGACTTACCACGTTCTCCTACAGAAACATATTTTGTCCACATTGCTGGGGACTTTTTTATCCTGCAAATGCCAATTCTTCTCACTAAGCTATTTTTTCTTCAGTGTAATTAGGAAAAATTAGATAAATAAATTGATGCCGATTACCCTTGGGAAAACCAGGTTGGACTAAAAGACCTTTTAATAATTGGAATGGCAGTGCACTTTGCATGCTGTCAGTGCTCTGTGACAATTGCTACAAGACAATTGATACACAGTAACGTTTTCTTTGTCATTGCTGGACAGTAGGGACTTTAGTGCCAACGATTTTCTGCCATCATCTGAAAGTGATAGGGCTCTATGAATGGCTGTAGCAAGATAAAGAATCCCATGATATCCCATAGAGAAACTGCAATGTTTTGCTGCTCTCCCAACATGTTCCACGACTGTGACTCCAGGGTGCATGCAGCTGAACGGTTTTGCTGAGGTTTGGAGACTTCTGCTTCTCATGAAGCAGCTGCTAAGCATCACTGGTGCACTCCTTGCACTAAGGACAGATCATGTGGAGTGGCAGAGAGCAGCAGAAACACTAAGCTGCTGCTGGGAACAGGGATTCTCATTTTACTGTTTTAGAAAAGAAAGTCATAACCCATTTGAACAGTTGTAGCAGAATATATATACTGTGTCAGGAGACTGAAAATTTCACTTGTAAAACATGCAGTAAAATGACTTGTAGCACAAACCTAATTGACTCAAATTGCTTATTTTGGTTTTCTGTAAACCACAAATTTATGTCATATAATTTCATCTGTTTTCCTTGTGCAGCAGTTTGTCATTCTAGAAGGAAGCACAGTCCCTGAAATTACATATAAAATCTTTTTCAGCCTTATTTCTTGTGCTGAGATACAGTTTTAAAGGCTTAGGGAGAGTAAAGGACTGTTTCTGATAAAACTTGATCCTGCCTATCCATTCACTTCATATTGTTAATCACTGCAGCTGGGGTTTGTGGATCCAATTTATTCTCCTGGGGCAGCCTAGCTTGCCCAAAGTCCACCCTCCAAGGTCCTCTCTTTTGTAGGAAGATCTGTGTTATGGACAGATAGATAGATTGTCTGACATTAACAAAAGCTTGTTCAGGAGCATCACATCCACCATGCCTCCTACATTTGTCCTGGTAGAGGAGGAAAGAGTAGTGGACATTGCTCTTTCCTCAGTATAGACATGGACATACTGGAGTCAGTCCAGTGAAGAGCCACAAAGATGATGAAGGGACTGAAGCATCTCTCCTATGAGAGGGTGAGATAGCTTGATGGCGGGCGGGGATTGTATCAATGTGTATAAATACCTGAAGAGAGAGCACAAACACAACAGAGCCAGGCTCTTTTCAGTGGTGCAGGACAAGGGGCAATGGGCAAAATCTCAAGCACTGGAAATTCCCTTTAAACATAAGAAAAATGTGAGGGTGACCAAGCACTGACATGTTGCTCAGGGAGTCTGTGGAGTCTCCAATATTGATAATAATGAAAACCCATCTGGAAATGGTCCTGGGCAACTGGCTTTAGGTGGCCCTGCTTGAGGGTGGGCTAGAACAGAGGACCTCCAGAGGTCCCTTCCAGCCTCAGTCATTCTGTGATTCTGTGAATCCTGTGGATACAACAAGTGAGTGGATAAATGTACTTGGATGACACAAATTCATCATAATTTACAGGAATTTAGTACTTCCTGGGAGCAAGAGATTCATTGCAAGGCCAGTAGTGCCTTACTTTATTGCACAGTACTTCAAGGCAGATAAGGCATTCAAAGGACGTGTTGTTTGGAAACAGGACAGTAAGTGATGGGGAACATTCCAGGACATGGCTTACCTGAAACAAGTGTATGCAGTCTGCCAGGCTGAAAAGGTCTAGAGCTGTACTTGACATTTATCAATGTGATTGGGATCTGGCCTTCTGGCCTACTCTTTCCCCAAGCTGACCTTTGGAAGAAGTCAACCCATTTTTGCACCTCCCCTCTCACCTTTCTAAGGTGCATAGCAATAAGGAAAAATATAGGCACGAGACTGGCAGCATGCAAAAAAGAAATGCAAACCTGGCTGATAGGTGAAGGTTTTCAGAAGAATTTTCTAAATAAATGAAAAAGCAGCAGTATTCTGGAGAAAGAAAATGCAATATAGACAGTCATGACATTTTTCCTTTGCCAGCTCCATTGAGGATGCTGCATCAGTGAAGGCAGCCACACCCACAATACTTGGCAAAACAGCAGGTATGTCTTATGCACAGTCCTGCTTGAAAAATATGCATATGGATATTTCTGTCCCCTTGCTTTGAAGAATTCAGTTCAGCAAATAATTCAGCAAGTGAAAACAAAACCTATGTCGCAAAAAATGCAGATCCAGATTAGTGCATAGGACCCTAGACTAGAAGAATTATTAAGCCTATGTGTACTTGAGTGTGCTGGTTCTTCTGAGAGTTCACTATTCATGTGTATACTGTCTTTATAGCCATGTTGCAGTCTGTAAATATTTAAGGCCCTTCTTTGCCACTAGGTTTTTCCACATATCCAATGCTTGTCAGTCTGTATCTCCACAAGGACACTACTTATTTAATTGTTCCACTTGGGAATTCCCAGAAAATGTGGTGAAAGATGGTTGAAGAATTCTAGTCAAAGTTCTAGTTTTGCGCTTTGGACTCAAGCTCTGTTGAGTGTTTCATATATGAAGAAAATTTAATTATATATTTTTTACCAGGAAATTAATTACCCCCCCCCCCCCCAGGAAATAACTCTATTAAAAAATCTTTCAGTATTATTTACAACAATAAAAACAGGATAGAATGCCTTCTGTCTTAAAGACTGGCAATGGTACAGAGATTACAAACTACAGTTTCAATGGAATTGTCTCTGTCTGCTTGAGAAGTAGCATTTTCAGACTTTAGGGAAGCTAACTATTTCAGCTATTTCATCATATCGGTAATGAAAGAATTGCTCTTCCATTATAACCCTATTTTATGTCTAAAGCACAAAGCAGAGCCTCTGTTCCATTATTGCTTAATTCCAGAACAAATGTTATCCTCTTCCTTTCAGAGAATTATAAACTGTGTCTTTATTTACTTGAATGGCACAATTTCACACATTTGACAGACCATTGCTCATGTTCTTCATTGTCATGGTATTAGTGAAATGTAGCATAAGCTCTAAATTTGCAACTGCTGTCCAATCAATAAGAAGATCACACCATCCGAATAACGCTATGATATGTGACATTATCTATTCAACTGTTCTATTTCTTGGGACGTGTGAATACTGTCACATTGAAAATGAACACCATTTGCGCTGACACATTTTTCCTCCATTCAACACTTTTAATGAATATATTTCAAAATGAGGTACCAGATTAAATAAATTTCATGTCACATCAAAACAGAGATATTAACATTATTTGTAGCAGCAAAGTTCCAAGTAAATTACACTGAACTTACATATGGAATGCATTTAGAAAGAATAGGGTTTTCAAATAGCATAAATCTTGTCGGATGTCAACTTGCCACAGCAGTGATACGTAGACCTTGTTCTCCATATTTCCATGACAAGAACAAAAGTGTGCTTCAGCATAGTTTTCTAATGCATCAAATTATTATCCAAATCCAAATTTACTGGTAATACAAAGGTTTACTAAGGATGCTCTGTAAACTTCAGTAAAAGATTCCTTTTGTTGCCCAAACAAGGCTATTACCATGAATTCTTGCCACAAATCCTTCTATACAGGTATTTTTTCTGTGGCCATGGTATTTTAATTTGTGCACTGGACCTAACAGTCTTTTCCCCTTCATGAGGTACCCTTTGTAACAGAACCATGCCATTTCTGGAAGAATAGCTCATGGACAGGTTCTTGTTGGATTTATCAAGTCTCATCCTACACAGTACAGACCGTGCTTACAGTGCGGGAGGAATTACTTGTATAGAACAAACTAATACTGCCAGTCAGGTTCCACACAGCATGATAATGTAGCAAACTTCTTGTGTGAAAAAAGTTTAAAAATAGATTAATATTTTGCTAAGCATGATATCTCAGTGTGTGAAGGCTTTCAGTGTCTTCAGATAAGTGCATCTTTGTCTTTCAATAAAGACAGTACTAATAGGGTTAAATGAAATTTATGGACAATAAAGATTGACATTTGGAAGGATTATAGCGGAATGGTTTATCAAAACTTACATGATTGCGGAGTGTTTCAGTTACCTATTGTATTGTAAAAATAAAATCACAAGAAACATGTCATTCTCAGACCTGTACTCTCACTATTTCTATAGTGCAAGCAAATCAATCCACATTCCATTAAAGTAATAAGAACTGTATATTGTAAAAATACACTTACAAGAAAACTAGAAATATAATATAGAGTTCCCATCACAGACCCATTCATTTGTAGTATAGTAGTAAGCAAATGTTTTGAGTTGTGTCTGACACTAGCTTAATATACAAAGGCATGTAAAACCTGCTGCATGAAAAGACCTGAGGCTACATTCCTAGGATGAGCTAGCTCCTAATTCTGCTAGCAGTAATCTTCAGCAGAGATCTTCCTCATGTCTGACTCTCTATACGTACAGCAGAACTCGTGGGATGCTCATTCTTTAGAATAGCATTCTCTCAGTTGACAAGGCAAAATCTGAAAGTTAACAGCTTCTCAGCAGAGCAATTCCATGCTGTTCAAATGCTGGTAGGGAAAAAAAAAATCAGCAAAATTCTCCTAAGGGAAAGGTCTGACTTATGTTTCATTTGTAAAAGAAGTAAGAGTGCCCCCTTTCTCTGGCACCTTCTTTCTGTAGTTTTGCAGAGAATGAGTTAAGCTTTCTCTCTTTCTTTGGGTAGCTGTCACTCTTTCAGAAATGGACAAAACCCCATGTAGCCCTATTTGGATCACTGCACTTAGTGGGGCAGCCAACAAAGAGGAGCTCACCTCTTACTTACTAGCCAAAAAGTAGATGACTGCACAAACTAAGGCTGCATACATATCAAAAATTCAGTGATCAGAAAGCTGATCACATCCTTAACGGCTGGACCATCTTTCCTTAAAACAACAATGATTTTAGAAAGTCCTTTAGAAATTAATCTTTAAGTCTAGCCTGAGGAAATATTTTTATATCCTTAATTTTAATGTGGAGAAAGCAGAAAAATGTTTAGCATTATAACTAATGTCCTCTCTCTCATTTTGTCCACTTGTAAAATAAATTGGTACTTAAGTATTAAGTGAAAGCCATAGAGAAATAGATCTTGATTACACATTAAGTAGGTAGACATTTTCCCACTATATGAACAGTTAAAATAACACACAAATATTAACTGAGTCTCCTCACTGACACAATAAATTAGGAAATAATTTATTAAACCCTCAAGAGGCACCCTGAGAAAAAATATTTAAAACTAAGTAATATGCACATTTTTTAAAGTCTTCAGGAGCCCCGTGTCTCCAGCTCCATTTTAAGACTTCAAGTACAATGTAGCCATTGCCCAGCATTTGGCAATGTCCATTTGCAAATTTGTAGAATTTCTTGACATTAAATTGTTCTAAGCTGGTTTAAATGACAGGTTAAGAAGAAGCAGATTATGTACACTTAGAACAGTTTTATATGAAAAGAAAGGTGTTATATTTCTTCCTTCTCAGCTAAAAATGTCACAACACTGCTACAACACAAATAAGTCAATTTAAAGATACCATAGTGTGAAGCATTTTTTTTAAAAAGAAACCAATTCTTCAAGCTGACTTAATACCATATTCCCCCATAGTCACAGCCCCATAGGGAAACAAAACAAAACAAAACAAAACACCAAACCTAAAACATTTTAAGGCTACTTTCGCTTTTCATAAATCACAATTCATTGTCTTATGACTTACTAAAAATGCCATGTGTGATGATGCCCTTGAACCTCGAGATTTTTATTCCAATATTAAAAATAAAGTGCTGTTTTTATTCTCTCTCTTTTCAGTGTTTTTCTCCTAGGTTTATTGTACTTCAGGTTTTGTATTATAAGCCACGAAGGGCAATTATATCCAAGAGTATAGTGATCACTACTGAATATGATACTCCAAGTGAAGTATATAACTAGTAATTAGGCACTATTAATTCTATTCAGTTTGATTTATCATCTGTTTCTCCAGGAATTGCAGTCTTCTATTTGACATGTGTACTGCTGTTAGGAATTCAACAGCTTGTTGAAAGAGACTGGCATGACGATGTTTTGTTGGTCACTATATTGTAGATTTTTTTTAAGTATTAACTTTGAATAAACTATTTGCCCACTTACATATACATAAATATTAATAACTGAAACTTTTGACCTTGACAAACTCTGATCACTAGTACTTGAGCGATCTTGAATCACTTCATTTGCGATATTCTCATTAGATAGTCAAATTAGCTCTAAAATATACCTTCTAATTACCTCTAAAAAAATCCTGGTCCTCTGATGAGTTGACATACTGTTTTGACATATGTAGCTGAAATTTCTTGTACTAAAGCTTTTTCAGCTGAAATATTCTTTTCCAAAATGAAAACTTTCAGTTAAAATGTGGTTTTGCTTTGCTTTCTTAACAGTGAAAAATATGTTATTTAATTCTTATTTATCTTACCTCATTTTTAAATTTCATTTTCATTTATTTTAATCTTGCTTTCTTTTTTGTCTCTCATTTTTTCTATTATTATGTTAGAAGATGTAAAGCAGTAAGAAGCCAGGCAGTAGTTTGCTCACATTACCATTATTGTAGAATAGGTAGTTTATGATTACTTATCATCTACAGTAATTCTTTTCTGTAAGTGTATGAGATGAAAAATGGGGCTGGTAAGGGGATGTGAATCAAATGGCAAGAGAGAGAGAGAGAACATTGTTGTCAATTAGTACTGTGGTCTTTGCTACCAAGGTAATATCAATGTTCTGCAGTGGTAGGAGCCAGATCCTCCATATGTTATATTGAAGATATATAAAAAATGGGACTTAGAAAAATCTGAAGTACCAGCCAGCCTTCCAGTTTGCCACTTGCCTAGCTTAAACTAGAGATATGAATTTCCTAAGTGCCACAATTTTTTGTTAGTCATTGCAGTTTCTCATGCATTGACAGCTGTACTTTGTTGCATAGCCCAGCATGTGCCAGTTCCCTCTGGTAGCTGCCCTATGCTTAAGAGCAAGGAGAATCTACTCTTAGATGTTCTTGCAATAAACTTGACTCATAACCCTAATGCAGCAAAGGGACCAAGGTCAGAGTACCAAGTTCCACTGCCTTTAAAAGCAGAAGCTGAAGTGCTACACCTGCTATATCAATAGTTTCATGATTACAGTGCTCCATCCATGATAATCTGGCTGAAAAATAATTGGGCTGGAGGATAAGAGTTTTTGTAGCCACATTGCTTCCACAATCCTGTTCAACACAGTACTTGTCTGAGGAGTCAAGTGAGTGGTGGGGACAAGGTACTGAGGACAGGACACCTGCCCAGCAGCTGACAAAACAGATGTGAAACTACAGGGTCCTCTCCACTTGTGATCTGGGCTGAAGTCTCCAGTTCAGCAAAGCACTTAAGCACATTTCCAAGAATCATTAAGAAAGCAGACGTCTGTGGGCACTTGATGAAGAGCTAACATTGTACATCAACTGAGATTCTGCCTCATTGACTACAGCACACTTAAGCAAGTGCTTAAGGGTTACATCCAAAAATGATATAGTTTGAAAAGATACCTCTCTTCCTCCCAGATCTAGTCAGGACTTAAGTGCTGCAGAACTAAATAAAGATAAGTAGTTAGGTTTAATGGATCACTCATGCTTTGTTGCAAAGCAGGACAGCTGCAGTGACCTGGTTAGAAGAAAAAACTTTTATTTTTTCCTCCATCCCTTCTCCTTAATGGTCTGTTTATTAATATATGTCACTGTGAGATAGGTGATGTATTTAAATCCTTTCAAGCTGAAGAATGACATGAATCCAGGTGTTCTACTTCCCAGTTTACTGTTCTAACATGGGCCTACTAAATAATGAAGAAAATGCTGATACTGATTGTTTCTTTTAAACAATGACTGCAGATGTATTCTGGAAAGTTTATCAGCCTGTGGCTACCTTGTTGGACACAAGCAGCTCTGTAAGGTGCTACACAGCACAGTAAGCCTCAGGATCCTTATCAGCTGACTACAGGAAGACCTCTGCTGTGTTTGCTAGCTTTTCCATGTCCTGTTTTGAGGTCTCTAAATCTACCTCAGGTAGGGTCTGAACCTGGAGATGAAGGAGCACAAGTCCTGTATCGGAACTGGCCTTTGAGTCCTAGCAAATGGCTGCTATTTGTTGAATTGTGGTCTACAGAGGAAAATTCATGACAACTTTAGGAGAAACTCCAGATCTTGCCACTTTAATCACAAATTGAGAATTAACTAATCACTTTAAAGTTAAACAGCTTCTAAAATTACTTTCTATAGACAGATGCACTATTAAAGCTGTTTTGTTTTTAGAGTGGTTTTGGAGATGTTAATTTGCGTTATCAGTTAGTAGAGAGTGTGGCAATTACATGTAGCTCTATGCAAACATTTTTAATTTTTATTTAAACAGAACAGGAATGAAACATACCCTCTGTAGCACTCAAATGACCTTCCAGATTTCCATGTACAGTATCTATGGATTTTTAAGTATAATTAACAATTTCCATTTCAGTATTTAAGAGCTTCAAGTTCTGTTTCTTTGTCAGTCAAAAGCTAATCAATCTTGTTCTCAAATGCTAATACAAGCAATTAAAAATAACATTAATTGAAATACTGCAGGGGCTGTTAGTTTGGGGTTTTTTTTGTAACCTCATGGCAACACTAATTTACAGTACTAATTAGTGAACTGCCCTTTGTATTATAAATCTTTAGAAGGCAGAACTGGCCTTTAAAGCTCCAAAGAGAGATGCAGATGGTCACTTACTTTCATACTAACTATCAGGATATTCACTTCACCATGTAGAACTAACATGACGAACTATGTTGTTTAAAAAGAATACTAATTTCTGCTAAGAAAAATCAATTGTCCATTTGTCCTGTTGTAAAACATGCAAATATCCTCTTTAGCATAGATGATATTCTGCACAGTTGTTCTGATTATAGTAATGTTAATTACCTCAGAGAAAACACACAGGCGGGAAAGGTAAATGGACAATATGTTAAAAAACTGAACAAGACTACATATGAAACACAGATAAAAGTAAATAATTTTGTTTTTGAAGAAGCATAATTGAAAATTTTTTGCTGTACAATTAAAAAATAGAAAAAAAAAGTAAAATGAAAACCTCTTAAGTAACATTTAAAACAATATTACTATTTAACTTAATAATTTTTTTCCCCACAAGATCCAGTTCAACATATTTGTATGGCCATTTTTACTCTCTAAACTGAGACACTTAGAGTAGTTTCTTTGTTGGAAAATTAGCAAAGGCTCAAGGTGACTTTAAGAGCAAGGCTGGGAATCTTTAGAGATCACACTATAATCTACACAATAAGAATCCTAATTCTCCGTCATTGTATCGTTATAGTATCTTTATAACATGTAAACATGAAAGTACACTTAGCTGATTTTTCATGCAGCTTTTCTGCCGTGGGCTTTGGAAATCTGATAAGAACTTTTAGCTTGTTAGTAACAGGGGTGTGGAAACATCACATTGCATTTTCCAAGGAAGTAATCATCTGTGTAAGGAAAATACCTGCTATTATACTGTATATACACTGGACTGTAACAATGGGAGGGTGAGAAAAGTTATTGTTTGAAACAGCATGATGAGAGGTGAAGTGAAGGTAGATGGCTACAGTAAAATGTCAGAAGTGTAGTTAATCCCTAAGGGTTTGTGTATGATATACAGGGGTTGATATCAAAGCTCTGACCTTCCAGAAATGCAAACACTCCTCTTACAACAGAAAACCATGTTGAGTCCTAATTGCCACCAGGAGAAGTAACTGGTATGATTGGCTTCCTGCCCATGATGCCATCCTTCACACGCAGAAAGCATACATGTAGGGAGACCCCCATTTAAAATATATAACACGCCTAGGGCTCTGGATGTGAAACTACCAGTAAATAGGCAGCTTTTGAAAAAGAAAATGAAAACACATTTTTATGCCTTTACCAGAATTTCACTGCTTCAGCAGAGAATAAGCAGAGAATAATGTAATGGAGCATCTTCCAATTGTGGGATGATGCTGGCCTTAAGGGATTAATATAGCTGCACATTAGTGATATGGGGTAGATCCACATTAACAGGGATCGTGCTTTTACACACACTCAGTCTCCTTTATGCAGAGGCAAGACCACTGTCAGCATGAGCTACATGTCCATTGTAGGTTTCCTAATGCTGAAATCACCAAGAGAACAAAACTTAATCAATGGCACAAAGTTGAAGAGAAAAAGGTACAGTGTCACTGACATTCTTGGAAATTATGTGCCTTAAAAAGAACTCTGGGAGGTGGGGAAGTAAAGAACAAGACAAAAATGGGGGGGGGCTGGGGAGAAAAGACTTTCAAATGAGACGAGGAAACCAGTTTTGTAGTCTAATCTTGATGCCAGTACCACTCTAAAGCAGTTGTTGCCAACGAACCTCAAGCTGTAGGTGGTAAAATCACCTCTGCCATCAGTTGTATAAAAGGTCAGGAAGCTAACAATATGACAGAGGCTGGTCAAATACTGAAATATTTTTGCAGCTCGTAGCTCATTTGATTCCTAGATCGTAGGAAACTGAACTGCATAGAGGTGATGTGCCAGTTACTGGAAAAGAAAGTGTAATTTTAAGATTAACCATCAGTGTAAGATCTGAATGTAAAGCACTTATTTTTTATCTAGCTCCTTCCCCATCTGTAAAATGCAGGATACTTAGCACTCTGAGTCTTAGAAAAGCACTTTACAGATGAAACATGAAAGATTCTTCTCAGAGTAAAAGTAAAACTAAATTTTACTACTTTTTCTTTTTCCCCTCCCTCCCAAATGCCAAAAGGAGAAAAATAAAGCCTGAATTCAAGGAGAGCACCTTGATCTAACACTGAAACATGTAAAGTACATGTGTCCTTTACAAGAAAAGAAAGGAACAAAGCCAACAAGCTGACTTGCTTATATATTAATTCTTCTGGTCTTTTGTGAACAGCTGCAGATCGCAAGCATCATATACAAGGGTAAAACAACTTGTTTTAAATCTAAGCATCAGAGCTATGTGATTTTTTCTTTCGAGGTAGTTACAGTCTTTTCACATTATTTTAATACTTTTAATACTTTCATTAAAAAAAAAAAAATTAACTTTTTTCTCTCCATTGTCAGAAGGCGGCAGCTGCTTCACTACTGCAACATGAGTGGGTTAAAGCAAGTGGACACTAACAGAAAATTTGAGTCTATGTTAATATATTTTACATAGATGGGATACCAGCTTGTTTCGTATTGCTTCTGTCTGAAAACTTTTTCCCTACTTCAGTTTAGGTTGTGCCTTTTTATATTGGGGTTGACTTGGACTGGCCCTAAGCCAGGCCAGTGGTCCATGAAATTAAATGCTTCTAAGATACTCATCTGAGAGAGATTTCCTTTGTTTCTTCCCTCTTCTTCAAAGAAAGTGAGGAGCCAGGGCACTGACTTGCTGCTTGTGCTACAAGACCCCATGTCAGTGCCACACTGGCATTTCAAAGAGGTGAGGTTTTATTGCAGTTTTCTGCTGCTCTTTCTCACAAAGATTCCCTGGGGAAGAGGAAGCATGTTATCAAAATTATCAGAGGAATCACACAAAATATACTGTAAATTGGGCAACAGCAAAAGAAATGGCTGGAATTACAATACAACATATAATTGCAAATGTGGAGTGTATATGGGTTGACATTTTTGAATTTCAGTTTTAGATGAGTCAATGCCCCCAAATACAACACTTCGTATTTATAAACTGTCTTTTTGTCAATGTAATCTAGAGGATTAGTCTCTCTCTGATGTCCATAAAGAATCCTTGGCAGTAAGGTTGGCAGACCTGAATGTAGCGTTGTTTTACTCATGAAGGTTGTATAACTCCCCTTCTCTACACTCATACAAGCTCTGGTGTAGAGTGGTCTGGAGGATATTAAGCTCGGTAGGGTATGAAACTTCTCTCCCTTTCCTTCACCTTTGTCTATTAAAAACAATCTATACATCATCCTTCTACTGTCCTGTAAGCTAATGAGTACAAGGCAGTGTTTCTTCCTCTTCCAGCTACATTTTTGTTTTGGGAGATTAATTTGGATGAGGTTTCAGTGTTGTGAAATTCAAATTGAGTAAAGCACATAATTTCAGACTTTTTTTTTTAATGGACTCTTTCCCAAATTCTTCCCAACATGACAGCTTTTATGAGATCCCCATCTGAAGTGCACTGTTTGTATATAAAGGACAAGGCTGCACACCAATTCCCAGTTACATTCTGCAGCACAGTAGACAAGCAGTATGCATGATTTAGCCTCCATACAACCTCTAACTATCAAACTGCTGTTTAAGTAATAGACATATGCATGAATCAAAACACTATACACACATTATTGCTTGACTTCTCTATGCTTATACACATTTTGGTGCAGATTTTACTACACAACTAAGGTAGGGTTGAAAAAGCTTCCAGCAACCCTCCATGTCTTTGTTCTTTCATTAATATCAGAATGTACTGCGCTCCACTGTATCATATGTCAGAGGCTTGACCATATCTGTATTTATCTGTCCACACAAATATGAAGGTAGATGTGAGACAAGGCTAACAAAAGTGGTCAAGTAAGAATTGCATGGATAAGCTGCTTGGAGATTTTCTTGGGAAAAGTATTTAGAGAAATCACATGAAATTTTACAATGCTCATATAACCTGGGTAATCAAAACCAGGAGAAAATTAGGTGAAGACAACCTGGATTCCTTTGACTAGTTTAATGAAGAAGATAATACAAACCTAATCTGCTTCTTGCTTTTATATTCCTAGAAACATAATCATGCATGTCACTAATTATACATATGCATATTTTTTGACAAATATTACACAGAAAAACAATCTCTCAAGAATAAAGGATGTCACTACCATAAGGCAAAGAGAGAAACATAAAAATTTAGTCCTTAGAAACACCTCCGGATCCACGGCTGCTACAATTATGTGGATTCAGTAGCAGAAATATGCCTCTGTTTTTGTGATGGGAAAATAATGCCTGTGTAAAATCCACAAAAAGCCTGCTCTAATATGTGAAATGCACAATGTTATGCTTTTGTTAAAAAATAAGCTGTTGAGGAACATACAGTACATGCCTCTCTGCATCCAATAGACTAAATAGGGAAAGAAGTACCATCATGTGACTCGTCTGATTTATGGTGTGCCTAAATCTTGGGGGAAAAAACTTTTGTGTATCAAACCTCTGTAGGAGGTTGCATGGAAAGATAACTGAGACTGACAGGGATGTCTGTTGGTCCAAAGAAGCTGGAACAGATGTGATAAGCACTGCTCTGCTCTTGTTTCTACTGCTTTTGACTTCAAACTATTAAAAGGGAGGGGCAAAAGCAAACCTAATTCAAAGATGAGACACAAAAATAATATCCACAGTGAACTTTTGATACACTACTGCCTTGGTAATAGGATGGTCTCCAAATACAGTGAATTTCATGCTGATACTTTGATTAGAAAAACACATTAGGAGCTCATTATTTCTAAGCCCTAAGCACGATTCTCAAACACTGCTAGTTAAATTGTGTATCAGCTCTTGTCTGCATAAGTGAATCAAGATTTTTTTTTCTTTGTTAATTCAAAAAGAGGGTCACCATTACAAAATTCTATAAATTATGTTTTTATTTCAGCTTCAAAGCATGAATACTTCCTATTCCTGAAGATGTGCAGCATACATCACTGTAGAGAGGCCTTGCCTGCTTTTGTCATGCTTGACAAATTTTTGCTTATTTGGGATATCTTTGTATACTAAAAACATCTAACCAAACTTGGAGAAAATATTCCACTGGATAGCAACTGTCTTTCTTTAACTGCCTGCTGTGATATCTGGATACTACGATGACAAGCACTTTATAAATAGGCATAGATCTCCCTGCCCCTATCACACCATTTATCACTGTGTTTGGAAGATCTTCTAATTACTCTGCCAAAGTAGGTGGTTGCTGCAGCTGAAGGAGTTGCTTTAGGTATACTGCCAAGTATCTAATTTGTCTTGTCATCCGTCACATTAAGTGCCTATTTCTTGTAGGGTCATTTGTCTGTGCTCATTCTTGCTTGATAGTTCTGTCACCTTTGACACCATCGGCCACTTACTACTCCAAAAGAAACTCCCACCTTTAGGTTTATGTGACACTAGCTTATTGTTTCTTCATCTGGCTGACAGCATCAGAGAGTTAGTTCTGATGGATCCTCTATTTCTCCTCTCTGTGCTGGCACCCCTCAAGGCTCTGTCATCATTCCCTTTTCCCTCTTCCCAGCCGCTGCCTGGATGTCTTTGCCAGCTGCCCTAGACCCACTTATCTCCCAGCATTAATGACTCTCAGATCTGCTCTTCTGCCTGTCCAGCCTTGCTTCTGTGGTATCTTGTGGTGCACTCCCCATGGCTCCCCTAGATGTTGCATGCCTAAGGAAAAATGTACCATCTTATCCACAGCAGCTATTCTCCTCATCACCAGCTCATGCATGTGTCTCATGGTTATTCTGACTGCTTCTGCAGTTTAATCTCCTTGCAAATATTTCCTTCTAAAATATTGTTATCTCCCATGTTCTTCCATTTCCTCTGTCGAAATTTTACTTAAGTTCTTTCTCAATGGACTGAATTGAAATTTTTCTGACCTTTATTCTCCTTTGGCATTGTCTCCTGTTCTAATTGTTACAAAACCTGTCCATCAAGGCTATTCCTAACTCCTTTCAAAATCAGCAAATTTAGCATATGAGTATGCTAAAGTCTTTTGAGACTAAATCTGAAAAACATAAGAGTTTATTTGTTCAGAATATATTATGTTTTTAAGCCATTATGGTAAAAACATTTGACACAATGGATACTTGTAACACTATCAAAAATGTTTACTTTATGCCATGGTTGTAAACTGTGTCTTTGTGATAGTACTGTTCCTATCTTCATGAGCATGGTATAAGTTTTTTCTACTGCAATGTGTTTTACAGTAATTTCTAATTCTTTTCATCTGGAACTTACAGCTTTGGCAACCAGTAACTTGGGAATGTCATCCTCCAACCTGAAGTTTCAGCAAAGCATATATCTCTAATCTAGTGCCCCAAAGCTGATGAGACAACAGAATTTTGAACTCAAGTGTCCCATATTGTAGGCAAATATTGTCACAGCCCACATCTGACTACTCCTTCAGCTTCTGCAATGGCAGATAAAGGGTAACATTTTATTTTGAAAATGACAACAGTTACGGTATAAGGTAGGCAGAGAAAACTCTTTTTAATCCTCTCTTATGCAATTATATAGCTGTATAGGAAAGGAAACAGTTGATTAAATGGCTTATCTGACAGACAACAAGGGCATCGAGGTATGTAACAGTGAGTTTTGTAATTGGTGATGCTGAGTAAGTGTTAGGTCATTTGAAGCACAATGAGTCAGATTTGAATCGTCATCTTAGTAGTTCATTCAGCAACCAGCTGATGTGCTTTGCAGGTATGAAATACTGGAAGTCTACTAGTCACTGCTCAGATGTTTCAAACAGCTGTACGCTGAGTATTTCCCACCTTCCTGTGTTTTTGCTTTCACATTACAAGCTGCACTGCAATGTTAAACACTGAAGATCAGTCAAGAAGGGTAATGAGAAATAGTAAAAATTTCCTGAGAACAGCATTTTCAGAGTGATGTAAGAGTGACAACATTATAGCACCTAATGTCTGCAGGATAAGCAGATTTGTAAGTATCAAGGCAAACATTACCAATCAACCACTTGGTATATTAATAAGGGAAAGAATATGGGGAAACCTTGGATGTAATGTAATAAACCTGTTTATTACAACACTGCAGCTTTTATCTGCTTAGAGTCTTAACTGGAAAGTGCTCCAGGTATGCTCACTGATGGCCAGGACCATGAATACTCAGAATACATGAGCAGCAGCCCCTTATCCAGGCATGGATAAAGATACCAGCCTCAAGCTCTGACTGTGCAAGAATCCAGAGTAGAGTTTTCAAGTGTAAAACAAACAAACAAACACAACTCTCAAAGCTAGCAAATGAACAAATCCAAACAAACAAATCCAAACCAAACCAACCAAAACCAAAAATGACCAGCCAGCCAAAAAGTCCTTGAAATTTTTGTCAACGCGTACCAGCACGGAGGATTAATTTTTAGGAGAAGGGGTGGGTTATGCTCAGAGTTGAACTGTGTCCCACATGAAAACCTGTCATTTTTTTGTATAAAGCACCTTCTGCTCTCCCTGCCTCTGAATGCCTTTAGAAATGCTCCTGGCTTTTTAAGATGTTGTATCAACACACAATGGACTGAGCCCAACCTGTGTTCGTCTGCATTAAGGATTTAATCTGAGAGACAGTTATACCTCCCTTGCTTACTTTGCCTTTAGTATACTAACAAAAATGGTAGAATTCAGTACTTGCTATGAGAATATTTGTTCACTGCTAACCTCTTCTTGTCCCTTTGGGCTCCTTTTATGGAGAGACTGGCTATTCCTTGCCAATATAACTGGCAATACTGGATTATTTCACCCAAATTTGTGAGAACTGGAAGCTCACAGAGTGTCCTATACTTAAAATGAAAATGTAAAATCTTGGTTTTCATACTGATTCTACAGAAATCATTTCACATCAACATTTGCACTTGCCTAATTTTACAGTGAGAACAATTACTAACTTGCAGGTGTCAAGGTACTTTTTTCCTATTGGATTGCTATGAATGCTCTTGTTCATCATCAACCAAGCCTATTCTTTCTGAATAAAAGGAAGGCTTGTACATTTGCACTATGCAATCAATACTTATTCAAAAAATAAAATTCCTCATAGACCACAAAGTGAAAACTATGAAATACACTTCTCTCTGAAAACTTCTGGAACTGGCATATTACAGTATACAGAATCTATCTCACTACCAAAAAGCATTCAATCATGTGAATGAAATGTACAGGCAAATAATATATATGGTTTTAAATAGATGTTTAATAATCAAGATAATAAAAAATAACATTAATTTAATACCATGGGTATAACTATACTTCATACCTTGACAGAGTTAGCAAATCTGACAGAAACACAAAGGGGAAAACTTTGACCCAAACAATGGAATGAGATTAGACTGAGATTTAGATTTCAACATCATAAACTAAAAGAAGCACAAGAGAAAGACAAAAAAAAAAAAAGAAAGGAAATAAAAAATTTTAGCAACGTAAGTGACAATCTGGGTTGCTAACACAAAAGCATGACATAAAGACAGCCATAAGCATCACAATTGTCACACTTTACAGAAGTCTAAATATTTGAATGATGTGTCTTTGTATGGAAATATGCAAAAGAATCAGGAAAGACTGACAAAAAATACCTAAAGATTTCAGAATCTGTACATCCACTGAGACGCAAAAGATACCCATTCCCTTTTATGGATGATGAAGGTACCTAGGACCTTCCAGAAAAGGAGAGTATATTCATGTGTAGTTACTTTTTGGTCACACTGAAGTTACCGGCAAACCTCGCACTGACTCTGGAATCCTGAATTTCACCTATGATGCAGCATGTTCAGACCTCTTCAGACCACAATTCATGTCTAATGATACCACTCGCAAAAATGATCAATACACACTCAGATAAATTAGAAAATTTTGTCCCAGCTGTTCTGATACCATCCCAGTGGAGGCTCCAAGGTTGTATTGGTGTAACAGGACAGATTTGCCATATCATGCCTACCTACCTAACTGACATTGCACAAACCACACTCTAATCAAATATGTCTGAACTGACATAAAGGCTGGGTTTCAGTGCTGATTTCCAGCTTCTCATTGTAAAAGAAACAATTTAAATTTGAGTGTGATTTTTCCTCATCACCAATCAAATGTACACTTTTTTTTCTCAAAACAAGGTAGGGGCAGGAGGAGGAGAAGCAACATTAATAGCCCAGCAACCCACACTGGCTTCCCCAAAATAGACGGATCAAGACGAGAAGAAAAACATTTTTGGTGCAGAAACAGACTGGTGTTTAAAGCCTCCAAGGAATTATTAAAACTCTAATGAATGTTTTTAATTAACATTCACAGTGTCCTTTTAAGTGAAATAATTTAAGAGTTGCAGTGGAAACCTGTTAAACAAATTGCTAGTTGGGAAAAAAATCCAACTCTGCTTGTTAATAGCTCTTCTGTTTCAAATCACTCCATGCGACCTGCTTGGCTTATCTGTGGACTGACACTGGAAGATTTAATCAGTATTTAGGTATTTTTAAAGAGTGTATGTGGGCTAAATTTACACCCAGATTGTGCAGACTGTTGGCTGCAGTGCAGATATGTCAGGGTACACTAGCAAATAGATGTCTCTCTGCACCCTGGACTAGTAAAGAGAACAGATACTTTAAATAGATCATTTTCTTTAATAGATCAATATTCTATTGTTTTACAGATTCAGGTACACTCAGTGGTTTGGGTGGTAAAAAAAATCAATACGCAGATATAGTGTAATTTTTGCAGCTGGGACCAGTGCAGGGAAACAGGATGCTGCAGCAGAATCTCTCCTTCAGCTTGTTTCCAGCCAGTCTTAAGCTCATCTAAAATCTCCCACAATTTGTCAAATTCTGCAGGACTAGCAAAGTGTTCATTGTTCCACAAAGTAAACTACTTCTCACCCTCAGAAAAAAAAACAACAAACCAACTAAACAAAAAACCCCCACAAACAAACAAACAAAAAGAAAACCAAACAAACCCCCAAAACCAAAACCCAAATGACTAAGGTCACCTATAGAGCAGGACTGTGGTTATTACTAATAGAGGGCTAGAACAAGGTTGGTTTTTTTCTCAGTGTTTAGCTTGTTTTTCTTTCTGAAATCTTTTGCATAACTACAGCAACCATGCAGCATATTCATAATTCCAGCTCCCCATGACAAAGAGGGATGTCTCCTGTATCAGAACACAGTTTGCCTTTGTTGCACACAGAACTGACATTATCTCACACTATGTTTTGTATGTAATAAACATTGCTTACAAACTAATAAAACTAAGGTTCTGGAAAACCTTTTTGTTTAAGTAAAGACATTTTTCATATCATATTAATCTTCTCTATTGCAACTTTCAAACAGGTACACATACTTTGCTTTTTTAAAAGCAATAGATGAAGACTGAGAGAATTAAAATGGACTTTCCATGACTAAACCTGACTATGGAAAGGATGTAGCAGAACACTGCCACCTCCAGTTACAGAACATGCACAGAATACACTGTCTGTATTATTCAGACACCTAGAATAAATGGAAAACAGGCACAAACTCTGGCAACAGGCTCAGACTGGCTGTCAGTGAAGAGGCACATACATGTTTGAGCCTTTTGATCATAGCTGACTTTTAAAAGAGTAATAAGAAAAATTGATACCACAGTAACAAATAAACCATCACTCCTCACATACTAGTAACAACATGTTGGCATGTTAGAGAAATTCTTATGACTAGGGGCTGTTCAGTTAAGGCCTCTAATCTCCAACTTCAATACTTTCCCCATCTGGTTTACATTCAGTATATGGAAAGGGAATCTAGCTTCCTATTTTCCACACATCCTTGCTATCTAGCTGTCTAGGATGAACTACTCCTTGAGTACTTATAAAATTCTGGGGGATAACCTGCTATATGGGAAAATGCACAGAGGGAAGGAATGTCCAGACTGAATCATGAGGGTCTGTGACCCACAGAAAGAAGAGGAGGTGGTTCAGACTGAAAGACTGTACTGATGTGGGGCCTTTTTTTTTCCAACGTAAAGAGAGAAATGTTATCCAAATACATGTAAAACAAGGAGGGCAGGGCTGCAGCTGGTGGGATAAAGAGTATGACTACGACTTCTACTACTGCTGTTTTCATGGTACTGAAAAAAGAGGAGATAATACCAGTAAAACACGTGAGGAAGCATGAGAATTCATCTCCTGAGATCCAGGTAGCTAAAATCTCATAAAATTCCTGTACCTAGTATTTTATTATGGCTAGAGCAGAGTTTCCAACTTTTATGTAGCCAAGGTTCATTGCTGCCACACTCCCCTTCTCCTAACCTCTCCTTTCTTTCTAACCTACCTTGACCACACTCCTGAGACCTTTGTCTTTCTGCTCCGGGCACTAAGCCACGCTACAGCCCACTCTGCCTTCCACATCAGGCTACATTTTTTCCTCTGTTTCTTCCCCAGCCTTAGACCTGAGACTGCTCCTTGTCTTTTCCTTGGCTGAAACTGCATTGGAGTTTGCTTGAAACATGTATTGCCTGTCAGATCAGCAATCACAACCGTGCAACACTTGTTATTAGTATGGTCTCATGTTCTGTCTGTGATTTGTTTGGAGAGACAGTGAGAAATTGAATGAAGTTGAAAGAAAAACAGAAGTGATCAAAAGATAGAAAAAATGAATCATGAGTTAAGACTTGGAGAAAAGATAAATATGCCAAGTATGTCTATGGCTGGAGGAGAGGAAACATGGTTACTGACAGCTGCATGAATAAACAGAAAAGAAAGAGAGAAATTAGCGAGCACAGGACTTGGAAACAGTAACAATAATGGGAAGAAAAGAAGGAAGCATATTGGAATTAAATGGCATATATTAGACAGGGGAATTGCTTTCCAAGTCCGAGTCTTACAATAATATTAACATTCTACTTTTAAAACAGTTTGTGGAATATAATTAACCTTTTAAAAAATCCTTATCTTTAAAGATAAAGCCATTACCGTTCCACACCTATATATGATTACATCATTTAAAAACCTATCACTCCCTGCATAAATGATAATGATTCTCAGAGAGGAGAACAAGTGAGAACAACCAATGAGCATTAGTGTGGAACATGTTTCCCTGTTTTTCTGGATAAATCTTGGATGGTTTGCTCATTGGAAATAAGCATACTGTAAATGCAATTATTGTGTGAGATGGGTAGAATTCTTTCAGCCAGAAAAAAAGCAATGTGAAAAGATTTGGGGGAAGTATAAATATTCAAGTTAAAAATCTCCCCAAAGAAACAGCTTGGCTTTTCTTTACAAAATGAGGTATACATTTTCAAACTGTCCTGACTTAAAAAATGATAATAATTTAAAATAATCTAAATATGAAAACTTTATACTCTGGACAAGTCCTTTTTTTTTTTTTTTTTTTTTTTTTTTTTTTTTTTTAATGTTTTGATTTACATTTCTCTTTAGGCCAATAAAATAATTATTCATACAGATCTACTTCCACAAAAACAGTGTCTAATATTCCAAGAGTACAACTCAGATCAGCTTGCTTTTCCTGACTTATGGACAGTCCTTGTAGCCAGCACTTTTAAATTTATAGAATTAAAAACTGAGAGATCATAAGACCATCTAGTTTGACCCTCAGTAAATCATGGGCTCTTACATTTCACTGGTTTCCCTTGAATGTATCTGAAATTTGTGTTTGGCTAAGGCCCATCTTCCAAACTACACTCAGCATTGATGTGAAGGTAAGAGGTGCAGAATCCAGTCCTCCTGATAATTTGTGCCAATGTTTAATCGCTTCCACTGTTAAAAAATGTGTCTGATTTCTCATTTGAATTTGTCTGGCATCCAGCCATTGGCTCTTTTTATGCTTTTCTCCACCAGATTAAAGAGCCCTTTAGTACCTACTGTATTTTCCCCATGAAGGTACCTGTACACTGTAATCAAGTCACCTCTCAATCTTCTTTTTGATAAGCTGGACAGATTGTGCTCTTTTAGAGTCCCACAGTAAGGCATTTTCTCCAGCCCTCAAATCATTTTTGCAGCTCCTTCATGAACTCTCTCCCATTTTTCACCATCCTTTTAAAAAAGTGGACACTAGCACTGATGAAATATTCCAGAAGCTGTCTCACCAGTTCCTTATGCTCTTTGCTGTACTTATTCATCCTCTGAAGAAAGGCAGAGCTAGTCAGAAGGCACCATCTGGTGAGGAAGTCTGACTGGTAGGGGGCAGATTTAAATACTTAAAGAGTAGCAGAGGGGAGCGTGGAATGGGCAAAGGACATTTAAAGACTGACGTGAAAGACTATTATCATTTTTAGTTTCCCCAGGAGGTTAGTGAATTCTCCTCCCTTGGACTCCTATTGCCTGTGTTTAGAAAGGTGAATAGCAGCAGACTATAAAATATGGAAAATGAAAATTTCATTGGGATTGCACATGGATGAGGAGAATCAGCATCTGCCTGCTGGAAAACACAGGACTAGCAGTGCTAAGGCAAGCAGGGAATGAAAAAGACAAGAAATGCCATGTTAGTCAAATAAGAACAGAAAAAACCCAAACAGTCAAAAGAATAGAAAAGGAAAGGGGATTTCATGACCCTAATTGATATCATAGCTGATATTAAAAAAGCATTGAATTACTGAAATCTCAGGATGCAGATCCGGTATTCAAGCCAATGCCCACCCCACAGAGCCAACACCTGAAAGAGGAGATTGATGATTTTGCCCTAGTCTGGCTCCACAAACTGTATTTCTTTTTTAAGAAGCTTATAAAGATGTTGAGTAAAAGGCAGGCTGTAGAAGCTGAGAACTGTTTACTTATGCACCCAGCTGATCGTAACTGCTGGGGTAGCTCAAGAGAAAAAGACTGCCAGACAAGCATAAAGCTGGTTGCTGAGATCAGAGGCGACAGTCTGAGTTGCAGATATAAAAGGCGTGCAAGTCCAAGAGAGCTTTCGCATGACATTCAGAAGCTATGGAAGCCAAAAGTGCTCTCTTCCCCCCTTCTGCAAGGACTAAAGCATTTGTCTCTGGCTCTGCATTCAGCCATGCTTATTTATTCCTTTTTGATCTTTAGATTGGATTTCTACACCGCACAGTGACTGAGGAATAAAATTGAAAAGTGCACGGCAGCTTCAGTTGTTACAGCAGGAGGCTACTTACAACTGTGAAGGTATTAGCCCAGGCACAAAATATACTGCATGAGCTCTTCACTATAAGTGCTGACCCTGTATTCACTGTAGCACAAGCATTTTTTTGCCTTTTTATTTTTTTTCTTTTTTCTTATTTTTTTTTTAATCATACAAGTAATCAGTAAAAAAATTATTGGAAAGGACACATGGTATTTAAAAATAAGTAATTTTGAACACTTTTTGTAAACTTATGCTTCATATAATTTCTTACACTTTCAACAAAAGAGAATTCTAAGTACTGTTTTGACCGTCTGACTTTTTTTAAGAAACATTCAAATACCTAAGGTGCATATGAACTACATTTGATCCTTTCTGAAAAATCAAAGCCTTTCTTTTTTGCTTAAGCCCTTTACTAAAGCTCCCATGGCCCCTGCTAATATCCATATAAACTTTATCATTCCATACTAACGTTGCCTGACTTCCAATAACTCAGGCAACACAAAGAACATCAACAGCAAAAATTGCACTTTAGCTGAGAAGAGAGTCAGTGTTTATAAGACCTCAAAAGTCTGCTATGCCTAACCCATTGGTGTCACCAAGGGACTACAAACTAGGGAAGACTAACATGGAAGTATCTTAAAGGCTTCTTAATGCCTGAAACACAGATGAGATATGGTGTGGGATACAGAAGAAGGAACCTTTCCAGACATTCTTCCCTTGTTTTGCAAACAGCCATTGAAGGGCACTTCCTTCTTTCATTTAAATGGCAATTAACCCCTTGAGCCCAACATGAGCAAATGTTTGTCATGCAAGTCCAATCCACTCCAGATTTTATTTCCCATGCAAGATAGTAAAAAAACCCCTATATTATGCTGCTTCCAAGCCACTTTTACACTGTGTAAATGTACCAGGATGCACAATTTGAGAGCAGAATACAGAATGGCTATAAATATTAAGAGATCTTTACTTTCAGGTGTTACTTTTCCAAAATAAAATAGTGACACCAATAGAGGTTTCCTCCTCTCAGGGAATAACAAGAAAAATACATTTAGCTGTTACATTATTTCAAGAAAATTAAATGTAAAAGCAATTTCTTTTCAAGCATTCATGAACATGACAAAATTAATACTCTTTTTAAGAACTGCATTTTCTTACATTTACTTTTTTCTGAAGGTGAATTATTAGTGAAATCTAGAAAACTTCACATAGCTGGTTTTTTGTTACCCTAGCATGAAGAAGTAAAACATGGGGTTTTTTTCCAATTGATGTATTCTAAATTGTGTTGTATTCAGACAGATGCGGCATTCTTATAGAGGAATCGTGCCTTGTACTTAATTTACTATTTGATGGTTTGATTTTTCATTTCCCAGAAACATAATCGTCCACCTTTTTGCTAGGCAAATTATTCCACCGTATAATAGAATTATTAACTCCTCAAAAATCTTTCTGTTCAAACACCAGACTTGCCTCACTAAGGATCTTTAATATATTTGAAAGAGTAACATTTTGTATTTAATTTCCAGTTACTATATGAGTTCAGCAGATGACTTTCCCATTAGTGTTTTTGATAAATGTGCACCGTGCATTCATGTAGATCTTCATATTCTCTGATATGAGTGTTTGTTTCAAAATGTGTTTGTTTGGAGCAGGAATGTGACATTGCACACACGGAATCAGAGGAGGAAAGCAGAAAAATCCAGGTAGTATTCTTATTATTACCCCATCTGCTTTTTGACCTTAGCTAAATTACACTGAACTTGTGCTACCTCAATTTCCCTAGTTTAAAATTGAGATTGAGATATTTTACTCCCTGTGTAATGAAGCTAAGTGTTTCTTTATATAAAAATGGGAGATTCTTTAGCAAAACTGATTCACTGCAAATAAACTAATGCAATGCTATGGCTGAGAATCTGAACAGAGAGCTATCAAAAAATGCAAAGGCAAACTCCCACAGCAATTATAAAGTAGGTCATATTGAATGTATGTGTTAATGCATTGAAGGAACATATACTTGCTCAGTAAAAACTGCAGTGTCTTTAAACACTCAGACATATGTGAGTTAAAATTCAACGCACCGTTGTAGCCTGAAAGTTGTATTTTCATTTAATAAGGCTTTATAGGAGATAATGCATTGTTTGCATTTTATCCGATCACTTCTGATACTCTGCTCTATTGATCAATATGGTTTCTTTCCTTTTATCTTGACATTGTAGCATCGAATACATAGAACTGCAATGACACTGCCTCATTTGACATTGTAATATTCCCTGTACAGCTGCATTTACATCATTTTCAGCCCTTTAGAATGACAATAACTCCCATGAAATCAAATGATGAGCTATTATTATCACAGAAACATCATGAAAAATAACCAGTTTGAAAGCTGGATAGAAATATATTAGCTATCCAAGCATTTCAACACGGAGATTTGTTTTGTTTTTTTTTTTAAACACAGTACACCCTAACTGAGGTTCCTTTCTCATTCATTCTCCTGTTCACACTGCTAAACACGTCTTGGAAAAGATCCATTCTTCCGTAACTGTCAAATGAACACAAGGTCCATCTACTTAAATGTTCAACAGCAGATATTTAGACCAAGTGACGAGAAACAGGGCATGAATACTTCCTATTGAAAATACTCAGGAATCATCATTTGGGAAAATCCTGAGATAAAAGTTGTACCAGCACTACTACATTTAATAGCTTTCTTACTAATTCTCTAATACATTTTGAACCAATTTTCATAATATTTCTGGTAATGGGCTCTGCCCTAAGAAGAAATATGTTTCCTGTTGTATATGAAAATGCAAAATCTCAGTTTCTGGAATAGAAATCTGTGACTAAGAAGTGATAGGTATCTAAATAGACATGTTTATTCTAATAAACTGGACTTATCTCTCAACTCCAGGAAAGATGTACGCCTATATGGAAAAGCTTCACCAAACTGTATTATATGTTAACTTAGTTTCGGCTAGGAGATATCCTGTATATAATCCTAGCAAAGGCATTTAGAATGCACATAATGGGCCTGAGTTATTAAAACTGAATTATCTTCAAAAGAGGGAGATTTAAATTAAAACCTGTCTCAAAGACATAACATTAGTACGGTATGTTTTTATGATGTGTCTCTGTGGATTTAGTACATATTCTCCTGAAAGGTAACTCCAAATTAAGCATGTCGCTTAGAACTGATATCAAACCGTACAATGTTATGTGCAATTCACATCTGACAAATTTGAACTGCAATTTTCATAAAAGTCTGTTTATTCATCATATAGGCCAAAATCTCTCCTTTTTATTTGTAAGGTTTTTTTTCCAGTGGAGTTGCCATTATCTTTCAACTTGTACAATACAAAAGCAGAATAAAAAAAACTACACCATCTACTTCTGATGTAGGGGTTATGTTTTATATGTACAAATAATTTCCTGAGGGAAATCTCTAATGTGCAGGTGAGTAATAGTTGCCTCAAACTTTCTGGCCACATAGATATGATTTGGAGGCCAGAGACTGGTTAGTGGTTGAGATGCCCAGTCTCAGTTTGCACCAGTTTGAGGGAACCGGTAGTAAAGCTGAAAGACTCCTGAATTTTGCTTCAACAATACAGTAGTACTTCTATCTGAACAAAGCAAACCTCTGTCTATAATAAAAGTAGTACCCCAAAGAGGGTTTTAGTTGGTACTTAATCACAAGCTATCCAGCAGTAGTACAACATCCATAGTGCCTAAATATTCAGGTTATCCTCCCTGAGGTAACTAGTAGCCACAAAACCTCCCACACAGTATCTCTCCTCTACAGAGCAGGAACTGTTCTTGTGCTGCAGTTGCTAACACTTTTGCAAACTAATGGTTCACTGGGGTCTGGGGTCTGGTTGCTTTTCAGTCAAAGCACATCTTGGGTACTGTGTGAGGAAACACTGCATACATCCAGATTACCTACAACTTGAACAAACTGCTGCAACACTCAGTCTTGCTACCGTCTTTCTAACACTGCTCTCGTATCTTCTGCAGCCCTTTGCCCAGGCACCATCTGATCAGCCCGCAGACATCTAGCAGCTATTGCATAATTTTGCTTTTATTTTCATATTTTCAACTGAAATCAAGACATGGGCAAGCAAGAAAACCAGACACATATCTTTGTTTCACAGAGATGATCCTCTTCTGTTGGTGTACTGAACAGGCTCTTACTATCCTTGTTCCCATAGAAGAGAGATTTTCCCAACACGAGCTCACAAGGGTGTTCTGTTATCTTCACTTAAGCTACTTTTGAAGGCAAATTACAGAGCATTTTGGAGAAAGAAAATGTTTCTTCATAATTTAACATTCGAAAACTGCTGCTTTAGAGATGAAAAACAAAAGTGCTCACTTTTGCAGTTTAAAACATTCAGATTACAGGATTAATGTGGAAAAATAGGTATAAACCTCCATTAACAAGAAAATATTGCTATGAAGTGGTCATTTTTATTGTCTATAGGTGATATCAGACATTTCCACTGTGAAAGTTTGTGTGGCTATGCTTGTAATAAATGTGCAGTTATAAAACTGGTATTTAACTGGGACCTTGTGAAATCATACCTATGTATTCTGGACCTTTAAAAACTATATTAAAAATCTGATAAAGACATTGTCCTATGCTAGTTATATGTTATGTTTTTAGGGTTTTTTTTTAGTTGGTTTTGTCTTTTATTTTGATTTGGTTGGGTTTTTTTTAAAACCTTTGAACCTTTCATAGCATTCACAAAAAAGTCAGTTGATTTTAATGCTTCTGCAGTGACTACTGCAAAGCTTCTTAACTTTTACACTGTAATGCAGTCAATGTATTTATAGTTCTTGAAAACGTCACATGGCAATGTTATGCCAGGGACAGTACGTCTCAGAGACTCTTTAAGATGTCTGCATTGTTATATTCTATTTGTAGAGGCATTTTTGTCAGTGGCAATGAAGAAACAGAGCTGCTGCTCCAGCTCTTTCAATAACATTCAAGCTCATAGTTGACCTGAGGGTCTCACATTATGACATCCATATTTAATATAACAATAAATCATATTTTCATGGACTACAGTATTGTATTATACCCTCACTGTTTTATGGGAATGCAGCAAAAGCAGGCTTGTATGTATCTATGACACAGAATAAACAGTTAGTTCATGTGAGGAGGGTCAAAGCACACAGTGATGACAATATATAAAAGGTTTTATAACAACTCTTAGAAGTCTGAGGGGGGAAAAAAAAAGGACAGAAAAAGCTGTCCAGAAGGCATTGCATTTAACTTAAAGTGCATTTAAAAAAAAAATCCTCTTAGCTGTATCACCTTGCTTACTGTCAATTTAAGTTCTGCTCTGCACTTCCCATTTGCAGTCAGCATCCTCTGTATCTCATTTTCTCTTCTGCTTCATTCAAGCATATTTAAGGAGAAAATTAACACCATCTGAATCTTAAGCTTTACTCATCCCTTCCTCCATGCAATACTTTCTTCTATTTGCCCTGCATTTTTTACTGTTGACCTTCTGACTGACTCCAAATTAAATGCTCATATGTTTTCTATTTACTCCCAAATCTAGTCCTGCTTGTTCACATTTATTCTTGCTCATCTCCTTCTTATTTGCCTCTGCCTGTATCACATCACATCACATTATTCTCAACTTCTTTACTTTCTATTTCTACTGAGTTCAACTCTCTTTCCAGTGCCTACTTCTTGCAGGCCTTTACAAGCTAAAATTCATCTAATTCATTCTTTATTCCCCATCAGCATTATTAATAATCTTCTACCAGCCAGATTATGGAATAACTTCATTGCTCTTCTCCAGCAGCTGCCTCTGGCAATAGTTTACACACTATTTGCACTGCTTTCCTCCACAGATTTTATAAAACCATTACTTCTTTTAGAAGGTTCCACTTTTCAAAACTAAGTAGTTTCAATTACCTTTTTATTGGCAGCCTTGATCTTTGGTCTAGATGCCATCCTTAACATACATTACATAAAATTAAGGAAGAGCAACCATAGTAAAAAGCATTTCACTACCCTGATCCATATTCTCTTTTTACCTCTCATCCAGCTTTCTGTTCATCATCTCTTCATGCATTGTATCTCAATTAGATTTTCAGTTCCTTGGGGTAAGAAGACATCATTTTCATTTATCTGTAAAGCACCATGCATGCTTATGGCTCTGTAGAGAGGCTAAATATGTATATCCACATTTATTAAAATATTGATGCTTTTATCTATCCATATAGTTCAGAAGCAACATGGCAGTAGTTGTACCCATTTAAAAACTGTTTTAAATCTATAATAGCTATAATATGATATATTCATAGTAGCTGCATGCTGTTCACTCTCTATTTCCTAGTTCATATTTACATTGCTTCTTCTGGCCTTATTAACTAACACTGCCCAAAAAAATAAAAATCTCAATTTTCTCTGACTGCATCAAAATATTTTTCTAAAAATAATGTGTAGATGTAACATACAGTGATTTTATCACTTATCCATACTATATGACCACATTCTTAGTGGGTAAAAGTTGCTGTACCAACTCAGGATTGATCCTGCCCTTCAAAATCTTGTAATTGAAATAGTCCTGGTGATAGTAAAAATTTTAGGAATTTTGGACACCCGCATTTTTGCAACTTAGCTTGAGAGGCATTGAGGTATCTGTTTTTCAGAGTACTAGAGCATAGCTCTTTCTAAAACCCAAGGTCCTGAAAAGGGAATCTCCTTATTATTTTGAAAATTTTGGCTGACAAAATTAACATAATTAGTGAAAGCATGTATTCTAAAAGCTAGGAGGTTTTTTAATGCAAAAAGATAAAAGAGGATATTATCAATCCAATTGTAACATATTAAAATATTTCTGCTAATAACTGCAATAACAGGCTGTAGATATACTCTCCTTTGTAGTTAAGCATATTTATTTATTGGTTAGACAAAAAAGTAAGTAGGCATGTCCAAATCCCTCAGCAGAGCCCACACAGGCCCCTGTCATGACCCAGAGCTCATTGCATGAATAAGCCCATACTAGTAATCTCTAAAGTTAGCTCAAAAGATGAGGAATTATTGTAGAGCAGACCCTGCATGCAGAGCAATTAAACTGTTCTGCTTCACATAACACTTAATAAATGGTTAAGCACTTAAGCATTCAATAAAGTGAACATTTTAGAATATCCTGCTTTGCAGGTTATCTCTGCTGAAAATTTGAAATGGGTTGCTCATTCATGGGTCACTATATACAGAGTGGCCTTAACAAACTGTTTACTAAGCATAGCAGGTGAGAAGTTACATGATAATGTTACTGGCATTTCTTCATAGAGTGCCTGACAGCTGATGGATTTAACACACAGCAAGATGTAATCCCTGTAAACTACCTCAGAGAATACCACCAACAGAAGGAAGGTAGGGAAAGAATTTCCAGAAACGGGGCTAACTTTGTTTCTGTCAAAACTAATGGTAAAGCATGGTTTTAAAAAAAGAGCTTCACCAGTGCTGAACACTTTTGGCCATCTTGACATAAAGGCAGAAGCTGAGCTATAATGACTTATGGCCCTGTACAGGAAAGAATCATTACACAGATCTCATTGTGTATCGGAGGTCATATTCTGTAAGGATATTATGAGATACAATGGCCAGGTTTTCAGGTGCACTCAAATTTACATTGTTCACAATGAGAAGTATGAAAGATGAGCACTTTTGAAGACCAATGTGGTTGCTGTGCTTAACAAACAGCGATGGCTCTACAAAACTGAGTTTAGAAAAAGTGTTTGTATGGAGCACCTTTTAATCTGTTTCCACCCCTAGACAAGGGAGCAAGTTTAAAATTACTTGGTTTTCTTTCAGCTAAACAGTTTGTGGTTGTTTTTTTTTTTTTTTTCTAATCACATCAGTTCATTCTGATTTACATGAGTTTGAGCTTCCAGAATCATTGGCCATCGCTGAATGCAAATAAGCACCAAAAAAATTATATTAAGTTTGCACAATTGATCTCTCGTCATTTAAAATGGTACCTTTTAAAATTTCCTGTAAAATCAGCATGAAATACTCCCATCGTTGACTGTCATCAAGTAGAGCAGGGTCACTTTGGGAAAACCCATTCTCAGTGATGTAAATTATAGAGTTATTACATGTGTCCTAGAAAAAGAGAGCAGGAGTTTTATTCAGAACAGATGTAAGAAAGCCCATAAAATCAGATGCATTACCCTCTATCTTTTTTAAGCTACAAACTAAAACTAGTTTTCATCAAATTGCACTGACCCTATTAACTTAATTTTCCATGAGCTGACCTTTCATGACTAACAATGGAAAAGCAAAACTGTGCAAATATCCATGAAGACAGTGAAATGACTTATTTTAATGAGAAGACTAAAATATCTTTCCTGTATTAGCATCTGCTTATTGTCACTGCTCCTTAACCCCTTGGCACTGGCAGTCACCACACGTTCCATTGCCAGGAGTAGATGCATGCCAGGAAAGCCTTACTGCTGGCATCAGAAAGATAATTTCTGCAGTTCAAAAGATTATATAGCACCAGTGTGTCATTTCAAACCGTAAAATAGCTATAAAGTACAAAGACAATAGGAAAATACTAAGGCTTCTACTTCTACTCTTCATAGCCAGCATGCCAAAATTGAACTGAGAATCCCAAGGTGACTTGTTTATTTATATTTTGCACAATGTCTTATGCCATCCAGATGGGCTCCTCAAAAAAAAAAAAAAAACCAAACAACAACAACAACAACAACAACAACAACAAAAAAAAACAAAAAACCAAAACCCACCAATATTACACATTGGATTCTCAGATCATCAGCCAGTTAATAGCACTAAAATGGTTCTGTGAGCCTTAGGTTTCTCCTTGATATAACACAGAAGTCAGGGCAAACTGCGTGGTGCTACAGCCAGCCATAAACTCCCACTTGCAACAGACCAAGAAGGATCCATTATTTGCTCAGCTTCACAGTCCACTAAAACATTTATTCTCTTGTCTGCATTTTCTTGGTCTTAAGTTTAACAGTTCGGAGTAAAGAAGTCATCAGTACCCATGATCCTGATTTTTATGTCTTTAGTGGATTCCAGAATCCTTGATGATAAGTTACCTTGCTTTGAATACACTGCGGAAATCCAGGACTTCATGATGGCTGGATATTCACCATCAGTAAATATTGTCCTGACAAACCCATCCAAGGTAAAGGACGGGTACCCTTCAGTTGCTTTTCGGTCTGCTACAGAATTTGTAGAAGTTCTACTAATCCAAGTTCAAAGTTATAGACACAAGTTCACATTGTTTTATCCAAATATGCGACTGTCTCAAGCTTTAGCGTGAGTTTTTATCACATTATAAACTGCCTTGTAATCTCTGATATCAATGCTGGGGCTATACATTTTTCATAACCACCTATAGCAACAACATAAGGATCATTAATAGTGATCACTGAGTCTCCAAATGTTCTGAAGCAATACTTTACATGAATATCAAAGGTCTCAATGATCTTTTCAGATCTCCGGTCACTTTCATCTTCTAAGGACTGAGGTAAGCCAAAGTGATATAGGGAACAGGATGGCATTTCCTAGGTTACTAATGATTTTGCTGTAATAATTGACTCCTGAAAATATTACAAGAAACAAAAAAGGGTTAACTTAATAACTTCATTACATTTTAACACATGAAGAAACTTCTCTGCACATCTTCTGTTATGAGATGCAAATATTTCCTCTTAACTGCATGCTGACTACTGTTACAAGACCCCAGAGTTGGCAAAAATGCTCAGCACACAAAATCTTCCAACCAGGCACATAAAATGAAATGAGGATGCAAATTTTCAAAACAGATCAGTGGATGGCATCTCCCCAGGAGAAACATAATTCTGATGGGTGCTGGTCACATGAAAACATAATCCTTTCATTTAAATGCCTGAATGGCAGCCTGGTTGCATGTACAAGTTGAAAGCGTCTTGAAAAATTCGTGACACTTGAGAGCCTGACAGGTAGATTTGTTCTAATGAATGCATTTCTTTCCTTGAGAACTGTGTCTTTTGAAAAGTTCAGTGCCACACACAGCAAGGTAACCACACTGATCTTCTATGATTTGAACTTGGTTATCTGGGCAAGCTGTTTTCTCTGGAATGTTCTGTTTCCCATATCTGTGTGTGCCAGCATCAAGACAAAGAAGATACTATCGGTGCATTCAATATTTTGCAATGCTGTGAATTCAATGGTTCCCTCATTAGCTCAGGTATCTTACCAGGTCTACATGACATTTGAGGATTTTCATTAGAGTCTACTAGATTTTAGGTGGAGTTTAGGGCACTGGCCTCTTTAGCCACCAACTTGAATGGCTTGGGAATAGCTTATCCAAGAAACCAACTGTCTTCCTTTTACACTGCCACTGCTACAAACTGCTCAGTGCCTCTAACAGCAAGAAGGAATTATCTCACATCTCTAAAAGCTCATGACTCCCAACCTTTCTTTTTCCCTCTTGATAAGAGAGAGATCAACTTTAATTTCTTGGATGTGTTGTTAAAGCTGGACAGTGCTTGAGATGTATTTCTAGAGGCTTAAAAGGAATTCGCCTTCTGTTCAGATCCAGCAGTGGCAGACATGAACATGTTTCCTAAAGGACTATTTTTATGCTACTGAGACGTCACTGTAAGTTTAAATATCAGGATACCTTAAGCTCTTATACAGGCATTTAAAATTTTCCTTACATCAAGACACAACTACATGGCTTTTAAGACTTCTGAAAACACTAGAGATTGCAAAACACATCATAAGCTCTGGTTCAAAGAGTATCAATTAGCTTGCTCTTTTACTTGAACTATCTGATTTAGTGTGGTAATTGGAAAAGGCCAACAGTAGCCTTCAATTATTACTTGATAAGCTAAGAGGCTCCAGCCAGGAATAGGTCTCCATCATGCTGGTGGAATGTGGATATCAGTCAGCCTTTGCTTCAGAGACTTGAGCTAAATAAACAGAAGTGTTCAAGAAACTTAGAAACGTAAAAATCATTAAAATGTCATGGGTCTTGGACCACCACGTATCCTAAGAAGACATAGGTGCTCATGAAATGTCCCAAGACTTTTCTGTAGTGAAACTAAGAATAGAGAAGCTGAGAACACAGCAGAAAGGAGGAGGAGGAGGAAGACGAAGTTGCAAAGGTTAACAAAATGTATGCTTAGGACATAATGTATTGTTTAGATTATTATTCTTAACAGCAGAAAACATGTTCATTAGTAAATATGTCTGTACTGTATTGTACTATAACTTCCCTGGTATTTTCAGGTTCAGCTTACTGTGTATTGATATTTAAAAATACCAACACAGAATCCCATACTACCTTCTTCTCAAAAGGACAGTATTAGATTTCAGATTATCCTGACTTCAAATGACTGACCATAAGGATTTCTGTCAAATGGATTTTAAAGACAGCATTTACTGCAGCAATCAGTTATGAACCCCAGATTTATATAGCGCGTTCCTGTAAACAAACAGGTGAATACACATCCTTTAGCACAGCAAGACTCAGTAAGTTTGTTTACAAAGTAGTTCACAATGAATCTCAAAGGCACTTTGCTTTTCCTTCTGAATGCAGCACAGAAAATCATGCTACATTCTGAGGAGATACCTGCCTGTTCCTGGGAACACACCTGTGTAAAAGAGGAAGGAATATACTTGAATTTTAGACTTTGAAAAGCATATTTTTGTAATTTGCAAAAGTAATTAGGAGCTAATAGAATTTTTTACTGTTACTTTTGGACCTGTTTGACTTCAGTGGGACTGGGGGTGTGTTAACTGTTTACTGGTGGGACTGCAAGATGAACTATATAAGCTTAAACTAGGGAAAAAAGAAATCTTTTGCTGGTACAAGATCCTGTTCTACCACATTGAGAGTAATGCTTGCCTAGAAGACACTAGAATTTCCCATTCTAGTTTTCAGATTATAAATTACTTAGTACAATCTATAACATTTAAATGCAACCAGCTATCATTCATTTTTTACATCTCAATTAAACACTATTATTGGAAAAGATTTATACTTTGTGTTAGGATATGAAAAGAAATAGAAGTACATCCCTGAAAAATGTGAATGTCAAGTCCAATTTCCATATTGTCTCATACCTTCCAGAGTAGCCTGATCTAGTCTCTATGGCTATAACTGTGAATCAGCTAGAAAAGAAACATAGAACAAAATTTTCTTCTAAGAAAGTGTGTCTGTAAGGCTTTTGTGGGGACACCCCAAAATTTTGGGATTATAGACATTAAGGAGTATTTTGTCTCTGGAAACCAAAGGATCATTCTTTTTTCCTTTCTGTCATCTTCTGTCCCCATCTTGATTCCCTACCTTCATGCTGAAGTGAGGCATAACATCAAGCTCTCCCAAACCCAATACCCCATGTCTACTATTTTTGTCTCCCTCCACATTGATGGTCAGAGTTTAGCAGCTAACTTGTACAGCTCAAGACACCCAGGGTAAAAATAATCGTACAAAAATACTTAAAAAAAAAACTCGATGTGAATTTTAGCCTAAAACCTGACACATCTTGGGAACAATACACCTACAATACCACCCCCACCAAACTGGAAACAGAATAGTTTTAAAGGTTTTCAAATGTCCTATGTCTTAGGTGTGAAATTGGTAGTGAATCAGTTGGTGTGAATGATTTTATTTGAAAGGACATTGCTCTAAGCTTTCTAATTCTTCATATGCTCTTTGTAAAAATGTTTATATAGAAGATGATGGCCTTTCCATGCTATGCAGTTACAATTGCTTCAACAGATCACTGCACAAGAGAAGTGAACTCCTGCCTAATGAAAGCTGGCCTACTTGGAGTTCCTCCAATGCCCTTTCGCTAAATGTAAAGTTCATAATATTAATCAGGCAACTGCTTATACTGGGGATCAAGAGAACATTTTCTGAAATTACAGCTGAGTTTTTTCAAAATGTTAGCTTTCCTTACCAAGTGTATTCAGAATGTCTGCTTGCTATCTTCCTTTTTGACATCTAAATAACAAACCTCATTTAGTAGGCATTCCTGTGGGGTTGTACAGTGCCTGCAGCCCCAGCTGAAAGAATATCAGCACAGGAAAGAATCACAGAGTCACAGAATGTTAGGGATTAGAAGGGACCTCAAAACATCATCCAGTCCAATCCCCCTGCTGGAACAGGAACACCTAGATGAGGTTACACAGGAATGTGTCCAGGTGGGTTTCAAATGTCTTCAGAGAAGGAGACTCCACAATCTCCCTGGGCAGCCTGTTCCAGTGCTCTGTCACCCTCACTGTGAAGAAGTTTCTTCTCATATTCAAGTGGAACCTCCTGTGTTCCAGTTTGTACCCATTGCCTCTTGTCTTAACACTGGTTGTCACCAAGAACAGCCTGCCTCTGTCCTCGTGACACTCACCCTTTACATATTTATGGACATTAATGAGGTCACCCTTCAGTCTCCTCTTCTCCAAGCTAAAGACACCCGGCTCCCTCAGCCTTTCCTCATAAGGGAGATGCTCCACTCCCTTCATCATCTTTGTTACCCTGCACTGGACTCTCTCCAGCAGTTTGCTGTCCTTCTGGAACTGAGGGGCCCAGAACTGGACACGATATTCCAGGTGTGGTCTCACCAGGGCAGAGTAGAGAGGAAGGAGAACCTCTCTCGACCTACTAACCACCCCGCTTCTAATACACCCCAGGATGCCATTGGCCTTCCTGGCCACAAGGGCACAGTGCTGGCTCATGGTCATCCTGTTGTTCACCAGGACCCTCAGGTCCCTTTCCTGTATGCTGCTCTCTAATAGGTCATTCCCTAGCTTATACTGGAACCTGGGGTTGTTCCTGCCCAGATGCAAGACTCTACACTTGCCCTTTTATATTCAAAGAAACCACAAAGACACAGCCCAATTTATATTCAACACACCACAAAAAACACTCCTAGGGAAGGGCAAGCTGTGCCAGTGAAAGTGGGCCACATATTGTAAATTTTGGTGGCAAAGGAAAGGCTTCCATTCAAGCCTCTCTGGGATGCTGGCAGGGTTTTTGCAGTCATGCTCTGCAGGGGAGAATGGCTGGTCGGACTGTTTACGACAGATTCACCAGCCCCCGCCTTTCTGAATTCTTGAAACAAAGGCTCTTCCACTCTCTGGTGAAAACAGTAATCTGCAGGATACAGAGGACAGGCTGCTGCCTATTGCACAGCCAAACTCTACATCATCGAAATTCTGCAGAAAAATATTTCTTCTGCTGCTATCTTCCTAGTACAGATCAGGATAACCTGAAGAGAATTTTCTAAGAAATCCTTTCCTTTTGCAGCCTTCCATCTCTGCGGTCTTCAAATCAGGCAAAGAAAAGATTTGCCAAGGCAAACACTGCCCCAGAAGTACAAAGATATCTATCTTCTTGGTAGTACTAAGATTCAGAAGAGCAGGGGGCAAAACTGAGATTCAGAGGTTCATCCAAATCTTCTTTGTTCTTTTCTCCTTGGAACATTATCCTCCCAGCACATGAGACCTCAGCCAACTATTTTGATTCTACTATCCTTTCTGGTTCAGCTTCAGTTGCTTTTATTCTTCACAGTTCTCTTTATTTCTTCTTTCTTCCATTCTCCACATTCTGCAGCCAAAGCTGCAGTTCCTATTTTTCCTAGTGAGTGACCTTCATCATTCCCCCAGTCCATACCAATGGAATTAAAATAAACAAGTCAAAAGTGTAAGAAATTGTATATCTTCTAGCAATCTGAGCAGCTTGTTGATGTGCTGTATCCCTTTCCACATTTACACTGTCTGCTGAGACTGTGAAAACTCTTCTTTTCAGAGCAGGGACTGTCTTGTGTTTGTCACAGAGCTAAGCACAATTCCTAGCTGAGTCTGAAGAATCCTCCCTACTTTGCTAAAGAAAATATCTGGGAAAAGCATGTCCTTCTGAGTGCAAAACAGGCAATGTGAGGTTCACTACATCATAGTATACTGATAAACTATCTAAATGCGTTTGCCAAATAAGATGCTTGTCTATTGTAAGCCATCCAAAAATATGCTCATGGCTAGGATCCCTGTAAGTATAAACATTCTGATGAAGCAAAATGATTTAGAGTTGCAATTAAAAAAACTGGAGTAAGCAAAAAAGATACATAGGAAACATAATACTAATCCTATCCCAAAAGATTGTGCTATCCAAGGGGATCTAGAATATTAATTAGTAAGTTGTTGCAAACCTATAAAAAATCATGCCATAATTACTCTGAAAAAAGTTGCAATTTCAAAGCTACACTGCAGAATAGCATACTGGATTAATTATGCCAGACTGCAGCAATAACCTTGAATTAAAGCTGCAACCTTCTATTTTTAAGAAACAATTGCCTTTCTGGTTGATGAAACCTGTCGTCCCATCAGGTAACAGACGTGACCAGGAAAGAGAAAAGCGATAATGAGTCAATCCAAGCTGTTTGATACATTTCAAATCTTCCTCCCACAGAGTGTAGCTGCCACAAGCTACATCACCAGTCTGGCTCTTGAAAACTCGATCTCCTCCCTGATGGGTGAATGTGTCCCAGACATTAGGGCCCTTTCCATCTGCATTCCAGCCTTCTGCTTGAAAAACAAAACTTGGTCGTTACACTTTTGACATCAAAAGGCATATGTTGAATGTAAATATTTATCACAAAGTAGGCACAAACCTCTCAAAATCCTACAAACAAAATGATCAGTATTCCCTCCCTGCTCCTTATATCATTTGAAGTAACTAGGAACTTTCAAGCATGGGTATACATTTGCATGATGTTTTGCATTTATTCATATTTTTGCTTGCTGCTAATTATTTGAAAATCCTGTTTTAAAAAGCATTCAGAGTTCTGACATTCTTCATACTTCCTTAGCCAAAAATCAGATGCTTGCAACTCTTGAGATATTACAGGTTTTCACAAAGGGCATTTTCTAATGCAACTTCCATCCATAAATGTAAAAGATCAGTCCATATCAAAGAAAGCCTTCAGGGTATGAGAAATACATCCAACAAATAGGCACTTATGGCTTTCTGGATGTCCTTTGAAAATCCTGTTAAAAAGAAAGGAATGCCATTATGAGCCATGGCCCTAGGCATATACAAGCTGAATTAATAACACGGCTCTGCAAAACTTCTGCTTTTTGCTTAGCCAAACGCTCACAGAAATGAATTTTGAGTGCTCAAAACCCCTGTGTGGTTTTCTTCACTTTCATAGTTTTGGGAAATTTCTTTGCAATTCCAAAATTGAGATAGACAGATCATCTTTAAAATATTCAAAATTTAGCTGTTCTTTGAGATTACACAGTACTACCAACACATAGTATTTAAACCAAATAAATGCACCCGTTTGTGACAAGCTTCTTTGTCTTTCCAGAGCATTGTGGTGGCTGAGGCAAACACTGAATTTTTAATGTGGAGAGTTCTGTAAACGTACACCCCTGAAAAGTGTGATTTTATTAAAAAAATTCAAATATCCCAAAAATGGCCAACCTCATTCACCAGCAGGATATTTCAGTGAATTCACGGTTCCAGGGTTACTCTTTAAAAAATAAAATGACATTGTGTGTTAAAATCATGTATAAATTAAATATCAGTTGGGTTGTAAGATTAATAACTATATAATAGCTACATATCAATCCTCAATAAAAGCGTTTTAATAATCAATTAGTATCATAGAAATTAGAGATGGAGGAGAACTATTAGGAGGTCATTGAGTCCATCCCCTGCCAACACAAGATTGCTCCCTTAAGTGTATTTAGTACTTAATACACATCTGTCTTATTAAATCTAAGTTTAATGCAAGGTTAAGCATATTGAAGACACTTAATTTAAAGCATTACTAAAATTTGTAATATCACTTCTATAACCTAGCTTTCCAAAGATCATTGTCACATTTCATGTTCTTTAAATAATTTTATTGCAGCACATGAACATCTACATTTGGTTGGTCACTAAATTAAACTCTTATATGGGACAACCTTCAGAGTAGGTCAAATTTTAGATCCAAACAGTTTGAGTTTCTCTTAATCTCAGATTTTATCACAGACTTTGTGCTCTGTCTGCATGCTCCTTGGAAAAGTACAGTACTAAAATTTTTCTGTATCTTGTTTCTGATTTCAAATATACCTGCTAAAATAAATACTCATTTTAGAGGAGTGCAGGGAATAACAAATAACAGTAATTCTTTGGTGGTACCTAGAATTTAGAAGCCTTTAAGAGCAGGCTTCCTGCACCATATCGATATGATATAGCTCCTTTTCCACTGTGGTGGGAGTGAAGGGAAGCCAAAAGCTCTCATAATGGGCAGCTAACACACCTGCACTTAAGAACCACCAGCTGGAGTAGGTACTGAACAATTTCTTTTTTGTCTGCCTTCCCCCAGCAAAGGAGGTGGGAGGGTGGGGGAGAAGCATTTGATTTTCAGCAGAGTATGACAGAACTACTCCAGTGGTTATTAGCCACTATAAAGCTCTGACTGCGGCCGTGGCAAACAGACCCACTTTAAAGCATCCCTCATGCTGCTCAAAGAGCCTCTCTGTGCAGTGCAGGGTATCTGAGCTAGCTAAATAAAGTGTAGGAAGCAATCTCGCCAAGGCAACAGAAAGCTCCACGTACCCTGATGTATCCTGCTGAGCCACAATTAGTCTGCACAGAGCTCTGCTCTGCTTCAGTGAACTGAGCTTGCACCTCTGAGCTTGTTCAGAAACCTCCACGCCGCACAACAGCTCCCAGTGTCAACATACCCCAAGCTTTAGTGAGCTTCAGGGCCAGGAAAGAACCATGATGAGGAACTGAATTTACATGTCAAAACATAGCTGAGACTTAGCTACCAAATCATCACATACAGAGTCATCAAATGTTTAATATAAATTATCATGAAACGTGATGTATGTTCCCCACTCTCTGCAATTATTACAATGGAGTAATATAGAGTGTTTCTCCTTTTAAGTGAAGCTAGTGAAGCAGGAATATTACTGATCAGAGTATTTCAGCTTTCATGTACTTTTCCAAGTTAGCTAATTCAGTTGTGTTTTCAGTTCTCAGAGTGAAATTTTCTTGGCTTGGTCTCTGCCCAAAAGGTGAAATTTTGTTTGAATTAATGCAGTTCAACTGTTTGGCATATAAAAGAAGTGAAGAAAACCACTTTTACCATTATGAAAATTTTTTGCAACTTTTCCCTCTCTGTCTCAAAAAAAAAAAAAAAAATCAAGCCGAGTTGAAATTTAGCATAGAAATGGCCCTCAGTAAGAAGAAGTGCTTTTGAGTGTTCTGCTGCAAATTGATTTTGATTTGACTGAGTCATGAACCTTTGAAATCTGCACTTTGAGCATGCAGAGTACAATTGGTATGATTTTTTAGCACTTTGAAATATACAGAGTGGAGAAGGTTGTGATGTGCATAAATACATAGCTGACAGTAAAAAATAAAGCAGCCTGTCAGCCTTTGCCTCATCCACTGTGTGTCTTGTGATATGTGTAGCAGCTGAGTTTGGACTCTACAAGACCTATTTCTTCAATCATGGTGCTTGTAAGTCGGAAGCTGCACAGCTTCCAAAGCTTTCAGGAGGAGGAATTCCCTGTTGAGCTTCTTACTTCTGTGGGAAAAGGGTCATTTGAGTAGCGTCTAGACCACATTATAGATTTTTTTTTTTTATGTTTCTCCCACTCAGAAGCCTTAGGAAAGCTCATTAAAAATACATTAAGAGAACATTAAAGTTGCACATCTAGCCACTCAAAAGGCAGGAAATTATAATGTCATTCCATATGCACACACAATTCACATTTTAAAAATTAGTTAGTAGAGCTATGAGCATTGCAGGACTCGAGTTAGAATCTGGCCTAGAATATTGATTCCCAGGAACAGCGAGATGTTAAGTCTATTAGGTGAAGCTAACTGAGCTCGTTAAAAGGTACCAAGCGTGGGCAAGTACTCTCGCTTTCAGCAATAACCAAGAACTAAAGGCTACATCCTCAAAGACAATTTTAGATCTACAACTTCCATTTACGTCCTGAAATCAATGGGAGCTAAGTGCCTGTATGCTGCAGGGTATAATATGAGAAAACCAGGTCTATATGTATTTTAAAGGTCTCTAAATACACATTTATGAAGGGATAAAATGAGGGGGGGCGTGGGGGGAGGTTATCACTCTAGGTGTCCCTGTACCTTACAGGTATACATTCCCTAATCTGCTACATATTTTCATATCACGCTGGGCAAATCACTTTATCAGCACCTCCATTCAACTGGGAACATGATATATGTCCCTGGGGGAGGGCCTCCACAAGTCCAACTGCTAACCTCTCAGTTCACTGTTTTTCATATCTTTTGGAGATGAATTCTTAACTGAGGACCCCTGTGAGTACCAATGTCTGATGAGAGTTCTCCCATCCAGTTTTGGGACAGTCAATAGTAATCTACTTATATTAGCTCTACAGAAAGGAGATACTCAAGAACTGCTTGGAAAATTACTTTTACCTTTTTATTTTTTTTCCTCCCGTCTCAATAGCTAGTGGAAGGTTCCTCCTCCATTTCCATTTCCTAGCCACACTTCTGAGATTTGAAATGTCTTTTATACCCTTCTTACTGCTCAGGCCAGAAGTATTTAAACAGAAGTGCTATGTCGATTTGCATCAGATGTAGTATCTACGTAATGAGGCAAAGATCAAACACTTTCCTTCCTGGATCCAGACTTTTGCTTCACTTAAAACTTCCTTAACACTTTGGGAGCTAAAAATTGACACCTTCAATTTGTTATGCCGCTGTAGCTGCACCCCAAGCAAATCCAACTGGAAAAGCAATATCCTCTGGCACCGAATGCAGAGGACAGGCGAGTACACAGCATTATGTGATGCTGTGGAGATGCCGGCTTCATTTGCAGACAACGGTTTCTGGCTTGATCACTCTTCCACTTGTTACAAGCAGATTCTATACTGAAGACAAAAATAAACCCTGTGCAGCTTCACACACTGAAAGGCAAACCATGCACTTTGCATATCTCAGGATTAAAGCAGAGAGGTTCAGTCAGCTAACAGTGAAAGTGGAAAAGGCAGCAGTGGAAAAGCCCAGGCTGGTCACAGTGAGAGGGCTCCGCCTAGTCCAAAGCATCAGTGCACAGAACAGATCCCTGTTCCCCTTCATTTCTCTTCAACTCCCAGCCAAAGCACTTTGTAGACCCTTTACTCAACATAAATCCTTTAGCCACCAGGCAAAAAGTCATTTCCTTCCCTTTCAGTAAGCTTCAAAAACCAGCAGTACCTCTTCTTTTCTGGCATCAAATGTATGTTTTATTTCCCAACAATGAAACAACTGGCTTGCAGTAGGTGAGAAAGAATATTTTAGCCATTCCATGTTTAGCAGGATAAAAGAGGAACATTTGTATGGGAGTACAGACCAAAGAGCTATCTTTCTCCTTCTTTAAAATCCTGTGGATGCTCATTTATTCTAGAGCAGCAATGACAACCTTATGGCATGTGTGCCAGAATCAGCATCTGCAAAACAGCCCTCAGGCCTCTTCCTCTACCTTCTGTCAATGCTGTTGCTGCTCACCTGTCAGCAGGCTGAGAAGCGAGCAGCAGCAGGAGGACGAGTCAGGGGATCATTGTAACAAGTGGAATGGGCTGAAAGTACTATACTGTCCCTTCCCAGAAAGCAGCAACACCGGCCACACTAGATGGCACTACTGCAATTGTTTTGGGCCTTACAGGAGGGTTTTTTTCCCCCATTTATTATAATGTTATATCCACACTACTTTTGCCAACGTCAGTATCTGCACTTGTTGGACTGCCAGCTAATAATGTATCTATTTTTTCTCCTTGTTTCCTTATTTTCTTGGACTTTTTTTTAATTATTATTTTGGGAATTTTTCTGGGTGAGGACCTATTCTGCCAAAGCGTTATACACATAAGTGATATTTTCTTTGATAATGAAAATAAGTAAACCTTAACATAAACAGAAAAATACACTTGTACATTTAATGCACATACTATTGCCAGAAATACACACAATGGAAAAGTATTCTTATTAGGAAAAAAAAATGCTTTGTAGAGATGCAGACAATCTGATTTAATTCCAAAGTGCACATTGCAGAACCAGACAGTGCAGATGCGATGCAAACTAAATCAGGCTTTCACAGCAGGCATGCATTTCCTCAAGTATCTTCCAATGGAAAGGTAAAATCCCCTTGAATACAAAGGAACAAAGGGGGAAATGAAGCACAATATACCAGCTTGTTCCCAAAACACATGCTGACACATGGTCTAAGCAAACATACCTTTTATGTGTATATACAGAAGACTAAAAGCCGACGAATTAGTTGATGTTCTCTGGCTGAAGCAGCCTCCTCAGGCTTTCACTTGCAAGAGGGTAAGCATTGGCCAGCTAACAGTAAAACTCATCAGGGACACCTTAAATCATGATTAACAGATATTAATGAACGAGAGTTATTATGCATAATTCTACATCATTAAATGTTATTGGTAGGTGCCTTTGAAAATGTAAATGACATTAAATCATTTCCCAGAAAATCATACAATTCTATTTCACAAAAGATATAATAATTACACAACTCAGTAATAGGGGGAGAGGGGCAGATAGGAGATAGTAGCAATAAAAATTCAATAAATTTGTTATAAAAATGCTTAACCACATGAACAAGGCAAAAAAGTGTGACTTTCTCTGGCAGAAAACAGAGACAGAGATGGGTTTTAGGAGAGACTGAGTGGGAGGAAAAATATTTCATAAGCTGTCTGGGGAACAGTGAACAAAATTCACCTCAGAGGTTAAGTCAGATTCACCACAATAAGATAGCAGGGTATGTCAGATAAGTAGGCAGATACCAAAAGATGCAGAGCTTCAAAATTCAGAGAAGCTGCATTTATAGCAGCTAATCTCAAACTCTTCTGCCAACTCAATTTCTAGATTTGTGACCCTACTTCTGGTTCTGTTTCTGGACTCACTGTTGCAGTAGCGGGACTTGCAATTATATTTCCATTAGACCCACTGCATGTTGTGGCTTTTAGGATGCACTTGCCTTCTAACTCTGATAATTCTCCCTATATCTAACAAATAACCTGACCTCAACCTGAGCTTCTGTATTTGGCTGCCCCTTTGTTTTGTTCAACACATATCAGTAGGAAACTATAAGAGATTTCAGTTCCACATAGAGGAAAATTTTTCCAGACCAGGTTTAGGGTTTTTACATTTGCACTGACACAGACTATTTGTAATCAAATGAGTTCAAGACAGGTATTCCAAGGAAAAATCAAGCTCTTCTTAGATATCCAGATGAATTTGGACAAAGATATTTTTGGCAAGTCAATAAAGACCAAGAGTAATTGATCCTTAAGCTGAGAGCTTGCAACCTCACTTTATAAAATGCTAGGTATTATATTAAGGTGAAGGACGAACAGACTTTGGTGTCAGGGCCTTAAGTCACATGGAATTAATTATTATCAGAGGAACTGTATCTTGTCAAAATGAGTTTTTCCTGACTGAATCAATGTTTCCTAACGACATATTATAAATATTTTTAATAGTATTTACTATGGAATTTAGAAATTAAACTTTGAAGCGGTTGTGAAAATCAAAATCTCTTTCCTGAAATTTTACACTGTGCAGGAACAGAAGGATATAGCTGCTTCGGAAGCAAAACTGTATGTCTCTGAAACAGCCAGAGATAGCAGCTCACATATTCTGTGAGTTGTCTTTGAAACTGATGCTCATAAATTTAGTTTCCCGCTCTGGCAACATAATGGAACAGCTATTGAGAAAACAAATTTATTAAACCACTTTGAAGTCTGCCAGACAAACTTGATTTTTTAACAGTAATACAAAATTAATGAATAGAGAGCAGAAGCTATACTGTCACATGTCTGAATTTTAGCAGTATACTATTTTCTTTCACATATTTTGGCACTGAGCTTAAAGTGTTCTCGATTAAGTTACGGAGACAGTTACACTGTGACTGCAGTAGAGGACTCCTAACTTTGATCCTCTAAATTGAGCCTTATTTAGAAGTCTCTGCTGGATTGTTGATTAGCCTTTTGTGTCCCATCTCCAATGTGTCAAAATTCTGTTCCCAAACTTAAATCAAATTGGAAATGAACTATCATGTTGACTGAAATGAAGGGTGATGACAAACAATGAAGGGTAATGATAAACAGTAACTTTGAAGGGAGGCATTTAGTGCAGTACACAAAGATTAGTATTACTTCTGATCTCACTTAATAGCTTCAATAATGAGCTAGAAGAGGGAGTAAATGGCACATTAATGAAATCTGCAGATCTATTAAACTAGGAGGAGCTGAGCACACTGCTGAAAATGGAGAAATAATACACGGGGTCATGGGAAGATTAGAAACACAAGCAGAATATTGCAATGAGATTCAGTTTAGAAAAAAAAAGAATAATATTTGGGTAAAATAATCAACAGATGGTAACAGGCAAAAAACTGGAGAGCTGTAATGATGGAAAAGATTTAAAATTAAGAACAACAGGAAAACTAGGCAAGAATCTGTGAGCAACAGTGAAATTTGGTCAAAACTATTAAAGAATAAGCAAAGAAGTAAAGCAGCTTAAAGCAGCTCTACAACTGTCAGCTCTCTTCTGCATTTAGTCTGGGCACTGGAAAAACAGACTATCAGTCAGATGGTTATAGATTTTGCAGCTATGGAATTTTTCCTTGGAAGAAAACTTAAAAGTAAAGCATCCATTTAACAGAGTGTTGTCCTTCACGAGTGAATGACATAACAGTGAGCCACTGGTTAAAAGACCATAAAAAGAACGTGAGACTGAAGAAATAAAATATTCTCCCTCTACTGGTAAATGTATCAAGAAGCTTGAATTTTTTGATGTTGCTGAGGAATCTGCCAGTGTAATGCCAGCTGTTATGAGCTTTCCAATACCAGATATATGTGTACAATATCTTGGAGAGCTAAAGCTTGTTGTGAGCAAGTTAATTCCAGCTGAGGAGCTCACACAAATTAATCTTTCTGGGAATTACTGTACACAAGCCAAACTAGTGTTACATCACTCCCTGTGCTAGAGACAGTTTCAGCAACTCTGCATGGCACAGCATTAGGATACATAGTATGTATGCAAAGTGATATTCTATGTTGCTCATCAGTCTTCAAAAGTCCTTGGTAGCTCTTGGCTCTTGAAGGCATTGTCCTTTATTGCTGAGTGCCTCCGTACAGTATTTTTAAGTGGGCTCAGCCACATGGGATTTTGTCACTGTCACTACGTTGTGACCCGACACTGAGTGAACAGAGAGCAGGGCGTTGATCCAGAGCTTCAAATTTGCACACTTCAGTAGAAAACCTAGAAAAACCTGGCAAAAGCCCTTTCATTAAAACCATGCTCTATTCATTTATTTCTCGCCATGTTCTGCTGTTTCATGCTTCTGGATTGTTCGCCTTCTAAGTGAACAAGCTTAAAAACAATGAGCCATAATGGAAAAATGTCAGGATAAAAAAAGGAGTAAACGTATATATGAAAAACAACATAAAAATTAGCATAAGCATAGACAGACCCCCTGGTCCCTTGTGAATGCAACTTGTTTGCTGAGACAGCACCCCTTCACACATTTTTTGGGAAGAGCTGCCTACACTTTGCAGAAGTTGAGAGTTTCAAGACATTTGTAGAACTACTCAGTGGCAAACTTGCTTGATATGATTTTGCCAGGCAAATATCTGATGTACCTAGTCAGATTGGCTGCAACTGGTGAGATGACATGTCTGAATTATTTAAAACTAAACTTGTTAACATTTTAAAACAGAAGGCAAAGAAGTCTCACACGTGTGAGAGCAGTATAGTTTCCTTTTTTATGTCACAAATCTGCAGGCTATTTCACGACATAGCTGAATTTTCAAAATCATGTACATACAATTTTTGTTGCACAAACCAAGTTCTGTGCTAAAACCAGTATGCCCCGATTTTTACATTATGTACACTTCAAAATCCCAGCAACTTATCCAAGGGTTACCTCAGTCTGGAACATCGTTTAAGTGTCCATATAAATATAAATACAAAAGTCAAATTTTACTCATTTCAAAAATGTGGGCCCAGTATCTGGTTGTTTTGATGCTTCTGAAACTTCTCCCTTGATAACAGCTAAATCTTATTTACTTTTGGAAACGTGTCGTATCACTTGCGTTTTATTCCTGGGAGATTACATATGTGATGTCTGTATTATCTCCCCCTCTAACACTCACAAATCACATATTTCACAGCACAGCACTGATTTTTTGTGTGAGCTTCTGACCCCACATGCCATCAATAAGAGGAAGCCAAAGCAGGGCAGAGTTTGGGGAGACTGCCCTCCTTTGATATCAGTGGAAGTCACTAGCCAGTGACAACTAAATTTGACAGAAAACTAACATTAGTGAGAATACATGGCTGAACAAATGGTTAGACTGTTATTTGTGTTGCAACTGATCGAAAGCCTGAAAAGTAGGTGTGACTATAATATCAGGTACCAGAGAATACACTTAAAGGAGACAAATTACAGATGCTAATTCTATGAGAAATGCTTTAAGGAAGATGCAACAAACCTCAAAACAAAAGCAAAATCAAAACCCTCAGATAAATCTGGTTTTAAAACTGAATGATCATTTTTTTTTTTTTTCCCAATTCCACACAGGTTTTCTCAACAAAACACTCATAGTGTGGGAAAATTGATACTTTTCACCGTATTTTTTCCTTTCAAGGTTTTTTTTTTTTTAAGATTTATTTTAACACATACATAGAATAAACTAGGAAAGCATTCTGCTCAGGCCAATTTTATACTGGGAATGTATTGACTAAACCAAGTGATCTCAATATTTGTGATGTGTATTAAGTCCTGTAAAGTCCCACGTTTTGTTTTTGGAATTAGCTAGAAATAGTGCAACTAGGTTTTGTAGCAGTAAAACTGTATCTTTCATTTTCTTTTCTTACAGAAATGCTGTTTCTAGTGTCACTGACTATGACTAATGACATTGACTATGACTGTAGCAAATACGCTTGAAAAGCTTCTTCCACCAGTCAGGATTAAGAAATCCCATTATATTAGTGCATTTACATAAAATTCACTTCCCTATATCAGCAGTATGGAACTATCTACTATTAAGCAGAAGTACAGTATGAGAGACAGTAGTTGATATTACTTTTCAAAAGATTTCTGCTATGCCACTGCAAATATTTTTCCCCTTTGCAAGAAATGCTATCATTGTACTCTTCATTTTTATCCTGCAAAATATTAGTGGACACTACTGGTTGCACCTGGAGAGATAAGTAGCACAGCAGTCCTTTAATTCAACGAAGTAATTCAAATACCTACTTGGAAATCAGTAAATACAGGTTATTTTTCAAACAACTTAAATTCATATTTGTGGTCTAAACAGTATTAGAGTTGTGCAGTGATGCCTTAGGATGATGTTATTCTGGGAATATCACAAAACATGTAGCTGACCCTGAAGCTAAACTAATAGAATCAAAAGAAAAAAATCAATACAACTGTTTAACATAGCTCTCTCTTGCTTGATTTAAACACATAAATAAAAAAGAGATTAAAGGATACAGTGGGTATATTGGTGCGGCACTGACCTTTTTATCGTCACAGGGGTTGTCTACTTAACAAAGAAGTCACACAGATGAATACAGTATCTCATTCAATTTGAGCTCTTTAGATCTTTCCTCGTGTTTCAGCTTGGCACAGAGAAAATGGAACAGTTGCACAATGTAGATGAAATCTTACACATTTTCCCCTTTCTGATGAAATACTAAAGAATTTTATAAGCACAGAAATGTGGAGTTGATGGGCAAGCAAATATATTTTTGTATTCAACTCCTTTGTATTCTCTCAGTTACCTCTTCCAAACCAGGCAGGTGAATTAGACCTACCAATGGCTGTTGTGTTAAAGCTTTTGGCTGTTGAGTGATCAATATCCAGTAGGAGGCAACAGGAAAAGACGTGAGGATGTGAAGGCTGGGTGAATGTCCATACCGAGCTCTCAGAAATGTTTGCAGTTCCTTACATTCTCATGGAGGCCTACAGAAAGACAGCAGGTGATTATGTAATTAAAAGACTACTTCACCATCTATGACACAGATTGAGAAGGAGGACTCAAAGGCTACCTTTCATTTCCTAGTCTTTGAAAAGCAGATTTTATATCTTATCGTTATTTTAGCAGAATACATATAGCAGCTTATTGAAAGTATTTTAAAACTGTCTGCTGGTGGTGCTGGTAGCCACATCTCTTTCCTGTCAGTCCGAGCCGAGGCAAGAAGTTGTAGTGATAGCAAGCCGCTACCTTTTATGTAGACTATTACTACAACTTGTCATAAGTTTCAGTTATTTGTTTGCTTGCCAAAGATTGAGTAACTCTATGTTGAGTTCCAAGTTCTGCAGCAGAGTGTGCTCTACTGATTATAAATTATTTTTATACTCTGCTTCTGGCCTGCATTCCTGATCTTAGCATCTGGATTTTTTTAAAACAACCTTTGGCAGCAGTAGGAAAATGGCAGGGAAAGTTTTGTTTGGCCTCTGGACTCCAGCACGGGGCCTGCTCAATCTCTGCAGGAACGGTACAATCCAGTTAATGCAAAGAAGACGAGAGGGCCTGAACCATTCTAAAAACAGACTGAATCTTTGGCATATTACACAACCAAACTCTAACAAGTTCTTCACTGAGCTTATGTGATGTGTGTTTCTTCCAAGGCTTACCTCTGGTCCAAATTTTAATGAATACTATCAGAGAGGGCAAGAGAGGTGCGCTGACAATCCTGCGCCATTGGTGTCCCAGTTTTAATTTGGTCCTTCAGTGTCTGGAGATGCTAAAGCTGTCTTGTTTTCTTCCTGCAAAAATCACATGTTTCAGACACCTCTGATCCATACCAGAAAAACCTGAGACTGACAAGGAAATGGTAGTCAGACTCACGGTTCAAAACAATGAGGAATAGATGCAATAGTTATTAGAGGTGTTAGCTGAAATATTTGGAAGAAAAAAGTCTGGTTCTTACTGTGACTGAGTCAGGTTAGAATGTGCATTTCTCACTAACCAGATGAGTGTCCTAAGCAGCACATATTGGTTATCCTGCATCAGACTTAAAAATCCTCTCATTTTTTTGGCATTCTGGATATCTAGTTGATGAAAAGCTTATTGCAATGCTGCATTCTGACACAATATCCTGGTTCTAACAGATCTGTCTGTTTTCAACAGTAATAAACAAATAAATAAATAATTTTTTAAAGGTCATATAATCTCTGCTTTTTAAACCCCACCTTTCCATATTCACTGTTTTCTTCCTTTAAACTGTATTAGTGCAGAATTCCTCAGAGTGCAGTGGAAAAACAAATTCTATCACACTTCTGACAAGTGGAATATGAAAATATTCCCATTTTGGACTCCATATGGACACAGCCTCTATGAACAAAATCCATACAACCTTTCCATTTAAGTCATTGGAAGTTGGATCAGGTCTTAACTTTCACCAAAATAAACCATTTAGTCAACATGAATAAAAGGAAAAGAAACTATAACACATGAATGGTATCCAAAGATGTCCTCCAACAAAATGTCTTTTTAGTATAACTGTAGCTCATATTTTAAAAGCTGTTTTCTCAGCCTTCTTTAAATGTGGCTGAACTTCCACGATGACCATGTGATGTTAAATGAGTATTGCAAAAGGGATTGGGAGGTTTTTCTTTCACTCTCCCTCTACCAATCAAGATGAGCCAACTCCTCATGAACATATGTTGTATATCAGATTTCTAAGGGTTTTCTGAAGACTGCAGATTCTGTATTTCTCTTGCAGTTACAGCACAGAGTTTTGGACTGATGCCTAGAACAGACCCAAGATGTGTATCTCTCAGCATGCTCTGTCATGTGCTATTGCTTATAAAGCTTGCAATTGTTATATAGCTGGATTGGTGCCTTAAGCATACCTTTGCCATTCAAGGAGCAGGTTTAAATAAAACAAAACCTTTGTTGTCCTAGGAAAGTTCTATAAGAAAGTCAGCATGACAAAGCAAGCTGGAAATATTTTCTTAGGATAAGATATTTTGATTAGTATAACTTCCGTTTCTGGCAAAATCTGGTTATTTGCGTGGAACACTTTACAGCCATTAATCTCTCTACGCATCAGTTTATTCTATCCCCGCTTTAAAAAAGATTATATTAATTTTTGGAACTATTTTTTTCCCCTTGAATGTGCTGAGTTTCAAATGAGAAGAGCTCACAGATGGAACAATGGAAAGAGAACACAACAAGGAGGAAATAAAACTGTCAAAAGACAAACCATCCTTAAAAAAAAACAACTGATACCAATTGTTTCCTGCCTCAATACAGTAAGCATTCCAGTGCAAAAAGATTCCAGTGCTTTTATGCACGTATCTTTCTCTGTCCCTGAAAAGACACTATACAGAATACAGTCCCTAGAGAACAGAGAAATGATTTCTCAAAAGCCATGCAAAAGATCAATATCAGGATTAGGAAAACATTTAGATCTTTCATCAGGCAAATGTCCTTTTCAGGGGACAATACCTATCTGTACCTTCTCACATCTACTGCAGAATTATCTGGCACTGAGCACATTTCTGAAGATTTAGGAAAACATGCAGATAGATGTTTTGCTTTACAATAAGCAATTATATATCAAAAAATGAAAGCCAGGAGTTTTTTGTTAGCTTAAATTGCCTTTTATATTTATGTGCATACCAAAAGTAAGTTTACAGTGCTGCTTTGTTCTGGAAAGCATGTCTGCTAAAATGTTCAACAGAATATGAAACTTTGCATATTCCATCAAAAACTGACATTAACAGAGCTTTGTAACTCAAATGTTAAAATGTCAGAAAGAAGACCTGAAACTCCAGATCACATATCCCAGCTCTGCCCTTATGAATATTTTGTATGCAGTAACCTGCATGTACTGCTGAGTGGATGCTGAAACATATCTTTTCATCCATAACTACGCAATAGCAAGTTTCCTGTACTAAATTTACTTTGTATTTGAAAAGTTGAATGATTGCCTATTAAAGTAAATACTACAGAATCTCAGTTCTTGTGGAGAAGGAAGTCTTAAAGGCTTGTGTTCAGTATACAACTAATTCAAACGTGAACATGGTAATGACATTAGAGATTACCTTTTTATCATTCAAATTTATCCTGTTAATCTCTAAGTAAAAGAGGTGATTTTATAAAAGACATAATTATAATTGCTTTTGATGTGAGTTGTGACCACAATCCACTGAAACGGTAGATAAGTATCTGACAGTAGGACTATAATTTTAACAGATGTGGCAAATCTATCTGCAAACCATAGCTTTTTCATTGGACAGCATCAAAAAACTGCTACGTTTTTCCATTGTGGCTTATCTCTGTCATTTTCTACATAGCACTTTAAAATTTATCCACTTAATCATTAAAACTTGAATACAAATACTTCTCAAACTATAATTGTGTATCTATAGTGTAGATATTCATCACTAGAATAAATGAAGGCAAGTTTTTTGAAAGCTGGAAATAGCCAAAAAAATTGTTTGGCTATTTGAACCTAGTTGAGGGCAATCTAAGGAGTAACACTGTTATCCTGCTTACAGCATCTAATACCTGTAACCTCCCCTGAGTTCACTTATCCTGTTCACTTCTTCAGGCACTATGTCTCTTTATGATTCTCTAACCATTGTGGAGTCTCTCCTAGGTACTAGCTTCCTACACAAAGTCACTGCATCATTAGTGAGACAATGTTTGCGTGCACTTATTCTGAGACAGGAACTTCATCAAGAAGAGAGGAAATAATTCAACTTTCCAAACTTTGCAATCTTGTAATTTCATTTGTTTCTTGAAGTTCTGTTTCTTTCCATGCCATTGGAAAAGAAACATAGCTTGGATAATCTGTGTAACTCTACCAAATAGGAATAGACTGGTATCATAATCAAGCACTGAAAAGAACGTGTCTATATTAGGTGTTCTCAGAGATAACTTTCAAAGTCTTCAGATGAGTGTCGCTTAAAGCTCTGTAAGAAAAAAATCCACAAACCTTCAGGTAAGAAAAAGCAAACTGTTACATGACTTAAGATCACAAAGCTGGAGAAAATAATTTGTTTTTTAGGGTTCTTTTTTTCTAAAACTTAATAAGTCACTTAGGATAAAATTTGCCTTTAGTCAATGATCATATCTGAGAATTTCAGCTATGAAGGTGAAAGCTTGACAAAGTCATAAACAACTGAGAAGGACAGAAAGGAAACACTAAGAAAACTATAAATGTCATAATGTTCTCCATCTGGAATATCATTGCTAGCACTTTTACAGTGCAGTACAGACAGCAGAGTAAGGTGATCTATGAAACAACAATTTGTCATTAATAAAATGGAAAAATGTTATGAAAACTGGAGATACGATCATGGATCATCCAGAAGACCACCTACTGAACAAAAAGACCAAGAGGAAAAGAAAGTTCTGGTTTAGCCAGCTTCAGTTTCTTACTGGACTGACCCTTGAACCACTAACTCATCAGTTTCCAAATATCCAGTTTTACTGGCCAATTACTCAGCAGAACATGACATGATCAATGATCTTAAAGTTTTCAGCTGGTTGTATCGATCAAATATATAAACAAAACACAACTGTCAGCTGCTGAGTTTACTGCTGATGAAGTGATGTTTAAAACAGTTAATGAATTAATCCTTGAACACAGAAGAAAAAAGCCTAGCTGATATAAAAGACTAAAAATGTTTAGTGCTCAATTAATTAATACTTTGAGTTATAACTGATTTTTTTAATTGACTGACAAAACAGAGGTGTGAACTGTAATTACCAGCTACCTATTATAGCTCATTTTTCTGATTTCTATTAATTATTTCTCAAGTGAAGGAAGCGGAACCACTGAGGCTGCCAAACTATCTTCAAATTCTTGGTGCTTAAAAAATAAATATCAGAAAATGCCAATTATTACAAAATGTAAAGGTTCATTACGTTTTGTAAAAAAAAAAAGGCAGATGAGCAAATGCTATGAAACACTGAGGCAGGGCTGGGGCACACAAAGGAATTACAGTAAACTAATGAGCTTCCAGGTGTCATCTGAGCTAGGGTAACTAACAATATTTGCACTCTTAGCCTCAAGCAAATCTGAAGCAAAATGTGTTAGATAAGCCTTCAGGGAGAACACCCTCTGTCAGCAGGATCAACCTGAAACAAGAGTCAAGTTTGCAATGACGCACCACTTCATGAAGAACAACCTACCTCATTCCTCCTTGTTCTGATCTGAGAATAGGAACGATTTCAACTTTTAAAGGTGGCAATTTGATTTCCCTCTGGCAGCAACAGGATGATCCAAGATTCAGTACTATCTTGCTTTTTCAGAGGAAGTGTCTATAAAATAAGACCTGCTTTCAAAAAGAGAGTTGAAGTCAAATTCCTTATTGGTCTCACTAGAAAATGTAATTTGTGCCTTGCTTAGCCAGGTAAGATGGGAGGCAATCTAGCTGGCAGAAAATAAGGACATGAGTTAAAGAAAATTGAAAGGGAGAGAATTAAGCATGAAAAGAACACTATTTAAAGAAAGAGTGAAAACTGAGAGCTTAATTTACTGTTAGTTAAATTTTATCTCTTGTAAGTACATTTTTTAATTCTTCAAATCAAAGTTCTTCTGCTCTATGCATGCTGTCATTATTTCTCTGGAATTTAAAATGTCTGTTTTGTTCAGTAAGTGCATGTTAGAAACCTTGGGCTATTAAAAGATGGTGCCAATGTTAACTATTATACAAAGGATTAAATCTTAAATAAGTAGTATTAAAAAGTGACTCTATAAACCTTTAGGTTATTGGTACTTCAAGATTTTTCAAAGAAAAGAAGACCAATATGAAGGATTAATAGTTAAGGTTATGCAAAATCCACTTAATCAGCATGGCTAATTTTAGCTTTAACTAAAGCTGCTAGCAACTATGTGCATTTTGCTTTGGGGCTTTACTTTTGAAGAGAGTGATGAATACATTTTTGAGGTAAATTTATCTTAACTGAGAGTCTACCTAATGCTCTTTAATTGCTGAAAAAGTGTTTTTAATAGCATTTGCATTTAGGAGACGAAGGATGTCTTCAGCTCTGCATCTTTAAGACCCTAAAATAAGCATTTTATTTTCACATTTATATTATATACTGCTTGACTATAAAACAGGTGGGTTTTATAAACAATACAGTCATCAGCACAGGTACACTTTATGAAGAAATAATTGTTCTCCTGATAGCCCATACCTTGTTCAGTAAAGAGCCCAGGAAAATTGGAGCATACTCTGAAGATGTGAATACAATGACTTGATAGACTATATGGGTCACAAACGCTGAGGATAAGGGTCTTTCACTGACAAATGCTACCTAAGCAAGGCAGATGTACAGAGAGTCAGCTCAAGCACCCCAGGCATTTTGAGCCAGAAATACAAACTTGCTGATACTTACAGCTCTTTTACCCAGCTCCAATCACACAGGATTAGATCATCCAACGTGAAGTGGATTAGATATGGTTACACTCTTAGTTAAAACAAAATGATATGAATACTAAGGTTCCTGACTGGTTGGAACCAGATGAAATCTGACTGCATCTCACATTGGTGTGGTAAGGTGTGGAGAAAGCAAGAGGAGAGGCATTTGGTGCACTCAGCTTTCTCAAGATCATGAAAATCTTGTGGGAGGAACCACCTTTACACTACAAAAACCAAGGGCCATGGTCATCATTTTGTAGTGGATTACAAAGGCCTTTTTCTAGTGAGAAAAGTGGGGAAGACTAGTAAAGTTAAACCATTGATTTACGATGTTGTTATTGCAATTGGAGGTCGAGTGAAATTTTGACAAGCATACCTATGTTAGATCGCTGCTAACATACTGTTTATACAAACAAGGTAATGCTAGGTTAAAATGTATATTTAGATCCTAGCATATTAGTATTAGACAATTTAAGTTTTCATAAACTGAAGTCCTTCTGGATCTTCAGTACTATTTTTTTTTCTTGTTTCATTAACAAATTAATCGTAATTTGTGCAGCTTTGGCTCCTCATGCCTGCTGTCATGGCTTGAGGTCACCCTAACTTCCCATTTCTCTTAGGATTTTCACTACCATTATTTTTTCACCGGAATTTTTTTATGATCTAGGATCATAAAGGGTGACATACTGGACTAGATTCAGTGCATTCACCCGTGTGAGTATTCTGTAAGTGGCAACGATCAGCAAAGATGCTTCAGAAGGCAGACATACCCTCAGTGAGCAAATGAACCTTCTCTCAGTCTAAACTAATGGTTGGAGAATGCTTAGGCCCTGAGTACCTAAGCTGAAAATTGTATGTAATTAAGTCTGTTCACTCTATGCAACATTAGACAAAGTCAGTAACTGAACAAGAAGCCACTTTATGGAAACAGGGAATCTCAATGGCAAGTCAGGAGTGATGCTCTTTGTTCTGACAGCAAATTTATGCTACAATAAAGGCTATGATTAGCTCTGTGCATTTACAGAGGTTAGAGTTACAGCTAACTAGTTTAAGTGCTATTAGTAGCGTTATTGTGCTAGCAATTGTGCTTAGCAATCTACTAAATATTCACAGAAATATTTGGATGGCAAGCCTGCTGGTGCTGCCATGGCCATACAGCTGTCCATAGCTGTGTTGTAGGTTGCCTCTGTTACAGCTGGTATCTGGGAGAGAGAGTTTTCTAGAGGTTTTTTGAGTGCATCATAGACATTTTGAGAGCCTTCGAAATATGTCCCAAGAGGAACACATCATGGCTGTTAAAAATGCTTCCTTCCAGATTGTAAATGGCAATTAGATTGACTATACTAAATGAAACTGAGATAATATGTATCATACTATTTCCCTTGGCTAAATATCACTCAGTGATACAATTCTGGCTGTTTAAAACTTTCCTGTTCCTGCCATCTAGTCTTACTCAGATATTGTCTTTCGTTCTTGTTTTAGACGACTGTGTAGTATACAACTGTATGGTACTCTATGCTATACCTCAAAAGAAGCTGTACCTCTTTGATGGACAAATTGTTGGTAGAGATTTGTGGGAGGTATGCTTTTGAAAATAAATTATGCTAGTAATTCACTTAAAAATTTTCCAAGTTCTGGCTTTTCTGTTTCTCATTGTAGACCGGCACTTGGAGAACAGTAATTACGAGCAACAAGCATTCAAGCCGGAAATTTCATATACTGCTGTAATCAAAATTTCTTCACTTTTAGGTTTTCACACAACCCTCATCTCCATATGCAGTGGTTTTGTGGGGCTTTTTGTTTGGTTGGTTTGGAGTTATTTTGTTTTGGTTTTGTTTTCATTTTTTGGTTTTGTTTGGTTGTTGTGTTTGGGTTTTTTTTGTTTTGTTTTGTGTTTTTGTGTTTTTTTTCTGTTTTGTTGTTGTTCTGTTTTGTTTTTTAGGCATTCAGAAAGGACAAAAGTATAATTATCTTAAAATTTGTTAACTTGATTTATACACTCACTTACATTCATGTGCCCAAATGCATTTATCTGGAATAGATCTGAAAAATACTTTAAAACCCTTTAAGAACTATTTGTCTGTGCGTTTGTACATACATGTTTATATTACAGCTTCTCAATTAAAAAGAAAAAAATTACCATTCTATATCTTCTAGGAAACATTCTTAAAAATGTATTTTGAGCTATAAGTTCTGACCACACCTCCCTAAACCAGATGCTGAAGGGCTCTTTTTAGTGAAAGTGCTGTTACTAATAAATCTGCTTAGGTATGTTGTAACAAATGGGTTTAGTTCTAGGGTAGAAAGTTAAGTATTTGAAACCATTATAACTTATAAGGAAGAGTGGTAAACTTTAGAGACCATGTAACCCTTTGTACTCTTCAATGTGTTTGTGGCTTCAAAACACCAGTCAGTGCCTCACACAGGCTGGCAATCAGCTGGAATGTTAAAACTGGGACATTGGATGAGGTGCACCCTTCCTAGCAACTTTTGTAAAAACTGTCTGCCACATTAATTCCTCGGGAAGAGGTACTGGTGCGCGTGGGCTTCCTAAGTGGCAAAGTAATCAAAAATTGTGGTAGCCTCTGAAATGGAAGTTGATGTTTTACAATGCCCTTACTGCCTGGGGAGACATGTCTTCTGTTTCGACACTGCAGCATCAACTCCAGCCATGTGGGTCTCCAGTAACAGCAGCTCCACCGTCACTCTTGTTTGCTGTCTAGTCCGCCCATCATAAACAAAATTTCACCTTTGTAATTTGCCTGTATCCTTTATTTTGTTATCAGCGAGCAGTATTGGCTTTCTAATACATATTTGTATTTGTAGGCTATTAAAGCTTACTTTCATTCTTTTTTATGAAGTGAACATCCCTACCTAGAAACTGAGTTATAACAGAAAAAACCTAAATCCACTCACTTCTATTATATGTCTTGAACTCTTAAATTTATCTTAACACAATATTGTGATTGTTCTAGTATGCACATTTGAAGTAACATACATTACGGAGAACAGTTACCTCATTCTTTGCATCTCTAGATGTGATACTTCCACTGAAAAAAACTCAATGCAGCATTTTTCTATTATTTTAAATATAAGCTCCAAATCTATCTGATGATATTTTATGATTGCCCTTTTTAAAATTAATTATTCAAGCCATGTGGTACTTGGCTGAAATTAGAAGGCACATTTCTTATGAGTGCAAAGCCATTCGTTGTGAAGTCAGGAACAATTTTGCATTTATTTCAACTTTCATGTGATTTGGACTGTATCAAGGGTACAGAAATGACTGTGGCAAAAGTGTTACTGAGTAGGATTTTGTCATCTATATCTTGCTGGTTCTACTCATTATACTTTAAAATAAACACTACTGCAGTCTGTATGGGCAGACAAAATCAACTGTTTAACAATTAATGGTATTTGTTTTTTCTTGTGTAAAGCACTGTTAATTGCATCTGCTTATTCTCTGGGCTCTGCATTTCAATTTTTTCTGTAACTGATGTCTCCTTTCAACACTATGTTTTTATCTAATATCTGAAGTACATTTCTTGGTTTACTGACAGATTTTATTAACACTCTGTTCGGGTGTGTGCTGCCCTTCTTACTTGGGAAGGTTGTCTCATAAGAATCTGCAAAAGTAACTTCATAAACCTCCTTTAAGACATCTAAAAAATGTTCCTTTCCTCTAATAGCTATGAAAATTCTTGACAATAATGAGGCAGCTGCTGTTCTTGCTGAAATTGCTGTTTATAAGGCTTACTAAAAAAATTTCATTGAATATGTGGGCTCTCATGTCTCTGTCAGCTGTTGTCTATTGTCACATCAGCTTTGAGGACAATAAAATGTTTTTGTTCTGTATTATTAAAATCCAAAATGTTATTTCAGGTGTCAAAATGCATAGGTGGCTATAACTGCCAATAGCATATCTATTTGCTGTGGTTAAAAAAAAAAAACAACAAAAAACCAAAAACCACCCAAAACAAAAAAACACCAAACAAAACAGATAATAATAAGAATCTTTTTTAGCTTCTATAAATAAAACAGAGCAAAAGTTCCCAGGGACATGTGATGCCACTAGACATCTTTTCTCACTCAGTCACAACAAAAAGGCATAAACATTTCATGAATCGTGCGATTTTTAGATGAATGGACAGAAATACCAGTCAACAGAAGCAACGTCAATAAATAAATTTAAGATAATCCTGCTGTAATCAAAGCTCTATTTAGAAACGCTTTGGAGTATTTAATACATCTAAATAAAGAAACTCAGCTGTGTAGCAGAAAAACTATGCTGATGTAAGCTATTCTGGTGCTGGCAGAGAACCAAAATGGCTGTCATTTTTGCTGGTGTGCTCGATTTCTTTATTTAGGTGTTTCTTACACTAGATGCTGTTTCATGGTGATTTTTTTTGCCTTTTAAAAAACAGCAAACAAAGCTTCTTCACATCTAAATTAAGCTATGTAAGATCATCTAAAGTGGTTTTGACCTCCTCCCAGCTTCCAGTTCAACTGTTCATGAAGTTTCTGTGTGTTTGATTTACTCACCTGCATATTAATTTTATACTGTTTTCACCTAATCCAACTTTAGCTTCTGTCTGAGAATGCCATGTGCAACCAGCATCAGTGCCCTACTAATATTAAGAAATTTTGGGTCCATCACTTTTCTTTTACACATTCATTATTCCATCAAAGAAACTAATTAGCTTGGTTTCACCTGATTTGTGCTTTTTACAAATGTGTTACTGATTTATCACTGCATTTTCTTCAAGTTGTTTACATACTGATTGCTCTTGCTTTACTAATTGTTCTAGCTATTTGTCAAGTATTTAAGTTAAATTCAGTGCCTGATAATTCTTCATCTTTCCTCAACCCTCACTTACTCTCTTCTTTGAAATTGTAATATAATTTTAGCTTCCCTTCGGTTTCCAGAGGTAAAGAAATGGACATGGATATTAAAATAAGCACGAAACAATAACACTTGACTAATGAAATCTAGTTTGATCAACAAATGACTTTAGTGGGCACATGAGAAAGTTCTGCTTAAATTGGACTAGGGAAGTGGCATCCATCTTTGGCTCACAACACCATACCCTCTCCTGTTGCCTATACTTCTTGTTTTCCATGTTTATTTCTTCAGGGAGAGAGGGACAATGAAGTAAAATGTTGGCACTGTTGTTTGCTTAGTATTTTTGGATCACGAATCAGCTGAGATCAAAGATAACTGCTCCAGCCAAACTAGAACTGGGGCTACAACATCAGTGTTACGGCAGTACAGTAAGAAACAGATCACAAGAGCCACAAATAATGTAATCTCTGGCTTTACATAAGAAACAAACATTGAGTGCTATTGAAACAAATAAAATGGGCACTATTTGAAAAGCACATAGAAACATAAAATATCTGGTTCTCAAGTAGCTGAGGACTAACCCACAAAGACATTTATTACTTAAATCTCATCAGCTTTTTGGATCTTGGCCTTAAACAAAATGGTCAGCCACAAACAGCTAAACAATATAAAGGGTAATGTATCTGTCTATATTATTTCTTTGGCTATCCCAATTTAACTCTTTGCAAATACTACCTGTTTTCTCAGACTGGACAAGATTATGAGGCTTGTGCTCTTATATGTCAGTGACTGCCATCAGTTCCCTCAATATTCAGTTTTCACAGGAGAGAGAGCACTGGATGATCAAGACCCTAGAAAGAGCTGTGGAAGATTCCTCACCAATACTATATTATCTCTGCAGCAAATAGAGACCCAAATTCTAATAATATTCTATGCATTAAATGTGATGATAGAGATGCTCAATGCTTGCCTGTGCTTCAGGAACTTCCTTTTAAGAGCAACTTTGTGCCACTCATGTGATGTGGCCTCCATCCTGTTCTGTGACTTTGCCTGCCAGAGACAGTTAGGTAGATGACACATCTGGCATGCAGTGATATAGAGTGGGAGAAAACCTACAACATGGCTTTGGAAACTTATAGGAACGCAGCCCAGCTGCAAGATGCTGCAAAATAGGAACTACTGGGCAAACCTGACAGGTCTGCACAAGAGCAGAGAAAATGCAGTTGAAAACTACATCTTTCACATTTGGAAGTTTCGTGTCTTATAAAAGTAACATATTTTATTTTGTCTCTTTGCTGTGCCATGGAGAATGCCACACAACATCTATAAAGGATACTATTTTTTTTTTCAGTAGCTTGTGGCTGAGACTCCAAGGAGAGTCTGCTAAGCATCTCTCTTACTCAGATGTTCAGTTTAATGTCTTGTAAAGCTGAATGCATTCCAGAGAACAGAAGCAGTACTGGTGTTGTGCCAGTATTCAAAGCCGAATGACTTGTGTGAATTTTTAATCTGGAAAAGTGTAGAAAAAGTCAACACAGGACGGCATGGGTCAACAGGGAAAAATTCTAAATTAATATATATCACTTTTTTTTCAAGTACACCTCTTAAATATATTTGAACTCATTCTTTCTTGACACAAAGTTTGAATGCTTGAGGTAACTTCATAGATAAGAATTTTCTGAGTGCTATAACAGCATACCAAACAGCATTCTGGTTTTAAAGAAGTCAGTGCTACATGTTAACAATAGCACACAGTTCTTCAGGTTAAGCCTTCAATAAATAATACATTTAAAGATTCCTTATACTGAGTTGTTTCTAGTGTGTCTCATGAGAGACTCAGTTCTGGTACCATCCAACATTTTCATTTCAATTCTGGAAATAAATAATGCCACATGACAGTGATGGATAATATGTATGGGGTAATAAGACCGATCCCGTCGGATTGTAGCATGGCAACTTGCATGGAACTTGTACAGAACGGGGTAAGCCCCGAGCGACCTGAACTAACATGGAAGTTGGCCCTGCTCAGAACTGGAACTGAACCAGATGATGTAAAGGGGTTCCTTCCAATCTAAATTACACTCTGATTCTAATTTGAAAATTGCAGGTTTCAGTGGGAATGGTTTTAGGGAAAAGAGCCAAAACACTGTTCTGCTGTACTCATGATTTGGATGTCAGATGTTTTTATAGCATTGATATAATAGGTCTATCAGTAGAACATCAAAAGTTTGATTTAAGAAACACGGAATCTTTCATGCAAAACTAATATGTAATGCTAGGAGCAGCCTGCTATACTGTTTGTATTTAAAAATTTATAGGCATCTTCATCTTGCCACATCTGCGGATATATCTACTCATGGTATCTAGATAGAACAAAGAACTCAAGGTGGATCTACAAAGTAACTGACTGCTCAGTGGGCTCCTGAACACTAATTCTCAATGTGCAGTAGCAGAAAAACAAAACACGATCATTGGAAATAATTATAAGCTAAATACATATACATATATAAAAACAAAGAAGTTATATGGCATTGATGAGACTAGTATTGGCATACTGTATACAGTTTTGGTGACTGCATTTTTTAGGGCGTTGAGAAACTGAAGAGAGTGAAGAAAAGATCCACAGAGTGCTGGGAAGACTTCTGTAAGACAGAGGTTGTCTGGTTTTAAAAAAGACTAAGAGGTGCTATGAATAGGATGTACCGACACTATAATGAGAACTAGATACAGGGTGCTGAATAATGTCTTAATACTAGCTTTAAAAAATAGCATAACTGAAGGCAGAGAAGTCCAAACTGGTATGTTTACTTTCAAAACTGAAGGTAAACAGTCATTGGGAATAGATTACTAAAAGAAGCAATGGAGTCTCTAGCTCTGGATGTTCTCAGAAATATCTTTCTAGAGAGCCTGAATCACATTCAATTTACTGAAGTCAATACGGGCTTTTGATGGCTTCTTCTAGTATATGTTAGACTATAATATTCAACAGTTTCTTCTGGCATTAATTTAAAGGAATTTTGTCCTCTTTTCCAAGGAAACATCTCAGTTCTCAGATAAAACACTCCAGTGCCAGTTATTGTTCACTGCTGCACAGTCTTCATCAAATAACTGAATCCAAGGTCTAAATACAGAATTCTTGCAGCTTCTCACATGTGTTAAACAGAGGATTAAAAGGAATACAATCACTTTTAGATCAATTTTGTGGTGATCCTGATCCATTTAAAGAAGAAATATATTTCAAAAATGTTCAGTCCTACATCCCTTCCTGAAAGTCAGTAGTTTCGTAAACTCAAAATATGCAAATCCCACAGCCAAATTTTGACTCACTCATTTTAACAAACTGCTGAATGTCACATTCTTCAGTCAAAAGAGATTACTTTTCCTAAACAAATATGTGATTTTTTTTTAGCTCCTGGTAATGCTAATTACACTGGGAGAAAATGGGAGAGAATCTTTAATATTGCAATTAGCTGAGATGCTCAGTAGAATGTGATCCACAGGTATTCAGAGCACCTAGTAACTACATTTTAAATGAAACAAATTTACTCTGTCTTAAACACTAATTTTAATGGAAAAATGTGAAACAAAGATCAGAGCTGCTGGGAAAATAGGTAACCTTTTAAATTAATGCTCCCTGAGCCACAATTAATTTAGATTTAATAGGACAGTTAATGTATGTTATTTGAATACCGATTATAAAACATTCACCAAGGCTTAAGAGTTATGTAATAGATTCATAACTGTGAAATTGATATGGACCTATTGCATAGCCGTAATACCCTGCAAATATGTTCTAGTATGTAGTTGCTATTTGTTTAATATATAATAACAGTTTAATGAAGTCCAAATTAAATACTTAAATCTCAATTGAAAAAATGTCTGGGAAGTATAAAACACAATATGGAATATGTTTACCATGCTGTGTTTACCGAGATAAAATCACATTGTTTTGAAAACAACAAAAAAAGTGAATAGTCTGTGGGGCCTGCTTGAATAAAGTTTTCCCTGGATAGTTTCACTGTCGAAACTCCCATGAAAGTGCCTAAATGTCAGGATGATTAAGTACCCAACAAGCAGGATCCAGAAATTTTGCTGATGTTGACACCAAAATGCATTGTTTTCCCCATTTCCTTCTGCCTCAAGAAGCAAACCTATAATGATGTATTAATTGCTGTTTATTATTATGCTTCCTATTGCTTCATTTTTTATGGCTTGTGCTTGCTTACCAGCAGTAAAAGTAATCCTGTGGATAAAATGTACTGCGAGAAAAGACCACTGCAAATCTTACTGCAGATTTCTTGGACTGTGTTTTTATTGAGTGATTGAGGGTGCCACAAAAACCAGTTCTCTAATGACAGGAGCACTGGCTCTGCAACCAGACAGACATGCTGTAACCTGCTGCTGTGGCTCCACCTGCTGAAAGGTACGGGTCTGATTTCGGACAGAGTGCCACTGGAACACACATAATTTCTGCTGTGCACTTACTGCTGTTTTTGCATCTCTGCATAGTACTGGCCATGCCATGTGTGTTTATGCCAAATAGTGTGTAGATGCATCTTGGTTACTTGACAGCAAGGACCCCAGCCTCTGTCTCAAGGGCGACATGTTACTTCTTGTCATCAATGTGTCTGTAACTCCCACTCCACTGGCTGGCTGTGGGTACACCTTTGAGCCCAGATGTGCTTCTTATCATCCTCTCTTTTTGCTTTTTTGACTGTTGCTGAGGCCTGGCTCAGTCCTGTAGGATATTGCTTGAGCTATAGTCCCATGTCAGAGTGGGACTCAGCTGCCACTTGCCTCTGGCCAGGGTAGCTGTTTTGGTTTTTTTTTAACTATTGCATTAGTCTTGTCATTTCCATTTTTTCCTTCTGAATTTTCTGCCTGAGTTCGAGGTTCTGTGCAGGGAAGAGAAAGAGAATCTCTTGCTTCAGGCGCCATTACACAGCCAATAAAATTGGGACTTTTCTAGAGTTAATGTTCCATAAAATCTAAGGTGATAAGATTTGGGAGTGAAGGGAATTCTTCAAAGTATTCATGTTATGGAAGTTTAACTTCTGAACCATTTGAATTGCTTAAGCATCAGACAGCTTTTCTTTCATATCCATTGTTCACACAACAGTGCAAATCCTCATCTATCCAGCTAGTTGTAATCACTACCATCTTGGAATACCATCTTCTTTTCAGCCATAAGCACTGATGTGTTAGTAATGAAGTAGATCAGCTTCTGTTTTCCCCACGAATTTTTCCCCACAACTCTGTGTGTTTGGATCTGACTTACACTATAACATCTATTATTTAACAAAGTGTAACAAGGAGTAGAAGAGAAACGATTTTGTTTCTATTTTTATTAGTAGATTATTGCTTGGAAGTCTATAAGATTATTAATGCTAAGTAATGCACCTGATGACAACCATTTCAGAAGGGGCTAAAATGACAGTTACATATTTTAACAGAATTTTTAATGCAAGGTTTTATTAATACTACATTTACTCCTTCCTTATTTTGCTGAAAATCCACATCGGATACAAAGAAAGCAATGAGATTCCAAAATTACATGACACAATTATTTGGAGGCCAGATACTGAAAAAGTTGTGATGGGATTGCATGCCAAAAAGAAACCTTGCACAACATGTTTCACACATTTTTGAGCTGAGTACATAGTTTTCTAAAATTTAGTGATGAGACTGTATTTCAAAGTCAGTGTTCCATCTGCAATTAGAGACTAGAACAGCAAAAGAGGGTGAGATCCCTGTACGAGTCTGCTGAATCCACACGATGTGATTTTTTTTTTCCACGCCTTCACTCAAGGCAAAGAAAATAATGAAAATCAAGCATGAAAATCTTCAGGGCCTGACTGTTCTTTCTGCAGAAGTGCATTTGGTGATATTTCAAGTTTTAATATACTAAACTTCAGTGTCTAATTCTGGCTTGATTTGGGATTTATTGATAACCAAAACCAGAGACTTCTAAATAAATAGCTCTGAGAGCATTCTCCTTTTAAGCATTTCCAAAAACTTTTCCATAAGAAGTATACAAACTAAGCCAACTAATGCTTGGTGTTCTGCCAAAACATTTTTGAAATATGTCTACCTAAAGGAACAGCCAGGTAAAGGGAAATAGTGTTTCTCCTCAGATTCCCAGCTGAGTCTAAAAACTGTATTTCCCCCAATTATGCTGCTGACATAGAAGATTCCTGATGCTTGACTGTAGTGAACTGGGGAGAGGGGCTCACAGAAAATACCTCTGTGTCTGAGAATAAATGGAGGATGTCCAACATGACAAACATCAGCTACACATCTGGGAATATCTGTGTTTGTCACAAGAAACAGCAGAGCTTGGGGTAACTCACATTGTCTGACAGAGGTAGGGATATAATACTACAATCTGTGGCTGTGTAAGAAGTAGTTATTGTAGAAAGGTGACTGTGCCTGCTTGGATTTAGTGGTTACCAACAGCAAGCCAGCATGTGCCAGCAGTTATCACCACCTCCCTGTACTTGGAATAGCAAATAACCACAGTATTGCAGACATAGCTGAGGGCAACCAAATGCTTCCTCTTCCTTGACAATTCCTGTAGCAAATAAAACATAACTGATAATGTCAAAATCCATTAAGGGGAAGAGACGAAATGCGGTAGGTGGAAGACTCTGTGGCAGTGAGAAGAAAAAGGAGAAGATATGAGAGCAGTGGCAGCATGGGAGTCCCTTGAGAGGAGAATTAGGGAGAAATCATTTCAGTGAAGGTGATGATAGCCCAGAAAAATGTCCAGGGATGTGAAACTTGAACTGATGAAAGCAAAGGACAAGAGAAAGCAAAGAAAATCAAAATGAAAAATAGGCAAAAATCACTTAAAAGCTCCTATTTATGTCTCTATCCTGAGGACTTATGAAGGATTTGAAGTGCTGCCAAAGCTACCTTTGTTTACACATAAACACTGATAGGAATTCCTTTGCCCTCCTCTGTTTCCCACACCCTTCTTCTTAATATCTTGGATACAAGTAATGAGTAGACTAGAAAGAAGAGAGGAAAAATTAATTTTCAAAATGGAATGGTACTAGTGGCAAATTTTATAAAGGGAAAAAACAGAAAAAGACAAAGTATGCTTGTTCGAAATCTAGAAGCAAAGCACATTTGATAAAGTTCAAGTTACATGCCCTACTTCAAGCTGAGCATTACCAGCACCAACAAGATTACTGACACTGACAGAAAATAAGGGAATTGAGAGAAAGAAAGTTTGGGTTTTTCAATTCAGAAAAATACAAAAATTGCAAAGAGACAACATTTTAGAGCAGCTGCTACCCCAGTTACAGTCAGTAAGTTTAGGGAACAGCTTGCATCCTTTTTTGCAGTTATATCAGCTACTATAATAAAAGATATTTTCTTCCTTTACAAATCTTTTCTTTCTTGAAGTTATATGCGGTGGCTTGCTTTGCTGCCTAGCTGGGGGCTTTCACTCCCTTCACTTGTGTCCTCTCCTTCCTCCAGGTCTGGTACACTTTTAACCCTTTCCTGAGTTGATTCAACTCAATAACCTGGCAGAAACCTAAACTCAAAAAAGGGTTAGCTTAGTTGTTGAGTTTAATCGGTTTATTGAACAGTCATATGACTACTATAGATAGAGCAAGAGTGAGGGCATATAACCTAAAGGTAGAGCAGTTATTGGAAGGCTGGGAGTAACACGACTTTCTAGTTTTTGAAGCAGCCATACAATGTAACCTTATCCTCATATCTTTAGACCACCACAACTACAATAAAGTATATCACAGTTAAAAAACAAATAAACGAAAACACAACTTCTCCCCCACAAAAAAACAACCAACAACACAAAACACACATGAAATTTGTTAAGTGACCCATGTGGGACATCTGTTTTGGATTAAGAGCTTTCTTGAGTCAATGTAAGAAAATATATTTTCAAATCTTTGTCACAGAATGGAAGTTGCAGTAATTTGCATGAAAGAGGAAAGATGAGGGTAAAAGCATAAGCCTTCAAGAAGAACCTCTTGCTTGAAGCCTTTTAAACCTTTTGAAAACAGGTGATTAACAATATGTCCTGGAATTAGATTCACAGCAGAAACAAACTAAGAGAATATAAGTCAACAGAGAGCAATACTTCAAGGTTTCAATAGCAGCAGTTTAAACAGAAACATCATTTAAAATTGTAGGAGCTTTGCAACTGGGATCCATAGTTAGAGATCTCAGTATGGCTGATCTCAGTGGAGTGGACAGAACAGAGCGGAGAGTTCAGAAACATCAAGGGCAAGTAACACACTTGAATCTACAAATCAGAAGGAAAGGAATTGGACATGACACTAAGATGAAAAGCAGTGGCAAGAAATTTGTCACTCCAGGATTACGGGAAAACTAAGAGTTAAGATGATCTGTGATTAGTGACCAAAAGCAACAGCTCACCACCTTGATCGTCATCTTTAGATCATGTGACCACGTGGATCATCTCATTGATACAACTGGAGACTAATGGGGTCAAATCATATGCATTACCACATATGCAAGATGAGGGAGAGGAGCAAGCAGCTTCAGAAAAACATGGGACCGTTCCCTTCAGTAGCACTCAAGTGCAACCTTGATTAGCTATGCTCAAACTGTAGTGATGCCAAGACAAAATTCTCATGGGATCAGTGGTTTAAACTGGCATAAACTGGCTTCACTGCCAAAAGAGGCAGCTGTGTGTCCTGTCTCCATGTTGATCCTTAAACCAGTACAATTTTTTGTGTAGCTATGCAGTGAATTAGATCATGGTATTGACATAGCTGAAGGTTACAGGAAGAACTGTTTAACTCAGCACTGCTTCTGAGGGAAAAAAGTATCTTGGGCTGTGGTTTGATATAATTAATCCAGCTTTAAAACTCCTGGTGCCAGATCAAAAATTATGAAGCTCTATGACACAAAACACTGATCCAACACAAATTCACTTTGCCTTTTCAATTTGTTTAAAACAAAACCCAAAATGGAGGAATTTACTTTACACTGGTTTTATGCTAATCAGGTCTCCTCTTAGAGTTGTCGCAAAAGCAGCATAGGAGAACAAGGGCATCATGAACTTTGTATTTTGTGTCCTGACCTAATTTAGCTCAATAGTGGCCTTGCATCTCACTCAGATCAGGTTAGTCCTGCTGTGTGACTCAGTGGCATGCAAACCTAATGTTAAAGGACTTGTGTCCTCTTTGCTTTCTTATCAACAATTTCAGGTTCCATCTTCATTTGTAAGAGGCCATACAATTGAAAATCAGAAACACTATGGTGAGTATAGAGTATCTACAACACGCCCAGGTAATTGTGATGTTATTAGTGTAACCTTGTTGCATTTACCCCAAATCACAGTTCCTATTGCTTGCCCGTATCTTTCACCAGGTTACATTTAGAACGGTCAGAACCTGCGTGTTCAACAATATTCAAGGACACTTTAGGTTAAAGTCTTTGTAAGATTCATATTGGCAGCTGTTATTGCCAATACCTAAAATTGCATTTCTCTGTAGCAACTGGTATTTTGCAGGGTGTTATTTGCCAGAGCTCTTCTGTAAGGATGGGCCATTGTGAGGTCTTGCTTAGGGACCAGAACTTCCTACGGGTTCTGCAAAGTCTTTCTTAAAATTCTTAAAATAGGTGCTGACATATTTTGTAATTTGATTGCAAGTTAGGTAACAGTTATTATGCTCACACCTACTGGAGGCAAAGAATGTATTGAGAATTTCAGCTGTCATTGGCACAAAGGCATTGCTGGCTGCAGAGAAATGTGAGAATATGATCTATCTACACTCAGAAAAGCAGTCCCAAGAGTGTAATGAAATTACACATTGTAGGTAGGTGTAGGTTGGGGGTTTTTTGTTTGTTTGGGTTTTTTGTTTGTTTGTTTGTTTTTTAACATTTGAGATGGGTGATATTGAAGTAACTTTTGCCACCCGTTGGCTCTTTGGCTGTGAAGTGGGAATAACAGTTACCTTATTTTACAGGGATGATTTGAGGGCAAATGAATTACAAGCACAAGATACTTAGCATCAGAATACTAAAACCCATCTAGCACTTAGGCACGGGATTATCCCTTCTCCATGAGGCATGAATGGCAGCAGGTCCTCTTGCAAGATCAAGGACTTGGAGCTGGGGGCAGCAGGCAAGGGATGGAAGCAGGGAAGAGGGAAACCACACCGCTCCACCCTGTTCCTGCGAGGGGGACAGGACCCTCTATCAAAGGAGCGCCAAAGGGACTCTACAGAATCCTGGGGGACCCAAAGACGCCGGCCACTGAGGGGCCTGGGCGAAGAGCTCCTGCTGGAGGAGGCCATAAGGAAGGAGCCGACGGCTGCGGGAGAGGACTGGACCGCGGGCAGGCCCAACGCTACCGACGACTCGGCCAGGAGCTCCCCATGGGGCGAGCGCTTCTCTGCCTCGGAAGCGCTGGCCCCTGCGTCGGGCAGCAGCACCGCCCCGCCGTGGCCCCTCATCCGCGCAGGCGCTGTGGCCGCAGCCTCAACCGCGGCGCTTGCGCAGTGGGGCTGAGGCCCGGCGGGCGCGCTCGCAGGCGCGGGGCTCTGACACCGGCGGAAGGCGGCGCTGCTACTGCTGCGCGGAGCCCGCCGGCCCCGACACAAAGGCGAGGGCAGCTGTGACGGCCGCGGTTCTGCCCGCCCGCAGCCCACCGGCACCACATGGCGGTAGTGCTGCGGCCGCGCCTGGCGCCGCCCCCGCGGAGCTAGGCCAGGGCGAAGGGCGAGCCCCCTGCGCTCGCCCAGCTCCTGCCCGGCCCAGCCGATCCCGTCCGTCCCCGCCGTCTGCGGGAGGAGCGGAACGGAGCGGGGCCCTGCACAGCCCCGCCATGCTGCCCCCCGGCCGCAGAGCTCCCTGCCGCCCGCCGCGCCCCCGTCGCCCGGCAGGGCTCCTGCCCGCGCTCCTGCTCCTGACGGTGCTGGGGGGCGGCGGCGGCGCCGTGCTGCCCCCGGGATGCAAGTACGACAGTCGCCCCAAGAGCGCCGGCAAAGCAGCGGCGGCCGGCGGGCCGGTGGAGGTGAAGGTAGTTTGCAGCAACCTGGAGCTCGCTCAGGTCCTGCCTCCCGAGGCGCTGCCCAACCGGACGGTCACCCTGTGAGTACCGTCCCCGGGTGGGAGGTGGGCGGCCTTGGTGCGACGTGGACGGGGTGGGGGGGTGACGGAACGGAGCGGCGGCCTGAGGTAAAATGGGGTCAGCAGTGGGGGGGAGGGGGCGCGCGCGGTTGATCCCCATCTGCCGCTGGGGAAAGCCCTTGGGACCGTGAGGTTTTTTTTTTTTGGTTGTGCTTTTCGCGTTTTTCCTCAGCTTCCCAGGATGCTGATTTTAGGGGGTGGGGGAGCGTCCCGTTACTCACCGGCGAGCGGGGGGCTGTGCGGGACGGTCCCGCTCTGCGTACCCCCACGCCTCCCGCCCCGCGGAGCGACGTCCCCGCACAGCCCTTGCTGCTGCTTCCCTTCTGGGACTGCTCTCCATCAAACCGCTCAGGAAAGCTTAGGTGTTTCTTTATTAGAAGTAGTTGCACTTTGTTTTTTAAACTTATCTAAATGTACTTGTTTTTTCTTTTTTTCATTTACTTTAAATCTCAGAAGAAACTGAGCTTTGGAGTATCGTGCTCTGAGGTAGTTTTAACAACTGAGCACTAACAGAGTGCGTGAACTGCTCACTGTGTGATGTAGGGTAGGTGGGCCTGAAGTTTTGTGGTAGCAAACAGCAATTTATTCATTATGGCTCACAATAAAACCAGCCAAAGGGATTTATTTTGTTTCCTCTTTGGAAAAAAAGTTCAGTTTACTTCCACGTAGCAGTAGGCGTGCTGTTTTTATGTGGAGGTAATTCTAGCTCATCCATTTGAAAAACAAGTTTCAAACAGGATGTGCAACTTATTCCAAAGTAAGAAATATGTTGCTGTTTACTTAGACATGAGTGTGCACATGCAAATAAAGGATTTGCATGTGGTTTTTCTTCCTGAGACATTAACTGGTCAGTCTAGCAAAGAAGTTAATAGGATGGTTTGGGTTGAAAGGGACCTTTAGAGATCACCAGGTCCAATTGCCTGGCCATGGTCAGGGATGTCAGCAGCACTGGATTTCATCAGTGGACAGCCCTAAGAGTGGAACCCTGTCCTTTAGAAAGCTGTAAAGTGCCTGTGGTACTCGTACTTCAGATATTTATATACTTAACTGGAAACCAAAGGTTTGAAAGATTTACCTATAGTCTGAGATTAAGCACAGGAGGTATATGGTTCTGCCAAGAGAACAACAATCTGACTGCTGCTTTTGTGAGCTTTGTCAACACTGAAACACCAAGGAAGAGCTTCCTTCAGGAAGTATTAGTAAGGTGTGGATGCAGTCAGTGACAGATTTGTGGATGTGGAGCTATGAGAAAAGGGAAAGCAAAAAAAAAGGAGATGATTAAGGATAAAGTAGTTGTTCTTGCTTGGCAATCTGTAAGGGTTCAGAGAACACTTCTAAATGACCTGTGAGAAGTAACCATAAATAGTCATACATGAAGGTTCTGAAAAAGAAAAGAAAGCAAAAGGTAGAAGGTGACAGCTGTTTGATCAACAAATTCATTTTAGCCTTTGTGACCCTCAAAGGCTTTGCAGCTGATTATCTGTTAAAAATATAGCATTATCCATTAACATTTTGATAAAAGTAGATGTTAGTACGGTTGATATGAAAAAGTTGACTGCGGGAGCCTTTTGGTTCAGAAAACTTGTAGTGACAGCTCTGCTGTGAAAGACAAGCAGATATCAAACACAGTAGCTTGGCTGTGAGTGGACCTTTGCTCATAATTGCAGTGACGGAAGAATCTGGAAGAATGATTCATCTTTCATCTTGATTTTCATACTCCTTAATTATCTAGAGTGTATCTAGAGCATATCTACATATGCTAATTAGTTGCTTTCAGTTTTAACTGACCTTTGAAGTTCATGATAACTTCCAAAACATTTATTTTTCCTTTTTAAACTTTTAATAGACACAGCAGGAAACAATGTGATTTCTTTAATTGTTATTTGTAGCAAGTATCATAATGGTGTTGATACAATTAATATGAATGCACACTTTGAAATTTTACTTAAATATGAGACAAAGAGTTTTAAAACAATGCTCCTGCTTTTTCTCAGAAAATGGACACAATAGCTGTTGTGATTCAGGATCTTTTGTTGACTCTTAAAGGTGTGGCTTCTGTATCTCTTGAGTGTGTTGTTTAGTGTGTGGTGTTTTGGTTTTTTTTTTTGGTTACTGGATCTGTGTTAATCTGGTTAGAAAGTTTTGTTGATTTATGAGGTGTTTTGCCAAGTGCCATTTCACTAACATGTTGATGAGTAGTGGCTGGGTTAATCATTATCTAATCTTTTGCCAAAAATTACTTTTTCTTCCAAGCTGATGCTTAGAATTGCAACATTTGGTGGATAGTGGAAAGTTGTCTGATTAGCATCAAACTGCCCTGAGTTATCTTGAATCTTGATTCTTGTGGGATTCTTCTATTAAGATAAGTACTAGTTCTGTTATAGCTTTTTGGATTAGTGCATCACTGCAGAGATAAGTAGCTGAAAATAGATCACTGTTGTGTAGATGAGCTACATTTTAATCCAGTTAATTTTATTTTATGTTGGCTCTTATTTTGCACAAACCGATTTTAAATAAGAGTAATTTGTAGTTTTACAAAACTTTTTGGTTCTTAAGTGACCTAGGAGTGTCTCAAATTAAGTGATTGTATTCATTTTGGAAATCCTTATTCAGTCCTTATTGCTGATCTCTTAGCCTTTGAGTACATCAGCTGCTTCATTTACAGTTGTGGCTTTTTTTTTTTCTTTTTTTTTTTTTTCTTTCCAGTGAAATGTTTTTGAGCACAAAAGCATCTAAAAAGTGAGGAAGTAAGAGAAATAGTGGAAATTAGGATGAATGAGTAGCATCTGAAGATGCTGGCCAGGTTGTATCATTCTTGCACACCATTGTAGCTAGTGGTTAACAATGCTAATGATAAGTTGGACAAGGTCACTTAATTTATGAAATGCCTTGGCTTTTGTTTGCCACAAAACATTTTGTTGTCCTGTTAATTTAGGTCACTAGTAGAATCTTTAGTTACTCTTCAGAAAAAAAAAAACCCACATCCTAACTTCTTTTCAATTGGTAAGAGATGAAGTAAGTTTGTTTAATGATTGAGGAAGGAAAACAAACATTGAAAGAGGAGTGTTAAACTATAGAGAGATGTCTGTGGGAGAGTAAGTAATGTTTAGGATTTCTGGGAGCACTGTAAATGAAGATCCAGGTAGAAATATCTGGTGCTTTACTGAGCAGTTAGGTCAAATTACAAGATTAATTAAAGTTAGTTGTAGTTAAGAAAAGGACTTTTTCATAGCTTTATGTAATAAAAACTGATTGAGATGCAAGTGAAGGCTGTATCTACATGAACGCCATAGATGGCTTTGACCTTTGTAGTTTAACCAGCCAGATGAGGTGCTTTTGATGTGAAGATAACATAACTGGGTGAATGTAACTCCATGCTTTGTCTGACTGGCTCTGTATTTCAGTAGATACTGAGACGATTGCAATAATTCACATGTAAGTAAAAAATGCACTATACTCTTGTAATAGAAGTCTGAGATAAGAAATCCATTGCTGTTGTATTTCTTTGATGCAAGCTGAAATTATGTCATAACAAATTAGATATTAGCCATTACATCATTCTTTGGGGGAGAATGTGTAATCCCACTGAAGACAAACCCATGCGGTTGTAATCCTTGTTACTTGTTGAGAATTTTAGTTACCCATTACACATAGGTTATCCTATAGGAATAGGAATCTAAATCAACACAATAAAAGTATAGATATTCAATGAAGAATTGTGTATCTGAATCAGGAGCCTTACTGGTCTGCAAACAACTTTGCTTACTCACATATCCTTGTAGGAACACATGAGTATCGGTGTTTGCACTTGCAAGTGCTAGAATTTACAAGCCAGAGCATTATCCTGTTTTGTTGTTGTTTTTTGTTGTTGTTGTTTTGTGTGGTGGTGGTTGTTGTTGTTTTTTGTTCAGACCTGTTCAAAGATACGCTTAACTGGTTTACTGTGGAGAAACATTTTAAGATGTCCCAGTTTTTGTCCAGCTCCTAAATAATCATGTCGAATTACATCCATTAAGCAGCTGAAAGGCAAACTTACTTGGCCCCTGAGACATCTGCACAGCCTTTCCATTTGTAACACAAATACCTAAATTCCAAAAGTTTCAAAGCAAAAGGTCACTCATGTTGCAAGGAGTCACTTGTATCACAGTGTGTGATTACATTGTAATTACGCGAATTACGTGTAATTAGGCAGGTAATTTTTTCCTTCTGACAGAAAGAGGACTTTTCAAGTTTCAAAAAGAAAGGAAATAGATATTATGTAGAGATTTATAGTTATTATTTTTAATCTTCTTTTCTTTTTTTTTTTTTTTTTTTTCCCAAGGTGTGATCTAGTATTTTCTAAACTGTTTTCATTTCCTTTGTTTTGCTTAGTTGGATCTTTCTCTATTATGTGTTTGGAAAAAAAGTATCCTTTACCAAAACATTGACAAACAGGAAGTATAGGCATAGTAAATGTCTTCTGTGGAAGTCTACCTCTTCTTTTAAAGTACACTTCCATTATTAATTTGAAGGTGCCCTTGACAGATCATTCCTGGTTGTTGTTAAAATAGTCTATTTTAAACTGTTGTAAGTGCCCAGTATTAATAATTTGGGCGGTGTTAATGTGGTGGGTGTTTTGTTTTTTTTTTTTTTAAGACATAAAGGGCTAGTAACTCCCATTAAAACTCATCTTAAAATTTTATTTAGTCAGTGGATACACGGGGCCTGTGCAAAATACATTTTACTCATGAACACAAGGCAGTAGAGAGACAGTACTTGAGAATCATTGCATCCACAATTGTGTGATTTGCCAAGTACTTGCTCATACCTTTTTACCAGTGGCATCTGACTCCTAAAAATCACTAGGGGTGTTTCATTTTATATTAGGCTTGTATTTTAGTAGGCCTATTCAGTATACATCTATGAGGTGTTGTGTATGTCTTTTACCTCATTGAGAAGATAGCAATCCACATTAAAAATCAGATTCATGCCTTGCTGTATGCCCTATTTAAATGTTAATTCATTATTGTGGGGTGGTTATTATAGAATATTGCGTACATACAATATTCTTGTATGATTGTGGACACTTTTGTGTATATTTGAGTGTTGCAAGAAAATTTTGAGGTCACAATTTGAATGGTGTTTTCTTCTAAATTGCATTATTTTGTTTTATCTAAAAAAACTATTCCACTTCAGAAGACATCAATGTTACCTTGTTAATAAGTATCCAGCCAAGTTTGAATATGCTTGTTTCTTTCAGTGTTGCAGTAATGGCTTTAATGTAACATGCATGGTGGGTTGTAATTGGTAATAGTCTTCATACAATGACGATTGTATCAGTGCATACTGATTTTTTTAAATTATTATTCTATATAAGCATTTAAAAATTGTTTTAAGTGCCTTTCACAATGAGTTTATTGTACTTTTGCTTAAATATGTGAATTAATTAGAAATATGGCTTCTGCACCATAGATGCAACCATAGGCAGTTGTTACAAGCCTGGTGCTCAAATTTTGCATGAAAGCTATGTACTGATTACTTCTGAGTTAAAAATTAGGGAGGAGGATAGAGATAAGTTCTGAAAAATAATGGAGAACAAATTCAAATTTTTGTAATGAGGACAAATTATTATTATTTTAATTCTTAAAGCCACGATATTAGTGTAGAATTGCCCAATACCTTTATTCCCTTGAAGATGTCCATATGAGCAATGCCCTTTATGTGTTCATTAGCCTCAGGAAGAGAGATTTCTGTCTTCAGGATTAATACTTTTTTCTTTTATTGTTGTCTTCTATTGATCACTAGTACTCCTGGTTTTGTTTCAGTTTGGAAAAACTGCAAAATACTAAAAATTTAAAGTTAATGCCAGGAGTTAAAGAAATAGAATTAAAATTTGTGCTGCAGTGATGAACTGCATCTGTCTCATTCTTTTTTGCTTGCAGTTTGTTCATGTTTCAAGGGTTATTTTTGTAATTTAAAACAACTATGGAGCTGCAAGGTTAGATTTTTCAGAATTTAATGGTTCCCATATGTACTCTGCATGGGCCAGATATGTTGCAGGTTTATGGTTTTGTCATTAATGCCTTATTTAGTCTGTATTTTCACCATAATAGTCTCTGTAATTTTTGAATCAATACAGTTGAAATGTTTTCTTTGTATCAGTAGTTAATCCATTAAGATTAAAAACAGTTGAGCATTTCTTTTCATTAGTAATAATAAATTGTCTTAAATTGCTTTCTGCAATGAGATACTTAATGAATTCTGAATATTAATTTGTAAAATCTTAAATAATCTATTAAACATATTTAGTCTTTAGCACAGTAAATAGGTGAGAATTTTATTTTCACCTTTGGATTTCGTTGTTTGGTTGTTTAGCAGTGAAAACTGTCCTACTGCCCCTAGAGTGCTACAGCAGGACAGTTTGGATCCATTAGTTACTGTTGATGTGGATCACTGTGTTGTGATGACTCCTTCGGTAATGGCATAGGGCATGTCCAGTGGTGCTGTACAGCTCTGTCCTGCACATCTCCTGGCTGTGCAGAGCTGCTGGTCCCTGAGCAGTTGCTCTGGCGGTGTGTGTGATCCAAGCTAGTCAGCCAGTTTTGGCAAGGCTGTGGGGTTGTCACTTTCGGAGAAGGAACTTGACCTTTTTGGCAAGGCAGACTAACTAAGAGCTTTTTTTTTTTTGGGAGACAAACCAAACATTATAAATGCAGGTTGATTAAATAAAAAATAGACAACTGAATTTCACAATTCTTTCTGCACTGGACAGTGTGTTCTAGGGTTCATCCAGGCAAGTCTCTAGGTGGCTGTGGGCTGTGCTGTCTTCAGGTGCTTTGTCTAAGAGTACCATCTATGTCACTGGCTAGGTCAGTTCAATCTAGGGAAAAACGATGCTTTGAGGTAGAGGGAGGGAGGTGAAGGTCTAGATATGGAGTGAAGAAAGGCAAGAGACTGGATTAAAAGGCAGAAACTACTGGAGTTGAGGGGTGCTGAGATAAGATCATGGGTTTCTTTGGTTGTATTGGTTATGGAGATGGGAAATAGGAAGAACTTTGAGGGAATGAAGGCAGAAGAGATAAGATGCTGAAGAATGAGTGTAACTGGCTTAGCATGAGATGGGCAAGAACTCTTTGAAATTCAGCAGCTACCCACAAAATCAGTAAAGGCATTATTAGTGTCTGGAAGCCAGTAGGAGAAGAAATAGTGCTGTAACTCAGTCTGGGAAAACTACTGCTGTTGTCTACGTGTGCTATTTCCACCTGAGCAGGTGAACATAAAGGCTTATTTCCGTCTGATACAACAACTTATTATTATTTAGTCCATGTCGTCATAGAATAGGTTTTACCCTGAAATTTAGTATCAGTCAGAGTTTGCAAGTTATGCTCAGATTTCTAAAAGCATCCTGTAAGACATACCAAACAACTGATTCTAATACCTTGAACTGATGTTTGAGGATAAAACAGCCTCTGGTGTTAACAGAAATTCATACCAGTGATCAAAATTGCCTGTTGATGGGCTTATTAAAGTTTCAGTGAGCTGACCTTCCAGCTCTGTGCTGGAGAAGGAAGTCCCTTCTACCCTCTCTTCCTGCTTTGTGAGGGCAGGGGAAGGATCTTCCCCAGTGCAGAAAGTTACATCCACACCCAGGTGCCTGTAAAACTGCAGCCTGAACTGGAGCTGGTGTGTTCATACTTTGATCTCCCAGTCTCCTGCTGTGTGGGTATGGGATTTTTTTCCCCTCCCTTGCTGCTGTACTACCATTTGTCTTGCTCCATGCCTAGTCAGCTCAGGGAGCTGAACTATCCAAAAACTGTTGACTTCTGTAGCATTAGGATATACATGTTTGTGAAAATGTATCTTCGTATGCCAGGAGTTGACAAGAAGTGCTTGCTAAAATGTGTCTAGACAAAGCCCTTTCTAGAGAGCACATACACCTAATAGGAAATGTAAATACATATGCAACTGGGTATGGCAGCATATGCTATAAGTAATACTTGTGTGATTTGGCACACACAATATATTTTCTGTAACAGTTTAAGTTAAGAGTCTGGCTAGGCATCTGCCTGTGTGCACTATTTCCTGTGAAGCATGTGTATGGAGGTTGGAGGGGTAAATTTGCACTAAACTGCAAGTCTGTGAGAATCCTAAAAAGTCTACATCTGGTGGATAAGGAGCAGGAAACTCGGGAGGGAGCAGAAGGGAGAGGAGTAAGACAGGAGGGTCATTACAAAAAGGGTCCGTCATCATCTCTTAAACTAATGCAGATGCTACAGCTAAGAAGGGGGGGAGAGGGAACTTGGAGGAAGCTTCCCAGAATGTAATGGTCACAAGGGCTAGGTTAGGAGTGCTTTTGGTTAACTTTAGAGATGGCAACTCAGAGTTGGTGTTGAAAGAAAGTAGATGTTGCTGTGTCCCCTTCATTTTCTCTTAGGTAGGCTTTCCAACCTGGGATAAGTACTAGAAAGAGAAGTTTGGTTGGTAAGGTTATAATTTCACAAGAATTTCTTTTAATAGTAGTATAATTTTCAGCAACACAGCTACTCATTCTTGCATTCTGTTTTGCCCCTCAGGTCTGTCCTTCTAGGATGAGTTTTGTTTAGTACTTTTACATAGAAAATTCACTGAGATACTCCAGTGATTGTTACTGTATTTTTCTGGAAATTAAGAATTCTGTCCTTACTGTGTTGTTTGTTTGTTTGTTTTTCCTTAAAGAAAGGCAATAAATAAGGCATGTGGTCACACACTGAATATCAAGAAAAAATATTTGGAATAGCAGTGCACAAAGTGAGCATAGTTGCTTCAATGATGTAGGGATTGTGTAGAAAAGAAGTCCATCATTACATCATATGAAGTTAGCACATTCCCAGTTAAAAACGGAGTGATATAAGTGGGCACAGTTTTTATTCTGTAATTTCATTACTTCTGTTTTAGTTTACAATCTTAATATTGTTTAATGTGCATAGTAATGAAATAGCACAGAAAATATTTTATCAGTTGCAAGTTTCTATTTTACAGATGTTTAATTGTTAAGCTTCCTCAGTTTTAATGTTTTTGTTAAATTGGAAAGTACTGTCTCCTTTAGTTAGGGGCTTTGGAAGGGTTCATAATTCTTTGTGTGTAGCTTGTGGAGTGTTTTCGTTTCAGAGTTACTTTTAAGCAAATGTTGTTCATGTTCTGCTTGGTCTATTACTTGCATTTCGTTCTGTTTGACACGAGTAACTCACTAGAAGGCAAAATACTAACTGTTGAAAAATACTGAGTTTATATCCTTATGAAGTCAGAGCTGCTACAAGATAAACTTTGAAAACTGTATTTCTTTTTGCATGTTCACAGCTTTCATTTTTCTTGGTTGTGCAGATGGTTACTTTAGTCCAATTTTTGCTGGTGGCTGCTTTCGCAGTCCTTTGAGTATACAGCCATCGTCATGAAATGACGGAATTTATTTTCTGCTTCCTGGCTCTCTGTGAGTCTTTAGCATTCGGCTAAAGACTTTACTCAGTTACACTGTCTCCTAGCTCTTTGTACATAGGCCATTTTGACTTTTTTTTTGTAACAGTGTTAGTCAGCGTATGCGTAGATTTTTAATAGAATCCTGTGAAATGATTCATTTGTGAAGTTTGGAGATGCAATCTAAATTCTTGTCTAGTTGACTACTGTCTCAAGGATGGTTGTTTTAAAGCTGACAAATGCAAATTGTTTCACTGAACAAAACTTTTCTCACTTAGAGCTTACCACCTTGTTCTAATTTAAAAAAGAAATCAAACCTTGATTTCTGCCTCTCTGCAGTATGAGAAAAGGATGATTACATAACCTTTAGTATCTCTTGTAAAACTATTTGTAGTACAAAGGACAGACTTTGAGTTTGACTGCATAGTTCTATTTTGTGTGCTAAAACTGGGCATCTTTTGCGAAAGGTCTTGCCAATAAGTTAGACCCAGAGTTGAGTTTTTTTACAGAGTTTTGCCAAATTCTACGACTTTATGGAGCAAAACAGAAACAGGGCTTTCAGATCCAAGCTATATTCAACAAAGGAACATTGCAACAATGTTCTTGGAATGGGTGAAAAGCTGGGATGGTTTTGGAGGGAGGGGGGTGTTGTGTTGTTTGTTTTTGTTGTTTTTTTATTTTTTTTTTCCTTGAAGTGTTTTGTTTTGGATCATCTCTTTGTCTCTGCAACTATAACTGTTCTGCTCAAAGGAGAGGGGAAATGTGTCATTTTAGGCTGACTTGAGCTGTTGTCCATAATGGTTTCTAAAGCCTACTTTTCAGATGCCTTTCATTCCAAGTCTTTGGTGTTAGTTCCTGTGGCAGTGACACTGTTTGCATGCAGTAGTTCCACATTTTTTTTTCTGTTATGTAAGGGTTGGACAGGCAAAATGCATTTGTTCCAAGCAGGTATTGTTGATCATTAAAAAAATTAAAAAAAAAAAAAAAAATCTCATGTTGAGCTTGTAATACATACAAAGCAACAGTGACATTGGATTATGGAAACCCCTTCATGAAATCCAGGTACAACATTCATGTTACAAAGTCACCTGTTAAAGAAGAGTTGAATAAGATGGGGAGAAGTGGAAATCTGTAGCTCTCTGCCATTTTGCCTTTGAACTTCTTAATGATGTAGAAGTTGGCATATTTTCAGAATTACTTGTCTCTTAGGAAAAACTATGGTCTTAAACCAGTAACTTAGAATTATTATTGGTCACAAATAATTTTCTGTGTCTAAGTGGTACATGATAGTCCATCATTTCACTGTACATTAATGCACAGAAATTCTGAAAGTGACTATAAAATATCTACTTTGAGGTGAACGCTTTATCGTGTTTCGTCTTTGTATGCCACCTCTCTTAACACTTCGAATAATGTATAGACTAAATATATTAATAGCAAGTTTTAAACTGCATTTTTTTTAAAGATTACACTTACAACAATTTTAAGTATGATGAAGTGTCTTAGGTTATATGGAGTGTTGTAAAATCTGTCATTTATTGTACTAAACCTTTATGGTTGAGCAACTTAGAGCTTCTGCAGAGAAAATAGTAAATCAGGCTGACTATAATTTGTACATCACACTCCAGAGAGAAATTTACCTAGTGAACAGATAGATATTCAAAGGCTTCTACTTTAGGCCTATTATTTTCCAGGTGATGTCCGAAACTTTTTTTTTTTTTTACAGAGCTGTAACTTTTATTTGGTTAAAATTTAGTCCATTCAGTTTTAGCTACTTTTGAAGTGGTTTCTGCTCCATTTTGGATAGTTTCTTTTCCTGGAAAAAGTACAGGGAAAATGAATACATCTTAAAATGAAGTCAGTTATAACTGACAAATTATTTCTTTGTTACCAAAGAGTGTAGTTTTTTGCTTGCTTGTGTTGACTTGTGTGTTTCCTGAATCTCATGTTTTTTCTTTTATCCATAGGTGGGAAGTTGTTCTGTGTTTGGTGTGCTGTGTTGTTGTTGTTTGGTGTTGGTTGTTTTTGGTTGTTTTTTAGGGGAGGGAAGTGGTGAGGTGTTTTGGATGTCTGTCTTTTTTTTTTTCTGCTGCAGTTATGCCTTATGTTCAGTTTGCATTAACTATTAATGAGGATTCTTATAAGCTACTTAATTCATTTCTTTATATATTATTTTTTTTCCCACACACATTTCTGAAACCAGGAAGGATGTTGAAATAAAGGTGTGCTTTGCTCTGAATAGATTTGGTTTACAGAATAAATCCTATACCTACCATTTCTACAAATGCTACTTATTAGTTAGGTTGAACCCTTTTTCTCTTTGAGTAGAAGTGAAAGTAGTTTCAAAGACTTTAGGATGTGATTTTTAATGCTTCATTTAAGTTTTACTACTTCTGCAGGCATTCCAAGTTGTAGATTATGATGATGCTGTTTATGATAATTATTCTATTTACCAGCCTTGCAAAAGTGTATTCTGGTTGAGGAGTAACTGTGCTTTCTTGATTTGTACATCTGTTTTTAAAAAACACTCTATGTATTTCATTTGTTTGGTCATCTAGGTTATCCCAGCTGAAGCCAAGGGCCAGTTTTCCTTTTTTTCTCCTTGTAAAGTAGCTTAATTTATTTGGCTCTGGAACTGTATTTTCACAAAAGCAAATTTTTTTCTTAGCTACCACTCCAGTGGATGTTATAGGCTTTACAGGCACATACAGCAGCAAGTTCTCAGAATACTTGCATTTTTTTTTTCCTCATCCTTTCTACCATTCCTGTCATCAGTCTTCACCCAGGATTAGCTGACTGTGTAGCGTACTGTGTTGATCATACTGTTGTGGATGACATATAAATTAATCTCTTGGAAGGTGCCTTGGGTGAATATGTAGTTTAATGTTGTGGAGTAGGCACCAGGGACTGACGTGAGATGAGCTGCAGAAATACATGGGATGACTGTACAAGGAGGAGAAGGAATGGGATCTCCTCCTTTTAACATCAGAACTGTTACCTCGTTTGAGTGATTTAATCTTAACCTCAAGAATTTTTAAACCTTCTGCCTGTCAGACTGGAAATGGAAAGATTTTCAAATAATGTGTTCAGCTGTCTTGATTCTGTGTGTGTGAGACTGAGAGTGACTCAGAGCCAGAGCTTTGAGACAAAAAATTGCCTGCCCTGTGTTTGTCTAAACCACAGAGGCTCCAGGCAGTCTTTGAGAAACCTGGAGAAGAAAACTACTTAGTGTAATATATGGTTGTGTGAAAATGATGCTGTTTCATAGACTGCTGTTTCTGTATCTTATTCATGATGTGTTTTGAAGTACTAATCCTTGTAATCATTAGATAAACTTTATGCATCAGAGGAAAGAGAGATGTGTGTGTGTTTCATTTATGGCTGTAGTAAAGGATAGCTGAAAGATGCAGTAGGCTGGAAAGCAATCTCCTAGTGGCAGTTGTAAGTGCAGAAGTAGTTATCCAGCCTGAAGGTGTAATTGGTGTAAGTGAAGAAGTGCTTGGACATGTTGGATCTGCAGGATGCATTTAACAGAGGACCTGTCTGAAATTAAAGTGACTGTAGCAGAAGTTATGGAAAAAACTGACAGAGTGCATAAGTTTCCAGGACAAGATGGCGAGGATGAAAAATTCAAATTAAGAATGTCTGAAGTCTTGCTTGGAATGAACTTGATTTTTTGAGGACTGGAAGGGTAGCAAATGCTGATTTTTTTTTTTTTTTTTTTTAATATATATATATATATATAATTTTTTTTTATTTTTTAATAAATGCATCAGGAGTTTAGGGGAACTACAGGGTTCAAAGTCTGTTTGCATTGAACAAATCAGCAGAGTTTATAGTAAATGTATTGCATACCTGGATAAAGAGAGATATGTATTCTGGAAAATTTACGTTGCCTGTAATGGGAAGCTCTTCCCCAGAAACCTTTGGAGTTCTTCAGAATCAGCAAATTATTTACAAGGATGATCCAGCTGATATGATGAGACATAAATGCTTTTCCAAAAGGCATCTCTCAGTCCCTTGCCAAAGGCATTTGATGAAAATAGTATGTCAGCATAAAATGGAAAATCCTGATATGAACAGCTAACATGCTGAAGGATAAGAAGTGGATGTGGAAGTAAATGATTAGTTTTCTCAGTGGAGTAGAGGCTTAGAGACCTGTAATGCACAATGTATTTCTTAATGACCTGTAAAACAGTGTGAGTAGGAGGTTGACAGAGTTTGAGTTCTGTGATGTAATAAGGATGAGGGTAAAGTGAAGAATTTTGGAAGAAGTTTGTGAAACTAATAATTGGGCAATAAAATGGCAGAAGCAGCACTGTAGAAAAATGAAAATCGTTTTGGGGATGATGATAATTTTGTCTTTGTATATGAGATGATGGGCACTGAACTGACCAGAAATCTTCAATTCTTAGTACAAGTGGTAAAGGCAGATCAGATGTTAAGAATTGCTAGGAAAACAATAGGAAATAAAATAGAACGTTGTTATCCCACTGTGTATATTTGTGACTTGTCTGTGTCTTGTTCTGGTGGTCTTATCTCAGAATTTTTCAAGTGTAATGAAGTTGGAAAGAGCTCGGAAATTATTAAGGTCGCCCAAAATGACTTTTTTTGTAATTAACTATACTATCAATCTTTCATCTGGCAAGAGAACATCTAGATTTCTACATAATTACGTGTGCTAAAGAGAGGGTAGGTGCAGAGATTGATTTCTACTTGTTTCAGTGTATGAAGTGGGGAGCATCAAATGAAGCGAGCAGGAGCCTTGTTCAGAACGAGTGAAATGAGGTGTTCTTCATTGAATGGTACTGTGAACTGTTTTGTGAGGAGCCTTGTGGATGCCAAAATTTTATGTGATACAAAAGGAAAATAGGCCTTTTTTGTGACAGAGAAATATGTAGCTGTATAGAAAGCAGGTCCTTCTAAGTAAGGAAGCATCCAGCTATACAAGGGATTTTCTAATTTGTGGACAATTTGTATTTACATAGGGCCGTGGTTGCAGAATAGGGTACTGGGCTAGATGGGCCTGATCCAGTTATTTGTGTGGAACGGGGAACTTGTGGTTGTGTGGTCCTTTAAGAGAAGAAAGGTTAGGTAGATGTGAAGGAGTGCTTGCTGGCCTTATTTGCAGCTGTTTTAAAAAGATTGCACTGAGGAGAAGGATGGATGTGTGACAGATGGCTGGGAGAAGTGAGCATGTGGCTGAGGAAATGGGAAGCAGGTGAAATGCTGTGTGGTTTTGAAAGCCAAAATGGCTATGGAAGAACAGAATGTTGAACATGTAGGTTGGTTGTTTAATGCTCCATTTTCTATGACACCCGTTCTGGTGTTTTATTATCATAATCCTATATGGGTGAATTTTGTCTCACATGTTAATTACGTAAGCTTGCATGGTTTCATAACACAGAAAGTCCTTTTTCTCCTTCATAATTTTTAAGCGGTTCTCTTGCACACCTCAGAAAATGACCTAGGCATTGTAATTGGATATAAGTGTTGTTAAAAAGATTTACCCCAGAAATGTAAGCTGCACCAAATCCTTTTGTTACCAAACATAATGTGTTGTTCTTGTCTGTTTTTGTTTACAGGATTCTGAGTAACAATAAAATAACAGAGTTGAAGAATGGTTCCTTCTCTGGATTACACCTTCTTGAAAGACTGTAAGCACTTCTTAAAAAGCTATTTTAAAAATTTTAAAAATTAAGTTACATTCTGTTTATATTTCATTAATAATTCTGGGAACAAATGTCTTAAGAAATCCGTTCTTACTTTATTATGATGTGGGTTTTTTGTGATTGAAAAGGTAACATAGTTGAGCATTCATGAATGTGAAAGTCATTTAACAGCATAAAGCGATAATCTCACCTGGATGTGAGATTAGGGCAGTTTTAGTGGGAAGTTCACTGGAATGCCATGGTGACCGCGTTTGCTTTTTTGTTGTTGGTCTCATAATATGAAAACTTATGTTGCAAAGAAAATTATTTCTTTAATTTACTTATGAAGTTTCGCATGCTTTATCAAACAACTGTGAAGTATATTTGTAGGGGAAGCAGATGTATTAGAGCTTCTAAAAGAAAGTAGAGTAATTTTAAATTTGTTGACATTTATTTTAAGAGTTTTGCTGCTTATTCTACAACTTTGGTATATACCGAATGTATGGAGGGGTGTGAAATGAGAGTGAGGCTGATGGGAGTATCTTCGTGGACACCTTTTGCTTCCTGCTTTCACTTTTCCTTTCAGATGATTTATCACCTATGGGATAAGCAGCAGCACTGTAGCTTCTGTTACAGTCAGCTTTTTTTCCAGCTGGTAGAAGGTCAGGATTGGCAGGTTGATCTACCTGGGAGCAAGCAGAAACTTTAGAGATAAGGATTTTTCTAGGCCATTTGACTGGGAAAGTAGCCAGTTTCATAATCATCTTGCAACATCTAGGAAGAGTTCCAAATGCCTTTTGGCTTCAGGGGATTAAAAGTATTTTATTCTTCCTCTAAAACTTGAAAGCTGCAATCCCGGTCACCTGGCCTAAATAAATTCAAATGCTTCCTCCGTTCCATCCCCCACATGCCAAAAGATTTATCTTCTGCACTGGCAGATGAACTTTATTGTAGAAATAAGCCATTGTGCCAAAGAAGCAAGGTTTTCAGCTGTGATGGCATTCTAGATCTTTACACATAATTTTGGCATCCTTGCTTAGGTAATAAAGGCATCTGCTGACAGTTGTTATTTGTTGTAACTCGTTACAATTTTCAGACAGGAAATACTTGAAAATCTAATTAGATTGAGATGATAATTTTAGTTTGCTCTATGAATACAAATCTTAATTTTCTTTAAAGTCGTAAGAACCCAGCTTGCTTCCATTTAACTCCTGTCATTTATAAGGATTTTCTAGATTATTTTAATATCTTTTTTTTCATGAAAGGAAAAGAAAGTACTAAGGCAGTTATCATGTTTTGAGCATTTGAAGTGATTTGGGATAGCAGTATTTTAGATGGTATGGTGGTCTCATCTGAATGACACACTTTATGTACACTGGTGTAGGAGTTAATACACTAGCAAGTGATTATTAATGGCCATGTGTCTTCATCATAAAGGAGAAAAAACTGAATAACAGTAAGCAGGTAGAAAAATTTTAACTGCTCTAAGTTGCAATTAAAGTGTCTACATAAAAAGATGTTAAGTATTTTAATCTCCACGGACTTTGTTAATGCTGTGTTTTGCTATGAATTGCCTGCTGTTTAAATGTTGAAGTAGCTTCTTGCACAATTAATTTGTGACAGATAATTTTTCATCTAGTAGATACTTGACTTTATATTGCATTAGTCAAAGTCCAGCAACTTAGAACCAAATTGCTGTCTTCTGTCCAGAAGCCAGCTAATGCTGCCTGTTGACTTTTGTGAGGATAAGAAGATTACTTTATGTATTTGTAAAGTACTATTTTTCATTGTATGTGAAGGAGAAAGGAGGAAGAGACAGGCATGGAATTCAGTAAGATACTTAGGGAGCAGAAGAAGGGTTTGATATTTATCAAACTGTAAATAATGACGGTCTTTTTAGATTGTGGTAATAAACCTTTGAAAAGGGAAAATATGCAATATGAAGGGAGTGTTATTTGTAGAGAGTCTAATTTTTTTCTGCCGTTTTTACAGCACAAATCTACAGATATATAGGTGCCTTGAGTAAAAATAGGAGCATTTAATACTTTTCCAGACAGTAACAGTTTCTGATTTTAATTCTTGTTGTGATACTGCAGTAGAGCATGTGAAAAGATAGACCTGAGTTCCTCAAGTGGTGTACCTGAACTTTTTGGTTTTTTTAGAAGTCTTGACAAGTGAATGGAGAATGTCAGTGTTTCTTACTTGAATATTACCGAGCAGAGAAACAGTTCTCTGAATATTCAGGAACATATTTTCTGGTCTAACTTTAGTTCTGGTTTTGCTTCTGGAAGCTCCATCTTTTTGTTAGCTGTGGCTCTTTAAGGACAACACAGAGTTGTAGGCTAACAAAATATTTACTTTCCCCATCCTCACCTGCTTTTCAGGTAATTTCTGAAAGACGAGTGGTGAGGGGAGCAGGAAATATACTTCTAGTCTGCTGAAAAATCTGTGCTGCGAAATTGAATGCTTTGGAGTATTCTGAACTGTTGGAAATATAGAAATTATTTGAAAGAAACAAAAAGGTTTTCTGGTCTAGGTTTTATCTTTTCTTTAGTTTGCCTAAGTGTGGTAGTCTCAAACATTTTTCTTTCTTATTTTTGCATTACATTTTCAAGAAATTGTGACTCTTGTAGTTCATCAGTCCGTGCCACAGATAATGTGATGGAGTAGGCAAAACAGCAAAACAAAGTGATCTAATTTACTATTGATTTATTTAGGTGCAAGGGGATGTTAAAAGCATATGTAAGAACTTATTAAAAATTCAAGAGATGATTTTTAATAACAGCTTTTTAATTTCCATTTGTAAAGTGTCCAAGTCTCAGAACTGTCATCTCTTTTGTAGTTCCTTATGCACCTGGACACTCAAATTGCTTTTTATTCTTGTATTATTCTAATATTATCAAAATTAGTGGTAGATCTAAGTCAGTTTTCCTTTTCTAGAGAGAGTTATTTGAACCTAGTGAAGCAGCTCCAGCAGCACTTGAGTCTAACATACAATTTGAATATGGTGACCTGAAAGTAGAATTCTACATCTGAGACTCACATGCAATAAAGTATTGTGCTTTCAGTTATCGACAGTTTTGGAGGTACCCTAAATATTTGGTACATTGATGGTGAAAACTCTAAAAATAGGCTGCTGTGTTTTAGGGGGGAAGTTTCTGTATGTATAGGGGAGAATTTAAATCGTACTAAGTGAATGATGAGGAAAGATAAAAATTGTTTAATTATTCATAAGCATTTGTTGGATCTGTTTGAATAAAATCTATACTTCATAGGGCTGTAGGAGGGATAGGCTATGTCATGTTTAACCTCTTCTTGTAATTTCTTACTTAGTTGTCCTCCCCCATTTGCTTGTTGAAAAGGCATTTTGTATAGTAAGAATACATGGTAGCTTATGCATTTCTTGTCTGACATTCATTTTCAAATTCTGCTCAGGAAGAAAAGATAGTTTATCCAATGGTAGTGGAGAGAGCTAAATAATGTTTACATGTCAGTATGTATACATATGCGTTTTTTGTGCCTGCAGGATGCTTTAGTAATAATTCAGACAATCTTCATTGTGCTGAGACAGAAAGCTGTAAATTATAAGTAAAATGTATAAATGCATAAGTAGTTTTTAAGTATGTATACATGCACTGAAACATTTAATTATAAATTCTAATGAAATGAAAGGATTTTGTTTGTTACACGGCAAACCATAGTTAAATTTAAATATTCTTTCATTAAGATATTTTTCTTATCTTAACAAGATAACATTAGTTGTGGTTGTCAGGCTCTTAAAAATATTTTTGCTTGTTGATAAGTTGCTATTTGCTCACTTAGTCATGGATTTGAAGAAGAGCTGTTCCAATTGGACATAAGAAAATTCTTCATAATGAGAATGGCTAAATACTTAGAGATTTGGGTGATGTGATGGGTGAAATCTGCATCCTTCGAGGTTTGCAGGACTTCACTGGATACAACAGCAGGGCGGTTGGTCTGATTTACTTGTGCTTTGAGGCAGAAGTTGGACTATATGTCCTCATCACATCCCATAAGTACAAAGTTTTTCAACTATCGTAATCTCAGTTACTCACCTTCCCTGATAAATATAGGGGCATCATCATCTGCAGTGTTATTTAGATTTAAGATAATTTTTTTTTTTTTTTTTTTTTTGGGGGGTTCTCAGTGTAAGATTGTTCTACTGCTTGGCTTGTGGGGTTTTTGTAGCAGTATTTTTAGTTGCTAGATGAAAGATGTAGTTACTGTAAGATAAAAGGTGTACTGATGACGTAGAGCTTGGGGTGTTGTAATATTACCCTAACTGAAACCTTCTTGTAATGGATTTCTTTTGCACAGATTTTCTTATATTTGACAAACAAATACCTATAACTATATCCTCTTGGTTGAGCTTTGCCAAAGAAAAATTATTGAGATCAGTGGCTGAGATGATTAAATTCCCATTGTTAAAACTCACCGATTTGTAGATATGTATTTATAAGTGTTAAAAACAACAAAAACTTTGAAGCCAAACACAACTTTCAGAGACTGTCTTTTCCACCTCTCTTTTCGTGAGAATCTTATCAGTCTGTTGGCTTAGCTGCAGCTGTCATTTCTTCATTTAGAAACTGTCCCAGATACTGGAGTCCTGGCAGTTGCACCAGCCTGTGTATCAACATCATCTACTGTTTCTGAAGAGCTGCCGGACATGTCAGCACTGTGTTAATTTTGAGATCTTTAAATATCTTTTATTTCACAGTTTTCATCTGCTAATACTTTTTGATAGATGAATGCGTAGCTACTGCTTATTAGTGACTGCCACTGAGAGCAGGGGGAAAACCTCAGAGACTCCCCAACTGTTGTGGTTGCAGGTTGAGACAATGTGAACACTTGGGGCATCTAGGCTGTGTTTTAAAAATTACTTGAGCGTGGTGGTTCATTAACACTTTGCTATCTTATTTACAAAATACAGAATATACACTGATTTTTATGAAAAAAATGAACATTGTTGGCATTTTTTTTTAAATAATATATTAATTCTAGTGTAATCATCCTTCTGGAACTGATATTAATACCTACTAAGGGGAAGGGAAACAAGCAAAAAATTACATAAAGAATAGACTAGTCAGTTTTTATCACATAATCTGACAAAATGTATAAACAGGTTGTGTAAGTAGTAAAACTCTTGCTTTTAATTTAAAAATGAGATTTTTTTTTTTTTTTCCACTGAAGCAATGGATTTAAGAAAGAAGTGTATCAGGGAGTATGCTTTGAATTTAACTAATTAAATAAAACATCACTGATAATCTAGACTAGTGGACTTCCAAGGCATGTTATCAAGCTTTTTCTTCCTAAGTATTTTTCAACAGTAAGATTTTAAGTGGGAGTTATGTGATTTTAAACTAAAATTTAAAATATGAACAATAAGTATCATTTTTCTTCCCTGTCCCAAAGACTGATGGTGAGTGACAAATAACATTTAGTGTTTTCAGATTTGTCATGGTCTTGGTATTGGGCCAAAAGAGGCTTCAAAACTCTACAATTCTTCAGGTTCCTGATACTGCTTTGGAAGTAGTTGGCAGTCCCTGCCACTGTACAGGGCAAGAAAATAAAGTTGAGATAAGAGAAGTTTGTCATAGTTTTATTTAGAATTAATTTATTCTACTGCAAGGTAAATTTAAAGTATTTAAAATATTTCAAGTATTGAAAATGGTTATTAGTCATAGCATTGAAGTGGATTCATGTGCCATGACACTGTCTGTTGTACCGTGATTTGTTAAGCTGGCTGTAGGAAATGCTATTGTGAAATCTTGGGATGGATTTATATTTTCACTCATGCGTATCTGTGTGATGGTAGATGTAATCCTCTTGTACAATTCTCTTTCAGGCAGAATTATTAATGTTGTGGTAGATGTAGGAGTCTTTTTTTTTTTTTTTTCCTATCCTGGCTTCCTAAAATGTTGCTTTTAATTGAGATTACTGATTTTCTTTTAAAATGCAGAACGTTCACATATTACCAAGGAATGAGAATTTTTTCTTGTAGAAATAAGTGCCTGCGAAGCTTCAGGATAACAGTACAGTAAAAAATCTTGGATTAATAAGGAGGTAGAAATAATTTTAACATTCATGCGGTGATAAAGTTTGTTCAAAGCTGTGTAGATGCTGGCAGATGCTTTCTGTGACCTTTCAAATTAATCTGTATCTGCAAAATATCTTTAGTTACAAGTCAATACTCCTATGTTACTTGTACAACGAATAAAGCAGTTTAATGACATAGTTACTATACATTTCTCCTTGCAGTCTCCTATTCTATAAATCTAAGATTTAAAAATCTGTGCTATTTTTCCACCAGCTGTATTTGGAATTCTCAGGCAGGGCTTATTTTTGATGTCAGTAACACTAGTGCACTAGTGGAAACTTTCAGTGTTGTGTCTTTGGTGTATTTTTAGGGTCTTGTTTGGCTTCTTTTGGTAGATGCTGGGGACTGCTAAAGTATTTAAAATTGGGTAGGCTGAGGAATACAGCCTACCTACACAGTTCTGTGTAATGAGCAAGTGTTACCCCTAGGCAGCTGTAACCTATTTGGACGCTGTGGCCAAGTATCTTTGACTCTTTACCCTTTCATGTGATAGGAACTAATAGAATATTTAAAGGAATACACATGTTATTTAGATTCTTCTTTCTAGTTAAAATACAGTTATCTTTTGAAAGATATTATGTTAGAGAAAGTAGAAATGTATCGTATGGCTTTTTTTGGCAGTTTTCAAACGAGTTGAGACAAGTTAAGTGTATCTTCATGCATGTATATCTGTTTTAAAGAGTAGTTTATAGTTTAAAGAGTAGTTTATAGTAAATAATAGTAAATATTATGTCTTAATTTTTCTCCACAGGGACCTTAAGAACAACCTTATTAGTACTATAGATCCAGGAGCTTTTCTGGGGCTTTCATCTCTGAAAAGACTGTAAGTAGCACATCTAGCTAGTCAGTTTAAACAGAATAAACAAAACAAGCCTGGGAGTAGAATAAGTCTTAGGTTTTGGCAACATAGCAAAGTTTTTATATATTTTATATATTTAAAGCTGAATATGTATGTGCTGTTCAAATTTATACACGCACACATAGATGTATGTATAAAACAAAGTCTGCTCTCAGTCTTATGACTCAAGAACATCCTCTGCTTGTGGCTTGGCAGTCTCACTTGTTCTTCCTGGCAGTCTCTTGTATTCTTCCTCCCTTTTTGTATTTTGGTGACTTGAAACATCACTGGGTAGATGTTCGTTCAGAGGTTTGATGCCATCAAGTCTTGCTTTGTTAAATGTTAAACTTGTGATTTTTTTTATTTTTTTTTTCCCCAAAGGTCATAGTGGAACATTGAGTCCCTTGCTATTAATACTACACTGAAGTTACAAAGTTACAGGATTGTTAATACTGCTTTATTGAAGGTTGTGCCAACATTCCCATTAACACATTTTTGGGGGATTTATACCTTGGCTGTAAAACTTCAGTCCTAGATAAAGCTTTAAAAACAAGACCTCAGCATGCTGGCTTTTAAAAATTTTCTTTAAATATTCTTCAGATTTTCAGCCTTTGAGTCTTAAGTGATTTCATTGACATGCCCACATTTAGTCAGTATACAGCTTTCCTTCTTAATTTTTTTGTAGTGTGTAAGTTCATTTGTCACTGATCATGTGATCTATCTCACTTGAAAGGAAATTTTGCTGGTAGTTGCACTTTTGAAAACCTTAAAACTAAAACTGAAGGACCAATTCTGGACCATTACTACTTGCAAGGTTAATTTTCATTTGTTTAAGAATTTTTGGCAATTTGATTTAAGACCTACATTGTAAAATATATAGTATTTATTTATGTAAGTATAGATACAGAGGTGGTCCTATTTATGTAGAATAAATGCATGGTGTAGGCCTCTCTGACGTCAAAAAATTAAGTGACGTAGTGCATGTGATGAACACAGTGTGCAAATATGAAAATTTTTAGTGATATAAACTGAGCCTGTTCTAAGGGGGTTTACTGGTAAAGGCTTCTTTAACTGCACATGGGCAAACTATTATTACTCCAGAAATGGAATAAGGACTCTGCGTGCATGTGTGTACACCCATAGAACAGTACCATTTGGATTTTAAAGACTAAATGTATATATGGAACAATGTGTTACTCCTGAATTTTAGTTTAAATACTTCTGTTTGTGGACTGTATGTCATTTGGAAATAAAACAGTTTATTCTGAATTTTGCTTTTTTGTATTTATAGAGACTTAACTAATAACAGAATTGGCTGCCTGAATGCAGATATATTTAGAGGACTTGTAAATCTTATTAGATTGTAAGTATAACTTGTATACAATTTTACTTCTTAAGTTTTAGCCTCATGTAAGTGAACATTCTTTGTTTCAGTGCGAGTAGTTTGTTCTTTGCTTGGAAGACACGCAGTGCGGCTGTGATTGTGGGTTGTTACTCAGTAACAAGCTTAAAAAAGAAAAGGGCATCGGGGGCAACCAAAACCGTACTACTCAGTGTTTTGTCTGCTTTACATCCTTTTTCCAGTTTCCTAGAAGGTATGGAAGGGGGAAAGTAGCAGACTGTAGAAAACATTTTCCCTAGAAAAATATTTCAGGGTTATAGAATCTTTTAATATCTGTGTCCTCTGCCATAGCATCAGTCTGGTTGTTTTGCTTGCTTTCTTACATTTTTGTAGTTCTTCATTACTTTAAGAAAATAACATGTAAGGTTATGGAATGTTTCTTTTCCCTTGTTGTTAGCTTCTTATGCAGTGATTTTAATGATATAGGGAAAGTGGGATGTATAATATTTCTAACAATATTTGGCTAGATTAAAACTTCTTGCAGCATGTTAATGGCAATGCATCGATTCGCTGTGAACAACAAAGTTAATTTTAAGCTTCTTGAAATGAATATTCAACGTGTGCTAGTTGTTGCTCTAAATAAAGTCTTTTCTTGCAATCCTTGTTTCCAGGCTTAAAATTCTTCAGCTAAGAAAGGAGCATTGGGGAACAGTTTCTTTTGTGATTTTTTTTTTTTTTTTTTTTTTTTTTTTTTTTTTTTTTTTGCCTAGGCTATCAGACCTGATTATTATTCTTAGAGTCTTGTGAACTATGACAGTATTGTAAAAGTATCTCGTAGGCTTTAAAATAATGTTATCTTGAAGAGGGATTATTATTATTATTTATTATTATTTTAAATTTCAAATGTCAGTTGCTTGAGCATGAGTTCAAATCACGATACTTTAATTTCTTAGGAACCTTTCTGGAAATCTGTTTTCTACACTTACACAGGGAACATTTGATCATCTTGGTTCACTAAAGGCTCTGTAAGTACTTGTTGCATCTTATCTTAATTTGCATGATTATTTGTGTTCTTAGCAATAACAAAAAACACTTTATAGACACTTTTACTACAGTTTAGCGTTTTTACTTTTAAACCTTGTAGTAGTGGTTTCTTTATCTGGGTAAGCACATGGGAGCTGTATGTACAGATATTTAGGTCCTTATACAACTTCCTTGGAAAGATACTCAGTATTTGTTGCATAGTTCTGAGAACAAAGCTATACTAGCGTCTGGGCTTCTGAAGGTTTTATTCTGTGTTCAATAAATAGCAGTTTACACCTTTTTAACAAAGGGAACAAATACTTCTAAGGAATATTTTAGTCCTTGAAGAATAGTATAGTTTTGTTACATGTAACAGCGGATACATCTCAACCTCGTGTTATTTTCCTCTCTTTTAATTTCATGAAAGTTGTAATCTTCTGTCAGGAAGAAAGGAAATGGGGAGAAAAAGTATCAGTGCTGATGATTAGCTTGCATTTTTGCCTGGTAGTCATTACAGTTGGCTCACTCTACTGGGACTTTCTCAAAAGCTCGGACTTGTGGCTTTGACACCTAGTTAATTTCTTGTTTGTAAAGGCAAATGTTTCTTTCCCTCCTCCAGCATCTTCTAATTGTTCATAAGTTGTTGTTCCTGGTATTTTAGTTGTGTACATAAAGGTTGCTGTCCAAGAACATTACATGTCAGACAAGAGAACCTGGATATAACTATTGTCATTAAAAATGTGTGTGTGTGGAGGAATTCTTGTGAGTAAAGGCCAAATAGAATTTTGCAGGAATGTTGATATAGTGTTTGAAGCGTTCTGCCTGCGAGTTCCTGTTATCCTCTAGACATTTGCAAAAAGAAAAATAAATTATGTCTTCACTAGAGGTAAAAAACAGTGTAGACACAGGGACACATTTTGATAATTTTTTGACTGTTTCTAAATAAAGTATTTGTGTTCTCCTTTAATGTAGCTGACTACAAGAGAAACCTGTGGGGGATTTGGTATGTCTTTTTAGTAGAAAGTATTATTCAGAGAAGACTTTGTGAATCAATGAAAAGCCTTATATGATTTTCATATAAAGCAAAATAAAACTGTCATTAAAATTGTGTGAATTGTCTCTGAAAAGAGAATTAGGTGAGAAGCTATTTTTATCTTTCTTTTGATTTTACTGTCAAAGCAGTGGATTGCTAAAATGAAGCAATAAAGTGTGTGCATAAGTTATGGTGATACACATTCAAGCAATTCTTTGTTATTGCTCACTTAGATGTTGTCAACTCCCTCGATGAAAGAAATTACTAGAATTTTTTTCATGTGCAGGTATTAGATGTTCCTCATGTTTCTGGGGAAGATTCCATTTCTCAGGGGCCATGTACTTTTGTTTTTCAGACTATAGCTTGCAGAGGATGAGAGTATCTTCCAATACGTAGTGGTAGCCAACTCTGCTGTATTCTGGGGTTTGACTGCTTGTTGTCTGTGTCTGTGATGATGAGAGGCATCGCACAACTGTTATCAAGCTTTCAGACCTTTGAGTGTTGCATTTTGTCACTGTAAATACCTATTTTGTGTTGCAGAGAATTTCAGACCGATTATCTTCTTTGTGATTGCAACATACTGTGGATGCATCAGTGGTTAAAAGAAAGAAATATAACTGTACGTGAAACTAAATGTGCCTATCCCAAGTCACTTCAGTCACAGATGGTGACTGGGGTTAAGCAGGAGCTTCTGACCTGTGGTAAGCACTCCTGACAACTGATACTTTCTAATGCACTCTGTATTCTCTTAATATTAGTGAACTGCCTTTTTTTCTCTGTTTTGTTTCCCTGAAATTCAGCACATATATGATAGTAATAGTGATTCTTTTTCAAAGGCTGGTTTTTAGTTGTAATTCAGTGTCATTTGCTTTTGGAAATAAATAATAAAGAAATTGGTGAATTTGGATGTTAGTTTGTAGAAACTAAGGATCAGTAGTACCTTTTGGAGATAAACTCCTTTTGCCTCCTAATCCATGTTTTTTCAGGCATTTTTACCTAAATTTCACAAGACGAAGCAGAAACAGATAGTTGTGGGGGGGTTTTAATTTTTCTTTTTTCCCAAAGTCTAGCTATCTGGTTTCAGATGTGCAAATTATTCCAAGCTCAAGTTTTTGAATTTGAAAGATCTTCATTTTATGACTTACTCTCCTTCGTGGTGATTCTGTTGTTGTTTAGTCACCTTCTTGTGGTGAAGACATGACCAACTTCCTTAAACTTCTTTGTTGTATTGTAGTTATTCCATCTGTCGAAATAATGTAACATATGTTTTTGTGATTTTGCAATATTTATAGTGAGAAATTGTGAAGAAATAAAAGGCATATACTTTTCAAGTTTATATTTTTCAGTCTCGGATGTGGCCTGACAAAAGATTTTCAAAAGTATTACACTAAAGGAATACACATTTTGAAAAATAATATAACGAGAATTTGTATTTTTCAATATCGGATGCATCAAATGTAGTTTTTATATAAAATCTTGCAAGATGCAGTTTACAAGGAGGTTATATCAATAATTGATACTCAGTGTATTTTTCTTCTCTCTTGAAAACAGTTTCTTGCTATTAATTTTGCTTTTATTTCTTGGATTCTAGAACCGCCACTTGAATTACCATCTTTCTATATGACTCCATCTCACCGTCAAGTTGTCTTTGAAGGAGATAGTCTACCCTTCCAATGTATGGCTTCATATATTGATCAAGACATGCAAGTCTTGTGGTATCAGGATGGAAAGATAGTGGAAACTGATGAGTCCCAGGGTATTTTTGTTGAAAAAAATATGATTCATAACTGCTCACTGATTGCAAGGTGAATCCATAACGAGAAAATCTATTTCCCACTCCTTGTTTTCTGCTCTAATTTATTGACTATTTCCATAACCAGTGAGGCCCTCTTATATCCTTGCTGAGTGAACACCTGTAGACAGAAACATCCCAAGTGGAGAAGTACTCTGATTTCACACATCTCCTTAATCACCCTAGTTTGGTCACTGTTGCTGACAATCAAGTTTGAGGTGGAGGTCTAAATATTTTATTAATTGAACGTAGCTGCTTAAAACAGGGTTAGCTAGAGCAGGTTGCCCAGGACTGTTGCAGTTGGGTTTTAATTAACTGCAAGGATTACCCAATGCAGTTCGTGTAAAACATCTTTGCGGTAGGATACGTTTGTTCTCCTGGAACATGAAAATGATGGAAACAAGGTGTTTAGGTAAGCTACTCATGGATTCTTTCCTCTTCCTTTTGAGCACACCACAGTTATGAGTGATCTCCAGCAGAGATCTATAATTATAATTAGTTTGCCTGCAGCAGATTTTTGACTCATTCAGCATCTACAGACTGGTTATATATCCTGTAATTGCATTAGTAAATTAGGGCTTCTAACTTTATCACAAATTATGCATTTAGGAAGTTATTTTAGTTTGGCCTTTCTGGGACAACTATAAAAATTTTGTGTTGAGCAATGATAATGCTTGGGGAATTTGGACTTCTCATCTCTTCTTTCTGAAGTGAAGGAACTTTTTGTCATGGCTGTTACTGTTCTTTCCTACCTTGGCAGAATTGAGAGCTAGAAGAAGAGAGTTAATATTTCTCTGTTAAGTACAGTACATTGATTCGTAGATATTTCTGGTTTTGTAAGATCACTCGCAGTTGTATGTAACTGGTATTTTCTTCCATTGTCTTTCTGTACCTTATTAATCTTTTGATGAAAGCTTATGTAAATTTTATTGGAAGACTGTTGGGTTTTATTTGTTTATTTTATCTTTGCAGTGCACTGACCATCTCAAATATTCAGGCTGGCTCCACAGGGAACTGGGGTTGCCATGTACAAACCAGACGTGGGAATAACACAAGGACGGTCGACATTGTGGTGTTAGAAAGTTCTGCGCAGTACTGCCCTCCAGAGAGGGTTGTGAACAATAAAGGGGATTTCAGGTTGGTAACCTCTTCTTTTTTTTTTTTTCCAGAGAAAGGTCCATTTAATTTTGTTTTTAATGAAGATATTATGCTTTAAAGGCACCTATGTGGGTTTGTTTATAAATGGTGTGTAACAGATTTTTAACTGTTCTAAATTAGTATGTTTTGAAAGAAGTGCACACAACTATACTATGAAATGTTAAACTTTGAGACTGGTAACTTGCATCTTTGGAAGACATGGAAAATAATCTATGATATTTGAAATATAAAAATGAAATTATTGGAATAGAGTGAAACTTTTACATGATCTGTGAGTTAGCTGGATCACGTACTGAGGAGGGGGTTTCCACCAGGTTATCATTCTGGTTTAAAAAACCACCTGCTCCTGTACAACAAAACCACTATATAAGAAACATGTAATATATGTGGGATTTTGTTTTGGTTTGGTTGTTTTTGTTTGTTTGTTTGTTTTTTTCTCTCTCCTGTAAGCATTAGAGTAAATGGTATGAATGGTGTTTCCTTTTAATGCATATTGGGACTGCAGTGGTAGCTCTGTTCCATTGTATTGGGTATTGCAGAGTATTCTATCTTTTTGTTCTTACCTCTTCACCTGTTTTCCCTTTTCTGGTCTTTCTGCTGCTGGTCACTCTAACAACACGTTACTCCTGGAGGTGCCAGCTGTAACAGATAGCTTCTGTATAGATTCTCTATATGTAAGGTAATTCCCTTTATAACTACTCTGTGTTGTACCTCTCTGCAGTAGCTCCTACTGAGAATTAGCGTATGTCATAGCGTATGTTTTCGCTACAGTTTGTAGGATTTCTTAATGTTGTAGTAACTGCTTTTACCCAGTCATTTATTTTCACTTTTCTTAGCTGCTTGGCTATGTTGATCTTCTGCTTGATCTTTTGTTTGCATTTATAAAATTTTCTTCATTTCCCTGTGTACATTAGAGTTCTTTAAAGTTGTAATCTTTCTGTACAGCTAATCCAAGACCATAAATCTTTTATTTTAAGAAATGAGAAGCGAGTTAAAGCATGTTTCTGGGACATAGCTCTTGCAAGCAGAGGAGGCAAGCTTTCAAGTGCAGTGCACCTTTTCCAGTTGTAGCAAAAATTCAGGTATAGAACAAATGCTCTCAGCCAGGGCTGAGTTCACCTTCTGTATGTTCATCAGCTGGACAATTTGAGAAAGGGGAGCTGGTGTCTGAGTATGAGGAACTATTAGTAAGGGAAGTGCTGCACAGAGGCGGTTTGGAACTACTGAAGAGCTTCACTTTCACATTGTAAGGAAAAAAGAAACTCTGTGCATATCCTCTTTTTACACTGCGGTGCTTTCAACTGCAGGGATGAGCATTACATTAGAGAATGAGAACTTCCTGCTTAAGATAAAAGGTGAAGAAAGTCAAACAGATGCATGCTGTATTCATCAAAGAACACGTCTATTTAAATCAGTTATGCATTTTTTAAATGATACTAGTGTGAATCGTTCTTCTTTGATTTGTCATTAGAGGTGAAAACAGATGGTAAAGGCTTATTTCAAAGTGTTTTCCATTAAATTAACCTGTGCTGTTCAGTGACTGTTCAGTGTAATAGGATTTACCCCCTCTGGAATTCAGTAGAAAGAAATAAGATTTCAGGAAATGTTCAGCTTATCAAGAAGTTCACTATGTCTGGGTTCACTATAACAGACTTCCATTTGTAGTTTAGGTAGTGTAATAATAAAGAGTAATTTTTCACCTTTGAGACCATATGGAAATAAGGCTTTGACTAGTGAGAAAATGGTTCTGAGCAGATGGCTGTAAATGATCCTAGGTGAATTTGATTTTATAGTTTTTTAGTTGGAACTGGTTAGTCATTTTAGCTTGGAAGCTGTTTCAAAAGTGGCATCTAGATTTTTATCCCTTCAGAGATGGGATAGCAAAGCGTAGCGAAGGAGGATGTTTGTCTTCATTGTCTTTGGCTCAGTAATAGTAGTTTAGCATGAGTTTATAAAGATTAGGCAAAAAGTGTCATCATCATGGAATATGTTTCTTTTTCTTAATTTAGATATTCTTTTAAGCCTTACTCAGAAATATCTCTATGTTACAATCAATGATTAAACTGAAAATACAGTTTGCATGTTGAAATGTACCCTAATTCTTCTGCTTCAGTAAATCCTTCAGCTGTTGTGTTTACAAAAATTTTATGCTGGTAGTTGATGGAATTCTTTCTTAAATATAAGAATTATCCTTTTGAAAACTGTTACTCCCTGAGTGTAATTAATCTTAAAGCTCCAGCTGTCATGCTGAATTTAGAAAATTACTGAGATGTAATATGAAAAAAATATTAGACTACCTGTAAGCTAATGAAATTATGATATAAAAACTCATTGTAACTGAAACTTATTGTTGTTTTAAAGAAATGAATGCTTTCAAAACATAATTAATATGCATGAAGGGAAGGATTCTTTTATAATCTCACGGACTGGCTTTTTTTTCCTGAAACGAAATTATAGTACTTAAATGTAAATGAACCATCTTTTCCACCACAGCTGTCTACTCTCATGTATATGTGATAAATTTTGAACACCTAATTATAAGCAGTGATGAAATAAGAGAGTTAATAGAGTCCAAATTTGTACTTCTGCTAGCAGTTGGGTAAACTGTGAAAGATGTTCAAGCTTAGGCTGACAAGAAATTAAGAATGCAGCCAAACTTCTGTAGCCCTTGTTTTCATGATGAGAATTTCATGTCATTAGTCACCTTTGGAGCCCTGCTGGAGGAATGTGCTCTCTGAACTCCTGGAAAATGGAGAGCACCTCATCTGGTCATCGCATATAGGTACTGGGAGGAAACGGTTCATGACTGCGAATGGTCTGGGTTGACCTTCATTAGTAAAAACAGGGAATAAGGGAAGTGTAGTTACAGCTGGAATCGGTTCTCCCATCTAATTCGCTGTTGGGCTGTAAAGAAACTTGTACCTGCACCATGGGTGTTGTGAATGGGAAAGAGGATGAGGGACACTGCTGCCCACAAAGCGCTTCTGGTAGTGACACTGCGTTCGTGTTGGTTTTGTGTATACAAAATTATGGCAGAAAGTTGGGAGTTTTAAGTTGCTCATCTTTTGTGTCTGGTTAGTGGAAAGCCTTCTAAATTGTTAGAGGAATAATATCAGTTTTATTAGGAAAATGTTTCTGTACATACCTGATTTGTTATAAAGGCAGCACAGATTATATGACTGTCTAGTATTACTAGTATTCTTTTGATAAGATCATTGTAAAAGATGATAAAATGCTGTCCACAGAGATGAGTGAAAAGTAAATACAGCAGAAATAAGGGGACAGTAATAAAAGGGAAAGAGATAGATGAAAAAGGGACAAGGGGCGAGAAGTCAAGATAGACTTGTGATTATCTAGTTGTCTTTGAAGTAGTGTTAAACACTGGAACCGTCATTTTTTTCCATTTGATGGCTACAGAATTTCTAGAAGATACATGTAGCTTAGAAATTATACTTATTTAAAAATATACTAATTAAAGCTCTTCTGAAAGGCTTGTTTTTCATTTGAGTCCTAGTGTTTCAATCTGGTTTCTCCTTTTCTAATTCTTCTAGGTGTGAATAGTGAGGAAAGGAATGGCACATGCCATTTTTCAGTGAAAATGTTTGTTTTGGAGGTTGTGTCATACAGCATCTGTCAGGACTACAGAGTTTTAATTATGATAAGGCAATGTGGCACTCAGTCTGTGCACCGATACATTCAGTCACAACCACACTTCAAGTTAGAAGTGCTTCGGAAAAATGCTACTTTTAGAAAATATTCTGTATAGAGAGAGGCCGGTATCCTTTTCAAAGTGGAATCTTTGATCTAGAAACTTAATACAAAAATTTCAGTGTTGATAAAATTGCTTTGGAAATGATGCTTTGGACTCCAGTGTCAGTGTTTGTGGGAACCTGACTGTATTCTGGAAGCTGAGGTTTGAGTGTATTATGCAAGGTATTTGGACGCCCTGCAGGTCTTCTAACAGCTGTGCCAGCTGAATTATTAGTTGTCCTCATGTGCCTGTTTTCTTTTTGGCCTCATTCTTGGAAGGCTCATTATGCATTCAAGAAGTGGGAAAAGAGAAGTAGCTCATCTTTGTCCTTGTCCTTTTCCTAGTCTGTGTTGATCAGACTTCATTTTAATTGTCCATACAGACATTTTAGAGACTTAAATAAGTTTACATGAATTGTATCCTCTTAGGCCTTCTTCCCTTCGCAGCAGATTCATAACTTGCTCTGTCCTTGATCAGAGTTGGCCAGACATGATCTAAAGTGATGATTTTTTTAGCTTGCTAGGGTGCATGGAATGTTGCACTGAGGTCACTATTAGGATTGCAAAAATTCACAAAGGCTGTTGTGATTTTTCTAAGGGAGATTTTTGTCCTTTCTGCTGGGTTTTCTTCTTTATGAGAGAAAAGATGGTAAATAATATACATCACTGTTGCAGACCCCATATTTGTTCTTTGAATTAATTTATGTTCTCTAAAATGCCTGTATATGACTCCTGGCATTTAAAAACTGAGCTAATCTTATTTTTTTCATTTCTTTCTCTTAACCACCTCCATTGCCACCAATTCTGATATAAGCTTTCCTTTCTGATAGAGGTTGAACGGTGACACTTGCATTAATTTCTTGAAGTGGCTGCTGAGGCTCTGAATAAAAGTCTTGTATGTGTTTGCTAGGCCGGCTGAATCTGCTATGATACCCAAATTATCTTCTGTGTCTTCTGGTATTCCGATAGTACTATAATGGTTGTAATAAGTCTCCATTTCTTAACTAAATGATGTTACTAGAATATGGAGAACTGATTTGTAATGCTAAAGATGTTATAAAAGCTAGTAGAATTTAAGCCTTTTTTTACTATCTTAAGGGACTAAAATTTAAGCCTTTGTTTTCTATTTGGTGTGTTGTAATTATTGTTTAGCCTTTGCCCTTAGATTCCTTACTGACTTTGAATTCTCTTATGGTCGTTGCCATGACTTGTGCATTTTAAGGATGCCACCAGCAGCAATCTTGGAGTTGCTTGTTGCCCAAACCTGAGTAATCTTTGTCAAAATGGCCTGAAGACAGATACTTTCTTTCTTTACTGAACATACCAAAATTGTTCTGTTTGAGCTGATTAGGTATTAGTAGGAATTTGAGACAGAGAGGACTTTCAGTATACCCCAAAAGGTTAATCACTTGCATCATTTAATATAATTGAAAAGTGTAGCCTTTTGCCTTAGCCTGTCCCTGGAGTGATTCTCTTCTTGGAGAAAGAACTGTGATAAGCCCCAGTGTCTTCAGTAAGAAGTTACTTAACTGATGAGTAAGGAAGGAAAATGGGGCTGATTTGTTTAATTTCTCTGCTTTCACAATATTAGTTAAATTTTAATTTCCTGAAATAGAATATTTTTCAAGGGATTTACTCCATCCTCCTCCAAACACAGAAAGTTGGTTTTTTGCTTTTTGCTGCTTTTTTTTGCCTTTTTTATGTTTTTGTTTGTTTTGTTTTGTTTTTTGTTTGTTTTTGTGTGTTTTTTTTGTGTTTTTTCTTTGTGTGGTGTGTTTTTTTTTTTTTTTGTGTGTGTGTGTGTGGTTTTTTTTTGGTTTTTGACCACTTCAATTTTTGGAGGTGACTGCTTTGTGCAAGGCCCTTTAAAATACTTCAAACTGAGCAAAAGTATGTTAGCTTTAAAGCCTATTCAAGGAGCTTGACTTAATTATGGTACAGAAAGCCTGGGATGATCAAATGAAGCCATCCTTTGCCCTCAGTTTTAGTTAAACCTTACATGTTGGGCTATTGGATTTGAGATACTTATCTAAATTGTGGAATGCTCTGTATGCTCTCTGCTTTAAAACTTTAAGTATTAGCGTTGTCCCTGTCCTCTCTTCCCAGCACTGCAACCTAATTCAGGCATGGTTTCCTTTGAATCAGTTCTGATCTCGTGAATGATCAGTCCATGACAGGTGTATTGCATTTTAACTTTCTGTATTTATTCATTCTTTCATTTTTATCTCTATGTGTTTATACAGATAAAATATACAGTAAAATCTTAGAGGAGAAAGCTGATAAAATAAGTTTTCTTCAAAAGTGCTTAGTTCCACATAACTGGAGTGAAAGGAATTGTTTTCTACTTAACATCATGAATGCTTTTGTTTCTCATTTATTTCTGTTTGGTTGTAGTACTGCTACTGTTTATTAATTGCTGTAAGAGTAGTCTTCTGTTCATATCTGCAGTTTACTATTGATACCAATACAGTCATTTGAAAGTTATGTTGGTGCATGTGAATAGGGCATGTGAACATAAGACCTATGGGCATGTGAACACAAGACCTATGGGGAGAGGCTGAGGGAGCTGGGGTTGTTTAGTCTAGAGAAGAGGAGGCTTAGAGGTGACCTCATCACTCTCTATAACTACCTGAAGGGAAGTCATAGCCAGGTGGGGATTGGTCTCTTCTCCCAGGCAGTTAGCAATAGGACAAGGGGGCATGGGCTTAAACTCTACCAGGGGAAATTTGGGCTGGATATTAGAAAGAAATTCTTTACAGAGAGAGTGGTCAGGCATTGGAATGGCCTGCCCAGGGAGGTGGTGGACTCACTGTCCCTGGAGGTTTTTAAACTGAGATTGGACATGGCACTTAGTGCCATGATCTAGTAAACGGACTAGACTTGGACCAAGGGTTGGACTCGATGATCTCTGAGGTCTTTTCCAACCCAGTTGATTCTGTGATTCTGTGAAATAGAAAGCTTGCAGGGCTCTCTACGATGTTTTTAACTGTTTTTATAGTGTTAATACAAAAATTTTCATGAAGTAGTGAAGGTATTTTTATAAAAAATTGTAAACGATTTTTAGTAATTTTATGAGCACCTTTTTCTCTCCATCTGCAACCTCACGAAAGAATTCAAAAAAAGCATGCTAGGATTAGAACTCATTTTGTTAATAATACACAAATATGAACAGCTTGAAAATACTGAAGGCGAGCCAAGGTGGCCCTTTAAATAGTTTAGAGATGCTTAGTTTTGAGTGTCTCTTTATTTCATGCTGTAGTGCTTAATCCTTTTATTTACTTGTCATGTAAATTTGTCTAATTTTTTTTTCCTTTTGCTTTTGACTCCCCAGGTGGCCTAGAACGTTGGCAGGCATCACAGCCTACCTGCTGTGTACGCGTTACTCCGCTGGCAGTGGGATATATCCTGGCAACTCGCAAGATGAGAGAAGAGCCTGGCGCAGGTGCGACAGGGGAGGGTACTGGGCAGAAGAGGACTACTCCAGGTGCCAGTATGCAAATGATGTGACTCGAGTTCTTTATATGTTCAATCAGGTAATTTGTGCATTTCTACGATATCAAATTATTTAATGAAAATGAAAACTCAAAAGTCCTTTTTTTTTTTTTTTAAGCTGGTAATACTGGTGGTCTAGATGAATTATGATGAACGCATGCCTCTGAGTACAACACTAGAACTTGTAGGTTTATGTTAAAAGTTTGGTTTAATATCTGGTTTGAGTGCTTTCAAATTGAAAGTGCAAGGAAAATGTTATTCTTTGGTGTCCTTGTGTGAAGTATAAGAGAATGGTACTTGTCATGGGTTTTTTTTGTCAACTAGATGCCCTGTCCTGCCCACAAGCTACAGAGAAACAAGGCAGGCTGAGGCTGTAATGGAGAACAGCTATTTTCATTATGATCATAGAGAACAGTAAAGCTCTGCTCTACCTCTGTTGCTGTAAGCCTCTAACGGACTTGATGAGGCTGATGAGAGTTAACTAGTGAAAGCAGTGAGTATTAACTAGGCGTCTGTAAGCTGGTAGTACTCACCAGGATACAATAGAGTATTCTAGATTTTCAGTGTAGCTATGAAACAAACCTTTTCAGCTCCTAACTCCTTCTGAAGCTTGTCCCTAGTTATGTATGCTTTCACAAACACTCTTCTGCAGTGATGTACCCACCCTTATATGTAAAAATACTCCGTAAACTTTGAACCTCTGCTTTAAGGTTGATGTTGTCCAGTGCAGTGAGCACCTCTACCAGCTCCCTCAGGACCCTTGGGTGGATCCCATCCAGCCCTGGAGACTTGTGCCTGTCCAAGTGGTGTAGCAGGGGTGAGGGTCACACTGGTATCTTCAGAAAAGCAGAAGTAGAATTTCTGTGTGTGAGGTAGATAACTTCCTGTTATCCGCTTAAAAATACATGCGCACAGGCATGCTACACTGAAAGAGAGATCTCAAATTAATTTTCTCAAACGGAGAAGTTGGCATGTTCTGGTTTTAGGACTCGATTTTACTCGGTAGAGCCTTCCCCTTTTTCTGTGTAGTAGGTCTGGAATTTTTAGCAGAATTCTGCACAGGCTTTGATTATCTCTTTGAGAGTAACATTAAATGTAATATTATAAGCATCTTTAGAGCCTTTGAACACAAAAGTAGTTGACCTGTTTTGAATATTAGAACTCTGCCAAGCAATTGAAATCAAGTAGAGGTCTAAGTTTAAAATGGAGTGAAATCTTTGTAGCATTTATACACAAAAATTTATATTACAATGTTCTTGTTTGCATATTGTACAGATATAGTTTTAACTGTAAAGAAATTCACATTTAAAGAAATTATGCAGAATATCTGAATTGGAAAGTTTACTTAGTTCAGTTCTTATTATGACTTTGAACTTTATTTATACTTTAAATGCATGGCTTTCTGTTTTCCAAAAAAGTAATCTTCCATTCATTGCATTCAAATCTATGTACAAGTGCTAAGACCAGCAGGGACAAATATGTGGTTGTGCTTATGTGGCACATTGCAAATCCAGTAGGGCGGCCTAGATATCTGTACACCAAAAATGGGAAGACAGAACATCTCTAGTTTGGATTATCACGGATAAACAGCATCTGAACACGAGCTGATAACACTTGCACAGCTTTCCACTGTACTACATGATGTTCCCTGCTAGCTCAGGCATGTTGATGTTGCATTTCAGGAATGAAGGAATGAACTTTGTCGTAGAGTTGACCTGTCTTGTGATGTTTGTGGTGGTTTTTTTGTTGTGTTTTTTTTTTTTTTTTTTTTTTGGTGTGTGTGTATATGTTCCATTCCGAATGATTTCTGTAATTATATAATCAAGAGTGAATGCTACAGCAGTGATGTGTTTTAAGTTCTTTTGGCTTCCCCTGCTATAAAAGGCTGTATTTTGGGAGCTTTGTGTTGTCATGCCTAGGCTTTGGTATAAAGGAAGGTAAGAATTTGACAGTACTGTCTTTTGCTCCTTTTCTTGGTGCAACAACTCTTCCCCTTCTAGGACAACAGGATAGAGCCCAGTTTCTGGCTGTTGGTACAAATGCTGGTTCTCTGGCTTGCAGGAAATGTTCTTCCTAACAGATAAGGTGGTAGTCCCTGGCTACTTAAAACACTGTGATCCCTGTGGGAATTGCTATCCTCTTCGGGAAAATTCTTATTTATTAATTGCTGAAGCATTGCCTCTATCTTGTACTTAATTTTCACTTCAAAATGCTTATGTTTGTTCTCTGTGTAGATGCCGCTCAACCTTACTAATGCAGTGGCAACAGCAAGACAGCTCTTGGCTTACACTGTTGAAGCAGCAAATTTTTCTGATAAGATGGATGTTATTTTTGTGGCTGAAATGATAGAGAAATTTGGAAGGTTTGCTGAAAAATATAAAGAGGTAACTGCATAATTTGCCATCACTTTAAAGTAATCTGTCCTTAAGTATTCTGAGCGGTGAAACCTTCTCAACGTTAGATGCAGGCACTGAGTTAGTGGATTATCAGTTTCTATTCCGTGTTTTTGTTTGTTTAGTAGGTCCCTGAAGTTGCTGACCCATGGTCACAGACTTTGCATTCGTGCTGAGATGATCCAGCATTCACTGGACCTGTAATGTGAGTAACACCTCTGGTCAGCACTGGAGCAGGGAGATAGGTACAGTAAGTCTGTTTTTATTTAATATGGAGTGGGTCACACAGGTTTTCATTGAAGTTTTTCTTATGTAAAAATACAAATAATGAAAGCCTCAGAGATCCTCTCAATATTGAATAAAACAAGACTTATCTTCTCCCCTCCTACCATGGTAGGCTGTCTTTATTCAGTATTGAGCTGTATCTGTAAGGTTTTCAGTATTCCTATATCTTGCGGGATATGAGATAAGACATTAAAAGAAAATCTTAAAGAATGCTCATTGTTGGGGAGAAAAGTGTGAGTGGTTGAGTAGTCCCACCAGTGGGTAGGAACTCTCTGTTTCACTGCTGAACAGAGGTTATATTGATCTCACTGTACAGTCCATGTTGGGAAGTTGGAGATCACAGCACCTCAATTATAAACTTGCACAAACAAAAAGACAAATTTTCACTGTCCACCCTCAGCAAACCATAAATTCTGGTTCTAAATTCTTCACAGAAATTCTTGGAGAATTTTAAGGCTAAATCTCCTTTTTACAGTCATGCCTTGTATTTTTTGTGTGTGTATTTTGGAATTATACGAGCAGTTCATTAAATGGCTGGTTTTGTACCCAGTTAAAAACAGAACCATGTTTTAGATTGCTGCTTGATTTGTTACATTATAAGGATATTCTCAGCTGTGATTTATTGACTGTGGAGTGATACAATCTGGCATTACTTTGCCATTTCTGAAGGTAATAGATGATATGAAAAAATTAAAGTCAAATTCGTAGGTAGTTTTGATCTTAAACAATGTATTTTTTATCTTAATTGGTTTGATTTTAAGTCAACCTTTGATTTGCTGGTATATCCAATGATAATGAGTGCAATTTCATTTAATATTTTTAAGTACCTCTAATTAAGACTTAGTTATTTCTTATTAAGATATTAATCTACAAACCTTTTCTTGACACTGTATTTACTTATACCATCTTACTGTCAGTTCTTTAGTTTGTGTTTCTGTGGCTATTCTGAAAGATAAAAACTATAAATTATAAAAAGCATTTAATAAATTTTCATGTCAGAAGAAATAAACTGAAGGCAAATGTTCAGGAGGGTCTTAGGAGATTGTCTTAAGTTAGAACACAGTTGGAAAAACTTCTGTGTACTTTGGTAAGCAGGAGATAGAATAATGTGTAATATTTTTAAAAGTATGAAACAACTTAAGTATTGTGACTTTAGGGTCTTAATACTGTTAATTTATTGTTTTACACATCAAAAGATGGTTTTACATGTTAGAATTTTTCAAGTAGTAATAAGTCATAATGAAGATCTTTAATTTAACTTGGATTTGGTTTTGGGGATTTAATGAAAAGGGCTGCAACCTGCAAATGCTGCTTGAGGCTCTGTGTTAGCTGTTGAGAATGTTTGCTGATTTGTAGCTTCTGTCCTTAAAACTGACAGTTCCTAAAACAATCAATATCTTTATATTCCTGTTCTTGCCTTTGTATTAAACAATTTTTAAAAAGAACAACAAACTACTATGTTATCTCCTTATTAGTAATATTTTGAAAGAAAATTGGGAAGCATGGGTAGTAAAGGAGATGTCTTTCCAACCCCACCCTCTCTCTATGCAGAAAATTCCAGTCCCTAAATTTAGGCACTGTGAATTGCATTTCAGTCAATTCAGCTAGAAAATACACACACCTCCACTTTTGGCCAGTATTTGTCACTTTCTTAAATGTTGTAAAAATCTGGTGTAGGTCAGTGTTGTCAATGTAGGTGCTTGTTAATTTTGACAGAGTTGTGGCCTAAATAAATGAAATCCCTTTATATTAATAGTTTGTCTGTCACACAGAAGACAGGGCAGGGAGTGTGAGCATAAACTTACAACAATGTAATTGGTGGTTTGAAAGCAGCTCTGGTACCTCTGGGTATTTGCTATCTCTATCATGTATAACCTGTGACATAGAACAGTTCATGCAGTATTAAAGGCAAGCAAGGAAGCAATGAAAGAAAAGGCAGGCATAGTGAGAGGAAGAAAAGCACGAGGGTTGCATGCTATTTTTTGCCTGTATTACTCTTTTCTTATTGTCTTCCCTCATACATGCAAACTGTACTATTGTTGATTTTTATAATAGTTTATTTTAGGTTTAATGTTGATTATAAATTCTTTTTAACTAGTACAGTAGAATGTGGAGTATTAAACTTTGTTTTTAATGAAATATCTGTATTTGTTTTCTAAATATAATGTAAGCAGGCAAAAATTAGGTTGGCATAACATTTTTATTGAATGGAGGTAAATGTCTCTAAGTATTTCAGTATCTCAACGTGACAAGTGGTGATTGAAACAGGAACAGCCAATTTTATTTTTCTTTTTGTGCTGACAGGTTGCTTTATATTTTCTGATAATGATCCTACTTGACAAATACTTTGAAAGATAGAAACTAATAATTTCTTTTCCCTGTTAGCTTGGTGATGTGATGGTGGACATAGCAAGTAATATTATGCTAGCTGATGAACGTGTTCTGTGGATGGCACAAAGGGAAGCCAAGGCTTGCACTAGAATTGTGCAGTGTCTACAGAAAATTGCTATGTATCGGCTTGCAAATGGAGCTCAAGTTTATTCTACTGTAAGTACAAATTTATTTATTTAGAAGACATTTTGCTGGCTCTGGAGTTTCAATAGCTTTTTATTTTTCTTAATAGATGTTGTTATTATCTGAAATGCCTACCGTTTCTGTAGGGAGAAGAGAAATACTCTGAACAGATTTGTCTTTGCTGGATAAACAGAAACGGTTTTCTGGGTGGTATTAGCGTTGTTTTGTTTGGTTGGTTGGTTGTGGGTGGGTTTTTTTGTGGCGTGTTTTTTTTTTTTTTTTTCTTTCTATTGAGGCAAAGAATCCATTTAAGATTATTTATTATTCTTCTTGTGAAGTGTGAAATTATTTAATGTTTGACTTTTGTCATCACAGTACTCTCCAAATATTGCTCTTGAGGCTTATGTAATAAAAGCTGCTGGTTTCACTGGGATGACATGCACCGTATTTCAGAAAGTGGCTACATCAGACCGTACAGGACTCAGTGATTATGGGAGAAGAGATCCAGATGGAAATCTAGATAAACAATTAAGCTTTAAGTGCAACGTTTCAAATACGCTGTCAAGTCTGGCTCTAAAGGTTGGATACTCATTGTTTCACTACTGTCGTAATATCTTAGATATGAATCATTTAGAAAGCAAGCTTATATTATTAATTTTTAAAGTAGCATTTTTACGTAATCCAGAATGGCTGTGACAAAAGAAAGTGACAAAGGATAATAAAGTTTGATTGTGGAATATCTTTTTTAATGGACACGATTTTTAATGAGTGGGTGTGGTTTTCTTTATTAAAACTTCTTAAGTTGAAAGATGCTTTCATATCTTTTCATAAGTGTGGAAATTGAAATACTCCCTACTTCATAATGATACCTGGCTTCATTTTGCTCTGTATTCACCTTCATTATGTATTAAATCAGGTATTACCAGTCTCCTTAAAGATCTGTAATATTCTGCTTAGTGATACTGTAATTAAGCATGAAGTAGAAAATAGACCTGAAAGGTTAAGTTGATTTGCATGTATATGTGCATGTGTGCGCGCACACACACACACACACATATAAATATATATTTATGTATGTGGGTGTGTATGGAATGGAAACTCTTCCTCATATTCTGTAGAAGTATTTTTTTCAGTTACATTCCATAACATACCAGTTTGCTTTTATCACTTCATTTGCCTGAACATCACTGCAGGGTGTATATTTGAAATTATATTTATGCAATTCTGTGAAATCACATGCAAGCTTTTTTTTTGAATGGTACTAATGCACAACTACAGCATTTCTCTTTGTCTGCTTATCTTGGTTACTGCTTCTAGTTGCCAGTAGTTTAATCTGGAAAGCTCTTGAAATACTTTACTCTTATCAACTTCAACTTTACTCTCTGTAACAAGTAAGGTAACTGCAGGTTCTTAGCTTGCTTTTTTTTTTTTTTCTTTTAAAGAAAGTGTCAAGACTTTAATAACCCAATTGAATTATTTTTATCGTGGATTACTTGGAAACACTGTCAAATAGGTTTGTCATGATATATAGTTTGCTAGATGCATTAATCTCTGACACTGTTCAATTGGAGGAGTTGCTAATTTAATCGCTATAAAGAATTTCATTTTCTCTTTAAAACATTAAAAATCTGTTTATTTGTAGAACACAATTGTAGAGGCTTCTATCCAGTTGCCAGCTTCCCTTTTCACCCAAAAGCAAAAAAGAGAAATCAAACCAGCAGATGAATCTGTCTACAAGCTTCAGCTTATCGCATTTCGCAATGGAAAGCTTTTTCCAGCAACGGGGAATTCGACAAATCTGGCTGATGATGGGAAACGTCGTACAGTTGTAACACCAGTTATTCTTACCAAGATAGGTTTGTTTTTTATTGCTACTTTTTAATGATCTTTAAAAATCAGAAAAATTTGACTCCTTTTTTCTACTACTGTATATCTAATAAAAGCTTTTTAGCATCTAATGTGTTACATGTTGAGAAATTTATGTGCAAATGCATTTCTTTTGTAACAGATGGTTTAAACCTAGCCAGTCACCACGTTCCTATAAATGTGACACTGCGGCGCATTGCGCATGGAGCAGATGCTGTTGCAGCTCAGTGGGACTTTGATCTACTGAATGGACAAGGGGGATGGAAATCTGATGGTTGTCGCATTCTTCTGTCTGATGAAAATATTACTACCATTCAATGCTACTCCCTCAGCAACTATGCTGTTTTAATGGTATGAGACTTAGAATTACATGTCTCTTTCTGGATCTTAAAAATATGTAAAATACAATTCTGTTTTTTTTTTTTCTTGCATTGAAGAAAATGAGCATTCCCACATTCCATTTCATGTAAAACTAGACATAAGATACAAATGTTGATGTAAGATGAAGTTTAAGTGGAAATTAAGTGGAAATATGTCAAAGTGGAATTAATTGCTGATTATACTAGGCACAAAAGAATTTTCATATAAAAAGTACTACATTATAGGAAGCCATTTTAATGAGCTAGTTAATCAAATGGGCTTTTATGAACTCTAGTCTAACAATGACAGTTTATAATAGAGAAAGGTAACAGTCAAAAAAATAATCTTTTCTGTGTTAGATAAAATTTGTTGGCTTTGTCTCTTGGCAGGACTGTTTTCCAGGTATTTTTTTCTATTATCTGTAACCAGAGATTTGCTATTTCACTGCGAATTAGCTATTCATTCACTAGCATGTAGGTCTGTTACCAGACGATATCAATTGAAAAAAGAAAATAAAATCAAAGCGCTTAATTACCATCCAATATGTTTTTGAAATATTGCTTAAAAAATAGTATCTGAACTCTAGTCTGAGTGTATTGATGGCAATAAAATGTTTAACCAGTTCTAAAATATAGTGATCACTAAAGAAGGGAGTGAGACACATTCTTTTAGTGCACTTCAGTTATGAAGTAGGTTTTCTTATTTGTCTGTTCCCAGAGTTCTTCATTTCAGAATTTGGCCTGTGAAGCTTCCCTTTTTACAGATGGTGACTGGTACTCTCCTCGTCAGTCATCACCACAGATGTTAAATGATAAAATGTGATACACACAAACAGAAGGGTAGTAGGAAGCTGAGTGAAATAGTAACAGGTTTAGGAAATCTTGTTAACTTAAGTGTAAATTTGGCATGGGTTTTGTTGTAGGTAATGTGCTCTGTGTGGAATTAAATAGATATTTTAATGTAATTGTATGTGGAAGAAGAGAAGATTAGTTTATGATGACCAGTGTATGAAAAGTTGCTATTTTTCAAAAATCTTCCTCTTAAAAGAATTTAGTAGAATACCAAAAAGCTAAACATAAATAAAATTAAGATTTACATGCCAAGCTTTTTAAAAGAGCTCAAAGAAAGCAACTTCTCACTTTGCCTCAGAAGGTGCTGTTTTAAGTTACTTCAGATAGTTAAAATCCTATATTTCCATTTCATATTTTTCAAATACATAATCCTTTCCTAAAACATAACCACATTCTTTAAAATGGAATTAAACTTCATTTGTATGTGTAGTATGGAAAGAGAGATTATGCTTTAAATTGGTCACATTTCTGCCATCTGGAGGAAGAAAAATGAAGAGCATATTCAATCTGCTGCTGTAAATGACTATTTCTAAATTAATACATGGTAAGATTATATTGGTATATTATTGTGAGTTATATAGAGAACTGCTGACAATCAGAAATCAAAAAGGTTAGAGGGAAAGGCAGCTTTCTTTTCTGCCAGCGGCTCTCATTTTATGCGTGCTTGAAACTGGTGTTCGTTAAACGTGTAGCTATTTCCCAAAACGCTGGGCTGTAGAGACTGGAGCGGAGGGGCGAGGTGGAGGAGGACAGAGTAACATTCATTTGTTAGATCAGGGATGTCAAACTTGTTTTCACCGGGGGTCACATCAGCCTCATGGTTGCCTTCAAAGGGCCGTATGTAACTTTAGGACTGTATAAATGTAGGAGTAGTCCTGAAATTACATTTGGCCCTCTGAAGGCAACCTTGAGTCTGATGTTGGCCCCTGGTGAGAATGATTTTGACACACCTGTGTTAGGTAGTCCTTGCATGTGGTTAATACACTGCAAAAGCTCAATGTTTAAGGGGCTATTGAAAAAGGTTTTCATAATGCCTATCCATATATTAGCTAAGAAAAGCCATAATAGCCTGTTTCATTTGTGAACTCTCACAGTGTTGTGAAGGTCTGGATTCTGGTCCCAGGCTCATAGGAAATTCTTTTGGCTTCAGTTTTAGAAGTTTGACTTTTAATTCAGCAGTTGTCATTAATATCAAATACATGAACAGTAGTGGCAGGAGGGAATGGAATGCAATATTCCATCATCCTGACTGGATGGTGTATGACTTAACCAGCGTTATTTCACTCTTTTTCAGTCTACTGTGCCTTAGTATGTATGTGTGTAGGAGAAAGGAGGTTGTAATACACTGGCTCGTCTTCATACATTCAAGAACATAATGTAAAGTCCTCTCTGACAAGGAAACCCATAACTCACTGCCTAGTTTTCTAATCTTAGTAATTTCAGAAGATACAGCTATAAAATTTTGTATTTATTTGGAAATTATTTTAACCACTGTTTAATAATACAAGACATAACCGGGAAGCTCAGCTGAAATCTCATTAGTATAGGCCTGCAGCAGAGATTAAAAAAAACTAACAATGGTAGTTGAGAAGAAACAGAGTTCTGGTAGTTGGCCATAAATGCCCTAATGTTCTTCTTAATGTTATCTCTATGGTTACTTTACTGTAATTCTTTTTTACTAAATTATTATTTAAGATCAGTTTAGCTCAGAAATAACATCATTTGCTCCCTGTACTGCTTTTAGTACATCTGATTAAAATGTCAGTGCAATTGCTAAGAATTCCATTGACTTAGTGAGCATTGGGGCAAGGCCGTTGCTGACTAGGCTAGGCATACTGACTTTTCTCAGATGTTTTAGAAGTTTATCGTAAATCTTGCCATTTTCGTAGCCCTTGTTCTCAACATTCACACAAATAGATGCAGACATCTTGTTACCTGTCAATCTGGAAGCAGCAACCAGAATTCTCCTACAGTTCCTCTTCTCTGATACTCACCAGCTGTGGGTGCCAGTGCATTTGCTCATGCTTGTAGCAGCACTGAGTTCCTAGGGATCTGCAGCTGGAGATCAACCAGGCCATGGGTAGTGTTGAAATCGGATAACACGGCCTGCCTGGGGCTTAAGATTTTATGATCTTTCTCCAAGTGTTTCTTCCAAATGCCAAAGAAAACCAAATACATAAAAATCAAACTGACAATCTGATTAAATTAGTTTGAAATGAGGTAGGTGAGTTAGTTAAAAATACCAAATTTATATTCTGATGAAAGAACAATTGAAGGAGTGGTGAAGAGACTGCTGACTCTAATTTAATTGTAAGCCTCAATTCAAGAACTCTTCTTCTGTTCATGAAATCAGATTACCCAGCTTAACCTTAAAACCAGATTGTATATCACTGTGGTTTTTCTCAAAACAAACTGAAGCTTCCTCCTAATGTTCTACTGTTCTTTGTGAATGCCAAATTTGTTCTTTTCCCCGGCACGCTTTTGAACTTTGCCAACTCTAGAGATTTAGGAGTGACTCAGAGGTGAGAGACATTTCTGTATGCTCTCCCTTCTGAAACATTAAAAGAGTTTTTTCCAGTGATCTTAGTTAAACAAATTTATTTTATTTTGTGCTGGAAGGGACTGACGTTATGTTGGTTTGGGGTTTGTGGATTTTTGTGGCTTCTTCCCCCCATGCCCCCAGTGTTCATTACCATAATGGAAATGGAACTCTAGTAGTTGTAACTGCATCCAAACAGAATTATTTCTTCTTGCTATTCTTGTTAATGAATAAAAATGTCACTTCTTAAATGTCATTTGAAATACTGCCGTGCTTTAACAGTCCAAGGTCCCATTTCATGCTTACTTCTTAAGTAATATTTTGATGGGTTCGTTCAGAAGACTCGAACGATGCTAAAGAGCTGTTGAATTCTTTCTATTCCAGTCAAACAGTAATCATAGAATAACAGTCTGGTAGGGAGAGCATCTGGTCAAATTATCTGCTTGAAATTTGATCAGCTTCAAAGTCAGATCATATTGCTCCAGATCATACTCAGTCAAGCTTTGGGTATTTCCAAGGGCAGAGTCTCTCTGGCCAGTATGTGCCCACAGCCATTCTAGTTTTTTTCCTATATCTGATCATAACTTTGTGTTGCTGATACTGTCCATTGCTTCTCATTATTTCATGGTTCAGCTCCAAGAATTGTTTGGCTCAGTCGTCTTTATACCATCCCAGTAGGTAGTTCAAGATAATAATGAGATTTCTCCTATCTTCCTTTTCTTCCTAAAGATGAACAGACTCAGACCATTCAGCCTCAGACATTGCGTGCTTCAGCCTGCTAATCGTCCTAGTGACTTGTTAGACTTGCACCATCCAGTATGTCAGTGCCTTTCTTGTACTGGGGAGCCTCAGATTGAAGACAGTTCTGAGGAGATGGTGTCACAGTGCTGAACAGAAGGGAATAACCACTTCACCCACTTGCTGTGTTTCTGCTAGTAAAGCAAAGTCTGGCCTTGGGCTGCAGGCGGCACTGCTGACTTGGGGTCAGCTTTTGTCTGCCAGTACCCTCAAGTGGTTCTTTGGTTGCTTTCTAATAAGGCAAGTGCCCAGCCTGTATTTTTGCACGCATGAGGTTATTACATCCCAGATGCAGATCTTTTAGCATTTACCTTTGGTAAATTTAATGATATTTTATCAGCCCATTTTTCTGGCTCACGAACATCCCTCTGAATATCCTCCAGGCTATTGATCAGTCCCCCCAGTCTGTAGCATCATCTGCAGACTTGCTGGGGACGCTTCCTGTAATGTTCTTTGGGTTATTGCAGAAGATAATAATCACAACTGAAACACACAGTTGTGCTACATGATATACATATACATATTTTAGGAAGAATAAAATGGTTTGTGTTTATAAGCTACTAATTTCTCTCTGTATTCAAGTACGTATGAAGTTTAAGTGTTCTGTAAGGTGGGTGACTACATTTATAAAGGTTAGTCAGAATAGCAGGTAATAGTGGAAGAAAGCCAGAAACATCAAATGATAAAAAGTTGGAGGGTCAGCTTTAGAGTAGGGTGGGAGGGAAGACGTTTCATCTAGAAGGTTGCTGTTATTACTTAATTTGTGTTTCCTTTTCCATTCCCCACGTTTACAAAATGAAGAGATAAGGTGGACTAATGTTAATTTTGTTTTTGTCAGGACTTGACAGGAGCAGAATTATATACGCAACCAGCTGATCTTTTGCATCCAGTAATTTATGCCACTGCCATGGTTTTGCTAATGTGCCTGTTGATGATCATAGTCAGTTACATTTACCATCACAGGTATGAATCAAAGTTACTAGACTTAAAAAATTAGTTTCATAGTGCTTAGACTAATTTTTCTTTTTAAAAATACAGTGATCTGCATTTGTGAGGGTTTTTCCCCTCTAAAATTTGTTGATGCAAACTAATAGTTAAGAAAGTAGTTATTTCACGTGTTTTTGAGTATGACCATGTAGCTCTTGTAACCATATATCTCTTTAATTTTTCACGTTTGCTTCATGATAAGAGTCCACTCGAGCACGATGGTAGAATTTGACAAACTCTTCAGCCTTTTATGCTTCTGTTGATGTGAAAGCTTGACGCCTAAAATTTTTGAATCAGGCCCCAAATAGTTGTATAAAGCGAGTTAATAGGAGGGTGTTTTAATTTCTTCTGATGAAGACCAGAGATTATATTTGATTACAAAGTACATGATAGTCAAACAATCATTAACAGTAATTATATCTTATTTATCACAAGTGTATCGTGCTAGTTTCTGAAAGACAATAATGCAGCTGTGTTTTATGTTGTGTAATTTGTTTCTTTTAACAGTGTGATCAGGATCAGTGTAAAAAGCTGGCATATGCTAGTTAACCTGAGCTTTCATATTTTCCTGACATGTGTGATGTTTATTGGAGGCATAACTCAGACCAGGAACGCCAGCATTTGCCAAGCAGTAAGTAAACATGCAAACACTTGAAAAAATAAGTTACCAGTCTCATACTCCTATATATGTATCCACCCCCTTTGCCTTTTGCAGACCTGTTGTACTGTACCGGCATTTTCATCAGAATGTAAAATTTTGATTAAAAAAATGATCTATTTTTTTTACTTTTAAGATTTCTCTTGTGTTTTCCTCCAGCCATGAAGGTAAAACTAGTGTGTTACCTGAAAACTGGAAAAATATTTCAGAAGAGCAACAAATATTTTTTTGTCCAAAATGCTGTCACAAAGAAATGTGATACCTGTTTGTTTTATTTTTGAGACTTACTTGTTATGAAATTGTTTTATAGGCCTTTATGTGGCCTTTACAGACCATGAGAAAACTGATTTCCACAGGTATTAAAAGAGTTATTTCTGTTTGCTCAGTACAACCTAAAGGGAAGGAGAGAGTTTCAAGTCAGAGACCAATGCTTTCTGTAAACAAACATCACTGGCTTTATTGAGACTGCTCTTGTATATTGATTTGGTTTTTTAAGATTTGGCCATCTCTAATTCAGTTGCAGTGTTTCAGTATAATAACAGTCGCCACTTTGGAATTATATCAGTGAAATTTTTGTTTTACTTTTTTCGATCCAGTGATTCATAAGTTTCTAGTCCCTTAGCATAATATTCCATAATGCTTCTTTTTGAATTTACGGTACTTATTAGGTTGACAGTTCGAAGTGTTGCAATAAAATGTCTGACCCTTCTCTTACAAATATGAGGAGAATGCTTGTGTGTGTGCACACACATGTATATGGAGATGAGGGAACGGTTTGACAAACTGTAATCTTTTTTCTTGTGTTCTTGGAGACAGTAATCCTCCAAGAGAATTTCTGTGGTATGGAGGGGTTAAGAGTTGTGCTTTCACTGGTGACTGAAACTTGCAAGGAAACCATCTCCAGCCAATTTATCAGAAACTGAAGCGTCACCTCTTCTGTGTGTGTGCTGAAACCTACTTCTTGCAGTCACTTCATCTGAGTGTTGGCTTTTAAGTAAAGAAATACAGGACAAGCAGGTTGTGCCTTTCCTCAACAAAACCCCAGGGACTTAGAAGAAGTTCTGGGAACTCCCAAGAAAACAATGATCCCTTCAAAAAATAATGCAGATACAAATGGATCTGTCAGACAACCATTTTCTTAACAGTAGTGCCCAGTCAGTCTGTGAGGCTGACTTTGCATTAATGCTTGGGCTGGTTAAATAGCCAAAGTATGACACGTCTCTCTTTTTCTTTTTTTCGTATGGTATTAAACTCACTGAGTGTTAGCAGTCTATATTTTGCCACTTGCTACGTAGTTACTATAGTATCATTAGTTTGCTGTTCCCTTTTTTTCAGTTTGAATAATATCTGTAACACAAGACATTTGAAAGTGTTTCACAAAGTGTATGATTGATATGTAATCTTAAAAATGTTGGCCAGCAGAGTTGTTCCCACGTTAAGTTTTCCTTCCACTAGAAGCAACTGCAGATCTGTAGCGTTTCCTGATTCAGCTGATAGGAAGATGGATTTGCATAACATTTTGCTTTTTTGAAATCCACAATGAACAGTCATAATAAAATAAGGGTTTTTTTTCTTCTCTTGAACTGAGCTTTTGAAAATTCAGGCTCTGTGCAAGTTGTGTGCTAAATTATTTAACTTGTAGAAAGGAAATGTTTAGGGCTTCATTTTTTAATTATTTTTTTTTAAGGTTGGGATAATTCTCCATTATTCCACTCTTGCGACCGTACTGTGGCTGGGAGTCACATCTCGTAATATTTACAAGCAAGTAACCAAAAAAGTAAAAAGATGTCAAGATCCTGATGAGCCACCTCCTCCACCCAGACCAATGCTGAGGTGAGCTTATTGTTTGTTTCTGCAGCTCGTTATTTTCCAGGTTACTGTGCTTATGTTCTGGCCAAAAAACGTAACAGGTCACTGCTGTGTTTTTGCAAGTGCGTTTCATAAAATACTTTCTTTCCAAATCCACAAAGTCATTTCTCAGCATTATGTTAAGGAGAGTGAGGTGAAGGACGATTGGTCTTGGCGTATTACTGTTGCAATGCTGTGTTCGTGATTTGTAAGCTAAGAAATGGGTGGTGTTTCAGCGTCACCACTGGAGCTTTGATTGGGACTTCAGAGAGCAACACTTCCTATTAAGTTATCATAGAAGGAAGAGTATGGAGAACTCTGTTATCACACAATTAACAAACATTGCAATTTAAATAAATAAAGTTTAATATGTTTTCCAAAGATTGGTTACAAATAATTTGAAAAATAAGTATCACTCATTATCAAATGAAAATAGAGTTCTTTGTGAAGCATTCCTCTTAGAATGTTTGTTTCTGAAGTCACTGAAATGAGACAAACTGATTATCTGTGAAGTTCTCATGTGAAATACGTTTTAATAGAAAACGTTAACATACTTTGTTCACGGAGCTTACTGAGCCTCTAGATATTAATTAAAAACTGCTAAGCTGAATTTCTCCACAAGGTGGCAGAAGTTGATTAAATTCGATTAGTTACAGGCAAACACTTGGAAAGCTTGATTTTGAAATAGAGAGACTGCAGAAAATCAGAAATGTTTTTCTGAATATCATCAACTAAGTACAAGCATGTAGAAATATTTGATAAATTAGAAGGTAGATGGTTGAAATGTATATCACTTAAGTGTTGTCTTTGCTGTCCTTTTAAAAAGAAAAATAATAAAAGTTTAAAAAAGTAAATCTGTTGTGTTCACTGTATGATATCATGCCCATCATCAGCTGTGTGCCTTCCAGCAGGGTACTGGGGAGCCTTTTTGACAGCCGTTGTGATTATTTTTTTTTTCCTCATAGAGCTCTTGCTTTGGAAAATGCTGCAGTAAAATTACCGGCCTCAGGTGCAGTTCTGCATAGACCTACACATGTACATACCATTTCATATCTGGATGCCTCATCTGTGACAGGGGCAGTAACTTTGGAGACAAGTATCAGAACAGAGCAAACTTGCTTCGTGTTTTTCAGATTTACTCAACGGCCAACTTGTTGCAGATCAGGGATTTCTTTAGATGTGTACTGCTTTTGCATGGAATAGCCATAGAAGGTTCTTTTTTTGTTTAACAGTTGTTTTTTAAGCTTATGTTCAAAACAAAACTACCTATAGTGGCACAGCACAAAGAGTTTTGTGTAAGAGCTTCTTGCTTGTTTGGAACTGGTCACCTACTGTTATCATGCCCCTTGTTACTGGAATTTAGAGAGACAAACCAACTGATTCTTTGTTGGCCTCCACACTTTTTATATTCCTCCTGCGTGTGCCTTTTCAGAATTACAAAGGGTCTTTTGGAACAGAAAAAAAAGCAATGATAAATGTATGTAGGTACACATTTTTCTCCTTATTTTCTATATGTAAATTATTCTACCTTATTTTTTTTTGAGTTTAAAGGAGTTGGCCTTACAGGTGATAGGTGGACATGGTGTTTACACTGATCTTCAGTTCCCATAGGTATTTTCTGAGAGTGGAGTTCATACCTGTTAAACTTCCTTCCCCTCTAGCATAGATTAGATGTATTCTTAGATTTATCATAGAATAACTTATTCTTTATTTGGGAAAATTCATTGCATGCAAGGCAGTTTTGTTGGTGCTGATGATCTTCATTTTGTATTAAATGGGACTTTGTCACAGGTCATGAACAAGATGGAAAAAGTCTTTGAAATGGATCTGGGGTTCTTCAGAAAGCTGCTGTAGGCGTTAGAGGGGAGATTTTTTGTGGCTCATAGCAGCTGTTTTGAGAAGAGAGTGCAACACTTGGCACTGGCTGGAATTTCTTAACTGTGAAGGACTTTATGCCAAGTATATTTTATTGCCATGCCAGGCAAGAGAGTATAAAAATAACTGAGCTCCTCAGCTGCCAGTCACAAGAAGAAAATGGACTTTGTTGTGCAGAAGCTGTGTTTTGTTCAGCAGACTACAACAAAGACAAAAGGAAATAGTTTCAATTTTTTTTATGTAAAAGAATTGCTTTACAAAGAACCTTGCTGAAGATCTTAATGGGATACCTCAAGTAGAGCATAAAATAAAAATATTTGTATTTTGTTATTTTTTTTTTAAAAAATACAAATATTTGTATTACTGTAATGCAAATACTGGGTGACTGTTCTACTTAGAAAGACAACATTTCACTATTTACATGGGTTTTTGTTACTGTCCTAACACCTCTTTTGTACCCATTTCATTAGATTTGTTTTTCTCTTTTTGATCTAACTTAAGGAAAAGTTTTAGCTTGTACAGCATTCAGCTCCCAAGTCTGAGTATTACTGCTTGCATCCTCTAGCATGCTTTGTGTGTGTTTTTTTAATTACTATTTTGTTCATACATCTCCTTGTTGCATGGTAGCTTTGGTTTGTAATTTGGACTCTTAGGAACTGCTGAAGGCTTAGACACTGCAACAAACAACCGTGCACTTTGTTGTTGGTGGTGGTGGTGGTACTCAAGGTCTCGGAATGGTTCAAGGCCAGTTGTAAAGATGTTAATTCGGTGCAGCAAGCTGAACTATGGATGCAAACAATCCATATTGCTTCACTCTTTCACCAATAACAATTTGCCTTGTCTAGAACCAGCTTCACCTGTCTGATCATGTTTGAGTAGTGGTGCCTCTTTGAGGCAGTGATTTGTTAACTTGTAGTGAAAGATAAGTAGAGTAAGATCTGCCACAACAATCTTTTTCATCTGGCCAGCCTCTGATTCCTGCATCAAGATATGGAATAAACCAGTTCTATAGGATTCAGCATCTAAGAAATATCCTTAGTGTATCTAGACTTCCAAGAGACTTAATTTCTTTTAGAATGTTATTTTGTGTCTTAAGTGAGACAGCAGTAACTTCTGGTGAATAATCTAAAATGGAGTGGAAAGGTCCAGGACCATCAGTATAGGTGTCTCTTGTTGAAAAAGCGAACTACCCATCCACATGTCACAGTAGTAGTTGTCACTGCATGTGCTAATCTGAATTTGGACTGGATTAGCAGAGTGCTATTAGAATTATTATCAGTGATTATTGACCTGCCACTAATGAATTCAATGTGAATTTATGGAAATTGGAATAAAAGTTAAATACTCAAAAAGCACATGCCCTTGTCCTTGTGAAGGCTTAAGATTTATTAACACCAGCACAGGGAAGCAGGAGGTGCATACTATGAGATTAGAGAATCCATTAAAAATAAAGAAATAAAACCAACGCCACCCCCCCCAGGCTCCTACACACACACCCACACACACACACACCCACCACCCACAAGTAACAGGAGTTCTTATGGCTGATCATCTTCACTCAGTGTCCATAATATTAGGCAAGTTCATCTCCAAACCACTTACTGCTTTCTTTCCAATCTTCTGTATTCTCTTCCATCAGTTTACAACTAATGACTGCCAGCTTTTGCTTCTTCCCTCTGTATATACTTTAATTCAGTGCCTGCAAGGGAGGTAAGGAGTTGAGAGAGGTGGTTCACAACAGGAGGAAAAATATTATAGCAAGGAAGAATTAGAAATAAATTATATTACAAAAGCCCAAACCTGATTTACCCTATTTATTTTCTTAAAGAACTTGCATATTTTCAGAATCCTGGAAAGCTTGCATTTCTGTCAGGGTAACTGAATTCAGTCCATTGCCATTAAGCAGCCACTGATATAATGGCTTTACCTTCTAGGTTCTACCTCATTGGTGGAGGGATCCCTATCATTGTTTGCGGAATAACAGCAGCAGCAAACATCCGAAATTATGGCAGCAGACCTAACGCTCCTTAGTAAGTACCATATAACTGAGAGTGCTGTCTTAAGATTTCATGGATTTCATTTTCTAAGTACTTGTTGCAAATAATTCTGATTTTCCAGAAAACATAACACAGCCAAAGTACAATTGTGAACTGATAAAGCATAACTGACGTGTGAGGAGATGTCCATTTTGATTCTTTGGTTTGTTTCTTTTCCAGTTGCTGGATGACTTGGGAGCCTAGCTTGGGAGCATTTTATGGACCAGCTAGCTTTATAATTTTCATAAACTGTATGTATTTTCTCAGCATATTCATACAACTAAAGCGTCACCCTGAACGTAAATATGAGCTGAAAGAACCTGTTGAGGAACAGCAGCGTCTGGCAACCAATGAACATGGGGAACTGGCTCATCAAGATTCATTGTCTGTGTCTCTGGTTTCCACATCTGCTTTGGAGAACGAGCACAGTTTTCAAGCCCAGCTGCTGGGAGTGGGCCTTACTTTGCTTTTGTACGTCGCTCTGTGGATCTTTGGAGCTCTGTCGGTTTCCCTGTATTACCCCATGGACCTAATCTTCAGCTGTTTTTTTGGGGCAACATGTTTAAGCTTCAGTGCCTTTCTTATGGTGCACCATTGCATTAACAGAGAAGATGTCAGGCATGCGTGGATAATGACTTGCTGCCCTGGAAGGAGCACGTATTCGGTGCAAGTAAACGTGCAGCCCTCCAGTTCCAGTGGAACCAATGGAGAGGCCCCCAAGTGCACCAACAGTAGTGCAGAATCTTCATGCACAAATAAAAGTGCATCAAGCCTAAAAAATTCTTCTCAAGGCTGTAAACTAACAAACTTACAAGCTGCAGCAGCTCAGTGCCACCCTACTTCGCTGCCATTGAACACAGGTCCTCAGCTTGATAACAGCCTCACTGAACATTCGGTGGATAATGATATCAAAATGCATGTAGCTCCCTTAGAGGTACAGTTTCGGACAAACGGACACACAAGTCGGCATCATAAGAACAGAAGCAAGGGACATCGTGCTAGCAGGCTTGCAGTATTGAGGGAGTATGCGTATGATGTTCCCACAAGCGTGGAAGGAAGCGTGCAGAACGGCTTACCTAAAAGTCGGCAAAGCAACAGCGAAGGGCATTCAAGGAGCCGAAGAGCCTATTTGGCATATAGAGAACGTCAGTATAACCAGTCCCAACAAGATAGCAGTGATGCTTGCAGTACACTTCCAAAAAGTAGCAGAAATACTGAAAAAACAATAGCTTCCAACAACAAAAAAGATATTCTAAGGAAACCAATAGCAGTTGAACTTGAAAACCAACAAAAATCTTATGGCTTAAATTTAGCCATTCAGAACGGACCACTTAAAAGCAGTGGACAGGATGGACCCTTGCTCACTGCAGACAGTACTGGTAATATTAGAACTGGGTTGTGGAAACACGAAACTACTGTGTAGCATTATAATTCATTGCGGGACTAATCCATATGAACTGTGATTACACATTCCTTCAAGCTGATAACACTTTTAAAGACTGTTTACAAACTAGGTACTTTATGCAGGGAGAGAAAAAAGATAATCTGCCAAGCAAAAGATTGTATATGTTACTATCTTTGCTGTTCTTACAAAGATGAACTTTTGATATTTTGTGAAATATTTTTTTGAAGCGTCAGTCTTGAGAGATGCAGAACATAACTTTGTACATTTTAATTTTTTACCTGTAACCCTGCAGATGTGTCCACAACACATTTCAAATTTGTATTTAAGTGTATAATAAATAGTATTTTCTACAGCAGTGCAATGTTGCACTTATTTGTTGTTTTTTTTTTTTTAGAGGTTATTGCACTGAACGTCATCTTGATTTTATTACCTAATTATCTGAAACTTAGAAGTTTCAGTTACTGAAAGAATTTTTTGGTGTCTGAAATAGACAATGCCAATAGCTCAATTAATTGCATAAGACCTAGAATTTGTGTCAAATTAAGAAGCTACATCTTATAGAGATTTTTAGTGTAGAGGCAACTTGGTTACTCAAAAATCATTGTCTTGTATTGCTGCATACGTTAGTTATATTTTCAAATAGTTGTGGATTGCACTTGCACTTGCACTTGCACAGAGTATTGGTTTACTTGGTAACATTTTTGGATAATACTGTGCTTTACCTTCATAATTATTTGACTGGGATTGTTTTTTTAAATTTGTTTTAATAATTTGTAATTGAGAAGGTTACAAATGTTGACAGATAATAGATGCTAATTTGCGAAGGTTGCCAGTACATATCTGTGGAAACTAGATCAGCTCTAATAGTATGGAGGAATAGTAGTGCAGGTGTTTCGATAGGTGGTGATGCGATAGTCTGTGAAGACTGTGACCAGGGTGCATAATCAGGGTCTTCAGGTTTGGTGTCAATATAGAAGCTGCCTCTGGAAAGAGCGTTTAAGTTGCGAGTTCACTTTTACTCACCTGTATGTGACAATTTGCAGAATAATCTTCTCCAATGCTGTACAGCATCTGTGTTTAAACAAAAAAGTTACAGTAGCAGAGCTATATTAATAAGGATATCAATTTTCAAAAGCATGTAAATTGCTGCAGAAGAAATAGCTAAAACATGGCTTCCTTTACAATAATGTAAATGCTGAAAAACAAAAGCTTTAGTTAAACCCTAATTTAAAGGTAATTGCAGTATAATTGCAAAAATTAGAGTCATGGTCAAAATACTTCATGTAAAATGACATATTGTAAACCAGATTGAGTTGAGTATGGTTTTCTATACTTAAGTTGTTGGCAGCTTAATGTGAACAAGATGATATTTTATGTCATCATGCTGCTGTGGCAAGTTTGAGGTTGTAGTTGCAGAGTAATGCTTGAGGCTTTACCTGTTGCCAGTACTGAGACCCTTTTTGCTAAAACTGCAAGTACATTAAATAGTAAAAAAGGATTCTGGGTGATTGAGTACTGAGTACTTACAACTCAACGTGTAAGAAACAAATGGAATTGGATTGTATATACTTGGCTACTTGATCACCTAATTCAGACTTGTCACTGTTGAATATTTTAGTTAAGTGTATCTGTCTGAATAGCGATACAGATCTAACGTTCTCAGTTCTCAAATGCTAAATAATTTATAATGTAAGGACTCAGGTATGTTTAATTATTGCTTGCCAGGTTTACTGCACCCTCTACTGATTGGTTTGATAGTCTCAACTAATCTTGGACGTGTTGTATTAACACAAACCTCTCCAGTAGGACAGTGTTGTTAGGATTTGGGTTCTGGTTTAGCTTCTTGTGAGTAGTTGCCATTCAGGAATTCTTAAAGCAACACTTTGACAAGGGGATGACTCAGTTTTGATTGTTATTCTGGTTTACTGGCTTCAGGAGAAGTAGCTTTTAGCTTGTAACCAACCTTCAGCTAATGTGTGGATAAGTGCTCAAAAAAAAAAAAAGGGAGTTGAATAGGTATTACCGAATAGAGGAATTGAAACTAAATGTCCAAATATATGTAAAATATTTACATTTTAAACTATTGGACAAGATACTTAAGCATCTTGGACAGCTTATTGCCTTGTAATTGGAAAAAGAAAAAAAGTTGTACGTGGCAGAAATATGTTTTGGACCTAGAAGTCAGAAGCAGTGACTTGATCCTATTCCATTCCAAATGCTGCGGGTCTGTCTCTCTTGATTTAGTGATGGATTGAATGAAAACTGAATTGAAGACAGTAAATGTAATGGCATGTGCTGGCAGAAACAGCTCCCTGAGCTGAATTTGTATAATAACTAGCAGCAGTTCCTTCATACGCAGTTTGTAGACCCAAATGTAGGTATTTTTAGATTATATTTAATCTAAATCTTAAACTGTGCTGTTTTTTTAATACATAGTAACATATATATGTATTAATGCAAATAATTTAACCCTATTTTGTGTTTTATTTGAAATTATAGATCTAGAAAAATATAATCCATATATAATAAGGAAAAATGTCAAAACAGTCCATGGATTATTTCTTATTATCTGAACAAGGTATGATATGGACTTAGGGTAAGATCAATTATTCTTTAGAATCTGTTTGCCCTTTGCTTCTAGCGCTTGACACCTTCTGCACAGGTTTGGAATTGAACATCAGTTGTTATTGAAGCCGATCTTAAGAATGTGTTTATAATTAGTTCCATATATAATACTTCTGCATAGCTTGATAGTGTACCTTAAGTTTTGATGAGATTGGAAAACAAAACAAAACAAAAAAGCCAACCCTCTTTGTGAAGAACCTCATATGAATAGCCTTGGTACATATAGGGGTTGTTAACGTAAAAAATATTTCTTAAATCTTCACACTAATAAACATGGTTACTTCACTTAATAGCTATGTACACAGCTACATTCGCTTTTAATCTACCAAGTGCTTTTGCTCAGATGATGACAAACTAAGACATTCTTAGATGTAGTCTTGACAAATACTGGAGAATACACTCCTGGGTGGAAGGCAGCTTATTAGACTCTGAAAAAGCGGAGTTATTAAGTACAGTATCTTATAAGGAAATTGGAAACAGAAAATCTTCAAGGTGCTTTCCTAGTAGTGTAAAGCAAGCTTATTTTCAGAGTTGTAATTAAACTTGGCATGAAAAGCCACCTAAATCACTCCAGTGGAAAAAAACACCATACAAATATTCATTTTGGCCTGTTTATGGAACAATGAGAAAGTAGCCACAGTCATTAATCAGATATATAAAGGAGAATGGATAACACAAAGTGGAGTGAGTTTGTGATATCTACAAAAAAAGGAAAGACTAGAAAGAGCAGCAGTCAGTGCTGGTCGTCATTGTGATAAAAGCCAGCGTATTTGTCCATTCATAATAGTGACAATAGCAGATTTGAAAAGCAAGTTCCACAGGTTGGAGGAAAAAGACTGTGAGCATAACACCCCGGTTTATGGCTAAAAACAGTTTGGTGGTGATATCAAGGGTAGGGATTGAGGTAGGGAGAAGTGTAAGTAAGAAAAAAAGAGTTGGTTGAAATGAGGCATATACATGGTAGATCTTTAGAGTTTCGCAGTGAGATGGACGATTCTCAAGTTGAGAGCTAAAATGGGCATTTGTAATTGAACAGAAGAGGAAAGTATCTCCAGCAGCTGTGACACCCCCATGATGAGCAATATACAAGTGCCACCGGCATGTATAGGGTAGTAGAAAGGCATCGTGGCAGGCGAATGCATTATTGGATTAGATGGTCGCTTTTGAAGAAGGTATCTTTCATAACCAAAAAGTTAATTTTTCCAAAGGAACATTTTCCTTGTTTTGGTGAGCATCTGCATAGAAAATTCACACATGCAAATGATCATTGCTTGAGTGTATGATTAAGACAGGATGGTGCAAGTATTTTTCCTTTTTCTGAATCAAGAGCTCTCTGTGTTACAATTTGCTCATAGGTAATGTGTTGTCAGAATACCTGAAATGCTAATTATTTTAAATTTCTGTAGGTTAAGAAATAGTTCAGGTGTTGGGAGGAAGAAACAATTACTTTTTAAGTTGTTGTTGTTGTTCCATTTTGAGCTGTTCTGTGTTAACATTGTGTTGCTTGCTGAAGCTGTTTGGTTTATGTATTGTATTGCTGCTTTTTCACATCCCTGAGCAAAGTGAGGATCAGTTTTGTTCAGTGTTTTATTTTTTTTGTGGTTTTGTTGTTGTTTCTCTCATTTTGTTGTTTTTTACTGGGAGGGGAGGTCAGAGATTTAGATATTAGAGGTTAATAGCATAGACATCTGTGAGAAATACTATTGTCCTTGTAGTTGAAGATTAACATATAGAAGATGGAGAAAGCTTCTAATTTAAACAAACACTGATTTTTATTTTTATTATTACTTTTTTATCCCTGCTTTCAAAAACGGGGACCTATTCTATTGCAGGCATTTGGGTTTAGTTTAAATTGGGTTTATATACCTTTTCTGGTTCCGAGATTGGTTGAACATGGACATTGGGGGAGATGGAGGAGGAAACAAAGTGGTGGTATCTGCGAATACAGATGTAAAATTTGATTTATGTGCAAGAAAAATATCAGGTTAGCAACATCTGAAGTCTGACGAACTGTTGTCCCTGTAATCCTAGCCCACCAACACCACCTCACATCTGCAACTCGCCTCCGTGCAGCAGGCGGGGAGGGGCGGTGGCTGCAGTCCCGGGGCAGGCTGAGGAAAGCGGCCATGCCCGCTGCTCCCTGCCCAGGCTGCTCCGCTGCCTGCTCCGCGGCTCACCCGCGTGTCAGACCGAGTCCTGAACCGCGAGGAGCAGGCTCTGCAGCGTGGAGAGCTGGCAGCTAAAAGGCCAGTGCGGAGATGGGGCCTGGTGGATTTCTCAGAGCATCCTCCGTGGCTGGTTGAGTACCTCTCTAATGTGGCTTCAGTTTAAACGGCCCAAACAGCCTTCAGTCACTGCAGTAATCTGCAATGAGGATGGAAGTTCTTAAAAATTAGTTTACAAATAAATCCCAAAATCCATGACTTGAGTATACAAATGAAGTGCTTGCTTAAACACAGTATTTTCTTTGAAGTCAGCATTTACTCAGTGTGACAGTCCTTATAAATCTGTCATTCTTTGAGAATGTATGAAATAGATGAGGCAATACTTAACATACTGGTGGGATAAAATTGAGGGGAAGTTTTTAGTTTCTATTAGATGAAGATTCTTGAAATTTTGCACTTGATAGTGCTGAATATATTAAAAGCTTCATAGAACTCTTCCTATGGGACATCATAAAAAAGCCTCAAACTTACATGAATGAAATACTAAATGTTAACTTAAATAGATTAATATTTAAATGTGTAGGGATTGTTTCAGAGAACACACTTTTTGTAAAATGTGTAAAGACATAGAAGACAAAACTACTTATACAGAAAAAAAAATCCGAAGTATAAATTTCAGTTTTGACTTGGAGGGGGAGTTCAGCCCACCTGCTGTGTACAATCACTGTGTAATTCCTGATATGATGACCTCTGTTTCATATAATACATACCTGCCATTTTCACTTCATCCACTTGAAGTTCTGTTTGCTGACTATGGTTATTCTGTTTCCTTCAACACCAAATATTCCTCCTGCACCCTTTTTCCTAATATCTGGCCAGCTACAAATTAATACATTAAGATTGTTTGCTGCAGTCTCCAACACCCTTCCATGTTGTTGAGCTATAGAGCAGCTTCCTGAATTGTTGACAGCAATTTCCCTTTAAATCTCAAAGGAATGAGGAGTTGTCTGTTGGAGTCCAAATCTGAGTACTTGAAAGATACAGAAACTTTATTTCATCTCTTTGCTGATGACATTTCTACTGGATGTGACTGGTGAAGTGGAAACTTGCAGGAAGGACAGAGCTGCTGAGCAAGATATTCAAAATGAGAATAAACACTTGGATGTAGTGTGCACCTAGTCATTAGCAGGTTTCTCTCCAAAGGTGCTGGACATGCAACTCCTACAGACTCTCATAGGAGCTGTAATACATGAACTCGTCAATTCTGTTGACACAGAGTGCTTAACCATGTCAGACCACAGCTTAATCTTCAGTTCTAATGGCCTGAAGATATACTACTATTACACTCAAATACAGTTTTACTTGAAAATGTGTAATCATGGCTTGGTGACTACAAGGCAGATAGTGTTTGCAAAGAAGAAGAGTTTGATGTGAAACGGAAAAGGATAGCTGAAAGGCTATCTCTGTTTAATACGGTTGTAGATGTAAAAATACCTATACCCGGGCCATTACAGCCTCAAGGTTTGACAAACCAAAATGGATGTGATCACCAGTACCTTGTTCGTTCCACTTACAGATAATGAACAACCCAGCAGATTGCCCTAAATTGGCCAGTACCTCTCAATTGAAAGATGATGTGGGAGCCATCACCAGTATAGCAGCTCATCCCATTATCCTGTCCAGTACAGTAAGGCCGTTTGGTTATCCCATAGCAGAAATTTTCCCTGAACCATATGGACAGTGGAAATGAGCTTTAAAAATGCCTAATACAGTGTTAGAATGGTTTTATGTTATTGGTATTTTTTTCATCTGAAACAAAGTCAGGTGCACAAGGGTAACTGCATGTGGAGTAAATAGTGTCAGCTGTTCCCTCCCGTCCATGGCTCAATAGCTTTCCTGTCACTTTCAGCAGCCAACGGAGAAGCAAACCCTGTTGTCACCATCTTTTTGACGAGCGTTTTATACTTGAGATTTTGCTCATCTTTCTGTTATGTAAGTTGCTTTCATCCAATGTTTCCACACTGAGCTACCTGGCAAGTTTCATTCATTAAAGTATCAGCTCAGCTGGTGTGATTTCCTTGTTACATTTGCCACCTTTTATTTAGTGATCCTAGATTCAAGAACAGGAAAAAAAAAAAAGACAGCTTGTATCTTGATCATTAATTCTGTAATGAACTAATTAACGTCATATATAAAAGAAAACTTGAGGAATCTGAGGAGAATTTACTAATTTCTGATAAAGGAGATGGAAGGAGCTCTAACCCAGTGCTTGGTGAGGCGGGGGAGGGCAGGCCAGGGTGGAAAAGAAAAACCCACTAAGCTGTCAAACAAGGAAAAAGCCGCTTTAGACAAGGAAAGCAAGCTGATCCCAAAAGAAATGAGAGCAAACTTTAATACTGCTTGATAGGTAAAAATGTGTTCACTGTGGCAAAGATGAAGTTAAGTTGCTCCTTGCACTGAGGTGCCCTTAGAGTGCCCAGTGCCTAGATGTGGTGCTGATGCCGGAGTTTAATTGCTGAGATCTGATGGTGTTAATTCAGCTCCTACTGGCTTAATGTTGAAGCTTTTGTCTGAAAACAGGCGGGCAGACACAGGAGTGTCCTGAAAAAATTACTTGGAGTAGGATTATGTGCTAGAAATACCACAGCAATTAATGGCCAGAGCTATCCAAGGGGTGATCTGTGTTCCCAAAACATCTTGTTTTAGAGCAGTGTAATTACCAGAGTCCTAGTACTGGAGTAAAGTTATTTCCTCCCTGCTGTCAAACAGCTTATACTTTACTTAAATAGGCACCTGTTTGGGTTGGTTTTCCCTCCACCCCCATGAAGTTAACAAGTAACAGCTGTTAACTCAGCAAGTTGGTAGCTCAGCTTGTCCAACACATATGTCAAGTATCTCCCCTCTCCCAGCAGGGTCCATCTAATTTTCTCATTTCCCAAAATACATTTTCTGCTAAAGATGCATACTGTAATGAGCAAAACCCCACAAAGGCCACCCCATGTCCCCTGCACACACATCCCTTTTCCTCCAAGAATACTGGCTTCTGCTGCAGGGTGTCTGTATTTAACTTACAAGCATTTTTTTAAAGTTTTATTCAACATTATTGAAATTAAAGCAGAGATGATAAATTTCTGCAAGGCCACAGGATTTCTTCTGTGAGACAACTGTTTACCTATGTAAGGCTGATGTGCCCTATAGTAGGGCACTGTTATAGTAGTGTAATATATAATTATTAGTCTGGATCAGAAATTCGAAAGATTGCCTGGAAGTCTTTCTAAGAGTTGCTATATTATTCCTGTTATTTTTCTTAGAGTTTCTGCTTTTCAACAAGTATCACAAGAGCTTTGTCTTCTCTTAATGCACAGGAGAAAGCTTAAGAAAATAAAAAGCCCAACCTTTTATTTCTCAAGGCACATGATTCTAAATTCATGCCTACTTGCCCAAGTAACTTTAAGAAGGCCGTTTAATATATCTCTATTAAAAAGGAAAAAAGACACATACAAACCTCCTCAAGGGAATGAGTTTTTCTTTTCCAGCTGTGCCTGCTGTAAAGATCCAGGCTACTGTTACAGTGTATTTTTACACTAAAATAAGTTCTTCAATTACAGAATAGGTGTCCAGAACCACAAAGCTATAGCAAATGCTTATTAATGCTCACACATTGTCCCCCATGCTCTGCCATCTCCATTGCAAGTTCTGTACAGACAAAATCAAAGCCGGGTGCTGTCAGGAAGGCATTTTAGAGGGAAGCTGCCAGTACCGTGTGCCTTGTGATAATGAGGCCCTGACTCCCCGTTTCTGCAGATGTAGAATCTCTGAACTGATGCTCTCACACTAGCCATGATCAAATGCAGCTTTGGCAGTCAGAGCTGCCTGCTAACTGGAAGTTACTGCTCACCCAAAATATCATTCTGCATAAAACTTCTGCAAGAAGAAAATGTCTTGTCCTTTCCAAAACCTCACCCACGCAACTGACCCCCTCATGTGAAACTTGCGAGCAGCAAGGCTGGTTTTTACTCTGGAAAAGCTGTCCCTTGAGAGCCATCTCTATAGCACATCATCTGGCAGCTCTCAGCCCACGGAGGGATTAAAGACACACTTCATTTGAACTTATTTGACCTGTGTGCAATAAACATCAGGAGAAAGAATCTGTGCAGGTTGGATATCAACCAAACACCTTACAGAAAGTGGAAGTCTGCTATCAAAAACAAAATTGTTGATCTCTTTTATATACTGTGAGCATAAGACGCAGAGTACTGTACTCCATCTGCCTCAACTCTCCTATTTTCATGTAGGAGTGTAAGCCTCAGTGGCTGTGTGCAGAGCAAGAGAACTGCCCAGACCCTGGCAAGAAAGAAGGCAGCAACACTGGCTTTTTTTGCACATTTCTGTGGGCTTTGAATGTCAACAGCTAGTTACTGACCTGGGGGGACAACTGAAAATACAAGAAGTCAGAAGAGCCAATGTTCTAGATATAGTACTTCTGAAGAGCAAAGAATTCGACCAAGAGTACTGGGAAAATGTTTAGTTCTCTATATATTGCCTTTGTTTAAGGGAAATTTGCTATTAAAAAACCTAGCCTTTAATCATGCAAATATTCTCTTCTTCACTTCGAGGACAAAAGTGAAGCTGGTGTGTTGCAAGTTACAACTTTTGCAACATTTCCTTTGTTCAGATTTACATAAAGTGCATGCTTGTCAGCAGCATTAAAACCAAATCTAGATGGTGAGGAGACAAAAATTCTCAAGAACTGTGCCCCGCTCATGAATGCAAAAGTGAGTAGGAAAGAAAAGGAGCAGAAAAGGTAAATGGAAGGAGAGTGGAAAAGGTAATGGAAAAAGTAAATGTGAAACAAAAGGTGGTTCGTAGCAGGATTTTATGTCTAGGCCAGGCTGGTGGAGCTATAGCAGCCAGGGATGGTCAGTGCCAACAGGTCTGGACTCGGCTGCTGCTTCTGCATCCCAGTGCCCCCACGCTGCTGACCAGACTGGGACTGCAGGGGTAACTGCAAGGGCCTGAAAGGAGCATAGGAAAATTTGAGAAGGAGGAATAGAGGAGAAAAAATTGTTAAACAAATGTATAAATATATTGTAATGCTGCTAGTGACATGCCACTTGTACCAGTGTTGTGCAAAATAAAGGAATGGGAACTCATAGCATCTGGAAAGGTGAAATAACAACGTGAGTAATAGCAGCATGGTAAGGAGGCAGTGCAAGCCTGTCACAATACATGGCTTCAGTTACAGAGAGTGTTGCCATGGCTTTCAGCAGGGAGCAGACTTCCAAAGGTGCCTGCAGTCACATTAAATGGAAAAAGTTCCCAAATGAGAGCACACTCAAGATCACCTCCACAAATGAAAGCCTACTTCAGCTATAGTGGTGGCAGAGAAAACATGGCACAGTGCGGCTGCAATAAGAAACAGAAAATGCAGAAAACTGGCAGGTAATACTGAATTCAAAAATAGATACTTCTACTGTTTTTACTTTTCCTAATGTACATTAGAAGTTTATAATTGTTCTCTAGTCCTTACATTGTGATTAGCTCTTCAAAATCTTGCACTACCAACTGCCAAACATCTATTCTGAACTTGATGCAACAGAAGAAAAAAAATGCTCCAAATAAACCAACGTCTCCCACCCAAAACCTCAAAGTCCTTGCTTTTGGGTTCTTTGTAGCAATTCTTCTAGAACAACACTGTACACGCATTTTGTAGGCAATCTATTAAATTACTCTGATGCTTTCATTGATCTCCTATGAAGTGAGTGAACAATAAAATCCAAATACTTAAAAGGTCTTGTTACGAAACCCAGATGCAGAAAACAACCTTGCTTGCCCAGCCCTGGCCAATGTAATCATTGCATTAAGGAAACGGATTTATGGTAAGTGACGTCTGGCTGTTGCGTGTGCATCTTATGTGTTAAGAACTGAGCCAGAGAATTAAATAAATTAAGGTGATTCACAGTCAATAAAACGCAGCATTCCCTAAACACGTATGAAAACACTGAAGTTAAAGCTGTAGGGAAACAGATAACAGCTGGCATTGGTATTAAAGCTTAAGTTTGGTTCTAATGTGAATACCAGCAAAATGCAGAATTACTTCTCACATGCTATGCTTGTATTATCAGCTAGCAACAAAAACCAAAGCTTTCACACAAAATCACACTGTGCATGACTGGTATTTTTGCTATACTGCGCCTGTATTAAGAAGCTCTTCTAACACTCACTGTATTACGTGAGCAGTTTAATCAAAGAACAGCAGGCTCTCGTGTCTGCTCAGCAAAGCATTCTGACTCTCATGGCTACATAGATTTGTAAGGTGCAATAGAAGTTAATGCACAAAGTGATCCTTCTGAAGAGTTTATGTGCCAGTTTATTGTAAGCCGTAAATTGCTTTTGGAGATGAAAGGCATTATTTTCTGTTAACAACTACAACATAATGACACATACTGATTCTGAAATAGTTTCAAAGGTGGGACAGGAATATGCTCATCTCGGTGCCACCCAGCACGCCTGAAAGAGTACAGTGCTGAAATATTCCCCTTGCAGTGCCAGAAGAGAAAAATATATATAGATGCAACAATAACAAAACCTGTACCATAATATCCATACCGTTACAAGTTGGGTCTTCTGGATCTTTCATGGTCATTTTTACATAAGTGTAGTTCATTAAGACTCTTTGGCTAAATTGGCAGAAAAATGATCATAAAGGTACCAAGAAACACCAGAAATCAAAAGTTTCCATAGACAACATCAGGAAACCAGTGGAATTTAACCTATAAGCACACATCTTGCTTGAGCTAAGATGCAATTTTAAATGGTGTTTAGTAGTCTCCTAGGTCTTGAGTTGTCCTGTCAGTTTTCATGGGATAATTTGTTGATGAAGGTACCAGCTAAACCAAGCAACGTTATCTCTAAACCCATATGATTGGAAAATTACTGCAATTTTTACCTCATACATTTCTTTCACTATCAAGATACACAAAATGTATTATCAACTGATAGTAAGTTGCCTAAAGCATGAAAACAGGAGTTTCAAGTATTCATTGTGTGAATACCAACAAACAGCAATTTTGCGACATACCTCATGAATGCAAAAGTTACATATATGTTCACCATACCTTTCTGAGGTGAATCATGACAAACTTGTCCATGTGGTGGACTCCAGTGGTTCCCCAGGTCGAGGGTAGTGATGAAAGTTTATCCAGCTATGCTTAAAGCCACTGAAACTTAAGACAGAAAATAAGCAAGGAAACACAGAGATAAGAGGAAAAAATAAACCAGTCACTTATATCAAGGAAATGTTTGCTGGTTTTGTTGTTTGCCAAACAGAGGCTTTAGTTAGGCTAAGAACAAATAACAGAAATTTGGGTGCAGTCTAAAAAAAGGCCTATGTTTGTGTCAGAACTGAACCCAAATCCTTTGGGTAATTCTGCTCATTCTGGATTTTTTGCTAACTTCTTAGTATTTGTTGCAAATCAAAACAGAGGTTGTGTGTGTGCATGTATGTGTGTGGGCGGGTGTATAAAATGTATCAGCTTCATCCTCTTCCAAATATCCCCTGGTAGCTAATTAAAGAATGTACAATTTCCTATGGATATTTTCAGAAGATCCCAGGTGATTAAGGAGCTAATAAACTTATTTCACAGAGGTGACAGAGATCTTTTCTTCTGCATCAAAATGTACACTATACAGGCCCATCTCACACTCTTGTGTTTCAAATTTGTTTAAATAATCGTCATGGTTTTATTTGCTACTGTTGCTTTTTTTCCTTTTTTATAAGATACAATTCACTACATTGGGAAATGTCCATTTCTTCTGCGGAAGATGGCTCTGAAGACTGTATTGCAAGGTGCACGTTTTTCTATACTGCAGTGTAAAATCCTTTCCTGTGTGATATATTAGAGGCAGCTGAGCCAGAGGAATTTTTAGCCAATATGCAAATATTTCCCAGAGTAAGTTCTTTATTTTGCCTTGGGAGCCTCACTCCAAAACCCACAGTTGGTGAATCGTTACATCTATTTGTGAGTGATCTCCGTGGCCAGAGGAGCTCTGCTCATCCTAGAATCACTCACTTAGCTTGTCTTTCCACCGCTATAACATGGTAGGAGCTCTCCCAACTGAGAGCTAATTCTTAAAAATACTGTAAAGCTTCAGATAAATCTTGATCAGAGAAGGAATAAGTCCTATTGAAAATTAGATTCTTTGTTAAATTAAAATATTTTTATACTTCTCACCTGTAAATGATTAATAAAATGCAAATTCTATTTCTTGCCTAAGCAAAAGTGGCAATAAGAAGGAGAAAAACTTCATTTACCTTGGGAAAACTGATTTTTCTCTCACCTCTAACCCATGCCCAAGAAGACAAAAATATGATCTCACGCTGTGATTGTCTCAAATAGAATTGCGTCAAGAAAAGAGCTGGCACTGGGTAAGCTGAACCACTGTACTAGGTCAGAGAATATATGAATTAAAGTAAACCAGTAACAGTTAAGTCACTATTTCCAAAACTTTACATCAAATTTGTTGGTTTCTTAATGGGTCTGACGTTTTCATTTTAATTTCCTGCTCATTTTAATTTTCTTAGCAACAGCAATGGCAAGTCTAGGATTTATTACCATGATAAAAAATGTTTTGAAAGAAACCAGGTGATCCATTAAAACTGCCGCAGCTTTACTTTGTGTTGTGAAAATCATGGTGGTAATGGTTTGGCATCACAAAAGTATAAAGTAGCATGAAATTCCTTGAATATGAATTCGTACCTCATTGCACTCCAATAATAAAAAGAAATTAATGAGCATTTTGCATCTAGGCTAACGATTAGACTATTCTGCAGGCAAATAAATATCATGCTCCCTCTGTCTGAGGAAAGAGCTCTTAGAACTCATCAGACAAGTTCACCAATAAGTTACAACTCTAAAGCTCTCTTCGCTACCTGTAAGTCAGTGGCAATGCGCTATTAGATTCATGAGAAGGTTCAGCAGACGGACATAGAACCAGATATACCTTCAGAGATATTCCCTGTCACCTGTTGCAATGGGCACATCGCAGTGTGGCTCTCCTCGGCCGCTGGCACCTGAGTCGGTGTGATATTGTCCTGTTACAGAGTAGTGACTGAAGCCACCTCATCAGATTGAGACTGAGACCTGCTTGCTGGAACAGACTGAGTGCTGCTGTCCTCTGTCGAAATTCCGCAATACTTTTGTACAGTTAATATCACCACCTCATAAAAATCATGTTTTCTGTGCACAAGATCCATGTGATGAGCAGCAGGAGGATATTCTACCTTTTGCTCTGCCGTTGTCAATGCTCTCACCCTGCTCCCCAGGCTGTCCTCAGCAGGAGGCAGACCTGCTTCACTGGTGGTTTGTGCAGGAAGATCCTTACAAAATTAGCAATTTACATATTAATTTATTGCCTGGTGCTGCAAGGATCTTTCTCCTGCTGCCTTCTGTTGCACAGTGCTGGTACTCTATACTAGATATCAACTTGTGATGACCCTGTAGCATCCTGGGAGCAGCACCAGAACAAAGAATTGAATATTTTCCTCACTGATTCTTTAATTTTCCTGTCCCTCAGTTTTACTTTTGTAAACTGGGTTATTAGTTCTTCTTCAATTTTAAGGACCATTAAAGAAAATAGCTGCATTACAAACAGTTCTAGTTTTTCCATGTTTCCACACTTGGGAGGAAGAGAGACAAATTAATTTCAAATCCAGTCATTGGAATATTAACCAAAAGTGTCCTTAGAAAGAAGTGTGAGTTGCATACTAATTAACATATCGGGATAGAGTTTGGTATGTGGTTTGTATTGCTGGAAGACACCTTCATGACCCCTTCAAACAGGGTAAGGCTTATGATGAATCACATGACTAAATGCACAGAAATAACACTTATTGATAGTTTAAGCAGAATATTTTGGGTTGATCTCATACCTAAACATGATTTTAACTATTTTGTTCTAAAAATCTTGGCTTCATCTTGTAAAGCCAGCTGGATATATAATCCTCTAATTTAATTACTGAAACATGAAAAAGTCTGGAAGATAAATGGAAAGATCTGGAATTGCATTTTTCTCATAAAACTGTACAGGGTAATAAAAATGGCAATACTGAATAGTTTTATAGACTTTCATTTCAATGCGCAAAATGAAAACAAACTTTTACGATAGTGGTGAACTGTAAGTGATAAGATATGAAACAGAAAAGTAGATCATAAGTTCCCAGCAAATATTTAAAACAGGTTCTGACGACTAGAATTTGACTCAGAAGGCAGCTGCTTTCAGGAGTTGTATATTAAAGGAGCAGCCACAGGGAGTTGTGCTTATGGGGTTCAGCCACACCACAAAATGAAATGTACTGGCTGGACTTGGAGGTAGTTGCAGGCACAATGGTGTACCCACATCACACGTGTGGGGCAGTACTGCTCAGAGGTGCCATCTGGCTGGACTGGGCTCTGAGCAACCTCGTCTAGTTTCATATATCCCCCTCATTGCAGGGGGTTGTACAAGATGAACTTCAAAGGTCCCCCCAACTCAAACTATTCTAAGATCCTATGACTACAACCAGCCGTGCTACATCAGTGTGATGCTGGCCCTCACTTGGCAAGTCCTGCCTCTGAGCAAGACCAAGTAGTGCCACCAGAGCACTGTCCCACCATGATTACCAGTGTCCTACCCTGCTGCAATATCCCATTCAATGCCTCACCCTTTTACTTCAATGACGTGAGTTCAGCAGGCACTTTTCAAGAGTAACTACGAAGTAGTGAGCCGATGACTTTTGAAATGAGCTTTAAGATTACCAGATGAATCTCTGAGCTATGTCAAATTAATAAAGCACTCCTAAATGTTCCATGACAAAGGATCAGCTGTAGTATGTTCAGAGAGGTTCCCGGGTCACAGCAGGCACAAAAAGTGTATTTGCAACAGGTGGAACCACCAAACTACAGTTGTGGATATGGCAAAATGTCATCGTCTTTCTCCCTTTCCTGCTAATGGTGCCTCACCAGCCCAGAAAAGAGCCATAATGTATTTAACTAAGCATAATGCTTGCAGTAAGCAGATAGCATCAGGGAAGGCACTCTCCTATTCTGTAGGTGTGGAACTAGTTTGAGGGATATGACCTGTGGATATGCCATAACCCTTCATATGAGGGAAATTGAGTGTGAGCATCCAAAACAATTTTTCACTTGAGAGGGGTAAAGAAAGTCTATCTTCATTCTTTCTGCCTGTTAAACTCCCCTTAGAATTTTCTGTATCATGAACCTCCCTACTTTTTAGAAAAGCAGAAGGAGAAAAGATCCATTTGAGGCACATTACTTTCAGATAAGTATCTACCTTCACCTATTTCAATTCGTATGAAACATTCTTGACTTATCCTAGTAATGGCAGGTTTTCACACACAAGTGCTTGCTAGACAAGTTTGTCTTATACTCAGGCAAGTTTGTATTCAAAACAGCTACACATTGATACCAGACAATAATTCCCTATGGTTGCACTAATTATCTTATCTTTGCAGTCTGCACCATTATTTGAGCCAACTGAGCAATACTTCCTCTTGCAACACACTTACACAGACAATTAGGAGGTCAGTACAATACAGCTAATGACACTAATTTTTGCTTGCTTGTTGCTCCATACACAGTTATATGAGTAGAGAAACAAACGATCACACATGTAACTTTCATGCTTATGTTTGTATAAGTATGCAGCTGGATGAATTAGAACCAAGATGTTTCCCAGGGTGATCAAAAAAAGGAATTATTCCCACCAACATACAATTGCAGGGGATGAGACAGAGGAAAGGACTGAAACATGCTCATACTGGCTAGGTGAGATTTGACGTCTATTATTATTCCCCTTTAACAAAAGAAAGAGGCAAAATAAACTGCTGTTTTTTTGCAGTAGGCATTTGGGGGACAGAAAAAAAAATTCATAGGACTCAAATTCATAAGACAGAAAAAATGTTGGGGTTTATTTTGTTCTGGCTTATAAATATTGTTCCATTATTCCATTATATCAATTTAATTCACCATTCTCAATGACTTTCTAGATACAGTGAGACTCTTAAGTAACTTTAAAAAATAGGAGGTTTAAGTTCTTGACTTAACAATGTAGATTATCCATAGACTACTGTCTATCAGAAAAATTTGATGACAAACTGAAAAACACTCAGAACAAAAATGAGCAGATGCACAATGACTTTGAATCCTCCCACATGGATGCAGTGGTTGATGGGATTTCAGTAAGCCTGCTGAAGTGCCCACTGAACTGCTTTGAGGCAACAGTGCTGCAGTTCAGTAGAAGCAGATCTGTGGCACTCAAATAATCGCAAACCACACTTAAAAGCACATGCAGAACAAACAGCACAAGAGAGAGAATAGAGCTGTGCAAGATATTCACAGCAAAATGGAATTTGAGCAGAAGCTCCTGATATTCTGATTGCAATATATTTGAAGACTTCAGCCTGGGCTTGTTGAAAATGTTTTTGAGCCTTTCAGATAAGCCTGACTTAAATTCAGAATGAAATTGAGTTGATAGGGAAGCCAGACCTAAAAGAAACCAACAGAAAATAAACAAAAGGTATCTATCTTTAGCCTGGCTTCCTTGGGCAATGTGTCTTACACAATTGCTTTGTCTGTTTCTCCTTTCCAAAAACTTTTATCACTCTTGGCTGCTTCAGCCAAGGCATAAATATCTCAGGAGATGGTAAGTTTTTGTCTTGTGTGAGTATAGATAAAATCAGCCAGCTTAATGAAGGTACTGAGGGGTGACTGTCCCTCTAGCTAAACCTGGAAATATCTCAACAACCTGAAAACCTGTTCCGAACTTCAATTTTTTAATTGGACTAATACATGTCCAACAAGAAACAACTCCTCTTAAGCATGTTTAAGCTTTGCTGCTTTGGTTTTCGGGTTTACAGCAAAAACTCTGTAGAATCATACACTTGTTTTTTATGGGCTGGCAAACATCCATTGAGACCAACAGATTGATTGGGTGGGTGGTATTGTTGGAGTTATTTTAAAGTCCCATCAGCTGAGTGAAAAAAATCCTGTTCCAAGAAAAGTTAAACAAAAAAGTAAAACACCACCTCCTCCTTGAAAAAAATCCCACTTTTGTCTAAATTAAATGTGTATGAAATCACAGAGAAAAGAAAAGATGACCGCAGCTGATGTATTGACAAGAAGTGAAGAGAAGGAGAAAGGAGTCACAAATTTGCCACTTAGGGCAAAGCAGTTGGGCTGAGACGTATCGAGGCAGTGGTTCCACTGGGCTGGCAGCTGAGAAACTGCAGCGCTGGAGGGAGCAGTGACAGCATTGAGAGCTCTTGCTCCCCCACTGAGCCTCTAAACCAGATCACAAGCATTCTCCTGCTTTGTTTCAGTGGAAGCTGACTTGCAGTCACTCTCTGCAAGGATTTCCATTGCATTTTCATACATGCAGTGAATTAAACTATTCTGTTCCCCTACACAGAGCATTTTTTTCTCTGTCTTTTCCTAATCTCCATTTCAGTATGCAGAATTCTCCAAGTTTAAACTTTCAGGATACACTTTAAGGGAAAAAAGATGTTTTAGTATTGAAATCTCTTTCTCATAATTTAGGCTCTAGATAGACAGGCTCGTAAGACAAATTCTGTTGTGCAACTCCCTTCAACACTTCTTCTTAAGTCAATTTTGTTGAATTCAGACACTTGTCATTATGATGAACTACTGAGTAATGGCTAAATCTGCAGTCTCCAGCTGTTAATTTCGGAAAAAAATGCAGAAAATGTAATGTCAAAAATACAGAAAAAAAGATCTGGAATGAGTGCTTGTTCTGTTCATTACTTTCACAAGACTCCTACACAATAAATTCTTGGTATGTGTGAAGAAGTCATCCTTAGCATATGTCATTCAGTAACCTTTAAGAACTGCTTCATAATCAGTAACTGGAGAGATTGAAACCTAATGCTTTCAATTTTTAGCACAGCCTGATTTATTAGTGATTAACAGAAACTGTCATGTCCAGAGGAATCAGAGAGGACCAGAGCAACCTCATTAGCCACAAGTATAGGTGAGAACAGTGACAGAGCACCGTTCAACTCACCACATGTGAAACCTGCAGGTGGTATGAAGATATCCTTCCGCTGCCAAACCCTGCAGGGTAGTCAGTACAAAGAATGGCCAATGGAAATCAATTGTAAAAAAGCAAACAAACCTGAAGCTGATACCAAGGAAAGGCAGAGAGAAGTATCAGGCACTTTCAGTCTGCACTGTGACAAAGTTGGTGACAGTCACCAACACCTGAGGCAACACTTGGGGCACTGACTTTGAAGTCTCCTAAATTTTGATGTTAATCTGCTTGAAATATTTTCAACAAGGATAATTTAGTCTTTGAGAATCTTGTTTATTACTAAGATGAAACTGTATGGATTATTTAAATCAAGTGAAAATGAATAGGATTGTGGAAACAGAGGGGAACGAGATGGGAAAGGGAAAAGTCATGAACCATGAACCTATAAACTTTGGAAATTTGAATGACTATATAACTAAGTTGTCCTTTATATAAAAATATCATTTGTTTTCGTATTTGCAGAGATTTAGAGGGCCAGAAGAGCAACAGAGGCTGAATAAAATTGGAATTAGTGCTGTGGAACACAAAAGGCAGAATTTAAGTCACTAATGGATTAGCTAGACAGGATATTTTTCTGCTCAGAAAAAAGATTCGCATTTTTTTTTCCAACCTACCAACTGACCTTTGATAATTCCTCATGATGAATTGCATAAAGGTATTTAACTTAATCTCTGAAAAACAAACCAGAGTCTCAATGAACCTTTTGCTAAGTAATTATCTGAAAGAAAGTGAACTGACAGACTCTGCTGTCCTGGGCCCTGCTCTTTTTGTAAACCCTTATGCTGAGTGTTCATTAACTCAATAAATTTCCTTTTTTTTTTCTGGGACTATGAGACACTGTGAAACAATATTAATTATTATTAATAATTTTTAAAGTTAATTCTGTTCAGAACATCATAGTTCCTGTAGAGAGTAAACTTGCTAGTCATATACAAGAGGATGTGTCCCAAGGACACTATATGCCTCTGATATGGAAAAAAATCCAGGTTAAAATAAAATATTTTCATATCAGGTTGCCTGGAGTTATGCACCTGGAGGGGAAAAAAAAAAAAGGAAAGATATTTTGTGAAGAGAACAAAATATATGAGCTGTTCAGACTATGATAAAAAGGGATTTTGTTTGTTAGTAAGCCTTGTACAAAAACAAGTCATCAAGTTATTAAGGAGTCAAAAGGTTGCCATGTGGCTGATCTGCTCTCTTGAATTCACCCCCCCCCACACACACACTCTGTAATCCATGACGTACTCTCTTAATGTCTGAGGGTTTTGGTACACATCTTGCTTCTGCTGCTTCTCTTATCCTCTTCCTTTCAGCTACTGCTTCAATAACAATTTGCAGTACTTGAAAGTTCCTTAAGTGCCTTGACGCTGTACCAGTCCATACCTAAAACTCATTAAGACCAAACAATAGGTGTTTTTCTGCTGGGGTATCGAATAATGTGTGTTCTCAGACTATGCATAATATTTACAAAGACAGGTTACACACAGAAGACAGCACTGGTGGTCATAGTTTAGAAGCAGCAATGTTGTGTGTCACAGCAGAGTGTGAGGAAGCAGGAATGCTACATTCAGCCTCCACTCTCAGGTCTAGGAATTCAAATCTACACCACTTGGCAGCAGCAAGCTTCTGCACTCAGGGAAAGAAGAACTTTCTCCCTCTCTGTGGTTGAAGAAAAAGGAACCTAAGATCAACCTAGCACAATGGAGCAGAGGAGAAAATACACAAGGGAGTGCAATATGACAGCAAGTGTTTGTTGCTGCAGTGCTGGTTGGGAGAGGAATCATCCAGGGTTATGCTATCATCACTGCTTCCAGGACCTCTGCACGGACCAGGTGCACACACAGTCCTTGCTGGTGTCTTCAGGCCTGCTCCATGAGCGTGCTCTGAGCAGCAGAAGGAGGATCTCCAGGCTTCATCTTGCACATTCTGACCCACTCTGTCAGTGTGGGAATCCATAGTGACATCAGAGAGGTGGAGAATGGCTTACACTTAAAGCCTGGCATTTCCAGCACTGTTAAAGGAGAAGGACAAGAGCCTGCTTCCTGCAGGCAGACCTGGAAAATTAACCTGTGCATCCTAGTGAGATGAAGCACTTGAGAAATTTTGTTGAGAAATAATAAAAGAAGAAAACACTCACTACACTCACTTCTGCTGTCCTTTGCTTGACTCCATACACTCCCAGAATGTTGTTTTTGTGGTTTGTTTTGATTTTTTTTACCAATTATTTCTGGGAGCAATTATTTCTAAGCAGAGAGATCTACCCTGGTACACCTGTGTCTAGTACCTCAGTTCACAGAAAAAAAAAGCAATTCAGCCATCGCTGTATTCATGTCTCCTGTTCTGAAAGCTCTAGAAACTGGCTGGTTTGGATCTTATTTCAAGGTGCCTTTCTCTTTCCCTGGAGTCTTCACAAGGGCCAGACGCTCAGGTTCAAGCACTGCAGTGTTGCATTTGTGGGTGTAGAAGCTTTGCAGAGCAGAGAAGGAACAGGGTTAGGTGGCGTGTCCATATCTTCCATCCAGTGAAGGCAGAATATGGCCTTTACTAGTAAGAGGAAGGACAGAGTTGAGGTGTTTTTTTTTGTTTATTTTTTTATAAAATAAGTGTGGGGAAGTGTGTGCATGGGCAAGGTGTGTGGAGAAGACAAAATAATTTAAGGAATACGATTGATCTGAGGTAGTTCTGAGACCATATGTGGTAACAAGACTAGCACAGACACCAGCAACAGCAGTCTGATCTCCCTAATTCAGCTCAAACCCCCCTGCTTTTTCCTATCACAGTGCAGAAACTGGTTTCCTGGTTCCAGGAAACTCCAGTCAAGAGCAGATCTGGTGTTACAGAAGCAAAACACAAATCCTTAATTTATAATAAGATTAACAATAAAGGCAGATCTTATCTCAAGTATATTCACCTCTTTCTTGGTTAATACAGGAACACATTGAATTGAGGAAAAGGCATTGAATCAGCATTAGTTCAGTGCACAGGCCATTCTTATAGAATTGTTAATGTTGAACGTTTGTTAGATGAACACAATTCACTCCCAGACAAAAGGAGCATTTTATTGACAGGGTTATATCTCTGCTAGTTTAAAAAAGAAAAATCTGTCTTTGATTTTCACCTTTCCAAGAATCCACAATGAGTGTAACAGGCAAAGTGTGTCCTAGCACATAATTTGGATGTAAACAAAAAAAAGTCATCAGATTTATCTAGCTTTTGAAATACGTGCTGTATAATGAACACATTTGAAATGAAACCCATTATTGCTTCAGAAACAGAGATGATTACATCCCCTGACTGTTCCAAGCATTACAAAGTGCACAAGACAATCATATGTAATCGGTATAAATTGAACACCCTGAACTGCCTGGAGCATAAGTTGAGAAAATGGAGAACAAGACCAAAGATCCATAAAATGTTAATGTTTTCTTGAATAGAACACTGAATTTATATTGTATGCTTCAGTTTTAATTCCAAAACTTATTAAAGCTTTCTCTCCTGCTGGCTGACACATACTGTTCCACCAACTCCAAACACAGACAACATGACTTAAGATTTGCTTTTGAAATTTGGTGGTCTCTTCATACAGAATGAAATGTATCCAGTATTTGTGTGTGTTGTGTTTATAGCTAGGTGTTAATACTAGTATGGTAAGGGTGGAGCATAAATATAATTAATAAATTTAAAATCACCTGTACTGAAGAGAAACACACTTTGTTGTCAAACAGCAATGGGACTTCGTATGTTTTTTCAAAGGATCACTTTCCTGCCGCTGTTATATTTTCCTACAAGATGAACGAGCCATTGTTATTAATAATGTGGTCTAATAAAAGAAATATTAGAAAACATTTATTTCAGTATTGTTTCTTCTGTTACAGTTTAAATTCCATTGTTTGTTCCATCTAAAGATTAAAAGTAGTATTTTTTCCCATTATTCTTAATGATCATTTCTCCAGCTGGATGTATAAAACAATTAGCACAGTGTCCTGGTTTTGTTAAAAACAAGACCAGTTCTCTTTTAGCAATTTTTCTTTCAGCTAAGTTCTTCTAGGTGGCTGTACTTTTCTGAGTTTTAGTCTGCATATTTTTCCTAGGATGCTGTACTCGCTGCTGATAAGAGACCAATGGAATGCTGAAGAAGCTCATGTTCAGATTTATTACTATGGTAGCCAAGAAAGACTGATAAATTTTCCCACATTCCACTGTGAGAGGGGCGTGTTTGATGAATAGGTGACTAGAACTGACCAACGGAAGTATTCCATCCCATAATCGTCCGCCACAGTTTATTGCCGCCTTGCCTTAAACTGTGACACACAGATATCTGGTGGGATGGTGGCCAGACAGGATTCTGAGAGGGAAGCAGGAGGAAGGAAATCGGAGGCAGGTCCTAAAGATATTTCAGCTGGTGTAATTGAGTGATGACAGCTTCAGGGTCTCTGTGATCCTCAGTCAGTCCTAACCTGGCTAGGAAAGGTGTCTTTCCTATATAATGCTTTTTCTGGAATATCAGGAGGAAAACTGAACACTCTATTGTGTCCAAATTGGGAAACTCTTTCAAACTGTTCCTTTGTAGTGTTTTTAGATGTCATTCACCGTTACTATACTTTGAGAGGTGCTCTAAATTATATGTAATGAACTTGGTATGAAGAAGGAAGTTTAACCATGACTGAAAGAGAGAACAGTTTTTAGAGCTTTTTATGTTCATCAAGTTGATTTGCAGATTTAGTTGTATTCCTTGAGCAGGAGTTCCATAAGCCTGAATAACACAATGAATTTCTTCTGTAAAATTTGAGTTCTAGACAGTAAAAACATTAAGTAGGTCACATGCTCTCTACCAGTATAGTAAGATTAGTGTACATTGTCACTTCCTGCATTAAATGGGCACAGAAATCCATTACTGAAAGGACAATTATTTCTGTTCTCAGCAACAAGGAGTTTGATTAACAGAGCACATGCTGTAATTTTAAAAAGTCTCAAAGGAGAATCAAGAGATTTCTGTATCGGAACCTGATTAAACATTATATCATTTTTATGGATTCCAAATACTATTTAGAGATCATGGATGGGAAAATCAGTTTCAGTTGGAAAGTGATGAGATTGTTTTACAACATTATCTTTTGTTAGCTATTAAAGTTTATTAAAGATACCATAAGCTACATTATTCCTCCTCTATTTGCAATTTATAGTGGATGTTCCAGCAGAATACACTACAGCAGGAAATGTTATTTAAAGTAAACTAGCTATAAATGGATAAAGTCCATGCAGAAATGAATACTAATCTTGGTTGCTGTTTAATATGTCTCTCAACACTTCTATACAGGCAGTATTTGGTATTATAGTTCCAAAATTGAACTTAGTTCCTTGAAGATAACTTTTACCACTTCTACCAATTAATCTGTAAGCAATGCAGTTTCAGTTTCTGCAGCTGCTGTAGTGTTGCACATAGTACAAAACCAAAGCTCCAAAACATTTTCCAGTACTGATATTCCTATGCCTTGTTGGGATCCACATAGATGAAACATTTCCCAATGTTACCTTAGCTACCTCATCCTACGGGATTCTCCACATTTGAGTCAACCATACTGGAACAAATCCCAAAAGACTCTGTTCCTTCTCTTCAGAAACTGACCTTGGTTACAAAGAAGTCCTTTTGTGCAGTGATTGAGTGTATGAAACACTTGAGATCACAGAATCATTTAGGTTGGAAAAGACCTTTAAGATCATCAAGTCCAACCATTAACCTGGGTCTGGTAGGATGGATTTCTGCTCAGCCCAGCTGCAGCTCCCCAGGGTTTGCTTGGTGTGTACATGGGTATATTTGCCCTGTTCATCATGCTGCAATGGCTCCTCACAAAAGGAGCTCACGTGAGTCGTGTGGCCATTAAACAAACAAACAAACAAGCTTAATAAAAAAGAGGCTTAAAAAAAAAAAAGAGGTGGAAACATGAGAACAGCCCAGATTTAGAAGTGGGCTTGGAGAAGAGATGTAGCAAAACTCTTGTTTCCTCATGTCTATAGCAAGGCAAAACATACACTCCTGATTTCCTAGTGCATGTATTAATGGGTGCCTCAAATGGGTATAAACATTGAAGGCAAATAACATGAAACAGGAAGAAGCAAAGAGAGATGTTGATGAATTAAGTCACTGCACTTAGAGATTTAAATACTGGTATGATGTCTCAAATGTGGCCATCCCTAAACAGACACTGTAATTTAGACCTCATGTCAACACATTCAAACATCACAAGGAGGGGGGAGTAGTGCCTCATGTCTAATTTGAAATATTTCAATACCTGCCATCCATATTGGCTGATGAGGTCTAAAAATGCCTCTATACTACATCCTGTAATCACATTTAAACATTTTAATAATGGAGACAGAGTACACTTTCAGGGTATTTATCTCTTTTTTTTCTCTGTCTGTCTAACTTGTCTCTCTCCAGGGGCTTTTATGTTTAGGGCTCCTCTGTACTCCTCATATAACAGATCTACAATTTGTTGTTTCATTCAGAAATATACATAGAATTAAGTCAAATATTATTGTGGTGCATATTTCATTTTGTAAGCTACACGTATTCAATAACACATGCACTGTTAGAGCTTGCAATAATGATAGAAGGCATCTGAAAAGCTTTTGACCTTTATGATTCAAAAACTGCGATGATAGATAGGTTTTGATTAAGTGAAAAATGTCATAATGCCAACAGTTATTTGTTCAAGGGCAGAAAATTCCCTCAATCAACAGAAAAAATCTTGTATCTAAGGCTCGGACTCAGGAGGCCTTTGCTCAATTTACAGTAGTCGCACAGAATTTCTTTTTGATCACTGTACAAGGCACTTGGGATAATTCTCAGAAGTAGTTAGTCTTTGCAGTGTCTAGGGTCATGCACCAGAGTCAAGTTCAGAAATGAGATTTCATGCTCAATCCACAACCTGAGTAAGATATCTAAGGAAAAGATATTCACGAACAGGGAGGAGTAAAGTACGGAAAGGGCATTTGCTAGGTATGCCAATAGAGCGTCTCCTCTGTCACCTATAAAAGGCAGCTGAGATGCAATAAAAGCAGATGATGATCATCAGGCCAACTGTTTAGTTGTGTGATGCTGCAGGCATTTACTTCAGATATGCCCATCCATGACATGTGGGTACCTGCAGTTCAAAGGCCTTGTTTGCCTTCTGGTTTGAGAAGTTAGTATCACAGTATCACAGTATGTTTGGGATTGGAAGGGACCTCAAAAGATCATCTAGTCCAATCCCCCTGCTGGAGCAGGAACGCCTAAGTGAGGTCGCACAGGAACATGTCCAGGCGGGTTTTGAATGTCTCCAGAGAAGGAGACTCCACAACCCCCCTGGGCAGCCTGTTCCAGTGCTCTGTCACCCTTACTGAGAAGAAGTTTTTTCTCAAATTTAAGTGGAACCTCTTGTGTTCCAGCTTGATCCCATTACCCCTTGTCCTATCATTGTTGGCCACCGAGAAGAGCCTGGCTCTATCCTCATGGCACTCACCCTTTATATATTTATAAACATTAATAAGGTCACCCCTTAGTCTCCTCTTCTCCAAACTAAAGAGACCCAGCTCCCTCAGCCTTTCTTCATAAGGGAGGTGCTCCACTCCCTTAATCATCTTCATTGCCCTACGCTGGACCCTCTCCAGCAGTTCCCTGTCCTTCTTGAACTGAGGGGCCCAGAACTGGACACAATATTCCAGATGTGGTCTCACCAGGGCGGAGTAGAGGGGAAGGAGAACCTCTCTCGATCTACTAACCACCCCCCTTGTAATACACCCCAGGATGCCATTGGCCTTCCTGGCCAGAAGGGCACAGTGCTGGCTCATGGTCATCCTGTTGTCCACCAGGACCCCCAGGTCCCTTTCCCCTACACTGCTCTCTAATATGTAATTTCCCAACCTATACTGGAACCTGGGGTTGTTCCTGCCCAGATGCAGGACTCTACACTTGCCCTTGTTAAATTTCATTAGGTTATTCCCTGCCCAACTCTCCAGCCTGTCCAGGTCTCGCTGGATGGCAGCACAGCCTTCTGGTGTGTCAGCCACTCCTCCCAGCTTAGTGTCATCAGCAAACTTACTGATAGTACACTCAATTCCCTCGTCCAAATCGTTAATGAATATATTGAATAATATTGGCCCCAGTACTGACCCCTGAGGCACTCCACTAGATACTGGCCTCCAACTAGACTCCGCACCATTGACTACCACTCTCTGGCTTCTCTCCTTAAGCCAGTTTGCAACCCACCTCACTACTCTATTGTCTACACCACACCTCCTCAACTTAGCTGTGAGGATGCTGTGGGAGACTGTGTCAAAGGCTTTACTGAAGTCAAGGTAGACCACATTCACCGCTCTGCCATCATCCATCCACCTTGTAACATTCTCATAAAAGGCTATGAGGTTGGTCAAGCATGACCTACCCTTGGTAAAGCCATGCTGACTGCCCCTAATAACCCTCTTATCCTTGATATGCCTTGAGATGGCACCAAGGATAAGCTGTTCCATTACTTTCCCAGGGACAGAGGTGAGGCTGACCGGTCTATAATTACCCGGGTCCTCCTTCTTACCCTTTTTGAAGACTGGAGTGACATTTGCTTTCCTCCAATCCTCAGGCACCTCTCCCGTTTCCCAAGACTTGGCAAAGATGATGGAGAGCGGTCCAGCAATGACTTCAGCCAGCTCCCTCAGCACCTGCGGATGCATCCCATCTGGACCCATGGATTTATGGATGTCCAGACTATTTAATTGCTCCCTAACCCAGTCCTCATCGACTAAAGCAAACTCCTCCATTGACCTGGCTTCATCCGGGGTCTCAGGGGTGCAGGGCTCCCCAGGACAGCCTCCGGCAGAGTAGACAGAGACAAAGAAGGCATTCAGTAATTCTGCCTTCTCTGTATCTTCTGCCACCAGGGCACCCACCCCGTTCATCAGTGGGCCTACATTGCCTCTGGTATTAGTTTTATCTGCTATGTATTTGAAAACATTCTTTTTGCTGTCCTTGACCCATCTCGCCAGCTGTAATTCTAAGGAGGCCTTGGCTATCCTAGCTGCCTTCCTACATCCTCTAACAGCAGCCTTATATTCTTCCCAAGTGGCCAGCCCCTGCTTCCATGACCTGTAAACTCTCCTCTTCTGCTAGAGCATACCCAACAGATCCCTATTCAACCATGCAGGCCTCCTGGCTCCCTTCCTTGACTTCCTACGTGTGGGGATGCTCTGATCCTGAGCGTGGAAGAAGCAATCTCTGAATGCAATCCAGCTATCTTGGGCCCCTTTTCCTTCAAGCAGTCTTGCCCGTGGGATTTCCCCCAGCAATTGCTTGAAAAGGCCAAAGTTAGCCTTGCTAAAGTCCAGGGTTGCAATTCTACTTGCTATTCTGTTCCTGCCACACAAGATGCTGAACTCCACCATCTCGTGGTCACTGCAACCCAGGCAGCCCTCAACCTTTACTGCTTTGACCAGACCCTCCTTGTTAGTGAGGTTGAGATCCAGCAGTGCACCTCTCCTAGTCGGCTCCTCCACCATCTGCATGAGGAAGTTATCATCAATGCACTGGAGGAACCTCCTGGACTGTGGCTGGCTGGCTGAATGGTCCTTCCAGCAAACATCAGGGAAGTTAAAATCACCCACAACAACCAGGGCCTGTGACTGTGAGGCCACTCTCAACTGCCCATAGAAGGCCTCATCAACTTCCTCAGCCTGATCCGGTGGCCTGTAATGGACGCCCACAACAGTGTCACCCCTGCCAGCCTGCCCCTTGATCCTGACCCATACACTCTCAACTTGCTCGTCATCCACTCCTGGGCAGAATTTAGTACATTGTAGCTGCTCTCTCAGATAGAGAGCAACTCTACCACCATGCCTGGCTGGCCTGTCTTTCCTGAAAAGGGTGTAGCCATCCATGACCACATTCCAGTCATGTGAACTGTCCCACCACGTTTCTGTAATTGCCCCCAGATCATAATCTCCCAACCGAACACAGGATTCTAACTCCTCCTGCTTATTCCCCATGCTGCGCGCATTGGTGTACAGGCATTTCAGGGAGCGAGCAGAGGGGCATAGGAGGCCACCCGGTCCTCATCAGTTTTAGAAAGCTGCCCCACTGGGACAAGCCCAGCTACAACCCCATCCCCCTTCGAGCCTAGCTTAAAGCTCTGCAAATGAGCCCAACTAATTCCTGCCCCAACATCCTTTTGCCCCTGCGAGATAAACCTTTCCCGCGTGACACTGTCCGGACTGGTGTCTTATAAAACCAACCATTATCAAAAAATCCAAAGCCCTGCCTGTAGCACCAGTCTTGGAGTCGACCATTTAGAGACTGAATTTTCCTATTCCATCCCACATCGTCCCTTGAAGATGGAAGGAGTGAAGAGAAGATCACTTGAGCCCCTGAGTCTTTCACCATCCTTCCCAAGACCTTGAAATCGTTCTTCATTCCCCTCAGACTACAGGAAGCAGCTTCCTCCCCATCTGTCTGGAAGACCAGCAGCGGGTAGTAGTCTGTCGGGCACACCAGTTTGGGGAGCTCTCTAGCGATATCCTTGATCTGGGCTCCAGGTAGACTACAAACTTCCCTAAGGTGAGGGTCAACCCTGCATATTGGGCCCTCTGTTCCTTTCAGAAGGGAATTTCCTATTACAATCACAGTAACATGTAAAAACATAGTAACATGTGAAAGGATCCTGGATACTCTCAGGGTTGATTCAAAGCTTCATGAAGCTAATGAAATCTTTCCACAGACTTCAGTTAACGTTTGATCAGTAACATAATTCTCAAGAGCATCTAGTCCTTTTCAATACTTCTTATTGAAGTAATACTTCCCAGAGGGTTTCGAGAAAAGTGGAGGTGTCCACATCTATATACTTCAGTAACTATAAAAATACCACATGGGTCATATTAATTTGAATGAGTGACAAGCAACTATTACACTTAGTTGGATAAACAAGTAGTGAAGTTCCACTAGTAATGATTTACATTGTTTCTTGTTCTGGAGCAGTGTCATCTTATCCTTACGATTTGTTTATTGGATCTGACAAGGCAATTCAGTTGTAAAGATTTAAGGAACAGGGATCCCTGACCTCCAAGTCTTTTTGAGGGACTGTGGTGAACTTCAGTCAACTGGCAGGACAGAAGCAGAACTAGCATACCCAGGCTGTTCAGCCCACGATAGAACTTTTCCTAACTTTAAGAAGCAACAAAACAAGTTTTCTTGAAAAATAGACATTATTTTCCCTCTCACTATTCAGTATTTAGGTAACTTCCTGGGTTTTATGACCCTATAGGTATATTCATTCACACATTATACAAGGAGCCATTAACCAGCTGAACTCTTAGTTAAATGCTTCTTTCATGCACTTGTAAGTTGAGATAAAAATGTCACTGATTCTCATGCCAGCTGTTCTCTTTCTCAATGGCACAGCTACTTGTCTTCTAATGGAAAGAAAATATTCTAATATGTTTTGAAAGCATTAATTCTTCTTTTCAAAACTGTTGTTGGAATTGCTTTTCTTTAGAAGTTCTCTAGTGAGTATTCAGTGTCAAGTCCTTCTGTTTTACATTATCTTCCTTGCATGTAATATTCAGCTTCCTTTTGAATGGAACTTTGTAAAGTAGTACTTTTGTACCCAACAAGCCCCTTCCCATTGTGCAGTCAATTTTTTCTTTGACTATTTAAACAGCCATTTTCCCCATTGAAACCATTATAGTCAAAAAAGTGCATGTTGAGGGCAAATTCTCTCATAATGATCAATTTTGTTGAAACGCTTCTCCGATATATTTTTCAAGTTATCCTCAGGCATAGATATTAATAGGAACAGACTCTTTATGCCAGCTGATAAGGAAGAAAGGAGAGGGAAAAAAGAGATGGTGTGATTGCCATATCCCAGGCTGAGTCTGCAGATTGGCAGTTACAGAACAGCTTACTTCTAAGTGTGGGCTGGAATTCATAGAGCAACAGTGAGCATGGAGCTTGCACAAGCCATTTAGTTAAAATAAATAAATTACCTTACTTAAAAGCTACCTTTTTATTCACTCACAGCATGGATGACTCTGAGGTACAGCACTACAAATCAAATATTAGATACACAGGGGTGTAACATGGAAGGGGCAGAACTCTAAACAAGGCATGAAGTTGGATAAAAGAAGCATTCAGGTCAAGTGGCTAAATTCAACTCACGAGCAGATGAACTCATTCCACAGCTGCTTTATCCAGCAGAACTCAGGGTAATTACGACTCCTCAAATGCCAATGGCCATCCTCTGTTTCAGCGAAATGCTAGCCCTTTCCTTTAACGTCTAGCTGTATAACTACCATTAGATCTCTGCTAGAGATTTTGCTCTGAAAAGCCATTAATTTTAGATACAGATTTTTAATCTTTTTTTCTTTAGCATAAAAGTGAACTTTAATAACTTCCTCACATGCTCCAGACCCCTTGTATTCCCTTTCCCCTTCGAAACACAAAGCAAGTTATTAACAAAATCTCACAAACAATTTAGTTTACCTATTGCCATCTATTAAGCTCTTCCCGAATGTATACATTTTCAGAAACATATTGTTAAAACAAATATGATTGGTGGCTTTCTAGGCATAACTCTCCAAAAAGATAATCCCTTTCCTGAGTCCTCCTGACCAGACAGTGTCCTTTCTACCAGGTACAATTACAACATCGTAGTTTACTGTTCTGCAATGTGTGACCCTTCCCCATTTTTGCTTAAAGAACATCATTGCTCCCAACCTCATCCTTCTGGTTTCTACTCACCCGTCCATTTGCAGGTAACTTCTCTCACATGTGGTTTTCATTCCCTCTTATTATTTATGTACGTGACAGCAAAGCCCTGGCTGTTCTCCCCTTTCTAGCTTTATCAACTTCCAGCAAGCATTTTTTCAAATAACAGCCTTCTCATTCAGTGCCCTGGTCAATATTTTTCTCTTCCTAACAGCATCCTATTTGGACACAAAATAAGCTATTACTGTAAATACTTAATATCTGCATACACCAGTTCACTGAAACTGACACATCCAGCATTGCCTCTACAGAGCATTTGCTGCTGCATCATAAAGGTTCTTTCAAATTCTGGGGTCATTGCAGGTGATTAAGTCAAAAGTCAATAGATATTTGCCAAAGATTATTTCATCTTTTAAAACTTCAGTACTTTTAAAAAAATGTTGAACTACCTTCAAAATTGAAACAATTAGGCAATTGTAAAACGTATTTTGCCATTTATGTAATTGCTTTCAGCCACATCTCTTGGACATTTTGTATTTGACAGAAAGAAGGAAGAAATTGTTCCAATTTGTTTTATGAAAGTAGTGAACTTGATGAACTCAGCCAATTACATGATAGCCTTGATCTATTTGTACCAGAGAAGTGAATCACAAGTTTTTATCTGGAATGAATTATCAGAGGAGAAAGATAAAATGTTGACATTAATCTTCATCATTGTAAATAGTGTAGCCATTACCTAGTACTGTTAGATTGTGCTCCAGGTTACACAGACACATACTGAGGCGTTGTTCACTACAAACAACTCCAAATGGGGGGCGTTTTTAATTTTTTTCATTGTGTAGGGCAGCCACATGTCTCAGAACACCATACGGCAGTAGTATACCTCAGAACCTCATGGCATATGATGAGCTCCAGAGAGGTTGTAGCAAAATGTGTCCAATGATTTTCACCATCCTCCTCTGACCACCCACAAACCATTTACTGCCTGATTTCCTCTCTCTCAAGTTCACTGCAGTAGTGAAGTAGCACAATTAACTGAACAGTTGGTCTAGTTATACCTAGCTATGCTACGCAACCCTCTTAAAATCTTTCCCAAAAACAAGCCAAGTCCTGCAATTCAAAACACATTTCTTCCTTCATTCTATGCCAGGTAGTTTTCAGCCCCCTCAGCTGCTCCCTCATTTGGCCTTTGTCTCTCAGAGTTCATCTCAGACACCAGCTAACCAGAGGCACAGTTCAATAACAGTCACCTATCAATGTACCCACCCAGCTTAATGAGACCAATCCCAGCTAGCACATTATTTTCAAGTCTCTCTTCAGTTCTCATCTGCAGCAGACAATTCCACCTCATGCCTGTTAATTACAAAACATACCTCTCAAGTTTTTTCTGTAGTTAAATGAGTTGGCACCCATGAAATATGTCTACAAATTCAGAGCCCATTTTCCCTGCTGATTCCTGACTTACAACTTTTTCTATTTCCTCCTTTGCTGTCATGCATTTTCTGTCACACTCCACAATAGTCTACTTTCAAAATGACCTGCTTAAATGAAGGGAAAGTTTGTTACCCTTGTGTTCTATCCTTGCTTCATTTTCTCTGCATGCTGATTTAGAAGGGTTCATGTCCCCAGTTTTGCTTCCTAACCTACTCTGACTGCAAGAAAAGATATTTCTCCTTCTCTTTGTCCTTCTGCCAGCAGCTTTTAGCACTTTCCCAGTACTGAAGACACTGATGTTATGACCAGCTTTATGAATACTGTATTCTGCAGAGTTCCTGCTTGCTCATTATTCTTATCAATGTGTCACATTTTCTTGCATGGCATCTTGGTGACCACATTCCCTTTCACAGCGATTTCCTGCTTGCAACTTCCCAACAGCACTTCTCCTGCTTTTTAAACACTGTTTCACAAAGTTTGTTTTCCCAGCTGCCACCTTTCCATGACCCCTCAGCATCAAAAATCCCAAACCCATCCTAAGAAATTAAGAATAAAACCATCTTCAGCAACTAACCACTATATTTTGTCATTGCATTCAACACAACTGGCTCGTTTCCATCTTCAAATCATAGTCTGCCAGCCCTTATTTCACCCAGTTTCTCAGAGGAGCAAACTACCTTCTTCCTCTGAAATCACGCACTGTTTAGATGGGGCAGCTGAACGGGGCTGTTTAGCTTAGAGCTTTTGGAACTTATGAGGCAGACAACCCTGTTACAGACAGGTGGACTGTAATTTGATTAGGATGAGAATTATCAGAGAATACACACATTTATGGTACTTGTAGCTAAAGAATCAAATTTGCATAAATTGAAATCCCTTTACATTCTATCTCTGTTTTCTCTAAAACCTTACTCATCTTTGAGTATAATGAAGCCTTCTGTTGGGATATGAAAAAAAATGTTTGGTTTTGGCTCCTGCTCAGAAGCAGAACTGAATATACCAATTTTTTCCAAGCTAACCAGAGATTTAAGGCACCACATTTCTAATATAAACTAAAACTTTAGCTTAGCTTTGAGTGACCTTTCTTATATTTGCATGATTTGTGTACATATAACTCACAACTTGCCCAAAGCATATACAGTATGTTCTGAAAATGTACTAGGACAGTTTCATTCTAACCTGTTTATTACATGCAATAGATAGAACACAATGAAACTGAACTATAATGTCTTACCAAATCTTTCTTAATGGTAGATTTTGCTGTTAAACCCTCAGAATTTTAAAAAAATCTGCCCAAGCATAAAAATATTTTAATTTATTCTTCCATCGGAATATTTCTTGCTGCTAGCCATCAGGAAACTCCATTCTTTAACCAGACATTGTGTGTAGCACTCCAGCAATCTGTTGTAAAGTAACTGCTGATGGAAGGAGAGTAGCTGCAAACAGCCAATAAACTCAAACAGTAGACGTCACTATTGATAGTGAGATGATATCTTGCCAGGGATAGCTGAGAGCATTGATCCATAAGCATGGGGTGTATTACGGGAAAAAAAAATATGTTAGTGTGGTTCTTGTACTTACGCTGGGGAAGAAGGCATATATATACTACAACTATACTTGGGACTGGACCTTTATTTCTCATCTGGCTTAATGCCATTTGGAAAAGCATTCATGGACATTTTTGTATGTATGTTTAAAAAAAAGATCATCAACTCTTTTGCTTTGGAAAAATATTATTCTCAGCAACATGGATGCTCACGAGAACTGAGAGTGTTAATGACATTGGCTTGTCTGCTTGAAGAAGAAAAGAAACAAAAAACCCTGTCCAAATTTAATGTAAGCAAGCTGCTTAAAAATTGATTTAGTTTTGAGCTCATCCTCTTATGTGGCACTTCACACCAGCAGTCTTTTGGACAGAGTTAAAACAGGACAACATTCTTGGACAGAATATGACTAAGTTAGCTTGAATACCCTGTATCTTGTTGGTTATATCTAGAGAAATCCTTGAATTCAACAGTACCAGCAGTTCAACTCAAGAAGTAAATACATAAATAATTATAAATGAAACCGGCCCTTGGCTTCTAGATAAGCATTAATTAGGTAAAATATAATGCATTTATTAAATAGTTTTGTAACAGACCTCTCTTTTTAGTTCTTACATGGAAATAGCTAATTAGATTCAATATCTCCGGTTCAGGCTTTAATGTTCATGGTTCCTCAAGCAACAGTGTCAATATTTTAAAATGCTGTGCCCTATGTAGGTACACAGATAACCACCTTGTTCTTCTGATTGTTTTGATGAGTGTTAGAAGCAACACAGCTTTCTTCATGGTGCTGTGTCAATATTTCCCTAGCGACTATTTTTTTTTTCTCTAAACAGTAGCACAGGTAGACGAAAGTCTTCCTGTAAGTCTGAAAGCTGTGCATTCTAGTAACAGATTTGTTTTTTAAGCAATTCCCTTAATAAGATGAAATGTCATCATCCTGGAATTAAACATGACACAAAGTTTCTAAGGTCTTCCAAGATTTATATTTGACCTTTCAAAGAACAGAAGAGTTCCAAAAAATTATTTCTCTCAGGGGCAGCCCTTTGGGTGTTCTGAGCAATAAAATCATCACAGCCATTTTTAACTTTTTTTTTTGTTGCAGGAAAAGTTTTGCCACACAGCTTCATTAAATAGGTCTGTCTATTACTAAGTGTGGTACATACAATACTAACTATAGGTTCTGACGTGCTCAGATGTGTTCACTCCATTTGAAGCATCTCATGAGGTAAAGCTGACCTAACTTTAAGATTTTATCAATAGGTTTTCCTACCTATTATGACCAAACACCTTCTCTCTATGTCCATTTTTTTCTCTTTTCAGAAAAGCTTTAACTGTTACACAACACAATTTTACCTTTCTGATAGCCTGCTGGTGCCCTTGCAATAAAATAAAGATTATTAATTCATGTTATGAGAGCATCTTGTAGAGTATAATCAGGGCCTGAGATACCATTTTGCTAGCTGATGGATAAAAACAATAGAACATACTGATTTTTTTTTTTTCTTGTCTGGAGAAGATTAGATTTTAAAATTTTACAACTTGCAGTGGAGCTTCTTTATATCTTTCTGTGACTCCTGATACATGTACTAGTGGTCACATCCTCAGTTTATCTAAATCAACATGTTTCTATTACCTCCATACTTATCAGTCAAGTGAACACAGTTTGTACCATCTGAAGAACTCGTGCTTTTAAAAAAAGTCTGTATTCACACGCAAAGCATTTAATTTTATTTTAAATAGTAGGAAACAAACAATGCAATTACCTTATACACTGTGCTGTTCATATGTGGACAGAGCACTGAGACTGGCCAGCTATATGTACTACCCACTTACAGTCTGTCAGCTGCACTTGTTCCAAAATAGGTTGCACAGCCACCATCTGTCAGTCATAAACTCTGTGGCCAAAGAGCAACTCATTAATTTAGAAATACTGAAAAACACTGTTGTTCATGCAAATGCTAACAAAGGTTATTAGACACGTTGATCAGCAATATAAGCTAATATTCATTCTCCTTACTGTTTTGATTTTTTTGTAATCTGCTCCACACATATTTTGATAAGTAAGGAATTAATTGATAATTTGGCACAGGAACAAGTTGCTGCTTTACTCAATTAATTCAGTAATTTTGATGTGTTATTTCTTGCCTTAGGAAAAAAAATGTGCATTTTTGTAAATAACCTTTCTTTTCTATTTAATAATTAAAACAGTTTTAAAGAGAGACAGTTTCAGTAGAATAAAACAGTCACATTTAGGAAATTAGAATTTCCTTTCTTGTCAGAATGTTAATAAGAAAAAAGATTCAAACTGTTGTCCCCTTTTCTTCCCTCTGAAATGTTTCTGTGCTGGTGGAGAATTAAGATTGCAGGGATACGCTTGGAAATAGATTCACATGAAGAGTAAGCAAAAGGTTTGGATAGCTGAGTGAGATCTGACCTATTGCTTGCTCTTTACCAATGTTCTACCTCATGTTCAGCATTTGCATTATTTGTATACTTCCCTGAACGCATATTGCAAAGAAAAATGCTGTCTTTCAGTGATTTGGAACTTGTATCATAATAATAATTCACTCATTTTGGCATTTTAAAGTACTCGCTTGACATCTAGAAGCATGATCTTGTTTTATATTTGATGATTCAGAGTTTCTAATCATGAAGCATTTCTTTGATTGAGACAACATACAGGTGTAATACATGATTATATAGCATGAACCTTGAGATTTTACTGTACTAAAATTAAACTTCTGGATCAAAAAATCCATCAACTTTTTTTAATACCAAGGTGAGGTATAGGAACATACTATCATATTAAGTATTTTAAAAATCTCATTGTTGGAAAAAATAGGAAATTAAAACTAGGGAACTGAAATAAAGGAAGTTCACCGCGACAGTAGTCTAATACATAAACCACTAAAAGTTCATAAGTAAATGCTACACTGAAGCTGGAGTCTGTGTCTTGCTATTTCCTCTCAGAACTGGTCACTATCTTGAGACATTTTAGAATATATATTCAAGAGGGATTTGGGGTTCTTTGACCAAAGATTTACAAGGCGAACTTAATACTTCTTTGGGGAATATTTCGTTCTGTTTTGTTTGGTTTTGTTTTGCTTGTTTTGTTTTGTTTGTTTGTTTGTTTTGTGTGTGTTTTTATTTTCTTTGGGTTTTTGTTTGTTTGTATTTGTTTGTTTGTTTTTGTTTCTTTCCTGTGGAAATTTGCATAACACAGGTGAGTTTTTCCCCCCTAGTGTATTTTTTACAAATTCCTATGAAATTATGAATGTGCTACTTTGCTTGCTATTTAAGCTATTAATCATTTTAACCACAGAATGGTTGAAGCTGTGAAATTCTGGAGGTCATCTTGTTCAACACCAAATAATAGTTGATAAAATTCCAAGGTCAGTGATATTCTGGCAATAAGTTCCACAGGGTTATTCTAATTCACACTTTAAAAGCATTTCTATTTATCAGCTTAAAAGCGTTTTTGGTTTTGCTTTCTTTTATTTCGTGGTAACATCATTCTACCAATGAGAAAAGGCAGACGTTCTCAGAAGGTATAAACCGAATTCCAGCTTCACAACAAACATGACAAATTTGCCGTGTTTCTCCCTCTCCCCCCCACCAGCTTTAACGCTCACACAATGAAATGGACAGGTTTGTTTCCTCCAGATCTTTGAATTTTAAAAATATGAGTATTTTAATTCAGTAAAGAAGGGGTCAATAAAACCCTGAATCATATTCAGGCTACTGACCATGTATCATTATTTAGATTAACACATGTGTATTACTAAAAGGTGACATAAATACTAGTGAATATGGGTTTATAATACATGTTATAATAACATTTTACTATTAATACAGAATAAGGTATATGTTATAAATTATATACTAGATAATTATGTAATATAAGTATAATTATATGGTATCAATATAGTACAGTTATAGAGCATACTTATGCTATATAATTATTTTGGCAGATGCACTTGACCCCCCCAGCCAAACCTGCAGCAGTTTGATTGAGGGTGAGAGGAGGGAAAGGCCTGAGCCGTAGCCAGGCCAAGAATTCCTTTTAGGAAATACCCAAGGAAGCAGAATAACGTGCTGAACACTGATGAGTTGTGGGTGCAGGGAGTCTTGTGTAGACCTTTCCCACTGTGTGCTATTTGACTATGAGTCAACCACTTTATCCTATAAATATGACAGTCTGGATGAGCCTACTTTGAGCTCTCTGTTAAAGAAACTGGCTGTATGGCAATGGTTTTATTACTCGCAGGTCAGAGGATGACCCAAATTTAAGTTTAAAATTAATTGTTTAGCTTAAATAAATGCACACAAAATATAGTGATTAATTTAGAAGTGTAAGGTTGTACGATTTTTAATATACTCTTTGCTTCATGTTACTTAGTAAACTGGATTTTCTAAAAACTTAAGCTGTGAAGTTCTGCTCATATTTACCAAAAGCTACTACAAACTATGCTGAACACTTGCAAGAGAAGGTCTCGTTTGCGTTTTGCTGGGAAGAACGGAACTGACTGGGGAAAAATAATGATTTCAGGGATAACAAAGAGACATTACAGACATCCACAAAACAGGGCCTGTTCTGCACTTTGCTGAGAAGAAAAGGCTTTATTCAGACAAAACAGCGCCTACAAGGCTATGGACTGTAAACAATGTCTACAACTAAACAAAATAAGGGCACATATGAGATCAGTGAAAATGATTCAATGAGAAGCAAGAAGACCCCAAAGTGAAATATTGCTATTGGACCGAATCATGTTATGAATGGTCTGTAAAGATATAAAAATCTATGGTTTTCTACAGTCAGGTTGGACCTCTGTGCAGGTATCCAGCTTGAGCCAGCCCTCCTGATATTCTACTCCATTATTATTATTATTATTTTTCTGAGGATTTTGTTTCCTGAAAGTCTGCTCTGCAAATGGTTATCAGGACTTGCCTGAAAGTTTGCCTCTGGAGTTCTAAAATATAGTCTCCCGAGACAATGGTTATCAGGGAGGGAAGACTCCTGAAAGTTTGCTCCATAAATGGGTACCAGGCTCCTGGAGTGAAGGTAAGCAGCATTCGGCCTGGCATATTTCCCCCACGTAGTAAATAATACAGTGAACCTGTCACCAACCTCACTTTGAGAAATCTAAACATTGTTCTGCAGCAAGCAGAACCCTATAAGACATGCATAAATTACCATGTGCATATTAGTAAAAGGTGACTTAAATACTACTGAATCTGTGTTTATAACATGTTATAATAACATTTTACTATTAATATAGAATAAGGTATATACTGTAAATTATATACTAGATAATTATATAACAGAAGTATAATTATGTAGTCTCAATATAGGATAGTATAGTTATATAGTATAATAACACTATTTCATTATATACAACTTATTGTATAATATATTATTTATACATCATTGTTGCTGAAATTTAACCTTAGACCTTGAATATTATTTTTGTTATATATTTTTTTCTTCATACTACGAACAGTTGTGATGATACTTCAGAACGGTTGCTTCAGCAGCATTTTTAAGGCATTTGGTAATTTTTGGTAGCATGGCCTTTTCCAGATCAATAAAAGATGAAGATAATTTGTGGTAAATTAGCAGATTTTAAATTCCATTTAAATCTAGCCTTATTACCACACATATTTATTGTGCTAGTTCTTCACAGAACTTAAATCTTTTAACTTAGATCTTTTTTACTTTCAGGAAAAGGGAAAGGGACTGGTTAGAGAATTAGATAATAACGTCTGTCTAAATATGCACTAATATTAACCTCTGCCCTGTCAATAAGACAGTATGGAGGAAGATTAGTTCTTACATTTAATTATCTTTATATTCATTGAAGTCTTGTCTTTTTTTCTGCTTTTGCAACTCATTAGTCATGATCAAAGTGTCTTCCTCTTAATAATGCTTTAATGTGATACTTTGATCACATTTTCTGTCTCATTTGGAAGTCTGTTAACTAAATTACAACAGAGCCTGGTGCATTTGAAGTCTTTGGCACCATTTTCCCAAGGCCATCTTACTCTGACAAATTTTAGGTATTTAATTGAGGTTCCAAAGAGCCCAGCTGCTTTGGACTTCTTCTATAACTGATAGAATCAGATAACTCCAGTGAGAAGCAAATCAAGTGTCTCCTGAAAATGATTTGGCCCTTCTGTGGGCCAGGCCTTTCCCAGTTGGTTTGCATTGACTAGAAAAGGAGGCTGTCAACTAGGGTCTGAACTTAATAAACATATTTATGTTTCTAGAAACAACTAGGACAACTTTGGTCTGTGTTTTACAAATTCTTTCTGTAATCCTTGTCTCTGTCTTACTCATGAAGGCCGTAATAATGTCTAGGATTAGAGTGACCAGACTTGCTGAGAAGCTGTAGGAGCACAGAGGCGGGATAAATAAATTGATGGGAGCACTCCGTGTCTTCTGACTCAAGGGGATCACTCAAAACAAGACTGGAGATATGACAGGCTGTAAAAGTTCTATCCACACAGTAATCACTTTGTATAACTGTAGATAGTGCTTAGAAAATTAATAAGTGATAAAAATAAAAGCTAACTAAAATATGAGGCTCAAACCTGCAGTTTGGCCATGGTTTTCTGGGGTTCTGCTCTACTGGTGCTTAATCAAGCTTCTCCCTTCAACTCTTGGAACATACTCCCTAACCTACAGCTTTGTACCGTGCAATGAGACATCATTCTCCCATCAGGACAGTCTTTTATTTCTTTTCTATTCAGTGTACACAAATTTATTCTTAATTTGTGCAGCTGCCCAGACATTCAGAATTAGTACTTTCATTTTCCACCTGTTATTTAGTTGCACCTAATAATTGTGAAAAGTACAGAAAATCTTTCCCAAAAATCATAAAGTTTCCAAAAATGCGTCTCGACAGTTTTATTTGGCTTTATAATTTATTGTGTTCATTTTCATACCCTGCCAATGAATTCTAACTCTTATTAACATACAAAGCCCAGCTGCCTCTTATTCACCTGATATAAAGACTTGGTTACTTTATATGGAGTTTAACACTTTACTATGGCAAAACATCACATTTTCTAGAGTGTTATAACTTGATCTAGTTCTGTTGGTAGAAATAAAAGTCTGGTTGGATAAAGTCTTCCATTCCAAACACTGAGTCTTGCTCCTGACTATAGATTATTTAAGTCTTATTCCTAACTAAAGATCCAACCTAGCTTTTTAAAATCCAACTGTATTTTGTTAACCATTTAGAGTTAAAATTAATTAAATTCCAAAGTGCCTTACATTTTTTTAGTTACTATTTAGCCAGTTTAGGGATTATTTCTCTAGTATATTTGATTGTATTGGATGAAGGAAAGGTAGAACCTCCAGAAATACATTTTAGTAAGTCAATTCTCCTTCTGCTGACCTAGCCAAGATGCATGGGCAGATGCGTTCGCCTTTCTTGGCACACCATCTTTAGCAGACTGTGGCACTGCACTCTGGGAAGGCAGGAATCAGAGCAAGGGCAAACTGTCAGAAAGCAGGAAAGTTGAAAAAGCTTTACAGCAGAGAAACAGGAGAACTCCTGCAACAGCTTATGACATGCTGGGTGCAGCATGGGCTGGCTGGAATAGAGTTCAGAGCAGGATATAGAGAAGCTGTGGACTGTAGGAACCCTGTGGAAGGAGAAACTGAGAACTGCTTACAACATATTGTAGCTAGATGCTGGCAGATTCCCTTTTTATGGAAGGAAGTTAAGGGAAGATAGAGGAAAGCCTCAAAGCTTGTGGGACACAGGTCTTGGAGCTAGTGCAGGTTTTTAGAGAAATAATAAAAATAATGCTTTGGGCAGTGAGTTAACCCAGATCAAGTTATGAAATTGCTCCCTTACAAGCCTTTACAGTTAGGTCTGCTGCAGTTCTCATGTTGTCGTTTAGGAAGTTCTGCCACATGGACCTGTGTGTATGTCGGTATTTGGGGAGATTATGTCTGTATGCACCACCAAACAATACAAAGCAACAGCTGATTCTGAGAAAGACATCTTTAAAATGAGTGGGCAGGACCTACTTCCAAACTATCTTTACCCTGTACTAAACTTTGCCCGAAGAACACACGATGCAGACATTTTACTCCAAATTCTCATGGAGCCTCTGTGCAAAGGATATATGTGATTACCCACCCTGCCTTGCATCCAAGTGATCTAGCAGCAGTTAGCAGCTGAAGCAATTAAACATTTTCCTGCTCTACTAGATACCTTTGAATAGTTTGGGCTATGCCATGGGGAAGCTGTTGTCTAGTTCAGATCATTCTCCCAGATTCAGATCTTCACCAAAATGAACAACTTCATGGTGCAGAAGCTGCTTGGATAGAATTGTCCCTAGACATCAAATAAGCTCTTGAAAATGAACCTAGAACATGATCTGAATTATGCTGATTCCCCAGTAACAACTTTTCTGACCATGCTTTATTTTGACTTTGCTTACACTTACCTTTAAGGGAAAGAATAACAAATTTATGTTTAATTTTGATAGTTTTGATTTAAATTTGCATTGTGTCTCCATGCATTTAAAATATGAGGAAGTATAAACTTGATATACTAGTTCAGGTACATTGCTACTTGTTAAAATATTCAGCTGCATAGACAGCAAAAGTGGCATAACACTTTTTGACAATAATACTCTAAAGAGTAGAGAGGAGATGTGGCAGAACAGGGAATTTATCTCACACATAAACAAGTATGAAATTCAGTAAGATACTAAATCAAATCAGCAGGAGAAATGACTTTTTCATTAAAAAACTGAAACTGAGGTGAAGTACTCTGAAAAGATGGATAATGAGATGACACAAACATCTGACAAAATTCACTGGGCTCAGGTGTTCTTTGTATTGAACTTGCTATTCTTAATACAGGAAATATGAGCATTTATAAATATATTCCAAGTTTCAACAGCTTACCAAAAGGTAAACAAATAAAAATAGCTCATTGATTTACAGACACATCAGAGTTTTAAAAAAGTTAGGTTTGAGTAGTGGGGTTATAGAACAGATTCTGTGGTAGCTACCACATGGAGCTTTTTTTCCAGCTAGTTTAATTATCTTGTTAAAGAGGCTGATGATGTATTTTCAGAAGCACCAAGTGTAACAAAATCTGACAACAGTTAAGATTACATACTCTTCTTAGTCCTTGGAAATGATGTGAAGAATAGTAGGTTTATCTGGGTTTAGCTGCTAAAGAGGAAAACAGGATATATCTGGATAGGAGGCTCAAATGTTTCTCCGGGAGCATACTTGTCCATAAGCCGGTCCCCAGGCCATCATACTTTCTGCACAAGTGACTGTCAATGGGGATTTCAATGCATCTGGACAGGACGCTACACCCCGTAAGAGGGAGGTTGCCTGGGTTGCTGAGGGTGGCTGCAGAGTGTCTTTGCCAACAGATAACAGCTGGACTGTAATGACTGGAAGTGTGTTTCTCCCAGAGTCCCATGGGAACCCAGAGAGATGCACAGTGCTGCCTGCAGCTCAGCATCACCCATCGTCCCTGCTCTCAGGCTCTATGTGCTGGGCACAGCTCATACTGGGAGACAAACTACTTTGCTTCTCTGTGAATGTGCTCTATGGCTGCTGTTGGGTGAAGAGGTGGGGGAAAGGAAGTATTAAAGTCTTACATTGACAGTATGAAAGTTAAGAGGACTGATGAACACTATCAGTTTTGTTTGGTTATAATGTCATCACTTGAAACAGAGACAAAGTAGAAAATACTTCATTAGCAGAGAAAGGTGGAGAATATTGTTTTTTTGGTGATGGAACCATTCAAAGACCTCTTCTGCCTTGAGCTGCAAGAAAGACCAGAATTCTCTGCTTTTGTGACACATATCAGACAATGAATATACGCTGGGAATCTACCATATAGAGTGAGTGAATTGTTGGACCTTCTGGGATTCTTGCTGACCTACATCATGTTTTATATTACTGGGAATTTGGGCTTTTATTTTAGAATAGAATGACAGATACTGGCTCTTTCTGTCTGAGATATTAACTATATTGAGCTGAAATTTACAATCAATTGTCACTGTACCAACATCATAGTTCCTGTTTGTAATAGATTGGCAATGCTTAACAGATACCAACTGACCCATATATCACTGGTGTCTTACCAGTGACATGAGACAAAATGAAAAATCTATCTGAGAGCTCAAGCTAGAAATAGTTTGCATACAACAAAATGCCACAGACTCAAGTAAGATGTTTGTTTGTGCTATCCTTTGGATCTCTCTTACTGCAACTGAATTTTTGTAAAAGTGGGAACCTTGGATATGAGAAAATCACTGTAAGGAGCGAGAACTTCGGTAGACACACATCACCATACAGTTGAATGAATTAATTCAGTGATATGTGGTTGATTTATACCAACTTGACCATCTTCTATCCCCTTGCAGAAAGTTGTCAAAAAAAATTAGGAGATAGATAAACAAACTATACTAACACAATTTTTTTCTTCAATAAGATTAATGAATGTCACGAAAGCTACTGTAATCTAATTCTAATCTAATCTTATTTTGATTAGAGTAAAATATTTATTAATGATTTTTTCAGTTTTTGAGTATGTGTCTATTAAATGCTATGCATACTGTTTTGTAACTATCAGTCATACAAATGGAATGCAAATATTAGTGTGTTGAAGAAACTTCATTTACTTCTAAGATGTCCCGGGGGGCATGGAATTGTTTTGTTTTGTTTTTCTTTCTTTTTTTAAAGCATTAATAAAAATGAGAGAAAATAAAGTATTAGAACAAATAACAACAAGAAATGGAAATGGAAATGAAAAATCTTTTTAAATGTAGGAATTGCAGATTGGATGTGAAGTTAGGACTTCCTTTGCAACAGTCACAAATGGAAATAATTTGAAAATAACGAAAGACATCTTACTTTCTGAGACTGAAAGACCAAAACAAGAGAACCTCTGGACACATGCAAGAAGTAGAGGTCTGGAAGTTATTGCAGAACAACTGAATTTGGAGTAAAGTCTGCATGCTGAAAAGGAACTCTCCAAATTTAATTTAGTAAGATGCCTCAAGCCTCCATCCTTTATCACTTTCAGAATACTTCCTAAGCACTGGTCACTATAAATTGAAATGAAAAACACACTATATTTTAATAAAGCAAAAACCAGGCACTATTTGTAGTCTTCTTATGTCAAATATCTAGTAAGTATATTGTATTTTAATTAGGTACATACATTAGGGATGCTAGTCAATGGTGACATCACTGAAGTTTGCGTTACAAAAATATGAAATAAGGCAATCATCAATTCAGATTTTAATTTATATATACCTGCTAAGGACCTAGCTCCATAGATACCTTCTTGTATATTAAGAGATCGTTGTGGCATCAGACAAGAAAAAGACCATGTCTGAATCATTAGTCATTTTACTAATATGTATTATCACAGACTCTCAAAGGTATCTAAAAGTGGCCACATCTGTCAGAAGCCACAAGCAGAGAGACTTTGTACTTTGCTTTAATTCAGTCCCAAAGTCCTAAAAAATTCCACTGATCTGCCATCTAATCATCAAAATGCCCTTTATTCAATAGTTTAGTAGTTAGAGCTGCTTGCTTTAAATTACACAAATTGTTTTTCATTCAGAAACCAGAACTGGAGAATCTGTTCTTCAAGGTGAAAAATGCTGCAGCTTAATGGTACAAGAGGGTTCTCATCTCTGCTTAATGAATCTTTTGTTTCCCTGCCTTTGGCACAGTTTCAGTAAAAAGCACAGAAATACCCTATGGTTTGAGAGTCTGGGTGTTCTTCCAGGACACACGAGACATGGTTTTCAGTCTCCTCAGGCAGAAGATGGAAACATGAGCTGCCTGCTTCCTTAATATGTGCTTCCTGTACTAGTTTACTGTACAAGCCTACATTTAAAAAGCAACTTATTCTTTGCTTTTCCAAAGAAAGTGGGCTAACACACTAGTGGATTGAAGCATTTGGATCTTGACTGGATATATTTCTCTGCAACATAGATCGTACCATGCAGAAGATGGGATTTTAGAGAGATTTTCTCTAACTTTAAGCAAGTGCCTACTAAGTAAGTGGAAACCATTGAATTTTTTAGTCTGCATGCTGAACAGATGCCCTCTTTTCTATCGCTTTCTGAGTCTCTGCCTCCCAGCTGTGTGGGTGTCCTATGTGTAACTATGGGTAGCCCTCTGTATTCTCTCTTGGTTTTGTTAGAAATTAAACTCCTTATTTTGAACATTTATGATGTAATGTTATTTATATTATAATAAATTTAGTTAGTTACATTGTTTTTAACAAAAAGGTGTGAAAGCATCAGGTGATGAAATACTTGTAATCCATCAAATAGCATAAATTAAGCCTACATGAATCACACAAATAACTCTTATTTATCTATCAATAAAACTAGCGCTATGTTTCTCAAGCATTTTGATGGAAATTAGGGCCAAGTCAACAGGATAATTTTAATTTCAGCAAGCTTTTAGGCCTAGACAGTGTTTTTGATATGAAAACTGTCAAACCTATTCATAAAACTGAACATACTTAATATGATCCTAAAATGGTGTTCATATTCAAAGATACTAGTATTGCATAAATTTTTAATAAAACTGTATTTGCTGCTTTCTGCTTTTTCCCCCATAATTTTCTGTCTTTGATCTTTATTTAGGCAACAGTCAATATCTGCATCAACTTGGACTTGAACACAATATACATAAGAGGATTTTGCTACTCGAATCTGTGAGTTTTACTTCTGGATAAATACATAATACCTGAAACAGTACCAGGAAAACTGATTCTGTTCTACCCAAACTGCTGAAATGCTAAGCAAGAGGGACTCTGGCTATGGTACTGTTCACATGGTGAACTGTTTTGGTGTCAAGGATCCTGGAAACTCTGAGCTCTTCCTTCGTCTGCCAGGTCGGTTTCTGAGATGCCACCAGATATATCAGCAAAACCTCTGCCAGAAAATTGATGGGCTTTAGGTAAATTTAGACTGTTTCCACAAGACATTTAGTCTTTGGTGAATCGACAGCTTGTGGGTAGAAACATCTTATCAATCTTATTTGCTGCTGTTTCTAATGTTTCCATTTACAACTAACTCAGTTCTATGCTTAGTCTCCTCTATATTAATTTGAAGTTTCTCTTTGGAAAGATATGTAATTTATGAAAAAAAATGCCAATTATACTTTCATACTTGTATACCCTAAATACTTTCTGGGCATTTTAGAAACTTATTTCATAATTACTCCTTTCCATAATTTTAAATGCAATGATTCTGCTTTTCAGTAGTCTCAGGCTGTCACATTGGCAAATACAGGTTCATGACTTAGAAATCAGGTCTATCCTGCCATCAGTGGAAGTCCTGAAAGTAAAATTAGAAAAAAGCCCAAAAAAAAGAAGAGTTTCAAGTCTTGGCTTTATGTCAAAAGCATTGAAAAAGAGCAAAGTATAGTGTATAGTATTTTGTAAGTATATTGTTCTCTAGCTTGGTATATCTTGTTTGTAAAATGTGAAACCTAAAGAAAAAGATAAGAATGTGATCTAGTTCAATAAGACCTTTTGAAAAAATAAGGTCTTATGAGGATTGTCATGATCTGTCCCATAAAAACACCTTGGTAAATTCATCTGAACTGCTTTTTCCAAGGCTATATCAGATACATTCAGATTATCATAAAAATATTTTCATCTTTGTGTGCAGATATGACAGAAGAAGGTATAATCACATACGGTCTCTGTCAGACTTTAGAGATGCAGAGATCAAAATATATTTTTCAATCCTGGTTATGCATTCAAACATTCTAGATACAGATACAAATGCTGATTTTTCAATGTAATTATAAATGCCCAAGCAAGAGGAGGATCACATTAGCATCCATGATAGCATCTATGACTTAAGTAGCAGGAAGAGACTCTCCTCATAAAAAGAAACTAACATTTCCTTTTTTTTTTTTTTTTTTTTAAATTCTGGGCTATATTTTAACTTAAACTTGCATGGCTTCAAAGACAGCTTTTTAGGGCCATAAATCCAATTTAGTACTGTCTGTATTCTGCAATAGCTATATTTCTGCATATTACCCCCAGGACACATTAGAACACACTAGTTCCTTTGGTTCCTTTTTAATAAAGAGAAAACCCAAGCCAAAACCACTTGACAGAAAACTACTATCTTACCCTTGGGATACCTTTGGATAAAGTAGGAATGTCTATGACCTGTGTTATACAGAAGTCACTAAAAATATCTGTAAAAGTTTCTTCTGATTTTAAACTCTAAGAAGCTATACCAATTTGAAAAGAAAGGAAAAAAGGAATCTACTTTTAAATTCCATATTTGTCTTTCTTACATGGAAACCATTTATATTCATGATTTACTGCTAAACTTCATAATTGGAATGATGTTTGGCTTGTAGGTCAACTATGGTTGATGCTTTTTTTATTCAGTGATACTTCACTACTGTAGTATGTGAGGTAGACAGGCTGTTGGGATTAAATATTCAACAGTTGTAGGCAGCTTCTGCTGGGATTTTCAAGAACACTGTATGTCAAATCTGTTACAGTGATTTTGACAATATCACAGGCAAACAATCTGAATCTTCAAAGGTTTAAAACGCTTTCGAAAACGCAGCATTTTATGGCACCTATAAGGATGGGCTACCAAGTAAAATTGTTGCTTAACAAAATTAGAATCATAGAATCATTTCAGTTGGAAGAGACCCTCAGGATCATAGAGTCCAACCATAACTTAACTCCAGCACTAAAAATTGGCACAACCTTCCTACCTAAGACAAATTGGCCATTTATTTTAAAAGCTTTAATAATTTTACTTAATGGGATGCTGGAATTGTCACTGTAAATGCTTATCTTTTTGTGCACTATTGGCTTTCACTTTGCTATGCTAGCAGGCTTGTTTTTAAAAGAATAACATTTTGAAAGGCTATTGTTCATAAAGGCTGTAGTAGAAGGGAAGAAAAGCTTCAACATTAAGTTCACAAAGACTTTGTTTAAGGACAATAAAATCTTATATTATTCTGAAATATTAATGTTTGTGGCCTTATATAGATAAAATATGCCAAACAATCAGAACATCAGATATATACTTAGGGATCCTCTCCCGCTTATTACATTCTAACTACCACTGGGATAAAGTGCAATGACAGCTTAAGAATTCCTCACATAATATAACAGATAAAAATTAACTTTTTGAATTATACTGAAAACTTTACATGTGAAATCAAATTCCTAATAACAATATTCTGTCACAGGTTCCAGTTAAAGCATATTGTTTCTCATCTCAGCTACCCATCATCTAGGTAACAGAGGCTGGTGAAGGCATATTACCTAACAGTTTATTTTTTTCTGTATCCTAAGAAAATATTAGTTTACATTTGTGGTGTTGGTATTTGGCAGCGGGCACTGGAATTGGGCCATGATACCAGAAGGTTGACATGACCTTCATGATCAAAAGAAATGTGTCAATCATAACAGTCAACCACATGTTAAAGAAACAGAGATACTGCAACTGAAAAAATTAGAACTTAACTTTCTGAGGACAAGTAGGATCTGGTTTTGAGAAGAGCTAAGCACCTGATGCTCTTTACTTCATGTAAATTCCCAGTGTAAGAGGGTTTTGAAGATCAGACTTCGAACAGCATCCCTCTGATGCAGCAGCAGTCTAACAGCTACCCTGGGAGACTGTAAAAACTTCAACCTTGGAAGTTTTCAAGAGTTTGCTAGAAAAGAGGTGCAAAGTTGGGCTAAAAGTTTATTCCAGCCAACATCTGTAGGGTTTTAAAAGATTAATATAGTTTTATGCATACTCCATAGGGTAAATTCCTGTTTCCACTGAATTCAACAGCAAGTCAATGATTAATCAAGAGCAAGATTTCATTCTGAGAAAAATATATCTACTGTTGTTAAAATGGACTTCTCGAGTATCTAGAATACATGTACTTGGTTTTATATTTGATTGTCCTGACTGTGTGTAGAATTCAAACTGTACTAATGGTTTATGTTGATGAAACAAAAAATATATAACTGACACAATACAAAGGGATGAAAATAGTTTTTATTATTTAATTTTATAATCTAATTTTCATTCAATTGAACTTAATTGTGTCCTTAATCTTCCACATATTTAATGTTGATAGTGGACAAATTAAATTCTAATACATCAGCATAAAATCATTGTAGCCAAATGAAGTACAAAACCTGCTAGTGGAAATAGGTATCAGTTTAGCTCTAATTTTCTATGTTGCAATATATCTTCCTTCATTAGTAAATGGATATTGCTATCTTTGTAGCTGATAAAGCATTTTAATTGATTTTTAGCATTTTCTCTTAGAACAAATTTCTGGCAGATTCACTGCTTTTATCATTATATAAATTGACGTGAAATTAAACCATGCCCGGAGGAGCGAAAAGGGATGAATCAATAATATTGATATTTTATGCAGAACTTGAAGCTAAGGCTTTTAATGGAATTTAAAATATGTTTAGTAAGGTTAGTGAAGAAAGTGCGAACAATATGAATGTGAAAATCAGAAGTCTGTAAAGGTCATGAATGGGATGCACGCTTACAGGATATTTTAATAAATTTTTCCTAAACAGATATTTACCTTACTTTATAAAGTAAATGTACACATTCTTTTGCTGATCTTCTGCCATGTAGCCACAGAGTCACAGATTTCAAGGCCAGACAGAAACCTCCTGTTTCACACAGTCATCACATAGTTTTATTTTAATACCTCTGCAATGAATCCAATCGTTTGTTTCGCAACTGTGGCTGTCTAACTGAGAGGTATCCTACTCAGCCTTATTTCCAAATTTTTTGATACAATGGAATGACCATGCATACTCTGGACGTGAACACATTCATAGTTTAATACTTGTATATGTAGCTTAATACTTGTATACATAGCTGGGGCAGGTCTGAGCAACAACAGAATATCACACTCTGGAAGAAGCTTCTAGGGAACACACAGACTTAGATAACCACATATGTGTTTTCCACTTGCCTCAAGAAGATGGCATTTGCCAGACTATTCAACATCCTTTGTGCCTGAGTGTCCATGACCACAAAATGAGACAGTTGTTCTCTGTCTTTCCTGGTACTCACATGGCTCTGGAAATGTATGGCAAGTATCAGGAGAAAATGTTGAGTGCAGGGAAGGGGAACATATAGCCTGATTGAAACTGAGATGGCCCACAACTTCAGTTATTATGACCTGTGGCCACTTTCTTATTATCTGATAATAAAGTCAAGAAAATGATAAATTACGTGTGGCCCATCAAAGCTGTTTAAATGCCTATTTGAATAAGAATAGCTAAGAGTCACAATCTCTCCTGCACAGACATGTAGCATGACTCACACTTTGCACCCTCTTTTGTAATATTTTGAATGGTACCTTCTGCTTCCTGCAGCAGAATTATAAATCAGCTTTTAGTAGAAAATATCTGACTGTGGAACCGGAGCACAGAGCTGAAGAGAATAACAACATCATTTGGTGTAAAAATATTTAAAAGAAATCAGTTTACTGCTGTATAGTAAAGGCATTTATAGTGTGTTTTAACAGAGTAATTCCACCTTATAGAGGATTCCCTGACACAGATATCAACTACTTTTGTTCTAGCCTGAGCAACTATATAAGCTGCATTCCATTGTGGTGGGCTGACATTGGCCAACAGCCAAGCACACACCCAGCTGCTTGCTGACTCCTTCTTCTGCGGCATGGGGAGAAAGTAGGAGGAAGGCGAGAAGGCTCATGGATTGATACAGTGACAGTTTAATACATGAAGCAAAAGCTTAATGCACAAGCAAAGAAAAATAACATTTTTTTTTTTCAATGCTTCCCATGGGCAGGCAAATGTCCAGCCACTTCCTGGTGAGCAGGGCCTCAGCATGCATAACGATTGCTTAAGAAGACAAATGCCATAACCACGAATGTTCCCCTTTCCTTTCCCTGAGCTTTTATGGCATGGCACAACATCATATGGAATGGAATATGGAATATGCCTTTGTTCAGTTCAGATCAGCTGTCCCAGCTGTGTCCCCTTCCAGCTTCTTGCCCACCCCAAGCTCATTCACTGGGAGCAGGGGCAGAATGTGAAAAAGAGAAAGCCTCCTCAGCAAGAGCCAAAACACCGGTGTGTTATCAACACTGTTTTAGCTACAAATCCATTACAGGCCACCACACCACTGCTATGGAAAAATAAACTCAACCCCAGACCCAGTATACCTATCCATTTGAAAAGACAGGAGTGATTCCTCTCAGAAAATCTTGGCAATAAACTAGAAATGCAGGGGATTCCAGAGAAGAAAGACTATATATCAGGCTGAGAAGGCAGCACTTTGTGTAGCTCTGTCACTATGATGGTGTCCGGCCAGTCACCAGCAGAACCCCAGACTTTTAAAAGCGTTGCAACACTGTTCTGTTTTTCTGCACTTTGATAGTGCTTTTAAAATAGCTGAGAGCTATTACAAAAGCATATGCAGTTTTTCTACTGTTGCCATGCTTTGAAGTCTGATCCTTGTCCTCGCTTGAGCCTGAATTCAATGGTATAGTGCGGTTGAGTTTAATGTTTGCAGTGTCTCACTATTTATATTTACAACTTGATATGCTCCATCTGTTTTGTTTCTGTCAAACCAGTCATGTTATATGTCTGATAAATATTTATAAACACAAGTTAATAAACTGAATCCATTTGGAAATAGAGTATGGAACACTGATACGTACAACTTTCTTTCATAATTCTGTTCACCTTCAAATGGTTCTTGATCTTTGCCTATTAAAAGGCAAATTTCTGTTTCAGCAAAATTGATAATTTCAGCACCTTCTTATTTCACCCTCAGTTTAATAATTGGTAGTTCATTCCTCTACCAACTTTTTCCGACCTCAACTTCAGCTCCTTCCTTCACATTTTTATCCTCCCAAACAGTTTGTAGACAATAGCTATAACAGTAGCCCTGATTCTGTTCATCTTTCCTGTGTGAAGGTGACTAGAGTGATACACACTGTTTCAAATGATCACTTAATTGTACCCTGCATCTTTATATTGGTACAATTATTTTGGCACAGCTTGTTGTAATTCCAGTTCATTATCTGTGTTACAATTTTGTACTAATATCCATATTATTCATCTCAATACATTCCAGTGAAACACAGTCATCAATGTTTTAACGAACTCTAAACAGATTTGGCCTGCCTCATTCTTGGGCCTGTCTATATCTTCCTCAAATCCAGTGTACACAGAGGCGTGCACATCTGCTTCACTAGCAAACCTGAGCTTGGACCTGTCGGCAAGAAGGAGGCCGCAGGTCTGGGCAGGAGTATCAGGTGGACAGAGGGTCCCTGCTGGTATTTGAGGGGACCCACAAGTATGGAGTGCCTGTGAGATGGGTATGTTAGCATGAATGTGTTTGCCAACAAGCACTAAGTTGGACCAGCAGTTGACTGGGAGATCTGTGGAACAGGTAGAAAGCAGGGTTTGGGGAGGGGTGTCAGATGCACAGAGCAGCTGTGCTGGTGTTTGAGGGATCTGTGAACATGCGTGTGCTTGTGAACCTAGAGAGTGGGGTGTGTGCATGTGTGTGTGCTTTCACCAGCGACCACCGGCTCTTACCACCCACAGAGGAGGAGGGCACTTGGATGCCTGTGCTTCTGTTTTTTGTGAGTCCTGTATGTAGGTGCTGTTGAAGGCAGTGCCTTGTCTGACAGGCCGTGTCTCTGTCTCTGTCCTCTCTGTGTGTGCAGTGTGTCCCTGGGATGCAGATTGGTTGAACATGCAAACAGGAAAGCAGCAGCGGCATGCCTTGGCCTGGGAGAGAGACTCCTGGGCAAATGGAGGTGGGCTCCAGTAGCCAGGAGTAGGAAATCCTGGGCCCCGAGCTGCTGGAGGTTGCAGCCACATATAACAACACCTAGCATTTATTATATTTCAGAATCTTAGAAGCAGTATGAAATGGTCTCTTCCATACACATTTGTTGGTTCTTTACATCATTGATTTTACTATCATCATCGTTGCATTCCTTTTTCTACTTTTCTGGATAATACACTTCTTCTGATGCTTGCATTCCAGGCTTTGCTTGTGTGATAAGGATTGCCCTGTTACCCTTACATGTGTCACTTTTCACTTAATCATTGATTTCCAAATTCTGCTGCCAAAACTGCTTGCTCTAAAAAAATACTCAATTTCTTTTTAACTTTATGTAAACTTCTAGCAAACTTTTGCACAGTTCCTTTTTTCTTTTTATACACTTTCACCAAAACTCTTTCTTTGTTCTTTTATCTGTTGATGACAGATTACTTTTTCTAGTAGTTGTGTGTTAAAGATAAACTGAATTTCTCAGAAAGTGTTATAAAGTATTGTAGGACAAGAATACGGAATTAATATCTTGTACAGTAAATAACATTGTTGCCCTTATGTATTATTGTACTAAGCAAAATTTAAAAAGAAAAAAAATTCAGATAAAATATTTCTAATTATTTTGGCATTGCATAATTCTGATTCTTTTTCATATTTTTTCTTATGAATGCATCATCTTAAGGCAAATTATTAACTTCTGCCCTGCACTGCAGGAAGCAATTTTAGCACGACAGCCTAATAGGGTCCACTTATGCATAATCAAAATGCAGAAAAATAATAGATGCTATATTTCCATGAACTGGCCTCTATTGAGCTATGCCTATTCTGGAACAAGAGAACTACTGTAATTTCTCTGATATGGCACAATAAGGGAAAAAGAAAGAAAATATATAGATATATTATCATTCATTAAGCAGAATAAAATGTTAGCAAAGTTGTGAGAACGCTGGTATGTCTTTCAGCCATTAAATATTATGCTAAGGAGACACAGAGTCTGTCAGTCTTTTATTCTCAGCATCAGAGTAAGTACCTGAGAGACTCGATTACTGTAGCTGAAGCTGCTGGTATCAAGAAGAATCTCTAACAACAATTCTCTTTCATAGACATGTTCTAAGCTCTTCCTGACAATCAAGATTTCATGACCCTAAGGAACAGCTTTTTACTGGAAGGCCAGATCTTCTGTGGGACGTGAAGTTTACATTTTATACTGCTACATATATATTCTTTTGTTTTTAACCCAGGAGCATTAACTGAGGTCAATTAAAAACATGCTGCTCTTACTCTATTGAATTAATAGGATGTGAACAGAGCATAAACAACAAATATTTCACTGATCCTTTTGTTTTCCTTCATTAGGTTCCCTAATTCTTGTTATATTGTTGTAACTTGCTTCTTCGTCTCATTCTTACATTCTCATATACTGCAGAAAAATTACTAATTTTGTTTGGGATTTTATAAAAATAGTTTTAAAATCTTGTGATTTTTTTACTCTCCTTTTGTTTCCTTTTCATTCTGAGTTTTTTTTTTTTTAAAAATCAAATAAACAAAACCTTTGAAACTGTAAATGTTTCCATGCATTTTCTCCTTATGTTAAACCTGTACCTGAGCAACCTGAGTAGATTTACTACACCAGTAATACTCAGGGCTGGTTGCTACTGAGGTATTTTTTAGAGATTTCGCACAAAGTTTCTTATTTTTCCCCTACATGTTCGGTAGCTCTGGAAGACACCATAACGATCATGAAGATTTCTTTGAGAGTTCGTTGTATTTATGGGTTCATGCAAAACAGCCACTATACCAGGAAATAACTGGTAAATGTTTTTACTGACGTCCAAATAACTAAAGCTTACACATTAGTCCTCTACCTATTACTTCTTGAATAGCTTTTCAATCTGCTGACCAATTTCAACCAAACATGGCAGGGAACTAACATTCTTAAGCTATTCATGCATGTTTCAAGAAACAGAGTTTTGTGGTCCATAAAAGAGACTCACAAACGTCTTTGAGTGAGGGAAGAGATACAGAGGATGCCACTGAATTGTTAAAGCCCCTAGAGAGTCTTCATGGGAAAATGTTGTTATACATACCTCATTTATAGAAAAAGCAGGCAGGCGTTGCAATCAAACAGGAGATATGATCCACGGGAAAACAGGTTCCAATACCTGTGCTGCTCAGGAAACCACTTAGATGTGCCTAAGAATCACAAACACATGAAGGTTATGGTTGATAAAAAATGTTGAGTTTTCTTCCCCTGGTTTATGGGTAATGTACAACGTTGACTTTACATCCAACTGTTGAACTTGAACAGATGATTCCCTTGTCCCTTTCTAAGAAATGTAAGAGAAGATTGGATTTTGTGGGTGTGAATGGACATGTTCTTGCTGCTGTTTCCAAGTGTCTTTTCCCAACCTGTTTTTTCTGTTTATATCCTGCTCCTGTGTATTCTTTTTCACTTCACTTCACTATATCATTTTTGTTAATTTAGATAACTCTCAAAACACATATGTGTTTCTCAAGCTCAGATATTTGTTCTCGGAGATACCTACTACTTGGCCTCACAATTAATAACAGACCAAATTCATTTGATGGGTGCACAGCTTGGAATACAGCAAGTTCCACAAAGTTTCAATGTTCTCACTATCAAACCCAGTACAGAAAGTATCCGAAGTAATTGGCAGAATGTTTGGGTTTTCTGGTAGGTTTGTGCCACCAGCACTGCACAACAACAGAGCTATGACTCACCTTTTAACTTTTTTACTCCTTAACAAGAATTACAATGGAGTCGATTTTAAAGAAACAAACATTATTTGGAAAATGTATCTTTTCTGGGAAATCAGAGATTTGTCAGCTTGTCTACTTTAGAAACAAAAAAACCTGGCTCTGCTCAGAGTCTCATGAGGAGACTAATCATGAACATAGAGAAAGGCTCTGCTGATTTTTTAAATCATCCATAACCATCATTTACTCAATTTCATTTGTAATACTCTATAACTAATCCAACAGATTTTCCTCTACCCCCATCATTGGAATCATTGGAGCGGGTCCAGAGAAGAGCAACACGCCTGGTGAAGGGACTTGAACATAAGACCTATGAGGAGAGGCTGAGGGAGCTGGGGTTGTTTAGTCTAGAAAAGAGGAGGCTTAGAGGTGACCTCATCACTCTCTATAACTACCTGAAGGGAAGTTATAGCCAGGTGGGGATTGGTCTCTTCTCCCAGGCAGTTAGCAATAGGACAAGGGGGCATGGGCTTAAACTCTGCCAGGGGAAATTTAGGCTGGATATTAGAAAGAAATTCTTTACAGAGAGAATGGTCAGGCATTGGAATGGCCTGCCCAGGGAGGTAGTGGACTCGCCATCCCTGGAGGTTTTTAAACTGAGGTTGGACATGGCACTTAGTGCCATGATCTAGTAAACGGACTAGAGTTGGACCAAGGGTTGGACTCGATGATCTCTGAGGTCTTTTCCAACCCAGTCGATTCTGTGATTCTGTGAAATTGAAAACTTGCCTTTTTTTTTTTCCTGAAAAATGGGCAAAGTGCTGATATTTTCTGCAGGAAATATGTCAATTTAAATTATTTTTGTTTAATAAAACTTTCTGTTTTCTGACAAACTGTAGTCAGTGACATCAAGGTACAAGAAACAAGAGATTCCAAAAATACTTTTTTTCAATTGAAAGGATGAACAGAGATTTGACTCAATTCCTCTTTGCAAATATGTGGGGGCAGGAATTAATAATGGGACCAATTTAATTTCAGTCCTCATAACTCATTTGACTTAATTTTATCATACAAAGAAAGGTTTTTGCCTGCTCCTATGTAATTCTTAAGTATTTGTATCATATCAAAGTTCTTTGTGGGTCTATATTCTGGCATCCACTGATTAAGTACTTTTTCATTTGGTTTTAAACAAAGGAAAATTAATTACAGCTGTTGCACCAATTCTTTCATAGAGTTCTGGTACCCTGGGGAAAATCTATAAATCTATTGAAATATCTTGCCTATGACTGTGAACAGCTCAATCTATTATTTCACACAAAATATTTCAAAATGTTATACACTTTTATTAATGCCAGAAATATTACCAGTTTTTGTGGGCTATACATGTGTTAAATGATATATGTAACCAGGTGTGGTGAAAATAACCACTAACCTTTTTTTCCCCAATTCTAAACCAGTTAGCATATACCACATCACCACATTTTACTGCACCATTGTGAAGTGACCTAGTTCTGTCCTTTTTCCCAGGATCTTCTCTTTGTTATGAGATTAGAAATTCTGAGGTTTTGTACTAATATATAATAAATTACATTTTGCCTACTCTGTGCTCTGTAACTGTCGGAATTAAGTTTTTTTTTGCAATGTTTGAAAAATTGGTAATTACATTTATTAAAAATCCTTGTCCTGTTGTGCAAGCTGTTCAGAATTTGCATTGAGAAAAAACATTCACTTCTATTATACCTGCAAAAAAACTATGACTTCTTTAATATTTGGTGTTTCTAGTATTTCCATTGCTAGGATATCATTTGCCTCACAAAGAGTGAATGGAAGTTTTCCAAGAGCTAAGATCTGTCTAAAACATTGGCCTTTAGTTGAATATGTGAAGTATGATCTCATGATGGGTGACTAACAGTGCAAACTAGTCTTAAAACATTCAGAGAAGGTCATTGTAGAATTCTTCCTGTGCAGATGTGAATTCTTCTCGCTTTCTTACATAAAAGAACATTTGGATGAAAGCTGAATTTGTGGGCCATATCCAGTTGGATGTAAAGGTAGGAATGGCTTTTCTTGGACAAAACATGCATGGGATAATAACTCTTTTGTTTCATCTTAGATCAGTAAGAATTTCCTGAAATGTCTTATTTAGAGGAAGTATGGCCTTATCTGTAGTATTACATTCATAAAAATGAAGTTGGGTGGCTGTACAACAGGTTTCATGGCCACTCCTTCCATCTCACACATAGCTGAGACAGAAGGAAGAATCAGCATTTGTCAGCTGTCATCAAAATAATATAAACTTTTTTTTTCACTCACAGAAAAAAAGTCAGATTCTAAAATATGCTGGCACATTTTAACTGAGAGCACCAAGCCCTGGTTGACATATAAACCATGGATATGTATTTTATTTTCATGAATTATCTGGCAAATTCTTGTAGGAGATGTTCCAGTTTAGATTAGAGTTTGTGTTTGAGATTAAGGGGGGGAAAAAAAAAGGAAAAAGTTTCAGATTTAATGAATGGACACATCACCTTTCTAGAGGAATTTGGTCTAATTCCTTTGAGAAAATTCACAGGTGTTTCTCTGTTGCTTCCTAAAGCCTTAGCAGCTCCTGACTCTTTTCTAGCACTTAGAACTCTGTCTCCTTCCTCTGCCTGTTTTTAAATTCAGGCATCTTGTTGCCCAGGATGCTCTTGCTCCACTTGGTCAGTTGGGCCCTGTCTCATAAAAGCTAAGACCTTGAGCGTGGCACTAGCTTAGTCCATGTTGAGGGTTGGCATCTCTTTTCTGAAAATTGCCGAGTGGGGTATAATGACTTGATTCCAATGACGGGGGTAGAGGAAAATCTGTTGGATTAGTTATAGAGTATTACAAATGAAATTGAGTAAATGATGGTTATGGATGATTTAAAAAATCAGCAGAGCCTTTCTCAATGTTCATGATTAGTCTCCTCATGAGACTCTGAGCAGAGCCAGGTTTTTTTTGTTTCTAAATTAGACAAGCTGACATGCTGAGAAAATGAGTTTCGATGTCTACATCCTGCACTTCACAGAGTAAACAAAATCTCTTTAATTTCCTCTAGCTAATATGAAACTGAGTAAGTGTTTACTAAATTTAGTAAGCTCATCAGATTACTAAACTCCTCAGCAGCATAAGAGTTAATGCAATCTGTTAGTCTTGGCTTTAAAGTCAGAAGTAAGTTAAAATGGACTGAGGAAGTTTAGAGCAGTTATTCTTTCATCCTATTTGCTTCCACACTTAGGAAAATCTCATTACAAAGGGCACATTCAATTCTGTTTTGAAAGTTTATCTTCACATGGATGGGAGTGAGCAGTGCTGTTTTGAACTTTTGTAAATTCAAGTTAGTGGATCCAGAAAAGGCAAATTGAGGTTGTAAACCAGCTTGTTACCTGCTTCTGTGCTTTATGAGCAAAACAGTGGTAAATGTTGGTTTCACAATACACATTGGTTGTCATTAATAGGTTTTAAAGATGTTTAAAATACTAACTGAAATTTAAACTGGTGCAATAGGTAGATGGAAAATTGAAAGTTGTTTGCTACCACTTATATGCAAATGATTTTCATTTAATTATCCAAAATAATTTGGAAAATTTACTAAACTAATTTGGAGAGATTTATTCTCTGAAGGATGATAACGTATACTGTAATTCAATTTGGAATAGTTGCTAATAATTTTAGAATAGATGGAAATTAATATTCTAGAATGAATTGGTTTTCTCTGTTGTTGTTACTCAGAAATATTGAATTTATATTTTCCTTTAGAATTTGATAGTTGCTAAGGAAACTGCTTGTACTATATCTATGGATATGGCGTAGAATTTAGCTATAGAAAGAAAATGGGCAAATGTGTTCACAACTACCTTCTATTCAGAAAGAATCGTACATTTTAATCAGCAAGTGATCTTAATCCATCTTAATTTCTGTATTTTAACAAAACAGAAATTTACACTGCATACACCTTTCCAGGAGGATTTATGCATGGTTTGTGTTTTCAGGTAAGTAAACGTAACCTTGCAGTAAGAATTCAATGCACAGTTAAATAAATGGAGAGTGTTTTGAGGTGTGGATAAGAAACCACATTGGGACATCCAGCTGATCCTGGATTTAAATATAGTCAAATGCTGTCATTTTCTCCTTTTCAATCTGCCCTGCCCAAGCAGAAGTGCAGAACACTGTTCAGTTGAAGGTACTACCCTTTAGAAAGGAATTAAAACTAAGGTTCTGAACACTCACAGCCATCAAAGACTATGACACTTCACATGAAATTATCTCTGAGGGCATACCCCTGTGATGGCTTGGATTAGGTGCTTGCCTGATGGAAGGAGCCCATCTTTGGGAATCTATCCACAAACTGAAATGAGTTTTGGATTGCACACTTGAACAAGTGATGCAATTTACCCTAAAGATGGCTGAATTTAGATAGGCTGTATAGGTTACATTTATATAGGCTTAGAGAGGCTATAGAAGAGAGTAAGAAAGGGTAGATGACTTAATCAGTCCGCAAATGACTTCCAAGAATCCACTGAATAAAGAAAGATAAAAACCTTATGATCACAGTCAGGAATTAGGAACTATTGTAATGAGGATATGGGTGATATTAATGAGCTCCCTGCTGTCTGATAGCAGACACCAGAGTGAATACAACAAATCTTTTATCTTTATTTGGTGCCAGCCCCTCTGGTGCTAGCCTATTCTACCATGGCCCAGGATCCCATTCCAGCCCCTCTCTTGGGTCAGTCAGCTCCTGCCCCAGTGACACTTGCAGCAGGACTTGTTTCCAGCTCCCAAAGCCAGGGCCTGGTCATGAGCCCTGCTAAGCCAGGCCCACCCCACCATGGCCTAGTCTTGGCCTGTTCCCATCCCCAGGGAGGTGCCCAGGGCTATATCTGACCCCAGTTTCCTTCACCAGGCCTGATCCTGACCACCACCACCTGGCAGCCCAACCTGGTCCCTTTGTCACGACAGGACTTGCCTGATAATCTGGGCTCCTGGATGGATCCAGGCCTGCCATGTGTGGGTGCTCCCTCCCAGGAGGTGCTCCTGCTCCCAGGCATGGTTTGTATGCCTGAGCTGCTTCAGTTGATCTGCACTCTCGCAGCTGAAAACCCCTAAGAAGAGAGCAAAAGGAAGATTTCCCTTAATTACTGTGTGAGCCTGAGTCTGACTGCTGGCACAGGTGCAGACAGGGCAGCTCTGGGATGAAGCCATCCTTGAGGGAGTGAGCAGCTAAGCTGACAATTAGCAGGTGGGTACACGCTGTGCCCATCAGGAGTCTTACCTCGCTTCTCCATAAAGTAATACAAGTTGTTTATCTAATGTTATGCCTACAAAGGAGTGTACAAAAAGTACAGAAGAGAAGGCTTGCTGTTTTGAGGCATACAGCTGGAGCTGTGTGGGCTCTAACAGACCAGTCTGAGGAGAGGGCCAAGTCAGATCGAGCGCCCAGCCATGGGATGGTGGCCAGTTTCCTAACCTGACTTGAACACAGGTGCTTGAGCCTCTGGTGGAAAAGGGATCACAGATTTGTGTGTGAATTCAGGCCCTGAAACTGAGAATTGTGACAGGATCAATGAGAGGAACTGGTAGCAACCTGCAACATTTCAGAGCAGCCAGCACCCTGTGCTTAAGTAAAGGACAGGATTTTGATCCGTTCTGCTCCCATTTAATTATCAATCCATCACCCATAGCTGCTCTCACTCTCTGGGTTCATTTTTCCTAAGTTTTCACCCATTCTTGGTGTGCTGGTGTGACTGAAAATGAGTTAATTTTCTTCATGCAGTCAGAAACCTTTCTTTTTCATAGCTAGCATGCTCATTATTTTGACTTAGTTTGAGAACAAGCAGATAACACCCCAGCACAGAGCTAATGTTTTTAATTGCTCTGGTCTGAGAGCCAAGGACATTCTGAGGTCTCTGCCTTCTGCATCAAGAAAGGAGCATAGAGATGGGGCAGAGACTGACTGACATCCAGACTGATCAGTGAGAGTATTCCATCCCATTAACATAATGCTAATTATTTAAGGAGAAGTTGGGAGTTGGGATCTTCCGGTTTGGCTTCTTCCATTTTCTTGCTTGTTTGCTCTGGGGCACCGCCAGGGGAGTTCAGTTGAGACGTTTAGCCCGGCCTTTTGTCATTTTGCAGAGGCTTCTGGGCTTTTCTGCCTTTTTTTCTCTCTTCTCTATCTTTGGGGTCAGGTGTTGGGACCGGGCTGTTTCCTAAGACTGACTGCTCAGCGTGTTCATGAGGAATTCCCTTGAGTACCTTTTATTTCTATTTTATATATATATTTACTAGTAGTGTATTAGTATTTTGTTATTTTATTAAACAGTGTTTATCTCTAAGTTTCTCCCTTCCCTTTGAGTCTCTCCCTTGTTGGGGAGAGTGGGGAAGGGGGTGAATGAGCAGTTATCATGGTTATATTGCTAGCTCAGGTTAAACCACGACACTTGGTTAACATGTTTTTCTGAAAGGCTAGTTTTATAGAAGAGAGTCACCTCTATTGTTAAACCACCATAACACCAGAGGTAAATGGTAGGTTACACAAGGCTGCTTTCCCAACCTCTGTGACACGTTGGGTATCTTGCTAAAGTATGATCAAGAGTTTCAGACAGGGTATGCAAAGCCATATGTGGGCACAGAGTTTAAAGAAGGGTTGTTACTAGTTACTGTGAACAGCTTATTCTGAAATTTCAAGGAGTTCAAGGCAGCTTTCTCCTTTTGAAGAATGAGGTTGTGGCTGGTAAATGGTTATAGAGAATTGCTTCTGCAGAGCTAATGTAGCTGCTAAAGTGAATTTAATTAATTCAGATGGGCTGGAAGATATAATCTGGGAGATACTACCTGCAGCTGTGACTCACTTTCCATTAATTTTCTAGTAGTCCTGGCTTTCCTACCCATCTGGAAGCTATTATTTGGGATTATAGTTGGGGTTAAAGTCCTGGAGACTAGGAGCTGTGATTTTGATAGGAGTTTAAGTAGGCCAGGCATCTGAATAAGGAGTCATTAGAGGGTGATAAAACCACATTAGTCTCTCTTTCCACGTTGTTCAGAGAACTTCTCCTATGGATGAGTCCAGTAACAGCTTAAATGTTTTGTTTACAGAGAATGCGGTCCATGTAGAAATTCTGTTCTAAAACTGTGAAGCTCAAAGAGGTAAATGGTGTATCAAAGCTGATTCATATGAGCCATTTCTCAATACACAGAAGTCTGGAGAACTTTGCCTGTCTAGAAAGCTGGAGTTCAGATTGTGGCTGGTGTCAAAGATTTTCTTCCACAGAAAGTTAGGCTAATGGAATCTGTTCAGATAAGTTCGGTGATAACTAAAAAATGGTTTCCAGGATAAGTTTCTTCTCAGTTTTCAGTGTCCTTGTTCACCTGAAATAGTAGGTATAGAGTTAGGGATGGATTGCAGAGCTATGTATTGAATTAAGATCATTAAGAAAAAAAAAAAGGCCAAAAGTATAAGAATGTTATCTTCACTTTTTAGATAACCATTAGTGTCTTGCTTACATGGAAAACTATGAAAGCCCATCTGGAAGAATGAAGACTTTGGTGCAAAGAATCTAGAGTCTGTCTATCAACTGCTGAATTTCAGTTCATTGTCTGTAAGCAAATCAGAAACTGTTATCAGTGGTTTTTCCTCCATTGTTGGTACTGTGTTTCTAGCCTGAGTGAAATGCTGTTGCTAAGGTTAGGGTTTAGATTACAGGGATTACAGCTCCAGGAAGACAGCCTTGCTGGACTTCTCACTCATGCCTCAGTGGGCTCTTTGGGATGCGTGAATGAGCACACAAGAAGCAGTTACTGTGTAGTAACTAACACCAATGCAGGAATACCTCTACATGAGATTAAACTCACAGTGTCTCCTCTAGTTTCCTGTTAATGATACTGGCCAACACAATGCTGTCTAAGAAAGAGAATAAAAACAGGGCAGGTTTTCCAGAACACTCCTTCAGCTCCAGAAATTCGTGATTCAGAGGTTTCCTGTGCCAGAAGCACTGCTTTTCATTTCAAATGTGCCGTGCAGTATACATGTTCTCACCTTGCCCTAGCTAGCAGCCAAGCTTCAACTGCTACTCTGGGGAATACTTGTGGTTTCTTCAATGATAGTAATATTGGATACTGGGCCAAGTCAGTCTGAAAGAAAATGGGAAGTTAAAGGTGCTTTCCAAAGCTGAAATATAATGCTTCAAATGAATTGAATGTTATGATCCAGTGCTGTTGATAATCAGCTTATGAAACAAGAATTAAATACGCTGATACAACTATTCCTGGAAAAACACATAACCTTGCAGCAGAAAGATTGTTTGGCAGGTATCTCCATAGTACGTACTGAAGCAACAGAAGTCACCTTGAGAGCAGATGGAATACAATCAAAGAGTGATGGCAAATTTATGATCCTTATAAGAATGGGAGCCAAATAAAGTCAAATTGAATCATAAATTTAGAGACTGTATTGGATCAGAACATGTAAAAGTAGACATTATCGGTAAAATCAATTCAGCTACATGACTAAGAGCAGAGAGCACTCTGAAATGCTGCAGGATGGGTTCTGGGCCAGTTTTGCTAATCTCCTTAAGCAATTAAGAGAGGAGGAGGGGAACTGAAACAGAACACAACAAAAGCTGTAGGCTTTCTGAGTTTGAAAAAGAGAATTTTCTATCTTTGGGAATTCCAGATAGGATATAGAATAGCAGTTAAACCTTCTGTCATAGCAGAATAACTTTGCATTCCCTGTGTAGCACTAAGTGCATATTTAACAGATTATGTGAGAGACATTGTAGAGGTCTAGGCTCTTCCAATCATGCAGCTCTTAAAACATAATAACTATTTAGATTTTTTCTCAAGTGCTGTTGAAAGAAAAGTGTAAAATGAATTTATTTATAAAATATTTATGTCTGAGATACGACATTGTAAAATGTTTAGTATAGATTGCACTAACAGTAAAACTATGTTACCTTCAGGTATGCTAGCCAAAATGCTGCCTATTTCTTTGTGCTATCTAGTTCCTTTAACTTCTACCTAAAACTAGAAACTTCAGACACAAATGGCTTTTAATGGTAGCTTATTTTAGGCAGCGGGAAGTCTGCAAATAGTAGCAACTGGGAAGAAGAAAGTGAATCAGGAAGTAAGGCATTAGTAGAGTGTTTCATCAATTTTACTTTACCTTTCAGCTTGAGAAATACAAAATGAAATTAATCCAGAAAATAAATTAAAGTACAGTAACTGCGGCAAGTAGGCTGAATTAAACTAATACATTTATTTATTTATTTATTTTTCCCCGCAAGTAAATCTCATGATAGTGAAATTAAGAAAGGCTTTTAAATCAAATTCTATACTAGTATTAGTGCAGGTAAATGATCTCCAGAGGAGATTTTGCTGATTTTTATCACCTGAGACTTAGGTGACAGGTACTTCTGTTAATTTCTAGAAATCCATCTCTTATTGATAGTGATGGGGTGCATGACATATAGTGTAAAACAGAAACAACTGGTGTACGGTTTCAAAATTTTCTTTAAGGTTGCAGATAAAATGAAATAAAATAATTCTTCATCCAAATACAAAAGCTGATAAAATATAAATCAGAAGCCTTTAAAACCTTCTCTTAAAATTAATGTTGGTACCGCATGTGATACAATAGGTGTCTCACATGGGACTAAGAAGCAAAAAACTATATTTTGCATGATGAAGGGTGCATATGTATCTGAACATGTAGCTATTACTTATCCCAATAGATATTAGCTATACCATAGTAAAAGCATTGAAGATTTTTCCAGGTATGTTTTCTTTAGACAAGGAGAAAAATTCTTTTCCCCCAAATATATTCCACATGGCTCTTCTTTTTTGGTCTGAAGTGTAGCCCAGAAGAGCTACAGAACAAGGCAGAGAAGCCAGGATTAACAACAGAGCTCTCAGACCTCAGGCGCTGATCTTGAGTGCTGCATGACTGACTTCCTCACGCACAGGGCTGTATCTCATGGGTTTGCAGCTTGGTCTTGGCCTTGTCTTCTGTTCTGTTGGGGAAAGTGTCCAGGCATTGCTAGGCTGCAGTTCACAGTGGCTTGATGGAACAGGAAACACGCAAAGGCAAATCTTGCTGTAGTCGGTACTGCCGTGATGTGACAGGACATAGCATTATTTCATGTGCCAAAAAGATATCTCTAAATTTAACCTGTATCAGCAAAAGCTAGTATTGCTGGCATTGTTTCCATCCATTTTTAATGTGATTTTGGTTGTACAATATATATATAACTTTCTTGTTTAGTAGTAATGCAGTCCTTTCAATAAATAATTAAACAGAAAAGTAATTTAACTTGATTATGTTATGAGCAGCAACCTAACCTGGCATTTGTCTCTGAGAAAAGTATAGGAAACAAGGCAGTTATTCCAAAACTCAAATAAGGAATGAATAATGTAAAAAAACATCACAGGAGCAAATAATGCATTTTCATCTAATATTTGAACTGCCATGTCAGTTGAGCTTTGTTTTGTGTTTTTCCTAAGCTGATCTGTAATTAATGGAGTTGTTTATATTTACTGCAATATTGTGAAGAAATTGCAGGTGAAAACAAGACACTATCCTTTTACTGAATTTAGTTATTGCATAGTAGGAGAGAAGACTGTACAAACAAGAGTCCTAATTCTGCAAGTGAATGTTTTGCTCTAAATGAGAAATCTGGAAAACTGACAGAACTTAACAGAGAAGTGCTGTCTTTGCAGAAACAGCATCAGGATCAGAGCTGAAGGGATAGCAAGCTGGAAAGAAGCTGTAATGAGCTGGAAAGAAGGAACATGAAGGTAAAAGTTACAAGAAAACACGCTGCATTAGATTAATTATATATATACTGAGATACATTTAAGTCATTGCTCTCTTTATTTGAAAACTGTGAGCTCACAAAAGAAGACCCACAATGATTTCAAGGAAAGAAATGCACCAGCACATAGCTGTGGCTCTGTTTTGCTACTGATTCAATGGGTTGAACCTCTCTGAAATCATGCATCTTCTTGAATCTTACAAATATATCAATATAAGTGATAGCTATAGCCATGGAAAGCCTCCAGCTATTGAATGGTCCAGGATTCTGTAAGTTAAGCTACAGGAACTGCATATAAATGAGCCCAAGGTGAAATCTGAGCCTTGGATTTCTACATTGTTTGTAAAGGTAGATCCAGCCAAGCAAAGAAAGCATCTGCAATCTTTTCATGAGGAAACGTATCTATGACTATTCTTGCAATGTCTAAGCAGTGTTAACTCTTCATTTTAAAATGGTTGGAGGAGAAGGCAATCTTTTTAACAATTGCATAGCAGGTAGAGCAGGACTGAATTCAGTTTCCCCCTTGACTGAGAGGATTTAAAACATTTTTTTTCCTGTTGGTGCTCTGATCATCATCAACTCAGCTCACCAACAGCTTAGGGGAATTCACAAGAAGTCATAATGTATGGTCAAGCTATAAAACAACTAATGTAATGGAAAGCTCTCCACTCCTATCACTGAAGTCAAGGCATAGTACAGCAAGAAGCCAAGAAGCTATTACATGTTTGTCTACAAAAGGAGAGGCCAAGATTTCACTCCATGCTCTCAGAATTGCATACACATTTATATTAGCAGTCACGAGATTAGAGACTGGAAATGTTTGTAATTTATGATTACCGTTATTATTATGCAAATGTAGAGCCAACTACCATCTTCTGGGAAACAGAGGTATCGTATACTTGGATTTCAGTCCAAGCATTTCAAACTAGACATTTTTACCTTGTCACTCACCTAATAATCTTCAGTTGCATTTATTAGTTCATTTTGAAACAAGCAATAGTAATAAATAGAACACTAGTTTATTGGATAATAGCAGAATAAACAGAGGAAGAAGTAGATGTTTTTAATGTGGGTAATAGAACCCTGCCAAAGACTGAAGCTACCAATTTATCAAAAAAAATCTGTTCACAGCACTTTCTAACATAATTTCAATTTAATAGTTCTTGTAATCTGCTTCAAATTTTGTCTGTTAATTGGTGCTGAAGTGCATGATTTTCTAGACACCGATAAGAACTTCAGCTTTCAGAATGGAACTCATTATTAGAGATAACAGACAATTTTTTTTTTTGCGGTAAAGAAGTACATTAAAGGAGTACCAAAGCACTATTTTATCTAAAAAAAACAAAAAAAAAAAAAACAAAAAAAATCCAAATTACACAAATTATATAAGAGGAGAATGAAAAATGGGAACTAAAATTACTGTGAACCTAACTTTAATTAGATTTTGCCAGATACTGTTTCAACAGATTACATGCAGTTATTACTCAAGAAAAGTGACCAGAAATGTCATTTATTACTTCTACAGTATTAACTCAAATTCCCTAGAAAAAGAAAGTGGGTAATTTTACTTTAATCCGTGTCTTCTGCTGCTTTAACAAAGCTGGTAACTGGCAGAAGGATCTTACACTTACAACACTAGTACAGTAATCTCATCTAATAAAATTTAACAGCTGCTGTTATTCTTCTAGATTTTTGTTTTGTTTTTAACAGTTGAGGAAAAAAACATGATTTGAGTGAATGTTAATAATATCTGTCAGTGAAAATGTTTGTGTAGTTCGAAAGCACACAATACTCAGTTTGAATTTTCGCATATGAGCAGATCTGTTGCTTTAGTACAAACAAGTTTATTTTGACAGGAAGGAACTGTAACCTTTTCATACCATTTTTTGTAGCAAAGGCTTACAACTGTAACCTGTAATCTGCAGCAAAGCTGGTAGCCGTGATAGGTGTAGCCATTCCCAGATACAATGCAGTGTCACAGCAGTGGCCATGTCGTGTGTGCTGTCTTTCCAAGCAACTGGGTTAAAAGTTTGACATAAGTGCCTTCTTAAATTTTATTTTTTCCTAAAAAAAAAGTTATGATAAGTAAAGGCTTATTCACATCTTCTTTTACTAAAAAATGAGGGGAAAAAGTTAGACTTGCACTGATTTAATATTGCTGAAAAAAAGCCATTATATGTACATTTTGTCACTCTTTAAGAAGGATTATGACTTCAAGAGCTAGTGCTTATGAGTTCTTTATATGAAAAAGAAGAAGGAAATTACTTTGTACCCATATCCTGTGTGTTGGTGTTTTTTTGTTCCAGTGTTAAGGATGGCTGGAGTCTTTGTCCATTTGCATAAAATAATTCTTCAGGAACAATATTACACGGACCTAATGATTTCTGAAAGTACTTAATTTCGAATTTTCTTTAGGAAGTTAGTACAGGTTCTTACCTTGGTGGACAAGATGTAATTAGTAGAGACCTTCTCCTGATGCATTTTCTTTTTCTCCACAATACTCTTTCCACTTGTGCACAACTGGTAAACTATTACAAAATGATGAATATTCCAGAGTTTTAAGTTTAATATTTGCATTAAATGTAGGAAAACCTATAAGAGCATAAATGGTGTGAATCACTTCAAAAGTTATTGTTTATCACACATGCTGCTAAGAATTTTTCAAGTAAGTGTTTCTATACGTATAAAACATTGCTGGCTCAATTACTAAAGTTGCAGTTCTAAAGCCGACTTCGTGCCATAGTCACCAAAAGAGTTATTTAAAGCATCTACAAAATACGGTTAGGAAGGTAGCTGGAGCTGGGTAAAAGTGAGTTATATTTGCAGTTAAGTTCTTTGCTAACACTCCTGAGTTATTAATGGAGAAAATAATAACTTTTGACACTTTGGTAACTATGCATTATCTCATTACTGGTATCCAAAATTAGAAAAGTATTGCCTTTTCAGAGATTCAGACTGTTCTCCTAGTTGTATATCAACTTGAATATTTACAAGTTGAGACAAATATTACGTATTTTCCATCAACATTATGTGTCATAATGGACCTGTGTGAAGAAAGGCTAGAAAGTTGGCAGGTAATACCAATTCACCAACATTTGCATGAGCAGAGTACTGCATCTGCCAAAACCTCAGAATTGCTTTGTCTCTTGCATGGATAAAAACCGAGCCCTGCTGGTTTAGGAGGTGCTCATCTTTGCAGGGTGATTGAAATACTTTGGAAGCAGCTGCTGCAAGCTGTGCTTTTATGTTGATAAACCCAGGGATTGTTTGTTTTATCATGAAGATTTCTTTCAGTACCTTAGGGCTCTTAAGCTTTTATTCTTTTCCACATAACATTTGTAAATTAATGAATTTATTTTTTCAGCATGATTTAGTTTCTACTGAATTGATCAGCTTGACTGTCCTCATCTTTTTTCATTTAGTCAAGTGAAATTTTTACATATCAAATGAACTATTTTGACTGCCCTGCACTTGCATTTCCTGGCAGTGATGCTTTGTCAGCTACTTTAATTCAGTTGTTGCTTCCATTGTTTTCTGGGTTCTTCTTATGGTATACTTTTGTTTTTCACCATCTTTGATTCTCGGTCTGTAGGTCATCCTCCCATCTCATCTACTAACCTGAATTTAGACAGAGCTGAAGCTTATAAGTTACCCAACTGTATAACACTTAGTTGACTGGTTGTCCACAAATAAAAAATAATTAAAATTAATTTGAATAATTTAGGGATCAATTCACACAACAGTATAAACTAACTTTGTTATCATGTTAATTACAGAGAATCAAGGCTTTAAATTCTGTCTAACTGGAGAGGCATGTCTTAATTTTCTGTAGTTTCATCCTGATCAGGATGTAGGCTTGGATCTGTGACTTCAAGGCAATCGGAGCATTTGAAAGCAATATTAAAAATAAGTAACAATTGTTTATTCTCTATTCTGGCACAGAAAAGGTCGTAAGTGCCTATTCAAATGAGTATTATTTGTTGGCTGATGATTCCCTCCATAACTAGACTGAAATTAAAAAAAATACATTTGAGTTGACACCTCTTTGGTCAGTATTAAATTGTAGGTGGGGGGGTGAAGCCCTTGATTAGTCAGATACCAGAGATAGACAGAGAATGCTCCCAGTATGATTTTCAGGTTCTGTTCAGTCTTTCAGAGCACTTTGGGATCAGTTTGAAGTGGGTGTGCCTGGCAGACATTGCTGTAGGTTGTCTTAAAAGCTAAAACAAAAGAAATGGTCTTTTTGCTCTTACTTTCTGTAGCTCTTCTATTAACTATTCAAACCAGTCAATTAGTCCATTGATTAACAGAGGATAGTATCCAAACTGTGTTTCTGCAATACACTGATGATTGTTTGTTAGCTCATTAACTAACTTTATTTTATGATCAGTTTTTGCCTATGAGTAGAAAACCCACTATGCAAAACTACCTAATGGCACAACGACTTCAAGCATTTAAATGTGCATGCATTTATTTGGATTTATTTCACTATTTTCCTTTTTTACCATATTAGATCTCTTGTCATTATAATTAACTTCATTGTTGTATTTATCAATATCAAGTGATCAAATCCTTTCAGCTCAGTTACACTGACAATATTGCTATATGGTTTCTAAATATCTACTGATTGCCTTCATGATAGTTCACTATTTCATTCCATTTCAGGATATTTTTGTGTCTACATGGGAGTTAGAGATATGCAGCCATATTAAGAATTCTTATTGTCAGTGATGTACGGCATCCATGTCAGAAAGTTCCCTTTGTCCTAGATGATGTGCCAGTCAGTCTGGTCTTTCAGATTCCATATTTCTCTGTAGATTATTTTATCAAAACTGTTTATATATGATAACATAGCATTAGTATATAACTAGTTTATACATACTTGCCATGTGTATATATATTATATCTATCAGTAATTTCTCTTTCCATATTGTGCTGTTTGTTTAGTGTAATATACAAAGACTGGCATAATACAATGAAAACGCTTAAATAATTTCATCCAGTTACTTAAGCTTTTCCTCTTGTCCTTCTGTAGTATCCAATTTCTTCCACTTCTTTTTGCTTAAAATGCTTGTCCAAGATGTCTCATTTTTTTCCCTATAATAATTGTCAAGACTTCCAGTGTCACATGTATGCATATATATATAGTGCATAGACATATATTTGTATGTATATATAAAATATATTTACATATATATAATATATACAAAATACCACAGTCCTCCAAGAAGAACAAACCTGCACATGTCATGTGGCATGCTGTAATCATTATATTACTTTTCTGTGGCAAAACAATACAAATATGTATTTCGAATTAAAGGAATTATTAAATTAAGTGTACATAGTTGTCTTCAGAGTTTCTTAACTCTTATTGCTCTGCTCTAAACTCTTTGAATGCCTGCAAAAATTACTACGATGAAACAGAAGACTAGACACTTGACCACTCCTGTGTTGGCTCCTTTCTCTATTATGAAATAACAAAATTGTTTTACTCTTTTTCTGTACGTGACTGACTCAATTCAGCCACTTTGAAATATATATAAAGCCTCAGCAAGAGCTGGTGGATGCCTTTGAGTAATGATTTACTGAGTTGCTATGCTGTCTTGAATTTAAGTTGGGTCTTGTGAAAGGTGTCTACCTGAGTCTACTAACTCACATTCTAATTAGGAAGACTCTAGACCCTTACATTAATCATAAGTCAGAGTTATACAGCTTCCCAAAACCAAATTAAGGGGCAGTGTTTGAAATTAAAAAAAAAAAGGAGAAAAGAAGAGAGACAAATTTTAGGGAAGCCCTACCTTCATGGGGAAACAACAAGCTAAAAAATCTGTATGTAAAGCACATTCATTAATAAAAATATCCAGACTCTAAGCTATATGTGAAAAGGGAAAAAGACAGTTTAAGCTTATGGTATTAGAAGGTACTTATGGTAAATAAAGTTTTAATGACAGTTTTTAGAGAGACCCTTGGTACTACAGTTATAATACTAGCAATCATTAGGAATGAAGCAGTGTCTCATAATTCTTCATCTAGGTTTCAGGAAAAACACCAAAGCAACTGGACTTTGACAGCTGGTCTAAAATACTACTAAAATAGAGTTTTGGTTAAATTATATTATACTATGTGCCTTCATCTTTTGCATTTATGCTTTACAAAATCACATTGTCTCTTAGCTTGACTTCATTATATGACAGAATCTTGTTAGTATTGGCCAAGTCTTTCCCCCATCTCCAACCTATTGAAAAATCAACAAATTACTAGTTGGTTGTAAGTTGTTACAGCTGTGACAACTAGAGCAATACAGAACTGAAAAGGGGGTTGTAAAAAGCTTGATTGCTAATTTATTTTCTTAAGTTCATAACATTTTAAGGAAATAAATCCTCATGATGTAATAGAAGTGGTATAAAAATAACCTAATCCAGTCGCCTGTTTTTCTGTTTTGAGCTTCTTAGAGATGATAAAGATTGATGCTGTCAGTGACACCATTAAAATGTAAATTAACTGAAAATTAAAACACTGAGGCTGCAAAAATATTTATTGTCTGCAATTGGGGAACCCTTTGATTGCGTTCTAGTATCACAATCCTCATTCTTAAAAAATCCTGTAATACTTTTGATATTTATAGTAGAGGACAATTTGCTTTAACACTAAGGCCTTTGGTCATGAAATAAAATAAAATGAGTACTTTAAAACTGCTTACAGTATGGGTATAACATGATTTCTCTAGGGCGAAGATCACCAAACTTACAAGAAAAGTAGAATGTAAGTGTAGCTTTGAAAGCTTTTACTTTACCTGTTGGCATAGCCAGAGAGTTGCAATGCAAAAGAGCACTATAATCCCATGAAGATGATGAAGGGAGTGGAGCATCTCCCGTATGAGGAAAGGCTGAGGGAGCTGGGTCTCTTTAGCTTGGAGGATACTGAGGGGTGACCCCATTAATGTTTATAAATATGTAAAGGGTGAGTGTCATGAGGATGGAGCCAGGCTCTTCTTGGTGACAACCAATGATAAGATGAGGGGCAATGGGTGCAAACTGGAACATAGGAGCTTCCACTTAAATATGGGAAGAAACTTCTTCTCAGTGAGGGTGACAAAACACTGGAACCAGCTGCCCAGGGAGGTTGTGGAGTCTCCTTCTCCCAGAGACGTTCAAAACCTGCCTGGATGTGTTCCTGTGTAGCCTCACCTAGGTGTTTCTGCTCCAGCGGGGGATCGGACTAGATGGTCTTTTGAGGTCCCTTCCAATCCTTAACGTTCTGTGATTCTGTGAACCCTTTTTCTGTAGTGGTTACCCTTTCCCCTTTGGATAAGAGCTCTACTATTGTTTTAGAAACTGCTCCCCCTCAATATTCCATCAAAAACTGAGATTTTAAACGTTTCTTTTCCTTGTGAAGCATGCTGTGGGCTCATCCTTCCAGCTGCTTGACACAGTCATCCAAATGTGCATCCCATCTCTCCCAGTCTGCCAGCAAAGGCAGCGTACATGTTCTGGGCTTTTCACCTAAGTAGCAGAGCAGCCTAATCCCTTTGTGACTCAGCCAAAGGTGAAGTACATGGACTTCATCTCAGGTTTGCTTTTCTTTCAAAAATACACAGCACAGAAATGTTTCTTTTTCTGTGTTCTTGCTTAAAGCCATGCAAATAAAATATTGGCTGGTACAAGACTGACAAGAAGATTATAACCTTGAGCTGTCAAACAGTACCACCATTACACCTCCATGTGTTTTTTGTTAATCTGCCACATTAACTATTAGACTTTGACCCTTTATTGCACTGACAACAGTGAGATAAGTGAGACAGAATGAGAATAAGTGTCAGGGAGGGACTGAAGAGTTGGAACAATTTTTTTCTTATGAGGTTCTAGACATAAAACTTGTTTTTCAGATGTGATTGACTGAAGTATATAACTGAAAAATAATTGACATAAAAAAAAAAAAAAGAAGCACTTTCATAACAAATACATCAGTCCACACCCAAGAAAGTTTGCAGTACAGTGAAGCACTACAATGTCTTGCTGAAAACAAGAGACAACACAATCTCTTTGTCTGTTGTATTTTGTCCTTCTGATTAATAAACAATTCTTTCTTAGTAAAAAAAAAATAACAGGCTTCTTGAGTCCTGTAAACACAGTGTAGTTGCTGCAAAGCTTCTGACAAACCACATTATTTTCTAAAATAGGTCTAACTTTACATTAAATAACTATTTCTCACAAACAGAATATGGTAGCATGGATTGTTTCCCACCAGTGGAGAAAATGAACTGGTGGGTTTTTTGTGTTTTGTTTTGGTTTTGGTTTGGTTTGTTTTTTTGGTGTTTATTTTTTGTTTTGTTTTGTTTTTTTCTATTGGAGCAAAGGGTTAGAAACAGATGAAATCTGTTTTGTAGCAGAAAGTACAAAGTTCAGTTTATTATGTTGTTTTTTAAGTGTTGGATAGCTCTGAAGTTAGGTTTCTGAGTAGATCTTTGGAGTATTTGAGGGATTATGATGGAAGCATCCTTAAGTCATTGCAATACTTACATAAAAACCTAACTACCATTTTCAGAAGTGAGAGGAAGCTGATTTAGGAATATACACAGAAATAATATTAATAAGACCCTAAGATAAATTTTTGAAAATATATTTAGGTACTGCATCATAGTTTCAGAAGCAGGCTGACGTACAACACCTGTGTGTAGGAAGATCTCACTAGATATTCACTATGTCAAAATAATGTCTTACACTTGGTGCAAATCTTTCTCTATCTTCTGATTCCTGTGAATGTGCACATCAGTGCACTTTTTGGAAACCTAAGTCACTGCAGAGGTCAGTCTACAGACTACAGTTCAGGCTAACCCAAATCTAGAATTTCCAGAAGCAAAATCCAAACATGGATTAGAAAAGGCGAAAAGCAATTTAACTGTTCCTGTTAAAAGAGGTTTTGAAATGAGTTTTCCATGTAAATGCAAAGCTCTGAACAAATTCATGGTTTTATTATATTTGCTACAATTAAAATGATTTTCTTATTTTTAAGGCTTCAGCAAATTAAAGGCTATAATAAGTTTGCCTTTAGTGTTACACCATGAGACTTGCTTTCTTTTCAGTTAATTCATTTTGCATTTTTTATTTTATAAAATCTAGTGATGAGTGCTCTTGCTTGACTATATATAGGCATTTATACAGGTCCATTTACACATTAACAACATTTGCCTCTATGAACTCCACCACTTGCACACATAAAAATGAAATATGTTGAAATATTATGTGCCACTGCCTGCCTGTGGTATGAAAACTTAATTTCATATAATGATTAAACCAGACTTTGCTTTTATGTCTTAATCGTAAATATAAAATAAATTAACGCAGTACTTTTCTCCTCTCTGTTCTCAACCTTACTTTGTGACAGTGATAGGGAATCTTAAAAGTTTGGTAACATTTGCAGTGAAAGTGACAATATCTCTGCACCTGAAACACTAAATTGGACAGTTTTCCAATGAACTATAGTAGAGGAAACCTGAGAAGACAGATGAGCAGCCACAGAAAAGAGTGAGACTTGCTGAATGAACAGGGTTTCTACCAGCCAGGAAGGCTTTCTGAGTAGCATTCCCTTCCTTCCAAATACCAGTCCAGCTTTTTTTCACATTTGATTTATGGATTCAATGAAAAAATAGTCAACATGGCCATTAACTAAATGGTCAAGTTCTATATGCCTATCATATACTTGATAATATATTAAAATACTCACTTGAAACTGTGTCCAGGGTTTCATTCTTCAGTATTTACTGTGCAAGGTCATCATCTTGCCCCTTTTCATTGAAACAAACAAACAAAAACCCCTCCCACTCCCCCCAATAAGATGAGAAAAATTCTGTGTGAAAATGTTCATTTCTGCTTTTCTCGAGTAGTTTCAGTGCTTTAAATAAAGGGAAAATGATTCCTAATTTACAGAAAGACAAATAATGTAACAGCATTTGCATGAGCTCCTGTATTATGAAATTACCCAAAAGAATTCAAAACAGGACACCTTGTCAAGACATTCTTGTAATGTGTCAAAGTGACTAACTCTCATTTGAGGGAGATGCAGAAACAATGGAGCAATATCTCTCCAATGATCTTGTTCTAGACATTGATTTGTAGCAATTCTATTATACAATTTTGATTAAAATGTTTCTTCTGGAGCAATACTGCTAAGGTAAACATAGTTTCCACATATTTCTTTCAACTGCTGAAACTGAACAACTTCAAGTGCTGAGTGGTATATACGTTAGTTATGTTAAAGCCTGGCTGGTCAACAGCTGTGCTCTGCCATAGTTGTGTGAAACCAGCCTTACTTTCAATTTACCCTGAGATTCCTTTCTAATGGAGAAGAGTAATTTGAATTCCGAGGTCATACAAAAGCTGTCAATTACCTACAGAAATCTCACTGCTGTCAGAGAAGAAAGAAGATTGAAATTCTTGAGCAATTATATCCTGTATAGTTATAGATTATGTTATAGAGGTTACTCTTTAATTTTTTCCATATGCCTTACCTAAATAAATTCATCACTCCATTTACAATGTTTCCCAGGAATTCCCTATTTTATATTAACAGTCAGGTTAGAAATTTGTGACAAACTTCTAGACAACTATTGCACAAGCCCAGCAGTTGAAAATTACCGAATTCTCACATATTTCATTAAAGGTAATCTATTTTTCCATGTTACATAAAGAATGCTTTCTGTTTTGGGTAAGTATGCTCAGATCATAAAAAACGTAGCCTGTGGAACACAAGAATTACCTTTAAATAGTCTACTACTACTGACCAAGGCACTTTTACAAAACCATAATAGGAGAAAAAATAGGCAGTTGTGCTGTCTGTTCTCAAGCAAAACTTCTAGGCAGATGTGTAACTTGACTTGATTTAGGACGATAGATTTAGCAGCATCTTCTTTATAAATATGACAAAAATACACTGACTAATGTATAATACCCTATACTAATATGTTAGCAGAATAGAATATTTGGTTGGACATCTTAATTTCACCCCATTCTAAATACTACTGTGCAACTTTAAAGCATGTAATTGATGCATTAAAGAAAATAGCTGAAGTTCTTAAAGCAGTGGCATAATAGTAAATTATCTATTTAATGCAGAGCTGCAAATGAAGCTGGTGTATCTGCACTTGCATTTGAAATTTGCGTACATCTTGGCAGACAGAAGTTAGGTAGAAAGTTTTAGCTCATTCATGGAGAAGGAACTTCATTATTGCTGCTTTGTGTGTTAAGAAGTCTCTGCATTTATTCTGATTTTCCTTTATTGAACAGTATTTCATGCCATTACAGAGTCATCAGTCTGTGCTGTTTATCTCTGCTCTCCTGTGTATTGATATGGAGGAACACAGTCGATCCTATTGCAACAATTCAGAATTTTCACTCCTCCTCACCACTGGTACAATGTACCTTGCAGTGGAAATATTCATTTACACCTTATGATCTCTCTGGAAAATCATTTTTCTTCCACTTTCTTTAAATGCAGAATAAATGAATACCTAGTTATTGTGATATTTTTTTACATTATCTTCTGGCTACTTCGAGTTAATAAGAAATGCCTTGAAATTTTCTGTATAGTGATAAGCAGCTGGGTCCTATTTTCTATCAAAGATGTGTTTCCAGCATGACAAGTTGCTTTCATTCATTTTGGTTTTGCTTGGATTGAGCCAGAGTACTAAAAGCAAAAATGATGACTTCATTTTGGTTTATTTTTTTGCTCAATATTGAGTCAAAACTTACAGTCTTTAGGCATGTCCATTCATCTACTTGAATCAGATGGACTTCCTCTTTCATATGAAGCAAATAATTGGTTCTTATTGGATGATTTGAATAACAAAACAGTGTTAAAAGGAATTTATTTTGAAGCAGCATAGCTGGCTTTGTCTTGCTGTCATTTTGGTACAGTACCCTCTGTATTGTACTTCAGAAGCCTAACAACCCTTTTTGTCTCATGTAGCTCTCTGGATATTAAAGAAATATCCAACAGGAACACCCCAGTAAGAATTTAGAGGTATTCTTCTGCTTACACTCAAACTAGATTCATGTTATAGATCAGGAAACAGAGGAGGTAAGATTTGTCAGGGTTCATTAGGGAATTGGTAAAGGAGCCCACATTCAAACTATAGCACTATTAGATGATCCTTTACTAATTTAGGTGACTTAATTAGTAAGGTATGCAAATAATTAGTAAAGTATCTATTTATTTCTGATACATTAACAAAAATGTTTTGATAGTGAGTAATCCAGGTGAAAAATAATATTCAGAGGGGAATAAACAAACAAACAATAATTTTGGCAATTTAGGTATTAGTGTTCCGGAGATGTAATTTTCTAATCCATTTAGGCCTGAAAATTACTTGTCATTCCAATACCTATTACTGATACATCTGACACAAATGAAGATTTTACTGCATCCTCTGTTATGCGTGGCTGTATATGGATTGTTAAACTTTTACACCTCTTCTAGAATTCAATTTCCTCAAAAATACATGATAATGCACAATTATAATGATGTTCTCCATTTGAATCAGCATGTTGCAAGCAGTTACAGCAACACATTGCCTGTCACTGAAGCTGAGTTAAAATTATTGTCTATGCTTTTTCTTATTACTATGTAGAATGTCAAAAAGAGTATCTGAGCACTGAAATCCAAGTGTTGTTTTAGCTCCCTTTTCAGACAGTTCTACTCAAGCTAAAGTTAAAAAAAAAGCTGCATGCACAAGTATTTTTAAAAAACCCACAGATGTAGTTAGTCTTGGGACCTACAAGATCAGGAAGTATGAAGATAACAAGTTTCACTGAATGTCTTTCATTCTATAAAGACAATAATATATCTATTTTAATTAGCTGTACTAACTGTTCGTGAATTTATTCTCACAGCAAGAAGCTGTTTAAAAGGAAATTTCTCCTTTTGTATTGCATTTATGGCTTATTTTGCAAATTCTTATTTTTTTTTTTACCTCAAAAGGTAATCAGATATGAAGGTTATGAGTATTTTTCTTTCTGGATAGTGGATTTATGTCCAAGGATTTAGCTCATGCTGTATGTTTCTGTGGCACAGAGGCGTATCTCAAAGAAGCAAATGATGAATCTGCTCTTAGTATCAAATAAGTTTTCAAAGAGTTCAGATTGCTTTCTCTGAACTGACTAGAAAGTGTAGTATGGATCTCTGTCTCAGTAATTGATGGACACTATGAGGTCTTCCCTTCAGGAGACTACATCAAAACTTTCCTCTCAAGCAGTATTCTGACACTTGTGCTTTTATGTTTGATGATCTTGTTAAACAACAAATAACAGAATTCATGCTGTATCTTAAGATCTGTTGTCTGTCTCATACATTTTTGAAATGCTGGCAGCCTTTTGGAGATTGAATTATTTTGAGCTGGAGTTCCTTCTTATTTTTTTAAACTGTTTCTTAAGGTCATGAATCCAGCCAAGTGATGTTGGACAAGTTGCTCCAGAAGGTTATTTGTTGTCAATTCTGTTCAAGGGATATGTTATCACTGTATTTCTTAGTGATTAGTGAAATACAGCCACTATCTGCCACCTAAGGTACAGCTGAATTATGAAATGTTTGGCTAAAGCTGGACATTGGAAGAAGGCTAATTAGTAGATGAGAATCATCAACTGTTTGGAAGCAGCTGAAGGACTAGGAGATGTTTCCTGAGAAAGAAAATACATACAACATTTGCTACTCAGGTAAAAAACTTGGATTTTATACTACATACTTTGCCACTGTTTGATATTCAGGGAATGGCATTAGCTGATACACTTTTCAACCATTGCATTTTTGGCATTGTCTAGTTTAGACTATTTTCTTTGTGATCTTCAGGTTTGGTGACTTTAGACTAATGAGAGTACTATGGCAGATGATGCTCCATGTTTCCAATATTGTAATCATGATATGAAAGTCTACTGAGTACAAGTCTCCCTGAATGTGAATAAAAAGACTCCCAGCCAAACAAGAAACAAACTTCCAGCATATTTATTCCATTGTTCTTTACCATCAGTGGCAAAGTTACATAGCTATCAGTCAGCTAGCATAAAAAGCCCATTAATATCAAGGGTGTTACTTCTATGTGAAGATTGTGCATAGTTAATCATAAGAACTTCAGAATATTGTAGTACACAACAAAGGTTATAGAATAAAACATCAAGGACTCGTGATAATGACTGGTTCCATCATATCACATTTTAAAAGTCCATATAGTCTTCTAATTATTTATGGTAGAACGTGGCTGTTTTGAATCATAAATCCTAACATAGGAATTAGCTACTTAAATTGTTGTCTAAGTTAAGTAGACATTTCTTCATATCCATGAATTCTTAGTTTTCCTCTGAGCATTATAATACTTGTTTTGTAATGGTTGTAGTAACTGGAATGCAAGACATGGTAGCCTGAGCTCTGTATGATACAGGATGGTGCCGTGTAGAAAGACTTGCGATAGCCATAGTGCTAGCTGAGGTGGGCACCATAACAGAGTTTAACAATTGTGCTTTGAAGGAGTCTTTTAATTTAAAAGGTGTGGTGCTACCTAGACAACATGAGCTTGCAGTCTTCTTCTGGTTAGCTGATCATCTTTATCAATATATCAGGATCCATGCAGCCAGGCAGCTTTTTTACCTTTGCCAGTCAGTCAGTGCCACTGAGAATGAAGGCTCAATAAATCCTGGCAGCTGAAGCTGGGCTTGTGTGTCTTAGTTTACCATAAACTTGCCAGATTTTCAAGGCTATTACACAGGTTGTTTTTGTTTAGTAAACTTGTTTCCTAGCTAAATTTATGCCCTACTTGCTCACTTCTGTTGCCTGGTGCTTGTCCTGATCTTCCCATCTAATCTTTGACTTTGTGGAATCAATTTCTTTCCCATTTCTTGACCTTGCTTGCCCTGGCCATGGTAGCAACTTCCCATTTCCATTTCTGATGCCATTTGGTCTGACAGTTTGTACCCTAATAGCATTAAATATGTGCATAAGCCATTTAAAAAGTAATTTATTCTGTAAACTGTCTTTCTGTTCCTCCTGTTAAAGCAGGATTTAGAAGATGAAGTTGCGAGTTCGCGGCTGAGGAAAACATGTAGGCCGACTCAATGTGAGTGATAAAGCATGATTCAACTTTATTGCCATCAATGACACCTATTTATACAGATTACAATAATTATGCATACTTGTCACCTGCTGATTGGCTTAGATGCAAAGGCTACATTTGCCTGACCCTCCTACTTGAGGTTAGCTAGCTGCGCGACTTTCGCGCCTCCTCAGCTCCCACCTCCCCAAAGTTGTTTACAATACTTGTCAAGGTCACAGTGCCCTTGCCATTTCTCCTAATGACCAACAGTTTCCACTGAGGCCTATTGAGGCATTGAGGCCTAGTTATGCTAAGCTCCTAAATCATGACAAACCGCTAGCTTATCAGAACAGAACTCTTATTAGAACAAACATTAGAGCAAACTCTTCTTAGAACAAACTGCTCCATGGACTCATGTCCTTCATCTTTAAGCCACTCCGTAACATGAAGTGATCTAACAGATTTTAAAGAATACAAACTTGGAATTTCATTTCTGATTCAACAGTTCAGTCACAACCTCTCTCCATAAAAAAAAAAATACAGTCAGTCATATACAGTAGGTACCTTAGGCCAGGTCATCCCTAATGAGTGAACGGCAGTGTTTTCTTTATATAGTTGTCACTCCTAAAACAGGCTTTGTCGAGTTGTATTCAGAATAAGCCCCGAAGTCTACTTTATGGAGAAATAATTGCTTTTGGTAGAGACTGGTTGTTACTTTTGTGACAAAACTGAGGTACCTGATTCGACAAGGCAATGTGGTGACTAATCATGTGCCTTCAGGCTCATGTGAAAAAGGAATAACATGTAAGTTAACAATGTTAACTTTTATGCTAATAAACTAGTGAGTCATAGAATTGTAGAATATCAGATTGAGAGACCTCACTGATCATCTGGTCCACCCTTTCTTCACAAAAGCACAGTCTAGACAATATGGCCCAGCGCTCTGTCCGGCCTAATCTTAAGTGTCCAGTGATGGGGAATCTACCACTTCTCTTGCAAGATCATTCCAATGGCTGATTGTTCTCATTGTGAAAAATTTCTCTCTTGTGTCCAGTCAGAATCTCTCCAGGAGTAATTTGTACTCATTACCCCTAGTCTTGTCCACGTAACTCCTTGTAAAAAGGGAGTCCATCTTCTTTGTAGCCAAATGTTTTCACTGCACCCTGCAGTAGGGTATACATGTGTGGCTCAGGTCTTGCTAAGGACCACTTGGTACAAGGTGAGAAAAGGTTATACATACTCCTTCTTGGCCTTCACTTTCTGATTTATTTGCTGGTTCCTCTGATCATAAAGAATGTGAAAGCTGTGGAGTGGTCTCCAAAGTGTTTTAACCTTAGTGGGAGGGAAGATCAACAGAAGTGAGCTATCTTTGTGATTTGCCTCTATTGCTGACATACCTCAAAGCCAGACTAAGCTGAAAGTAAGGAATCCTTTCATGTTCTGTTCCCTTTAAAGATGGGAAGAGTATGGTGTAGAAATGTTGGAAAGTTGTCAGTGGTTAAGGCTCTCCACTTTTGTGCTACCTGTTCAAAGCAGTGAAGAATTAATTGTTATTGAATAATCCTTATTGGTCAATTATATTGTTCATATAACCTTTTTGATCCTTTAAATGTGCCTTCAGGAGTAGGAAAATTTTTGTAGTCCCTTCCTAGCTCTGGTTTCCTAAGTTTTCCTGTGGTTTCCTGACTTCCTGCCCCTTGCTCCCTTGCCTGTGTAATCTCTGGGGATTATTGTCACAGATTCTTTGCATTTCTTGAGATTATATGTGCCCTTTTCTTAGTGGAACTAGCCTAGACTTACTCAATTAATGATTTATTGTACAACTCTGCCTCTATAATAACTAAATAGGAATTGTATTGAAGAAAGGGGAGGAAAATAGAAGGGGTAAATGAATGAGCAAATAAGATCCACAAAAGCAAATTTATTGCTGTGCAGTTTCGCCCCGCAACACCAATATTCTTATGTAGAAAAATGAAGATGTACATATTCAGTGTGACTGCTGTAAAGACAGACCTCATATGAGGTGGTAATAATCTAAGATAATCAAGCCTTGGTATTTCCAAGAGCAAAGGATGCCCAAGAGTCAACAATGGCAATTTTAGTATCAAGTTTGGTTCTTATGACAAAAGAGCAGTGAAGCCAGAGTTGTGGGAGATGATCTAAATCATGTAACTGATAGAAAAAGGTGCCTATGAAGCTTCTTTCTAGTGACCATCAGAAATGAGAAGCAGTGAGGGAAGTCTAGCTTTACAGGATCTTCCAAGCTCACTTTTAGCAATAAATCCATTTTCTTCTGCTCCATCTATATCTGTGCCTTGTACATGCCGTTCAGTGAGCTCAACACTGTGTGATGAATAAACTACAATGCCTTGCATATTAATTTGGACTGTGATCTGGTTCTCTTTTCTCTCTCTTTTGGAAATATAAACATTCATGGGTGCTAACAAATTGCATATCTTGAATTTCAAAAGCAGCAAGCAGTGCCACATTTAGTATTCTCATAAACTGTATCACACAGATAATTATATTCTTTCTTCTTACAGGCACATCTTTGAGATTCAGGTCAATTTTATCTTTAATTTATTTAAAAATGAAGGTTTCTATCTTTTACAATCATTGAGAAGAGCATGAAGGTGTGAAAATGTGATTACTGTGTACACTAAGAATGTGCAACAGGAAACAAAAATGAGTTTCAGGTTTACAGTATTTCAGACAATGCCATGCTTTGTTGATGGGAAGAAGAAATTAACCTCATGGTTTTGGATCTTTAGAATGGTAATATAATGTTTAGTACTAAGCTCTTAATACACTGTATTAATTATTTGACATTCAACATTAGTTTATAAATGAGCACACTGGAACAGGAACAGCATATTTGAAAAATTATTTTTTTATTCTTAAGATCCTAATACTCTTATGAGAGATGTAAAAATAGAATGCCTATAGAATCTTTGAAAGCCAGAAAGGGTAATTTGAATAAGAATTTGATGCAACAGGGCAAGTAAACTGACGATAACCTGTAATATATAGATATAATGGAGGAATAAAGTGTTTAAAACTGGAAGACTAACAAGTACAGCTTCGTAAGTACAATAATTTATACTTATTCACTACAGTGTCCTGTCATGATAACAACTTCAAGTTTGGAACAGGCAGAGCCACAATCTTAAGTCAAATTTCACTGTGCTGATACTTCTTTTTTTAATTTTTTTAAATTATGGAAACAAAATACATTTCTACTACCATCAGAGTGACTTGATTTGTAACAGTTAGAATTCTACAGTAAAGGAACAAAGTAATTAAGAGAGAGAATTCTGGCTTTTAGCCTAGTCTACTGGATCAGATTGAGTGGATGGGAAAGCTTATGACAGCATTTAAGAGACCAAAGCCTACCTTGTGCATTTAATAATAAATAAAAATAAGTGACACTATTTTATACTCTACTTCAGTCATTAATTAATCAAGTTATATGCACATATGGGAGGCTGTTGAAAAAAATAAGCAAGCATGTTCTGCTTCAGCATGCAGATAACACAAAGCTTTAAATCTGCACTTCCAGCTCCTGATGAAAGAAGATGACATTGTTCTCTTTCTGTGGGAGCTGTGGCACAAATAAATGCAATTTGGCTGAAAATCAAGATGACATTGGGTCAGCTAACTGCTGAAACAACTGGACAGTAAGGTAGATATATTCCTGCATCTTTCATTGAGGATGTATATTTGCCCTTAGCTGACTTAGGTCATTGGCTGTAGGGTTGACCTTAGCAGCTTCTTGAACATTAAGCCACAAGTGCACCTTTTGTCTGGTGCTCAGAGACTAAGATTATTTCTTTTTGATGTAGAACTTCCATTTACCATATGATGAACTCAGTATGAAGCAATTTCTGACATCTCTGCAGAAACTAAAGCTTGGTGGCCTGCTTCTTCACACCATCACCTTTTTCCTATAGGCATGTTAAACAGATGTTTCTTCTGTGAAATACAATATTTCCAAGCTTCCAGTAATAGCCAGTGGAATAATATAATTAGTAACAATGAAACTCCTAACCTGACCTTCCTGAATCTCTTCAATACTTTTATCTGTGACAACTGAAGACCCTAAACTTTGGCTGCAACTGGTGAAAAGTAAAAGACCGGTAGGTTAGTTTTGATGTGGAAGGAAAGCTGAGGCTATTTATTTTTGTCCTTAATCAAGTATTTTGGCTTTCAGAACAGACTGTGAAACTCCCTCCCACCGATGTAAAAAGACTGGCATAGATAAGACATTTATACTGTGTTTATTAAAAAAATTCTATTTGAATTTCATGATAGCTATATACTTTTTTATAATTTCTTGCTTGTTCGCTGAGCTATGAAACATCAATCAACAAGGATATTCATTCAGTGAAAGAGTTAAAAATCTGGATTCATTTTAGTCCACAAATGGCATTGTACTAGACCTATTTCTCTTGTTGGAAGTGAAGCTTGTGTTTTTACGGATGGACATGGTAAGGTTTTGGCCCAAGAGATGACATCTCTGTCACTTAGATGTGGCAAGACAATATATGGAAACCTTGGAGTAAGAATTAAAAGTAGTTGATGCAGAAAATTTGAAACAGAATTGAAGCAAGAGAGCTGGTCTTCAAGGGCTTCAGAGAAGAGATTTCCATGACAACAGAATACTTAGGTATGCAAATTAAGAAACAAAGCATCTTAAAAAATAATCAGGAAATACACCTCTGTTTCACAGCGTAAAACCTGAACAATTTAGGAGCAATAGTTCTGTAGGAGAAATGAGGATGGGGAGCTGAGAACACAGGGCTATTGCTGGCCAGATTCCCTTTTCACTTAAATCAGTACTAATCTAATCATGCAACCGTAAGGATATATATATGGACAGAAGACACCTCAAGATTTATAGTAATGTTGTGCTGTGACTGGATCAAAAGCTCTAGACTGTCTTCAGCAGGTCATCTACACAGCAGCTAAAACAAACTCTTTAACAATTAACGTCTTTATAAAACTGTTGTAATATCTGACTACCTTAGAAGTTAGTAATTTTCCCCTAAATTTTATCTACTTCTTTGCAACAACCTAAGTCGCTTTCTTCGGTGACACTCTCGTCGTTGGCCACAGAGAACAGTTGATTACTGTCTTCCTTGTAGCAACCATTTAAATAGGAAAGACTGTTATCATGTCCTATCAGTTTTCAGGATATTATATAAAGGGATTTATGTTTATTGTAGAGGCTCTTGTTATTATACATACTATGTTATGTAATTTCTGCAGTAAGTGTTGTAGCCCTTTTCCCGTGACCCATGCTGTATAATGAATATGGTATTATGTTCAAGAGCTTTACTTGTTAAGGAAAAGAAAACATATATGATTTATGATCATAGAGCGCTCTGTTATCATAAACATCACATCACATAATTCTCAGACTTATCAAGCTCTGCCTTACAACATTTATTTTGCCTTTCCTCCCATTCATTTTGGAAGGGCATTCCAGTACTTGAATTCTTTAATGCTTAGCAACTTCTGTTTGATTTACAACCTATATTTATAGATTATAGATTATACCATTTGTTCTGGTGCCAGCATTGACCTTTAGCTGAAACAGATCTTTTTTCTCTCACTGTTTTTCACCTGTCTGATGTGTTTATATAGCAACCATATCCCCTCCTAGACTTTTTTCTATGAGGGTGAACAAGCTCTTTTAGTCTCCCCACACAGATGTATTTAAATACACTAACAAAAGAGGTCATTACTGTCTTTCCATATTTCCATAAATGAATCATTAGTGCCATAAATCTACTAATCTTATTCCCTGGAGGAAATATTGTAGGAACCAAAATGCTTTAAAGCATTCTGAAATTTGTTAGCTTTGTATTCTTAATGATTGCTTGATATTCTATGAACTGGCTTTTGAGTTACTAGGACTCCCTAGACTTCCGTTCTTAAAACCTCATAATCTGGCAACTCTGTGGATGTGGATTTAAAAATTGAAAACATGAAGCACTACATTCAGTTACATCCTGTCGCTGGATGTACAGAGCATTACTGCTCTCTGATCTCCACTAGCTGAACATAAAAGACATTATCCTTTCTGCTGTTATTCAGGTTTTTTGTGAGAAATGATGTGTGAGGTAAATAGGAAAGAGAAAATGAAATGGAGGGAAAGGACAGGAAGAAGTAGAGTGGGACAAGGGTTTATTGGAGCAGAGAGCAGAATTACCTGATGAGAATGGAGGACAAAAAGCAATGGGAAGCCAACATAGAGCTGAATGTAAAACTGTCAGAAAAAGTGTTGAGAAATCATGCTGCTATAAACTGGCTTAGTCCGGGCACTGTCCTACACCAGGGTCAGCTCATGGGGTTTTGTTGCTGGTTTTTGTTTATGTTCTTCTTTTTTCTGTCTCTTCTGAGCATAGTGCAGATCACTACAAGCAGGTATTTCACATATCTTGAAGCTTATGATCTATTTGATATAAAAAACCTATAGATTTTTCCCGCCAAGAACACAGGTTAGACATTTTATAATTAGCCAGTATTTTTCTTCAACCTAGGCCTGTCTACTGCACTATTTTTCAGCCATATGTCCTCTGAAGTTGGCTACATTTCAGCAGCAGGTAAATTTGCTCCCAGTATACTTTTATTTTTAAAATGTTTTGTGCACTGTCAGGTTAAGGATGAGGTGCTTAAAAACTTCAGTGCTGTTATTTTATATAAAGTTCATGCAAAAATGAAACCATATACTGATGCAGGTTTAATAATAAAGTGACAGTCTAATAATGACAACAAACAATTCAAGAGCAATTTAGATTAAGTAATACAGATTATGACAAGGAAGTCTCTAAGCAGCAAAGCAAAGTTGTGTTGAACATTATATGTGGGTTTTTTTAAATATAACCTTGCATTAGTTTGTAATGACTTTCTTCTAAAATATCTGCAGTGTGGCTATTAAAAACCATGAATCACAGTTAGAACAAGATATAAAACCAGAAGGGCCTCACAAATCAAAACTCACATGTCTAAATACTGCCACTCAACAACCAAGCTACTCCAGTCACTTGCAGCATCCTGAAGTGAAGGAAATGCTGGATTTTAGGATCTGAAGGAACTGCGTACTTACTTCCATTGACACTGAGTGAAGGGTGGGCCTCTGCTTTCGTGAGGTTTACTGTAAAAGCCCCAACTAAGAAGCTAATCCCTATCTTGGCTGATTTACATCTGGAGACAATATTTAAATTGGAAGGTTATTAAATAATTGTTTTCTCTTCTCTTTTTGGTTACCACAAATAAATTCTGACTTGTTTACTAGTTTATGGTAAATCAAATTGCTTCTGACCCCTAGAGAACTTATTACAAAATGTTAATTTAAAAAACAAATCGAGTTTCAAGGACAGTAGGCTCTTGCCCTTTCCTCTCACCTTTTTTGTAACAAGGTATAGCAATACTAATGGTCAATTTTTGCCAAGTTCCAGGACTGGCCTTCATTGTTTCTCACTATTTCTGTGCAAGGATAAGGATACACAGTGCACAATATTCTTTTGAAAGAATGTCCAGGTTAAGGTTTAATAGGCATAAAAATCAGAGTTTCAAGATTACTCTTTCTGAAAGCACCAGTACCCTCTAAAACTTCATGTGCTAACAGGAAATGCTGAATATTGAAGCTCCACTGTTTCAGGGACATGTAGCTTGTTAATAGTTTGAGACATCTTTGCCACACCTACAATTGCATTTTGTACTTTGAATTCTCCCATAGCCAGCTTTTGGTAGGTTGGCCCCATCTGTCAGCCAAGCACCCGCACACCTGGTTTCCAACCCACCATCCCCAGTGGGACAGGGGCGAAAATCAGAAGAACAAAAGGGTGGAAACTTGGGGGTCAAAATAAAGACAGGAAAATCACTCACATTACCGTTATGGGCAAAACAGACTTGGAGAGTTTAACTTAATTTGTTGACAATCAACATAAATACTTAATTACTGACTTGGGTACTGGGAAATAAAGAAGAAACATTTAAACGCCTAAGGAAAGCACATTTCCTTCCCCCTTTCCAGCCTCAAATTCCCTCCAGACACTTCCTTCCCCTTCTTGCTCGCACTGCAGGTTACACTCAGTGAGACGATGGGCAGTGTAGGAGGTTGGGGACAGTGTGTGGCGGTTTCTCTCTACTGCTCCTTGTTTCTCACTCGTTTTCTAGAGCTGCTTCTTCACTCTTGTTTCCTCTGTGCTGGTATGGACGGATCCATGGATCACAGCCCTTTTATGGTGTACCTCCTCCAGCATAGGTTCTTCATGGGCCGCAGTCCCTTTGGGAGCATACATGCTCTTCCACAGAGCACCCGCTCCGCTCCGCTCCGCTCCGCTCCCCTCCCCTCCCCTCCCCTCCCCTCCCCTCCCCTCCCCTCCCCTCCCCTCCCCTCCCCTCCCCTCCCCTCCCACCTCACTACCCACCTCCTCAGCATTCTGTGCCCTTCCTTAAATATGTTTTCCTCAAGGTGCCACCAATTCTACTGATGGTCTCAGCCCCTGTGATGGGTGTGTTGCAGAGGTGTCTGGAACCAGCCGTTTGGCACAGGGCAACCCCAGCCTCTGCTCACAGAGACCACCCTGCTGCCCCCACTAACGCCACCTTGTCACTGACACTCATTGCACACCCTGCAGCGGGCTGGCAAGGGGCTCTTAAAAATGTAGGAAACTTCTTGTTTACATCAAGTACACTACATATTTGAGTACAGCCAAATTACAGTTCATGTTTTATGGTTTAGAGTACACATAAAATGTTTTTGTAGAATACATTCTTACACAGAATGACTTAAATAAAATACACTTCTGAGAACTTAGAAATATATTGTAGCATGAAGAACAGTTTCTTTCTCACGCCAGAAAAAAAATAGAAAAATTGAATTTTATTACTTTTTGGAGGAGGAAGAATATTTGTCCTAGAAGTAAGTAACAGACTGACTTAGCTTTTTTAATTTATTTTTTTTTTTTTCCTTGTGAAAAACATAAGTGACAAATTCTTCTGGGAATCAAGAAAGCCCTCACCTGTAGAGCCATTCTCCAGCAGAGGAAGCACTGCAAAAATAAATGGCTTCTCTGAAGGCCTAGAAAGCAACATGGACATGCTGAATCATTTGGGCTTATATTTGTTCTATTCAGCTGCTTAACTATAAATTATTCAATTCTTTAGTGCAAATACAATTTGGGTGTCTGTTAGCCCTTTGCAGATATCCCAAGACCAGTGGGAAACAGAAAAGACTGAAAGGACTGAATCCTTCTGAGTTTAAGCCTTTTCTCATCCATACAGACATGAAAAAATCAGGTTTTCTCTGACAGGAATATGCTACAACTAGAAATTACGATGAATATTTTTTATTCACCGAAGATGATTTGATTTTCTCTTTTGGAGGAAAATGCCTCCTTGATCATTAGTCTGTCTTCACAATTTAACACTTACTCTTGTATATTATATATTTTAAACAGCTGTGGAAATCTGAATTTGATTTGGACACAATGAATTATAATTATGTTAAATCTTTCCAATTAGTTTACATTTGAGGCTAACAGAAATATGCTGATTCAGATTTGAATTAAAGAAATCACATGGAAACTACATCAACTATTTCAAGAAGAGGAATTTAAAATTTTATCACAGAAGAAATCTTCAGCCAGACATGTAGCTTTTAAATATATGCTTAAGATGTTATTAGCATTTAGCTCCAGAAAAATATTTGAAATAAATGAGGAAGAAAGGAAGGAGCTATGTATTTTGAAAAATAGAAACTAGAATGAAACTCTATATTAACAGAAATATAATTATATGTTGAAATGTAATTATATAGAAGGGATGAAATCACAGTTGATGTCATTTTTTACTGAGTGTTATATAGAGCAGACACATGGGTTTGACATGCTAATTGGAGGAAACTGAATCAAGTTTGGTAAACAATAAAGAATTTGCCCTTTAAAGCAAATTTGGAAAAGCATCATATTATGATGTATGTTTTACACAGAGTATCAAAATTACACATATTCAATCTTTATGTTTGTTAGTTACCACCAATAATTGTCATAATCTATAGTCAGATAAAATTAAACCAGATGCTCAGTGGTTGAAAATCTGCAACAATTCTATTATTGCTATAGTTTTGATGAAGACTGTATTAACTGAGGATTTTTCCAGTGTTTTTTATTTCAAGCAATGCCCATCAAAAAGAACAGGAGATGGAGAACAGGAGAATGGAAGCAGGAAAATAAAGATGAGCTTAAGAGAAACATGCAGATTTATGGAGACAGTTCCATTTATTTAGGTCAGTTTCTTTTTCCTTTTCCTCAGAAACAATTGATCATTGACGTGACACATGCTACCTTATCTGTACAAACCTGGTAGATACTTCTGGAGCTTATGTTCTGCGCTGCAAACCTGTAATTCTTTCTAAGACACAAGATGAATGTCTAGCTTAACTGGCAACTGCGAAGATATTTTTGATGTATTACTACCATTCTTGCCTTAGTTCTCTTGGTTATGACCAGCTGCTCACGTATATTTAGAATGTTTTTGTAACTCATGGAGTTCTGATACAACATTAGGGTAGAGCAAAGTGAGCAAGAGGAAGTGACAGCCATAAATCAGAACTGCCTCACTCTGAAAACTATATATATATGACAACAAGGACTCCTGTAAAATTGTGATAAATTACAGTTATCTGTAGGGTTAGCTTCTTGGTAATAAATAAGCTCAAATCCTGATAATGAACCAAATCCTTTTCTGACTACTTTGAATTTCCCTGATGAGAAAGAGCCACATCCTTGCTAACTGAGGATTTACCTCACAGGAGAAAAATCTTTTGAGGGCATATAGCAAATATAGCACTCTGAATCCTCTCTTCACAGTCTTTCCAAGAATGCTTGGCAGCAGCTACTCAACATTGAGTTGGTCTTGGCCAGTGCTATACTACACTGTAGTATCTCTGCCCATCCAAGTCTTCAATCATTCCATCATTTTGGAATGAAAACAGATGTGAGTTTGTCCCATGAGCTAGAATATGATAGAAGTCTTTTCCTAAAGCATTTCTTGGCAGTGTGGTGTAGGAATTACTCCTTTATCTTAAAGCTGTAAAGAATCTTTACAATACTTGGTTCAAGAAATAATATGAAATTAAACATCAAAAGTAATATATAAGAGTTTAGGTAGCTAAGACTGTAATCCTTATATGCCTTGAAAAAATACTATGTTTTGTTGGGAATGTACACAAAGAAGAGAATAACTGGGATTTCTAAAACAAGTCATTATTCATATAAGAATAAAAGAAATAGTAAAGAAGCCTAAGAAGTTATCTGTGTAAAATCAAACTGGGAGAACTGCCATAATAGAAAAATTTTCTAATGGTGTGTCATGGTAGGCCTTTATAAATTAGAGGAGTTATGAAAGTGTCTTCAGATGGCCTTTCCTTTTTTTCTTGAAACACAATAGCCAAATCAGTCCTGATACCACAGGGTAGAATCTCGTTGGTTTCAGTGAAATGATATCAGTTTGCTACAGAGCTGTTTGAAGTGTCTGACTAAATAATTTGTCAGATATTATTCCTGTGCTCTACATGTGGCTTCCTAGACTTTCGCATCCCATAGTACAATTTACCCTAATTTGATCAAATATAGTGTTTTGTAAAAAAGGAATGGGTTTGATAAACTGTGGGAATATACTATGGGACCTAAGCTGATGGCCTTGCTGGTGTTTGCAGTGCTGGTGAGCAGCTCCAAAAAGTATCCGTGGGCTCTGGGCACTCTTCCAGCCTGTCCTAACCTGCCAGAGCTGCTCCTGGAGAGCAGCTGAGACAGGCGTTCCTCCGCACAGGGGCTCAGTAACACTTGGTGTCCCGAGCAGCCTGCTAACAGGTGATGCAGGAACCACCTGTGTGCACCCACAGAGCAGAGTGAGCGGTACGGCCTGGCCATTGCCGGGCTCTTGCTCTGGGCTTTCCCCATGGCAGCCCCCGCTCTCACCAACGGCTCCGCTCCCAAGTCGGCTCGGGGCGCGGGTGCCGGCTCAGCCCCGCGGAGTAGGCAGCCCCGGGGGGAGCGGCCCGCAGCCGTACCGCTGCGAGGGCAGTCCGGCCGGGCAGGGAGCGGGGCTGACACCCCTCACCCCGTGCAGAAGGGGTCAAGGTGTCGCCCCCGTCAGCAGGCGCCCAGAGCTCCACGCCGCGGCCCGCCCCGCGCCGCCGCGGGTGGCGGGGGAGGCGCCGCCACCGCCGAGGCGGGGCCCCGCTCCGCTCCGCCGCGCCGCGCCCGGCCCCGCGCCGCTCCGCTCCGCTCCGCTCGCTGCGGCCCCGCTCCGTCTCCCCTGGCCCCGGCGCGGTGGTGCTGCCGAGCTCCCCCGCCGCGGCTCCGGGCGCCTCCCGCCTCCCAGCATGAATGTGAGGAGGGTGGAGAGCATCTCGGCGCAGCTGGAGGAGGCCAGCTCCACAGGCGGTAGGACGCGAGCAGCACGGGGGCGCGGGGTTTTGCTTCTGAGTTATTTTGGGGTCTTGCCCCTCACCTTTAAGCAGCAAGTCTTGTAACTTGGCGTGGGGCAGGGAGGGGGAGCTGCCTGCTTGCATGGGGTAAATGCATCTGTGCCGTCTTGGAAAAACGTGTGTGTGTCTGTGGGGATAGTGATCAAATGCTTAATGGGATGTCGGGCTGAGAAACGATGAGGGCTTTGCGTGGCCCGCCCTAAGATGCCTGCGGTGACCCAACTGGTACTTTTGCCTTCGCTGAAATGACCTGGGGCTAGGTATGAACCTCCCGGGTAAACCATGCATTTCCTCTCTAGTTATCTACTCTCAGGAGGTAATTTTGCTCAGTCCCACTTACACCTCCTTCCTTTGGTCCCCTTTGTACCCTTCCTGATGTCGAAGTAACAAATATTTCATGGAGACCAGCTTCTTCTGGTAAGCTGAAGGTTACCTGGTGCCTTTCTCTTTTCTGTGTTGCAAATTGAAGTCGCCCATGCAACTGACAGAGGTTACAAAATAACACGCATTTTAGGGAGGAGAAAAAGCATTCTTTGCTGTCTCCCACTGTGACTGTGACTCCCAGAGTTTTCTCCCAGCATGGGTAGGGAACAGCATTATTCAGAATTGAAACTCCTTGAGTGGAATGCGTGTAACATGATGTTGCTGAGGAAGGTGCACAGTTCAAGGTATATGGTTAAGCAGAAGGTGGTTGGACATTTGACGAAAAACTTTGTAAAACAGACAATCAAGAGCAGGGGAAAATTGTTTTCTAAGAAAAGATGGAAAGCAATTTCATGTTTCCTGCTGTGTTGCTAGAATTTTTTATAAGCTATGTCACGCCAGTGTAGACTAGCAGCTTTGCCATCAAGTTGCTTGGAAGACACAGTGGAGTCTCACTCTTTGCTTGATTGCTGATGCTTCAGAGTAGTCTTTTGTTTGCTAGAGGCTCTCAGCCATGTGTCCTCTGTTGATTGTACTTGTTTTTTCTCTTTCCTTAATGTCCCAGGTTTTTTCAGGTGTTAGGGCTTTGTAGTCCTTCAGATAGGATACTAGATTATTTGCTTTGGGGGTAGGGAACTTCTGTAATTTGGTATGCAATTAGTTTTGGGCTGTCCACCAAAGTGACGTTGTGATATTTCTTACTGCTTTTCAGATTCAACCACCACAAGTTATGATTAAGACTTTTCCCTCCACATACCACTGTCAGCCTTACAGCTCTAGTCTGTTAGAGATCTGAAAGTCAGCCTGTTTTTCCATAACATGTACATTGTCAGTGACAAACCCTGGTAAGGCTCTTAGCTACACCTGTGCAGCCACCATGCAGGACTGTCCAGGCTAAACAAAACTAGGGTCATAATTTAGACACAGTGGATTTTCACAGCTGCTATTGAGGAATAATTCGGTTTATGGATCATTACTATAGGTGTTGAAGCATAAAGAGAGTTTGGAGCTTAATATTTTATCTTGTAGATATAATTAGCAGTAACAGGAAAGTGTCTATATGAAAACTGGGGAAATACGATCTGAATCCATGTCATACAGATAATATGAAATATCAATATGATAGTTTTACAGAAAATGTTTTCAACTAAACCGTATAGTATATCTGGTTTTCATTTTGGTTTTCTTGATATGCATGCCTTGTAGCTTTTAGAAATTAATGTCAACTTTAATTCATTTTAAGCTTGTAATGGTGAGACATAGTAAAATACACTTTTGCACTATTTTAGAATAAAAAGCAAAATCTAACTGAAACGTGAGTTACTTTAGGAAAAAAAAATCCCCAAAATAAGTTCTTATGCCAGAAACAGAAAATGGAAAGATAGAAATGACAGAGGTAAAAGAAAATACCTCATTTCCTTTGGAGAATGACATATGTTAGGTCACCACTCACCTTATATCTTGACTGGCTTGATGTGATGCAAAGCTAACAAGTGTCCAGCTTCACTGTTCTGGGCTTCCTTGTTATATGAGAGACTACATATATGTTCATCTTCTCAAAATTGTGGCCCTTTTTCATGTAAACATCTCTTTCCACCCTCCTCTAGCTGTATCTCATCAGGCTCTTAAGCTTTGAACTCATTTCCAGTGCCATCAGCATTTCTGAACATACCTGTCTGTTGGTTACTTAATGGGAAAGCATTCTGTAGATTTTTTTCTTATTATTTCTCTTCAATTTCAAACAATGCTTGAAACATTATTGTTTTTAACTGGTAATGCCTACAGTAGAGTTGTTACAGGGATTTGATAGTAGTGCTCAAGAGTCAGAAGATGAAACCAACAGAATTGTGACTGTTCATCCATTTCATTTTCCCAAGTGCAATAAAACCCAAGTAACACACAAGCATCCTGAATTATGAAGATTATTATGGACAAAGGAAACATTTTTTTATCTTTTAACAAGTAATGACTCGCTTTAGCTGCTCTTCCCCTTACGTTTACTCTATTGCAACTTGCAGGGCATCTTTTACATTCAAGTTAATGTCAGTTGGTGTGCCACTGAGAGTTGTTGAAGTAATACAGTGCTTCTTCCCCTAAATATTGAACCATTGTAAGAATGAACTGTTTCATCGCTCGACCTCAGGAAGCAGCCTTTATCAATGCCATATCCGTGAGGAAGTTGTGTTAGTGTTAGTGAAAATTCATCTGCTACTGGGTAGAGGCAAGAAGGGTCTTGGCAAAACCAAAAGAGCAGAGGGAAATTATCAGAGAAAGTTTGTGCAGGTAAGAATAAGTTTAACCACCAGGTGTGCTGTGGGTTCGGTATCTTGGACAAATTTAAGCTGTTGACTGACCCAATCTCCTTCTCTGACAAGGTGACCCACTTAGTGGATGAGGGAAGGGCTGTGGATGCTGTCTACCTAGATTTTAGTAAAGCTTTTGACACTGTTTCCCACAGCATTCTCCTGGAGAAACTGGCTGCTCATGGCTTGGAGGGGGGTGCTACTTGCTGGGTAAAAATTGGCTGGATGGCCAGTACAAGAGAGTTGTGGTGAATGGAGTCAAACCAAGTTGACGGCTGGTCACAGGTGGTGTTCCCCAGGGCTCAGTATTGGGGCCAGTTCTGTTTAATATCAATAACCTGGATGAGGGGATCAAGTGCACCTAGGTAAGTTTACAGATGACACCAAGTTGGGTGGGAGTGTTGATGTGATGGCAGGTAGGAAGGCTCTGCAGAGGGATCTGGACCAGCTGGATCACTGGGCTGAGGCCAATTGTTTGAGGTTTAACAAGGCCAAGTGCCAGGTCCTGCACTTGGGTCACAACCACCCCAGGCTTGGGGAAGTGTGGCTGGAAAGCTGTGTGGAGGAAAAGGGCCTGGGGGTGTTGATTGACAGCCAGCTGAATATGAGCCAGCAGTGTGCCCAGGTGGCCAAAAAGGCCAACAGCACCCTGGCTTGTATCAGGAATAGTGTGGCCAGCAGGACCTGGGAGGTCATTGTCCCATTGTGCTTGACGCTGGTGAGGTCCCACATCAAATCCTGTGTTCGGTTTTGGGCCCCTCACTGCAGGAAAGACATTAAGATACTGGAAAAAGTGCAGAGAAGGACAATGAGCAGGTGAGAGATCTAGAGAACAAGTCTTATAAGGAGTTGCTGGGGGAGCTGGGCCTGTTTAGCCTGGAGAAAAGGAGACTGAGGAGAGATGTTATTGCTGTCTGCAACTACCTGAAAGGAGGTTGTAGCATGTTGGTCTCTTCTCCCAAGTAAAAAGTGATAGGACAAGAAGAAATGGCCTCAGGTTGTGCCAAGGGAGGTTTAGATTGGATATCAGGAAAAATTCCTTCATGGAAAAGCTTGTCAGACATTGGAACAGGCTGCCCATGGAAGTGGTTGAGTCACCATCCCTGGAGGTGTTTAAAATATGCATAGATGAGGTTCTTAGGGACATGGTTTAGTGGTAGACTTGGCAGAGCTAGGTTAGACTTAATGATCCTAAAGGTCTTTTCCAGTCTAAATAATTCTATGATTCTCTGAATACTCATGTGAATAAGAGACTATCACAGCAACTGGTTGCTTTGCTTTAGGATATCCTGAATTCAGAATGGGAATTGTGCTGACTGGTACACCCTTCCTTATTCAAACAACAGAAATATTTATAAAAGCCATGGAGTCACTTATGACAAGTTTTGAAGATTTTTTTCAGACTAGACAGGACAGTTGCAAATTCTGCATGTCAGGAAAGAGGCTGTGATTTCTACATCATGTGGAGAAGATGGACCAAATAGTACTAATAAGAAGTATTTTTCCAGCTTTAAGTTTACTTAGAGTTTGATATCCTCTGCCATACTTCTGAGAGATCCTTGTGCAATAGTGTTCACTTTTGCTTTTAATGAATGGCTTGTTTGTGTTGCTTGAGGCATTCTTAGAAGACAAAGGAAGCAGTCCTGGAAGGACAAGAAACTACATCTGGGAAAAGCTGAAAATAGGGATTTAGGAAGAGGTATGCTAAGAAAAAGTTATGTAAGTGAGTAAAAATGCACTGGAAAACAATTTCAGGAAAAAAAAAAAGAGATGAGAGGAAAGAAATGAGGAAGCAGCTTCTTGCACACCTTGAGATACAACTGGTATTAAGCAGAAGTGTGTCCTGTTGGAGGATACTGGACTCTATTACATATTTGTGGTATGTATTGGACCAATTACTTTATATCCCAATTGGGACTCATCTGACATGATGAAAACCAGGCAGTGACCATCCAAGTAATTTCCACCAATACTCATATTAGTGTAAAAGCTTTAGTTTGTCTAAGAGCTCCATCCATAGGACTTGCTGTCATTAAAGAGTCATTGTCACTTTTCCTACTAATGATCTGTTGTCCCTAAATGCCCTTCATGTTGTCTTTGATATGAGATGACTTCTGGCCATTTTATCTTATGCACCTGTATCCCAGTGGATCCTCAGTCTCTGCCCTGGGCCTTGTGTAACACAGATGTGTTCTTGTTAAGAAGCCACGGTCAGCTTGAGATGCTGCTTCCAAACACAACACATTTCTGTGAAAGTTGCAAACACACAAAGGAAAGAATAAATTAAATGGACTTGTGATCTAATAAAGGAGATACCTTTATAATGCTCATGCAAATAGATGCAAATATTTTAAGTGTAAATAAATATTTATGTAGGAGCAGAATGGAGGAAATAAGTGAAGTTTTGAGGGAACCGACTGACATGTAAGCCTGTGTGTAAAATTTGGTCTCTGCCTCCATCTCCAATTCCTAAATCCAGTGGGCACGTGAAGCAGTAATTATACACAAAATTCTAGTATAGAGAGTCACATTTGATATGAATGCTGAAAATACCTTGGCTTTCCATCAATATCAATTTTATATAAACATACATTTGCACAAAGTACAGCTTCTTCATTATTCTGCATCAAAGTTACTACACATGCTCAGAGTTGATACATAAATACAAGTTTCAGGTATATTTGGCTTAGACAAGTGACTCTTTCCAGGTGTTCTAGATGTTACGAAGTATATAGAGGCAGATACAGTATTTATCAGTTAACGTAGCCATAAGAGAAGTAACTAGTGTGTGTCATGGGAAGCTTTTACCATGTATCAGATAAGCACTTAGGACTCATGCTTTGGGTTGGAGCTGAATATTTGATCCCTGCAGCATTCAGCTGTAATCTATCCCATCTCAGCCACTCAGTTTGCCATTGTGATTTATTCAGAACCTTTGGCATTTGAAGAAGAAAGTATCTAAAAATACGACTCCTGATTGCTTCACTATTTCATAGATATGCGCATTCTTGGCAGACTGTCCTACTGTCCTTCCCCCCTACAATTCTGCTCATCCTCTCTTTCAAGTGCCAAAATAGATGGTATTCGAAATCTTGCTTGCAAAACGAACACTGGCCATTTGTTGTGTCTCATTAGCAGAGGCCATTACCCCTATTTGAGATAAGAGAGAAAACATTAGCACAAAGTTGTGGACTGGGCCACAAGCCAAATTGTTTTCTTTTCAGTACTTGTAGTCAATATGATCTGAAGCAAGTAGGATTCTCTTGTTTATTAGCACACCCTCTAATTAATAGGCTTGGGCCTATTCTGGGACGTGCAGGAGTACAGATATAAACACCTCCTTTCTTCGGAGCACAGTGTGGCAGCACAGCTGGAGGTAGTTAACTGTGAGGTTAATGGGCTAGTTTGGACAATATGTCTTCATAATGTTTGTCCTGAACAGTAACGTGTGGTTGTGTCAAAAGTAAATGGACAAAAGGTTGACATAGGGTTTATTTTTTTGATAATAGTTGTCCCTTCAGAATCCTGTTTTCTCTGTCAAAATCTTTGCTTGCTACTGCTTTGATGGCTAACCAATATTTGGCCTAGATTTCCCACTGAGTATACCAGGTGGAATGTGGAAGAGAAGCAAAAACAAATGGAATGTATATTGTTTGGAGTCTATAGAACTATGGCAAACATAGAATCTTTTTTTTTTTTTTTTTTTTTTTTTAGATTTTGTGATATTCTTCTTATTTTGTGATTGTATTACAGGAGTCTTGGGAAAAAAAAAATCTTTTTTTTTTGTTCCTCTTAATTTTCTATTCTCTCACGGTACAGGAGAGATAATTTCTGTGTTATTGCCTTCATGCATGGAGCAGCAGAGGAGGTTGGGCTCTAGACATTCTGCTATGAATTTAGGAGGTCTGTAGGCAACTATAAACTAGCAGCAGTTTAAAATGTGTGGTTGGGTTGAAAGTATATTGAAGCCATTCACCTGCAAGAATAAAACCAAACACAGAATAAATGCTGTAGATCTGAACACATACTGTGTTTATTTCTGGCAGCCTAGCAGAGACTTAATTTGGTATTAAAAGGAACTTTCTGTCAGAGGTCTGAAAATAAATATAGTGTTGCTTTTTTATATTGTTTTTCACCTATAAAACAAATGTCTCTAGAGGTAGAGTTTATAGTTTTGATCCTCTGTTGTATGTTTACAACTTATTCTGAAGCGACTCAAACAGTATTATGAAAGATGTAGATGCTTATGTGTTCACTGGAGAAACAAACTATAGGTAGAAGGCATGATAACAGGAATTTTAAACTAGAATCATCTTGCCCTGTTAAGAACGATGATTCACATTTAAATGTTTGGGTTTTATTTTAGGAGAAAATATCTTTATTTCTAGGCCAGATATTTTCACTATATAAAGCATAAACCCAGAAGCTTTCCTGAGCACAGTGAAATGTCTAGCACTACACAGCATGTTATATCAGTATGTCACAAAATGACCGAATGGTGACAGTATAGACATGGTTATACAAAATTAAAGGCTTTGAATGTCCTAAGACATAGACTGTAAGGTGGATGCTTTGTTTCATGCAGTCAGTAAGAAAGTGTGTGCTATTTTAACGACAGGAAAAAAAGACCAATTTTACTGATACATTGTCTTGTTCTCACAACTTTCAGTTACCTTTCCAGCAGAGAGAACTTTTGTGAATATTGCTGTAGTCATTAGGTTTCAGTATAATTAATCTTTTTCTTATTTTTGAACCAAAGTTTACTTCTGTTTGTAGTCCAGAAGAAACATTTGGGATTTATGAGAAAGGTAAACAGTAGCCATAAAACATGATTATGGGTCTGATTCTTCACAGTGCAGGCCTTTTTTAATCCTTGCCCAAAGTGCAAACAATCAGAACAGCACTTTATCACAGTAACTAATTTGACTGTCATCACTCTTCCTATACACACTTTGATATCTATGGGAATAATTGGAATGAATAAGGATTTTGGCCCCAATATTTGTGAAAATCAGGAGAATGGTAAATCTGGAACTGAAACATAGATCAACTTTACGTGACTTCATGTAAAGGAAAGAAACTGCTGTGCTGGAAATATTTAGCAGTAATTAAAAGTTGTATAGCTCTAGTATATCTTGAAAAAAAAAAGTCAAATGACCAAAACCTTTTATTGGATCACTCATCTAGATGCTTTACAGTAAAATGAAAAGAACATCCAGACACCTCTTCTCCAGTCTCTTAACACCTGCATGACACAATAACTGGGGCGCTTCCCTAGTTTGTGCCACCTGGCTGGTGTTGCCTAAGTGCCGTCTCTGTCGGGGTGTTACAGCACTGTGCTGGCTGCTGGCTGGTTTTCCCTGCTGTGTAAGGACTGCCGTGGGAAATGCTGAAGCTGCTCATGCTGGTAATTTGCTAGTTGAGGACTTCTTGGGTCAAATCCCTAATTTTTTTTTTTTTTTTTTGTAAGAAATTCTGCTTTCTGTACACTCTCACATGGATGTTTTTGGTAAGCTGTACCAATTCATTTCCAAATCCTTGAACAATTTTATTAAATAGAGGAGAAACAATATGATTCAGATGAAATCATTGAGTCACTGTAATCATGGAGTCTGCAATATTGACAAATATCTCTCTTTGTGTATACAAGCCAATAATATTAATTAAAAAAAAATATATATTTATTTTGTTGGTTGTGTTCTAAACCATTCTTTAAAGGGTAACTGTATATTTTCAGTTCTTTGCTTCTGTTACCACCATAGTTTTTTGTTTCGTGTTTTAATTTAAGATAACACTTTCTAAACAAAGACATTACATTGTATTCTACATCACAAGCATTTACCAATACTGTGTGGTTTAATAAATGGAAAAATTTATGTAATTCTTACTTTAAAAAATAAACATAGTTATTTGACTTAGAAATATTACAGCTTATGTTATAACAAAAAGATCTTGAAAGACAACATTGTGCCAAACAAAAGATAAACATAATATGATAGAAAGAATTAGCTTAATTGGAGAATGTCGTGAATGCATGCAGTTAGCTGGAATGTAGGAAAAATACAGGTGTGGTTGTGGTGTGTTGGGTTTTTTTGTGTGTGTGTGTTGTTTGTTTTCTGTGTTTTTTTTTGTTTGTTTGTGTGTTTGGGTTTTTTTGGTGTGGTGTTTTTTTTTTTTTAATTTTAACATATCTGATGCAATTTGAACTTATGATCTTCTGAAAGTCACGCTATATAATGTCTGTCAGATATAAGCATTGTTGCAACTGACCAGGGAGATTTGAAATTTTATAGGATGGAGAGATGCCTGTGTACATGTTAAGTACTGTAAATTAACAGTCTATGATCACATTTTCAAATTAACTGAACTGATACTACTATATTTTTTTAATTATTATTATTTTTAATGAATGTTACTGCTGGAAAGGATTGACCTTTTTTTGAGACACTCTGTTTCAGAGTGTGCCAAAACATGCTGTACCAGCCACTCGGGGGTGTTTTGCAGCAGCAAGTGCCCCTTCCCATCTGGGTGCCGAGGGGGTCCAGGCAGAGCCCCTGAACGCTCACAGGTGGCACTGGGGCTGGGAGGGATGCACTGGTATGGCAATGTGGTTTCCCAGTGGGAATGGGCGTTGGGAATGAGAAGCAGGCTGTGGGACTGCAGTCCCTGCCTGGGCACTTGAAGGAAAGGAGGCAAAAAAGATCAAGAAATGCTTTCTTGTGTGTGTGGTTTCAGTGGTATTTGAGCAAGCAGACTCTGGGATCTGCTGTTGTATTACATGTAGCTTGAGATAAATGAATCCTATTTACTTTAAAATAAGCAGGGGACAGACAAATCTTTAACGAATACTCTTTTGAAGCAATTTAAAAGATGTATATCAAACAGATCCAGCCATAGAATCATGTTTTGCTTCATTGCGTGCTGGTAACAATGTGATAGGTGTTTCCTCCCATCGACATAGGTCTTAAGCTTTAGCAATGTAGCTGGTTTTAACCAGATGAAACCCAGAGGTCCTTAATCATTCTCACTATTGACTGATATTCCAGTGCTCAGTAGGTGAATGGTACCCTATATATCTAATGATTCACTCTTTCTATTAAATGTGTCTTTTTCCATGTTGATTTATGGACATCTGAGGTTATTTTGTTTTATTCTGAGATGCAACATTATAGAAAGTATCACATGTTGTAGAGCTCTCTGTAGAGAAAGATAAATCTAGACTGTTTCTCTGGAGCATTTTGTGCTGGCAGCATCCACCTGCTGGTGACTGAAACAAGTACACAATAAAGTTCATTATTATTTTTAAGATGATGCTGTAACTGAATACATAAACACGCTGACTCTTGGGTGCTTCCCTGATTCCTGCACAACCAGGGTCTGCAGCCTACTAAATCTAAGATGCCTAAGAAAAAAAATATATAAAACAAAGTAGATATACCTGCAATTTGTGAGAGTATGTATTATGATTAAGGTAGAAGAGATTGTCATGCTACTGTTTCAGTAACTAGGTCTGCTTTAAATACTGTGTCTTTCTTCAGTCTTCCTGCTGGTGATGAGGTGGGGTTTTCCCATTTTGCTTTTTGGAATATGCCACGTTGTGCAATCATTTTCCCAGCCCACTGTCCAGAACTGAGAAAATGAGAGAACTACCTCTGTGGCTAGGACCTGGGAACCCATTTCACGATTTGTTTCAAAACCTTTGCTTTCAGTCTGTCTCTGTAGGACTACGTTGTTGTTTTGGTTTGGTTTTTTTTGTTACCTGGAAAACAGGGGAAAGAGGAGGTCAAATAACAGAAGGGCTTGGGTAAATAGATGATAGGTTTTACCCTTTCTGCCTTCCATTATATGGTGGTGAAGATCCTCTTTTCAGGAGATTGAAACCTCCAACTCTTCCAAGCAATGTCTCTCCAATGATTCCTCTACTTGCCACTTGGAAGCTGCATGTGAACTGCTAAGCAAAACAAGCACTTTCTCACCTTCTTGTGTAATCTTTTACCTTAGAATGATGTTGGTTTTTGGTTATGCACTTCTTTCTAGGTTGGTTGATTGTCAGTCAGAGGAGAGTAGAGTACGTGATGCTTTCAGTGGAACTTGGAGGTCCCTAATGCATGTTTATGAAACTGAATTCCAATAGCCTGGGGGAAAAATAACGCATTGGCATTAAGGTGAGGAGGAAACAGACGTGAGTGAGTGTATACAGTGACATAGCTCTTTACATGGCACATCTGCTGTCAAGTTTCCTCCTAGTACATTAAATCTTTATTAAACATGTGAGCTAGCAGGACTTAAAATTATTCAGATGCATACTTGAGTACCTTGCTTCATGACTTAGCTTGCTGGGCTGTACAGTATTTAGACGTTATCTTGAGTTGCAAAAATCTTTGTTTCACTTGCGCCTTTTGTTTGCATGCAGCTAGTTTTCTGATATTAAAGTAAAGTAAAGCAATTCTATATTTCAATATAGATTTATAAAGATAATTTCTTGTTTCTAAAGTCTTTGAGTCATCCCAGACTTCTTGAAAATTAGTAACTTTTTTCCTTCCTGAAGATATGGGTGTTATTCAGCTAAACCCCCATGTTGTATTAAAACAAACAAATAAACAAAAAACCCCCAAAATAACCCAAAACAGCTCTATGTGTCATATGTTTTACTTTACCAGAGTATATTTCAAGATGCAAAAGCAAGAACATTTTGAACTGTTCAGAATGGAATGTAAAGCTATCCAAAAAGTGTCAGTGAATTTCCAACATTCTCTTAAACAGTATATTACCAACAGTCAGTTTAATCAACAACACGTTAAATTACTACTACACTGACAGTCTGTTAGGACATTTTCGATTATTCAAAAGAAAGTAGGGTTTTTTTCTGGTGCATGTTTTTCCATTCAAGAACCCAAAAGATTAATGATGTCTTTTCACATGTGCTGCATTACAAAGAATACATACAGGAACACTGTCAATTAAAAGACTAATTCCTCACTGAAAGCAAACAAGAACAAGTTGATGGCATTATCAAACTGCTATTTGGTAAGTGGCAACTTACAGCACTGACTTTGTAGATGGTCTGTTGTCCATTTTGCAGTGTTAGGAGAAATGTATATTCAATAGTAAGCATACAGGTAATTAAATAAACTGATACCAGTTTCTTGTTGCAGTTAACACTAAAATGATGGTTTCTGTTCCAAGAAGAGTATTGATTAAAATCACCTTGCACTAAAGCAATTAATATAGATCTTGATCCATCAGTGCCTGTTTCATTATGATTAGAAACCCTGATCTTACAACAGTTGCAACGCAGTGTAGTGTTTACAACTGAGAATCATCCTGTTATGCTTAATAGATGTACTTGGACATAAATGTCTGAACAGTTGACTTTAGTCATTCAGATTTTGAAACCTCTTACAGAGAAGGGAAGAAATAAAGCTTTTCTCTCTTCCTGCAGAGTTCATAATTTCAGAAACCAAAAAATATAGGCTGTGACTTTAGAGGACATCTGCCTACATTGACAATACATATTGTAAGGCTAATGTAATCTTGTAATGTTAATATAATGTGAAAGAATAGGAGAAACAGGAAGAGATATCAATGTAGAGTCTCTTCCCCTGCTCAGAATACTAGAGAGTATTTCCAGTTCAAACCACCAAAACTGCAACCTTTTAAGAATCAGTTAATTATTTGCTTTCTGGGAAGCAAAAGTTCTTCAAGGAACACTGAGATTTTTGTGTAATATCATGATTTGAGAAACTTGTACTTTAAGAACAAAACCCAACACCACTGAGAGAGTTGTGGATTTTCTGGCTGAGGGTAAAATAAATAGGCATATATTCAGTCAAGTTTCAAGGTTTATATTTGTTTCTGAATGTGAAGCAGACAGTGACTAACCAGACAGATCACATAGAGCTGTATGTTATCCATACAGCCTACTCAGGGCAGAAGGCTGCCGCAAAATCCAGTTCAAAATCTCTATTACATTGTATTTCATTTGTTCTTTTCAGATAAAAGCAATAAAAACCATTGAATGACAGAGAAATAGTTTGGAAGAGAGGTTGAGAAGTCTTATTTATCCTGATGGCCCAAGGCAGGATCAAATATTTATATGGTAGTGCAGACAGCTTTTTGTCTAATGTACTTAAAATCCACGAGTACTGGGTGCTTCAGAATATCACTAGGTAATCTACTTCAGAATTTATCTTTTCTGGTACAAACATTTTCCTAGTTCTAAAGTAAATCTTCCTTTATTTAAAGCCTGGTACACAAAATGGATGAAATATATACCCAAGATTTTACAGTACTGACTTGGACCAAAATGTTATTTGGTATGTCTTAGAGATTTTAGTCTTGTTTATACTTTCAAGTGTGAATTGCTACCTCTTTCACAGCAGCCTTCCACCTGTCTTCAGCCTGTGATTTAACATGTTCCACAGTGTCAAACTTCCCAGATACACAGGTGTTACCTAAATAGTTTTTCTCCATTCTGTTTCTACAAGATAGATTATTTCTCTGGAACTCTACTTGATGTCTTCTCCTTCATGAATGATAACTATTCTTTGAGTGTTGCTTTTTATCTTCTGACTTTCAAACCTGTTGGAAGCTTACTGACTACAGTGCTTGAAATTGGAAAATAAAAGTAGAATACAGATTTCATCTTAGCTTCAGGAATTTCTGCCTTGCACAAAGAAGAGATTCCAGCTTTCTCCTGTTGATGGTAATTCTTCCCTTCCTACAAGAGTTCTGGAGAGTTATTGCTTCCACAGAGATGAGATCAACAGTTCCCAGTTCCTGTTGGGTCTGAAGAATAAACACTGAAGAGTAAGTGACGTCCTTGCAGTGCAGCACATCTTTCAACTTTGTGTGAAGCAGCTCTCAAGAATTTGGATTGGGGTAGGAGTCATTGTCTTACAAGAAATATCAACCATCAACTTTACCTAATTTCTATGAGAAGCCTGATGAAAGGCTGCAGAGATCCTCAAGGGCCCTCAGAACTTGTCTCTTTTGTGATCTGAACAGATATTCCAAATAAATAAAATAGATAAGTACAGCTTCAACTTGCACAGCTTTCCAGCTATTGGATTTGAATCTTCAGAAAGGGAACTTTATCAGTGACCTTTTTACGAACTGTATCCTTTCTAAGGTTATTTTAGCTTTTGAACATTTGATATGTAGCATGAACATCTTAGTTCTCTCTTCCATAAATAAAAACTGAAGACAGTTACTTTAAACAATTTTTTAACATGAAAAGTCAATGTCACAAGCAATAGCGAAGCTTTTGAAGTTTCAGACACTTCTTATTCAGATTATTTTTATCAGTGCTGTACCATCTCACACTTGAAAAGATGTGCCTCTGCTTTATGAGTGTCTTTACCAAATGTTATTATAATGATAAAATAGGGTGTGCTCATTCCTCTCTCATTTTTCAAGCCTGATGTATCTAGGAGGCTTTAATCAAGAAAAATGTCATATATTTTTACTTTTGTACCAGCTTAAGCCTTTCGAATTGTGATCTTTGGTGTACATACTTCAAAAGTATTTAATTTGTGTCCACTGCCTGATTAAAACCACCATGAGAATGGCACTTACATACAGTTGACCATAGAGGATTTATTATCTATCTTTTCCAAATTCATTTTTCTAATTTGGTATTTTGGGATATGGTTCTTTAAGCTTATAGTTCCAGGGCAGATCTGTGATAGCTCATCTGTGGATGTTAATAAATTAAACTGTGTGTTTAAATTCAGTTGTTAGATGTGATAAAGGTATTTTAACAAGGCCAGGCAGAGGCTTTTGCTAGGCAGCACTCCAGAGGCACAGGGCTGGCACTCTGACTTTATACCATTCAACATTCTTTGTGTTGGCCTTGCTGGGAAAATGTTACGCTTGATTTTTATGTGTATATATAACGTCATTTTTTCTGTATACTTTTGTAACTTCACAGTGTTTTGATTGACAATTACTTTGCTAACACTCTTCATGACTAATGTATTTTATATATCACGTATCTTTGCCTTCACAGCATTTTTGTCTCCCTTTGAATTTTATTTTAAATGTTCTACAAGTGCATCAGCCTACCATTACCTTTTTCCTTCTGAACAACTTTGTCAGACATTTGACCTTAGCTTGAAAGAAGGTGTGCAATGAATTCTATTTGTTGTGGCTGTTCCTGTATGACTTCTTATTAGTCTACTCATTAGTGCTTTATTAAGCTATTAAGCCAGTAATCATGTACCTTTGGCATTACTGTGAGGAGGAGAACTACATTTGTTCTTGGATGATAGGTTCACAACACTTTCTAATCAGAATTCTCACCATCTTAAAATAAAATCACTGGACACTTTTTGAAGTCCTAAAGAATAATTTGTAAGTGACAGGGAAATTAAACTGAGAAGTTTTAGTATGAAGATCATAACTTCCTCAGTCTAGGCATTTGGGCTATGCCTAAATGACTTGCAGTGTGAAATGGGGTTATTGAGTAATAATGAATAAGAATTTTTACAGAGTTTTACTTCAAACTAGCTCAAGTCTAGTTTTTTTGACTGAATGCCTGCTAATAGTTGGAGTGAATGAAGTGAGCTTCTGGAGCGCATCTTCTCACTTAGTTTCATTTAAAAGAATTTATGGTTTTTTTTGCATTCCAAGTGTATTCTGTGATGTGAACCAAAACATGGTAACTAGGGACTATTAGGTGACATCTTCTGAAAGCACATTCCCAATGTGAACAGAAATACTAATATCACCACATGTCAGCACTGTGGGAGCTTTCCCATTCTGCAGGGGTCCAGAAATTCGATGAGTTTGTTGAATTACAGTTTCATCTCTTTTGCAGAACTGAAATCTGATCCTTCCTAGCTCAGGGAATTTATGAAGGCATGCTTAGGGACCGCCCTGATATTTTAGGGATGTATGTTAAAGATTAGACCTATGTATTTTAGGATTTGCTATATTAATATAACCAAAATAGTGTCTTGTTAGAGCCAAATTATCTGTCAGAAATTTTCCTAACATCTAATCACCATCAGCATAAGTGAGCAGAAGCTGTTCCTCACTATTTGATAGCTTCTATCACTTGCCTGATTGACAATTTGCAATTAATTCTCATTGTGTGTATTCAGGCTGCTTGTTTAGTTGTGACTGTGGAATGACACGTGCAGAGCATAGTACAGAACTCCCATCAGCTAAATGCCTTCTTGAATAGGAAAACATGTAACTATGTTCAAAAATAAACATCACAGGTTTAAAAAATAGAATACATGTGTGCTAGAATTTCAGTGCTAGACTTAGTAAATACATCATCTTAGATTGACTGTGTTGCAGATTGCGTTCTGCAGCACGATACAGACACACCCTGGTAACTTTTTGTAATTTTCATATTTCAAGATGCAATTACTTATACAGAGAGAATATTCAAAGTCAGTAAAAACCCAGAGAGAAAATTAAGTCAATAGCACTGCCAAGAGAATAAATCTGTGTGAAGGTTGGCTAATTTTATAAATTACATTAGTTTGTTATGGCATTAGAATTGAAACTTTTAAAACAGTGTGCCAAAGCACAGCTTGCTGAATATTTCAAGAATGCTTGTAAATATGCCTAGAGTTTGATCATAACAATTGGGTAGGGTTTTCCTTGCACACCATGGCTATGAAGTCTAATATCACCTCTACTTGCTATAGAAATGGCCGAAAGGCCAAATTAACTTAGTTTTTGAGCTTGAAAACATGACAAAACTACACCCTGCAATGTCTTCCTATCTTAAGGAACCAAATTTGTGTTCAGAGTGATCATACGTCTTTTAAACATTGCTAAATTGTTTCTAAATCCAATTATTTCAGAGATGACACAGCTACCAGATTTATTCTTAGCTCATGTAAGTGCCATCTCAACCTACTATGAAAAATGTTTTAAAATCTTGAATACATGAAGACTTCATTCCTTGTCTCCGATATTCAGCTAACTTAAGGAAAAACACATAGGTTTGTTTTTCCCAGAAATGTATAAGCAGGAAGCTCATCCATGATGGAAGCTAAAAATGGAAATTATTAATGGTAATTTCTTGAAGCATGAAAGTGACTGAAAGTTTCTACTCGGCACTGATGAGGCCACACCTGATGGGAATACTGTGTCCAGTTCTGGGCTGCCCAGTACAAAGGAGACATGGACATAGTAGGAAGAGTCCAGCAAAGGTCCACAAAGATGATGGATGGACTGGAGCATCTCTCCTATGAGAGACATGGGACTGTTTGACCTGGAGATGAGAAGGCTCGAGGGGAATCTTATCAGTGTAGATCAATACCTGAATGGAAAGTGCTTGGAGGATGGAGCCAGGATCTTTTCAGTGGTGCCCAGTTACAGGACCAGAGGCAACGGGCACAAACTGAAACACAGCAGTTTCCTTCTGAACATCAGAAAAAAGAAGCACTGGTGCAGGTTGCCCAGGGAGGTTGTGTGATCTCCTTCCTTGAAGATATTTCAAATCTACCTTGACGTGGCCACGAGCAACCTGCTGTAGTTGTCCCTGCTTGAACAGGGGATTTTGGACCAGATGACCTCTGGAGGTCCCTTCCACCTCAGCCTTTCTGTATTTCAGAGTTATTTTAGGTATGGTCCTCACTGAGGAGAAAACTGGATGAATATTTTTAAGCAAATGGCAAGGAAGCCTGTAGTTATGTATTAAATTGGAAGTGGTTCTGCAGTGTAAGATACACTGTATAACTGAGCGTTCATAGATTGGAAATGAATGGTTTTAAGCGTTCAGTGTTAAGTAATTCAGTTTGTAATTAAAGTAGCACATAGACACACCAAAAACTATAGTTTGCTTTAATATGTACTCAAGATGTAGGCATTCAAGCATTACGTTTTATTGCCATGATCTATCTGAAACTAATTTTGAGAATAAATTCCTGTGTCAGCATAATTTCCTCATGTTACAGCTCTTGATAGTTTTGTACATAGAACCATTGTAGAATGGGATCTGTCCTTTTTACCATTTCTCTAGAACTCTTTATCTGTCCTACCTTGTTGGTCTCCATTTTTTGTGAAGAGCACCAAGAGCCTTCAGTGACTTCGGTTCTAGGTGAGCATCAACAGCTGGAGATTTGAGCCACAGTGTGGAAATCGTAGGCATATACATGTATAGCATGCAAGAAAATTAAATTATTTTTCTTTCTTTTTTCACTGTGTCTGTATGTATGGTACTTACTTGTGGTGTCCATCTATAGTGTCTCTAAATAAGATGAGTAGGTCAGGTGGGGTAAAATAAACATATTTGTTCAAATTAGGTTTTACAGAAGTTTTCAAAACCTAAGACTGGGATGCATACTGAGCTGTCATCTTTTCCCAGATTAGGGGTTCTGGAGCTCTCTCAAATTTTTCACTTTAAGTGATTTTGAAAGTTTCTTAATGTTTTTTAGCCCACAGCAGCAGCTAGATATTACATAATGACCCACTTAAGAAATGCAGTCAGAGCAGATGATATAAGTTTGTGTATTAACTTGCATAGAGAAGATGTCTCTAGTCAAGTAAAAAAATTTTGCAGTTACTAGTTGAACAGAGGGAGCTGCACAGCTGAGCTCAGGTCAATATTAGCCTATTTTTTAAAGAAATGTATTTGATGACTGTATCATAGTATAAGCCACAACTATACTTTAGATGGATAGTAGTACATTTTTCCTCTTCATTTGAAAATATATGTAATTTTCACCTAACGTGAAGTTCTGTCTTTCTTAGTACCTTATTTAATGCCAGGTGAGAGTCTGATGTCAAGATTATGGTTTTGTTCCTCTTTTTTTTTTTTTGTTTGTACTTTTCAGAACTCTCTTTTCTTGTAAACAGAAATGGTATTGCATAGAGACTTGTTAATTCTAAAACACAGTATCAACTTAACCTTGTTTGCAAGCATTTATTGCGTGACTAAAAATTAAGAATAAAAACCCCAACCCACAAAAAACCCAACCTCTTAAATATTTCCAAAGAGTTTAAATTTCAAATTTTGATTATCAGAAAATATTTTGTTCTGAAAGCACACATAAGAAAATTATCCATCAGATTTCATAAATTCATGGGGTTTTAAAAAGAATTTAGTACTCTGAGATGGTCCTGATGGGCACATTGGCTCTCTAACAGGCAAGACAGACTTTAATGAATGTCTTCAAACCTGCCTGCCCTATGCTATAGACTTCAGTGGGATACTTGGTCAAAGTATCGTTCTGTGCTGAAAAAAACATTCTGTTAGAATTAGTTATTTTGGTAGGGAGGAGACATACATTCAGTCACTTCAATTAGCAGTTTGCTTATTAAAAAAATCTCATTTTTCAAAGTGCAAATAAGAACAAGATCCTTAATTTTCAAAAATGAAAGTTAGGATTCCCATATAATAAAACATGGCTACCGCTGTGCCTCAAATAAGCCATGGAATATTATAACAGTTAAAACCACGAAAAAAGGGGATTCAGGAAATATTGCAACTATACTAAGCTTTTCAGTACATGCCACCTATCTATACTAGATCTGCTAATTGGATAGTACTTTTTTGGCTAAAAATGATAAAGTAAATTGACCACCATAAGTTTCTGTTCATTTTTTGTAGATAAGAACTACACTCAGAATGCTTCAACCTTTTCACCAATTTCTTCCTTTGATCATGAGAACTGTATAACTATATTATGAATGTTCAGACTCCTTCACAATAGTAAAGGAAATTGGCATTTACTGGCCGAATCTCCCACAGACAACAGACTCAGAAAAATAGCTTCTCTCCAGTCTAACAAGTCGCATCTCATTGGATCATGCTGTATTTTCAACAGATACTTGAAGTCCCAAGAAGTGTGTGGCCAATGATGGGGGAAATGCTGTTAGGATTTGCAGGGAGTAATACAGTTGCCTGGGACAGGTTCAATATTCAAATTCATGAAGTTGTAACTGCACAGAACAGTGTACCTGGAATCAAAGAGATCCAAGTTGGGTATAGTTATTTGTTTCTGGAAAACCCTACTGACTGACATATCTTAAAGTGGAGATGTGGAGTTGGAACTCCTTTGCTATTAACACCTTTATTTGAAGATGTAGAGTCATCTGCAGAAGAGATAAGTTGTAAAATCTGACTGAAATTACGCTTCAAGATGATCAAGAATTAAAGATATTTGTGATCAGGAGAGAGTCTACACCCTTGTTTGGCTTCTTCAAGCTCCAAGATATGATCATCACTACTGAAGATGGAAATCCTTTCTCTAGACTGCAAGAAAAAGAACATTCAGAAAATTCTGGTTATAGTAGTTTGCTGTCTTTTACCAAATTAATGTAGAGCCTGTTCAAGACCATGCTTACTGCATTCATTAAAGAAGATGACTGTTAATACTAGCTTGGGGCAGTCTAGGGATACATGAAACCTTAATTAAAGCTAGCTAAGTGTTGTATGTGGGCATCACCTTTAGCAACTGAAACCACTTAAAAGCAGTTATAAAGCTCTGGAAGTAGTGAGTCTGACAGTGATTTTGAACAGAGAAGTATTGAAGTATTTTTTTCTTTTTATATTCTCTCTCCTTTCTTGCAACCAAGTTTAGGTTTGGAGGCTGGGGCATAATTTGTACTGAAAGTTGATAGGATGCTTTTTTATGTGTGTGGGTTTGGTTTTTTTTGTGTGTGTGTTTTGTTTGTTTGTTTGTTTGTTTTTGTGTGGTTTTTTTGTTGTTGTTGTGTGTGTGTTGTTTTTTTTTTTCTTCCCCTAATGTCTTATTTACTAAAATTGAAGTTTTTTGGTAATAAGCTAGTAATTACTTTAATGTAGATGATAACAGGCTTGGATACTATCCTGTGATTAATTTGCAGTTCAGCTAGGAAGGGGTTCTGATAACTAGTAATACTGGAAGCACTTATATTTAAAATTGTTTTGACTGAAGAGCCACTTCTGGTGCTTTTATGTGATTATTTTATAATAGCTCTTCCATCTTTTGAGTTCTATAAACACTTGCTTAAAGGACATTTGCTATTTTAAACTTTTGAAGCAAGGGAGAATTTTCATGTCTTTCCTTTTCTGTACACTTAAATATGCCTGATATGAAGGTGCATTGCATCAGGCCTTACTAGATCTGTATTTAAAAGGACAAATAGAAGAAGAAAAACTGAATGGTGGAGAAGAAAAAGAGTTAGAGAGCCTGTCTAGCTTCCCACCTTTACTGCTGCTTTTTGATCATATGCACTTTCTTATGAGGTTACAATGACCAGATATCTATGTGACTTAGCCTTTGAAATGTTGATCCAGAAGTTTATTTGTGCAGTATATGTAAGTCCCTTTAACAAGAAAGAAGAAACCAAGCAGAAGGAGTCTGATGCTGCTGTGTAATGGGGTATTTAAACCAAGTTGCTAGTTACCTGGCTGCCTCGACCATCCTTCTGCTCAGTTAGTCCAAGATCTTTCTTTCTGTAGGCTAGCAAAGTTTAGGATACCATATAAGTGATAAACACAGCTGTGCAGCATGTTAGATGGAATAACCCAGATGCATTGCTGTTCTATCCAAATCATAATTCAACCTTCAACAATACCAAACAAATATGTTGATGCTATTGATACTCTTTTCATAGAGCTCTTATGGATTCCTATGAGTTCTGCACCACTGAGGACTTGCAAGCTTAGACTTAATAAAGCTGAATGCAATTCAGCAACCTCTAATGGGATAACTTAGCTAAGGTTGACTCACTTTCAGTGGCATTATGGCACTTTCTTTGATGATCAATTCCATTTTTAGATAAGTTTTTCTTCCTATTCTTAATGTCAGTAGTTTACTTAAACAGCATAAAGAAAAGAAAGAAAAATCTGTAGGCATTGGTAGGGAGAGTAGTATTCTGAATCCTTTGCTTCCCTCTGGGGAAATCTTCAAGTATAATGACTCTTTTTTTGCTGACATCAAATTTCAAGGGTTCTGCAGAGAGTAGCACTTGTTCTAAAATAAAATTGTACTGTTCAAAGCACACTACAGGGTCCTAAATTCTCCTGTGAGTTTTGCCTCTATAAAAAGAAGATTGAGACTAAATTCAAAGATTATTAACTATTTTGTAAGATGAATTTCAAATGAAATAAAGATCGTTCTGGCAAGAGCAACAGAAGAGTTTGTATGTTTTACTTTATGATAAAGATGTTCAGCAGTACCTCATACAAGTATAGAGGGTTTTGTCAAATGTGGGAAACAGAGAAATGTCCATTATTTGCCACAAATATTAAAGGTTTTTAGACTGGGTAAAGACCTAACATAAGGAAGAAATCAATTACCATTTTTAACTGATCAAATCACAGCTTTGAGACTAGTTTTGTTAACTCTAGTTGCATCTGGTTATTTTGAATGGAATGGCATAATCTTTCACTTGCTTTCTCATTTTGCCTGTTAGAAAACTCCTATGGTCATTTGAAAACCATTCATTCACAACATGTTTTTTTATCTGTATTTGGCCCAGTGTTATGTTTATAGTCATGGCAAGTTCAGCCTTCTGTGTAAAGGAACTGAGGTTTGCTTAAATTTTTTTTGGAGATAGAAAATTACCAGAAATGTCAACTGCTGTTTCTACGACTACTGTAATTGCTTGGCCTGATTCTTTTGAAGACTCAGGAGAATATTAAATATGTATTTTACAGCAAGAAAAGACTATGCTGAAATTTCACAGAAGTAAGAAAAGATCATAATTGACATAATTTTGTAATTAAACCGCAATATACTAGCTTGGCTCAAATGCAAAAATCTGATATTTTCCCTCTGCCTTGGATGCTTTTTGGACACAAAAAAGAAAAATTATTCTGCCCGTTCATACAGTTCATAGCTTAAGAGATCTATAAACGTGTTAACCAAGCCTTGACAGTGTAGAGATTTTTTGAAGTAATCCTAAAATACTAATAAGAAATTCACTGTTCACAGAATTCATCTGAACTTTTTTTTCAGTCAGGCGGACAGTTTCAAGTTTACACAAAATTTAGGGCTGAGAACCTGTGGGGAGAAGCTAAAAGCTGCAGCCCGGGGGACCAACAGCTTTAGCAGCTATTCAGTCATACCTGCAGCCTTGTGTTATAATTCCAGGTGCTGTGGGCCCCTCAAAGCCCTGATGATTTGCAGGACAGTGCCCTTTCCCGCCATCGTGCTGCTGTGTGCTGTCACCTACTGCTTGCACTGCTCACCCATTCCCCAGCCTCACACCAAGGCTGGAGAGCAGACTATTGCAAAGCATCTGTACCCCAGCTTGGACCCTCCTCAGACACGCAAGAAAATTTTACTGTGCTCAGTTTCATATCACTGAGAGCATGGGTAATGATCCTAATCTTCTAATTTTTTAAAAAAGTTTATGACATTGTTATCATTAGTGCCTGCCTGTTCTGACTTCCATCAAGTAGATTCCTTGAAGAAGCAAAAATGCTGAATTCATGAGAAATTTCTTTTACAATATTTTTCCAGCAAAGTGATAGCTAGGTAATACTGGATGCCTTGCAAAGGCTGACATAATCCCTTTGTTTGATTTTTTTAAACAAATTTCTTTGTATTAAGTGGCTTTGGCAAGGATCCAGGCACTTCTGGGACATGTCCATCATTTAGAAAGGTGTGATAAACTTGATGCTGTCTTTTAGTAATGATTTTTGAAGAGCACCAGCATTTACTGCCTCGCCTTGCTTTCAGTAGATGAAAACACCTTCTTGAGCATCTTATTGGAAATCTGTTAATGGAGATTTTAATGGATTTTGTGGCCTTGGAAATGTATTTAATACTTTTTCATATTTTTATCCTGCTTATTATTTAAAGTATCAGGTGAGTTTATGAATGAAATTCAGGATTTGTTAAAGATGGTAATATGTAGTTTTCACCTATAAAAAATCTGGTGTTTCATATTTTGTGGCTGTTAAATTTAGCAGAACGGCTGACATCAGAAGACACAATGGTACATTAATGCATTTGTTTCCAACTATATCTGTCTCTAGTTAACCCAGACGTTAAAATGGACCTACAGAATTGCTAGTAATTTTACTATCAAATTATTAGAAGACATCAAAGGCTTTCTAAAAATGCGGGGAATTTGCAAGCTATAAATGAGTATATAGTTACTGCAGAAATGTTTTGTTGTTTTGTTGGGTTTTTTTCATTCTAAGAAATGTTGATGAAAAATGGGCAGCAAATGAGATTTGAAACCCTAGATATAATATCTTTAAATGGAGCTAGTATTCAAAACTGCTTGCCATTCATTTTTATAAATAGTTAAAATACTATAATAAAAATAGGCATTTCAAATATACAATTATTGGATATTTTTCCAATATTATTGGAAAAATATTGTTGAATACATAGATATTTGAAACCATATCTGGGATAAAGAAATGTGGTTTTACTTCCTGTGCAAGTAAAATCAAAACTCTGTGGAATTTACTACCATGGAAATGGCTGATTCATTCTGCAATGTATGTGGAATAAAATATACCTGTTCTTTCATATGCAAATATGGAAAAAAAAAAGTAAAAATGTGGTCTAGATGAAGAACAAAAGCTACTTTTTTTCTTAGAAAAGATGGAAGAGAGGTCTAGTGATATGCCATGCAAACAAAAGGGAAAAACTTCTAAACACTGAAAGGAAAGACATTTAGTTTCCAGAACTCCCTTAGAGACAAAGATCTCATTCTCAAAACTGTTACAGAAAGTGGGAGAAGTGCTGCAAGTGGCTTCTGAGGAACCAGAAAAGTCACTTCAGATCACAAATGAAGAGACTTCAGAGTCTCAGTTTGCTGCTTGATTCTTAGATTTGCCATTACCACCTGGCCATATCCATGTACTGGATTGTTTTAAAGCAATAGATTGCTATCTGTCTTCTACCTTCTTATTTTGAGGCTCTCTGCTGTGGTAATTTGAGTGCAAATGAAGCATGAGAATTCAGTAGCCATCCAGAACACAGAGTATGAATAGCTTTTAATAATGTGCACTGCTGGAGCTTACATAAATGATTTCTCTTTGAACTTTACTGTCTTCTTTTTATAAGTATTCTAATGCTCTGCAGCATTAAACCCACCTCTCTCCCTTTATCAGTTACTTAAAAGGAGAGTTTTTTATGTGCCAACATCAGGCGACTGGAACAAAGTTAACTGAGTGCTAATTACGGTTCGGAAATTTCCTGTGCTCATAACTGACTATACACACAGCCAAAAAAGTGTCTTCCTGCTTGGTTCTCATCTTTGCAGGTTTTCTAGGTACCTTAAGACAGCAGTTGCTCAAGCATTCAAGTATATAAAATCAATCGATTTTTCAATTAACCCATTTTATTGACATCTGTTGAAGAGTAATGAAGAGAATGTTCACTCTACATTTCATTTTACCTAGGGTCACAATTAGAAAAGTACTTCTGCTAGACTATTTTCTGTGGGGATTAAGTGTTTCCTAAATGCTGGAATCAAGGGGGCTTTCTGCATACAAATATTTTATTGAATCAAAGCTGTTACAACCTCTGAACAGTGAAGGTGTAGAAGGATTTCCAATGAAGCCTCAGAGGAGAGGAACAGATTTAAGATCCAGAGAATAGAGAAGATTCACTGGGATCTGTTTCTGGGATGGTCTTACACTTACCAGAAGGTCTTACACTGAAATGTTCTTTACATACTGTTATGAAATGTGCAAAACATATGATGTCTCAAAAGTTGTTGACAGCATAAAGGTTTAAGCAGTTGCTTAAAACTGATTGTTTCCCTCCACACCCTGAACTGAGGAACACTTCAACTTCAGTAATAGTCAGCATATATTTTTAAATGGCTCAGATATTAAAAATACCTTGTGATAAAATGAACTCAGTCCCATATAATTATTATCTAAAACTTTGCTATTAAATTATCCATTTTCAAGTTCCAGCAATCAACTATTTCTGCTGCTGCAACTGATGAACTATCATGCTTATCTGCAGATGTTTCATTTCTGCTTATAACTTTTTAAAATCCTGATTATGTTAGGATGAAACTTTATAGGTGTTTGTGAAGAGGAGAAAACTTCAGCCTTCCTCATGAAGCATGGAGAGGGAGAGACTTTTTCTTAATAGTTAAAAGGAAACTTTGCAATGCGATTAAGATGGAGAGTTTAGACTTGTCTAGAAAAAAAATATCTCCTTACTATCAAGGATACTTGAGTTTCCCAGTGAAAACAGGTCTAGCTTGGGTTGAATTACACTTTTTACAAGTGCAGAATTTTGCATGGTCTTGTTGATGCCCATGTAGGTTCTCAGCTGCTCTAAGCACATATGAGACCCAGCTATTTAGCAGGGATCCAGCTACTCCTCTGCTTAAAAGTCTTCAGCTATAACGCCCACTCATATGAGGAAAGAACCAAGAGTTTACATTTATGACAGGCTGGAAGAGTCAATTAGTTTTGCCCAGACTACTCTTGTAGACTCCTCTCCAACTGCATAGGCAGCCTAGAACTGAAACTGGTTCATTTTCTTAACTTTGAGTGCTTGAGTAGACCAGGAAACAAAATCATCTTAGCAAGCAAGGCAAAAGTATGACAGCAATGAGAGTTATATATATGTAGATTTCCTCCCACACCAGCGACTTATAGTTCCTTACCTTTTCCCTGTAAGGCTGCACAGTTCTTAATGCATTCATTGTTGGAAGAAAAAAAGCCCAAGCAAAACAGTGAATAATATTCTGATGGCAATTATTTTCCTGTTTTTGAGCTGCCTAGGTGAGAGGTACTATTGTTAATGGATAATTATTCTCTGCAAATTGTCCAAAAGTTTTGATAAATATTACTTGCAACCAATTATTGTACCAGCATTTCTCGTCATTCAGTCTCTCACTCAAGTCCTCTAGTCTGTTGCATGAACTAGCTTCAAAATTAATTTTTTGTATTTATAAGGAGTGTCAGAGTGACAAAGCTACAGCTTTGGATTTGACATTTTTTTGCCACAAGGCCTCTTTTGGCTGTGATAAAATTAGAAGGTAGAAGATTACTACTTTTTCCTTGTATTTTGGGGGTTTTATTATAAGGTTGCTTTCTCTCATATTTTTTATTTCCAGTAAAAATTTGCTCATCATTTTTGGTATATGTGCAGAACCTGCATTTATTATATTCTTTTCAAAGGGCCTTGATTCCTTTTGCAAAGATAATGATTTGTCTTTCATACACTGAGCAGTGTGGATAATTAACTTGCAGTAAATAGGATCAAATTTTGAGGACTTGCTTATGAAAATCAATAGGAATCTAGGTGATTGTGTAACCTCTCTATTTTTGCAGCCTTATTTGCCCTGCTTCTTCCATCATTACTTTTTTCAGATGAGCATATAATTTTGCAGTTATCCCAGAAGCAGGATTTCAGAGTGTACTGTGCATTTCCCAAGATTCAGAGAAACAATATTATTCTTGAAACAAATACTAGCTAAGTCCAATTGTTAGTACATCTCATAACCTTAATTTCTTGTGGATTTTTACATAATGTTGTGAACTAGTCTAGTGTTTATTTAGGGAGTTTTGTTTCCCTACTCCCCCAATTCTACTGATTACTGTCAACTGAATATTTGGCACATTGACTTTTTTTAAATTTATTTTTCTAGATCTCTCTGTTTCTATCAAACAAAGCACACATGTATGTAATTCATCACGCTGTATATGCTTAGAACTTAGGAAGGTAATGACTCTGAACTCTGAAATTTAGCGATTACTGTGTATATATGTGATTTTTGCCTTGCAACAAACGGTAAAGGAATAGCTTGTAAAAATACTGTCTACAGCTATCTTCTCTATAACTGTACTTTTGTTTTATCCATATTTACAGTTGTTTTTATTTCTCACACTTCAGAAGATGGGTGTATGATACATGAAACCTAATCACTCAGCATTGTGACACAAAAGTGAACCTATTGTCTATTTGCAGAACTGCACAGATGTGCATCTTTTGAACTGCCATCAGAAGCATTTCTCATAGTTCAAGTTTATTTTCTCTTCAAGTATTTAATATTTGATTGATGAAAAATCACGTTCGTGGTTTAACTGAAATACTGTTTTATGCGCTCTCAAAGGACTTCCTTCCAAAGCTTGAATCAAATTACTGGGGATGGTTTAAAGAACATATGAGCTGAGGGAAGAAACTAAAATCAATACAGCCTAAAATTTACTGTCTGATTTTTGAAGTTGCTGACTCCTGTGTATCATTTTAAGATTGTGATCCTATTAAACCTGGGACAAAGCAGTGCTCCTTTACTTGCTAGATTATGGCAAAAAATGTGTAAAGAAGCAGATATTAATGAAAGAAGGCACTGGTCTGGAACTCAAACTGTCTAGGTCACATTCCTGGCTCTGCTGCATGCTGCCTCAGGCAAATCACTTGGTTTTGCTGGGTTTCCGTTCCCCATCTGTCAAATGGAGACAATGGATGCATCCTTCTGCCTGGCCTTCATCTTGCCTGTTTCTATTGTTGTTTGGAGGAAAAATAAATGTTTTTAAAAATGTGTTTGTAAAGTACCTAATATAGTGAAGCCGTTAGATACTTCCATAACACAGTAAGGGATGACAGCCTCTAGGCAGGAGCATTTTTAATATGCTTTCTGAGAAATGGATTTGCAGTTCACTTCAGACCAGTCCTGAAATAGCGTAGAACTTTCTCCTAGACTTTTTGGCAGATTATAAATTTTATTGTTTGGTTTCCATATTGTGGTTGCCATAAAGAATTAGTACTGTCAATACATACCACCCTGAGGTATTATTGTTTGAGTTACCCCATCCTGCCTACTCTCTCCACTCACAAAGACCCTTACAATAGAGCATTATAAGTAGGTAGCATACATCAACTATTGATAGGTAATGGCTTTTTAATGGTTTCCATTGCATTGCTAGTAATATAACTTTCACTTTTATGGCTCTTTTGCATTTCGTGATCCCACAGTGCCTATGAGTGCTAGGACTTGATAGAAATTGAATGGACATAGCAAAACACATTCACACTGCCTAATTGTAGGCACTTAATCAGGTTGAAAATGTAGCCAGAAGAGAGCCGTTCAGGACAGAGCATGCAGGAATTCTGCATCACCCTCTGATGAGGCATCTCTCTGCAGGACTGTAGATTGAATTGGAATTTACCCACTCAATTTAACGAGAGAAGTTGGGTGCCAAAAGTCAGATGGCTTCTCTGCTCTTTACTTCCCTCTAAAAGAGCATTTTTAAAATTTTTTTATCTTATCCAGATGGGCAATTCTTTCCAGCATAAAATCTTCATTTGCTAGCGCTATGAAGAACCATGCAATTTATAAATTCCTACAGATGAGTTAGGTATGTAGTGATGTTTTTAGCTTCACAGTTTTTACATGGAAACACTTTGAAAATCTGACACGATTCTTTAATATAGTGTTGTTAACACAATAAGTACATTTTTTGTCTGTAATTAGTATCTGGAAAAAAGTAATTTGTCATGGTGTAAAAATCTGTGTATACTCATATTTTAATATATCACTTAAAATGGAAATGAGAACATGTAGTATTTTGACAGGCATTTAGCAAGGTTGGAGATTATTCAGCAGCGCAAGTGTTCCCTCTTTTTAGATTAATTTGGCCATTTTGAATCAGGAGAAAATAGTATGAATTAGTATGGTAGGTGAAAATGAATGTGCTGTCTCATTAAGATGAACTGAGTTACCATGTTTTTCATCTTTGTACTAGAAGTTCCTACATCATAAAATCTTGCTTTCTTGGATGTATAATGGTTTTATTAAACGAACCTCCTGCAGTGCTACAGTATATTTTCTATGAGTTGTCAAATCAATATAAGAAGACAAAATTCCGTTGTCTAAATCAGAATTTGTTTGTGATAATGACCCAGCTGTTATAGGAAATGCTGTGGTACCTTACTACCCTAAGTTATCAGAACCTCAGAGGATACTTAGCTACACTAGCATGGTACAGAATTAGGTCTGGGAGAAGTATCTGGATGTTAAATCACCTTCTCATCTTTCTGCAAAGTGTTACTTTCTCAAAATATGGGCTGAACTCATAGTATTTATCTTCTTAGAGGAACAGCAAGAACAGAAGTGTTTGAAGAGCTGTGGGACAACTGCTGTATTAATTACATGGGCTGATAGAATTTCCTCTTATGAATATTTTAATATGGGGAAATTAAAACAGGAATTTGATAATGCCACATGTCCTGAATCTTTAGCTTTCATTCTCAGTATTTATGTTGCTTCACAAATTGAATTTTCAAGTCAAAAAGCAAGGTGTGGTAGGGAGAATCCTAATTGCAGCAACATTTCTTCTCCTTTTCCCTTCCCTGTCAGTCTCCTCCCTGCTGTCCCTGTTTCAAATTCCCTCTCCTGTTATAGAATCACCGTTGAGGTTTTCTTTAAGTCTGATGAAATAATTTTTGTGTTATCGTTTAATATATACAGTTCTTGATATATCACTTCTTCGTACTGCAGGACGTAGTACCATCAACATAGTCGGCGGGTTTCAGTGTGTGGTATCATTCTGCTGGTAATATCTGTCACAAACACACTCACCAAGTACTGCTGTGGTGCACACCTCACAGTACCTGTGTATTGTCCTGAATGTTTATGTTTTTTTTCCATTAACAATGCACATACTTACTATTTTTTGTTGCTTGCTGATGTCACTCCAATGTGTCAATATTTCCAAGCTAGTCACTTAATTTAGTCTCTTAGTTTTCCCATCCCTTATGGAATAATAAAGGTGCTTAACCAGCTGCTAGCTGTGTTTAGCTCACTGAGGTCTACAGTTAAAATTTGCTCGGTTATCATTGCAAAAGATAAAATAGAATTATTTTGCTTGACCATTATACAGTATATGACAGAAAGCTATTAAAGTGTGAGAATCACAGTATTTCAGGTAGTAGACCCTAGTAACAGAGAACAAGGAACTGTCATAAATGAATGAAAATGAGAAGAAATCAGAATGAAAAAGAAAACAAATCAGCATATCGAAAGCAAAGCATAGGGAAAAAAAAGTCAAATAAGTGGTATGAATGCCTATTTCTCATTAATTGGACCTGCCTTTTACAATATTAAATGCTAGGTATTGGAGACAGCTTTATTATAGACCATATATATTAATTGCCAGCATGTGGATACAACCTCATTTGATACAACATATTTAACTGAGAAATCACAGTCATTTTTCTTTTATTATACAAGAACTAGAAATATGTATATTTTTTAAAAAAAATGTTCATTTCTTTCTAACTCTGTTCCCTGGTTTTACTCTTCTGGTTTAGTCTCCTTTAAAGCTAACACATCCAATTACAAGATGGGGACAATGACAAAGCTGAAAGCTTTTGAGTTTGGCAGCAAAGTCTGCCTGTGTCAGGCACACATCAATTTACATGACACTGGAAGGTCAAAAATCTCATTATTATTTGCAGTGTTTATGACTGCCTTCCTAACCAATAGCTTCAAGTACTGAACTGTAGGTGCTGGAAAGCCATCTGATCTATGAGATGGTTTATTAATTTGAACCACTTCATATTGCCTAAAGCTGTGAAAATAGGGATATACTAAAGAATATTAAAGTAATTATTTCATTAGGTATCCCTTCAATTATTCAGGTGTTTTAATCACTTGGGCATTTAACATAGTGCTAAATGATGATCATCTGATAAAATACAGTTTTGTATGGAGCTTTGACACTGTGCTGAAGGACAAGATGGGCAAATGCAGACAAATGGCTTAATCCTGAAAAACTGATTAATTTTGAATTAATTTGCTAGAACTTAGGTTGTGTTAGAAGCTTTGTTAGAAGCTTTGTTAGAACCTCTGAAAATTGCCAGAAAATCTGACAGAATTCCTACATAACTGTGTTACATATTCATGTTTTTACAGTTAACTTTTCAACGTTTAATGACAATGTAACCTTAAAAATAACCTGTGAAATGAAGGGAGAATAACATAGTGCCCTTTCCTTCCATCTGCAAAAAATAGTGGGTTGTTTTTAAATACAGAGGTGATCACAGTAATTTTCTAAACTGACCTTCTTCAGGGAGAGTTCTTTTTTTTCCAAGAGATTGGATTGTAATTTATGTTTCAAATATGGTTATTGCTTTTACCAAAAACAAAGAGATCACCAGTAATTTTTAACTACTCTAAAATTTCAGCTTATTTTCCAGATTTGTCTAGTTTCAGTTTTTACCTTTTGCATCCTATTTGGTCCATATCCACCAGCCTCAAAAATTTTCCATAATGAAATCTCTTTTCTGTTCACGAGTATCTTCACAGAGAGATGTAGTCTTCTTTTTACTTTGTAGTCATACTCTGAAACTACTCCATTTTTTCATTGCTTTAGAAGTGCGGACTCTAAACCAGAATGTTGTTCTGGTATAGTCTTAGTGTTTTTTGTTTGAACAAAGACAGAGTCTCTATTATTTTTTCCTATAAGTGTTTTGCATTCTGCTGAACTGAAAAAAGTTACTGTGTTTATTTCATAATAATCAAATGTCCTCCTGATTACTTATTCCATCAGTCTCTGCATTTGTCTGTATAAGGAATTTGTAGTGTCCTTTAAATTGCTCATAAAATCATTGACAAGTCGGATCATTTGTAGATATGTTCTCTTTAATGAGTGACCCCTACCGTTCATGTTTAGTAGGATCTTAAATATGAAAACATTTAACGAACAGAGACATGGCTGAAAGACAAACAAGAAAGCTGATGGAGATGATCACACTAGTGACAACAGAACCTGTAGCTAAGGTGGGATGTCAAACCTCTTTATGTAGCTTGATGTGGAAGAGACATAAAAATACCCATATCTAAGACAAGTAAGAATTCGCTGATATCTTTTCAGGCTCCCTGGGTTCATAACAAACTAATAGTTTGTTGTTCAGCTGTCAAAATGTGCAGTTTCTAAATCTAAAGATCATCGAAGATGAACAGTCTCCAGATATGCGGCCTTTCATAAGCACTATAAAAATACATACAAGTTTACATTATTTTCCATGCATTGCTAGCACAATCTAGCTCCAGCCTCACTTTTTGAAAGAAAATGATTCTTTATGTGTGTATATGCCCAAAGAGGAAACTGAGAAATGATTATTCTTATTCATTAACAGTGAGAAATAATGGATCTCATTTAATAAATATGGACAAAGATGAAACTTTTGTCTCTCAAGTTCATCTTCCAAATGATGTAACTGGACTGCAAAAGTGTGAGAGCTACTAAATTACGGCTTTATGTTTCTTCCCTGAAGTGCTGTTGTGCGGTAGCAGGAGAATATGGAGATTTCTGAGAGCTTACTATTATAGTTCACTAGAAAGTGACATCTTTGATTTTCTGGAAGGTAGCAGTGGAATAGTGATAAGATCGCAGAGCGTTTACTGTTGATGTGAAGTGTTAGAATAAGGCACGCTGTTGATGGAATTTGTGTGGTTTCTGAGTACCTTATATCACTGGTTGCTTTGAGAATTTCACAGTAACGCTATAAATACCCTGTCACCGCTCTAGCTGGACACGCTTTTAGCATACGTTGACAGTACATAATCAAACATAAAACCACACCTTGAATATCTGCAAATTGCAAACTTTCATTTTTAAGTAGTGCTGGCCTAGTAAACCCCTTTAAAAAGCTGTTTTCCCCCACAAGTAATACTATAATCAGCTTTTCTCTTACATGATCTTATGTAAATCTATCACTAGATTAAGGCCCATGCTGATAAAGTTCTTTCTGTAATGAAAAGTTCTGTTTTAATATTTTAGGATAATTTTGAGGAAGAAAAGACTCCCAGGTGTTCCCGTTGTGTGAATTCTGGAAAATGTTGGCAACTGTAGATAGTCTATGCTGTATACGTGGGTTACACTATACTCTAGAGGGAATTTTAGGTGGACAGAAGTATGAAAAAACAGTCTTATGCAAGTGTATAAGTGCAATTATATAAGTGCATAAGTATACACTTACATAAGTGTACAAGACAGTGTTTTTGTACTTGAGTTTCAAGATAATTATTCTTATGTGTATTTTAATCTGAGATAGGAATTAATAAATTGATGAGAAGCTCCTAACTCCTATGGCACTCTTTTATCCACACTTTTAGTACTACATAAGGATCATTAGGCTATTACAGAAAATCAATAGCTAGACAATAGTATTAAATAGTTGCTGATATTCTTCATGATAATTACTGAGGAAAGCTGTGTCTTCTAAAGATGAACCTTTAGTTGTTAAATGTTTGGTAACTCATTTTCTGTTGTTTCAGTTCATTTTCTCTGAGAAACTGCAGCTACAAAAGACAACACAACTATCAGTTTTACTAACTACCTATCCTATTAGTCTCTTCAATTAGGCCAAGAATTTAGAAGGATGAAAAAACATTCTCATTAGATGTAGCTGTTCCAGTGGAAGACTAAGGGTATTACTCTCGTACAGTGCTTGTGCTTTCCCTGTTCTGTGACGAAACAGGGGATTTCTGTTCCCGTTTCTGTCAGACATATTCACAACAAACACTAAATCTTTGTAAAGTAAGCATTTTAAATTGTATGGGTGGCCAAAGTGATTAGTGGTGGGGTCATTCAGCCTACAGCTGATTCAGCTTGAACCTAAATTTCAAGTATCGATCAGCTCACCCTCTGGCTATTTATAAACAACTTGAACTATTAATATCCATGGCACATGCAACTATTTTTGACTGCTGTGCACGTTGTCTAATTTAGTAAAGACTAAATACTGCTGAACAGCCCTAGAAACATAGAAGGCTATTCGTCTCTGAAGACACAGTTTTAACTTTTTACCTGTTAACAAGTCCAATAGTTCTGGTAAAGTTAGTTGCATGAGGCAGCAAAAGCCATGTCATTTATTAATTGATCTTTCTAAAGAGTAATGTGATTAAATACCATATGTAAAATGCAGTCACTCCAAAGCTGTGCAAAAAGGCTCCTCCTACTACCTTTTTAAATATAAACAACTTCTTTTGCTTGCCAGCCTTATTTCTGCCTCCTGAGTTCCTCCCAGCTGACCACGATATGAATTTCCACTTGCTATACTTTTTAATCTCACTTTGGGACCATTAAGAAAGAAATCATAGATGCAAAAAGCTTAAATAGATGCAAATGATAATTTGTCAGTGTATGATAATCACCTGAGCCTGATCTTGCAAAATGCTGAGCATTGCATCCTACTGTTTTCCACAGTATGAGATGGAATTACTCAGCATATCACAGAATCAAGCCTTGATGCATATATGTCTGTAATATAGTGCAGTTGATTATATTCTGAATTTATATTCTCTCAATCTCTGTTCAGTCTTTGAGGCTGTTTATGTCTGGGAAAATGTAAATTATTTGAGAGCAGTTTCATAAGAGTAAAATTTTATAACAACATATGAAAGCCTGTATTAAAATTCAGAAATATCTACTACTTTTATTTCATCTACTTCATAACTTTGCTCATTTTGCATGTGTATCCAAATAAGCACACAACTTTAAAGTCTGGCTGAAAATCTCTTTATTGTTTTTATCTCCTATTCCATTGTCCTTTAGATGTTTATCATTATTTTGCTGAGCATAAGACAATGAGCATGAAGTTTAATGAGACGATAATTTTCAATATGATTTTATTTAGTGCAGCATTATATAGCAGCCTAAAAATGCAAGTTTGTATCCAATCTGTATTGTTTTTTCCAAAATTTGGAAGATAATTTAAGAGTTTAGCTGATACTTCATCAGGGATCCAAGTGACAAATGTGTTCACGCTGATTGATGTGCACTGTTTCCCAGCAATATGGACATCCCTGGTAAATCGGATATGTCTGTACTTTTTGGGGAAATGAATGAGTTATGTTCTACTGAAATATGAAATAATAAAACTGGTTCATAATCAATTCTATTTGAAACCAAAATGAAATGTGAGACCTGTTTTACTTCCTTTCCCAAACGCATTGTGCTGTAGCATTCCTCTATCTCCTCGAGCTCCTTCTTCAGTGACCGTATTATGGACAAAACACTTCTCATGGTCAAATTTTTAGAAGCTTCTGGTTTCAGCTACTCAATTAATTGCTCACCTGCACCAAATTCCTTCCCCCCCCTTTTTTTTTGGTACTTCTCTTTTTTTAACAATTTAAAGGACTGTATTTATCAACATGACATTATAGCATCTGAAATAATTCAGATTTTGTTCCTGTTCTTGAGTAAAAGACAACAATGATGATTGCTTTGTAGCAGTTACGAATCCATTTTGTAGATGGTTTAGGATAGCATTCTCTTGTTCTAAGCTGTTTTTTTCCTGAAAATACCTTGGGTGACAAAGGCCATGCCTTAGAAATAATAATACCAATATTAAATTGTTTATAAAAACAAGAAGGGTTCATGGGAATGTTTTGTCATTTTGTTCAATTAGCTTCATTTGTTAGTGCTGCCCCATCTGCAGCAGCCTCTTTGGTAAGCAGTGGTTTTGGGTAGGAGCTGGAGGTTTCTGTCCTGTCTTGTTACCGGTGCTGTGCTACCACTCAATGTTATTCACTGGTGGCTGAAGGATGTAACATTCAGCAGACAGGAAAGGAACCTTCAGTTGTGCTAAAAAGGTGGTTCATTTCTCTTATATTTAATTTGTCTGTGAAAGCCTGGCGAGCTAGTTTAAAATGTGTTTGATTACTTAGATGTTCATAAATAAGTCACTGTCCCTGTGAGGTTTACTGGATATGTTCTTAGGTTCTGTGGCATTATAAAAAATGAATTAAATAGATATGTGGGAACTGAACACCTTTTCTCTGTTCTGTACTGAGTGATATTTAAGTATGGAGGAAAAATGGATTACATGTCCTGGCCAGATTTATTCATGTTTCATTTTGGAATCTCCATGCCACAAAATGAGGATGGACAATTTGTTCCATGGTTCTTTAGTTATAAATTATGTGTAAATGATAAAGATCAACAAATAAATGAAATTCCAGATAGCTTGTAGGCATATTTTGACAAGTATTGGGCTAATCAGGAGCCCGAGAAAAAGGAAAATGTAGCACTTTTGAAAGTGGCAGTCATCGTCTCAAATGGAGCTCTGATATTATGGATCCAATCCATATAAAAACTCAAGATCAGTTTAAAAAATAATACCTGTGCTGGGTTGACTGAAATGGAGTTAATGTTCCTCGTGACATTAGAAACTTTTCACCCTGGGGTAAATTTACTGTTTTCTCCAAGTAGCTTTCCAGTGTTTGGGATTTGATATGAAAAGAATGTAAGAATACCTTTATGTCTTGGCTGTTGCCAAGGACTTTCCAGCTGCTTAGCCGCAGTTGCAAGGTGCTACCAGGGAGGAGCGGATCCAGGAGAGCTGACCCAAGCTGGCCAACAGGAGTATTCCATACCTTGAACATCATGCTCTATATGTCAGCGGGGAGATGCTGGGGACTGCCCTCTTTCCTCGTCGGCTGCTATCCAGGAGGGTTCCCACTCCTATTCCCGCTTCTAATGCCCGTTCTGATCTCTGTGTTGTCCTGGACTCGCTGTGCACACAGTGTCCGCTCCTTGGCCTTCGTTGCTGGGAGTCTGTGTTCTAGTGGCTGAGTGTTGCTCTGCACTGCTCTTCTTTTATTATTATTCTGTTAAATCTGTTTCTATTTCAACCTATGAGCCTTTTCTCCTTTTCCCTTCCTTCCCCCAGGGAAGGAAAGGCAAGAGAGAGTGGCTCTTTAATGTTTTTGCTGCTGCCCGGGGCTAAATGCTAACAATACCTCTCACTGTTTTGAAGCCAAACGCATGCACTTTTATTATACAGAACATTGTTTACAACTTTCTGATACCTATAGGTACAGAAGGTAATTAATACTGTTACTGATAAATAAGGTTACTTGTAAAAATAAATATTTAAACCAAGAGCACATACTTTGCAACAGTGAATTCTAGCTGGACTTTCTCTTCAGAATTTGTTGGCATGTCCATATGTTTATAGAAGTGAATCAAATAATCTACATATTTTATTTTCCTCTACTTTTTATTCATGTTCCTCAAAGTCACACACTTGTGACACTACTTTTGGTACAGACAACATGATTTTACACACTGTTTAGGACTGGCCTCACATTCTGTTAATTCTGAAGTAGCAACTTGACCTATTCATATTTCTAACAAATTATACACAAAGCCATACCATAATTTGTATACAAAGCTACCATAACTATTCTCATCAGCCTTCATTCTAATCTGTTTGAATTTTCAGACTTTTTAAATGTCTTTTTCTTGTAAAAGCTTGATGATATGCAAATGTACAAACCCACACTGATTTCTTTGGAGACATGTAAGACTTTGGTATATTCATCCTGTGACTATGAGATAAAAAGTCTTTGTTTAGGAAGTCAAACAGTCCAATACACTCATTCATTCTTCATGAGCCTTGACAACAATTCCAGGTACATTGCCATCCTCACAGATAAAATGGATCGGCTTATTACAGGCTTGGCATGTTTGCCTTGCACGAGCCATCTCTCTGACCTCCCACTGCCAGTGTCCATCTCAGTGGCAGAGGACAGACCTCTTCAGTTTTGGAATACCCAGCCGAGATAGTCTTCTCAGCTATCTGATACTACTGAAGAGTTTTAAAAAATATATTTTCTAAGGATCGTTGATGTAGTGCCTTTCACAGCAATGGCATGTGATTCTTCAAATTTGCTAATGTAATGCTACCTATGAAAAGAAACCTTTTGGAAACAGCTAAAAATTCTTAGGACTTGTGTATCCTTTCCCCACCCCCTCTCGTTAGTCCAATTTTCTCCTGTGATTTTTGGAAAAGGAAAGGTTACTCTGTACCTATGAGAATGAAGTCTTTGACATATTGACAAGAAAGTTTATTGGCAGCCACAAACCACTACTGTTTCTCTTTACTGAGAAATATTTATTATCACTAACATCTAACCACCCCTGTTGCTTTAACCAATTGGGGTAGAATACATGTGCACCCCAGACAATTGCTATAGAGCAAGCAGGCTTGTTTTAATTACCATTAACATTAAAATTCTTTCTGCCCATATCAGAATCACTGTCATCTCTCTTATCACTGTAATCTGACAGGAGGTAAACCCTTTCTCTCCCTTTGGTTCAGCTATTTAATCATCCAGTGAGGCCTCATCCCAATATAGCTATAACCCCAAGAGTGCTCATTACAATGTGAAATTCCTCTGGCATGGTGAAGGAGCTCTCTGAAATTCCCACCCACAAACACTTGCTCTCGCTTGTGTTGCTCAATGTTCTTGCTGCAGTTAAATAATTGTTGAAGGTGTCAAACTCCGTTCCTGTCACCTGCCCTGCCCACAAGCACTGTGACATAATGTGTATGAACACAGATGTTCTCCTTCTAATCCAGGCAGCCTGAATACAACCTGGAGTCAGTTATTAACCTGCACTGTCCCACCAAAGTGTCCAGAGCCAAATAAACCAAAAGAATTCCAGGGCAGTGCTGCCCCACTATTCCTATTTCTTTTTTTTTTTTTTTTTTAATCCTCATTTATAATATAAAGATTCACTATGCATGAACAGGAAAGACCTATAGATGTTTTATATATCAAGTAGGATGACCTTTTTGAGGCGATAAAAAGCAATGAGAGCAATTCTCCCTATACTTGTGGGGTATTTTCAAATTATTCCCACAGACTTTCTAGAGTGGCTGGCACTGCTTGAACCTTCACTATGGTTAAGTTAAATTAAGTTTCGCCAGTTTGTTTTCTCTTGGCAAAAGCAGAACCCAAAATTTTACTTTATATTAAAGTTTACAGGAAGATTTTGATTGCTGGTATTATCCAATTGCCATTTTTTTTGCCTATAAATACTCAAAAAAATGTTGAAAGGGTCTTAATAAAAAGATGTTAATGGAGCTCAAGTTAATGCAACAGCAAAACCTTAGAGAGCATTGTATAATTGAGGTAAATATATAGTTGATATATTTTTGCTTCCAATCTTTTTCTGTTCCAGCTTTCAATTTACAGAAAGAAAATGAAATTTTCCTTTCCCTTCACAAATCCTTTCTTTCATCTGCCAAAACCGGTTATCATAAAATACTGTCAAAAACTGCTTCTGCTGAGAAAAACCAAACCAAACCAAACACTGCTTTTTCTCTGGAGCATCTCATTATAATATTCCTTAATAAGTCAGCAGTCACCCACACATTCATCTAGGACTGGATTCTTGCCCTGTTTTTCAGTATTAGTTACTTATAGCTGCAATTTCTAGCAGCCATAAGTTTTCAGCAGACATCACTAGTTTATCCCGGCTTCATGTTTGACATTAGAAAATTTCTTTCTTCAAGAACCATGCAAAACTGTGGAGTTATCAGTGAAGGTTCTTGAAATAGCTGTGCTAATCAACTAATGCAACAAAATAGTTCTGGAAAGATTCTTAAAAAAAACCCATAGAAATGTCATGTCAGTTTTGATTGCTTCATCTGGAATATTTCTGAGCCATTTCTCACTCTATAGTGATGCCTCTAGTCTTTCCAACTGCTATTTCATTATCAAGTGAAGAATTATACTGTTTTCAATAAATTTACACAAAGTTCAGTTCCATCCCAAAATTCAAATTTGATCAAGCGATATTAAGAGACAGCTTGCATACATGCTGTTATTGCAGCTATGTTCATGTACACCTAGTTAAAAGATGTTCCCTTGTAGCTCCTATAAATATTCCTCAAAATGTCTAGAGCTGTGTAGCATCACACAGCACTTACATGATTCATCAGCTTGTGACTCTCCAGAGTTTTTAACTGACATGATTTAGATCACTCATAAAAGCAATTATTTAACCATCAATAGGAAATTAACAACTTTTTATACAGAAACCCAGCTTTATTTTTGGATGTAACTGATTACAGCTGAAATCTGAGAATATGACATAATGGAAGCCTGCTTTCTTTAGGCAGTCGCCATTTGCATGCACTGTTACTGTTGCAGTAGAAAGTTGCCTTTCTTAACTTGAGCCACATTTTCAGGAGGAGTGCATGTCCCCAGTTACTTCTGTAGTAACATGTAACAGCTCAGACCAGAGGAATTCCATAATTTCTCCACATTTGTCTTGTTGTTGATACTCCCACTAGTAGAAAGGTCTGTTTTATTTTATTTATTGCCTGTTTCACTACTTGTTTCCAGTTGCTCTCCATCCCCTGCGAGGGCGAATTATCATGGACTCCACACAATCCAACGTGAATTCAAGCAAAGCCAATTTATTACAGAAACAAGCCTCCTTATATATGCAGTTATTTCCTGATCACACATCCACACTCCAACTATGCATTAATTGATTGGATATTGTCTATGTTCATGAACTGTCCATGCGCCTGAGTCTCACTGCTGATATGTCTGTTTTCAGATGGCCTTGACATTTCTTTGGGCCTGGCTAGTTCAACAACAAATCCTCATCTAATAGAAACCCATCCACACATTAATTTCAAGAAAATCCCTCAAATCTCCCACATCCCCAGGTCCTGAGGTCGCTCAGTTTCCATAACTTCTAGATACCAGTCCCGCATAGGTGCTCGCTAAAAAACATGCATTAATGTCAGAAACAGGCTGTTCATTTGAACACGCTGAAGGGTTCAGCCTTTCACTCATCACCCATAGTTAATGTACTCCCAGAGTGCTCTTTGGCTCCCTTTTTTCATTTTGACTAAAATATTTAGTGATTTAATGTATTCTGGGAAAGGAAGGATGCTGTGCTGCCTGGATTGGAATCCTTTCCACACATGATACTTTTCTCATGTTACTTACAACATTGCCAGTTTTTATCCAGTATTGCATGTAATTAATTTTCTACAGTCCTGGGGTTTGTAGGTGTGGAATTCACTACTATCTGTTTCCTTTTCTCAAAGTCAGATCAAATGACTCATGGAAGAGAAAGCAGTAAATCAAGTGTATTGCTTCATAATAATGATGTCAATTACTTTTATAAATCACGTATTATGTATATAAGAGGTATAGTATAATTTGTTTGGAAAAATTCAACAGTGCCTTGAACTTTACTAGTCTACAGCTTAAGTTTATTTTAAACTTACTATAAAATTCTAGTATAATTATTAGCACCATAAAGAACATCTGGTCCATGCATATTTCTGTTACAGAAGAAAATTGCTGTGGAGTTGATTAAGGTTTGAAGTAAGGAAATAAATACAGTGTGATCTGAACTCCATAACATCTTCTGAACCATTTTTAGAAATAATAATTCCTTCGAGAGTTAAACCTCAAGTGAGCTGCTTTACATCATGGCAAATAAGATACAGTTTTCAGCTGCACATACACAAATCCTTAAGATTTCAGCAATGGTTCTACCTCTTCATATGCTCTTGAGTAGTGTCATCAAATTTGTGCTTTCGTATGTATCCCATCTCTTCAAAGCTCCTCCATATTCTTGTCACTCCTGAAGACCTTATTCAAATGGTAATGATAATATGGGGGCATATCCAGCGACTCTCTCCCACTGCATGTGTACAGTTGCTCCATGTCTAGGCAGTATGCACTCCTATTTACTATCACATCATGGCATAATTTTCCCAGATGCTTGTCTCAGCTGCTGTGTCTGCTTCCCCATTCACACTGCCTTTGGACTGATGAATTTCTGAGATGAGGCAGCTTTGAACTGGCTCTCTAAGCAGTGTGATAGAGAATGTCGTGAGCGCTAGCATTTAAGCTGGAGGATCGAGGATTTTGTAGCTGAACTTTACATGGGCTGGCAGTTCCTCTGAAGGTTTATATCAAGAAAACTTGAACTTAAATTGCTTCAACAATGCTCTCAAGTTTTAGCTGTTTGGAGTTATACTACATGATGCTGTATTCTAGTGCTGCTGGGCATAGTCTTGATTTTCTCTTTGCACTGAAAAGGAGTGATATAGATGTGTTCCATCAGGGAAGATGGATGGTTTTCTGTGGATACACTGCACAGACTCCAATCAGAAACAAACCTCCAGTTTTCAGAGGAATGGACTCAAATTTCTAGAGTACATTAGTTTCTTTTGGAGACAGAATGTAGAAATAGTCGAGTGTGTTATCTTTTAAAAATAGCTATTATTTCTATTCAACAACTAACATTCATGCTTTGCTTGTGCAACTCAAAATTCCCTTCCAGGAGTCACCTGGAATTCCAGACTGAATCTTTAGGGGTGAAAATTTATTTCTTAGCACAGTAATGTAATTTTTTACACCAATGTAAAATTAATATATATTCTCAGAATGGTACATTTGAAAGATATAAGAGAGATTGAAGTATGCTTAAATGAGAAGAAGTTTCTCTGCTAAGTTTCAGAATTTTCAGAAACTCTCTTACTAGATTGAAATTTAGCTCACTTTGGTAGCAGATTGTGATGGGAATACAGCCCTGACCAGAATGCTGTGTCACACCATGGGAGTCAAAGGACCAGCAAGTACTCTTCCAACAGTGCTAGCCTGGTTGAGTTCTAAGTAATGATGAGCCAGAAATGTATCATTAGATATGAATCTGAATGGAAGTGCTCCCCTTTGGCTGCCTCAAAATAATTTGTTAAGGCCCAGGCTTCTCTGCCGCTGTGACCAGAATTCACTTCTGATTGATATTCTGTTTCCAGAGGTGGAATTAATGTGCTTAAAAAACTCCATCCTAGTCTGTGCTGATAGATCTCCGACGTCTCCAGTTGTTATAGGTAAGTATGTGGGTTTCTGTGTAAAAGTTTGCAGAAAGCAAGCTAAACCATAGTTTAAATGTACTAAGGAAATTTCACGTACATGAAAGTTGCAAATTTATGTAACTGGCATTGTGATTGATTCAGTTAGAAGGGAAGCTGACTGATTAAAAAAAAACAAACCAAACCAAACCAAAAACAAACAAACAAACAAAAAACAAAAAAGCCCACAACAAAACATGGCATTCTACCATCCTTTAAAAAATAAATTTCAGAAAAGGGAAACTTGTTCCTTGATCGTTTTGCATAATCAATGGAAAGTCCTGATGTGAATGCACACAGTGAGATCGTGTGTTACATCATGCTTTTTTTTCTTTGGGAAGCAATAAGTTTGCAATTGAAAAGCCAGTTTCATTTCTCAAACTCTGATGTGTACTGTGACTGATGCCAATTTTTTCTTTTTTTTTCTCTTTGACTCTTTCGTACTTTCTGTCTTTGGAGCTTAAATTGTGCTTAATGGTGTTATAGTCAACCTGTGGGAGAGAGCACAGTGTGAGGGAAAAGGAGGGGAGTGAAACAGGGGCCACTTTGGTGTCCTGCTCCTGGCTGGGTGCAGTTATTGTGTGTAATTAGAGTCGCTCCCCTGGTGCAGTCGATGGCTGGTTGTCAAAGGGCTGCCGCGGCTTGCAGTTTGGTTCTGTCCTCAGCAGCAGTCATCTCCGCGGCACCTCACGCTGGAGCTTGCTGAAGAGCAGCTGGGGATGCTGTTTAGGACTCCTGCGTGACCTTGGCGTGGCATAAAAGTCGTGGAGTGCTGGGTAGGTGGCTTTTCTTGGGTGTGGCACCAGAGTATGGCTTTGGTTAGGTCCTAGTCAGTGCTGGTTGTTGCTAGTGGCCCCCGGCTCCTTCAGAGTGGCAGTCTATCAAGAAAAATAACATTGTATAGAAATTTATTGGTCTGCCTGCGTGTATCTGAAGATAGCATAGGGAAATGGTCCCCAAGTGTACAACTGGCTTTAAGTGGCTCAGCTGCTTTTCTGCATTTGAGTGACAGTGGCATTAAGGCAGCACAGAAACCCAACTATTCATCTTTTCTGGGTAGAGCAGCTGTCTTTCAATAGCAGCTAGAGGAATGCAGCTCTCCTCTATGACACTGATGTAAGGCAGGCTAAGATAGGAAGGATAATAGGTTGATGCATAGAGGATTACATTATTTCCTTTACCTAAACAACTGACTAAGGTAAGAGGTAAATATTTATTTGCCATCTAAAGATGTTATATAATTTATATAATTTAAGTAAAATCAAAGTTTTTTTAGTAGCAGATAAAATCTGATTCCTGTTTCTATTTTTACAGCTACATTAATGTTCCAGATAAATAATTAAAACAAACAAACAAAAAAATAGAATAATTTAATTTAACTTAATACTAAGAATCTAAGAGCTATCAATAATGGTTAATGAGATCTTAAAGCTTTTCCCTTTATCCTGAGTCCATCTCCTCCCTTCCCTCCCCATCTTCCTTACCCCCAGTCTACAGATTTAAGTTGTGTATATATCCTTCAGGAAAACTAAAGGTTAAGTTTTTGTTTAGGATGGAAGTATTAGCCCCTGAGAAGAAAACACATGAAGAAAATGAAGATTTGCAACAGTATCATCAGAAGCCTGCAAACTGCAAGAAATTGCTTAGGAATTGCTGCTTGATAAAGCGAATTTTTGCCTGGAAAAGTTTGAGCTCTAAAGGTACTTTTCCTATTGAAATTTTTAGTGTGGGAGAAATTGTTACCTTTCAAAGAATTCTGAATTTTCTTATAGAGTGGTATCACTGAATTTAGCATCAGCCAAGTTACAGGTACAAAAAGTCTCTGCTGTCTTTGGTCTATTGTGCAAAGAGATTAAAAATGGTACAGCCTTGATTGAAGGTGCTTTATCATAATGTGATATAAATAATTGTACTGCATGAGCATTAATTTAGCAGCACATCAAAATACATGGTCTGCACAAAAGGTCTGCAGAAAAAAATAATCCATCGATCAGAAGATAGATTAATAAATATAAAATCGCAGTAATTAATTTTTTTAGTTTATCGAGGCCCAACCCAAAAATCTGTTTTGATGAGTAAAACCTCCTTTGATCACTGTCAGAGTATATTTACATGGAAATTACATGATCAATTCCTTTGTATTTGAGGAAATGGAGAAAGGTAACATCCTGTCACTTTTATACATAATGATGCTATGTACTGTATTTATTAATAAATACTGAAAAAAGTGCTTCTTTTTAAATTGGCAGTTGGCTGTGAAATATCTCACTCATTGAAAGTCTAACTCTTTTATGAATAATAAATTAAATGGCAACCACCCTGAAGTGATAGTTAATCTGCTTCACATTATTTTCCTCAGGAACACAGTTAAGGATTGTATTCAGCACTGATTCCTATTTTAAGCATCATCTTTGTACTTTGCAACATCATGTAAAAAAAAACCAAAACAAAACAAAAACAAAACCCAAAAAGCACTGCCCCAAACAACCCTTTTGTGTTTTGGCAGCATTTTTCATCCCCTTGACTACATTTTATGACAGGAAAAAAGCAGGTCCTCAGTATATGGAATTCATGTTGAACAGAATGAAAAAAAATGCATGACATTGTTTTATCATGAAAAGCTCATTGTTTTATCATGAAAAGCTAAGTCACTATATCCTGACTGATATTTTATTTAAATGTTTACTTTAAGGGATATGCTCCAGTAGCTTAGTTTCAGCATTTAGAAAGAATGAGCTGGTTAAAGACAACGTACTTCTGTTTTTAAGCTGCTGTTATCCCTGTATTATCCAACTAAATACGTGTTTGATATGTCTTTTAATCTAACCATAATCATTTAGTTATTCGTGGTCACTCACTTTTAAAGCTTTAGGCTAATATTTCCAACAAATGTCTGACAATCACTACACATATTATGTCTTGCTAAATACATGTTTGATTTCTGATTACTGTATCTGTATGTACCTATAATTCTCTACATTTTCATTTATTTTTTGTATTGTTACTGGAGCTAATGAAGGGAAAATGAATTTGCTGTAACCTTTTCAATACAGTCATACTTTTGTTCATGGGAATTTTGGATTTTTTTTTTTAAATTGGGTTATTTATCAGCAATCTCAGTAGGCCTTAGGAATTAGCTTTCTAGAAATGAGGTGTGAATCTAATGCAACTTGCACTGAAGCTAATAAATCTGATTCTTCAGTACACTTAAACTGGCCAATCATTTGCACCTCTGGAAAGGGTCTTAAAACAGTAGATGAGTAATGTCTTGGTAAAGTGAATTAGCAGATATATGAAACACTGTAAAATAAGGCTCAATGAAGTTACTGTGGGTTACTCCAACCAAGAAAAAATCAGCATCTGACACATAGGTAACTCAACACGAAGCTATTAATTTTGCTTTATCCAGTACCAAACGATAGAAAGCATATTCCCATAGGAATGCCTTTACAAGACCCCCCAAATATTTATCAGAATCAAGAAGACTGATGTCCTGAGGTACTTTCTTCAGCACTGTTCTGTTGTCTGAGGTGACCCCACTGGCTGAACAGGTTTCCTTGGACTTCAGTACTAGAGCCTACTGACATCTGTAACACATGTTGTATATGGCATATCCCACTGAGTTCTAGATCTGCCACTAGGTAAAGTTTCATACATGTAAACAAGTGGAGCGTTGGCCATGGAGATGCTCTTCCATTCTCTGGAGTCAGTCAGAGGTCTCCTGTAATTTAACCTTCCTCCTAGTACCCATGACAGTGCCATGGGAGCTACAGAACACCTGACTTCTGAGATACTTGGTCAATATCTACTGTTTTCAATTGGCAGGATGAAGGTGGGCTTGCAAATGATATTGTGGTGGCCCATTCCCCCTTAGGTATCTCTTTAGGCAAATCAGATTCTGCATTGGTTGTCTTAAACTACCTTACACTAGTAAAGTGATATAAAAATAGTCATTAGGCACTTGAGGCTTGAAGTTCAATGCTTAAAAAAAAACAACTGAAACATTTTTGTTTTCCATATTTTAGTTTATTTGTATTGTCTCGAAACTGAATTTGTCAACATGTTTTAAATTTATAGAATTAATTATACTTTCAGAGGCAATTTACATTTATGAATTTAGAGCAGGCAAATAAATATTTGATTTACTGCAATGTTCAGATGATTTAACTCTATTTCAGAATGAATAATCTTCGCTCGCATGATAAAATCTTAGGATGTCCTGACGATGGGGATATCTTCCTGCTCTTCCCACTTCAACATCTTTCATAAGAGTGAGAACACTAAAACATAAATACTGGAAAGATAATTTCACTCAACACTTTTCTATGCAGTATTTAAACGGCATGACTTCAATGCAGTAGTGATTGCTCCAAAGGAAGAATAAGAAAATAATAATAAAAAAAAAGCTTATTGTCTTTTAAAGAAAAATAAGTAGTTGTCAACAGGAAACAATTCCACACTAAAGACACTATTTTAGTCAATGCTTAAGGCTCAGTAATTTGACTAATTCCCTCCCACAGTAGTTTCAGAGATCAGATCTCTAGCAACCAGGGCTTGAGGAGCAGGTTCTGACTACTGCCCAGTTTACATCAGTGAGAGCTCCATACTGCAGGGAGCTCTGGGCCCACGGTTAAGGCATGTGTTGAAATACTGGAGGGTTTCACTTTCAAAAATGAGCAGCGCTGAAGTATCTTCTCAATCGGCAACCTACTCTGTTAACCTAGGGCGGTTATGAGTCTTTCCCAATTACTCCATGCCACAAATATATATTCTGCTGCAGATTTTATAAAATGCAAGATGGCAACAAGTTGTCTGTCACAAAGATAAATTTTGGAGGAATTGTACTGTTGGCTTTGCATTACATACTGCTAAAAATAGCATAAATTATCAGCTGTTTATTTATAAACTTTTAAATATTGTTTACATTTCCTCAAACCATGTATTTATGAGTTGAATTATAAATAATTCAGGAATAACTCCAAGCTGTCAATCAATAAGTGTACTTTTTATTGTCAAATAATACATTTGACAGAATATTTAAGGAAAAATAATCCAAGTTATTTGAGAATTAGTTAAGTGTTGTGCTCTCTCTAGAGTGCTTTATATGCTCTTGAGCCTTGGATGACTTAGAAAATTCCTGCTGGAGATTGTCAGTACTGTTTTGTTTATTTATAATCTGGACTTTTTGTGAATAAAAATTTGTCCCTGGTGGTCCAATTGCCTTTTCTTCTCCTATGCAAATATGTTGTGCAGTGCTTTGAAATCCAGTCACATCTCAGATCGCTAAAAGAAATTTTCCTCCCAGTTGTTCAAAATTAACAAGAATCTTTATTAATATTGAACAGGAGTTGTTTGGACTGAAACACTCTTCCAATGTGTCTGTCAGTGTTAATTCTTGTGTGCCTGCTTGTGCCCCTTTCTGACTGAGCAGTGAAATGATGGGGCAAAGACAATCTGAAGCCAAGACACTGATGACAGCTGGGTTACATACAGGGATTAAATTATATGTCTTTTCCAATATCAAAGCTCTCAACTGCCTTAATTAGAAACTTTCATGGCTACTAATTAGGAGACAAGAGTTGCTTCCTAACTTTATACCTGAAGCAAAAGCCTCTTTTTGTTTGCTTATGTGTGGAGTGATTGTTACTGAAATCTACCTGGTCCTAGTCACCCTTCCATATAGGAAGAATATTAAATAAATGGCATAGATAATAATGAGAGAAAAAAACAATAAATAACAGATATCCAGTGTCAAGGATAGCATATACTCCCGAGGTAATTCCCTTGTTCCAGGAGCTGCTCTTCACAGACATCTCTTAAAGGATTGTTGATGTGCTGTTCAGATCTTAACTTGTCCAGTAATTGAATTTGTATGGCCTGTCAGATATGTCATTTTTTATTTTGTGTTATGTTGAACTGCTGCACGTGGTTTTCCTAGGATTTTTCCCCCCCCAGATGCTTTGAACGATATTGGTTTTCTGTTGAATTTATAAATTTGCACCATGAGAGAACTTCATAGACTTTCATATGGGCCCTATGAAAAATTTGTCCTATGTGCCTATAGAGCTGAAGTTCATATGATTTTGCTATTTTGAGTCCAAAAGCCTCTAAGAGAAGAAAAAGGAGACACAGAGAGAGATGGAGGAAGAGAAGGAGAGGTGGGAGAAAGAGAAAGACCAAGGACCATGTCCCTTGTCAGATTCTCTTCTTTGCTCCGCTCTAAATGGTGAATATGTAAATAATTAGACCATATGAAATATTTCCTGAGTGCTCAATAAGCAAGTTTTGTGGCCTATTACTACATGTATTCACCACTGAAGAGATTAACATATCTGAGATTTTCTGCTGTGAAAGCAAACATAGAAATCCATTTTCAAATGGAACATTTCATGGCTTTAAGCAATACAAAAATCCTTATTTTGTAAAAACTACAGGAGATGTTTACTTGGGAATTCAAAATGTACAATGTTTAGCCCATTTTATTTTTTTGAAATATTTATCAAAATGTTTTACAGTTTGGTGATGTTGCTCTTGGTGCACATGTTAATCATAAGATAGCTGCCAAACATAGGAAAAGTTACAAGATTTAAACTTTATTCACTGTATGTCTTTAAATAACTTTTTTTTAAAAATTAGCATTTCTCAGTATTGCTTTATGTATTTCTTTAACTACAATGAGCTATGAATTAGCACCGTTTTCTTATTCAAATCTAATAAGTTGAGGTTTTGTTGTGCCTTATACATTTTGGCTCACTGTGCAAATATTTCATTTTATATTACAAAAATTTCACCTTCTGAACAAATATTGCAAACTTTACATGTAAATGTCTTTTCAAGTCACTGAACTGGGTGGGAAATGTAGATGTATTTGATTTACTTGTAAAAGTGTTGCAAGTAATGAACTTTTTCATTTCAGATTTTTTTTCCCTGAAACCACTATAGGACTCTGTTCTTAGCTAAATAATTTGCTGGATTAGAAGAGAGATGTAGTTGTTCATAATTTCTAGATACGAAAATATTGTTAAAAATGCTAATAAAACACGGTGGAAAGAAAAGAAAAAAATGGTAAGGGAAAATAACTTATATTTAATATTTTTTCGTTTGTTTTCCACAATAGCCTATTCACCCATTATAAGGTCAGATCAAGGAGTTTGTATTAAGAGGCCTGGCAAAAGGGGAGCCTTGTACTTTATTCCCTTCTTGCCAAATGCTAACTCTGAAAGACAAGTCATGCCAATGGAATTAGAGGCTCTTGCTGGTGAATGTAATCTTCTTTTGAATTTGTAGCATGGAGTGATCTAATCTCTCTAAGACTTCCAATACTGTCTTCAGGGTAGCAGTAATAGTTAATGCCACAAATTAACAGGAAGGTGTATTATGCAGGAATGTTTGTTACATTTCAGGTCATTAACAGGGGAATTAGAAAAATATTGATTCTCACAACTTAGAATAATTCTAGAACGATTATTGCAGCATGATTTGTGTTTTGAAAAGGTCTTTTACTGCGTATTCGTGTAGAGTCTTCCTAAATTGGGCAACGTGTGTAGCTAATGAAAATGTGAGGCTCTGACAAGTATGAATAAAATTTACGTAGGATAATTTTTGACTTGAGAAAGCTTAATAGTCAGTCTCCTAAATTCTCTTAGGAAAAAAGCCCCAAACATACACCTTCTGAAGTTTTTAATACCTCTTCAAGTTTTAAAATTAATACTTAAAGGCCACAGACATGAAGAAAGCCTTTGCTACTTTGTATGTACATAGATGAAGGTTTTTACATTCCAAATGTAAAAATAAAATTGCACAGTTCTTGCAGTAACTACTGGTTTACAGTGTGGGGGGAATTCATGCATGTCTCTTCAGAGCCCTTGAAACAGTTAGTAGTGCCTGTAAAAGTATTATCCATACTGAGTTTTTAAAGATGCTTAATACAAACATAGCAAGTTGCAAAGTGCGGATTATGAAAGTCAATTCTCCTTAGACAGAATGTGATTGTGAGAAGAAGGATATTTCATGGGAATTAGATTTCCTCAGGGTTTGACACTCAAAGGATTAAATATGCTCCACAGTTAACCCCTGAGAAACATGGCCCAGAAAAAATGTGAATGCACCACTTTATGGAGTTTCTGCTTTATGCTTCCCTGGCTATACAGTCATTACAAAACAAAGTGTGTTTCTCTTTTTCTCTTGGAAGTTTGTTTCCTTCCTGTCAGAATGGGTTTTCATGGCCTCCTGCAATTGCCATCTTTGTAATCCCGGCATTGCAGTTACCAGGAGGGACATGATGTTGGAAGATGAAGCATTGACTCATGGCAGATTGCTGCCTGAAAACTCTGCATTTGCAGAAGAGTGTGTTCAACTCCCAAGTTTTCCTTGCCCTTTGCTTCTCTTTCTTTTCCTACTGACTGGTGTTAGCACCAAGCAGTTTGCAAAAGCTTCCTAAGAGATAGTGCACCGTTTTAAACTAGCTCTAATTAAGAGCTTTGGACTGGCTCTTTTTTTAACCATTTAGTTTTTGATTAATCAGAGTGAATGTGTGTTTTCTTTTCATATAAAAAGCATGAGGAACATTTGAGCTGAATGGAACCTTTCCAGGGATGTCAGTCTGTATGCTGCATAATTTTTATTTTTCCATAGAGATCATTATCCTACTTACCAATGATCACCTTATTCTTCAATCAGTTTAAAGTGTTAGAAAAAGCAATCCTAGCATCTTCTTGAATTTGGGTGAAGAATAAAAGGAATAGCTGATTAACTGCTCTTTAATCTGCTGGTTATATCAGAAATATAGTTATTTCTCCTTGTTTCTCTAGTAGAATTGCTAGGTGTAATGCAATATAGAAACTGCACACCCTGAACATGAAAGCAAGCTATGAATTTTTGACTTCTCCATATGAAAATCTGATGTATAATTTTGTTTCCCCAGATTTTCCTTCATTGTTATACAAAGGTCAGTGTCCCATTTAAAGTAAAAAAAAAAAAAAAAAAAGGAAAAAGGTTGCTAATTTTTTGAAAATCTGTTGCTTAAAAATCAAGTTTGGAATATAATAAATGTAGATGATCACTACTTCTGGGAAACTAGAATATATCCTTAATGAAATCAATATATACTTCTATGTCTCTGTACTCACAGTATCTTTGATTTCTACAGTGTCTGCCAACTGCTGCTTTTTTATTTCAAGACATTCTATCAATCAAAAACTAATAGGCTGAAGAAGTGTATTAGATTAAGTGGAAGGACTTTTATATTCATGGCATACTTAGAAAATGGAATCAATCTTTAAATATCTTGCCACTTTCCATCTGGGCATTATTCCAGCAATTTAAATGGCTAAATATATTGAGAGTATTCTAGATTAAATGGTATCCATGAATGTCTTTTTATAAATGGTATGGCCCATAAAGAACTGAATTTGTTGTGTTTAATGATATCTGCATTTTGTTTACTGAAGTGTACTGCATATTAGGGCTGTATAACACAACTGTGTTTGTGAGCACCTATCCCTGGATTTCTTTTCTTTTTGGCATGATGAAGCATTATGACTGAATAAGTTTTCACAAAAGATCAAATTAAAAGGAAAACCAACATATCTTAAAAGTGGCAAGTTAGGGTAGAAGAAGGCAAGGAAAACCAGTAAGAAGCAAATAAACCAAAATGATTAGAACAACAAAATTACATGTTGCTTTATTTGCCATTTTTTTCCATTTAATTTATTGGTGCTGTCACCTTTCTTGAATACTTGTTTCCATTGGAGTCTGCAGTGTTGTCCTGGCAGTTCTGGCAGGCGACAGTTCTGACAGGATAGATTTACCCTCCATTCAGCCCAAAAGGGGTAAGTGGGAGGACCTGGTGTTCTTCATTGCTGCAATAATGCCATCCTGCTGGGACTGCCCTGCTGTTACTTCGAGTAGCATTAACTTCTTGGCAAGGAGATGTGTTCTCAATTGTTCTTTAATTTTCTTATCCATCCTTTTTGTGTGCAAGAGACTAAGAAAATTTTGTAAGGAGCTGGAGTTCTTCACTGAGCCATCTAAATGTTTAGTGGGCATAATGACTGTATTAGTCATATGTGGCAACACTGCAACTGAATTTTGCGAATAACTTAAACCAAATGCCAACAAACCTGTACTGTGCAGCAAAGCAGAAGGCATAATTGGTTTCACATATGTCACAGAAAATGGTGCTGGAAATATTGAACTACTTAAGCACTTTTTGTACTGTTCTCCATAACCATCCATCTTTGAAGCCAACCTGATTTCTCTGTTATAACAGGCTGGGAAAAGGAAAATTATAATAGATGGACAAATTGTTAAAGTTTAATACTTATAATACTAAAAATAATTTTGTAATATGTAATTTCATTTGTGATATCTTTGGCCCTGTGATTGCAAAAACAAGACACTTGTCTGAGTTGGGGTCATCATTCCCAACAGCAGAGAAAATATGTTTCTGACAATACAAAACTCAAAGTCTAGGGCAACAGAAATGTGAAGCTGGTTTTATTTCCTAGTTCTGGCCTGCGGAGATGCATAGGTTAAGACTGTCTTGAATGTAACAGCCTGAGTGACTAACAGCAAGAGTACACTGTATTTAAACCTCTGTCAATTCACATCATCAGATTACTCTGAATATGACTAACATCACTTCATCTGACTTCCTTGTTATACCTCGCGTGTATATGTATTTAAAGCCATAAAAATAGTAGAGGTTTTGAGTGTAGCATCTGTCAGTTGAGCTGTTACAAATATCTCCTTGTTTATCTTTGCACAAATCCGTGTTTATCTTTGCACATGTTTGTGTTTATCTTAGTTGGTTGAGAGGTAAATTTTTTTAACTTAAGACCCTTCAGTTGACAAGAGCTACCTTCCCAAGCTGTGATAGTTTGACTGCTTTGACTAAATCCCTTAGTTCAGATCACTTCTGATGGAACTGAGTTGAAAAATGACCAATGAGATAAAAACTTACATGGAGGAGGGGAAACATCACAGTACGTCCTTACAATATCTTAAAACTGATCCTTGTATTTCTGAATCTCAGTATTCTCTTCTGTGAGAAAAATGTCTGTAAACAGACATTATTCCATCTCCCTCTGGTTTTGAATTATACAGGGGTACAATAACATACTGCAGCTATCAGTTTCTTAGCTGTTGATTTTGCCCGAAACCAAAAAGCCTCTGCTTTTTAGTAAACAAAGTGGAAATTCTCAGGCATTTAAAAGATTACAGAAATGCTGGTAAGGAAGACTACAGTGCAATTCCTTAGTTGTTAATGGAACGATTTAGAAAGTAGTGAACAGAAAAGAGGTCCATATGGTTAATTTATACTGGAGAACTGGATTATCTTCTGCCACAGAGTTCCTATGCGATTTTAGAGAAGTCAGTTAAGACAAACTAGGGATTTACACTGTGTATTTATTTTTTTCTGAGTGAATCCTTGGGGTTTGATTTGCAGAATATTGAGCACTTGCGGCATTACTAACTTGGCTTTGAAAATATATGAAAGGCTGTGTGTTAAGCACTGTGAAAAGGAGCTTCCATGAGTTTCCTACCAAGTGCCCAAACTAGTCACTACCTTTGATCTCAATCTTACTGTGCCTCTGTTCTGCAAACAGTAGGTGAAATAATACCCTCTCATCTCACAGGGGTGTTGTGAATATAAATATAGTAAAGTTTGTGAAGCATGTCAGTAGTGATGAACATTACAGAAAATTATATTTTCAGTTCAGATTTTCAATAAGGTTTGGTAAGTAAATTATGGGCACATAAAATGTGGAAAGAGTGAAGTTTTGAATTTGGTAAGTAAGTAATATTCATGAAGTAAACTAATCAAAAGAAATTCCTGTTCAAACTATAGCACACAATTGTATCTTTAAAATGTTGCACCACAATGTATATGTAGAAAGGGGTTGAACTAATGCTATTAGTATTCATGGTCACAGTACTTTTCTTTTGATCTACACCTTCTATGTAAATAACGTATATAGCAAACTTTCCGAGTGTGAAGGATTTATAACATAAAACTCACATTTTGGCTTGTAGTTCTGCTTAAAAGTTGGGGTGATGTGATTGATCAAAGGATCAGGCCCTAAGATGCAAAGTGTGAAAGGTGTGAGGGGTAGAGAAGGATGCAGACCTTCGGTTGTATAATGTTAAACCTTGGCTTACTGAAATGAATGAGAATCTTGCCATAGTTTCATCATAGCAGGAATTTCATCCAATTTTCTTTATAAAAATAAATTTATGCTGAATAAGATAAATCTTTTTGCAGGAAAACAAAATATCACTCTTCTCTTGGCTTTGTAAAGTTACATTTTAATGTATGCCATATTTGTTTGAAATGGAATTTTGAGGAAAAAGAGCTCCTTATTTTATTTTTGCTAAAAATGGTTAGTGTCTCATTTTTAGTGAGGTTCTAATATCTAACTTGTTTAACTGATATCTCCTTTTAAACACGTTATTTATTTCATTTTATGTGAAGCAAATTATGAAATCTCCAAATCTTAGGAAAAGAACAGGAAGCTTTTGAATTTTCATTACCAAAATCACAGAAATGATAATAATAAAAAATATAATTCAGTTAAGCTACAATTGATTCTATACTAAAAACTAATCAGTATTCTATAATTGAAGAGATATTTTTAGACCAATGTACCAGCTGGTATCACAGATGGTACAGATGGCATAAGGCTTTTTAATGGGATAAAGATAATGTGTTAGCACAAAGAGAGTCGAGTATATGAACATGTGATGGTTCTTTCCCATTATAAACTGTCTAATTGTTGTAATTTTAATTGATACACAATTGATACATTTGTATTCCACAAATCTGCGTAAATACTAAGATCAGTACTTTGCAGTTGGTGACATTAGTATAACCTTACTTTGTCCTGGAGAATCTCATTTGCTGTGGTAAGCGACATCTCATTAAACCTTGTAGTTTAAAAGAAATAATTGTAAGGCAAGCTTGATATTATTTAAATGGTCTACCTGACATTTTTAAAGGGAATTAATAGATAAATTTATGGAATAAGATGAATCTGTCAGAAAGGTTTTATTCTCATGAACTGTCGTATTGGTGTAAATATAGAAAAAAAGTACGATCGTTTTACGAAAGTACGAATTAGTTCTACTTATTTTCTCTGAAGATCCATAGTGTCATTGGATATTTCTTGACTGTAGTAGAGGGGCCTCACTGGATAACATCGGTTTCCTGGACTTAATTTATTTTCTTACATCTGATATCCTATGAAGTAGTGTTTAATTCAAAAGATTCTTACGTGTACCCCATTCAGAATTTTATTTTGTCACTTGTCTATTTTGCGCACATTGCACAAGACATAGGAACTATCTACAGTGTATCCTATAGGCCAGATAACTACAGTGGTGCTTTCAGCCAGGAAGCTGGCAAGACATTGCTGGATTAGGTTTTTTCCTGGTGTCTGAAATAAGCCTATCTGCCACTGACGAAAGTTGCCAGTGGGCACTTTGCTGAATATCTAGCCAATTGCATCCGGATTCCATATTCTTCAGTATCCAAAAGTGCTATATTAATTAGAAATGGATTGTTGTATCTTTTCAGGTTAGACAAATCCTCCAAAAGTATCTAAGGTTTTGTTTGACACATCTATATTGCTGAGCATATTTAATAGAATTTTATACCCAAACACTCATAACTCCATTATTTACAGCCATTTCCAGATCATACAGAAATGTGGCTAAAGATGTTGAGATTTGCTTAGTGATGGAAACCTTGTTCTAGAATTAATTTCACACAGATCCCGAGCCTGGTGATTGTTAGGGCATGTTAAAACAAAGTTAGCAAAAACTATTCTGTTGGGATAACAAGTTGCTGCATTCAGTCACCAATCCAGAAGGAAAACTGTATAGCTTAATGCCCCAAAGGAAAACTTGTGAAGGAAGACAACACCTCAGGACAGGGAAAACCCTGCTGGTTTCCTGATCATGAGCTGCAACATTCCTCTGAATGGCCGTGACTGGAGGCATATCAAAAATATTCCTTTCTCACAAGTTCTTAAAAGTTGCAATGGAAAAGGAGAATTTTCTTGCTTTTTTTCGTCTAGAGTGATGTATTTTATTTTCATAGAATCATGGAATGGTTTGGGCTGGAAGGGACCTCACAGATCATTTAGTTCCAACCCCTCAGCCATGGGCAGGGACACCTTCCACTAGACCAGGTTGCCCAAATCTCCATACAACCTGGTCTTGAACACTTCCAGGGATGGTGCATCCACAACTTCTCTGGGCAACCTGTTTCAGTCTCTCACCTTCTTGATGGTTAAGAATTTCTTCCTTATACCTAATCTAAATGTACCTTCTTTAAGTTACAAACATTACCCCATGTCCTAATCACTACAAGCCCTTGTAAAACATCTCCAACTTTCTTGTAGGTCCCCTTTATGTACTAGAAGGCTGCTATAAGTTCTCCCTGGAGCCTCTTCCAGGTTGAACAACTGCAACTCTCTCAGCCTGTCCTCCTAGGAGAGGTGTTCCAGCCCTCTGATCATCATCCTGGCCCTCCTCTGGACCCTCTCCAACAGGTCCATTTCTTTCCTATACTGAGGGCTCCAGAGCTGGACGCAGAACTCCAGATGGGATCTCATGACAGGGGAGCAGAGGGGAAGAATGCCGGCCATGCTTTTTTTGATACAGCCCAGGATACGGTTGTCTTTCTGGGCTGCAATTGTGCATTGCCGGCTCATGTTGAGCTTCTCATCAACCAAGACCCCCAAGTCCTTCTCATTCTTCACCCAGCTTGTATTTGTGCTTGAGATTGTCCCAACTCATGTGCAGGACATTGCACTTGGCCTTGTTGAACTTAATGAGGTTCATACAGGCTCACCTCTCAAGCCTGTCAAGGTCCCTTTGGCTTGCATCCCTTCCCTCCAGCAACCACGCCACATAGCTCGGTGTTGTCTGCAAACTTGTTGAGTGTCCGCTTAGTCGCAAGTCCATGTCAATGATGTAGATGTTAAACAGCAAAGGTCCAAATACCGACCCCTGACGTGTCCTGGACTGGACATAGAACTGATGGTTACCCTTGTTAATGCCATTGTTATTTTATCATTGGATGTAAATGTATATAAAAACAGTATCTAAACTCTGTCCTGGATCCTGGCTCAGAGATATTTTAGTTTATGCACTGAAGTAAACCCTTGTACATTAGACAGAGGAGATTATGCCTACTTGGGAATGCCAAACCATCAGTTCTCTATCTAGAGGTTGACAGAATCCAATAAATAAGCTGATAAATCACCAGATGTAAAAAGTATGTCCTACGGAAGGCAGTCGAGCATGTGAATTGTACAACAGGCATCCAGATTTCTTGTACACTTAGGCAATGTAAATGATGTTTACAAAAATTTTAGGATACCAACTCTTTATTGAAAATAACGTTCCAGTCAAATGCAGCTTGTGAGTCTATTCTGTTTCCTCTCATTTTTGAGAAATACTTTATTCATATTTGAACATATTCTGAAATGAAATACGATCAAAAATACTAAGTTGCAAGGATTGCTATTATTGTTCTGTGTACAGGGTGAGGGATAAAAACTTACTTTCATTTGTATTTCAGAAATGTGTTTATACCTCTTGGAAATAGCCTCTTAGGAAGTTACCTTTAAGAATGTATTGTGAAACAAAGTCTGGTTTTGCTACCTTGTCTTTTTCCACAATTAGTTTTTAATGACCTTGGCAAATACAGGTTTTAACGGGAATTACCCATTAAAACACCATTCTCTAATGGATTCCAGTGGGTTCACCCACACAGGATATATTTCTATAATAGCAGTGCTTCTGATTTCTTTTTTAGGAGCCAGATCCTGCTGACTCTGCTTTTTCTATAGTGACTGAAGTGCTTTGACATAGACCAAAACTGCACTGACACTTGTTTCAGTAAGAAACTTAAAATGGAGTCTGAAGTTCTTGCTTTTTTTGTGAATTAAAATCTGGTTCCCATGGTTCTTGTATTATTAAAAATAGGGTTATGTTTAATGTATTAGGAAATAAACCAACACTACCATTTGCAAATCAGGCAAGGAGGAATTTGGGATAAGAGTAAATATAACATACAATTATTTTGTCCCTTTCTACTTTTTTTAGTCTATTTTATTTCTCTGCTCAGGAGCTACAGGTTATGATCTCATCTTTGAAGAGTTCAGAAGAGCCTTCAGTATCATAAAGCCCATTAATCCATTTTTGATCAGAGTTTTGAAAGGCCAGCTACTTTATATTCCAGTCTTGTAAGTTTTTAATAGTAATGATAATAATGATCTTTAGCTTATTAAATTATTCAGAATAAGTTATAATAAACTTTCTGGTTTTCTAAAACTGGTCTTATATAAATTATTTCAACTTGTGTGAATCTCCTTCACAATTATGAGAGGTACTACAATTCAGTGAGAGGTTGATTTTTAAACAGCAGTTAAATTCTTGTGGGTTTTTTTCATATAAACATATATCTTGCTTCTTCTCCACACAACATCCATACTGACTGTTAAAAGTGCTCTACAGTTGTACTTCCTCTAGCTGTCTGATTTTGATTGCATTATATACAGTTTACACCAGGACTGGAGATTCTGAAGATTTGGGAACTGCAGATAAAATTGATTCAAGTCTTTGTCCTCCGAGCCACTGGTCTACACAACACGCTTGCATACAGTTGCTGAAGGAGTCGTCTATACAGTTGCTGAAGGAGTCATCTTCTGCATGAGATCTCAAACTGAGTTGTTAACTTTTTGTTTACAGTAACCAATATGGTACCATAGTCCTGTTTCTAAGTGGAATACGTATACGAGATTTCCAGGCTGAATTCCAAACTTCATTTTTGCTTCCTGCTTCCTCATAGTTTTTAGGTTTGATCATCTTCAACTTGAATTTAGCTAGAAATAAGTTTGAAAACTTCCTGAATTTCAATGTAACAGGGACATGTATAAGTGTGTTTCAGCTGCCCATACAACAACTTGAAGGTAACTGTAGAGTGTAGCATCTGTTGTTAGAGCAGAAGGTCTGATTGTTAGCTGCCTTCCACTGCGTTATGCTCTCCTGGAGAGGTGCACATGAAATGATTTATTCTTTTTGGTTAATGTCATTTATAGAAATTTCCTTAACATTTCTTGGAGAAATGCAGATAACTTTGTTCTTGCCTTGAAATTGCTGTGCATTGCATCTTGAGCTCAGGTTTTGTTACCTTTCACTTTTTGTAGTAAGCTTCTGCAAATTGAGTAAAAAATCTGCCAAATGAGAAATAATGCTTAAAACCCTATTTATGCCAGAAATAGATTAAATCACTAAGGAAAAGGCTGTGCAGAAATGGACCTTCTGCATTTCATAGAGATTGAATCCATCAGCTTTCTAAACACCTAACAATGCCATATGGGATCCTCTAGGTGAGGGGGTTTTAAATTTTTTTTAGTTATCTTAATTTCATCCTCACTGTTCTCAGGTTTCTGGTAACAAGCTGGCTATCTTTATTTTTCTTTAATTTAATAAATGCTGTCATTTTAGGCAGTTTCTAGTCTTTTTTTTTTCCAAGTAAAAAAATTGTAATCAAAATACTATATTTATTTATAATTATTCTATATAAGACAGTCATTACTAGAGGAGAAAAATGACCACTTACATGGGTAAGATAATGAGAAATTTCCTCAAATCATATTTTAGTATCATTATCATGTATTGTTTTAGTTAATGAAGTGTCAAAAGCATGTAATAAAGCAGTCATATTTGAATTAATTGCCTAAGTTAACAATATTAGATTGATATATTTTGAAAATGTTCAATGATTCCACCTCATTATTTTTCTGTTGTATAATGCAAATATTCTTTCAAATATGCTATAACTTTTGCTCTGAGGACTGGTTTACAAAGCAGTAGTTGGTTTTAAACTACGAAAATATGTTGAAAAGTGACAACTTAGATTTCTGAAGCTGTAATAAGTAATTGTGTGGGGGTTTTGTTGGTTGGTTGTGTTTGTTTCTTTGTTTGGCTTTTTATTTCTTTTTCTACAAGTATATGTTCTGATGTACGTAAGATAAAATATTCACTGAATATTAGTTACCCTGAGATGTAATCTAAGGACAGAATTACTTTTTTCACTCAATCATCTCAGAAGCAACATAATTTCAGATGAATGTGGGTCAAACCACAAAGATATATGTATATATATTAATTATTTATCTGTGTGATTGTCACCGTACAGACACTGCAGGAATCCAGGTGTTTTTCTGGACAGTGAAGTACCGTGTATGCAGAGATACCACAGCTGAGCTAACTCTGCAGTGGGAAATATTATGCAAGTGCTAGTGCAGGACCATCACTGGGTTAATTAGTCAACGAAGCAAAGCTAACTGTAGCAGGCATTCTGCCACACAGGCAGAGCCGTGCTGCTTCTGGGACACAGCTACTGCCTATACACAACGCTATTTTGGGGAGTTGTGAACTCTTCACCACTGATTCAGAGCTAGCTGCATGCATCTAGCTCCCTCCTGGAGCACAGAGGGAAGAAGGCTGCTTTGAACAACAGAAAAACTTAAAAGAGAGATCAATGTCATGGAGTTTCTTTCACTTATGGGCTGGGTCTCCTGGAGGGATACACAGAGTCAGGTTCATCACTGCCGAGATCTGCCTCAGTGGCAGGTCTGCCAGGCTGCCGCTTGCTCAGTGAGTGTAAGCAAGCCATTTTCTTTCCTGTTGTCTCTAAAAGAGGGTAGCTCCCTACAGCTTTGGAAGGAAGACGCCACAACTGTCCAAGGAAATCTTCGTATTTTCATGTAATTATCATTACTAAGACATTAGTAGCAATTTTGCTAGTGCCTATGAGTAAAGATCTGCAAACAGCAAGCTATTAGTTGTGATAGTTATTCCAAAACTACTGGAAAGGCACAGTTTGAGATTGAGAGAACTGCTTAATGCACCCCAAAGGGAAATGTTTTGTTCAGATTTGAACTGCTTGGTACAAAAGATAGAGTTTAAAAAAGAGCTTTAAATAGAGTAACTTGGCTTTGTTTCTTTACAGTGAGAAAAGTTGACTGAGGTCAACATAGAGCCACAAAATCTTTCAGCTGAACCAAATCATAATTTTTTGGTGAAAAAGTTCTGGATAACGTTTTGTTTCCAGCTATGTGAGTCAGTTTCTCTACTAGAGAAAAATGCTCTTAGAAGTTGTTTTGTAGCAGTTGTAATGAGTAGGTGGTAAGAGTACCAAAACTATGGTTGTTAGGGTAAGTCACACTCAGAAGATATCATAAAAAAATATTTCTCCCTTGTAGTGAAGTCTATCATGATATTTATGCCTTCCTCAATGAATTAGATACATATTGCTTTTTTCCATACGTTTATTTACTGAGTTGTTGTTAATTTATCATCTTCTGAAATGTCCTAACATGACTTCCAGCTGGTCGAAGACTTTAGGAAGAAATTCATGGATGCAAATTGTGATTAATAACTTATTTACTCTGCTTTTCTTTCTACAGCAGCACTGCCACAGCGCATATATTCAAAGTGCCATGAAATCAGCAAGTAGTAGTATACACAGTATATAGAGGTTATTCACTTGGAAAAAAATCACTCTGCAAACTGAAAATGCAATAAGAAACATTCTGGTTGTGCCTTTTGGCCAACACAGTTCCCCAGTAATGACAAAATGTCCTGCCATCTCAAATTATACATGTTATTTGCATCAGGCTCCCTATCTGTCTTGATTGATGTCAGTAAGTGGTGTACTCTGTGTCCCCAATGTCATAATCTCCCACAGAAAATAACCTGTTTATCTCTTACCAACAGCTCTAGGATGATAAATGGAGGTATTTATGGAAAACTTCTGCATGCCAGTTCTGAGCAAAGATGGACTGGTCACCTCTTTGGTAAAGGAGAGTCTTTTCAACTGTGAAATGCAATAAGAATTGGCCCCTCTGAAATATTCCACTTCAGGAATATCAACTTTTTCTCACTGTTTGAAGCTGAGTCATTGTGAGTTTACTGGACAAGGAAAGAATACACTGATGTTTTAGGAGGCAGTCTTATTTAACCATTCTTTGTTATTCATAATAAGTTCCAGCTTGCATTGCTTATGAAATGACTGATTAAAGAATCAATCAGATGTTACACCAGGTTGTGCCCTTTCAGACCACTTCATAGACTAATGTAATCTTACTCTGAGACATCAGATTCTTTATTATAAACATATTGTATACCTTGGCATTGTATTAGTGAGAATCTTCTGCTGTGTGGTTTCAGTAAAGGATAAAGACAAAAGTAGGCATGGGTAATAAACGAAAGATGTGCTGTATGCTTTAAAGTAAAAGGAGACACCATTCTTGCTATCAAAAGGAAAAGAAGTCTAAATATTTCATATAATTCCAGTTTCATCATATGAAGGAGAAGAAAAAGAGGTTTTTTTTCCTGTTTCTGGAAGCATCAGCAAGTATTCAGGTTAAGCCACGCTGGGTGGGGGAGTGCTCGGACTGTGCTTAATGAATACAGCCATACAGCCTTTTTTTTTTTTTCAATCAAGGGAAATGGGAAGAAACCACAATGGACAGGGGTGACTGCACTTTGTTGGTTTCTTCTTCTATGCCATTTTGCAATCCCATTGGCATGAAAAGGATTTGGCTTCTGTGATTGATTTTAGTGATAATAAAATGAAAATAATTTTATTTTCTTTGAAACATTTTTAGTTGGGAGTCTTAAGACTTGAGGGGTTTGAACTTGGCTTGTTTAGCAGCTGAAACTGAAAGTAAATAATAAAATATTTGTCTTTTATTTCATAGCCTTGGATTTTTTATATAAATTACTGTGGAAAAATGACACAAGGAAAATGTCTACTAGAGAACTTCTCTACTTTAGAACTAAAGTTATGTAATGCCTACAAAAATTCTATGTTTAGATTGATACAACGAGACAGGTCAAGCAATTTTCAAAGGCTTAGTATTCTTCAGTTTATCAATAATAGATACCAAACATTCTGTTCTTCAGAACCAGAAGCTTTATTTTAATTCCTTTTATCTAGCTGGAGAAAGGTTAAAGGAACAGATTAAGGTATTAAGATTTGCAAGAATTATGAGATTCTCTAAAGCAATTCCAAAGATGAGCTTTATTTTTGGCTCAGCTGCATGATAGCACAAACCAACTTTTGTTCTGCTTTCAGCTGAGCTATTTATACTTTGTAGTTCACTGAGGACAGTGCCTGAGGTTATTATTATTTTCCCTCATAGTGTGGTTTTCTTTCTTCCTTTTTTTTTTTTTGAAACAGCATTCGAGAATAGTGTACAAACATTTAAACATCTATTTTATTTTGTGCTTAGAATGTTTAAAATGCCCTCATTGCTTCCTCATTGCCACTAAGAAAATCTGTATCACACCATCCCAGAAAAGCAGGTGATACTTCTTGTAGCCTGAAGGAATGAGACTTGGTCCACTTTTTTCTTTCGGAAATGAAGTGAAGGATGATGGCAGGTGGTAACAAAAAAGACAGCAACACAAACTTCCTCACTGAAACAGAATCCTGTAAAATGCAGCAGGAATGAGTCCAGTGCAAATGGTTATCTGTGTGGAAAGCTTGCCTGGGAGTCCCGACATGATCAAGTAGCTCTTCTACAGCTGAGGATTACTAAGAGGTACTAGAGACAGGACCAGGTGCTGAATGGTGTAAATAGACATTGAACTCTCCTTCAGAGAGCTTAACTTTGCCACCAGTGAGATTTGTTCCATTAACTTCAGTGTTTTTTAGATCAATACAAGGCCAAGAAGAAAATCCATGAATTGAAAGGAAACAGATTAAGCACTGGAAAAAGACAGATCTGACTATTTGACTTGGTGCGCTTTTTTCTTTTTTTTTTTTTTGATACAAGCCTGACTTGTGAGTTGGATTTTCTTATTGTTGTTGTCTTTTGTTTTTATACAAGCCATAATTAATCCGTGGAATTTCTAGCTTCAGGACAGAATTGGGGCCAAGGTGTTGGACTGCTTCTAGTTTAGAGTCCATGACTGTTACACTTTTGAAGCCAGATGGAATGTCTGAGAGGGTGTACCTGTTGTGGCACATCAGTACTGTATGATTCATGACCTGTATTGTATCATAGAAGAGACACCAGCTCAGACCTCAGACCCTGGGGCTAGGTGGAACAGACAGCGAAGTGTTAAGAACTATCAGATGATTTTATGGGTTACTTGAGAAAGAGCAGGCTTTTAGGAGATGAAGTTGTTTAATAAAGGATTTGGTTTTTTTAATCTTTTTTCATGAGTTCATCATTCTCTTATGAGTTCTTTGGTGTTATGGTCTGATGCAGACTTGAGAACAGCACTGGATATTTTACAGTCCAGTGAGAAAGCCTGTCCCTTTTGTGGAATGGCCTATGCATTTTACTGCTTTGTAACTCTGATTTCCTATTGATTTTTCATGTTGGCTTGCTTGTGGTATAAGTTTCTGTGTTTCAATTTGAAACATATTTAAGCCATGATGTTAGCTAATATACCTGTTATATCCTTCTTCCTCAGTTCCTTAACACAAATTATACTCAGCCACTTCATGGCAGACTGTGTATGTGTTTTCAGCTATAAACTATAGTGTAGCAATGGGGTGTGAGTTAAAGAGAGATAAATTTTCTGGAAAAGATGTTATGTTAAGAAATAACTTGCAGGCAGACACTGAGACAAAAGTTGATGTAATACAAAGGAAATACTCACTGCTTTTGTCCATTTTCTTTGTTTTCCCTATCATGTATCTTCTGTAATTTGTTTTGTCTTCACCCCTTGCCATGCAAGTTCCCCCCACTAATAAATTTGCTTATGAAGTTCTACCAAATAGTCTTAGCACTGCTCTTTCACCATCATAAAGCTCTGAGTGTCCTCACTAATGCAGCAAAGTATGATGATGATGGAGGCAGAAATATTGATTTGTATTTTTTTTTATGGTTATGTTGTATTGCTTCTTTTCCTTTAGTATATATAGTATTATATTTGGAAATCTAATTAAAACCAACTGGTTTCAACTACTCAGATATAAGTGTGGTAGAAACCAAAAGAATTTAACTTGGTTCTACACGTACAAAAAGCAGTCATATTTCAGAGGTGTCATCTATCATGGATACAGTTGTAAATAATATGAAAATGGAAAAGCCATCCATTCTTTTCTATATTTTCAGTTTTTTACAGTCTCAGTAGCTGGACTACATCCAGATGCAGCTCCTAATGAAGTTTATAAAATACCTGGAGCTGAGCAAGTATGGTATAGACTCATACAGGTGTAAATACTGAAGGAAATGATCCATTTTAGGGGTTATAAGGAGCACATTGGAAGATGGGGCTGCAGCCTCACATCGCAAGGGGTGTTGTAGGAATTGGGTACAAAATAACTGGCAGTCTATCAGGTGGAACATTTAACAGAAAAGGCAGCTTTACGCAGATGCAAAATGTTTATTGTAACCAACACATAGGAGATGTTTTTTAAAACTGAATAGAAAAGTTCCGCAGGTAGCTGCCTTTGCAGTAAGAGTTAGATAATACCTCCCATCCGCCCACAAACCAAGCAATGTGTGGCAGCTGCACACAGGGAACAGAATGGGCACAGGTGTGCCCAATGTACCTGCTGGAGCACAAGCCTTGACACAGAAGTGACTTCACCTGAAATTTGCTTAACTACCTGTGAGTACTGGGCCTCAGGATTAGGTTTTGTGGCTGAACATCCATAGGGGAAAGTTGTGACTTGAAGGTTTATTCTGATAAAAGGTGCAATGATATGGGTATTTTTTAAAAGCAATGCATTTCAACTGCCTTAAGAATCTAGAGAAGAGTTTGAGGGTGGAAAAAATACCCCAAAACAACACCAAAGTGGCAGGCTCACCTTTGAGAGCTTTAATAGACTTGTGGGAGCAGCCTTAGAAATAGTGCTGTGGAAAGAGGATCTGAAGATAGAGCTGTCATGATTTTTTAGAAACATCTGCCACTGTAAGGCTACAGAGTGTACAACAGCTGTGTGACTCAGGTAGGAACAAGGTGCGTGGCTGATTTGTGTAAATGATCCAGGAGGAGGTTTTCAAAGCATCTGTGAGTGTTTTAATGGAGAAGAACAGAGTGAAAGGATGCAGCTAAAGCAGGTAAGTCTTTGCTACAGAAATTCATGCAGTTAAAGAGGTTAATTGTTCTTTTTTTTTCTTTTTCGTGTATAGAGAGAGCACGTTTAAAGTTTATCTTGAACTGCATCATTCGGTGCCAGTTCACGCTTATGTTAACGAACCAGAAGCTGATCTGTGTTGAGCTATCACCACCTAGTGGTAAAATAGAAATAATAAAAATAACAAGAACATGGAGACTGAAGTATTTTTTTTTTGTTAGCTATTGTGCTTTTGTAGACTGTTGTGGAAAAAGTAGGAGCAGTAGGACTGATTAACGTTATTAGAAATCAAAATTAATAAATGTGGTAGACGTCCACTACTAGTTTCATTTTTTAATGGCTCTTTCTGTAATGTATGATACCTTGTGAAGAAGTAGTTACTTTTAAAAATAATTTATCTCTTAAAAATATTGCTTACTAATTTAATCAGCTAGGGCACCGGTTTTCTGTTCATGCCTGTGTGTTGACTGATTGTAAATGGAGCTTTGATGTTTAAAACAAGGTGAGATTTCTTGTATTATGTAATTAAAAGTTTCAAATGAAGCTAGCTGCATTTTATAGCTACTCTGTACTGACTTGTAGCTATCGGGTAGGTCTCACAAGTTTCTGCACTAAGCCAAGCCAACATACCTGAAAAATAAGCAAGGTAAAAACCCTTCCACTTCACAGCCCAGAAGTGGCCTTCTTCAGCACTGTCTTAGAGAACTGATCAAACCAAAAGTGTGGCACTGATTGACAATTTCTTTATGGTTATGTCCACCCTGTTTGTCCTCACTGTCCCTCAAATGGTGTGTGTGATGTCTTTTTGGAAAGACTTCTGCTTCGTTGTGGTGCCTGCCAAAACATAAACGACTTATTTTCCCTTTCTGTACACTGTGAATGTTTATGAAAAAGAGTTAAGCTTTCTTTTGCTGTCTTAATTACTGCTATGAAAAACGTGATCTCTGATCTATTTTTATAGGTTCTTTTGGAAAAATAGTAATGGTGCTAAAAGTCATGAGTTGCTTTAAACTTGCTTATGTTTTTAGAATAGAACTACTTTACAAACAAATCATATCTGTTGTCTTGGTTTCAGTTTTGTTGGTCTTTATTATGAAAATATGAAATTGCCTAGTAAGCAATGTTAGGAAGAACAGATTTTTGTGCAAGTGCAGAGAATGAGCACACAAAAATTATGTGCTGTACCCCAGATCAAATGACAACTTTATATGTTGAAGCAGAAATAGTTATCATCTTTCTGACAAAGGTGAACATAAAATAAAATTATGTTCCACTCATAAAAGCTGTTTTCTTTGACCACAAATGGTTCTGTGTATTAGAAAGGTGTTTTGCTGCTTTGTTAGGCTGAACACTTTTTGGCTATGTTTTAAGGGAAGGTTTTCTCTCATAGCTCTCCTTTTGTGACTCTTTGTTCTGAATTTTAGACTTACCACTAGTGTGAATAAAATTCTGGTTGCTTGGCTGGACACCTCTTAAAGTTTTCAATGTAAACCACCTGAGATTCTTTTTCTAAATAAAGATCTTGTTTGTTTTAATGAGGAATACAAATATCAAAGCATTTCTTGAACTTTAAAATCACCATTATTCTTCAGGTGATGTTTTTATCAAATCTAGTAGTGCTTTGGAACAGTAAAAAAAGAGGATAAAATAAAAGCTGTACCATGTTTGAAATTATTTCTGCTGTACATCTGATAAGATTTTTCAACCAAAATCAAGTTGTATGCTGTTAGTTTAGACAAAATGTTGTAATGTGATTTAGCTTTATTTCTGCCCTTCTCACTTTCGTTTTTTTTTTTTCTAGTACCAATTACTAGTTTTGTGTCTGAAGAGACTGTAATGTTTTAAATGGTACATTGTTCTTTAATTTCTTAGTATTGAATTAATTATGATATTCTCCATCTTTTAAGAGTTCTAGCTACTGTCATGTTAGAAAGCGGGAATGTGAAGAACTGGTAAGATGTGTTTCAGCATTTTACTATGCATATGGACTTTATGTGTCTCACCCTGGTAGGTGCTTTTTGTGATATCAGTTATGTACATCACGCTGCCTTCCACCTTTGAACTAGACTACTGTTTATGTACTAAGTCAGCAGGTAGCAGGTGAAGGCAAGGCAAATTGGTGTCTGGCCTGGCATCATACAAAAAGCAGGAACAAGGGTCTTATATTTTTCTTACTTCTGGAAAAGTTTTGACTATCATTTGCATCCAGATAGTGGTAACGTTCCATTATAGTTCGAGCTTCTTCATACTACACGCTAGTTTAACTTCCTCAACATTGCCATGTATTGACTGCACATTTGAATTCCTTTGTTCCCTTTTGTAATAGAAGAAATGATTACTGACAGCTGTAGTCCACCCTGTTTGCCACAACTTCATAATCTCTTAATCTCTTTCTTCCTCCACTTCTGTGATGCCCCTCAAGGCTTTGTGGAAGATACTGTAGTGTGTTTATAAATCTGCCCTGGTAACTTTCAACAGAGAACAAAGTGAAGTAGCTTTACTGATGTCTCCTGGGCTCAGTTTCCTCGCTGGCACTGACCGTGAAGAGGTGCCTGATGGAATGATAGAAGGATCTGTGAAGTACAAGTGCCTCTCTCCATCACACTGGAGTGAATTAATTTGTCCTTCACAAATGGCAAACTGTAAGAATTTAAGCAGGCTGCACATGATAATTACTAATACAGCTGTAAACTGTACTGGCAGTATCCCAAGTTCTTGGTCAAAGTTGCACCCACCTCCATGCCATGCAACAGAAAACAGTCAGGGAGGTTTGGCCATTGAACAATATGGGTCCTAAAGGGAGAAAGAGCTTAACAGTTCTGTTTCTACTAGACTGCACATATTAAATGAAAGGACTGTGGTTTAACAGATGAGAATGAGTGACTAAAACAGCATCCTAGGACTTAAATGATAATTATCAGAGTTTTTTTTTTTTAGTTAATAGATTTGTTTAGAGGAGGAGCATACTTTCTTAAAATATTTGTGACCAAGTAAATGTCATTTGCTCTGAAACAGAGCACAAATTTAGGTCAGCATACAATAAATGAAAACCCTCTAGGTGGCACCCCGTGGCACTGTGTACCATCTGGTTAACTCAACTATTTGAAGTTGCTATAATTTAATCTGATGTCTTCAGTGAAAAATTGTCTGTAAGAGTAATTGTCTGGCCTACGGCTCTCATTTTTTGACACTCTTAGTGACTGTGTGAGTTTTTGCAATGAATGTTGGCTATGTGGCCTGTCTACTCAAGGCTGTGTGAGAGGTGAGATCCAAGCTGCAGGAATCTTTGAGACTGCTAGAACAAATACAGCCTTTGCCCAGAAAGCATTGTGTTCTCTCCAATGCTGTTTAATTCTAGTGTTGCTGAGCTGTTATGAGGGAGAGAAAAACCTACTCAACTCTACTAGCTTGCTTTCTAAAGAGAGGGAAGGTGGGTTTGTTTTTTAACATTGTGAGTGAAAAGCAGGTGTTTTTTTAAGCCTTTTGTATTGGCTTATTGACAGAACAGTGCTTGCTGGTGTCAAATTGAGATGTTTTGTCGTATCTATTAAGCCCAAACTTAGTCTGATTTTTGTCCAGACAATGCCTTATTATTGAAAGATGCTCGGCACTTTTGAGACAATATCCATGAAAAATGATTCCTGCAGTTTTGACTTTACTGATGATGCTGCTTCCCCTTCCCTCCACTGACCCCTAATTTGGGACAAGGTTTTTCTGAGGCCAACAGGGTCTGAGAATGATACTTGTATAACCGGTAGAAGGGTAGAATATCGCCTGAAAAAGTTAAACATTAAGAGCAAGAAAGAAGCATTTTCAGAGTCTTTCAGGAGAAAAAAAAAAAAAAAAAGAAGTGAGTGGTGTTCTACACAGCTGACAATGTTCTGCATTGTTGACTGTGTGTAAGGCTTATATTGGAGCTCTTGATGCTTTCAACACTCTGGAGTTTTGCCCCTCAAGAAGCTAATTATTTTAACACACCTCTGTTTGTCAGGTGTCACATTTTCCTGAAAAGAAAGCTGAGATTTCCTACAGCTTAGATAGTGCTCTTAATGAAGCCATTGTTTGGTTGTCTTAGGCCATTGAATGTTTAACGTGGCATATTTATTTGAAAGACAAAATGTTGTTGGGAAGAGGTCTGAGCCAGGAATGTGCATAGTCATCCCTTTTTAGGCTGTGTTTACCAGCTTCCTTCCAGAGTTGGGATAACTAACTAACTAACTTGAGAACATTTGGGACCTAACAGTGTGTGCCCTTACAGGTACATGGTTTTGATATACAACCCTCACATACCCAAAGCAAACAAAACTCCATTAAATATTGCAAAATATGTGTCTGCAGGAACAGGCTGTGTATGTGTGTGCAGAAGTGTTTAATACAAGTATATTGATTAGAAGTCAACTGTTCATTTTCTGATAAGCAAAATGCAATAGTATAATGGGGCTTTTGGCAATGTATGATACTGTACCTGCCTGTTGAGGATTGTGGAGAATGATTTATACTGAAATGTAAAACTCCAGCATAATCTGTCAGCCTGCATGGAATTCTTGATAGATTTACAGTTTTCACCTTGGATAGCAATGGAAAAAGAAAATATTAGTCAAAGGTTAAATACAGTAGCATAAGCTTTCACTTAAAAACAATGCTTGGTTGATAGTAATGCATGTCGTCTTCTGTTGGATTTTTGGTATTGTTTAATGAAGGGAGGTGGGCAGTTCATAGTTATTGTTCCAGGAAGTATGAATATAGAATGGGACACTAGGGCTATTCCCTGCTGTTTCAGAATGATAGATTTCAATCCTTTTCAGAATCATAAATGTAAAAAAAGTGGCAACAACAGCTGATCTAACACAACAAACCTCTTTGCATCACTTTATATTATGATCGGTTGGAGATCTTAGGGCTTTTATTATTATTTTGCCCAGGTAAGAGTATTTAAGATGTCTCTGAAAGATTTCTACTAAAGAAATCTATGTAGATTTCCTTGGCTATCCAAGGAACCAATGGTTATTTTTTCTAGAGTATCTTAAAACTATGAAAACTATATCTGGCTAAGAGATAACTTTGAAATAGGATTTAATGTTGTAAAATTGCATTTAAATATTAACTTTGACACAATTTTATGTCAGTCACATACCCCTGCAAATGAAAATGTGCCTGAACTTCACAATGAAGAAGGCGACTGTGAATACAATCACACTGTTGACTCGCATGCTTGGAACTGGAGGAGGTCTGTATCACCACAGTTTTGTAGCTATTTGTAGCTCTTGAATGTTATTATCTGGCAGTAAATTAAAACTGCAAACTTAGGGATGCAATTTACATACCACTTCATTTGCTTGTAAATAACCACGTATTGCCTTAATCATTGTCACAGCAAGAAAAATGAAAATGCTCTTTGTATGCACCAGATTAGCCTTCTCAGGCAGCTTATGTTGCATTTCCTTGAATAAACAACAATACATATCTAGTAATTCTGAGATAATAGCAAAAAATGAAAGCTGTTGCATAGTGTTTCAGTTATTTTCATTTTGTTGCATTTCAGTGGTCATCGACATCTACATTCTTATGTTCTCTAGATTTGTATGGAGACTTTAATATTATTCTCTATACCACACATACCATGCAAATGCTGCATTTTTATATTATCCTTCCTGTCTTTGTGAATGACTTAAAGAAAAATTTTAAAAAATTAAAATTTTTATTCAGACCACAGCTTAGTCTTATAAGGATAATGATGACTTAATTTATGAAGCCGTCTTATACTATTCACTGTTAAGCAGTGATGAAGGATTGCATGGGATTGCAGTAGCTCCTTAAGCCCCAAATTACACTGAGTTATTTCTATATTAATTTTTTTTTATCTGATTTTTTCCAATAAAGTTGATTTCGGTATCCAATACGGATTTTTCTTCTTATTTTACCTGTATTTTTGGAATTGTGGTTTGTCTGTTGGTGTTTTTTGTTGGGGTGTGTGTGTGTGTGCCTCTGTGTATGTTTTTTTCCCTAAACATTCAGATGTCTTTTCATTACTGGCCTCTTAAATTCAGCAGCATGAAGAATGGATCAGAGTCAAATCCAGGTGCTTCACATAAAGAGCTTTATTATTTTTGTGGTATTTTTTGCTGTCTTGCTGAAGACAATACGGTATTAACCAAATAAGCCTGCCTTTTGCTTAAACTATTGTGCACTTAACTACACACAACAGCAGATATTTCTGAATAATAGCCTCAGACAAGAGATTATATCCCTCCTTATCTGCTCGGCTTTAAGTTATTTGTATTTGGCAGTTGTGGCAGTTAGCTGTTATTCTGTTTTGTGGGGTTTGCCCCCCCCCCCCTCCCCCCCCTCCTTTTTCTTTCTTGCTGCTGCCAAGGTTCCCCACCCTCTAGTAACTCTAGTAACTTCTGTTATTCTCCTACCATTCCAAAACAAAGGCTCATTTGTAGCAACTTCTAAGATACTAAAATTATTTGTTTGGCATAGGGCTGTTTTATGGTACAGCACAATCCAAACAGAGGCAAGTGATGGCCTCCAAGAAGGCATAAAAATATTAACCTAGCATTCTGTGCTCCTCTGAGTACCTGGTGCTAAGTTGTTTTCATGTGTTTGATAAAGCAGCCATCATTCTTCTAGAATGGAGCAATCCATCAACTGGAAGTGAGGAAGAAAAACTTCCTTCTGCATATTTTTATTACAATTTTCCTGAATGTGTACCCAAATGAACTATTCAGCCTTGCATCTCTTTCTGCAGACTGAATGTATTCACTGATTAGCGATTTAGAATATGTAGCCCAAATGAAACTATCCTACTATTGATTTATTGCATGTACACTCTGATAAACAATTCTGTAGCCTTGTCTTTTGCAGTCAATCTAAGTAGGGCTCAAAAAGCCTTGGAGGTAGGGTACAGCACATTTCAATTGAAGGAATTTGTCTTTTCACCTCTTCTCAATTTATCATGAAGCTGTTTATCCTCCCAGCTATGTCCTACTTCAGAATCTCATTCACAAGAACCAAAGCAAGTCCCAAAACTTTCTCCTCTTTCTCCTTGGCTCCCATCCTGTCATGCTGACTGACCCTGGGCCCTCACTTTCTCCAAAACTGTCATCATGTCCTGCTTCTGGAGAATATTTTGAAACCTCTGGGGTAAGTTGCATATTTCACACGCTGACAGGACTTGATTAGGGAGTTGGATGCAAGGGAGGAATAGCTACACGGCAGGGCTGGTCCCAGGCTATCACAGCTTCAGTCCTCACTACTTGCTTCACCAATAAGGCCAGTAACATTGAGCCCCATCCTCTTTGATCTCTGTATTGTTATCTTTCATTTGGCCTCAATGACAATATCTTTGAGAAGGTCTTGAGCATTAATATGTCCTGTGAACATCTGCTGATTTAAGATTTACTCACCACTACATTTATCTTACAGTGGAGTCATAGTTCACTGCAGAACTATTACTTTGGAGGTTTTTAAAAATTATCTACTTGTGTAGTCAAGTCTGAGTAATGGTACCTCTATAGTTGTAACTATTTGGGTAATCTTGTTAATGTACATGATGGGCTTTTGCAGTAGAAACTGGCATGTCGGGTAGGAATGGTTTCAAAGGAGTCATTAATGCCTGAATGTGTTAATGAACCGTGTATAATGGAGTCCCTCCGTAGTCACTGACAGGTGTCATAATGGTCTTAGTCTTAGGGAAAAATTGATGTAGCTCTTCTTTTGTTATATCCCAAAGTCGTACCTCTTCTCTTATGTAAAATTGCACAGCAAGACTGAAAAATTATGTGAAACCTGAAGTCATAGGTAAGATGCAATAAATGCACAAGAAGTTAATAGGTGTGTTGGAGCAAAACAAAAGCTTTCAAAAGACTGCAACCTAATACTGACTAAAATGTAGAAAGCTTGTGCAGTTGAGTTACATTAATTTTATTCTTTTTTTTTTTTTGTCATAGGGTTTATAAAGCAACAGTGCACACAAATAAAAGTAATTTGTTACCTTATTCTTTATGAGAATTTGGAGCAAAAATGTTAAGTAGAGAAAATGGAGTCGATAGCATCACGCTTCTCATCTTGCCTTGAAAACATTAAAATATATAAAATACTAAAAATTTAGGGAATTCTTAATCAATATTTGAAAAGTACCAGCACATTTCCCTTTTTCTGTGCACAGTATACCAAACATATTAGAGACCAATAATCCATCCACTCTGAGGTCAGTACTGATCTCTCTTGTGCTCAGACATAGTTTTGTATTTAACAGTGAAAAGTGGAATAATGTGAATGGAAGAGAATGAATGACTCTACTGAACAGCCTGGTAACTTCACAAGTAGAGCTTTTGTTTACATGAAAGAAATGTAGAATGAAATTATTTGTCAAAAGGAGGCAGAGAAGTGATGTTTTAAGTCTACTTTCCATAGAACCATTGGTATGATTACGTGTTATAGAAGAGCTTCTTCATGTTCCCACAAATCTTTAATTCTCCTTATGCATTCATGTATCAAAATTAAATATCACTAAAAGATGTAGGACGAGCTGGTAAAATGAATAGTAACAAATTACCAGAATCATAGGTTCACTTTTCATTTTCAGGTGTGAAGCTACCAAACTGCTTGGTACGGTGCATAACTCCTTATTTAAACTGACTCCAGTACCAGAGGGATGAGAGAAATTAAAAATGGTTTTTAACAACATTTTGGAAATTACAGGCTAATAAATATGATGTATAGAACAAAAAAAGTGGAAGTGATTAGACTAGTAGAAATGTATTGCAAAGAGGAAGATTAAATGTTACTTTTATAGAGAAATTACACACTAGGGTATCAATTAGGGTAAAATTTAGGATAGGCTTTCAGGTAAAATTGATATAATTGATTAAAATATGAGAAGGATTTGAAAAAATTTTAGATAAGTTTTCTCACTAAATACTTGTAATGGGCTAACAGGGAAGGTGCTTTTCTAAACTAGGAAGAGAATAAAGATAAGAACCAAAGGGACAAGAATTAATGGAAAGGGATTTATACTTATTCCACATTCATAAATTGTCTGGGAGAGAAGATGAAGGGTAAAATGACAAATTCATGTAAGTTCTCCAGTTTAATCAGCAGGTTTAAATCTGAAATTTGGTTAAGGCATTGGCAGATGATTACATATCTTAATGACCAGCCAGTTTAAAGAAATAAAAGAAAAAAATCAAATAAACATTAATAAATATAGACTATGCAAATAGAGAATGTATCTATTCAGAATTAGACACTCAATTCTGGAAGCATCCGTGGCCTTCGGAACCTTGATGGAAAAGAAGCATGTAACAAATAATCCCTAATGGTCTTCATAAATTCAATGTCCACTCGTTTCAGAAAGGATGTGGTAAATTTGAAAGGACAAGAAGAAGGGCGAAGGGCATACTGATGATTCTTTTTTCTTTCTTTCATTTTTATATTTTTATATATTTATATATATATTTATATATATATATAAAATTGTTGTGGGTTTTTGTAGGTGTTTTTTGTTTGTTCGTTTGTTTTCTCACAACTGTTTCCATGTGAAGAGAATTTAAAAATATTTAGAACGCTGCTTGCAAAACAAGTGTCAAGATAATGGACACTTGCATCTAAATGGAGTAAGGAAAGCAAGTAGAGAAGATTGTCCAGTCTTCCTCACAATAAATAAGTCAGGGAATGCCTGATGAAAGTATTAAGTGCCAGACAGAAATAGTTTTCCACATAATGCATAATTAAATAGGGGAGTTCATTTCTACTAACCACTTTATTAATAGCTTGAAAAGCCATTAGATATGTTCAAGTAAGAAAAATGCATTAAATGATATTCAAAACAGTGTTTTGATAAAGCCTCTGTTTACCCTTAAGCCACAGATGATGGAAGGGTGCACAAGGAGAATAATTGCTGTTTATTTGCCCTGATCTTCTCTTTTGAAACCTTACATGGAAATCTTTGATCAAGTACATCAGTTCTATCATTAGTATTTTCATCATAGATGTGCTTGCTCTCTTTGGTTCATGAGCTTTTGTTTGCGCTCTCTCTGTTTACTTATTGATTCATCCAGGTTCAGGAAAGGAGTCCCAGTTGAAGGCCTCAAGCAATACACTTGAATAACCTGGAGTTCGTTGGTCTCCTTCATGTTGCATACCTAGGTATGTTTGGAGATCTGCTCTCAGCTGGAGATTACAGCCCGAAAATATCATCACAGCATGTAGCCTTCTGTAGATTTAGCTGCAGAGTTTAATGTTATGATCTTACAAGCATCTCCACAGATGGATGTCCATATTCATCAAGTCCCTGAAAGCCTGTCATATCAAGTGGCTGGCAACTATGGGGCTTCAAATTGCATACTTTAAATTTCTGCTGATGTTGGCCTAAATAGCACTTTCTGCTCTATTGCCAGCGATACATAGGAGTTGCCACATACTCTGTAAACTCTTTACACTCCCTGCCCTGAGGTGTTTCTCAGGTTTGAGTTTTGTATCCTCCAGCTTTATCACTAGAGGGAATAAGTAGGTCGAGTGACTGACTGGCTACTGTCAGAAAGTTTAAAAATTCTTATTATTTTATGGTGCAATGAAATAAAGATGGGGGGGACTATAGCTTGCTATAAAGGACTTGAATTCAAATATCTGGCTTTAAACTCTTATAACACAGCCAAAAAACTCCCCAGTGGCTGCAGGTGCCAGGACAGCCTTGAGCTGAGCCCGGATCACTCAGCCCCCTCCACTCCCAGCTTTCTCTTGTTTGTATAACATTATTTTTCTATTAAAAAATTTCAAATATTAATGTATTTTTATCATAAGACTTCAGCAGTTTCAGATATAAGATCTACAGATGGCCCTTATGTTCTCAAATGATAATAATCACAACATGACATATTGTGATTTTATTTATTTATTTTTTTTTTAAACGCGATGCCTGACTTGACTTTTCAGGCTGTACTGCAATCAAACAATGGAATATGAAATGCAATATGAAAAATGAAGTCTTTATTGCCACTCTCAAAACCAGTAGACTAGCTTATAACTGTTATTCGTAATGACATTTTATTGCATGAAACTTGAAATTAATTTTAATTTCTTGATTTAGAAAGTAATTTAGGAAGACTGTTAAAAGAACATGTGTTTTATTATAGATGCATAAATACTAGCTAGCTTTTGACTGCCCTTGAGCAAATGCTTAGCTGACACCTGATTTTAGTTCCCTTGAAATTCATTAGAAAAGTTAGATTATTCCCCATCCCCAACTTCAGCCTTTCCATAAAATGAGCAATGAATACTTGTGGATAGTACTAAACGAGTCCAGTGCATCTCACCTTTTTTCCTTTTTTATTGTCTTTTCCTCCTCTCTCTCTCTCTCTCTCTCTCTCTCCAGAGTTCTTAAAATTTTTATGAGAATGTATGAAGCAACGAGGCATTAGCTGTCTGTTTTTTCTTTTTTATTATTTTTTAAAGCTAGTAATTTCTCATAGTACAGTCCTCTGCTTGTTATGTTTTGCTATGCTGCTCAGTGACTCCAGGATGACACACCTAACTGCATGCTATTTCCAGAAAGGAACACTAATACTGACACACCAGATACCCAGGTGATTTAGTTACGGACAGGCTGTTCTGCAGCAATGCTAGGAGAAAATAGAAGTAAATTATTCTCATGTTACTTATCTAACAGAAAAAGGTATCCATCCTAAGTGCATACATGGTTACATTAGAAGTGTTTAGCAGGTATGTTATGTGAAAACCTCCAGGTTTCTATGATACAGGCTCATCTCAATATATAATGTAAATCCATATAAATATATGATGTGAAAGTGTTCAAGTTTTATGAAAACAGACTAGTAAACGTAATCTTCATTAATCCCATTTAAAAACTGTAATTAACATTAAATTATACATTTGCAGACTTCAGGATTTTACTCTTTGGAAAAATTGGATCTAACGGCGTCCAGCATAAGTTTGGCTGCTCAGAACTTTAGAATTTCTGGAGTCCCATTAGTTGGCCCTGGGAGAGCCTTTAACGGTTTTCATTACTTTTGTTCAATGTTTGATCAAGATGACAAAACTTGTTGGTTTGGATGATAATTATTTTATTTTAGCAGCTTTTGGAAACCTGGATTTTTCAAGAACAGGTACTAGGAAAAGGAATTTTTAAAAAACGGCTATTAATGAATTAACTTTCTTGAGCCTAATAAATAGTATGTTTTGAGTAACTGCATGTTGAAATGCTACGCTTGTTGGAAAAACACAGGAGCAGCTGATAGATATTGAGCAGCTTTGCTGGTTTCTAAAGGTTGTCATTTAAGCACAACTGAGAAAGTTCTCTTATGTCTTTTTGGTAACTGTAAGACCAATGCATCACCCTGCAGAAGCCGTAAGATCCTCCTTCCTACCCCTGCACCCAGCTTTGTTGTTGTGGTTTTGTTTGTTTGTTTGTGGTGTGGGTTTTTGTTTGTTTGTTTGTTTCATCTGTATTTCTGAAGTGTAGTCAGGTTAATGCCCAAATAATTCCTGGCAACAGCAAGCAGAATGAGTGAGATTCTGGCAGTGACCACTTGTGTTGTCCTCTGGTGTCTGCTAGCTTTAATCCCTTCCTTCCAGTAGGAATATAATTGAAGGCTGTTCTCCATAATCTTCTTCATAGGTATATCCATGAGGGATAAAGTTCTTTGTGCTTTTTACAACAAAGCCCATGAAAGTTTTCCATCTTGTCACATTTCCATCTAGAATAGGTCAATCACCCAATTCCCATTAGGATTAAGAACCTGAGGCAGGAAACAAATCTATGGAAGTAATACTCATTGCTTATGAAGTACTTTTCTATTTTTCTGTACCTTAAAAATCACAAAGTTCATCTCCACTTTAATTGGTTATTTGTCTTTACCATAACTGGAGTATGGGAAATGGCATCAGATCTACTGAACACATTCATGCCAAAACAGCTGTATGAAAACCATGCAGTTTTATGAACCAAAAAAATGTAAGTGAATGCTACTTGAAGGTGACATGATGAAATTAGACTACCCAGGTTGCTCATTTTATGTTAAACTGAATGATGCTGGGAAAGGTATTCCAAAATAAAATTGGTATAAATCCCTCTCTATACCCCTTCCTTGAGAAATGTAGCACAGGAGAGAAGCTGTCAGATTTTATCGATTTCTGTGAGGTTTTGTATGGTTTAGTATTCAAACCACTCAGAAGTCTCATTATCTGTTAAATGTTCTCTAACCGCTGCCTGTCATAATACTGGAAATAGGAAGCAAGTGCTTGAAGGAGAACGGGAGGGGCAGAAAAAAGCTGCTCAGCATCACTTAAACTTATTCTCAGCTCCTTTTGACCTTTGTGTAGAATTTTAATTTAGATCTTTATAAACTAGAAGTTTGTGTGGTAGACTGAGCTTAGCCTCAACTTCTGTTAGCTGAGTTGAATTAGGTAAAACAAAAGAAGATCCTATAAAGGTAAGACTATAGCTTTAAAGTGAACCCCTGAATTATGGTAAATTCAGGATTGTCTATATTTTTTATTATGTTGTTTTAAATTTCTAAAACTTCTCTAAATTAAAAACAAACTATGAATTCTTAAGTATTAAAGTATACAGAAGCATCTAGAAACATCTTTTAGTCTTTCTTTTAAGGTCCAATTCGTAACATTTTAGTTCATGGTATTGGCAATTCTGGAATTTAGCCAGTAAGCAGATACTGAAAACAGAATGGTTACCTAGGGAGATTGCTCTGCTCATCCTCTCCTGTTCCGTCTTTAACTTAATTTTTGAATCTTTGCTTTTTCTCTCTTGCTTTTCCTTCACTGTTTTAGAAAGGATGGTAGAAGCAGAAAGGTGCAGAGGACAGAATTCTACCTGAGAACAAAAGAACTGAGAGGAAGAGTCAGACTAGAACTTTGTGTACTTGCAAGTTTTTGCAAAAAAAATTTTTGGTCATCTATACCTTACATAATTTAACCAAAACAGCAGATTCTTATATTAGTTAATGTATTGACACATATTTAACTTAAATGCAGGCTGTGCTTCCATACTCTGTATTTCTTATCTGGACTCTGTGCTAGCAGAGCAGTTTACAGAGCTGTGCTAGAATGAATATAATGGAAACTATTTTGCAATATACTGCACTCCATTCCTCCCTGCTTATGCGTTCAGGGGCAAACTTTAGTTTTTTAGATGTCACATTGCAGTGCAAATGTGCTCAACTGGGTATAAATGATGCACTGTAAGTTCTTGAATCAGAAAATTACTCTCCTATAGGTCATGCAGTACAGTTTCTCGTGCTATAACGACATCATGACTTTGTTGCTGTGCATTGTGCCTCAATGTCAAATGCTAGATTTGAGAAAAAGTACAATTATTATTCAGGTGCCAGCATAACACTGTTCTTCCCAGTCTGCCAGATTCTGCAGCATAAACACCAGCTGTTGCTCAGTGCTGTGGTTAACTGTCTGGGATACAAACAGGTTTGGTGTTTTGTTGTTTTATTTTTTACCCAGGTTTATGTGGTTGAGGCAGCAGAGGTGTTGAGCAGAGTACCACTGGTGAAAGCTTCCTGAGGTCTAATTGCTGCAGTGGGGTGTAAGATAAGTGTGGGCACAGAGATATCTGTATCTTTTTTTGAGTCTGTGCACATCGCTGGCGCGGCTCCCCAAGCCAATAACCCGCCCAGGCTGCGGGACCTCTTAAATGCCTCTGCACAGAGTTTTTCCTAAAGAGAAATGAGCCCAAGCACTGAGCTGAATTTCAGAAGCATTTCTGTTTACATTATAGGCTATCCTCTAAGAAAAAGTGGTATGGCACATCAACTGTTTTCAGCTAAATAAATGCCATTCAATTAAGTGGTGTTTGCTGTTTGAAGTATTTTGCCAGCTTTTGCTGACCAGATCCAGAAGTTGAGCCCTTCTTCTAAAGGCCTTGGCTATTCTCCCAGAGATCATTCAGAAATAATAATAGTTTAGTGAATTTTTAAGTGGTCATGGTGGCAAACTGGCACAGTATAGTTGAAATTGCTTCATTCATAACCAGTAATTAGAATCCTCTGAAACTGTGCCCTAATGAATATAAATGAATGTAATGCTGTCATTCCATAACAGTATTTTAAAGCTTTCCATCAACCAGTGTTAAATATTTCCTTAAAGTAATCATTCATGTATCTAAAAGGTATTTTTGAAACTTAGCTAACATCTTTGTTAAAATGTCTCCTTTATGTTTGTAAAGAGAAATGTAATGTCTTAAAACATAGTCCAGGTTGATAAATTATGCTTCATTTATTTTGGGAATAATTAACACTTACTAATACATTGCCCAAAGCTTATAATAATAAATTGCTTAAATAATCATAAAATATGACTGTCATCTGAGACTGGGTTCCATTGTCTTAACACAGAATGCATATTTCTCAGATAGTATCTTATTTAGTTTTGGTTTTGAAGTTATTAAGGATTTCCTTGCAGCTTCAAGAAAGAGTCTCAAACTCTGGCAAACTCCCAATCTAGTTTAATAATCCAACCATGAAATAACAAAAAAGGCTCATTACTGCTATCTAATAATAAAGGGAAACTGATGTTATTTTCTGAAATTCTGATTGTAGAGGATCAAATTCTACTAAAACTTAAAAAAAACCCAAAACAATTACACCTTGTCTGTGTTCAGAGTACCACTGAAAGAAAGTTGCATTATATTAGCAATGGGGAAATGTAATTGTATTGATATTACATATATATATGTAAGTATTCTGTAAGATATACTGAGATGGAGGCGAGTCACAGCAGTTTCTCCAGCTTTGTCCTGTAGGGGACATTGTATATAGTATTATAAATATGTTTAATGTCCATCTGTTGTTTGTGAATTTCAGTGTCTATTCCTAATGGCATAGCTTGTAAATCTACAGCACCACGATTCCTAAATCTGTGCCAAACAACATTAAATTCATTTATGGTGGTGCAGTTGCATGACCTGTTTTATGGCTCCTTGCACAGAGGAAGAGTTATCCTTTCTTTAAACTCTGTAGAAGCCTTTTTACTATGTCTCTGAGCAGTGGAATGTAGCAGAGAGAAACTCAGTTCATTTGGATGCCACAGCTCCCTTGGATGTTTGCCCATCCCCAAATATGTAGTAGTACAAGTCTCTTCAGTATATGAAGTGCCCTTTTCCGCATACAAAACTTGCAACGAGCCAACTTTTTTAGGATGCTGAAGTACCCTTGGGATTAAACTGCCTGATAAACCCTGTCTGGAAGCAGATCTAGAGAAGCTATAGTAATTGCAGTTCAGATCTTGATGGTGGAGGTGTGCAGAAGGGTTGCATGTGACTTTGGGGGTGTGGAGTGTTGGGGGGTGAGCAAATGGGTAAAATCTAAGCTGCTTTGAGACGTGAGGAAACCGTGTATCTGCTATAAGGAAATTATTCAGTAAAGTCCTTGGGTTTCATCTTCTGAGCTGACTCCTGGGGTGTGATGTTAGTGAACTACCCTCATGCTGGGTGGCTGTCAGTGAAATATAATAGGCTGTTGACTCATTTCCCAAAGGAAGTGGTAACAACCAGGTTATTTGCAAGGCTTAAAATTAGACTTGACAAAACCCTTGGCAAGGTACTAAGAAATTATATTACATTTGCAGGGAGATGAAAGTGTGCCAGCTTGTGCTGCCCAGTGTTTCTCTCACTGCAGAAGAGCTCGGCAAACACGGATTTACAGGTGTCCAAAGCAGCCATGTGGCAACAGTGAATCCTGTCTCATTGCAGCTGTTAACTGAGCTGTGGGTTCTGTGGAGGAATTCACGCTAACTGTGCTATGGGTCTGCTTTGCTCAGCAGTGCAGAATGCCCGTGGAAGCCGGAGCCCTGCACCCTGGCAGCTCTGAGTTGCTGGTGGGTTCAATGGGAGCCGCAGTGAATCTTGGTATCCCCTGAGTGCTGGGGGGTGCTGGGCTGCTCATGGGAAACCTGTAGATGGCTTGGAAACGCAGCCCTGGAAATGCAGAGTAGTCTGCAGCATGAACTTCTAGCTGGTGAAACAAGCTGGTAGTTACAAAAATTTCCATCTAAAGGTGAATAGTTTTGCACAAGATGGCTGAGTTTGAACGAACTGGCATTTTCTGACTGGAAAAAAGTTTCACAGTTAAAAAATAAGTGTTACTTATCTGCTAGAATCATACTTTAATTGAATCCTTTGGGACCTGAGCAAGCATGGAAGATAAATTTAAGTTGCAAGCAAAAAAGTTTCATTTTAATGAATGTCCTAAATAATCAGAAGGATTTCACCTTGAATTCTGTCTTTAAAAATCTTCCATATTAAGGGAGGTAGGGGTAGGAGGGGGAGCGGCTTATTGTGGTTGCGTTTTGTTGCGTTTGTGGGTTTTTAATTTTTTTTTTTATTTTATTTTTTTTTAAAAATTTATTAGAGGATATTGAATTTATTTTTTTTTTTATGAGCATCAGCTGGAATATTACACCTATTCAGAACTATTCAGTGTTGCCAAAGAAGTAATGCAGCAAATTCTGGACAGGCAAGTGAGGTGGGTGGGTTTCCAGAATCTGGTTAGAAAGTGTGTTCTTTTTTGTTTGTTTGGTTTGTTTTGTTTTTTGCTTTTTTTAATTTGAAAGAGATTATGGCTCAGATAACACCTAGTTGAATGGAATTTGTGATATCTGTCACCATTGATTATCAGCTATCTTTTTAGCTTTCCATATTTGCTTTCTGAAATGTACTGGTCTATTTGCATAGGAGTTGAGTATAGAACAGTTCTATACACAGGTAACTTCAGCGGTTTTCTTAATAAGTGACAAGTTCCTCTGAAGTTCTACAGGAAATAATCTGATCGGTTACCTTACCAAAATGTCTTGCTTTTTAAAGTATATTTAATCTTCTCATTTGTGTGTGTGTTCTTTTCTTTTGATTTGAGTTGTTTTTTGTTTGTTTGTTTTCTTTTGGTTAGGATTAATCAAAACTAGCAGTCTTTTATGTCATTACACTAACATTAGATGAAACCAGCACAATATCATTGCAACAGTAGTGAATCACCATTACCTTTAAAGTAAAAGTTAGAACTCATGCACTACCTGAAATAAGGCTGATGTTTTAAAATGCAACTTCATTTTTCTGTTTTGTTTCCCTTCCTATTACTTTAATAGCCAAAACCATCAACTGAGTTCCAAGAATATATTTAGCTGACTGATATAATCTAATTTTCTCATTGAGCATGCACTGGAATAAAAAACAAATCAATAGCACTCTTGGATATCTCCAAGATCGTTTCAGTTCCTGCTCCCCTGTGCTAGTCTCCTTCTCCTTTTATAAGGCAATGAGCAAAGACAGTGAAGGTGGGTATGTAAAGGTCAGTATTCCACGCCATTTAAATATATGAGGAAATTATTGTTCTTAGGATGTTATTATCTCTGTGGTCTGGTTTGCTTGTGCAATATACTGCTAACAGATCCTTGGTCTAATGGGAAAATGCATCCCACTATTACAGCACTGATGTCTTGGCGGACTGTTTGCTCAGGTGCATCTCAGATTTGTGCTGCTGTCTATGTTGGCTTGTTGTCCTGTTGCACTGTAGTGGCAGGTGCTCATAAACAGACTTCATGGTTCTCATTTTCTTGTCTTTTGATATATAGCTTAGTCCTTCTCAGATCAGTTTGTAGGTTTTGTTTACTTCTCTGGCAGCTTCATGGGAAGCTGTTGTTTAAAGCTGACAGGCCACATGCACTTGCTTGTCTTCTGTTCCTGATTTGATTATTTTTTTATATATTGTACTATGATCTATGGGTTTATCCATGATTCTCTCATCTGGATCTCAGCTTCTTGAAAATTCTGCAGGCTTGTTCAGATTTTCTGAAAGTGCATTTCTAGGGTGTGACAGTATCACTTTCTTCCAGCATTACTTTTGTTGGGATGTTTATAAAACAAACATGGTCCCCATTTTCTGCATGCAAGCAGAGTCATGTTCCTGTCACATTCTCTCCAGAGGCACAACCCTGATGACAACTGTTTCTGTCATTGATCGTCACTTTGCAAGATCTTCCCCAGAAGTGGTTTGTGTGCTGGTGTCATGTGAACTATTAAGCTGTTAAGGTTTAACTGTAAGGTTAAACTTAAACTCTAAGGTGATGACAAAAGTTGTGTTTTCAAGTAGGAGCTGAGGTTTGCAGAATGCTGGCACTGTCACCACTGGTCATACCTTGGACCAACAGACTTCTGACTTACTCAGACATCTGCCATGGATTTTACGGTCCAGAAAAAATGCTTATGATAGGATCAGATCCAGGACATGATGCTGATATATGCTGAACTTATCTGGAACCACAGTAACATCTATAAGGCATGATTATGTGTAATCTTCCATGGGGTTTGGGTTTAATTTAAAGCATATTGTAACAAAGAAGAGGAAAAGCAGGAGAAGGAACAACGAGATCACCATATTGAACAGAATGAATCAGCATGTAAACCAATGTTATGTTGCCTTTAGAAAATAGGGATAAATGTCTAAGGATGTATTCTTTTCAAAAAGGCACCAAAAACAAAAGAAAAAAAACTCATGTTCTTCTGCCATCGTTATCCGTAGAATACTACACAGTAATTTTAACTACTAAAGATATAAGGTATTTACTACCAGAACAAATTTTATATGCATTATGTTATCAAAAGCAGAGATTGCTGAGAGTGTAGGTGTATCAATTTACACAAAAGTGATGCTCAGTGATCTTTGTTTTCAATTTAAAATTATAAATGAAGTTATTAAGGTCAGAGTTTGTTATAATGAAAGAATAAATTCTTGTCTCATCTCAAAATGGAGAAGGATCTTATTTTCTTCTGAAAAGACTTATTTCCATTTTATAAAGGAAGTAATTTAAATAGGTTTTGACTATCAATTGCCCTTCATGTTACTGATACATGAGATGACTAATTGCCTGTAAAATCAAAACTAGTGGTCCTTCTGGAAGGTCCTAAGACATGCTACATGATGATTAATACTTAGAACATCCCTGAAAGACAAGATTGAATTTATACCTGTGTCACAGACAGATAAATTTTAGTAGGATATATGCTTGGGCTCACATAGTAAGGAAGTGGCCATGGAGATGCTAAGCTTTTTCTCCATCAGCATGTTTGCTGTGTCCATCCTGGGTGAAACGGCAAAGCTACATTGTCAGTTCACTGACAGCACACAAAACAACTAGCACCAGTATGACTCGGCCATCATTTTACAAATGTCACGGTAACACACAACTCTTCAGTCCCTCATCCCCTGTGTTTTCCTCTGGCTGAACCAATTCACCCTTTTAACCTAAACATGCAGACAGCTCCTGTCAAACTGAAACCTCTGTGTCCTTCAGTTTAGCAAAGGCATTGCAAGCACTGTGCAGTCAATATCTAGGCATTTTTTCACACATATATGCATTTTTTGATAAAATTGAAATTAACTTTTGAACAAGGAGTCTCCCCTATGTTTTCTCCACTGGCAGTAACATGAAAACAAATACAGATTCTTTATATCTCACTAAATTTACTCTTCAGAAGTTACTATTAAGTATAGTTCTTTTTAGGACTGATTTATCCATTTGTTACAGTTTCTCCTGACTCCTGAGGACCACTGAGAATTTCCTATTTGTGTTCTAATACTGAGAAATGCTGGGGTGGGGTGTGGTGGGGGAAATATACGAGAATTAATGCTCTACTTCTGAGACAAGAACAGGTTTTATTAAAATTATTTGGATTTTAGTTAATGCCTTTTCTCCCACATTTGCTTCTGCAAAGAAATAGTCTACCTCAGGTACCTTGAGTTTACATAACTACATAACCATTTATGCTTTAACCTTCTTTATTTACGATGCTTTTATAATGTAAGCTTTTGCAGAAGAAAAACTGTACTTCAGGCTTATTTTACTGTGGAAGTGGTTTCAAGTCTTCTTGAAAACTAAATTTGACTTTCTTTAGATATTCAACTTATTTTCACAAGTAAACTGTCAGAGTACATTACATCCTCATTGTCTCCTTATGAATATGGTCAGTTCCTCAGATTTAGGATATTTTTTTTCCTGTTCGCTCAAGAATGTACTTCAATGTGAATATATGAGGAACCCTCAATGGAAATAAAGGTCACAGGAGACTGATCTCTTCGTTATTGTTTGCACTAATAATAATACAGAAATTAGTAGGAAAATAGACAAGAGATGACATGCTGTGCAGCACTGAGTTTTCCATGTGCTGCCTGGGCAATTAGCTGATGTTGTTCCCTGTTATCACTTCATCAGCATCCAAAAGCCAACACATAATTTAGGCTAGAGAGGATGTTTGATGGTCACCTCCTCCAACCACCTGCTCAACAGCCTCTCTCTGCTGCCTTCCTGGTGAGGGATAATTGCTGAGCTCAGCCTGCCCTGGGGTGATCCCTCTGGTGGCATAAAATTGCTGAGGTGATTTTTGTAGTCTCAGCTTCTCTTTTGACAAGAATTGGCAGCAAAGAGGACAGGGATGGAGGGAAAAAGGAAGTCCTGTGATGCCTTTGATTTATGGTCATCTTTTAGTCTTAAGCTCTTAGTCCAATAGAGGCATCTGCATATAGAATATGTTGCACACTTGTAGCTTTTTTTTCAATCTGTCAGCAAGAAATTAGGTGAAGAATGGGATCTTGAACTTGAAGATGAATTTAAACTGCTTGTGTACATACGCAGTGCCTATCTTTGCTGTGGGAAGATATGCAATGCCTCAATAACCAGGCATAGTTATTAAAAATTATTTGTTATGAGTGTATATGTATGTGTGTATATATAGAGAGCTATGTATAGAAATAAACATACAGTGGAAAAATTATTTGTCAAAGTATGACAGAACATCCAACATATAGTATTAGTGCAAGGTACAGTATTCACCTTTCAAAAAAAATTTTACAGTATTTATTCTGGGAAACATTCTGGCAGATACTATAAGATGTATAGAAATGTATCTGTTTTTCATCAGCTACTGTAGTTATCAGTGTGTATGTAATGGAATTATTTTTTTCAAGGGCAATAAAGGCTCACCTTTAAAAGTAGAATTGAAGTGACAAATTGCAGACAATTTGGGGTACTAGATCGCTAGGATTCCTTATCTAAATTGTTTGCATGTCAGATTTCCTTTGTAGCACTGAATAATTTGGATAAATGACCCTTCAATTGTTAATTTAATTTCCTTAACAACAGTTGGGTGATGGTACATAAAAAGTAATAAAAGCCTTTAGCAATGCCCTTTCCTGGAGCTTGTCATAGTCTGTACCTCTGATAGTGGGTGACACTTATTACTCAAGTCATATTTCCTTAAGAGCTGTGGCTTTGTTGAAGTTGTGTCTAAAATGATACTTTCTTCTTTAAGTGAATTGTACAGTGGTAAAATCAAACTGAATTTTTTTTGTTTTAATAGTAGAAAATTTTACAGTCAACTCATTTTCCTGTTAGAAATTTAGTTTTCTATTTTTTTTAATGCTGAGAGATCAGTTAATATAATTGCCAGTAATTTAACTTCACTGACACAAGGCAAGTTGATGCTGGATTATTTGTGTGAGAACTACACAACGTCTTTAGCTATGCATATGTTGTCTGAAGCTCGTCATGTACCAGGATTGTTGCTGATGGAAGAATTTATGATTTGGCCTTTAAAATGCAAGTATTGTTTAATATGGAGACAAGTAAATGCAGAGTAAATAGTAACTTATAGCTAATTCATTTCTTTAATGAAATTACTTTCCCTGATACTTTCTGACTGGTGCAGCTAGAGGAATTCAAAATCTACCCTTTAAAATAGTCTGATTGTACCTGTACCTTGCAGAAAAAAAATGCAAAACATTTAAAGAACAGATATCACCGAAAGAAGCCAAATCTTCCAATAAGTCATGCGTATTGTTTTAACTCAATGGTGTTGTTTACTAAAAGATTACTAATATTCAAGTAAAACCTTTTAAAATGTCATACACACAAATTTTTAGAGGCATACAACTTCATTTTGCTAAAACATTTTCACAAATACTTTTAACGTTAACTCTTTTCTCTTTGTAATTTGAGAAAATAGCAATACCCTGAGATTTAATTGTTTCTTTTTATTCTGCATCAATCTTCCATATGTATCTTTTTTTTTTTTTTTAGATTGGATTCTATCTGTAGTTCCCTCTTTCTCGAATACAGGAATGTTTCCGTGGTTTTACCAAGTGTTTTCTACCTTGGCTTTATTTGACTTTCTATAAAATGTCTCATGATGCAACAGAGAGCATAATGCTTTTTAAAAATGATTAATAGGTCAAATACCTGTAATTATTGGTACAGATAATGGCATTATAGTGATCTGGAAATACTGATTTTTTTGGTTGTCTGGTCTTATGTTTGTACAGTACCATACACATTACCCTATTTTATCATACAAAAAAATCTAAATTCACTCATTCTTATGTGCTTATTTGCTTTCTCTTAGTAAGTCAAATCTGTTTGGACTCTCCAAGAATATGAGTTCTTCAGACTGGGCAACTCTCCACATGCTTTTATGCTTGAAAAATACATAGTCCACTAGAATTCCTGCAGAAACTGTAATTAATTAATAAAAGTAATAGATGTTTGCTTAAAGTTGCCAGAAATTGTTTATCTCTTTGCCATCTGTAATCTGAAATGTATTCTTTAATCTCCTCCAGTAATAAATAGGGTTAAAACCTCATTATAGTTGGCACTAGTGGGACTTTCCACATAATTTTGACCATATTGGAAAATTGATTCTGGTATGAGTAAGCCACTCCATCTCCAATAAAAATACAATAAAATAAACGTATTAGATATATTAGTTTCCTCATGAATCTTTTTCTTCAGTGCCCGATTTCTGCTTTTTTTTTTTTTTTCATTTCTGTGAGATTTATTAGGAGCCATTATACTTGCAAAGTACTTAGTGGATTTGATTGCTACAAAGAAAATAATTGTGCTAGATAAGAGAAATCAAGGCCTTCCTATTGCATGAAAGTAGCTAGGACACTTAGAGATTTATGTTTGCAAAAAGCTCCAGAAATGTTGTTTATCAAAATAAAAGTACAATACATTTTATAAAAACTGAGGACATTTCAGCAATTTATTGAATTCAAGCCTGAGCAAAGCAAATATTATCTAAATAAAAGTAGTGAGAACTGACTTTGTTTCTTTCAGGCAGTGTAATTTTGATATTGTCTCTAAATAAAGGATAACATTGAGACTCGTAATATTCACTGCTGTTTTAATTAGATTATGTCAAAGTCTATGTTAATTGTAAATAGCGTTGCCTTCTGAGCTGTAGTCAGGAGTGTTATGAGTAATCATTCACTAGAGGGTTTTGACAAAGGCTTTTACAACATATAATTTTTTTTTCAATTTTAATTTGTTCTAATAGGGTAATTCTGTACTTGGGGAACAACTTGATTGTACCTGTGTCTGAATGTGTGAAGCTGTAACAATTTCCTTAGAAATGCCGTTGCTGGAAACTGTTCTTAGGATTGGCATTAAAATGTCAGTGCACCAACTGTTCGGAAAGCTGCTGAGTTTCATGATACAAATATTGCCATCATCCAAGTCAATTAAATAAGCCAAATATGCTGCTTTCATCCCAGTTGTCCTCTAAGCTACACCAGGAATAGCTAGACAAATGTGACTCTGATTTTTGTAGTTTGTGTATTTATCTCGTTACTCTCTAGGATACGTTTCACCAAACCTTTCCAAATGAGTCCATTGTATTCAACTCTTAAACATAAATATCTATGAGTGCACAGAAGCATTTGTTTGACTTCTCCCCACCCCTTTCCAAAAAAAAAAAAAAAGCTGAGCATTTGAAATTTCCTTATTGTTTTCAAAGGAGATATGTGCATGTATGGACAGATGGTGTTTTTAGAAGCCTGCTTTTTCTGCCCAAACTTCTAATGAGTGCAGTCTTGCACAAAAAATAGCTCTGTTTTTTTCTGTAATTATTTTTTGGGAAAAGAAAAAAAAAGTGCGGTATTGTATTGCCAACAGTAGCAAGATCGAGCTCTGGTTTTTAAATAAAAGTAGTTTTCCTATTCTTTCTTGAGAATATAACCTGTTCCTTTAGTACTCAATTGGCTGGGACCAATGGATGCAGTAAACACCTTGGAGCTCCAGTTCCAGTCAGTCAACAGTACTGGGATATTTATAAACTTTTGTAACAGGAATCAGAGTGAATGAAGTAGGACTTTTGGACACTGTCATCAGGTGATCCATCTGGTTGCCAAGGCCTGGGAGTCTGCATGCAACTGTGCAGTTCCCTCTAAATCAAAACTTCAGGTGCTGCCCTGACTTCTAGAGTAGTAACCCTTTACTGAAATTAGTGTATTAAAGGACAGTTTCAGTCTGGAGATGTATGCTAGTGATATAATACATATGAACTAAAGTATTTATAAACCCTCTCAATCAGTTCTTAGGCTTTTGTGAAATCACTTAATACTGTTGCTTCACAAAATCATTAGTCACAGGTTTACACAGGACAGCACTGAATTTTAGCACAGCAAAACCGAGTGTTTTAGCTTTTTCGAAAACTCTTTTTAGTTGCCTTCTATTTAATGGATTTGAGAATTAATTTCCTCCCACTTAAATTGTAGTAATATGTTAAGATTTTTATGTGTTTTCTAGGTGTACTTCAGTATCAAACTTTGAAATGATGAACAGACAAGAGAATATAATTCATGCATTGATACCAGCTTTTTTTTTTTTTTTTTTGCACATGTTTTTAATATATTTTAGGTGTTTCTTTTTGTCTTGCTAGGAGTTTAACCTATATGTAGTTGCAAATGCAAATCTTCACTCTCTTGTTTTTACTTGACTTCTCATTCCAGTGGTTTTCTTTGAAGCAGCGCTCATAAATATTCTTTAATAGTTGAAAATACCCTTGAAGAGCAAATGAATTCCTAAAGTGTTGTAAATGTCAAAGGAAGGATGGAGGTAAAAATTATCTCTGAATTTCATATTTCTACCAGAAAATTCCCCAGAGGGAAAGAAGCTTGCAAAGAGCACTGATAGTATATAGATACCCATGCTGATGTTTCAGATCTGATTCATGTTGAGGTTTGTGGAAGGTTATATCTGATTTGAATTACTTAGCTTCTCCTTGTACTAATGAATTTCTGTATAGCTATGGAGAAACTGAAACTCCATTTCCCTGTGAGCTTTCCTTTCCAGCCTTGGCTTGAGTGTCTAATCCCAAACTCAGTTTTGCATGAACATATTTTTTTGATAATTCTCTGTTCCAGAGAGGCCTACAGACATACCCTTCTGCTTCCTCCATCTGTATGTTTAAGGGATCTACACAGATGTTGTAGATACAGTAATATACAAAGGAAGTAATCTGTTAACTGTGCCCTTGTTCTTAAGTATAGGACATAGTTCTAGCTACTCCACAAATTGTGTGTATTCTTTAGTGTTTTACACAAATTGATCAAAGCAGATTATCAAATTACCAATGTATTTTTGACCATTACCAAAAAAATCCTGTGCACGTATCAAAGAGTAATAGACTGTATCAGGATTCTTGATAGCTGTGAATAAAATGTTTTGGAAAGGCTTTGAATAATTTTGCCTGGAGAGGGACAATGAAATGGTTAGATGGTAAGAAATGAAAGTCAATATCCTGGGGAGAGGTCAGAGAAGCTGAGGAAAGTCTGCACTGCTGAAGAAATGCTGGAATACTAGATTAAATTGGTGATAACTGGAAATCTGGCTGAGTAGATGGGGTGAATTCAAATGCCATATGCCTCTTACTATAAGTTTATTTTGTGCTATATTACGGAGGTAGAGAAATATCAAACTTAAGTGGAATGATGAGTAACAATTAAATGTGTGACTAAGAACATATGGAAATTGTAGAAGGGCTTTTCATAGCAGAATATGGTATTCTGTCAAATGTTTCTCAAGAACCTGTTGATACTGATTTTCACTTATGGTGACCAAAAGAAGAATACTTTGATAGGTTATTAGCATAAAGGTTTTTCACATCTCATAGCAGCTCTGGGAAACAGTAAAATCAAGGATATATAGCAAGCCCCTGAGGCTTTACTAAATGGGAATTTTCCCCTCAACTCTTAAATGTTTCACTTTGATTTGGAAATATCTGTATAGTTTAGTACTCAGAATGTCTCCTGAGACATAATTTCATTTTCTGGCTTTGTATACATCTCCTAAAATATGGGAATGTTTGTACTATGAGAGATGCAAATATAAAACCACCAGGCTAAATATTAAAGACATCTGTTGTTCTCAGTAGGAATGGGATCCTGAGGGAATAGGATGATAACCATGACAGATTCATTTAAAAGAAATCTGAAATGGAATTCTAACTTAAAATGCTCAGGAAAAAAAAGTCTTTGACCTGCAGTTTTAAACCGATTGTTGCATAAATATTTATCTCTTGTCTTCTCTTTACATCAGCTATTTCTTGTAATGTTGTGTTCAGAGACTTGGCAGAGGAGTCTGTGTCCAATATGCCTTCCCTTGTCATCTTCTGCCTACTCCTTGGTTTCCTCCCTCATGTTCATCACAGGTTGGAGTGTAATTTCACAAAGTTTACACATTAGCATTCTTGCTTAGTTTTCAGGTTCTCCTTAATTTTGGAAATACATGCAAGATTTGCTAGACTACTGTATGCTTAAATAAAATTGCATTTATTGCCATTTAGAAAAATGAAACTACCGTAGAAATGCTTTGAACAGCATAAATGTCTTTCCTTCTCCATAAGATAGACTGAATAAGATATAGCACAATAAGATATAAGATAAAGCCATTCCTTTCAAAGCAATCATCAGTCTTGTCTTGTTTGATGAAATTCTTACTCTTCTTTGTACCCAATTTTTAAATGCTACAACTAGTATAGGTGAAGTGAGCATTTCTGTGTCTCCATGGCTGTCTCTCAAGACTTGGAATTTCTTTTCTGTGTCGGTCACAGTCTTGTAATAACTTCAGAGGTGTTTTATTGTATGTGGGCTTTGTTTGTTTGTTTCTTGTTGTTGTTGTTGTTTTCCTTGCTTTGGCATTTGGAAAGGTAAAATTTAAAAATGTCAGTAATTTTTGCATATCTGTTTTATGGAATTTCAATAAGTGATGTTTACCCTGAACTTCAATTGTGTTCTTTGAAGCTGGCATTATCTCTTGTGTAACATACCTGGGAAGTAATTCTGGAGTTGCTCATGATATGTTGTCAGTTACAATACTTTGCTCCAGCAGTTTGCAACAGTACTGTCATGTAATGGGAAACACTACCTCCTCTCTTTTAGAGCCCTTCATGCTCTTAATGTGCATTTTTTTTTTTCATAGAAACCCCCTTAAAAAGAAAAATGTTGGACGAGGGAGAAGAGCTGATGCAATTGTCTCATATAGCAAGATGCATGTCCATATCATGGATAAAGTACTCTGCTGCAGATCTTGGTGCTTTCATTTCCTGTGTAACCTCATCTAGGTGTTCCTGCTCCGGCAGGGGGATTGGACTAGGTGATTTTTCAAGTTCCCTTCCAATCCCTAACATTCTGTGATTTCTGGCCACAGGCTTTCAATCAAAACCTGAATGGGGAGAAGTGCAGAAGAGAACAGTCATCTCCAAGTCTTTAGCACAATCAAGAGTAGAGATCCCAGAAAGTCCTTTCCAGTTCTGTAATTCCACTTTTCTGGACTCAAGTGCCAGGATTTTTTATTTCCAACTCAATGCTTCAGTCTCTGCTTGTATTTACAAATTGTTGGGGTTTTGCTGGAAGTAACCTCAATAACAACTATGCTCTTTGTGTAATATGCTTAAAGATTGGGTCCTTCTCTCTAGTTACAGCATGAGCAGAAGGTGATTTTTGGTGTGTGGTTGCTTGTTATTGTTGTTGGGTGGGTGTTTCTGTTGGGTTTTATTTGTTTGTTGGTATGGGGTTTTTTTTGTTTGTTTACACACAAGCTTCTGCCTGAGATGTTGACGAGAATTTAAGTTCTGTGCCTTGGAGCCAGTGGCCACACAAACAGTGGTTTGTAGTTGTGAGTCAAGACAAACAGCAAACAAACTGGGCTTCAGGTTGAGCTGATGCTGTTTTTAATGGCAATTAACACAGTAATGACTAATAATATGTAATCAGCAGTGGAAGTGCATTGTGATGGCAATGAGAACCTTTGCTAGAGAAAGCAGATATTTCTGGAGCTCTACCAAGCGTTTTTTCCAGCCATGCTTTTCTGGTTGGCGCTTCTGTTCTCTGTAATCCTGAAGCTCTGCCATTTTGTCCTCAATTTTAGAAACCTATCCTACAAAACATAACCCCCCAAAAAAACTTGTCAAGTTTTTTTTTTTTTTTTTTAATTTTTATTCCATAACTCCCTTTTAACTGCAGCTCTACAGATACAGTAAAACTATTTTTTAGTATTACCTTTTGCTTTTCATAAACTTGCCCACCAAGTTATCAAAAAAAAAAAACAAGAAGAAGGTTAATGTATTATGTCTTCCTTCAAAGTGACAGAGGAAGACAGTTATCAAAGAACCAGTAAAAGCAGTACTTGTATTGCATCTTTTTAAGGTTATTGTAATTTTAAAAGATGGGAAGCTGTTTAAACCCCAGAATGAAAGGAAAATCCAGCTATTCCATGCATAAAGGAAAAAAAAGAAAGAAGCATTTTAGTTTTACAGACTTGACGGGCCTTTAAAATTGCAAGAGTTACAATAACAATTTGTCTTGCCAAGGAGTCTGAGCCAGGGAAATTTTGGAAAGCAAAAATTTTATAGGCCAATTTTGGCAACTTTTGTCTCTGAGATTCAGCAAAAAAGTTGTCTTTTTATGCAAAAGACACCAGCTGTTATTTTATTGAATTCTTAAAGCATTAACCTGATGTGCACTTTCTGATAGCTGAGGCAGCATATGTATATTCATATATTGCTAGCAAATTATTTCACAGTGAGTTTGTGTGGTGGTTTTGGTGGTGTGTGTTTTGTTTGTTCATTTGTTTTTTACCAACCTCAGACATAAAGTCCCAGCCATTTTGAAAAAAATCACATTTTATGCAATGTGGATTATTCATGCAAACCTGGGGTTCACAGAGTGTTTGTTGTTAGAATTAGAGTTCCCAGACAGCATATGTTTACAAGAACTAATAATCATGGCTAGGCTTTGACTTTCTTCACCAGCCTTAAATGCAGATCAGAGCAAGTTTTTCACACGTAGAATAAAATAAAATCTGTAGGAAAACACTGAGGGTTCAGTGTTGCTTTCCAAAGGGACCTTAATTTTTTTGTTGGAAGAATGTTGGAAGAATTGATTGCTTGTAATTATGTTTTCTGTAGCATTTTTGTTACAACTTTTATAATCTCTTTTAGAAGTAAAATATGTGAATTTTCACCACCAAAAGCTTTGTGCCATTTAAAATGGGCAAGATTGCTGATACCCTTCAAACCCAAGGGAAGAGACAGGAGGTGTTTTTGCACTTGATTTAATCTGACAAAATAGGATCATTAAACTTTGATCACCTTCTTTTTTAAAAAAGCACACTGGAAAAGGTAAAGCAATTGCTCTTGGCAAAACAGATTTTTTTTTTAGTTTAAATATCAGATGGTAAAAACTATGTAATAGATTATCTATTAAAGGACCAGATAAAGGTGCTTTCTCTTTGGGCAAATAAATGAAACCTGGACATGACACCAGAAGTAAACAAGCTCTGTGGTGCAAGGAATGGAAATGGTTCTAGAAGTCCATGTTCTGGAAGAGAAACCAGGACAGGAGGCTCAGAATGAGGCAAACGGAAGGGCTCAGCCCAACAATTTATATTAAAGAACTAAGGAGTGATGTCGAAACTGTGTGTTTCCCCCATTCAGGTACCTTAACTACTTCATACGTAGGAATGTCTTGCATGAATTCATGTAAAAGTTGGTTTACTTCTTGCAGCTTTTGTATGTAGACAAAGTATGTGACCAGTGTGAACTCCAAGTTTACAGAGTGGGTGCAGTTCTGGGAAGTTGTGTTGACACTGCCCCTAGATGATGGAAGTGGTTAGACTATAAGGACATATCTCTGTAAAAAGCCACTGGAAGAAAAGCAACTGCAAAACTTCACATGTGAGAGAAGGTGTTATGCATGTGTCAACTTTTAATGCAGGGTTACAATAAACTGTGGCAGATGCTCTCTGTTAATCCCCTCCCCCGCCAAGTCCCCACTAAGGAAAGATGATAAGGGAGGCAAAGAGAGAGAGAGAACTTGCAAGTTGGAAAAAAAGTTTAAAATGTTTTACTAATGCTACTAATAAAATAGAGAAAATACTATAAAATATACAAAACCATTCTTGAATTTCCAGGCAACTGGCTACGCTGGCAGCTGCAGGGCAGACACCTGGAAGTCCTAGGCTGGACTCTCCAGGAAACTGGACCAGGATTCAGGGATGCAAGGTCTGTCACTTGGCCTCAGATCACAGGCACGGCAGGCAGGGTCCTCTTTAGATGTCAGCCATAGTCAAAGAGAATGAGACGCTCGTGATCTCCCATTTTTATATGCTATATGACACGGATGAGATGGAACACTTATTTTGGTCACCCGTTCTGTTCGCCCCTCTCACTTATGGGACGTGCATTTTTATCAGAGACCTTGCATAACATTGCTATGTCTGTTTACAAAAATATGTAGCCAACTTCAGAAAACTGCAGTTACTTAGAAGAACTTAGCTGAAAGGAAAATTCACTAAAAGAAAAACTGGTCTTGTTTTCAACAAAACCAGGACAGCGTGAAATCTTGTTACAGACAAGAGAGACGACATGCCATATATCTATGCTTGTTCTATATGTTTACAGACCCAAAAGTTTATTTTTAGTTTATTTAAAATATGAATAGTATAAACAGAATAAAAAAAAGTTCTTCCAGTTGCAATAATATTAATGATTCATGTTGATATGAGATCTCATAGTGCAACAGATTCATGACTAGAAACCTGCAGGAGTAATTCTGCTTGGGTATCATCTTTCCCTCATAGTATCATAATCTTCCCTGAGACTGTAGCATGTTCTGAAATAAGGGTGTCCTCCTATGGGTACCATTCTACATTTATAAATCATTTTCAAGGCAGAGATCCACACAAACCACTCTTGTGCGTTTTGGTGTGTTTTTCCCACTTGGTTTGTGTTTTAAAAGATGGAATGTTCCTGGAGAAGCCAAAACAATATATTATTTAGAAATGTTAATATTAAAAAGGTCAGGAAATGCTATGGATATTTTCAGATATATGTTTTACCTTCGGAGAAAAGCAACTGGTTAAAACATCTATTACACATTTATCTTCATCTTCTATTTTTACCTCTTTCATTGAGTGGAAAACAAAAGAAGTAACCTATTAAAACGTGACCAACCTGAATTATCTCTGAAGACTTCATACAACAGAGTCTGGCTAATGATAATACAACATAGAACATAGTTTAGGATAAAATATGATTCCTGAATCAAAAGGAACTTGAAGTTAAGGACAGTGAAATTACCTAGTTCAATCAAGAGACAAGAATGAAGATGGTGTTACATGCCATAAATTCTTTATTGACCACAACTAGTAAGGGCATCTTTGCAATTAATGTGCTTATGACTGACAAGATACTTGTGCATTGGAAATTGGTGGAAAAAAAACAAAACCAAAAAAACCTCTACAATCTGGTTCCTTGGACGTAAGATAACTCTAACAGAATTTTTTTTTTTTTTTTTTTACTGAAGGTCTTATCTCTTCATTTTTAAACAGTTTCTGCAGTAGAGATAGCTGCCCTATTCTGATGGAGAAAAGTTTGAAGTCATAACTTATATAACGTAAAACATGATTTCCACTTGGTGACTGAAGTTCTATATCCAGGCACACATAGCAGCTGGAATGAAATAAGAAATTTCTGCGGGGCTTAAATAGAAGTAATACTCATATTCACCCCAAATTGTATAAGACTTCAATAATTTACTATCATTCTTCCAGTATTTAGGACTTGTTTTCTTCTAGTATTATTTCTTCAACCCACAATGAGAGAAGTAGTGGTATTCCTCAGCATCTTTATATTCTTGAGCATCAGTGCTGATTATATAATACATATATATGTGTGTGTATCATATAAAAAAATATTGCTCTTTGTACTGACTTATAGAGAAGGGAGCCTTGCAGTTAACTTCCTGTTTCTAGGCTTCAGAATGGGAAATTTATTTATAGCTGGTTAATTGAATTTTTATTTGCTTACCTAGACCATTTACAGGTTATTCTCACTATCACTGACTTGTAATTTTAAAATAGCTGAGTTCATACTAAAAACCACTTCACTTCCTCAGGCTATAGAGTTGGAAAATGATTTGAATTTATGCTTAAGGTCTTTATTTGATCAGATCTTTTAGACTCTGTTGTCACTAAGAGACTGCAGTGATTTTGTACTTAACATCTGCAGTTTCCTGGGATCTCAAGCACATAGTCCTAAGTACTTATCCTGCCATTGAGCATTCCCACCCGGGAACCAAAAAGTCTGTCTTTCATGAATGCCCATGGATCACATGTGAGATTGAGTTCCCTGGTTGCTCCGTTCGCCTGCTTTTAACCTCCAAGATTTACTTTGATTCTGTCTCCTTCCATCTCTGGTCTTTGGGGACTGATTTGAGGTAGTATAGAAGGACATATGAGGGAGGCTTGACTGAAGCCCCAAGTAGTTGTGGCCATACTTCTTGGAGAAGTGGTGGTATATATGGTGGCAAAAGTATGTGTGGTAGAAGGTAGGCAGGCAAATGATGATACTGCACAGATATTGCATAAGGCCATAAAAATCTCCCAGCTCTGTGTAGTATGTGACTTCAAGACGGTACTGTGGACTCAGATGTTTCCTTTACAGGGCCAGCAATACTAAACGGGTGTGCTACTCCCAATTCATATCCTTGATCACTGTTTGCTAGTGCAGAACATTTTAGAAGAAGGATGGATGTTTCAAAATTACTTCAACCAAGATGTAGACTTTGAAGAACTGTTTGGGTAGCTTCTTTGGGCTTTATTGTAGCATGAAACTGAGGTGAATTTCCAATTGACCAGAAAAGATCATAAAATAATTTTTGGAATGTGTTTTTAATTTGCCTGTAATGAAAATAAGTGTGCAGAGTAGAAAAATAGTTATTCAGTTTAGAGTAGTAGAGTTTTGAGAGTATATAAACCTTTCTTATTACCCATGAGCAAGGTTTAACTCATGTTTGTCAGACCGTAGATATGATCAGATGAATTCTAAGTCTATTTTAAAGTATTTTCCTACCTGTCAGAGTTAAATTTTGCATACTTTGGGAGAACTAATCAGTCGTATTACGTGAGAAGGAGATCTGGGGCCAGTATTACAATCACAACAGTTCTGGAAAATCTGGACTAGGCAATTAACTGCTCGTGTTCCCCAAAGGGCTTTACTGAAGGTTCCCAGAGGAGTGCTGACAGACTGTTTTCCTTCTCGGTATCTACAGGACCCTGGCAGGAGGGAAAAGACAGACATCACAGGCCTAGTATTGTGGTAATTTAACTTTCTCTCAACACTGGTACTTAATGTGAAATAATTATCATAATAAAATTTTAGAAGAAGGATGGATGTTTCAAAATCACTTCAACCAAGATGTAGACTTTGAAGAACTGTTTGGGCTGTAGCATGTGTCTTCTGTCTTTCTCCTCCTTGATGTCGTAACTGCAGCATATTCACCCAAATGCATTTCAATTCATGCCAGATTAAGAATGTGAAAAATTAAGGATTTGCACCTTTAAATCCTAATTTTTAGTTTAAGTAGGCCATCAAGCTGCATCTGCAACCTCAACAGTGTCCGTAATTATTTTGGACTAGGAAAAAATGCCACGGGAAACAAAATCCCTGGAAACTCTAGGGAAGCTGTTCGCTGAGAAGATGAGTTTAAGTTTTGGCCATTTATGGGAAACCCTGGCAGTAAAAAGATGACTGAACAAATTACTGAAGCTGTGAAATCAAACTTTTGTTAACCCATATGTATATTTTACATAAATTTATTTACTTACATGTGTTGCTACATATATATCTGTAGTGAAAGAATACTTCTCATGAGTATTTTTAGTTACTGGCCGAAGCTGTATGTGTGCATTCATTATGCTTATAGAATTCTCATAACTGATTTAGCGCAATGACTGTTCCTTTGTCTGAAGAACATGGCATACTTTGTATGCATAAATAAAAGATATGTGGACCCAATTTATGATATATTTTTCTTCTTTAGCAGGTTAATGTAGATGTTGGGGTTAAAATACAAGCTTTTCAATACTCTTATGGACATGATATGGATATGCTGTACTTACATTAAATCTGTTACAACTATGGAACCCATGGACCATTAAGGCTATGGTTTCTACAGCAGAGAAGTTGATTCCTTCTGATTTTTTTTCAGTTCAGCTTTCTCTCCTCTTAAATACAGATGTATATAGGTACAGAATCTAGTACAACTAAAATGTGTTATAATAACTCCAGATATTCTTTCCACAGACGAGAGAGATTTGGAATTAAAATTTGTCTTGTAGGCAAAACACACATTTCTTAAAAATGAGGTATGTGAAACTAAGATAGGAGTCCAAAGCCACAAAAAAAAAAAATTAAAAATAATCTCACCTACTTGTTGACAGTAGTAGGTCTTAATCCTTTTTGATTTATTTGAAAATACTCAGCATTGGTTTAAGTTGGAAGATCTGACTGCATATACAAAATCAGGTTGTGTATAATAAGGAAGAAAATATCTTAGTGTTCTGCAGGAAGATTATTGACAACACCGCCCATGCAGGTTTTATAGTTAGCTTTGCATACAGATATTCAAATTATATTGAACATTAAAAGATAATACTATAGCTTCTGCAGCGAGAATTTTACAGTGCATGCACAGGACTTAATGTGCAACATGAAAACTGCATTATGTCATTTTATGTTTCAGCAGGTAGGTCCCAGTCTTGTTTATTCTCCAGCACAAACCTCAGGGTGGCTGTGGAAGGTCAGGCTGGAAGTTGCTGGTGTTTGACACTGCAACATTCTGGGGTGATGAATATTTAATCAGGCAAGTGAGGACTGTGTGGGAGGTTGAGGCGGCTGTAGCTCCTGGTTGACTGCAGTATCATCTTAAGAGTGTTGTGTGAAAATGAATCCTTGGGGTAAGCTTCAAGGACACTGAGTAGGTAAAAAAGGCATTCTGACAGAGCAGCTAGTTACAGGGAAGTTAGAAATAATAGAGACAAATGTTTTAACTGTTTTTGTTACACTGGTCGAAGGTTTTATGTTCTGATGGGATAAGCCACCATGTTTTATGAAGCTGCATAAATGTAATCAAAAATCAAGATTGAACCTATGGAGTCTGGAACTGTAACAGCAATGAAAGTAATTTATTTTATGCAGGTATTAGCTATTAGAATGGAGCACATGTCTAATTTGTTGATATTATGCAGACAGCATGAGGTAGCAGTCATTTCTCTGTAGACCTATTTTAAGCACAGCAATAGGGCTGTTTGATTTTGAGGATATTATTCTTAGCAGGCTTTCAGAAGAAGGTAAAAACATAGGAAAAAGCATGAAGACACTATTAATTTTCAGTGGCATGGGCCAGGATAAAGATTTTCTATTATTTTGAGTTCCACATTAAGAAATATTATGCACAGTTTGGATAAGTAATGTTTGGGCTACTAGGAATTTTTAAATTGTGTTATGGAGGGTTTAAAAAAAAAAAAAAAAAGACTGTCTTCATAAGCAGGGACCTTGGCAGTCCCCTCAGCATCTGTCCTGGGCTCTGTGGAAATTACTACTTCCACACAACTCAAAACAAGATAATGTCCAGATCCCATGTGGACATCCATTTTAATATGGAGTGGCTAAAACAGAAATAAGTTTTGTGTTCCTTGTTGTTGCTATAATATTCAGAACAGACAGCAATGAGCAATAACCATTTTACAGAAAGTTAATTTAGCTGGCATGTTACTACTAATCAGTCAGAAAGGGAATGTATATCTGCATCTCTGCATACACAGCTCACATTCTAGTATTTAACTGTTTCTGGTTTGTGTTAACAGCCAAGTCTAAATTTGGGCAAATGAGACGCTGGAGAATTTTTGTTGCTATTCACTGGCTGTGGTTGAAAGTGGTGGCTGATATTTTCATAGACAAGCTGAATAATTTGGAATTAGTTCTGCTGTTTCCAGTGACTTCAGTGATGAAGGACTCTAATCCTGCTGTATCTGCTTTAGAACAATGATGTCCAACTTTGGACACCTTGGTGCACAATACTGTAGACTTGAGAAGCAAACATCCAGAGAAGAGCAACTAAAATAAATACATTAGAGATTGTGGTTTAGGGGGACTCTTATGACAGACAAGGAACAACTGAAAGGAGATCAGATGATGGTCATCTACTTGTGGCAGTTGTTTATTATACTGATTGTAAACATCTTGCTGTTACCTTGTGTTCACCCATCTGTTTGTTTCTATCCATCTGTTGCTTCTTGCCATGTGCTTAGGTTGTAAATTTTATCTCTGTTCTTTGAAATAAGGAGGTTAGCAATCCTCTGATTAAAATGTTCAGTTGTTGAATTCTACTTTCACATTAAAAACAAAAGCCCTTGGAAGCCTTTGGTGGCAACAGCAAGAAAACCCTGTACACAGGTTTTTTAGTGCTCCTAGTTGACTTCCTGCAGTCACCCAATCGAGTTAATTTTGTTATTGTTATAAGATTTCAGTTTGCTCTTAGTCAATAGCACAGACTAGTTCAGGAACAGATTTTGCTCTTTGAAGTTGAAAGAATGTTCAAAGAACGCGTGCAAATGAAAGGTATACAAGGTAAATAATCTTCAAGAAGCTGATCAACTTGTGCTCTGTATATGTCACTTCAACTTGCACTGTTGCTTTTTTGTTACCAAACTAGCAAATTTATATCTGGTGTGAACTGTCATTGTTATTACAAGGTTTCTTCTTCTCGTAAAATATTCATGATTTTTTTTTCCCCTCTTGAAACCTGTGCTTTTTGCAAATTGAGTCTTTGCCATTGTTACTTAATATGATTATAGCCAAATTTAATTTCTTCTTGAGTATTTTAAGACATGTTTTTTCTTTATTTTGTTATTAAATGTAATCTGTCTTGAATGACTCTTTCTCAAAAAGAAACTATAATGCTAGCTAATTCAGCATTGGTTATCATTTTATGCCAGGCCATCACAATGTTCTGTTCTGAAACAGGCTGTGTGTTTGGGGTAAAGATTTTTTTTTTTTTTTAAAACAGATGAGACTAGGTTGTCCAGAAACCTATGCAATGTAAAAATCAGGTTGTTGCCTTACTTTGTTTTCATGTTGATGTGAATTGATTTCTGTTTCGATTGCTCGTTTTATAATGAAATACTCTTCCTACACAGGAACAAGAATAGAAATACTGCTTACATACCTGCTAATTCTGACCAGTTCTGAACTACAAAATTTGTGTAGTTCTGTCTTCCATAGTATGGGAACTAGGACTACAGCCACAGCAGTGTATACTCGGCACTTAAAATGGGTGAATATGGTTGCCAACGTGTGTACCTGGGGCATACACCAGTGATAGTGAGATACTAACTGAAGTTCTAAAAAGTGGAGTTTTATCTATGGATCGAATAGAATTGAATTTCATAAACTGATGCTTTTGCACTTTTTCTTGCTGTGATGACAAAGATTTTTAAGATCTTTCTTGTAGCATTGTTTAGAAATCCTCAGATGAAGTATTTTTATTATTGTCAATTAATTTGTCTTAACACCTATATAGTACACATTGTACATTCAGGGAAACTTTTCCATTTTCCATTTAAAATGGGCTGCTGTTGTGGACAGTTTTTAAAAAAAATAAACAAAAAAGGCATGTGTTTTCTCCCCAGTAATTTCATGCCTTCCAAGTACTTCAGAACAAAATAATTTGTGCATTATATTGTTCTGTGAGCCTGTCAGCTACACTTGGGTAAAACAATTCAAAATTCCAGGAGTTTGCAAATAATGTTTAATTTTTCCTTCTATTTACTTTTCCTAATGTCTGAAAAGACCTTTTGTATCACCTTGCAGTTTAACCTGAGCTAGCAATACAACCATGATAGCTGCTCACTCACTCCCCCCAGCCCCCCAAATAAGGGATTGATAAGAATTGAAAGGTAAGGGAGAAACTTGGATTGAGATAAACATAGTTTAATAAAATAACAAATACTAATACACTACTAGTAAATATATATATAACATAGAAATAGAATATAAAATAAAAGATGCTCTATATAATTCCTCATGATCTCTGTCCACACTAAACAGCCAGTCCCAGGAAACAGCACCTGGTCCCAACAGAGAGAGAAAAGAGGAAAAAGGCAGAAAGGCCCAGAGACCTTTGCAGGATGGCAGGATGGCAAAAATGCCAAACTAAACATCCTGAACAGAGCTCCCCTGGCTCCGACAAAAACAGCAAAGAAAAGAGAACACCAGAGAGTGACCAGAAAATCCTGACTGTCCTTAACTATGAAGCATTATGCTAATGGGATGGAATATTCTTATAGACCAGTCTGGATGTCAGTCAAGCTCTGCCCCATCTCTGCCCCCCTTCCTCAATGCCTCACACCTGTGTGCAGAGCTCAGAACATCCTTGGCTCTCAGACCAGAGCAATTAAAAACATTAACTCTGTCCCAGAATGTTATTTCTTGTTCTCAAACTAAGCCCAAATAATGACTGTGCTAGCTATGAAAAAGAAAGGTTTCTAACTGCATGAAGAAAATTAACTCACTTTCAGACAAACCAGCACACACATGTGTTTTATTCCTTCTTCATTGTATTTAAATATAGTGGCTTTTAAACCTGGATTCTAAGTGCCTGATTCCAAGATCAGAACTTACAGAAGTTGATCCAGACCCCTCTGTTAACAAGAACTTTCTTTTTCTTATTTTCTCTCTTTTTCTCTTTCTTTTTCTCTCAATATTCTCCAACTGTACTTCATATTGTTTCACTCTAATAGATTTATCAATAAAACCATGGTGGTTTTATTACAGTTTTACATTCTAATTTTCCTGTCCACTTTTCCCTGATCTGCTCTTTTCATCTGGGGTAAGCAACTTTAGTCCATAGATTAGGCAGCCTTTTCTGCTCAACAGAGAAATATTGGAAGCTAGATTTGGATCCAATTCTATCTGAATACTGAATTTTTTTTTGTTAAAAGCCTTTTAGTGAAAATGGTCAGAACATTTCATGAACTCTTTCTTGGATAGCGGTTACTGTCATCACTGTGTTGAAATGTAAAAGGTTTAGGAAAAAGTGTCAGAATGTATGCAGCTTTGTTGTAGGGAATGGGAATAAACAACAAAAAAACGTGGTGTTGGTGATACGTGCTTCTCTAAGTCTTTAGAAAACTAATATTTCAGTTTGTCATTTGGAAATAACACTACTTGCGAAATTGGTATAAAGCAATTAAAAATGTAAAAAGATTAAGAAGGTCAAGGACTCTCACTGAGAGTCATCTGCATTGTCCTCTTCTTTAGAAGAGAGGCACACTTCTGCTTCCAGTGTCTCTTCATGTCTACCAGCTATTTATCCTTCTCAGAGACTGGGAGTTCAGAAACTTGTAACGCACGCAGTGATCTCTGATGCCTCAGAATTTGAGGATTCTGTTGTGGGTTTTTGTAAAACTCTTCTTGGCAAAGTTTTGCTGAAAAGACACACAAAGTAGTTACTGCTTAAGATTAGTGGCTGTAGGAAATGGTGTAAATGTGAAATATTGAAATTTGCTCCATTCCTTTTCAGGCTAAACCCTTTGCCAAGCTGAAGTGGGGGCTTCTGTGAGCTATTTCATTTTGATTCTTTCCATTAACTGTAGCCTCCCTGGAAGCATAAGACAGCAGGCTTGTGTTTCAGATAGGGGATGCAGAAACTATGTCATTGAACTGCAACTTTGAGAACGCTTTGATGTATTGTGTCTGTAACGTACTTATCTCTGCTCAGCGTGTAATATAAAGAATAGCTTGAAGATGTGCATTTGTGTTTATTATGATTTTTTAAAGGCATTCACCAAAATGTTTTATGGTCAATGTTGTCATTGAAATTAGATCAGACAGTGATTTTCTTCTGTTAAGCTTCTCCTTAATGGGATCTTTGTCTTCTTTTAACTATATTAAGCATTACATGTTGCATCACCATCTAATGCAATAGAGTTGTTCTCTGTGTTTACGTAGCACAGGGAAGTAGTCCAAGGGAAATAAAAACATTATTTGGGTTCTTTGGTCATGGATAAAGACTTCAGATCGGTTTTATTAATAGAAAACACTTCTCACGCAAGATGGAAAAGAAGGAATTTATAAGGGAATGCATGTAGCTTCCTATAGAGACTTTCTTGGAAAGATGCAAATCACAAAATGTTAACTGGACCACAGCCAGCTTCTCACTGTCTCAGGTCAGTGGGCTGGGGAGCAGGGGGAGCTCTCTGCACAGAGGGGCCTCTTGATTCCTTCACAGAATCACAGAATGTTAAGGATTGGAAGGGACCTAAAGAGATCACCTAGTCCAGTCCCCTGACAGAGCAGGAACACCTAGATGAGGTTACACAGGAATGTGTCCAGGTGGGTTTTGAATGTCTCCAGAGTAGGAGACTCCACAGCCTCCCTGGGAAGCCTGTTCCAGTGTTCTGTCACCCTCACTGTGAAGACATTTCTTCTCATGATTAAGTGGAACCTCTTGTGTTCCAGTTTGCACCTATTACCCCTTGTCTTCCCATTGGTTGTCACCAAGAAGAGCCTGGATCCATCCTTGTGATACTCACCCTTTACATACTTATAAACATTAATGAGGTCACCCCTCAGTCTCCTCTTCTCCAAGCTAAAGAGACCCAGATCCCCCAGCCTTTCCTCGTAAGAAGGAAAGCCATCTTTGTGGCTCTGTGCTGGACTCTCTCCAGCAGTTCCCTGTCCTTCTTGAACTGAGGGGCCTAGAACTGGACACAATATTCCAGATGTGGTCTCACCAGGGCAGAGTAGAGGGGAAGGAGAACCTCTCTCGACCTACTACCCACTCCCCTTGTAATACACCCCAGGATGCCATTGGCCTTCCTGGCCACAAGGGCACAGTGCTGGCTCCTGGTCATCCTGCTGTCCAGCAGGACCCCCAGGTCCCTTTCCCCTATGCTGTTCTCTAACAGGTCGCTCCCCAACTTATACTGGAACCTGGCGTTGTTGCAAGACTTTACACTTGCCCTTGTAATGTTTCATTAAATTCTTCTCTCCAGGGGTGCAGTGCCCTGGGGTTTCTGTGACCTTCAGCAGGCTACAGGTCCTCCAGGGACATGCCAAGTGAGTGCGGTGGGGGTTCCCCTCCAACTCACCACTGGATTTCAGTCCTGAAGGTAAATCACGGGCTAGTCAGCCCTCTGCCCTGACCTTGAGCAGCGCGATGCCGTTCCCGGCATTGGGGCTGCTTCCTCACCGATCAGGGCTTGATGTCGGGTGGGGTTTCCCTCCCACCAGCAAAATGGCAACGGAAGGTTGCCGGGCCGTGCCCTCGCTGCCTCCCGCCCGCTTGCGGGAGGACGGGGCTGGAGCCCCCGCGGGCGCTGCGGGGCGGGCTGTGCCGGCGGGGGGCGGTGCGGCCCCGCCCGCCGGGTTGCGCGGCTGCGGAGTCGCTCGCGGAGCTGCGCGCGGGCTGCGCCTGCCGGCGGGTCCGGCCGCCGCGGGGGCGGCGGTGGCTGCGCCGTGTCCTGGGAGCGGCCGCGGGGATTCGTTCCGCCGAGAGCGGAGGGGGAAACCAGGGGCAGTTCGCTTGGCCGCGAGGAGTTGTGAGGCTGTCAACTGCCCCAGAAGTTTGCTGGCAGGAACTGTTCCCTTCCTTGGCAAAGTCTTCAGGCTCTTCCCCGAGGGATTCCGTGTTGCTTAAGATGAGCGGCTGTAGGAAGCGGTGTAAGCGTGAAATACTGAAATTTGCCCAATACCTGCTCAGGCTAATCACAGGTTCTCTTCACACAGGTAACGGCTTGTTTTCTTTGCAGTTGAATTGTGCGGCATGATAACACGAAAATTGCCCAGGCTTAATGTAATGAGGGCGTTGTTTTATAGTATAATCCCTTTCATTTTGTAGAGAATAATAAAAAGGAAATCTGTGACCTCCTTTGTGGCTGAGCATAAGAAAACCAGAATATATAGTCTTTTGTTACGGTGTTCAGACAGTATAATGTTCTCTAAGCATTTGCACACCTGAATCCAAATCGGACTGTGAATGTACGTGCTTTCACCTGTCCACCAGTGTACATTTAAAAATAATGTAGAATATCCACAGTATGGTCATAAAGGATGAACTGAATCATTTTGACAAGTAGACTACATTTTTTTTTTTTCTCAGAGGGTTGTTTTTGTGTATCTTAAGAAGTAAAATAACTGCAGAATGTCAGTATGATATTATAGTATCTTATTGCAAACTTTAAATAACACTTGTGCTTTTTGCCCTTAAAGAATTTGGAACTGTCAACTTCATTTAGGCATTTTTTTTCTGTAACTGTAGACAAATCGTACAGTTCCAAATAAGGTTTCTAAGCTAGACTGAATGAATAGTATAGTTTTTTTCTTTAGCACTTTGGAAAATATACTTTTCTCACAGTTCAGCATTTTCTATGGTTGTTCCCAACAGCTGACAAATATGATAGCCTATGTGATGTCATTCTGTATTTATAAAATATAATTGTGCTTCTTTCTAGACTTCAAATATTATTTTTCTTGGAAAAATCATCAGGCAGAGGTGCAAGCCCAGTATCAGCAGATAATAACCAATTATACTAACGTGATTATTGGTAACTAAAAGCCATTCATCTTACTACAAGTGCTCTGAAAGTTTCTGCTGATTTCCCCCCCCTTTCAGTTTAGGCACTGATGTAAATATTTGAGAGCAAAGTTGACTCTTCAGTAATAATTTTAAGCATCGATGCATACATTTTATCAGATTTGGGGTTATAAAGCTGTAAATACAATGACATAAACATTGGCAATGAGTACTTCACAGGATGCTTGTAACTTGTGGAAATCTGAAACAGTAACTTTGTGTGTCTGGTAACACAGAATTTCCCTGACTTTATTTTCTGTACTATTCCTAGTCTATCCTGGTTTCTCTTTTGGGAATTGTATCAATTCAGATTTCTATGAAAATGTTGGCTTCTTATTCCTGTGGGTTGCTATGGAAATTAAGTAATATATGATGCAAGAGGAAACCTATACTAGAAATGAACACCAATACTCCTTTTTCACAACGTCATCCAAGCTTTTCCTTTCTTATCAAATGATGCACACTATGTTATTATTTAGGCTGATGTTAGTACTGCAACTTTCTAGGCTCACAATTCAAAACCATTTTCAGGAATTATTGTGGATGCTGAATCTTATGTTACTACTAAAAGAAATTATTTCATTTATAATTAAGAAGCACATATTCAATGCTAAATTACTGGAAAGCCATGTAGAGTTCTATGAAATGTGTTTTCTTAAAGGAAACAATCAAGCAAAACCCCCCACTCTTGGTAACTCTTAAGAACAGATACACTTCCTCGGAAATTTTCAGTTTGTTTTTACTACAGGCAACAGTCTCTTACAACTATTATTAAGTTGATAGACCTCATTGTGTTCAAATAATGTAGCAAAAAAGATCAATATAATATGATAATAATTGAACTGCTAGGAGAGGTAGGGCTCCAGTGTTCAGTTCTTACATAGCCCAGTCTAGTCATTAACCTCAGCAGTTGAAATGCAAGCTACTATTCCCCCTGCAAAATCTAATGCATAATTCATTATGTTTATAATTAGTTGATAATTAATGAATATGAACGAGGAAGGCTTGTTGAAAGTGTTAGAAAGTTATACTTCAATTTGTGTGTTAAATATATTACAGTTTCTATCTTGAGCATTCAGAAAATACAGCATAGCTATCAGAAATAAAAAAAGTGTGCTTATTTAGCTTTTTACAAGCAGGCAATCTGCCTACTCAAGTGACCAATTATTTTTAAAATGTAGATGTTTACTAAGGTGCACAGTGGTGAACACAATTTAACTTCCTTGTTGATACAATTTGGCCCCTGGCTTCTCTTTCAGGTGTTCTTTAGTCTTTAAATATTAAGTTGGAACCTCACGTTGTTGTAAGCACAAGCATTGAATCTAATCCATTCCTCCTTTCTGTATGGGTAGGCATGTTGAATACATACTTAACCTGCATCAATATAGATTGGTACAAGCTCTGCTGCAGTTGGTGTGGTTACACAGATGAGAAACTGAGCAAGGAGGGAGACTGGGTTGTGGGCCCAGCTAAGAAGTCGCTGTTGACTGCTGGCTTTACTGCTCACATTTTGTAACCATTTACAGCAGTATAGATGTGTTCTGTGGTGAATCTCAATATTTAAAATAAAAACTATCAGATAGTTGTCTGTGATAATACATAAACATGTTAATGGAACAACCCACTTTCTTGAAGGTTATTGCTGCATAAATCTTTACAATGGGTTTTAAGTGGTATTCTCTACCTGAATACATCCAGATCTCTTCCAGTTCTTTTTTACGACATGTTACTATGACTGACAGCAAAATGTAGTGAAAAGAAATGGTCTTTTAAACAAATTTTTTTGTTTTCCATAGTTTCTGCTGTATATTAAGTTGATGTGTTTCCACATCTGAAACTAATTCCCCCAAATAATTGAAGACAACGTTTCTCAAGTGTCATAGCAATTCCTACTCTATTGTCTGCTGCCTCTTGAGGCATGTTAGAAGTGCCCATTCTTTGAAATATTGTCATAAAGAACTTGACTCTGCAATTGAAGAGAAGGTTTCAGTTTTCAGATCCAACATTAATTTGTATATTATAAATAATGAGATAAATCATTAAGAGATCAAGAAATAGATTGTAAATTATTTTGAGAAAACATAATTTCAGGGTAATGGCTAGGAAGCTTTTTCTTACCTGTCACAACTGTCACAGTATGGGGATTGAAGAGATGATAGAAACAAAACTGTCATTGACTTCAGTGGTAAGTTTTTACATGTATGTCCTTTTTAGGTGTGATGATATTGCCTTTTGTAAAGGAGGCAAGATTTTCCTGGACAGATTCAAATTCACAGTTAGCATATGCCTTTACAAAGAAAGGAAGAGGAGAACAACTCCGGCTGTGGAATTGTACTCTCTCTCTCCAACAATCCGAATTAATCTTACTCTTCTAGGCTCATGTGCAATAAGGCTATCAATTGATTTTTTTTTTTTTTTTAATCTATAGGTTAGTGCCATTGGTGTAAAATAACATTGATCACAGGCTTGACATATTTCTTAGTTAGGAAGAATAAATCTATTATATGTGAATGTGGGATGTGCTTTTTGATGGCACTTTCTTTGGGACACCAGATTACCAGAAAGTAATCTTTAGTCTTTAATTTTGCCCATTTGTGCAAAGAAGTGTTTTCTAGCCTACTGTCAAGAGGAAGATATCATCTGAGCATAGACCTCTTTTCCTTGATGATCTGGGAGGCACTAGCACAACCATCCAGGGGCTCACTGCAGTACTCCTGGGACTGCTATAGATCACCTGCCTACGAGTGTGAGTCTGTTTGAGACAGAAGTTTATTATGAATGCTTTCTGAGGCTGCTTACTTTATTGACACATGCATTTATTAGATGTCCCCCTCCCGAACTTTGGAAATATGTGGTATATAATCACGCATTGGTTAGGCTCTCAACTAGGGAAGGAGATGTGTGTTGCTGACTGCTTAGCCTGAAGTGGATCGAGATATCTCCTCCCTGTTTAAGAATGTCCACACTTTCAAAATCCAGTAGTATGGATAAGAGGCCTCTCCTTTTCTTAATCCAAGATGTGTAAACTTCACAGGACCAGACAGGGAGCCTAACTCTTTTCTGATGATTAGGGAATCCATCTGGGGGTAAGTAGACCTGAGGTTTAAACTTCACTTTGTGAAATCACTCAAAGAGATCTGCAACTGTCCTAAGCAAGTGGCATTGTCACACCACTTCTTGATGTTCGTTTTCAGCAGAGAGAATGTAAGAATAGGTCCCAACAACACAGAGATTCCAAATGGTTTGTGTTGGCCGTCATGGACAGATTGAAACACACTGAAGGAGGTGCCTCATATAATGACCCGGTTCAGGAAGAGAGGGAAATACTGAGACTGAATGCCCCACTAGACAAGTTTGCTGCCTCCTTCCCTTTCCTACCCCTTTCTACAATTGTGTTGTGGATGCATCGATTGAATGATTCTTAAAAATCAGAGTGATATACTGGGATGTTTAGTCTGGGAGTGACACTTCCTACAGAAGTTACCAGGAGATGGGATCTGGCTTCTAGGCTGTGAATGTAAAACAGCCTTACAAGGAATATATCAGGGTTGTCCCATCATCAACTTTTTCAATTAAGCTGCGGAAAGTTTAGAAAATGAATTCTTAGAAACCTAGAGGTTAATTCAAATATTTTACAAGAATGTCATAGTCTAGTTAGTGATATTAGGTAAATATACCAGAATTAATTTTATTTACAGTTAAGAGCTTATGTGAAAGAGAATATTGAGACTAATTACCTCTTCCTTCTTACAATTAATTATACTGTAGTTTTTCTCTTTTCCTCTTCAGATTTAAAGCACAGAACTTAAAACCACTTCATATTTAATCTGTGCATAATCATCTTAAATACGGCAAATTAAATTATTTCAACAATTGATTAAATCATTTTCCTAGTCTGAGGAAGAATTAGTGGAGATGAAAAAGCATTGTACTTCTAACACAAAAGAAAAAGTTTCTCCTGTAATAAAACTGATCCTGAAATGAATTTTATACACCTTCCTCTATGTAGTTACTCTTCCTGAATAGCTGAAAATCTGGATGGTTTAAATAGGTGTAGGAAACAACTGTAACTGTCTCTCAGATGGTCTCTTCAGACCTTGAAGTTGAATAACAATGAGGGAAATATTCCTGAAATATTAACATTAATTTTACTACTTTTTTCTAGTAGTATGTTTTCCTCTATGTTGTTTTGGCTGGTTAATTTTTGTTTGTGATAATTCACGAAAACTATTCAGTGAAGCCAAAGATCTGTAATTACTGTTAAACGGTTACTTAATATGAATGTTCATGAGACATTTTTTTCCTTCTAGTTTCCTAAGTGGAAGACAGAATATTCTTAAGAATTTGTAAAAGAAGCTGTAAAAGTGCTTAAAAAAAAAAAAAAAAAAAAGTTGGCAATATTCATGTAACAACTGCAGAGCAGGTAGTCTCCATACATGCTGCCAATTCTAATACATGCTGCTTCATTAAGTAAGTTCAGAGGAACTTAAGAGAGTTTGGTGGACAAGCAGAGGAGGATAAAAAATCCGAGGGCTGCAGTGGTTCCAGTCCCCAGGCATCTGCCCATCTCTGACACAAGTTGCTGCTGAGGATCTCCGAGCTGCTCATTGTCAGACTCTGCCCTGCTCCGGGTCCCAGCTGGGCAAGCATAGGTATGTGGCTGCTGCTTCTGAGCTGCATCCCCCTGCTGCGCTGAGGGTTGGCTGGGCAGTTCACACACTGATTAATGGGTCCCTTTTGGGACAGCAGTGTCGGCCAGTTAGGTTGGACGAGCAGTTTAAAAGCTCCAGCTCTCTAGTTCTAGTCTTTTGACTTTCTAAGCTTGAACGTGAGAGATGCTTCACATCCTCAGCAGATCCACATAGCCCTTTAGCATCTCTCCCAAAATCTATCTAAGACTTTAGAAACTGTGGTTCTAAAGAAAGGCTCTTTTTTTTTTTTTTCCTGATGTTTCCTGACACAGTTTTTAGTGAAAGTGATATGATGAACTGAAAAGAATTATCAAATGAAACTTCCTTGTGTTTTTCCCCTTAGACAGAATTTATAGCAAGAGAACATTTTTCATCATCAACTTCTTCAGGTAAACTGTACAAGACTATAAGTAAATTAAAATAAACTTCGAAAACAGAAATGGGAATATGTGAAGTATGTGGTTAATGGACTTTCTGATGGGATAAAAGTTTAATAGAAAAAGAAACAAAATTAAAAATAAAAGCAAGTGATTAAATTCTGTTTCAGTTTTGATTTAATGTTTAATTGTATTGATGTAACCTTCTGAAAGACCTATTATGATTTTTCCTTCACTTAGATTTATTAGCTTAATACATTGCAAATAAATGAATGAGAAACCACTCATTAAGGCTACCTCTGAGTCACAGGAATATTTTTTGTATTTTCTGAAAGTAAAGATTAAAGGAAATTATGTAAGAACTGCAGCTATTCATGAGAAAGCATGAAAAGGAATAAATAATTTGCAGCTGCCTTTACAAAAGAAACAGAAGTGCAAGAACTACGTTGCTGCACTGTATCCAACTGAACAAAGTAAAGAAGTGGAAATAAGTCATCACCTTTACGTAAGAAAAATGGTCTTTAAAGCAAGTTGTGTGATTAAATCTCTCCCAGCAAAGCTGTGGAACATGTGTTTGAAGCATTTTGATTGAAATAAGGCCTACAAACGGTGATAGATGTCTGTGATCTGTTAACCCACAGAGAGGCTATACAATTAGGCAATAAAAAATGGAAGCTTTGTATTTTTTCAGTAGTCTCTGCCTTTTTAGCAAATCTTTGCCTTCCGTGTTACCAGCAGTAAATTCTTATGCACCAGAAGCACCAGTAACTGTTGGTTAGATGATGGCCACTGAGACCCATGAAAGTGAACTTGACGTTTCCTAGAACAGTTCCATGAACCCACTCTAAGAGACTCCTGAAGTCAGCTAAGAAAAGCAAGTCTTCTGTCAGCACTCTTAAATCTGCATCTCCCAAGCGAAGGACATGGTAAATCAACAGATATTGAGAAACTAGTATGAAATGTTAGAAAATGAACTTTTGACAAGGATTAGTTGGTTGTCAAATATCTTTGAAGAGTGTTTGGTTTTGTGTTTGGTAGGGGTTTTTTTGTATTTGTTTGTTTTGTTTTTTTTTTTTTTTTAAACTTTAAAATTACAGGTACAATGCCATACTTATCACTGTAAGTAAGGTAATAAAACCCTTAGTACATTGCACTTTTACACTGGGACTTCTGCATGCTTCCCTTTCTTTTCCAGACCTTGTAATGAAAGCATGTCTGCAGACCCAGTGACTGAGTAGCCCATCACTGTGCTGGCTCGGGGCATCCGAGAACCAAGAGCTGCAGCTATGGGTGTCACTGCTTGCTCTGTCAGCCCTTTCCAAACTTCTTCCTGTACTGGCCCATGCCGAGCTCCTTCCTTTGTGTGCTCCTTCCTAAGCAGGAGATATGCGGTGTTCATCTCTTCTCCATTCTTGTATAATTTCATGAGGTGATTTTTAGTGCTGTGACTGCAAAGCTGTTTCTCTTCTACAGTGAATTGGATTAAGTGGGAAGATGAGGCCCATCAAGCAGGCCTTGTGATTGTGTTCTTGACTTCCTCTCACAGCAATAGCTGTGCTGGGACATGTTACTATGAGTTTAAGGCACAGTGTGTCACATCAGATGTGTTTTGGTAAAGAATGATGTTAGCACTCAGAAGCATGCGAACAACTGAATAACCCCAGTTTTGTCCTCTCAAAGTATTTATAAATTCTTGTTCAAAAGCAGCAGTGGACAGACAGCAGTGGACTTTTCTGTGTGGCTTGTTTGTTTGTTTCCTGACACTTCCAACTGTTTTGAAAAGGGTGAAAGAAAAAAGCTTTTGCTTTGTCCGGTTTAAGTAGAGGAATATCTCTCATACAAGACTGTATTATATGAACTACCTAAAAATGCTTCTGTATTTCATTTCACTGATCACATAATTAAACAGTTTTCAGATGGTGATGCACTGATCTATGTCCACTATAATGAATTTTCATTTCTCAAATATTTTCTTGTAGCACAGAGGATTTTTTTCGAAGAAATAATACAGGGTAGACTCCTGAGAGAATTTACAGCACTGTTTACTTTGCATAAATCCATAAAAAAATTGTGCTGCTTAATTATCCTACAGTGTGTAATGAAGAAAGCACAGTCAAGAAATTGTACTCTGATGAGTTCTCAGCACCATCTCCCTAATGACATTTTAAAATTTTCCTCATCAGTTGTAATGTAACCACAGAACTTCTACCATCTTCTTCAGTTCTCTACTTTGATTTCATAGGATGAAATTCTGAAATATAGAGCCAAACTATAATAAAAGCACTTTGCTCATCATTAAACAGCTGACAGTGATGCTCATCTCTAACCGGAGGTTAGGTAGCAGTTACAGGTGACTGTTGGACAAAAGCTATAAATAAAGAACAATTATTTGAAAGCTTTATTCAGGATGCTTTCTTATTATGGGGTTAATAGGGAACCTAAACCAGGGAAGATGAATTCCCATTTTTTAATTCCCCGGTTAATAATGATCCATTAGCTTCTACTGAAAATACATGTAAAGTAAAATGGGAATTAGAATAAATTGAAAAAAAACAATAATCCAAAATATCAAAATAATCCTAAATGACATGAGACAAAGAGAGTAGATGAAAAAGGTCTTCCTCTTTATGTAAACAGGATCTAAAATTAAAATATTTATAAAGGAACTTGTAGCTTGAAGATGTCATGAAAAAGCTAAAATGTCAACATTCATGGGAAAATATGGGTTTCATATGCTTCCAAATGCAATTTTTTTTGTTTGTCTTGCTGAAATGTTTCTTCTTCTGATAGCAAATCAGTATCGTTCATCAACTTGAGAAGTCTTTTTCCTTATTTATTTATTAATGGAAAAGAATTCCAGATTTAAGGTCTGCATCTCTTTCTTTTGTCTGGGAGGTAGCTCGAATCTCTAGGGTCTTGGATATTTTTCCTGTACAGGGGGGCAATGTTCTCTCTCTATATATATAAATTACATAGGTTCTAATGTGCAAGGGTGAAATCTTTGTCATGTCCTGCTTAAGGAGAGAAGGGACGTTAATTTTAAAGTAACCCATCAAGATTTCATTTGAAGTTCTCCATTGTACTTTGTGTTTTTTTTTTTCTATTTCCTGATTAGCATTCATAAATGTCACCATTACACTCTTGGTATTAGTCTACCTCAGAGAGAAATCATTCTTGTGGAAGGGTATGGTGGATGCAGGAATGTTACAAGATAGGATTTTGAGAAAGTTTCATGCTTCAGTTGACTTAACACACCTAAATGTAAAATGTCAGATATTGAGAGAAAAATACCTTAAAAAAAAATCCCAAACTTATTTATTTAAGTTCTCTTGGCAATTACATTAGTTGAATTTTGCCTGAGTTGTCATAATGTTGCTAGGATTTTTGGTTTATCACACCTGACTTCTGAAAACACCTTTTTATGTTATCCTAAAGAAACAGGAACCCTTATACAGGCTTTTTGTTTAGAAGTAAGCTGTAGTATAGACAGTACTTTGAGATAAAAGACCAAGATGTATTGAACTTAGCAGCAGTTAAATTGAAAGAAATTCTGGGAAATGCTTAGAATGCCATAATTTAGTGCACTTATATTACATTCTGCTTCAAGCTGGAGCAAATTGCAAATATTTCTCTTTTTCACCCCCTAAAAAAAATCAGTCCTGGTTATATACCTCTCACGCTGCAGCTGCAGACCTACTGTGAATTTTCAGTGATTTTGTAGATCACTCAGATTTTAAGTAATGTAATTAATGAGGAAATGTATGGTAGTGAGCCACAGCTAATCACTCACAAATTATGAATTTTCCCCTCTTCAGAAAAGAGTCTAGATAGACTGCCTTTGCCTCCCCAATTTGCATACCTCTCTTTTCCTTTAAGCAGTATCTGCAAAACTCAGTGTTGTGCAAAATGTTTCAACTTCAAAATTGATAATCCTGCATATGGCAGATTGACTGAACATCACAGAAGACTGAAGCGGTAGTGAAAAATCTGTGTGGGTAGAAGGCTATCTTGAAGTAGGGGGATCTAAAGGCAATACCCTAATCTTTAAACATATTCTCCTGAATATGTTTAAATATTTCCCTCAAATGTTCCATATTTTTAACACATGGAGCCATCATATAATGTATTTCAAAAAGGTTGTTTTTTTTTTTTTCCAGATCCTTCCAAAAGAGTCTTCTTTGAAGTCTTAAGATTTCTTGTGCTATGTTAATGGGAAAAGGACAAAGTTATCATTCATACTATTCTTTTGAAAAGATTGTTCTAGTTTTTATTCTCTCATTCCAAATGTGAATCTTAATTATAATGAAAGACATGGTTCATCTTCTCTTACAAATAACAAATTGAGAAGCATCTCATAGCCATCCTTAATGATCTCCCTTTAGAAGTCCTGTGTTCTGTAACATTCTTGTAAGAGTCCAAACTACTGACATAATTTACAAGGAAAATATTAAAACTTCAGCTGTATGTAGGACACAGCACTTGACATTATGTTTAAAAATACTCTTAACTTTTAGAAAGTTACCAAATTATGCACACAACTATTAGGAAATGGCGGCATTAAGGCTATCTCAGCTTTATGTAATATATTGTAGTTCTTAACTGTGTGTATGCTTTTCCTTGAACCGTTGTACAGAGTTACTTGGGCTATCGAGGCAATAAGGAGTAGAGTGTACTTGGAGTAGAAAATTGGATACAAACTGTATTAAATACTACCTTAGAGTACACAGACTGTTTCTTAATGGTTGAGTTTTTGTTCATTTTATAGGGGCTTTCTATTGTAGGTAGATTTTACGTAATGATTCGCAAAGACAGTAAAACGGTAGATAAAATTCAATGTAGATTAATGTAAAATGGCACATGCTGAGCAAAATGAGCTTTATGTGTAAATGGATAGATGATGATACCAGTCATGAATGAAACCCTGGGGCTGATAAACCTGTGAAACTCCCTACTAAAGGGTGTTTTAAGTGCAAAAACTCTGTGAGTTCAGAAGGATAAGCTGGGTAAGTTCTTGAAAAACAAATCTGTTTGGAGTCACTAACTAGATTAACTGTAGTATACATAAAAAATAGTCTGAGATTAAAATATTAATAGTCTGTGGCTAGGAAAGCATTAGGGGAAAATATTCAATAAGCTTATCCTGCTTCTCCTCTGGGCACACACTAATAGCTGCTGCTGAATATGGGATATTTTGCTAGATGGATCCTTAGTCTGAACCAATAAATCATTCTTATGTTTTATGTCAAAATACACTTCTCTGCAATTAGGATAATATCACTGCTTTAAAGGACTGTAGAATATCATAGTTTAACAGTTGTAACCCCTGCCTCTTCCTAAAAAGTGTTCTCGAACAAATCATAACTCCTGAGCCCCTTCCTCCAATCATAGTTTTATTTGTGGCTATTAAGTGAAAGATGCAAGTTACAAATAAAAAAGAGAAGCCCTGACAATCACGCTGGCCCAAATATGACGATATATGCATATGCTTTTAGATGACTGCAGTAACAGTACATACTTCTAATTTAGTGAATGGCAGTCTCTTCAAATCTGGATAACCACATGTTCCTGTTTAACAAACAGTCTGCAATTGGCCATCACTTGCTTATGTGCAATAACACAGTCATATTGATTGTCACACACTGATATTCTCTTTCCCAGTATGGTATTGTGGCCTGTACTTGCTTTAAGGGGTTTTCATACTCCGTGTATTTTGAACATTTATCGTTTCTGTGTATAACCCAATTCATTTAAATTCTACTTGCGGGCTTTTTGTGTCTCTCAGTTTTAGATATTGACTAAATAGAGTGACACTTAGTGTGACACCTAACTCTTAATTTGCCTCTTGTCTCTTAGTAATGATGGCCTGTCAGGGAAGACAATGTGATTCACTTTAATTTACTGAAATAATTATTTTGAAGTAATTTAAAACCAAAACAAAACACCAAACAAAACAACTCTCTGGAACTGACCTCCTGAACTTTCCACTGCAAAGAATGGTCCAAATGAGACCAGTTGGTTCTGTAAATATTGACTAATATTCTACCTTTGGATTCTGTTTTTTGAGTCCTATTTACCTCTTTATGTTTTTAATTGAAGTTTGCAGCATGGTCCAAGTTCGTGTACGCTTTAACCTTTATATGGGGATCACTCCACCAAAATACTGAAAAAAAAATTAAGTAAGACTTTATTTTTCTAAAGATCTTTTTAAAGCTACGGCAGGTGTTCTTAGGAACCATGTGTTCCCATTATTACCCTTCAATATGGAAATTTAGCAAGTCATTAATTCTGCATTTGAAGTTCTACTCCAAATAATATTGATACCATAATTTTACAAATGAATTTTTGTCATTACTGTGTCTTCAGAATACATAATCTGAAAATAAGTATATACAGTATTATTGGGGGAGTTCAAATAGGCTCTTTAGGTTTTAAAACTTATAATAATTTGATGTACTCTCTTGAACTTTTTATAGAGTACCAATCTAGGCAATGTAATTAAATTCAAATATAAATTAATAGTGTCTGGGATAGGGGGAAAAAAGTCTGTTTTCATTAGCATCCATACTTCATTAATTTAGGAAATTGAATAAATCTGAAATGAGGTACTAAATTTTGTGTCTGCATTTTATTGGCAGATTTACTATTCTTTAAATTCCTTTTACCAGGCATGTGATTAAAATTTAACAACCTTTAGCATTTGTGATGTACACGCCTTTCTGTGTACAGACATGTCAAACTTCAGTTAACTTTACAAAAAGTGACAGCTGATCATTTATATTTGATTTACGGTAATATTTGTGAAGGTCAGCAGAAGATAGCAGATTCCTTAGTCAACTCTGAAAATAGGAATTATGCTTTTATGTCATTTACTACTCAAAAGTTCAGTGTAGATTCTTCAGTCTAGGGGCTACGTTTCATCACGTTAGTTGGAGAAGAATTTCTTAAAAATCCCAGGTCATATTTTCTCCTCAACTGAGTCCCTTGGGACAAGGACACAATGTGAGGTGTGGGCTCTGGTTTCTGCAGCATTTGAGAGAGCAGAGTTGCTGGTCAAATGTGGTAGTGACACATGTACTCAGATGAATCCAGCTTGGAGTAAAAAAGTTCAAGTGAATTTTTAATCAAGTAGAGTACATATAGTAACTGCTAATGTTGATTATTTAGATTATCCTGCGTTAGTGACAAGTCATGATTTTTACGTTTATAAAAATATATTACATATTTGAAATGTGTAAGTACATCCATTTTTAAACAAACTCCCTTTTAAACAATCTTTTTCTGTTCTCACAAGTTTAAAATGCACTCATATTCTGCCATCTCCCATGTCAGGTATGGCCAGTACTCTAACTGTCGAATTCACTAGCAGCAAGACTTCTGGAATCCATGATAGTAAAATATGCAGAACTTTCTGTAGAAAATACACATGAAATTGCTTAATTACTATAAATGTGAATTTAATTATTTTATATATTTAGTATGTTACTCCAAAATTTCATATGTTTGTTTCCAGGCAAATATATTAAACACAGTGATTGACTCTTCTTGAATTACTGTATGGCAGCTGAACACAGCTTTTGTAAACTTTTCCATTATCAGTTCAGGAAAGGAATTACAACATAAGAGAAATCTATGGAATTGTCTTCATGTGCAGATTCAATTCAAATTAAGTAAAACTGCTAAATTTCAGAAGAATCAGAAATGAAGTGACCTTATTTTAATGTAACATAATTCATTTCTCAAGGTAATTAAACCAAAGTCTATTTTCATTCTGAATGAGAGGGTCTCAGCAGAGACTGAATTAATTTCAACTATTACACCTTACTGATTAATTAATATTTAACTTTTCTGAATACCCTGCCTGCGCAGCTCCTCAGGATCCCTGGAAAGACAGCAAGGCTTTTTAGTGAGGACAAGAAGGTTTTTAATTTCTTCAATCAGCTAATAACTTTTTTAAAATGCAAGCAAAGAAAGTTATATGCAAAGTAATGCCAAAGACAAGAGAAAATACAAAATGAAGAAAAGCCTGCCTGAAGTAAAACACTTGCACATACCCAGGAAAGTGAGAGTAAGGAAAGAAGATGGAGGGGAAAAAAGAGTGTGAGTGACACTAGTATATGAAAAATGTGCATATATGCACAGACACTGATACATGTATGTTATTGTGTACAGAATTCATCCTTGGTATAAAGCCATTGGCAAATTTGTAGCAATGCAGAGTTTGGACTAAGAGAAATAGTTGGGGCACAGCATGGTGTCATGTCTTAACTCAGCACTCTGAAGCTGTAAGATTGAAGGCAAATTATCAAACTCATGATTTTTCTAAAATATAGTGCAGAAATATTTATTCCTTCACAAACACACTGGTTTTTGAGATCACAGAGTTACAGCAATAATTAAAATCCATGTGGGGGAAAATAGAGATGCTGGTGGTGGCTGACAGTCACTTCTCCCATTCAGTGGGATGCAACTGTTATTCTGACTGCTGGTTTTGGAAATTTTGTCACGAATCAGCCCCTCTCACCACACAGAGGTGAATCCAAGTGCTGCTACATACCCAGTGTCCACGTTCACAGTGCTCTGAAACTTTAATGCTGAGTGACAGATGTGAAAGGAAACAGCAGGGCAATCCTGCCCCTGTGAAGACTTACCAGATGAAGTGCTTGAAGCTCCTCAAATAACCACTGTAGTCTATTGTGAGAAACTAATTGAATTGTATGTATTGCTTACAGGAAGTTCTGGACTGATCTATTAAATTACTTACCTGTTGTCTGTACAGTATCATACTGTGTCAGTAATTGAAATGTCAATCTGTTGAGACATTGTAGGAATAAGGCCAGTTCTTTCACGACTAGTCTGCTGAAATGTTTTTATCAATCAAGTCATACCATATAGCAAAAGTTGTTCATTTTCATCAAGGAGAAAACTGCCCTTCAAAAAGTGATAGAATTCTCCTAAATACTCATCTTAACACTGTAAATTGACATTTTGCTATGTGCCCACCCCTCATTCTTTTTTTGAAGGCTATAAATAGTAATGTATCTCACATCTTACCAGTTAGACTTCATCAGTAAAGAGAGATAGAAAACACTATGTAATAATAATAACAGAAAATAAGAGTGTCTAGTATTTTGAGTGCTTTTGTGTTGACCGTTTACTTCAATATAAGAAGGACATTTATTTAAATACATGTATTTAAGCATGTGATTTTAGCTCTATTGCTACTGATCAAAGGCAGCAAATTTTGGTTTGAGGAAATGTAGATTTTGTTTGTATTACAGTTTACACATGGGATAAATAGGTACTGTCTTGCTGTATGAGTGCACAAACAAAAAAATAGATTCATTTTAGACTTTTTTCAATTATACAACACTATTCTTTCCAAGCAATCCAAAATGTTAGGTTATGTTCTGTACTATAAGTTTTTTACATTTAATTAACCTATATCCAATATCAGATCTGGAGTACCAAAGTAGTATTGCAAAGTGTTGCAACACAACTACATAAAAATATCACCAATGTGTATATGAGGCATTTCACACTTAAATAGATTGAGATTGAGGCACTGGGACCCTGTGTCTGCCTGTATATCTAGCTGGAGGTGCCTTGGCCAACTGACAGGGTAAAGGGTAAGAGGCAGAAATAGTTGCACTACAGTGAATGAGAAACATGAAGTACAGATCACAGAATCACAGAATGTCAGGGATTGGAAGGGACCTCAGAAGATCATCTAGTCCAATTCCCCTGCCGGAGCAGGAACACCTAGATGAGGCTACAGAGGAATGTGTCCAGGCGGGTTTTGAATGTCTCCAGAGTAGGAGAGTCCACAACCTCCCTGGGCAGCCTGTTCCACTGTTGTCACCCTCACAGAGAAGTAGTTTCTTCTCAAATTTAAGTAGAACCTCTTGTGTTCCAGTTTGAACCCATTACCCCTTGTCCTATCATTGGTTGTCACCGAGAAGAGCCTGGCTCCATCCTCGTGACACTCACCCTTTATATATTTGTAAACATTAACGAGGTCACCCCTTAGTTGCCTCTTCTCCAAACTAAAGAAACCCATGGATCTGGGAGCTGAGAGAGGGGATGTACAATGCTGGGGCTTCTGCAAGCTGGCCATAGAGGGGCTGATTTTCAAGGAAAAAGCTTGGAAACACATATAATTTTGTCTAGAGGGAATAAGAGTCAGTAGGCAGGAGGCTAAGTAGTGCTCAACTTAGATTTTCTGAATTAGCTGAATTATCTCTGTCCACTTAAGCATCATTTATTTTGGCACTTCTGGTGGAGGTTTGAACTATAAAAACTGATACTATATACTAAGATTTCAAATTATTTTTCTTCAAGTTCACTGTGGTTCCTTCAGGTAGTGCTGGCATCTGTTTACTTACACTTAAGTGCTTTGCCTTTTGCTACTTTCTACAAAGTCCTTTTTAGCCTAGAGAATCCAGGATGTCTTTTAGTACTTAAAAATGTACAAATACCTGTTCTAACAGTTCTGTATGCCCGCTCTTCAATTCTTTAATACTTTTGTAATAATTCTTATTGTTTTGTTTGCTTTTTTTTTTTTTTTTAAGTGCTGCTAAGCTGAAGTTTTCTTAAAAGCATTAATTATAAGTTTCCATTTTTCAGTCATTGTAGTCTGTAGTGAGTTCAGCCTCCTATGGTGTGAGGTAAAGTTGGTTTTCCTACCTGCCTCATGTTAAGTTGGCTGTGTTATATCATCTGCCTGCTGTATTTCTTCACTTCATCCTCCCAGTCATTCCGTGTGGTACTCCTGCAGTTCTTGCACTAACCCTTCACTCAATATCATAAACAAATTTTGCCAGTTTCCTTATTCATCCTGTTTTTCTGAACACTTATGAATGTGTTGAACATTAGGAGCTTCAGCATTGACTCCACAGGGACTCCTCCATTGTAACCTTCCTCTGCTGTGATGTCTGACCAGTTACTTCAACTCCATTTCACAGTATCACAGTATCACAGTATGTTTGGGATTGGAAGGGACCTCAAAAGATCACCTAGTCCAATCCCCCTACTGGAGCAGGAACGCCTAGGTGAGGTCACACAGGAACATGTCCAGGCGGGTTTTGAATGTCTCCAGAGAAGGAGACTCCACAACCTCCCTGGGCAGCCTGTTCCAGTGCTCTGTCACCCTCACTGAGAAGAAGCTTCTTGTCAAATTTAAGTGGAACCTCTTGTGTTCCAGCTTGATCCCATTACCCCTTGTCCTATCATTGTTTGCCACCAAGAAGAGCCTGGCTCCATCCTCATGGCACTCACCCTTTATGTATTTATAAACATTAATAAGGTCCCCCCTCAGTCTCCTCTTCTCCAAAGTAAAGAGACCCAGCTCCCTCAGCCTTTCTTCATAAGGGAGGTGCTCCACGCCGTTGTCCTTTTTAAAATTTTAACCTATCTGTAAATCCTACTTAAGCCATCTTTTTGTTTTGCTGTTACCTTGTCAAGAGTTGCAACAGAGAGAGGAGACTGAAACCAACACTTTAAAGACTGGCTGTCTCTTTAAAGTGCTGGATCCAAATCAAGAGGTCATATACATTCTGTAGGAAACAGATGGCACAAGACCTGCCTTGAGAGACTGATGTTCTCCTTACATCCAGTCCGCTGCATGCCACTCATTTGATTAAATGAATTTAAAGCTTTTGATATTTTTTTAACCTTTTCTATTTGCTTTCTACTGGAATAACAAGGTATTAAAACACATTATCAAGGCAGAGCGTATCTGTTTAAGTCACTGTGAATTTCTTGTGAACACAATATGAGAAAAATATGAATCTCTTGGTCCGATGCTTTGGGAGACACAGTAATGTCTTGCAAAGATTCTTCCACAGATGGTACTGACAATCATAAAGATTTGTCACGCAAGAACAAGTCATAGTTGCCTAGCTAGAATGCAAGCCTATGATTTGAGATTTTTGTTCCACCACCAGTTCCCTGACAAGGACAAGTTATTTTAGCCCATGAATAAGTACATTGGAACTCTGGTCCTACATTCTGCTGAAGTCAAGAAAAACATTGATAAGACTGCTGCTAGTGCATTGATCCTTTGCAGTCCTGGAGCAGAAGTCATTCTGGTCAAATTAAGTAGCTTGGTATCTGTCTTCTGATGTAGGATTAAAGACTTAGCATCGCAGCACTGGATTCCTGAAAAGTTCAATCAAGAAAATATGTCCAAGGCATACAAATACATAAGTGCAGTAGCACATGACTCAATACAAAGCAAAGTTGCCAGGACAACTCTGTTTCTGAAGTGAATGATAAGCTACTTTTATTATAATTCTATAGCAGCCACAGCCTTTCGTCATCCCTGCCAGAGGCTGGAATACCTCTTCTCAGAAGGTCACCTTCCACATAAACTGTTCTTTTTGCTACCCAGCATGGTAACCTTCTTTTCTCTCAGGCAGTCTGTTGCACAGTATCCTGTCTTCTAATGACACAAAAAAACACATTGAGGCTGCTAAAAATTCATCATGTGTGACTTGTTGTAGGTATTTTTTGTCCTCACTGCCTCCCCAGGCTGAGCACTGTTGGAAATTAAGCACTTTTAAATTACATGGCAAACTATGATAAATGTCCAGGCACATAACCATACCAACTGCTAAAGTAAACTACTCATTTTCATTTCAGTGTGTTGCAAAAATGCAATCAAATATCCTGAATCTCAGATGGACATTAATCAAATTTAATTTGTTTCACTCTGTACTATGAAAAAAGAAAAGGAATTGCATGTCCTAAAAGTGAGTTTTCTTTTTAAACTCACATTCAGATCATTGTTTTTAGAAGATAATTTTTAGTACAGTTTATATTTTTTTAATTTTATTTGGAATGATTCCATTATACAGTATCATAATTTGAAAAATAAATTGCAAGTTAAATAAGAAGGTGTGAAGAATTCTGCCCCTTCCTCAAGACTTTAACTAGTCAACTGTGGAAATTATGGTAAACAAGGGGTTATGGTTTTGTTTGTTTGGTTTTGTTTCTTTGTTTGTTTGTTTTTTAATTTTACAGTGCTGCTGACAAACGGGCATCTACCTCTAACACTAATGCCTGTGAATGCTCCTTTGGTTGTTCACTCAGTCACTATTGTCCTTCATGTTGCATTAACTGTTATATTGCAGATTGGGACTCCAGAAGGCAAAGGTGTTTGGCTGAAGTGCTTGGGCCCTAACTCAAGATCTATGTTTTGACATTTCCTCTTCTGTGGATATGCTGTACAAAACTGCAGTAGGAAAAAAATTCAGGGGAGTATTTTTACCCAGAAAGGCCATATATTCCCTTTTTTTTGTTTATTTCTTGGCATTCTTAGGAACATATGGTTATGGCCTTAGTTTCTGTTGTATTTTTTGAGTGTGTCAAGCTATGAAGTGGCATTAAGATGACAGGTTGCTCTTACTCTCAAGCGTCTAATTAGCAAGTACCAAGTGAGAGAAATGTTTCCAAAAAACAAAGAATAGGCCCCGAAATGGATGTCAATTACTGATACACACGGCATGTAAGCTGTCAAAACTGGTGATCATTTTTCTGTGTGACATCTCCCACAATTGACAACAAGGATTTGCTCTTAGAAACTCAGTTTCATTATGTTATAGAAAAAAATGATTCAGTGATAGAAAATGGTGTAATGTGGCTTTCATTTTTTTCTCAACTTACTGAATTAAAAGTTTATTTTCTTTTGTACTAATTTATTTTTTTTTAGGTAAATCTGTATTAGTAAAAAATGCAAGAACTTTAATAAAGCTAAAACTAAAAAAAAAAAAATGCAGAGAATGTATTTCGGGGTATACTTTTAATATTGTATTAGAAGTTTCTTTAGCATGTTACAGGCCATGAAATTCATTCTGTAGTTACTGAGGGGAAACCTAGGCCTGGGATTTCTTTAATGATCTAATCAATTTCTCAAATTCTTATTCCAATGTATGTTGGATTTTCTTGTGTAATACTGCTCTAAGTCAATGGAAAGACAAAAATTAGATGGTAAATACTCCCTTATTCAGATTTCCCTGTGCCCAAATTCCACTGGTTTTGTAGCTGGCTCTTTATTTTCTTGAGATATCTAATAAATATGTACTAATTATCTCAAGTATAAATTTCATTTCTGCAGGTCCAGTGTAGTACTATCTGTACCCTCAAAAGCTTATTTTCCTGCACTAGACCTCCAGCCTCTGTTTACTAGTCAGTTAAGAGCAGCCTCTTTTAAGAATGGACTTGAAGGACTCTGCTAAGGTACTGAGTCTCAAAGAGAGATACTAATCTACTTTAACCTCAGAAATATCTTTCCTTAAAGGGACTGTTTGGTTTCTACATTGTTTGTTTGGCTGAGTTTTTTGATGTTTAAATAGAAATGAAGGGTTCAGTCTTTCTCCACTCTGCCCTTTGCTTCAGGGTGGTTTAGCTTCAGCAGCGCTCTGTCATATTCATTTGAGAGCTCTCTGTTACCTGAAAAGCTCTTCACACTTTTTACCCTTTTGTTCTCTAGCTTCTGCAATGCAAGCAGTTACTGGAGTCAGTAAAAGGTTTGCTTTGGTTTTTAGCAGAGTAATAGCTATTTTTGTGTCTTTCCAGTTTGTCATGAGTCATATGGTAAGCTCACACATTCCTTATCTGGCACCTGCAAACCTTGAGTTTAATCTCCTGACTCTTTCCTGCTTTTAACTTTCCTGTTGCTCCTATGGGCTTGTACAACTCTGACCACTTAAAATAATTATCTTGTTTGCTTTCAAGCTGGTGTCCCAAGCAGTACTGCTCAATAGCCTGGGGGGAATGGCAATCAAGAAAACTTGTTAGAATCTTGCAGAATGATCCTTTTAAACAAAGTAATTTGGACATAACAATGATGAAAGACGGTGTGTATGAAGTGTTAGCTAGGTCAAATTAGGATGCTTTATTGTAGAGGATTGCTAAATTTGCTAATTTTTTTACTTTTTTTGTCTGTTGCTGTTGCGTGATGGCTTACAGGCTTTTTGACTTAACTCATGGTAAGCATGTGTTTCTGCTTCAGGACCCATTTTCTGTATTTTCATATTCAGTACAAAGAACATTTTCATTTTGACAGACTGACTGTGAACTAAGGACACTTATTCCTTGACAAAAGTTTATTTGGAGTCTTCTACTGGTCTATTTTGTCCTGAATCACAGTCTGATCTGCTAACAGAATTTAAGTCCTCAAATTTATGAAATTAACTCTGGGGACTCTGTGGAGGCAGAGATAGACAAGTTGGTTCTTTATTTATGCTCTAGTTTAGTTTTTATACTATATGCTTTTCTTTGATGAAATCTTATTGCCCTCTCATGCTGAGCTAACTTGAAACTATAGGAGCCACTTTGTTCTGGGATCAGCTGTTGGCAATATGCTTCTTTGTTCCCACCACGTATTTGTAGGAGGTAAAAAAAAAAAGAAAAAGAGTTTCTGAACACTGTAGATTTCTTCCGTGTCTCTACAAAAATTGCCGTTCATTCTTTCATTTATGAGAACTATTTTTGTTTGCTTCATCAGTTTCATTCCTGATGTTAAATGCTATTTGGAAATTTCTCCAAGCCAAGCAGCCTTACAATAGTCTCCTCCATTCTGCCTTTTTAGTAATACACACTGGGTAACTGGAAGCTCTGTAGAAGATGCTCCCAGGTGGTTATGTCAAATTTCTCAAAGATCGGTTGCCCTGCTTTTTTCTATCCCTTAATTTACAAGCCATGCTCATTTACCTTTCTGAAAAGCCTGATGTAAACAACTGGTGTTTTGTGAATGCTTTGAAAGTCAAAAGGCTTGGGCTTTTTGCCAGTTTTTAATTGAGGTCAATTACTCCGCTGAGTTTTGGGTAAAGGAAGTGACTTTTCTGTCGATAAAAAGCAAGATGGAGAGAATGCATTAGGGCTTCTATCAGCTTTTAAAGCAGAATGGTCGATAAAAGTGCTTTGGCAGCGGCCATTCTGTCATGGGATGTGTGGAAGGAAACCTACATGAAAGGCGTGAAGGCAGAATAGAAGAAAAAAGTATATTGGGTGGAAAACAGCTCTGAAGTTTCTAAGTAAATCTAAGTAAAATGGAATACAGAGTCTCATTCCTACTACCACCCGAAACAGGAGCTTCTTTTTGTGTCGTATCTCTGTTTGAAAATTTCAGAGAATAAATTCTGCCAACCCTTTGTTCTAGAAAACAAAGTGCACTTCTGGCTTCGCAGACTGCGTGTTTCTACAGACTCCTAGGAATAAAGAAACCCTATTACATTTAACAGCATCTCAGGGAATGTGTCAGGTTGTCTTCTGAATGTGATAAAACATAAGAGTTTATTTCTGCCTATGTCAAGAAATTGCTGGCTGTAGCTTGGTTCAGCAACATGAAAACTCTGGCTTTGATGTCTTGATGTCTCTTGGTGTCCTTGCTTTTGTGAGATCTCCAGTATTAATACAATAATTTTATTGGGAGAAACTTTTCCTACAAAACTAGCTAACTGTATGCAGAATCACATTATATCAAGACAATGATTGTAATATACAATTGAAAGAGGGACTCAGCAATAGTAGTTTTACAATCATGTAAGACTGGGGGATTTAAGGGAAAAACATAAGACTAGGAACAAAATATTTCCAAGCAATTTTCTGTAGTAAGGCTGAGCAGTGTAAATCCACAGAAAAGGTGCTGAAGTTTCTGTGAGATGCTCATGGTTATTGATGTCTAATGATGTTGTTATTTAATTCATTGTCTCAGTATTTAAATAACATTTTATTAATGAGATATTAATTTTTGCGTGGAATTTTAATGAATCTGAAATCCAAATGAACAATCTGAATCCAAATGAGAAGTCTACGATAAACTACAAAAACTACACAAGTTACTGGTTTTAGACAGAGCTTCTTGGATGAGGGAAATCCCTGGAAAAATTCAGAATAATTCTCAATTTTTTAAAAAATGTTTAACAATCTCTGCTTAATTAGAACCTTAAGTAGTTCTAATGCTACTTACTTTAACCCACTTTTACAATTTTTAGAAAACAAACACCTTAATTTGTCAAGGTGTCTTCCACACTCCATGAAATCCACAGAGGACTTTATGGTTAATGAGGGCAATATTTGAAGCACTTAATTAATTGAGTAGATGTTGTGGTCATTTCTATATTGTGAATTGTACATCTGTTTGCAAAATGCTAGCAATATGTCATTGTAAAAAGAACCTGAATTAGCATGTCCTTTCACTTTGAGGTTGCTGATGCTTTTTCTAACTTCCGGTTCACTTATATACTTTTTCCCCCTAAAATCTTTGTTTCCCTGATGCCATTTGGACGTATACGATTTACTTGGTTAATTTTCCAAACTAATGTATACATTAATCAATAGTGCTGCAAGGGAACTTAATTGCATCTGAAAGTGATGACATTGTTTCTGTTCGTACAGCATAGTTTAAGAATAACTCAAACTTTGACTATCATTGCTGTAAAGCCCGTGTTTGATACTACCACGTGGTGTGGTTTTGAGTGGATTGGCACAGGATTAATTTGTTCTGTCTGAGCTATCAAATCACAGCTGTGTAGAAACAAGCATAGGATAAAGATTTGAGACAGCTGGTGGTACTCAGTTCAAGTGTAACTTCATGTTTAGTTCATACAGGAAAAATACAATTCTCCTTTATTATTCTATTTCTTAGAACTGTGACTATCATCCTCCCTATTTTCTTAGGGATGTTGAACTACTTGGTAAGGCATATTATGGTGTCTTTAAGAGGGACTCAAAATAGTTATGACAATTTTTGATGGTAAGCTTACCTGTTTATTCCCTCACGTTTGGTTTTTGGTGTGGTTGTGTTGGTTTTTGTTTGTGTTTATTTTTGGTGGTTTGTTTGTTTTTTGCTTTTTCCATAAACTCTTTCTAGTGACATTTCCTTATTTGTTACTTGAGATCTAAAGAAAGAGAGCACAAGAGTTGCAGGAAAATGTCTGGAAGAATTTACCTACTAGCCAGAAAATACATATTTTTATATATTTTAAGAAAATAAAAGGCTTTATTTGAGAAATACACTTTTGATTATCCTAGACAATAATTTTCAGTTTAAGCTTGACTTACAAAAGGCATCACAAATTATTTCAACCACAACCTGCAAATACAAGACTAATAAAAGTAAGTTATAATATGTCATAAGGTGAAACTTGTAAGTGTGACAAAGGTGATGAATGGGACCTCATAAAGTATGAAGGAAAAATATTAAAAGGGTCCTCAAGCTCAAGGCTTGTAAGTTACTTTTAAAGTGAAAGAATAAGAATTTTATGCCAAGGAGAACAGATGGTTCTTCATGTTGATGTGAGAAAAGTCAGGGAACTGTGAAAGAAGAATCTGTGGCTTATTTTTAAGAGACAGTAAAGGACAACAGATTTTCAGAAGCATGGGAAACAATAACGCTAGTAAGGTCTGATATCAAAAAGCACAAGCAAGGGGATGATTGAGTATCATTCCTGGGAGAATCTCTAAATATAATGGGCTTGTTGCAATATTTTTTAAGCAGAAAGAAAACTCCATGGCAGAAATTGTTCTAGTTATGAATGAACAGATATCCAATGAATTTTCAGTAGACTGCACTGAAGGAACATCCAGGAGATCAAAGTTTTATTAAAATTATGGAAAGAAGAAAATTCTGTTCCTTCCCCAAAGTTATATAAATGGATCTTATCTGAAGAAAAGTGCCATTCAAGAATGAAGTCAGATAGTACATAAGAAGGCTTGCTCTATTGAATGGGGAAGCAAGAACTAAGCACTAATAAATTTGTGAAGCCAATTGTAACCCTGTGGTTGAATGGTGACTTTGCAGGCTAGAATAGCTGGTAAGTAGTGCTTTGGACTGAAAGATGGCCAAACTCCTTCACTGCATGTTTTTGACAGACTGCCTTGGTCAGTGCAACAGATGATTTATTGTGGGCCCCATCACATTGTGAACGGATCTTTGAGAACATAAAAAATACAGAGGAACAGATTCTCAGGCATGTTGTTTTGTTACTGGTACTTCCACTACCATGTTTTCAGGTTTCTGTCCAGGTTATGGCTGAGTGTTAATTGACAAGTAAAATAACTTGTTGTCGTTACTCCCGAGAGAATTATTTACTTGCATTTTCATAAGAAAAAAAAAATTATCTCTGTATCCTTCTCTTATTAAATATTATGTTTTAGGATAGATATAACGTTTAAAATTTTCTAATAAACTGAGCATCCTAATACTTCCTAGTTGAGATAGGTAAACAGTTAATGCCATGACTCTGTGAACAGGAAAACCTTAGTAAATGCTAGGAGAAATTGAAAGCAATAACCAGGTTTCCTGGAGCAGATCTCAGGTCTATAAGGGGTAAAAGATTATTTTACCTCTCTGTCCCCAGTTCCAGGTTGGTTTAAAAATAAAGTTTGGTTTTAAAGTCAAGAATTTCTGAACATCTACTTCTTTTCCAGCGTTCATAATATTTGAATACTCTAGGGCACTCTCCATATACTGCTGTTTCTTTTTTCTCCTTCAGCAGAGGGTACAGTTTTGATGGATGTGAATTCATGCAGTAACTTTCTGGAGGGGATTTAGGGCACAGGTGCTTGGCTCTGTCTGCAGCCAGGATTTTGGGTGAGTTCTGCTGGAGGCTGTAGATAAGAGCAGGTTCAGAGACCCAGCCTGCACAGAGATGCTTGCTGGTATTAGTTGGTCTCTTCAGCGCTGAGTTCAGTTGGATTAAAAACCTCTGCTCTACAGATGCTGGGGACAGAAGCTTCTTCTAGGGGAAGACTGTTACTTTACTTGCAGAATATTCCTTCCCCTAATCACTACCCGTGGTTGCTCTGATGAGAGACATGGTGAAGATAGTTTTGTCTTTCTAATTGCAGTCTATAAAGATAGTCTTTAATTTTCACCCTCATCTGACTTTTTTTCTTAATTAATCTTTAATGGAAAATTAAGCTTACTACTTATGTGTCTACGTTATTCTCTGCAGAGTTTTTATTTTAAAATATATACCATAAAGCACAGTGAATGAATGTCTCAGTAATATGGGCTAATACTGATTTTGCTCATTTAAATTTTCCTCTATAGTCTCATTCGTACTATGCAAAATAGGGTAGGGAGACCATATATCATGAAGATAAACCTGTCAAAGTGACTCAGATATCCTTTTAGGAAAAAAAAATACTGCTATTAAAGTAATGGATATGGAAAGCTCTGTAAAGTGGTTTTACAGAAATTGCTATAATTCAGTCAGGCTTAGTTTGTCTGTATTTATACTATTTCTACGTAGCTGGAGCTTGTATGTAGAATATTTTGTAATGAAGCTCAAATATTTTTCTTTCTTTTTTTTTTCTTTCCCTATAAGGATTCTAGTTTTACTTGTTTGAGCTGGTGAAATGGTGTAATGTTAGAGAGTAGCAGTTCAACCTTCCATTTCCTTGGACCTTGTATTTGCCCTCTATTGGTATATGGCACAGTACAGCCAAATAACTGTTTTCACTTGTTTAGCCTTAAAGAAGTTAAATAATAGAGTATTAAAATCAGGCAGTAAGCATGTTTGTATTTCTGTTGTCCAGGAATTTTCTTTGAGGTGAATTATGTAAAGTGTTTTTCTCCTCTTGAACTCTACTATTTGTTTCAAAGGTACATGTGTTAGGTATAGTAATGTAACAGAGGCTGTATATTCTGACCTTCTATGTTTTTGTCTTCCCTGCAGTTATGGTTGCTGTTTGGCATAAGAAAACTGGAAACAGCTTTGCATTTTTATATGTAATTTTTCTGTAGGCAAGTTTATTTTTCTCTGCTTGAGAAGGGAGAGTGATCAACTTGCAGCATGTTGATGGCAGATTTCACAGTTTGTGGCTGGAGTTATATGATTCAGAACTGTTGTTCCAGAAGATTGTCATGGCAGGCTTTTTGCTGTCATAGCATGTAAGACCAAAATACATGTACAAATGAGTATGCACACACATGCTAATACAAATCTCAGAACAACATATATTAACAATTTGTGTCTATAAAAGACAAACTATGATTTATTTTTTCTTATTCTTATAGAAAAACCAAAACAATTTCAGCAGATTTTTCTTGATCTCTGAAAACTGAAAAGTACTGAAAAATGCTGCCCTTTGCTTTCATTTTGATTTTTATTTTTCTTCTTGAATCCATTATGGTTTCAACTGCTAACTGCCGACAATATCATTCTTATAAATGCGTTCCCTTCCACCTTAGGTCTGCTGAGACTGGAGGAAGAGTTCCAGAAAAGCATACCTCACAAAAATAATAATTTCCATTTACCTAAGAAACTTTTGGATGGGGTTTGTTTCTCTGATTTTTTAATTTCTTTTTTTAAGCACTGCAGCTCTTTGTCCCTTCTAGACTTTTCTCAGAAAAACATCAGGAACTATCCTTCTCATTTTGTCCTCTAGGAACTGCAATATTTTTGCCTTTCTGATGTTTAGTTTGATAGCAGATAAAAACCTACAGAATTCATCTCCTTTTTTTGAGCTAAAATTACTGTGTTCCTTGGAGCAGAAAATATTCACAATTTATTCTTTTTACGTCACCAACTTTTGACACTATTTTTTCTAAGTCCAGTTTTGGCAGCCAATTTGTCCATGGTGAATACTCTCATAAACTGTAAGATGTCTATTAATTACTCAGCAGTCAGTTTTCTGAAAGCACATTATTCTTGTCTGAGTTAATATAAATACTTCTGTCTTATTTATCCTTTAGTAGTAGTATTTCTGAATCTCAGTCGTGCTACAATAGGGAATGTGTATGTGTATAGACATACAGACAGATACAACATTTTATAAATTAAACATTTTACATCTGTAAAATTTGCTGGTAAGATAATCAAGCACAGATGCTATCACAGAAAATATCCTGTGAAATGGCTTCTTGAGTTCTTTTCTCACATTTAACAGCTGGTTTGGCAGCAATACTAATTTCTCTCAGAATGATCTGTTAAGAGGAAGAGAAACAATGTGCAATACCCAAGTTAGGATAAGAATCACTTCACAGGCATTAAAATGACAGCATCTGCTGCACAAATGATTGCAAAAGAAGAAAACTGCAGAACCCCCTTGAGCCAATTTTGATTGGGAAATGTAGATTAGTTTTGGATGAATGGACTTATTTTTCAAACTAGAAGGATATTTTTTGTTTATGGAAGTTGCAAGTGTCACTTAGGATTATCCAAGTCAAGCAAGTCTAAGATAGTAACATTAATGATTACATTTTTGAATCCTCTGATAATTTCAGTCACCTCTTCAAAGCATTTAACATTTCATAGACTTTGTGATGCATGCTTCTGAGTAATATTAAAGACTATATCTACAGGAATGAGGCAATTGCACTCTGTTCACTGTGGTCAAGTTTTTACCTTCAATGAGAGAGCTGATTTCCACAAGTGGGTCGCTTTGCATCTGTCTTTTCATTATAAGTATAGTATTTTATTTCCCTCAAGATTTCAGAACTGTGTCATGCTTAATCACTTCACTGATCCTGTGTAACTTACATAAGGGGCCACATTTACACCTGCTATGTAGGAGACTGGAGATATCTAAGAGTTTTTATGATATGTTCATATGTCCTGTTGACACTTGAAAATATTCAGTAAAATAGGCTGCTTGTTTACTTTAGGCTGTTTGATTACAAGTAGAAATTTGAGTAGTCTTTGTACAGGAAGTTTTGATGCTGTAGCAGATACAAACTGGTATTCAACACCTGCAGACCTCTGCTGAGCCAGCCTTTGTGCGATGGGGAGGATCCAGTGGCCTCCCTTTGCCTCTCTGCGGCTGAAGTGCTGTCACAGCTTTGTCCTGGTATTACAAGCACAGAGGATACTCTCTCTCCTCTGCTCTCCACTTGACTTTAAGCTTTGCTATTAGTTTTCCTTTTTATTCTTAAGCGAAACAGCAGTCATTTATCATCTTGACATGGAGACATTTTTCTTCCTTGTCCATCTAGTGATCAGCATTGCCTAAACCAGCAAGTGTCCTTTCTGCTGCAGTTAGTCATTTCAGGCTTGACACCTACTGCATTTGCTGTACCCTGTCAAAATCTGGTAGGACTCAGGACAACCTTTCACGGGGAATGAGAAAGGAAACTGAAGTTCTCTTGCTTTCTTCTGTTGTCAGCATCTCTTAAGGATCGTCAGAATACCCTTCCATCTTCACATACAGCTAGTCCACACTCACTTCCCAGTGTCAGAATTATATGTTATAGGTGAGATATCTGAGCTGATTTTCCAGAAATGGGAGACGAGGGTCAGAGAAAGAAGAAATGGATGGAGAGCTTCCAAAAAGGGTAAAGATAGGGGTGGAAAAAGAGGGGTAAAGCAACAGCAGCAAAATGAAACAGCATCAAGTGCTGAAACCAACAAGAACAAAAATATACAAGAAAAAAATCTAGAAAGAAATACAAGTGGAGAAAGCAAACAGTGTAGAAAAGGGAATTCAATCTGATTTTTCAGATGAATATAAACTTGCCCAGAAATCCACACTTTTAGAGATGTGGCCTTTCATACTGAAGAATGGCCTTTTTCATTTGAACTGTTGTATCTGTTTTAATAAGTAGTGCAGATGAACAGATTAGTTATTATTTGGTCATTTGGCTGGGCTCATGAGTTTAAATTTTCACCTTTTTTGACATTTATGTAAAGGTTTATCTTAGCTAAAGTACCTAGACAGTCACAGTATCCTCCTCTATCTAGTACTGCAGGGTGTGCTTTCTGCATCCCTACTGATAACTTTCTGCACATACTGGAGTTAAGAGTCAAAAGCATTTTTGAAGCTAAAAGGAATGCTGAAACCAGAAAAACCTGGAAAAACTTTTATCTTCAAACCCCTATTGCAAATATGGCCCTTTACTTTTAAGAGGATAATAATATGTCTCCTTGGGTTTTCAAGCTAATGTGTTATATAATCTTTTTTGAGAGACCTTATAATCCATGGGAGACAACTGCCTGTTGAGATTAATATTTATTTATTTATTTATTTATTATTTTTAAAGCATAAAAATATGAAGCTTTTCCTTTTAAGCCTTAGATTTAGATGTGGGAAGCATTGGAAAAGCTCTTGGTTTTGTTTTGTTTTGGTATTTTTTTTGCTCCTGCAATGTTGAAAAAGACATTTGCAATTATGGTAATGTGCTCTGGATGGGCTTTTTTTGGGTGAGAGTTGAAATGCTAGATTACATACACTTATACCTGCTTGATTAGAGATGAAAATAATTTATCCTACTGATAAACTGTTTCATCACACAGCAGTGTCTGCTAGTGCACATTTTCAAGATATTATAGATTCAGAAGTCCATTAATCTCACTTTAGGATCACCTTCACTCTCTGACATGCACCTTATGAATGTAGGCATATAGAAAACAGTATTCCTATATCCACCACGAACAGATTCCTCTTGTTCATTTTTTCGCTTCACAGGAAAGTCTTAGACACATTCAGAATTATGCTAGTAGAATCATCTGCAAACAAGATTCAGAATCGATTTATCTGATAACGTTTGGTTTTTGTTTTCTATAGGTGTCCTGTGCTCTCTTTTTGAATGCATGTTGTTCATCCCCTTTGCTATGGTAAACCAAGCTTATCTTACACATATGGAGGAGATGTCAGTGTCTATACTGCCTTGCTTTCAAGGAAGTGATGCTTTTGGCCAATGGAAATCATGCGGGAGGCATCTCATCTTTTATATGTGATGAAAAAAATCTTTTTCAGATTGAGAGGTATGTCTAAGAAAGGGTAGAGAATGCCCTTGAAGGACACGTTTTCACAATACTGTGTTAACCGCTTAGAATAAGATACTTTCAGTGCATTGCAGCCCTAGGAGTGCTCCACACAGTAAATCTACAGATTGCCAACGTGATTTTGGTTTAGATGTTAGTACATGTGGCCAGATGGCATTTTTTAATAAGTTACATAGTTGATGGTTTGCAGGTACCAAAACATGAAGTATGGATGTGGATTTAGGATATTTCATACTAGTTTCTTCAGGAAGAGGAACAGTGCATTTCATAGGACCATTCTGAATTTATTTTCTCTTGAGATTTGTGCTAGAAGAGGAATTTACGTGGCTAGTGAGTGTTTGAGTTCTTCAAATTACTTCTTTGTGGAAACATTGGATTTTTTGCCTTGTGGGATTTAGCTCTTGGGCAGCACAATAAAATCATATATTTTTGTTACGGAAAATTTAGACTTTTATCTGCAACTTTCCAAGCATAGTTGAATTTAATGTAATATTACACCCTTTGTCCATCTGAGACTTTGTACTTGAAATCCTGTTTTGACTGTATGATTCTGTGAATACAGTCATGATTCAATTCTCTGCGCTTATCTGATGGTTGTATTTTAGTAACTTTCTGGTTATCGCTGTTTGCCTCACATAAGAAATAACTATCACAATTAAAGCAGAATAGCTTAAATGAACTGATTGCAGAAAATATTGAAACTAGTGAGTGATGACTTCAGAATGATTCTTAACCTGGAGTACAGCTTTGAGGACATATTTCAATTTGGTACTTTGAGATCAGTAATTACTTTACAAGGCAAATGATGCTAAATAGGAACAACAGTATTACAACCTTGCCACTTTAAATTGTTTATGAAGATGTTTATATGTCAATCTAGCAGAATTCTGGAAATAATTCATTGCTATTATAGCAAGTGAAGGGTGCAGATTTTGGTGCTATAGTCAGTGGAATTGTCTGATTTTCCTGAAGGAGAAGGCAGGAGTGAAATGTGGAGAGACTGTAAATGGCTTATTAAGAGAGCAAAGGGAGAAGTCACTTAATCGGAGGCAAAGAGAATAAGAGGGATTCAGTGTTTTAATTGCTCAAACTCCCTATTCTCTAATGATGGCATCTTAATGTTACATGCTGCCTTCCCAGTTGCCTAACTTTGGTTCCCTCGGGGTGTGTTTCACAGGAGTCAGGCAGTTTTGTTTGTACTACTGGTGGTATTTTGGAATCCTGGCTGATTGTGGTTGGGGAGTTAGGACCTTCGCTACTTCGTAGGTGTTGGATTTTAGCTGCCACTAGGGTATTTTTTTATTTTCTTCCCCTTAGTGTCCTTTATGTGCAGTACCCTTGTAACATACCTTGTCTCCCCTCAATTTTTGTTTCTAAATCTAGATTAATAATGGCTTGAAAGTTATCATAAAGAGAAAATGTTTTTGTCCGTGGGAAAGGCATAATTTTCTTTAAGGCAAAGGAAAAAGGAACTAAACATATTGAAGTGACTCAACTTTTGCAACTAATCACGTGTTGTAAGAAATTATGAGTTACAAAATTTGTAATATAGTCTTGCAATGAGTCCTGGTTTGAGCTTGTTATCATGACAGAGCAGTCTTTATCAGCTTTTCTAAGCCAGCTGCTATCATAACAGCCAGCCACCCCAAATGTAGATGCAAGTGAATAGCTCCCCCAGGGGCACATTTGTTCTAACAAAATAGACGGCAGTAAACTGAAGGGTAATGTTCTTCAGGGATATCAAGCATCTTGCATGCAGAGAAGGACCATCCTCTGAGGAGCAAAAGCGTCATGAATATAATTCTACTTTAGTTTGTGTTTACACACAAACCAGCTCTTCAGTTTTCCAGTGTTTCAGTTGTCATCATATTTATTTTCCAACCTGCCAACTGTTCATTTTTGACTTACAAAATCAATTTAGACAAACTGGATTGGAAAATAGCAGTTACTGAAGAGAAGGAATAAAACTTAAGGTCTGAAATTTAAATGAATAGTAAAGAACCCATGTATCTTTCTACAGAGAGAAAATGTGTGTGTGTGTAAAATGTTGGGCAGTAGTTGTCTAGACACAGTGAATCCTCCCTCATTTTTCTCCTTTTAGGAGCCAGCACCACTTTTATTGAAGTAAATGTATAGAAAGGCGATTTCTGTAATAAAAACCTCTGTCATTCATTTTCACTAAGTGTAATGCTGTTCGCTTTGTAGCTCTTTCCTCATTCAATTTTCTTGCAGATCTTTCAGATTTGTGCAGCAGTGTGTATAACATAAGAGTAGTGCTATTTTTTTGTCAAAGTTTTGCTTTATAAATATCACTTAAAAGTACTAATTAATCTTTTTCCACTCAGAAAAATATTTTGGTTTACTTCTAAAATGGACTGTTTATCAAATATCATTTAGAAAGTTTTAAAGGATGCATGCAAAGAAGCAGATGGTAATCGCTAAACTGAAGTAGATTTAATGGTAAAACCAGGCTCCAAGTAGCCTTTGAAATTACTTATGCTCTTCTATGTGTTCACTTCACTACACAGTGACCTCCAGCACTTTCCTATTTTTTTAGAAAGAACTTAAGCAGGGTTTTAAGATAATGTTGTTTTATTTGCATTTTAAAACATCTTAAACCAAACCAAGATTTCACAGAATGTTCAAGTTGGAAGGGACCTCGAAAGATCATCTAGTACAATCCCCCTGCTGGAGCAGTAACGCTTAGGTGAGGTTACACAGGAATGTGTCCAGGTGGGTTTTGAATGTCTCCAGAGAAGGAGACTCCACACCCCCCATGGGCAGCCTGTTCCAGTGCTCTGTCACCCTCACCGTGAAGAGGTTTCTTCTCATATTTAAGTGGAACCTCCTATGTTCCAGTTTATACCCATTGCCCCTTGTATTATCATTGGTTGTCACCAAGAAGAGCCTGGCTCCATCCTCGTGACACTCAGCCTTTACATAGTTATAAGCATTAATGAGGTCACCCCTCAGTCTCCTCCAAGCTAAAGAGACTCAGCTCCCTCAGCCTTTCCTCATAGGGGAGATTTGCAAGACACAGGCTAATATTGGATCTCATCTACAATGCAAAGAAGAAACAGGTGTTAGCAATTGCAGTATGACCATGTTCTTACACCATTTTTCTGACAAGCAGGTATTTATAGTTTCGATATGCCCTTAGTTTTCACACACAAGATAACATTTTATGCAGCTCCACTGGATACGGTGAAATTAGGTCAGGCTCCAAAAGTTGGTATGAAAGTTTAGCAGTTTGGACAACATTGCAGACTGTAAAAGGGAGTGAGAGTGCCAGAATAATTTCACTTATGTGAATGCAATAAAATAGATTAGGAACTCCTGTTTACACTGAGACTTCAGAGGTGCTCCAAATTGGTTGGTACTGGAAGATCTCATTTAAGTGACTTTATCAGCTGGTACTAAAGATCAGTAGAAATAATTGAATTCCCTACATAACTAGCATTTACATTTACAGCAAAAACATGAAATTCCTTGAGTAAAAATCAGTACACACAAGGCAGGTGCAATGCCATACAAATCCATGATATGCTACAGCTTTGAGGCCATGAATTTGAAAACTGGAATGAATAATGACATTATTTCAATCACATGTAGTCTGAGGAACTGGATTAATCATGTCACAGTTTTTTAATTCTTGGTTGCTTATATGGGTGCAGTGCCAAAGGAAGAGGAATGTTATTGATTTTTTTTTTCTATTCATTAGGAATTGAACTGATAGCACAAACAAAATGAGAGTGGCCCATCAGCTATCTAAAATTTCAACAACTTTATGTTTCTATTAAACTGACACGGTTTTGTCTAGTAATGATTACTGGAGATTGATATACTATGAGCCATACAGAAATTAAGGGATTGTTCTAAGGAAAACATGAATTCAATCAGGGGAGATCATGTCTAACAAAGCTTCTCTGATACTTTGAAGGTATAACTGATAGGACAAAGAGAAAGGCAGTGTATGGCAATTGCTTTGATTTTTGAAAGACTCTGAGAAACTTTTACTTTCCACTTAAAAGGTGAAATAAAGCCTTTGGAATATCAGACAGGGTGTTGTTAAGCATAATCCTAAAAATGCATCCTTTTATGCTGAAATGCTGTGGCTTGCCAGGCTTGTGACTGAGTTACCACAAAGATTATTTGTATGACCTGTTGCTTAAACTAAATTACTCCTCCTCAATCTGGCACTGGTGGGATACCAACAAAAATGTCACATTGCTTTTTTATTGGATCTGTAGTCAATGAATTGCAGCTGTTTGGTGTCTATTCCCATTGGGCCTGTTGCTTTTAGTAGTGAGTCTCTTGAGTTTGTTTGACACAAGAAGTCATCCATCTTTCACATGTCCTTGCTCACATTATCCTAGCTAAAGGTATTTTTGCTCCCCTAGATATACAAATATTAATATAGACAGAACTGTTCAGTGTCATTCCACCATTATATGCAATAAAGAGTGGTAGGTACAACATCAGGCACTCTGTTGACAGTGGACTTTAACCATTAGTGGTAATATCCACTAACGTTCTTGCAGCTTTTCCACTTGAGGCTATTTTAGAAGGTATTGATGGTATCTTTCACAGCTTTGTAATGCAATCACTGAAATGATTCTGAGGTGGCTCCCAGCATTTAGACATTTCTGCTGGGTGAAGGACACTTGTCTCCAAGTGGCCACAATTCGGTTCATGGACATGGCCCAAGCAGAATGTGTAGGCACTGTGACACAATGAAATAAAAAGACTGCTTTTTAAAGGCTTTCCCTTTATTATAATACTTTCCTGCTACTGTATTAGTATTAACATATTAAACATTACCAAGGAATGTCCCAGGCACTGAGACTTAATCTGTACTGATATTGTGGTCCCTGGGAAGCTTCTGGCACATACTAACTTGTTCTCTCCCCAGCAATTCCCAGACATCATTCAGGAGTTGAAACTTTTAAAATGTCATTCCCAAATGTCATTTTATACATAGCTATACTATCTTGGGGGATAAGAGAGTTTGCTGACTGAACCATGAGTTGTTCCATGCCAGCTTGTCAGTACTCAGGGACATTCCCAGGCACATTACAGTTATTAGCATAAATACACATTTTTCTGGCTCTTATGGCATCGTAGAGAAGGAAAAGAAACCAAGAGGAGAGAACAAATATATTCCATTGGTGAGGTTGCTACCATAAAGAATTACTTAAGAGTGACCCAACTCTGCCTTTGGAAGTAAATTAATCAACACAATGTTTTCATATACAGAAGGTGTTGTATTGTGCTCTTGTCTGTGCTGTGATATGCCTGCATGCTGCTCATGCATTGGGTGATGTGACAAACATCTGTCAACTGTTGTTTGTTCTTCCATCCTCTCCCCAGTGAGAGTGTGCAGTGAAGTATAATATATATTGCGAAAAACCTGCTGAAACAAATCTATACACCTACTCCAGAAAAAGCCTACTTTTTTTTTTGCTTAGGCCAGCAGATTTAAAATTATCATAGTAGTACAGAACTGAACAGCTAAAAATTTGCCCTTACAACTCTTCTCGTTCTCCATGTGGCTTTTTGTTTCATATATTTATGTTTGCAAATGTTAAAATGTAGATGAAACACCAGAAAGAAAAGCCTCTTTTCTCCCTCTTTGGGGCTTTCATGAAGGGAAGCAATCTTGAGTGTTTGTGTAGTATATATAAAGCTATATGAATAGCTATTATTAAGGAATAAAGAGGTTCCCTTTTGAACATAGCCAGTAATAGATGAGGTAGGATGAATCAATGACTACATGTAAAATTTTATTAAGTCCTATTCATTAACCACTAAATATATTTCTTTAAAATTTTAATGGCAAATTTCACTTTATAATATAAACTTCTGTCTATAGACTTCTGTCACATTGTGAAAAAAAATTGTCATTGTTAATTACATGTTGGTTAAATGAGACAGCTTAAACTAAGTCTGATCCTTAGTTTCCAATTTAATACATCAAGAAAAAATATCCTAACAACTTAGAATGATGCCAAGGTAGCCAGCCTACAGGATTTTATCTATTTTTCACATTCTTATCATGTAAACATTTTCCTGGTTATTGCATCTCAGTTGTTAGGTAGGTTCTTTATCAGTAGGCACAGCATAATAGTCTAAGAAAAAGTTTCACAGCAACTAAATACGTTTTATTCTTAATAAGCAGTGCTGGCATTTTCTTCATGATCTTGATGTTTGCATGCATGCCTGGAAATCTTACCACATGAAAACACCCTGCAGACGCAACGTGATGTTCCTACCTACCCTGCTACTGCACACTTTCTACCCTCTGGTACCATTTCATTCGCTGCACAGCACGTGCTGGGACTGAAGTATCTGTAAAAGTGCTGCAGAACCCCACGTACAGACACACACACAAGTTTGGTTAAGCCCGCAGTGAGCTATTTAAGCTGACAGTAAAGTACAGGCAGACAACACAGTTACAAATGAGCATAGCAGAACAACTGTGCTTAACTTGCGCTATGGTTGTGGTAAACAAGGTTGTATGTTGCCTTTGTTGATATGACTTGCTGCTTCTCTCAAGACAAGGTGTAATTCTCCTTCAGATATCACGTGAACTTTCATTCCTCTATTAGAGGAGTACTGGAGCCTTTGTAGGTCCTCTCCAGTTTCAGCTGTTCTAGCCTTGCTTTGTTTTTCACCCTGAAACCCCACTGTCTGCTCTGTAGTGGAAGACAGTCTGGCCTTTCTTAATTAGAAGACTGTTTTACTTTCACATTAATGTAAAAGTCATCTTATTTCACTAAGAGTGATTTCCTGCATGGGTTTCCTTCCCTAGTCTTTATCCAGGGAAATGCAAGAACCAGAAGTAGTATTTCACAGAAGATGCACAGAATTTCTATTCAAAGCATGTGGTATTTATTGTTGTTTAATGCCAGCATGTACATTTACAGATGACCAAGATCACATTTGAATGGGCAGTACAATTCAGACTAAATTCCCACATAGGAAAAATAGGTTTCCCTGTTGTTAGTTAACATCTGGACATAATTTTGAAAGGGCGTTTGAAGGTTTAAGGACTGTTCCTTGGGTAACTACAGTGTTTTGGAGCCAGCTGAGGAGAAGAGAAAATGGATACACTATTAGGTGCCACCTGTATGCTTCTGTACAACACTCCCTTAGGGTAGCTGTTGATGTGTCTCCACCCAAGTCTGGCAAAACTTCTCCTTCATCAGTCAAAGGATATTGAAGCGCTCAGTTCAGGAAACCTTTGATGTTTTATGCTCAGAGACAGTTGTTGTCTCTGTTCCCAGGTGTGCAGAGAAGATTTCATAGGAAGATCTGGGTACTTTTACACCTCAAGGCACCAGACCATTGCACAAGTGGTTCCACAGGAAGGAATTAGATATTGTGGACAGATGGCTGTAAATTCCTTAAGGAGAGGGTTTTGGATTCTGTCATCAATGTGTCAGTTATAGTTCTGTGTTGCTAAAATCACTTCTGTTATTCTAATTTTCTACATTCCGATACTTACTGTTTCTTTAGGTTAAGGCGTGCTTCGCTAGTTATTGAGTTTGCTGAGGAAAAGAAGTAGTGTCAGTAGGAAGATAATTAAGGTATTTATCAGTCTTTATTAAGGTATTTTCAGCTGTGATACTGTGAGGACAAGAGCTATCGTTATATTTCTCTCTTGTGAATCCTGAGAGGCCACAAGTCCTATAGAAGAGTTTTTACATCATTGCAGTGAAATACCCTGAGAATGTATGTAATCATACATTCTGAAAATTTGAGAGAACTATGTTGGTTTAGAAAATAGATTCTGAAGTTTCCACAAAAGTAAATATTCCTGCTTTATCTAAAGGCTTCAGTTTTCACCTGGCCTGGAAAAAGATATTTATAAAATTTGATTCACTCCATAGGTTTGTATTATATGTCTGCAGGTATGGTGACAGAGTGTAATGTGCTAGATAAAAAATAAATTGAAAATGTATTGTAGACATAGTACATAAATTCAGCTTGGGAGAATGTCAGCTTTAGTTGTTGAACTAAAAACCTAGTTCAGTGAATTGAATCGCCCTCCAGGATGACTGGCACCCTTTTAAAAGGTGGTTTGTCAGATTCAGTTTTTATAAAATACCAAAATTGAGACACTGATATTTTGCAGTTCATTTTTCTGTTCATTTTATGTTGATGTTCTCAATAGCAAAAAGAGTAAGTCTAGTGTGGAATGAATAAGTAAAGCAATGTTCACTGACACTTGTGTACTGAAGTAATGAGGGTGTCCTGCCCCCATCTATCAAAACGCTGCATAAGGATTTGAGGATAAGTATAGCCTTTCCAGGAAGTCTTTATTCCATAGTTGTCTGTCTACGTGGTCCTGTTTCTATTAATCTTATTCCATATGGATGATGATTTTTTTTTTTCTTTCCCTGTCAAGTAAGTCAGTCATGGTCCATTAGATACTGAGGGAAGGCACAGGGGTCTTTGGTCAAAAATGCTGTTCCATCTTAAATGCCTAAATATACCTTTTTTTCAGTTGTTGGACTCCAGACATAAACTGGTAATGAAACGAGTTCCAGAAACTTAACAAACTTAAGAAAATGAAAATCTTAATACTGACATTTTAAAGTTTTTAAGATGTTGATAATCTTAATACTGAAATTTTAAAATTTTTGAGATGTTGAGGAACACCAATGAGTTGCCAGCTTGGCAGGAATAAATGCATGCAAACATCAGATGTTTGTTGTGAAGAAACAAGGCTCTTGTACCCACAGGTGAGAACCTGTGCCACACTAACAGGTGGCTGGTGCAGACACCTTCTTTTGTCACCTAATCACCAAAGCTGTTTTGTTTCTTATAGGTAACAGTGCTTATAGTCCACGGAGAACAAATTTGCTCTTCAGTCTCTTTTTTATCCATAGTTAGCTAAACCAATCTGGAGATTTACAGAGTGTAACTCAGGCTGTTAAAATAATTTTGTCAGTGCGTTTTAAAGTCCTTGCTGTAGTATCTATTAGAAGATTATTTTGTGTTATGATTTCTTGGATTATTTTCATTATGACCAAGATTTCAGACTAAAAAAGGGCAAACTTTCTCACCTAACTTCTTTTCTGAAAGGTATTGACCAAGTTCTTTTGGAAGAGGTGATCTGAATGCACAAAGATGTTCTTGCAGTTACTTCATTGTACAGGATTTAGCAGCTCAGACTCTAAATAGAAGTTTAAACGGTAAAATAAATTAATTTCTCAGTCTTTTGTGACATAGCCTCAAGTTATGTTTTTCTTTATCTGTCATGATAGAGACACTTTCGGACAGATACATAAAGGAGGGCAATGAGGTGGTGCTTCAAAAAGCCAACTAGTCTTTATTCCTTCCTTGCTTGCTTTACGCCGTGTTACTTCAGCAGGCTTGTGTTTAAATTATCTTTCTAATGATTGGGTTTGTGTCTTTGGAAAATTGCTTTTCATCATGTACTTTGCTTTTCTAATATACATATTCATCTTTAATTTATTTCTTACAGGCTTTAATGAACCAGATTTGCACATACAAAATACATCTGTCTACTATCTAACATTGTTGTATGAGGATTTTAGACCTACTGGATTGGTAATTTGTTTTCATTGCTTTAAAAGAAAGGTTTCTTTATACTTTTTAACAAGTTTTGATATCTTAAGGAGCTGTCTCTTTAATTAAGAAACTTGAGAATAACTTTTTCTGGTTCAAATTCTATCTCCTATTGCTTTCTGAAAAGTTGATCTAGAAAGTCATGAATATGGTAATTTCTCTTTCTAAGCCAACTCTTTTTTGTGCTATTTTTGTTCCACAATAGTTAGATGTATAGTTCTAAGTCAGCAGGCACAGTGTGAGCATAAAATGGAGAAATGGCTTTCTTATTAAAAAGTTAGCTGTAAAATGAAAATCATTAAATGATAATAAAACAATAATCTTGTTTCTAAGTTTTGCAGTGTTAATCCAAGCATCTCATTCTAGTGTGAAATGGTGCTTCTTAATAAAGAATAATTTTTAAGCAGAGTTAATCTTCTAATGGAGGGTAGCTGTCACTTAAATTTTGTGGATCAATGATTTTCAAGGAAAAAAGAGTTGTCAGAGAAAAATGTTAAGTAGAAAAGGGGGACTTGCACTGAGTGGAAGGTCAGAACAAGATTTCAGAAATACTGATTTGTAGTCCTGTGTCTTTTAGACATTCTTGCCTTTTAAAATGGGGAAAAAGAAAATGTATTTAGCCAAGAAGAGAATATATTAACAACATCAGCTAAACTTTCAGAATAAATATCATGATGTGGCAATAAAGATAAGGATAAAATATATTAAAGAAGAAAACAGTGTTAAAATAATGAAAAAAAAAAATAACAGTTTATTGTGTCAGACTAAGTATTCCATGAAATTCATACCCTGACTGGTAATGGAAAGTGTAGAAGAAATTGAGTGTAAATTTAACATGATCCTTCCTTGGCACAGCTTTTTAGGTGTCAGCAAACAAATATTTCAGAACTTCTTAAGCTGCAGATTTTCTCTAATTTACATAAGTAATCATAGTGAATATTCCATTCATTGTCTAAATTTTTAAACACTTTTCATATTAATGATTTTTTTTTTTTTTTACCAGAGCAGACTTTTGACCTCACAACATTCTGTGGTTATAAATTACACAGTTAGATGTATGGTAGGTCAGAAAATGTCTCTCTTTGTTTTAAACTTGCTACTTGATATTTTCACTGAATGTACTATGGTTTTGGTCAGTGCCTCCACAGATCTCTTTTTTCCAGGATGAACTGTTGTTTCACAGCAATCACTCAGTATACCTGACTGTTCTTGTTGTCCTTCCCTCTGGAAGTTGCTTGTTGCTCTATAGTTAAAGACTGAAAAATCAACACTGTGCACAGTATTCAAGAGTTGAGTGCAGTGTATAAAGGCACAAGGATGCTCTTATGTTTTCTTGTCTTTTCCTAACTATTCCTCATGTTTTACTATGTTTGCTTTTTTACCACTGTCAATTACTCCGATGATACTTTCTGGTAACTGACTCCTGAATCTCTTCTGAATGGATGTAAGTAGATCACTGTCAATATCCATTCCTGTTCGTACTCAGTTTGTTAATAATGGACTTAAGTGCTTTAATTTTGTTGGTTTATTATTTTAGCCTGCATATTCCTGTTTGAACTGCTGGACAAAAAACAACTGACACAGGAATTACAGGGTTCCCATCGTTAGATTCTTATTCCTTAAATATTTTCTTGCAATATTCTTTTCATCATTTTGTAGTTCAGATGCTTGTGAGAGTTGTTTAGTGGTGATAACTCTTAAAACCTCACAGTAGGTTTATGAGTAACAAGTTGATCTCAACTTTTTAAGCTTAAAAGCCATGGAAGACTTGGTCTGATTTTCACTGGAGAGGAGAAGTCACAAAAAAAAAGCATTCAGCTATGATCAGGTAGATAACCCAGGAGATACCAGGTTATGGTACATAGCTGTTGCCTCCGAGAAGTTTTAAATTAAGATTCATAGTGTAGCAATAATTTGCAAATTATTTCAGTGGGATTTGGTAAGCAATACATAATGATACAATTTGAATATTATGACAGGTATCGTTCTACTGTGTAATGAGCTTCTCCTAACACATCCAGTGAACACTGGGGAATGCTTTATGAGAATGAGCTCTCTGAGGCAGAGACGAAGCAACTTGCTCTAGCTATGTTGGCACAGTCGGGCCACAATGTAAATGAGAAGTGTTAAACAAAGACATTCTTTACTGGCAGTAGATAAAGAAAATATTGATAATCACACCACAATTTGTTATTCAATACTATGAAGTGTATAAACTATTTGAAAAGCAAGCAAGAGCAAACTATTTGTAAGCTATACAAGCTATTTTCAGTATCTGATAAAAAGACTTATTCATTGTCTTTCAGACTGTCATCTTACCCACACTGCAATGATGTCTATCTGTATCTTAGGTGTTTTCTCTTTTTATTTACATTATTTTCTTGAAAATGAGGTGACCAGCTTCTCTGGGGGGATGTGTTAAATTTATTTGTTTGCTGGGCTTCACAGTCTCCACTGTGACTTACTAGTCAAATAAACATTTAATTTCAGCAGTTCTAAGAAGATGAGAGGAATTTTTATTTCTATTGCCTGCTTGGTCACTGGTAGAAAATGCCTGCAGACATAGTAAGGCCCTCTCCCCATTTTTTTCTGTTTTCATGCCAACCTATAGAATGTTAACAGATATATCAATATTATGTATAGTAGTGTGAACTATTTATAATGTAACTTCACCCTAAAGTAGGCTATAGTTGGTTCCAAACTTTTCCTGTCAAGTGTTTTTAAATTTGTTAGGCAGTATAGCTTTATGTAGCTGTTTTATCTGCAATGAGAATTATTATACTCTTTGAGGAGTTCATCGGGGTTTATAGGCATATAAATAAAATTCCAGTTCAGCATATAAATGATAATACAGAGCATAAAAATCTCTTGTAGGTCAAACTGAAATTCATTTAGCTCTATATCTTAGCTTTGTCAAAGGTCAAGACGTTTAGAGAAGGTGAAAAATAAGAAAAGCATACATTGAGATATCCTAGGAATGCTCTCTGATTCCCAGTGATTTACAATTCAAGTACTTCCCGAACGGTTGGTAATGTCATTGTATTTAGTAGTTCTTGACATATTTTTCATTCATGAATTTTTAAAGCTGTTTTTGATGAATCTCTTTATTTAGAATCTGCAGCATTCTGTGAAAAAGTCCTTTGTATCTTAACTTTTCAGTGTGTGAAGATATTTCTTTTCCCACCTGCTAGTTTCATTGATTGTCGTCTAGTTTTTGAGCTGAAAGAGCTGCTGAGGAACTATATTTTATTTTCATATTTTGTCACACTTTGTACAGAAGCCCATCTTTGTTCATGCGCCTTGCCCTTCTCTGTCCCTTCTGTATTTCTGCTGTAAATTGAAGCTGAACCAGTTATTTTCCTTGTTTTGGTTTGGTTTTTAATTTATTTCAGGATATGTGAAACTCAGGACCATCCTTTAAAAAAAGTGTTTTCTAGCTGATTTTATATTTCTCAAACTCATTTCCCAAACTTATTTTGCATGTAAAAGAGCAATGGCTGTTTGAATTTGAAACTGTACCTCTGTATTTTAAAATAAATATTCTTATTTTTTGTATAGTACAGGTATCTTTTACAAGGACAAGGTGTGCTGAGAGCAGATCTTATTCATAAAGATTTCCCCTTTTCTCAGTCAATATTAAGGGTGAAGAATAAGTCCTGTTTGTAACTTGATCTGTTTTACAGTGATTAGTTGGCTCTTCAGTGATGTTACTGAATGCTTTATCCATATAAGCTGAATGATCTATTTATTTTGCATGCACTTAAACTTTTTAACCTTTTCACTAACTGTTCAGAGACATGTTGAGAGATGGCACAGAAGTATACATTTTCATTACACGTAAGTGTGCTCTGACACAGACATTGAGATTTATCATCCTTTGTGCGCTAAACTGTAAAGTTTTATGTAGCTTTTGGCTGCCATAGACATTATTTACAGATTTTCTGAGGGCATAAACGTAAGACTACAGACACAGCTTCTTAATCTTTTTTCTAAATGGAACATTTTAACTTTTCTATTAAACTAAAATGGTATTTGTTTCTTTTTCCTTTCTTCCTTCCTGTGGACTCACATAGACACATAGGTCTATGGCTTTTTGGAGTTTAATGAAGTGCTGCGCTTTGTTCTTTTAAAGCATTGGTCATGGATATACCAGGTGAGCATTTCCAGAATAGACTTCTAAGGTTATATAGATCCACCACGTCATTTACAGCTGCATCTCCAGTCTTCATTGCTGTCATAAAAGGGGCTTGTGTTATAAATAACAGATTTTTTTAAGTATATTTTTAGTTTGGTCAGTGACTGAATCAAATGAAGGAAAAGTAAAAATTATTTAGACTTTTCAAGGAATGAATATGTGTGTTCAAATAGCCAGATTTCTCTTTTATACATTCAGTAAAACCTCTGACTTCAGTTCACAAGCTTTTTAGAGAATGCGGAGCTGCTGTCAGGCTCTTTTTTCCCAACAGTGACAGAACCATATCACAGAATGAGGGATATGCATTCACTATTTTTATCTGCAAAAGAGGTTTGACTCTAAATCACACGCATCAGTTTCTTAACTTTTATGTTAACAGGAGGCAGAAAGAAATTGCCTCAGAATGGCATGGGGCTGAAATAACTTCTTCAAGAATGGAGATCTACTTCTTCTATCCCTGAGTATTTTGCTCAGTCTTACTGACTGGTAAAGCAAATTCTTCATTCACCAGCCCATATAAAACTATCTGAACAAAAATTTAATGGAGAATATGAGAACACTACAGCAAGGAGTCGATTTTTGCGATTTTGTGTTCTTGAAGTATGCAAATGATACTTTAAGCAAAATGGCATTCTGTTTTACCTCATTTTAACAATGTTCATATAGCTTTCAATACTCTGTACTTTTCCTTCTTTACAAAGCAATTTATGTCATGAAGGTTTTCATGAAAAATATCTTAAGTTGCTAAACATGAAACTCTTTCATATAGATAAAATAATTTTTAACAATAATGTAATAGGCAAATCAAAACTTTCCTTTCCATGTGTGTTAAGTGACAAATAGGAAACAGGTTCTGGGATAATTTAGTGCAGGTGTTTTTCTGATGCCATGGCTTTAAATGTATAGGTTAATGAACTTGGCTAAAATTATGTTTCTTGCCCTAATGAAGGATGAAGAACTAAGGAAGAGAAAAAGAGGTCTTCTACGTTCCTTTAAAAAATTTTGTTTTGCCCTCTAGGTGTGGTTTGTTTGTGTGTTTGTTTGTTTTGGTTTTGTTTGTTTGTTTTTAATAGGAAGGTGGTAGTCTTTCAAAGAACATCTTTAAAAAGACCACTACAGCACATCAGTCAAAGAACTTCAAACAAAATCTTTTTGTAGAATTTCTTTTGCAAATCACTATGGGCTCCCTGGTAGTACTAGCTGCTTGCAGATAGAGCCTCCTTAGTGCTTTGGTCTTCCTATGAATTGCCTTTCTTTACTCCAAATTTAATCAATGAGAATATGAAAATCAAACTTCAAGACTAATTACAGAATTTAAAGTAGAATCACAGCTGCAAAATGCAGAAACAGAATCGGACAAAGTCAGAAAAGATATACAACAGTAATGTCAAATTTGTAAAAGAGATATTTTGAACTTAAAAACATATTGCTACTATTTCATTGTGCCTTTCCCTGCTTCCATCCACTTTTGAGGGCTATATTCCATATTGAAGGAGAATTTTAACTAATAATTCAGGGTAATTTTTTATTCTTATTCAGCCATAGATGTAAGAATTTAGTATCTAAATCTATGAAACATGTTTAGTGAAGTATGCCATAGAACACACAACTTAAAAAATACAGTTATAATTGAAAAAAATCCATTATTCCTTTTGAAGATAGGTTAAACATGATTTCAAATGTAAATTTTTAAAACCCATAAATGACTGTCCCATGTAACAGCTACTCAGAGAACCACAAGAAGAAATTTTTGAGTCAATCTGAAAGAGTACACAGGATCCAGTTCAAAATGTTACTGTCAAAGAGCTACTCTTCAACTCTGTAGGTCACTATAATGTAATTAGATTCAATATTCTGACAAGAACAGCAGAATTCATTATATTGCTGCCAAACTTAAAAAGATGATCTATGTTAAAATGAGAAGTTCATCTAAAAGAAATTGAAAGGACCATTCACAAGGGTAAAGTACATTCAGATATAACGGGAATAATATCAAATTAGAGGCTCAGTAAAAATCCACACAACCGTATCAAAACAGTTTTTAGTGGGGAAATAAAAGGTGTCATTAAATAGAAGGGTCAAAGAAATAACTAACTAGGAAGCTGATTTTCAGAAGGTCCAAGAAAGGAAACTAGAAAAATCTACACACTATGCTTAAATAAATAAATAAATAAATAAAACATTCTAATAAAAACTTGAAAAATAATGTGCTAAGGGCATAAAAAGCTATTAAAAAGGTGTTTGCTATGCATAAGCAACAGAAAGCCTTACAGAGAGTCTACAGAACCAATAGATAATCACAGAGTAGTTATTTATGACTAAGTGGAAAGACTAAATGAATCCATGTTTCCATGTTCACATGGCACACAAAGAAAGAGCTTAAGGTATCTCCCCATACTTACTGCAGGCTGTATGTTAGAAGATATGTTTCAAATTACAGGGTGAGGAGAAGAACAAAATGTTAATAGGCATATGAATGATAACAGTTTCTAAAACAGGTCTGTAGATATATGACTAAGTCAAATGTACAGAGCTTTTCTAAGAGGAAATCATGCCTCATAAATTAATTTTTTTCTGACATAAAAAAAGAAAATAAATCAATACTGTCAATGACAGCCCTGAAACACTGTTTTATTGCGTATGTAGCCTCAACAGAGAGAGCTGTTTGGTGAGGGGAGGGTTTGTTTATTTGCTTGCTTGTTTGTTTTAAATGAAGTTATATCAGCAGGAAAATTTTTACTTACAATAGAATATAAAAGTAGAAAAGTTTGTATCAATATCTTTTAGGTCTCCTTAGGTAGTATCACCTAGCATGGGAATACAGAGGCTGAAAAGAAGATCTGCAGGCTAGTCTTCTCTAGAAGAATGGTAAAACCATCTTAATGACTCCTGAAATAAGAAACTGTTTGATTCTTTATATTACACACAATATTTAAAGAACTGAAATGGCAACACTTGGCAAAGGTGCTCAAATTAACTGAATTGGAGACATCAAAACAAATCACAGCTTGAAGCGTGACTAGCAGGAGAAATTGTTTGAAGAGGGAGGGGTTCAGTACAGCAGTAACACAGATGGTGGGCAGGGGGAACTAGTTCATACAAAGTTAAATGAATGCATCAAATGATCTTTACAGCACTTTGCTACCCAGTGTGACTTAAACGGTGATTAATGTATTCTACAAGAGCAGAAAACAATTCACATAGCAATTGACTCTTCAAAGGAAGAGTCTGTGAAATATGTACTATTGCTGTAGTTATACTTAAGGGTGTCTCTGTTACCTTGTTTATCTACCTTTTCATGAATTTTTTTGCACCTTTAATAAAAAAATACTGGTTTTTAACCATTTGATTCATAATTTCAAATGGTGAAAAATAGCTCATATTACTGGAGAAACGAAAGTAGTTCCCAGGCTTTATACCTAAGACTTATAACCACATTTTTGTTGCAGTGACCTCCTTCCCCTTACAGGGGAAGTTCTTAGGGATGGGCAAAAGGCCAACAATGAAGAATTGCTAAAGAGTGTTGAATGAATGGATGCTAGAATGCCAGTACTCATAAATGTAAAGTAATGTATGTGTTAAAAACAATCCTCCCATTACATCTGCAATGGTGTGCTGTGTTCTTGGTTTTATTGCTCAAGAGCAAGATCTGTGAATTATAATAGGTTGCGCTCTGAAAATATCACTTCAGTGCTGAGTAGCTATCAAAAAAGCAAATATGACATTACGAATTATTAGGAAAGGAAAAGAGAACAGAAACAAATATCATTATTTCACTGTATAAATCTATTGCCTTTATCTTGAATCCTGTATGCTGTTCTGGTGTCTCAAAAAGGAGAAAACAAAGCTAGAAAGGGTATAGAGAAAGTTAGCATGGATGATCGAAGGTATGGAAGGGGTTTAGTACATGGATATGTCTCAGTAAATCAGGGCTCTTCAGCCTTGAAAAAAATGACAAATGAGGAGGAAGGTGGGAGATGAGATAGGAGGTTATAAAAGTGATTTCCATGAAGGGACATAAAGTGGTTCATTTCTTCTCATAATTAAAGTATGAGGAGTGAAATTGTCTTGTGGCAGATTCAGAACGTGCCAGATATGTAGCTATCACAGTGCATATAGTCACCTTGTAGATGATATTAATTTTGGCCAAATCATAGAATGATTCAAAAAAGCAATTTTATAAATGCATGGAAGAGAAATTGACCAAGGCAACTAAGCAAGAAATTCACCTATGGCTTAGAAAACCCCAGCTGAAAACTTCAAGGGTATCTTGAAGGAGGTGTCATTTTGCGTTTACTCTTCTTTTACAGTCTTCTCCACGCACCTACTGGCTTCTACAGGAGACAGGCTACTAAGCTGTTCTTGTATTTGTCCTGCCTCAATACAAAAATTCTTATGTTATGGTCCTATTCTGTCTCTGAAGTCATGTGAGGGGAGGATGAATACCCTCCTTAGAAACTTAGAAACCTGAATACAGTTCCTATAGTCCGTACTAGGAGTAAACACAAAGAATTTAATTTTCTTTTCCACTATAAAACATGTTTGTGCTGAATACTCCAGCTTGAAACTGTTTTAGAGAACAGGAAATTCTCGATGGCTGCTGTCACTGATCGTGTCTTTGATTGTGTTTTTTTAAGTCGTGCAGGTTCCAAATCCCTACAACTTCTCTAGAATTTTTTCTTGGCTTTTACAAAGGGACTGCAAATAGCTTGTGTCCGTGCTTTGTGCAGTATTAGGAGTGCTTATGTTGATCATGGCATATGAAGATGCACGATTGCCTAATGTTTAGAAATGTTTTCACCTTGACTTGTTTCTTCTGCATTTTAGAGCCAAAAGGGTTTAAAATGTAGATGGAAGAATATAGACAGAATGTCTGAGACAGAGTCTATAAATAGGGACTAGTTGGTTTTCCTTTAGTCATGCACAGTGAGCTTTGATACTTCAACCATATATGTGTAAAGGTTACGGTAAATTCAGTCCTTTGGCAAATGAAGGCTCATTGCCTCCAAACAGACCTACTGTGGGAGAAACTTCACAAGTGGAACTTGTCTTGCTTGACTTCTTTGCATTGACCTGGGAATTTGCTAGATGTTTTGTGCGCTGTTCTGTCTGGGGGTTGTTTGAGGCAGTACAAGAAAGAGGCTATTTTTATTTAGTGTTATTTTTATTTTTGTGAACATGAAAAATATGAAAAAAATAGAATCAGCAGTTTACCTGAGATGGCTTCTGCTATACTAGCCTTGAAAAACATATGGGACAATAATTAATTTATTAAATTTCATGTTGATTTCCTTCACCAGTTAAAAAGATGGTTGTTGAATTGATAAACATTTGTGATGTTCATCTTTTAGGTATGATTTCTGGGGAACTTATAGTAGGACTGAGAGTGATTTCCCACCTTGTAGATTGTATCAGTGAATATGGGGTACGAAACAAGTTCATCTCTAGCACACTAGTGACTGGGTTTATTAAGATGGGAGGAGGACACAGGTATTTTTGTGTTTCAGGTTCTTTGTCCTGTAGTAAGGCTTCTTCCCCCTTCTGCCCTCTGACAGGTGAAGACAAGTGCTTTTTGCAGTGTATTGGGGAGGTTAGCAAACTGGTACAAGTCCAACAAGATTGTTTAAGGGGCTGGATTATGTGATCTGATATGGCATCCTGGGGTGTATTAGAAGTGGGGTGGTAAGTAGGTCAAGGTTCTTCTCCCCCTCTACTCTGCCCTGGTGAGACCACACCTGGAATATTGTGTCCAGTTCTGGGCCCCTCAGTTCAAGGACAGGGAACTGCTGGAGAGAGTCCAGCGCAGGGCAACAAAGATGATTAAGGGAGTGGAGCATCTCCCTTATGACGAAAGGCTGAGGGAGCTGGGTCTCTTTAGTTTGGAGGAGACTGAGGGGTGACCTTATTAATGTTTACAAATATATAAAGGGTGAGTGTCACGAGGATGGAGCCAGGCTCTTCTCAGTGACAAGCAATGGTAGGACAAGGGGTAATGTGTTCAAACTGGAACACAAGAGGTTCCGCTTAAATTTGAGAAGGAACTTTACTCAGTGATGGTAACAGAACACTGGAACAGGCTGCCCCAGGGCAGGCTGTGGAGTCTCCTTCTCTGGAGACATTCAAAACCTGCCTGGACACATTCCTGTGTAACCTTATCTGGCTGTTCCTGCTCCAGCAGGGGGATTGGACTAGATGATCTTTTGAGGCCCCTTCCAATCCCTGTGATTCTGTGATTCCTGTGGACTTATTCTCTGTTGAAGACTATTGACCCTGTTTATCTCTCTTGGCACATAAATGCCAGAAATATATGTTTTACTTTTGTATTTTGTGAACCGTCATGTTTTGGGTTCTCCACCAGGCCACTTACGCTGTAACTTTTTTTTTTTTGGTACTATTTTCACAACAAGCATATTTTGGATATTTTTATTTTGTGTGGATTTTTTTATTATTATTATTTTTAGGATTACAGTTTGCAATAAAAGGGGTTTATTCTCAAAATTGTATGGGCACTGGCAAAAGGTTTTGTCTAATAGTTTATTGCAAGATCTTTCCAGGAATCAAAATTAGACTGATTGGTCTGCCATTCCATCAGTCTTCCCTTTTCTCCTCCTTAAGAGACAGATGCTATATTTGCCCTTCTCCAGTCTTCTGGGACCTCCCATGTCTTCCAGAAGCTCATAAAGATAATTGTTAATGATTCAGAAATCACTGTCTAGTTTCTCTAAGGTGAATTTAATAAGGCCCAGCCAATTTGACCACATCTATATTATTTAAATATTCTTTAATATATTCTTTGCATACTTTGGATTGCAAACCAGTTTTTTCTTTAAGTGATCTTGAATGTCTTGTGAAGATTTACCAATTTGTGAAGGCTGGAATAAAGGCTGTATTAGATATCGAGGTTTCACCTTTCCCTCCTTTATTTTCTCTTCTTCCCTGTTACTATTGACCTGCTTGATTTCTTTTTGTTTGTTTGTTTGTTTTCCCTTTACTGGGTATTTTTAAATTCTTATTTTTCTTCCTTTTGTGTCTTGCAATTTGAAGCTTACACTGCAGATTTTTCTCTTGTATATAATTTTCCTCTATAATATCATTTTCCTTTATATTCTTCCTTTATTATATGACCTTGCTTTCCTTTTTTGTGTGAGTACATTTGACAGCTGGTCACTGAAGATTTTCAAGTGCAATGGCCTATTCTTTCCTTTCTTTGCGACAATTTGTGCATTTAATCTAATCTTCCTGCATAAACTGCCAGCATACCTGCAGATGTTTTTCTTCAAGTCAGTCATCTTTCAAAAAAGCCTTTGACCAGTTTCCAGAGTTTGCTGAAATCTCTTGTTGCTAATGGTGGTGTTGCAATGGAAAGGTACTTCTGTTTGTTTGTTTGTTTGTTTTCTATAGCTGTCATATGTAATTTTTCTTAACAAACAAGTTTGTAACTGCTTTCCCCAGAAGACCTGTCTTCATATTGTTAATCTATTCTTCCCTGTTAGATAGCACCAAACCTAAAATAACCACTCCTATGGTAGCTTCTTCGCCATGAAATGACAATTTGCCTCTGGTGGAGCATCCTGACAAGTTAAGTCTTAGTTTTCTCACATGACACTTAAGTATTCAAAGTCTCACATCTCTTTTAGGTGCTTTTGAAGTTTCTCATTTACAAAAAACAAAATCCTCCCCCCAAAGAAAAAAATTTAGTCTTCACTTTATTGTCTCAGTTTAGCATGTATGCTCTTTTCCTTTTTTTTTTCTTTGCAAAACTATTTTTTTAATAATTTTCTCTACTTTATAGCATTTACATGTGTTCTTGAAACCATGTGCAACATTTGCACCTTTCTTGAGAGAGTCTGCTAGACAAGTGTCTTGTTCCACAGCAATATTCCAGTCCTATGATTCAGCTCACAAAGCTCTGCCATGCTGGTTATGTCTTCACTTGTGAATCAGTGTCTCATTCTCTTTGCTTTCTTTCTGCTGTAGTTGTAGCCCATATAGGTCCCTCTCATGCTCACTAGGTTGTCATGCCACTTCTCCTGCATGCCTGAGGAAACTTTGTCATTGTGTTTTAGGACTTTGACCAATTCAGTTAAATACTTTCAGTCTTCAATAAGCTTTTGCAGCCATCAGGACATACCTGTACTACCATCACCTCATTAATGTGGGCATCTAACTTAACTAAATTAGGATCTTTGTTCTGCTATTCTTATTAGTGACAGTGCCAGTTTAGCTGTTACTTGGCAATACCATGCAAGGTTAACTTTTTGCAAAGTTACTTTTTCTTTTGAACAGAATATCTTAATAATATTTGTGTGCATTTAGCTCTTGCCCAACAGCTCTGGCACACTCCTGATTGCAGCCTCTAGTTGTGCTTTTGAACTTTCCTGCTCAAAAAGTCATTTTTGTATAGCCTTGTACCTTCTTGTCCATCAAAAACTTGCAGTTTCCTGCAAATTTTCCAAGTCTGAAAGCTGCGTAGAACATAAACAGTAATCTAAAGAAACAGTCTCCCAAAGAGAATGTCAAATGTACACAAACATGTTCTTTGTCTAAAGGAAGCTGCCAGAACTCACTTAGTACATCAGTCACAGTTCTTCAGCTGTTCTGCCAACAAGGTTTCCCCTTGTAGGGGAAGAAATTTCTCAGTTCTTTTCTCCTTCTTTAAAACTTTTGGGCCCTACATGACTAAATGGTCAGCTGACTGGTTAGCTTGTTATTTTTTTCTGTTCTTTGTTCCTTTTCTCTTCCGTGTCTTGCATGTTTAAACACCCTGACATTCTCAGAGTTATTTTGTCATTTCCTTAAGGTGGCAGCAATGTTTCTAGTAGTGTCAACTGTGAAATGATTTGGTGCCTTCACTTCTGCTCTGTACAGTATTTATAGACTCCTTCCAAAGCTGTAAGGCATCTACAAGTGTTTCCTCAGCTGTTTCATCCTTTTCTCATGAGCACATACTTTAGGTAAGACTAAAAATCTAGTATGATACTAATACCATTAACTTCTATTGCATATTGATAAAAATATGGCCTATAGTCAATGAGAGTAAGCTCTGCATTTCAAGTAGTTGATTTTTTTTCAATTTAGTTTTACTGTTCTTTTTTTTTTTCTTATTTTTCTTTTTTTTTTCTTTTTTTTTTTTTTTTAAATGATACTGTCCTTGACTCTTACAATGCCCTGATTTGTGTCTTCACATCCAGTTTATAATTGGCAACTGCCCATATATGTCTGGGCTCCTGATCCATTCATTATCCACTATAAGATTGCCCCTTGAAGCACACCTAGGTTTGATAAATGAGACTTTTCACTCTGTTAATGAACAAAAAAATATTAAATGAGCAACAAAAAAATTTGGATGAATAAAACCTCTACTTGGCAAGTGAAAAATGTGAAAAGGAGCAGCTGCAATCCTGCATGTAAGGGCAGAGGAATCAGAACTTCTTCTCCATCTCATAGCAGAAAAGAAACCCTGAAGAGAATGGAGAAATGTGGCCAGAGCCCTCTGCCAGACAAACTGTTTTATAGTATATGGCAAGATCAAATAATAAATTATTTAGATATAAAATCACAAAAAGACCAACATGTTGTTGCAGTCACGGACACGTCACAGAAGCTTATTAAGCCCATTAAACAGAATATTATTTCAAAATAGAGAAAATACACATTTAAGAACAATTCCAAATTCCACATCAGAGTTTTTTGAGAAGTATGTGGCCATTTGCAGCGCAGTAATTACATTTAAAATACTCTCACCAAAATAAATTATTCTTATTTGGGGAAGAACATTTATCCTCTCAGTAAAAATTGTCAGAAAATTTTTGTCTGATAATAACTGTTAAAACATTTTGTAAAGTTGTTGGAATTATGAAATTCAGGCTTTTTTGTCTTATGCTTTCCTGTTATATGAATTTAGAAGTAATTCACGGTAAGTAATGTAGATTAGTTTTAAAATTCATAATCAGAAGAGAAACCTCATTTTTAGCTTAGGTTTTAGAGGTGACTAAGTATTCTAGAATACTAAAAATCCGTGCTAAGAAAAAAAAAAGGCAACATTTACAAACACTAATTTATCTCATTTTTGCTAGATTTTATCCCCCTGTTTGGTAGAAAAAGCAATTCATTTCTATCAAGCTGCCAAGGATGTTTAGTCTTTTGGTGGTGCAACACAGGGATGAGATTCATCAGACTGTCAGATCTGTGAACCCTAGCTGCATTCAAAGGGTGTTCAATAATTCAAAAAGGAAGTTTCCTGTATCTTTGCAGCAAAAGATGAAGTGACTGGTTAGTCCTTCCTATTAAAGAAGTATTCAATATGTGAAAGATTGAGTTTGAAATACCCAGTATCTAAGCATTAATTGGAGCAAAGCAACAAATATTTTTACCGTAATTTCTTCTACCAGTTATAATATAGAATTATATTTTGAACTAATAATTTATTTGATAAATATTTTACATTTGAAATGTCTCACATCCTCCCTTATAAGACAGAGAGAATTGGAATTAATTTCTGAAAATATATATATAAATATATAAAATTGGTTCCAAATTACAGGATTTTAGAAGATTTTATGTATGTATCAGTTACTCTTCCCAGTACATTAAGCAGCACATTTCAGCCTCAGCTGCTTTTTGACAACAGAAATTTATGGTTCTTAGCACCTTCCTGTATTCTGCTGTCAATTATATAGACGTGTTTTCCCATAACAAAGCCAGTCACAGAGCATAATTTGTGAGATATGAATAGTTTCAGACAGACTCAGCAGCCTGCTATAAATAAAGCACTTTTTTGACAGCGCTGTGATCAGCACCAGACAGCAATGCTGTAAAGCAATGGAGTGCTATGCACTTCTTGCCTCAGTCGAAGGCAGCGTGACTGGGTCTGCGTTTTCACGAGCCTGTGTCAGAAGGTCTTCTGCTCAGAGTGTCGGAAGAAGTTGGTAAGAAGAAAGTGAATGTAGGTTACCTATGAATTTCTGCAGAAAAAGCCCCATGATTTTCCAAGGAGAAAATTTTAAGGACAATAGGCGCTTAGTTATTTTCACAAATATGCAGTAGTATTCATGAAGGAATACAGGTCTCTGGGAGATAAACCCACTTAAACTAGGATAAAAATGGAATAGGTAAATATGCCACCTTTGATGAAACACTTCTGCTATTGTAGATGCAAATACTTTATAAATATACATCCCCTTTGGTATTCTGTCTTAACACAGAATGAAAGAAGCATGCCTGTTACACTTAAAAGGAGACAGATGGGTTGTCTGTGTCAGGTTTGCTCAGCATTGGAGCAGACAGTGACATGGGACAGGGCTGGATGAGTCACTCCAGTGACCTGCATATCCCTCCCAGCTGCCCTTTTTCCTTGGGGGAGCCTTTCTTCGCGTGGCTAGAAGCCCATCTGCCATGGGATCGAACCAGAGACACTTCCATCATGAGACAGGTGGGCTGCAGGGGGGCTGGAGAGGTGCCAGTGGGTGTTTGTGTCACAGTCCATGTTAGGATGAATACCTGTTTTATAATAAAACCCTGGAAGTCCGTAACTGTTACATGACATAGAAAAATTGTAGCATCTACCCTGTGTAGTTCATCCTGGCCAGGTAGTGCTTCCCTGCCAAGGGATAAGCATCACTTTACCTCAGCTGGAGATCACATTGCAGCTCCAAATTATCTTCTGCCAAAACTGGATGTTTTTCTGAACATCGGAGGTACTGTGAATCCTTCAAAAGCCTTGGCACACCTATAGCCCTCTGCTTAATTTCTTCTGTACTTTATTTGCTCTTTGAGTGTTAAGGTATTATACTAATGCTTGACATACTCATTCTTCAGTTTTCCAGTATACTAATAGCACCCTTTTACCCCTCCAAATATGCAAAACCCATACATATTTCCTAGCTTCAATGAACTTAATTGTTCTGTGACTTAAAACTGAACATACACCTTTATTTCATGAAGTGTTCACTGTTCATTTGCTGTTACAGAAACAAAGACAGGGCTCATTAAATTTCATTAAAAGGTAAGATAGCATAAAATTGGTAAACATAGTGATTTCCCATTTGTGTGTTCTTATCCCTTTGATAAATGTGAAGAGGTTTAAACATCCATAAGAAGGTGGAATTTTTAACTGTGTAGGTAAAAGATGCTGCCATGAATAAACTGATGCATTTGAAGGTCACGTCCTAGTTTTCTACACAGTAACATCTCTGTAGCTACAGATGTACATAAATATTTTGTTATTCAGGAGTAATGACATTAATTTTTCTGCATAAGTACATTTTTGGCCCTACGTTTCTAAAAATGCGTTCTAATTTTGAATGACTTCTTTTTCAAAAATTACTTAGCCAGTTTTTAACTTTTCAGTGAATAACATCTGATAAAAATACATGAAAGTGGTCAACTAATGCTCAGATTTTCCTTGTCAGACCTGTTTTCCTGAAGTGGTAGATAGCAGAAGCACTCAGAGCAGGGAGCTAAAAATGCTGAATATTACAAATACCTCTGCCAGGTCAGTCTTGACTCCTTTGTTTTCTTCAGGACCCTGTACTTCTTTTGAATTTGTAAGATGCTTCTTCAGAGCAACTGTCTTAATATGACTATGGCTGGGAAAGGTGAAGGTTAGGCTCCAGAAATACCTTTCTGCACATCTGTCTAGATGCTTATTGTTTTTTGTATTTTTGCTGCAGTGCATTTGGAGTAAATGAACATAAAATATGCTAAAACAGGATGCTTCGGTCATGGAGGATTAGAAAGAAAATATTTTATTTTTTTAAAAAGTTTCATTACTTACTGCTCCCTCAGTTGTGGTTAAGTACAGCTGATGTTTGACTCATGCGGGTTTAGTTTTCATATAACTTAGAGATCCTGATGCCTAATCTGTTTTTTAACTCTGATACATTGTATTGACAGGGCAAGTCACCGTTTCTTCCATGAGCTAAATGTATAAAGACATGTTCATCCATGCCTGTGAAACATTTTAACATGGTGGTGATGAGAACTGTGGGAAAGGCCACATGGAATGATGGTTTTGAGTCCATTGTGTACCTTGAGGGTGAATAGGAAAAAAGGCAGGGACAACTAACTAAATAGGGTTAAAAGAACATGATCTCATTTCTTTTGTGAAGATGATCTAACTATACACTTAAAGACAAATAAGTAGAGACACTGCCTATGAGACCAAAATTATGGCTTCACAGTATTTCTAAACTTATGTAAAAAAATTATTGCAATGTTGAATTATATAGATTACATATATGAATGTATAATAATGTAAATTCATAGACTAATAGGGCAATATTACCTAGTGAACTCTAGCTTTGTGTTGAAAAATGGCTGTAATACTCTCAAAACATTTTGACTTTTTATCTCTGTGCCATTCCTTAGTTTATTTTCCATGTTGTGAAACTAGTTACACAATTATAATAGCTCTATAAAGCATAGCTGTGTAGTTTTATTGAATACTTATTTGTGGAGGCACCATTAGCCAATAAAATTGTATTCTCTGTTTGTGTGCAAACACACACACAAGTGTTATATATGTCTATATACACAATAGAATTTCTCACTTCATTAAGCTGTCTCTTCCCCTTTGTGGAATATTTGTTCCTCTCTAGAGGAATTATAGTCTTTCCCAAGACCTGGAATTCTATTATTTGCTTTTGTCTGAAGCAGACTTTAATTCTTTCTCAAGCAAGCTAAGCCCATGTTTCATGAAGTGACTTTGTTTTGTTTTGTTTTGTATTTTCGTTGTTGTTGTTTGTTGGTTGGTTGGTTGGTTTTGCATGATCTTCCCTATCCTGAAGCTAAGTAATTCCCAAGCTTTGAGAGGATGGGAAGAAAAGTAAAAATGTAGGCCTTCCATAAGCTCTAAACCCTGATTCTGATATTTGTGTGTTTTTAAATATATTCTTAATGATTTTGAAGTGAAGATAATCCACCAAGTAGTCAGGAATAGCGCTGTGGTGACACTTCCCAGTGTGGCAAGGAAGGACTCACCAGAGGATGTGGCTGGTTGTGATGGACACGTTCACTAATACTAATCTTAAATGTATTAGGAACAACTTGGTTAAAGGCAATGCAGGGATATTTTATGAACTGATGATGGCTGCATTATAGTGTAAAAATAGCTGCTTCAGTTTTAACCAGTTGCAGCAGGATTGAGCTCCATGAGGTAAATTAGCTCACTTTCCTAGTGTGCTTGCAATGCTTTGGGTACCTTCTGTGTTTTATTTGAATGCTAGCTTCAGGTTACCTTGCTGAAGAGTGAACACCGAAAGCAGTAGCAAGAAGAGATACTGTTATATCATTTTAAGCCAAACAGAAGTCCGATTCTGACTCAAGCCTATCCTAACTTCTCATTAAGTTCAAGCAGTTTCTGTTTCAGTTCCCATACATGATAATTAGCCAAGTGACCGAGCTAGTTAATCCTGCTGAAACAGTGAATTCAGTTGTTTGTTTGTTTTTGTTGTTGTTTTTTCTTTCTTTGGCTATCTTTCATAGTTCTCTATTGCACAGAGAACTTTTGTGTTGTGATAACAATTTTTCTCTTAAAAATTCTCTTTCCTATACTTTAAGGAGCACTTGTATTACCTCCAGGAGTTCATAAAAGTTTACAGTCTCCTTTAATTCAGCAAAATGGAGCAGTATTTAGTAGACTTGGGAAGTAGTGAGACAATTCAAATTCTGTTTGTAAACTATATGCAACTATCTAGCAGTTATATTTGCACGTTTGTATGGATGGATGTTGAACAGTGCAGGTTTAAGTGTGTGATTCTATACATGCATCATTACAACTCTTCTTCAGTAAGCAGGAGGAGCTATCAGTGGTATCCTTGTAAAATATTGGCTATATATTCTTCCTCATTCCTATTAAATTCAGACATTTAATAGAGTAGAGCATTTAACTCACGGTAAACCTAAAAAGTGTTGACTAAAACTGTCTATTTCAAATTGTGCCAAATTTAAAGGCTCATTTAGTAATGAGCCTTTAAACAGAGGTAATAGTCTGCTCTAAAATCAGCAGGTCATGTCATAGTGGCAGGCAGCACACAGGCAGCTACCATGCTCTGTTCCTTTAACTGCTTTAATTAAACAATTCTGAAATTAATTTGAAATATTTTATAATATATTGAAGTTAAGAGCCGATTGTGGATGACCTTGTAGAAGTAGTTTCATAGTAAATGGACTTAAAGTCATCCACAGCAAAGCATGGATAAATCTGTTTTATACTGATAAAACAACCATGTTCCATTATCAAAGATAAAGGAGGGTGGTAAGGCAGGAAGTGAGTATTGATTTACCAAATATAATGGTAACAATGGAATAATTTCTAAAAGATTTATGTTGTGGGTCATTTCCTGTTTACATGCGTTGCTGAGATTAAAGGTTGAAGGAAATTGCTATTTTTCTAATTAAAAAAATGTTCCCTAATTTTCAAGACTGTTTAGAGTGTGGCCAAATATTTATTTCCTCCCACAGTTTTAAATATTAGAATTTAATAGCTTCTTCTGTTTGATACACACCATTAGACTCTTTTCCAGAAGTGATTTATCACTGCATATTTAAATCATGAGTCAGCAAGTCCCAGATGAGAAATGAACCTCTCTGATGTCACACACTGTATCCATTTTGTCTTGTCTGAATTTCTGTAAATCCAAATTTAGCATAATAAGCTGTATATTCACACTTAGGAAGACTAAGTGATCCATATCACAGAATCACAGAATCGACTGGGTTGGAAAACACCTCAGAGATCATCGAGTCCAACACTTGCTCCAACTCTAGTCTGTGTACTAGATCATGGTACTAAGTGCCATGTCCTCCAATCTCAGTTTAAAAATCTCCGGGGATGGCGAGTCCACCGCCTCCCTGGGCAGGCCATTCCAATGCCTGACCACTCTCTCTGTAAAGAATTTCTTTCTAATATCCAGCCTAAATTTCCCCTGGCAGAGTTTAAGCCCATGCCCCCTTGTCTTATTGCTGACTGCCTGGGAGAAGAGACCAATCCCCACCTGGCTATAACTTCCCTTCAGGTAGTTATAGAGATTGATGAGGTCACCTCTATGAAAGTACATACGTGTGTATTCATATTGAGCACAGATATTTTAGGAGAGAACCTCCAGTAATTTCATTATTCAGTTACACTGTAGACATAGGTTTAGCCAGATGCCTAAATAATCCATATCCTAGATGTCTCATAGGATAATCTACATCTAAAGTAGTACTTCTAACTAACTGATTATAATGCAGACACTACTCTTTTTTAAATCATATTCACATTAGACAGTATTTCCTAAAATGTAATCATTTTTCTGTTGTCTGTTGCAGAAAATAAATCAATCATACTGCTTAGCTTTGCTTAGTTGGTATAGCCAAAATTAAATATTTGGTTCTTTTCATCACTATACAAAGTCTTTTCTTTGATGGATTGCTTTAAAACATACTGAAATTAATAACTAATTTTCCTGGAAAAAATAATTATTATCTTTTCTAAAATAGCAAAAATTTTCTCTTAAGCCTTTAAGAAACTGAGATCTCTATGTCTAAGAAAGAATTTAATGCTTTGACTTCAAGTATGAAAGTAAAATAGTGATGTGAGAAGGTAAAAAAACAACTGATGACCAACACAGACATATTCAAAGTGAGACAGCCTTAACCTGATTAGAAGAAAACTGATATATAGTAAGTATGGGTGGAAAGCGAAAGGAATGAAAAGTGCTCAGTTCCTTAATTTGTTTCAAATGAGATGGAAGACTGGGCTGGAACACTGCTGAATTGGGGAGGGATTTAGCCATAGATCACAGAAATGTGGTCATGATTTTTTCTTTTTTAAATAGTGATTCTGAATCTGGATGATTGCAGAGTGGGACTGTAAATGTCTTTGTCTCATGTAATTCTCCAGGAATTAGATTTCATTACATTTGCCTTCTCTCTTGCTCATTTGCAAACACAGAGACACACAAGGCATTTGGAACTGAAAAACCAATATAATTTGCCTCTGTGCCGTTTCTATATCTGAGTCATTTGCTGAACTGCAGGACACTTACTGCCTGCCTGTGTGTTCCTAAGTTCTTCCTGTCAGGCATTACAGAAGATGGTTTCTTTCACATTTTTACCTGTGGGTCTGCAGTGTGGTTGTATAACACAGCAAAACATCATTCAAAATTTTTGTGAACGACTCTGTGTTTCAAGACTTTTATTATGGAAAAAAGGAACATTAAAAATAACTGGTAAAGTAAGAGAAAGGACCCTGCAGTGATTTGGAATTCCAGAGCAGACAATTAAGTCTTCCAAACAGAGTCCGGATTGCTGGGGAGAAGCAGTCTCTGGGCTCTGACCTTATCCATTCCTAATTTTCAGCTGACTTAGCAAGATGTTCTTGAGACAAGTCAGATATTCCTTTTAAAAGGCTTTGCTGCCACACTGTGGAAAAAAAAAAGTTTATTCCTTTCAAACTACTGTTATAAATAACACAAAAGCTCAGTTCCTATCTCTCCCCAGCATTCACAAAAGGACAGCCAAAGAACTGTAAAACTAAAAATACAATGTTGAGAAAGCTAACAGTGTAGTTTCAGTCAGATGAAACAATGGAAATAGTATGAAGAACATTGTTTTAATAGAAGACTGATAGAAATCAATTTGATTCCTCATATTTATAAATGACAAGGCCAGAAAAACAGCTATATAGAAGAACAGGTATCCAAAGGCACGGTCTCTGCAGATATTAAGAAGAAATTGGAAATAGGTTAAAAAAAAAAAAAAGAGTAGAACCATAAGAAGTTTTCAGATATGAGTCTTCTGAATTTGTATGTCCATTTTATTCAATCTAGATTGATTTCTGCTTTTTTTTTTAAACTGAAATTTTCACAAAACTCCCTGGTGTCCATGTCTGAAGAATATATTTAATTATCTCTTTACTGAAATAAACTTAAGAAAAATTTGTTATACCGAAAAATTATTCACTGTATCACTAAACATAAAATCTACTTACTATCTAGTGTAATATTAAGTGATAATGTCAAGGACAGAGGAAAAGTTCATGAAAAAACTTTTAAAATGCAGATTTTGAAAGAGAAAATAAGGGCACAGAACAGGGGAAACATTTGGAATGGTAATTTTTATATATCGATATGATTGCTCATTAAAAATCAAAAAGCAAAATTAAATGAGTGTTGCTAATTTAGCTACCAAAGGGATTCAGCTCCTCTGTAGTTAAAAAAGGTAAAAATAACATTAATCTTGGTTTATTGTGAGCATGTTTCAGATAGTAGAATGCAGTATGTGTACTTTACACATACTTCCCTCAAGGTTATATTTTTTTTGAAAGAAGTTTGCAACAGAAAGTATTTGTCAGTTAGTCATCTGATGTTTTAATGAAATTTTCTGGTTCTGTATCTCATGACTGGTTCTTATGGTAGTCATAGTTGTAAGGTGTAGAAAACCAGATTGTCCTACCTGCAAAGACATGAGTAATATTAGTTTTGGAAGTCAGACAAGTTAGACACCTAGAAATCTGGTGGAGTTTTCTGGAAAAACATAATCTTCTTCCATTTTTCAAATCATCTTTCTAATACCATGGAAGGTAAAATTTATCAGTTGCTCAATTATTAGCAAACATTTCTGCAGTAAATCATAAAAAACCAATTATGTGATTGGAGAAATTGTAACCTTGTACATAGAATTATGTTATGTCAGATTATATTGTATTGTATTATATTATATTTTATTGTATTGTATTATAATCATCCTAGCAACTCATTCCAGAAATAGTCACATACATGCTGTAATGTGGGGGTACAATGTGATTTCCAAGCCCATAAGAAGCATTTTAGTCAATCAATCTGGAATTAATCTCCAGTATGAAAACACTGACAACGTTCTTCACCAAACTTCTCCAGTTTACACTTTCTATATTGAAAAATGCCAGAATTTCTCAAAACAATGAAAGGAATGGTAGGAGTCCTGAATCAACACATTTTCCTCTTTACCAAATAAATAAATAACAACCATGTTAAAACTGAACTTTTCAGCATTTTCAGGTCTTAGAATCAGAATCATCAAACATTTAAGGTTGGAAGTGACATCTGCAGGTAATCTCCTCCTGTTCTGTAAGTAAGCTGTTGTTCATTGCTGGAGGAATGAACATCACAAGATTGAGATAGTCCCTGTTCCTGTGCGAGAACGTGTCCTGGTACTCTTCTAACAAGGAGTACTCCCTTGGTACCTTTCCCTTGCAGTTGTTCAGTTTGCTGCACATAATGTATCTTATTCCACTAGGGTTTGATCTTAGCTTCAGGGCCTCCTCAGGTGCTTTGGAATCTGGGATTGAGTCCTTTCACAGAAGAGAACACTGAGAGATTGTGTAGAAACACCTCCTCACACGTTTTCTTGCTGTCCTTTAAACACTCCAGTAATCTAATTCACTTTCCACTCTTGTTTTCTATGTTACTTCTTTTAAATTTTAAAAAATACATGCCCAACATGTGGGGGGCTTTTTGTTCATTTGGTTGTTTTTTTTTTCTTTGTGGATTAACTTTTGATATTTTTCAATTTAAGATAACAGTATGTAATAAAAAAGCTCCTCCTAAATTATGGATGTCTAAGCATTAATTTTTTATTTGGAAGTGCATTGCATGTATGTATAATATACATATACTCTCCATGCTGGCATCTAGAATCAACTATTTTAATGTTTGTCCAGTTTTGTGAGAAGCGAAGATGAGCTACATAGCTTCTTCACAGCAATCCCACTCAGAGGCCTTATTGGCACATTATGCAATATTCAGTTACAGAGTCTCCTGAGACACTCTAATTAACATTGGACAGATAAGAAATAAAAGAAGCACAGCAAAAGCTTTGTCCTTCAATTCAAACATGTTGATGAAGTTTGTCTGAAAATTATTTAAAAAGCAGGATTAGTTTTTATTTCTAAAGCCGTCAGTACAGTTTCTGGACAGTAGTAAGGATCTGTGAAAAGGCAAAGGAGTGTGCATGAAAATTCAACAGTGGACAAAAAAAATTTCCAAGGAATTTGTACTAAACAGAACTTCATCCTAAAATTGTATCAGAAAAAAAATAGTTCATTTATTAGAATCAACTTTCCCACTCATGCAAATTTGAGATGTACTTCTTAACATGTATTTGCATGTTTTTTAAAACATATTCTTTCCCTTCTAGTGCTTTACCTATCAGCTTCATCTTTCTTTGTGTTTGCACACATTTGTACTAGGTAGTGTGATAAGAAAGTTTGTTGGTCAGAAGGTAAAGATCATCATAGACATTATGCTGATCACCTATGTTAGCACGCATGTGATCCTAGAGCATGTGGTTGAGTTTTAGTTTAAAGCAGCATAGCTGATGTTTTTAAGAGCAATAATCATGCTTTTTACAGCAGCACCTAGGAACTGAGATTCAGGTTTTGCAGGTGCTCTCTACATATAGGTAAACCAACAGAAAAGCTGTCACTATAAATGGGAAAAGCAGATGAGAAAAACAGTCACTTGGTTGGCATGAGATGTCACTCTTTTGCTTTGTTTTCAGAGCTCTTGAGGTGATATTTTTGTCCAGTCTCCTGCTCATGGAAATTAAAATTCCAAACTGACAGTGTTTCTGTGTAAAAGAGGTGCAAATAATCTTAAACTCTTATGACTCTGAGGGCAGCCAAAAAATAAAATTATGCATAATTTTCTTCTCAAGGAAGGAAAATACCCTCTGATTAAAATGAAAAACATTTATGAAGCATTAGGATTTAACTGACTGGTAATATTGGTACTGTTATTACAATTCACTCTGAAACATATTTGCAGAACATGGAATATGTTCCAGGAACTGCTTGAGAGAGTCCAGCGCAGAGCCACAAATATGATGGAGTGGAGCATCACCTGTATGAAGAAAGGCTGAGGGAGCTGGGGCTCTTTAGCTTGGAGGAGACTGAGGGGTGGCCTCATTAATATTTATAAATATGTAAAGGGTGAGTGTCACAAGGATGGAGCCAGGCTCTTCTTGGTGACAAACAATGATAAGACAAGGGGCAATGGGTATAAACTGAAACACAAGAGGTTCCACTTAAATATAAGAAGAAACTTCTTCTCAGGGAGGGTGACAGAACACTGGAACAGGCTGCCCAGGGAGGTTGTGGAGTCTCCTTCTCTGGAGACATTTCACCTGGACACATTCCTGTGTAACCTCATCTAGGTGTTCCTGCTCCAGCAGGGGGATTGGACTAGATGATCTTTCGAGGTCCCTTCCGATCCTTAACATTCTGTGATTATAGCTATGAACTTGATTATTTCTTCTTTTTCTGTTCTTTTTATGTGACTTATTTCTGCACTTTACAAGTTATTAGTAAGATGGCAATGAATAATTTTATCTGAATAGTAAACATAAGCTATAACTACTTCCTAAAATATCTGCAGTACAACATTTTTATTTTATAACTATTTCTATTTTAAAAGTGAAAAAAAAAAAACCAACATATCCAGGGAATAAAATCCTAGAAAGCCTAAAGTAGATGTAGGGTGAGTTCAAGTCAGTCTTATTCTGTAAAGTTCATAGTGATGCAGAACATGTAAAAGTACTGATGGTTTTGAATCCCCCTCCAAAAGTACTTAACTCCTGTTTATGGGCTGTGTTTTTGTTTGTTTGCTTTAGAGAAAAACAACTTAAAACATACAAATAGCTAAGAAAAACTTAGAAAAATTATTTTGGAGTGTGTTGGGTGGCTAACGGCAGTTGGAAATTATGAAAAAACAGAGAGTCTCTGCGACATCAGCTTACATCCAGAATAATATATTTTCCATCCTTTGGCTGAATTTTCTTTGGGAAAGACAAAACACAAACAGAACAGCTAACTTAGTTGGGCATTTTTTCCCTAACCAACCTACAATCGGAAAGCTCAATTATTCTTTTGAGAAAAATGTTGTAAGATTTCCTTTCAACATTGACTTTGACATATTTCTGTATGTTCTCCTGTGGACTTCTGCGAAATTATTCAGGCAGATAATATGACATGGTAGTGTATCTTGACTTGCTGTTTTGTATACTGTTTTCAGGTCCTGTCTTAGGATGAATCTGGAATGCTCATTTGATTTAAATATGCAGTAAGATTAATTTAAGTTGCTATGGACTTGCCCAAGAGTGGATCCTGGGCAGTAAATAACTCCACTGCACAACACAGCTGGCTTTCTCAGGTCCTGGTTAGGATTTTTTTTTTGAAGGAATAGGGAAGCTTCTGTTTCTGAATGAACAGAACTTATGTTTCAGAATGAAACATAAATTATTTCAGCCAAAAAACCCACAATCCATTCAAGCAACAAAAACATGTCAGAAATAAATTCTTGAGTAATATGCCAGTGATCTCTGCAGGAAAAAGAGGATCTTTTTCTTCCACTCCCCATCACAGTTTTTTTTTTCCTTTAATTTTTCTTTTCATTAGCTGTAGTGTTATTTTTACTCCTTCTTGAATGCAGATGTTCTTTTGCTGTGCAGTAATTATCAGAGTGTGTCAGTGGTTGCTGATGCATTTATTGCTTCCTTCTGCACAAATTTCCCTAAAGAATTTGCTATATTGGGAAAACAGCTGTTTCTCCATGCCTCTATTTGCATTTCATATAATTGCAATGCATGACCAGCCTCACACTAAAGTTTCTTTAGCAGAAGAAGGAGTTATAGAAAGTCTAGTTGTACACCAGTTCTGGGGAGCAAGCGTGTTGAACTTGCACTCTGTCTCTTAATCAAGAGCTTTGAAATCACTGGGAGCAAAGTAAAAGTGCAGCTTCAAAGTCGTAGAGTGTAATTAATTTAATTTTAAAAATAGCTGGATTTCTGTGATGCTCTAAAGCCGTTAGAAATCATCAAGCACTTCCCTCCTCTGGTCTATGATTTGAGGGTGAAAATATTTTTCTGCAGAGTAATTATAACCATTACATGCATTATAGAGCAATACTATTAAAGATTAAATCCAGAAACGCTTAGATCTTGCTTTGCATTACTGTATTTGAAAAAAGGTTCCCAAGGAGAAAATTTTCTGACTTCTTAATTCTTCTGTTGTCGTTCTTTCACTCACCTGAAAAAACAAAACAAAACAAACATGCTACACCAGCAGTAGTTACAGCAAATTCAGCTAGTTTAAGTATTTGTTTCTGCTACAGCAATGGAACCTGTGGATTTTACATCTGTCAACTCCTTTCATTAAATATTTTATTATTTCTAATTTCTAATAGAAATTATGGAGCTCAGTTAGTTTTCCTGGGACTTATGAGTGCTCAGTCCCACTGAGGTTTTAGGCAAAGGAATCTGACAGTTGCTGGACTTTCTTTTTAAGAAGCATCAAAGGACAAGGATTTGATGATCATATCTGGGTAAAATATCAATCTCTGTGGGCCCATATGACATGACATATTTTTTTTTTCCTGTAAACTTTGAACAAGAAGGAACTGATTCTACATTTATCTGTCCAGTACTACATCACAAACTAGTTCTGTTTACTTAATTTTACTACGTGTTACACTCTACCTAGGCTACTACAATATAAACAACTTTTTCTATTTATATCTTGAGAGCACTTGAAGAGGTGTGCAAGTATAATAAATACTCTAACAGTGCAAGAGCAGTGGAAAGGTCAACTAACACAAATTCTGTGGATGATATATTGTGTCATATTCAAGTTCTCCCAGTACAATGTAACTCTGATTTCTGTCTATGCATATTGAGGTATAAAATCTTAAGAGTCAAGCATATTAAAACCTAGATTGTAAAGATATGTATGCTCATGAGAAGGCAGGTGACAACAAGCATTACTTTCTTTGTTTTTATTTTCACAACCCTAGCTCATTTTCCATATACTGTGCAACAGGGAATCCCTAATGCAGTAAATCAATATCTAGAAACAGAGATGTGGGTCAGAAGGTAAAGGCAGGTATTAAGTTGATTACTTTTTCTTGTTTTGAAAATCGGGGAGATGTAGTAGAGGTGTCGACCTGTTTCCATTTCATACATGGAAGCATGCAAGCATTGCCTGCAAGTTTCAAGATACTTTTATTATATATATACATATGTATACATATGTGATATCTATATCAAGTTAAACTTTGAAATTGTCTGTGACATAAAATGAACCTTATTAAGCATTATTTTAAATGAAATTATTATTTTAGTTTTATTGTGGGTTTTTTTTTACTATAGGAAAACTAAATATCTAGAGAGGAAACTGAAATGTCAGCTACTTAAAGAGAAAAATACTCTGCTGTCTTAAGTAAATTATTCACAGTAATTTTCCTTCTATCAGTCAAGCTCCAGCATAGTGAAAGTTGATTCCATGATGCAGTTTAGATTTTGCTTGTAGTTTTAGGAAGCTTTTATTATGGATTTAAGGTTTCTAACTGAGCAAAAAGATTTCTTCAGTTTTGACTTCACCATTTATAAAGTCATAACTAATAGAAAATAACAGCAAAACTGATTTCAGCAAGGACACTCTAGCACGATATTACAGACACAGTCACAGCTGCCAGGGTTCTGGTTGCAGGCAATCAGAAGTCCTTGTCACATTCTGTGCCTGATGATCAGCAGTTTAGGTTGAATTAATCATAATACCAGCAGCAGTAAATGTCACTGTAATATCACAGAAAAAGGGCAAAAAACTTTTTTTGAAAACAAAACAGAAAAAAACAAGCCAAACCAACCAAAGTAACAATAAAACACAAAAAATCTTAAAATGAAGTCATTCGAGAGAGTGTTTTCCAGGCCAGACACTGAAATGTTCCCAAGTGTATCTCACAGATACATATGCAAATATGTATGTCCATGTGCATATACATATGCAGCCAAAAGGGATGATTCAGAAGAAGAACTCTAGAGAGTGTGAGGAGATTATATAGGACATTTGTTATTTTTCTGATTTATAGAAAATCAGCAGCTATCACAGAATAAGGAAATAAATGCTGTGTGTAACAGGAAAGATTCTGTTGTGCTTTAGGACTTTTCTCCTAAAGATGCAGCATTCCCAAGGACATTTATTTTTTAAACAGTAAATAATCTCTAACACCTTAGTTTTCAAAAGATGTGCAACCACAGCTGCATTTGATAGTGTCCTGTCTATTGAAGAGGGTGTTCAAATGCCTGTAGTGCCTTCTAGTGATAGCTGAGAGCTGGTATCATCTTCCCCCTGCTCTCAGAGTCTTTATAAAAATAGAAAGACTTTAAAGATTTCTTTCCTTTTTAGTGCTTTTAGCCCAGTATTGTTTCTTCTAACAGTTGTTTTCACAATTAAAATCTTTGCTACTCTACAGCTAAGTGGATCAAAAACTACTGAAGCATTTGGGGCATATCTTACTTAAGAGATGAAAAGGTGGTGATGTGATAAATTAGGTTACAGTATCATACACTCCTGAAAAATTTAGGTTAAATGAAAGACAAGCTGTCAGAATGTTCTCTTTTCTTGTCTAAGCAATATTCCTACCATTTAAACCTTGGTGTTTCAGGAATAATCACTAATGACTTGTTAGCAGAAAGCTGTCACAGTGACATAAATCATATAAAAATGAATAGGAATATGTTATGTTTCTTAATAATAATTAAATACAGTCACCTTTGGCATGAGTTATTGAAGTACAGGAGAACATGTTCACAAATAGTGGTATGGCCACTGAAGGCATTAATCCTAAAATAACTGACATTCAGTTCTCTGTAAATGCCACATCTTGTAAATGCAAGTCTGAAAGGAGGGAAATGGTAAGAGAGGAAATTTTCCTGCTTTATAATACATAACAATAAAACTTTGTATTAAAATAGACTTTTCATGTTATTACAATATTAAATATAACTTCTAAATGATTTTGGATGTTATACTTTTAAGTCTTTAATGACACCTAAGCTCAGCTGCTGACAGACTGGGTCTCAGCAATATCAGCCCTCCTGTGCTACTCAGCACTACTGGGTTAATCTTGATCAGACTTGGGTTCATGATCATATTATGTCAGTTTACCCAAAAGGTCAATCTGAAGTTAGACTGGTACCGTTTTCTCCGTCACCTTTGCATGCTACATGGGAGGCCAAACAATATAAGTTGTAATGGAACCCTAGGGTGATGGTGGAATGTGATCCAACATTACAGCTGTTGGTGTAAGGTAAACCTGCCAGCGGTTTTTTTCTTCTTCTTTTTTTTTTTTTTTTTCAAAAAATAAATTATCAAGAAGAAAATCTTGATAATTGTGAAAAGATAGTTAACCTTATACCATGTTTTGCATCAGGCTTATTGTCTTAAAATCCATTCTTACTCAAGTCAATGAAAACCCGTTGAAACATCTATGAGGAAAGAAAGTAGATCACTGAAGAAAAAGATAAGCATAAGGATCTCTTTTCCCCTAGAAAACAAAAAGAAGTTGGAAAAGATTACTGGATAATGCTGCTTCTGCTCAACACTCATTATCTTTAAAATAACTCCTTGTTGTCCCCAAAACAGGGTTCTTTACCCAGTGTGCATACAAATGAGCCAAATTTAGCACACAGAGATGAGATATTGTTTATTACAGAGTTGCATAAGTCTGGATGCTGGAATAAAGCCTGCATGCCAGCAAGAAAAGTAACAGGCATTATACACAAAATCCTATCATTATATTCACATATTACATAATCCTTTTTACATAATCCTCAAGGACACTTTATCCAACAGTCTTGAGATATGTGTTAAAGAAACACTCAACTAATTGTGCAGGCTTCAAAAGGTCTAATGCTGCAAGGTCAGTAGTGTCTGTAGTTCATGATTAGGTGCTCTGCATGTCACTCTTTGTCAAACTGACATAAAACCGAAAGGATTTACGTATTAGCAACTGCAGACAGGATTCATTCTTTTAAATGGTGACAACATCCCGATACTTCAGAATTGTAAAATTTTCCCTGTACTCCTCCATCTTCAAGGCTCTCATACAACGTTCCCAGCCTTATAACCAAAGCTTTCCACTTTCTTCCAGAGAAGCACTTTATGCTGGGTCTTCACTGTATTTGTTGCACATGTGTCAATTCCTACTCCTCTCACATGCAATTGAAAAATTTCAGTTCTGTGAGGATGTTACACATGGAATAAGTGCTGCAGATATGGCCTTCAGCAGGGACACTGCCACACTGCTCATTTGTCATTATTATTATTTCTGTTAGCCAGACAGCTGAATAAAAATTTGTACACCTAAACATACCTGCAGAAATGAATGAGGCTACATATGTGGGAAGGCAGTATTTTATGAGCTCTGTAATTACACAGAAGTCAGTAGAAGTTTTGCCACTTGCTTTAATAAAGCTCTGTTGTATTCTTTAACAACCAGAATGTCCTAAGTGGTGAAGGACCTTAGTTCTAGGGACCATTGTTCCCAAAATCTTAAACTCAGTGCCTGACCAAAGAGTGGAAACAAGTATTTTCTTATTTTTTTTGACTGGAAGCAGTAAATTTACCATCAAATCTTATACTGAGAAAGAATCTAAGCCTTATGCGTTGTTACAGTGATGCCTGATTCACAATAGATTTAAATGCACTTCTTAGCTAGCTTCATCATCAATAATAGGAAGAATAACAATCAGTTGTTTAATTTCATCCTGAATTCCAGTATTCAGTGAGTAAAGTCTCTGAATAAAATGGTGACATTTTGAAATGATGACACGGTGATATGACTTTCGTCGGAATCTCTGTATCTTGTCAGATGTCTTTTGGCATACAATGCACACCCCAAATAGGAATAATTATTTTTAATTTTATCATAACCTAAAATCTGCCTTCATTTCCTCACAGTTATTAAAAATCTATGCTGGTTCATTAGACGGTAACTATTATCTACGTTTTTAATCTGTCAATAGATTAAATAGATTTTTATCTCCATAACTCTGCCATACTTTTCAGGTCAGCGAATAGCTCAGATTAGTCAAAGTGTCCCTGAGCCATTTTAGCCTTCATTTTTCACTCCAATTTTATCCTAATTTAAATTGTTTCCGTCAGTGTCCACAACTTTTGGATTTTGAAAAAAGAAAATATATAAAGTCAGTATCATTAAGCAAAGATGTAATAAATTGCCTTACCTAAGTGCTGAAGTGGAGAAACGCAAAACCTGAAAAATAACAAGTACCATTAATATCTAAGTCTGAGGTTTTAAAATAAAAAGTATAGGTTGGTTTTGGACTGATAGAAAGGTAGCTATAACAAAAAACCAAAATCTCTTTAATTTCAGTTTTGGAATCTTGAAACTGTAACCAGTATTGAAGTATTACACTAATATGATGGATTCATTTAAACAGGAAGAGTTCACTTCCATGATAAAACCATTCAGAGTGTCATAGGATGAAAGGTAACCAAGCTGTCTGTGGAGGACTCTGTACTCAGTTAAGTTATGGACCAGTGACGTTGGGTGGTTTAAAATATCTGGTGGGATCAGCTTTGAACTCATGAACTGTGAGGTGTGGTAAGAGAACACTGCTAGTGGCTTCAGCACCTTTAATGAGAAGAAGCCTCTGCCTTAAATCTGTGAGTGGGTGGCCAGGAGCAGTTGAGATGTTCCTCATTCCTCTAGTTCGATAAAAAGAAATGAGCCACAGTGAGGAAGTGCAGATCTATGTCCAGGAAACCTAACCAACTGCTGCGGTCCAAGCAGAGGCCCTGGGAAAATCCACACAAATGGGTGTCCAAAACACAGGGACTGAAAACTGGAATTTGTAGAGGATAGGTGGGAAAGGCAGAAGTTGACCCAAACATTAAAAGGTTGCGTTCTAGAAGTGTTCCAGTTTTCACTGAAAATGTTTACCTGGTGTTGGCGGGCATCTTGAAAATGGTATGAAGCACTGAGGTCACAGCTTAAACCATAGGATGAGACCTAGATAAGTCATGATCTTTGTGTATTATGCATGGTAGTCCCTGAGCCTTTCTGGAGACTGGCAGTGTGGAAATAGGAAAATCACAGCCTGATGTGAACTGGAGGCAAACGTTAATCAGTGGGAAAGGATTCACTTTCTTCTTCATCCAGAATATGACATGCCTAAGCTGAGCTAATGAAAAAGCAAATTCTTCAATACAAATGACAAATGAAAAGACTGAGAACTGCATTTTGTCTTTCCATAGCTGTTAAAATAGCCTCACACAGACTTTCTGACAGCAGCTCAGACATCGTACTCACACCAGTGAGTCAGATGAGACTAAAATTAAATAACAAATGAGAATGTGAAACAGTGTAGCACAGCCCTTCAACATGACAGAAGTGCAGCATTTGAAGAAATAAAAGGCTTGAGTGGTCCAGGGAATAATATTATCTGCTGGCAGTCAGCTGTACCATGCAGTGTAGTTTGTGCTTTTGGTAATGAGTTTCCTTGGTGATTCCTTGGCAGGTGATCCATGGAGGGAAATGTGGAAGAATAGCATACTGGGTCCTGAAACAAGGGGTTGTCCTCCAGTAATAAACACTGCTTCAGGATTGTAATAATGGTATAGGAAACTGGCAGACATAAAAGACTTTCGCAGCTCTAAAAACATTGAAATATGCTAAATTTAGGAACAAGATTTCTTGTGAGTTTTCAAGCCATATGGAGCATCAATATGTTTTTCATCATCTGCTTGTCAGTTTAAAGAGAGAGTAAATTCATAAGGGACAATAACCCTGCAGAATTCACAGGGACTATGATAGTGCTTACCATATCTGGTCAAGCTTTTAAGTGACATCCAGTTAACATTGTTTCATATTGAAATGAAGAATCTGGTATTATTATGCTGCATGTGTTTAATTAGATGCACACATGCATTGTGTGGGGCCTGTCTTAGACTTGATAATATTTGAAAACATATCATTTAATTCTGAATTGGTGGAGGGTGGATTCCGCAGGGGTGTTACACGTCCACCTGCTTAATGAAAATTCATGATTGTGGGGGGGAAAGAAGCTTTTTACTGCTTCTTCAGAGGCAAAGCCACAAGAGGATCAACTAGGAGCACCCAGACATCTGCAAGGTGCAACTCAAGCAAAAGTATCATATTTGTTAATATTTTCTGTGTACCTAGACCTGTATTTGTCTTGATTAGTACACATTTATTTACATTCCAGCTGAACATAATTAAGTGTCTTTAAATGGGAATTTTTACATAGCTGAGTCAACAGCTGGTACAGAGTCAAGTCCTTGACTTTATTCCAATAGCAGTTGCTTTGTAACAGACATACAGGAATTAACAACATGTAAATCACCCAAGTAGTCATTGAAATAATTTTCAGTGCTCAGTCTCTGTTAGAAAATTCTAGGCATTTCACTAGAGATGTCAGATTAATTAATTTAGGTATCCATTTTTTTAATTTGTAACTGTATTCCCTTTATATTCCTTTTATATATTTAACATTTAATATTTGCTTCTTCACAGAAAATCTCCTTTAGAAAACAGCAGGCTTAGAAGTAGTAGCCTTGTTACGCATGTTTATGGCAGAGAAAACTCTTCCCTACAATTGATGCAATTCCCCACTGTTGATGCATAGCAGATGGGAGGGAGTAAGTGCCCAGCAGCTCAGGCTGCTTTTGAGCTGAAAGGGTGAAATCCAGACAACTAAGGGAAGTTCAGACTGGGCTTTTCAATTTCTCCAACAGCAGCAAGCACACAGCTTTTCTGCACTTTTACTTTGTTGCACTATCACATGCAGAGTGATGATTGTGCAGTACACATGGTGGTCTAGATCAGACAATGAACCCTTCTGAAAAATAAGGAAGAGGAAAAAATGTTGGTTTTTAGCTGGACCATCCCTGAGCTACCCAGCCGCATGAGCTGTTGTGCGAGCACAGTGTACAGGAAGAATGAAAGGGTGAGAAGAGATCCAGGAGAGGAATGTAGGGAACCGAAAGATGTTTACACCAGTAGAGCTTTATGTGTAAAAAGGCTGTGCTTCAGTCCTTTATGATAGGCCAAATTTGTGTGGGGGTGGCAGCTGTGTTTAGATTACAGTGGGGACAACAACCTAGGCCGATAAATTAAGGGATTAATTTTAATCTACAGTAGATTATAAGCATAAAGACTCCTTCCAACCAGCTGATGTCAGTAGTGTATTGAATATTTATTTGGCAGTAGCTGTATAAAATGTGACTAAGAGAACTCTTTGAAATATTAATGCAGTACACAGCTAGTGTTGTCACAAATGATGCCATGGTCTGCCCTTGTCAGCAAATACAGAGTGGGCCATGAAAACTAGGACCACTCCTTTTAGATGTGTTTTCACCTATCAGCTTTGAGTCTGAAAAAGTATTATTAGGGAATCTGAACTGCATTTTAATGTATTTGAAGAAAGTGTCTCACATCCTAGGCTGCCATTGGAAATTAAGATCCTAACTTTCTAAATGAACAGTGTGAAATTAATTAAGATACGCATGCTCATTCATGAGAAGAAGCCCAGGGGCTCTTGGCATTTACACTTAAATTGCACATCCCATGTGTGGGCTGTACCACATGGCTGTGTTTTCTACACCAAACCATGTGTTATGCTGCACTTCTAAGCTCTAAAGGATACTGTGAACTAGGGAGCACTCAGGAGTTCAATAGAAGCAACAAAATGCAGTCAGTACTCAGCATGACCCAAATACTGAAGAATCATGCTTGTGCTCATGGTCACGTATTTAGCAAAGTTATTACAGGCTTTGATATTGCATTGATATAAACTTCTAAAGCAAAGTGCCTAAGCTTAGAAGATAACCTGGAAAGTCTGTCTGCACTTGTTACTGCATGGAGCTTCAAAGTCAAGAAGAGTAGCGGAAGGTGTCCCACAGACTGGAGGGAGAGTGGGCCTTGTCCCATGGTGGGACTATTCAGCAGTCTCAAGTGCCTTTGGAAACACCTTGACTTCCAGCCTGGGCTCTCCCCTCACTTTTCTTAGAAAAGCAGTTTGTATTTTAGGCTGGATGAGTTCACAGCTTGGTTGACCACAGCTCCCAAACAGTTGTACTCACGTAAATGAAATGTGGTGGTGGGCAGATGCAAGTGGGTGGGTGAGATATTGGAGGTGTTGCCTAGATGGCGTTTGTGGAAGCACAGCCATGTCACCTAGCTACATTGTCTTCATGGAGAAAAGCACAGCAATATTCATACCTAACATTTCAGGTGCCTATTTAGAGAAGAGAACAAAGCAGTGTGGCAAGGTGCCAATCAGTGTCAGCATCTCAGCATCTTGTCAGTTGGAGAGTGTGGTCTGAGCAGCATGAACACAGCTATGGGTACTTTGGCAGCTGTGGGTAGTGATGGGTGCTGATCTGTCTGCACATCTGTATGGAAATATCATGCATGTATTTGATTTGTAGACCCTTACTCATGGCTACAAAGTATTTAGTTAAAGAAATATGTTGAAAACCATTGTGTCCCTGAATGCATCACTTTGTCCCGTTGCTGAGCTCTCACATTCCCAGGAAGTACTGTTTTACTTTTCTGTTGTTTATTTATTTATATACGCATAGGTAGATATATATGTATATGATATATCAGCTGCATTACATTACACTGCTTACCAGATGACAGAACATAAAAAAGGACTTATTTGGTGAAAAATCATACAAAAAGGAGTCAGTGTTTTTAGCTAAGGATTTAATAGTCCTTTGATGATGACGAAAGTTATTATTCACAGAAGGAAGTGTTTCAGAGTGAAGTTTGCGGAAATTAAAGCACTAGGTGGTACAGCCATCTGATTTAATTTATAATCTTTTCATCATGGTGAACATTATATTTCCAATTCAGTAGCATTAATCTCATGTGCTATGATGTTGGCTAATGATTTCTCAGATATTCCATATTCACCAAAGCTTTTGTCTTTACATCTGCTCTATAGATGAATTTGCATTTTAATTAAAGTGTTTAAATGAGTGATATTAAAGACTGGAAAAGAGTACATAATTTTCACATCCTCTCTAATGTGATTTTAAAACCCTGGATTTAATCCACTGTATAGCATTACAAATATAATCAATTTACATATATTATTTTACAGTTTATTTAATACTTGCTCTATTTTAATTAAGAACTTTAAATTTATTTACTTTACATGAACACAATGTAAACTGCATTATTACAGCATAGCTACTACCTTCAGAGAAATGTATGACTTCCTGAATCTTTATGATTTTGCTCTCGTACAGTGTCATCAAAAATATTACAACGAAAGCTTTGATTAAGTATGAGCATCAGAAATTACAATGAGTAATAAAAAATAGAAAATTATAAATTCATGGCATCTCTTGCTTCAGGAGATTTTGTTCCATCTCTTTCTTAATTTTTTGACTGAACAGCGGAAGCATAAAATCATAAAAACCCACTGATTGGATAGCAGAATAGCAGAGAAAGACAATCAACTACCATTTGGACTTAATGAGTAACGTATATTTTCAAGGTTTTTGGTTGCCCTAAAGAAGTGCTCTTAAGACTGCTACTTTCATTGTCTCTCGTTCAAGAAAACTCTAGGATCTCCAGAAATGTTCCTAGAGGACCAGCAAGACAGCCACATCATACCCAGTTTCTTAATATTTCTGTATTAAAAACTTGAATTCCACACAATTCCTCCTTGAAAGACTTTTCCTTTTTATTCCTATTAGCATGACAGATCCCTTATGTTCCAGTGAAGAATTCTGTCTACAAAGATAAGGAATAAAAGTCGCTGTCTTATTAATCCTTCAAATAATGGAGGAAAACAGTAGCATTTAAGGCAACTCACCTGTGAAATTCTACATTTGTATTCTCTCTAGGAAATAGGCTTTTCTCCACAGCTGATGCTCCCTGGACATGTGCTTTAGCTTCTCTTCCCAGAGCAGATTCTTAGTGTCTCTTATCTTGATCCAGATTGAAGTCTGTTTACTCCATGGTAATAGACTTACTGACATCTGTCAATAAGGCCCATCTTTTCACATCTCTTTGATTCCATATACACAATTATTTCCTTTGTTTCTCTAACCTTCCAATATGTCGCTGTTTAACTTTTCAAAAGACACATTCTGTCATGCAAAATGGATTTCTTTTGGTTGATACACAATGCTTACTTGATTCACAGTCATTCAAGCAAGGCATGTCAGTAGAATTCAGAATTATCCTAGGGACTCACTGCATAGTTAGCTAGCATCCTATACTACCCGTGCCACCAAAGAGAAAGTTAGTGTCAACAAAACAGCACTGGTAACATTAAGTTTTTGCATGATCTGTAGAAAATGTTTTTGAAATTGAATTTTGAAATCTTCTCAGACTGGGTATGATCACATACTGTTGCATCAGCCTTTTGGATGCACAGATATGAATTGAATAAAACACTTCCTTCAGAAATACCTAGTATTCTAAAAGAATTCTGGGCAATATTTTTTCTTATTTAAGAGTCTTTCATAGCTTTATTATGCATTCTTGTATTGCTTTTTAATGTTAGCTTTAAACTGCATAGTATGTATTTACTTAATAAAGAAACAATAAATAAATAGATAATTTTCTTAATAAAAACAAAAATGTTCAGGTGCAAAAATACGGTTCTAATTTTTTGCTGGGAATTCCTTACGCCATGATATAATATCTGTGAAAAGGGATAGGAGAAAGCTAAACTCGCTTTGTATTGGGAAAAATTTCTTTTATATTTTGGGGTACATGGATCAGACCTGCCATTGTGTTGCATATCCCATAAATTTACCTGGAGCATTTCAAGAAGTTGTGGGTTTCATGCTGGTGCATCAATTGCTGTTTTCTCAGTCTAAGCCTCAAAAGGAGATACTAGAAGCCTGGGTTGCTCCATGATCTAGATCAGGGGTGTCGAACTAATTTTCACTGGGGGCCACATCAGCCTCTCAGTTGCCTTCGAAGGGGCAAACGTCATTTTAGGACTGTATATATGTAACTACTCCTGATGTGGCCCCCGGCAAAAATGAGTTTGACACCCCGATCTAGACTGTGTTACTCTGCTATTCAGAGCCTGCTTTTTCTGTTTCTCTGCCTGTAGGGTGAAAGATAGGTTGCTAGCATAACTCAAGAATAAATAATTATATCTCCACTGTTTCACTCCCTGGTAATTTCCTCAAGGGTAACTTCCTGAACAGTCAGGGTACCAGAGTTAAGGCCTTTGGACAATTGCATTGTGGTGACTTACTTGCTGTCCCTTTTTAAGGCAATATTTGGGTCTGTACAAATCTGCCTTGATATCTTCCTCTACCTTCATGCATGGTGAAGTACACTGGGCAGTTTAAGATATCTCAGCAGGGACAAGCTTAACTGTAAATAAAGACTGCTTTTAGAAGAGGTTGGTGTTGGAAATGATCTTGACAGAGAATATACAATTGCTTGTATGACCAGATAGTATTCAACTGGAAGAGGTATGAGGAAAAAGAAAATACGAATTTTCCTTTCTGTTCCTTCCCCCGCTGATCTTTGTATTGTCATCTGAAGTGAATATTTGGAAACAGGCAAGGAAAGTTGCATTTTAAAATAAGTAATTTAAGCTTTTCTTCTATAAAAAGTTAGTTTAAGGCTTCAGGTCACAACAAATTAGTAATAATATCTATTTAATATAGAAAACAATGGATATGAATCAATTGACTGTTTTTTTCAATTTTAGGATAAAACAGCTTTTATATTTTTTGCCAGTATTTAGGATGTTCTTTTCCTTTGTGCTGTCAGCAAATACAGGTTTTCATGGCACTAAAAAATGGCAAATCAGTGGTACCATGATTTTCATATTTCCTGAGAAAGATTTTAAAAGTTATCTTAATCTTTTTTACTGCAAAAAGACATATTAAGAAAGAAATATATGGAAGAAATTTAGGAAAAAGAAGTCAAAAATTAAAATTGATGCAATCTTGGTACATATATGTAAAGGATATTAAGAAAAAATAGGCCCACAAAAACTGTCTTTTAATCCATGTCATTAATTTTCTCATTTTCTATCTCTGTTGTACTTTAGTTAATATTAGAAAGATTATAATACTGATATATAATATAATACTGATTTACAGTATGATTTGAAAAGCTGAGAAACTTCTGTTAGGTATATTTTTTTAGAATAATGATAATATATTTATGTTACTGAAAGAAGTTAAAGTCAAATCAGAAACTATTTCAAACACCTTGTTGCTGAATATAAGAAACTTTTTTTCATCCAGCTGTGCTGTTCTAGCAATGTGCTTTAGAGGGCAGCAAAGAAGCTCCTAGAAGTAAAAATGCTTTTATTAGGAAAGAAATATAAACTAATAACCAATTTCGGTGGAAAGATTGAAATTATAAAGTGACTGAGAAATAATTATTATGAAGCTAAGATGTAGAACATTCCAGAAAATGTACTTTTCTACAGCCAGAGTCATCTTCCTGATGCATATTTATATTACCACTAATAGGATTATTGGAATACAGTCAAATAATACTGTTTGCCTTATAGTCATGCTGAATGAAAAATAATACAGCTTGCAGTAGGACCAGAGACTTGTTGAATAAAATGTGTAAGCAATACTGTGAAGAGAGACCCGACCCCTGAGGCCCCCAGTTCCGGGAAGTCCGCTGGGCTCCTTTGGACACAGTGCTCTCTGCTCATTGACAGAGTGGCTCTTGCATCCTAAATTGCGGTCTGATTGCACGAGCAGGTGAGAAGTGCGCTGCCGGAGTCCCATCATTAGCCTGACAAGTTGGGTCCTGTGGTAAAAGAACTTCAAGCTGCTAGCTGGAAATGGATTTTAGCACTGTCTCTTCCTGAATCACTGCTTGATCTACTCAGTTATTGTGCAAAACAAACCTGCCTCCTTTTCTTCTCTCCGCATCCTCTTTTTGGAAAGTCGAGTGAGGGTGGAGTACTTTGCTGGGTGCTGTCCCCAGCTACAAGTGCATGAGACTTTCCCTGTACCCCCCCAAACTGCAGCTGAGCCTACTGGGTCCCCTTCAGTCCCAAAAGGGGAATCTAGCAGACTGGCTTGGGCAATCAAATTGCTTTTTGGAAACCTGAGTATCACCTACCTAAACTGGGATTTTGACACTTTGAGTTCAGCCTAAACAGTGTGCCCTGAGTCATGGAAGTATTTGAGGCCAAGCAGGATTTGAACACAAGTCTCTCTCTGGAGAGAGATAGTGCTTAAATCATTAGACCATGTTTTTCTCTGTGAAAATTAAATCTAGGAAAGCTTGTTTGTCTGGTATCTATGTCATGTCCAGAATGTACATGAATGAAATGTTATGATTACCAAGATTGACATGTTAGTATATTTTAAAACAAGTGAAAGTACTTTAAGATGTTGTTTTACCATTAGGAAAGAACCTTTAGAACTCCTGTAAAATGGGGCATCATAGGAGAGCAACCAGTCAGACGTGAGCTGGCTCAGCAAAGTGCTCCCTCTGCTTCGGATCTCCTTCTGTGCCAACCACAGCAACACACCCTTGTTTCAGCATCTTATTGGAGTGGCTCAAAACTATACCTTTCTTAAACCAGTGAGTGTATTCTTAAACTCACCAAGTAGATTCAGCTTACTATAATTCATTAGACCACGAGACACTTGTGGCAAATCAGCACTTTAAATATTGTTTTTAGTCTTTTAAACTATTTTTTAAGTTTTGAAACTATTTGTAAATTCATGCAACACCTTAATGTTTGAGAACAATTCATCTGTGCTGTCCCTTCTGATGCTGATCTTCTACCATGAACTGTCTGACCTTGTATCTTTAGAACAGCTGTGCAGTAAGTAAAATGGACCTTTTCACTACAACTTCTGGAAACTTTTGTTCAAATTGAAAAACAGTAAGGAAGAAAAAAAGACATTCTACAGGAAGAGACACAGACTTCAAAAGTGAATAGGAATAGAAATAGGAATAAAAATAATGGAATGGAATGGAATGGAATGAGAATAGAATAGAATAGAATAGAATAGAATAGAATAGAATAGAATAGAATAGAATAGAATAGAATAGAATAGAATAGAATAGAATAGAATAGGGTTTGAATTTGTTTCACTGACTTCTTCGACCATAAAGTTTTCTTGCGCAAAGTAAAAAGCATGGGAATTCTAGAAGTTGAACTCACAGGTGAGGAACAAAAGAATATTTAATGTGGAGAAGTAAGCAATCAACTTTCCTGGAGTATGTTTTGCATCTCCTCAAAAAACGTATATATTGTAAATGAGATGTTGAATACGAGAAGTGTCACATATCTATTATACAAATGCACTTTGTGGTACATAATTGCTTTTGATCATATCAACTGAAAAATCCTCTTTGTTGTTGGTTGTGTTTTGGTGGTGGTGAGTTTTTTTTAATTAATATAAAAAATAAAGTTATTTATAACTCCAGTGTTATCAAGAAAATGATGAATGAGCCTATACAGGTTACATTAAAATTCAGATTTTTTTCAGTTAAATTACGAAGCAAAATAAATTGTCTGACATTACTTTGAATCCATTTTTTATTTTCCTTCTGTAATAGTACTGTTTGTCATATGAAAGTGTATTGTAATATCCCTAAATAACTCATTTTAAAATGTGCTATAATATTCCTAAATAAGTAATATGTCAAGGGAACAATGTCTGAGTGTTCAGTCAATGTAATTAAATAGCATTCTGTTCCTTGCATTGTTCCAGCTAGAGCATATCTGCTGATGAGGGCCAGACCACAGCAAGATGCTGAAGGAACATGCAGATGTCAGTGACAAAGTTGAAACAGCTGGAGCAAGGCTGCTAGAGCTGCAATAAAAGCTCTCACCTAAACCTATGTGAGAGTAGTGTTCCTACATATGATACCTAAAACCTTGTTTACAGACCCACCACCTACTCCCCACAGCTGCTGGCAGACAGTCTGGCAGCTCTATGTACTCCTGCCAGCTGGGGAGACTTTGTGCTGTGGAATCAATGCCTTACAGGAGATCATGAGTCCTCTGCAAACAAAGCTCATCCCATTGCACAAAAGCAGAAAAGAAGCAGAGAGAAAACCTGAAAATGCTACAGGGTGTTCTTGTAGGTGTGGGCCTGGGTCTGTATTGAAGGTAGCACGGAGGAGGGTGTGGTGCTGAGAGCATCTTTGATCATTGTAAGCATGGCAGCAGCTTTTAAAGCTGGTCACAAACAGCAGTGTGTAACAAAAGACCTCTACTGTTGTGAAGCCTCAGAACACATCACAGAACTTATTTTATAGAGTTAACAAAGCCATGGGTGGCTGGAAGTATGAGGACCTACTTTACATTTGTTGGAGCTCACTGGTGGGGTTCTGGGTCATGGCTGCTGCTCTGAGGTCTCCTGTCTGACTTCACTGTAATACCTACATGGAGTGCAGGTCACTGAAGGTATTAGTTTGAAGGGGTATTATTTTTCATTGCAGTGTTGGATCTAGTTACAAAATCACTTTGATAAACAGAATAAATTACATCACGTAATATTTAGTAATCTAGATGACCTTTAGGTAGATAATGCATGTTGTTTAATGCTGCAATATCTGAATAGTAAATACCTTTCGTAATATTGTAGCTTACAAAGTCACCAGAGTATAACACATATGCTACAAAATATTGTTTTTCTAGTACTAATACTGTTATTTCTGTTCTTCTAAATGTTACTTAAAAGCTTGGTTTGTTGAATTAGGTTTTTCTCTAAAACCGCCTGTAGTCAAGATCATTTTATTGTGATTAGGTTAAACTTTTTTTTTCAAAAAACCTGAAACAGTAATCTTGCCCACATAAGCAGTCTTGTTTGTTCGTTACAATTTGAAGGGTATAAATATCCTACAGTTATGAGCCTAGGAAAGTATTAGTCAAATAAATAAAAAGTAGGCTATTGTTCAGATATCAGGTGTGTTAATAGAAGGTAATTATGTTGACTGAAAATAACTAAAAGCTCCATCCAGCAGACGTGCACATTTTTTCCATCACTCTCAGTAACAAATGACATTTAATACAATGGAAAATTACTAGACAGGTCTGAAATAACTAAACAATTACTGAAGGCTTTGTTTAAAATTCTTGAAGAGAATGTCATAAAGAAAATTATTACCGTTATTTCAACAATGAATATAATGCAGCAGTTTCACATGAAAAATAAGCTCATGTTTAACTATCAATTAGAAGCTTTTGATACTCTGGAATTGTTTCAGCATTAATGTATTGACTCTCCTATCTGTCTAAATATACCTGAAGAAAAAATGGGAAGAACCTCAAGTTCTAAACTACTGCATGTTGAATGAGAGTATTGCAGGGAAACTTCCTTCTTGTTTAGTAGTCGACCTATTGGGCTCCTAATTTATATGGCCTGAAAATCCAGCTTATAGTCAGGTGCGTTGTTTCTTCCTGTATGTGCGATATGAGCTACCATGTATGAGCTACCAGAAATATTGCCATTCATGCAATAATTTAGGAATTAAAAAAGGAAATGGTACACTATGTGACTGTCATTTTTGGGGGTTTTTTTTTGGGTTTTTTGGATAGAAGTCAGAGTTTGAGTTCAAATGTAGTTTTAAAAAATGGGCAGGGAGTCTTTATTCTGGCTGTTTGTACCAAATGTATTTTGTACTAAATGCCATCAGGTGCAACTGATGGTCTGCATTCATTGCTGAAGGGATCTTAAAATATGTACACCTGGTATGCAGAAGATGTAACTTTCAAAACTTCTGGTCCTTCCTCCTGTTTCTGATTCACTGCTAGGACATAACAGAAAGGTTAAAACCTCCTGCAAGGTACACACACTCCCAGTTTACCAAAGGGATTCCAACCACACCAAAAAATCAGCTATAAAGTAGATGTAACTGAGGATAGGTATGGTTTCTGGGCCACTGAGCACGTCTTCTCATTTAGGGAGCTAACAGGCAGAGGGGTGGTGGGCACTGGCACCCATGTCAGTGGCACACCACTGTGAAGGGTAAGGTTTCTCCTTTCTTTTGGGTGAAATGGCCTGGCAGATAGCCTCAGCAAGGAACCTAAAATTTTAGCTGGCAGAAGAAAGACTGCCAAAACTCCCAGCTAAATGAAAACGCCTATTGTTTATTTGACTACATCATCCCCTATGCTCACTAAGGTAGGAATCGCACATTATTATGATAGTGCCTCTCAAAATAATGTGAATTCCACCTAAACTTCTAAAGAGATAATTCCCACTTTCAGCTACCACTGGTATATCCAATTTGCTTGAACACCCTACTGTGATTTAGTGCACACCTCTGTATGCTCCCAGCTATTCAGTCGCTCCCTTAGTTGTTAGAAGAAGTAACTATGAAAGGTGGTAGAGCTAGTGTGAAAATAACAAACTTAAAAACTACAGAGTAGAGATGTATTTGTGACACACTGTCAACAGCAACTCATGACATGCTCCCTATCAAAATTTGACTTGCCCTCTGATTTTTATGTCAAGTCAACTATATCTTCAGGATTGATAATAAAAGCAATTCTAACTTCAACAGCAAATACCTGAAATGGCCACAGCTTTATTGTGAGAGAGGAATGTCCTCTTGATGCATATATCAAAAAGTTAACTAACAGTAAGACCTAGATCCATAAAAGTGCTGTCAAATAGGCATATCTGGGTTTAACAATGTACATGAGACAATTATCAGTAGAGTATTGTAAATGGAGTTCAAAGCTTTTGCGTTGCATGTGATTGGGTAGAGAGAAGCAAGTCAGAGAGTTAGCCCTGTACACTCCACCTTTAGTGTCACAGATTAATAAAACCTCCTCATTTAAACTTTCTAACCAAAGAAGCAAGTATTTGGATCTTTTCACAAGAGAGAAGATCACAACAGAAGGGAAAGTGGCGGAAGGAGGTTGCAGGTCTATCGCACTTTTAAAATGTTTCCCATCATCACCTCAGATAACCATTTCCATTCATACATATATTTATACTTCTGCTGTCTGAGAAAAGAAAAACTATCCAAGGGATATGCTTACTAACAAGGAGAAAAGAGTTTCCTGTGCTTTCAGGAGCATGACTATGGAAATGTTCCTTAAGCCATTATTATATTATTCACTATTCTGTTACCATATGAAGGAACTGTAAAATCATATTGGTATTACACTTTAAATAAAGTTTTAAATGAAGCTTTAAATAAAAAAACATTCTGCAAGTCATGTATAATACAAGCTGTTTTAATCCTCTTTATTGACCTTTTGAAATTGATATGTTTTAGCTTGGAAACGTCTTGCTTAGTACCTCTTTCTTTGGCTCTTCATTGAATAAAACATTCCTGGGATCTAGAAAAAAAAAACAAAAAACCACAAAAAAAAAAAAAAAAAAAAAACAACAAAAACCAAACCTCTAAGAAGTTTATTTGCAAACTATTATAGATTAAACATGGGCAGTTTGCCTGATCCTATTCTCTCAGTTTGCTTTTTTTATCAAACTAACACAGATCTCTTTACACCCTTTTCAGTGTTTAAATGATGGTTAACCATGTAAGAGACAAAATTGACACTTGTTCCTTTTTCCCACTGTATCATGCTGTGCTATAAGTGTATTTAATCTGGACAGAACCAAAGGGGTAAAGCCTAATTTAATAGCTATCAATCAAAGGTAGGAAGCCTAAAAGAAAGACTGTAGTTCATGCTCAAATAAAAAAGGAAAAGGAAAAGGCAGCATGGCTAAGATTGCAAATCTTCAGATTTCCAATCAAAATTTATTCATGGGCAATTTAACAACTGATGCTTTCTTCAGTTTAAATAGCTTGTCTCTCTTCCTTGTCTTTATCTTTTCCATTCAACTATTTCCAGGCTTACTATCTTTACCCATCATTTTGCTATAACAAGCAAGTCAGCCTTTCCTGACCTCTCACAAAGGGCAGGTCTGCAATGTTTGTCTCTCTTGGAAGAGAACAGGATTTTAACGAAGTCTTTTTACCTCTTCTGACCCACTTAAAGTTAATTTTTCTTGGATTTGGATGCCCAGAGATATGTACTGGTTTTCATATGATAACCATGGCATTTATACTTTCTTCTTGCCTGGGAATTGCTCTTCTTACATATTCTGTAATTGTGTATTTCTAATATTCATTCTTCCACTATTTTTTTGCAGAAGTGTTATTTTCGGGTTTTGTCTAATGAGAATTGCACTCCTAAACCCTTTAGCTTCAGAAATATCATTGGAAACAAATTTGGATTGTTCTGAGAATTCTTGTACGGTATTAACTGATCATCATGAAAAATTTCAAAAAGCCTCGTAGCTCTATCAATTTTTCTGTCCTCAGCTAAAAATCCCATGCAAGTAAAATAAAAAATACTTTTTCCCAAGGAAATAACATGCAATTTGTACACTTTTCTTACTATATTGCTCATGGTGTTTACCATCATTGCACCCCAAATATTTGGGTTTAGTAGTTAATTTAAAATGCTGACTTGTATCACTTGTGTGAATATGCTGAATCATGCAGATGCTATAGATCACACAGGTTGGGAATGGCTCAGAGGAGATTTATTCTTGCATGACTGTCAACCTTAAGATTTAACTGGCAAGCAAAAAATATCTGAATGCATCTCACCTGCATTGCTAATTCATTAATAAATGTAGGCTTCAGTAAAAACTTGGGTGCTAAGCACTTATGAGGTAATCAGGAATCATTAATCCAGGAAAAAAAAAAAAAAAAAAATCTAGAGTAGCTTCTGACATTAATTAATTTAAACAAGCCAAAAAAGAAAAGTAAGTTATCAGGTCTGCAAGAGAACAGACATGTAAACTATCTCTGGTATTACTTGAACATTTTCTACCCTCCAGTGGAAAGTTTCTCTTGCAGAGTAGGATTTAATGGACTGCTCTTTATAAAATATAGCAAACTGGGTTAGAAGTTTATTTCTACTATTACATGTAAATCGGGAAGATTACTGTGTCATTATTTCTCCCATTCCAGTTTTTATTGGTCCCTGATGGATAGTTACAGGTTTCTTACATTGTTCTTCATCTGAATTTCCTGGTTTAAAACAGTACTGGTTATTGTAGAAGGAAAGTGAAACAGCCTTTGACTGAGAAGAGCACTTCAGAGAAAAGAAAATCATGGCTGAAATTGTGAGAGATCCTGAAAGAAAAAGGATGAAGTTAGCTGAAATACACATGACAGAGAGAAGAGGTTAAAAGTAGTATTATAATTCTCTGGTTGCCAATAGACTTCTGCTCTTTGTTCTGTACAGTATTGGTCAGCGTAACATAGTAAAACTAAAATTATCTCTAACTAGGAGGAATCCAAACCAAAGCACCAGGTCAATATTGAAGAAGAAGAAAAGCACATATCCATCTTCTCGTAACATAATTGCTCACACTGGATTTTGTAATTAATGTTTATTGCACCATCAAGCTTTTAGCTTCTCAAAGGTTCCTAGACTTTCGATGTGGCCTGGGAGCAGGGAAAGCAGAGTGCCAATAATGGGAGGAAGAATCAAGAGGAAACAGAGGCAGAAATGACTGAGGGCTGAATAAGAAAACTGATTTGATGCAGGGATAGCTTCATTATCATGACTTTTCTCAAAAGAGTTTTGATTCCTACTCCCAAAACAGCAGGCACAGACTTTTTTCTCATTTAAACTGATTTCAGTGTTGAGGAGAACTAAGGCTGTGCCATGTTTTGAACTTCGCTCGCTGTATGCGAAGAAGACAGTTTTATAATGAAATTTTTTGAAAAGGAAGACCATATTAGACACAGGACACACTGCCTCTACTCCATTTGTTTCTATAGGAATTGTTAAATAAGTAATGGAAGAGAACAGAGTATTTCTTACCCAGCATAGCACAAGCCACAGATGAGAAGAAACAGGATGCTGAACTGAAGGGCTCTTTCCTTCCTTCAATTCAGACAGTAATAGAGAGCAGCAGGAGAGGCAGCCCTATATAATTTTTTCTGTCAGACACAGGGGTAACTACATCTGAGGAGAAAGTGGAAAGGAAACAGGGCAGTTGATTCCTAATTTCCTTCAACTCTTTGATCTAAGAGTGAAGAAAGGATCAGCTTTTCACTCAGGTCCCTGCAGTTTCAACTGCTGGTGCTAACAAGCAAACAGAGAGTGCTGGGAGCACTGGCAGCGGGGGTAATTGCACGTTGTCGTGCCAAAGTGGAGTGTGTGAGCAGAAATACTTGAGAGGGAGGTGATTTCTTCTGGGTTGTGATCATCCTCCATATGAATTCTGGTATTTCAGCTGATCCAGAGTTAACTCTGTTTTGCAAGTCTATGAGTTAGCCAAAACTTCCTTTGATTTAAAGTCAGATTGGTTTTTGCTTTCTGGAAGCATACTCAGTGAGAGCTGGTATTGCTCAGAACCACTGCACATGTGCTGGATGCCACTGCTGGTCACTGTTGTCAAATATATGGTGGAGCTCTCATTTACATTTTGGGTTTTTTTTCCAGCCAGAGTCCGTTCAAGGAAACAGTAGTGATGTATTGACTTAAACTCCTCTCTTCAGTTCTTTGCTCGAGAGTTTAACAGCTGTGTAGTGTCTGGCCTTCAGAAGCAAGAGAACATTTCTGGGTTTTCCAGATGCTGAATTTCTTATGCTCTTTCCGTATTAAAGAGGCTTTTTTTTTTTTTTAAAAAATTTTCTTTTCTTAGCTATGGGCAGGTAAACTAAGAACTGAAGTGGTAACAGCTTTTATTTCTGTACTTTTCAGTGAGAACCTGCAGTACAAATCTCCACTTATGTCAAAGTTACAAGCCTGTGACATCACCCTAGAAGTATTTGTCACTGAGCATCCACAAAACATGGCTGTTTTTTCCTCTGGCCTCCAAAAAAACCCCAGATTATGCTATATTGCCTTCCAAGGACTTCTCACTGAATCTGGAGCTAGGATGATCATGAAATGGAACAACTGAATTTGAAACTTGAAACTGTCACTCATATTTTGCCTTGAAATCAAACTGGTTTTTTTTTCTCCATAGTGAAACAGTATGAAATTAAGTCATTTTCACTTAGGAAAAGAAATAATTTCTTATTTCATATTTGGTTATTGGCACATCTCAGTGTTTAACCAACTCTAAACATTTTCACAAAAAAAAACAACAAACTAAACCAAAACCAACCAACCAAACAAAAAAACACCCCCACAATCTTTCTAATCACAAATAACAGAACAACAACAACAAAATCAAGAACCATTAATACATTTATGCTGTTACTGTTTTTTACCTACGTACTTAAATATAAAGCACAGGTCAAATTTGTTTGATAGAGAATGTTTTGAAGAGGTGGGAAGAAATCAGAGTAGCCTTAAGCTTTGGTATTGAGATTGTTCAAGATAAAACAAACAGTGCCCTTGAGGGCTTCCTGTCTTATTGTCACATTGCTGACACATGTTTTACCCAGATTTCTAATTTACCTTAGAACATACCTTAAGAGCCTTATTGTCTTTTTCACTTCCATGCAGCTATAAGAGAAGAAACAACTTATGATTATCACACTACCACTTTGCTGCAAAAAACCTGCCATCAAGTTCTCTCCTTGATGAGAATAAAGATGAGTGCCATCAGTAGAGAGGTTAAGGAGTCTGGTCAAAGCACAGCCTAAAAAGCCTGAGAAATGGATACTCCCACCTTCTCTCCGGAGTAGAAAACAACAGCAATTAACATATGCACTTTTGTTTGTTTTTACTGGATGCAGGCCCGAATCAGAACTGGAGTGATTTCCAGTACCTAGCTACATTTCTGGAACAAGTGGTGACAGTGCTGTTCACTAAATTCAGGGTTAAGTTCTGAGTGAGAATACGTCCATTTTCTCAGAGATCTCATCCCTTATAGAAAATCTGGTAATAATTTCTCAGTCCCCAGTAACCTTGTCATCTCACTTGTATCGTAAGGACAAGTCCTTGAAAAGCGGGACCACTGCTTTTCAGAAGCTCATGCAAATAAATGTTATCAGAATATTTAAATGTTACCTGTACCTCTCTGCTAGTTTTCAGGGCTCAACATAACACACGTCCCAAAGCATTGAACTCAAAATAGTTGCAGCACATTAATTAGTACTGAGCAGTGCTAACCGAAGTTAATAACTTTTTATTACTTCTTCGTATGTAGTTTTTCAGCCTTTGGCTAATTCAAAAACATCTCACAAATGTTCAATCAGAGAAGATTTTGTTGTTGTGGAAAGAGAAAACAGCTTTTCTGGCAAGAAGTCTGAAAAACAGACTTTTCTAATGATCTCCCATTCTCTTCCAACAATATGACTTAGATTGAAGTCTGCATAACAATTAGCTACTTTTTGGAAATGGCAACTAATAATTCAGTTGCAGGGAAAACCTTCAGCTTGTATATTATTGCAACAAATTTTATTCGTTTTCATACATATACACATTTCAACAACATACCTAATTTAAAAGTCAGAGTTTATGTAAGAAATGAACAGCAAGGAAAAGTCCCGTGCTGTGAGTGATTGCATTAGTTACAGTATTGTGTCAAGTGTAATCAGGATTATTTGTCTTTCTGACATTACCACAATGATATGAGATACATTATGCTAATATACCTATCTTGGTTTATAAGGTGTTATTAGTCCTTTGTTTCTTTTGGTCTCTTAATTAGTGACTGTTGTTTGAAGTTATTCATCTTTGCTCACATTTATGCAAATATTCCAAATTATTAATGATAACGTCAATAGGGTCATGTTTATCCATTTTTTTCAAGAAAATGTTTTTTTAAAGCCTCATTTTGCCACTCATTCACATGGAGCAGAAATGCGTTCTGTTAATAAATATAACTGTTTCGAGGAGTAAAGAGTTGCTGTCTGTGAATTTAAATTATACATATGTGCTGTGACAATAATATATAAATGAACCTTCCCTCAATTGTACATCAGTATTTTCAGTGAATACTATGGAGTGGAACACAAACCGAGCAGCGCTGACAGAATGGCCAGCATACAGCTAAGCTTCTATTTGCATTGAATGAAAAAGCAGCATCTGAGAAAACAGTAGAAAAAGGTTGTTTAAATCTATGAAATATCTGTTATCTAAGGACTGACTGGTAGTTTCCCTTCAGTTGTGTCTGTGTTCACCGGTGACCCATGAAGGACTGGAAAGCAGTCAGAAGTCCCCTTCCCTCTCCTCCTGGTGAAGGAGGTACCCAAGTGGGGGACAGGAGGGAGCAGACTGGGGTGACTCTTGCCTGACGTGTGCACAGCAGGACAGTTCTCTTGTGCTCCTCCTTTCTTTCACTTGTTTCCCTTTATAGCTTTGGCAGTGACAGTGAGAACACCTGACTAAAACTTGTGAAGGAAGATGTCTCGTGATAAACGCATCCACTCAGTGTAGTTCAAAACACACTGTTATGAGGAGTTATAGGGGTCCATTTTTTCTGCATCATGCCGTGACATTTCCCAGGAAACAACCCTTTTATGCCTATCTGGGTTATGCAGTTTCCCCTATAGAGATGACCCTCTGATGTATAAAACTTTTGTTTATGAGTACGGTAAAAGCACCTCTGTCCTGTTTGATCTTACAAATAAACAGGATACTTATTTTACTATGCAGTTGTGTCAGCTTAATACTAAGGGCCTGAATGGCTTTGCAAGACTGAAAAAAATACAAATTTTTTAATGAGCTTTGAAAATTAATTCTTACTGGTGCCAAAAGAGTATGCAGAATAATAGAGAGAAAAGTAATTTGACGTAATTCTTGTCATTTGTGAACTAACAGAATATTGCATTTGAACACACAGTTAACTTTGTAACAAAGCTGGGGTTTTTTAAATGTTTGGCTAGTTTTTGAAAGGTATTCTCTGGTTTTGTTTGTTTGTTTGTTTGTTTGTTTTTGTGGAATTTATTATTTTTTCATTTGTTTTTAAACACTCATTGAGAAGTTTATGCATTCTTTTCATTACTAAGTACATGCAATGTCTCTTGCTTAAGACAGCTGCAAGTGAGCCATTTGTATAAAATGTCTTTAGCATGTCTAATACCAGTTCTTCCTAGTAGCATGGAAACAAATATAAATCTTTTTTTAAATGTTAAAATGATCCCTGTTCATAGCTGAGGAAGACTTCTTTTGTAGAAGAACAGGTGAGTGACATTCACAAAGAAACACTTCTGAAGTTTTCTTTGGCACTTCAGGAAAAATAAGTACTGTAGAGTTTCATCTATCTTCTTATAAGAAATAATCTGTAATTTAAAAAGTATGTAATACCTAGATTATCTATATTTTTATTGCTTTCAAAGAGTATATAGAAAAGTAAATCTTAAAAGCAAGTCTTTTTCTGCTTCTGAAGCAAACATAATGCATTAAAATAGGAATTTACCTGTTTCTTTGAAAAAGCTCTCTGTTGTCACATGAACAGGCAGATTAGCAAATGAAACAGAGGAGCTGAATCCTGGAGGAAATGAAGGTTCTGATTTTTCAGAGTATATTTTGTCTGTCACGGAAGCCAACTGAAAACTGCAGTTTTCTGTCCTGAGTGTAATAAGGAGTGCATCAGTATACATATACAAAAATGTTTGAACACTAAAAGCAAATTGACTTTATTTAGAAAAAAAAAAACTTTTAACCATGAAATTTCAGTAATTTCAGGAATGGTTACAGTTTTAGGAATCTACAGTCTCTTCTCCAAAAATCAGTCCATATTTTAAGTTACTTAAAGTTAATGGGAATAAACAGTAGTTCAAAATTGGTTGCGGATCATTATCTGTAAACTGTAAAATATTGAGTTAACTCTGTGTGCTTAGAAATGGTGGAGCTGTGTGTCTCCAGGATATACTATGAAATAATATAGAAAGCTGAGTTTCTGTGTAAGAGTTGGCTTGAAAATCTAGGGCATATTTTATAAGTCTAGCAAGTGATGCTGGAGCAATCAAACTAAGTGCGGAGTATTCAGAGTGAGAAGAAAACTGATCAAGCAAATATCAAGCAAATAGAGAGAAGCAGAATTATGAAGAATGCTGACACTGAGATCCTGCTTTCTTCAAGGTGTTATCATCGGTAGGCAAAGTTTTGTGTTGAGTGGCTGTGCAGTGGAATGATATGACTTCTGTTGGTGTAGATATGAACTTTACTTTCATGTTTCACCTTTCACAAAGTGTCTCTCCCCTATTCGTCTATATACATTTTGCCTTTTTTGGTTTTGTAGTTGTAGTACAGACACTGCAATGAATGGCTGGTTCAACACAAGCAATTTCTGTTTATTGCTTGACTATATTCATTGGGCATCCTGTATGAATAAAGCTCTCTCCCAGATAAATGCATTATTAATGATTCTGTTTTTGCAGTGGTCATATATCAGTATTTAAACATATTTAGCATTCCTTCCCTTTTATAGCACAAAAGAGGAACTACTCCAGAATAGATAAGGCAATACCTAAATGTTTCTCACCTGAGGGAGACTCTGCAGATATATCAGCCCTTTAAAACAATTCCTTTAATAGTTGCAACCACATCTGGTCATATTTGGCATAGATTTTGTTTGCCTTTAGTTAGGAACAGGTTACCACTAAGAAAAGCAAAGGGCAGTTTGACTGAAACCTCTAATCTGCTTTTACCTAAGGTCAATACCTTTATCATGTTGTTTTGCTCCAAAGCTCCAGCTTGCATTTCAGATGTAAACAGCCTTTTCTATGACTAGTGTTAGCCCTCTGTGAACATGTATCATTTATCATTTCATTGGAAGCAGCTGAGGATACTCTAAAAATAGATGTGTGAAATGATGGACAGTTCGTGATTTGTTGGCATGGAATCAAGGTATGACAGAAGGGACCAGGCGAGCCAATTGGATCCTCACTGCCAAGGTTACCATGGAAGCTTTAACTCTTTACACTCCCTTCATCTCTGATGCTCACATAACTTGTGCAGTATACTTTAATTGTTATGGATGAAGTGTATTTCATAGTGTAAAATCTACCTGCTCACATTAACTGAAGCTGTCAGACATGATTTAGGTAGCTCTGTATATTCCGTAAATTCTCATAGGAGAATGGAGGTACTTCTGCCAAGGTCTTTGAGGCAGAAAAGTAGTAGACATGCAAAGTTGAAATGTAAATAACTGCTCATTTGTGTAAGTGTAAATATATTTACATAGTGAGAATTTAAAGAAAAGATCCCCAGTGAGGAAGGAAAAAGGAAGGAAAAATTAAAGGCAGAGAAAATAAGGAAAAGAGAAATCTCTTACTCAAATCTCTTCAGCTGGTTTCTTTGAGGTCTACAAGCATTCCAATTCTCACCCACCCTTCAGTTCAACCCATCCTCATAGTATCCTTGTAACTCTGATTTTTTTTCTTATTTTCTGTAATTTCAATATTTTTTCTCCCTCAGCTACCTACAATATTTAATTTAGATACTTCCTGTTTAATGCAAACATCCCACAGCTTCTTTCACAAACCACTCCTCAGTTTCTTCCACATATGAACATAGTGTTCTATTTTTTCATCTTCACAGAGAGTGTGTGGGGGAAATAATGGCTTTTAAGACGCCCTTAAAATATTGCACTTTCCCACCTGTTGATATCCTGGGTGGATGTAAAATCATACCTGAACCTTTCCTGATTAACTTCCTATTTTCTTAGCCACGTAAGAGAGAAATCTGACAAGACTGTAGTGAGCCTGCCCTCTTTCCAGTTCTTTCATTCCATTAGCCTCAGAGTAAAGATAAAAACCATTTTGCATATCAGCAGGTAGGTAAATGGCAGTATTTAGAGTGTCCCATTTCTGGGACAAACACTTTTCCTTCTTTTCTCAGTACTGAAGCCTGAAAGGAATATTCTTTTTCTCTTTTCTTCCGTTGACTGCAACTCGAATAAGAGAGGTGAAACTTTAAATTAGTTTCCATTTGACTTCTCTGGCAGTACACAGATAAATCCATCACATTCTGTCTCCCTGCCTTAGATTTTTTTTGCGCCGTATTTCAGCATCTTGCTCTATTATACACAGACACCAGAGGTTTTCAAATAAATTATTGGAGTGGGAAAAGCAAATCTACTTAATTTTTCACTAGCTTCAGTCTCAGAAATATCCACTACACTTTGATTTGAACCTACAAAATAAATATGCATTTTGTCTGAATACTTTACATTTGTAGTGGTTATAACCGCTCCTCATGGCAAGCAGTGCCACAATTTTAACTGAGATATGACAACCACATCCAGCCAGAAAGGTCTTGTGTTTGTCCGAGTCAAATGTATTGTCGCAAGATTTATTTTGACTTAGGAATGTGTCTTTACCTGAATACAGGCTCACATATATGGGATTTGTTTGGAGCTTCCAGACTTTACAGAGTGCCATGGGTAGTCTGAAAGTTTTAGTATGGATGGAAAAAGAGGGATGCAGAAATTTGTTGAAATCTCCTTAACATCAGGCAGTTCATTTAAAGATGTAGCTCCAGTGAAGTTGACATCTGGGTATATGGCCACCAGACATGCTCAGGTCTATTTTTTGGCAGATGATCCTCACTAGGCCCCACATGATTGTGCTGTGGGCGGTTCTGTGCAACAGTCCAAGGGGTTCTTGCCATGGAGATCACCACACCTCTGCAGATCAAAAGCAGTATAGACCTGTCATGTAGGACATGTGCTGGATCACTGGTCTCACTGTGTATGTAGCAATGAGCCAGTTTTAGGGGACTGCAATATCCAGAGGTTTTGTTATTAGCTGTATACATTTTATAGGCTAATACTGTGCATTTGCCATAAGGTGATCCAATAGCATGAGTGATTCAAATAAAAACTTACCATAGCTATAGAATATGCACATGAATTCAAAAGCCTCTTGTTTTTAAGTGCTTCCAGGCTTTCCTTTCTCACATTCAACATCAGTAGAGAGCTATGAACTAAGAAGTCTGGATTCTGCTGTTGCTATGAAGTCAGAAATTGTGTTATTACAATGTCCATTTTTCATTCCTAGGATATAAAAATCTAAAGTTTGTCAACTCCAGTGCTTTACCTAGCTGAACTAATGCAGTGCAAAATAAGAAATGTTTAATAACAATCAGACATTGGATTCAGCTCCTTCATTCTGAGATGTCTTCCTCTTGTTCCTCACAATGCTTGGGTCAAGATTTGGTATTACTTTGGGAAGAGGTTGGAACTAAGAGAGTGCTGAGTTCTTGCATTTGTGATTGGTTTTAGATGCAGGATTACCAGAAATCTCTATGTCAGGTAGCATCCTATACCATTTCAGCAAGAACATTTTTCACATGTCTGATTTTAAAGAGTCTGTGGGCTTCAACAGTTGATTAAACTGTTATAGTTGATACTCTTAATGAATAAACTCTTTGTCTTTAAGATGACAAATTTCAATGAATTTTGGAGACTCTTTAAGCTTAACCCTATAGTCAGGCCTTATTCTATAAAGTAAAAGTCTGCTTTTGCTTTTTCCAAATCAGTTTTTTTTTGTTTTTTTTTTTTTTTTCCACAGCAAGGGCTGTACTCTGCCTTGTCTTTTTCAGCCTTTCACAGACTAACATACCTAAAGCAATTACAGAAATTGCAACAACAAAATCAAGGTGTTGTAGATACTTCAAGCTTTATTGTAGCAGACAGACTGAATACCATGATGGACAACAGGACATGCAGGTTATACTTTTGGCTCTATAACTGTGTTACGAAAAGCAGATCATTACCTCTTATTTATTTTATTTTTCTAAAACTGAGCAACAAATATTCCTGCAAAACACTTTTGAGAAATCCTTTGTGATTTTGGGGAAGGTGTCAAGTCCCATATACTATTTTTTTTTATAATATGAGAGGAGTACATATGTACAAAAATGAAGAAGTTTACAGAATATACTAAGAATACGCTGGTAACATTGGATTCATAGTAGAAATAGAATTTTCCTTTGCATAGAATCCAACTCATAGACAAGAATATTTACTGAGTAAAGTGCTATTTGTCAGTATTCCTCTCAAGGTAAAATACCAGATCTCATTATCTGCTTCAATAAACCATAGTAACAATGAGGTCTATCACTTCTCACAGTGTTATTATCGCTGTTATCCTGATCACATGAAGTAAGATTAACTATATTCACAGGATTTTGATAAGGATGCAATAGGATGTACAAATAAGGTCTTTTCTTAGATTGAAAATAAAAGAACAAAGAAAAGAAACATAATTGAAGAGCTGTGACTCATTTCTGTTAAAAACTGAGGTGCATGCCTATTCATGTACCTTCTATTTTTAAAAATGTAGTGGCACTCTAAGGTACTTCGTCACGCTGTGTTAAAGCAAGCAGAAACATAGACCTGAATTTTGTTTCTGATTATCCTTTATTTGGTATTACCTGCCACATTTAAAAATAGCCCAGCCCAGATATAAGGCACTGGATTTCAATCAAAGTTGGGGTTTTTTTGAGAGGGGGTTCTGAGGAATGGCGTGAATTGTGATTTTATTTTTAAATAACTGAATTATACTTTAGTAAGATAAACTTTTTATTTGACTACAGTTATCCAAAATACAAGGTGCCTGTTTTCAGAGTTATTAAAGGCTTGTGTTCTTTGCTCATCTGTTTCTGCAGAAAAAAGAAGTATAGCAAGCAGGCTTCCCATTAGGGTTTGTGCTGCCCCATGCAGATGCTAGCAGTGGGAATGGTCCTCTTCCTCCCCTCATCACCCAAGCTGGGCCAAAGTCTCCAAATTAAAGATGACAGTACCTGCCAATATGAGCAGAAAATTCTGACAAGCAGCATTTTACTTGCATTTGATGCAAGTGTGAATGATTATATTGGTCGCAAGGCAGTGCATTCTGGTCGTTCTCCCTAAGGAACTCCCATCATCCACAGCTGGGGATGCAGCATCCAGTGCTGCCTATGGGAGGAGAGGAGTCCCCTCCCTGCAGGACATGGTCCTTCGAGTTTACTGGTGTGGTGACAGGCCAAGGTTGTGGTGCCAGCTTGCACACAATTCTGTTCTCCTTGATGTGCATAGTGACAGCACCCTGGATGGGAGAGAAGGCTTGAAGTCATAGATGTCCCCTGCATAAATTAAGACATAAGTTAATAATTATTTAGTAACTAGACATATCTTAATAACCATCTGTCCCTTGTGTAAGTGAATAACTAGTTGCACAGGAACATGTAGTAGTTGTAACAAGACTAATCAGTCCCTCGCTTTCAGGCTCCAGCAGTACAAGAGTGCTCCACAGAGAAAAGTTCCTTGTGACCATATGCTCTCCAGAAACACAGCCAACAAGCTGCAAGGCCAGGACACAGCTGGAGAGAAAAAGTACAGAATACCTCATTCTGTCTTTCCCTTTCATTTTCAGTTAGTAAAGTCAAACATAAATTATGAGGTTAAAACTGTAAGTATGAACTTCAAAAAGAGAGAAGACTTGCTCTGCAGTTTTCAGCTGACCCTGGTCACCTTCTTTCTCATGCTGGCATGCTCATATTATATACTAAAGACAAGCATGCCAGCATGCCATTTAGGACTACAGTAATAAATAAATGTCATGTATCATTTTAAACCAGTAAAATTTTGCACCCATTTTGTGCTTTTGGAAAGGACTGTATATTACAAAGCTGTAGCATATTAAGTCCAGTACCATTGGGACCACTAGTTTATGTAGGTCTTGTTGCTCACAGATTGTGTTACAGATTGCATAGGGTTTTTGTTTGTTTTTTTGTTTTCAGCTGAGCTCCTTCAACTGGGAAAACAGACACATCTCACATCTTATTCCTCTGATTTCTGTGAAATCTCATGCTATTCTTTCTCTATACTCAAAGGGCGATTTGGTCTACACTAAAACAGGCAAAAGTGTGTCCAGATGATTCTTAGCCGAATTTCTTTGGGTATCGTTCTTCTTCTCTAACAAGACATGGACTAACTTGAGCCATACCATTTTATTTTCTGAAAACAGACGCACTGGAAATCCATCTGTCTTTTTGGATGTTGTAACAGATGCTATTCTGCTTTCCAGCATCTCTTTGAATTCTGCTCATGGATGACCCATACTGCATTTGTACTTGATTTTCATTTAATTTATCCTGAACCTTGTAATAAATCTCCCTAATGCTCAGTAAATTACAGGTAATTGAAATCCAGTCACATAAACTGTTAATGTGCAATGAGACAATTATTTAGGGCTCATCTATGCCAAGAGGTCAACACATTCAAGAGAATAAAAATTTATATGCTGAATAAAATGCATTTATATGTTGAGTACAATGTAAAAAGCAAAGTAGTCAGTAGTCAGTTTTAATGGGAGTTATGTTTTCCACAACTGTGAAATAATTTAGAATTTATTTTGGATTATTCTGAAATTTCTACATTTGTAGGTTAAGAAAAATGAATTTCCTTTTTTTTGTTTTATTTTTTTTTTCCCTTTTTTGAAAAACTTAAAAATAGCCAGAATATTTTGGATATTCAGTTTTCTGATTTAAAAAAAATGCACGAGAGCATCATAAGCAGGATGTGTATGAAAGGACATATGAAAATTAAGTGGCTGCTTGAAAGAATTCTAGTAGCTTCAGTTTAATTTATTTTAGACCAGATCTGCTTCTATGAGGGAGATAGATTTACAGAGATGTATGAATAAGACAAGAAAAATTGACTCAAATATCAGCAAAAGAGATTGGGGGAAATGCTGGGTTGGGGTCATCTACTGGAGAGTGATAATGTACTGGAGTTCTTGGAGGGGTCAGGTGGGCTCTAATTCTTTCTATGTTTTTTAAATGTCCATCAGTAAAGTACAATGCAAGTGATTGGACTAGGTGGATTCCTGAGAACCCTTAAAACTCTACAGCTTTATAATTCTGAGTCTGCAGAATTATTTGAAAAATGTTTTTAGTTGATGCTTCTCTCTGAACCATTTTTTGCCAGCTATATTGTAAGTCTCCTTTCCCAAAGGTATATTGTTGTTTTGTTATTGTTGTCTTGTTTAGACCATAGTTTCTAAGGGTTCATTCAACTTCAGTTAAACTATTTTTGAAATCTGAAGTGAAAACTCCATATGTATTTAATTCTCACCAAAGCTAGGTGCATCTCTGATGGTGATCACTAAAATATTGCTCTGATTTTAGGTATTGATTATACTAAATTTTTAACTTGACACTTCTGCTACTTTTGCAACAATATGAAGTAGTGATTTGGGAACAGGACATATTTCAAGGCCTTATGCACAGAACAAATTTCACCAATATAAGTCGTCAGTATGAAGAATTACTCCCTGCAAATTGTGCAGTTTTTCAAAATGTCTCTGAATTTATTTTGGATCAGAAAATTATCCCCATGTGGAAGAAAAAAAAACAACCAACCAACCAACCAACCAACAAAAACACAAAAGAAACCCAAACAAACAAAAATAAACCAAAACCAACAAACAAAATGCAAGAACACACACACAAACAACAACAACAACAACAATAACAACAACAATAGAAAGCCCGTCTGCTAACCATCCCTGCCTGCAGAGCTACTTTGATTATAGAAATATCTCAAAAGATCTCATACCTAGTTAAGTATTAGGTTGTAACATGCCAAATGTTTGGGGTTTCTTACTGTCCACTTGATTTTATTTTAATTTTTTAAATGAGGAGCTGTGAAATGCCTAATATCGATGACTTTTCAAAGCCACTGTTACTAAGCAACTACTAAGCACACTATGTAACATCTCATTGAGAAGAAGAAACAGCACTATTCTGATATCACAAACTTAATATTGTTAGAGCTGGGACATGAATATTTAGCTTAGGAGCATATTATTATACTCCCAGACTCCACAGACTTTTGTACCTATGATTCACAGCTTAGCAGTTATAGGGCCTGTAGCATAGTTTTAAACATCATTTTGGGTACTCTCTGAATATTGCATCAAATAGTCCTTTGGAATTTTCACTAATTTATCAGAACAAGGCATTCCATTATTTTTACAGAGGCTAGCAGTTTGATTAAATCCTATTATTAAGCAGAAAAACTGCATCCTCTGCTTTCTTTTGTATCATTTTATCCTGTGTTTGCTAGAGTCTTATAGAACTAACATGTTGTACGACCACCTCGCAAGGATACAATGTAAATGGATCTGTGAAAAAACGTGTGATGGAAGTTCAGTTCTTCCTGTAGTCAAAATCAGCATACTATATCTGCATGTACAGGGTTTTTTTGAAAATATGGAAAACTTCCTATGTAGAAATTACAAAACTATCAAAAAGATAATGGTGGAAAGCCACAGAAAATAAGCTGTTTGTTAGGGTGTCACTGGTAATGTGTTGAAGATGGTACATGCAGCTGTAGTTGAGCATAGACGGTAGAATAGAATCCTAATATTGAATGGGTAGAACATCACATGCAGTTCATACCAAAATGTTAATAACTGGAGAGTGAATGTATGTTTCTGTATTTTGATAGATTGAAAGAGAATGCTTTGTCTCACTGTACCAGTGTTTCTGATGCATCTGTTGCTTGGCAGTGTAGAAAAAGATTACACTGATATTTCACTTTGACAGTGAGATACAAGATAGGAAGAGATGGTTCATGTGTGACATGGATAAAGAACTGGTCTGGGATCACTGTCACTTGACACACAACTAATTTGTCAAATACAGTGATCTGTGGCTCAACTGCAAGGTAGTCTCTACTGCAATAACTGTTCAAAATAGAACCTGGAAAAAGCAGAGGCAAACTTCTTGTAATTTGATGTTCGTATTTCAAGTGATTAGTGCCAGGGACAAAGGAGAACAATGAGAACTTTGTACAAAAGAGGAAGATACAGAATGACACATGCTGTTAGTGATTGACAACGTCAGTGGGACATAGAGCAAAGATACAAAACAGCCAGAGAAGATGAAGAAAAATTATACTGAAGTGAAAACTGTTGCAAGCAATGAGATTAAAATACTGCCTTCAAAAATAAAGTCACACAGAACTCTGCCAGGATGGGAATAGTTGAGCCCACAGGACATGGCAAGCAGATTGCAAGACAGAAATCAAAACCGACAGCTTTACGTTTGTAGTGTTTCTAGAGGTATAACCCTGGGAAAAATCCTGAGCCTGGTTCTGTTGCTGGGAGGTGGAAGACATGCAATGGGATGCTGTGGGGATCTGATGTAGGGTTTGGATGGATGCATACCCCAGCTCAGCTCTGCAGGATCCTTTCACTGAGGAAGCAGTGGAGCCTACATTGCAGAGAAAGTGGATACTGGGAAGCAGAAGCGAACTCATCTTGGCATCTTCCTCGTATGCAGCAAGACTGAAAAGAAGTGGTGGATTCTGCTCCAGCCATCAGTACTGCTGCATCACATTGCTGTGGAAGAGCTCACAACTGGCATTGACTTCTGCTGCTCTGGGCTCCCTCTCCCAGACCCTGCTGTTTGCTTTGAACAGGGAGCTCAGGTTTTCCGATGTAAAACACTGCAAATACATCAGAGGGATATTTCTCAGAGGGAAAAAAAGCCAAAGAAGGGCTGCAGTTATGAAGGATTAATTTTGTGTTTGAAGCATATTGATATTGCTAAAGACCAATGTAAGATGTGAATCACTGTTACCTCCAGCCACTCTCAGGTACATAGATATGCATATATTTAATTTCACAGTTCTTCTGTCCTCTGATTAGGCTATGTTCATGTCTGAACCTAAATTACATTCTGAAGTTAATTTCTAGGTAGCAGACTTAGGATGCCATTTGAACCCTACATGGGTCCCAGCTTGGGGAAAATAAAATGTTTCAGAATCTCTTTTCCTTCTTCCATACTGTTCTTTCTCTAGTTCTGTTCAGTATTAGACTTTACTGTTTTTTGTAAGTGATGTTGAAATATTGGTCTGGAGCTCTTTAAATGACTTTCTTTTTAACCTATCTAGTACAATTTCAGTGTTGGTACTTTCCCAGGGAGCACAGCCACAATCTACTTGCTTCAAATACATTTTTAAGTCCTTCCATGTGAAAGGAAGCATTCAATTACTTTGTTGTTTGTTTTACTCTGCAGCATATTTAACACCTAACAGCCTGTGGAAATTAATCCTTCTCTGTCTTGTAAACCGACAGACAGCTGGGTGAATAGAGTTTTACTGGGCCACCATGCACTGAGTGCATCCTCGGATGCCTGTCCTTACAGTGCTCAACCTTGCTACTTGAGTAGGCCCTTTTGTGTTTCCAACAGACAACAAGAAAATACAGGCTCTCTTACACACTGTAATAGCATCGGCCCTAATAATGGTAGTAAAAAGTCTCATGGAAAAAGCTTATCTTTGTTTCATGACAGTCTGTACTTTAAACATGGCAGACTGGGACCATTCAGAGCCCTAAAGTGACCATACCAGATCTGTCCATGCCTGTTGTCTTCTTTTATTAGTCTCCCTTTTAATTCCCATAACTCTGGTTTAGTGTTTTCATTCTTTGTTTTTTTTTCATTCCTGAAAAACAGACCAATTCTCACATTCATCTACCCCTTGTCTCTACTTTCTCATGTAAATTGCACAAAAGAGAGCTATGGTTGCCACCAGTCTAGTTTATCTGCAATGAAGTAGTGAATTTGCACAGATCCTAGTATAATTTTTGTTTTGGGAGAGAATACAGGGATTGAACATCGATCAAAAAACTGATGAGGTTTTCAGATAAAGAAACAGGAAACATGAAATAAAGAAATACCTAACTGTAGTGAGGCTTTTCAGGCATCCCACGTGTTTTATGTTTGTTTCAACAAGTGAGGTTCATTAAATGTCATATTTCATATTGTTTTACATTTCTGAACTCCCTGGAACATTTGGAGCTCTCTTCATCATATATTGCTAGTGAATATAAAAGCAAAGCAAATATTATCTGGCCTCTCATGGAAATTCTTATAAGATATTAAAATGAAAGAGCAACACTCTTTTGACACTTTTAAAGATTAATATGTAAATAAATTTCAGTGTCTTGTTTGTTCTTTGTGTCTCCACTGTGTCTGTCATTTCCATGCCATTTTGGAAGGTTACCAGCTCACACAGAAACATGTTCTCCTTCCAGACCCAAGTGGAGAAGGTATAATTCAAGACCTAACATTTCCAGTGCAGCAAATCTGAATTTAAATAAAAGCAGCTTTCAAAAAGCATAGAGTGATGCAGACTAAAGAAAAAATAGAATTACTAATCTGTTGAAAAAGAAGTCATATTTTTGGTGTGCAAATGACCACTTTATAGAGAAAAATATTGACCAGATAGATACCAAAGTGTGTAATAATAGAGGATAGAAGTGGTAATGCAGGCATATTGTGTAAATGCAACAGAGGGAAAGTTAAGAAAACAAGAATTTCCTGACTATTAATTTAAGAGTAGTTCTGCTGAGTTTAGCAATGTTGAAAGTCTCCAAATCTTGGTGCTAAATGCACATAAATGTTCTGTTCATTTAAATACCAAATGTCACTACTTTATGTCTCTCTGGACTGTTGCACCAATTGTCTTCAAACCTATGCTGTAAAGACCATATATACAACTGAACTAGTTAGGACTGCCTGCTGAGACTGCTAACCCAAGTGTTTGTTTCTGCAGAGTTGTTCATCAAAAAGGGCCGTCTATCCTTGTCAGCTGGTTTAAAACAACTATTAACAATTATTGAGTTACAATGAGATAAACATTACTATTGAATATACTGTTGACCTAAATTATTTGTAAGATTTTTTTTTTACACAGTATCACAGTATCACAGTATGTTAGGGATTGGAAGGGACCTCAAAAGATCATCTAGTCCAATCCCCTTGCTGGAGCAGGAGCGCCTAGGTGAGGTCGCACAGGAACATGTCCAGGCGGGTTTTGAATGTCTCCAGAGAAGGAGACTCCACAACCTCCCTGGGCAGCCTGTTCCAGTGCTCTGAGTGCTCTCATTTTTACTATGAGAAAAACGGTTCAATCCCCTTTGATTCTTCAGGCATCCTAATGCATCCTTCAGTGAGCTTCTATAATAAGATGGCTTCATATCACCCTCCTAACAAAACAAAACTGCTAGCAAAAATAAAGCTCTGATGTTTGAAACTGCAACAAGCTTTGCTTAGGCACACAGCTTTGTTTGTATCAGGTTAACACGTGGTAGAGGTCTGCATGAAAAAAAATTAAGAGACAATGTGAAGTTGTTAGGAAGAAACTTGCTGGCCTCCTTCATAGTTCTTCAACTGTTAATTGGGCAGATTCTGAAACTGAGTTTATCTGTCAACTTACTTTATTTCCTTTATATAAGTTGGTATACCCAGTCTTAAAAAAGACATTGAACTTGCCACTCCTTTGTTCTATTAATATCATTTGTCTTAACAAAAACTTCTGGGCAAAGTTAAAGCGTATCCTTTGGACTAGAACCATACACTAACAGCATGCTGATGCTTAAGTCAGACTATAAGGTTCAGGAGACACTGGTTTTAGATTCCCTAGCTTTTTAGTTTAGTTTAGTTTTTTGGGTTGTTTTTTTTTTGTTTTGTTTTGTGTGTGTGTGTGTGTGTGGTTTGTTTGTTTGTTTGTTTGTTTGTTTGTTTGTTTGTTTGTTTTGTGGTTGGTTGGGGTTTTTAAGCAGAACTATGAAAGATGCTGTCTTACTTCAGTCTCTCAAGCTGTTTTCCACAGGAGTATGAGATAGGCTTTCCTGTGGCTTTTTACTGTTGATTGGCATAGCAGTCTCTTGTTGTCTGGACTGAGCTACTAATGAACCAACAAGGGATTAGGAGGAAAAGTCTGGCAAAGATCCACATGCTGCATTGGCTGAACTGGAGGAACTCTTATGTCAGTCTATTATTTTGAGGCTGTAGATAAAGTTAACTTAATACAATATTCACAGCTGAAGTCTGTAGAAAGCTTGACGGTTTTCCAATAATATGCAGAAAAAAATGGAGCAAAAAGCAGATTGTATTTCTAATTGTTAATGCTATTTCTAATTATTAATTATGTGTCTTCTCTCTTTGCTTTCTGGATGAAAATTTTACCATGTAGTGTCATAAAATTCTCACTCTGTCCATAGCTATGTGTTCAAAAACGTCAACATCCACATGCTATGTATCATGGAAATCTTGTAGCACAGGGAGAACAAACATAGTGATATTTCAGAATATTAAGATGCTGTATTAGTGCCAGCAACATTTATTATGAATAAATTTTAACATGACTTAGTAAAGCTGACATTATTTTTGGAGTGGGTTAGCAGCTCAGTATTCTCTAAAATTCAACAGTGACTACGTGTGGCAGTAGTATGTTAGGACTGGCCTTGAAGATGATAGCAAATATTTTTGTATACGATGAAGTGAATTCATTAGAAATGTAAAGGGAGGGCTGAGATAGTTGGAGTGGTAAGCCAGAATGATGATCTTTGCAGCAGTATCCCAAGGGCATAAAAAGAGGAGCCAGACAGTGCTTGACAAGGACAGAAAAGAGAAGGTCACAATAGTTGAGAAGCAAAGCCAGGGAAGTCTAAAATAAAATTTTAGTTGTCGGACAGAGAAAAAACATTGAATCTTAAAGCTGTTTGAAAGCATAAAGGGAGAAATAAATAAATGGTGGATACCCAGGTTAAAGGGCTGCAGGACTGACATAGCTAAGAAAGTTTCAGTGAAACTACTTGTGTCCCAAGTGTTAGCTCATGCACTTACACTTTGGCAGAATAACACAGTCCCTTGAGCAATTCTGGCTGAATGGAGCTGTGGGTCATGTTGTACTAAGTTGTACTAATGGGCCTGATGAGGCATAGTCAGATAAGCTGCTGGAGACCTGGTACCACCTGTGCCATCCTACAGTTGTGTGAGGCATTGAACATGAACTATTTGAGGCCATGTGTCATTCAGAGCAAATTAAAGCAAAATATCGTAGTACACCATCCCTTGACACACTGTGACTATCTCAAAATTTGAAAAGAAGCTTGCTTCATTAGTTCTTCATTGCTTCTTCATGCATAGGAATTTTACCAAAGACAGTTAATAACTCTCTTGAAATTCTTTGTGACAGGATTTTCTCTTTTGTTTGGAAAATGATTGATATGTTCCCTCAAGTGCAAATGCTTCAAAAATCATTAAGGAGAAAAATAATTGCTAATAAATAGGTAGAACAAACAAATGAGTTGAGCTTCATCTGTGGAATTACAACAGCCAAGTATTTTTCAGCTTCTGTTTCGACAGAGAGTTTTAAAACATAGTTGTCTGACATTTTTAAGACATTGAACATTTGTAAGTTTGGTTTTTCTAGTGTTTTTTGTTTGTTTTTCTTTCTTTTTAATGAAGTTTAAGGACCTCCAGTAAAGATGGAGTTATTTATCTGAATGGTGTTTTTCCATGTGATAAGAAAATCTCTGTCTTCTAGTGACGTATAGTTCAAGGTCACAGTTAATACGACATCTGCATCATTTTCCAGAAATATACACTACCAGATTCAGGAAGTCATATTTTCACTGTATGGAAGGGGGTAAACTTGAAATATAATTCCATTTTAAGGGCTTCAGAATACCTACATACTATTCAGAAGACCATTTAGAATAACTGACACACTGACAGATTTTGTGCTGCTTCTGACATTTATAGCAACCCAAAACTTCTGAAGAGTGCTGTTATGATATTATCCAGATCTTGAGGTATACTTTTACTGGGACTACATCCCAGCTGGCTGATGAGGATGTTTTATATCAGAGTATTTGAAAAGTGTGCCTATGAATATTGTAGTATGTAACTTTTTTTTATTTAAATCAGTCCTGTAAAAGCACACGATTTATGCATTTCCATCTAAATATATGTCAAGTGTGAAGAGCCAGAACTACTTCTTCATTACTATATCTTGCCCCTCTTCCATGACCAGGGACAGTTTGGGTGAGATACAGCCTCCATGCTAGCCCATAAAATTATTGCTGCCTGCTGAGATGCTTAATCTGAGAAAGTTCCTATGGCAGTAAAGCCAAATTGGCTCAGTGCCTAGAGGAAAGTTGCAAGGTGTGGGCATTGTAAGATTTAACTTTTTGAATGGCCGAAGGCATCACAGCATTTTGTATATTTTATTTAGATTAATTAAATATTTACTAATAAAGAGAGTTAAATTAAAACTAAAAGACAAAATTTTGTATCCTTGTGCTGGCTTTGTACAGAGATTTGATGAGCTAGAAGATTTACTAGGTTTTATACTTTTAAAAAGTAATAATACTTTTATGTTTTATTTTATTCTCTTAATTTCTTATGATAGTAGTACATATAAGAGATAGAAAAAGGGAGACTAAAGTGTAACAGCAGTTAGCTGCAGAGATGATATTCTCACTTATGACATATTATGATTTTCTGGCCCATTTTCTCCTTTAGAAAGAAAGATTGTTTTATCCCCTTTTAATATTAAAAATATAAATTTATTTTAAATAGCTACACAGAATAAATATTTTAAGGATTTTATTGAATGTTTGAATATTTCTTCAAAGCTGTTCTTATTAAAGAGAGGAGAAAAGTAGTATTTATCTTTGTAATAAATTGCAGGGACATCACTTCTATAAGCAATCATTACATTGCTCTAGCTGTACAGCATGATTTTTACCCTCTTCATATGCATGCTTAAAAATATTACTTAGGTTGTTCTCAGTCAAAATCAAGAAATTGTAGCTTCTATTACAGGTTCTGTTCTCAGACTTTATGTGTGGTATGGGACTCCCACTGGTGCTGGTCCATTTCAGCTTTCTCTTACTCTGTGTCAACGTTCTCTTTAGTGCCCAGCTCTGCCTGTTAGCTCTACCCCCATGCCAATGACAGCCTCTCCCAAAATCTGGTAGTGCAGCCATGCATGTGTGCATCCCAGTTTGCTTTAGTCAAAGTCATTAAGGTCAGCTTGCAGCACTAATCTGAACTTTTTAAAGAAATCCAACTGCGTTTGACTTAAACAGGCCAGGCTCCCATGAACTATTTCATTAAGTGGTAAGGAATATCAGCAAAGAAGAATCATCCTCATGTAAACCATGATGAAAACCTGAGAGTGGCTTAATGACATCCAGATGAATATAAACACATGAGAAAGGAAATGTAACAAAGAAATCTAACTATTGCACAGACTCCATCAGTAGACCCACTCATTACTTTTCAGTCTAATTTGATTTGGTCTTTTTTTAACATTAACATTTAATGATAAATAGCATAAAGCAATAGCAGTGAGATTAATGGTATCAACCATCTTAGTCATAGTAATGCAAATGGAGTGTTTTAGAGTTCCATCACAGGATGAAAAGTGACCATTTAGATATTTCCATAGCTTGAAATTCAATTTAATACATTTACTCTCTGCTGTGCCTTGGAAGAAGGGTCAGAATGAGCCATAGGTGCAGTAGACCTACACCTCTGGGAAAAACTGTTTACTTTGCCCATTTTTGAGGAGGCGGATGTCAGACAGCAAATCTCCATGTGCATACTTATTTAGTCACTGCCAGCCATGGGGATCTAGGTTTGTGGGGTCAATGGCAGCCACCTTCTCTGCAGCACCACCACCATAAACTCTGCTTTCCACCTTTCTGCTCTTGGCCCTGACTAAGTGTGACTGTCACAACAGTAGTAAATATTGGGTCTTTTGAAAAAGTGTTTGCATTTTGACGTTTTCAGCAGACCAATATTAATTGAAAGCTATTAATTAAAATGAAAATGTCATTTCAGGTGGCAATGTCGCATGTATCCAAACACAACTTGTATCAACCTTTTGGGTACAAGCATACAGATTACAGAAGTTATATTGCTGCTGCTAAATTAGCTCATTTTAGTCCCACAGTGAAGGAGAGCTGGACCTACTGTCCTTAAAGCCATTGATAAAATGACTTAGAGGTGAAAGATTTTTAGCCTTGTTTGGAACAAAGATTAAATGAAAGAAGAATGTAAGGAGAAAGTTTGCAGCAAGCAAAGGCAGATACCCAAGGGAGCACAGCCTGCAGAAATGAAACTAATACAGTATTTAGAATGAAGTGTTGAACCTTAGGTTTTCTGGCAGAAGAAGTCTAAGCAGCTTCAGGGAGTCCAATCCCAAGCAACAAAGCACAGAATAGTGACATGTGAACATTATGTTGTGTGGATTTATCTATCCACTGTAGAAAAAAAGGTACCCATATTATATCTGTTAGCCTCCTTGGTCCCACTTCATTCCGCTGTTTTCAGTAATGAAAACATCCAGCATAATGCAAGTATACCTGGGGACTTGGAAGTTGCTGCCAGTTTTCACATGACACAATGATTTTCTTTGAATCTTATCCAAGGAAAGAAAGAAAGAAAACTGAGCCCTTGACAGTAATTGATTCCAACTGTGTGGAGGACAGTAGTCTACCAGACAGAATTAAATTTGTTGCAATTGTTCCCTTGCTCACTTTTGCTGCAATAGAAGTGCTGTTTTTCTAATGTAAATTCCTTCTTAGATGCTAAATTATTAAGGGATTTAAAAGTAAATCCTTAACTAGGAATAGCGTTGTGCACTGTGTGTGGTGATGTCAGTACTGCTAACTGTTGGAGGGAGACCAGTGGCTGTTACTGCTGTAAGATAGCAGTTCAGTCCTAGGGTTATTATTAATGTATTTCACCACTAATATTTTCCATGGAAGATACTTCAGCAAATATTACTGAAGTGAGAAACCATCAGAAATAATGACCTCGCTTTTCCTTCTGCTCAATCTGTTCTTTTCAATTTTGTTTTCTAAATAAGCACACATAATAAGCCTTAAAGTATTTGACACAGCTTTTTGTTTAATTAAAAAAAAAATTCTTAAGGTACTGCTATGTATAAAATGTTATGTACTACTTGCCACAGGCAACAGTCTGTGTCTGAGTACTGAGGCAGTTGTTTTCCTGGAAAAACTAACTGAGAAGTTGGCAAGTCACACCCTGTCACACCCTCATCTCCAGCGCAGTTCGAGAAAGGGGTGAGCCTCGCTCCGGCTGTGAACGCACCTTCCTCATGGCAGCGATTTCATCCAAACCCTCCTCCAGCCACTCGCTAGCATCTCCCCCTGTGTTGCTGTCAGGCGTGTGCGGTCCCTCCGTGCCCAATGCGCGTCCCGGTCCCCGCGTTTCCCCGGCAACGGGCTCCCGCACCGACGCTGCCTCCCGCCGCGCGGCCCGGGGAGCGGCGGCGGCGGCGGCTGCTGCCCCGATGCGCCGCGCCCGGCACCGCGCTTTGTCCCGGCGGACCCCTGGGGGCCCTGAGGCGCTCGGCCGGCCCCCGCCTCCTGCCTGGCTGTGCTGGAGCCGAGAGATCCCGGCAGGCCGGGGCTGATCCGCCTGCCGCTCCCGGCCTCTTCTCGGGGAGGCAGGATGTGTTCCCTGCCGCTCCCCTCCCGCTCGCCCCCTCACAGGAGCCTTCTGCGCCTAGTTTAATGGCTTTGCAAAGAAAGCCGGGCAGAAGAGCACTTTTCTCGGTGGTGGTGGTCAGACCATGACCTAACTCACCATGAACTTGGAAGGGCTTGAAATGATAGCAGTTTTGATCATGATTGTGCTTTTTGTTAAAGTGTTGGAACAGTTTGGGCTGATTGAAGCAGGTTTAGAAGGTAAGGGCGTGCTTTTCAGTGGCTTGCCATTTTTCTGTTCTGGTTTGTTTTCTTGCGGTAGGGCAAGGGGCACCTGTAAACTGGATGTAAGACGCTACCTGAGACACTTTGGGAACAATGTGGACATCAGTGGCTGTGTGTTGTTGATGTTAAAGTTGCAGTGATTTTCTTTTGCAGGAGGAATCCTGAATACTGCGAGTATAAACTTAGATGTTAAACAGGGATAAATGCCTTAAAATCTGACTCTCTTTTCCTGTTTTACATCTGCAAATTTAAAGTAGTAGGGGTCAAAGCAGATTTCAGGATGTTGACATGCAAATACAGATATATTGCCTTAAAATTGTCTGTACTCTATTCAAAATTGTTTTGTAATTTATTCATGTTAACATCATCTGTACTGGGATTGTTATAATACCAAGATATATATTCTACAGTATTTAAAAACCTGTTGAATATTTGATTTACTGTTAATATTTCAATATGTACTTGAGGAAGAAGAACTAAAATACTCAGATTCAAAATAAACAACTTTAACATTCACTCAGGGCACGAAGTTCAAGTTTAATTGCTTGATGTTTTGTTTATCCTAGATCACCTCCTTTCTTTCTAGCAATGTTGTTTCTGTTTAAAATAGTACAAATGAAAAATGAGAAGCTTACTTTATTCTAAACATACATTTTATTGGTAAAAACTAGTGGAATACTATTGTTTATTTTTACCTTATTTCTAAAAGTGCTGTTATTCTTAACATATGAGGAGTTCATCTAAAAAAACACTGATTGCAGCATGGTTGATAATGTGATGATATTCATTGCATCCCAGGGTTTTATTAGGTTCCAGACTGAAATGGTCGGTTTCTCAAATATTGAAGAAATATTGTGTTCTCAAATCTTCATGTAAGCTAATATTTGAGTCCAGTGTACATACTTATGCCTAGGAAAAGGGGAACTTTGTTGACTGAGAGATTGTGGTTTCATGTGTTAACGAGTGAGAATATAAACAAAATTTGCTCCTATGAAAAGGTCTAAAGTAATCCTGTTTAAGTAACCCTTTCAAGAAACACAGTCTTCTCTTCAGGTGATTTTAAAGAAGGAAAACTACTCGCCTGTTTCTCTGTGCTGCTGGTTTGTGTTAACTTGCTTGTACTGATTACAGAATCTGAAAACCCTGCAGAGAGTCACAAAAATGTGCTACCGAGCACATTTTTATAAACAATTTATATATTAATTAATTGCATTGTATTGAATTTAAATGACAAGACAGAGATTACCTTCAAATGTGTGAGATGGTTTTGGTTTTGATTTGTGTTTAGCTATAAATAGAAATGTAAATCAACTTCGGAAATGTTATGATAAAAGTTATCTCCAGCATTAGAGACTGCAGATATTTGGAAACAAAAGCCATATTTACTTTTTAGGTTGGTCGACAGGTTTGTGTGTGCTCTGTGGAATCTGATTGCCACATCCGGTTGGGTGCCCTGGCAAAATTTAGCACTTGATTGTTGTCTGTTCTTGTGTTTATGGCTGGGGAAGCTGATAATGGAAAGACAATTAGAAATATAGTGAAGCTGCCTGTAAGTGATATTAAGACTTCTGTAAGAAAGAAGTTTCTCATGCAGCTGCCTGTTTTGTCTGCCTTACTGGCCAAAACACTGGCAGTCTGCATGCTCATGGATGCTTGAAGTTTCTTCTTACCTGGTGCAGATCAGGTTTCCAGCATGCCAGGAGAATGTGAAAACACTGGTGTTCAACTCCTGTGGCATGTTACATGAGAATAGAGTAATAGATATAAACAATTATGTATAAAAATGAGGCTTAGCTAAGTTGCACAGAGTTATTAATTTGTTTTCTCATCATTCAAGAACAGTGTAGGTTTATTCCCCATTTGTTTCTTAAACTTGAGAATTAAAGATCTGAACTGACTACAACAGAAAAAAAAAATGTACACTTTTACTAGGGAAGTGAAAAATTTGTCATGATTTTAATAAGTATCAAGACTATTCGCTTCCACCCATGAATGAAAAGTACATGCATCATAAAATTGTGCCAATGTTAGAGAAGTTTTTAAGTAGAATGTTTAGAGAAAATGAATTTTACAAGTGTACTCAGACTATCCATGTGCTTTTCCAGAAATTGGTGAGGAAGTTGGTTGCATTTTTCTGAAAATGTTGTTTGTTCTGAGGACACTTGAGGTTGTCTGGTTTTGATAGGTTACATCCCTTCTTTTTCTTTACATTTTCTCAAAGGTTAATATGTCCCAATGAAATCTCTTTGCATGTTTCGTGCAAATGAATAGTTTACAGCCTATAAAACACACCCTACACCTATGTGGAAAGCATCTATAGAGTCAGTAATAATCTGGAACACATTTCACCCAACCCAGGATGCAAATCTGAACTCTCTAAATCATACTGAAGCTTTGGTAGAGATCTAGGTTTCAGAATTAAGCCCTATAATGATAACAAAAGCTTGAAGCTAACTTATCTTGCTTCCTACACTGTGTTGTCATGATTCTGAGTTTTGTGAACCACTTCCACGTTCATTTGTAAGAATCAAGTGTAATTTATATAAACCAACAGCAAAATCTCATTTTCCTATTTTCAGTTTCATAATAACTACCAGAAGTATAAGTAATATTCTACTTTCTTCAGATGCTTCAATAAAAATTTTGTCTATAATAATAATAGTATGCAATTATTTTCATTATTTAGGAAAATATTAAAATATTTTCAGAATAAAAAATATATATACTTGCTTTTACTTATCTTCTGATGTACTGCACTCAAATATCAGTATGCTTTCTGTGGTTTTGCCCAGTTGCCTTCAACTGCTGAGTGATCCTGTTGTTGTTGTAGAAGTATTTTCAAAGAGATGTTTTTAATATTGTATGACAGCTCTTAAAGCGATAAGTAGCAGAATAGATTTATACACTTTTGTAAGTTATAGGTTGCAGAGGCTTTCTCTCTAGGTTAAATATTATTTTATGATGTATTCCACTCACTTAGATCACAATATGCTTTCTGTGGTTTCGCTTACTTGTCTTTATCTGCTGAATGAATTCTGTTGTTGTTGTGGGAGAATTATTTTCAAATAGATGTTTTTAATATTGTATGACAGCTCCTAAAGTGATAAGTAGCAGAACAGATCTATTCACTCTCATGGGTTGTGGATTGCACAAGACTTTGTCTTTAGGTTAAGTATTTAACTCTTCATAAATTAGGTTATGTCCTCCTTAATAAACTTTACTGATTTTTTTTAATTGTAATGTATTAGTTGTAAGGAGTAATGTATAGATAACTCATTAGTATATACCTAGATTAAAATTTCATATTTCATATTTCATCTTGTTAGGTGAGTTTTTCCAGAAGTCATTCACAATTAAAATGAGATACAAGAACTAAGCAGGTTGAATATACAGTGTTTAACATCTTAAAATTATGCAGTATTCAGCCTATCAGTTTATATGATTGCAATATACTTCTAGTACTTTTCTGAAAAGATTGTGATCTTGATATGTAAGGATCGTATGAACTTGATCAAGATGTGGAAGTGGTTTTGTGTGTGAATATCTTCCCTGTATGTCAGTTATTTTGGGTAAATTGTTGGAGACGGAGTGGTTGAAGCTTCTTGAGATCAGCCTTTTCCTAAGTTAGAATGCTTTTGTCCTAATGTATCTTAAGAAACACGGGCTGGTTTTCAAAAGCTAAATCACTTATTAATGACATAAACAGCAAAATGAAATACTCTTCATCAGCGTAAGCATGGAAACCTACACTATTATGGATAAGGTTCAGAGAAGAAATGCGAAGGGTACGAGTGATAAAAAATATTTACATAGGGCTACCCCACTGTATTTGTTAGGAAATACTCTTACAGCAGTTTGTACCTCTAACAAGAAAAAAAAAAAAAGGCATAGGAGTAATCATATACATTACTGTAAAACGTGGATTCTGTGTTTCTATATTATTGATATCTGTCTAATCTCTTTGTTTAGGAGCCTCCCGAGTGGCAGTAATGGAACTTTACAGCTAAAATTGTAATAATTGAGTTAAATTGCTGAAACACTTGATTCCTCTAAAACGTCAAAGCAGCTTCTAATTCCATTTTAGTAATTCTGGCTATTGACATCTTCTCATTCATCAGCTGGAAAACAGAGCAAAACCACGGACACAGAGAGTTGTTTGTGATATTTACAACTGTTTTTGACAAGGACAGGATATTACTGGAAATGCGGTGCAAGTTACTTGTGGTTGCACTGAAATTAGCAGCCACTGAAGCTGTTTTGTCATCCAGGCTATGATCTGCTGGGAATTTCAAAATTTCCGCAGTGATGTCTTTCTTCACAGTGTTGTTCATAGATGGAAATGGGGGAATATTAATTTCAGGTGATTCATAATCACTAGCACTTTTTACTAGAAATAGCTTGTAATAAACGTAGGGGCTTTTCTGCCATTTTTGTTTTCTTAAGATGTCAAAGAAGAGTTATGTGCAGAATTATGAAGTATGGAAGCAATCGTGAACCAAGATGTGAAATGATTAGCCAGAGCTGACAGTGTGCAAAAGAAAAATAGATGATAGAAATTTTAATATCTGCAATTTCAGGCATTCCTTAGAAGTAATTTGTTCAATTAAGTCTTCATATATAACAAGATAAATTGAATTAAAACAGCTGTTGAAACCACTACTCAGACTTGGGCGAGTGAGCAGCAGATAGAAATCTTTAACACATGACTCTGGTGAGATTTTCCTTGATTAAATATTTCTGCTTAAACAGCACTAGCAGGTCATTTATAGACAGTGATGTGTGTTGTAGCTGATTTGGAGTAATGCACACGTGTGCACCTGACCAGGCCAGCCCTGCATGGCTGGTCAGCAAACCACTACTGGGCAGGATGAAGAAGAGGAAAGCTCTTCCCCTTCTGTTTTTTTTCATAGTAGAAGCCTCAAGTTCCATATACGGTTTTATGAAATGGAAATAGTCAGGTAAGAAAAGAAACTTGCTAGCCAAGGGAATTTGTAATAGGTATCTTCAGCCCTTAGTTGCCTGCTTTAAGCAGTCTGACCACAGAACCACAGAATCACAGAATGTTGCCTTCAGGTCATCTTCTGAAGGTTGGTCCATTGTTACTGAAACACCATCTAGTGTTCCCAGGTTGTTGTCTGCTGAAGAGCTTCTTTTCTCAAAACTAATCATCACTTCTGATGATGTGCTTGTCTAGTGCTTTACATCCAAGGTAGGTAAACACTGTAACTGCAAAAGAAGGTATGTCAAAGAAATAAATGGATAAATAGCACTACACTCTGAGTTATCAATACAATACAATACTTCTTGGGAACTTACTAGTTTATAATTAACCTTTTTTTTTAAAACAAAACAAAACAGAAAATTATCAGAGAACACTCAGCTTTCCTCTGTGGTGAATAGTTGTGATGCAGGCATGAACACAAAGGACTCATTACTGTTGCAGTTTGGTTATTAGTTATCTCGTATAGAATGGGACTTTGAATTAAGTGGAAATTGTCTCATCTACTGTAAAATGGAAGAATAGTATAACCTTATTTCTCGGTTTTACTCTTTTGTAATTTTAGATGATAACCTAGAGAATTTTATTAGAATAATCTGTTTATGAGAAAGAGATGAGATACTGGTCTGGTTTATCTCCCTCAAGGAGACAGTTTCTGATATTTACTCCCCCTACTTCCTACTGGCTACTCTGATTTATATTTTCAAATATCTGTTTTATATATTTACTTTGAATAAGTAAATGCTACATTCCCACTGTCAAAGGGCCACCATAAACAAAGGAAAATTATGTACCACACAGTATATGCTTATCACTTTAAATGCCTTTGCTTTTGCATATTTTCCAGGAGGCTGAATTTCTTTTTAATGAAAATCTATAAATGCCTTCTAGTTATATTTATTTATTTATTTATTTATTTATTTATTTATTTATTTTACTTTTTAAAGTATGTTAGTTATCAGTATTTGTGGGTGGTATAAGTCAAAACATGCACAATTTCCACCAAGTTTTGAGAACATTTATTAATTTAATTAATTTAATTAATTTAATGATCAAAACCCAATAAAACTTGAATTGATGTTATGGATTTTTTTTAAGCAAGATATTTAGACCTAATTAGTTTCGTGGTTTACTGAGTAGAAGAGTAAACATTTTCTAAACACAGTTTTGTCAATGATTAGGGGAAAGATGTCATAATGAACTTGGTAGGCAGATGAAAATAACATGAGTAGTGAAATCAGAGATACCCATTCTGTTTAGAAATATATTAGTGCTAATAATACTTCCTGCAGTTTTGTTCTGTAGGATTCAAAATGCTTTACAATAGTAAATAGAATTATCTCCTGATGTATGCAAATATATCAAGAAAATGAAGCCAGAGATTAGTAAATTTCATAAGCTGATACATGAAGTAAGAAGGAGTTGTCAGATCATGTGCTTTAAAGTCCAATATCCCACAGGGCAATAACTTTCATCCATTGGCTTTTTTGATGAACCCCATAGCATGTTTTGACTAAACTATGAAATGCGTTTGATGAGAGACTAAGTGAGCACAAGTGTTTATTTTGGTTTGGGATCTGTCTGTCAAGGCCAGTGATATTCTCAAATTGTGAGAGCTACAGGCTTTCTGAACTTAGGTGGGGAGAATTCAAAACTTTAATATGTTCTGAAGATGAAAAAGGAAGGAGAAGTAATGACTTCATTTCACATTTTTTTTTCCTTTTCGTTATTTTTTAAAAACAATGTCTAATACTAATTCTAGTGGGTTTTTTTTTCAGTTTTTTTTCCCTTATCTTCACCTACTGAATCGTGTTATATGTTTCTGTGTATCAGTCCCAGATTTACCCTCCCTTTTAAGCAGGCAGTGTATGTTTTCCGGCCATTAGCTCTATGTTAGTCATTTGGTATATGTCTCAGAAATCAGGAAGATGATGTTCAATTGCTATATTATCTCTATGATGCTGTCCTTGTTAATATGCTTTCTTTTGTTCCTAATGCATTTTAGAAATAACCAACCCAAATATAAACTCTAAAAGTTTATTCAGTAACGGATTTTCTCCTTTGTCTTTAGTTACCTATGTTAGATTTCTATGCATCATTATTCCTTCAGATGGTTATCTCCTTTTTTCCATGTGTTCACTATTACTCTCACATTTATTACTAACCCAGCTACCATATCACAGAAGGAAAAGAAGTTTTTAATGAAATCTGTTCTATTTATTGCAGTACAGCAACATTTTGGCCATCTAATGCACCTTCCTATAGATTTCCTAATTTTTATTATGTTATTCTGTCTGATTTTACCATCAGTCACCTTCACTCAAAATATTCTTCAGCTTCAGAAAGTGAGGCTTTTTGACACACTAAGGATGTATGGATTTAGATGTATTAGATACACATGCTTTGAATTCAGACTGCATTCATTCTGCTCACATACAATGCAAAGTGATGCTTGGCTTTGGCCCTTAGGCTCTTAAGGTAATTCAACTCCAGTTTTGACCTCACGTCTTTCTAGTTAAAGGATATTTAAAATAAAACTTACATAATATTTAGCTCAATATCTCTTTTATTAGAAAATAGTAACTCCAAATTTTAGGAACTTTATTTCATGTGTTTTCAGGCTGATGTCTCTCTAACATCAGAGATTACCTGTGTCATTGTGTTCTGTAGTTTATAGGATCCCTGTGAAAACCCTTAGTGGTTTTGGTATGTCCTTGCATTATCATGATTGTGAGCTTTGCATTATGATTAATTCAGTCTGCTAGTTGCTTTGGCTAATCTCTGACCAATATGCTATCTTCTGCATTCCACTGTAGGACTCCAGGATAAAATTAGGTAAACCCATGTTGATCAACATCACAATAATCACATTAAAATGGCCTATTTCCACTTATTTTACCTTCTCATTCTCTTGCTTAGGGAGTAAGAAAGTTCAGTTGAATTTTCCTGGCTTTTTTTCAGTTGTCTGATTAGGTCAGTTAAATTTTCTATGTTATTTTATTTCTTTGTGTTCTTACATCAAAGGTGAAAGATTAAGTGGCATCACTGAAAGTGTGCTAGGCAACATTACTATTTTGTATTATAGTTTATATCTTCACATTACCCTGTGGCCCCTTTCTGAATACTCTGCCCAAATTTCTTCATATATGATTACAAATTATTGTATATCTTCTTAAGATTATAAAGATCTTGTGGTTTAGCTGTTTTTTAATAGAAGAGTTCTTCCTTTAGTTATCTGACCCTTTTCTCTGGTAGCTGTAGATGAATTGCTCAGCACCTGGTAGAAAATTCAGTCCAGCCAGGCTGAATGCTGCCTAAATATAATGAGGCAGATGATTTAATCTGATAAAAAAAATCTCAGTTTTTGATTTCTGCAGTTATTTTCTCCACTTGTATCTCTAGAAGTAATTTCTGATGGTTGTTGTCCAATCTTTATTTCTGATAACCATTATTGTTACTTTCAGATAACACTACAGAAGCATTTATATATACACTTCTCCAGGCACATTTTCCTTTTTGGATCAATAGTCCCAAAATTACTCTTCTAACTGACAGATAAAACTTGAATTACCCAAAGCAGGCCACAGCAGCTGTCTTCTTGTTGTTGATGATGTGAGATAATGAAAGAAAAAGATATTAAATCAGGTGAATATCCATTTATTAATCAGTTGTTTATTTCCCAGTAGTTACATGAAAGTAATTGTAGGAAATATAGTGTACTTTTACATAGAAGTACTATGATTGTAAGTTTGACACTTAATAACAAATTCTAATACCAAAAACTCCAACAAAATAAACTTGTACACCTGAAGCAGAAAAGATAAAGGATTATTAGAGAAGTGAATTGTTTAGGACACTGTGGAAGATATCTTCACTACAAGACAATGCAAAACACTCAACAAGTGTTACAGGTTCATCAGAACAGGCTCCTGTACTGCAGGCTCTACCCCTATATCAGGAGGTTTTGATAAGGAGGTATCTGCATAGACATGGTTCATCTTCTCTTTGACTGTACTTTGAGTAAATCTTATTTGGTTTCACTTTTTATGAAAAACTGTACTTTATTTATTTATTTATATATTCATTCATTCATTCATTCATTTATTTATATATACAAATAGCTTTATTAAATATCCCTGTTGAAGGGAAGCAGGATTGAATTACCTCAAATCCACCTAACGCTGTTGTTTGGGTTACCTTATTACCTTTTTTTGTCAGGCTGACAACCATTTGTGTTCAGTGATAGCTTGCTTTTGCGAAGGCAGTCATGCCATTACATATATAGCTAATAAGTTACGTGATTTTGTCTTGAAATTCTTGCTGGGATTGACCCAATATAGCGTTATGAGTTCCTGTGCATGCATGTGATGAAAAGGGAGAGAAGTAGTTTTGGAGAAAGGAGAAAGTCCTAATGACCCACAACCCAAAACTCTAAGATATCTCATTTTCATGGTGGGGATGGGGGAAAAAAATGAGTCATTTGCAGTATGTGTAAGAGAAGCATCACACCTCACAGTTGCATGAATGCTTACTGAGACACATATAAAAAGAGATGCGTTTTGATTGCCTGATTTTATCCATACGCACTGTCACTTTGGCTAATCACAAATGAATAATTGATGAGATATCTTCTTGTAGAAACTACTCCCTAGCTGTGTCCTCAAGAATGACATTTTTCTACCTAAACTGTCCAATTTAGTAGTTGTAAGCAATACCTATACTTTTGAATACTTCATCTCAGGGGTTAACATTGTGCCTATATTACAGTACTGTCAAAACCCTATTAGGAAGATTAGCATTTTCGGAGCCTACTAATCTGCTAAAAGGACACATATTAAAATATTCTTATTGCCTACATTACAAATATTACAAACCTAATATAATACATTTTGAGGTTAAGTGCTACCATTTAGAAAACCTTATGCCCCATCTTGTATCAAAGATAAACTGGAGTAATTTTATCTATAACTTACTTTATCACTTTGACTGATAAGGCAAGACAGCATGTCACATCAGTGAGGCCCAGAAGTGAACTGTTCTCCCCTCCCACCCTGATTTTCTAAAGGTCTTTTCAGAAGATCAGACAGTCATCTTGCAGCTCACATGTTATTTGATGCTTATCAGACCCATTTTCTTGGCAAATGTTCACAGTTCACAGTATGTTCACAGTATGTTTGGGATTGGAAGGGACCTCAAAAGATCATCTAGTCCAATCCCCCTGCTGGAGCAGGAACGCCTAGGTGAGGTCGCACAGGAACATGTCCAGGTGGGTTTTGAATGTCTCCAGAGAAGAAGACTCCACAACCTCCCTGGGCAGCCTGTTCCAGTGCTCTGTCACCCTCACTGAGAAGAAGTTTTTTCTCAAATTTCAGTGGAACCTCTTGTGTTCCAGCTTGATCCCATTACCGCTTGTCCTATCATTGTTTGCCACCGAGAAGAGCCTGGCTCCGTCCTTGTGGCACTCACCCTTTATATATTTATAAGCATTAATGAGGTCACCCCTCAGTCTCCTCCAAACTAAAGAGACCCAGCTCCCTCAGCCTTTCTTCATAAGGGAGGTGCTCCACTCCCTTCATCATCTTTGTTGTCCTACGCTGGACTCTCTCCAGCAGTTCTCTGTCCTTCTTGAACTGAGGGGCCCAGAACTGGACACAATATTCCAGATGTGGTCTCACCAGGGTGGAGTAGAGGGGAAGGAGGACCTCTTTCGATCTACTAACCACCCGCCTTGTAATACACCCCAAGATGCCATTGGCCTTCCTGGCCACAAGGGCACAGTGCTGGCTCATGGTCATCCTGTTGTCCACCAGGACCCCCAGGTCCCTTTCCCCTACACTGCTCTCTAATACGTAATTTCCCAACCTATACTGGAACCTGGGGTTGTTCCTGCCCAGATGCAGGACTCTACACTTTCCCTTGTTAAATTTCATCAGGTTATTCCCTGCCCAACTCTCCAGCCTGTCCAGGTCCCGCTGGATGGCAGCACAGCCTTCTGGTGTGTCAGCCACTCCTCCCAGCTTAGTGTCATCAGCAAACTTGCTGACAGTACACCCTATTCCCTCGTCTAAATCGTTAATGAATATATTGAATAATATTGGCCCCAGTACTGACCCCTGAGGCACTCCACTAGATACTGGCCTCCAACTAGACTCCACACCATTGACTACCACTATATAAATATAAATACCTGGTCAAGGATTTCAAATGCAGTGAACAAGCTGTTTATAGGTTGATATGTTCCTGTGGAAGCAGAAGCTCATACTCAATCAGCATTTTTTCTGACTGTGCCTTTACCAAGTGAGGGGGTAGCTATAAGTCACCAGGAAAGACAATTGCTGCTGGTGATAAAAATCATATATACAGAGCCACCTCTTGGCTGTGTCTGAGGAGCTTTCAGGAACAGCAGAGAGACACAGCCTACGTAAGTTTCTCTGATGGTGGCAACCCATACTTATCTGTTGCATTTAAAAAGCAGACAGTTTTCTCTTGTAGTGTGTTTTTAGTGAACCTGATAATGCTCATGTGCAGTAACTATTTCCTTGGAGGATGAGACCGTATTCTGCCACTATTGTCTAAGTAAAGTCCTAGACTAATTTTTCTTTTCTCTTTTTTTTTTTTTTTTTTTAATTAGAATGACCTTTTTTCCCACACTAAGTGAAATTTTATTTAGCCTTAGGATATACATGTTAAATATTTAAAATATATTAACATAGCATCTGAGTTACCTCCTTTGAAGTATGAGATTTAAATTCATATTTGCAAGATGAGAAATGTACCTATACTCTCAAATAAATGTTTGGCACTGAACATCTAGCAAGATTGCAAGGAGAGGAGGTGCATTGCAGGTCTGCCTTGCTTCATTTTTAACTTGCAGCTGGTGATAAAAGGAATTTTACGTACTTTAAGTTTTCTAAATTTTTTAATGTATTTGAACAAAAAATAGTTTAACATGTTCATTATGTATGTTTTATATAACAGTAATCTTGATTGTCTTCATTAACTTTGAGTTTAAGTCTTCTAAAACTAATTTTACAAATAAAAGTCCTTCTCTTACACAAATGTGATAATGTAAATGCCACACTTGAAAACAATTTGGGATTTGAAGACAAGTTAGAGCTCTTTCTTGCTTGTCGTCACAAAGCTCAGAGTTCACATTCTGTCCAACTTTAAGGCTGGATAAGTAATCTGAGTTGAATGAGGTTACCAGAACATAAGCAAATGTTTTCAGAAGTAAAGAGGTATAACTGAAGGCAGAATATGGTACTGAAAGTGTTGTTTAGCAAGTTGACAATTGCGTTATAAAGAAATGTAGTTCCTTTGCACACAATCAAAAGTGCTTTCATAGATCAGCAATAATAAAAATGTCATTAAGACAGAAAGGAATTCTCAGTCAGCTCAGATGCTGACCCATTCCATGAGAAGACATCACCTTTGAATTATCATTGTGAAAATCATAATAATCTGCTAAAAGTCATCTTTTAACTGTTACTTGTTTTTCTCTTTGCTTCCTTACCATTCTTTTACACGACTATTTTAAGAAGCAGTCACTTTCTGGTTAGAATTTTTTGACAGAGCTAATAATTAATAGACCTAAAACATTCATATTTAAAAAGTCATCTCACTGTAAAAACCCAAGTTAAAGATTCATTGTGACATCCTTTGACAAGCTAGCCCAGCATTTAATTACTTTCAGTGCCAGAAAAATCCTGTATCTGCGTTTGGCTTTTGTTGCTGTTTAGCTCAAGAGCTACCTATGTATAATAATACCTTTGCCTATTCTTTGCTAGATTTGAAATATTATGTAGCACCAGAAATCCTTCATCTTTGTAGATCAATTTTTAATCTTTGTTTAGGAACTTCACCTATTTCACTTAGAAACTAAGTAAAACTTACTTAGCACTTGTACCAATTGCTTTCCAGATTCAAAATAAGTTTTGTGATTCTTTACTGAACCTTTTTCAGTTTTTAATAAACTTCTTAGAGGATTGCTACTCAAACTGGACACAGGATTCAAAACTGGTTTCAGACAGGTCAGAGGTTAAAAGATAATATCCTTGCCTTGCCATGCTTGAAAATGTACTAATAATGCATCTGAGCAATAATTAGGTCATCATATACTTCCATGTAAAATAGAGGTATTCACATTTGTGACTCTACATGGAACTAAAAACAAGAGTGAATTCCTATCTTTTTCATTAGGAGAGCTCATTAGAAATTTCTGGTAATTTTATTTTTTTCCTTTGAAATAACCATCTTAAAGGTGTGACCTTTTGTTTTGAAGCCTGATAATGAATTAGTAGAAGTGTACCACCTCCTGTGGTTTTGTTCATCTTAAATTAGCCTACAATAAAAAGTGAAATAACATGTTGAATTAGAAGTGCTGCTTCAGAACTGTTCCATTTGTTAATGGGTTATCAAACTAACTTTTAGAAAAAATTCTCTGCAATTATTTATCTTTATGAATATAGGTGAGTATAAAGATGTATTTTTATTCTCTTTGGAAGATCCTCATTCCTCACATTTTTACCTTTTCTGGTCCCTCTTAAAGGTTTAATACTCTGGGAATTTTCCTTATGATTATAAACCTGCATCATCACTACTCTTAATTTATAGGGAGATATTTTTGCAGTCAGGAAAAATGATAAAATGTAATTTTTCATGTACAGATTTTTATTTTTCTGAAGTTCTGTAGTTAACATTTATTGCAGTGGTAAAGTAACAAATTCAATATTGATATATTTTCTGTATTCACTAACATTTTTAGACATCACTCTGTGTTATGCAGATGCATGGAATCGGGAAGCATATAAGTATAGTTCCAAGTACCATGTTCAACACCTTTTGCTGTCAGTAACACAACTCTGTTAAAAGCAGATTTCTTTTTACTTGGGGAGGGAGTTTTTTTCTATTATAGTTGGAGAACAGTAATGAAACTGTAACTTTCTGTTATCATAGGATTAAATGTTTTCCATTGTTTAAAATATGATGGTCTCAGTAACCAAGTGCATGGTTATTTGGATCTAGTTGAAGCTGATTACGGTCTTGACCTCAGCCTGTTTCTTGGAAGTGAGCTGCAATTGACGAGTAATTCAAGACCTCGAGTGCTGCCCTTGTCAGGCAGATACAAGGTGAAAAACATGCCCAGTCATCCATCAGATAGCTTGTCAGTATAAGGTCTTTTCTAAAATAATCTCTGAAGGGAATGATTACCTCTCTCTGAGTCAACCACAGATTCAGCCTAACCTGGTTTGGACTCTTGGATATTTTTCGACAGTGGACATAGCTGTGACTAGCTGTTCTACTGAATGGTGAAATTTAACATGTGGTGAATCAATCCAGTTTGCAACTGTGTTTTGTAGAGACATAATCTTAAGGATAGATCACTGTTAGTGTGTCCTGGTGCTCATGGAAGAAACACATTTCTTTTCTAGCCCTGTGGCATCTTGCTTTAAGGGTAAGGGAAGTGTGTGCACTACTGCCACAGAAATAGAAGTGCATACTTCGATATTCCTTCATACAGTAACCTGTCATGAGGTAAATCCTCATTATACTCACAAACTTCTTTAGAATAAGAAATGCTGGGACTTTCCTGTCACAAGAGAAGCTATGAGACTGTTCCCTTCTAATTGAAAAAGGCCTTCTTCATAAAAATTGCGCCATCAGACATCACTTAACACTGGTAAGGCAAAGCTCCATTCAGTCTTACCTTCCATTCTTGTCCATTTCACTTTTAACACTCAAGAATAAAAACCTTTCTGTTTTTTGTTTTGTGGGGGTTTTTTTAGGGGGGAGGGGTTGTTGTTTATTTTTTTACCACACCTTCATTAAATCTTGAACACCCCTAATGACTCCGGAGCCACCCTACATCCACCTGTATTTTTAATTAGAATTTCAGAATGAAAATGCATTTGAAGTTGCATTTAGGAGTCTCATCCTCTGAATTTTACTTTTTGTGCCACTGTACGTACACTACTGTCAAGAGCACAGAAGAGGGATGTGTTGATACTATCCAGTAAACAAACACACAAGTTTGGCTTTTTTGTCTTTTTTTTTTTTTTCCTCCATTTTTCTATTAAAGATCAATTTATTTGGGAAACTGAAGGTATCTGTGAAATAGAAAGATTGCTTTCACCTTTTGTCAAGCGGCTTTCATGTGTCGGTACCTAAGGATGGCGATAATGTCAGATTCTAGGAAAATGAACATCTGTGCCCTTGGGTGTGATTATTATTTCTTTGTCTTCTCCACCACTTATCTTCTCTCCAGGGATGCTTCCACAAGCAGGAAGTAGTTAATATTCCTGTCCTAGGAACCAAATTGCCTCTCACTTCTGGACAAAAGACATTTGCAGCAGACGTTTTCAGGTGCCAAATAAGATTGACTTTGGGCCTATATAGGATCAACCTTAGACTTATATTGGATCAATATTTTTATTTTGAAATTCAAGTTTGAGATTATTGTGCTGACTGTTACAAGTCCATTGCTTGAGGAAGTAATTGAGTTTAATATATGAACTTCTTTCCTCACATACTATATGTTGTAATATAGTGAAGTTTAGGAAATATCTTCAGCTTATGATGTGCCTTATCATTTGAGTCTTCTATGTCTCCAAGCACCTTCACCAGTGTCCTGGTAGTATGACTCAGATGGAAAAAGTTTCCTCGTGAAGGTCAAAAACAATTCAAGGTAACACAAGGTCTCTATGCTATTATCTCTACAATATCACTAGTAAGATTGCTTCATTACTACTACTGGTGAGATTGCTTCATGAACTTTCATGCAGATGGATCTCACCTGTCTTGGAACAATTTTCAAATGCTGAAATATTTTTAAATATCTAGAGGTATCAAGGTCAAAATGGCTTACCTAGTTTTATGGGGTTCTACTGCAGTATGTTCTAAGGTTATGCTCTATACCATATTTTATATGCACTGCATGTAGTTGTGGCCCCAGCTTTATTTTGCCACAAAAATTCTGTGAGTCTGTGTATAACTGCTCCTCTTGTCTATTACTTAATTTATACACTGTCAGAATGTCAGCACTTGGAATTACTTGAGGGGCATTTTACTTTCAAATTCAATAATTTACTTCTAATTCAACATTTTTTTTTGGACTAAGAAACTTACATTAATAACACCTACATTTTGCAGGACTTCAGCATATGTAAACTTCATATTTTGTCAGATAGCACCAACAATATGGAAATATGAGATTCCTTATTTAGGTCTGGGAATCAGTCTTGAGAATACTGGATATATTATATGCACGTTTACCTTCCAGGAGCCTTAAGTGTGTTCCTAGGCAGTCTAACTCCAGTCAAAGAAGGAGATCATGAATGGAAGTTCATTCAGAATGATGAACTGATTCACTTTCTGAGTCTGTGACCAGTTTGTTTGCTTGAGAGCAGGCCAAAAGTGTCAGTTATTTAGCCTGAGAACTGGGTTGTCCCAAGGATCCCAGCTGAATGCTTTTTTGATTAAGATTCCCAGTGTATGTCTTCCTTTCAGCCATACTTTCAGTGATGATCCTCAGGAAAAAATATAATCACCAAGTGCTAGCCTGGTTTTTACTTCCAGGAATCTGCTCTAAATTTTTTTTCCTGGTGTGCATTTCAAGTGATGCATAATTCATAAAAAAAGGGATTGCTTTATTAAGGAATCTCTTTCACATTAGAACCTAACTTGTAATTATCCATTAAAGACATTGAAATACAATTGCCGGACTGCATGTTTCAAGCCTCCTCTGTTACTCAACAGTCACATTTTTTTTTATTGCTCATTTTCTTCTGCTTTCTTGTAGCACAACCATTATATTTCTTGTTCTCATTGTCTCATTTTGGTCTGTTTTCTACCCTATAACACATGCAAATTTCCAGCAGTTTTGTGTAACTGAAAATTAGATTTTTTTCTGTTCAGCTTTATGAAGATCCAGCAAGCCTGCAGATTACCGGGTTGTAATCTCTCTTATTTTCATGATCCAGGTTACCCTTCCAAAAGTGATTTCTAAAGTGCAGCACAATTTTGCTTCTAAATAAGATGTTAATTAGTATCTTCAGATAAAAATGTCTATTTTTGCCTTATTATATGTAATTAAAGGAAACATAACATTTTTTCTTCTTTCTTAAGTGTGTCCATTTTAGGCTGGAAGAAGAAATCTCTGTGTTCTTAGCTGCAGTAATAGCAGCATTCTGAAATTGGATGTACCTTCAATATTAGGTCTTCTCAACCTGGAAATACTTTGCATATTTAGGGAGGATAGGATGGAGAGAGAAAAGTAAGAAACTGGGAGGCAGAGAAGCAGATACTTCACTATCTTGAATTTTCTGTGACTAAGTGCATATTTTCTGAAATAAAAAGCAAAGCCTGGCAAAATCCTTTGATAAATTTAGTATGATATTCAGTATATGCTGTGATTATTTTCCCACTGTGCTTTAACAGAGACTCCAAGTTTAAAACAAAAAGTGATATATACAGTCTGAGATTTAATCCGAAAGGGGAAAAGCTTGTGATTTAACCTGACAGCATGATATACTGAATATAAGGAAAGTCATACTTTGGTAAACACAGGTGTTAGTGCCTGTGTTGTTAAAATAGAAGAAAGATAGAAAGAACAGACTTGATCATATAAAATACAAAATTGCATATAAAACTCCCACAATTTGAATGCATAGATGTTAATTCTTTACATAAGAGGTTACTTTTCTCAGCACAAGCAAAATTTCTAGATGTTGTAGGTAATATTTTCCTTTGCTTCTTTATCTTATACATTCAATAGTAAGTTATAGAATAGCATATATTTCAATGCAAATAAAAGAACAATTTCTACTTACAACCCTAGAGAATTCCTTCAGAGAAAGTATTTTTTAAAAAGCTTTTCAATATTTGCTTGAGAAAAAAAAAATGGTGTTCCAAACATTATGGACATTTAACAGTTATTTCATAGGAGGTACATATTACTGGCTGTTAAAGCTGTTCAGCAAAGTACTTGTCAAATTGAGATCTTCATACATCACTGACTCCTAATATGTTTAAAGTATGTATTTACTACTGTAGTGTCTGTATTTACTAAATGAAATATATTTAATTAAAAGACAGAGTAAAGCATGATTATAGTTCATGTCAGTTTGACATTTTGTGATTTATCACTGAAATAATGCAGGTTACTGTTTTGGAGCTAGTCTGAAACAGAAACCATTCTATTAAGTCTAGAAAAAATACTTAGTCCCAGGGGCTGCTAAGTCATATAAAGAAAACCACGTGTCATTAATTGCCATTATACAGTTCTCTGTGGGTCTTCTATGTGGGATATTGAATGCAACACGTATTCCAGAAATAATTCAGAAACTGCAGTTTAAGGCTTAACTCAATATATCTTTCATGTGGGTTTGGATAAAGCTGGAGGAAATTGTTCCTGAAAATTGGAAACATGCAAAGAAATTGGAGGCACTTCTTTCAGTCGAGGGAAGTTGCTGGTGTGGAAAAGAAGGTCACACTCACGTAGAGAGAAAAGAGGGAAAGAAAACAGGGACTACAGAAACACAGTGCTCATTGTGCCCTTTTCAATTCAAAAGTTATAGATTTTAGAAAGAAGTCAGCAAGAGTTAATAATACCTTGCTGACAGGCAATCCGCTTTGAAATTTTCAGTTCGTTTAGGAGGGACCTCTCTAGGAACATGTAGATAGATCAGGAGTCTGAAGCTAATTTTCACTGGGGACCACATCAGCCTCATGGTTGCCTTCAAAGGGCCAATTGTAATTTTAGGACTGTATAAATGTAGATTAAGAAATGAGATATGAAAGCCAGCTGGTCAAAGGTCAATACTTGATAATTTTATTATTAATAAAATCTGGGTCTTGTTGTCCAAATATGGGATCTGCAATAAGGTGCAGTAGGAGAATGCATAATTGTTTTTTGTTAGCTTCTGGTCTATTTTTTTAAGATTTAAGTGTGGAATTGGACATTTTAACTTGGTGATGAAGTCAATTTTATGTAATATTGTATAGTGAGGGTGATACAAAGCAAAGAAAATGCAGTGAGATATTGAAGGAAAAAGGTATGCTGTTCAGTTTCCTGCACAGGTTTGTAATTATGCCTTTAAAACAGAATCCTAACAATAAATGGTTTAGAATTCAGTTTATTAAAAAAATGGATGCTTTGCTTTCCCTTTTTTTCTTTCCTTATTGAAGAGTGTGTGAAATCATGCATGCATGAGCAAAAGAAATAGAATTTCTTGAAAGATTCAGAAAAGAACCAGTAAGTTTTTGTCTCTCTTTAAGGTTAGCAGTGGATTAGGTGCATTCCACATAACTTATTTAGGTTTATTTTGGTGTGTTTTTTCCATGCACCAATTTGTGACACACAATTTGCCATTAAAGCTTTTTACACTAGCCCCTCTCATTTGAATGGTGAACTCACTTCTGCAAAGCGAGACAAATACAATATCTAATGCATACGTATGCATTATTTATAAACCACAACATTTGGTTTGTAGCATCTAGAATCTAATGACAGGAGTGAACATTCAGGTCTGCACATACAGCTTTGGATGTGAATTTTAATCAAGCATTTGTGCCGAATGTTGATTATCTCTTAATCAGCTCAAATAAACCTGAACCTGAGTATCACATGGCACATGGAAAGGGCTATTTTTAGATTCAGAGACAGTCAATGTTAAGGTAGAATTAAAATTCCAGAGATGAGCAGCTAGAAAGCTGAACTGGACAGATATTTTTCCCCGTACAGGGTTGAGTTTTTGCTGTTTATAGAGAACATTGTTTTGGAGTCAGTAACAAACAGCTAGGTTTCAATTCTTCTATTTTACTTTTACTCATAACAAAATCTATGCAGTGTCTAGTGTAAGACTGGGGAAAATGTAGCCAAATATATAATACTGTGTCAGACTGTGATGGACAAAGTGATTATTTTGTAAATCTGACACAAATTGGATGAATGAGTAAGATTTTCTTTTGCTCCTTTGTAAACTAAATCTGGATCTCACCCAATTTCACTCAAAACTGACAGGCTGATACGCTTGTATTTCACTTTTGTGATAATTATGAAAGTGATAATTATCGCTGCATTGTACAGTGATTTTCACTAATGAAATTCAAACTGTAAAACTGAAAAAGCTTTATTTTGTATCAATATATCTGAAATGCAGTCTAAAATAACAGTTTATTTATAAACCTAAGTCGAACAGCAATTTAGAGCCGTGGAAGAAAAAAATATTCTCTAGGAGATTAAACTGAAATAATGTTTCCTATTGCTCTTTAGCATCAACTAAATTAAATAACAGTCATCAGAAATAAAGAGAAAACTCTTCTGATTTTCAGAAATCAGAATCTTAACTCACTAGTAGCTCTCATTTCATCTACTCCTTAGAGTCAGACTGCATCTTTGACCATGAGACTTCTTCTCCTGATGCATTTTCTCTGAAAGAACTGTGGGATTACTAGATTTATTCTAAATGATAGGAATACTGTGGACAGTGTAATGATTTTGCACTAGAAATATGCTCTGTATCTCTTTTACTTGTGTTTGGTCAACATTAAGAATTTTAGTTAGCTTCCAAATGAAAACAAAGGAGAAAGCAAAACAAAACAAATAAAAAATCCTGAGCTGTAAACAGTTTCAGTACCAGTCCAAGTAATATTGCCAAATAGGCACAACATATACAATCTGTCATCTGTAAAGCTATTGCATTTGGTGACCAGCAATTCTTTGTTAACCACCTGTTGAAATCTTTTTCACGTCATATGGTTATACTGATTTCATAGATAATTTTAAAAATGTTAACAAAATGTGATCGACCTAAGGAGTATTAGAATAAATGAATAGATGAATCCATATGGTTCTAGCCTAGGAACATTCTACAGCTGTGTCCTTGACCTATAACATCTTTGGCAGTTGTTAATTAGGGAGATGTATTAGCCAGAGAGTCTCTTTACAGAAAAACCATGGAACTGAAATGATCAGTCTCTGCAGCTGTGTACCTAATATCTTTTTAGTGTATCTGGCCCAAAGTCTAAAGAAATATGTAAGCTATATCTGCATCACTGTGGAGAGTTTATTTCTGTGCACAATATCTTATAGAGCATCATGTTATTCAAATTTCATCTGCACCAAACTTTCTCAAAGCTGAAGAAATTTTGCTTCTGTTAGGGCTTTCTCTACCTAGTCGTTGTAATGATGGTGTTCAGAGATTTGATCTGCTCTTTGAAATGTGGCTATAACTCTAAGCTCTAAATTTAAGCTAATGTAGTTGAACTTTACACTATTTTAGTTTTGGTGAGTATATTAATAAATAATGTTGCCTTCCCAGCTGTTGATCTAACACATGCACTGAGACTAGTGGTCAGCTTTGCAGCATGTGTTTCCAAGGGCAACGGCTGAAGAAGCTTGTGTGGTTAAAAGACAAAACCAAGCAAAGTGCAAAACCCTTTATGAACATCTGACTGCTGCCTTAAAAGAGATATTTGAAAAGTGCTTCGTGACTGTCAGGGAGAAGAAGAAAAAATATCTATGGTCATGACTTACACTTTACCTTTGATTTTGAAATAAAAGGTTTTTGGCTCTGGGTTTCAATATAGCATTGTACCAATATTTAAAAACAACAACAAAACCAAACAAACCAAACCAACCAAACAAACAAACAAAAAACTATCATAGCAGTTAACATTTATACAGTGTGTCCCTTACAGTGTACAGGAACTAAAGCCGATGTGACATTTAAAAACTAAACTTAATTCCAGGTAATCTGGAGATTTTATTACTGAAGTGGATTAACAGTCATTAAATTGGAGAACCAGATATACCAGTGCTCACCTACCTCTTCCAGAGCTGGTGAAAAGTCACACACATAACAAGTGTGTGACTCACTTTGTCTAAAGACTCAGTCAGAAGAAAGAAAATCACATGGAGGAGTATCAATGTACTATACGTATGTAAATAAAGATGATATAACTTCATCAGGACAGATTGGCTGAATGCAGCCAGGTTTTCTCCTGTTGTTTAAACACCGTGTCAGGTGTTCTCACGTGTGTGTTCTGAAGCAAGAAATCATACACTGAATGCCTGAGTTTCTGCTGCTTCATCTAATTTGTTTCCACAGCTTGCTTTCCCCAAAGGCAGTAGTATGGGAATCCGTCCCTGAATGTATCTGTATTCTGGGACACAACTGAAAACAGAACAATGTGTTTTGCGTCTTCCTTTCTCACCTCATTCTTGGAATTTTATCTGTGACATCTCTATGGAGATGCCTTTTCTCAATTTACTGTAAGGAAGTTATTATTTTTGCTCTTTTTAAAAGAAGTTTACTTGACTTACTCCTTTTCAGATATTATCAATTTTTTCTGCTTTACTCTCCTGAAGTCATCTCTTTGCTCCATAACATCTACTCATATTGCAGGTACTTGCTTTACTTGTCTCATCTCTTCTTCTATTCATTCCATTACTTTCCTACTCACTACTTCTTTTATTTGATTTTCCAAATTTCAAAATTACCTATGTGTTTGCAAGATCAAGTATTTTCACACCGAGGATTCTCTTTAATTCAAAGAGGTAAATATTCAGACTTTCAAATCCTTCCTCTTATATATAACTGGATACCACATTGGCCTTATTTATTACATTTACATTATTTATATCCAGTTGTAGCCTTCAGAATGAGTAGTCTTACTGCAGGAATTTTTTAGTTCCATACAGTCTCTCCACTCACTGTAGTTTACCTGTATTACTTGGGATTCCAGTTGTCCAGATCGCCTTACAGTTGGCATACATAAGCTTTTGCTTAGAGAATGTTAGATGTTGTAAACAGTTCATCTTAGTGGAAAAGATAGAAAAATAAAATTAGCTCTCTAGTTGGCTGCCCTCCATTACATGAAATATCGTTAATTGTTTGTGACTGGGTGTCTTTTCAATAAAGATTCTAAATCAAGGATATTGCTCCATTTATTCTGACATTGACCTATCCTTTGTGTTATTTTTTGTTTCCTGGACTTTAGTTACAAGTCAACATTAATTTGTCCTTTATACTGTTAAAAAATTCATTTGATTCTGTGGAGTTCAGATAAAACATCCCATTCATCTGCTGACAACACATGTACTCTTATGATGTGTTGAGCTGAAGTGTATGTAGACACCAGTGAATATCTGGGTACTTTGAGACCTCTCTACATTGTACTGACCTCACAATATTAAAATGTGGCATCATAATGTCCAACTCTAGCAGCCTATACTTATTGCAAAGTCTTATGAGATTTTATGGTATTCTGGAACTTTTGTTTTGCATTTCAAACTCCAATAAGACATTTTTGAGCATTGACTAATTCTCTTTTCACACACCAGTGTGATTTTTAGTGCTTTAAAACCAAAAAGGGAAGTGCTATGTTAATAGATTGATTTGTAACTTGTTTGTAAATGAGTAGAAGAGGCCTGGCATTAGATTTTAATATTCTTGCTGAAATTATTCACAGTGACTGATGGAATTTCTCATGGATGAGGAAGCCAGAGATTTTTAAATTATATCAGATAGTTACTCTGTCTTATTCTGCCTTCACAGAGCTGCTGTTGTACTTAAAATTTGATGCATTTCTTTGACCCAAGTGACCTGGACTGAATTTTGTAAACAGCATCCTGGATTGATTCAGCTTCCTCTTCAGACCCTTCCCAGTCATTTTATTGCTACTAACTAGTTCTTTAAGTTTCATCATCTTTTTCATGTTTTTCAGTATTACATGGATTGATGAGTTCAAAGTGTGTCTCCCCTCTCTTGGTAGTCATATGACCTGAAATAGTACCTCATAAAGAGATAAGCAGAAAACTGTTAGCAAAGTGAAGCTGCAGTGTCTGTATTTTTTTCTGAGCATTTCCAGAAAGAATTCTACATGCATGTTCTGTATCATGTGCATTTTTATAGAGCCCTGAGCCTACTGTGAGTGCTCTGCCAAGCTGACACAAGCCCATGCAGTGACTGCATGCAGGACTGTGAGGTATCCAACAGGCAAGTCAGAGACACTTTTCCTGCTCCAGCTGGTTTGCCAGACTTTCCAAGTATAGTATCCTAAATATGTATGTAGATAACACTTCTGGCCAAAGCAAAAAGACAACATCCCGAATATATGCAGCTCTAGTAAAATAAAACCATGCAAATAGCAATCAGAAGAATAAGTTCAAGATGTTTTATGTTTTAGGGCAATGTGAAAAACATACAGAAATGTCTTGCATCAAGAATAGGCAAAGGTAACTTTATGCTCCTGGAATGGATTTATTGCCAATCACTAAAGGCTTTTCCTTTTGTCTCTATTCAAAGAAAAAGGTCTTTGGCTTGGCAGTTTGTTTTTTACATTGAAGTACAGTCCAGTCCCTTGTGCAATTTTTATGCCACAACTCAGAATACAATAATAAATATTGAGTCAGATTTACTACGAGTTTCAGATAAAATAAATTTAGGACTGTCCCTAATGAAGCTCAAGGATGCCAAACTGGCACGGTCTGTTCAACAGAATGTAAAAATGATTGACTTTGAGATCTTTTCTGAAATAATAGAATTGCAGCATTATTTCAGGCCTCTGAGATAATTACACGCACGATCCATTTATGCTGCTGCACCTTCTTTTGGTCCTTAAGATGTCAGGGCCCACTTTAGCTGCCAAATGAACTATCCAAAGGCTTTTATTAGATGTGCTCTAGAGTTAACAGACGTTATTATATTTTCCTCTTCTCATTATGAATGAGGACATTGTGACAGCTTGTTCTTTCAGATTTTTTTTTTATTTATTGACTGTTTCTTGTTTTCATCAGATCTTTTACTTGCCCCTACCAGACCTTGGCTTCTTCTCTTTATTTAGATATGCACACTCTGGCTGAAGACAGTGTGAATAATAAAAACATGCCTTGAAAGTAATCATATTGCTTTGAGTATTGCAAGAGCTGACCACATGTGAAATGCTTCAGGAGCAAACTTTCTGACCCACGGCTTTAGAATAGAAGCTCTCTCCCATATGAGTTAAAAGCTTCTGAAACTGAAAATTTGCATATCAATTTTTACATGGAAGGCACAAATGTCATTCAACTGAAACCACTACATCATAGAAAAAACTTTTGAATTTTTATGTAACCTCTTGTCCTACAAAAATGGAGCTTTAGCTACGCTGACAATTTGTAAAATCAGAGAATCATAGGAAAATTTCAGTTGGAAGTAGGCTCTCAATATCACTTTGTCCAATCTGCTGCTCAAAACTGGGTCAGCTTCTTAAACAGGGTAAGTCAGGGCCTTTTTCATTCCAGCTATGAGTATCTCCAAAGGCCTCTGGACAGCCAGTCTCAGAGGCTGACCAATCTCTGGCAAATTTTCCTTCCATGTGATCAGAATTCTCCTGTTACACCTTGTTTGTTGTTCCGTGTCCTTTCTTTTCATGCCTCCAAGAGGAGTCTTCCTCAGCTTTCTCAGCAGCCACTCACTAGGCAAAGGAAGGCATCGGGTACAGTCTCCTTTACTTTCTCTGCTTCAGGCTGAAAAAAAAGCAATGCTCTCAGCTTCTCCTTGGCTCCACTTTGGAGACATCCCGACCAGTTCCATGGACTGGTGCACATCCAGTTTGTATTCAGTGGTCCCTAGCTTCTGTCAGGACTATCCATCTTCTGCCATGAGCTGTACTTCACTCTGACACTGGCACCAAGGACCAGAGAGGCCATACCATACCATAGCAGATTGTTAATTTGTGAACTTCTGATTTTATGGCAATATGAAAGAAATTGAGAGGCTGAGGTAGGGAATGAGTAACAATGGTTACAGCTGAAGATCTTGTTCTCCTGTTCATTGAAATGGAGGTGCTTTTACCTCTTACAGCACTGGAGAAGGAGAGCAGGCTAAAAGAGACAAGCGGTGTTATTTTTCTGTCTCTCAAACAAGTGAGGCATTAGGATCTGCTGATTTGTCTGCGTATTGACAGTCACTGCAGCCTCATGGAAGCTCAGAATGAATCCAAGAACAGGTTCCTTGTGTGTAAGGTCTCAAACAATGAACTCTGGCTTAGAAAAAGTGTTTTCTTTAAAACTGAAAAATTTACATGAGAAGAAAACTTACATGATTAGGTAAACCCTGAAATGGCAAAGAAATACAGGGAAAGCTTTTGTTGCTGTTAAGTCAAAATAAAAAAGTAGCTGTAGAAAACCAAGCAGCTGAAGAAAGAGGACTCGGATTTGAAAGAGGAGAGGGACAAAACCTGTAGGATAGGGTACTGTCCCTAGAAAGAAAAAACATTTTTAAAGTAGGGAGTGGAAAAAGATTTTATGGTAAGGTAGTTTGTTCCACTATTTTATTTCACATTACAAGCACAGCAAAAAAAGCCTTGAAAGACTTTACACCATGATTTACCTCTTATAAAACTTATGTTCCTATTTTAGAAAGTTAAGTAATGATTAAAAAACATAAAATCCTTTCTACTTGGCTCAAGCAATCTATTTTGGGCATTGACTCTTACAGATATTGGGGGACAGTATAAGTTCTTAGCCTTGGATATACTAGGAATAGTTTCTGAACAAAATTAGTAAAGGAAATATGAAGCAGGACTCCTATAATGAGTGGAAGTGTCTGAACCAAAGAAAAATGGCTTAAAACCATTTCAGCCTGATGTACTGTTCAGCCATAATTCACAATACTGACCCTGTATTTCTTCTACCTCCATATTTACCAACTGACAACTCAATGGAATTTGGAAACTAGAATTTGGCCTTTGACAGTGATTCTTTTAAAAATTCTGCATGCAGATCTTGATCTAGTTGAAGACGCACTGCTCATTGCAGGGGTGTTGGACAAGATGAGCTTTCAAGGTCCCTTCCAACTCAAACCATTCTGTGATTCTGTGATTCAATAATCTTGATTAGCATAGCTTCAAGGTTGTGTTACCAGTGTCAACAGTGAAACTTTTGCCATCATCTTCTAGTTTATGTTTAATTTGCAGTGTATGTAGAGCTGTTGCATTTGCTTTCCCTTTATCCAAATTGTTTCTGTAGGGTCGTTTCACAATTGTGAATTTGTGGCTTTTCCAGCACTGAGATGTATATTGTGAGTTCTCAGCATCATTTTCACTTTTTAGTTCAGTTCTTCTCCTGACTGTTTAGGAGCATTATTGCCTTCAGCTTTGTGAGGGTGTGACATTTCAGTGCAGGAAAGATAAATATTACTAGCTTTGCTTTTGTCTTGCTCCCATGTGACACATGAGAAGTCATGATAGCTTATACCATATGAGGACATTTCCTGTGCTTGTATATCTTACAGGAGACTAATTCAAAGCATCCAGAGTGTTTGCCTTCCAAGCTGCCAGTAACTTTGACGTAGATGATGCCTCTCCCGTTGTTCTTGCTGACATCTAAATTCATCCATAGGAAGGAAAAGCCAGGAAGTTTTCAGTTATATGGATCATCTCATGAGGTTTCAGTATTACCACAAAGATCAATTTTATATTTAGAAATTTGTAAAGAAGCTGTCAATTTACTTTATGGACATTTATTATTCTTTGCAACACTCCAGTGAAGTGGAAGCAGAATTATCAACCTTGATCTGAATACAGAAAACACAGAGAAATAAAAAAAAGTTGAATCATTTCCAAAATGAAGATATTTAGAAACCAGACTTCTTATTTTATAAGCAGTCTTGTTCATCAAAAAATTTTCATTTAGTTTAATGAAAGAAGAAGCAATACTTAAATTGGTTTCTAATGTGAAGATCTATGAATTCCAACATATTAAAAAATCTAGCATACTTTTGTGTGTATACACACTCAAGCTTGTTCACTTAGATCTGCACTGCAGAAAGAGGACAGTTCCCACAAATAACGGAATTTTGTGAAGGGTTTGTTAAAGCCAATATTGAAATGGTAAACCTGCAGTGCATAATCAGTTCCTCTTTAAAACATTGGCCTTAAATATCATGTTTTAAAACCACTTGTATTTGTGGGACCTCTTCTATATCAAAAAGGCCTGTTAGTTGTTCCACCATAGCTTTGCTGAAGTACAGCTGCACTGAGTTGTGCCAGTCGAGCATCTGACTCTCACAAAACTTAAGAGGATTTTGATTTTAAAAGGAAGTGTTTTAGCAACTAATGCTTTTTGGCAAAATTACACTGATCTCACTTGCACTCCATTTTTTATACAGGTATTATAATTCATGTAAAAACTGAAACTGCAGCAGGTATTGTCACAGTTGATATTAGCATTACTGCATACTGAGTTGTTTATTAGAGTTGTGTGATTCTTTACACTGACCGAAGCTCTTACCTATACAATAACATAGGTGAAAGTATGCAAAAATTGATATTTTAGAGAGCTATGTTACGATACCAGTCAAATCATTCTGGTAGCTAGAGAACTGTGCAGTGGTAATTACCTTAGCCTACGAAGAGAATAACCGACAATGAATGATTACACCTGTCAAAATGTAATCAGCTACAGGAATTGTAGGCTTCTGTGACTTGTTTAGTAGCCTTTATCCAGCTGCATATGAATATTACTTAGAGAAAACACCATTCAAATCATGCTGCTGACAAGGTCATTAGATACTTCATCTTCTATTGTTTTGGAATTTCAGAGTAATCTTTCTTGGCTTATGATTCTAGCTGAGATAAAGTTAAAAAATAGAAGACCTTTGAAACTATCTAATAGCAAGCAGTTGGCAAATGGATTTTTAAAGAATTGGATTGTAAAAGTGTATCATTCTAGAAAAAAAAAAAACAACAAATAAACAAACAAACCATAAATCTGCTATTTATCAAGCTAAAGATCCATGACAGTGAAAGCCATAGCAAATTTTTTAAAGCGAGTAGAGACATACAAGTTTTTCACTAGCATCCTTCTTTTGCAGACTTCTGTTGACAATTTTTGAAAATTCAACATGTTCATCTGTATCTGCAAAATATCAGAATTTCCTCAAAAGCTAGTTTAAGACAAGTGTGGCCCTAGTTGTTGTTGTACTACTAAATATTATGTAACAGAACAAGTCACATTATCCATAGAAAATAAAGGGAATGGCGGGTTTCAGGTTTAGAGGCCATCAGGAAAAACTGAAAGCAGGCTGAGGAGCAACACAGGGTTTCAAACAAGTGAAATATTGCTGAAAAGTGGAAAAAGAGAAACTGTTGTCCATCCTACCAGGGTAGAATGGAGTAGAAAATGTAATAGATTTAAGTTAGATATTAGAAGCAACTTTTTAGCAAAAGGACAAAGTCTTAGAAAAACACAACAGGAAGGAACATCAAGAGATCCTTTAATCCATACTGTTTGCCATCGACTGTTCTTACAAAGCCAGGTAGAACTGATATCGCAGTTAGACAAGCCCTTAAAATTAAGCTGAAGAACAAGTAACTGATCAATGTTCTCCTGTATCAGCACACTGTGTCATAAATTTCTCTTTATAATAAGCCTTTCCACTTGTTTTGTAAAGTTCCCTGTAGAGCAGTTTTGGGTTTGAGTGTACTAAATGACAAAGAAAGGAATGCATGCAGGATTACCCACATTGTCAATCTTTAAGGATTAAATGACTGTATGTTATGTTACGTTCATAAACCATTATTCTCTTATATGCCAATATTTAACTTTTTTCTGTCTATGGAAGGATTACTGGTCTTTCCAGATACTTATTTTTTCATTCCCAGATCTTGTATAGACAATTTCAAATGAAGCCAAATTTAGTGATAAAAACAGCCATATAATTACATTTTTAATTTGCACAGAATTAGTGTGGGTGGAAAAGAATATAAGTGTCTCCCTTGCTAAAAGACATTAAGCTTCTGATTTTAAAAGGCTTATCTACACCTCATAAGAAAAAGTCTACTGCCTTATGTTTTATTTTTATATTCTACTACATGGACCTGACTAATGTTGCCAAACAAAATAATGAGAAAATATCTTTGAATGATAAAAACTGTTAATGTAGTTAAATACTAAATACATCTTTAATAAAGACTGTAACAGAAATTATTTGGTTTATCTCTCTTGGAGGTGACAGGTTTTTATATTATACTAGAATGATATGTGCGCTTCCAGATTGCACCCATTCTTTCTGGGGAATGTCCTTCTGGTATTCAGCCCTGCTGCTGAACAGAAGAATAATAAATACGTTAAGTATTCGTACAGGTAATCCAAATGAGGTAGCACTTTTGTAACAGTCCAAAGAAATAGTTTATGGCAAGAAAACACTACACAGTTCATCACTGATTACAGGAATACAATTCAGTTAAAGCTGACCTTGAAGTCAATGGCCTTGGATAAGTGCAGATTTTCCTTAGTAATTAAAAAGCTTGAATAGTAATTTCTCTAGAATGTTACTCTTTATATCCTTTTAGGCACTCCCATGATTTTGTAGCCTAGCTTTTCTGTAGTGTGTTTCCTTCCTGAAGATGACTTGAATTTGAAGGGACTGAATGACAATAAATTCTTACCTTTTTTCATATGACTTCCGAGTTTTGATGGAGAGCAAAATGTTAGTGAAATTTCTGGGTTTGTGTTTACAGTTGATTTTATGAGATGATGACTTAAAGGAACCTCAAGACACATTTTTGAATTAATCTTATTAATTTCTGTGCAATTAGAGCAGTAAAATATTTATTCCTTAGGCTACATATTAATTCATATCGCTCTTCATTAGAGTGAAGGCTGTGTAACCATGACAATTTTGTCACATTGTATTTTTAATACTTCAGGAAAAATAAAAAGGTGAACTAGCAAGTATTTGGCCTGTTTTCTCTGGATAGCCATGTGTTCAGAGTCAGAGGTTTTAGGATTTTCTTAGATTTGTCGTTCTTCTAGTTAAAAGGAAACTTTCAAGACCTGGCAGAACGTGGTTTTATTATAGAATAATTAATTTATGGTACTGCAAATCCTGCAATATAGACAACATTTACAGATAGCATAGAAACAGACATATAAACTGTAAGCATGCTTTTTATTGGTCTTGGCAGAGCTGTCCCTTGGAGCTTTAACAAAATAAATGAGTTACTGTTTGCCTTCTGGCAGGAAGGAAGCTGAAACATAAGAAAATGTTCATATTGCCCTAAGCTAAACAAATGGAGCCAAGTAATATTAAAGAAAATAATATACCTTACAATACATAGTTTGGTAGGTGCTACTTTTGAAAATATTTTATATTTAGTTATGATACTACACGTTTTCTACTCACCTTCATGGTTAGTTTAAGAACAATTAAAGTACTACAACAGAGATTAGAATGAAAATGAGCCCTTTGCCTAGCTTGAGGGAGAGAACTGCTGCTCTCTATAATTGTTCCACAGCCGAGCAAGTGGATCTGACCCTGCTCTTGCTTTGCTCAGGTGAATGCAGTACAAGGGATTTTCATAAAACCAGCATCATTGTTTCCACTTACAGGGCTGCTTCCCATCTCCTGGGTCTAAGGAAAGAAGGTTGACTGAGCACATGGGACCTGGACTGTCCTGCAGCCTGGATCCCATCCCAGGCATGAGGGAGGCTGGGAACCAGCACAGGTACAGCTGTGCAGGCACTGAGGTTCAGATTTGTTTGTCCCAAAAGCTGAAGCAGCTCCAAGCAGGAAGAGTAAGCTCTGAATCTCCAATGTTTGGCTAGTAAATGCCTCTCAAAACAGACAGGATTATGATGCTGACAGCAATAAAAGACAGAAAGGCTTGCTAACGGAGCTGGTTATTTGCAATCCTTAATTTTAGAATTGTTTCAATAAAAATGCATTAAATGCTTGCAAGTGCCCATGTGAAAGTACTTGTTATTGCCAGCCTAACTTTAAATGGGCACCTGTCTCTAACTAGAAATCTTGTCATCTTCAGCACAGAAGCCAAGAACTGGATGGAAATGAAAGCTGAACACTTTTATTGTTGCTCTGTGTATACCACTGTCTGAGGAAACAGCTTAATTTTTATCCATTCTGTCAAATAAACTCAGGACTGTGTTCTTGAGGTAACACTCTTAGTATTTCTCATAAATCATATTTGTTTCAATAGCCCTTTTTTTTACAGTTCCCAGGCTCAGGAAAACTATTGCTTGGGAAAAAAAAAGAAAAAAAAAAAAGAAAGAAAAAAAAAAAGGAGGTGCTTAAACCAAAATATGCTCAATCCAAAAGGATAAATATTCACACCTAATTATATAAAAGCAGGCCTGTTTACAAATGGATGTGACATCAAGTTTTCTCTTGATTTGAAATCACCCGAAGCACTGGAGAATGGTGTGGAAGTGATTATCTGTGTTTTAATACGCTTTTATTTTTAAGCAGAATTTTGAGAGCCTGACATACTGCAGAAGTCAATACTTTTCGAAAAAGTGCTCAGTTTACAACTGTATGTACTAAAATGAACACTAAGAAAATAAAGGACTGGATTAAGTGTGTTTTTGGTGTTGTATTGCTATAAAATCAGATTAAAGGGTTAAAACAAATGCTCTTGGGGAAAGAGTATCTCATTGTATATGCCTTTTAGACTTGAAGACTTGGCAAACCTGCTGTGTAACTATGCCTGTTGCCTGGAAAATAGCTTTTGCCTTTTAATTAGGCTAACATGGGCTCTGATTTATTGAGCAAGAGAAGGATAAGGCAGCTTTAGCTCTTCCATTATCACCAGCTGGGGCCTGCATCACATAATGTGTGAATACACAGCTTCATCCCATCACATCCAAGCTGCAACAATCCCCAACCTTTTCCAGTAGTACCATAACTTTCCAGAAGTTATTTATGCCAGATGGCTCCTTAATTCTTTGGGGTTTTTTTGTTTATTTTGTTGGTGATGTTTTTGCCTTAATGTTACACAGTCAAAGAGGCTAAAATCAAGGAAGCAAACTGAGATGCACGTAATACTAGTAAGAAACAATACGAATAATCTCCTTATTATCTGTGCTATGCTAAGAAGTCTCAGAGAACAGATAAAGGAAAAATACTTCACTTGCTTCACTGATTCTTAAAAAGCCCACTATGAAAACATCACTAAGAAATCAATGAATAAGTAGTCAGTTCGATGGCAAATTTATTTAAGCATCTTTTTGAGTATTGGAATAAATGCATATAATTTCAGACCACTGTAGTTACTTATCTTACTATAATAAATCTCTACATGACTTTTGCAGTAATATATTTTGAGAGCTTTTCAGTTTATTATACATACAGCTCTAGCAAAATATTCTCATTAACTTCAGCTTTTGAGCACTGGAAGCATACTCCTTTTGTTGGTGAAACTTTTAGTACATAAGGTAACCCACTGACTGCCATGCACTTATCCAACAGCTCTTACATTTCTATAAGCTTTTTGTTTCTTGGGCATTTTCTGTTAAAAGGAAAACAATTTCCTGTCCCCTTCTAGGAGTCAGATACTCACTTTCCTCCCTTTCATTCTTCAGGGCTTCTTTGGTCATTTGTTCATTACCAGTAGAGTGAATATCTGCTGTTATAGACCACTGTCTAAGGCTTTTTTCTTAATGGAAGATATGATGTGTAATTTGCCTTCTTGGCCTAAATAATGTAGTGGGAGAAAGAGCCACTGTTTCCAAATGGTTTTTCTTAGCTGCAATGGTGGAAGTTCCTGTTTATCAGGATATTAAGCAAAGAAGCCAGCTGATTTGTCTTCAAAGGTAAACTAGTGAAAACCTCTCACTCGTAGCTCAAGGTGCTTCCTAGTTAATTTTTTTAGAATTGTTAAATCCAGCTGCGGTTGAAAGATGAGAGATGTCAGAGAAAACTTACTGTCTGCATTGTAGTGAGGGCAGAGATGTAGAGCTAATTTGCAACATGGTATCTATACACTCTTGATAAGACCTGGTAAAGAAAATTTGCTGTAGAGTTCTAGGGTGTTAGGGCACTTCCAGGCTTTTCTAACCCAGGCCTGTAGCAGTCGCACAGTTCTGTGTGCTGTCTTGCAGATAAGAAGCTGGAAACAAATGCAAACATGAATAAAATGACATTTAATTTTTTTTTTCCTCGCAGTGTCTGCACTTAAGATAAAGTAAGCTTTACCCTGTGGGATCTTATTTTGAGTGACATGATGCTTTTTTTCTGTCAACCTATTATAAACCTTACATTATGTGTTATGAGCTTTTCTACATTCTCTTCTTTGGTTTCTTTAAGCAGAACTTTAACTTAGTAAATTGTTAAGCTGCTAACCTAGGCAAGAAAGCAAGTCCTGCCAATAATAGCAGTGTGCAGTAAAAGGGTTGAGGACTTTCAGGCTGTGTCTAGACCACAGTGATGGGCTCAACAGGGAGATCAAGTGATAGAGAATGCCTCATGTTCATCTGTCTAAGGTTATAAGAGCCAATTCACATCTATAATATCTGTCATAGTCACAGGATTGCCATGTATGCAAGCTATTTGATTACTTTTTGCACCTTACCTGCTTTCCTCCAGGGAAACTGCATTCCTGCTCAAGGGTCAAAAGCACTGGTGAGATCAGTGTACGTGTAAGTTTGTGGTCATGTTGGTCAGGTGGCGATCTACACAGAATTCTTGGCTTCTGGCAGTGGATACCCTCATGACTGGTGAAGAGTATACATTTGATAAACTGAACAGAAGTTCGCAGACTCACACTGTGCTCTGATAAGCCCTTCAAAACCTCAGATGAGCCTTACTTCACTAGTGGGTGCTGGGGAATAGGAAATGCCAGGGTGTCCCCTTTACGCAGCATTACAGTGAGTGCATTACCCTGGGCAAGAGCTTGACTCCTAGAATGGCCTGAGGAAAGCCCGTCCTCAGTCAGTGAGACTTTGCTTTCCCCTTGAGCAAAGTACTCAGTGTGAAGGAGCAGGCAGGATCTTGAAGATGTCTAGGATACCTGCTGGAGCCTCAGCTCCTCACTCTTTCCCTCAGGCCCCCAGAAGGTTTTAAGTTTTTATATTTGTAGGAACTGAATTTCCATCGTGAAGTTTGTGCTGTTGACTGAAAGACACCCTGAGCACATATGATAGCTGACACTTAACATGACAGCAAGCTTTCCCTCTTCTTTTTCTCAATTTCCTTTAGTTACATTTCCCTAGTCTCAGTGCACTTTCATTCTCTCCACACAGAAATTTGAAATGGTTACCATATCTCTTAGTACGATGGAGCTAATCTGTCATGACAAAAATCATTACAGAAAATGATAATGGGAAAAGCACTCATTTGAGTTCTTTCATTATGTCTCCTGGGGTTCTCATTTAAAACCACTGAGTCTAACCCAGAGCACACTGCAATTCATGTCTCCTCGAATTTCATGCTGAGCTCAGACTTCAATGACGCAATGTGGTTTATCTGCTTCAGCTGAAAGGTAAAATGGTAAATGTCATGAGGAGTAAAGATTGATTATCACATGTTAATTAGTTGGAAGTTAAATTAACTTTATACGTACGTAGACGATGAGAGGTAACTGAATTAACCTCTCTCTGATTGTTTTCAGCAGTGAAGTTACAGAAAGGGATACCATCTCTTTGGACATGGGTCCCAGATTATTTCTATCTTTAGAGACTTCACTAGAAAGTCTTGATTTCTACACTGTCCGCTGGTGAACAGGTAAAAAGCATATTGTAAGACTGTAATTTTTTAGTATACCGTAGTCTACCACTTCTGCTACATCTAGATGCCTGCTCTTGTGTTGTTGCTCTGAATGAGCACATAAAGAAATCAACAGTCAAAAAAATCTTTGTAGAGGAGGTGCAGTTGCTTCATCCAAGGTGCTGCAGAGATGGTGGAGCAGACTTGAGGCAGACTTGCCACTGCTGTGTTTGAGAATTGAGTAAAGAGATGCATTCAGAAAGAATGCAGTAGAAGACAGAGATTCTCTGAATTTCATGTAAATGTCTAAATCAGTTGCTCAGGCTGAACCTGGTATCTCCATGGAAATCCTTACTTTATTTAGACAGTGGGAGAAAGGTGAAGCAAGTGATTGTGATCCCAGTCACAATATCTCAATTGCCCACTACAAAACCACCAAAAAAATGGCTTTATAAGAAGCTGTGCTCAAAGAAAGGAGGTAAAGGGCTTGAGTGAAAAATAAGCTTTACATGTTGACTTAGTTTAGAATTATCTTATTCTTTCTCAGCTAATGTGAAAAAGGTTTTAAGATATGTAACATGGGCCAAGAGAAAATTATCTGAAATTTTACAAGCCATTTGAAAAAATGTTCTTGCTTAGTAGAGATGGGTAACTTGCAATGACAACATAAAAATGAAAATTAAGGAAAAAATTAAATAAAAAATATTTCTTATTTGTTCTAATAATGTATATTTTTTTAGCTGTTAATGATGTTTTTGGAACAAATAAGGTTAGATATTATGCAAAGATATTTGTACAAAAAAGCAAAGAGATTTCTTTCTGTAGCAATAGAGTTTTAGCAAACAGTCACACAAATCACAAAATGTTTTTCTACATCTTCTTTATGTTGTCATAAACTGAAGTGCATTCATCTCAAGTAAAACTCTCTAAGCCGTTTGGAATTTATTATTTAGCTGGCAATTTCTTTTAATGTTCTATATGCAAAGCCAATTCCATTTTTGTAATCCCAGACTATGACTAAATGTGTCCATGTACAAGTGCTAAGATATTTCATTGATAAAAACATGAGTTTGCAATCAGAAAAAAAAAAATCATATTTCTGTACCTTGCTAAATGAACTGTTTGATTAACTGAACAAACTGAGTCGTGTTTCTTGCTAGGTACAGATATTACATTATTTGATATGATTTGTTGAAAGAGTCATACTTTTTTATATACTGATTGGGTGTAATTTTCATCTCATAGTTGAGCAAATTTTAAAATTAGCTTAATTTACCATAAAATACTTCTTTATGAAAAGAGAAAATTATTTTCACACTATGGTAATTTGATGTTGTTTATTTGGAGCTGCTTTTGAAACCTCAATTCATACTGAGCAATAGTTACCCAGTGGGACCACTTAATTAAGCACTACTCAGCTCAGAGCTGCAAAAGTGAGATTTCTATTTATATCAGTATTCAAATAGAAATTAAGCAGTCCAGTAAGATCTTAAAGATGGTTGAAACTGGAAATGGTAGGAAACTTAGTTTTGTATGTTCTTTATGATGAAATTCCTTGCCTCTTTAGCTGAGGCAAAGAATCAAAGCAAATCTTGACAAGATAATGCTGATCAGATATTTGCTTGTGTGCTAGGTACATGCTGGGTAATTTATTTTATTAAATGGGCATGATCTTCAAGAGTAACAAGTGAATGCTGGTTGGGGAAAATGGATGTCCACATATTAGCCATCCTTCCAGCTCAGGGGGTACTTTTGCCAGGTAATTCATGCTAATAAAAGTCTGAATGCTAACATTAGGAATATTATAAATGATATATGTTGAAGTTTGTACCAGTTGTCTTAGTACTAATATACAGATTCAAGTAGATCCTTCAAGGTGAAGTTAGGAAACATGAATAGAACCAAAATTTGCTTTTGCTACTTAACGGTTGTATCTAAAAGTACCTCTTTTGCAGACAGCCTGTACAATTGGAAGTTTTGTTCAGACTCTGACTAATAATTGTTGTAGCTTCCTTTGTCTGTCTGTCTTCCTTAATAACTCTGTAGCTGATCTAGTCTGGACACAATGACTTAATATTTCAGGAAATGTTAATATTTCAACCTTGTGCAAGTCTTCATTCCTCCAAGTGATATCATGGAACAGCAAAAACCATGTTGCTTTATATTTTAACTACTTATAATGTTTTCTTTACTCTATTTACATTTGACTTTTGCAGCACAAACCCTCTACCTCAATGCATTCATTGACATTCTTGCTTTGCCTTCCATTAAGTGCAAATGTCTTGTTTCTCAGTCAGGCTTCTCCACAACTACACTATGCCCTTCACTTTTCTCCTCTCATTCTAACTTTACTCTTTCTGTGCCGTACCATTTACCCATCAAGAAGCAATCTGACAGCTGTCCTCGTGTTTTTCACACTCCTGCACAACTGTGACTCACAACTTTAAGTTCTGTATTTTTGGACTTTAACAGTTCTGAGTTTTGAACTGGACCACACTATATTACAGAATTAGAAGAAAATTTTAGAGTTCTACTTAGTGACCTGAAGGAAAAAAAAATCAATACTCTGAAATACAAACCAGGTATACTAGACATTCTGACACTTGAAACCACATAGGATCAAAAAATAAAATTAGTAACAGTTGTTTTAATAATAAAACAATGAAGTAAAATCTTTTTGATGTCAGTGTAGTTTCAGACAGCAGCCTCTGCTAACAAATTACAGTAAAAAAAATAGGATCTACATTGTTATAATACACACCGATATTGTTACACTACTCACTGTGATGAATACCATAAACTGTTTTATGGTTGTGAAATGGCCTCAGTTCGAACATTACACTGTCCCATTATGTCTGGTAAACCTCATAGTATTACATTTTCATCATTGTCGATTTCTGAGGAATTTTAGGCTCTGCTTTGCTTGTGATTTTGAACTTTGCAAAACTGACCTTAGATATGTACATCTATGAATTGGAACACCATGGCCTGCGAAGGTTGAGTTTTGTTTCTGTAATTCCAGTATTTATTGAAAATTTTGATGGTGTCAGGAATACAGACTTACCACTGAAAACAAATCATTGTGATGACTGAGACGGTTATTTAAATACCACAAAAGATCTAGCTATTAATGGGATATTTACTGTGCTTCCTACAAAATTTTCTGAATTTCTTCTATAAGATTTTAAATCAAGGAATAATCCCTTTGACCAGCAGAGAGCAGCAATGACATACTTTATAAGGACCTAACTGTGAGTTCACCCCTACAAAATCCTATTGCAGTTCTAAACTGGCATGGGGGATGAATAATATTGTGTACAATTATAATGAACATGCATTTATGGGAAAAATTGCTTTAAAATGAAATCAACAACGGGCAAAATATGCCCCATTTTTATTGCATTCATTTATAGAACCTTTTAATTTAAAATACATTCTGTTTAATTTCTTATTTGTCTATATGAAAGTTACAGTTTTATTACATACCCTGAACTATTTTTAAGTCATCCTTATTCTTAGTAGATGGTTGTGTTCATATTAATCTGAAAATTTGCTTTGGAGTTTCTCTAATTTGTTGGACATTCTGTGTATTTTAATTCTTACAGTAGAATTTTAGGCCCATAAATGTCAACAGGGATTTTTTCCACTGACTCACATGAAGTCAGAATTTCACCATTCTTGTGACATATATATTAATAGTCCATTATAAAGATATTAATCACATAGTGTTAAAAATTTCTAGCAATTCTTTTTTTTTTTCTGATCTCTGATCACAAGGATACTTGTGCAATTTTACAGGCTTTTCATAGGAAGGATAAGAAACTCAGTTTTTCATCTTGTAGAGTATCCTAACAATGCCATTAGTGATTTGTATTGTCTGATCTGGTTCTGTGTCTCTCGCATACTTGGTTGTGATCAGATCCACCCACACTGCACCACACCAAGGCCCCTATGGATAAGGGAGTTCAGGCAGCTTCATGCTTACAAATTTCAAAGAAGCTTGGGTGGCAGCTAGCATTTATCTCGTTACACCAAATCATTTGTGTGTTACTGTGAGGGGAATGAAGAAAGATTTCAAGGCCTTGGGACAGATGGTGAAAGAGTCTGGGGCTCAAGTGATTTTTCTCTTCTATATCTCCTTCCATTTTCGAGAGACGTTGTGAGATGGAATAGAAAAAATCAGTCCATAAATGATTGGCTTCAAGACTGGTGCTACAGGCAGGGCTTTGGATTCTTTGATAACAATTGGTTTTGTAAGACACCAGTCTGGACAGTGATACGTGAGAAAGGTTTATCTTGCAGGGGCAAAAGGATGCTGGAACAGGAATTAGCAGGGGTCATTTGGAGAGTTTTAAATTAGATTCGAAGGGGAATGGGGTTGTAACTGGGCTTGCATCAGTGGGGCAGCACTCTAGAATTGATGAGGACCAGGAGGCCTCCCGTACCCTAGGGTGAAATTGGTGTGTTCAGTCAGCCACTAGTGCAGGATTCTGCATGTAAATGTTTTTATACACACACTCAGTGTGATATAGATAGCAATACAGATGAGGGGTCGATTAAAAATGAAAACGCATATTTTCACCTTATTTCTCAGTTTTCTTGTTTCTCAGGCATTGTTTGAGCACATAGGGCTGTTGCCTGGTTCATTTCAATTTCTGCTTTGCCGGGATGTCCAAGCACTGGGGTTGACTGCTCCCACCTCGGCCTTGGACAGGTTCCATACGCAGACCTTGCTATCCTGCACATTCTCCACCTGATCATTGTTTTGTGGAGACCACACTAGTGTCTGCTTCATGCTGCTTTAAAGATCCGCCCCTACGTTTCAGATGGACCAATTTTGTTGTTTATTATTCTGACCAAATGAGTCCATTGAGGAGATGATAAGCAGAGAGAAATCAATAGGTGTAAGCAGAGGTTGCTGCAGCACTTTATGGAGTGGCTTAATCATTATGGGTGAAATAAGAAATTGTGTGGGACCTAAAATGAACCTTCTCACCATCTGGTGCCAAGTTCTGACTAGCCCTGACACCCTCATCTTTTACTTGTTTGTTTGCTTATTCACACAGGTTGACACTTTCGAGGTTTAGCCAGAAATAAAAATATCAAGTTACAGTAAGAAGGTGTGTGCTTGCTCTCTGTTTGCAGGTACTATGAAGCAACTGAAGCATCTCATATTTCTCTAGTGAGATTTTCATGCCTTTTTTTTTTTTTCCTAAACTATAAGGCCCTTGTCATTTGAAAACATATCTGAGATTGATTAAAAAAATATGTAGCGTCCAAATCTAAGTTCTGACAAATGAAGTCTGGGGTCAAGGATCAATATGCCATCTTGTAGTTTCTCTGTTTTATATAAAGTGACATAATGTCAATATAACATCAATATAGTGCATTACAAACACATATTTTTCAATGGTATTAAAAGGAAGAGAACTGTGAGGATAGCCATGATATTATATAACTATTTGCTGAAACAAGTTGCTTATTATAATACATATCTTTATTACACCTTTTATTACATGCAATTCTTGGCTGTAACTAATGGTGGATTTATGCTTCTTATTCATTATTTATTTGTTAGTGAATATAGCTATAATATTATAAGTAAACTGTTTGGAATTTTTATACTTTTCATGGGATTGCCCACAAATAAGTACTGTTCTTTGTAGTTTACATTTTGCATGTATCTGATGAACAATTTATAAAAGAATAATATAATTATTTTCCTTTTGAATGGCTTATAACTTGCTCTTTCTAATGCTCATTCTTTTTCTTAACCTGCTTTCACAACCTAGCTTTGACTTCTGTTTTTACTTCATGGTTTAGTTCTTACATGCAGCTCTTTGTAAAGCAAGAGAATGAGCAAACCATCATGATTTGCTTTAATATTTAGCCTATTAAATCTTGCACTTGAAGGTCAAATTTAAGCAGAGGCAAATCTATGCTTCTTTAATAAACTTTAATTCTACAAATAAAATGTGATTGAAACTAAATTGTAGTAGGATTTCATTTTAGAATTTCTTTCTTCTTCATCTGGTAAATATTGGTTGAAGGAAGGATAATGAGAATCTGAAGTTACTTGTTCCCCTGAGTACAGGAATCATTTTCATATGGCTTTCTTAGAATGTTACAGGAAGATATCTGGTAAAAAGAATAAAACTATGAGCTTACAGCAGGAAAATAAAAAGTCAGTGAAGAGTAACAGAAATTATTAGCAATGTGGGGGAGATTTCAGTGGAAAGCAAGACAAGAAGAAACCCATGGTTTGCTCTGATTAAATTTCAACAGGAGAAACATTACCAGATTTAAATTTTAATTCAAGAATTTATTACTTTCTAAAAGAACTGAATGAGAATTTTAAGTTTAATTAAAAAGGATCAGATGCAATTTTGTGGCCTGTATTGTATGTTAAAACAAACCACAGAATTATAATCGATAGTTCTGATTATAAACCTCTGAAAAGTATAAAAACATTAAAACAGTAATGCTTTTTAAAGCAAATTCTTTCTTACAAATAGGATATGGGAAGAAGGAGTACAGGAAAGTACAGAGAAGGCTTTTAAAAGCTTTTAAACTGCTCTAATTATCTTGGAATATGTTATCCAAGAGGGAATAAGCTGAAATAAAGTTTGCTAAGATGTATCATAAATAAGTTAAGAAAAAAACATTCTTGGCCCAACTATTTATTTCTGAAAGTCAAAGACATCAGTGGGAGTCTATCTTGAATATTTCTGGGAAAAAATGCTGAAAGTAATTTTAAAGAAATTTAAGAATAGCAACATTAAAATAAACTTCCATGGAATAAAAGAAAGAATTTTTTTTTGCTTTATTACTCTTATAATTTAATAACTCTTATTATATTGGTTAAAATTTACAGGAAAAATGTGTTACCCTGAAAAAAGTATTTTCCTTTATGCTGAATGAAGCAAACAACATGGAGAGCAAACAGGTGTATTAATGGACAGATGAGGGGCACCTCCTTCCCATTTAACTAAGATTTCTTCTGAGCTGCACCTGGGCTGTGGGTTATAGCTCATGTGGTGTTGTTAGTGGTACTGGCCCTTTCTATAGGGAAAAGAGTGGCTTAAACAAGGCAGCATAGTATTCAGAAGCAGAAAATTTGTTAAAACTGGAAAGAGTCCTTCAGTATCAGAGGTGAGTGAAGCTGGTGGATTTGTCAAGCTGTAGATGATGAGGTGGCTGGATTAGAGCCTGACTGAGTGGCACAGGTAGTAGTTGTCTGGAAAATAGGTAAAATAGGCTTGAATTTCCACTGACAGAGGAAGGAAAAGATGGAACTCCAGATTTTTCAAATCTAGTTGCTTAGCTAATATGTATTAGGTGAGAGTGGGGTGTACTAAAGACAATAAGTGATCTCTGTGTTACCTTCTAAAAGAGATTTAGGCTGCAGCTGTTATTGGTATGGGATCCCTCTAGTGCCTTGAGTCCTGCGGAAAGGCAAGATTGAAATATTTTTCTCTTTACTGCATGGTATTGGACTATTCATGTAAACTTCAAGTCAGCTTAGTGGACCTATCTAAATGTTCACTGTGATTCTCAGGCTTTGTGTGAGGTGTCTTGCTCAAAGACAACTGAATTTACATCAGAGATTTACAAACCTTCACCTGGTCTCAAAGTGCAATAGATGCTTAACACAAGAGAAACGTGGGTTTGAGGACTCTGGCTTTAAAATAACTCTTCTCAGAAGCTTAATCTAGGGGGAAAGGTTGTGTTGTTGTGGCAGAGAAACTGCTCAGTGAAAAGGAAGCAAAGCTAGCAGTTAAAAGCAGGGCTGTGTAGGGTATTGATGATGGAGCTGTGGGAATGAGGAATAATTTATGGTGCTGCAGCTGTGTATATGTGAGCTACAAATACTCCAATAATTTGTGTCTTTACCTGTCATTTGTAGGAAAGCTATTCTACTGTTTACTAGTTTTGAAGGTGAAAAACATAAGCTTCTTTAATGGTATATGCAAACAAACATGTTTCTTCGATGTGTTAGTGTCAAAAAACTTGTTTATGTGCTCAGGCTGCTCTAATTAAATTTAAATCTGCTTTAAAAGGATTTAATTAGAGCAAGCCTTCTGCAGGCATTTTAATATCTGTTTAAATTGGCTATATTGCTTTGTTTAGTACATAAATTTATACTTAAGCTATAAACAGATTATGTCTTTTTCAGCTGTCATTTTCAACTGGGATGTTATCTGCAAGACTGTATATTCTTGCTGTGTTGTAATTATGTGGTAAGAAGTAGATTAAGTAAAGATGTTATTTCAGAAGCATTTAAAATACATTTCATAGTATTATTAATTCCATAAGAGTTACACGTGACTGGTCAGCTGGGACAGGTCATTATATGCTGGATTTTAACAATTTATCTTGTGCTGGCATTTACATGATTTATGTTAAATTTATTTCAATCCTGTGTGCAGAACTGGATTTACACAATTAATAAGTTCTTAGAGATCTTAACTCTTCATTACATGTAAGGTATAAAGCTTCTTCTGCTAGAAGAGTTATCAGACTAAAGGTCTCAAATAAAGTATTTATTTTTCCATCTTCTTGCTAAGATGTGCAAGGTTAACTGTCAAGGGTGTACTAAGGAATTGGCAGGGGTTCTGAGGTGGAGAATATCTGACAGAAAGAGGGAGCCTCAGGATTCCAAATTTTGGCTCTTTAATGATATATGAAGAAGTTTTGCTAGTGAAAAAGTATAGTTTGTGAAGAACAAAGGAAAGACTTCAAGCTCAGATTTGAAAAACAGTAGACTATTTGCGATGAGAATACTAGGGATCTTGCTAACACGTCATATGCTATGCTACTTATTCTATGTGGGGTTTTAGAATCTCACAAAAATGTCTTAACTAGTGATAAGGTGCATCTAGCTGTCTGAAAACCTACAGAACTGTAGCACATTAATAGCAAAAAGAATGGTAGTGTGTTATGGAATATGCTAAATCATGTAGGACCTGACATCTTGGGCTGGGGTTTTATTTTGTACTAGTTCATTGTCTATTTTGAGCAAGTTGTGCTCTTTTTTTCTGTAATAAAGCCTAAAAAGTACTTACTTTCCTCTTTGACTGGAAAATCACTTTAAGATTAGCCATACTGTTTTTTTTTAAAGAGTTCTTTGCATTTTAGATACACAGAGAGTAATACATTGCAATCCAAACAATCTTATCCATAAAAGGATGATCAGCAGTCTTGCATTCAACCTCAAATGGAATCAGATTCATTACAGTTCATTTGCCATTCTTAGTCATTTAGCTGTGCTATTTCATATTCTTGTGGGGATTTTTGTTGTTTTCCCAAAACTATTCACTATTTATTTATTTATTTACTAAATGTTAAACTATTTAAAAACTAATAAAACATCAGAAGTTCAAAATTTTCATTGTGCACATCAGTGGAGGGTGTTGTGGTTCTGTAATCCTGAGTTTAGGATTACAACTCTTCTTTCATTGTCTTTCACAATTAATTTATCTGTTAATCACTCAGAAAGTGAATAAAAAACCCTCAGTACTCAGTGAAGTATTGTGCAACATCCCAACTTAATGTTAATTTTGGAGCTACATAGTGCCCTTAGGAAAAATCAGACAGAAGTATTGCTACATGAGGTTTAGAAAAATACAGATGTTATGTCAGAAGCTGGACAGGTACATGCCCACTGGTAAACTCTTCTATGAGGGCAGTGGTGCACTTTCTTCTGGGCTCCTTGTCTTCCTCTGGCTCAGATGGTATCGGAGCCTCAGCTATGCATTTCTTCTGAATAAATCCACTTAATCTTCATGGACAGCCACAGAGGGCTAGGAATAATCTTGCTCCTTAGATTTGACTTTTTTTGGTCAAGTATACACATATCCATCATTCATTAAAAATTAATGTCTACAGAAGCAATATAGTGTTTTGAACTTAGACTGTGGAAATAGAAGATGAGTAGAAATAAGTAGCTGTCACAAGTGCAGAGATTCTAAAACTTTATTTTTATTTCACCTTTTAATGAATAATTACAGACCGGCTTGGGGTGAAACAAGTCCTGCAAAGCTGGGTTTAACTTCTATAAAATAATACAAAACCTATAAAAACATGTAAACTTTTGTTAGACTTAGGAGTCCATTACTTCCATGATTTCTTTTTTGTCCTAAACCAATGACTTTTGCTGTATACATTCATCAGTCCCAAGTCCAAAGCCTGTGGCTATGGTAGAAGAGCGGACTTGTTTTGTGATTCTTCATTCTCTCCCAGGATGAGAAGTGTGTGTGTCTCTGGAGGAAACAGGCTGCTGCTTAGCATCTGTCATTAAAACTGTTAATCTGTTTTAAGTTGGGGTTCGTAGGTGAAACTTGCTTTCAGCATAACCATAGAATATATATATATATATGCATCTCTAATATTGTTATTATGAAGAAATATATGTAAAGTTCACAGTTTTGTGGGTGTTTTTCATCAGTCAAATTTCACTGGAAGTCTACTTTGCCACTGAAATGGACAAGAGGAGAATAGGAGTCCCTGTGAAGAGCAGCATGATAAAGAGTAAATAATGGCTATGGCTCATTGATTCAAAGAGAGTGAAGAAATAAAATATATATTGGAAAATACATTTCTCTTCAATATATTGGAGACAAAGCATGGGTTGCTGTGTGAGACTAGAAGAATCCAGACTTTCTCTCTTGCTACTCAGCTAGGAATGCAATTTCTTTAATGTAGAGAACAATATATAGATATATTCTTCTCTTCTCTTAATATATATTTTTCTGTATGAAAAATCTCGAGTTCCCCCTCCCATTCTTCCAGCTTCCTTGCTGTAACTCTTGGTTATAACCGCATTTTGGCCTTAGAACATTAGAAGTGTGTGGCTGGAGTAGGTGTCAAGAAAGGCAGCTTAATAAGCTAACAGTTACTTTTTATTTTCATTTATTTTGGTGGTAATTCTTACATATATTTGCAAGCAACTGAAGGAAGAATGTTTCACTATAGCATACTTTTATTTATAAGTTTTATTGCAGTTGTTTTCAGGGGATTATTTAGGTATTCTCAGTGACTGTATTGACTTGCTTCACTGTGTATGTCCAAATTCCTCTATCTGTCAGATACTTATCTAAGCCCTCTGATTTGAACAGTGTATTATAGAAAAGTGTTGTTTTTCCCTGCCCTCCCTTCCCTTTGTGTTGATGGTTAAATAAGTTTACTGTGCAATCAGGCAAGTACGAGAGCTATTAAAATAAGAGAGCAGGCAGGGTCACACAGAGAGGAGGAGGACTGGCATTACCCTTTTTGCAGCAGTGAACCACTTAATCAGTTTTCTTGCTACTCAGAGACTCTAATTAGCATCTTGAATTTAGATGTCAAATTTGTCATGATAACTAAGCTAGGCAATCTTAATACAATCATATAGATCACCAGTGTATTTTCATTCTATTTTATTTTTGAATTGAGACATCTATTCCTGGGTATAAAGAGAGGGGCTTTTGTATGTTGAAAATCGCTTAACCCTTCAGAATACTTTATTTATTTATTTTTTCAAAAGATAATACCAAGGGAGAAGATCAGATTAGAAAGATGAAGTCATAACTCAAGTTGAAACTGGCTATTTTCCCGCTGTTCTACTCTGTAAGAAGTTTGGAGCTAGATTGTCTAAAAATATGCAAATATGGTGGGAAGCACGAGGAAGTAGTTAAAAAGGTTAGACTAGAGATTATAAATGTTACCTAACTGTGAGCATTATCTGTGTTTTCCACAAGTGGATGCTAGTTTTCTAGTTTGCTAGTTTTGCTAGAATATACCTTTTTTTTTCTTCTTGAAATTAGACTTGCAAGTATCTCTGAACTCTATATTATTGATATTACAAAATACGTGTTTCTTACTGCTCTGTTATTAAGCATAGTATGAATAAAATCATTGTTGGCTCCTATAATGTATGATACATAATGTGGTGTTATAAAAGTGCTTGCACTATCAAGAGTTCCCATACAGCAATAAATGAGATGGCACCTCATTTTAGTAGACTTAGCACAGGTAATAAATTTGTAGAGACAAAATATTTCAAAGAAATTATTTTACAGCAAATAAATATGAAAAATATTTTACATCAAATAAACATGAAAAATATAACCTCTCTAAATTATCTGTCAGCAGTTCAGGATTTACCTAGATTATGCAAGCTATTTCTTCTTGTGATATTTTTTTATCAAGCTATTTGAAAGGAGTCTATACTTTGAAAGTAGCTGCATTGGCTTTTTGATGTGCATTATTGCTATATTCAGCGGAAGAATGAATAGATAGAATTTCTGTCAATAATTCTCAAATTTCTGGTTTCATATAATCTCTCAGTGTTATGCTCACTTATTTCTTGGGGCAACCCATTATGAGGTTAGTAAAGGAAATATCATAATTTTTCCCTCTGAGTTTTTCTTTAACATCTACCACCCTTTTGTGAACACGTAATTGCTATAAATAGACTATTAAATATATATTTCAATCCTGGTTGTAGCTTTTCTTTGATTTGGGCATACAGGTGATGTTACAGGGGTTAATGTCAAAGATTCCTCTTGCGTTGAATCAAGTCTTTGTGACTGGCCTTGGCAAAGTTTAAGAAAGGTGTGAAAGAAAATAAAAATCTTGTTATTGGCACTTCTCAAGTATTCCAGTCCCAAACGATGTGTATCTTGGGGACTTCTAAAGTCAGAAGATATCACCTCTCTTCATTTTACATGTCTGGAGGGATTTTTCTTTTTTTTTTTTTGCCTCCTGTTCTTCATCTTGTAACTTTTTAATATGTACAACTGTATCTTGGCAAGGAGTTCCACAACATAACTAACTAATGCAGGTAGTAGTACAGCTTCCTGGTTTTGTTCAGCTCTTTACCAGATTAACACACAAAACTTCATAACTGGTTTCACAGGCTTTGCTGCTTATCATGCATACTGAAAATATAAGTGGTGTATATCTGAAATATATGTAGAAACATTTAAAATTAAAATTGTAGATATTTTACTTGACAAAGCTCTACATGAAACTTGTTGGCATTGTGGTTTTTTATTTATTTATTTATTTATTTATTTATTTATAAGAATATTGCTGCAAGTGAATCTTAAGTTTCCAATTGAACCTGCTTTCCAATGCGAAGGATGCTCATTTGGAAAATATCTAGAAGTACTGCAAACTTGTGCTAATAAGTACTTTTTAGCCAAATGTTTCCTTTAAAACCACAGGAATACAAATCCACTGCCCATTTGTGTTGAAAACTCTTCTATAAATGGGTTTTGGATCTGACGAGTATTGTAATCAACATAATGATATCTACATTTTAGACACATGTTGCTCCTTTGAAGGATTTTTGAACAATCTGTTAACAACATTGAAAACTAAGCTTGCTTACTAGGGGGTTACAAACTACCGAAGATATTATTCCTTTAAAACTGTATTTAGAAGTCTTTGTTCTGACAGTTCTGATTTTTTAAACAAGATTTTAAGGAAAAGCTAATAGTTTCAAATACTGCCTTTTGAGTCTCCAGGTATTTTCCCTATCTTGGATATTTTTCAGATCAGAAAGAAATGAATCTGTCACGTTCTGAGAAAATGTCTATAATGGATTTTGTTGTTTGTCTTACAAAGTCAGAAGCATTACAGAATGTGCAAGCACACAATAGTTTGAACAACCATACATACCACAACTTTTCTTGAAAAATGAAGTAAAAAAGTCCAGGAGTTGATTTTCCTATACATTTCTTATTTTACTGAGTATTCTAACTCCTGCTTTGAAGATGATCTGCAAAGCATCTTCAGAGCTACCCTTTAGGAAGGAAGACAGGCTCATCTTTTGTGTTGTGACAACATAATGTTTGACTGATTGGGAAACAAGTCTGATGTGACCTCTACTGTATTATTCTGCTTTTATAATCCTTCTACTGTTTACTTTTATTTTCTACAAGTTTTTTTAATCTGCATGCGTTTCTCACCATGACTGATTTTTATGGGGTATGCGTGGTAAAGTTAGAGGCAGGTGTTTGACCTGCACATCTGTGCTGCCAAAAGTCATTACCATGGAATCTGTTATGCTGCGAAAAATGTTCTTGTGCTGTTTCACTTGGGAAGTGAACTGTGACTGGGATTGCCTGCTCTGGCAGAACCAAAGCTCTGCAGCTGCCCCGCTGCGGCTGGATTAGCAGCGCTTTGTCTGTGCTGCCCATCATACAGCTGCATCAGCAAAACTGTTCTGCTAGGTCAAGTACAACATCTAAATTGTGAGCTCTCTGGACCACAAATTGTGCTCTCCTTCCTTTTAGTGCCTAAACATACACTTTTTTCCCTCAATAGTCCCTGTAAATCTTTGAGTTACCAACTACTGCCACTAATGTTCATGAGACCAAGGAAGGGCTATTTGAGTCCCTTACCACTTAAGTCAGGATTACTGTTCTGAGATGGAATACCATCTGGGATTTTAGATTAAAGGAAAATGCTTCACTTTTCTGATACTGAATTAAAATTATGTAATTTATTCTCCTGTTGACCTCAAGATATATTTTTAGAATGTTTTATTAATGTGGGACGTGAAAGAATAATTTGTTAGTGTGCTGATTAAGTAATTTCCCAATCTGACCTTTACTATTCAATTCTTATTAGTTTATAATTTTTATAGTAGCTTTTTTAAAATGTTGATATCTGCTCACTTATTAATTTTCATAATATCCATTAAAACAAAAATGATTTATTATTGCTGATTTTAAAAAGGTCAAAAATTTAAAACAATAAATTCAAGAAAATTCTAACTTACTACAAAGGCTTCATGCCTGGAGATCTTAACAAGGTAAAAGCCCTCAAAACCTCACTTTAGGCTCTTTCCAGTTCTGAATAAAACATTTATCTGATATTAAGGACATACTAGCATCAGACGTATTTCTAGTCATAAGTTCTGTAATGTTATATGTGAAAATCTTGGAACTGATAAATAATTCTTTTCAATTATTTAAATAGTTGATCATATTCTGATTAATCTGAAATAGCAAAGACTCCTTAAGGCTGTGATTTTTAGTTTGTCTCTTTTCTGTCCCTGTCACACTGTTTTATTGACTCATGAACTATTCAAGAGATTAATGAGGCATAATTTTGTGCGTCACATAAATATCCTGGTTTGACCTTATTCAGAGATTATGTCTTCCTACTTCTACACATCACAGTCCATAAGATTTTCCTTGCAAGCCTTGCATGCTTTATCTTTAGGATTATTGGCTCTACAGTAAGAACTCCTCAAGGTAAAAGATTTCCCTTAATTTTTTTTTTTTTTTTTTTAATCTTACCAATGGTGGGGTTTTTTGTTTGTGGCTTTGGTGTGGGGTTTTTTGTGTGTGTGTGTTGTGGTGTTTTTTGTCTGGTGGGTTTTTTTTTGGTGTTGGGTTTTGGTTTTTTTTGGTAGATAGGTAAAAACCCAATAATTCTGAAAATGTTTGAATATGTAGTCATATCACTTTCTACTCTGCAATGACTTTCCTACACTGTAGTTTCCATCAAATTCTATTATTTTCTTCCTGGTGATAAGCTTGATTAACTAATGAAAACATATGTATGAGCATCTTATGAGTCAGTGTCAAGCTCATGCAATATTGATGGTTTTCTAAGCTTCTTGGAATGATGTAATCAGAATAAACCCTTAGATAAATTATTTTAAGAGTATTTTTTCAAAAGCTGTCTGAATCATTATTTATATTAATAATGACACAAGAAATAAAATCAACTTGTTTATCACTATTCATTGTTCCTAATATTGTTGTTACAGATTGATGTGTTTAATTATTGGAACTTGCTCCTGAGTGGGAAGTATCACCTTCCAACTTGCTTGGCTTTCTCCTTTGCCATCCATTCTTTGTCATCCATTCTTATGTACAATGCTAGGATGAATATCTGTATTATGGGATGTCATAGGCTGTAGGTATGGTGGCAGAAGTTGCGCAACATGAATACACAGTGCTTCCAAATACAGTTTAAACTGGAAGATGAAGAATGTAGTGGGGAAAAAGAAGTGTGTTTGTGGGGGGGGGGGGGGGTGTTTGTATGGCACTCAAATTCAACCATTAATAATGAAGTATCTTTTTCTGATTCTTCTTTTCTCTGTGTGAAGTGATAGTCTCTATTTAAAATTAGATGTGATTCTGCTAGTCTGTGCTTCCAAGTTTTGATTAACCATACGAACCATTAAGGAAAATATTTTTTTCTTTCTTGTTCCACAAAAGTAAAAGTATGTAGCCACACTGGATTTTTTCATGCACTTTTTTGATTATAAAACAAGGGGAAAGGGAAGGAATAGACAAGGAAAGGAAAAACAAACAAAAAACCCCCGAAACAAACAAAAAGCAAAAAGCCAGACAACCACCTGGATATAACTAACCAGTCTAGGTAAAAATACAAGCATAAAATCAATACTATCAGGTTTGAGAATGAATTTAGAATTCTTTATATTTATTCAGTCTGTTCTTTTATGTTACTTTGCTGTTTTCCTCTCTGCAGTGTGATTTTTCTGCTTTTGTCTGTTCCTCTTTAAATGCTCCCCCTACAATGGCATGTCCTAGTCTCTATTCTCTTAATACTTCCCATTTCTGAATACTTAATCTCCTAAATAAAGTATGCACTCTTTGTCCAATATATGTGTTTTTAGCTGTGATCATACCTGAAATATTTTTTACCCTCTGTTTTCCTCAAAGTCTCCCAGTGGCCCTTTCCTTAGTCTATTTTTTCAATTATTTGACTGAAGTTCACTTCCAAGACTGTTTTCTTTCTCAGGGAAGAAGTTTCAATTTCTGCCTTCTGTATGCCATCATCTACTTAAAATCTAACTAATTGTTTTGTCATCAGTCCAAAGAGTACTTACAGCACCCCAGTCAGCTGGAGGAGCAGTAGATATTGCTAAGTGATGGATGGTTATTTACTGTTGAATAGTCATTCTTCTTTCATTCTGAAAAAAAATCAGAAGAAATATGAGACTAACATCTGTACAGACAAGGACTGACATATAGCACAAGAAAAAAAACCACACAAGTTTCCCTTTTCTTTAAATGCTATCTCATTTTTAAAAGATGTTCTAATTATTAATCAGAGTTGAATTTTGTGGTGGTTTGTTTTTGGTGTGTGTTTGTGTGTGGTGGTCTTTTGGGTTTGGTTGGTTTTTTTTCTTCCCCTTTATCAGAAAAGAACTCTGATCTATCCATTCTGCCTCTCTATTTATTATTCCATTTCTGGAATCTGAGTCAAAACATTCATATCTTCCTCCAGTGTTAGTTCTCAAATAACTACTGTTTAGAAATGTGAAGAAGTTTCCCTTTGCCCTTCACAACTCAGTGAGCTGTAAACACTGAAGTAATTGAGCCACCCACATCCTAGTCTGCAGGTGATATGAGTGATGTATTTTTATTAGCAGTTAATTAAATTGCAAATGTTATGCTAAACTGTGAAATTACTGGCAAAAGTTGAATAACTGGATTAAATTACACCCTTGTTTAAAAGCAATAAATTAAAAGACTGAGTAATCTGGAGAAAATATATTCTTTAATTCTCTTGAAGCAATTAACCTATGCCCGGTTGCTTAAAAAAAAAAAAAAAAAAAAAAAAAAAAATTATCTCTCATCAAACATACTAAATTTGAGGCTGTTACAACATTAATTTCACACTTTCATAGTTTAGATTAATGACTTCCCACGATGACGATTAAATGGATCTTATTCATTCTGTGGTATTAAAGAGATAATACGTACTTGCAACAATTGCAAATGACTAAAATTAAATTTTATATTCTTGCATTAAGATTTGGGGAGGGGGTGTAATAACTTCAGTTTATGAAAAAATTGTTTCTATTTCCATTTGGAGAGTGCTGAATGATTTGACTTATTCCCACTTGCTTATTTGGATGAGTTCCTCAAAGAGTCTAATTATGCAAAAGCCATTTGATATGATTTTGTTTAGAACTAAATATTTCCAGTTAAAATTTATAGCTGTCAATAGAAGATGCTGGCTACTGCAGAGAATGCTACAGCCAACTAGAAAGAGAGAGTATTCTGATGGGAAATAGGGAAGCAGGAAGTTTCAAACATCCTTTTTTAATTTGAAGAATATAACAGAAAAAAGTGGAAAAATTACAAATTTTCTGGTTGCAAAATAAGGAGTTAAAGACTGGGACGGTAACTGAGTTTCCCTCCAGAGTTCTTTTTCTTTTCTGAGATTAGAAACAAAAACAACAGTACAAAAAATATCCACTTGTAAGCAGAGTAGGGGGGAATAAAACAACCTCTGCAGTTACGTTCATTCAGCTTTTCTAAGCTGAAAGCCTAGACTCAGCTGGCTTCTGTATATATTGTTTCCCAAATGTTAGGTTAATCATTTGCGATTTGTTTGTTTAGGTTTTTTTGAGGATAAATATAATTTTAAAATATAGTATTTTCTTTGTGGTTTTATCTTTGCACTATAGTTCTTTTTAAGTATAAAAAAAGGTGTGTGTATTGCATAAAACCATTTCTAAATGGCACTGAAAGTGAGGAAATCGCAATTTCATTTTTGCAACCATATATTTTAAGTTGTTTTAATATGTTCAGTTTTTAATTTCATACTCAGATCTCTGCATAACTGGAGTGGGGTTGTTTGTTTGGTTGGGTTTTTTCAAGTTGTTTAAGTCTTCTGAGTATTCATGGGCCCAAATAACTTCTAAGTCATTAATGAGAAATACCAGGTATTTTGCACACATGCAAGCGAAAGCCTAACAACAGCAAAAAAGTGCTTTGTGTTTCCTCATTCGAAGCTTGAGTCCATTTTACAGAAGTCCGATTAAGACCTGAATGCTAAGCACTTCTGAAAACTGTCTCCTTAATGCTGTCTATATGTGAAGAAGAAAAAAATTGTAGAACTCCAAGTAACTTATAGAAATGCAGTTTCAAATCATGATAGTGTGTTCATGTCTACTATATGGCAGAATTTGGGCAGATGGGAAGTGTCTCTTTTTCTAAGTTAAAGCACTGTAATTATTTTGTGCTTTCATGTGCTAACCATGAGATTTCTGGATATGCTTAAAATTAGCTCTAAAAATACCAGATTGCACTGTTGATATACCCAACAGTTACAGTTTTTAAACAAATAGCAGTATGTGAAAGAAGCACAATGAGTGTTGGCAGAAACAAGGTTAATTTCTTACTGCAGCTTAGTCATTTGAATTAAGAAATATGCAGCCCTCTATTCTTTAATTTCATAACCTCTTACAAAAGATTTCAATGAGGTTGCTAATGATAATCTTTCCTACTAGGTGTTTCTTTTTGTGAAATTACAGCTACATTATATGGTATTTAGTCAGTTGTCCAACTTAACTGAAACTGCATGGAAAAATATAACAAGATCAGTATTAACTCTAATCCAACAAAAGACCTGGGCACATACATGTTAGTCTGTGCAAAACTCAACTTGAAAACAAATCTTATATGTGAGCTCTACATGCCTTCTTAGACAAGGAGAGCAGATACATGTGGATAAGCACACGTTTTCCCCTTAATTTTTTAATTAACACACAGAATGTTAACAGACCGCATTTTTATATCTATAGTGCTATCCATTAGATGTATTGGACTATCAGGTGGAAAATGGGAGACAGTTCAAACGAAGGCCTGGCATGTTATTTCAGGTTATAGATACAACCATACAAGCAATACACTGCTCAGCTGTACTGTGTATGCCATGAAGTTACCTGCATTTCACAGATGTTGGCAGGTCTGCAATTCCATTCCTGATTTGAGAGAATTAGAAGTTGTATGATCTAGACTCAGAGGAAAATTTTAAACTCAAGGGCTGCCAGTAAAGTGGTAGATCTGTGCAGCTCATATTGCAAGACTCAGTAAACAAGAAAAAGAAAGATCAACAAAGACATAGTTCTAGTCTAGTGAATGTGCCACAAAATGGAAGGTCCTTGCTGTTTACATATTCCAGATTACCTGTTTCTAATAAATTCTCCTTAATAAGATTGAACTGAAACCTGTTCATTTTCTGAAAAGTTGAAGAGCAGAAGCAAACAGCCTAAGCTTCTTTTCTCAGACCTTGCTATAGCAGGTCAGGTATGATACAAAGTAAGTGATATATATTCTTATACAAAAACTCTGTTGAGGACAAAGGAGAGATAGTCAGTTCAACAGACCCTAGCCTGGGTTTGGAATGAGGTGGCGATTAAGTCTCCAAACTCATTAATTCTCATTTGATCAATGTATTTTTTTATTTTAATGGATGATTATTTGTAAATTAATAACTATGCTCAATTCAGCTAGTTTCACAAAGACTTTTGAAAAGCCATTGAAGAGTAATATTAATAATCGTTAAGCTACGTTGCCTTATGATAACGAAGGCAGTGGCAAACCAAAACATACTTTTTGCTTTCTGAATAAATTTCTTTAAAAATATTTGTCATGCTTTGTGAACAGTTGTTACAGTACCTACTGTTAACTGTAGCTATTAGTTGCTTCTTGGATTAGTCCGATAGTCTGCAAGTCTGTGTAAACTCCTGAAAGTATTGTTCATTAGAAGAACATTCAGTATTTAAAGGGGCCTATAAGAAAGATGGGGAGAGATGTTTTAGCAGGGACTGTAGTGATAGGGAGAAGTGGTTTCAAACTAAAGGAGGAGAGATTCAGGCTGGACATGAGGAAGAAGTGTTTTACAATGATTGTGATAAAATACTGGAACAGGTTGCCCAGAGAGGTGGTTCATGCCACATCCCTGGAAACATTCAAGGCCAGGCTGGACGGGGCTCTAAGCAACCCGATCTTGTTGAAGATGTCCCTCCTCATTGCAGGGGGGTGGACTATATGACCTTTGATGGTGCCTTTCCACCCAAACTTTTCTATGACTTTCTGAGTTCTTAGCTTACATTTTAACTGCTACCACAGTATTAAAAAAGCTCATCTCACTGTACATACAGAATCTTTCTAGAAATGGTAATAATTCTGAATACCACATGTATACCTGATTTGATTGTGGTGTTTGTTCATATTCAAGATGAATCAAGCTAGAACATATTGTGACGCAACCAGTATGCATTTTGAAATAAAATTTGCACCTAAAATTCAGATCCTTATATAATATTTTCTTAAATAGTTAGCTAATACCTTTTCTGTAAGCTTATTCCCATTTTCGAAGTTACTTTAAGATTCCAAGTCTGATAGTACTCAAGCTTTTAAAGGAATTATGGCTTATGAGTTAATAAAAAGTTTTTTAGTGCAACCCAAGGCTAGTGCTAGAAAGGTTTCTATGCATTCAAACAGGGAGACCACTCTGAAAATTATGAAATCAATTTTAACTGAAAATTATGAAATCAATTTTAATTGCTGTGTGATAAAATGGGGGGTGGGTTACAACCAACAATTCCTATGCTTATAACAGTTTCTTGATGTTAAACCTACTTGGTATTTCTAAATCAGCTTTCCCAAAACTCAGTAATAGGACATGAAGAAAACAAAGGAGTAAAGCAAGACTAGGAAAGCATATTGGATGAAGATTCATAGTAGCTATGCTATTACGATTGCTTGTGAACAAAACGGGGATTTCTTCTTGAAGAGGATGCAATGTTGTGGATAGCAAATGCTGTTCAACTTTAGAGAAAGGGTTCTAAGTCATCTAGGATAGTTTGATAGGGTAAATCATGTTGCAAGCCTTAGATCTTTTAGTCTTGGGGTAGAACAGACGGGTGAAAAACCTTGGGCAAATAGATTATATTCTCTCAGCAAATATCTCTCCAACATTTGCAGTAAAGAGTAAAAAGAAATGAGAAGCTATTAAGATCAGTCTGGCTTTGGATTTCAAAAATTTTCAGCTCAAAGGAATACAATTTTAGACTGTACTGCTGTATTCAAATAAAGTGACAACCACATTTATACTGTAGATGAAAATCCTAATAATTAATTCCTCTGAGTGCAGAATCTTGACATATGTACTCTATTCTTTTAAAGTATTTCTTAAGGATTTTCTATTTAGTGATACCTCCTTTCAAGACTCTCCTTCTTAGCTTTTGTTACTTCAGTATGCTGTTTTCCATAAGCAAGTCATACTTGCTATTTAATTTGCTACAACAGGAACAGTTATAGAACAACAGCCACAAATGACAACTGTTCTTCTAATGATGCTTTTTAAAATGTGGTGTTTATCCTACATAGTTTCACAAAACAGAAAACTCCAAAAAAAGCAGGGTTTGTTTAAATACTTCATCTAGAAGTGCTTACCTTCAGACTTGTGTCTATACAGAGAAGGGATATCCTAGACTATCTTTAAAGATTACCATAAATACCACATTGAAATTTTAGTAACTGTAGTGTATAAATTTCTCTCTGTGGAAACATGTTCTTCTGCTAATTCTGTCATCATTTTTAACATGCCTTTTATCGACTGTAATAAGGCTCTTAGGAACTCATCATCGGACACAGTCAATAAGCTGTGTTTGAAGGTTTGCTATTATGCATTGACAGAATGCTAATGTATTTAGCAAGGCTCTATGTCTAAATGTCACATATAGGCTGTATGTTTCTCTTGCCTGGAAAATGTGGAACTTGCATTGGGCCAGATGGTAAGTTGGCAACCTGGTGCATCCATATAGAGGACCTGAGGGCATAATTCATACAATTGCTGTTTTATGCAGGAGACAAAACTGCTGGGAGTAGGTGATGTATCTATAAAAAAAAAAATAAATAAAAGGCAGCTGTGTCCAGTCATGCCTCAGAGCAAACTTCCTGGTGCTAAGAAGAAGGGAGACAGAGTTCAGAAAACACTATTGCATTTCATTCCCTGAACAGCTCTTTGAATGGGATAACAGTGTGTCGTACCTTACATCTAAGCTGCTTGAAAAAAAATTGTTTTGCTGATGTCACTAGTAAGTGACAGAAACAGAAATGCATAAACCTACAAATACCAAGCAAAGGTGATTATCCTCTGCTTTGGTTAAACAACATTTAAAGATAGTAATTTACTACAAATGTGGTTAGTTGCTTGACCTGCTGTTTTACTGCTGTGACATAAAACGTTCACAGAACAAAACCTGTAGTTCAAATGTCTGCATTCATTAAAAAATAAATAAAACAACAACAACACAACTTTCAAAAAAAACTTTAGATCTCAGTGACATAAATTACTACAGAAAAAATTTAACGCTGTCTTACTATGTGGCTTGCCTTTTTGTTTCTGCCAGGAACAAATTTTTTTCCATCAATGAAATATTGTGTATTACAGATTTTATGTTATTCTAAAACATAGTTCAATAAGATCTGTTGAGGATTACTGAGGTTCCATCTGTTCTTGTCATGAATAGGAAATACATCAGATGATAGTGAGCAGATGTATCCCTCCTATTACAGCCATGCTCAAAAACACTGAAATATTGGATTGAAAAGGCAAAAACATTTTAGTTCTACACAGCTTTCTCCTGTATTTGCCAGACTCTATGTATGTGTCTGACAGTCAGACACCTCAAAATCATTATTCTTTTTACTAATACTAATACCCTCCAAAATGTGATGTGTTTGTTTGTGGGTTTTTTTTGTTGTTGTTGTTTTTCCTGAAATAAGCATTATTCACAGCCCAGGACAGACGTCAGTTTCACATCTAATCCAGAATGACATATAATACTTTAGTAACTTAGTGCCTATGAATTTATGCTCACACTTTCTTTTTCTCTGGCCTAGTAAACTTTTAAGGGTGTTGTGTACCTCAGAGTTTTAATTTTTATTTTTTTAGGTGCAGAAAGGAAGACGAACACCAACCAGGCATCCTAAAAATTCCTATGTCAGTGTGGCAGGTGCTCTAAACAATATCCTTACTTTGCCTTGAGTACAGGAGGGATTTGAATGCAGGTTTCCTCTCTGAGGTGAATATCTTCAGCTGCAGCAATAGCGACAGAGAAGAGATAGGGTCCACCCTGATTTCAAAAATGTAACACCACAGTCTCTATGAGAATGTATCATTTTGCAAAAACTGAAAAGCACCATTAGGCACTTTAATGGAGTGTTATATTTATTTTTGTTTGGTTTTATACTTAGTACTGAAACTGAGGTAAATTTGACTGAGTTGCATGGTGGCATGGCTAGTGTAGCTCCGGTGGGGACAGCTATGCAGCTATGAGCACTGGCACATGGAGTGTGGCTGCTCCTCTCCCTGCCATCTCAAGACAAGGAGGCCCCGGTGCCTAATGTGCACCCTGGTATGTGAGCTTGTACACATTGCTGCAGCTCCTCTTCCACTCCAGGGCCATGCCATCCCCATGCCTGCTCCTCACAGAGGCTGTCACAGTAGCAAGTCTTAAAGCAAGTGGCTGAGGTGAAGGATGAGGAACACTTCGAAAGTTTGGTGGTCCTACTGAATTTGTAAGACTGAAGGACATTAAGTCCTGCCCTGTTATATCTGTGAGCATGACTGTTGGGTAATTTGTCTGCTTTGTTCAAGAATTGGAGCCTGTGACAGATTGTTTTGGTTTATGACACTCTGCTCATCAGGTTAGATGTTGAGAGGTTAATTCAAAGTGGCAGAGGTATAATGAGTATACTTGGACAACCAGGGAGATGGAGAACCTCTTACGGGAGGAAGCTGAAAGAAGCTGACTCATTTAGCACAGCAAATCAGAAAGCAGGAGTGAGAGAGATCAAGAGGCAGAAATGGGTGTATATAAGGTAAATTTATTAGATTGGCAAGAGGAATAGGTTAAACTCTATGTGAGTCGGCTTATGATGGAAACTGATGAAGCTCTGAGACAATTTTCCACTAAGAGCAGGAAGAGAAAAAGATAAATTCCAGAGTTTTAAGGAAGAATTTCATCAATTAATTAAAAGGATTGTTCTGTTTGTGGTGATAATGAAAAATGCTTACTTTTAGTGCTGTATTTCTGTGAAAGTTAAAGTCAATATTTTTGTAACTAGCTTTGAATCTTTTGACACTGGGGGATTTAACAGTATGAAAGTGGTATTTATCTCCCTGAGCAATCCTTCCCAGTGGAAAATCCAGGATCCTTATTCTGATGTTCTCTTCATTTTTCTTTTGAGCATCACTTCTCTCTTAGAATAAATGCTTTACCAAATATTTTGAAATTTTCCATCTCTTTTTATACCTCTCCTATGTTAGACATGCTCTTTTCTCTGGTTTTCCAAAGTGAAGAGGATATACATTAATCATTAAATATTTTATTTGGGATAAAGTTGATCTTTAGTGGTTTGCTGCCTACGTACAAATGTGTGATAATTAATGGAATTTAAAAGGCCTCCTGGCTCACACAACTCTACTTCTTTGTGCATGTCATATTGTTAATTTGGGAAAAAAGTTCATCTAACAATAATGAAAAGAAAGAGTTGCACCACAGGAAAAGTTGGCAGCCGTCATTCTAATGGTACCACATGCTATTTCCTTGAGGCCATGGGAGGGAATTTAAAAAGTGTGGTGAAGATATTTGTGCGATGAAAATCTGTGGCTAGATGGTATTCAATACCTTCACTGCTGCTCCAGCACCCCACGTGCCGTAGTGTGGTGACACACAGGCTGCTATTATGGCTCTGTAAACTTGGTTTCTCTGAATGCTGATACAATAAAGCAATGATGCTTTAAAAGAGGTATTCAATGTTATTTTTAATATTAATACACTTCAAGCTCAGTAGGATTTAATTAATTTTGACTGTCTTTTAATTTGACTGTCATTTAAAAAAATCTGAAGTTAAGGACATATTTGTTTGCCAGAAAACTAGAAGTCTGATAGCCTGCAAACCTTAAGTTTTATATAAGACTAGCTATTAACAAATTTCAGTCTGTAGGCACGTCTATTGGGTCCATCATCCATGTACCTGAAGTTGAGAAGATCTCTGCATTTTTACATTAGTTTTCTGATGTCTAGAGTATAAAAGGGAAGCATGATTAGCTGTGTGTACTTAGTGTTATTTTAGCTCTAGAAATGAAGGAAAACCGGGAAGAGTGAAGTGTTATGCAGTCAACTCATTTGTAAAATAATGGTCCTTTCTCCTTAATCATTATGAATCTGTCCATTAGAGCAAACTGTGGTGGCCAAGAAAGTAAAAAGTTTGGCAGCTACAGAAAGACTGAGTTTTTGTTGTTCTGGCCCTCGTTTCAGGGAGTCCGGATCTTACAGGAGATGGTAGTTACTGGTTGGGTCATCTTGTAAGATCAAATAACACTGTTATTTGGATAGAGGAATTTATCAGTAGTTTGTCACTTGATGTTCTCACCAGTTTTCAATTACTGGGACTTTTTACAAAACTACACAAAACCACCCCATTTCAAACTCAATACCTTAAGTGCTTTTTGTGGTGTGGAATTTTTTGCGTCTGGGTGGATATATTTGTCTTGTGGGTTGTGTTTTGGTTTTTTTTTTTTTTCCTTCTCTCTGTAGTGTCTTTTTCTTGTCCTTTTTATACATAAGATCTAATCTAAGAAAAAGTGTATTTTACAATGTTTGATCATGAACTACTTCGAATTTTACATCTGAATGAAGAATACACAATTTTAGACATTCATGGGCTTGTAAATACCAAATAGCTTGGAGTCTAATTCTGCAGACTTCTAATTTGTTCCTCATCTGACAAAACGCTTAAGCTTTAGCTAAAATAAATTATTAAAGAAATTGAAAACTCTTTGTATGTTGAAAAACTAAGATTGTACTTGAATTCATTTTTCATTATACTGTGGAGTTTGAGTCAGGTGGGACCAGCTTCTCCTAAATTATGTATTTCTTACTATTTATTTACTGTACAGTTAATTCAGCTCTTGAGATAAACGACAAGGCTGCAGCAATCCGCTGCAGCCTTTTTCTAAGCTTGTAAATGATAATAGTTTTCTGGCACTAAGGGAAGGCTCACTGTATTGTAGTAGAGCTAGGAACAGAATTTTAGAAATAATAAACAGATGCTATAGGTAATATTCTGTGGATCTGAAAGTGTACTCGAGTACATTTTGAAACAGTGATTGCAAAATACTACTATTCTTGTATCATTTGGATAATCTTTTGAGTAAAAAAAATTTCTATATTTAGTAGCAATATAAGAAGACAAGCATGAAATGCATTTGATACTGCTATTTAAAACTCTTCAGCCATTGCAAGGGGATGCGAGTTTTTATATGTGTTTTTCTCTTCAATTCTGCAATTTTATTCTTAGCTCAAAATTTGGACCAATTGTATTAAGATGTTGTAATGTTTAAATATAAAATGGCTTTGGTTTTGTTGTTTGTTTGGGTTTTTTTGTTGTTGATTGTTTGTGGGTGTTTGGGGTTTTTTTTTGTTTGTTTGTTTTTTAGCATTAATTGCAGTCTTGCATATCGTATCTTGCAGACTGAAGGGAAAAAAGACAGAGCACAAGCATCCCATTATATGAGTAATGCTCACATGTAAATGGCCTTTTAGGATTTATAGATTTTATCCTTTTATGATCCTATTTATAGCCTCTAAAGCTATGACCAGCTGAACCCCTTAGAAAAGCAAATAATGCTTTTGAATTTGAGTCTGTAGTCTGTTTGTCTCAGTTGTACGTGTTCATTAGAAAATATGAGCATGAGGAAAAGACTGATACAATCTTTTCTTGGGTAACACGGTGAAAATTAATGAATCTACATATATCAATAAAGGATTTGATTTTAATTTGTTCAGTTCATCAGCCTTATAGAATGTATCCATTTTTCTTAGTTGTTTGACATTAGCAATGCTCTAAGAATTAGAAGCGCAGAACACCACATTCAAGATGTTCAGAGTATTTTTTTTTTTCCCCCTAGTGGATGATTTTAGCAGAAACCTTTGTGCTGACTGAAAATTGACTTGGCTATTGCTCTGAATGCACATGCTTTTGGAGGAACATAATACAAAGTAAATTATCATGCACTGTATTCTTTTTGCTTAGCAATAGCAAAAACAAGTGCTTCTGCATCACTGATTAGAAATGTGCATATGTGCTCTCACATCCTCCATTTAATAGATAAGCAATAGTGTTAAGCAGGCTATATACAAATAATGGGCAAATTAATTGGAAAAATACGCTACTGGTCCAAAACTGTAGGTCTTCAACTTACTGTTCTCGACATTCTGAGAAGAGTTAATAAACTAAAAGCCAGACCAGGCAGAAAAAAGTGTTATTGGAGAAAAGCAGATTCTTGTGTTTTAAAAGTGGGTAGACATAGAGTACTTGAGAGAAAATACCCGTGGAAAAAAAAAGATACTCACTTTATTTTCTTTTTATTAAGCTAGAGAGGTGACAAGGAAGGGTCTGTGAGGTACTAAGGGAACCTCTGCAGGTAGCGAATGAGAGGGTTTCCATTCTTCCTTTTTTTTCCTCACTGTTCAAAACAGGTTAGAACAACAAAATTACATTTGGGTAATGTGCCTCTAGTATGTGAAAATATATATTTTGCTACAGTTTTCATTTTCTAACATTGATTTAATTAATTTTTATCAACTATTGATGATTTGAGGGAGTGACTATTAGTGTCATCTTTACATGCATTGAAAATAACTTATTTGTGTAATTTATTTTAACATTTTGTAATAAATATAATTAGCTAGCACCCTTTGTAGTGTTTCCAAATATGTGTCTTGTCTCAAAAATATATGCATTTGATTCCAGTCTGTTTTGACCAGGACTGTTTATTATTTGGGGTTTTCAGTCACATGCTTAATTTACTCAGCAGCAAATTGCTTTGTCTTGCTACTTTCTGGAATAAAAATTAACTGCATGTCTATCTTGAGCCTCTACAAGTACTTCAAATATAATCAAGCATTTGCTCCTGCTACTCTGTTACAAACCTGTAATCTAGATGATCTCTAAAGAACATTGAAAGACATGTCAATGGTACAGCTCTAATAAAAACAGGGTAGTGATTGTGAATTTTTTTTTTTTTCTTTGAAAATTAGTAGTTCTCTTTAACAAAAACTGCATCTTGGACTATGACATATCCTCTTAGGTGGACTACTGTTGTGGTTTAACCTGAGCTAGCAATGCAACCACAATAGCTGCTCATTCGCCCCCTTCCTCCCGCCCCCTCCTCCAATAAGGAGGAGAATCAGAAGGGAAACTTGGATTAAGATAAACACAGTTTAATGAAATAACAAAATAGTAATATGCTACTAGTAAATATATATATATATAAATAGAAATATATTATAAAATAAGATACTCGATGCAATTCCTCACAAACTTCATCCACAATGAGCAGCCAGTCCCAGGAGAAAGCACCTGGTCCTGAACAGCTGATCCCAAAGAGAGAAAAAAGAGGAAAAAGTCAGAAAATCCCAGAGGTCTCTGCAAAATGACAAAAGGCTGAACAAAATGTCCTGAACTAATGCCTGAGAGCAAGAGTGAGAAATGCCTGAGAGAGAGACTGAAAAATCCCAACTCTCCTTAAATCTGAAGCATGATGCTAATGCATGGAATACTCTCATTGATCAGTCTGGATGTCAGTCAAGCTCTGCCCCATCCATGCCCCCCTTACTCACTGCTTCGCACCTGTGGGCAGAGCACTCTAAGTGTCCTCCACTCTCAGACTAGAGCAATTTAAAACATTAGCTCTATGCTGGGGTGCTATCTCTTGTTCTCAAACAAAGTCTAAATAATGGCCATGCTAGCTATGAAGAAGAAAGGTTTCTGTCTGCAAAAAGAAAATTAATTAATTTTAATTTAAACCAGCACAACTCCAAAAATTCAGATTAGGAATGGGTCTTAGAAACTTTAGAAGGCCACACTTTGTGCTGAAGTATTCTGTCAAATTTTTTCAAGAAACCCTTGATCCTGCCACTCTTCAGTTCAGGCAGCAATACACCTCTGTTGTACCCTCTAAGCTGCACTTGAAGATCTAGTAATGCAGCCAGGCATAGGATTCAGCCTGCAGCTCCCTATTTGTGTTTTTTTCTGTCTATGGGTGTAAAGGTATCTGAAAGTGTGAATGCATGAAGTATTATATCAAGGAAATTACATTTTGGATTGGTAGAGAATGAAGTGGATAAAAAAAATCACTGTTTTGATAGCTAGGCTTAGTGGAGAGTGGGTCATACTCTACCTAGAAGCTGGTAATGAGTGATGTACCACAAGAATCTATTCTGACACCTGTTCTGTTTCATGGCTTTATCAATAACCTGCAAAGTTCAGAGAAGTGCACTGCCAACAGTTTTGCAGGAGATGCCAAAATTGGGTGAACCACTATTCAGAAAGACATAGGTTGGAGGAATGGGCCAGCAGGAATCTTGTGAAATGCAATAAGGACAAATGTCAGATCCTGCATTTGGGAAGGAATACAGGGTGGGGAGCAGCTCTGCTGGAAAGCATCTGGGGGGCCTGGCAGACAGCAAGCTGAATGTGCTGCCTGGTGTGTTGCTGTCTTGAGCATGGCTGGGCTAGGAGTATCCCAGGCTGTAGTAACATGGAGGATCACATGGAGGATCTACACAGCCAGTAGATTGAGGAAAGTGATTATTACCCTCATTACACTGCATCTAGAGTGCTGCATCCAGATTTGGGTCCTCTAATAGCACTGATAAACAGAAGCAAGTTCAGTGTGGGCCCTTAAACCGGTGGGGGACTAGAGCATGTGCCCACTGAGGAGAGGCTGAGGGAGCTGAGCTTCTTCAGACTGGAGAAAAGACAGCTTCAAGGGGGCCTAACAGCAGCACCCCAGCACCTAAAAGGACGTCACAGAGAAGACAGCCAGCCTCTTCACAGGACTCCATAGGAGGAGGATGAGAGATAATGGTTACAAATTGAAAAAAGAGAGGTTCTGATTTGTAAAAAGACAGTCCAGGTGGCTGCCCAGAGAGATGCAGCTTCCATCCTTGGAGGTTTTCCACAATGCAAGTGCATCAATCCCTGAGCACCCTGGCCTGATCTCATGGCTGGTCCAACTTTGAGCAGGAGTTTGGATTAGGCACTTTGTGAGGTCCCTTCCAAGCTTAACTATGTGGTAGTTTTTATCAAAAGGATCAGGTCCCATGGGGGCTGAGCAGGACAGGGTGCTGATACAAAGAGTCACTGTCAACCATCCAGGTGTCATCAGAGAAGGTGATATAATGAGTTAGGTCTGGGACGTCAATCCAGAATGTCCAGTCATGAACAGAGGGGAGACAGCCATGGATATGTTCAAGGATCACCAAGGAAACAGAGCCAAAAAATGAGTACAGCCATGACATAGCTCAGGCAAGGTGCCCAGGCCTGAGCTGAACTTGGAGCCCATGGGCAGAGGAAGTGGGTATGAGATTTCAGGTGAAGCTGTTCAAGGCTATCAAAGCCTAATACTGCACTCAGGGCCCTGGCTATGTGCTATTAGTATTGCCCTAATTTGTTCATGTGCTTGGGCTGTTTAATTTTGTTGAATTGGGAATCCTTAGGTGTGCTGTGCTGGATGTGCAGAGCTCTGCAGGATGCTGGTTTCACACCCATACCTCAGCAAAGGGCTTTGGTGGTTGACAGAAGTGGCTTCAGGTTGGGGCTGTTCCCCTGTTCTGTTGGGGCTCTTGTGGCTGCACCTTTGAAGGGTTGAAGGTTCAACAAGAAATGCATGGTAACAGGGGTTAGGTTCCAAGGTCATAGCACAGACTGCAGGTTTAGAAAGTTTTTGAACACTAGTCATAATTCATAGTGACAGGAAAAAAATATTTTTAATAAAATATATTATTTGTGTACACTTTGTCTTTTTAACTTATTGTGCCTGTTTTGGTGCAGAAAACTGATCATCTCCATGTGATTATTATTTACTTCTTTGTTTAGAAGGACTTCTTTTAGTTCACAATCCAGTGGAGGGATCAGTAGCTTGGTATGTAGCAAACATAGACATTCCCTTGAAGAAATTAAGGCATGATGTGCTCCATTAAGGTAACTCAAGTTAAGGCTATTTATGAGTATTGAACAGAGGAATATAATATACTTTCACTAAACAAATTTTACATTTTTCACATTAGATGGCTTGGCTTTTCAGCAAGACATTGCTGTCCTTGCCCTTAATCTTGGTGAAAGAAAACATTTAGAAATAAATGCTACTAATGTGAAAAACTTGTAATACAAGTATAGGTATAATGGAGGCTCTTGGTGGGTGTTTGATTCACTAGTTACATCTGCTTACTGGTAAATATAACAGTTACAAACTGGAGCAGAAAATTGTCAATTGATTTCATTGAATAAAAAAGTATAGTTTGCATGTCTATGTGGAAAGAAATTTCGTGTTTGTTCGAAATACGCAATGATTAAGAAGTCAGGTATATCAGAATGAAGAGTTTGGATTACTAAGACAATCTGATTCTTAAGAGTGGAAACTGACTCTTGGGTAATACCAAATAATTTAATAACTGAACTATTAGAGGAAATGTTTGCAAATCTTCTTGTCATCTTCAAACAAAAGATGTAATTTTACCAGGTCTTTTCTAAGATACAATTACTCATACCTTAATGTAACAAAAGGAAAACTGAGCATGTATGAATTATACATTCTTAAACTAGAAATGACAACTTCTAAAACAAGCTAGAGTTTAAAATTTTAATTATTCACTGGAGATAGATGCTGTAGTAATTTTCAATTACTTTGCGAAAGAAAAAACATTCACAACAAATTGCATTTGAGACTGCTAACAACTATCAAGTAATCACCAGATACATGTAGTAAAATAAGTATTTTTGTACCATTAGTAGTTATTATCTTATTTCTGTTCAGGCATCTTCTCTTGAATGACAGATTTCTTCATTTGTTGTTTGTGGTGTATGTGGTGGGGTTTTTTTGTTGTGTTTTGTTTTCTGTTTGTTGATTTTGTTTTGGTGTTGGTTGGTTGGTTTGGGTTTTTTGGTGGTGTTTGGTTTTTTGTATTGTTTTGTTTTTATGATACTTCTTTATTTATTTTTCTTTCCACCCTTGTGTCGAGAATGTATATGGAAATTATTTTGGTAGTGGTTTCCCTAACTACCATTTTCTTTGAGTGCGCCTTGGTTCTTGCAATGCAGATCAGGTAGAATTTACAAAAAACAAATAAGTTGTGTCAGTTGTTCTGCTACTCCATAGTCTCGGTAGGTTTCCACTTGATCATGTCTGATGTTTTCATCGGGTGACTAAGTCACTCTTTTAAATTTTTCCAGGGAGATTTATGACTTGAACTGAAAACTATGAAAAAATTTCTCTCAGCAAGGTATGCATCAGAGGAGGAATTGCACCCACTCTAGTTTCTACTTTTGGGTCTTAATAGTGTGTTTCCTAACCTTTTCCTTCCTCACATGCCATTTTTAAGAAAAATATCTCTGTTTTTTTCTCTAATGAAACTTTTCACTTTTTATGTGAATTGTCAAAGCTCTTTATTTTTCTCAGCATTTTTGTCATTTTTTTTTTTTCCCTGAGAAGCATGGTTGGCTGTATGATTTCAGCTGTCCATTTGTGTATTAGATGTGATTTGGTGGTATGTAACCCCTCATTAACTGAACTAGTAACCAGAAATAGTGGCAGAAAGGACTGAAGCAAAAGAAATCTGAGTAACCTCAGCAGAGATTGAAAAGCATATTTAATGTTAGCAGGTGAAAAGCCTCTTGCAAAGTTTCTATCTTTTTTAAAACCTGCTTTAAGCTGTGATTCTGTCAGCTGCTGAAACCAAAAATCTGTGCTCTGTTTTTACTTAATCACAGAGAATTAGCATTAATTTTTCCATATATCACTAAAAGTACAAATGGCTGTCATCTGCCTCACAGAGGTAGATGGGGCTACCTTTCAGGCTTGGCAATGTGAGCCCTTGCATCCGAAATGAACAGGTTCAATAGAGCTTCTAAAATCTAACATTTAGTCACAGCTAGAGAACTTTCTGCTACCTTACAAGCAAAATTATTCAGGACTACTCTGAAGACACTCTTCTGCTAAAAGATGATGTTGTGGGATTTTATTTTTTTGTACTGCATTAAAACTATGTGAAAAAAAGTAATCTTGTAGTAGGTTTGATTCAATATGTGTATGAATAATGCATCAAATTATAGGTGAGTTTGAAGGAGCTTATTCAAAAGATAATTTGTAATTAATATTGCAAATAGCATCTGGAATATGAAATTTAAAATAATCCAATTTCTGTGCAAAATGTTACTGTTTTAAGTTTTTAGTACAGTAATTGCCCTTTTATATCAGTGAGATGATGGCATTATTAATTTCTGTTATAATATTTGTAAAATCATGGATGTTCAAGGACTCTCATCAAATTTTATTTTGGTGGGGACACTGGTGTTGCAATGTCAAGGGAGCATTTCAATGCCGAATCAGCAATATGTTTTATCAAGTTAAATAGCAGTCCTTTGAAAAGTATTTATGGAATGCTATTTGTTTATTCTCCTAAGCGTCTCAATATTCACTGTTACGTTTTATAAGTAGTTTACAGTATTCTATAAATGATCCATATAAAAACTATGAAAATCTATAGCACCAGTTTTTCAGGACTTGTATGAAAACACTTTCTTACCCATGAAGGTTTACAAAAACAATTTTAATAAGCATTGTGGTATAATAGTGTAATGATTATTTGTGGTAGCTTGTAGTAATAAAAAAAAAATAATCATGTTTCAGTCTCCTTGAAAATATTTTCTCAAATATATCCTCAGAACTGCATTGAACACCTTTGCCTTTGTGATGTTTAATCAAAACCATTTTTGTTTCATAAATGTTCTTGTCTGCAGTTTAAGATGGAAAGAATATGTGCGTTACTTGAGTTCATTTTAAATGTTCTTGGAAAATATTACCTCAGTGTTTATTTTTCTGAGGAAAAAGGCAACGGTAATAGCCAATACTTTTATTGAGATATGTTAAATATGAGTCCAAGTCTAGATTAGGTATAATAGGTAAATTCAAAATAAACTATTTTGAAAGATTAACTAAAAAAATTTGTCATCAGTTCTTGGCTGCCTACTTCCTTGGCAGTATAAATACTACATTCATCCTGGTTCGCATGAAATGTGTTGATAGAAGTTGTGTTAAGTTGGGTGAAGGGTTACACATATGGAACCAGGATATTCTGCTCAGCCTGTGACTTGTGACTTTGTCTTGGGTGAGTCACTTGATGCCTTATCTGGTCCTCTGTGAGTGGCAGTCAACATGGCTTCACCAAGGGGAAGTCATGCTTCACCAACCTCATAGCCTTTTATGAGGACATAACGAGGTGGAGAGATGATGGTAAAGCAGCGGATGTGGTCTACCATGACTTCAGTAAACCATTTGACACAGTTTCCCACAGCATCCTAGCTGATAAACTCAGGAAGTGTGGTCTGGACAATTGGGTAGTGAGGTGGACTGTGAACTGGCTGAAGGAAAGAAGACAGAGAGTCGTGGTCAGTGGGGCAGAGTCTAGTTGGAGGCCTGTATCTAGTGGAGTGCCTCAAGGGTCAGTACTGGGACCAGCACTATTCAATATATTCATCAAATATTTGGATGAGGGAATAGAGTGCACTGTCAGAAACTTCGATGATGACATAGGGGAAAGGGACATGGGGGTCCTGGTGGATAGCAGGATGACCATGAGGCAGCACTGTGCCCTTGTGGCCAGGAAGGCCATCAGCATCCTGGGGTGTATTAGAGTGGGTGTGGTTAGTAGGTCCAGAGAAGATTTCCTTCCCCTCTACTCTGCCCTGGTGAGACCACATCTGGAATATTGTGTCGAGTTCTGGGCCTTTCAGTTCAAGAAGGACAGGGAACTGCTGGAGAGAGTCCAGCGCAGAGCAACAAAGATGATGAAGGGAGTGGAGCCTCTCTCTTATGAGGAAAGGCTGAGGGAGCTGGGTCTCTGTAGCTTGGAGAAGAGTAGACTGAGGGATGACCTCATTAATGTTTATAAATATGTAAAAGGTGAGTATCATGAGGATGGAGCCAGGCTCTTCTCAGTGACAACCAATGGTAGGACAAGGGACCATGGGTACAAACTGTAACATAGGAGGTTCCACTTGAATATGAGAAGAAACCTCTTCTCAGTGAGGGTGACAGAACAGTGGAACAGGCTGCCCAGGGGGATTGTGGAGTCTCTTTCTCTGGAGACATTCGAAACCCACCTGGACACATTCCTGTGTAACCTCATCTAGATGTTTCTGCTCCAGCAGGGGGATTGGACTAGATGATCTTTTGAGGTCCCTTCCAATCCCTGACGTTCTGTGATACTGCTTATGCTGCACTGGTGGCATGTGAGTTCATAATCTTTGATGAAGTGTTGGATTTCAGAGTAGTTGATGTTATATATATCTCCACATTAGATTGCTCACTAATTTGAGTAATCCCCATCTTAGCTTCATGTATATAATGTTTAAAAAGCCTTTAAATAATGACATTATATAGTGCTATGTTACTGCATTTATTAATGTAATACATTAAGTTTTAACTAATTTTTTTTCACTTTTGCTCTTTAGGCTCTGATAGCTGTTTTAAAATATATCATAGAGGCTTGAACAAGAGAAGTAATGAAAAAACAGATTTGGTTTGATATTCTGATTAATTTCCTTCATGCATAGTCTGTATTGTCAAATGAACATTATATTCTATGGGAGTAGAGCTTTAGCTGGACAAGCTCCTTTATAGAAAAGTATATTCTTTTGGGTTAGTTCATTCTTGCTGCTGTTGGAAAATGTAGGTGGATAAATACCAGTTTGTCTCTATTTTGAAAGCTTGACTTAAATAAAAATTAATGTTGTGGTGCATTGTGATGTGTGAATAATTAGGAATAAGAACAAAAGGTATTAGTTGTTTAAATGATTCCCATTTTAAAAGGGACTCTAGCTGAGTTTTCACTGAAAACCAAAAGACTGACATGAATATGTCTCTTTTACTGAAAGAAGGAAGTCTTGAGTAGTCAACCAAATACTGCTTGCTTTCTTTCAATGAACTGGATCCTGCAAATCCTTCATTATTGTGGGTTTGTTTAATTTTGTGAAATGTGAATTTTCATAATTTTCAGTGAGACTGACTGCTGTGATACCCAGTAAAAGGAAAACTCTATTGATTTATTTTTTCCAAAGATCTGTATCTGCAGAATACTGTCTCACTGTGACCCCTACATCTTTACTGTTCAAGAGATTTATTTAAAAAGCTGGCAGGAAACAGTTCATGCAGAACTTTTTCAATATGAATTTTACTCAGGACTGTTGTAGCTACAATCCATTGTGTTTGAAAGATTATATACAAGCTTGCTAGAAAAAATCCTGAAATAATTTAGGAGAACTAGTTATTTAGTCCTATGGATATTATGACTACACCACTGCCAACATTTCCATTAATTACACTGTAATGTATTGGATGTTTACAGTTGAGTGTGGGAAAACAAGGTGCACTCTCTGTCAGTCTAGTAATAATTAAAAAGTTAAAATATTAATGTTTGCTTTGTCTATTAATAGATGAAGGTACTAAGAAGAAAGCTTTGTTATTGTGGGCTGCATCAACATTTCTGAAAGAAATTCTGAGATCTGGTCAATATCCACCGCCCCTTTTTTTTTTGGTGTCTTCATCAATGATAAGTGTGAAAGACTGAAGAGGATAAAGTGGCTTCTCTGAGATCATAAGTGAGATTGGTGGGAAAAGATGATAATCAGAATAATTCAAACTTCTTTCTTATTGATATCCAACTAGATCTCAGAGTTGCTTTTTTCTTTAAAGCATCATAACTTCAATACCCAGATCAGCAAACTAAAGCCAAAAATTAATACCTTGCTCAAAGATAGCCAGAAATCTTGGAGCACAAATGTGGAAAAGAGCCTGAGTCTGAGCATATTTTAAGCACTCCTCTTATTAAGGAACCAAAGCCTACATTTTCTTCATTAATCTTCTTTACTAAGGGCATGCATTTTTAAAAACTAAAAATTAAGTATTGAATTGTAGTGCATGGGGCTACAAATGGCTGGTGACCGGTCATCTTTAGTGTTCCTCAGAGCTCAATCCTGGGGCCAGTTCTGCTCAGTACATCCATCAGTGACCTCGATGCAAGAGTTGAATACATTATCAAATTTGATACCAAACTGGGAGGGGCTGTTGACACTCTTGAGGGATGAGAGGCCCTGCAAGAAGGATCTAGATAGATGGGAGCATTGGGCAATGATCTGTGGCACGAAATCTAACAAGTCCAAGTGCTGTATTCTGCACCTAGAAAGGAGTAACACCAGGCACAAGTATAGATTGGGAGAGGAGTGGCTGGAGAGCAGCCCTGCAGAAAGGGATCTGGAGTGCTGGTGGGCAGCAGCTCCATGGGTGCCAGCAGCGTGTGCTCTGGCAGCCAAGGGGGCAAACTGCATCCTGGGGGGACAGCAACCACAGCATAGCCAGCTGAACAAAGGAGGTTACTGTCCCACTGTATTCAGTGTTGGTGAGGCCTCATCTTGAGTGCTGTGTGCTGTTCTGAGCCCCACAATTGAAGAAGGATGTGAAGGTCCTCAGATGGATCCAGAGAGGGGCAACTAATCTGGTGACAGGGCTGGAAAGAACGTCCTGTTAGGAGTTACTGAGGACTTCAAGCTTTTGTTTAGTGTGGACAAAAAGAGACTGAGGGGAGACCTCATTGACCTCTACAGCCTCCTGAGGAGGGGAAGTGGAGAAGGGAGGTGCTGATCTCTTCTCCGTCGTCTCCAGTGATGGGACATTGGGGAATGGTTCAAAGCTGCACCAGGGGAGGTTCAGACTGGATATTAAGAAGCATTTCTTTACCGAGAGGGTGGTCCAACACTGGAACAGGCTTCCTGGAGAGGTGGTTGATTCCCCAAGCCTGTCGGTGTTTAAGAAACATTTAATTTTTGTCAGCCCTGAAATGGTCAGGCAGTTGGACTAGATTACTCTTGTAGGTCCCTTCCAACTGAAAAATTCTATTCTGTGTATTTTTCATAAGGGATGAACTGCAGGAAAATTATCAAATTCTGTACTACATTTTGGAATCTGTAACATCAGCATAAAGTTTGATTAGGTCCATATTGCTAATACGCTCTTTAAATCAGTCTTCGCTATCATGGGATATACTTCAGTAACTTTTTAGTTCCGTGTTTTTGTGAAACGATCATTGAAGAGAAAAGTGAACTTGGTATGACCAAGCATTGTTTCTTTGTCTGAAGTTTTACAGCACTATACTTAACAGCAATGTCCTCTATGAAGACCAAGATACTCCTGGGACCTTACAGTTGATTAGAGTGGCTCAAAGCAGCTATCCACGTTTTAAGTCATTCTTTAACTTTTGGTCCTGTCTGGACAGCTCTTACACAGTGCATGGCTTCTTCCTGTCAGAAAGTTCTTAGAACTGACTCTTTCTGATTATTTTGCTAATACGTTAGAGCTAATTGGATCCTGATTGCCTTTTTTTTTTTTTTAATCACAGTAAATCTTTTTAGTACCTGGTTTGTCATTGAGGTGCATTGATGAGGCAATCTAGGTTTTTGACAGGGATTTGTGAGTCTCCTGGTAAGTCATAAAGATCAAGAGAGATTTGTTGTCATCATTAACACCTTGTCATGCTAAAGGTTAGATGTTTCTTTCACATCAGTTATAAGACCCTGTTGCCAGGAGGCAACCACTAAAGCTGCCTCCTTTCTTTTCACACAATATTGAGTTGGTTATGACAGCAACTAGCACATCATTTGCAGTTTCTTAAAGTTGCTTCCACCTTCCACTCTAGTTATAACCTGATATGCTATGCTCTTCCTTTAAGTCAAATTAGTTTGTATAGGTAATGAAACTCAAATGTACTAATCCATTCATATTTATTTACAACTTTCATTGTCACTGACCATAACTTTTTTTTTGACTTATTGAATTTGGAGTAAACAATGTAATAATTTTGGACACTCCTTTTTCCTCCATGGAGCTCTTGGATGGCTTCTGCATCACCAGCCTGTGCGACAAAGTGCTATTTGCAAGATACGACGCTGCCTGCAGCCATCTCCTATGGCAAGTTTTCTTTTCCAGCCATCCACGAGCATAATACTGGCATGCAATTAAATACATCTCATCAACAGGATGACCATGAGGCAGTACTGTGCCCTTGTGGCCAGGAAGGCCAATGGCATCCTGGGGTGTATTACAAGGGGGGTGGTTGGTAGATCGAGAGAGGTCCTCCTTCCCCTCTACTCCGCCCTGGTGAGACCACATCTGGAATATTGTGTCCAGTTCTGGGCCCCTCAGTTCAAGAAGGACAGGGAACTGCTGGAGAGGGTCCATCGTAAGGCAACGAAGATAATTAATGGCATGGAGCATCTCCCTTATGAAGAAAGGCTGAGGGAGCTGGGTCTCTTTAGTTTGGAGAAGAGGAGACTGAGGGGTGACCTTATTAATGCTTATAAATATGTAAAAGGTGAGTGCCATGAGGGTGGACCCAAGCTCTTGTCGGTGGCAAACAATGATAGGACAAGGGGTAACGGGATCAAGATGGAACACAAGAGGTTCCACTTAAATTTGAGAAAAAACTTCTTCTCAGTGAGGGTGACAGAGCACTGGAACAGGCTGCCCAGGGAGGTTGTGGAGTCTCCTTCTCTGGAGACATTCAAAACCCGCCTGGACATGTTCCTGTGCGACCTCACCTAGGTGTTCCTGCTCCAGCAGAGGGATTGGACTAGATGATCTTTTGAGGTCCCTTACAATCCCAAACATACTGTGATTCTGTGAAGATAACATTGAGAGAATTCAACGTGATTGCACGAGAATCTTGATAGCAGAAGTATTTTCTTTAAACATAAAAATGAATTTTTTTTTTCAAATTAGAATTACTGTTTCAAAAGACTACACACGGATCATAACTCCTACGTATTGACCAAAGAAGTGCTATCAGAAAACATTGTAAGTAGAAAACATTGTAGTATTCTAAGTAGGATATTAACAAGTGATCCACACTGTAACAGCTAAAAGATCATTCAAGAGACAACTGACATACTGACATCACTTATGCATTGTCATTTGAATCATTAATATCATGTTGGAAGGTACTCATTTAGGTGGTTTCAGGTTTGTCCAAATCTGGATACATAAATCAGATTACAAATTAATAGTATTTGAACGAATTAGACACCAGACTTTAATTAATAATCAAAAGCTAATTCACACAGCCCATGTAAGCATACAATAAAAAATAGGGGGGGGTTGTTTGGTTTTTAGTTGTGTTGATGTGCACAGTCTTTAACTGCAGCAGGTGAAAACGTGACTTCAGTTGAAACAATAGCAAAGTTATAACCGATGTCTCTGTGACCAGGGATTCAGCCATTTTGAAGATTTTCTTTGAGATATTCAGCAAAATGAACTAAGGAAACAAATCCTCTCAGAGATGGATTGATCACACTTCTTACACTTTAAGTTAAAATAAATTTTTGGTCTTTTCTATCTTGTCTCATTTAATTAAATTTTTATCTTCCTAAACCTATCTTAGTGCCCTCTTCAGTTCTAAGGAAATTGAGCAACTGAGTCATGAGGTGCTCATAATGAGAACACTGGAACAGCCTTTGAGCAAAAAGCCATGTTTGAAAACTTTGTTCTAAGGAACAGCATGTCAAACATACCATACCTGCTTTCAAATCAGCTCTACTAACAGTAATTCTGCTTCTCTGCCTCTATTACCCAGCATGAAACTTAGCACAAAAAGGATGACCCACACAGACAAGGTGTGTCTGCGATGGAAACAGAAAAGATTCAGGAACACAAACATGTCAGCTTTCTGTGAGGTATCAATCAACTCTCTTGTTACAAAGGAATTTAATGATAAAATGCAGCTAAACAGCTGCAAAAAGTTAACAAGCATAGTTTATTAATCCATGTGATTTTTCCTCTTGATAAAATTTGTGACCTATTCTCAGGGATGTTTTCATTCATTGGTGTAATTGTTTTTGATATAGAACATCCAATGGGAATTTATTGAACTAATGCATTATTAAAATATGTTAATCTTTCTTAAACCGATTTTCTACTGCATAAGACACTGAAAGAAAGCTATTTCAAAGTGTAGTATTTAATATGAAAATCACCAATATCATGCGGCAGCAGGAAAGTCTGTAATTGTGTATGTAATGAGATGCTGCTGCTAAAACAGCTGGGGTTACTGCACTCTAGTGCATGTGAATCAATAATGTTTAAATGTGCACTGTAATTATAATAGTAGTAAGAATCTAGTGAAATTGAAAAGAATATTTGAGGCTTTGCAGAGTTCCAAGTCAGTTCAGTGGTCAAGGCAGGATTTTTCTCCACAACACTGATCAAGTTTCTATTCTGGACTCATTCAGTTAAATGCCTCATAAAATGTAAGGCAGTTTGGCAATATGCTGCCTGAAATGCATGGAAGGGGTGGAAAAAAGCCCTAAACCCGTTACAGCAAGTAATCTTTCCCACTATATTGATCACGCTGGATGCTGCGCTTAAATAACAGTACTAGAAAAAAGAAATAATAGTCTAATAAAACATGCCAGAATGCACACTTAATGTGCTTGGAGATTGAAGCTTAATGACTCAAAATTCCAGCTGATTAGACAATTCTCTTGAATGTGCTTTTGTTTATATCAGCAGCTGTGCCCAGACCTCTGCAAGAATGCTGTTGGTTGGAAGTCAGGGCCTTTCATTGGGATAAATTTGAATCCAACTTTAATTGAATTGGTAAAAGGCAGAGACCATATCATTATTAACAAGTAATGCAATCAGAAACAGCTTGGTAAATTTAAGCATTTTTTTCCTCCCACTGGGAGGGCAAGTAAGAAATTGGTGTCCCACCAAAAAGGCAACTGATCACAGAATCACAGAATGGCTGGGATTGGAAAGGACTTCTGAAGATCATCTAGTCCAACCCACCTGCCAAAGCAGGTACATCTAGAGCAGATCACACAGGAATGTTTCCAGGTGGGTCTTGAATGTCTCTGGAGAAGGAGACTCCACAACCTCTCTGGGCAGCCTGTTCCAGTGCTCTGGCACCCTCAAAGTAAAGAAGTTTTTCCTCATCTTTAGATGGAACCTCCTATGCTTAGCACTTCTGAGAAGTAGTTCTTCCATTCGTGATTCAAAACACTAATCCCCTTTATGAGGGTGATTTGTAATGGAAGAGAAGAGGTAGTCGTAACTTCTTTTGCACAGCAGCCTAGCAGTAAAAAGTGCAGGCTATTTCTGTAGCCTTGAAAAAAGACTACTTGCCAGAATTATTAAGTCCTATATTTCTGCCATTTTTAATGCTTGCTACATGTATTCCATTCAGGATTACTCCAGTGAACTGGACAAGGATAATGTGAAACACAGGCAAGAGAACTCAAACTTTAGTTAAGTGTAGGAAGTCTATTCAGCACCACACCTGAAACAGTTAACTACCACCATGATGGTATATTGGCAAAGATGGGGTTTAGCTTTCTGAAGATAGCACAAGCTCCCCCTCTCACTTCTGGACCATGCAGCATTTGAACAAGAACTTACCATAGATTTCAGTTGTGTGTGAAGTCTCTATAAGTAGAAAATATTGCTTCAAGTGTGTGGGCATTTGCATACTTGTGTCATCCCCAGTGTACTGGTGATTGAGTATGGCCGAGTAAAAAAAGCTACAAAGAAAAAGCTGTCATATTTGAAACCGATTTTACAACATTTATCTTTCCATACTTGACACCTTGGAATGCTTATAGCACCATAAAATTCATAAAACAAAGAAATGATCCTATGTACAAGGAGGCTGTGTAATTTTTATTTTGTATAACATTCACAGCCATTACAACCTGTCAATGTAGGAGTATTCTTCAATATTGAAAAAGAAAGAATAGTTTACATGTTTGTTTGTTTGTTTTTATTTGGTGGGTTTTTTTGTTTTGGTTCTGTGGGCTTTGTTTGTTTGTTTGGGGGGTTTTGTTTGTTTGTTTTTTCTGAATCAAGTAAACCTGCTCTTGAACTCTAGAGGAATGAAACTCTTTTCTGAAACATTTAGCAATGCCCTTAATTCCGCTTCCTTCTATAACATCAGTGCCACACATGACTTACACAAGCAGCAACTTTAGGTATATATTAAAGTTTCACTGTCTTCAGTACATCTTGACGACATGCTGCTTCAGTGCTATCCTGGCTAAAGATGATGTACTGAAGCAGAGTTAGTCTCGTTATTTCAATAGACTAATGGATATTAAATACTCTAAAACAAATACGTGAGTATTTACGTCCTTGTAGTGTTAAAATACACAGTAATTCCATCTGTCAAGTATAAGTAAATCACTGGGGACAAGGATTATGTAGAGGACATATTAATCAGTATTGGTATAACTTGCCCTTGCAGTTCTACTCTTAAAACACAGCAATATCACACAATGGACTGTCAGAAGTACAGAAGTCCACGGTCATTTAGTCACATAATACAAAAATAATCCTAAAACCAAACTAAACACCCAGAGACATTTCCTAGCATGAAAAGCAAAGGAAATTCTGTTGCACAGCTTGTTTTAGGGTTGGTTTTGTTTTGATTGGTTGGTTGGTTTGGTTTTTTGTGTGGTGTGGGTTGGTGTTTGGTTTGGTTTGGTTTTTTACTTTTTTGAAGTAACTGCAAATTTGCTTATTTAGCTAGTACAATTTAACATTTTTTTTTTGAGGACAGTGCTGGAAAGGGGTAGGCATCAGGATCCTCTACCTACCTGGTGTACTATGAGTACATTCTAATAAATTATTTCAGTTTTTACTTTAAGGCAGAGATAGCATAAGTGAGTTTCAGTGCATGAGATTGAATCATAGTGCCTTTTAGTGTTCTTGATCTATAATAGCAGTCTAATTTGTCCTACTTTTAAAAACCTAACACAGACATTAAAATCTTATAGATCCCACTCTTAACATCAATAGAAATCTTTTAATTTATAATTATAAGTAGAAAGTGCAGTGTATTGCCAAAAGAGATTATATGCATATATAGATATATCTTCATATGTTTTCTTAATATATATTGGGTTATGTTTCATACTCACTTTGAAAAAACAAAAACAACCTTTGAGAGAATAGGTTGAATACAATATTAGTACCTATTTCAAAATACTAGATAGGGCTATAGCACTATTAGACTATTAGGTCATTTTTATGAATAGTAAATGGCACGAGTCTGGATTTCAGTTATTCAAATGACTTTTGACCCTAGACTTCACTTGGTACCATTCTCTACATTCAGGAGTGCTACAAACATTTTCTCTCTGTGAATACTCTATTGTTTATTACCTTTATTCAATTGGTATACTTCAATTGTTATACTGAATGAGAAATAGTTAACACATATTCCATTTATGTTATTTAAACAAAAGTTTGCAATGCCCAAATAATGTCAGAAGCCATATAATCACTCCTGCTGCTGTATATTCCCCTTTCCTTCCTCTGAGCTCATTTTTAATTTTCTCTTTTATTTTTTCATTTTCTTAGTACCTGTCTTCAGTCATTTATTACTGACTGCCTGGTTCACTCTCCCCATATATTAGAAATACAATTGCAAACCTGAAGCTAGTATTTTGTAATTTGTGTTTAGTGCTTGAAACAGCATAGTCTCAAAGGATCTGTTGGATGGATCATTATATTTTGTATGCAAGAATAAAAGAGAGAAAAAAAAATACTGTTTCTTTTTCGTATCAGTTATCTTAGTGATTATTAGCAGAAATACCATTCTTAGCACTAATATTCAGCACAACAGCTTCCTACACACAAAAGTAGCTTTCCTTATTAGCAAGTGGCAGTACCCACCAGAACTAATTTGCAGTTAGAGTACTTATCTAGCAGGATATATGAAGTGCTATGATACAATGACACAACTGCACTGCGGCTACCTTAGTAGAGATTAACATATACCAAATAGAATGTAAAACCACACTTGAGTTTTACTTATTTTGCTTTATTAATTTGAAATGAACTAGACTAGGATAAACCTTCTTAGATTTTCATAACTTCACTAAAGATGTTCCAGCTTCCAAGCAAAGAGAAAACCTTACTTTCTTCTGTTTCATACAGGAATATTCTCATTTGAAGATTTTTCAGGCCCTGTATTGCTGTCTCCTGTGTACAGAGCTCTAAGCACAAAACAAAGCAGTGTCAGATAAAATACGGCTGAGAAACTAACAGGTTTTTGTCTTTTTTGGCAAATTGATTCTTTGTTGCACAGACACTTTAAGAAAAAAGCAGACTTGATGTGATAGGAGGGGTGATACTTGTTCTCACTGGTACGTTCTGGAGCCAGAGTTCATTCAGAAGAAAAAAACACATTACTGGGGGAGGGATGTGAGGGATGGAGATAATATTCCTTATAAAGGTGAATCCTGAATTTTACCAAGGGCTCCTTTGCCCCTACTGACAAAGGCGCAGTGACTATTGGAACATGATACCTAGTAATTCCAGAAGGGTGAGCACCACCAACCTTTTTAAAAATAGATGAAGAATCACGAAATATTATTAAGTCACATGGTCTTCCTTGGTTTGAGTTAATCTTCTATAGATTTTTACAGCTTAAGTACTTGAATGTGGTTTTCTACTGTTTCTTCTGTTTTCCGTTCCTTCAGTCCAGTTTTGTAAAGCATGCCCAGTTTCTTTGCTAAGCAGCTGAAATGAACCACAGAATTGAACAAAGGACAAGCAGAACTGTTGACATCAGTAGTGGTATCTGGTGGGGCTGTGTCCACAAATGTACAGAATTGGAAACCAAAGTGTTTTTATCTGCTAGCAGGAAAAGGCTTTAATTGGGGAGATCATGATCTGCTAGCAGATAAAAATGCAGTAGTGGTGGTAGCATGAAGCAGCTGATCAGCAGGCACAATGAAGATATTTCTTTCATTAAATTTAGAAGCAGATTAGTACTTGCTGCTATACATTATAAATTGGCTTGCAAGTTGGAGGGAAAAAAATAAAGAGATTTAACAGATGTAGATGTTCTTTCACAGAGTGCTGGAGGCACAGCTAGAACGACTACAGCTGTGTGAGAAAGGCTGCTCTTAGTTCCCAACAAAAATGAAAACAACAGGTAAAAGATGGCAGATGTATGAAAGTGGTATAATATTTTATGGACCTAAGTTCCCAAGACATGTCCTTGCAATAAAAATATAAATCTTCTTTGGTGTTTATTCTGCATTGGCTAGCATTTCAAAAATGAAAAATGTATTAACTTCTGTATTTATGGTGTGTACAAAGAGATTGCCAGTGATGCACAAGTATTTTGTGTTCATCTTACAAGTATAATTATTGGTTAATAAGGCTTAGATCTCTTTTCTCAAACATCCATGGCATATTTACCTGAATATTAAAGGTTATTTTGAAATAGAAATTATTTTCCTTGACTCTTCTGTTAAATTTATCAGTAGTTCATGTGCATGAACTTTGCTGCTGTAGAAGGTTTTGTTTTGTTTTATTTTATTTTAATTACAGATATGACTGCAGTGTAGCCTTGGAAGGGAGCAAGAGTAGCAGTCTCCATGTAAATGCAACTCCTGAGAGAAAGAGTGTGATTACTTCCATCTCTTTCTTGAACAGCTTCAGTTGCAGCTCTTCAAGAAGCTCTCGCTTCTTGAGCTGCCCTTGAGCACAGGCAGTTAAACTCCTGGGATAGGGGATGCACTCTCGCATGTGCATTCTTGAATCAGAAGTACCACAGTAAGGACCCGATATTTTCTTCCACAAATATTTAGGTGTCCACCTTGAGATATGTGTTTGTTTGTTTTTTTTTTTCATAGCTTTTTGTACTGGTTTGTCTCTTAATTGTATGAATGTTTGCCATGATATTGCGATGCAATCAGTTTGTTTTACAAGTTTTTAAAAAGTGTGGATGCACTTTATTTTTATGGATGCTTTTCCTGAACCTTTAAAAGTAGGCTTTAGATACCAGGTATATATTTACCTACTGTCAGTCTACATCTTTAATATTTAATTCTACTGGTGAAATAATGCATTGCTTATAAATATCCTAGAGGATTTTGGTTGAAGTACAGGAGCAGAGAAAGAAACATAAAAGGTCTACAAAGACTATCGGTTTCATCCCTGTCTACAGGGAGTAAAAAAATATGATTCTTTAATAGTTTGGATTTTTTATATCTCAAGTCTAACAGCCCATTAATATGTTTCTTTTTGTTGTTTTTCTTAAGCAAAACAATATCTACACAATCTTTCATCATCCTCAAGATGATGTTTTCAAACCTTGAAGTACTGAATTGTAATATTAGATTACTGTGTTATGGTTTAAGGGTGTTAGTAATTTTGCCCAATGGTGAAAGGCTGTTTTTCATAAATACAGAATTTTCATATTTTTAAGACTTTATCTTCTAACAGAAATGGCCAGCTTCACCAGTGGGCTATATATAGGATAGGGATTGATATATGTTGGTATATGCAGTATCTGAGTTTTCTGAATTATATATCTTGTTATGTTTACATATAGTAGCAGTGTCTCTTTAAAGATTGTGGAAATTCAAACACTTGCACAGAATTGTAATTTGAATTGTATACAGCAATAAAAGAATAAACAACAAAAAAATCTCTACATTTGAGCCGAGAAATTCCCCAGACAAAGTTTCCTTTAAAAAAACCTCACACATAAACTTGAAAAGCTCTTCTTAGTATTAGTAGTTCTCTTACTGGTGGTTTTGTGTCCTTTTGTTCATCAGGTCATGACTGTGGCTGAAAAATTATTTTCAACATTTGGTTTACTGCTAGGCAGTTGATAGCTCAGGGTAAAAAATGAAAATAATAGTAAGGTGAAAGCTAAATTCTCACTCAATGTGTGAGTCACTTCTGAAATGAAAAGCGTGTACTGTACTGAATCACCGGGGTCACTGACCACTGATTGCTTCATAGAGCAACATGCAGCTATGCCTGGGACCATGTGTCTACCTTCAACCTCTTTATTTTTTGCAAAATAGCTCTTGATGCTTTTCAAAATGCTGCAGATACCTCTAAAACACTTCACAATTGTCCCCTGTAGTGAGTGGCGGTGCCTGCTTTTTCTTCTTTTGTTTCAGGAAAGCTGTATTGCCCAGATCCATTGGACCAATCATTAAGGTTGTAGATAGAGCTGCAGACTGGGGTCTGGCATCTGGTCCTTGGTGCTGTGAGGCTGTCCATGATCCTTTTCCTATTCCCACAAGTGGGCTAAAATTTCCCCATCTGTGAAATACAGTATGAGAACTTTTTCTTAGCCTTACTGCTTGTGAGCACAAGGACATACTCTGCAAAATACTGACTTAACTGCCAGGAAGCTTGGAAATGCAAAAGTGAACTGAACACCATTCTTCCACATCTAGAATATATTCATTTTGTTTTCACTGGAGACTGACAGTTCCAGAGAGGCTGAGGTTTTAGGGACTATTCCTTAACTTTTGTGTCTTGCTTTTTTGAAACCTGCCTTTTGCTGATATGTGTTCCTGAAGAGTATGAAACCACCTTAGTTTTGTATCAGCCCATCCTTTTATTCCTTACCTTCTTCAGAAACATCCTGTGTAAGTAGTACCTTGTAAAAAAGATAATATCTTGACTTATTTTCTAAGAAATCAAATTTTAAAGAAAATTCTTGATAGATACCTATTTTTAAAACTTAGTGATCCATAGAGAATGTCTTTCCAGTAAATCTACTATGTTACTGGGATTTGGGATTGGGATAAATTGTATTTTGCTCAAACTGTTTAACAATTTTTGTGTGTGTTTGTTTTGTTTTGTTTCCTCCATCTACACTAAAAAACTTTATGGTTCTTAACTTGTTAATAGCATTGAGAAGCCTCCTTGGAGATTAGAAATTCCTTCTCTCTGCTAAATGGGAATCTCAGTTCAACACATAAGACAGCAAGGATTGCTTAACCTTTAGTGCAGTTGTATCCCCTTTCCCCAAAAAAATTAAAAAGTAAAAGAAAACAGCCTGGCAATGGAGAAGCGAGACAGCCACTGCATTCTATTAGCTTGTGACTCAGAGCAGATATCATATGCATTGCTTTTGGTATGCTAGACAGTGTAATTCATTAGGAAGAAAAAATGTACTAGACCCGAATTCAGCAAAAAATTTACCGGCTGGCTGAACACCATGTAATATAAACTTATTTTACAGCCAGGATCCAAATCAGAAAATTTAAGGAATACCTCTCAGAGGTCCTAGGTCTATAAACATGTATGTATGTTAAGACGCACAAATCAAGATTAATCATGGAACATGTTAAAAATGCAAAGTTGAACAGAAATTTGTTATTTTGCTACTGCATGTGAGCATACAGGCTGTATATCTCATTGAATCCCACACAGTAAGGAATGTTCTTGCTGCTTGGCTGCTACTTTTCTTTGCATACATCTCGTAAGACAGCAAGTTTTGACTTTGTCTTGCAGTATCTTTGTACTGGCTATGTCAGTTAAACCTGCCCAGGATTTGTTCTGTTGCTTGCTTGCACTTTCACTATTAGAGTCTGGCTTTTGACCTTCTTGTGAGTCTGCACTGGATTGCTAGTCTTAGACTACAACCATGAGATCAGTGCTCAAAAGTGAAACAAGAACTGTCCGCAAAGTATCTTGAGGAAAAATGCTCCACCTTTTTTTTTTGTGATGCTTGTCAAATCATTTTTTGTCAAATTACTTTCGATTTAATAATCTGTGAAAACTTGTATGGTATCAGAGGAGCTCCAAAGAAATTGCAGAGGGACAATGTGCCTGGGACAGAGCAACAAACTGTCAGACCTGCTCAGGCAGGCTTGGAACAACCTAATTATTCTACAGTGTACCACTGTCACAGATAGCATTTTATACTGTTTTGATTAAGCAGCTATTTAGGATTCATTGAGATCACAAGTTTAATATATTATTTCTAATAACATCCAACAAGTGATTAATGAAGTGATTTAAAGCAATTCAATGGATTCGAAAATGATAAGGGTCACACTATACTTACATACACATAGACATGCACACAAATATATGGATAAAAGCACATATAAATCTATAAAACACATAGACAAGCACACAGTAATCCATGGATATTTGAATATATGTGGTGGTATACCTGTGACCAAAATTTCTCTCCTGACATTAGCAGGTTTTTTTCCCCAAGATGTCTGGCTTGCTTGGGTATTGAGGTGGCACAGGGAAATTGCAACCACACAGTTACTTCAGTGGAAGATGGCATTTGTTACTGTCACTATTAGCAAAAAAAACATCTCTGAGAATGTTTTAAAATAAACATTACCAAAACAAGCATCAGTTGCAGTGAGGGAATGTGCTGAAGTCTTGGTACACTCTTGGGGTACCTCAGCTAAAATACAAGTTCCTGAAAAATATGGGCACCTAACGTTGAGGGGAAAGAGGTGCCAAAGTTTATATGTTTTTGTGTAACAAACAAGACAAAATGTTATTAAATATTTAATATTATTTTTGTAAGAGGAGGATGTTAATGAAATGCCAAAGCTATGGCTGGCTGTCTCATCATACAGTCTTGTTCATGACTAATTGTATTCTACCTAAAAGCTAGTTACTAAATTTTTTCCATATAACTGTTTTGACTAATTAAAGTGAGTTCAGAAAAGAGCAGCATGATTGGAAAGCTGGGGAAATTGCTTCTGAGAAGATTAGAGAAATTAAAATTCATAGCCTGGCGCACAGATGATTATTGGGGGAAATGATTCTTGAAGTATTAATGGCAGAAAAAATAGTCTTTAAAATGGTTTAACAATCCAGGCAGCTCCAAATCATGTTGGTTTAAGAGGAGGAAGACATGCAGGTGTCTCATTGGGGTATGGTCATGTACACATGTCAAGAAGCATGTGAAAACAACTTCTCATGACCCACAAATCCACTGTGCATAAGGGAAGATCTGCTTTTCTAAGCTGTAAGCATAGATAGTATCAAGGCTGTGGTAAACCCTGCAAAGCTACTGAGGAAAAGGTTTGGTCCCTGTAGGAACATAACACAATCAAAAGTTGTGTCTGAACTTTTGTTGAAGGTTCAAGATAGTGTGCTTTTGTATTTTGTTGCTTCCCTTATTTCAGCATCTACAATAATCTTATGATGCTGCAGTAAGTTGGAAATTAAAATGCCTCTTCAGAGAAAAGATGTAACCTTCCTTCTACTTAATTAAGTGATAAGGCATTGTAAGTTCTTTGCTCCCTTCAGGGTTCAGTTTTATATTGCTGCTGCTTTCCAGAGTGCTAGAACAGCAAAATTGCTAGAGAAGAAAATTTTTCACTGTGTTACATTGATCCTCAAATATCACTGCGGGTTCCTACCTTGGGATGTGACTGTAAGCCAACAAAAAAACTTTATGAGGAGCTGAGCCTATGCTATTTCTCCCAACACCTTCACCGTAACATTTTTTTTTCCTTTCTCACTTTTGTGGAGGAATGGGAGTCTAGATTACAAGGCCTTTAGATATTCTGAACCATCAGTATTCTGCCTAACATAAAATTTTGGTGGGGAGAATTAGAAGGTCTCTGATTCAGTGTGGGGTTTATATGCATTTATATCCCTTTATCTTTGTTCCTTTTCTTTTGTTGCTACTCCTGCAAATTTCAGGCTCTACACTGGGGGGAGGAAGTCATTAGTGTCCAGAATCAAGAAGAAATCTGGCCCTAAAAGGCTTATTTTCAAGTGTACTTGAAAATACACAGTCTCCCACAGCATCCTTACAGCTAAACTGAGGGAGTGTGGTCTGGATAATTGGGTAGTGAGGTAGACACTGAACTGGCTGAAGGAAAGAAGATAGAGTCATGGTCAATGGGGCAGAGTCTAGTGGGAAGCCTATATCTAATGCAGTGCCTCAGGGGTCAGTACTGGGGCCAGTATTATTCAATATATTCATCAATGATTTGGATGAGGAAATAGAGTGTACTATCAGCAAGTTTGCTGATGACACCAAGCTGGGAGGAGTGGCTGACACACCAGAAGGCTGTGCTGCCATCCAGCAAGACCTGGACAGGATGGACAGTTGGGTGGGGAAAAATTAATGAAATATAACAAGGGAAAGCATAGAGTCTTACATTTGGGTAGGTAAAACCCCAGGTTCCAGTATAAGTTGGGAAATGACCTATTAGAGAGAAGCATAGGGGAAAGGGACGTGGGGGTCCTGGTGGACAGCAGGATGACCATGAGCCAGCACTGTGCCCTTGTGGCCAGGAAGGCCAATGGCATCCTGGGGTGTATTAGAAGGGGGGTGGTTAGTAGGTCGAGAGAGGTTCTCCTCCACCTCTACTCTGCCCTGGTGAGACCACATCTGGAATATTGTGTCCAGTTCTGGGCCCCTCAGTTCCAGAAGGACAGGGAACTGCTGGAGAGAGTCTAGCGCAGAGCCACAAAGATGATGGATTGGAGCATCTCTCTTATGAGGAGAGGCTGAAGGACCTGGGTCTCTTTAGCTTGGAGAAGAGGAGACTGAGAGGTAACCTTATTAATGTTTACAAATATATAAAGGGTGAGTGTTAGGAGGATGGAGCCAGGCTCTTCTTGGTGGCAACCAATGGTATGACAAGGGGCAATGAGTACAAAATGGAACACAAGAGGTTCCACTTAAATATGAGAAGAAACTTCTTCACAGTAAGGGTGACAGAACAGTGGAACAGGCTGCCCAGGGAGGTTGTGGAGTCTCCTACTCTGGAGACATTCAAAACCCGCCTGGACACATTCCTGTGTAGCCTCATCTAAGTGTTCCTGCTCTGGCAGGGGGATTGGACTAGATGATTTTTTGAGGTCCCTTCCAACCCCTAACATTCAGTGATTCTGTGATTAGATTTAACCCTGAAATTATTGCCCATAAAAATTAATCAAATTTTATAATATTAAAGACTAGTTCACCTGAAAAAAAAAAGGTTTTGTTCAGGAAAGTAAGTTCTAAAATATTATTTGAAGGGATGTAAATGGTTGAGGGGGGAGGGACCTCTGGAGGTCATCTGGTCCCATACCCCCTACTCAAGCAGGGACACCTAGAAGCAGTTGCCTAGCACTGTGTCCAGATGGCTTTTGAATATCTCCAAGGATGGAGACTACACAACCTGTCTGGGCAACCTGTGCTAGTGTTTAGTCACTCCATGGTAAAAAAAAAAAAAAAACAAACCAAAACAAAACAAAACAAAACAAAAAAATTCTTTATGTTCAGAGACAACCTCCTGTGTTTCAGTTTTTTCTTGTTGTCTCTGGTCTTGTTGCTGGGCACCACTGAAAAGAACCTGGCTCTTTCTTCTCTGTCTTCTCCCTTCAAGTACTGATATACATTTATGAGGTCCCCATGAGCCTTCTCTTCTTTAAGCTGAACAGTCCCAACTATCTCAACCTTTCCTCACAGGAGAGATGCTCCATTCCCTTAGATATATTTGTAACCCTTTACTGGACTCATTTCAGTACATCCATGTCTCCCTTTTATTGTTAACTCACTACAGTAATCCAGCTGTGGCCTTGTCTGATGAGGTGTATTTTTTTTGTCAGTGATAAAAAAATAAACAATTACGTGCTTCAGAATCTGTTAATAAATCAAACAATAATATATAAGCAAAAGTTATGGACTGATTCTGAATATTGAATAATTCTGAATGGTAACTATATGTTGCAGATCTGTAGTCCAGTCTGTGCATTTATTAGAGTTCATGTCTTATTACATACACCTAAGACAAGACCGTCATTAGAGGGGTTTTTTAGTAATGCTTCTTGAATGTGCTGCAGCCTTGTAATATGGGTTAATTTATTGTAGCTCATCTTTATACTACAGATACACTCATCTTTTAACAAGTACATCAAATATGTCAGCCCTTTCAGAGTTCATTTGTAATACTTCCTGTTGCTATGGAAAAATACAGTGCTTCACCTTTCTAAAAGCCAGGGAGAGAAATAGAACAATTACTGTACATGGGTTATTTTATATCAGAGAAAGACTGGTGCATCATAAGATAAGAGCTGCAAAGTAGCAATGTTCCTATGATCATGTTTAATAATATGCTTGGGTTTTTTTTCTTTAGTTTAGTTGCTTGTCATTCATTGAACCATAGGAAGCCAGACACAAGTTTTGAAGCAGAGGTGTAGGACAGGATAGGTTGAGGATTTTGAATTGATAGGTGTTGTTTTGGAGGTTGCTAGGGTGAATATTCCTGTTGGTTACTAAATGTTAGCTTTTTTATCTAGCAGACATGGTTTGTTTGTTTGATTTGTCAATCATCACAGCAGAAAACACCTGTCCTTATCTTTATGAACTCATCTGAGGTCATCTCACTGCACAGTCCATAAAAACATAGCTTCCTAGATGTATGGGCAAGTGTTAATGGATATATTCATGACTTGGCTAACAGAAAATTATTGAATATGGAGCTGTTGGTTCTGCTACTCTGTCTCATCATTTCTACCAGCTCAAGACCACATCTGGAATATTGTGTCCAGTTCTGGGCCCCTCAATTCAAGAAGGACAGGGAACTGCTGGAGAGGGTCCAGTGTAGGGCAACAAAGATGATTAAGGGAGTGGAGCACCTCCCTTATGAAGAAAGGCTGAGGGAGCTGGGTCTCTTTAGTTTGGAGAAGAGGAGATTAAGGGGGGACCTTATTAATGTTTATAAATATATAAAGGGTGAGTGCCATGAGGATGGAGCCAGGCTCTTCTCGGTGGCAACCAATGATAGGACAAGGGGTAATGGGATCAAGCTGGAACACAAGAGGTTCCACTTAAAATCGAGAAAAAACTTCTTCTCAGTGAGGGTGACAGAGCACTGGAACAGGCTGCCCAGGGAGGTTGTGGAGTCTCCTTCTCTGGAGACATTCAAAACCCACCTGGACATGTTCCTGTGCGACCTCACTTAGGCGTTCCTGCTCCAGCAGGGGGATTGGACTAGATGATCTTTTGAGGTCCCTTCCAATCCCAAACATACTGTGATACTGTGATACTGTGATCTGTAGGCCTCTAGTAGTTTCTTCTTTGCATAAATAAAATGGTTGATAATGGTGTCCTCTTCTTTCAATGTATAATCACAAAATAGTAGCAAAAGAAGAAAATCAGCAGGTCAGAAACTACTATTACTGTGTTCTTTCCAAATATGAACAGACTGAAGAAAAGGAAGGTTGTGCAGGCAAAAAAATATGTTTTCTTATAAACAGAAAAAGCGTGTCTTCAAGTTGTACGAGAGCCACAGAAACAACAATCATTTCATTTTAAAGCTAATCTACAGCAAAATTTTGGGGGGCAAGTTTACTTTTCACAGAATCACAGAATGGCTGGGGTTGGAAGGGCCTCTGAAGATCATCTAGTCCAAGTCATCTGCTAAAGCAGGTTCACCTAGAGCAGATCACACAGGAATGTGTCCAGGCGGGTTTTGAACATCTCCAGAGAAGATTTCACAGCCTCTCTGGGCAGCCTGTTCCAGTGCTCTGGCACCCTCAAAGTAAAGAAGTTTTTCCTCATATTCAGATGGAACCTTCAATCTGTGCCTGTTGCCCCTCATCCTATTATTGGGCACCACTGAAAGGAGTCAGGTCTCATCCTCTTGACAGCCACCCTTCTGGTATTTGTAAACATTGATGAGATCCCCTCTCAGCCTTCTCTTCTTCAGGATGAACAGGCCCAGCTTTTACTGATGATTCTCTGCTGGTTAGGTTAACCTAGTCCAAGCTTTATGATAACACAGCTGTATTATAGCTAAGAAAGTAGTTGGGGTTGACTGGCCCCTAGTAGTTTCATTAGGCTGCTCTTTTTTGGTAGTAGTGGCAATTCCTGCTGCTGCATGATTGAGGATGATTTAATATAAAAATGGGTCTCTAGGCTGAAGACAGTCACATAATTTAAAGATAATTCTGTTTTTCAAACAAGCCAGTGGGCTTTGCAGTAAAATAAACCAGAATTTGATTACTTACTATTACTAAATGGAATTTAACCTTGTTTTGGAGAGAGCCTCTGTGTAATGCTTTGCTGAAGCTTAATAAATAAAAATGCTACTGTTACTCCCATGGCTATGCCATTTAATTTACAATTCACTTGCATATTAGCTATTTTAAGTATAATTGTATAACGTGCTCTATCAATTAATTCTACAAAAAAATGAAGCCACCTGTAGCTGTTATGTCATGGGAAGAGCTGGTAGCGGTTGTCTTATCGGATTCTTTTCAACTCTTGTTTTCAGATCAGTAATAGCAGAAGTCCTTTGATTTAGATCAAAAGCAAGAACAAAAGCTTCTTAGGAGCAAGTGAGAGTCAGAAGCTGAAAATGCCGAGGTGAAAGAAGTAATAAAATCGCACAACATAGCCTAGAACCCGACTATTAAAATGAGGAAATCAACTTTATATGGCTATAGCTGTGATATTATTTTAGTGTAACTTACTTCTGAGCCCAAACCTTTAGAAGCTTGGATACCATACTTTCTCCCTTGTTTTGCAAACCAGTGAATCTTAGCTTGCCTATACATTTGTTGAATTTTTTTCTCAGCCTATATTCACTTACAGTCATTAAAGATCTAGGTTACTTAGTGTAAATGTTAAAGATTATATATGAAGCCTTGGTAATTACACTTCACCTAACTTTTCTAACTAGTGAAAGTTTTCTTGCAATTTTAGTTGGATAAGTGATCTGCTAGTGCAGTATTGTGCTCTTCAGTAGCTGCAGCACTGATGAGACAAACAAAGTGATTCCATATATTAGGTGCATTTTTCTGAGCATTTTATGAAAATTACAGGATGTTCTGTGGTTAGCTGTAGTAGCCTACGCAGGACATGTGGCATATAAAAAATATGAATTCTTTTCCCTGAGAATAATTCTTGAAAGGATATGCATAAATAATTGCTTCTCCTTGTTTCTCAGTATACTTTCTAGTGGACATAGTTTTCTTCTGCACATCTAAGATAGAAAGTTTTCTGTGTAAAAAATATGTAGATTACTGTCTGTGAACAGATTTCTTACTGGCTAACTAGTAGGAGGATTAAGTTCATTATCTAACAGATAATTTTCCTAATGAGCTCAGATCTGGCATGAATAAAAAGCTGAAGATTAGCAGTTCATCTGACTTGTATGTAGGTGCCCTTTCTGTGTTTATTTGACAATTTCTTTCTCTTCTTGCTGAGTGACGTTTCCCTCTGGAGAAAGAAAGTATAGAAAGAAGGGCAGCTAATTAATACTTCCAAATTTTGTTTCTAACTCATCAGCAGTTTCCCTTTTCAGCTACTTTGGGGGAAAATATCAAATAGAGTCTAATGAACTATTACTGTCAGCCAATTAAGACTTTTTTCCCCTCCTGTAAACTAGTTACAACACTGGGCAGATTTCATCAATCAGGAAAGCAGTATAATTCAAGTCAATTAATGAATAATAATACATCTTCTCCTTGAAAATGGTTCCGTTTTTATTAGCCCCGTTTTACACTAGACAACAGCAAATTCATAATGTCTGCACAGTAGAGAATAAAAATAATTTTAAGTATGGAAAGATTTCTTTCAGAAATCCTGAGAAGACTGATACTGTTTACAAACAGATGTTAAAATATAGTGGAAAGATATAAAACACTTCAATGTATTTGGGATCAGGTAGGCATTCAAATTTCTCTAATGTATGAATGTCTGAAGAAACTGAAAAGAGGAAGAGTGTTTAAAGTACACCTGAGTCTTGTAAGCATTAAAATAAAGTGGGGTTTTTTTAGTGAAAAATAAAGGAATTGAGAAAACTACACATTTCATTTTACTGTGCTAATTACAGTGACAGGTTATACTTAAACTGAGAGTTTGCTGGAATTAAACTAGTTTACCAATGTGTATAAAAGAAGTATGACAATACCAGATAATTTTGAAAGAATTATGTAATTGTGTAAAATTATAGGGAAATTTTATACTCTAATAGACTAATCACAGAATTATTATTTAGCTATTTTGGGGATTTCAAAATGGTTTATTCCTTAATTGTTCAGTTCATAGCATCCTACATGTTACTCTCAAGCATTTGCTACTTTTTGTGATGTGTTAAATTAGGTGGAATATTGTTTGATTTGAAATGGCAGATCTTCTCTGCTTCTTAGGCAACTTTGAAATTAATAAAATTCAATTTCCCATATTTAGGCTTTATAAACAGTATTTCTGAGTATTTTTTCTTCTTCCAAGAAGTAGGGGAAGATTTTAGATATTCTACAAACATATAGCAATTGGATCTAAAATTTACTTCGTACATAATACACTGTCATATTTAAGGAGTCTTTTAAATATTAATTGTATTCCATACATAAATCTGTTTACAGTGGTTGGAGTAGGCAGGAGTTACTTGGAATTGTTTGTGGAAAAATGTAAAGACTTCAAAATGGGACTGTTCTTGCAGACTGCACTAATTTTAGCAGATCTACACTTTCCAGTTCAGAACTCATTTAGGATCTGTGCTTCAAGAGATAAGGTATATCTCCTACAGCACTTCAACACTGGTTTCTCTTGTCTATTTACTAAGGAGAGAAAAACTTGTACTTCTTTTTATGCTTGCACAGCTAATGGAGAGGAGCAGGTCCACAGCCATGAGCTCCTTCACTCCATTCTTTGAGGAACCCTGGGCCTTGCCATGCATCTGCACCCACCACAGCCTTATGCTGCAGCATATACTCCCCTCACTTTGTGGAGGAGCAGATCAGCCTAATACTGTATTTTGGTGGGCACGTTTATTGCTAATTCAGGAGTGCTCTGTATTGGAGTTTGCTCCTAATATGGTTATGCTTTTCTATAATTAATGGTTCGGTAAACCCACAGAATGATAGCAGCTGAGTTTCCACTGAACAATAAAGGTTCTGCTTCAGATCTTTGTGAAGAGGAATTGTCAAACAGTGGAAGACACAGTGCAACACATCTAAAATGGGATAGGTTCTTAACAATGGCACTTCTTTTTTTTTCCCTGTGCAACCTCTTGAAGAATCACAAGAAAGTTTTTGCAAACTTAAATATGTTGTTAAATCACTGCTAGAATGCATTTCAATGTCAAAAATGAAAGCAGGAATTAGGGAAAGACAGCAAGCCAGACCAATGCTTGGATGTTATAAGGTGTCAGCCCCTGGTTTCAGTGCTTCATGAAAGGATGGTGTTTTCTTTTTGATGAAAAAATTCCTGTTCTTAGAAGAGGTTTTAAAATTTGCTTGTAGTGCCAATGCAGGGACCCCATAAGGATATGTCACAGAAATATTTATTTTGAAATAATTGAACAAAATACAAAGTAGAGAGAGAAATTACGCTTGGCTAGATTTAGGAAGGGATCAAAATATAAAGAGATACCCTGTATACATCTGAATTTTATCATCTCCTTGTTCAAGATTGATTTAATTTTCAAATGCTTTAAGGCATAGAATTATTTTGATTGAACCACTTCCAGAAGAATTAATCTCTGCAAGTGACACTGTTGTTTTAATCTGTTGTGTGGTGTATTAAATGAAACATTTCATACATTACTTCATTTTCCTTTCCACGTCGTTTCTTATCCTTAGTTACCTTTACTTTTCAGACCTGAGACGTGGAGATTCACAAAGTCTGTGTGTGGTTCCCCTAACTTATAGAACTATTATAACACAAGAAACAACAGAAAACGTCTGCTGTTTTTGTTTGTTTGTTTTTTATAAGGATGTAATCTTTGAATTCAGTAATCAGTCACATTAATTTGTCTGGATGTCCTTGGGTTAATTTTTTTTTTTTTAAATTCATTTGTAACTCATCTGTTGTGCAGGTAGAATTGGCCCCTAAAACTCATTCACCTCATAAACTCTGGCCCTCTCATTTTTCAGAAGGGCTCCAGGTCTCTCTTCTTGTGTGAAAACAGAAAACAAAACACTGGTTATGGCTGGATCACTTACTCGCTGGGTGGCTTTCTGCAGGTGGTTTGGCACATTCAGTGGTGGAGTAGAAGGAGCTCTGCTCCCAGATGTGGACAACTCAAGAACACAAGGTGGCCTGGACCTACTGCATGGAAGGAGATTGTAGACTGACAGCTTCTTCCAGTTTAATAGTTTCCCTGATACTGTTTATTGACAATACATAAGGCCTCTTTCACTGCTAGAGTAAGATTGTATTGTTTCTGTCATGCCTGTAAAACAATATTGGTCGAAGTTCCCATCCTGGGATCACATTAAGCCTTGAAATATTGTGAATGTGTGCTGATGCTTCATCATTTGAGAAAAATAAAAAAATTAAGAAATGAGAAAAATAAATAGAAATAAACTCAAGGAGAAAATAGAAGCCAGAGATGATAATGAGTTTGTATGATGATGTCAGATGAATATGTCAGAGCCTTAGAAGAAGGAAGATGGTATGGAATAAGTAGAAATGAAAAAGAGGAAACAAAATGTCACTTTTCTTTTAAAAGGAATAGAACTTAACATGAAAATATATTGAATAATTATTTTACTATATGAGGCAAAGGTAATGATGCATTTGGAAGGTGTAAATGTGGTATTTGGTTTTATTTGAGTTTATTGTGCTTTCCTTTTAGATGCCACTTTAGCTCTGGAGGTTATTATGGCAAGGAACTAATATTCAGGTTGAGAGCATATCTGAATACTACAAAACTTATGACATTCTGGTATTAAATACCCAGAAGAGCAAAATCAAATAATATTGTTGCTTATGAGTTGCCTAGATATAACCTAAAATTAACTTAAATACATACATGATTCTTCAAACAAAGTAAACTATGCAGATTCTAGAGTCTGGAAAAATCAGTGACTGATTAGTTATTGTAGCTCAATACAGACAGCCTTTGAAGAAAAAACAAAAAAAAGCTTGCAGTAAGTTAGAGACTACATTTTTCTTTCTCTACTTAGTAGTCCATAAACAATAGATTGTTAATGTTACAATTTGTTATTATGCTGATTATAAATTATAATGGTTTTCTGAACAAAAGTTTCTGAGCTTCGCAAAAGTTAGTAAAGATTGCTTCTAATGAAAGAGTTAAGTAACCTAAATGATGTTAGGTATCAACTACTCATACTATGAGATTGTTTCTAGTGTCAGGTCATATGTGTTTCTTTAGTAATAAGTGTGTCTAAAATTATTTTTTCTGAGACTTGACTTCATTTTGTACTAGTGCCTTGTACACCAGTGGACAGGATTTAGTTAAATTATTAGGATGGACTCAAGAATAACTATTTAGGCTTAACCTTATAATATTTATGTATATGCTGCAAAAATATTCTTCAGAGCCTGTTCTCGACACTGGGTATCCTCTTGGTAACCACATTAATAAACACAGGACAATTAGTTTTATACAGACTATCAAATCAGCTGGGATCATAGGCCTCTTTCTTCCCAGTTGCACAGGCTGGGCAAGATATTCCCAGGAGCTGTGGAAAATGCCTAATCCCATTCATATGTTTCAGAGTTGGGGTCCAGCACCTCTAAGCTGACATCCTTAGACAGAAAAGCACTTTTTTTTTCCCTCAGTCAGTAAACAATACATTCTTCTTGGTTAGAGAATGGGGTTTTGGACAGTGCATGTCTCCTTGACAGCACTATGTTTTGCTAGCTGGAGGCACTGATCGTGCTGATGTGTATTTCTTTAATTTCCATTCTCATTTCTACTGAAGAGTCTAGTTAGATTCTGGTGATGCTTAAGAAGAGGAAGGGACCATGTTTCTCTGAACATTATTCTTTCTAATGCAGAGGGCAGTAGTTTTCTGACATGCAGCATTTAGCACACGTGAAAACAGATGTCTGCCTTTAGCAAACTGTCATTTGTCAAACTTAACAGAAATTGTGCTAAGAGAAGCTGGGGAAGGGCTGTGAAGCTGGCAGAGAATCACAAAGCCTGGGGCTGGAAGCGCTGGAGTGTGGAGTGCTGAGAGCAGCTGCTCCCGAGTGCAAGTTTCCAGGGAGTGTTTCTCTTGGCACTGACACAGCCAAGTCTCCAGCTCCGACACAGATGTTCCTCCAGCAGCTCTGAAGTAACGCTGCTCATCGCATACAATGTCACACCCAGGGGTTCCTGGTCCACCTCAGGCTTCTAAGAGGACTCGCTACTGATGAAATCAAGTGCCTAGAGAAGCATGAGATGCAGGGCTTTAGCTAATATATTGTCTCAGCTAGAGTGGCTGGTGAATTGCCACAGCTCAGGACAGCGCTGCTTGATACCACTGCAACTTACTTCAAAGCAAACTCTTGGTAAAATCCTTTAGTTTCCCTCTGATTGCGAACCGGTGTGACGACTGGAATGACCTGCCTGTTGGAAGAATGTTGACTCTCGAGTGGGAGTCGGAGGGACTGCAAACAGTGGGTATTGTTGTGATTATATTTGCATCTCTGAAGCTGCTTCATTTGCTTGGACTGATTGATTTTTCAGAAGGTAAAGTGCTCACTTGCAGTTTGTGCTGTTTGTAGCTGTGGTGTCTGATCTGCTAAAATACACTTAGAAAGCATCGGGTATAAAAGCTGTGAAATGAAAAGGCTTGAAAAGTGAAGATGACAGATTAAAAATAGTGTTTTGCTTCTGCTGGTTTTACTTTGTTATTGTAAAACAGAAGTAGACACTAGCATAAGATTTGTATTTTACAATGAATTGCCATGTGCCTGGATGTTTATTAGAAAGACTGAAAACAGTGAACATAACACCTGTCAGTTGCCTTTGCAAGCTGTTCACTGCTACTAAAAGTTGATAGATTAAGCGGATCTTAGTGCAGTTCACATTTACAACATGCTTTGCTCTTCTAATTTATGATGCAATTAGAGCTTTGTTCTGTTTCAGTATCTTTGTTTTAAAAATCCATTTCACAGATAAATGTGAACACTTATTACAGAATAAGCTGTAGGATCAAGTCTGCTCGATACCCTTCAGAAAAAGGCATAGATGCCAACATTAAATGTGGGCATTTTAAATACATATAATGAATATGTGTTTTAAAATTCCTGTTCATCTGCTCAGATTCCTGTCTGCTCTCTATGGGTCATATCATTTCATCTACTCTCAAAGAAAAGCTTCACATTAATTTAATATTATTTTTATTTCTTTATAAAGCGAGGGTTTTTTTCACATTCTATAGAAATGGGCTATTTCAGTTTAGTTATTAATGAGATCTTTTGTTGTCAATTTTTAACAAATGTCTTGTGTGGTCTGCTGTAGTAAACAAAAGCTATTCACTCACTGAAGCACTTGCTCAAAAATACTTGCTTTTGTCAGTGTGTTTGTACACGTGAACCCAAACCAATCCTTTTTGCTGTGTAACTGCTTTCTGTTGAAATCACACAGCCAAGGAGAGCACTCCAGTTTTCTGAAACATTAAGTTTTCATCATGGAATAGGATCTTTGATGAATGTAGATTCACATCATCACCTCATAAAATTGTTCAGTGTGCTGATAAAATGTGAAATCTTGAACATGGCACTTTTATAGTTACTGAACTATTGAAATAAATCATCCTCAAAACTGTATCTGGTGAGAATGTATAGTATTTGCTGTGTTACTATACAATGCATTGGCTATGGAACTGTAACATTACTTTCTGAAATGAGTAATTTCTCTCATAACAGTGGTAATTTGGGTGGTTTTTTTTTTATACTCTGGATGTGTAGCATTTTAAATATCTAAAAAATCCTCTTACTAGATATGCGTTAGCTTCAAGTTTATAACACATGGTAACAGGAAAAAAGATTAAAATGCAATATTGTTTTTTCTAGCAGATGTACAGTTACATCCCTTTCTTGATTTCTCGCAGAATGATATTGCCATTAAGTCTGTGGGAAAATTTAAACTATATTAAATCACTGAAAAATATCCCCCTGGAAGGAATTGTACTGATTTTGAGATAAATAATATATTCAAGATAATACATAAATTGAAGTATAACTTTTTGTTTTAATGCACCCATTTGTGCCATGGCATTTCCTCATGTGATAATAAATCAATTTCACTCAAACATACCTAACAACAAAAATTGATCTCTAAGAGTAAGAAGATTAAACATTATCAAGTACAGTGGATATATTTATAACATCCACACTGTAAACAGCTCCAGTGACTCTGGGGATTTCCATTTCCCTAAGGCTGATCTGTGCTATTTAACTCTTCCATGTTTGGGCACTGTCATCACCATTAAACAAGAATTCTACCCCAAATGGTTAAGGAATATTTCATAGTGTGTTTAGAACTAATGGTTTGTTGTTCTACTGCTGAATGCAAGGACAGGTTTCCTGTTGATATATGAGGAGATCCACGTTTGAATGGCCAGTATTGATCTTGAAACCAAAAATAAGCAATGAGCCCTCACCATCTACCCTATGGTGTCAGAGAATGAGCCATATGCAGAAACAAATCTGTTTCCATAGTTAAGCTTTCTGATGTCTTAACATCCTTGCCTTAGTATTCCCACTATACTGATTTATTTTGAAAAGATCACTGAAAGATAGAGCAGCATGCTTGTCTGGATGTTTGCTGATAAAGGACAGAGAAGACAGCTAAATGATAAGTCCTTAGTTGCAAACTTGTCACAACTCCAGTGATTTTAGTGAGGTCGTGATGATGCACTGTGGCAGTTTCTCCCAGAAGAGTAACTTGTCTAAGCCCAAACCAAGAATCGGAGCAGAAATGGGAGCAGAACTAAAGTGATCTACAAAATCACCATGGACTGAGTAATCAGAGTGTTTCCATCCTTCTAGTTCACTTTTCCTCTCTGTCCACAGAAGTGTAGAGGAAGCTTCATCTTCACTACTCCTTCATCTGTTTGTACTGTGAAACTGCAACAGCTTGTTTATTTTTATAGTCATTTATAATGGCATATAAAATACGCTATGTCATGGCACCCTCCATTGCAGGCACTCTCAGTATTATCTTTAAAAAGAGTTAAAACGATACTATACTCGCACAAAAATTTCTTCTTTAATACAGAGACTGGAAGTGTTCTACCCAGTATAGCTTCTTCTCCATACAGGCGTCTCTCCTGAAAAAATGGACTTTCAATTGAGCAAGCAAAATTGTTGGTCCCTCACCCTCCTTTACATAGCCAACAAATTATGGTGAAGAAGAGCTTGACCCACCCTCACTCCTCCATGACAAAGTAGGAGAATCCAGGCAATCTGCTTAGTTTTATTGCAGTGTTCAACATTTTGCAGGACAGGGAACTTGATTTGATCCTGTGTCCCAGGCTAGGGACTGTTATTCAGCTTCGTCCATTCTCCACTTTCCAATAAGCAGGAAAGAGAGACCAGAATGAGGAGAAAGCTCGCTTCACTGGAGCCAGTGGGCTATTTCAGTTATAAAGGCAGAACTGAATCAATACCACTTTTACTAGAAAAGAGTGAAACTCTCGTTTTCTTTTTCTTCCATTACTTTGAAAGTGGTTTGACACTGATCAATATCTTGCCTTCAGGTTCCTTGTCTGCAACTTTTGCTGCTGGACAGCTTCCTTCCAAAGCTTTTGTTTTGTTACTCAGCTGGAAAGGGAGGAGAGGAGGGCAATCAGAACTGAAGCAGTAAAGTACCAGAAGCAGGCTTAGAGGGCATTTGTCCACCAGAAACTTGGAGGGGAGAGATGGCAAAATGAAGGATTCACTTTGCATTCATGTGTCCAGAATATTTGTCAAGTGGTAGCTACATGGAGAGATTATGTAAATATTTGTTAGCAAATTTGTAAACATCAGGACAACACATAAATCTAAGTCTTTGTAAGGACAAACTTTGTGCCTCTTCCTCCATCATGCATTGGTTATGTTTTGAAGAGTAACATTTCATACAGGAATGTTTTTCTTTTCCTTGTGAATATAATAAACCAATGTTGCAATGCATTTTAGACCCTGCTATTCCTCCCGTTCTCCTTCCACTAATCTCTAACAGTTTCTGGAGCTTGTTATTATCTTTCAAGCACTTATTCAGATAAAAAATTCATGTCTGATGTATGAATGTCCCACAAATTCAAAACGTTTTTGCTAGTAGGACCCACTGGTCTTTACATGTCTTTCAGCTTCATAAGCTATCCAGATTAGGTAGGAATTTGATCCTTAGTTTCTTTTGGTGTGATGCAAGACAAAGAGCAGTTCACAATTATTGATAAACATATTTGGCTGCAAAGTCAGCTTTGAGAATCATTTGTTTCTTTGGCTAGAATTTGGAAACTGGGGCTTACGATATATCTGTTCTGTGCAGGTACAGAAGGACCTTTTTTTTTTTTTTCTTTCTTATCTAATCTGGATGGACAGAAGATGCTTTCAGTCCAGAAGTCATGTTAGTACATTTGTTCAATCTGTTCTGTCACAGTAACATGCTAAAATGTGGCCTCTTTTATACTTCCTACACTTAAAAGTACAGAGGGGATAAGGTTAGGTCTGTCTGCAACCATCTGTGTTAACATGTTGTTAGTTACCCTTACAGCTTAGCAAAACCAGTAAGGTTTAAAATAGTCTTGAGTGTAGTATGATTGTTACTCTTAGAAAATTAATGATATGGGGAAAGACATTGCTGAGAAATTCTGTTGCTTCATATTTTTCTAAGAAAAATAACTCCCAAAAGCAAGAGAATATTCTCCTTGTCTACATGTGGCTGAGAAGAATTACCCTAATTTGAATGTCCCATCTACACAGTTGTAGCTGTGCTATAATTCTGGCTTCCAACAGACCCTCCTGTGGTGCAACAATACCTCCTGTGGTGCTCCCTCTCCTGTATCACCTCTCTCAGCCAAATGGGATGCCATGTAGCATAACTCCATAATAAACAGAAAGGCAAGGAATATACCACACAGCAGTATATGTCCCCTTGCCTTTTCTCAGCAGCTGCTTATAACACCTGATTAGGGTCTGCTATCAGTGAGCTGTTTGGTTTTCACATGGTGAAATGTGAGGTAAGTACTTTATTCTGAGTAAGTATCTGTCACCTGCCACAAAAAATTTTATTCGTGGATACTGATGCTGCAGTGCCAATTAATGGCATCAAGGTACATAATAGTGGTAGGTTTCTTGTGATCATCAGTGAATCTGTCACACCAGAAATAAGAACTAACAATTCCTTCAGCATCAAAAATATTAGCACCTGTGCACATGGATTACTTGCTGAATATGGCTAGATGAAAGGTGTTAAGGTTCAAACATGACCTTTGCAGAAGTATAATTCCTCCCCTCAGAGGTGAACAAATTGGATTACCTTTTTTCTTTAGGTGTTTCTCCAGTCCTCTTTCTACATCTTGACAGCCTGTGTTCAAGGCTATTGTAGGAAGATGAGTCTATAGAACTATCTATTTATTTCACAGGAGAGAGTAATTACTTCAGACCAAATGCAAATCTGCGTTAAGGTGCTGCTTTAAATCCAATCTTGATCCAAATTGATATTAAAATGGAGGTCCAAATTTCAATATGCTCACTCATAAGGACATGTTGTCTTGCACTTGTGTGTTTCTGCATGTTTATGTTGGGTACAAGACAGGCTGAAACTTGAAACCATCTGTTACATCTAGCTCAGGGTTGTTGACGATATTCTATTTACTCTTCACTTGCCCTGTAAAAGTAGTCTCTTCCAGGCTTGGGAGCACAATTTTGGGATGCATCATCTTGACTAACCTTCTTATGTACTACAACTATAATCTTAAAATAGGTATGCTGAAACTGAAAATTTTGTTTTGTTTTGCTTTTACTTTAGTGGCTTTCCTACCTGAGCCATATGATAAGATACAGAAATGACAAACAAGGGTAATGTGCTTGATAAAGAAGAGCAAAAATCATACTTTCATGTCAGAATCAGCGAAATCTTGCATCAGGCTAAACACTTGCTTTTACCAAACTAGGAATTGAGTGGGATAATTTACTTAAGAGTTTAAGGAAGGCCTTATTGTTTTATGGAGATCTTCTCATCAACTGCTTCCAATTGACTTCTCCAGTGTATCTTAGCATCCAGATCATCTGAATCACTGGGAAATAGACCATTTTAGATTTTGCCAGTATGAATTCAAAGTTTAGGTACTGGCTGTGTGAAAAGTGGAGAATTAATATTTAATAGATTTTAAAATACTGGTAGAAACCAGGAAGACCTCTGTAAGGAATACTTCTGTGCTGTCTTTTTCCATGAGAGTTCACAGAAGGATCAGGCATTATGAATTTTTTGGACTGCTTAGATAAAACATTACTTTTTATTATGCACTTGCCCACTTGCATTAAAACTTTACCCTCTGTCTCAGGGTCACACGGTGAATTTGCATGCTAATTTGGGGAGGGTTCCTTTGACCACATTGCTCTGTGAGAACTCTTCCCCTCAATCATTGCATCACCTGCTTGGACTTTTATCTTCCTAGTCTTTTTTTTTTTTTAGAAAATGTTCTTAGTGCCAGTCATTTAGCCTGAGGGACTGAGTATTTGCAAGCAGGTAGGGCAGCTTCTCCTTGTATTCATTTTGCAAAGTTATATTTACTTTTGAGCATCACTTGCAAGTTTCTTCAGTAGATACTGAGTATCCATCTTAAGCAGATCATTAATCCAAAGCTGTCTGGGGTTTTAACCACTTTTGTCTCCTTATTAGATCAGATGGCCCTTTCTCAGGACCATTTTACTGTCATTGTTCAAGTACATTATTAATACCTGCATTGAGTAAGAACATATTTGAGAAGCAACTGGAATAAAATATATTTGAATCAGCCCTCAGAGAAGAAAAACAGAGTACTAGGTTTTATCAGGAGGTACCATGTGTATGAGCTATGACCAACTCTGCATCTGACTAATACAGAATACTAAAATAAAGGTATTTATGAACAAAAGAAATTAGAAGATGAAGGAAAGATCACACAGAAAACAGTCAGTATTCAATCATAACAGCCATTGCTGGCCAAAATTACATATCTTTTGAAAGGGAAGGAGATGATTTCTCACAGAATATAGAGACAAATACCCGAAATAGGTAATGTATATTTGATATTTGTAATAAAGTCTGCATCTAATGAGTGTGAATCCCAGAGCATGGATAACAGGAGCTTCTTACAGGATGCCCTGTTTAGGCACTTTTCCTCTGCACTTTGCCACAGCTTCAGGCTCAAGCTGCTTTTAAAATGCAGCTCCACATAAAATAATTTATTTTAAGATGATGAAGATTCAGTATGACAAAATACACTCCTGAAAAATATCTACATTTGGTCAGCTGAGTATAGGTGAGGAGAGAAAAGCATTGCCTAATCATTAATGTACTTCAGGGCTGAGAATCTAGAAGGTTTTGCTGTTAAAATTTGATATTTGCAAAGATAGAAATAATCATTGCCTAAAGTGACATTATAGAACAAGATTAAATATGCACAATGATAGAATGACTGAATGAAAAAAAAAAATCCATAATAGTGTACTGATTTAGAAATAATGTAATCATCTTTGGTCTCTTGACTTCCTAATTTTTTGTTCCATATTTGATGCAGTTTTGACCAGAATTCTTTGACCTTTCAGATAATAATGAGACATGGGAGACATTCAGTGACTTTTTTAGGGATTTATGTATCTGATTCCATGCAGACCTATATGAAACATAAAGATTTTCAAAGCAGTTGAATCTGTTCCATGAAATTAGAAAATAATAACAATTCAAAGACATTATGCTATCATTCCATTGTGTAGTATGCATTTTAGCTCATAATAAAAATTATTCTGTAATTACCTTTGGAAAAAATTGCCAAGGCAGCCATAAAGCTGGTTTTGCATTCTCATCTGTACACTTAATGCTGTATAACTACTTCATGTTACTACAGCAGTATAAAGAAGCACAAATCAGACTGTTCTGTTTATAGAAATGTAATATGTCCTTCCAAAGTCTGTAGTCTAAGAACTATTAGATATAGACTAACAGTAGGTTGAGTGCATGTGTGTATGCGTGTTTGTACATTTGTTGAAGAGAGGTAAATAACCTAATCTGTGCCAAATTTTGACACTAAGTAATTTAGTGGGTATTGTATCCCAAAGGGACAAGTGTGTAATGGAAGGTCTGACATAGGTGCAATTAGATCAGTTTTAATGTGGGTTTGTTTGTTTGTTTGGTTGGTTTGTTGTTTTGTTGTTGTTTGGGGTTTTTTTTAAAACACTGTCATTACTGATCAATTCACTATTTATCTGTAAAATATGTTACTGCTGAATAATCTATATTTCCATATTAAAATGGCAAACTATTCTGTAGATTGAGTATTTTATACTCACTTGTAAATAGATGAATGGATTCCATATATGCATTTGCCCGATTTTTTTATATGTGAACAAACCTATACATCTACCTATATTTTGGGTACATTTTCACCCTTCCACTAATCACTTAAGAAAGAACGAGTTATGTCATATCAATCAAATCATTGTTCAGGCAATAGGGCTTTTGAAATGTAGAGGGAGGGATATTGACTGAAGTTCACTGAAATTGAGTAAAACCAACAGTTCAGTGACAGTTTCATTATGCTCCCAAAGGTGGTTTGTTCCTTGCACATAGGACTGCTGGGTTTGGATTGAGGGAGTGAAATTAGAGGAGAGAAGAGGTGGTTGAGAAGTAAAGGAGGGAGAAAAGCAGTCTAGTTTGCTTAGCGATCTATCACTAAACAAATAAGTAGTGAGATAATGAGGGCCTCAAAAATTAGGAAAGTAAATAGGCTCATGAGTGAATAGGCTCATTCAGTGAATTAGATTTTTACGTGGCATGTGTCAATCATATTACATTTGAACATGTACTTGTGTGTAGGGAGCATTATATGCATTCTATGCTCAAAAAGACTGTCCCTGTGATATAATGGGAAATGCCCTACTAAGTGTGATTCTTCAGATATCCACAGTGACAGGAAGCACTGGTTTCAGCCTAGCTATATCTGAAAAATACAGCCATAAGGTTTAACCTATGTACTAGCAGTTTGATCTATATCCTTCTTTTACTGTAAAATCTTTAGATTTCTCAATAAAAGATGGAGTTCTAGATTCTACACATCATCATTAAACCTGAGCTAAGGTAAACTGGGTAGGTCAGTATTTGTCTTGCAAAGTTATATTTATGGAGTAATAATCTGAATTCTTCCCTCTGAGATTGCAACAAAAGAATATTGCACTTAATGCCAAATCTCACTCCTATTGAAAGATGTCACTTTCAACAATTGGTAAAGCAGTGGTATTGTTTACATTGAAATACTTACTGCTAGTTATATTTTACAAGAATATGTGTGATTATTATTCTTAGACTGTTGGGTAATCTGCATTCAGCCTCTTCCTATATTTCTTCTGCAGATTGTTTATAAAGGTGCTTCGTTATTTCTCTGTCAGATGGGTACCTATTATCAGCAACTTCAATTACATAATTAAAAGAATCACAAGTAAGAAAGCTGGGCTGGCATTCAGGAACCTTCATTATTACGATTCCTTCTGTTTGTGACCTTAGGAAATCTTCTAGAAAATGGTGAAAATTGTACTAGTCAACTCACCAGCTGTGGGAGTAAATAGATTAAAAGTTGCATCAGATGCTAACGTAGTGAGGCTATGTGAGTACTGAGAGACACAAATTGATAAACCCCTTTTAATTTCACTGTCAAAACTAGGAGCCCAATGTTGAAACTTGAGAATGTGAGCGATAGTTATTAATACCTTCAACCTGTTGAGACTTTTTAAACAATAAAGGCACTCTGAATCCAACCAGAAATCTGTTGATATCAGTCAATACCCAAGACTTTTTTCTATGAATTGTACAGACTTACTTTTTGAGAAAACAAGAGTGTCATCTCAGATTCTAATAAAAGGCTATTGTAAAAAAAAAATACAGTAAGATTTTTACTGTAGCATAGTATCTCATGATGTAATCCTATACTCATTCTTCAGTTATAAATGCTCCATATTACCTATTTTTTCAAGATAAACCCTGCTGTTTCTTCTTTGTTTATTATGAGCAATATAATTTAACTGAACTTGTACATATACATGTATAAAGAGGAATACACTCCTTTATGAGCACATATATATATGCACATAGCATGCACATATATGTATGCAATTAAATATATATGGAAAATCATTTTAGATTTACATTTATAGTGGACTAAATGCAAGTAGATGAATTTCATAGTATTTCACAGCGGTATTTCACAGACTTCCACTTAAAAAAATATATATTTGCTGATCTGCATATCGTTTTAAATATTTCAAAATACTGGCCCTTTTTCTCAACCTCTTACTCCTGTGAACAGTGTTTTAATATGAGATATTTGTAGTATGAATGTGCTTTCAATTTCAGCACAAGATGCTATTTTGTTATTAAAATATGGAGATTTTCTATGGGGTTCTTCTTTCCAAAGCATAAGAAATAGAATGCATTTTAATATAAGCTTTTAAAGTAAATTATAAGTAATAAATTGAAGTATTTTTTAATAGTTTAACATTACAGATAGGCTCTTCCTTGTTATATTTCAATAATTATGCTCTGCAAATAAATGTTTCTCTGTTATATTTCAATAATAAGTAATGTGATTTACACTGCTCAAAAAAATATCCCATTCTTTCTCCCTCTGGGAAATTTTTCATCCTTATTATGGAAATCACTAAATGGACCCCAATCAATTAACTCACAATAATCGTTTTGGGATTGGATTCAGCCCCTAATCCTCAGGTATATCAGAAAACTGTAACTTTTCTACTTGCTTTTCTCAGATGAACAAGTCTAATGATTTGTTCTACATACAGAAGTTCTACTTTATAACAGAGATAAGATGTGTCCATCACTTTATTCTCTTAGCAGAATACTGTGCACAAAATAGTCCATTTGGACTGTAGCAATTAACGCAAAAGTATAGACTGTTTTTATAAAAAAAACCTCAAAATAATGCAAATAAATGGATGCTTCACTGCGTACCCATGTATTACCATAAATTGGTACTTCTAGATTTTTCCTAATAGAGATTAAATTGCTGAAAATAGTGTTGTGAATAGCTTTTACTCAGATATTTTATCTGTGCTGGGTTAAAGATGTATCTGGTCGACAAACGCTTGAATAGAAGCATCTGAAAAGTCATAATTCATTAAAATCCTTAGTTAGAAAATCTTTACTTTTATGAAACTAAACTGTGAACTTCTGTGTTATTTATATAACAAGAGACAGTAGTCACATCCATGCTATTGGTTATTCTTTAAAATAAGAGAATTTCTGCCCAAAGGCTTTATAGTTCAAGGGCTGTTTGTATGGCTTCAGCAGCAGTCAGAGAGAAGGCTGGTGACTCAGGGAGCAACAATCTCATTTCTTTCCCTCTGCTGCTGAGAAGGAACAAGTAGCAGCAGGTCAATATTTATGGCAGCTTGCCTTTTCTTCACTCTGCATGGCATCCTACTCAGAGACATCTGATGGGAGGGAGAGAGAGGAGATTCAATGTGATGCTTACATGGATAGAAAGCAGGACATAGCAGATCAGAGGTGGTAAATGACCTAACATTTGCATGCAACAACATGCAAAGGCAAGTGATTTTGTATGTGCCACATAGGTCACAGCCCAGCCAGACAGAGGCATTGCAATGCAAGCACATTTTGAATGCAGTTTTTAAGGAAGGCTTAGAACTATCATGGCTTGTTTCATGAGGAGAGTTAAACACCTAAGGAACTGCCAGGAAGTGATCACAGTAGGGTTTGTTAAGGACCTGATGATGTTAGCAGGCTTTGAAGAGTAGATAAGATTGAAGAACAATTACAACAGACTTCACAGGCTCAGGGCAAGCAAGCTATAGCTTTTGTTCATTTTTGGTATTCAACTAAATGTATGTATATGTATCTGTGCATGTGTGTATGTGGCCATGCAGACAAAAACTGGAAAGAATTTGGGTGGCAGAGGGGGCAGAACACCACCAAAAAAAATTAAGCTGTTTAGGATTTTCTGTTGTTGCCATTTTCCCAGGGAAGTATAGTTATTTAATGTATTGGATGATAAGTGAACATTTGAAAAACAATTGCTTTCAAATAAAGGAGCCTATAGTTGGCAATGTGGGATATAAGTAGGGGTTGAGGCAGAATTCAGAAGAAGCTTTTCTGAAAATCCGGCCACCTCAATTCAAATTCCTAGATCAATACCTTTGTGACCCAGTTTAGACAACTACATTTGAAAATGCAGTTTAAGCACTGGTGGTTCTTTGCATGTTATTTATCCTCGACAGAAAATATTTTTTTGATTTTTTGATTTAGGATTTTTGTGTGATAAATCTCTTCAGGGAGCATGCCCTGGTACTTAATTTATCCAGGTTTTGGTGGTTTGGTGTGAGTGTAGCAGGCTCAGATGTCCAAGAAACTGCCTGGAAACTACTTTAAACTACTTCACACTGAGAAAACAGCTTTTATAGACTTATTTTTTGAATAATTCCCCTCATTTTTATTTCAATAAAAACTAGTCTTACCCTGTAGGCAGTAAGAAGCATTATTTAACAGCAAGTGATTCACAGTGTATTATTACTATACTACACAGCTGCACATTTCTGAGAAAAAATGAACTTAATAGTAGTTTTATTACTTTAATCCTGTTCTAATTGAATTCATACATTACAGCATTGCTTCTGCTTTAGAGTGTATTTGAGAATGGTTAAAAGAGTCTAATTTTAAAAATTAATGGAAAAAAATTGTCTCTACCTGGGTATTTTTAAAGATAAATTATATCAGTCGCATTTTATTTTCTTTGCCGTTGTGATCTTGTTGCAAAATACTTCTCTGAGTTGAAACCTCAGCTTCTAAAAAATTATATAGAAGATTTTTGCTACAAGTCTTTCTGGCTCATTATGAAAAGAAGGAAGAAAGAATAAGGTACAATAATAAGTTAGAATGGAAGTTTTGTTTATTTATATTTAGCAGTTATGGAGCAAAACAGAAAAAGCAAATTTTTCACAGAACTAAAACTCAGTAATTCATGGAGGTGGTAGGAATGTGAATTGACAGAATATGGTAAAGTTTCACCTGACAATGTTTTCTGATTATTTTATTCAATATCTATTTTAATATATGATAAATATTTCACATTTAAATAATGTTTTTAATTCCCGAAAATTGCAAGAACAGCAGAAGACAAAAAGGAGGAAATTAACAGAATTCATTTCAAATGTCTAGATTCCTATCCCAAACATATTCCTTCAATATAAATTTATCCTCTAGTCCTCCTAAGTGGTTAGTGCTTTTCAAGATCAGACTATGGAAGATTTAAAAGCAGACAGAAGTACCGAACTCTCTTTAAGCTGGGTTCCAGAAAAACTCAACGGTGGTCGGTTACTAATGGAGAACACTTATGTGAGAATTCACATCTTCTGACATTTTTCACTGTATCTGTCTGCCGAAATTTAATAATGGGGTGGAAAGCTCTTTAAAAGTAATTAAACTAATCTTGTGCAGAAGTTAAGCCACAAAGAACTGTTTAAGTCCTTGGCGTAAGTCATAAGTTGGATGTCTGCAGTGCCTGAATTTCTGATTTTTCATACAGGTGTATATGTGTATGATTCCTCTTGCACATTTTTTTTTTTCAATTAATAAACTTCCTGCTTCTGAAACATTGCTTTATGATGACAACAGAGAGCAACCTAATTTGTATGTATAGTAATTTCATTACAATTAAAATGAGTTCCTGACTGGTACACTTTGGGGAAATTATTAATCTTCCTTGAATTACCATATCTTTAAATGTGTAAATGTCTATCAGATATATGAAATGAATCACATAGCATGATATTTTTAACAAATTAAGGGGGCATATTCTGTGAGTAATGAATAATGCAAGTGTACTGCATATTTACTTTCTTTAATACTATGATTATGTTTTTGCGGTAGATGTTGGGATTTTCTAAGAAACTATTTCTGCAGATTTTTTAATTTAGTTGTAAATTTCTCCTACCCCCTTTGGTCCTCCCAATGTTAGTATGTGATCGTAGTTTCAGCTAGCAATCAGCTGCTTCAGCTTGTTTTGTGGAGGATCAACAGACACTAAATGCTCAATAACTATATTCCGTTTAATATCTGTCAGTTCTTCCTATGTTTGACACCAATCAGGTGTTTTGTCATTCAACAGCAGGATACAAGATAGAAAGTATCTCTTAAAGTGCTATTTTAAATATAAATTGAAAACTTAGCTATTTTTCTTCAATCACTACAGCTGTCATCCTGTGGTACTCAGACATGCCATGATTGTCAGTTGCAAACAAGAGGAAGATGGGAACAACCTCTGAGTAGCTTAGTGACACCTTATTTCTTGCCCTCTATGCAAAGCAACACATTAAAGGCCAAGTTGTAATGCTAAAGTGAGAGTTAAAATTAATTTTTAAAAACATGCATTTCTTGATGTCATGGCAGCAGATGTTTTAATTTAATAAGTATCTAGAAATAGTATTTTTGATGCTAATTTTTGTTTCCTTATCCTCATAATAGTGCGAGGACATTAAAAAATAAATAATAAAAATGAATTCAAAGGTTTGTGATTTACAGCTGTTCCTGGAAGGGACAGATTCGTAGGAAGGGCTGGGCTGGGATTAATTGTCCTTCAAAATTTTTATGGCTATATGGTAAGGTACTAGATTATGAAGGTGTCGTATGCAGTGGAAGTGTAATAGGCTTAAAGGGGGAAAGCAAGACTCAGTAAGTGCATGTATGTCAAAGACATCACATGACAGTCCCATAGTTTATGACCATACTTCAATTATTTATTTAAAATGTAAAAGTTGAGTCAAGATGATCTTAAGATTGCTTACAAGACACTTCAATGGGGATTTATTTTGTTGTACATTGTAATAAGGAATAACAAAAACTTCATGGAGCAGAAATGATCTAAGTATTGTAAATGTTAGCAACCAAGAGAGCATTTGTCTACAAACTCCTGAAACATCACTAGGGACTCTAATTAAAAAGTATCACAGAAAAAAAGAGAAAAGAAACTATGACTAATTTTTTAACTCCAGAACTAAGCTGATTTAATTAATTGAAGAATAAAGGTCATTGTCTCTCAAAGCTAACTGAAAAGGAACATATTCTGTCAATATTTATTGGATTAGACTTTTCTGTTTTCTCTAAGCACTGAGTACTGTGGAGTGCTGCTGCCTTACCTGCCTTTAGCTATTATCTGGCTGGATCTACAATGCATCATTGCACCCATTCAAAGCTGTATCTTATCACCCATTGGACTAATACTGGATTGATATGACAAATAGCCAACCAGGCCACTGACCAGTGAGCTGGGGATACAATAGTGCCACTGATGTGTATGAGATATGTTACTCTTGAGACAGATAACCTCTTTACTCCCCTTTTCCTGTATGTATTTAAAATATATGCAATGCCATGTAACACTTCAGCACCAAAGCAAATTTCAGACAGCACAGACTGTTAGGAATAATATTTTCAGTGTAATCGAAATTAACTTTAGGTTCAAAAACCTACCTCTTATTATTCCTTTTGCAAAATTATTTTAAATTAAGTAAATACACACTGAGGCATTTCACCTGTTACATTCAAATAAAGGCAGTGAACCATATGCTGGTTATTTTTCTGAATACCTATTTCATTTAAAAGCTATTTTAAACAAGAAAACACAGTTGTGATAATTCACAGTATACATTCATTATGTATAGCTACGTGGGGCCTGTCTTGCATTTTTCTGCCAATTCCCATTTCCCTGTGAAGAACCCTTGATGATAATTTTCATTGTTAAAGTCACCAGGAGTTTAGAATACATAAGAAATGCAGAATGAGTCCTTCTTATTGTTATCAGCAAAACAATAATCTTCAGATAATATGAATAAATTACTCTTTTTCAGAGTATAAAGGTCATCTTCTACCTGTCTGTTTTTTATGAAGTGAAGTTGTCTGCTTGCTACTGTTAGTTTAATAAGACCTATTAATAATGAATAACTTTTTTCTGAGTAGAAAAAAAAATTAACTGTCAAAGATTTTTAGTCTCCTTTTCAGATGATGCACAGATTTATCAATTCACGAAATTGCATTCTGAAAAATGAGACATTTATTGCCATAAAATATTAATTGACTTTTGGTTTTGACTTTGTTTTTCCTTTTTGTGTGTTTTGTTTGTACTAGCACAGATATAGTAATTGAAAGACATCTTTGTTTTAAGCAAACTGCTTTGTCACAGTGGCCAACTATTATAGAAGCTTTGAAGAAATCTACTTTTCTGGTCAATTAATTTGTAGTAAAGTCACCTTTTGGCTTCTTCTGCAACCTTTAATCTTTCCTTGGTTACAGGCTAGCAGGGAAAAATAGCTCAGCAAGGGTAATTGATTTTGTTAGGGTCTCCCAGCTGGAACATGGCGGCTGCCACCCAGACTTGCAGCTGTGCAGAGTATGGGCCACTGAGCGCAGTGTCCAAAAGCAACACTGGTGAAACCACCTCTGTCAGCTGTCAGTTCCTCTTGACAGGCACAGATTGGACAACATCCTGAGCCTAAATTACCATCGTGAAAATTTGCAGAGAGCAAATTATCTCTAGAGCTTTCACAGCACCCAGTGTCATGCTTTCAGAGCTGGGGCACCTGGGCAAGGGCACAGCTCTGTCTGGGCCTCCGCAGGACCCTCTTCCACAAGACAGAAGTGGCATCTCCACTCCTGGGGAGGAATGGCCTGGAAAAACCTCTCATATGTGGCCTGGAAGCAGACAGCCAGTCTGGCAAATAATTGAATCTTACTCCCTGCCTCTCTGTGGGAGACATTACGCATTTTTCCATCAGACTTTGTTACAAATTTGAACTGTTTCAACTGACTTGCCTACCATTATCCAGTTAGCTCTTTTAATCATTTTTCCATTCCCATGTCAGTCATCTCCAATAAAGCAGACAGAATTTGTATTTTCACAATTCCTTCTCCACCATTTTCCTAGAATGCAGCTTAATTAACATTAGTGTTTCACACTCACCTTCGTATTTTTAAAAATCAGGCTTAAAGGTGGAAGGTGAGTGTCAAGTGCTACTGAATGCAGCATTGCAAGGCAGTACAAACCGGTTCCAATTTCAGACTACTGGAGAGCTAAACTTTAATATAGTCTGTAATATGTGTAGAGGCAAAAATATTGCTAGGAACATCTGGTAAATACGCTTCAAGAAACAGTTTTTTTGAACTCTTATGCTTTCAGAAGCGTAAATTCTTGCTGTGCTTATTCCTCTACAGTAATCCCCTCAAAATGGGTATTTGTAATACTTGACCAATTTTTTGTATCAATTAGTTGGTTATTGCATGTAGCAAAAATATATTCTATGAAGCTTAATATGTAAAGTGAAGCACTGCTGCTCCTCTTCAGCAGCATCAATAATTTTTGAAACAATTTGCTTATTGTTTCTGCGCATGACAGTCCATTTTCTATCAGGCTATTTGGAGAAGGCTCCAGAAATTCCTGCACAATGTAACTCTATTGGTTTGTGTTCCCTGGATTTACTGACTATAACTCTTGATCTGTGCATTCAGTCTGTAGCAGTTCAAATATTAAACAAAAATGACTCTGCTGTTTTATTTACTGCTAAATGCGTAACTATCTTTATGGCTTTGTGCTACCAAACTAAGTGAAGAGTTTAACTGGTGTTAGTTACAGCTAAACCTCCACAGAAACTGCTTGTCCCTGGACCAGTGGAATTCTTCCAGCCAAACAAATGATTGTTTAGGATGCTACGTTTTCTCCTGATATTCTCAGGTTTTTTTCCATAACCAAAATTTTTGCTTTCTCACCAGAGATACAGATAAACTTACACTCATAAAACCTGGCTTAATATATAATGATTCAAATACACTAATCTTTGGTATAATCATGATGCAATGTCAATTTTCACAGGATTTCTTTACAATTTACAAACCAAAGCTGTTCTGGAGCTGGAATCTAATCTAGATTGCATTAAAAAAGAAAATATATGTATTTCTAAGCTTTTCTGCAGGATTTCTATTTAATGTTTTCCAATCCAGATTCTTTTCACTGTTGTTTAGTTTTTTCAGTATTTTCCTGCTGTCTTCTAACTTCAGATTCTCAAACTACTGCTTCAACCAGTCCATCTCTTGTCCCTAGAGCATTTAATTTGGGAAGACCTTTCCTTCATGTTGCTTAGATTTTATTCCCTCCTCTCAGTTACGTTTACCTGTGTGCCTACTGCTGGTAAAATCATGTTCATGTTTGGCTTCCTTGCATTCCAAACCTTTGAACTAAAGGAATTCAACAATAAAATTGTAACAATTTCTGCTGTGTTTTGTGAACCATCATTTTAAAGATTTACAATTGTGGCCAATTTTAGTAGATTTTAAAGGGTAGTCCAAAGGTCTGTTCAAGTAATGGGTAGCTACCTGGCAAATTTCAAATCCCAATTTCAAAGCTGGCATAGCTTGACAAAGGTCTTCAGGAACATTTTAAGTCAGGAAAACAAGCTGTACTTTCCTAGAAATGGGAGTAACAGCAATGCTTCTTCACAGAGTATGAGAAATTATGGGAAATCTTAGTTCAGATGCCTTCCGACTTGTAAAATTAGAGTCATAACCAAAAAAAGGATATCGGAATGATAACAACTGGTAGCTTTGTCATATGTGAACATGCAAGTTAACTGGTCTGGTTTTATGTGTCAGACAACAACTAACTTGTGTACCTAGAGGAATTATTAAAAAAAAAAAAAAAATTATTTATCTTTCTCATCCATCTCCTATCCTTCCTATGGAAAATACCTCATGTAGTACTTGAACTGTTATCTACTGTTTGTCACAGCACTATTTCCAAACCTCCCAATGTACTACAGCCCAAAGGAAATATCTCAAAAATATGATTAAGTATGCTGCATTGAAAGCACATAAAAATGCGGGTTTCAAGATTATCTAAAAGTTTATTGAGTTGTGACAGTTTTCATTGATTCAATACTTTATGTTTTATTAGGAAACTGCACAATCAACTACTGTAAAATCATGTTGGACTCTTTGCTCATTTGCAAAAGGAATAAATGAAGTTGCTGTACAAAGCACAAATATCTAATGTCATTTAAGTACTGATGGAAATACTGGTAATGAGACAGATGTAACTAAATTTTCTACTTTATTTACAAGTTTTTCTCATTGAAAAAATTATTCAAGAAAATTTACAATATTGTGATGATTGTATGCGTTGCAATATTGACCATCTCAATAAATAACAGAGATAATTGAATATATTATACAAACTATTTCATACAAACGCTTATAACACAGATTGACTAATTGGAAAGTAATATATTTTACAAGTTCCTCTTTGCAAAAAACTAAACAAAATAAATTGATTTAGCAAGAAGCAAACTTTTTCCTTGGAATCAATTCCTTTTTTTTTTTTTATGATAAATGGTGAAAATGCTGTACAAAGTGCTGAGAGGAAAAGCTAGATTTACTAATCTTCCAAAGCAGTCTGCAGCTATAGTTTTCAAGCTTGGATTTTACTATAGATACAGCTGCCAAGGTAGAAGTTATCTTGACTGTCAAGCTTTCAGTTCTTTTCCAAAAAGATTTTATCAGCAGTATTTGTCCGTGAGCCAGAAAAATCTCATCTGTTTGAGGGAGAAATCAGTTACCCTGACTCAGAGTCAACTAAATTTTGGAATTTGCCTGAAGCCAAAGGTCCAGACCTAATTTAGTGATAGCTTTTTATCAAGATTATGAGGCCATAATGATTTTTTGTATTTGGATCCATTATGGTAAACAAGTAGATGTTTACCGCTGTCCAGTTTTTCAATTACAATAAATTCTAACTTTTCTACATATGAGGTTCCTGCTTACAGTGAAAAAATTGGTACCTTAGTTATTTCTAAATATATTTCCACACATTACAAGAATCAGTCTAAATAAGAGTTATCACTATGACTAAAGTTTATGTTAACCTTTGTGAACCTGAGCTGTAAATGTCTGTTATGTGTGCAGTGACTGGTATTCAAGATTAAGAAAGTGTTAGAGAGTAATGTAGACAGATATATTGTCTTGTTTTCCAACTGCATTCTTCCTGTCTACGTAAAAATACGTTGGTTAAGGGAAAAGACTGGATATCAGATTGACATTTTCATTTGAGACCACAGTAAACCAGACAAGAAGATACATGTGATTTTTCTGATCGGTGTTTATAAAAATATTGTGCTTGAGCTTTTACTCCTAAATGAGATTGTAGTATTGTCTGACCTCAAAACTGGTAATGTAGGCTTTCCCGTGGTGCAAGCCTTGGTAATAACATGCCTCAAATGTCACTGAGACCCTTTGTAGGGGCTTGAAACATTTCAGCTGACCTTTATCTTTATAAAGAGATTGCTTACCAAGAATTTGGTGCTGCAGAGTACTAACTGCATTTCTTCTCTCCAGGAAAATATAGAAATGCATCAGTTAAAAGGCAATTATTTCCATTGAAGTCTGTGCACTTAAAATCAGTTGAATGAAGTGTGCTCAAACTCAGATAAAACTTCAAGTTAGAATAGCATCAGAGTAATTAGCACTTGTCAGAGTCAAATATATGGTTATCCATTAGACCTAATTTGTGGTGGTGTTTTGGGTTTATCTTGAAAACTATCAGTGATAAAGATGACAGGTACATAGTCAACACTAGTGAAAATCAAGAGTTCAGAGTCTACGTGTCATTAGCATGTTGTGTCACTGTATTATGGAATAAAAAATTAAAGAAGATGACAAGAAGCATTGATTATAAAAAAACTTCTATTTAAACTAGGTCTGATGTTGCTTCCAATATACCCAGAGAAGCGCATTAGTCATCATTATAAAGAAACTTTTGCCAGCAATTACCGCAGAGTGATACATGGATGCTGCAGTTATTTCATGGACGCACAAAAGCCTTTGCTCTGCAAACCATACATCCTGTTCCTGATTTGAAAAAAGCATAAATCCTGAAGACCTGTGAGCACATGGCTGTGCTAGAGATGAGGTAGCGGCTGGATTGTTTTGGAAATTTATGGTCTCCAACAGACCGTGTTAAAAATGTTCTATATTGATACACAGAGTCAGAGTTGCTCTGACACAATAAAAATCTATTTAGGCTATGGTATTAGTGTGGATTAATATTGTGCTGTAGCTGGTACAGAAATGGTGTCTATCTCATATATGATTCCTCTTTTTAGAGAACGTAATAAAATATTCAGGCACTCTAAAGATGTGGTCTGTGAGGCTACAAAGAAGAGGAAGAAATGCTTCCAGAATAGCTCCTGGGTGTTTTGTGAGCCACTCTGATAGTGTCAGTGCTTAGAAAGAAGTATTATCACCTGTGGAAAAGGCATGAGAGATTACTAGGTGTTTCTGAAGCACTGTTGTGTCATGAGCTCTGAAGATTTTCTTCTACTGTACCTTTTTCTGCTTCTAAACTTTCTTTTTCAAAGCAACCAGTTCTTATATGTGGAAGGTTCATAGAAATCCCTCACTGCAAAAGTTACTTGCAGCATTTGGTTGCACTAAAAGGCTTAACAACTATGATCATAGTTTCATAAATACAGGAATAAATAAAATAATGTTTACAAAAATATATATATTCTAGTTTAATGAAAGTTCACTGAATATAATAGGTATTTTTTATTCTACCATATCAAAAGTATCACTCTGGTAATTGTGGTATTGTTGCTAACACTTTTCACAACCTCAGAACTTCAAGCCAATGTCATGTCAGTCTATGCCAAAGAGACTCTCCATCTAGATAAGGCTTTACTCCATGTTGTGCTCTTCGCAGAACAAAAATCTGTTTTCCTACAACTTGATTAAACACAGTTCCATCTGGTGGGACTGGCAAAAGTCATGTGCACACTGCTTCTTAGTTCTCAGCAGCTGAGGATGATTGTTAGAATTCAATGCTGATAATCCTGTAGTTGGCAGAACCTTTAACAGCTCTGGCATTTTTGACAATAGATTCTTCAAGGACTTGAATTTGCCTCACTTTTTTTTTTTTTTTCCCCCTTAATTTGTTTAATTGCATCAGAATTGCTATAGTCAGCTTGAAGGATTAGCTTTCCAACAATTTGTCCTTTAATCATTCAGTTATTTAATCACCCACTTTTTTACTTTTATGTTGTTTTACTCATCTTATGAACTACTTCCTATAACCTTAATTTTACAAATAACAGATAAAAACCCCTTCATTTCATTATTAATGTGTACTAATCCAACTTGGAATTTTATGAGGCAGGAGTATGTGAATGAAAGTTTTTTTTAAGCCTGAATTGTAAATAAAAAGCAAAAGAACACCCAAGGAAAATATAAACTTGCTATAATTACTCATCCCCTGTGGCTCTCTATTTTTGTATCCCTATATTAGTATTTGCTTATCTTAAAAAGATGTCTAAGAAAATATGGATTTGGAAATGACAAGATCTTTTCTTAGATTTAGAAATTCTGAAAATTCCTTTAAAACTCCTGAAAGTGGTTCACTTTCCCACAAGAGGCCTTGTGTTCTGGATAGACAAATAACCCATCTGCAGTTGTAGTGGAACCCCCCAATGCTCAGCTCAAAATGCCAGACTAGCTGGCAATTTACATGGGCTTGACTTTTTTACAGGAATTTTGTTCTCTGAACAACTGTAACTCCCTTAGATTCCATCCCAAACTTATTACAGACAATCTAGTCTATCTAGTGTTTATTCCTAAACATTTTTTTTTTCTTCTTAACTTTTTTTCAGCATGCCATGCTAAAATTGTATTTAATTTCTCTGGCATGTTGATTACATATTCTAAAACCTATTATTAAAATTGTAACAGCTCTTATCATATGTTTCCTGTCCTTTACACAGGTCCTCTTCCACATGGCAGTATGCACTTTAAAGAACATGAAAATGTGCTTTGATATCAGTATTTAGTACATTACTTTGGCTTTTTGCAGTACTCTTTGTTCAGCTGCCTATCAGAGATAACACAGTAATATATTCTTACAAAATTTCAGATTGTTCACCATAAAGTGTTGAAGTTCACATCTATTTTTCAGACTTGTTAAATCTTCATTTCAGTGAGTATCAATTGTATCTCTTGTTCTGTTTCAAGGTAAAATAACTGACAATGTAAAGTATTTTCAATATTTTGTCTGGTTCTCTGGAAAACACAGTTTCGTTAACGGTCTCTTACAGAATATTTTGTTAATCTTCATATTTATTAAGTTCAGGACTTCCTGAGTCTAGCATATGTAGAGATGTAATAATATGGAATTTATTATCTCTACTTACATAGGTTGTATCACTTTTCCTGTTGGGCTGATTGTATTATGTATTCATACATTTATATAGAAATTTAAACAGTCCTTTGTACTAGAACATTGGCATAAAGCTTCTCTTCTCTTCTTGTTCTGTAACATGAGATGAACAACCTGCTCCCCCTCTAAACCTCTAGGAGTTAAAATTATTATGAGTGAAAGTTATTGGTAAAACCTTGTATGTTCCCATTTCTGGCAGACAAATTCCTTCCCTCTTCTGCCACAAACTTCAACTTTCTGTTTCCATCTAAAAATATTTTCCCAAGGCTCTTCCTTTTGGTCATCTCTTTTCAACTTGAAGGTGTCTGATGTATTCTTGACATCCCCCAATCCACTGGAACCTGTGGTCCCTGTTGCTGGTCCTTCCTTGATCTCTAGTAGCTGTGGTCACTGAGAAACTTTCAGCAGCTGCATTTTAATTTCTTCACAAATTTCTGATCTCTTGCTTTAAATTATCTCAGTCATTTCATTTTATTTATGTGGGCAATTTCATTGCCGTTTTATCTTAGTCTAATACCAATTGTCATTTCCAATTTCCCTTCTTCGACTCATGCCAACTTTTTTTTCTACTATCGGATCAGCAACATTCTAGTTTTTTACTGACTTAAAATTATGAGGGCATTTATTTATTGATTTATTTATTTTCTGCTAGTGTAGGCGTAAAGATATATAGAGCCCGCATAAATTCTGATACCCTTTTAATTTGCTGCGGATGTACACCAGATTCCGGGCATGGTAAGAACAAAACAGGAGGCAGATTTCTACTGCCAGTTCTATACTCTCCTCCCAAGAAGAAAATTGCAAATATTGTTTCCCCTTATTTCTTTACTAAGAGGTGTGTGCAATTGTGAGTGCCATTTAGGACTTTATAATGCATATACCAAGTTAGCTGCATTCCTCAGTTAAATCTAGTTGTAGTGTTTTTCTTTGCTTGTATTTTTTCTTCTCCTTCTGTCTTTCATTCTGGCTTTATTAGTATTTCTATTGACTGGGAGGTGCCTACTGACTTGATTTTCCAATGTATTCATCTCTGCAATCCTTGCTATAAAAAGATAGGCACAGAAGACAAATGGAGTGTAGTTTATTATTCTTACTTATATATATTATAAGACACAAGAAGTTATGATTTACCAAGATCTCTTTCAAAGTCCATGACAATGTCAGGAATTTAGCCTTTATTTCCCAGTGCTTGTGATACTAGTTCCTACTGGTCAAAGAAGCAATCAGGAATATTCTGTATTAATGTCTGCTATGCTTATCTGCACACCAGCAGGAAGGAGATTTTTCTTTATGTCTGTTCTATGTGTTTCTGTGACATGTCCTGATGACAGAGCAGAGCAGATTTCCTGTAATTTGTATCTTGCTCCATTTACATCTGACTAGTAATGAGCAGAGTTACTCTGGTATGGTTTATTGGGAGAGAAGCTTTTCAGTCAATGCCTGAAACACACTGAATCTCTGAAACATCAGAGTAGATGATACAGTAAAAACTGGGAGACAACCTATATGAAGCCAGAATAGGAAGCAATGACAATGTGAAGAGAGGTTGGGAAGTTGAGCTGTGTAATTAAGCAGTATCTTATGCATGTTGTGTGAAGCTGAGATTATGGATCTAGGACTAATGTGTAATATGTTACTGTGAATCACTGATTCTTTGGTAAATGTCCATGTGCATGTTTTACTACATTATATGTTCAAGAAAATATGAGATATTAAGGTTTTGAACAGAAAGCCTCCTCTAATGAGAACAGATAGGATCGCACCTGTCTTTGGTAGGCAGGCATATTTTGTATTACCACTAATGCAAGAAATAGGGTGGGATGCTGAACTCCAAAAAATGTGAGAACTGAACTGTAACTCTTGAGGACTTATTTTACTAGAGCTCATTCATTGCTGACAAAACCACTAAGCTAAACTGTTTGTATTAATTTCAGAAAAATAAACTCAGTGTTAATTAAACATAATGTAGGATGAGTGTAAGGAACACAGTCTTTATTATATTTTCAACAGGTTTATGCAATCTGCTTTTTCTTAACAGGTATTTGAGGTATTTTTCTTAGCTAAAAGGGAAAACAGTTTAGATGAACAATTTGACAATTATAACAGGAGACCTGCAGCCTCGAAGTCCAATTTATGTCTAAAGATATAGCCGAAAAGTTATTTTTAAACTGTCAGTTTAACTAACAAGCAATCAAAAAGCTAAGAGCTGAAAATAATATACGCATTTTTGACTGAAATATAGCTGCAGTGTACATACAACTGTGAAGAGCAGCCAGTGAAAAAAGGTATGCAAAATTAGCAAATATAAATAAGAGTAGTCACCAAAAAAGCTAAAATCCTTTGTTGTTCGCTATTTATTTTTTCTGGTATTTCCTCAGAGCTCTATATATACAGAAAGATATTCAAGTAGTATCACTTCATGTGTGTACTTTGACCAATAAAGCTCATAATTAAGCATCTTTAAAATCAGTAGATTATTTGGCCAAACCCTGTTTTTTGTCCAAACCATAACCCATACCTGCAATTCAATGATGTTCACTGAACAGTGCTAAAGGAATTGAAGATGTTGCAAGGTGCTAACAGGACAATAAACCCCAAGGGACTAAGACTGAAGCAGAACTTCAGACCTGTGCATTTTCACAGAGGCTTCCTTCCCAAAACTCTTCTGGAGCCACCTACATTGCATCAGAGACATGGCAAAGCTGTGCCCCAGTTTTTCTCCCAAACCTTTGCAGTTCACCAATATTCATAGTTAAAATTACTTTAAAATGAAGGTACTTGTTCTAGGTCACAATAATTACTGTGGTGATTTAGGGAATATGGCTATGTATAATTTCTGAACTCACGTTGAGAATATGAACTCTATTTGTATCTGTGTCAGGATGAAAAAAATCCATTTTCTCTGCATTTTCTACCTGCATTTTGGAAAAGGAACTTACAAAGGTCTATCAGGCTTTGATTATCTTTATTTGCTGAAAGCATTTTGGAACAATTTTGAGTGTTGCCACAAGTGTTCTTTGATCATCTGAGAATGGTATTAGACATCATCTGATGAACATCCATGGAAGTTATAAAAGACAGTTTCAGATCTGGTGTTTTGTAGCTAGGGATAGTAGACAGTAGATGACAGAGAATTTGTTAAGGAGTAAAAATTCTTGTCCAACAGGCAAGGAAGTACCCTGAACTACTTTGATACAAGTAGGAAGGAAAAATTCATTTTTAAAGAGATGGGATAATTTTTTACCTGTTTTTTTTTTTTTTTTAATCTTTTTGTTTGTTTGTTTGTTTTTGGTTTTTTTTGTTGTTGTTGTTGTTGGATACTTAAGGTCAGGACAAAGTATATTGGAGCTTTTTATGAGTTCCTCAAGGATGTAAATTGTAAATCAAAGCATCAGTCAAACTGTTCTCTGGAAAATGTTTTTTTAAGAACTGAAGCATTTGGAAGAGACTGTGTTAGTCATAGCACCTAGGAAGCTGGGGGATGTTATATCCTGAGACAGCATCTGGAGACCAAAAAGATTTAACACTTAGCATACTTGAACTCTGGAAACTCAAAATTGTCATCTTGGTAAGTAAGCCCAAAACACCATCTGAAGGACTGTTCAACAAAGGGAGTTTTACCAAAGCTGTGATGATTGGCAGCTATAAAAATCAACTAAACTTAAATAGGAACATGAAATATTCTTTTAAATCAGCTGATATTTCAGAATGTGTTTACAGCATTAGCAGTTTCTAAAGGAATTTATTGTTCACAACATGATATCCTGGGATGCTAGGAGAAAACAAGTGCCTTCAAGCTACCCTAACAAATTCTCAAGCAGTTACTCTAAGATTTAGTACTAGCCAGAGGCTTTTATTCTCCGGCAAGCATAATCTTGATAGAAGGTGCACTTGAAATCAATGCAGGAATTTAGGACACTTTCAGGAAGAATAATTGCTGTTTTCTTTCCAGAGAGATAACTTTAGGAAGGAGTTACAAAATCTTGACTCATGGTACTCATCATTGCATATTTTAATATAGAAACAGTGATTTTCTTCTATAACTTCCAGATTGAATATCCTGGATTCCCTTAGCCATGTTTCCTTTTACTTTCTGTAAGAATTAAAAAGATGTTTTTAGAAGCTCTGTTTTGCTGCAGTGCTACAGCAGGTTTTTATGTTGAAGGTGTGTTCAACTCAGAGCATACTATAGCTTGCAGACCTAAATGCAGCTTGCATTCTGATTTTCTAGGCTATGTGTTGGCTCTTCAGGCTCAGCATATCAAATTTCATGGTTCCTCCCAAATCAGAAAGATGAGATATATGTGTACTTTTTTCTTTCTTACAAGTCAAATGGAGTATAGGAAGGGAAGATGACTTCAGATAACATCACTTTCATTTTATTTCGGGCTGATTTTTAGTCATTGTTTCCCCTTGCTTTATTTCTGTAATCTTCCAGATACCTCTGGAAAACACTAAGTTCTCAGTCTAAACTGCTGATTTGGTGTAGTTTGTCTGTCAGTGCAGCAAGTGTCTAAAGAAAAGCTGTTGGTGAACACCAGTTACTTTCTTAAAGTAAATTAGTGATGTGTAGTTGGAAATGTGACGGAAAAGCTCATGGGTGGGCATAAAGACAGGGAGATCGCTTACCAGTTACCATTATAGGAAAAACAGACAGAGAAAAGTAGTTTAATTCATTGGCAATTAAACATAGAGTTGGATATTGAGAAACACAAAATAACTTTGCTCCTTTGTTCCTGACTCCTCTACCTCCTCTTCCATGCCAAGCAGCACAGGGACATGGGGTATAGGGAGCTGCAGTAAAGTCCATGACAGCTCCTTTCTGTTGTTCCTTCCTCTTCACACTTTCCTTTTGCTTCACTGTGAGTCCTTCCCATCATCTGCTATTCCAGCTTGGTCTATCCACAGGCTGCAGTTTCCTCCAGGAAATATCCTCCTGCTCTGGTCTGGGGTTCTTGGTGCTGCACAGGTGGCCTTGCAGTCCCCCAAAGCTACTGAAAACTTGCCCCTCAAACTGAATACATATATAATTTTTTTTATTTCTACATTTTTGTCACTGAATCCCATAGACTCAAAGGTAACAGTCATATAATCTTTCCTGCCATTTAATCAAGCATTTACCTTGAAGCTAGATGTATTCTTGACCCTACTAGTGCAGTTGAGGGATTCCAGGTTCAAGGTATCTGAAAATCTTATGTTTGTTTCCAGTTTATGAGTATTTACAGTAATTTCATACCCATTTGTGCTAATATTATTATTTATATTAAATAGCATTATTCCAGTTCTCAAGTTTGTGTTTTTGGTATATTTGCAGGCAAGAGCTATATCCTGTCTTAGCATTGCATTCACTAAGCTAAAGAAGCTACAGGTCATCCTGGAAATTTTTGTCTTCATCTATTCCAACTTCAGTTCATCTTTGAAAATGTGACCAAGCAGAACTTTCATGGTATCACTGAGGGTGTTTTCATTATGCCAAAATTTCAGTGTTTTCTGGCAGTAATGGGAAAAAACTTTATTTGAAGCATTTAGGCATCTTCTGTCATGGCTACATGCTAGTTATTGTGCCAAAATCTTTTATGAAAGTGTTGTTATTTTGGTATTAATATTTGTTACGAGTTTATTTTACCTTGTACCAATACCAGTATTTGATACTGATGTGAATAGCTGTGAAGGAGAGAAATCAGACAGTTAAAAGAGGTGAAACAATTGCTGTAGCAAAAAGTTGTGATGAGGAAATAAGTGGAGAAATAAAAGTAACCAAACATCCGTGATAGACAGGGCTATCTGTTATATTGTGATAATTTCTGGGTAAGAAGGAAGTTGCAGAAACCTAAACAGTTGAGTAAGCTAGGTGTTGAATAAGTGCAATATCTGTAAGTGTACTGTAAAGGTGTTTTGTTTTTTTGTTTTGGGATTTTTTGTTTGTTGTTTTGTTGAGGCGGGGCTGGGGAGGTTCAGTTTTGGTTGGTTGGTTTTGGTTTGGGGCAGGTTTTTGTTTTGTTTTGTTTTTTACTGGTTAAATGCCTTAGTTACTGATAATAATAACAAGTTAAGCAAGGCAGCACACACTCCCTCACATATTGAGTTGTTCTTTTCTTTAGTGACCTTTGTGGGCTTCAGTAAAACTGGTCTTTCCTGCCTGACAAGAAGTGAACTTTAAGAACAAAGAAAGAGAGGGTTCCTTCACCTGCATGTCTCAGAGACATTGTCATGTTGTTATTGTTATAAGCTTGTCTGTAAACTACCAAGATGACAACGACAGAGTTTCAGTCACATGTACTGTTTCATCTTTTTGTATCCCTAGATTTGTTCCACTTTCTTTTTTGTGTCTCCATGGCAACAGCCATTAATGAAGCTGCCACAGGTGTTTTTATGCCAGAGCTTCTTAGGTCTGTTAGTTGAGCTTTTTCATTGACACTTAAGTTATTCCTATTTTCCAGTCTGCTGGAAAAACAACATGCAATTGATTTGATATTTGAAGCAAATATATGGGCTACCACTGAAATCTCAATGCACCTAACTATGCCTGAACAGTGTGTCTATAAGCTATTTAAATCTATGAGAATTCATGGACTGGATATAGAATGAAATGCATTAAATACACAAGTTTTTTCCATTCAGTTAAGTTTTCCCTTAAAATTTAGATTTATGATATTTATTGTTTAATTCTCAAAATTATAAAATGAGGATGACAATTTATGTAACATTTGCCTGAAAATCACTTAAGCCCTGTGCATTTTCAGCTTTGTTTGTTGGTAAGTGTAGTAATTTGGTTTGCATGCAAAAAGCAGGGGCTTAGAGGTGAATGGTTTTAGTGCTTTTCAATTCTGAATGCCTTGTCTTCTTTAGGTGTCCATTTTGTGTAATGCACCAGAAATGATTTTTGATAGCAAAGTTTTAATGCACATCATACAGCTCCCACAGAGGTTGTTTTGCAATATTTTGTTTTGTTTTGTTTTGCTTTGTTTCCGCATATTTGCTGCCCAGATGATTTATGGTTTCTTAGATCACAAGGGCCACATTGTGGGTGAAATTGCTTTTTTTCTGAAGAACTATTATTCCTTCTAAAGGAACAGAGAGTTGATGTAATTATCTCAGAGCTCTGAAAAGACTGAAGTTGCAGAGACATGTTGATTCAAGAAATTTATCACTTTGGGACTCACTAGGAATAGCTTATTAACAGGAATAGTTACTATCTCACTGTGAAAATGTTCATCTTCCATTAATTCTCAAATGCTGTAGGGAACAGTCTCTTCTGAAGAATAAGGTGAAGAATCAAAGTCATCTTAGTGTAGAATAGATACCACTAGAATATGAATAAAAGCATACATTTCACACCTAATATAGCCTGTAACTTTGCCTTTAGTACTAAATGGTCATTTATGCCTTTAAAAGGATCATTAAGGTGCAATTTCACAATATCCTACATCTTATCTAACTGTGAACTAGATATACCAAAGGGAGGATCCCATCAGGATGTTCAACCATGACTACATACCTTGCCACACATTTTTCTGCCTTCCTTATGTTGAAAGTAGGGATTGTGTGAGTTCTGATGACTCCAGTTCACTGATCTAGTTAAACACTAACACAGCAAAATAATCAGTCTCAGTCATTATAGTCAAATGAATATGAAAGTCAGTACAAAAGAAGCAGTGTAGAGAGCAGAAGAGCTTCTTCAGAGAGTATATAATCAGAAACAATCCGAGTTGGCTTGGGAATGAGAAAATGTATTGAACAAGCACATTTTCTGGTTCTCAGGAAAAGCAGAGGCATCCCCAATGGTATTTTTCTAACTCTAAGTGGTGAGAGAAGGGAGCAAACTTGTTTTGCAAATGTTTTAGATTGTGGTTCTCCTATTTCATTATTTTACTATAACAGTTTGCCTCTCAGCTCTGTCAGGAGAATGAAGTACAGACTGTCTTACAAGGTAAAGAACCCGCAGCCTCAGCTCAGGTATAAAGAGAGCAGAAATAAACACATCTTCACAACACAGCAACCACTTTCAGTAACTGTCAAGGGTCCCCAAGATCAGTAGGCCCTTGGAAAGGTCAGCAGTGCAGTGAGGTTAAGCAGCATGGGAAGGGAAGAGATGTGACTGGCTGCGTGTTGTGCCGTGCACGATTCTCCTGGGGGTCCCTTCAGCCCACCTCCTGTGCCTTGACGCATCCAACACACCTGTACCACTGGGCTTGCCCTGGCAGCGAGAACAGAGCTGTACAACCCCTCCCCACAGTGTCTAACACTGTGTTTTGTGGTACAACACAGAGGAATTTTACCCCAGTAAATCAGAATTTCCTTGGATTTCTTACTTCTTTTCTTACTCTCACAGACACGTGCCATTACCCCATCTCAGGCAATTGCTCTTCTCTCCTTAGTGACCCCAAATTTGAGACAAATTGTATTAGAGCACAACTCCTACTACCTTTAATGTGATTCTGATTTCTTCACGTTTTCTTTACATATGAAGCTGCATTTTATTTCTTAAATCAAACAAAAGTAAGAAAAAACGTGAAATACTAAAAACTGAACTGAACAAATAAGTGAGCATCACTTGGAAAGCTGCACCATAAAAATGCTACAGTCAAATTTTAAAGCATTTTTTAGTTTTCACTATGTTTGCTTTTGTTGGTCAATTTATAATTTACCAGATAACCTATTTTATTCAGGAAATGAAAAGCATACAACAAATATGTTGTCAAAAATGAAAACAGATAATTTTCTTTGTTAAAAAATACCTTAGATTTTTTGACAGTTTAATATCGTCTTCTAGAAAGTAATTTTCCCCATTGTATTTCTACTCATCTGCATTAATTTTAAAAGCTGACTGCAACTCTGTCAATTGTACATTCATGGACACTATGAATCAACATTTTCAAGGTCTTAATATCTTTTATATTGTCAGGGGAGTACAAGATATTTATTTCCATGAGTAAGAAATTTCTCTTTTGAACTCTGTCCCTGCTAATCAACATTGGTCGATGCTATACTTCATTTCAGCAGCCAATGCCTTCCACAGTATACCAATTAAGATTCCTGGAAAATGATGTTCAGGAAGAAATTATATAGACATTGTTGGGTTTCGGTTCATCAGGCTTTTGTGTGAGGATGAGAATCCATACAGAGACATGAAATTCTCGACTATAGTCCAGAATCCTAGAAAAGAACAGTAAAATGGTAAGAATCTCCTCTAAAGTTAGCCTTCTGTTAAACCGTTCCTCTTGTTTTATAATTCACATAACTTTTTACAGTGCCACTGAAGACTAGAACAAATGCTGTTTTCTGTAAATAGCCACCAATGTAAGCCTGTATGTCACACAAGATATACAAGTCTGGCTTTTCCCAGGGTTAAAAAAAGAAGGTTTGAATAGAGCTGTATTGATTGAAAGCACATCTAATGGCGATCCCCCATTGTATTACATTTGTGCTATACAGTAAGATAGACTGAGAAGAAAACCATTTTCTCTTTCCATGTCAGCTTGAGATGGAAGAATACAATCAATATTTGCTTTTCACTTTGATGGGATGATTTTATGAGCTTGTGTTTCAAGCAAAAAGAAAATTCAGGTATAGGAAAGAATGTGACTTATCTGGCCATTTTAATTTCATTTATCTATAATAAGTATAATAATAAATTAAATAAATTAAATATAATACATGGATTTAGAAATAATCTGGGCCGTAAAAGTGCATAAGGGAACAGATATGAAAATACCATTTGTCTGTGACGGGATAAGCTTTGCTAAGATTTTTTTCCCTGATATCCTTCCCATGCTCAAATTCTTAAATTTGACACCATAGTAAAATTTCCGTTTTGTGACCTCTCTACCACTCCACTCCATGTCCCTATCTGAAGCCACTAGTGCTTCAGGCATTTGAGAAGGAATCAGCTCCACTCACAATGTTGACATGAATATTAATAAAGCTGAACTATAGAAGGAGACTTCAAAAGCTCTAAGGACACAGCAATCAGGTCTGGAGTTTTGCTGAAATCATTGCAGATACTATATGAAGCCCCATCTTTAACCTGTTGGTAGGGCCCTGACTTAAATGCACAGAAGGCTGAATGCATTGAGAAGTATTGTGTTCTGCCATCACAAAGTCTGGTTTTCTCCTTGTCCTGTGCTTAAGAATCTTGATAAACTTATTCCTTTTGAACATTTCAAACATATTTTTGTATATCAGTTACTAATGATAATGATTGTTTTCCAAGTACAAAGAATATTAAGCATATTATGCCAATGATTTAATGGGAGGTGAAGTACTTATATTCCAGAGAACTCAGAAATACCAGTACAAATACCCTGCCAGGAGCTATATTATTAGCCAGTTCCAAGTAGCTCTTTGCTCAGACCTCAAACCTCTAAGATCATCAGTTTGAGAAGTTTATGTCTCTTCTATGTATAAAAAAATTAATGCAGGGTTCTGAAAACCCTTCTCTGGCTAACAACATGGTAGCTGTCCAGCTTTCAAAGACTCTTACTGAAATATTCCGTCGATAATTCTTTACTAATACAATTTGCATTTTATACGTAACCAGTCTTAAAAAGCGTTCCGTAACTTTTACTGTAGTAGTGTTTTCAAAGAGCTGCAAAAACCCTCTGAAACAGAACAAAACCAGAATTGCGTATTTTCTTCTGTTGTCTGAAAGCAGCATATTGTTATGCCAGCTTGTAAACAAGCAATAGTGATACAAAAAATTGGTTTGATTACCTTCTTGATGCAATTGACTTGCTGTGTAACTTGGCTTATCTTTCAGAACTTAGCATAATTGACTTGGTTTGCATGCTTTTTTACATAAACTTTTCATATGTCTTAGGTTTTCTTGTGTGCTTTTAATCATTTAGGGCTCAGATTTCAGTACCTGGCTTTGAATTGCAAGAGATGTATAAAAAGACATGAAAAAATAATATCTCTGCCTACTCTACACACAAAATTGCTGGTGTGTGCTTCCACTGTATGGCACCAAACAAATCAGATAACTGGGTAATTTTAGAATTTGATCGACAGCTGTTTTCATTCAGCTTACAGTGCTATTAAATTGCTAATAATATAGTATGGTGACAGCAGTAGGTTATGCCCCGGGAGCACTACAAAGTAGATAAAGAAGATCTTTCATTAAAGTCAGAGAACTCAGAAGAGCAAGCTTGCTGTGTGTTACTGGTACTGCTCTAAAATATATTGTTTGACTAGTATCTGTCTTGATTTGAGTCCAAGCATCTATACTTGGAAAAGATCACTATCATCTTATCAGTCCAAGCTGTTACAAGTAATATTAGTGAGGAGCCAGCACAAAAGGGTTGTGATGGATGATAACACAAGCCTCGTTCACAGGAAATTAGATTTTCTAAGTGCCGAAGAGAAAACATTACAGAACTCAAACACCAGTAAGTAACTGCTTTCTCCATTCTTTACACTGGAGGACTAATATTCCTATGAAGCCAGAAGGAATGTTGTTTTAATAGTTGAAACTATGAACTTCATCTTGCATACAGATTTTTTTGTTTCGTTAGACTTAAAGTCACTTCTGATTCCTAAGTGTTTGTTCTTCACAGAGGCACAGAAATACATGTTGAAGAAAACAGTATACAGACTTTTAAAATGTATCTACCAAAATGCCTCTCTTTTGTCTATATGAGAAAGAAAACTAGAAAGACTTTGATTTTGAAGGCAGCTGTTAGTGGCAGGATCTTTAAGCAAGCATTGATCAGATTAGGTTCAGGTAATAAAGTGTCTGATGTAGGTGAAGGTTAATGTGATTAATTAGTTCTGTTTGTTTCTAAAATTAGAAATCTTGGCGTCTTCTTTACATCTATGTTATATACCATTATATTCCTTTCTGCACTTGATAAGACATTCTTGATACATGTTTGCTAATGACTAACTAGAATACTAAATAGTCAGAACCACCCATTATCCAAGTATCTGGAGGGGAAGAATTTGGAAGGAGCCCATCATCAGTGACTTGTGTACGTGTTTTGCTGGGAGCTCACTCGCAGCACTATACCAGCCTCTTCAGAACCAGGGTTACTGGTGTGATTTGTTTGTTTTTATCAAAGGCTATACTAATGTATCATATACTCAAGTAGATGCACAGTCTCTACCTCAAAGATTTAACAATCCAAAGTCACATTTGACCCAACTGAAGATCATTGATAGGTTGTAGAGAAGGAGATGTATGATTTATGAGGGGTCATTTTTCTTCTTAGGGCATTGTCATTTTTCAAAGAATCATAAAAACAAACCTGGTAAGGTTGTCAGGTGGTCATTTAGTCTGTTTCCTAACCCTAAGCCTTGAGCCATTTCTGACAAATGTTTTGAAAAAAATAAAGCAAGGATGCACCAATAACATGCCTCTGAAATCTGACCGATTATATTAGGATGATTTTTTTAAAAAAAATCATTCTAAATCTTTTCTAAAACTTAATCTTATTACTTACTGTTACCCAACAGACATTAGCAGATTCCTTTCCTTTTTGTGACAACCTTGCGCAGAGTGAGCAGTATTGTTTCCCTTCAGTCATATTCTCCTTAAGCCAAAAAACTCTGCTTTTTTAAACTGTTTCTGCTAGAGTCCTTTTTATTCCAGATACTTCTGTGCTATAATACAGATCTAGTTGTGTCTTATAATTGAGTTTTAGCAACCAAATCCAAACCAACACAGACTTAGTGACTTTGTTGTAACTACAATGGTTTATATCTGCCCAGTGTCTGCCTCTCATGTTTTTTATGTGTCTTCTAATTGTTATGGATAATTCCGCTCATTTGTTTTACACAGACAATGATATGCAATACTGATACCCAAGCAATGTTAATCTATTAAGTCAGTGAAGAGACCTCGGTCTCTATGAACATCTATGTGTAATAGGATGTGATAATCAATCAGACTAAAGGTCACTTCCATGTGTTCTTTCATATAGTTTCTATCTACATAATTCAATGTTAGGAGCGACTTCAAATCTACCTGTTCTTGGAGAGTATATTGCTTGCTGGAAAATGATACAATTTCATCTGCCATCAGTATTATAAATTTATGATTACCAATGAATCATTGTTCCTCAATATTATACATTTTAATCAAATATTCCCTGGGGCACATTTTCATTTCAGATCATTAATGTGATGCTTATTGAAGAACAGTAAGAAATGTAATGGATACAACCAATAGCCATCTGAGAGGCAAAAAGTTTTATAGAGGGTTCAAAGTCAATTAGAGTCCCATTTAGACATTTTAATGAAATAATTTAGGCTAATTGGATAATCTGTCTGTGAAAAGAAGCTATGATTTAGGTAGTCATGGAAGATCTTCCAAAGGCACATGCACCTCTCAAATTTAAGCAGTCCAGTTAATTTTTTTTTCTGTGTTTTTGCACAGTGATACCGTACAAAACAGCTGCAGGCTGTTCTGAAAATTGGATTTCAGCTTTCATAAGGAAGAGGTTAGATTGGAAATTACATTGCAACACAGTGTATATTCCAAGTAGCCAGTAATAAAGGAGGAGGTGAAGGAGGACAGCCTTCCAAATATCTCAACAAACCTGCCCCTGGATTTGGGACCTGGAAAGAAAGAACAGCTCTAGCAGCTGTTCTACTCTGCTGCTTGTATTTCTTTCATTAGAACTGACAGAATTTCTTATCTGATTGGTTTTTAGCAATTAAAATACAGTAAAGAAGATTTGAATAAGACCAGAATCTCTAGCAGTGAATTTAATTGTCTTTCTGTAGAAATATGGACATATAAAGAATAAAACTCAGTTGACTGGGAATAGCTTAGAGAATAAAACTATCTGGCCCAAGTTTCGAGAACTTCAAGGCTTTGCTTTTTTAATACCTATAATACTCACTACCTCATTAAACTAACAGTCCTTAAAGTATTTTTTTGCTTGGATTTTTTAATATGAGTTTATGATGATAAATAAATCATACTTTTGTTATTGCAATTGAACACATTGTAAATTTCTGACAATGCAGCTCTTTCTACTAGTAATTGTAGCAGGGAGTCACAGTAGATAATATTTCTGTCTTGTGTAAGACTGAATTTATAAAATTTAAGGATTTGTTTTCTTCTTGAAGTAGAAAAGATTATCACATTCTCTGCATCCTTGACATAACTTTCCATAAGTTTCTCATGAAAGATCCAGCATATTATTATTAATTCAGCATAGCTTTTAACCTGTAAAACCATGTATTTTTTTTTCCTTCAAACCACTTCCATGAAGGCACAAGACTGCTGCTCATTTATTTTCTGTCTCTCTTAGGCCCAGTTCTGTCCAAATCTGAACTTTTCAAACAGATTTATCCTGGAGTATCCTAGGACATTCCAGCTGTTTTGATTTAGTAGAATCACAAGAACCTGGAGAAGAACACTGGGCTGTGTTTGTGAAGAATGTGAATATGCTCTGACGGACCCTAATGCTAAAGATAAACTCTGAACACTTTGGTTTATCTTTTTTCATATTGGAAGTAACTGCTGAATTCTTTTATTTAGTTTCCTACTGCTGCTGCTGATGGCTTTATCCTTCTGGAATTATTGCTTTTCTGTGAGACATCGCAGGGATAGGAGCTGAGTGTTCTACTTACAGAAGATTATCTTAACAAGCTCAAGCTTGTACTGTAACAAGTCTCAAATTTGTCACTGAGGAGGTGTAATCCTGATCTCTAGGCTAAAGTTAGCCAGAATTTTCTCTCACACATTAATGTTTTGCAATAATTATTGACATGCTTTGAAATGCAATATTGAGATTTTGAAACATCTCTTAAAGAAGCCCTTTCAGAATGGAGAGGAGCCCTTTTAAATAAACATTTTCCAGTGAAAGCAATTTTAACTAAGCAGTTGTTAGAATTTGACTTATCCATTTGGAATGACCCCTGTAATATAATAGATATACTGTAATATAGTATATATACTGCAATGAGTTCATAAGGCAGAAAGAGAAAGTTTATGCAAATCTGGACAGGCTCACAGTCTGGACAGTATTAATTAATAATTAATAATAATTAATTAATTAATTAATAATTAATAAAGGGGAGAAATAAGCATGTTTCTTTTGCTATTGTTGTGAATTCACTTAGTGGGTATTATATGCTAAAGAGAGTTTGGGAGGTTTTGATAAAAGCAGTGCAGCGTCTTGTTTAGTAGCATCATTGTCTGAGGGGATGAGATGAAAATGTCAAATGCCAAATGACATATGTAAATCCCACATATTTGCATAAGGAATGTTTAACGACAATTATAAATAAAATTTGGACAAAATCTGTGATGATTAATTCCCCAGGTGAATATTCTTAACAACATTTTGAAGAATATAGTAAAAATCAGACGTAGAAAAATAACACTTCAACTTAGAAATTCCACAGGAATAAAGGTCTTACTGGAAAATATACTTTTTTTTTCTTTGATATGTCTTCCCTGCAATCATGAATAAAAGATAAAATTCTTTTCAAATAACGCTTGGCTTAGAACTGAAGAGCGATTAGAGATAGATTTGTCTGTATATAAATGTAAACACTTCTTTATTTTGGTGCATGTATTTGCTATCAAATGAGATGTATTTATTTTAATTTTATCAGATAGTTATCCTGCCTGACAAAAGAAACTGTAACAACCCTGACATCAGTAGGACCTTAAAGGCTTAATCACTTCCGGCTACAGCTTTGCCAGCAGGAGAAATTATTATCTTCTGCGTTCTCACAGCCATTTGTCACTCTGGAGAGATTATTGTCCTCCTAAATCTATTACTGCAGTCTCAAAAATAAACCACATTAGTGTTTAACAGTTTCAATAGTATTTTGGTAACATGTCTATGGAGATATATATATGTTGAGTAATAAGATTTTCTATCTGAATTAACTGCCATGACAGTTGTGTCACTGGTTACTCAAGGAAAGAAGGAAAAATGGTAATGTTAATTTGAGGTATATTGCATCTTGAAAAATAACGAGGTTTGATCTCAAGAACTCATTAAGCTATACCATAATAAAGTGCTGTAGTAAATTGGTTATTGATTCTGAAACATTGACTGATGGGTAATCAGGCTGCTTTCTCAATGCTGTTTATCCTGTTCCCTCCTTCCTTTTTTTTTTGAGTTATTTAGCGTCTATGTGAAGTTGTCCAATACTAGTCCTATAGTTGGCAAAAGCATTACAATGTTTAGCTGAAAGGATTAAAGAGTGTAAAAAGCTTCTTAAAATCCGTAACTAGGAGTGACACTTAAACAAAAAAAAAACCCCAAACAACACTTGTTTAATCACTCAAGTAAAAGTAATACCAGATGCCCACAGATGTTTTATAAAAAAGCTTAACTGGCTAGTAGTGTTCTAGCTATCATTTATTATTTATTCCAAACCATTGCCAAAAAGATCACCAAAAGGTGTTTTATTAGGTATAGTTTTTTTTTTTCTCAGTCAGTCCAAGGTCTTTTAAGAGGACAAGGTGTCTCTAAAGAAATTCTTACAGACAGCCCACTTCCTGAACCTCAGTAATTTCCTGAAGCTTCAGAACTCTGATTTCATTTACAGGCAATTGCAGACAGAACGATCCAAGCTGCCTGTGTCATTGTCTGGTGGAGTTCAGCCACTCAAATGGGTTTGACTGTCCAGAGTGACAATTCCCCCAAATGCGTTTTCCCCAACCCTAAGTGATCTGGAAGAAAAAAAAAAAAATGAAAAAAAGACAGTGCTACTCTACTTTTTGAAGCTGGCTAATAAGCCTCCCTGTGACACAGGGCAGCAAAACAGGCATTTTCTGGGAGGTTTCTGTTCTACTCACAGGATCAGGTTTTCATGCAAACATTCCTGGTGTAACACCTTGTGTTTGGAGTACCAGCATCAATTTAAAAATTACATAAATATATATATATATTTAAAGTTATTCTTATTTTGTTGCAAATAATAATTTAACTATTTCAATATCTTTACTCCATGGTTTGTATTACTATGTTTATTGTTTTTTGTTATTTCTGAGGGCACCAGAACCAGTAGAGAGATTTTACTTCTTAAGATAACGTGCATGTAAGTCACAAAAGTGGTCAATAGAAGTTTCTATTAGAAATAATATATGAAACAATTATTGTTCCTTTTTAAAAAATCTAATTTCTGTCTCTGTCCCCAGTGTCCTAGTACTGTAGGTCACCAGCAATACTTTGTTCACTATCTCCTAGCAGACTTTTGAAAATTTTTGAATGATGCATTCTTTAGAAAGTACCAGCCTTTTAATGCTAGTTTTAACACTTTTTTTTTTTTTCATTTCAAAAGAACTACTTAGGAGGGTTCTTTTCTTTAAAAGTAAATCAAGCCAGCCAGAGAGAAAGGCTGTTCTATCGCAACCTGTTACAAAAAGATATGGAAACTTTTGCAAAAATGCTGTAGTTGGGAAGTTACTGTCTCAATCAGGAGCGTTGTTCCATATTAGGGCAAGGAATTCTGATTAATTTTGGATTTTTCTTTTCAGTTTGTACTGTCCGTGAATAGAATTAGATTCATTAGATGTGCGTGGGCTTTTTAGAAGGAATTAAAATTGGAACTTGCGCTTGCCACAGCTTCTTTCAGTATATACTATGTCACCAAACAAACAAACAAAAAGTATCAGTCATCCGTAAAAGAAAATTTACGAGAAGATTTGCTTGCTTTTAGGCCTGCTAAAACACAGGACCTAGTAGGACAATTTATTGTAGTATGGCAAAAGTGTGGTTAGTCACGATCCCTGGGGAATCTCTCTGAGCCGAACAGATTTGCCCTGGCAAGAACTCCCAAATCAATAACCTTTGCTCTGGTGGGTCTTTTTGCAAATACATTTTTTATTAGTGGTAGGACCTTTGGGGCAGAGGATTTCTCTACTGGAAACTTGCTTCTTGCTGTGTCCTGTGTTGCTAGCATTATAGTACTCAGTGATCTTCTCACCTGCTCTGTGTCTCCCTCATTTATTCACTCATAAATTGACATTCCTCTGGGTGCTTCTTTTAACAGAAGCTAGTGTGAGTTATCGCAGATGGTTACTTTAGTCTGGTTTAGCTGAAAATTTTGAACACTAGATGCAAAAACATTTAGTAATAGGGAATGAAAAAGACATAGGGATGTTATGTATAGCAAATAAGTTCCAACTGATTTGTACCAGGATCTCTCAAATTCAAAAGTCAGATGTATTTCTTTTGATTGACACCAAGTAAGCAGAAAAAAAATGACAGACAGTATCCTCTCCAACAAATTATGACTTGTTTGGAAAAAAGTGAGTCAAAGCACGAGGATTAGGACTGTGAGAGCTGAGGTCCCAGCACATTCTTCCTTCACAGTTGAAAGCTCTGTCAGGTTCAGTGTAAGAGTTTGCTCCATGTAGCTCATGCAGAGCACTGCAAATGCTCTTTGACTGAAATTAAAATCAGGTACTTCCTCCTAGTCAGTAGCTGCCACTAGTCTTTATTTTTCAAGTAATTATTTTGATTTTTAAAATATATTTTCTTATTTATGAACATTCTGTATGAGATTATTGCCTCAGAATCGGCTTGAATTCATTGCAGTAGGTATTATGCCTTAGTCTGCCAACACATAGTGGGACCTAAGTGACCAGTACATAGATGAGCCACTGATAAAAGCAGAAATTAAAGGCAAATAAAATACAAAGCAAAGCATGCTTTAAATACCTTTATTTGTGCCATTCACAGCTTTCAACATTTCTGTGTAAAAATTCAATCTAGTTGTAGCTTGATGCATACATAGAAGTGTTTAAAGGGATGGCTAAAAAACATGATCAGTTCTCATTTCCTTTTGCATGCTGTGATGGGTAGAAAGAATGAAAGCCTGAGCTGGAAATCTAGAGAACTGGGTGATGAAAAGCTGAGATCACCACTAGAACAAAGGAAGACATCAACATTATATTAAGGTAACTAGTCTAAATTAATAATACATAGTTAAATTGTGGAGAGCTTCCAGAAGGCGAAAAGGGAATATTACTGCTTGAGGAGGGACATGGAGAGAGGGAAGTTTGAGAGATGTTTATCCAGGCTACAGAGCAGCAAGCAATATGTTGATGTCAAGGCAAGAAAATTACCTTAGTAGAAGATTTTGAACAGACTGCAGGAAATAATCACTAAAACTAGAAATGTAATGAACACACAAGTGAGAACTGTGATATGAAGGTTATAAGGAGAAATGCAAGCTTCAGGCAAAAGAGAAGAAATTGAGCTCTAGCAACTGAAAACCCCTGCAACCACAGAAAGCTACATGTTTTAATAATTACAAAATCAGAAGGGTGTATCAAACATCCCCACCTATTGCAGCAGTTTATTTCTTTTAACTTGCAGCCTGAATTGCCACAGAGAAGACTTTTAATCAGCATCAGAATGCTGCAGTCAGTGTTTGTGTGTGTGTCTGTGCGTGCAAGTGTTCGTTCAGAGAGAAAAGCATCTTTAAAAGGCTATCAAAAAATAAAAGTTTAAACTTTTATTCAGTAATTGACCTTTCTTTTATGTTTCAGTGCTACTCCTTAGGTCCTTTACAATGGTTAGCACAGCATCAGAATGGAAAGCCAGTGATCACTGGAAACTTTTTTTCCTATTGCAAAGGTTTCAAAGTTCCTTTATAAGCTAGATTTCGTATCTCCTTGTGCAAGCAACTAATTTTGTTAGGATTTTTGGCTGATGAAAACAAAATAACTTTGCTCCAATTGTCCTCATAATGCTTTGTGAGTTAATAAGCCTTTAAAATGTTGTAATTTATAGGAAAAAAACAACAGAAATAGATTTTTGGACTTTTTTTGCCTAGCTATTGCATGTGTCAGATAAGCCTCATTGTTATGACAGTGTATAATCATCTGAGATTTTTAGGCAGTTGTTAGTGAATAATTTCATGGATCTGCTATACATTATATCCTTCATCTGAAATAGAATAAACACCATTCAAAACACTCATGAACAAAGCTGACAATAAATACAATTTGTAATCTCGGAAAGTATCTTGTAATATATCAACTTATTTCTCTGGCAAGGATTAGCAAGAAAACATTTTTTTGTGTTCTTTCAATACTTAATAACACACTGCACCTTGCCACCAGCTCTGTAGAAAATGAGATCATGGTTCAGCACTATATGCGCCTTTGCAGCAACATAGGCCTAAGAAGCTCCCACTTTCCCAGGTTAACCATTCATTCTCATCCTGTCCAAATACATCACTGTCCCAGGCATGTAGACAAAATTATTTGCAGTGATGTGCTATCAGCTGCATCAGGAAATAGAACCAGGTTTGCAAAGGAAAGGGCTGTTCTTGAGCATTGTGATGTTCTCATGGGAACTGGTGTCAGGGAAGAGGGGCCTAGTCAGGGATGCTCAGCTCAGGGAGTTGAGGTCTGCCATTGAATCACAGACTTAGTTTTATTAAAAGGAAGAAATTTTGCATCTTTGCACTTTGTAAGTTTTTTAAACCTTGTTTCAGAATGTTGCAAGTGCATCCTAATATTTTACATATTTGAAAATATCTGACTCCTGAATTTTAATAAGCCTTTAAACTGTACATGAAATTATCAGTTAAGTTCTTATATTCACCACTGCTAAGAAGAATTGGTTGCTTCAAAGTGACTTCCTTAATTATGACTTTTAGAGCACTAGTGAAATATTGACGGTATTTGAACAGTGCCATCCAGATCATTAATTCTTGAACCTGTCTGAGATAATTGTAGTCTCAGAAAGCAACTGTAGTCAAGATGGACTGGAAGATCAAGTAGACGCTCTGCATTTTGGCACAAGGTCAGGTTTGTGTAACAAATTACACATCGGTCCTTATGAAGGATGGGATTTACAAGAATGTATTTGTTATTTCTACCAGCCTAATCACAAATCCATTGCGCTATTTTTAATTAACTTCTTGCGTGCTAAGACTGACATATATTGTGTGCTTAGAAGAGGGTTTCAAGCTGAAACTGTACATACAGTTGTAAAAGCTACAAGAGTAATTGAGTCATTCTTAAGGAAACCAGAACACTTGAACTAAAACACTGATCTTACTACTCTGTTAGTAGGAGTACTGCACTGCATCTGACTGCATTAATTAATTTATAACCACTCAAATCTCTACTAAGGAAATGTAAATGTAAGCGTCGTGTTAGACTTGGTTTTAAAGCTAGTTGATCAACAGGAAGGACTGATACTCTTCTATTTCTTCTTTATAATATCTTTAATGAAGCATTTAATGAATGACACTGTTTTTGGTTTCTTTATGTATCTTTGCAAAAGGGAAAAGTGTATTCTTCATTACCTTGTTTGTACCCCTTTTCCATCTTGTTCAAAAATGTGATCATAAATGGAACGTTGAGCAGTTTACTTCAAGACCGGCAGCTTAGCAGCTGAAAACTATTAGTCTTTTAGACAGGTTTGGTGCCTTCTGTACAAAGGTGCTATAATGTCACTGTCACCCCAAATCAAAATGAGCTTTACACAATCCATCCAAATTTGCAGAAAAATGTTAGCAATTCAAGTATGGGATATAAAACCTAAACTCCAGATAAATCCTACTGCACTCTGTGGAAAATTTTATGTTGACTTTGACAGTGGACTTGGAAGTGACCTACTGCTGAATGATCTAGGTCAGAGCTGATTCACTTGGGGCTAGTTCAGCAGAATTTAAAAGTATGCACTGGTTTCATTTCATCATTTTGTGAAAGTTCTCTGAGCTCTCAGTGAGATGTGTCTCCTAAGAGCCAAATTCATATAAAGCATTTGAAAAACACATTACAGTGACAGCCTAGAGCACTGCAGGTTAATTATTTCCACTCAGAGTAATTAGATAATAGTGTGAACACTATAAAAGTATACTCCACAAATTATTCATTAGAAGTATCTCTTTCTGGTCTTCTCTAACTCTCTTAATGAGTAGCAAAAGACTTTTCCCTATAAAGTACAGACATGCTTGTTAAGGGATGTTATAATACAACCCACACAAATGATTTGGGGAAAACACAGACACTTGCCCGCCAGAAGCCAGCACCAGGCACACGGGCTGTGACCTGTGATCCAGCTCCAGCTGACAGCACTAAGCCCCTCACTCACACTGAAGCCTCAGTAGCTGATTTTCAGGACACACACCATTCCCAGCTCAGTGTCTGGGGCCGAGACCCCCACCCATTCCAGGGGTGGTACAGAGACCTCACTGGTTCCAGCAGCTGATGCCACAGGTCAAGGGTGGCCACAGCCCCCGTCTGACTGTAGCTGCTGACCCTTTGACAAATATAAACATACCTGAGTCCAGCATCATACACGTTCACATACACCTCACACACAGTTTAGGTAAGAAGTGAAATATGGGGGCATATGATATTTGAAAGGTCTCTCAACATTTTAAATATCTCCCTATTTACTTTTTTCATTTATTTCTTAACTTCTCTTCAACATTTTTTGTTTTTTCTCTTTCCCTTCTCTGCAGAACCCTTCTTTTTCATTCTAGCTTATCTTGCATCACCCATTTGATTTCTTTCCATCATGTCACTCACTTTTGATAGGCTTGTCTTTTTGTCTTCTGTTGCTTCCTGTAGTCTTTCTACAACAGTGTTTTTCTCTCTGCGTTCACATTCCACAGCACAGGCACTGCATATCACTGCTTTTTCTGTCCCCTCGTTAGAACTGATCCTTCATTTTGACTGAAACATCAATTATTTTTCCTCCATTGCAAAACTCAGCGAATCTCCACTGAACTGGATAAACTCAGTTTGTTATTGTTATTTAATTAGAATTAATAATTCAACCTCTGTAATGGGTTTTCTTTACAGGTTCATGCTGCCATGCCTGTCATGCTGAGTCTACAAGCCCCATAAGCGAGTGAGTTCTGGGAGGGTCTCTCACCCCCCATCACTGGTGCCAGCCCTTCGGGGTCTTCACTGACCAGGGACACTACCATTGAGATGTCCAAACAAGTCTGTCCACTGTTAGGGCCCATTTCATTGCTACTGAAATATCCATCTTGCTTAGGCTGTGATAAACTACATTTATTCTTCAGTCTTTGTATCCATAAGCCATCTGCAAGATCTCAGGTTCCTCAGCATCACTTGCATTCATCTTCCGGTCTGTTTCAGTTGCATCAAATTGCCTGTGACTAGACACAGCCAGGACGACTTTTCCTGAGTGTCTTTCCAGAACATGAAATAAAGCCACATAAAGATTTTCTTTGGCCCGGAGTTTATATTTGCTGCTTGTTTCTTTGAGAGAAGCTGTCATTCCATTAAAGTTACACAAACATGTTTGAATCAAAGCTCAATCAAAAATAAAAGCAATAGTTCTTTCGTGTCTTTTGATTCCTGCATGCATACTGGGTTTTAAGTCTGTTAGAAAATGTTACATACAAAAGCTGTTACTGGTTAAGTTCTGTAGTTCAACATTCTTCGTTCAATTCTAAAATTCCTTTGAGCAATACTGAATTCGGAATTTCATTGAGAATAACATACAACTATTTTATTGCTCAGGACAGTAAAAGAGCCCGACTTAAAGCTATTGTACTGGACAGATTTCTTAACTTTTTTTTTTCTTTTTTGTTTTTAATTTCTCTACACCATCTGCTGTGCTCTTCTTCAAGTATTATTTTCCTTTCAACAGGTCTGTTCTCTAACTTAAAAACCTCTTCCTCCTACTCTGTCTCTTTCCTAGATCCTCACAAGATTACTAATTTTCTGTTGACATAATTTGTTGTGTGGTTATTTGTATATATTAGAGTTAGCTAAAAACTTCTTTACTTTTCTCATAAACAACAGAAGGGGAAAAATGAAGTAAGCTGCACAGTTCAGAGTAGCAATCAAACAAATCTGGTTCATTGTGAATTCTCTCATATGCTCACATGGCCCACTTCCAGTGACATTTTCCTTAAAGAAAGCAAGTAATCTGGTGTAAATATGTTTTCTGTCATAGGGAACCAGCTTAATTTTACATATGCTCTGAAGGAGTGCATATGAAAGTGTATTAAGTGGTATTAGATGAACAAAGTGGTATTGAAAAACTCGTACATTTTCAAGCTTTGTGCAGAAAGAACTCTCCAATTTTCAGTGTTTATGCTCCTGGAGATGTTTATAACAGTTTTAGATAATGTTTGCATGAAACATTTGCACAGAAACTCTTCATAACATAAGCAGTTTTTCTGTTTGAAAGTCTGCATGTGTGTCATGGGAAGACATAGTCTGAATAATAAAGGTTTATTTGGAAAATTTCATTAAGATGGTAAGAACAAAAGCATGGCCATTCCTCTGGATTATATTTTTATACTTTGACACTACTCTATTTCTTCTCTGCTGTGATATTAGCTTTTTCCTTTCTTCTTTCATCCTTTTCCATTTGCCAGTCCCACAAGTGCCCAGCTGCAGTTATTGTTTTTTACAAGATCGTTTATTCTTTGTACTTCATTTTCAATCCATGTTCAAGTGCTATTGGCCTCCAGACTTCCCAACTGACTGATCTCTAGTTTATTGGCAGAGAAGTGTGGCTACCAGCACCTAATCTGTGTCTACCATTGGGAGGCTGATTCAAAACAGTATGTACAAGGGAACTGAAAGTGAAAGAAAGCAATCTTACTCTTGACTGACTGTTTCAAGGTAGTTCCTAAAATGCTGCCACCTACTTTTCAGCTCAGTACTTTTGTGTCTTGTGCTTGTTGCAGATCTGGTGCGGTTTATAGGACTTTAGTTGTGCATGAAGCTGGTAGGTATATTTTGCAAAGAATAACAGAAAGGGATAGTAGAGTAAAAATCATGAAAAATACACATGTACAGACAAATGAGATTGGCAAGAATGTTTTCCTGGCTCAGTAAAAAATGCTGATGATCTGTCAAGTAAACTACTGACAACTCACACAGTTCCTCAGCAGGTGTTTCCAAATAACTGAGGCTAAGACTTATAAATATTTATGATGTTGTACATAATTTTATTTAATTCCCAGAGTCACTACACAGAAGGAGCACATACTCTTGGCTCTCTTCCACAAGTCCTGAACTGTGAATATGAAATCTCCACTTCACTTTGTCTCCCTTGTCTTTCCATCTGTGCTGAACCATTAACAGTTTAGTGGGGCTGCCAGCCGTTAAGGCCTTGGGAGAAATTCCATCATAGGGCTGAAATTGAGCATAAATTGTCATGTCAGGAAAATACTTTTTGCCTTTTTTTTTTTTTTTTCAAATTTCAGAATCTTTGTTTCTTCCTACCAAAATTTTGGATTTAGAAAAATGACCTGTGCAGCTTGGCTTTCAGGTCTTATATTAACACTCTTCCAAAAAAATCGTATTCAGAACTAACACAACATAGGCGTTTCTCCCATTTTCATGGGAAGACTTAAAGTCCCATAGGTGAACAAAATCCGAATTCCAGCAGAACTGGGAGTTTAGCTGTACTGCCAAGGCATTGGATGGGGCCAGTGGATTGTAAATACTGCTGAGTAAAAAGTGGAGTGAGACCTAAACAGTGGGAGCTCATCTGCTGTCATTGCCAAATAAATGGAGACCTTGAGAAAAAAAGAAAAAAAAAAAAAAAAAAACAACAAAACAAACAACGCAAACAAACACACACACAAAAAGAAACATTGAGGGAAAAAAGACTAGTTTTAAAGGTGACATTTTTCTTTCAGTGACAGTGAAGGAAGAATTTGTTGTGAGAATTGCTTCTGGTTTTGAATTTATATTAAATAGGATAATTGCCTGCCCCAAAATCTAGTTTAAGTACTCAGATGACTGTGCCTTCATTGTTGACATTTATCACTAAAAGGCAGCAGTGAGGTGGAAGGCAAGGCAGGAGAGTGCTTCTTTGAACACCAGGCATTTGATGCAGGCAGGAAAGGTTGGCAAGCCTTTGGGGGCCAGGGCAGCCACAACACAGTCCATCTTGTGCACTTAGTGGGGATGCAAGACAGACTATCTGATTTATCTGCTACACCAGCAAAAAGTAGCCTACCGGCCCTTGCTTTCATGCTGACTACAAAGAACCTGCAAATAGAACAATCACACTTAGGTATTTTGCCTCTGAAAAATCCTGTAAAAATTCCTTGGCTTTGATAGTCTTTCATGGGGTAGTCTCACCTGTCTCTGTAACAACAGGGTAATAGGTAATATCTACTGTCTTTCTAAAGCAGGGATCGTATGTCTGAAATGAATATGTAAAGAGTTAAGTCTAGGTGTAGATGTGTATGATTAAGAATAGATGGTCATTTATAAATCACTTATAACTTACAATTTATAAATAATATTTTTATAACCTATTGCATCCTTTTTCATTATCTTGAAGTCTTTTATGATCATATTAATTTGTTATTTAATAAGGAAAAATTTTACTTCTTCATTGTGTATTTTTTTGTAACCAGCAGTGTCAGATCTACATCAGGCCCTCAACATTGTGGTATTGGAGAGACTAGGTTACATGCATAACAGCTATCCAGATACTTTTGGACAAATACGATTTTTAAAAGTAGCAATTCAGAAAACAATTGTGCTGACCATGTGTATGCATGGTGCTCTCCATATTAAACTTTTATTAATAAAATTGTAGAGTTGCAGTTCTCTTGTTTAAATATCTGTAAATCAGAGGTTTAAGGTGGTCCATTTTTCAGTTACAACTGCAGATATAGATCATGCTAAATAGCAGTCACTCCTAAACGATGTCTAGTATGCCAAATATTTATGTAGAATTTATGTAGAACATATATCGGTACAGTGGTAGCTAGATATGAGAATATGTAAGACATGCTCCAGTTCCAGAGCATCTTGTACAGTGTGAGCACCTCTTGGGACAATTGCTCACAACCCCAGGTGTCATACAGAGATGAGTTCTAGGACACTCCCGCAGTGAATTTTGGGGAACAGTGTGTCTCTCAGTTTAATTTTCATTGCAGAGGAACAAATTATCAAACCCAAGAGCAAGCAGCAACAGGTAACTAACCTGAATTTGAAGAACCTTCATATCATGGCCCAGGAGAGTTTGTAACTGACTTGATTAGGGATAACAGCTATTATATGTCTAGTCATCCAATTATTTAACAAAAAAACCCACATAAATTAAGAAGCATTTGGAAAATTCAGCTTCTTCTGTATATCTCTTGAAAGGGTAAGTGTTAGTGTTATTTTATTCTAGAAGTTTAAGGAAGCAGCATCAGTCCATCATTACCAGTGTGTCCGTGCTTAATGGCTCTTCATCTTTTTCTGAACAACCATTTTGAAAACTGATAATACGACAAGAATCTCTTCCCATAAAATAAATAAATAAATTTTATTCAAGCTTAGATTAATTAGCTTCTTAATGGCCACAGCTTTTTCTCACCATTTCGAACTGTGCAAATAGCTACAGAATTAACAGAAATTATTACAACATTTTATCTTAATTAACATTTTTAGTGTTTCAATATGTATTAAACACTGACTCATCACAGGCCCGGTGTGCAACATTTTCTATGTATTAACTACTCCTTTACTCATTAAAAATCAGATTGAAAACTGTAGTATTGATCAGGAAGTCATGACAGTGGACTGTAACAGCTGCAGAGTAAACTGACTGCAGCCACTGGGAGTGAAAAGCTTCCATGTTATTTCCTCCTACTGTGAGAAAATGAACTAATTCCTTCACTTCTGCCCTGATCTTAGTGTCATCGTTTTAAATTAGCTGCCGTGTGAATACAAAACTTATATTGTCCTCCTAAGTTACTCCTCTGATACTACTTTCTTGCATGTATTTCATTTTAGTTTTGATCTTGATCATACCACTGCAAAGCCTATATGCTTTGCATAGAATTCCATGAGCTTTTGTATGAGCATAAATGTAATAAAATTGTTTGCTTTCTCCATACTTAAAGCTTCAAACTCTTTAGGTTTTTAAAAGCACTGTATACATCTACAGTAATTACCTAGGTTGCCGACCTATATAATTATGTTGGCAATACATGGACAGTAAACTTTTGCAAATCCTGGCAGCCCTTGCGAGAGCAGCTGACGTGAAGTGGGCCTTACCACGGCGGGGGCAGGAGATTTAAAAGCCCTTGTAACTCGACACTAGGAAGGCCAATGGCATCTTGGGGTGTATTAGGAGGGGGGTGGTTAGTAGGTCAACAGAAGTTCTCCTTTCCCTCTACTCTGCCTTGGTGAGACCACATCTGGAATATTGTGTCCAGTTCTGGGCCCCTCAGTTCCAGAAGGACAGGGAGCTGCTGGAGAGGGTCCAGTGCAGGGCAACAAAGATGATGGAGTGGGGCACCTCCCTTATGAGGAAAGGCTGAGGGAGCTGGGTCTCTTTAGCTTGGAGGAGACTGAGGGGTGACCTCATTAATGTTTATAAGTATGTAAAGGGTGAGTGTCACGAGGATGGAGCCAGGCTCTTCTCGGTGACAAACAATGGTAAGACAAGGGGTAATGGGTTCAAACTGGAACACAAAAGATTCCACTTAAATTTGAGAAGAAACTTCTCAGTAAGGGTAACAGGGCACTGGAACAGGCTGCCCAGGGGGGCTGTGGAGTTTCCTACTCTGGAGACATTCAAAACCCGCCTGGACACCTTCCTCTGTAACCTTATCTGAGTGTTCCTGTTCTGGCAGGGGGATTGGACTAGATGATCTTTTGAGGTCCCGTCCAGTCCCTGACATTCTGTGATTCTGTGAAATCTTAAATTAACAAGCTAGAAGTAGATATTTCTAGATCATGTCTATGAAGAAGAATTCCCAATTTTAAAAATATATATTTTTTATTTAGATATCTACAATGCAGGTACAGTGTCATACTGCAGACTCTGTTAGCTGATACCACAAGGTATCTGTTTAAAGGCTCAGTTTTTGTACTCAAACTAAAAATATGGAGTTTGAGATACCCATCAGATCACAGATTGTCTTTAATGCATTTAGCTGCACACTGTTTCTGAGTTGAGCTCGTGGTTAAGTACTACAGATAGTAAGTGTATTCATTCTTATTATTTGTACTAAAAGGTTTTGACATTTCCAGAGATGGTCATTTGGGGCCATCTGACCTTGTGCTGAAACTGGGTTGTTTTGTCTGTTCACCAGAACTGCTGTTCTCACATAGGCAGAATTTGCATGGTAATTGGTTGATTTTTTTAAGGCTGTGGTTTAGTCTTTCCTGGTTTTACCTATTTCTTTAATTATTTTTCCTTTCATGTTTTTCTCATACACAAACTGAGAATTTTTTTTTTCTATAATTTACAAGTTTTAGTGTCCTTAAAGTCTTCTCACTTTCTCCTTCTCTTCCGAAATACAAGTACATACTTTCTCAAGATGGCTTACAAGCTCCATTCAGTGTTACAGGTGGGAGGTTCTAACTCTGGTTTGGTGATAGACAGGAAACTATTCAATGTCACGTCACGAAAACTGGTATTCAGCACAAGTGCGGTAGCGGGGATAACCCAGAATTATCCTGGTGACTGTGCCACTAGCACAGGAACTGTCAGTCATGTTTTTTATTTATTGCTCCATCTGTTTTGCATTCTTGCTATTGTAGTAAGAGCCATCACAGAGCAGCATTTATGTTTGAATGTCTGCAGTCAAGATGAAAAGTGCAGGTGTTGCACAAAGCAAACCGAGCTCTACCTTTCATAGGAAAATCATCCACACAACTCTTTTACAGATGTCTGTCGTTTACAGGAAATATCTATTCAGGAAATGCTCATATCATCCATTTTGTATAAAATGGTTAGTTAGACCTCATAGGCAGTTACACTGACAGTTTCCTTCACAGTAAATATGGGTAATGCTGTTCACCTGCTTTATAGCACATCAGCTATTCAGCCATGTCAGAATCTAAAGATGAAAATATGAAGAATACTTGGTTTTATATGTATGTAGAATGTCAAATATTAAAGTACAGATAGACTGGCTACACATCCGTGTTGGTATTTTAATATTCAGAAAAGGCAAAAGTACCAGCTTGGGTATTTCTGAATGAATTATATGGGAAAACTCAGCCATGGAACTAGGAGACTGCCAGAAAGGACAACAGAAGATATCTTTGAGATTTTATTTGGTTTTGTTTTCCATATTAAACTTTAAATTCAAGTAGACTTACACATCTTCAAAATATTTTAGCGTTAATTTTATTTTTACAAACACTCTTGTGTTATTTCAAATACATAATTTGATACTTCTTTGTTAGATGTGTTGAAGTATGTTACAAGAACTTAAGTGGGTTGTAAGAACTTTTTAAGAGGTGCAGACATGCAAAAACATCTCCTTTATTGATAAGATACAAAGACAAAACAATTTTGTTGTCCTCTTCAAAAATTCTGGTTGCCCTTTGCAATTCAGGATGGCTGCCATCTGTTTGGCTTTTTCCCATCGGGATTCTGCTATAATTATGAACTCTGCAGCATGTACAAACATTATTCTCAAGCCTTTGTTAACAGTCCTGTCATGTATATTTTAGGTTTCCTCTACGCTCAGAACAGTACCAAACGCAGCATTAAAGAGCGACTTATGAAGCTCTTGCCCTGCTCGGCTGCCAAAACGACATCTCCTGTTACTCAAAGCAAGTTTTATTTTTAATTTGAATTTTTTTTTTTTTTTTTTTTTTTAGGTTTGCATGCATCAAAAGTTATATTTTCATTAACTGCTCATTTGAGAGACAAAATATCTGCTGAAGTAACCATGTCCTCTTTTGAGGTTTAAAAGGAATTGATGAACAGATTTGTGGGCTGGTAACAGATTTGTCTGCAGAGCAGGATGGCAAGATACCAACGCCAGGGTCTGCCGCATAGGAGCTGCTGGGCTGGCACTTACGCTCCACAAGCTAGCTGAGAAGTGATTCACTCATTAAATTAAATACCTGCTCCCAGTGTATTTGAAAGTGGTATCTTTTTGTGTACATGCGTGCATGTGTCTGTGTATGCTTGTTGTCCAATAGGCAGGATCGTATCAGCAGTACTTGTCTGGGAGGAAAGGCTTGGCTCTGCAGGTTTTGTCTATGCAGCATCACGCTATTTAGGGAATGAGACCTAAGAGATGTGTCTGAAAGAAAAATAAAAAGGAGATTGAAAACAAAATATATGAATGTAGAGATAAATGAGAAGCACACTGACACTACCTTTAATGTGTTGGTATGCTGTGAGGAAATAAAATCTCTCCAGGGTAGCTAATAGGGGGAGGGAAGGAAGGAGGGATGGAGATCGGTACATAGATGCATACATACATATATATATATACACCTAGATAGAGATAAATTATGGTAATAACACTAATGTCTTCCTATATAAATTGGCTGCTATAACTGATTTTGAAATATCCCTGTGGACCCAATTCAGTCTAGATTAATTTGGCTTAATTCTAGTCACTAATCTAAACACCTAAAATTACAAGCTTAGTGGTCCCTGTGCTTCCTGTATACTCTTCTCATAAAGCATATCAATCAATCTACAGTAAAAAATACCTCCAAGAGTAGTTCCTTCTGTCCAGTGATTGTGGGGAACCTGAGGCAACTTGACTACAAACACAGGTCCCTATTAAGTGCCTAAACTTCAGTGGTATGGATCTAGGCTTTCTTTTTGCCACTTCATCGTTTTTCATATTTTCCTCTATAGAGAAGTCTGTGGTACTTGGTTTCCTTTCTAACTATTTGACATCTCAAAGATTAAAAGTACTAAAAATGTGGATGTGCAGTTTCTTTTCATGGTGGCTTCAGCTGATGTGTTTTACTTGAAAACAGGGTAGCTTAAAAAGGTCAGTTACTGTCATTGACACCTGCTAGTAATTCTTTGTGTAGAAGTTGCTTTCAGCTACATAGTCTGAGCAATATAGCCTTAGACTATAAAAGGTATCATGGAATCACAGAAAGGCTTGGGTTGGAACAGACCTTTAAAGATCATTTAGTCCAATCCTCCTGCCATGGGCAGGGACATATTTCATTAGATCATGTTGCTTTGTCCAGCCTGACCTTGCATATTTCCAGGAATGTGGCATAGAACAGAAAAAGAAAATAGAGTAGAAGGAATAAAATGTTTGGTCTGTTTGTTTGAAGCTGCTTGGAGAGATGCATTCAGCATTTTTATCTGTGCTCTCATCAATAATAAAATGCTATATTAAGTGAGAATATTATACTAAATGATAATATTACATTAAATAAGAATATCATTGTAGACATACATTTTTATTATCTCATTTTGACATAATGTGCTATTTGATTTCTACTAGCATGAAAGAAGCGACATTGTATTGTACTTGGGAACAAAGCCAGCAATACCTGCAGTAGCAACCATATAATGTGAATTCCTTAAAAATTTTTAGGGTAATATTCTTAAAAGGAGTAATTTGTTGAAGTATACAGACCCTGAATTTGCACTTCTACACTTCTATCAATATGTGCAGAAAAATGTTACTTGAAAAAAGTCTTATTTCAGTATTGCCATTCAACAAGGTATCTCAAATAATGCTTTTTCTTATTTGTGTGCTTTAGCTTAGTAAGCCTAAACTTAAATCCATCCTTCCTTAGCTAAATTTTTAAATGAATGTGCTAGAGATAGGACTAGATTCAAGAACAGTTCTGGAAAATAAAAGCTTGTGTGCATGCAGTTATTGAATAGAGAAGGGAGCTATAATTTGGGGTTTGTGCAGGCAAATGCTTGTGCAGAATTTTTACAGGCATGAACTGAGCCCTAACTTTGGAGATGCTTCTCCAGTTGCCATTACTGGAAGAGTATGTCTCCTTTTTTGCATTTCTTTTACTATTTTGTTATTTAATGAACAATGAAATGTTCAAAGCATAGCTCCTGTGGAAAATACATCAAAAACTGTTTTTAATATTTAGCTGGAAAACTACTCCTTAATGAATCAGTAAGAATATTTTGTTTGATGTATATATGAGTGAATATGCACTTGTTTCTATTTTTCAGTTGACAAATGTTAGCATTTCATAAAAAGAAATAAACTCTTAATTTTCTTAGGCTGAAGAAATTAGAGAACTGAAATAGCTAATTTTTCATTAATGCTTAGAAATTAATATATTTTCACACAGTTTTGAAAGTATAGATCTTCTTTCCAGCCTCAATAATGGCAACCATAACTGTGAAGAAAAAATTAAAAACCTTCAAGTGACTCATGAATGCCGTAGTATAGTTGACACTGTGGAAGTTTAAGTTGATCTGATTTTTGGATTATTTATATCTATAGGAGACTACATAAACAGCGTGTGAGAAGGCTGTTTTACTGAAACTTTTCATTAACAGAAAGACGTCACCCCACTGCAGTCTTCTACATTCTTATTGAATCATTGAAACGCAATAAAAATGTTTATTACTAAGGATATACCAAACGTTGTGCTCAGCATTGCATTGTCTGGGCTCTATCTCTAGCCTCACATTTATTATGTGTATTCATTTAGCTTCTAGAAGAGCTTGTAGATGTCTCTCTAGGTAGCCAGATGTCTCACAAATGGGTGCTTGGAGACCTCTTTCCCAGTTTAGTCCCTTTCTGTCTAAACAATAGTCTGCTTAAATCTCATAACTCCTGCTGTATGAAACACAAATAACTTTTCAACAATATCTGTTCTCAGGTTGACTCTTTTGTCAATTTGGTATCAACACCTCGCGTTGACTTGCAGTTGACAAAAAAATCATTGAGCTGCATATGCACAGTATGACATTGTTATAGGGACTTAAGTGACTATCAAAAAGAGTGAGATCACTTTCCCAAGATGAGTGCCAACAGCAACACCTCATTGACAGAAGAAAAGACAAGGCCCTGCAACTTTGTGAAGATTTATCCAAATAGTTTATATATTTTTATTATATCCATTTAAAGGCTGTTCATTTATTTGTTTAGCTGAACTGTATCTTCTGATGCCAGATTTCTCCCAAGCAGCTGAAAGTTATTATTACTGCATTGTAGCAGAACAAAAATATGTGATGATGTAAGCATAATATGGTTTTAATGGAGTATTCTAATATTTTATGCTTATGAAAACTGAACTGAATAAAACTTTATTTTAAGAATGCAGATTCCCATACTCTGATGAAATAAAATGTATGTCTTCAGAATTGTAGAAGTGACAGTTATCTGTGTTTGTTTTCTCTCAGGTTACTTCCTGTAGTTGGTAAAAAACAGAATAAGGCAGTGATTTGGTTAAATTAGTCTGGAGTGCTACATAAGCTATGTTTAATACTGGGAGTACTTAAAAACAGATGCACACATACATATTTTTGATCAGGTATATGGCTGGCACGCCATATAAAAATACATACTGTAAGGGTTTTTTTAGCTATTTTATTTAACTTTCACATTTAAAACTCTGCCTGGAAAAAAAAATGTATTGCTCTCTTGCATTCTTTTGGGGCTGGACCCAGCTGTAAGGCTTGAATGTGTATATCCAGATATTCACCTAATGGTGAGGTCACTAAAATACTCATGTTCCCCATTTTGGGTCCTCACCATGAATAATCATGTTGCCCCGAAGGGTTTGTTGCACAATACTCAAAGTAAGGTGTACTGTTGAATATGCAACAGCCATCTCACACACTTTCCAACAGACAATTAACAGTAAAAGGAAAACACTGAGAATCCCAGTCTGATACAGTAAATTCACATCAATTAATGTACCAAGGGAAAATTTCCAGTATTTGGGAGTCACTAAAGTTGTATAAATTATTTTCTTTGCTCAGGGAGTCATAGAAACAGAAAAGTTATTCTGAATGTGTCATGCATGCCCTTGCAGAATGTTCGCTTTCCAGTTTATTGCTATTTCTACTGAAGTGATAGTATTGAGACTACTGGATCATCACTGCTGTTCCACGTTCTGTGCAGCCACTGGAGCAAATACCCTTTCCCTAAGGTTAAAAATGAATATGTTGTTTGTCTTTAAAGCTGCAAAAGATATTCTTTAAAAGAAAGTCATTTAACGTTCTTTTTTTTTCTGTAAGGGTTAGGTACTTCTAAATCCTGTATTTCTTGTTGAGCTTTACTCTCTGTCTGTTGTGTTCTGCAGACACTGTAGAAGATGAAATGGAAATGGCCACAGTACGACATAGACCTGAAGCTCTTGAACTGCTGGAAGCACAGAGTAAATTCACAAAGAAGGAACTTCAGATCTTATACAGAGGGTTCAAGAATGTAAGCACTTTTAAAATTTACTATCCATTTACAGGGTAGGCCACCACAATCTCAGGAGTATAAGGATGACTGGCAATGAAGCTCATGGGATTCAGTAGCTAATGCTGTGTGCCTGGTTGTGTGAGGATACAATCACTGTATAAAAATTGGGCTGTTTAACAGCCAAAAGATGCAGACAAAAAGCATCCAGAAGATAATGATTGTAACTTAGTTTAGTAGGACTTTGTTCAAGAGCAGACTGAAAATTGTGTTGGAGTTGTTTGTTGGAAGATTAAATAATGGGAGAGAATTTAAGTCCCAAAGAATTTGGTCAGTGACAAGAAAGATTTTGATTTTTGTATTCACAATAGTTGTCACTAGAAGTAATTGACATAAATTGCACTAGAGGACTTTTTTGTTATGTGGACAGTATTAGATGACTTCTTTGGTCCTTCCTAGTCTCTCCAGTATATTAATTTGTCAGATCCCTTTACTGGGAGTCATTATTCATGTTTTTTTTTGCTAATATAGATGTCCTTTAGCCATTTAGTTAGAGGGGATCCCACTGAGGACCCCAGTGCATGAGTACGGCAGAGAAATAAGATACAAAAAGATTTCACTAAGTATTATTAAATTCTGGCTCTATACCAAAAGTAAGAGCTGTCCCTGATCTTATTAATACCATACAAAGGAAAAAAAAAATAAAAAAAAATTAAAAGCTGCTTTCTTAAAAAAAATAGCCTTTTTTGGTTTTTTGGTCTCTGTTGTATTCTATTATCTTTTATGTCATTAATACTTCTATAGGATACTATCTACCATTAACATTGGATAGAAAATACTTGATATTAAAAAAACTTGAATAAATAGCAATTGAAGTAATGAGTGTGTAATGTTACTTCATGTATTTGGTTGTGAGTACCACAACTGTGCAAGTATTAAGTCTCCTGCTGAGCTGGAGGTAAAGATAAATTTAATTACATTTATCACCTTTTGATTTCATTTCTCTTTCAACCTTACGAAAAGGCCGCCTTCTTGCCTTTGACATCTACCATTCATGTGAAATTGTATAACAAAGTATAATGCTAAAAGCACAATGAAGCTCAACTATGGAATCAGAGAGAATATTTTCAATAGCTTGTACAAGAAAAATATAAATCTAACAGAATTCTTAGACACCAAGCTATGCAAATGGATGTTCTAAAACTACATTTTTATCTAAAGCCTATGATGCAAGTAAAATACAGTCACTTAATGTGTCTTGTCCATATATCATCCTCAGTTACAGAAGGTATATAATGTTGGCATGTTACTGATTAACAGTGATTGCTCTTAAAAGCTTTTCATTTCCTCAGGGCACAAGAGAACATTCCCTTGCTAATGACAGTATTCCCTAGGTATTGCAGATCGTGAACTAATGTCTCTAATTATCTAAGGCAAAAAGGTATAAAGTATAGTGGATAAAATAACCCTTCTGTCTGTTTCTCTATGAATTATTATTAGAGTCTCAAATTAAGCACCTTGATAATTCGCTGCATGAAATAAGGTATGGAGAAAGAGAACAGGTTATACAAAAGTATTTTAATTTATTCCTGTTTAACCATTTTTTTTAAAAGAGGAATTCCAGCTCTTCATATGCTTTTGTGTTCTAAAATGTAAGTTCTACTTACATCAAAGGAGTGTCAATGGTAATACATCTTTATTCAGGTGTTTCATTTCCTTATCATTACCTGATAATTGAAGACATGCATGTACTTCAACTATTTTTTGTGTTTAATATAATTGCAAAATTTTCAATTGCATTCTGAAATGCTGTATAGCATGACTACAGCTGATGACTGTTATAAAAGTAAATCAATTTAAAGTAGTAGTCTTTAGACCAAGCATTAGACTTCAGAAATGAAGGATTTCAGTTTAGTTGGCATTTGTTTTATTTCTCATATTTATCAGTTCTTACTGCAAAATGCTCTACAGCTCTATGAGCAGCTTGCCTATGTGGATTAGTTCATTTTCCTGTCACATATCTAGTTTTTTACCAAATACAATTTGAGCAGCTCTGGTGGCTACCGATATAGGATGGCATTAAAGTGCTGCCCATGCCCTGCGCTTAGATGGTCTCCCCCTGACAACGTCTGGTCATCCTCTTCTGTCTGCTGCAGGCCCCTCCCTTCTCACTCCCCTTCTTTCTGATCCTGACAATATCTCCACCCCTGTATGCTTCATGCACCAAAATATACTGAAAGTTGTAACTGCATTTTGTATTTTACATACTTTAACCAAAGTTCCTTTCATAAACTGTAATAATTATTTTTGAACCTACTGGGGTATTTTGACATCTACAGAATCCTGTGGGAAATTAGCTTCATATCTAATTATGCCTTCTGTGAAAAATAATTCATTTCTGTGTCATACCTGCTGCCTTTTGTTTTAATAAGGTATCTATAGTATTTCTGCTATGAGAAGATGAGTAACCATTATCATTACATCTCCAAGACATTCCCTGTTTTACACACCTCTTACACATTTCCCTCTTAGTCCTTTCTTTTCCTGATTGAAATTTTTTTATCTATATAATCTCAGTCCAGCCTGCTGATTTCCCTCAATCCTGTCTAGTTCTAGGATGTCTGTTCTGACATGGGTATGACCAGAAGTTCTCACAGGTTGAGTTCAGTTATTCATTGTTTGTGACTTCAAATTACTTACATATAGTTCTGACTGACTTTAGATGAGAAAGCAGCGAGTACTCCTCTATTTCTGTAGTGTTGGTGATTACAAAATTTGTTTTACTATGTGTTTTTTACTTATAGAAAAATAAAATGGTAAGCCTTTATTTTCATCAATTTTACTTTCCAGCATAGGCAAATTGAAGGCTAAATCCAGCAAAAAGTAATTCAAGCAGAAGAAGTTAGGGTCTCAGATAGCAACTCTGTGTACACGTGCACACCTGAAAGCTTCAGAAGGTCTCAGATCACACTGTAGTATAGCTGACGCTTTAGGAAGCAAGAAGTAGAGGATAACTGCAAGAAAGGCCTAAAGGTTGTTGAAATGCCTACCTTGGCAATGGCTGTTTTGGTAATAGCCAAGGTCGATGTTTAAAATACAAGAGAAGATACACTAAAGGAGGTGGGATAAGCAGCTTCAGATGACCTAACAACTATTGCAAGAAAAGGCACCAAAGGAGAGTTTATGCTTATATTTGGTCATTTAGCCATTTTAAATCTTCTATACTGTCCTTCAAAAATGAGTTTAGCACAAGTCCTAAGCCCTCCCCAGGCTCAAAAGGTTGTCGCCAGCAATCTGGTTTCACAGTGCTTCTGCACTCTTGTTGATGAATTGTTGCTCAGCTGCCATCACAGTGGGACCTTTCCATTTTGTATTTGGCTTCCTGTCATCCCATTTCTTGTAAATTGAAATTGTGATTGCTGCAGTCATTAACCTTTCAAACCAATGGCTCTGTGGCAGGCCTAGTACAAGTGGTACTTCACAATAAATTGCACAGACTATCAAGCACGCACTCAACATGTGGTCTGTCTTTCTCTTTTGTCCATTGATAGATCTCTGAGAGTTTTTTAAAATGTCCCTGAGCTATAGCACATTTTCCATTTAAAAAATACTTAGATAATGCTTTTACTGCACAAAAGATGCTCCTGTACTAAACTTAAATGTTAATGATCTTTTAATTTTGGTTGATTATTCTCATCAAGAATTCTATCAAACTCTGTTGTGAAACTGCTAGACTTTCCTGGAAAAGTGAAAGGGTTTTTGATGAACATTGATCTTACCCAGCTGTGTATCAGAGAAAGTGTAAATTGAAGTCATGCATGCATAAAAATGTCCCTGGATACATATTGTAGCTTTAAATTTGCAGCTCTATACTCGTGACATTTATTGGGAAAACAGCATTTCTACGATACCTTTCTTCCCTATTGCTGTTAGCAAATGAGGCAAACAATGACAGTAAGATAATAACTCTGATAATGTTGCAGCTCAAGATAGGTTCTCCTATCATGCAACCCATCCATGTGAGAAAACGTTCTTTTTCATCACTCAAAATAGGCTAATTTATTTAAAGAATTTTCCATTTCAGTTATGGTTTGGTGGAAGCATTGTATTACTGTATGTTGCATTTGTGAGTATCACAGGAAGTTAATGAAAGCTTGTTTAATAGGTTATTTGATGATTGTCTACAGCATCTGAGTTTTGCATGATGAAATACAATTATTTTCATTGTCCTTTTCTGGAAAATTCCTTCCCTTTTGTTTGTTCTTCTGTTAGTATCTTACAGGAAAAAAAAAAGAAAAAAAGTGAGGAGAAAGTACGTGATAATGCTTACAGTCATTATATATTTCCTTCAAGAGTTAGTCAAGGAACTTGAAACTTTTCAAATATGAGACTAAAAATAATTTGGAGGTACACTTTGACAGATACAGCATACAGTTGTCAGTTGTCACAAATTTACAGACCATAATGCTTTCAGTGGAGATACTCATTTCAATTAGTTTCACAGTTGCTGGCAGAGATTGAGATCTTCTCTTTGAAACTTAACAATGAACTCAGCCCCTACACGTCTATTCATCTCATGACTTACTGGTGTTCATGGAGATACTTCACGTTGTGTTCACTAGGGAAAAACTGTCATCTAGCATGTCTTCATAGTAGTGACTGCTTACTTCTGAATTAAGTCTTAAAAATGTAGATGTCGCTGATTAAGCAGCACATAAAAAAGAGCGTGAGTTTAAGCACCCAGTATCAATAATAGTGCAGAGCACCAAATACCTCTAAAGTTCTTCTTTACTCTAAAGATGTCAGTACTGTATTTTGGTGGAATTGTATTGCTCTGTGTGTGTGTCAGTCCCTCCTGTTTGAAACTGGCAGTACCCTGTCCTGTGCTCTCAGCGGGGCTGACAGTGCAACATGCCATCAGTCATGCCAGGCTGGCATTTGATGCACAGTGGATGCTTTCTGCTCTGCCAGCCAGCTGCTCAGTGTAACTCATCTGCTGGTGGAGATATTTGCTGCCACAGAGCTTTCATGTGCATCCGTATGTGATAACTGAGGAATATAAATGTTTATGTACTACAATACATGAGCAGCAAAATATATTCTTTGGCTGCAGCTCACTGCAGTTATTTTTTTTGTGTGCATCTGGACTAAGCATTAGACAGCTTCATACTGGAGTTATGTGAAATTGTTGGATTTTGGTTTCTGGGTAATCACTTACGTTAGAGAAGTAAAATTTGGTGCAGTGCACCATTGAGGATGCTGTGATATTAAATTTAGTGAGGAGACAGCTCTTTTTCTCTTTTCTCCCGTTTGTCCCCTTTTCTTCATGAAGAGATATGAATATAACTGCTATAAACACTGCACAATATAACACAGCGCTTATCATAAAATGTTTTAGTGAGCCAATTCATCAGTTGAGAAAAGAGTGTTCAAAAAAATCCCTCTACTTGGATTTCTTGCTACTGATTTTCTTACTTTTAAAGAGATTTTATATAAAATATTATAATTCCATACTAAATCCTCTACTAAGTTGTCTCCCTGTTACGCTGCAATTCAAGGACACAAAGTAGACATCCATATTTTCAGGTGTGCAGCCTAAGCCTGCAAAACCAGAGCAGAGGGAATAAACACATCATCTGGTGATACTTCTGGATGGTGCAGTTGGACCATTTGGGTCCTGATTACTTCAAAACTTTATAGACAAAATCTTGTTTGTGCTGGACTCAGGGATCTGTTCTGGATCCTAGGAATTTCTGAGTAATTTTAGATCTTTATATTATTTTCTTGGTTAAACTCCTAATCAATTTAAGCAAAATCAGCAATTGTAGGTTTTGTCAGAAAGCAGTGAAATCATCAAATGTCCTTTCTTGATTTCAACAGTATTCATTTCTGACTAGAAATGTCTTTAGATCTATGCTACCTCTGTGCTAAAAATAAACAGTGGTAAATCTTCTAATAAAACAGCAAATCACAAGTGATGTAGCATCAAGGTCAAGTCTTTCAGTCTCATGGAAGTTTATTAGAAGTCTTGGGCCAAACAGCATTTACCTTTGAGTGACAGTCTGAAATGCAGTATCTAACAGAGCCCACATTCTATAGATCAGCTGGACATTTGCACAGTTGCTCTTCACTCCAATTATGTGAATGATTCTCATGTTAACTTTCAAGTAAGAGAATTTATTCAACCCAGTCAATTCCATTGTGAAATATACTTAAAGGACCTTAGATACGGTGAGTGTAACAGAAAAAATAGGAGCCAATAACTCAGAAGACAGCATGATTCAGTAAACACAGCATGAAACTAGAAGTCTAAAGACTCGAGTCGTTTGGCTCTCTGGATGGTTTATTAACTGCCACACACCTTTAAAAGCCCTAACTATCACACTAAAAAGCCGCCTGAGTTGCAAGAGAGCATTATGCCATTGCTTCGCTGCCTGCATGGGCTCCACATTGACAACTGCTTAATTTAATGTCTCTGGTCTGACAGCCAAAACCTTTTAGAGTGTCCCTGGCTATCTGAGAGATTGCTTCTCAGCTTCTGATCAAAGCCTCCTCAAACACGCCCTGGGAACAAAGTGGGGAGCACCAGTAGGGGGGCTGGTGGCTGTGGGAAACTGAACTTTCCCAGGATCTGGAGATAGCAAAGTTCGTTCTTACAGGAAACAATATTGAATGCTGAATTCCTCAGTGTTAAGAGTGAAATGGGTGTTCTGTGGGCAGAATTTGTGTGAGACAGTCTTCCTCTCTGTGACCAAGCTCCATATGTGTCAAGTGGAAATGACACTAACCTCATGCCTGAAAGAACACTGATCTAGGAAGCACTCCGTGTGGTATTTCTGACAACTATTTACTTGTTCCATTTATACATCTCTGACCAGAGACTGAAGCCGGTCCCTTTTCTGTTAATGTAACTGTCTCAAAACTTAACAGTCCATTAACAGGCTAGAAGCTTATACACAGGGATCAATTCTTTTTTTCTGTTTCTTATCTCGAAGTAGTATAGTTATCCAGATTTGAATCTCATGTCTTGCCTAATACTTGATCAAATAACCACACCGAATCTCATTTCCAAAAAATTTGCTGCACTTCCAGTAGTGTTGAAAATAAATAAATCAAGTCATAGAGCATCTGCTTCACTGAACAAGAGATGTAGTGCCATCCCCTGTAATGGAGCCCAAGTTATAACAGCCTTATTTTCTTATTCTGTTCTCAGAAGCTGCAGCTATGGAACAAAGACAAATTTTATGTGCCATAAACTTAGCAGGTTTTGCAAGAAGTTTTTATTCCCAGCAGTTTCAGCCTTAATGAATCTCCATAAGGAATGATACAACTATGAGAAATTAAATCTCTTTCTTAGGCCTACCCTGTATGATAGATAACTCTTTTTTAGATATGTCTAGTTATCTTTTCCCATTCTTGTTATCTGTTTTAAGTAGGAAATATCTTCTGCTTCTTTTTTGCTTCTCTATACTGTTCATGTTTTCACAAAAATATGCTAGCAAATATCAATCACCATTTATTTTGGTTTATCTCAGTGTTCAGTTCCAATTACTTGATTTATGCTGCAAATTTTAGATATACCGCCAAAAGCAATGTATCAAGTACCCACATATGAGACCAGGAGAGCTTCAGAACAGTCCAAAGGAGATTTATGTAGTTTATTTAGATTTTTTGCTGTGCTAAAAAAAGTTATCAGTTCATATTCCTGAGTAAACTTCAAATTCCATTCAGATGCTTTTCTCACATATTTTTACTGAATTATAGAAACAATATGTCTTTGTAAGTAGCAAGGGAACTTCCTGTCTTATGGAACTGTCCATTCCTCCTTCTCACAGGTATTTAGGTTGATGGCTCAAAGTATTGCCACGAAGTACACTCTGGCCCTTCCGTGATCACCATGAACAGCAGAGCTCTAGTGATCAAGTATCTTCTCTATATTCTAGATCCATGATCTGGGGAGACCTTTGGGCAACAGAATAAAGGAGGTGTCAGTGTGGTGTGCTGACAGGCTGGACAACAGTAGATGTGACAGTGAGGTTTTGGTACCTAGAGACAGGAGCCTGTGACAGACACTGAATGCCAGGGAGCCTCCAGGACGAGGCACAGGGCCCTCACTGTGTGAACAGGGAAGAGGCATTTTTTACTAAGGACCACATCTCCTTTGCACTCACAGCAGCTTCATACACATCATTGCCTCGATTGCTTCTGATAAATATTTATGCAGGTATGCACTTTTGTTCTTGTGTTTCCAAAGCTGGGGCCCTTCTGAGAGTTGTGAGTAGTAGAGAAAGCAGTAGTAGAGAAAGCAAAAGCCTGTGTTCAAGGATGAATGTATTGTTATGTAAAATATAAATAATGAGCACAATATTTGATTTCCAGTTTCTAACCTGCTCCCCACAGAATTTTATGCTCTTTGGCATTTCTTTGAGCTAACAGAATTCTGCAGGAGCTGAAATTCCTTGGTGCTTTTCATTGTACTTGGCACTAACTAAATATTTATCTGTCTGCCTTTACCATTGCATGTCTTTGAAAGAAACCAAGAACTGCCACTCTGAAGAATACTGGAATAACATGAGTTAGGACACACTTTTCGGCTGATTGTCTTTCATTCAGACATGTGTCCTGGGAATGCAAAACTCACGGAGTTCTTACTTCATGATTAAAATGAAATTTTGATTTGCTGTCAATACTTAGTATCAACATCCGTCTTTCTGACGAACATAAAAAAAATCAGATCAGCATTTTAGTTCGAATATAGTTCTTTTTTTTTGTCCCTGACACACTGAGGTTGCTTCATAAATACCTTGTGCTTTCTCATTTTAGGCTTTCTCATTTTCACTTATGGCTATAAAATATTAATAATCATGATCATCAAATTATAGAACCATTTCAGTTGGAAGGGATCCTGAAGACCATCAAGTCCAACCATAACCTAAGTCTAGCACTAAACCGTGTCCCTAAGAACCTCATCTATACATCATTTAAACACCTCCAGGGATGGTGACTCAACCACTCCTCTGGGCAGCCTGTTCCAATGCCTGACAACCCTTTCCATGAAGAATTTTTTCCCAGTATTCAATCTGAACCTTCCCTGGTGCAACTTGAGGCCATTTCCTCTAATTCTGTCACGTGCAACATGGGAGAAGAGACCAACACCCCCCATGCTACAACCTTCTTTCAGGTAGTTGTAGGCAGCGATAAGGTCTCCTCTCAGCTTCCTTTTCTCCAGGCTTAACAGTCCCAGTTCTCTCAGCCACTCCTCATAAAACTTGTTCTCTAGACCCCTCACCTGCTCATTGCCCTTCTCTGAACTCTGAACAAGGTGCAAGCCTGCTAACATTTGGCAGAGGGTTGTTAGTACAGTTGCTTCCTCAGTGAATCTTCCACTCTTTAAGGATACAAGGAGCTTTCAGAGAAAACAAAAGCAACAACTGAACTTCTAAATTCTAACTAAATTCTAATAAAGGCCTCCATGGTTTTAAAGTATGGAATTGACTTACACTCAAATATTTCTGTTAAGGACTGCTCATGTCCTTCATTCTGCTCAAATAAGGCCAGGGACTCATCCATACAGTTTGGTGTCTCAGGCTTCGGGGTGAGCTTTTAAGTTCACATCTTTAGTTATGTTGTTTACTGTTGACTTCCTGCCAGTGCTAATAATAGGAAACTAAAAATTACACTAGTTAGCGGGCATTGCTAAACAAAGAAATGTGCTGATTAAAAGCATTGCTGGCATCTCGCCCACTGCATTGTGGAAGCAGCCAAAGTGTTGATTGTTATTTACTGTGTGAAGCCACACACACTGGATGTGAGCCAGTTCCTTTATTTCTGCTTGTTTTCCTCTGAAACTGCCATAGGGGTGTCAAGAGGCTTTTGTTCATTAGAGCATCTTCCAGTGGGAGGCTCAAAATCTTGTACATCCTCACTGTGCTGTTGGGAAGCATTACCATAATTCTTCTATAGATGGCTAAATAGAAGCAAGAAGTTTTGTGTTTTACCTGATGAGACAAGGTTTGAGAGGAGTTTTTAGATGTATTTTAACCAATGGATGTCAATGGAGATTGATGGTTTGTAATCCACTGACTTCTACGTTGTTCCTAGAAATGTAGACAGTTGCCACTGAGCTATAGAATGAGTCTACAGCTTATGTGACAGAAATGATAATGCAGCAACCCAAAGCATTGCCGCTGTGAGCCTTTAACTGAAATAATTCCACTATAATTTAGATCAGGGAGCAAAGATCAAAAAGAAGGATGTCCCTCTAGACCCAGTAATTAGCGCACTCTGTTTTGAGACGCCTCCTACGCTCTAGGACCTCCTTGAAAAACTGCTTATGCTTTACACCTGTAACCATAAATAGGCAAAGACATAGGAAGGCTTTAGAGTGGGGACGAAAGACTATTTGAGACAACCGTCCCTAACCATTTCACCAAAAACCCCTTCCTTTTTTATTTCTTTATATGTCTTTCATCTCAAGCAACTTCTACAAAGCATAAATAAAGTATTTCTTCATCTCCAATGCTAGCTCTAATGGCTCACAAATATATTTAAGTGTACAAGGCTAATGTGTTATTTAATGTTCTGAACTATAGGGCTTAATTCTGCAATAATTGAAAACAATAGCAAGCTATTTGGGGAAGAAATTTTGGCCCTCTTGAAGTCATCAGCTAAGTTTGATCTGAGATATATAATACCTTTCGTTAACATATTTCATCGTTCATCATTGTTTGGTTACAGCATCTCTCTATTTGATTGTATAGAAGTTATTTTTTTAAATGTAAGCCAAGAACTGTTTCAATTATTACAACTGTTTCAACTGTTTCAAGAAAAGGTGTTCTCAAAGCTTTTTTCTGTAGCCCATTCCTGAGAAAACTAAGATGAGAAACCAAGTCAGAAAAAAAAAAAAAAAAAGAAAAAAGAACTAATTCAGTTTCAATAGACAGGAGGTTAAATTAATAGCTGTCCCTTTCCTGATAACACAAAAAGTAGAAGTGATAATTGAAATTAAAAACATCCGCAGTTTTCAATGTAATTGAACACAGTTTATTCATTAAAGAGAATGACTGAAAATCCATCAAGCTGAAAATAGATCATTATAAACATATTCATGTTTATAATGTATATTGTTGCATGTAGTAGGAATAATATTTCACAGATGAAAAGAATATTAATACTGTCCTGAAAATTAAATTTTTCATAAGATTAATTTCAAGCAGTGTAATAAATAAAAATAATAATAATAAAAACATACCACCTTGTATTTTGAGCTTTTAACATTTCTACTCTGAGTATCTTCATGTGTCTTACACATATTAATGTATGGGGACTCTCAGTCCTCCTACAAAGTAGGAAAGGCCTCACTAACATACTAATTAATCTTCATTTTACTCCAGGAAGCTTTTTAAGAATTATATTAAATAATATAAATTATATTAAATTCTTTCATCTATAACTGTGTTTTAAGTACACTTTGTCCTATCATGTGTATGTGTTCTACTTTAAATAGACATAGTGTAATTATAGAGCATGAATTATGCTCAAATAGGGAAAAAAATCCCTAATTTAGTCCATTTCTGGTTTCTGTGGTGTACCCAGATCCATATTAACTTGAAAGTTCTTTGTTTATCAGTACAGTATTAATAATATATTGATTAAAATAGGTAGAGAATATAATTTTAAAATGTTAGGAATTTTAGCAAAATATTTCAATTTTTTAAGGGAATATGAAAATTGATTTGAGTAAAAAATTCATGTTTCTGAGTTGTCTGAGAAATTATCTTCTGTCTCTGAGAAAATTACCTGATATTCTATTAATGGGTAAGTGGCATGAAGAAGGTGGCAGCTCTGTTTGTTGGCTGGGTCAGCTGGTAATCTGGCTACTAAACCAGTGTAACAGGTTGTAAAACTGGAGGGGGATCCCCTGTCTAACAGAAAGAAAGAAATGCCACTTTCTTATTTATATTGTGGTTTATGTCTTCTATCTGAGATGTTGTGAAGCCTCACTTAAATGGCTTCATCTGCAGAGATCACCCTCACAACAAACACTTGGCCTTTGAGCCTGTTTGGTTGCCGTGTATGAACAGGGATCCAACACACACATCTTTAAAACTTTATTTTACTCATCTCTTCCAGTGCAGCCTGCCTCTGCTCACCTCCCCATCTCTGCACATTTCTTGGTAATGAGCAACAGCTCCTTTAACAGCTTTTCAAAAGAAAGGCAGGTAAGGCCTGGACTTGTTCCATTATATCACAGGCCTGGCCAGACCCCAAAATGATAGGTTTAAAGACAGAATAAAACCAATTGTCAGCCTTCGTGAGTAGTTTGAGACACTGTCTTGCCAGTCATCATCCCAGTCCTTTGACAAACTGGCTTTTATGGTAGGTGAATAGCAAAGATCAAGAGGAACACTGCAGTGGCGGAATAATATAATGGCCTCATCAAAAGGGCCAAAGTAAGTATCTCTTCTTTAGGCATTGCAATTATCTCATACATTCATTGATTTCCTAAAAACTTCCTCAAAGCTCCCATTTGATGTGTTGGGGTGTTGAATGAAAAATCTATACAATACATTCGTCTAGTTTCAAAAAGAGGTGTTAAATAGCAGGAGCTGACAGTACAGCACTCCAGAAGATACCAGTTCAAAGAAGCTGTTCAGAAAAATGACTGTAATAGATTAAAAAGATATGTTCTTTTTTTTTCTTTTAATTCACAGGAGAAACAACCCCTTTAAATTTTACCAACAACTAATGGAAAATATTTTGCTTATTGTTGGACTCCTGTGAATTCATTGTCGTCTTGGGGGGAATCTAACTATGGCAGGAAAACTGCTGCTCTTCTCTCCCTACATCATCCTCTGTTATTTCTTCTTCTAAAGTATTTAGAACAAAGGAAAAGAAAGAAGAAAAGGAGCATAAATATGTCTGGGATTATTTATAATCTGTGTTAATGAGAAAAGAAAAATATCTTTTGAACTATCTGGCTATTCCCAGGTTAGTTTTCCCAGTCTTAATTTCTAGTCCTTTGTTCAGCCACATTTCAAGTATTTCAAGAGAGAGGGTTTCTGTGAATTATTGTTTTTGAGGTTGCTTCACAGGCTAGTGCACAGCATCTCTTTTAAGCATATCTTTTGAGATGTTTTTCAGACTGCATATGGTTTTCCTTTAATGACATCAAAACCTTCTTTCCCCCAGAAACCTAATTTTGTTTCTATCATTTACTTTGAAGTCCTGCTAAAATAATTTCACTTTTACTAGATGCTGCAGGTTTGTTTTTTTTTCCCTGCTCTTGTTGTTTCTCCTGTGTTGTCCAATAAATGTGATCTGAACTCCAGCAGTGACACCAAGCCCCTTTTTCACAAAATCACTGCTGATATGTCTTCTGCTTTTTCACTGGGGAAAAAAATAATAAAAAAACAGACTGTCAAAAGAGAACCCTGCGTTCTAGGAGCACTTTCAAAACACTAAGTTAATGGCACTAGCACTTCCTTCAAAATATATACGCAATGAAATATATTCCTGGTGAATATATTAAGGACAAGCAGATGTATATTTACTGCAGAGAAATGAGTTACAAAATTACAAATTTGTTTGTTTAACTTACAATAAATTACAAACATTTAGTCTCAGTATGCAGCTCTAAGGTGGGTCAAAACTTGATCCTAGCCCTATTGAGAATTGGTAAATACATCTTTAATGCTAAAGGTATTCCTAATTAAAATCAATACAATACTGATTAATTAATGCATTGAATTATATAAATGCATTAAACAAAATATCACTCATCTTGATGCCCTGACGCTGGGGTTGAGGCTCTCCTGGGACAGCCCTGGGAGGGGCCAGGACAGTGTGTCCCTTCCTCTCTGTCCTTAATTTGGGTTCCCACTTACCTTTGTGCCTCTGTGCTTCTTTGAGCTTGTGGAGCTGGGCCTTTGGTGGGCCGATGGCTCCTGGGATGTCCTGAAATCAGCCACAACAAGACGTTATTTGGGTTCCCCAACCTGCCATTGTCACTTTGTGGTCCTCTGTGGGTGCCCAGACAAGCTTTTATCACATAACAAAATCCAGCATTCTGCCAGGAGCAGCATGCTTATAATCAGTTTTATTAAATATAAATAAAATATAAACATTTAGTCTAGAAGTGTATTAACTTGTGTTTTTGTTTTCTATTCTGTTTGAAGTATATTTAGTGGTCTGCAGACACAACTAAATTATTTATAGTGTGTCAGCTGGATATGGGTTAAATTTCAAAGCTCTAAAGGCATAATGAAACTGTAAAAAGTCAATTCCTGCATTGACCCTAGAGGACTAAGACACAGCAGCCATTTAATTCTCTTCTTCCTACCTATCAGTTCGCATGTGCAGACCGACATCAGGACGTTACCCACTACCATTAATTTATTTGCAATTAAATAAAACGCCTAGTCAAAATAAAACTTACTTCCATCAATGGCATATGTCGGGGTGTCAAACTCATTTTCACCGGGGGCCACATCAGCCTCGCGGTTGCCTTCAAAGGGCTGAAGGTAATTTTAGGACTGTATAAAATTCAGCCCTTTGAAGACAACTGCGAGGCTGATGTGGCCCCCGGTGAAAATGAGTTTGACATCCCTGGCATCCATGCTTACTTATATGGTCTTTGAATGGTTTTCTTTAATGTCCAAATAAGTAATTTTTCAGTATTGCTTCTGCTTGACAAACTAAGATTACCCCTTTCCCACGGCCCACAAGCAGTGCAGTTGCTGAGAGAGCACTGGGAGAATTTACCATATCAATGTAACATGATGCTACTGCTTACACTCCCTCATGCTGGCAATCCCGAATTGCACCTGCTATTTTTCCAGGAAAGGGTGTTCTCACTGCATTCTTTCTCTGGCTGATGCTACAGAAACAGCACAAGGCACCATCTGACACAAAGTGAGAATGCAGAATATTAGGAAAGTTATTCTTTCATGCTTTTCACAGACTATACCTGTTCTTAAAAGTGAGCTGGGATTTTGGTTCTTTCTGACTGGAAATTTGCATCTATTTGATGTCTTTTTGGTTTGATCTTGAACTATTATGTCTGACAAATGGGGTACTATTTGGTGATAGCCTGATTAAAGGTTATCTGTGTTTCAAGGCATAGTGGGATCATGTTAGATATGTTTCACTAAAGTCCTTACCTCTTCCATCCTCGGAGGGGCTGTTTGTAGCTTAGTTTCTTATGTGTGTCACTTTTGACACATATTTTATTTTGGAGTAGGATCAAGAGAGGAGTATTTGTAAACTAGGTATCACTGGTCTTGTTTCAGATCATTTATATAGTGCTTAAATACTTCAGCAAATGAGTTTTCAGATCACTTAAGTTCCCTTGTTAAATTTTCTATAAGCCTAGAAAAAACACTGTACATCTCAAGTATAAACTTTGCTGATAGAACACATTACTGTATCCACACTAAAAAAAAATCCTTCTATATGATAAAACATTGACAAATATTTTGCTGGTAATTTTGCTGAGAAGTATTACTACATAGCCGCTGATGTCTTGCTGTGGAAGGCCAATATAGGCTGAATACATATCAATGTGTCCTGATTAAACACTATTTTATTTTTCTGAATAAAAGTAGATGTTTAGTCCAAAAATACTAGTTGTATTTCTTAGTGGGAAAAATTAATTTAGTTTTGCAACCCATGAAAGTCACATAATTATTTGACTCAGTTTTCTACAAACAAGAGTCATAAGAAGGCCTGTGTTTTGACCACATACATCAGAACAAACATGAGATATAGCAAGTTCAAATCAACCTTAGGTATGCAGCTTTGGAAGTGGGGAGTGCATAAAATTAAAAGTTAATTTTTATAAACCTTAAAAACATTAAAGACCAAAAAAAATGCAAGCTTCAGAACATACTGTATGAAGCCTCTGACCCACACCCTTCTGTCCTGGTCAGTATGTCCTTGTTCACAATGGCAAATTATCAAGGTCTGCTTATCAAACAAAGCCTCTCATCTCATCCCTTAGAAAAGCTCTGCCACATACACAGGCAGCTTTCCCAGGCTGTTCAGCAGCCCAGATTTTCAGTGAAATTAAGGGGTCTCTCAAGCATCACCACACTTCAGGGTACCAAGAAAAGTGAACAAGTTTTTCCTGATGTCTCATGTGAGGCCACAAACCTCAGACTGTGGGCAGTGAACTTTGTTGACTGCCCCTGCTAAAGGTTTGGTTCCTTTATCTCTGTTGCTGCCCTTCAGATGGGCTGCTGTTAGCTCATCCCTTGGTGATGGTCTAGACTATCTCTCAGCTCCCTCAGTCTCTCCTCATTGGCCATGTGCTCTCATCCTTAGTAGTCTTCATGGCTTTCTGCTGAACTTTCTTCAGTTCCTCCATGCCACTAGGAGGGTCCCAAGACTGTCCTGAGCAGAGAGCAAGAATAACTCCCTAAGTACACTGGCCTTAGCCCAGTAGGTAGTTTGTCTTATTTGCTGTAAGAATTCTTTGTTGGCTCATACTCAGCTTCACATCAACTGACACCCCATGTCCTTGTTGGCAGCACTGCCATTCAGCTGGTCAGTTCACAACTGGTGCTGGCACAAGGGGTGGGTTCTTCCCAGACACAGCAAGTGGCAAATTTTGTTGAGCTTCATGAGGTGTCTGTTGGCCCAGATTTCATTATTAATCTAGCCTAGATTGTGTTACTAGATCAAGGCCATTTGTTAAATTATTATCTTGTTTTGATCAAAGCCCTTTTATACTCAAATGAAAAATTAGGAACTTGACTACATGTGAAAAGCCACTGTGGGTTTATGTTGTGGGATTTCTAGTAGAATTAGCTTTAAAGTATGTGCATGCTATTTCAGAATTACACATGTGTTCTTCCATGAAGTTTTGTGCTTATGCAAAATAAAAATTTTCAGTACATTAAAAAAAAAAATAAATAAAGAAAATAATATCAATTAGAGACAATTAAGTCAATGCACAAGAACATATATCTAAATGAAGCAGAATGAAAACTGACATCAGATAAAGCATGGGATGGAGAACCTGTCATGCAAAAGCCTGTAATTAAAATATATTTAAAATTGCCAAAGCTCCTAATACAGCTTAATCAATCATGCAAAATTGTTTGTTATGCAGACAAAAGTCTTTGAGTTTGTTTCTCCTTCATCCTCTTTCCTACATTTCATTATTTCTCTCTTTTTTGTGTCTTTTGGGGTTGGCTACTTGTCTAAAAAGGATGTTGATTAGGTAGTAAAGAAGAATCCAGCTATTGCAGTATTCTTAGAAATACCAAAAAAAAAGACAGCTTAGACAGCATGAAGCTTGTAAATAATTTATGGGTTTTGGAGTGGTTCATAAGACCATGTGCTGGAGGTGTAATTTCTCAGCAGTAAAATCACAAGCGAGATCATCAAAAGGCAGAATCAAATTTATTATTCTCTGTCAGTTCTTGCTGTCGGTTTATATTATTTTCTCTTTAAGGAAGGAGTACTAGACTCAGGAAAAACAGTTCAAAATGAACTTTTCCTCCTTTTTATTCTCCAGAAGGAAAATATAATACATCATTAATGCAATTTTAAAAGCCTGTCAAACAGAAAATTTCTGTAACAAAATAAATTATGTACAGCTGTAAAAGTGTATAGGGAATGGTTTAAATAAGCCTCACATTTTTCTTTCAAACTATTTAATTATTTTCCTCTCTTTTATAAGAGTTTAATGAAAAGTTGGAAAGATTTTTTAATTATAGTTGCTACAATGGCAGAAGTCAGCAATAACTTGACGTAAAGCCATGGGGCATACTTAACAATTACAATATTAAGTCTCTTTCTCTGAACTAGAGAAATCTCATGATAATCAAAATAAAGTCATAACTCTTTATGAGTAAAGAAAAGGGTGGTCTTGGAGGTAAATTATGCTGGCTGCATATATATTTTGACTAAAATTATTTAAGAACAGAGGTGTTCACCATCTTGTAGAGTCTCAGAGGAAATTTCCATGCTAAGGAAAGAAAAGTTCAAACTGATAATTCTGACAAGAGTAATTGGTCAGTATCACAGGATTTCTAATGAATATCATTAAGGTACCATTACTACAGACCTCCAAGGATGGAAAAGGTAAGGTGTTATGGGCAATGCTATAGTAAAGAGCAGAGGAAAAAAATACAGGGAGTAAACCTAGAAAAACTCAAGAGTTCATTCCTGGCTCTACTAATAGGTAATTCTGTAAAAGTAGGTTGCCTTTTTGAACAATGTTTCTTTCAAACAGTATGGTGAAACCCTAACCCTAACTGCCTACTGCCATAATGAGGTATGTAGATCTCTAAACAGGCTGCTAACTTATTTTGAACTAACAAATAATAAATTAGACATATTTTTCCAGAGTACATTTAATTCTCCTCTAACATCACAACACTCAAATGCGGTCAGGAAATGGGAGCCTTATTTTGCACAGCTTTAGGCTAAGGATTGACACTGTTGCAGACATTGGTATTTCCTGTAAAACGGAAGAGAACTCTTTGTAAAATGAGGATGTTTTAAATGTCTTACTCATCCAAAGAAAAATTGCTTTACATCTTCATAAGCCATAGAGTTAGATGAACTTAAATGCACATTTTGTCATTCATTATTTATTGAGCTTCTCAGGAGGGGAAAAAAAGAAAAAAAGGGCAAGATCTGAATTTTACAGATTCAAATATGCCTTGCTTTTTGCCTGAAAATAAATGAAATGTAGAACAGAAAGAAGCCTTGCCTTCTTTTTCTAAATTCTGAAATACTGCATTGTCCTTTCACACTCCCACTCATCTCAGGGAGAAGGCTGTGTTATTCTTCCTTGGGCAGATCTGGGAATCATGTAGAATATATACCAATGTATGTTTGGTAGAAGAACTTATGAAATACCTTACATTTTCTACATTGAATAACCGTAATGTTTTATCAGTGAGTACCTGAACACTTCACTGATGTTTTCTTTATTGTACTCCAAATACAAATAAAAATATGGCTCTTTCGCATGAACTTACACAATTCTAGAAGGCTTCACATAAAAGGACAAGCAGCGTAGTAAACCTGCTAGGGACCACAGAGACAGTAGACCACAGAGACAGTAGACCACTGATTACCACTGATTACAGTATTTTTAGAAAGGTGGTAATGCAGAGAGAGATGTTTTAGAATGCTGTCACACCCAAATACATGATAGTCAGGGAGATTCCACCTCAACTAACAGATTGCTCCTTACCTGACAAAGGGTAGAGAAGCTAGATTCATTTCACTGTTCCTCCCATTCCCCAAAGGCTTTGGTTTGAAAGGCAGTGTGACCCAGCAGTCAGTATACATCTGGTGTTACAAAGACCTGTTCTCTAATTCTGCCTCTGTCGGTGACAGCCCCTGTGACCAGGAACAAATAATTTTGTTCTTCTGTCTCTGTGGTTGCTGTTTCTCCTGATCAAACAGAATTGTTTCTTACTACGTGTTTGCACATGCTTAGTTATGGTGAAGTGCTGATTTTGGCTGAGGATAAGTGACATAAATCAAAATAGTCCTAGATCTACAGATCTGACGTGTTTTTCAGGTGGTGCATTCATCCCCCAATTAGCAAGATTACATTATTTGTTTCTTAGCAGAAGCTGTCAGAACTATGAATATCTCAGTGTTCCTTATTCAGTCTAACAGAAATATTATTGGCTTTCACAGCAAAAGCTGTTATTATACTGATAAAAGATGTTACACTGTTCTTTATCTTCATTTATAGCTATTTCATTTCCCCAGTTTAAGACCAGGAGCACATAAGTTTGAGCTATCAGTCCAAATAGCACAGTAATAGACAAAAATAAATGTATGACCCTTAACACTTAATTTGTCTCTTCTTACCTTTGTTTCTAGAAATACTTTCCTCTTAAAGAGCTTTCCAGATTTTTTTCACCCTCTGTGTTAAAGAGAAATTAAGGCAAAAAAGAAATTAAGTGCATTGCCCAAAGCCACCTGCTCAGTGTGGTAAATGCAAGACTTGAAGCTGGCTAGCTGGTCTTTGATATTTACAGTAAACAACACAGTGTTCCTTCTGCTTTTCCTGCATCTTTCCATAAGTCATTGTTGTGAACTTACTGCTCTAATCCTCTTTTTACTTCTTCTTCCCTTCCTTTCATTTTCTGTCTTATCACTCTGCTCTGGCACTTTCTGCTTATTCTTTCTTATGTATTTCAGCTTATGAAAAAGATGTAAAGGGGGAGAAAGATCTTCAAGGTTTGAATAAGATCTTCTGCGTCAGAGTCTTTTGAATTCATTGAATAGAAGTCTTCTGGTAGAATATGACTGCATGTTCTATCAGTAATACCCAACTGCAAATGCAGTTCAGATTCCTGCTTGTTTTCCACACTCTGCAAATGCTGCTTGCAGCTACGGGAGCGGCCACCCATGGCCCACAGTGGCACCAGTAGCTCCCTGCACTGCAGCAGAGCGGTTGCTGCTCATGTCTGTCAGTCAGGTCTCAAGGCTGAAGTTGAGATATATGGCACAGAAGAAATTTTTGTCCCATGGGAACATGAAGATATATCAAAGTGAATGAACATTTGATGCATTAATACTTGTTTGAAAGTGCAAAATCAGGCATGTTAAACTCTGAGAGTCACACACATGTTCTTTACAGTCTCATGAACATACGGTTTAACTGGGCCAGAGTGGATGGTATTAATTTCTTTCATTTTTTTTCAGGAATGCCCCAGTGGTGTTGTCAATGAGGAAACCTTCAAAGAGATTTACTCTCAGTTCTTTCCACAGGGAGGTAAGTACTTGACAGATGTAATTAGTAGTACAGTGAACAGAGAGCTATGTTTGTAAGTCCCTAAGTCTGACAAAAGAGCCTTTTGTTCAAATTAACAAGATTGTCATCTCAGGCTCTGTCAGAACTCATGGGGTACTTCTCTGATATATATTTCTAAATTGAATGCAATGATATCCACAAGAAGTCAGTCTTCTCTTATGAAGTTACTGCCTGTGTTTGGGTACTATGGAAAAACAGGTTTCTCTGAGTAGGTTATTTCTTTTTAAACTTCCTATACAGTCTTCTCCATTCTCTTTTATTCCAAAAAATCTTTCACAGTAGAAATGAAAACTGTAGGAGGCTCTACAGGTACCCTCTAATATCGATGGCAGACCCCTCTTGATTTCTATGGGGTTTCTCAACTTAAATGAGGGCTTTTTTCTTTTCTGAACTCAATTTCAATTAATTAATTTCCAGGGGTTTCATTAATTTATTTATCTTCATTATCTTTTAGTGAAATGGAGGTAAAACAAAGATGTATGACAGTTTTTTGCCTTGAACCTTCAATTTTCTTTTAATTTGAATTGTTTTCCTCTCTTTTCTTCTTCTTGCTTTTACCAGTCAATCCTCCCTCTTCATATTATCCTACAACTCTTCAATCCTGCCTCTTCATCTCTCATAGCTCTTGAGATTTTCATGTTTCCCTGGGACTGTTCATAGCTCTCTCTTTTCACTTGTATTTAATAAAAACAAAACCAACACATTTAATTGGTAGGAACAAACCATCTCCCAATTAGTTTTCTTTTGAATAAAGACCTAGAAGGTAAATAGCAGCATTCAGTGTGGATTACCATCACCGAAATCCTTAACAAGTAGGCATAGTCAATGGGGAAGAACAAAAGGCTAAAAGAGTTGGCCTGCCTAATGATGATTTCTCTATCTAGGCTTTTAAACCAAGCTAACAATTACAGTTTCAGATATTGTATTTTTTAATTACCCTGGCTAATGAAAATAATTCTCTGCATGTGATTTACTACACCTTTACTACACTTAAAATAATAATTTAAAAAATTATGATATTTTCTATTGTTACACTCCAAATTGTTTATGGGTGAAGAGAAAGCACATCTTTTCTAAAAGTAAGGCTAAAATGTATTATGAAAATAAATGTAAAGCCTAATCTTTATTAGTCCTGACCTAACTGTTACAGAAAGGAAAGAATAGTAGTGTAGTTAAAATTGAAATATACTCAGTTCTTAGTTTCTACCCCTTTTTCTGGTGCTAATGCTCATCTTTCTGCTGCTCCTCTGGGCCTTTAGGGCAGTGGCATCGTGTGGGGGAGCACGTGGGGACCGCAGTGGACTGTCGGCATCTGGAGTCCTTCCCCGGGAGGAATAGGGTGTTCATGTTGGTGGTTTCTTCTTCCTTACTTCAGGAGGAGCAGAACAAGGACAAGGGGGCCACAAGAGTAATGAAGCAGATGGCACTGGATTGCAGTAAAAACAGATGTGGTTAAAAAAACAGGAGTATCTTTGTAAAAAGCTTTCCATGCCCGAAAGGCACTCCAGTAGCTTCTTTTTAATAGAAATGAACTGCCATACAGGTGAATGAATAGCCCTCCTGCATTCATGCAATGGGTTGCCTGATATATAACTTGAGATTTGTTCTTCAGCTGAGCAGGTTGTAGATAAGAAACCACACAGTGAATAATTATTACAATCCTTCTCAGGAACAGAACAGATTATGTTCATGGTTTGATAAGGCGTACTCTCAGAGGTATAATGACAACCATTTTTTGTCTCTAATGTTTAAAATGCTTTAATAGAGTATTTAAAAGGAATTCTGATTTAATATCTGTTCTTGTCTCAACCTGTCAAAATATTAATTTAACCTACTAGTTATGATATCAGATCCCTGAAAGGAAACCTTATTTTACTTAAAAAGTTAAGCTTTTGTCTAACATGATTAACGTTCAAGATTTAGGGAGGTGGGGGCAGGGGAGAATTGCATTAAGTAGCTCTAATTAAAAAACTAGTGTACCTCATCCTGCTGTGTTTTGGAAGGAAAAATTTAAGGTCAGAATTGCCTGAACAAACAACTTTTGATTTTTTTTTCACAAGGGGTTACTAGCAAGAAAAGATTCTTCAGGTAGAGAACTTTTTTTCCTATGCCATCATACGAAAGAGTAGTATATTGTATCATGTATGGGCAACAAACAATAAAAAAGTTTTGTGTTAACCTTTGTCTGTTCTTTAGAGCTGCAGAAAATATTCAGGAATATTTCACATATTTTTAAGACATGAAAGCCAAGAGAATGGGAAGCTATTTAAAATTCAGTTTACAGTAATTATACCTCTATAATGTTTTGTTGTTGTTGTTGTTTTCCCTGAAGATGGTTTGCATAGTATTTTCTGTTGCATGACAGAAGTCTCAGTAGATTACAGAAAACAGGTTTATTAAAATCCTAACTATAAACTGAAGTCAACAAATTAACGTTTTTCAGTTAAAGTGGGAATTTATCTGCTAGGGCATGCTTAAGCAATTATGACTGGATAGAAGGATGAATGAACATCTCAATAGGGTTTTGGGTTTTGTTCTGTTTTGGTTTTGTTTGGTTGGTTTTTTTTTTGGTGGTTGTTGTTTTTTGGTTTGTTTTATTTTTTTAATTCTCAGAAAATGTATTAACAGACACAGGGTTTAAAGGTTGCAGAGTTCTTTCTTGTTACAGTTATTTCACATCATATGAAATTAACTTCTTGAAGTAAGACCAGAGACTTTATTTATTAATATCAGGTCTGAATCTGTGAAGTACAAAGTTTTCAGTTTTAATATATTTGCTCCTTTGGGGTCAAGGTGGCATTTCAGGTGAATGACCCAAGACTGTCACTCAGTTTAATTCAAAACAATATTTTGGGCTATGACAAATAACAATTTTCAGGATTAATTTGAAAGGTAAAATGATTTAGTGCGAAGAAATCAGAAAAAGGCACCTGAGGACTGATGGTGTTTTTCCACGACAGGGAGGGGTTTGCCCTGAAAGAGGGACACAGATTTCATTATACTTTTCACTTTACTAAAAGTTTGTTAATTAACCTAAAATTAATGTAAATACATGAAGTAGAAAGAGCAAACAAATGAGTATTAAAAGTAAACAATACCTAATCCTACATTAATTTGCATGGTTTTGAGAGAGGGAAAAGACACTGAGGAAAGCTGCCTTCCCATAACCCCATCATTTTGTAGCTCATATCAACAGGGCAGTCTCTGGAGTTCTCTCTTTGCAATATATTACTCTTGTAACTGGTTGTGCCTCTTAGAAAGCATTCAGAGGAAACGGAAAAATGGATCTTTACAACAAATTAGAGTCTTGACATTTATATTCATGTTGTCTTGTGTTTCTGAAATGAGTCAATATGCACTGGTCAGTAGGTTTGAAAAGCAGACAAATAATTAGTGAAGGGATCACTTGTTCAATGTCATCTTTCAGAGTCTTGTTGACAACTTTGGTTAGTCACAGCCAGTTTTTCCAAGGTTTAAAGGACCTGTCCCTCAGATGATGTTCATGGGAATTAAGCATCAAATCAGTTTTGGTGGGCAAGCACAGCAGCAGCTTTCTGACAAGTTTGGCTTCAACCTGGGTAACCAGTCTGTCTTCAGAGTGATAAACCATACGCCAGAGGCACAGATGGTACTATCTGCTTCACTCATTTAAAGTGAACAAATGAACACACTTTTCTTTTTTAACATATGAAATAGATCCCCTGTCACGGTCATTTAACTGATAAAGTAGTGTTCCCATGAACACGGGTTGTTTCAGAGTACAATAACATGACTTCTTTGCTATTCATTCACGTATCAGTGATTAGCAGAAATAGGAATGAAAATGAATGAAGATATTCTAGATCCGAATTTTAGATTTTCTGTTCCTAACAGTGTAGCTACCCACATACTTACACTTATAATTTATACCTCCTCCCCTGCCAATAAATAAATAAACAAACTGAATTGAAAATTTAGTCTTGATATCGACATAAGTCTTGGTCTCAAAGTTTTCCATGGAATGAAATTAGATTAAATAAGATGTGATCACTATGGATTAATTTTACTGTTTTAATTTGTAGATTCCACAACTTATGCACATTTTCTGTTTAATGCATTTGACACTGATCACAATGGATCTGTAAGTTTTGAGGTAAGTAATGCTCTTACTTCTTTCTCTGCTATTGAATATTTTGCCATTCCTTTTAATTAAGTTCAGTTTGGTGGCTTTTATTATACGGTTCACCTTATGAAAAATCGAGCTTATGTGACTAAAGTTTCAAGTTTTTGCAGTGTATTAACAAAAGTCATTATTATTATTTTACAATTGTATATCCCTAAATGGTAACTCAGACTGTGCTCCTATGTAATCTTTTTATAAATCTGTTCATTTAAATTTACGCGCAAGTTACATAAAATAATCCTTATCTTATTCCCTGCCTCTGCAAGGTGAGAAGGACTCTGAGCTACAACTAATGTTATGGAGATGACTCAGCCAAAACAGGATTGCTCACACATTCATTAGTTTCCAGGAGAAGGCTCTACAAAAAATGTCATTAAAGCAAATGTATTTAAAAGCACAAGAGTTTGAAATTCATTTTTCCTCCATTTAACTGTCCAATCTGATTTCAAAATTCTGCCTTTCCTTGCTAAGGCTGATGTCATCAACGTAATTACATGGTAAAAAGGGCAACTTATTGTAATAGTTTAGATGAAAAAAGGTGTACAAAATACTGCAAAGGAGCCATTATTTTAAGCTACACAAATAAATACAATAATCCTCTCCTTTCATGTGCAAAACAATATGTTTACTTTGTAATGTTTTGCTTTGTTTTGTTTTCTCTACAAATGACAAATTGTATTCTTAGAACTTGAGACTGGATTGGGAGAAATATATCTACTTTAAATTTGTTTAAATGTCTGACACATGTTTTTATGATTTACTTGAGTGAATGATGATGTGATGTCTGACAGAAACTTTTTTGAAAGCATTTTCGTTGCTTTATTATTGATGTAATATGGAAGGAGATGCCTCGCCAAGCAGGTACATTGTGATCAGACATCTATACTTCAACTGGGACTAGAACCAGATCGTTTTGTAGGGTGTTATTTGCATTTATCAAAAAACAAAACAAAATAAAACAACACCCAACAACAAACTTGAGCCCATCTGCTTTTTTTCTGGGCAGCTGAAATCAATTGGCTCTTCGTGAAACTAAAAGCAGGAATGGAGGTTTTGTTCACATCTTCTGCACATAAGCTAATTCTACAAGGAATCCTTCTGGTCAAATCAGTAACAGCCGAGGCAATGAGAGGGAATATTTTTAGCAGCAGTATTTGAGAAGTATTTCTGCTGTTATCATTAAGAATAATGAGAACAAAAGAAGTTTTAGTATCCTTCCTGGACAATTGTTGACATTTGTATCTTGGACAAAAAGCCTTAAAAAATGCAGTAGATATAAAGCTCTTTTTAAGGGATTTTAATATCTCAAAATGCAGGTCTGTGTACAAAAAAAAAAAAGACTTTGGAATAAATCAGGAAAATAAAATAAGGCTTTTTTTTTGCCATTGCCAAAATAGATGTTTACAGTTTACTTTTGTTCCATATGGACTCAGAGAGCTACCCAGACTTGGATATTATTTGCCCTAATGGTGAAGCTAGAATAACCCTACTGCTGTCAAAAGACTCTTGCTTCTGTGTCCTTGTCTCATGTAGCAAGATTACAATTATAAACTGTCTGATAACCATTCTAAAAGCATCCTCCTTATGTTAAAAATGTTTTTTTTTTTTTTTTTTTAATTCATGTGAAAGTGCTGTAAAATGTGAAAGCAGATATGAAAAAAAAAGGTCGTAGGTAGGCGCTGGGTAGAGACTCGAACTCTTGTGGGTTACTCTGAGCAGTATTTATTGTAGAAGATTCACAGGAACAGCAGCGTTGGGTCACCTCCTCAGAGAGTGACAATCATACAGCAGTATAACTAGTCATTATATAGGGTTCTAACAGGTATTATGCAACTAAACAAAATCTATCACTGTCTATCACTGTCGATATCTATCACTGTCGATATCCTCAGGTTCCTTCCGTTCCAGTGGTCTGCGGGTTCCACTTCTTCTTTCTTGGCAAGTACAGAACGACAGGTCATCAGTTGCAGGGCTAGTTTCTTTTGAAGTTCCACCTGTCTCATTTGTTATCCATAGTTCACCAGTCTAGCACAGAAATCAGCAACCCTAAGAATAGTATTTATCAATGTCTTAACTAAAGGTACAAAGCAAGCATAAGGTAACCACGCTCGTGGTTCTGGGTAAGGACTGTACAGGGGACAAGCTGAGACTTTCAGCTTTAGCAGCACAGCTTATAACACTGATATAGGCCTAAAATCCTAATTTCCTATTTTCCTACAACAAGATATTGTGAAATGTGAAAAATACAATCATGTTATTTCTTCCTGCTCCTTTTTATCCTATATGCAACTGTACCATATGCTTTCTCTAACAATCCTTACTCTAGTTTTCTGATTTCCATTAGAAAAAAAATATAGCACAAAAGGTAGAGAAAAAGGGAGTGATTTAACAATTTTGAGAATAAATAATCAGTCATCCCAATTTACTTTTTATATCAAAGTGTAAATACAATTTAAAATAATGACCTATGATTAAAAACACTCTTTGGCTCTCTTCTATGTAAAAAGCATATGAAAATCTGAAATGGTACTGAAAGAATGTAGGCATTTTTTGTGTTGCACTCTCTTTTTTCTAATAAAGCAGTGGTAGCTGGAGTTGTGGATAAGAAGAAAGAGAGAATTTGTTCTAGCTTTTTGCTCTTTTTTCTTCAAATTTTAAACCATCAACAATGAAGCGTTGGACTTTATCACAAGTTAAACGCACACCTTCATTGGATGAGATTGCTTTGTGAGATTGCTGAGTCCTTAAAGTTTTGTCATCCCTAAATCTGTGTACTCTCTGATAAGAGTCAGGGTCTCCAACTGAAGCATTATATATAGCATAAAAAACAAACTCATGAAACTGGCTGCTTTAACCTATCTCTCCGTATCCCATGATTGTATCAATTTTAAGACTAACTTATTTCGTTACTTACGCCAAGTACTTCTGCTTTAACATGAGGGACAGAGTTTCAGAAAACCTAGTGACCCAGGTATTGAAGGGCTCTTCTGGCCTATTAGTGAACTGAAGATCTTTTTATCAGACAGAGACAGATGTCAAAGCAAGGTTTTCACTTGCTGCATGAATATTGTAACTGAACCAAAATGAAGATCTGGGGCTCAAGGTTATTAACACAGAAAAAATGAGGCTAGTTAACTTCGGACATATAGTCAAAGGTAAATCACATTGCACTCACATGCAAATGTCCAAATCAGTACCCTTAGTTTGTTGTAGATGCAGATTAAGGCTATTCTAAATGTGGTCTTGAGGAAAGTCACTCAGTAAACCCACTAATTCTCAATGCCTTTAAAATACAAAGCTATGCCCATGTGCAATGGAATTGTCATTTTTTATTTAAAAAAAACCACAACAACACAACTTTTGTTTGTTTGTCTAAAAATTATTAATAATTCTTAGCAAAGTTGTTGGTGATTTTCTGGTTTATTCCTCAATTGTTACCTCAGATTTTTGCATTAATTAACAAATTAACAAGCATGTTAACCCCATTCCATAGAAGAGTCCAGATCTTAAGATCAAACACAGCTTTGGTATGTCACTAATATTAACAGTGATAAACAATCATTGCCTCCAAAGTAATGTGAGGGTGGCAGTGTAATGAATGTATCCAAGTGTGATTCTCTGTGTTCAACACAAAAAGCCTTGTTCATGTCATGTAGGAAATAAACTGATTTTTCCCAGGACAGTGGCTTGTAAACATTTTAATACCCCCTGGTGTAAAGTAACTACAAAGAAATCTATTTAATAGAATCATAGAATGATTTGGGTTGGAAGGGACCTTAAAAGTTCATCTAGTTCCAGCCTCCCAGCCATGGGCAGGGACACCTTCCGCTAGGCCAGGTTGCTCAAAGCCCCATCCAGCCTGGCCTTGTACACTTCCAGGGATGGGGCATCCACAGCTTCTCTGAGCAATCTGTTCCAGGGCCTCACCAGCCTCATGGTGAAGAATTTCTTCCTTCTATCTAATCTAAATCTACCCTTTTTCAGTTTAAAGCCATTACCCCTTGTCCTCTCACTATTATGCCCTTGTAAAAAGTCCGTTTCCAGCTTTCAATTTTCTGTATTTCCTCTTAACAGCAGCACGTCCTCAGTGATATTTGTTTTACGTGTGCCAGGGCTCCACCACTTCTGTCATTAACACTCATCACTTAATTGCTTTCCAAAATCCTCACGGCTAAAACCAAAAATGGATTTAGGTGCCTGCCTATATACTTCTGGCCTTGAATGAGACATAAAGGAATGCATGATCAGGTGGTATAATTTTAAGCTTTTCTGTGGATTTGAGTCAGGACAGTATGAAGCTTATTCATTAATTTATTAAGGAACTAGTTCTCCCCAAATATTTACTGAAGGATAAAGCAATCAGAAAGTCATCAACAACTTTGTTAAAAGGTAATTAACCACTGCTGTAAAAACAAAACAAAACAATTAATCCCAGATCACAACCACAGGATCTAAACAGATGTAGTGCAGAAGTGAAATGTGAGCAGGTTGTGATACTGAGCACTCAGAGGCTTCAAAACAGATGCAAGAATCCTTCATTTTGCAACCCTTCAGTGAGACATCCCCCTTTCTTGCAGAAACATAGTTAGGCACAGGAGAGTTTGGCATTTAATGGAGGTCTCCAGTCTTTACAGGTATTAGCATGCTCAGCAGGAAGCTAGCAAGGTAGAAATAGAAGTTGTGAAAAGGAGTAAAGGCAAGTACCCAAACACAGATTTCTGTGCTTCTAACTTCATTATCATAGGCTGAAGAGGGACCTGACCTAGAGCTGTGTCTCAGTCCAGACCTCCTCCAGACCTGTAGGCTCCTTTGTGACCCTAGATCAGATGCACATACTTAGGGGGTGTAGGTGTCTAAGCATTACTGTGAATATTATTTCAAAAATAAATAGGGTCTAAAAGCAGAATTACTCCTTCCACAAAAATCAGATGTCTAAATCAGGAAGGAAAACACATCTGGGTATTCTTGTACTGTAATGGAGACTTGGGTTCATGCTCCATGCTAAATGGTGTGTTTGGTTCACGCGCCACTACATCGGTGGTAACAAGCATATAGACAGACACTCTGAGCTTAGCTTCTGCCCTCAGCAATGTTGCTTTCCTGTGTCATTCTGCACTGGCTTAGTAATTTAACAGCTTGCATAGCTATACTGGTCGGACACACACATCATCTTCCACCATGCAGAGATTTTTTCTCTTTGAGGACCTAGCTCAAATTATCCTGTGGATTTAGCCTATATCCATTGAATCAGATTTTCTGTTTCTATATTATTTTATTGCTAAATTTTTCAATTGCATGAAGAATGTAGCTAAGATATCCCATCCTAACTGGTCCTTATTCAGCTGATCACAACTTCCTGTTATGGTAAGTGCTTTCTGTTGTTTCTGAGATGGACTCCTGCACAACACTCAGACAAAGACAATGCACTTGAACTTAACTAGGTACAATTCCCACACATATTAATATAATATGGATGGGGGTGACCCACTCTTGCAAAGTTTATAGCACACACCTGGAAGGTTTTTGATATGTCTCAGATTTTATAAGGCCATTCAGTCCTGTGCAAACCATTTTTTTTATGCATGTTTTTTTTTTTTTTAAAATGATGATACAAGGGCAGCCTTGCAAATGGCGATATAAATGATGCCAGGAAGCCACCTATTATAACATATGGGTGGTGCATCGCAGAAAGGAAGAAAAGGGAAATAATCAGGAAAAGAAAAATAGATATGGTTTAGAATAATAGAATAGAATCATAGAATCAGAATAATAAAATCATATTAATAGAATCATTTTGGTTGGAAGAGACCCTTAAGATCATGGAGTCCAACCATATCCTAACTCTGTTTAGGTAGAATAAATACAAAAATATTGCTGGTGCCAAATTAAAAATAAAATCAGAGTTCTGAAATATAATACACTAAGAAAATATAGTTATTGGAGACCTTCACAAAGGACTTCAGGAAAAGCTACATCAAGAATGGAAAACAGTGCAGAAAATATTTGAAGACATGGCACTGAATTAAAAAGGTTAATTGCTAATGCTATAATGTGATCAAATCTGTTCTGAACTTCTTTAACATTTTAATCCTTAATAGTACACTGATATAGAGCTGTTTGGAGATTTAACCCTGTGACCCTCAATTAGTCATTGAGATGCAGACAAGACAAGTTGAGCAAAACTCTTTCAAGATTCATGTACCCGTTTACCCCAAAGGGCATGTATACCAATAACACAGACATTTACAGTAGACTAAGAGAACCCAGAGCACACCACTTGAATTGTTAAAAAGACTGGAGCTGTCAGAAGAGCTGTCTGTGGATCCTAGACCATGACATCTGGGTATTCTTCACTGTATTGGGTATACTTATTTGACTGTGTGGTACACCAGACATTTGTAATTTATGTCTATGAGGTCTTTTCCATTGTTCCTGTTTTAAGGGAATGCAGAAACTTTGCTGGTGTGGATAAGAATTTTTTCAGCTTTTATTGTCTCTGCTTTAATGTTACTTTAAGACTTCCTGTATGTCTTTGTCAATGACAAAGAAATGCACTTTTAGATACAAGCTCTTGCCATATTCTGCTCAGTCTATTATAGGGACAGTTTCACAGATTTATGGCTTTACAAGCTTATCAAATAAAACAAAGTGGAGGAGATGCTTAGGAAAAAAAAAAAGCTATTGTTAAAAAAAAGTTAACATGCTAAGAAATACAGAATACAGGTGATAACACATCCCAGCTGGTATTTTCTCCAATTTGCAAGATGCTTACCAGATGTAAGTGAGGTTTGTGCTGTCAAAACAGTATTAATGATGAAACAAAATTCTATAACCAAATAATACTTATAAATAATCTCGAAAGTCTTCTAATTTATTTCTGTGGAATAGCTCTATAGCAATAGAGTATTAGTGGGTCACAAAAGCATTAATGTGGTACATAAACACATAATAAATATTATTCCCTACCATATTTCCACTAAAAGGTTTTAGTATTGAAGTATACTGTATCATACATGAAGTTTCAAATGTTGACTGCAGCAGACTGATCTAAGAGGTCTGGGAACTACTTCCAACAAGGTATAGATGTAAAAATAATGTAATGTTTCTTAGTAAATGGTTCTCTCCTATACTTAGATTAATCTAACTTCCACTTAAGCTTTTTTTTTGATAATTAAACCATGGGAATTGTTCTTCCCTGATATTAAGTTCAACAGGAGCTGCTTATGTGAGCCATTTCAGAGGATAAATCCACTAAACAGAAAATTGTGGCTTATTTTATAGAAAATGACTTAATTTACTTATTAATTATGAGTGTAGCAAATAGTGCATAGATTGTTAATTATTTAAAAAAACCAGCAATCCTTAACACTGACTGTGAAGCAAAAACATAGAAACAACACATCTTTCCTGACTTCTGTGCTTCTGACAAATGCGTTATTCTGGATATCGGAGTGTATGTGAAAACTGCTCAATTCCAAACTGACCAGGACTTTTTTTCTATTCAGGATTTTGTTATGGGTCTCTCCATTTTGCTCCGAGGGACAGTACAGGAGAAACTGAGCTGGGCTTTCAATTTGTATGATATAAATAAGGATGGATACATAACTAAAGAGGTAAATAACATCTGCTTTTCACACTAATCACTGAAACTAAAGGTTGCCTATTTAAGTCCTGCTGTCAAAAAAGAATGGCTTTATTGTCAAATTAGTGTTTTTATCAAACAAGTATCTATTATGAAAATAGCCATGCTAAAACCAAAGTAATTATCTCACTTTAAAGGCATATATAACTATTGAAATGGGAAAATCTTCACAGAAATTGTAAAAAGTCAGAATTCTTCAGATACAGCAATGTTTGTCTTCAACTTATGTCTATGATTTGCACATACAGTCACTAGTAGTTTGGTAGGATACTTGGACAAAACAGGAATTAAATATGAGGGCCATAATTGTTACTCATTATAGAATCTACTTCTAAAAATTTTTACTTGAAAGATAACTTATATAAAAAGATTTCTATGCCTTTTATTCTGCAAGGATTCAAACACATACTCATATTACAGTGGGACCAAATGAGTGTTTTCATTAAAATATATGTTTTTTCAGAACTGGGTCTTTATGTAAATATATATTATACTTAATTTTACACTTTTAGAAAAACAATTAATGATTATTATAAAAGGGTGATATATAGCATAATTTCTTAGCATACTGGCAGATAACTTTTTTTAATAATTATTCACAAGCCACTCTCCTAACAAAATTCAAAGCTGTTGATATAAAACAAGGACTCTTTACGTATGTGCAGATGTGTGCATGGGTATTTCTATTTTCTCTGGGGAAGACTCAGTTGTAAGAAGCTGATGTGTTTTGACCATTCACTTGCTGTTACAGAATTTATTTTCTTGTCTGGTTCTGTTCACAAGACCTCAGGAGATTTTTCTCACAATCCATGACCTTGCACACATTCTAAATTATTTAACATCAAAATAATACATCTGCATCTATTTAACAAGTTTATCCATGACAGCTGAACTAACATGCTAGAATTTCTAGGAACATAGTAGTTCCTTCTTGAAGCTGTTCAGTCATAAACTAAGAGGCACAATCTCGGTATTTTATCCTAAAATGTAATTCCTACAAATAATTTCTGTGTTCTGTGTCAAATCAGTGTCTATTGATAAAACATACCTTATATTACACAAACATTTTTTTTTCTCTTCAGGAAATGCTTGATATCATGAAAGCAATATATGATATGATGGGGAAATGTACCTATCCTGTTCTCAAGGAGGATGCACCTAGACAACATGTGGAAACATTTTTCCAGGTGGGTTGGGTAACAAAGGAACCAAAAAGATTGCTCTGTTAGCAGGTATGGAAAGATTTTCATTGTTGTAAGTTTTGCATATCCTACCAATTTTTTAATCCTTTTTCTTTTCTGTGGTTCTGTCCCAAGTTTCTCAGATCTACTCATTACACCTCGCTTTTTCAATAATAAGGTCCTAAAGCGTATTCTAGTATATCACTTACTACGTCTTTACAGCATTTTGGCCTGGTTGTTCCCAGGCCGACAGATAACTGAAATGAATAATAAAAAGGACTTGCTTTATGCAGGATTTCAGGAGGATAAACATACATTTTTATTCTTTCTGAACAGAAAATGGACAAAAACAAAGATGGAGTAGTTACCATAGATGAATTCATCGAGAGCTGCCAGAAGGTAAGTACGCAGTGATAAGTCCTGAACCTGCATCTGTTGGCTGATGCTATCATAGTCCCGCACAGATTTCTGGAGTGACAGTGATGGTACTCCTAATAATACCAGAGACAGTATTTCTTCAAGGTAGAGTATGTATGTACACTACTACTACACAAAACCACTATACAATCTAAATAAATTTGTGACCTGAATCTATGGAAGAGATGTTATATACAAGCTGTCATTGATTATTAGATGACTGTGCCTGCATCCCTTCTTTAACAGTGGGGTTTTTTCATACTTGATAGCAAAAAAGTTTCTTCACATTCAGCTAAATATTTATTCCTATCTTTTGTCCATGCTGATGAACACATTCCTGTTACAACTGTGACATATAGTCACAGTAGTAATAATAATATTGCTTGAGAATTTATCATTTATACAAGTGTTTCTCAAACAGCAAGTCATGACCTGCCGGAGGCCTTAAAAAGGGAGAGTGCAAGGAGCTTGCTGAGTGTTGGATGGCAAGAGTTAGCAGCAGGCAAGTTTTCTCAAGGCAAGAGAGTGAGAACTGATTGTGATTATTAGTTGCAAGTGTTTACACTACCCAGGTGGCTGTTGATTTCCTTCGACTGCTGAAAGCAGCTCATTGCCTCTAGGGCCAGGAAGGAGAATAAACTGCAGCAGGAATTACAGCCTGTTTTCACTCCTCTGCCCTTCAGAACCTGGCTTGCTCTCAGATCAGGAGGTGATACAAGGAAAGATAAGTTGCGTTTTCAAAAATTTAAGGAAGTACTGTTAATTTGTCTGTTAAAGAATGCAAGAAAAAGAATCATGATATAGCACAAAATAATGATGCTGAGTCTTTGGCATTATATGAGGTTGTTACATACTGCAAAGTGTCACATTAGACCTAGTGATAGGATACGCTTGATTACAGTATGCAAATTGATGTGGCAAATAAACCCAACACTATTTGTTACAGTGAGAAATATAAGGAATTGTAGTAGTGTTCTACTGATACCTCATCTAGGCTGACTCTGATTTAATATGAGCTGAAGCAGACCAGCAATCTAGCCTGTGTGTATTGCTTCTTATCTCTTGTACCAAGAAGAGAGCAGCAGATGAGATGGGAGAGAACAGGACTAGAAAGACAAATGCAGTTAGTCAGTGGTTGTTTTTTAAGTATTTAGAATAGGGAAAGCTGAACAGGAGATAGCAAAGGTGCTCTAGAATTGGTCTATTTTTATATGTATCTGTAGTTATTCCTTGGGGATAACTTTTTTAACTGTGGCTCTTCTGTATATCCTTAGCAATGTGTATTGCATAGTGTCTTATCGGTCGGCAGTGATCTATTGCATTGACCATGGTTCTAACTTGTCAGGTAATGATAGAAAGGGATATTTTCTGCAGGAGTAACCCATTCCATCCACAATGTTGATGGTCTGGGCGAGCCTGAAAACAACAAAGGAGTCATCTCAAACTTCAGTAAGAAAAACCTCATGGCTTGTGCTTCATATGGACTAACATGTCCTAATGTCTTGAGTTAGGAATCATTCAACAAATCCTTTATGAAAAATTGTTTCAAAAAATGCACTGAAAAAGAGGCAAATGAGAAAGATATATTTGCCAAAGAATTTTAATGCAAGTATCTGAGGTTTGTTTTCTTTTTTATAAAGACAGAAAATAGCTACTGAAAGTCACCATGTTTCAAATATTATGAGAAGCCTTTATGTTTTTGTGAAGACTCTTCCCATTTGACTGACTAAAGAAGGGGCTTTGGAAGTCTTATGTATAGAAACAGCAAACCTCAGAAATATGGGGCTGATTATAGAAAACTACTAGTCTCATTAGTGATGATACATATATTATAAAATTGGTAGGAAGTGTCAAGATACTTTCTAACTTAAGAGCATGTTGCTCGCTTTGCACGTTTTCTGAGCTTAGTTGCCGATGTATATAGAGAAACATTTGTAAATAATTAAATGATAAATTATTCCAGTTAAACCAAATTTTAACCTTACATTAATCAGTGATCATGAATAGTATATTGATGTTTCAAAACAATGCAGTGGGAAAAAGTTTATCTGAATTTAATATAGTAATTTAATATAGTAAATGTCTTATACAAACTTGTAAAGTATTAATCTACATATTTTTCGAAAATACATATCATTGCTTTTATAGGTTAATCAGCACAAAATTGTGCACAGATTGCTTCTTACAGCAACATCACTTGAGATGAAATACAGAATCGAAGATGAAAAACCCCACTGTGCATGGTTTGTAACATAAATTGAGCAAATTACTCAGACTTGTCATTTTCTACAAAGCAAATCACCCACTAGACTGAACAGTGAATAATTTTACTGGAAATTGATACTGAACATGTTACTGGAACGTTAAAGTACAGAAGGCCTACATACCTATCAGTAGCAGAGAATATAATGAGATAACCTTTCTAAGAAGAGGGTTATTTATGGACCTCTTTCACAAAACTTCCTACAATATTCTATCAAATTCAGCCTTTATATGCGCTAGAATTAAAGATGGCTAGATTATCTCTAAAGAAAGTACTAAAGGGTATGCTTTCACATTTGAAAAGAAGATCATTACAGTGGGGATCAGCAAATGCCGAGCGTGTAATATACTCGTCTATTGTATTGTGCAACCAACTGTTGATCCAAAAGTGCCATCAAATATGTGCTACTACATGGAAACTCTTTCTTCTATACACTGAAAAGTAAATGTTACAAAAAAAAAATTCCTGACCACTGTGCTGAAAGTTATTTACTGATAAAAAGTGAAGTACAGAATGGTGCATCAGTAAGCATTATGCAGGACTTGGAAGCTGAAGGTTTTATTACCTAATGCAAAGCAATCAGGAAGCAGAAGTAGCACTAGAAAGCAGCTACATCTTTCAGTGTGAACACACTGAAAAACTGAGCTGAGGAGTCAGTGTTATTTGTGGAACTGACTTGACTTTGGTTCATGCGAAGATGCATGCTTAGATCTATTTTATTTTGAGGTCATCTCTAGCTATGCAATAGAATGCCCTAGAACTGCAAAATAGCTTATTTGTGAGATACACAGGACTAGCAATTTCATGTAGGGACTCAAGCTTCAGATACAACAATTATTCCTTGAGCACTTATTGTATATATGTATTTTGTTATACTGGATATAAACTTATAACCTCTGAGATACTGCAGACTTTATTAACATGCTGTTGCATTCTGGACAATTTTCATTTAATTAAAATATTTAAAGCGTAGATCTATTAACAACTTTTTTTCTGCTAACAGTTTCTCCAAACAAGCTGAAAAATAATGTTGTCATTAACTAAAATAGTTAGTTCTACCCAATTTCACTATAGATATTTGTCAACACATTTGTAATGATGTATGATTTTGGGGTTTTCGTTGTCTCTTTTACAGGATGAGAATATAATGCGATCCATGCAGCTCTTTGAAAATGTGATTTAATGAAGACATTAGGCCTACAACTAATGGACAAATATGAACTATTCTGCAACATTAAAAGATGGATTTCCCACTTTATCATAAATAAAATTACTCAGCTTTACACTGAGACATGTATTATGCAAATAGATTTTTTTATTATAAACTTTTCCCCAAAAAAATCTTTCTAAAATGCACAACTTAGCACTTCAACAGTGGCTGCTTAGTTAATAAAATTGTTCTGAAAAGTCATATTTTTACTCCAAACCAAATCAAAACAACACCTGACATTATGCAGCTTTATTATCATTCCAACCTCTAGATAAAACAGATACTATCACAAGAAGATTAAATAAATACTCTTAGTTTTGCTACTCATTTCTACTGGATTAATCTCCAGATGTTTGACTGTATTTCTTAAATCTTAGCTTCTAATTTATACAGAGGCGTTACCATGTATTTTGTTTTCACATTTGTCTGGTGTAATCCCAGTTTTTTGAGTAACACTTTGAGTTAAAGTGCTATAATCTATGTACAATGCACATCTTGTTGCAATTGCCTTCCACCTCTGACTTGCTTTTCTCTTAAAGAAATAAAAAATCCAAAGCTAACAAAATAGATAACTTGAGAGGAAGAACTATTATAGAAAAAATAAGCAATTGCTTATTGGTAGATTTACACCCTACTGAATACAAGTAAGCTTCTATCACACTTACCTAGTAAATCTGCATTTAGTTCATCATGACATGAGTATCAGGAGTCCTACATACTGTATTTCTAATTTTTCTTGGACGTGTCTGCAAAGTCCTCTGCATAAAATTAAGGATCTTCTGACTTTAGATTTTTCATGAAGAAACCTTAACTGGATCCTAATACTGTTTTCATTAGTATGTGTCTTTCTGCCTTTAATGAAGAAAAAGGCATGAATTCCGTTTGAAGCTTCCATTCCACTTGGTGCTCAGAATGAATATCACTATGTAGTAGCATCTACTAATACTGACTGCTAGACCAGCTAACATTTGTTTCAGCTTTTTGTAATATCTTTAATTATGAGATGGAATCAGGAAAAAATTGGAAACTTCAGCTGTATATCGTCTATATGTGACAACTGTACCGTGTTTTTTTTTTTTTTTAAGAGTTATTTCATTAAGATTGGAGCTACCTTAATTCTAAACCTAGAAAGATTTTTCTAAAAATGTACGTACCTACAATCAAATACTGTCCCCGTTCATGTATTTTTTAAGATATATTGTCCACAGAATTTATGCCAATACTTCAAACTAGGTGAAAAGCTAACAGAGATGGGCCAATCTTCATTTTGACATCGCTGCAGAAAGGGGATTAACGAAGTAGAAAGAATGTTGCAAGTATTCTTTTGCAAAAATAAATCAGGTATCTATTCTGGTGTAGAGATGGGATGTTAGAGGCATGTTGAAGGCTGCTCTGCTATCACCAGTGTAGGATAAGAGTAGTACAATACATGTACACCTGAAATCTGCTGTAGCGTGTTTGTGTAAACTAAATGTGCACATTTTGTAACAAAAAATAATAAAGTAAACATGAAGAAAAACAAGATGCATGATTGGGGTTTTTTGAGTTGTTAAAGAAATACTTGTATCTCTTCAGATATGAAAATAACATTGCTGGCAAAAATGTTTAAAGAAAAGCTTAAATACCTAGATCTTGACTCAGCACAGTTCTGATCTCTGAAGTGACATTAGAAGACTCCTGAAATAAATTTAATTTAGCTAAGCAGTGGTAACTTTCCAAAAATTCTGAAATAGTTTTCACATTACATACTTTTTAACAACCTACGCAACAGCATCTTCTGATGACAAAAAAACACCAAAACCACAAAACAAACCAGAAACCAGCAACCAAACAAACAAAGAAAAAAACCACAAACACCCTTCCAAGAGCTTTAAAATTGAGAGTTAAATTTTCCACAGCAGAAAAAGTTCTACAGCAAATTTTGTTACTTCAGTCAGCTCTCCCTACAGAATAACTCAAATATCCATAACAACGTGAACCCCGAACAGTATTTGTTACAAAATCTGTTAGGAATTATTTTGCAATTGAGTTAAAGTGCTTTCATGTACAAACACTGCATCCTACCAGGCTTGACTTCCAGGTAAGCTGGCTTCTGTGATCTTTTTATTGTCTTCAACTCGTATTTTTTTCATAGCTTCCACTTTCAGAATTTTATTAGGTTGTCTAGAGCTGACTTTATAAACTAGTCCCACACATACACGTGGCATCACAGAACTCTGTGTAAAGGGAGCACAGTGTAAATACTCCAAAGCTGCCTCCTACTCACATTCAGCAGGCCTGAAGGCAACTGAAACTAATTAGTTGAGCAAAACCTAGGCTGTGGTTCCATGGAGCAACCTGATGCATCTGCAATGTGATCTGCAGAGCCTCTCCAGCTTCTCAAAACAACGTGCTGAGAATGCACTGAGCAAGTTCAGTTTTGCACCGTATGCTAGCTGTTCAGTACGTTCAGCTTCACACCTTTAAAAGCTGACTTCCTGAGAGTCTAGATGCATTCTCGTGGTTCTACATCTAACCCAGGAAGTCCTGGCGAACCCAAATTACATCTGTCTATGCCTATGCAACAAATGAAGTTATGTGCTTCAAAACCAGGTATACATGTGTAATTTAACACCAATTTAGTTACTATTTAGGTAATTAATTACAGCCAAAAACATACTGAGCACTGCAGATCAATTAAAGGAAATAGTAATTTACAACAAAGTAAGAATCAATATTTACTGTGTTTTTGAAATAATAGCCAGTTAGTCAATGTCACTGTAAGCACAATGCATATGCAAATAGCAGCCAATATACAGAGTTATGTTAAACAATCTTCCATAATTCCATATTCACAAACTGATAGGGCTTTTCCCACTCTCCCTCATACTTAGGAATTGTGATTATTTTAAGAGAATATGTCATACTCCAAATAGGTGTTGGAGATGTTCACAGGCAGTTTCTTTCCAAACTTCATCTTACAGTACAAATCACTGTAGATTTCTTCTTCAAGAGGAGATAGGACAATAGGTTGGAATTTTAGATTTTATGATAGCCACAGCTGCCTGTTGACCAAAAAATAAAACAAACGTGAATAAAATAAGGAGCACTAGCACTATATATATATGACAGTATTCATATAGTCTCTATAAATTGCATGGTTCACAGCTTTTAGTTATCTTTGTCATTCTTAAACAGTAGAGTACTAAAACTTAATATTAGCTGAGAAATTTACTGTCAAAAGGCTTGAAAATAATTAACTGAAAAAATGGAGAATTGTGATAACTAATGAGTAAACATCCAAGAGAAATGTAACCTCATACTTATATCTGGGCATAAATATAGACATTAAATAATTAGGATTTTTAAATAGAAGAGTGATATTCTGGGAGGGACCCTCCTATAAAAGTTAGAATTATACACATTATAACTCATTTAGAATAGAAATCTGATTAATTCATTAGTTGGATTATACAATATTGCTTGTAATTACAATTTAGGAGTTTGGTACCAGTTTTCTGCTTTTTATTTTATTACAGTATTTTGAAAAGACACACAGACCTATTTGCAAAACCGATAAGAATACAAGAAATCAGGAGATGAAGAGAAGAATTAGAGGGTAATGATTCACTGGATTAGTTACACTACCTAGGCCTAAATTTTCAGAATATCAAGATGAGATGTAATTTTCCTTTTCTTGTCTCATTACATATAAATAAAAAACATTCATGCTTATTTATTTGTCATGATGTTTTTCAAGTCTGTAGTACAAACGCTGCTATTTCCCTTAAATGAATATAAGTGCCAAAAAAAGAAAAAAATGGTGGCATCTACTGCTTGCATGAGTGCCTAACTGATGAAGGCACACAAGCTCAGAACGGGTAGACCTGCATTTATGGTCCTTAGTCTTTAGGTTATTCCTACAGTTTGCCAGTGAACATCTAATACAATACATGTAAGTGTTCATGGGGTGAAGAAAGCCAACATTTTCTCTTCTAGATTAATATCCAATCAATACTCTCTCTCTTTTTTTTTCTCTTTTCTGTATAATATACAACAGTAAACAGCAACAGAACGGTCAGCAGAACAATACTCTGCCACCTATTACTTAGAGCTTTTTTTTTTTAGTTATAGCAATTGCAGATCTAACCTCTGGGTTAACCAGGTTGCGCTGGAATGTCAGTACCTGGTTTCTTCAGTAAGTCATCTAAGCACTCAACTATTAGTGGAAATGGGAAAGCAACACCAAAAAGGATCTTTTAGCAAGATTAAATCCTGTTGAGAAAAGTATTTAGGCTCAGAAAAAAAGGAATGTGAAGCCTGTATCCCAGGCATATTGATGCAAGACAAATATTCAGCCTAAGTCAGCTGGGTCAGGTGTCGTTCCTCCAGAAGAGGCCAGAACCTATTTACCAGTTGACATTTGGTGAATTCCTGGATCACTCTTCATGGGCATCTATCATATGATATTGTCCATAAAGGACAATAAAAATGTTCTAAACAAATATCATGGGTAGGGATCTACATGGATGCACACTTGCTCCCAAAGGAATTTATCCTGAGTGGGGCTTTGTGTGCTGTAGGAGTCCAGCCACGCAGCTTCTTATGCAGGTATGGACCCCCCTGGAATATTTTATTAAGACATACTCCTGTATTCCTTGCTCAGAGATTAAAACAACAGAGAATACAATGAAAAGTGGGCAATAAAAAAATGGGAGACAACATAACTTAACTTAACTGGCAGAATATGGTTCACCCAGAGTAGATTTAATGTCATTTCTGTTATCACTCACATCAAACAGACTAACCCAACTATTTTACTATGGACCGGAACACAACTCTGCTGATTGACACAGTGTGAAAGCCTGTGTTTTATGCAATATAAACAGTCGTGACATGAAAATAAGCAGTTTTCAGAATGGGGTTCATAATCTGAAAGGCTGAGATGGAAGTTGTTTTGGCAAAGTTGCATTCAAATGTGCAGATTACAGAGTAATCATCTGGACAACTCACCTTTCCACCATATTGCTCCAACTTTTGTAAAGCAACAGTAGTTTTTTCTCTAAATTTCTTGTCCATTAATCTCCTCGAAAGCTATTGGAAAGTAAAATAAAAAGGTTTGTTGCACAATATAGTACAATATATGCAAAGAAGCCAATATAGTTCTATTTTATTACTTTATTTTATCTTGCTTTGTAAAATTAAAGCTGAAAAGAAACATCATTTTATAGCTTATAACTGATGTCAAAGTACGGACCTCAGTGAAGGCAAAGGCAGTAAAATGTTAATTGATGAGAAGATGTAATTTCAAAGAAGACTCAACTGTTAGCCAAAAACAAATACTTTTTTTTTCATTTAGCAAACAAATTTTAAAGATGTTTCAAACTTAAAAAAAAAGTAATTCTTAAAGTGCTGTCCACATGAAAAGCTAACACATTGTTCATGTACACTGAAAGAGATTTATTAAAGTGGAAACACTTTAAAAATAACTACTGCAATTTCTCTCTTCTGCACTGGGTATCTAAACGGTCCTGTTATTTTGCTGTAAAAGTGCACTTTGGGAGCAGGCTAAATGAAACATGAAAAGCCTGTCTGACAGAAAAAGGACATCTACAGAACGACTCAGTATAAAAATACTTTCCACACTCCCACTCTGTTTCATGAAAACCTCCTTGTGCAGAATTCCCATCTGAAAGAAGTGGGAATATTTGCTTATCTTATTGAAAGTTTCACAGATCTTTCTTTAAATATTCACACTTAAAATGCAAAACTCATTTTACAATAAACAAAAACTTCAACACCTAGCACCTATTTCACCTTAAGCTCGAAGCTGGATCTTTTTCAAATAGTAGAGATAACACTTCCATTTTTCTTGAATTGACAATAAACAGCAGGTTTTGGACCTTGCCAGAACTTTATAAGTCACCATATTATTAAAGAATGATGGACACAGAGGAATATATGAAGTAATGCTTTTCATGGAAGTGCTGTGTCCTCCACTGTATCTGTGCAGATATTATAGTAAACATCTCACCAACAAATATAGATGCTTTTTTTTTTTTTAATATCAGCATTAAAAACTTACATTTGTGAGTAGATGCTTAAGATGATCATTAAGAGGTGGGCCAACAACAGCACTAAGTTGAACTAAAGCATCCAATCCCCTTCCAAATACTTCATCATCTGAATGGGCCTTCAGAGCATGAAAAGGAAAACCGTCAGTAATATTCAGAGGCACAAGTTCTTCAAAACTGCAATCTCTACATTATGACTGTATATAGTATTTTTAAAAATTCAAACTACTGTGTAGCTGCTAATTGTTCTAATGTTACAAGTTCCGAAGTACAATATGACTAAATATTAGTATCTAGAGGTAACATTTAAAAACAGAAGTACATTTTTAAAGTAGAAAAAAAAGATATCTACAAAAAGTCAGTGAAACTCTTACATTTCTTCTGAAACAAGGAAACTAATACTTTTTAATTGATGAAATTAAAATATAGGCAGGCAAAATAAACAGTTTTCTACAACAACAATTGTAATGCTTCACAGCATATCAGGAAGAACCCTTCAATTGTGGGTATGTTGAAACTGGGAGACAACATTTTACTTACAAATGTAATGAATTCAGAGTAATTTCTGTGTAATTCATAACAATTAATTGTCTTTGTTGGAGAAACACAGGAGCCAATGAGTTTTTGGCTCAATTAATTTAGTCCCCTACCAACTACAGCTTTGTCACCTGCCAGCAATTATCAGGCTCTCAACTACTTCTACAGTGCTTTGTCATCTTTATTGCTCCCATGGAAGGGTTCCACTAAACCTGAGTTCTTTAACGCTTTAGTTATCTCACTCCTCCTTTAGCAGTGAAATTGATTAATGACAATTTATTTTACTCTTGGAGTAATACTGACATTTATTTTAAACAGTTATTTTTCCACTCTGACATCTGGTCCCTGAACATGTTGGCTTTTTTTTTTTAAACTAGAAGTCCTCAACTGCTTGTGTAGTAGAAGGTTTAACAAGACTTTATACCAAAACAATGCAACAATAAAAATCATCAGTAGAGTAACAGCAATTGGAAGAAAAGACACAAATAATTCTTCTAATTTTGTCTTCCAAATTAAACCAAAGATACTGATAACACACAATTCTGATCTTGTATTAAACCTCTGATCTGATATCACAAAGAGTTTTCAAACTTTCAGCCATCTCTATAAAACCAGAACTGAGACACAGTTAGATTAAAGGAGAGCAAGTAGCTGAACCAGAAACGGGCTCTAAAAGATATGAAAAAGATCCAAAAGATACTACCTTTGAGGTCAATACTTTATCTTATTTTCTGAAGGAGTAGAAAAATTAAAAATATTTTTTAAATGAAGAATATTACTTCAAATATTTTAACTGTATTCTTCCCTCTTCCTCATTGGCATATGCTGGGGTTTTTTTGTAGTATGTTTTGAATTTTTAAATCAAACATTTAAGCATTTATTCTTGCATCTCCATTTTACTTAATCTTTTTTTTTCATGTTATTATGTGTATATATATAAAATGCCCCCAATACATATATTTATTTCTGCTTATATTCAGATCTTTAACAGAACATTTCCACAGATTTGCGCATAGCTACTTTCATACAGCTCAAAAGCCAATACAATAGATTTATCACATTAATATCTTCCGCATAGTCCTCACCAGCACAAGAAAAAAGGAAAAACTCAAATCCATGAAAATACCTGCATGAAGAGTAAGACATACCAATGCAGCTTTCAATGCTGGAATTAGACGAGGCAACAAGGGAATTGCTTTTTCAGTAGCACCTTCAACCATAAGTAATTCTTTAAAACCCTCTTTTGAAACAAAAGTATAGGGATGTTTTGTCTCTTTTAGACCCTGTTTCAAATATAAAACATGTTTGCTTAATAGTTGGACTTCTTTTAAACAAAAACACATTTAAAAATTTCCACAGAGCAGCAAGATAATGTTTAGATTTTGTTACATCAGTTCAAAACATAAAATACACTAACTCCACCATGTGGAGCCATTGAGTACAACTCTTCTCACAGAATATTCTTATTTTTCTTTTGGAACATTGAATATTAAAACTTAAATTATAAATACTGTCAATTCAATCAATATTTGTTCTTAATTTCCCTTAATCTAGCTACCCAAGGTAATTTTTCAACAAGACTATGAACAATAATAGGCTGTATTTGTAAATGTTCTTCATACCCTAAAGAAAAAACAAACGGGGAACTATGTAAGGAAAGACACCCTCCACCACACACACCCTCCTGCAACACCAAAAACATGTAGACGGTACAAATATGCACTTCTAGTGAGGACCTGACAGGTAGAACTCAAAGATTTAAAGCCATATGGCTGAAGTGTTTCTTCTTTCCATAATAGGAGCTCTAAATTACTTTGGGAATTAAGAGCTTTGTTTAATCCAAAAAAAAAAAAAAAAAGGATTGAAGTATTTAACTCAACAGTTTGCTATCTGGGTATCTGTCTTGTATTTGGCCAGTATCTTGAAGATTAATGTAACAAGGTGGATGGATGATGGCAGAGCGGTGGATGTGGTCTATCTTGACTTCAGCAAAGCCTTTGACACAGTCTCCCACAGCATCCTCACAGCTAAGCTGAGGAGGTGTTGTCTAGACAATAGAGTAGTGAGGTGGGTTGCAAACTGGCTTAAGGAGAGAAGCCAGAGAGTGGTAGTCAATGGTGTGGAGTCTAGTTGGAGGCCAGTATCTAGTGGAGTGCCTCAGGGGTCAGTACTGGGGCCAATATTATTCAATATATTCATTAACGATTTAAACGAGGGAATAGAGTGTACTATCAGTAAGTTTGCTGATGACACTAAGCTGGGAGGAGTGGCTGACACACCAGAAGGCTGTGCTGCCATCCAGCGGGACCTGGACAGGCTGGAGAGTTGGGCGGGAATAACCTAATGAAATTTAACAAGGGCAAGTGTAGAGTCCTGCATCTGGGCAGGAACAACCCCAGGTTCCAGTACAGGTTGGGAAATTACGTATTAGAGAGCAGTGTAGGGGAAAGGGACCTGGGGGTCCTGGTGGACAACAGGATGACCATGAGCCAGCACTGTGCCCTTGTGGCCAGGAAGGCCAATGGCACCCTGGGGTGTATTAGAAGGGGGTTGGTCAGTAGGTCGAGAGAGGTCCTCCTTCCGCTCTACTCCACCCTGGTGAAACCCCATCTCGAATATTGTGTCCAGTTCTGGGCCCCTCAGTTCAAGAAGGACAGGGAACGGCTGGAGAGGGTCCAGCGTAGGGCAACAAAGATGATTAAGGGAGTGGAGCACCTCCCTTATGAAGAAAGGCTGAGGGAGCCGGGTCTCTTTAGTTTGGAGAAGAGGAGACTGAGGGGTGACCTTATTAATGTTTATAAATATATAAAGGGTGAGTGCCACGAGGATGGAGCCAGGCTCTTCTCGGTGGCAAACAATGATAGGACAATGGGTAATGGGATCAAGCTGGAAGACAAGAGGTTCCACTTAAATTTGAGAAGAAACTTCTTCTCAGTAAGGGTGACAGAACACTGGTACAGGCTGCCCAGGGGGGTTGTGGAGTCTCCTTCACTGGAGACATTCAAAACCCACCTGGACATGTTCCTGTGCGACCTCACCTAGGTGTTCCTGCTCCAGCAGGGGGACTGGACTAGATGATCTTTTGAGGTCCCTTCCAATCCCAAACATACTGTGATACTGTGATTAAGTAGCTCTCCCTAGCTCTCTCAAAATGATCTGATTAAAGAACTACAAATAGCAATATGTTCTAGACCACCTTCATCCATAAAATATCCTCAAAATATGGGTTTTTTTTTCATACTTCCCTAGTAGGTGAGTCTACTAGGGCAAGCTTAGCTTGCTACAAAATGCCATTTGCAAATAGGAAATCCTGTATGCTTAACTTTGCAAGAAAATAGAGTTTACCTCTGCCAATGTTATAAGAAGAGGGTCAAAGGGAACAGTTTCAGGAAGGCATTCCCATTGCAGTCTGTGCTTTACTGAGCCATGCACTAACCTATATAAAGAATACATTTTTAACAAATTAACATATAATAGTATATAATTAATTTCCAACACTATTCACTTGAAATATGCCACTAGTTGGTTTACAATATCAATATGATGCTATATACACAATTTCAATACATAATGCTCTCCTCAGTGAAACATGTAATGGTAATTAACAGGGCAAATATTATGATTCCCAGATACGGCAGTTTTCAAAATTCTGCTCCCAATCACATAGAAATCAGAAATTAAAAGATATAATGAAGATAGATGCCTCTCATACTGACACAGAAGATGCTCCCTTTGCAACGTTACTTATTTTGATAAATATCAAGAAATGTTTTCCTCAACTAACAATTGGTAATGGAAATCAGTTGAAACGGAAAAAAAAAAGCAGTTATTCCTAAAATACAGATAAAGGCTATGTATCAATGACTATTTTATACATGTACATACATGTATTAACAATTACTTCCATTTTTGTTAAGCAATTCTGCATCCACTTGAAAAAACACTAAAGTTCTTGTTTTCTAGACAAATATAAAATAGAGAAAAGTAACTTAAAATACCACTAACTATTACTTACAACTAGTTTTGTTAATATCTGATATTATTGACAACTACAGAATTGGAATATTCAAGACAATGTTATCATACTAATTACTTCACACACAAAAAGACTGCAAGATGTCTAATTACTAAAACGGCACTTATTTCATTATCATTTTATTAGGAAAGTAAACACCATTACATGAAAAAATCAACTTACTTCATGGAAGAGGCTTAACAAACCAAATCTGCAAACACCTAGCTATTCTTTAAAAATGCAGCTTAACTATTAACACTACCTAAAAAAAGAGCCAAAAGAAGACTACTACCCAACTAGTAGATGAGGGAAAGCCTGCGGATGTTGTGTACTTAGACTTCAGTAAGGCCTTTGACACTGTATCCCACAGCATTCTCCTGGAGAAGCTGGCAGCTCATGGCCTGACTGGGTGTACTCTGTGATGGATAAAGAACTGGCTGGAGGGCTGGGCCCAAACAGTTGTGGTGAATGGAGCCAAATCCAGCTGGCGGCCGGTCACAAGTGGTGTTCCCCAGGGCTCAGTATTGGGGCCAGTTCTGTTTAATCTCTTTAATGATGATCTAGATGAGGGGATCAAGTGCACCCTTAGTAAGTTTGCAGATGAGACCAAATTGGGTGGGAGTGTTGATCTGCTGGAGGGCAGGATGGCCATACCGAGGGATCTGGACAGGCTGGATCACTGGGCTGAGGCCAGTTGTATGAGGTTTAACAAGGCCCAGTGCCGGGTCCTGCACTCGGGTCATATCAACCCCAGGCAGTGCTACAGGCTCGGGGAAGAGTGGCTGGAAAGCTGCCTGGCAGAGAGGGATCTGGGGGTGTTGATTGACAGCTGGCTGAATATGAGCCAGCAGTGTGCCCAGATGACCACAAAGGACAACAGCATCCTGGCTTGTATCAGGTATAGTGTGGCCAGCAGGACTAGAGAAGTCATTGTGCCACTGTACATGGCACTGGTGAGGCCCCACCTGGAATCCTGTGTTGAATTTTGGGCCCCTCATAATAAGAAGGACATTGAAATACTAGAGAGAGTGCAGAGGAGATGATGAAGCTGGTGAGGGGCCTGGAGCACAAGTCTGAAGAGGAGCAGCTGAGGCAGCTGGGGCTGTTTATCCTGGAGAACAGGAGGCTGAGGGGAGACCTTACTGCTGTCTGCAACTGCCTGAAAGGAAGTTGTAGCATGGAGCGTATTTGTCTCTTCGCCCAAGTAGCAAGTGATAGGACAAGAGGAAATGGCCTCAAGTTGCACCAGGGGAGGTTTGGATCGGATATTAGGAAAAAATTCTTAATGAAAAGGGATGTCAGGCATTGGAACAGGCTGCCCAGGGAAGGGGTGGAGTCACCATTGCTGGAGATGTTTAAAAGGTGTATAGATGAGGTTCTTAGGGACATGGTTTAGTGCCAGAGTTAGGTTAGGTTATAGTTGGATTCGATGATCCTGAGGGTCTCTTCCCATCTAAATGATTCTATGATAAGACAATTTCAAAGACATGGAAAACTGCTTTCTACTTTGAAAAGAGTAAAGTATCAGAAATCTTTTCAGAAATGAGTGGAATCAAACAGCCTAAATAAAACAATAAACATGAATAAACATATTTGAATCTCTGTAATACTACCTAACCATCATATATTTAGTTAAAAATAAACAAAACAAACACACCTGCATGGAATGCCACCTTTAGCGTATATGGCAGCAAATGCAGAAGGTGGTCGAGAATGAGCACCAAACTGTGAAGAAAAAAAGAATACATTATATATTCATAAAAGTAATGTTTGATAAAAACTTTAAAGATTTTTAAATTGTGGTTTACCAAAAAGGAACTTAGTCATACAATTCTAAAGCTAATTAAAACCAAACCAAAACAAAAACCCTGCAGCTATGGGGTGGAAAACATATATTGGGTACCTTTATCAGAAAACTGTTTTTAAGAATTGTCTGGCTACGAAGTTGAAAAAATGAGTAAATAATGTAGAATTAGTGCTCTCCTGATGGAGTATCCTTATTTATCTTTTTTCTCTTGAAAATCTTAACACTGAAATCTTACAGATTCTCTTCTTAACAGATTAAAGACCTCTCACTTTCCTGATGCTCTTATTGTTGTTATACTACTAACATGCAGAAGGCAGATTTACTCTAATTTAATCTTGATCCGAGTATAGGCAAAATTAAAGGGTGACAAGATGTGAGAGAAACACCAAATGTTGGACAAAATGGTATGAGGGCACTGGGAATCAATAGGAAGGTTCATGCTGGATGAGAATCTAGGGAAGACTCACTGGAGAAGGAAACCAGAAGCTTCACAGAAGGAAAGACTGCACAAAGTTGTTTTTTGTCATATACATGCTTCTCATGCATATGAACTATGATATTATTTCTTAGCATGGTCATTCAATGTGACTTCCCAGATTAAACCTCTTATCACAAAGCATATAGTAGGTAATGCCATGAAATCTTAATTTTTATCTTCTGAGTATTTGAACCTACATTAACATTGCTAAAATTGTGTGCTTGATTTGACAAATTCTTGGCTTAAGTCATTGTACTATTTGCAAAAAAGTTTCAAGAAAAAAAATGCCCATACAAAAGCATTCAGCCTCTGTTTATGGCAAACAAGTACCTCACCGAAGTACGCCTGGATTTAGTTTGTTTTCCAAAAAGTCTGTGACATTACCAATTGTTTGGCTGATATGGCCCAGTGGTGAGCTTTAACTCACCCACTCAAAGCTGGTTCTCCAGGCCCAGGACTTCGATGAAATAAACAACTCCTTTCACCAGTCTTCTGAGAGCCCAAATCCTTCCCAAAGTGTTACATACTTAGAGTACCTCGGTGTTTCAAGTCATACTCACTAGCAATTAATTTGATAGATTTTGTGAGGTCTAGGTGATCTTTGAGATGCTACCTGATTCTAGGTTTCATTGCATAATTGAGATCAGTTCCTCTGAAGCACCAGGTGTCAAAATATGTAACTATACCAAAAAAAAGCCACAACCCTTTTTAACTTTTAGCTCTAAATCTCTTTTTAGGGCAAAAGTACATGGAAAATAAAAAAGTTATGGTCCAAGCCACAACTGTACCAAAGCTCCTGTTTTAGAAAAGTAATAAACATGTTATGTCTCAGGCATTTGAGCTTATAAATTATGGAATATACGATTAATAAAAAAGTTTAGTTTGAATTTATCAAACAGGACCAGAAGAAACATGTCCTGCATGCATTCCATAAAGTCAGCAGAGTTCTTCCAACGTGAGATCTGTTTTACACAAACAGAAAATCTACCCCTTATACATACCGGATTAATAGTTTTAGGATTCAGCTTGTCGCTAGGCTTTGGTTGTGGTTTAATTGCAGGTTTTGGAGAACATGGCAGAGGAGATGTCTTGCTTTTCTGTACTGCAGTCTTTGGTTTTATTTGGATGCCTGATGACATTCTTGGAACATTACTTCCTAGAAAAGAAAAAGATTAAAAACATAACATAGTTTTGATTCCTACATGACAGAATCCCCAGGTACAAAGACTGACATGAACAATCAATCAAGAATATATATCTTATCTATCTTAAGCATAATTTTGAGAGTCTCATCACTCTGTCTTTCAAATGCACACATCTCCTAATCCTGCACTGCTCCCGTTTATTTCTGTACTTTGAGACCTGCAGCAAAAGTGAACTTAGCTACAGGCTGCCTTTAGGGTAGCCTACAGAAATCCAAGCAGCATCACAGTGCTCAGTAGAACAGCCCAGAGTGAAATAGGCTGGTTGGGTACAGCTATAGCAGAAGACAGTAACTATCTGAGGAAAGGCCAGGATGAAGGAATGAAGAGCAAGTAGGTTCAGGACACAAAAAGTAAAACAGAATCAATAAGAAAACAGAAATGTAATGCAGTAAATAAAGAACATATAAAACAAAATTCAATTCCAGTAAGAAGAAAGTGTTTTGTTAAAAAGAATGCAAAAATAAATTTCTGTGTACATCCTTAAATAAAGATTTAGGTACACATATCTTCTAAATGTTAATATACCAGCTACACAGCTTTTCATGAGGAGGTCTCAGGCTTCAGAGCAAGATGAAAGGTCTTGTGCAGTCAAGAGCTGGGAGAGTCACATGCATTTGTAGAGACATCAGAGAGCAGAACTACAGTTATGAATCAAACAAGTGACATACAAGACTTGACACAAAAATGAACCAGCCTACTGGCAGATGGCAGACTTCAAGCGAAGGACATAAATTTTCAAGTAGAAATAGAAAAATCACCATTAGAAGACGTCTTTCAAAGGAGGAAAAGTGTGGCCTAGAGTTTGGTTTCTGGAAGTCAGCTAGGAACGGCGGGATGAAAGTAAGCAGGCCTTTAAAGGTGAGGTTGCTCCCTAACCCTGGCAAGTAAGTGTCAGCCCCCCCGCAGCGTCGCTAGGGCTGTGTAAGAAAGAGATAAGGGGCATGAAGAGGCACAAACAGCAAAGCTCTGGCAAGTCGCCACAGACCCACACTCACAAACACCATGGGACATCAGGAGACCCAGCGAGACGACGAGGCGGGACGCGCACGCGTCTCTTTAAGGTGGCCCTAAGGGTAACCCCTCTTCGCACGGGCCTCTCGGGAGCGGCAGCGCGCAGTGCCCCGGGGCTCGCTGCGAGGCTGTGCCGCTGCCCGGCCACGCCGGGCGGGGCCCGACCCGACCCAGCGCTACCGCCCGGCCGCACCGACACCCCCTGGCCTGCCAGGCGAGCCCCGCGCCTGGCGACGCTTCCTGCCGGTTGCCAAGGAAACTACGGGCCGCCGAGAGACCAAACTTCCTCGGCTGTTCGAGCCTGGGGTGTGTTGACGGGCGCATGCGCGGCGGGGGCGGGCGGGGGCGCGGGTTCCTCAGGGGCGCCTCCGCCGTGAAACGAATGTGCCGGGGGCCGGGGCTGCCGGGTTCGTCCGGCTGTGCTGGGAGCTGAGGTGGCGGGGCTGCCGGGCCCGCTGGGCTGCTGCGGAGCGTCCGGGAGCTGAGGCATCGTCTTCAGCCGGTCGGAGCTTCAGTGCTTGCTGAAGAAAGAGCGAAAATTACATTTAAAAGTTTTTTCAAACAACTTTATATGTTTGTGATTAGAGTGGGGATGGTAAATTTTCAGGTGACATTCCCCCTCGTTCGTAGTCACTTTCTTAAAAGCTTCCCAGGGAAAACAGGATTTGGAAAATACTTTATTTTGCTTTTATTTTTATGTGATAAAAATTTGGCTTTTAAGGACAGGGTCACATTCCCATTGGTGATCATATTTGTTCCAAATACAATCATAGAAAGTTGATTTTTAGTGGTTTTTGGTTGGTTGGTTTTTGTTTGTTTGTGTTGTTTTGTTATGGTTCGGTTTGGTTTGATTTTCTGATGAAATCTCTGCCACAAATATAGTATTTATTCATACATCATAACATCTGTATGTGGTAAATGACCTTTTGGGTAAAAGGGTTCTTTTTTTTTTTTCCTTTGTGGTCCCTATTAATCACCAGAGTGCTTTCTCACTTTAAGAGATGTGTTTATTCTTTCATGCACTTAACAATAAATCAAGCAAGATGTTTTCTTGGTTCGCCTAAATTGTATGGGATGTGATCTTTCCACCATCGCAATCTTTCTCACTTTGTAATTTATAACAAGGAGCTGAATGGGAGTTTAGAAGTGGGTAAGAGAGGCTATTCTGATGATTTTCCTTAAAAAATCAGGAAGATGCACTGGCAGTGTTGACAGTTGTCAACTATCTGAAAATTGCCATCGGCATTAGATTTTGGTCAATGCTGGTATTTCCTAATCAGTTTTATCCAACATAAATGGTTTGTATCTGCCAATAATGAGAAGTCGGGAGGACATTTGCAGAGTTAAAATAGGGCTGCATAATTGAATGCCTTTGAAATACATTAGCACAAGAGACCTTTTGGAAATACAGAAGGAAAAAATCATAAAAATGATGCTGGAGAAGGGAAGATTTCTATTTTATTTCTAAGTGTTTTAACCAAGCCAAACAGACTTTCACAAAATTATTACTGTTCCACAAGACTGAAGGCAATAGAGGAACGGACATCTTTTATCCATAAATTTTACAAGCTGGTAAATGTTCTCAGAAAAATGCAATATTTGTAAAGCAGACCATGCAAGTCATTGAAAATCACAGTGCAAAATGCAAACCAGCATGCTCAACTCCATAATGAGAAAAAATAACTACTTTTCTGAGCACGGTTTATTTTTAGTTCAGTGTTTTAGTATCATTTTATACCTATAGCTGCTATAGTTGCTTTGTGAGTACAGAACAGACTACAGCTACATGCAAGCGTGGCAGAAGGTAGTAGTACAATTTCTAAGTCAGTAGGAGGTATGAACTGCTGCATTGCATGAAGCAAAATACCACTGATCAGCTCTGTGGAGTCAGCAGCTCCCACCAAGCTCCTGGAGGCACAGAAGCGGCTGGGTTGTGGAAGGACAGGTAAGATTCCAGTCTCTGTGCAAGAGCAGGGCTTAGTTCAGAGTTCAGTCAGTTTTCTGAAAAATGCAAAAGAAAAGAATTACGGTACAGTGGTGTGCGTGGCACGGCAGGGAGTCTTGCTGTGCTTTGAACGTTGAATACATGGACTATGCTGCTCGCCTTGCAGTGAGATACGGTGTGTGAAATCAGGGTCTGAGAGACACCTGCTGAATTCTGGATGTGGATAGACGGGCATCACTCCACCTCTTGAACTGGGGCAAATCACACTACATTTGGCTCTCAGGGAATTGCCTTCATGCAAGGATCTGCCCAGGGGTGCTGCCCTGGCTTTGGTGCAGCACCAGCACATCCCTTCCCATGCTGGGGCACCCTGCACGGGCATCACCGTGTGCCTGCAGAGGTACACTCGCCACCTACATTCCTAGAACTGCGTAGGAAAAAACTACACCCTTAGGGATATATTTTTCTAACTTGCATGTTAAGAGTTGGGAAAAGAGAAGTCCTAAGGTTAAACACACATCCAGTCCCTGCTGATTCCTACAGCAAAATCTTGAAGTGGTTTTTATTACACTTTGCCTATGAATTTGCAGCTCCCCTGCTCCTTGAGTAGTTTCCTCATTATTACCTGGCCTTGGATTTTCTAAGATCTTGCTGAAAATTAACACAGGGAATGTGGGTCAAAATACTTGTAATGAAGTTTGTTTAAAATAAAACACTTTTCCTACTGTGCCCCACTATTTTTGGTACTTGTGATAGGAATTAGTCTGTGACGTTTTAAACCTATTTGGTGGATGGACAATTCAGAAGGAAAAATACTGTAAGGTCTATACAATATATAAATCAACAAAACATGACAAATTTTAACATTTTTCTCCATCGTGATGATACCACTTTGTAGTCTTAAATACGGTGTCATGACGGACAGTTATTACTGTACACTTGTATAGCATTAGCTCCAGTTATTAGGAGTTTTTCCTTTATGTATTTTTTTTGTTTGTTTAATTTAACTGTCATAAACCTTTCTTAGTGCTTGAAAATAAGTAAAATACAAAAATATGAATAATTTGCAGGGAGTTTTTATCATTAAATGAAACGCAATCACTTATATGTATGTGAGTGTGTTCTTGTGAGCATATAGAAATATGAAAACGAAAGCTGACTCTGAACTGATCACTTACTTTTCCATAATAATAATACTCAACCAATTTAAATAGAACCAGTGATTAATTAATTATCTCTCACTGCTGATAAAAGCAATATGCAAGTTGACTTTTTTCATTAGTCACAGTTAAATAGTTAATTACTGAGAAGAGAAGAGAATTCACCAAAGCAAAATGGATTCTGAGGCTTACGAAATTAAAACAGAGGCTTATTGGAATATGGCTAATTAAAAAAAAAAAAAAAAACACCACAGAAAACAGTCACATGTTAGATCTTTTTGTCTGAGCATATTTATGCCTTTGTTAAGCTAATTCATTTGGTATTGTTTAGGTTTGGCATTTGGCCAATGTCAGTTGAGAAATGGTGGAGGGAGCATTTCATCACAAGTACAAACTTTTGAATGTGGAAGGGAGTTAGCACTTGAATTTTTGTCATAATTTCATTAATTTACATTGTCAACATTTTCCTCTCTATTTGTAGCATTTTTTTTTAGACAATAGGTGTTTTATGCTGGTTTGTTTGCTATATTTTGCTTAATACAAGAAAGAGATTACCAACAGCCTTAAACATGGATTCACTTTTCTTCAATTTAACATGTTTGGTAATTCCAATAACATTGAAAAGTTAGTAATTCTAGCTGGTCTCTCAAAAAGTTCACATTTAAAACTGAAGTCTCTATGAGTGTTTTCCTTAGTCTTCAAATATCATTCCCCAGAGCTTTTATCCTGATTTAAACACTTTACATGCTTTATAAATAGTAGTCTATAAAAAAGAAATTATTCTACAGGGTTTGGCAGTAAATGTGAGCCACTGAACAAACTGTAGACACCTAATTGTAGTTTTAAAGTTCCTCTGCAAAGATGTAGGTGCTCCAGGCACTTTCATCGATAAATGATGTATCAGGTGATTAGTTCAATGCCTGTCAGAAGTTGATGGACCTGTGAATATGCCCTTATATCCTCAGTGAAAATTGGTGTGAAACAGTTGAACAATTCCAGATAACAGTCCATAGACACTACTAGATGGCTTAATTTTTTCTGTAATACACCAGAAATGACTTGATTGCCTATTATTAAGTGCTAAATTGCTGTAAGAGCTTTGGATTGGCAGATCAAAGTTCTGTGTAAAACTCAGAGACAAACTTTCAAGAAGCAGACTGACCCCCAGGAATACTTTCAGGTTTTTGTTGCAGAGTAACAAAAATGCATATAGGAATGACACCCAAATTTAGGAACTGAATGAGGCTTTTAGGGGGTATAATTGAGTACACAGGTCTCTACCATTAGTGTGCAGATATGGTGCTTGGGTATGATGAACTAAGGTGCAACACTGAGCTAAATCAAGTAGTTTCACGGACAACTGCAGCTAAATTCCACACTAGGTTTTTTAATTGTTCTGAAGGTTATCCTGCTGATTTGAAATAATTAGGATTGCTCCACATTTCATCACTTACTGAAGTGTTTAGAGCAATGGTTTGGTTATACTTGTGTTCCTCTTGTACTCATGGCTGTACGAAAACAATGTTCCTATCCCCTGTAGTTAGCCAGTACAATCAGGAGTCAGAACAGACCACTTGATACACCTCTATCAATGAACTGAACTACCTCAAAAGTGCAATTAGAATTGAGACGTCGGGATTTCTTTTTTACTGTTTCTTCTAGATTTTCATATTGCCGTCAATAATGACAGCTGTTCTTTATTCTGGTGATGCCAATTGCTCAGGAAAGACAATTCATTCCATTGCCATTGTTCAGATGGTGGCACAGTCACAGCTACTTCTGTAAAAATTACTTTACTTCTTTATGGAGAGAGATCCATTCCCATTAGTAGAGTAAAAAAAGTAAGAGTTAGGAAGCTATATTTCTTTGAGTAACTGGACCTAAATCTGAGTTTTATGACACTATTTCTTGCCTCCTGGCTGTTTGCTGTAATCTTCGTTCCTAATTTGTTTCAGGAGTCCTTACCCCAGCATGTCAATAGTTAAACACCTAAGAACAAGATTCACAGGAAGTACCAAAGTTGAGCAGGCAGTGGCCAGCACTAGCTCATGGAAAATGTTAAAGAGAAAGTTGTGGTTTTAGAGAAAAGTTAGAGCCAAACACTTGGAAAAAGAAAAGAGGGAGCGGGATATATATCTGTGAATTCTTTTCTGGAAGTCACAGTGCTCAAAGTGTTCAAAGGTAACAAAAGGGTTTGGAAGCAGTGCTAGAAGCCTCACTGAGTTACAGAAAACTCAGGTTCAAAAATCTGCTCCTGCCTGATTTGGAGTATAGGCTTGAACCCAGCCTCTCCTGCTTCTCAAACCGCCAAACATAGGATGGTATATTCAAGTGTTATTCTCAGCTGCTTTAGGATATATCAATGATAATCCTAATTGTCCCAGAGTAACAACTTTTATTAATTATTATTTACTTCAAACAACAGATGTGGGTACCTGTATGTAGAAACATAGTGAGAGAATGTATCTGTGAGCACAGCAATCCTAAAAGATGATGTGGTACCCAATGTCACAGAAAGTAGTTACAGAACTAGAAACTACATGTTCTGTATGTAAACCAGAATCTGCCTTTAAAATAGAACAGGATAGTCAAAGATGACAACTTTATCACAGCTTTGCAGGCACTGAGAAATGTTCACTGTTTATTTATATTGCAGGTTGTTTTATATAATACCATGAGTGCCACAATATGCAAATAAAAAAGTAGAAGTAGGGTGGCCTTTCTGTTCCCTCTGCAGAGAATGCCATTATTCTCTTCCTGATGATTTTCCTGAAGTTGGAATTTGCTTAAAAACAGTTTTTGTGGGATAATGTTCTTCAAATGCAAGACAGACATTCACGAACTGCACTCACCAAATTATTTTTCTCTAATTATTTGAAAATGAAAACTCACTACTAAATTTCTAAGGCAGAATAAATATAATTTAAATTCTCCTGAGGGAAATAATTACGCAAAAGTCGAAAACTTGCAGCTCATTATTCGGGTGTTGCTATGAGAGCTGATTTGACATGTTTTCCCTATCCGGGTTGCACAGGGAAAAAAAAAACAACCCAGGTGAGACACAGGCTGCAGTTTTGTATTTTCCCACTTGGTGGCAATCATTCACTGCTTTGCCTTCCCATTGCTACGCTTTCTCTGCATTCTGCAGCCTCTCTCGGTTTGGGGAAAGAAACGGGGGAAAAAATCAAAGTTTTCTGTTATTTCAAATATCAAAGGTGGCAAAATAGGAGAATTTGTTAAGTGGAAATGGAAGTATTTCATAGTTCAGTTGTCAGAGAAATTGTGTTCTTTGTTAGGAAACCTTTTACCAATTTTATCCCCCTGTAGGGCACACATCAATAGAGGTATATAAAGCATTGATTAAGAGCAAGTTTACTGGACTTTGTAGCCCTGCCCAGAATGAGGGAAATGATAATACAAAAAAGTTCTCCATGAATTCATAAGGAATCATGAGAGGTTGTGGTTGTTGTTGTTTGTTTTTGTTTTGCTTTGTTTTTTAAACAACAGAAATAAGTCCATGTGCTTAGGACTTCTTAGTCTGCAGAAAACACGCTGAGGCAGAGGTCTTGTTGTTCTCACTAACCAAACATATGTCTGAAGAGGCTTTGTCTTTCATAACATTAACAGATCTTTCAGCTTTTTCCTGAGTCCCTGAGGTTCCCTTTGCTGGATCAGACATAGGGTAGAGCTGCAGTAAGAGCATCAGGCTGTGCTCTGAGGCACATATAGCGTGGATGCATTGCTTCACAAAAGCATTTCATATCTTCCACACACCAAGCACAGCTGGCACTTGAGATAACAACTCCAGGGATGGTAGGAACAATTTCTTTGTTTATGACATAAAGAAGGTTTGAAAGACAGACTTAAGGTCCATAGGACTCAATTCAAGCTGGTGGCTGAGAACTAGTAAAGCCTAGGAGTGTTGGCTGTAGTGACGGTGATGAGAATGGGAGCTGTGCTAAGTCATGACTAAATGCTACAGACAGAATGAAAAGTGATGGTAGTAGTAATAGTTTTCTCTGAATCTTTTATCTTTTCAGAAAGTGGTGTAGCAACAGCCCAGATTCCCTCTGTCTCTGCCCACACAGGAGTAGCAAATGGGGGAGTAAAGCCAAACAAAATAGAAATGAAAAAAACAAACAAACAAAAAAAAGAAGATCTTTCCAGGAAAGGTGGTAGGAGGTGGGGGAGGAGAAGGAGCAGTGCACTGGGGCTCCAAGTGAAAACAGTGAAAAAGGATGAGAAAGGATCACAGAATCACAGAATGTTAGGGATTGGAAGGGACCTCGAAAGATCAGCTAGTCCAATCCCTGCACTGGAGCAGGAACACCTAGATGAGGTTACACAGGAATGTGTCCAGGTGGGTTTCGAATGTCTCCAGAGAAGGAGACTCCACAACCCCCATGGGCAGCCTGGTCCAGGCTCTGTTACCCTCACTGGGAAGAAGTTTCTTTTCGTATTTAAGTGGAACCTCCTGTGTTCCAGTTTGTACCCACTGCCCCTTGTCCTATCATTGGTTGTCACCAAGAAGAGCCTGGATCCATCCTTGTGACAGTCACCCTTTACATACTTATAAACATTAATGAGGTCACCCCTCAGTCTCCTCTTCTCCAAACTAGAGACCCAGCTCCCTCAGCCTTTCCTCATAAGGGAGATGCTCCACTCCCTTCATCATCTTTGTTGCCCTGTGCTGGACTCTCTCCAGCAGTTCCCTATTCTTCTGGAACTGACAGGCCCAGAACTGGACACAAAATTCCAGATGTGGTCTCACAAGGGCAGAGTAGAGGGGGAGGAGAACCTTTCTCGACCTACTAACCAACCCCCTTCTAATACACCCCAGGATGCCATTGGCCTTCCTGGCCACAAGGGCACAGTGCTGGCTCATGGTCATTCTGCTGTCTACCAGGACTACCAGGTCCCTTTCCCATACACTGCTCTCTAATAGGTCATTCCCCAACTTATGCTGGAACCTGGGGTTGTTCCTGCCCAGATGCAGAACTCTACACTTGCCCTTGTTAAATTTCATTAGGTTATTCCCCGCCCAACTCTCCAGCCTGTCCGGGTCTCCCTTGGTGGCAGCACAGCCTGCTGGTGTGTGAGCCACTCCTCCCAGCTTGGTGTCATCAGCAAACTTGCTGACAGTGCACTCTATTCCCTCATCCAAGTAATTGATTAATATATTGAATAGTACTAGTCCCAGTACTGACCCTTGAGACACTGCACTAGATACAGGCCTCCCACTAGACTCTGCCCCACTGACCACAACTCTCTGGCTTCTTTCCTTCAGCCAGTTCACAGTCCACCTAATGTGGATGTAGGTGGATGTAGAAGAGAGGGGGAGGAATTAAGAATTAGGATTTTGGAGAGGAACCACAAGCAGAGCACAGCAAAGGCTTCAAATTCATGACGTTTAGACTTCCTCTATTAGTGGATTATAGCTCCTGTAATTCAGTCATCAGTTTGGTTTCCCACAGTTCTACATTCTGATATGAGAAGGGACCTGGAAAGAGAAACTAGAGGATGGGAAAGATTTGAAGCAACTATTAGCGTGTAATGAATAAGAGTGGAAGGAGTGGATGGAGTGAAGCTTTTGCTATATTCCTCATTATAGCACACTTTTATATCCTTTACTTGAAATAGTACAATAAAGCATGTGTATTTTTGAGGAAGGAAAAGGGAAGAATGGGGAAAGTAAGGGTGGGGGATGAGTACCTCACTTCACTGCCCAGCTGCAGGCCGCACTGCTGTTGTTCGATGCCAGTGTATGTCATCCCACACATTCAGGATGGCTGGCGTATCTTGTGAGCTGATGCAAGTGCTGCAACGTGTAGGAGCAGATTTTGGCAACAGTGGGAGCTGCAAGGCTTAGGAAGTAAGCATGTCTCTCGAGAGTTGGTGGAAAAGACTAGAGTTGTTGTCAGAAAGGCTGGGAATGCAAGAGCCTGGAAACTTGGTAGCCTCTGCAGGATAAACACTAATAGTTATACAGTATGGGATGCAAAAGAGAAAACTTGCTGAATGCTTGCCAGGTGCAGGTATTTACCATGAGGCAAGGTACAGACAAGTGGCCAATATAACATCTGCTACCAGCTTGGAGTTTTGAAAAGTAATTCGGTTCACAGGAGAACTGTGTATTTAAAAATACTATGAGCCATCTCACAAAAGAAAAAAAAAAGAGAAATAAAAAAGTATTTTTTAATAGTATTGAAAATTCTAACAAGAGGAATTTTGTTGAATTAAACATTAGGTCAGATTAAAGATTAATACGTCATGGTGTCCTGTCATTGAGTGTCCCATCTGAGACAGGCAAAGAGTATGCCTAGGGAAGACTACGTGAAACAGGGCAACTGTACATAACATTTCCCATGAGTATTCTCCCAGCTCCCAGCCATTTCACATTCAGGAACATCCTGAGCCAGGGATGACTGCTGCATATTCAGTAAACTTCAAGGGATTTCTCTCATGTGGCTTTCTCCTGTTGAACCCCAGGAGACTATTAGTATTCACAGTAGCCTGTGACAAGGAGTCTCATGGCTCACCCTCACCTTTTTATGTTGGTTGTGAATTTGCTGCCTGCTAGCTTTACTTCCTATCAAATCGTTCTTCTGCTCAGACTCTTTCAAGGTTGTAGCAAGAGCAGGACAAGTTTATGTAATCCCACAGTTATTTTTTGGACTGGATAATGAAAAATATGGTGTCAGTTCTCAGAATCTCAATACAATATCTCTGTTCCTAAACTCCCAAACTTTTTAACTTTTCTAGACATTCTGTAAAATTACAATTTGTTTGAATTATGGCAGTTTTCCTAATCGGTAATGTAAAGTCTGTAGGCCAGAGTGTGCTTTGTAACTATCAGATAGCTCAGATTATATACAGAAATTTTACTGCACACAGGAGACCCCAAAGTGTTTTCTCCTGTTATCCTCCTAATTTTGCTCTTTCTTTTTGATTATTTATTTTGCTACCCTAGAAATAGATATGATTTTTGGGCAGGCCACTCCAGCTTGTTCCCTATTCCAGCCTCACCTCTCATATTCATATATTGACCAGTGTTTGTGTAAATTTTCATCCACAGAACTAAAAAACACACTATTTTCATTTGCAAGCCTAATCTAATAAGCAGTGTCCCACTGAAAATACTGGTAAAATATATTATTGAGAGCAATGAGGTCTCAGTCCTGCAGAAATTTTCCATTCTGTGCGTCCATCCATTTAATTTAGCATATATATACCATGAATGCAGTTCTAAAATGATCCCATAAGTCATAGTGTAGAATTTAGTCTTGCATACTGGTACAGTGTTCCGAAGATGACTTCAGCAAATAACTAATTGTGTTATTATTCATGTGTAAAGTGAAGCAATCAATGGGGGATGAATAGTAGTAAATACACTGTTGTCCTTGCACAGTCACAAAAGGACTGTATCTGTTAAGACAGATATCGTATGCACTCCCCGGGTAGTGAAGAAAAGCAGTGAGTGGCAGGGGAGGTTAGATCACCAGTCGAGGTTTTTTTTTGTTTGGTTAGTTTTGTTTATTTTGACAAGTTACACTATTGTTTGAATAAGTATTTTTAAGCTTTGTGATTTTTGCTGAGTATTCATTATCCATCAAGGGCAAAGAATGCCGCATGAGTGGTTTTTCATCATTTACATACTTCTTTGACTCTAAATAAGTAATAATTATATTATTTACACCACCCTTCTCCACTAAAGTGCAAATTTGCAAACAATTTGTTTTATGATATGGCTTTGAGTAATGACAGAAGTAGGAAGAAATCAATTAATAGTTTGTTCTTAAATTGAAGAGGCAATGACTGTTTAAACTTACCTTTTGTTTTCTGTTGTTTAACCGGTCTTTTACTTACAGCAACATTTCGCATCTCAGCCATGAATATTCTGTTTCTTAGTATTCTCAGACACTGGACCTTGTCAAAAGGAAAACCAAAATGTTAGTCCACTGCTTTATCAAGCTCAAGGTATTTACTGGTGAGACAAAACTCTTTAGCTTGAATCTGATAGTTAGACCCAAACATATCTAGGTATTTTAATTTCGATAGGTGTGCTTTTAAAAATCTGCTTATATTATTATTTCCTTCAGTTTTACAGGCACAGATACACTTTTCTGGAATGCTGTTCCCTGAACAATCTCTAGACCACTAAACAGAGCAAATCCTGGGAGCTGGGTCTTGAGCATCAGCTGTTCCAGGGAGCCTGTGCTTGTTCACCTGGAGCCTGAGCAACTGGGTATAGAGCAGGTACAAATGCTTCCAGAGCCAACCTGGGTCCAAAAGCACTGTGTGCCTACCCCTCACAGAGCAGGGACTCTGGTGTTAATAAGCCTATGGACTCATGCCAGCAGCTACTCTACTCTGCACCCCTGGACCTGAAATGATGAGTAAAAGGACGACAAGAAAGATGTGTGGTGCCACACAGTCAACAAGAAACCATAAGAGTTCATTAGCTCTCATCAAGGCCTTACTGGGCTTATTAACTCCAGCTCAGCATCACATGAGAAGTCCTCTCTGCAATCTGAAAGCTCAATAGTTATTTTAATAAGAGAAAATTCTTATTTTTGCAAGACCCTGAGATATTTCAGACTTAAAATCACTATGCAGTGATGAGGGTTACCCAAATTAGTTCCAGCTGAGCAGACAGGTCTGCGCAGCATAACCTAGCTCCTTTCAGAGAGCTTTGCACTAATCCCTGCAGTGGTATATCTGTATTTATGTGATTCTGCTCCAGCACAATTCACCCCATCTCTCAGCTGTGTTTAGTTTTTGAAGTCTGTGAGAATCTGCATGATGCCCTGGCTATTTCACCAGCTCCTAATTCATAAACAAAAAGTGATATACGAAGATACCATGATTGGTAACTAAACTGTGAGATGTTCACCCAGCTGAAGAAGCCTGAGGTTCAACTGCACATACACATGCGTTTTGACTATATATGTGGCTACAGGTTCATTATGAGAAATAAAAGTACTGAGAAGCAGAGGTGACAATCAAAGCCTCAATGACAATCTGTTGATAACAACACATTGGAAACACATCAGATCAGCCAAAGATTTAGAAAAACAAAGTACCGGTTCCAGTGGGTCCTTTTGAAATATTTTTAAGCACTGAAGCAGAACTGTTTGGAGAATGGAAATGAGATTTAGAAAAGAATTGTGAAAAGTGCTCAGACTGCAAGTATGACTATAAAATTTTACAAGCGAACAAAAGTGTTCATGGTTAGAACAAAACAAAAAGAGAACTTCAGATTGTAAAAGACAAGTTTCAAGACAGTCTTAACCACAGACAGTCGGATATACCTCTCAACTACAAAGTATTTTACAATCATAAGTCTGAACTTGATCAGGCTGAAAAATGGCATATGACAATTTGTACTGAAGTAATTGTTTCTGCACAGTAGAATACAATAAAACTGATTCTGCCAGGACCAGTTCAGTGCTTTTATGTGCCCTCAAGGCACCATTTATACTCCACTAATGGGAATTTGTGCATTGAAAATTATTATATCCTTAAATCACAACAATTCCCTGACTTTTGTACTTGCAAAACCATAAAATGACTAATTCAAGGCTCCTCCCCAGAAAGTCTAACAGCATTTTTTCCCCCATCTCAAAGATGTGCTGCTGTGTTGGGATGTTTTTTTAGGACCTTTGTGAAGGAAAGGGCTTTGAAGTATTAAAAGATCTTTTATCAAAACAAAAGAGGAGCCTTTGACGAGTTACTCTTTCCCTCCATTGTAGATGTAGTGGTCCATTCCAGATCAGTCAACTTCTCCATCAGCTTACAAAGAAATTTCAAATAGGGCGAATCCCAGATTCTGCCAAAACTCCATTTGTTTGTTTATTTTTTCTTAATTTGACTTGCCAAGGGTTTGTGTTTGACTTGTTGCCATGAATAAAACTATTCCTCTTTCAACAATGGGCTCTCCGGGAATGGTGTGGGAAAGCTAATCCTATTACACAGCTCAGAAATTCCCACTCAGTGGAGACTGGGGCGAGGCAGCTTATCAGGCACTTAGCAGAGCTGTCAGCTGGTCAGCTCAAGTGGGATGTTCTTTGTGGAGCAAAGCAAACCAGCAGGAGCAGTAGTAGGGTTTTGTTTATTTGTTTTAAGTAAATAGAACAACGGGGAACTTTTACATCCTTGACCTGAAAGTCATGTTCATGTAAATAGAACACATTAATGGTAAAGCATACTACAGCATCATTAACGCACTGGTCAGATGTGTTAATTTATAATCAACATATGAGAATAGACTTCCCAGGCTGCTGTGTGTTGTGACATTTTCTGTGACCGTCTATCTCTGTGATAGCTCAGAATATTCAAGCCATTTGCAAGCTGCCTCCAACAGAATAGCTTTCCTTCAAGGGAAGTTGTTTTCAGACTCAGTGATGCCTTCATATTTTTGCTCTAAGTGTTGGGCATCTTGTGATATCTCTCGTCACGTGGCCAGGGTCTCCTGATGATATTGGAGGGGAGATAAATACCTAGAGAAAGAGTTTTCTTCTTTGCTAAAGTAGAAACATTGGCAGGACTCCTGAGGAAGGTGCCTTGCTTCACAGTAATGAGGTGAGAATTAGCAGGCAAGGGGCAAGAGCATCTATATAAGCTTTAGAAAATACATGGAAAAATGTGTTAGAGTACCTTGGTTTTGATGAGAACAGAAAAAATTTATTCTTTTTTTCCTTTAAACATAATTCTGCGTTTGACTTGTGAAGCCATTGCTGTACAAAGGGGAGGCTGCTTCTGACTTGTAAGCACCTGGAATACCGTTTCCCAGAGCCCAAGTGCTGGAGACTGAGTCATTGGTAGAATCAAGCACCAGTCTGAGTCTAACTGCCATCTCATTAGTGTTGGTGCCTTAACTGATTGTCCTAGTTGTGCAATTAAAGCAAAATATTATCCAGTGTGGGTACAAAACACCACACTGGATCAAGACTCTGAAAAATTTGAATTCAGGTCACAGTGCAGCTTGTGGAAATCTTCTTGTGTGCAGTTCTTGCTTTCCTTTGCCTAATATTCCCAGTATTTCTCTTTTAGCTCTGTATTAGTATGATGATCATATTCAGAAGACATAAACCAAATTATGCTCATGAGAGTCTTGAATGGCCTAATGATGACAGCCTAACCAGAAAGTATTGGTGTTTTAATGTGTCATGTAGAGAATGGCCTTATTAAATTCTTCTTTAAGAGTCAATGCATAAACATGTGTTTTATTTTTTCTTTCCTTTATTGCAAGCAGTTATATTACTTTATAGTAGCTCCCATTTCCTAATATACTTCTCAAGACAAACCAATCTTGTAAGCTACAAGATGTCATCGGTTCCCAGTGCCAATGAAGATGGCTTAGGGAACTCAGTGATTCCACAGACCGAGGATTGTCCAAGGAACTGTCCTTCAGCTATAATTTGACGTTTGTTTGCTTTCATAGGTTTTTAACCAATGCTATGGGATTCTGTGATTAATTCTGAGTTTCAGTGATGTTTTACTTTGTTTTTCCCTCTTCAGGGCAAGTATAGGGAACAGTCAATTTTGTGTACTCAATATTTAGATTTTGTAATATAAAAGGCTAACAAAATGCAACTTGTCTTAGAGCACTGGGGTGTGCCACCTATTACTTACTAAAGGAAATCAGGATGCTGAACTAGATAAATATGATCTGTGTTTTAGTTTTGCATTTTTTTTAAATTGCCTGTTACTTCATTGCCCAAGGTCAGTCTTGTCAGACAAGTGGACCAACAGTTCTCTGGAGTAACATAAAACCATTAAGTTGCTCTTTGATCTTGCACCTTCTTTAGAACCTTTTAATCAATTAACCATGAAGCTACTCAGCTTGTCTTATTTCCTGCACATAAAACTACTTTGGTTGAGCTGACACATTACTACATTATAGATCAAAGATTGAAGGAAACTTCACATCCAACCAGGATAATTATGTGAAATTTTTCTGAATCTGTTATATAAATTTTCATGCCTCATTTGGAGGAAAACAGCATTTTGATCTAGATTGAATTAAAGGATTCATGTGTCTTTTAAAGGGTGGCTAAATGGGTTTGTGCATGATTGACCTTACACAAGGTGTGGATAGATTTCACAGCTAGGCTGCTGAGCCTCAACTGTCCATCTGTCCTTTGAGAGTACCCACTGTTGATAATAGTAGGAAACATGACCTGTTGGAACATAAACACTGATCTCTTGTTTAGGATGCGTTTAAATAAGAAAAAGAAATTGAATGTATTGTGATGGGATACAGATTGAAATTCTTTTAGCCCAGAAATTAAATTTTGATAATGGAAAGAGTTTTGGTTTCAGGCTTATAAGGCCACACTTCTGTGATCTTATTTCTACGCACAAAATGCTTTTTTTATCAAGAATCAGAGATATTATGTTCTTAAAGATCTGTGATTGTTGATAATATTGTTTTATAGTTACATGCGAATTAAAGTGTCTCAAAATATATACTCCATTCCTTCTGGCTGAATACTGAAATACACAGCTTCAATCAGTTCCTCGTTTGAGCTGACACAAAGTGTCACCTACACCAGTCCAACGGGGCAAAGCATCTGCTCACTCAGATTTTGCTTAAGGCATATTTTGCACATCTGTTTCTTGTGGGATTGGTTGGTTCTCCCTCTGTGTGCTGTTGCTGTATGTGAAGATGGCCTGGCCCAGCCAAGAGTGTCACCTGGTGCACATGCATCAGCAGCAGGTAGAAATACCAAGAACCAGCATGATTTCTGAAGAAAAACCTGGCCCTAAAAATTTCTTTAAACCAGGAAAGAAGTATTTTTGAAAGAATCCACTTTGTGAAATGATCGTGTAGGATATTCTTCACAGACAACCCCTTATTCTCTGAAGGCATATCTTGCATCTAGACTCGCTATACTTAAAAGCAGATAGGAAATAGGAACCCTTAGAGCTGCTATAACTTACAGTATTTTCATGCTAAGTTTAAGCCACACTCTTTTTGCAAATCTGTATTGATTTTTCTGAATGTTACACTTCCTCTAGCTAAACAGCTCCCCGCTGATGTTTGTCATCTTCCTTTTAAGCTGAATTAAAAGAGAATGAACAAGTCTGTGCATGGCATGAATAAATTGCTCCTTGATAGATATGCTTCTTGGGTTCTGAACAAAGAAGAGCACATTCAGCTCTTGGTACTAAGGAAGAAATATTTTCCCTAATCTCCCTCTGCACAAATTCCTCATTTAGGTCTAAATGGAAATTTCCCAGAAAAGGAAAGGTTATTTGTGGAACTTACTTTTACATTTACCACTGCCATGTCTTTTTTCATGATGGATTTGGGATTCAGTGGGGTGCTTTCCTTTTGGGATTTGAAAAGACAGAAAAATCCAAAAGGAGTCAGTAGGACGTTACGCTTGATTTTGAGCCTAAAGCAGGCCAAACTTTAGATTCTGTTTTTTGTTTTCTTCCTAGCTCAAGCTATAAATCATCCCAGATTCATCAAACTGTTTGCAAATCTAATCCAAGCTGGACCAAGTTACAGGCTGGACCAAGATGTAGGTTTATAGTAATGCCTGAAAACAGGAAAGACTTAAGATCAGAAAGGAAAAACTATCTGGTTTCATTACATGTGGCTTCAAGTTTCATTACAAAAGGTTTTACATGGCTTTGATCCTCTAATTTGGCTAAAAACAAACAAAAAAAAAGAAGTGATCTCCATGTGCACACAGCTATTTCAGTGCATGCCTGTGACTAAAATAGATGTGCTATACCCCAGTGAAATACAGTGTGTTCCACACAGACATGCTGCATTTAAATGCATAGAGTGCAAAGTCAAGATAGATTAGGTCAAACTTCCTCACCACCAGCTACCTTGAATTCTTAATCATACCTGCTGTTGTTCAGAGCTGCTCAGGGGAACCAAAAAGTATAAATAAGAAGTTCACATCCTGAAAAACAGAACAAAATTAAGTATGCACTTTCTACCCTTATGTATGTGTGTATATATACACAAGCACACACAAAAGAAAATATTTTACAAGAAAAATCTGTTTTCCATAATGTTTTCTTTTGGAGCCACAAGTGAGTCTTTATAAGTGAGTATTAAAGAAATGAAGCAGTTTTACTACAATAGTAGTTCTTTTTTTTTTTTTTTTTTTTTTTTTTTTGTTAAAGACCTCCTGTCTTTCATTTTTGATCGCTGTTGCTGAAGAGGAATTGCCAATTCTCTTTGCTCTCTGGAGTCTGGAGAGCAGCACTGAAAAGAAAGCTCCGTTCCCACAAATCCTTGGCACCACTGGCATGGGCAAGAGGGGCAGAACTGAGCGAGAGGGGCACAGAGGTTTTTCTGGGGTAACACAAGCAACGTCTCCTTTAGCCAACATGCTGGAGGATGGGCTGCAGTTCCAAACCCAGGTTTTGGAGACTGAAACCATTAACTCCTTTTTCTAGCAGATAGAAGCTGGTAGTGGCTGCAAGCCAGCAAAGTTGGGTTTACAGCTGCTTTACGTCACGGAAACAGCACGAAGCAGCTTGAGCCTACAGTGAATCTGGCCCTAGATGTCTTCAATCTGTAAAATTTTCTTCTCTGTGGGCTAATACCATTATTTTTCTGCATTTAACAAGCCTGTTCCTTGCCACATGAAACTCAAACAGACTGTGGTCACTTCTGCTAAAAGAAGTTATTCCCAAATGGTTCTTTCCTGTCAGCATCAAGTAACAGTAGGATGAGTTCTGTGGCTGGTCACTACTTTCTGGGCTATAACTGGCCTTTCTACAAAATTTTGAAAATATATGGCTGAATTTGTTGCTGATGAGCAGTTGCAGCAGATAATTGCCTTGTGGGTTCACTGCCCACCATTTTGATATAGCCAAAGTTGATTCTTTCCTATCATTATTTCCCAGGCACTCGTACCCTACATATTTGATTATTTACTCTTTGTTCTCTTAATTAAAACAAAACCAAACAAACCACAAATAAACAACAAACTGGGGCAGCTTGTTTGTTTGTTTCTAGCATTTGAATATGATTGCTCAGCAGATTTTCAGTTAGAGCTAGGTCTCTTTACCCTTCCTTTCAATTAACCTGAAGCTACACAAACTTTTCAGAATGGAGACCTCATTCTCCATGTCACACAGAAAGCGGGGATTTTATTACTTAAACATTTTGTCAGCCACCATTCCTGCTGATTGGTACAAGCACTTTGCTGTAACAGTTAAATAAATATTTTTACAAATGCTTAAATATTAATTAGCTGTGGAGTGATCTTTCTTTCCCTCCCCAGCATGTTGTTTTGCCCCCACCATATGCCTCCAGTTATCTTAGTGAATGCACCTGTGAGAAGGTGATTGCTGTGACTTACTGCCAAGGGAAGGAAGAAGTGTCTCTCTTCTCTGGAAGGGCCGTGGGCCAGGCAGGCACAGTCGGGTCCGGAGCCGGGTGGCTGGGAAAGGGAAGGACACAAGTGGTGCCTGGAGCTGGAGAGAAGCAGTGAATGCCAAAGGCTGGTCTGTGGCTTGCGGCAGTGGATGATGAGCACTGTTGTGACCAAGTGGGAGTTAACAAGCCTTTTAGTTCTCTTTTTTTAAGTTGATTTGCAAAGTCTATCATTATTTTATTTTTTTAAAGGTTTTTTGGTGTGGTTTTGTTTGTTTGTTTGTGTGGGTGGTTTGTTGTTTTGGTTTTGATTTGCAGGATAACAGTGAACCTTTTTCTGCAGTGGAGTCTATGCAGTGCCACATGGTCTCATTGTGAATATTCAGACACAGAAACACGGCCAAACCTTCCTTTCCACAAAAGGTGTACTAGAATTAGGTAACTGCAACTTCTCTAGCCCTGGACATGCTGCATTCTTTCTTTCTAGGGATATACTTGGAGGCTGCTTAATAGCTTTGTTGACTGATCATGTAACAGTTTATTCAGTAAAATAGAAGGCAACAACTAATGAATAATTACTTCTGATTTTTCTGAGAGTGTGTAAATTATTTTTGTAGTAGATCTATCTGTTTTCTGTGGTCGATTTTATTTACTGTTGACTGTTTATTTATGTTTCCCCTAGAGAATAAACCTAAAACTGCTTAAAAATGGGTGAACTGATAGGGTAGGAGATCCAATTCAAAAAGAAAAAAGAGAACAGGCAAACTTCAAACTCTTTAAACTTGCTATTTCAAAACAGCAAGCAACTTCTAAAGCACAGGTCAGCTGGTATTGCTCTTATTGCTGTTACCATAGCAGAAACACAGAAATGTGATTAAATAAATAAAGCTAATCAGAAGCAAAAAAAAAAAGTTTGCAGTAATAACAGCTCAAGTTAACGTATTCTCAGAGGACTTTGAAAGAAAACACACTTCTAAAGATGTGCTCTGAGAGATTTTAGGCACAGCTGCAGGGAAGAAAAAAAAAAAGGTATCCTTCCCTCTCTTTAGAAGGATTAAATCTGTCCTGGAAATTAACCAAAGTGGACAAATGGGCCATCATATGGAAACAAGAGATTGAAGCCCAGAATGTGAAAAACTACGAGAAAGAAGAAAAATGTCCTGGAAAAAGGCTACTGGATCTTTTTAAGGAACTTTAATGACAAAGTAAGCAACCCAGGCACATTAATTCTATCTTTGCTTGTCTCTTGTGATATGGAAAGTATCTTAAAAGGAATTGAAAAAAACAAAAGTTCTAGCAGACAAAACCAGATAACAATTTCCCTGGTCTGAGTCTATAAATCCATAAAATATGTGAGTTTATATCAATCTATGGATGTGAGACTGTTCCACGGAAGGTAAGGTAACGTTTTCCAAATTATAAAGGACATACAAATGTCTGATCTCTGTATCTGGATGTGTAACCTGTCTCTTCTTGTTTAAGTCAGGTCTTCTGATTCCTCTACAAATGTTAACAAATATCTAAAAAAGGAACAGTAAACAACTCTTAATCTCCTCTATGTAGTATAAGGCAGCAATTGAGAGTCCTGAGGCTTGGCGTTTACAACTAAAGGAGTTTACCTCTGAACTGGAATGAAATGAAAGAATGGAGCTGCAAAGACCAGAAAACATTCCTAAGATCAACATTTTGAAATTAAGCTGTGGATCTGGGAGGCAGCTTTAAAGTCTTTTCCCATGGCTGAGCAAAATTCCTGCAGCATGGGTGTCATGCTGTAGAGCTGGAGCATATTTGCTGGGACTGGGGATAGCCAGAAGTCCTGCTGTTCAGTGAGATGACTGTTTTTTCTCAGCTTGACAAATGACATGCAGCACTGACAGAATACTTCTCTTTTGCTGGCCATCACCCCCACGGACACTGGCCAGAACAGCAGCAGCAGGAACATACCCTCCAACTCTGATTTAATCACATGGAGCCCAGGAGACTAGTGAATAGAGCTGTTAACTCTCTGTTTGGTTTGCTTTTCCCATCTGTGTTTTATTAAACTGAGGGCAAGATTTATTCACTTTTTTAACATCAGGATCTCTTGGTGTCCAAGATGATGGTTGATGTTAAGGTATACATACACAGTTTAACCTGGCGAAGGGCCAGAGAGGCCTATGATTTCCAGCTTAGACAATTTATTTGCAAAAGGACACAAAATCCTTCTGCTCTCAGACATTTCTGAAAGGATGAGCACAACCACTTCCCACTCTCTCAGGAACACAGTACATAAAGAACGCAGTAAAACAGTAGGCTCTCCAGGATGAGCCAGGCTCTCCAGGCATGCAGGCAAACACTTTGGTTTTACTTTACTCCTGACAGCCCCTACATAGTCACAACTACCAACGATTTTCTTATTTCTACTCCAGGAATCTTAAATAGACTGGAGATACCAGCATAGTGTATAAATATTTCTTCTAAAAGCTAAGAATCCTGAGTTGCTCGGCCAGGGAATTGCACTTTATGGGAAGAGAAATTATGTGCCAGGCTCTCCCCAGTCAGGTGGGACAGCTGAAGCACAGACACTTGCATGCCTAATGAGCTGCCGTGAGAATAACACTTGCTTACAAAGGAGGAGAAAAGGAACCAAAGATGGGATTTCAAATTGCTTTGAAAAGACAAACTTTTCCTCAAACTATACGGTTAACTCAAGATAGAAAGATCAATTGTGCATTTCTCAGAACTGTAAAAGAGGTTTCTTCTAAATATGTAAGTTTCAAGCATAGCAGATAAAACTCCCAAAATACAGAGCTTCAATGCAAACACCCTCCAACATTCTTGGCATGTTTCCAAAACTTCTGGGCATTTTCTTCTTAACAGCAAGCTCCTTTCCAAAACGTACCACTCACCCCCTCATTTCTTAATCACCATTCATCTCACCAAAACTAACATGGCGACATCCACCTTCTCTATTGCCTTGCTACTGTCCTTGCAAGGACACTGTACATCACCAGGTCTGCCATTTTTTTTTGTCACCTACGTAACCTCTCCATGACAGTATTTTCCTAGGCAAATGCCTTCATAACATCATATGAATATTATATTGGTACCTACACAAAGCATCATGCTATTATGATAATTCTTGTAATACTAAGCCTCATGATATCCCCATACAGCAATAAAAATATTCTGAATAAAAGGCAAAATTGTTATTAGAGTAGAATGTAGACAATAAACTGTATCTCTCAAAGCTTGTTCAAAGCCCACCATTGGTCTGCTTAGAACAGTGTTTCTAATCAGTCACATATCCATCTTCCCCAGAAACTTTTAATACAGACTGCAGAATCTCATTCCATGTGTGATAGTTCCTGTTCTGAATTGACTTTCAATGTCAAAAAAAAAACCCAAAACAATGACTTTTGTTACTGTTTCATTCAAGAACAGTCTTTTTTCCACACTGTTTCACATTTTCATAATCTGTGTGATGACAGTAGGAGCAGCACACGAGCCAGTACAAATTAAGTAGTATTCATGTGCTTTCTCTTTTATAGCTTTTAAGAATACTGGCAGAAAATGATGGAATCTGCAAGCTTCAGCTTTCTTGGTTTCTAATGAAAAAAGAATTTGCATTGTATGCAGCATTAACTCCAAGTGAACTTGGTTACTGTACTGAGTTGTATCTTTCAGACCCAATGTTGTTTATGCATTTCATTCAATACATTAAAAGCAGACTGTATGAGAACAACTCCTATAGCAGGCAGCAGGCCCTACAAGAGAAAACTACTATAATCCCTGAGCAGTGTATTAAAAGCTGCATAACTTATGTTTTTGAATTAAAGCCTATGTGTCCAGAGTGCTCTACACTGAACAAAATTCTCCACTGTGTCAGCTATGCCTAAAGCTACAGTTCCCTCAGATCCCTGTTTCCCTTTTGGAGAAGACAGCTACAAGGCAGTCTATTATAGCAATAGGTACAAGAAACCTGATTTAGGCATGAAAAAGGTGTCGGAGTGACGCAACCCGCTGAGAAGATTCTTTCTCATCATGCACAGTGGCACACCGTGCTTAAGGGCTTTTTTTTTTCCGCAGTGAGAATACAAGGCTGCTCAGGTTACTAAGGTGAGCTGAGTCACTGTTTAATGTCGGTGCCTTATATTCCACCAGAGGGGTAGGTTGTGGTGCTTTTTCTCCTTTTTTTTTTTATTCTCTAAATTATGAAGTTTTTGTTTGGTTCTGCATAGAAACCACAAAAAGACCCTGTCTTGATGGCCTCAGGATCACTAGTAGCTGATAGCATTGCTTGAATATCAGTGCAAAGTTCCTCTTTCTCTGTCAATATGAAAACAGAAAGCAGTTCAACTCCAGGTACTTGGTATAGGGATTTTGATCATATACAGAAAAATAATACTATTTATCGAAGAATACTATACAAGCACTGTTGTGCAAAAATGGCTGCTTTTCCCTCAAAGCTACTCCTGTTTACTGAAGATCATTCAGAAGTCATAGAAACTGCAAAGGCAGCCTCATGCTAAAGGCTGTTTCATTGGATATTTAGACAAAATCTGAAGTACACTAACTAAAATAACACAAAAGTATCTGTAAAAATTATACTGTGGAAGAGAAACCTGGTTAAGTATCGTCCCATACAATTGCTTGAGTTTAAAATACTTAGTCCAAGATTAGTGACAATGAAGCCCTCTGAAAAATCCAATTACTTGCTAAAACAACTGTCAAATTGCCATTTCTATAAACATTAAAATATTTGACTAGACTCAATTTGCCTCTTCATGCAGTGTACTTTATTTTTAAGTCTTTTGTTAATTTAGGTACGAGTTCAGCTGTGTTCGTAATGAAACGACATTTCAGATGTCACTGCCTATAGGTGTAATAATCCCAAATTAATTCCTTCTTCAGATTTTCAGCAATGAATACACTACATCTAGGGTTGAGTTTTATTCTGTTGTTTTTTTTTTTTACCAAATATTCTTTGCAACTACAGATGTTTAATGAAAGGCTGTTAGACAATTTAAACTTCTCAGAATAATACAAATAAAAGCTGTTAATGAAGTAGATATCTGTTTAATTTACAAACATCAGTAGCATTACTGATATCAGTCCAAATAAGACAAAGCACACTGCATTACACATGTACATCTAACTTTTTTGTAAAAAAAATAATAAAATAAAATTGAAAAACATCTGCATTTTTACAGGGTACCCTGGGTTTTACTGAAAGAACACAACCCACTATTGATTACCAATTCTACATTATAATTTAGCAGCAACATGTTAACATGGGGAACATTAGGGCAGTAAAGTAGTTTTATTATTTGGGGAAAGTCACAGTTCTTGATAGCACAGCCTTTTTTTCTTTTTTATAAAAAAGGTAAAGAGCTCCATGGGAATATTAATTTATAAAGATCTACCTTCTAATGTAATTTACTACATGCCATCTTATTTTCTGTAAATACTGTATACAGGGAAAATTAACTCTACAATTGCCACCTAGCGTAAAGACATTTTCTGTCATACATTACGGGTTCTTGGAAGGTGTCCTGAATATCTGCTGTATGTGAAAACTGCAGATTGTCATCACTTTCAGATTCAGTGACACCAAATGGTCAGATTCTAAGGAAAAGAAAAAGGGGAAAGGGCGGAATAAACAGACTGAAAACATTTACCCCAAGACGACATGCTATGTTAGTTCTATTGCAAAAAGTCCTGATTTTTAAGTCCTTTAAAAAAAAATTACAAAAATACTGGGACAAATATAAATTAATATATATTAAAGCATTGAAAAACAGTAAAAGGGATGGTCTAAAAGGGTTAAGTACAATGTACTTTGATACAATAAATATTTCTCAATGAAACCAAATACTGTATAGAGTTGTTTAGAAGTCATAGAAACAGAAATCCATATTATTACTAATTTATCCATCAATAATCTATTTTTATCATCCCCCAAACATTTATATTACAAAAAATTAATACTGGAAAAGGGCAGATAAACACTTTTTAATGCTTCTTTTGCTAACATGCTGACATAAAAGTATACATCATCAGGAGATTTCAGGATTATAGTATATTCTTGTATCTCCCATTTCCCATCCATTAAATGGGACCCATCTTCTCAAGATGCTTAATAATTCCAAAAGATAAAATCTATTTCATACAATTGTTATTTCTGCATAATTTGATTCTTTTCACTCATAATGCTTCCTCATCCATAGGTAAAATGATTGGTACGGTCTGTCAAGACAATAAAATATACTGATACGAAAGTGAAAAAACAAGCCTCATGTTCTGGTCAATATTTCATCTCTGAGCTGTTAAGTTGAAAGTCACATGTGTGTAGTGTCAGTGTATCTTCAGCATGTTATAAAGAAGAATCCGTGTTAAAAGCAGTTAAAGTTTCCCATCTCTGTTGCAATGTTACCAGGTCTGTTTTTTTTCTTCAAAGCTCCTCTTGGCTATGAGAAGTCTCAGTTCAAGCACTTGAATCTCTTTTTTTTCAAATGAAGAAAAAGTCTTTATTCTCATAATAAAAATAAGTCTGTTCTGTATTTTACAATATATTTCAAATATTTCCACTATGAAGCATTAATTAGTCCGACACGGCCAATAAGTATACAACATTTCAAAAGACAAGTGTGACAGGGACACTTAGGAGGGACAATTTGTACAGCCACACTTCACTACTTTTTCAACCTCGTCCACAAATGACGACCCGTCAGTGCATTCAAAAGAGTATTTCCGTCTCTTGCTCCTTAGTGGTCCACAGCACTGCCCGGTTGAACATCCTCCTTTACATTCTAGTCTCGATACCTTCTTGGTCGTCTGGCACGCTGCATACCCTTGCTGCTTTTGGTAGTAATCTCGGATTCGTTCCCCTCGACAAGAGACTTCTGTAGAAAACAACATTTGAAATAAGAGATACACTTTTGAGACACAGCTCAAAGAATGGTTGACATTGCTAAGGAAGATTCTGTGTTTCAAATTGCAGTTGGGATCGATATTTTAAAGTTTGAGTCAGACTGTATATTGGAAATTAGTGGTTCTACGAAACATAATTTGATTAATGTCGAGTTTTACTTCTTATACCTCCTATTTTCAGTAAAGTTTATATTATGCATATGTAAACCATAAATACAAAGCTATTACAATGACAAGAAAATTGGAAGCTTAAATCTTTTCCTCTTTTATAAAAAATACACATCTTCTGTTCCTACATTGCTTGCAGCTGGTTCTATTTACTATAGGGAAATGTTTCGGAGAGCATGCAATTTAATTTATTAGACCTGGAGTTTAATATTATTCAAACTGTTATTTAATACAAGTTACATTCCACTAACTTCATAAATTACTGAGGTATAAAACCAGCTAAAAATGAGACATCTGTTAAAAGTTCTACAGCCATATTCTTCTATCCACATATATGTACCATATGAAATAAATGCCATCTGGGGTAAGAGAAAGAGAAAAAGAGGGAGAGAGAGAGCTTTGATAGACAAAGGAAAAATAAAAAGGTAGGGGGAAAAGTCATCCTGTTTTCATCCATCTCACCTGCATAATTCGCTGTGATAAATCAGTTGAAGCTGAGAGGTCAAAAGTAGAGTTTGTGATAAAACTAGGAGCAGAATCATTGGATTTGGCTTCTCAGTTGCAGAAAGCAGAGAAACAATACAGAAAGATACAGCAGGTAAAAGGTAATAGTTAAATATTGCAAAAATGTGTTTCTGAATAAATGCAAAAAAGAGAAATGTTTTCACAGCAAAACACTTGATGAAAAAATCCTGAAAATGTAAACAAATTCATGGGAAAAGGTTGATTTTTCGCTGAGATAAATTCTTATGGTAAAAACCAAAAAACTAACAGATGTGTGTATTGTGGGGAAAAAATGTTGGTAATGTTTTTGGCTGTTCATGTTTTGATTAAAAAAAAATTCTACGACCAAAACAACAACATGACTTTTAATATTTTTACCTTTATCACAGCTGTCCCCTGTGTATCCGCTGCTGCATTCGCAATATGGTTTCCCAAGTCCTGAAAGCCTGCATTTGCCATGTTTACACCTGATGGATTGGCAGGGGTTAAACAGCTTTTCATCTTCATCACAGAGGACTCCCCCATGTCCCTGCAGGCATTTACAACTGTATGAAAATGCATTGATCGGCAAGCAGGTACCATGCACACATCTACAGGGGAAACAAGCCCAAGAGAATAAAAATAAATTATTCATCAAAGTTCAGGCTAAGCAACATTAACTACAAATACTTTGGACTGTACTCAGAAGAAATTGGTTTTGTTTTTAATGGACTTTTTTAGTGAGATGCAGTGATGTGGTTGATAATTGGTATGCAGGTTTACACAAAAAAAGCTGCAGTACGGAAATCTATCTCACCAGAAAACAGCCACTGTAGATGTGTTATGGAAGATTTTTACAGGCCACAGTAATTAAAACCAGCATTTCCTGTCTACCTAAATTTTCAGCATGCTTTTGAGAAGAACACAGCAAAATCAAGACCAAATATAATCCACTAGAATTAAGTAGAGAAAAAGGACACTCACCTGAAATTCTGGTTCTTGTCTCATTTAAAAAACCCACCACATATTGTCACTCATTGATTATGGACCTCCCAGCACAAAGACAGGTCAGGCACTTTCTAGCTGAAACTTTTCTGACCCAAGCAATGGCAGTTTTGAAGCTGAACATGTGCTCTCCCTTCGGATACATCAGTCTTCATTGCCAGCTGCCAGTCGTGTGGTCATACAATGTACAAGGCAGGTCTCCACTTCACTGAAAGCCACCAGTCCTCATCTAGCACTCATGCAGAAACTCACCCCAGATGAGGTTGCATATTATCAAGTCTCACCCAAGTAATGAAACTAGCTGCTCTCTCCATTGAGCTTTGATAATAAGCATTTGTGGCAGGCTCAAAACTTGTTAGACAAAAAAGGCTGCAAGTTAAGCTGCGTCTGCTAAGTTCTGATGTACAGAATGGGAACACAAAGCTTGTCTTGTCTTGTGAGAGAAGTTGTGTTTCCCAAAAGGAGGATGTTTAACTACCTGTTCCTAGGTGCAAACTGAATATTAGGGGAATTAACCTTCTGAAAACGTCATCAATGACTGATTAACTTTCTTCCTAGAAATAATATTATTTTCTTTAACTGTTGCCTTGATCCACAAGTTTTCTACCTACATACTGTTTCCTAGGGAGACCACAATGAACATGCCTCTGTAGGGAAAAATGTAATCCTGACGTTCAAGGTCACAGTTTATCCTCTCTAATGTTTTTCCTCTCTGTATTGTAAGATCACTGAGCCCACAACCTCCTTTATAGGTTGTGGCAACTACCTAAATAAATATATAAGTAAATGAAAAGCTTTAGTAAAAAAGAAAAGAACCAACAACATTGACATAAAATAAAATCCTTTTTTCAATTTGAAGACGGCAAAAACTTATATAAAATTGTATTTCATAGTAAAAGAAGAGTTCTGTTAAAAACAATATCTCATTTTGAATTTTTTTAGGTAACCTAGTCTATTTCTGGAAACTTTTTGCTTTGTACTCTACATCGGTACAATAAGGAATTTGGTAAAATTGAAAAGAATGCACAAGAGCTTTTAACTTTTCTAAACTTGCATTAACTATTTAAAACTGTTTCAGTTTATAAAAGTCAACAAGTTCCACGCACCGGTGAACTCTACCTTACAATTCTCCATCTGAACCCTTAATTCTGTGCAAGTGCTTTAGGCATGGTGTAACTTGGTGGAAAAAGAGTATAGGAGGTCATTTTCATCACAAGATATTTAAATGGAAGGCACAGCACATAGCCTCCATTCACATATCCAGTTTAGGATTAAAAGCTAGAAATATAAAACTTAACTAACAGCTTAAGCACTTCCAACTTTACTGTTATGCAAGAGTCTGTACTTCTGAAAAAACTAGTTCCCTAGAAGACTTCAAATTGTTCCATGGTTGAAGTCTGATATTCCAAGACAATTAGATTAAGCAACTCAAAATGGAGGGCTTAGACAGTATCATAAAGCAGATAGCTTTTGTTTAGTTTTCATTATGTTTAGCATTTGCTCTGTTCACCATATATAAAACACTTTTAGGATATCTGAAGTATAAAGTTGCTTAGGTGATGCTGGCATCATGTTGTGTTCTATACAGGCTGGTTTAGATATTGAAGCAATCTGTGTCAGGATCTTTGGTAAAGTTCTCCTGGACTCAGGAGATGACTAAATCTTAGCTAATGTCAACTCTTATACTCTTTCTTCCACCTGTTCTTTGAAGCTCTAAATTTCATCTTCAGAATGTACTGAAAGGAACATCAGGCCAAGTGCAAACTCTCAGGCAGAGTTTCCTCTTCTCTAATTTTAGGTACCTATGTCAGGCACTCAAGTTAGATGTATAATTGCCGTAAACTCACCACACACTATATGAAAACATCACTTAACATAATTTTATATTGAGATTGAAAATCATCTTATTAGAATCTCTCAGCAAAATCAGGCCACTGGTCCTCAAACGTTATATAGGCCAGAGCACCAAGAAAGCAGCAGCCAAAAGATCCAAGCAGGCTTACTTCACAAGAAAAAAAAAGAAAGAGAGAGAGAAGTTTGCCAGACTGTAGTAAGGAGAATGGTAAGGGCAAACAGAATGACATATTTTTGCCTATGACCAATAAGTCCTAAAGAACTTCTAACTTCTGAAGTTTCTGATCTTCTTGTGCTGGGAGACCATGAGCCAAAAAAATGGAATCTGTCTCTATAGTAAATTTGAAAGATGAATATGCATAGATTTCAATCCTCTGATATACCCACATAGACATATCTTTTGCTCTCTCTCTCCACATATATGTACATGACCCTCTATATAAACATACATAAACTGACCCACCAAAAAAGTTCTAGTCAAATCAGCAAAAAGAATTATCACAGAGGACTTAAACAGAAGTTTAACATAAGGGTAGAAATCTATTTTCCTGCTAAAACCCAGGGTACTGTGAAAATATTAAAACAGTAGACATATCAAGTTTCTAAGAGACATTAGATATTAATAATAATAATTATTATTATATTTCCTCATTCTATACAATTATAAATAAGCAAATATATATTTTTTTTTCCATTTGCAACTTCTTCTAAATGATTTTTGTACCAACACTTGCATCGGTGTAACTCATTACAGAAGTTGCCCATGTAAGAACATATCCCAGGCTTTAGGCAGAACTTCAGGGAGATGTGTGTATCTGCTCCCCTAAACTGGGGACTTTTCCTCATTGAATTTATGGAAAGACTATACTATAACCTGGACAAGGTTTTCACTTGTACATGGCCAGGATATTTTGTTTCTTGCTGAAAAAATGTGAACATTTATGAAAAAATACATATAGCAGAAGACTTATATACATATTATAGTACTGTCTTGAGGAAGGACATACTTATTTCCAAGACATGGGTCGTTAGTTTGTTGATCACAGAGGGGTCCAGTCCATCCTCCTTCACACTCACAGGAAAAGCCTGACTGGCTGGTAGCATGGCATGTTCCATGCACACAAACTTTCTTATGACAAGGCTCACATCCTGGCAGAATTCCCACTTGCAGTGGCACATTTCTGAAGTCCTGGAGTTCACTGTTGATATACAGATTACGGATGCAACCATGGAAGCTGGTGCCATTCTGTCCTGGAGACTGGCGTAAAGCTGCTATGTTATTTTTCACAGGCATTCCTAGGAATTAATAACAGCAAATAATGAATATAATCTTTGGTACAATTTTCTATATTGTTTAACCTATTTTTAAACATTTTAAAAGACATATTTCTTCCTAATTAATTATTCTTATATATTCAGCCTACAATTATGAGCAACGATCTAGTATTTGGAAATTGTCCTGGCTGTTAAGCATGCATGTAAACCAGGTCCAGACCCATAAGTCTCCAGATCCAGCTGAAGCGATGTATACAGGACTTCCCATAGAAAGCTCACAACTGTGAAAAGGTTCAGATTCATGCCTGGTTTTGACCTACTGCAATTAAGTACAGGAGATTGCATAGTTTCTGAATTTCAGAAACACAAAATTGTTGAAATTTAACAGCTGATAAATTATTTTTTGTAAGCTGCTAAGATACTCAAATCCAGAAGAATTTAGTAGGACCAGCTCATTAAATTGGAGCTGACATACAGATTTTATATGTGAAAGTTTGCTAGTGAAAACTACTGGAAAGAAAAGCTCAACAGGAGTAGGTTCCATTACTTTCAAAAATCTTTTTGTTCAGCATGCCTCAAAAACAGATCAATAAAAAAGCCACCCATAGTTTGCCATTACAGTTTTGAACAAAGATAGTCAACAGTATCATTCAACATCAATATACATATGTGTAAATATTTCTAGATGGTGGGAATGCCCCTGATGGTGACCATTTCCAGAATAATTCCTCTGTTGTAGTCTGTAACTGTTACAGGTGTAACTGGAGCAGAAGGTATAAGCAATGCAGTTATTCTGTTGTGATCAGTTAATCATTGAAGGCTATTTCAGAAGGAACATTACTGTTAAACGTTGTTTCCCTACAAAAATGAAGTTTCTTCTAGTTTCTTCTACTCTTGCTCCCTGAAATTAGTAAGTAAAGGAAATCACAGTGTACTGAGCATTTGAGAAGGATCTGTTTACATGAAAATAAATACGCCTATTAGCTACGTGGGTTTATTCATAGGCAAAATTAACAAATTTCATTCTGCTACTTAGATAACAACCACAGAAAGCAGTAATGTTCTGCATTGTTGCTCGTTAACCAAGTAAACTGATACTTCTAATGGTTTTATATAGTAACTCTGAATAGTTAAGAGTAATGTAGAAGTGTTATGCAACCTAATGAAGTCCTGCCTTTCATTTAGAGGTTATTGTAATTTCAGTTGTGCTAAGCTTCCGTGACTACAGAAATGAACAATATTGCATCCATAATCCTGAAGAGCCTAATCTCCTTTGATCTTATCAATTAAGTAAAACACACCTGGGACTCTTACATTAAAGGACTGAAACTGCAAACAATCATTAGTTTCCATTTCCTCAACACTATTTGCCATATTCTCAAAATCCAGGGACAAGGCAGACTCATCAAGACCTCTTCACCCCGATGTCTCCCTTGAAAGTAACACTCAGCAAATGTTTAGACGTATGGCCTGAGGTATCTAATAGCAGAATAGATGCACTGAATTTATCCATTGTAAAAATAAAACTGCATAAAACTAAGTACACCAAGGCAATGCTTAACTAAATGTTGTTAGGAAAGTTAGATATGATTTCTGGGAACCATATCACACCAGATAAAATAATATGAGGTATATCACACGTGATTCAGAGATTTTTTAATCTATGATCTCTAATACAGAAGACATTTGGAAACACGCTGCATGCATATACACAAGCTTTTTGCTTCTTCTTGCAAGTTATCAAGTGTTAGAAGGCAAAAGTGTGTGCAAAAGCTGCTCATATTCTTCAGCAATAGCCCCTAGATAATTTTTAGATAAAGGTTCTTTAACAGTTAGAAAAGAACTGCCATAGAAATAACGCAGACAAATATTTCAGCTCTATTTTCTGAAAGGTATGAAGGTAGTTCCCATCCCCCTTTGAGCTTTTGGTCACTGAACCTGACTACAGGTAAATTGTCAAATCACTGCTCAAGGAGGCAAATGTTAAGACTCCTAATAACGGTCATACAGTAACACTGTCAAAAGCTGCTAGAACAGAGTAGGCACAAATGGAAAGCAGCTGATGCCCTACCTGTCTCAGAAATAGGGACTTCTGTGAAACAAGGTGCCACTCTCAGCTAGTAAAATATGGTCTAATTTCTGAGAGAAGAATGTGAAGTATCAGTGAAGTCTGCGGCCCCTTTGAAGAGTTTTTGAGAAGAAACAGATTGTCCCTTAAGACTCCTTACAAAAAGCCACGGGTTTTCAATATGATTTACTGAAATCTGTTATAGAAAGACTGAAAAATATATAGTCTATGGATTCTGACCACACAAGAGAGCCATACAGTTGGAAAAAAGTAAAGAGTATAAATCAATTAGCTCTCTTTCTGTAAAAGTAAAGTTAAATTATCCCTTCCAAACCAACCCAAATGTTGTGACCCAAGAATAACTTTGTCAAAAAAAAAAAAAGGGGGGGGGGTGAGGAGGGCGGAGGAGAGAGAAAAGCATACAAGGCCTTGCTGTCAAGTCTGAATTTCATCCTGCCAGCTGAGGTGATGCTTACCAGAAATGCCATTTTAACAGGAAGGTGATAAGAGTAAGTGTAAGCTACATGATGATATAGGTGTCAAACTAAGACTTTGGCAAAGATAAAAATGCTGCATAAAATCCTAGTGAGAATTTGAGTTCTTCACTGATGAAAATGTGTGACTGAATTCTCTAAAAATTCTAGATACAGTTGGATAAGAAAAAAAAAGAACAAATCTCAAAAAGATGGGTAACATGAAGATACAAGAGTGAAAGTTAACTGTCTCCAGAATTTTAAAGATCATAAATAGAGGAAAACAGATAAAGAACAGAAAAGTTCTAGAATTGAATACCAGCCTGTTTTTTTTGCTTTATTTTTTAATGTGCTTCTAATGACAGTTTTCATCCCGGTTTGGAACAACATTTTCTATGACAGTGTTAATAACTGTCTGTTTGGAGCCTGAATGTGAAGAATAGAAATAGAAGGAACACAGGCCCTCTCTAAGGAATATGAACTAGGATGAAAAACCCTCCTGCTCTTAAGAATCAAACCACTGAAGGAGAAGTTTATTTCCAAAAATATTTCTTCTGATACTTCAAGATGATGATGCAGATTAATATGATTGTTCTAATGGAGACACAGATCTGTAAGGTGAAGAAGTAGGGAGGAGAACCACATGTCACAAATCAACAAGTAAGTGTTAGCACTGCACAGAATAAACGTTTTTAGCTGGAAGTCTAGCCTCATTTCATTAAAAAAGTGCCCATAACAGACAGAGGGATCCCTCAGCACTATGCTCAGTTTTCAAGAAGTAGCAAAATTTGCCTTAGCAGTCATTAAATAACAAACTGCTGTTGACAATATAAGTAAGCAAGCATACAGTGTCTTATTAGAATCTAGGACCATCTCTCCTTCCAAAACATGTGGCATAGGACACTGTGCAAACAACACTGTAGAACTGATACACGTGAGAAAATGCAGATGTGCTTCCACAAGGCAACTCTCCTTTGAAGAGTCATGATATGAAGCAATTTTAAAGGCAGCTTATATATTTGATAACTTTAATTCTTTTCTCTGCTGGTATGGGGCGTGATGACTAATGTTGAATTCTGTCTTTCCATCTTACATGGAAGGAAGTAATAACAAAATCTGAAAAGATTTGACAAAAAAGCTGAAGTGTTTCAACGGAAGAGTGGAGATTTTCAGAGACAAAACTCAACTTAGCCCTCATCAATTGTAACCAAGGCACTTGTACCGGTTTTATAGGAGAAACAGACTATTCTTGATCTGAATCAAAGTAGCTTTCTGTTTTTCTTTCCTATCAGAGAGAGATCTAAGCAGCCAGCCTGAGGTATTCCATGTATTTAGAAAGAGGATAAAAAGCATCTTTGCTGGAGGAAATAGGCATCTCATGAATGTACTACTGATAGCATGATTTTTTTGCAAGGAGACAAGATGCTCAAGTCTAAAAACTCACACACAAACACTGATTACTAAGAACTTAGACTTGCTACCAAGGACAGTAGGAACACAAAAAGTGGTAGCTGAAGTTTCTGACTCTTTTACCTACATCATGCAGGCCCATCAGAAATTTAACAGACACTCCTGGTTAAAACAATGGGCTTGAGTCCATTGTTCTACAAAGTAAATTGCAGCAAATGATCAAAAATGTTTCAAATGGTTTATCTCCACAATCACCTACTACTAGTTTTACTGAAACAAATAATTCTTTCTTCTCAAAACAAAACAAAAAATCCAAACCCTGCCATATACTGTGAGGCAACTGTCCAAACGGCTCCCTTCTTATACCATAACTCATATTAGCCCTAAGCAATAAAATCTCCAGACATAAATTATACTTCATGGCTTGACACCTTACTGCCATTTCCTGCAGATAGGTGTACAGTGAAATAGAGATGCAAAACATGATCGAAACAGAATGTCACCGTTCTACACTTCCTGAAGAGTTTTCTGAATAGGTGACTACTGCATCTTCAGGTAACTAATCAATATTAAACACACTTCTTCACTGTAATAGAAAGGTACACAACAGTAGAAAATTACAGAATTTTACAGTGGGCATCAAATATCCATACTGATAAAAAAGCAACAGGTGCAATTTGAGGATATACTATTTATTAATACTGAAACTGTTCACATTATCTGTTGAGGTTTCATCTTAAGGTATTATCTCAATGAAGGAGTCTCTCACCATGTGTTTATTAATGTATGTTACCAGAGTAAACTAGCTACGAAACTGTTAGTAAAAAGCTGTATGATCCTCTTACCTCCTACATACAGTGGAGAATCAAAATTCAGAGTGGATTGCTTGGACAAATTGGTAATTATCTTGGGGCTTCCTCCATCAATAGATAAAGACAGAATCTGATCCATAGCTAGCAGCTCCACAATGTGAAAATTGCCATCATTAATAGTTTCCACGCTGTAAAATAAACATTGTTATTAATTTTAAACAGTAAGAATAGTTTTTGATATTCTTCCTCATTAATAGTTATTACAGCTTCACAATAGAACTTCTCCAGGAGTGCAGTCTCCTGAAAACTACATTTTAAGTAAGGATGTGCATATATGCCTAAGAGCTAATATAATACTCATTCAATAAAACTCTATTAGTAATAAGTATTGTAAATTAATAGCCCTTTTTCTTTCAAAGTTATTCCTGTACTCATTAAGTAATGAACTGTGTAAATATAAATGATATTCTAAACATCCATTGAGATATATCTACTAGGCAGGAAGAAAAACACAAAGCAATTTGGAGCTCTTCTGCAAAAATAATCAGAAGGCGGGAACATTTTTTCCATGAAAAAAAAGGCTGAGAGAGTTTTGGGATTGTTCAGTCTGGAGAATGCTCATGGGAGACCTTTTGTGGCCTTTCAGTACTTAGAAGGTCCTTATTAGAAAATTGGAGAGAGGCTTTTTACCAGGGCCAGTAGTGATAGGACAAGAGGTAACCATTTTAAACTAAAAGAGGGTAGATTTAAGTTAGACAGAATCTATAAAGTAAAAGAAGATGACATAAAGTAGAAATTATTTAATATGAGGGTGATGGAGCACTGGGACGGGTTGCCAGACAAGTTGTGGGTGCCCCGTCATTGGAAATGGTCACGGCCAGGTTGGATGGGGCTTTGAGCAACCTGGTCTCGTGGAAGGTGCCCCTGCCTATGGCAAGGGGGGTAGAACTAGATGATCTTTAAGCTCCCTGCCAACCCAAACCCTTCTATGATTCTAACATTATTTCAAGATACTATTTGTACACATGCATGCGTAAACGCCTGTGTATCCTACATGTTGCATAGTATTTGGTACACATATTTTGCAAGTCTGAAGGCGTGAGTCAACTACAGTGATATATAAAATGCTAGCACAAGATATGAACGCTGTCCAAAGGATGTCATGTAGACACAGCTTGCTTGTGCTTATGTTGTGTCGGGAAAAGCCTACACATGTTACTAAGTGGAAGAAATGGCTGCCTATGCTTACCAGACTCAATATCTACCCAGCAAATGTTTAAGTGCAGGGTAACTACTATGCACTTGAATAAAATTGAAGTGCATCACAGAATGAAGGATATTATTACTCAGTGCAGAGGCTGAATATATCATTGTACTTACATTACTTCTAGCCCATTTTCCACTGAAGAATAAAGAGCTGAATGTATGGCTGCACGGCAGTTATGGCAATGAGCTGTAGTCTAGAGACCAGACATTACAACCATTCCCATGAGGACCTTTATTTGCTTCAGGGCACCATCAAATAAGTGAGCTTAAGCCTTTGAAAAAGTTATTTAAATGAACCAATTGTATGATAGCCTGAGACAGACTGAGCAGTCACACAGTCAGTTAGCTCTTCTCATTAAAAAAGCAGTATAGCTGAAAGGGATTAGCTTCCTAAACCTCAAGGCAAAAAAAATTCAAGTAAATTATCTTATAACATCCTTGGCAAAGCTTTAATTAACCTAACTGCTTTTGTCCTGGAACAGATCAGAAGCACTAATACGGTCATTTACAGCTGTGACACATTAAATAGCTTCTTCACTATTTATTACCAACTTTAAGTATGTGGATGGGCTCAGCTCAATATGGATAAAGGATGGTAGCATGCGTGCTTTACATAAACTCAGCTCTATGTGAAAGTGCAAACACACACCAGAGCAGACACTGCCAGAATAAACACTTTTGAGGAGTGCTAGGTTTCATGGGGGGAAGGAAAAGGTCAGGGTTCATAATTCATAAAGACTAAGTTCTATTCAAGGTATTGAGAGGTTTGTTAGCTGTGATCAAGCAATAGGAAAAGTGACAGGATTAATTTATTTAATGTATTTCAATGAATCTAGGAAAAAAAATTGTGCTAAGAAATCAAAATGCATATGGCTTCTTGACTTAAGTGACCAAGAAACCCTAATGTAATGTTCTTATTCAAAGGAAACTCATGTTATTTTACAACATATTAACCTTTCACATAATAGTATTTAATAGGATGAGAGCAACACAGAACATGCATTTTTATAGCAAGAGGTCATTCCATGGATGTATAAAACATAATGTGTAAATGGAATGTGTCTCTGTTAAGAGTGATTATTAAAAGCTTCTAGTTCAAACTGTTTTACTGGTAAAAATTTACTGCAGAAAGAGGAGCCCTCCTGGGTAAGGGTGGTTTAAATTAAAGGGGAAATAAACACAAGGTATATCTGTGCAATATTTCCTGCCAATGCACTCATATTACTTCTAGCCTATTTCCCATTGGAGAAATGAGAGCTGAATGCATAGATCCTAGTGGAAAGCTGTAAGAAAAAATGTTTTAAAGCTTCTGGAACTCTGTAGAAGAATAATGATTTGAGAAGAAATATTCCCATAATTTCAATACGTATATGAAGACAACTAGTTTATAGAATGAAAAAAGTATTTTTAATGTGTGTGTTTAAACAAAAAAAGGATGTCCAGAGAGAACAAAACCCAAGTGGATCAACTTTTCCCAAATAACCATCTCCAATGAATTATTTTTCTTTATTGGTCTTGTCACTGCCATCATCTCATCTTGTTACTCAGACTGACTGATGAGTGCTTTTGGGATGATGGCAGTCAAATCCCATTGGTAAAGCAGTTTTCATTCACTCTACACAGCTAGACTGCTGTTATTGTTGATCCTCTATATTTATAATGATTAAATAATCTGTTTGTAAATTTATTGTGTTGCTACTGTAGACATCTCTGTAGGCTTTACAAGTCCTGTGTGACTCTTTTTCAACACACTATTCCTTGAATGTAATTAATATTATGTAACTATTTGAATATCTTTATCGTTTTTTTGTGTTTTTTGTTTGTTTGTTTGTTTTTGTTTTGTTTGTTTGTGTTTGTTTTTGTTTTTTTTGTGTGTGTGTGTTTTTTTGCCTCTATTTCAGGCATCTCATAATTGTTCAGTGGAGTACAACCTCTCATATTCTTTTTCCTATACTATCCATGAACCTTTACTTAATGAAATCTCTAAATCTCTTGATAAACTTCTCAGTTCTTAAACATTAGGAGTTAAAATATTCTTTTCTTCATATCTCTCCAATAAAATACAATACATATACTTGTTTGCTTTTGTAATTTAATACCTATTTAGAATAGAATCATAGAATCATTTTGGTTGGAAGAGATCAAGTCCAACCATAACCTAACCCTGGCACAAAACCATGTCCCCAAGAACCTCATCTATATGCCTTTTGAACACCTCCATGGATGGTGACTCAACCACATCCCTGGACAGCCTGTCCCAGTATTTCACATGAAGAAATTTTTCCTAATCTGAACCTTCCCTGGTGCAATTTGAGGACATTTCCTCTCATCTTATCAATTGCTACCTGGGAGAAGAGACCAACACCCTCCATGCTACAACCTCCTTTCAGGTAGTTGTAGACAGCGATAAGGTCTCCCCTCAGCCTCCTTTTCTCCAGGCTAAACAGCCCCAGATCCCTCGGCTGCTTCTCATAAGACTTGTTCTCTAGACCCCTCACCAGCTTCTTCGCCCTTCTCTGAACTCTCTCTAGTACCTCAGTTTTGACTGGGTCTGGCTGGGATGGAGTTAATATTCTCCATAATAGCTGATATGGTGCTGTGTTTTAGATTTGTGACCAAAACAATGCTGGTAAATGCACTCATGTTTTAACTATTACATAATAATGTTTGCACAGTGTCAAGGCCTTCTCTGTTTCTCACTCTGCCCCTGCAGTGAATAGATTAGAGGTGCGCATGAGGTTAGTTAGGAGGGGGATCCACCATGCAGACGACCTGAACTAACCAAAGAGGTATTCCATTCCATGCTATATAACATCATGCTAAGCAGTAAAATGGAGCTTGGGGTGGGGGAGTAGGTAGGTTAGCCATCTTCTGCTTGGAACCGGCTAAGTAAGCACCAGTCTACCTGTGGGAGATGGTTGCAATTGCATCACTTCTGTCTCTCTTTTTTTATCCCTTTCCCTTTCCTTTCCTTTTCCACTGTCCTTTGGTTATTAAACTATTTTTATCTCAACCTATGATTTTTCTGACCTTTCCTTTTCTCTTTCCCTGTCCCATTGGGGGTGGAAGAGGAGGTGAGGAGCTGTGTGGCACTTAGCTACCTACAGAGATAACCCACAACCTTATTTCACAATATTATTTTACCTATTTATAATTTTGGTAAACTTGAACTGTTTCTTCTATTAATAAAATTTTCCATACTAAATGGTGCCTGAAACTGATTTTTATTTTTCTAAACAGACTAGATAGTTTCCCAAACTGAAGGGAACACACTTCTAAGTCTTAGGCTATTAATCCTGCCTTGTAGGTCATAATATTTGGCAGGGGACTGGCATCATGTCTATCCATTTGTCACCTTTCTGAAAATATACTGAGGCAAGGTGTTAAAATCTTGAAAATATGGAAGTCTACAGAAATGGGATGGCTAGATGTCCAAAATCTTTGTCAGTGCTGTCTGTATTTCAACACACAGATGTTTAGCACCTTCCCTACAGTTGTACTTCTGGGTCTGCCAACCCAACCCATTCAACAAGAAGGTTTGCCTTAGCTAGATCAAGTTTACATGGACAGAGGAAGAAACTGTGTGGTTCTCAGTCAGAAGCAGCAAAAATTAGGCCTACAGAGAAAGAAGAAGTAAGACTGGGCAAGAAATGGTTGGAATAAAGCAAGAATTAGAGTAATGGCTGGTAGTGGATTTTAAGGAAAACAGAACTGGAAATTGAGTCAAGGAGGAGACTGGGAAAGACAAAACAAAGAAGAAAATTGAATCAGTAGGTTAATGTAGATTACGCCTGTGAGCAGTTTTTGAACAGATGATCAGATCTAGCTGGCTTAGGAAAAAAAAAAAAAGGGAGGAAGGAAAGAAATCGAAGGGAGGGACTGAAAGAAAGACAGGAAATATGACAGGAGACAGCTTTAATAGGTAACAAAGGCACAGAAAGACAACATGCAATGAAGGGGTGAAAAGAAGTAAAGAGCTGAAAGAGGGCAGGAATTGTCACAAATATCCTAGGAAGGTAAAAACAGTAAGAACTGGAAACAGGGATGGCTGGAAACAGAAGTTAGAAAAATACAAATAGGTTGGAAAGGATGAAGAGATTAGTGTATCATGTGTAAAAGATCCTTTGCTACAAACATATTCCTTTCTAGAACCTTAAATACACAGTGATCACTAGACACACAAACACACATACAGATGAGGAAATGTATACATTGCTTCCTACATATGTACTTCCCTCGCTACCATTGATCTCAGTAGCATTATGTGATGTTTTCAAATATCCTAAAAACATCCTCCTAAATATCCTCCTAAAAATATCCAAATATCCTCTTAAAAATTGCCATCATGCTTCTTTGAAATGAAAGGGAGGTTGATAATAATAAAATACAAGCGTGTATCTGCTTCACTTACAACTGTGTCACCCTGTAACACTTCACTTTTTTTACTGCACCTGCATTCTCCTCTTGTTGCATAATTCAAAACAGCTGATCAAAACTACAGAGAGGAGTTGCTTCTAATTGATCTTTAATATTAACCTAACTGGGACCTGTGACAGTTGCACATTCCCCTGAGATCTGGAGCCTTCAATGGAGTTGCCGATGGCTCTTTAGCACCTTTTCTGATCCACTGTGCCTGTCCCCATGTACCTGCCTGGGGTGGTACCGAGGTGCTGACAGTCACAGACTCCCCTATCTCAGGGCAGGGTGACTTCACCTCCACCCAGCTGGTGGGGCAGGAGGGCTGGGATCCTCAGTAATTTGACAGGGTCATAGAATCATAGAATCATTTTGGTTGGAAGAGAACCTCAGGATCACCGAGTCCAACCATAACCTAACTTAAATCTAGCACTAAACCATGTCCCTAAGAACCTTGCCTAGGTGGGGCCACACCAGTACTGAGTTCAGTGGCACAATCACTTCCCTAGTCCTGCTGGCCACACTATTCCTGATACAAGCTAGGATTCTGTTGGCCTTTGTGGCCACCTGGGCACACTGCTGACTCATATTCAGCCAGCTGTCAATCAACACCCCCAGATCCCTCTCTGCCAGGCAGCTTTCCAGCCACTCTTCCCCAAGCCTGTAGCACTGCCTGTGGTTGATATGACCCAAGTGCAAGACTCAACACTTGGCCTTGCTGAACCTCCTACAATTGGCCTCAGCCCAGTGATCCAGCTGGTATGGCCATCCTACCCTCCAGCAGATCAACACTCCCACCCAATTTGGTCTCATCTGCAACCTTAGTAAGGGTGTACTCAATTCCTTAATCTAGATCATCATTAAAGAGATTAAACAGAACTGGCCCCAATACTGAGCCCCAGGGAACACCACTTGTGACCGGCCGACAGCTGGATTTGGCTCCATTCATTACAACTGTTTGGGCCCAGCCCTCTAGCCAGTTCTTAATCCATCACAGAGTACACCCAGCCAGCCCATGAGCTGCCAGCTTCTCCAGGAAAATGCTGTGGGATGTGGTCAAAGGCCTTACCGAAGTCTAAGTACACAACATCCACAGGCTTTCCCTCATCTACTAGTTGGGTCACCTTGTCATAGAAGGACATCAGGTAGGTCAAACAGGACCTGCCTCTCATAAACCTACGTTGACTGGGCCTGATCATATGGTTCTCTCGTAAGTGCTGTGTGATGTTACTCAAGATCCTCTGCTCCATGACCTTGTCCAGCACTGAGGTTAACAAAGGAGGTGCCCAGAGTAGCTGCAAAGCTTCTGGACCATGTTGTAATGTCACAGCCAGATCTGACCAGGCTATAACACAGGGTCCCTGCTGAAGAACCCCTTGGAGTGCTCTTCTCGGAGCAGTGAGTCTGTGAACTAGAGCCCTACCCTTAGACTGGGATGCCGTTTAAGGAGACTTCCTGGGATTGAAAGCGCCTCACCTCCTCATTTGGGTGAGTGTTTATTTATTGGATATATCTTTGAATGAATCCTTGCCTAACCCAGGCAAGTGTTAGCCCTCGCCTAACCAAGGTGAGTGATTATTTCTTGTGGATACCCTGGAGTGAGCGGCCTCTGGTTTTGTTTCTCCTGAGTGAATGCGTGCACATTGTGGATCCTCATGATTCTTCTGTTGTCCTACCCCAATAATCTCCTCAACTGATACCTGAACCTGTATTTTATGTTGTTGGAGTGCTAACTAATTGTATAAACCCTGTTTCTAGTTGGTTTATTGGTTACACTTTTCTGGCTAGAATAAAGTCTGTTTTGGAACTTGTTGTCTCCCTAAAATTGCCTTTTGGTGTGCCTCCATGACAGGACCGTTTCTTAATTGATTTGTTATTAGTCTCTTCTACATTTACGGTTTTTCATTTTACATGCATGAGTATTGATTTCCAATCTTTCTAGAAAACTAAAATGGACAAGTGTGAATTACCAGTATATATTATATTCCAGTAATACTGGAGGAAGTGTTGAATAAGGAAATATTTGTTTTGAATGAGAAAAAGTATTCTCAATAGATTAAACAAATAGGAGCAAAAATAACTTGAATTACATATGATCCTGATTCCTGTTGCTTCCTATTCTCAGACAGCTGTACTATCAAAATAAAAATTAACAAAAATAAACTCCTGAACAAAACAATCTAAACTTCTTCTTTAGTACTATTCCAGATTGTAGTAATTGAGAAAAATGAATGCTTCATGCAATTTTAAATTTGTGTTAAATACTTCAGTCTCCTGTAAAGTAAAATCCTATTTTTAATATATTAAAATTTATACAATTAAAATACATATACTATTTCCATATGTTAAACCATGTAATGGAATTGTAAACAAAACTTATGAAATCCATATTGCATCAGAAAAGAAAAGCAACCTTAAGATGCTTATTGTAAAAGGCTGTTTTTACTAAACAACTTTATATTGTATTTTATAGGAATGAGCTTTTTTCTGCAGAATGCTTTTAGTAATCTACTAAAATGATATTTCCCTTGGTGCTATTACCTAACAAAGTTTAGCACTGTTTCCCTGCTATATAAACTTAAGCTTTTGATTTTATATTGCCATCTAAGTGCAATCATTTCTAAAAATTATTTTCAATGACACGTCCCTTATAGAATGCATAACAATGGTAGCTGCTACAAGCTCCAGCAAGTAAACATACACTAGATACACACTGTTGTCTTTTTGTTCACTCTTGCAATGTCTGTCTTCAAATTCTTGAGAAGTTACATAAAACCTCTCTGGAAATTCAGGTGGTAATTTTTCAGAGAATCAGAGGAATTTGACTTAAAAAAACCTGAAAAATTATGCTCCAGAAGCAGATGTGGATTCTGCTTTTTAAAGACTTTGGAAGCAAAAAACCCCACAACATTTCTTTTTCAAGGATAGTGCCTTTTTTCAGAATCAGGTTTTTAGCTTTCTCTTCATCTGCCAGGGAAAAGTCCCACATTATATGATTGCCTAACACAGAAGAGAAGAGAAGAGAAGAGAAGAGAAGAGAAGAGAAGAGAAGAGAAGAGAAGAGAAGAGAAGAGAAGAGAAGAGAAGAGAAGAGAAGAGAAGAGAAGAGAAGAGAAGAGAAGAGAAGAGAAGAGAAGAGAAGAGAAGAGAAGAGAAGAGAAGAGAAGAGAAGAGAAGAGAAGAGAAGAGAGAAAACTTCCATTTAATTTCTGCTTATGCAGTATAGTTCTGCACTTTACCCCACGCAAGAGGAAATTATTTGGCAGTAACATAATGGAAAAAACTCTACTTCCACATGTAAGCTTTACACAAACGTATAAATATTCTGCTGAAAGCTAACTCTTACTCAGTTTTAATGGATGAAATAATATATTATCTTTCTGACTTATCTGCAGTAGAGTTATTTTCCAGGCCAAATCTTGTCTTTTGGCAATAGTCTTTCTATGTCTGACAACACATTCATTTGCATATATTTTTTTCAACCATCTATTCCAAAACGTGTCTTTGATATAAGGACTTAATACATATTGTGTTTCAGTTGGAAATTTGTTTCATCTGAGTTCACCTGTAAATAGCAGAGGCTGGATAAGATCCTGTGTCATAACTGACCCTCACTCTACCCCGGTACAGCTCTACTGCTATATGATCTTTATCGCCTTTGTAGAGCAGGATCCCACTGTCTTCATCTGTAGCAATCTAGATAAAAGAAAGAAACACTTAGAAAGAACTAAAAATAAATATCAAATAAACATGCTGTTTTAAGTGAATTTTGAACTTACTGCCATAGTCATCATAAAATTCTTCCTTGAAGGACAACCTGACAAATTTTTTTCTCGTCACAGCATCATGGAATGCCCCAAGTTGGAAGGGACCCACAATGACCATCGAGTCCAACTCCTGTCCCTGCATATGACAACCTTAAAATTCACACCATGTGTCTGAGGGAGTTGTTCAATCGCTTCACGAACACTGTCAGGCTTGGGGCCGTGACACCTCCCTGGGGAGCCTGTTCCAGTGCTCCACTACCCTCTGGGTGAAGAACCTTTTCCTAATGTCCAGCTTAAACCACCCCTGGCACATCTTCCTGCCATTCCCTTGGGTTGTGTTGCTGGTCACCAGACAGAAGAGATCAGTGCCTGTCCCTCCTCCCCTTGTGAGGAAGCTGTAGACCACAATGAGGTCTCCTCTTAGTCTCTTCCAGGCTGAACAAACCAAGTCACTTTAGCTGCTCCTCATATGACGTCCCCTCTACACCCTTCACCAACTTTGCAGCCCTCTTCTGGACACTCCCCAGTAGCTTAATATCTTTTTTGTCCTGTGGCACCCAGACCTGCACACAGTGCTCCAAGTGAGGCCACACCAGTGCAGAGCAGAGCAGGACAATCGCCTCCCTCGCCCGGCTGGCAATGCTGTGCTTGATGCACCCAGGACACAGTTGGCCCTCTTGGCTGCCAGGACACACTGTTGGCTCATGCTCAACTTGCCGTCAACTAGAATTCCCAGATCCCTCTCCGCAGAGTTGCTCTCCAACATCTCAGAGAATCACAGAATGTTAGGGATTGGAAGGGACCTCAAAAGATCATCTAGTCCAATCCCCCTGCTGGAGCAGGAACACCTAGATGAGGTTACACAGGAACGTTTCCAGGCGGGTTTTGAATGTCTCCAGAGTAGGAGACTCTACAACCTCCCTGGGCAGCCTGTTCCAGTGTTCTGTTACCCTTACTGAGAAGAAGATTCTTCTCAAATTTAAGTGGAACCTCTTGTGTTCTTGCCTCTTTCCTATCAAGAAGCCCATCTATTTCAATATGAATACAGAGTTATTCCAGTGACTCTTCGAGATTTTTATCCCAAACTCTGAAAAGCTCTTTAAGTGAGCCAATGACAACTTTGGCTGATTTCCCACCCCATGTAAAGTCAGTTACACGCTTTTCCAGATCAGAATCTGCAACACAAGCAATCTTACCTGTAGAGTGATATTGGTTTGGGGACGTATCTTAGCTGAAGGTATTTGTAGATAGGATTCTTTGTTGACAAAGTTTATACTGATCAGCTTTTCACATTTCTCACCCTGGTAGCCTGATAAACACTGACAGATGGGTTCACTCTCTTTTATGATACACTGGGCTCCATTTTGACATTCATAATTATCACAAGGGCTGGTGCGAGGTAGAACCATTGGTGGTGAAAACTCACAAAACAAGCCACTAAATACAAACAGAAAAATTAGTATTTCCAGGAAAAGCAACTTTGATATAAGACATACATGTTTGTATTGTCTTAGATCATTCTCACCTGTATCCTTCTGGGCAAATACATGTATATCCATTAACTGCATCAGTACACTGTGCTCCATTTTTACATTTGTTGTCCTGGCAGTCATCAAAGTCAATATCACAATGCTCACCTACATATCCAGGTGTGCAATCACATCTGTGAAACAGGATAGCACAGTGTCTTTTAGCAATACCGTGTACTTATGACCAAGCTAAGGAACTACTGAATATTTAAAATTCAAGAAAAAAAAATGCATTACCGTGACTTTGTGTGTAAAGACTATGTAGCTTAATCATGTTATTATATGTGAGTTTGCATATGTAATGAATACAAGTTTGCTAGTTACACATGTCTACTCATCTGCCATTATACTGATGAATTGTGGTTTAAATCTAGAAAGCCCTCATGAATCATTTTGACAGTTCTTGGAATTAATGAGTAATGCAGAATGTTACAGGATGTTGTAAGTGACTGCAAACACTAAAAACAATCAATATGCTTAGTTGCTGAAACTGAGACAAATAAACCAAGGTTTGTACTATACTGCTGGATATTTTCTTTGTCAGCTGAACAGCTATGAATGGATGAAGGCTGCATTTATACAGTTTAGCGATTATGCATACATTTTTCCCATTGAAGTTCCACCAGCCTGATTTACTATAAATAGGTGCATGCTTAGTGGACTAAGAGAAGTCTCAAAACACATCCTCTGCCCTCCCTGAGCCCCCACTAAACTAGAAACAGCAGATCCTCAAGACAGTATGTAATTTTTTTTTTCATTTTAGTTTTTTTATTTTTGTTTTTCCCCATGCAACTCTCATTGCTAAAGCTACTGACAGTTCTTCAGGGAACTCTCATATATTAGACTGTTTGAATGACCAGAACTCTGTGAAAAATGAATTGAAAAGATTACTAATTCATGCATCCACTTTTTTTTTTTAATTAGGATGTATGTAATTGATTTAATTAGATCTTGTGATTCCTTCCTTGTGTTGTTTCTTTGAGTATCTAAAATTTGCACTGAACTTCCAAGAGTGGTTTTAAATAGCTGTGTAACTTTCAATTAAGTACTTCAATCAAATGTCTCAATTTTTATTCAATAACATATACAAATAAAGAAAAAAAAAATAAAGCATGCTATTAAAAAGCTGAATAAGTGAGACACATGCTTGAAGTTACTGCATCTGCTATTTTCTGATTTAAAATCCCAGAAAGTAACATGGAAGATTAATGAAGAAGGCCGTAAAATATAAGATGCCAATCTAGGTTTGCTGAAGTGGCATGAAGAAAATAAACATAACACACATCAATTTCAATGTAACAAGTTTTCTATTTTCCGGCTGAAAATTATCAACTTCATTTAATGTGCATTTGAATACTTAATATATTTGAATAATTTTTGCCATATTTTAAATAAAATATGATTTAATAAGATTTTATCACAAGAGCATACCGTGCATAAAACAGGTGCTTATGACAACAATTGGAAGCTGTAGGTTTCCTGTCTTTATTAACCTAAAGCCTATTACAACAAGGTTAAATTGTGCATACTAATTATTATAAAGATATGGTATAATTTAAGATTAGTTTTCCTGGGGCTGGACTTCTTTTGGTTTATATCTTTCAGTATGCCTTCCTAATAAGGTCTTTCACAATTACTTCTCAGAAAGCAGCATAATTATTCCATTCAAATGAAATGCAATTATTTTCCTCCTGTCCAAGCTACTAAAAGAGTTTTGTATTGACTGTCACATTAACTAACTGCTCTACTCTGCATTCCTATTTAAAATCTGGCTGAAAGTAGAACTGTTAAGGATCAGTAAAAATCTGTACAACGTATTTAAGATAATAATGTAGATCTACATGAAAATAATGGCCTATTCTGCCATAATGTTTGATAATAACTGAAATTAGTATCTTGAGAACAGAACTTGTAGACTTACTTGTATCCTTTGGCTGTCAAGATACACTTTGAGTCATGCTGGCAAGGATTCAGGTTTTGAGCACAGAAATCTAGTTTCTCCTCACAAAGCTCACCTGAAATATAATGAATTCTGTCAATTCAGTGAAAATATCACAGTAACCTGAAAAGAGTTGTTTCTATTTTAAAAGTAACATTTTTTTTTAACTGAAAAATGCATACTTAATGATATAGTAACAATTATTACCTTTATAATTAATACTAATAAATAAATATTAATAAATAAATATTAACAACACACACTCATCTTTCTGATAACTCCTTTATTAAAAAAATAGTTCAATGTGAATCACCTATCTATGGACATAAATGATAATTTTGTGAAAAAATATTTTTTGTTTACAATGTTTATCTAGCTACACTGTATAGCAAAACACTAGTGATAGAATCTCTCCTCACTAGGACAAACAAGCCATCAATATGCTTTTCTCCTATTTACTTCTTAGCACACTACACACAGAAATACCCAGATTTGCACTATAAGTAAACTATTACCTGAAAAACCCTGCATATATCACTGCATGTCAATACAATTCCATTTATCGCAAAATGAAAACTTGCTTTCTACTTTTTCTTAAATATGATAATCCAATTTTTGGATTTGTTAATGTACCATAATTATCTATAATCTGTTCTGTGAAAAGAAAAAAATAGTGTATGTCAAATGTCTACCCTTCTGCGTCGCTAGAAGCCTCACAGTGGCTCTAATTTCCAACACAGGCTGTAGAAGCTATAAAATATTTTAATATGATTTAAATATAATTTCGTTTGCAATTTTATGACAATTAAACACTTACAGGCAAGTGAACAGATCAACATCTTGTTCCCTGACTAATAAGATACTCCATGCAACACTACAGGCTCAGGAAAGAGTGGCTGGAAAGCTGCCCGGTGGAATAGGATCTGGGGGTGTTGATTGACAGCTGGCTGAACATGAGTCATCAGTGTGCCCAGGTGGCCAAGAAGGCCAACAGCATCCTGGCTTGTATCAGGAATAGTGTGGCCAGCAGGACCAGGGAAGTGATCGTCCCCCTGCACTTGGCACTGGCAAGGCTGCACCTTGAATACTGTGTTCAGTTTTGGGTCCCTCATGATGAGAAAGACATTGAGTTGCTGGGGCATATCTAAAGAAGGGCAACAAAGCTGGCGAAGGTTCCAGGGAACAAGTCTTCTGAGGAGCAGCTGAGGGAATTGGGTTTGTTTAGCCTGGAGAAAGGGAGGGTCAGAGGAGACTTTATCACTCTCTACAAGTACCAGAAAGGAGGTTGTAACATGGAAGGTGTTGGTCTCTTTTCCCAAGTAAAAGGCATAGGACAAGAGGAAATGGCCTCAAGTTCACCAAAGGAGGTCATCACCGAAAGGGTTGTCAGGCATTGGAACAGACTGCCCAGGGAAGTAGTTGAGTCACCATCCCTGGGGGTGTTTAAAAGATGTGTAGATTTGGCACTTAGGCACACGGTTTAGTGGTAGACTGAGCAGTGTTAGGTTTACGGTTGCACTCTATGATCTTAAAGATCTTTTCCAACCTAAAAGATTCTAAGATTCTGTGAATAGTGCACTGGCAAAGTTTATCACCAGTTTGTAAGATAGAAATATTTATTCCAGCATCCATATGAAGAATATGTGCATAATCAACAGGTATAAAACCTGTACCTGCTGCACTTAGGGACTCACAGGTCTACCAGGCCCTAAAACTATGGAAGGAGTAGGGTTGCCCCTTGTCACTTGTCATATAATAAAAGAGCTAGTGAGCAAAGACTAGTAGAACTGTACACCAAAATGATGAATACCAGAAGGCAGCTGTGGATGAGCAGATGCTTTCACTGCTCAAGTTGAACTTTCCTTGAAAGAGGCACAATATTTGATATCCCTCACTTTCACTTATCTGAGTGTGGTAGTGGCCTGCAGTGTAGTTAGCTGAAGAATCAGTATCTGCTGGAGGGCAGCCTGAGATTAAAATAGCATATAACGGCTTCACCTCTTTCCTGTAACTGTTAACACAGTACTGAGGATAAAGACTGCACCACCATGAATACCGTTATGGGGAAAGAAGGACAGACCATTTAGTGACACAATTTGGGTAGAATCAGGAACAGATTAATTGGAGAGAGAAAGGTATAGGATAACAACACTAGAATGGAGATTTAGGAGAAGAATTAAGATATCTTCCAGAATACATATGAGTACGCGTATCAGCTCATCAGCTACTACTGTCATTAAGCAATAAGATTTCTGACATATTACACTGCTCCTTGCCAAGTGCCTAGCACAATGCAGAAGCTGCCTTCTTTCTTAGATGGGCTTCTCTGGAATTACAGAAGTACACATCATAATAAAAAACAGTACATGAAGTTCCATTTGTCTTTTGTTTTTACAGGTTCAATAGATTCTCCTGAGAAATTTGTCCTTTCCATAGAAAGTGTGCTTACATACTAGCATTCAAAACTCCATATTGTGAATATTAGTACTGACTACCCAGGACTTGAGATATTATTTCCAGGACTTATCTCTTAGAGTATTTTGAACTTATTTCAATTGATGGACAAATAAACAAAAACTTTAAAGAGCTGTGAAACAGTCTACATTAAAGCAAGGACAGAGAAAAAGGCAAAACTGAACCAAAGCCAAAGATGGTTATGTTGGATAAAACACTTCCAAAACATGTATGCTCAATGTGATCAGACATTGGACCTTTACATATTCAAAAATGAGAGGAGAAGCCAAAACCAGCTAGACAAGTACTTTGGAGGCATCCAAAAGATCCAGACTGGTTCTACACAAAGTGGTGGTTTTTGTTTGTTGTATCGTATTTTTTGGTTGGTTGCTTTTGTTTGTTTTTTGTTTAAAATAAAAAATAATAAAAAAAAGTAGCACATTACCAATTTGCAAGTAGTGCATTTTCCCTACAAAACCAAATAAAGCTTTAACACAAGAAAATGGCCTTTAAATACAGGCTGCTTTACAGTCCTCAGGAAAACTGTCAGTATCAATCTAACTTAGTCATTGTATGTAGGAAACTGAATGGAGATCAAATGCAGGCCACTGAGATGACTAATACAAAGGATTTTAATTTTATCCTCAAAGCCTCTTCAAACTCTCAATGGACTTATTAGTCTGGAAATGTGCAACTGTTATGACTAGGTCAGTGCACAAAGAATCCTGAAATACCAAGGATTCTTTGCATCCCACAATATATCAAACAAAAAACAGATCCCTTTCTCTTTTCAAAGGGTTTTGTTCAAACAAATACATGCACAAGAGCAAGTAATTCTTCACCAACATTTAGTCAGTTTGCAGAACTTGTAATAGCTGAAATCCATCTAAAGGCCAGCAGCATTCAAGAGTAAGATATAAATATGGGAACAGAGATTTCAGATTTTCAAGAACATGAAGAGGAATATGCAAAAATCACTGTTTTTTAACGTAGTTTATACACATTAGTGTGCCTTAGAAATGTATATGTGTGGCAATATATACGTGTATATATGCATATATAGACCCCCCTCCTCATGCAAATATTTTCTTATGGCATATATTCTGTATTAAATTATGTGCGGAACTGGAAAATGTATGACACCCCAATTACAAATTATATAAATATGGCTGTTCAGTACTTACAAGACTTGTACAAAACCACCTCTAAACATTCCCAAGATTATTAATTCTATCCATATATCAGAGACTTTCTGAAAAAGATATACTGATATATCTGATATATACAACATACATCTTTCTGGCAGGGCTGGAAGTTTTCTGTCTCTAGTGAGAATCACAGTAAAAGTCCAGCAGAAAATGCCCAAAGTAGCTAGAAAAAGGGAAAGTTGGACTGACATAATAGGAGCAAGCAATCTCACCACTGCTGTCAACCTTACCAAACTGGCATTGATTTTTCTACTGGATCATAACTGGGCCATGGTTTAGATTATTATTGGCACATATCTCTGAAATATTTTGTCTGGTAAACAGCTTTATTGAGTGGTGTCTAAGCCTGTCCATTTTTTTAAATTTCCTCCCATCCAGGTACTTACAAAATACATGATTTCTTAGTTAGTGTCCACTGATTCTAGTAGTCATAGGTTGATTGCCCTAGTATCTTTTGAACTACATTGAAAGCTGAATCAACCTCATGAAAAGCTTAGAGGCAGTTGAAAAGTCTTAATTCCCAAGTCATAGCGATGAATCCCTCAAAAAGACTGAGCGTCAAGCTAGAAGCTTAAGTTTGAAACAGGCTTACAGTTCTGAAAAATGTCCACTTCAGATCAATGTTACACTACCAGGCCTACTGCAGCCAAATGGCTTGCAAACATGATCAGATATTTTTTATATTATGGTCAGACTTTCATATGAGCACCCTGTAGAAAAGTGCACGGACTGAAAAAGAAAAGAAACAGTGATTCAAAAACCCACTTGTCTTTAAAAGACAGGACTTTTTGTGCTGTGACAGTATGAAAGGAATGAAAGTTTCCCATTGCATTTGCAAGTTGTATGCACTGTGAAATAAGTCAGAGTCATATTACTGGAGTGAGTTTCCAGCTAAACAGTCCAGTAGCAACTAGCCTAGGGAAGGAAACAGGAATCAAGGAAAGGACATGGTAAACATGGTGGTCCATGCAGTGAAAAACAAATGTTAAAAACCCTATGAACAAAAGAGTCAGCTTTAGGTGAAGTACAAACTTTCATTATAAAGAAAGGATTGGTAAAAAGAAAAACAAGAAAAAATTCAAGATGGAATCCAAACTATGTACACTTCCAATTGAAAATATAAATACCAGAACAAAACAATATCACCAAAATCTTCAAGGTCTTCATGTGTACTGTTAACAGATTTATATTCTGAATGGAGTGTTCCCATAACCAAAATATAACTGTTCACAGAAAAACTAATAGAGAAGGTAAGTAAAAATATGTGACATGGAATCTAAACCACTGAAGAATAGTTTCCTGGTAAAGCAACATCTCTTCTGTGGTACTGAATAACCAGTGTGTTATTCAGAATTTAACTGAGACAAGGTGAAAGGGATAAAGTAATTTTGCTGAAATGAAAAGATAGGGATGAAAGTGAAATACTCATTGAGGGAAATAGCAGATTTACTGAGTTAGGCTACTCGGCTTTACTGAAGGGAAATGTTAGAGAGTTCCCTGATTTGGGAAGCATAATATAATGTTTTAAAAACGACACTTGAAAATAATGAAAAAAGATTGTGAACCAAATGTCTCAATTCAAGGAAGCCTGACACCAATGTGTGTGTACATTGTTTTAGACATCTAATAATATTGTAACTGAGGCTTCTGTAGGAGCTTGGCTAAGTAATTATGTTTTTCAAAGACGGGAACATTTCTCTATGTAGGAAAATCAGCAACAGACTAGTTTGTTTAAAAATAAGCAGTGGATAAAGTGTCAAAAATCCTGTGAAAAGCTTCCAAAATTTAATCAGAACCAGCAATAACTCTTTTCATAAGTCAACTTGCTTAACTAATCTGGGGAGGCTGGCTCCTGGTATGGAGTCTCACTGTAACCAGCGGAACTCTGTGTGGTCGGTACAGTCCAAACAAACACCCTCCAAGGTCAAGACTGGAATATTTACTGCGGTTTTGCAGCTAGATCTAGAGGATGATGCAGACTTAAGCAGCCAGACAACACTATTAAATACAGATGATTAATTGTGTGCAATCCTTGATTAACCAACCAAAGTTATATGTTTGCTAGATTTACAGGTTATTTTGTGTTTCTTCTGTGTATGCTAATTCACTCTTATGTCTTGGTGAGATTATACATCACAGAAAAACTTAACTCTGGATTTTCCAATATATAAAGATGTAGGACCACAAATAATGAAGAACAATGCAATGAGGTGAAAAAGGATTTACATCATTGTTATTTTGAATAATTGGGCAATAAATTCAAAATACAGTCAAATATAGCCATGTCAGCCACTATATTTCTGAATGAAGAGGAGAGCTCTAACAGAAATAGACAAGGGCTTCTGAATATAATAGCGCATTGCTAATTACAAGCAAGCTAACTGAAGAAACAAGCTTAAAATCACTAGTGTATCTGAGTATGATATTAGAACAAAATCTAGAGACAGAACATAAAAGAAATAATTCTCTGTCTTCTTTATCAAAACCACATTTTTGTAGAGGACTTATTTGCTGTTCCAAAGCTAAAATAACAAATGCATATTACAGACTTAATGATAATCGCAAGAATAGCAAATTAAACAAAGTTCACAGTCAAAGTAGGATGCAGTTTATAACCACAAATCTGAACTTTTTTTTTTTTTAATTTGATTTTAAAGTAAAATTCTAGATCCAATTCATTGCTGGACTGTTCGTGTCTTTCACCATTGCTTAACTCTGTTCATCCGTGCACAATGCTTGTGGATCTCAGTGTAAGATGCAATTTATTCAGTTTAACATTTCTCGTGTTTTTACATATGGTGTCTGGCAACAACAAAGAAATATTAACTTTAAGGCCGGTAAGCTTTCACACAATTAAGGAAAACAAAATGATGGATCATAGATCAGAATCATTAATGGCAATAACTAAACTAGTAGCAGGTAGCTCAGTTTGCCAAGGATATAATGTATATTCCTCTTCTATGCAAATGCAATAAAATGACTTCAATACTTGAGCTTTAAATATAGAATAGTAATTTGAAGTATATTAAGCTAGATGAAACAGAAAATTTTGCGAGTGATGAAAAGCAAGAGTAGCAAAGGTATCTCTTTATTCTAAGCTGTAACACTTGTGTGTAATTCTTACAAGAATGAGGATTATGATCCTGATTCAATAAAATAGTTAAACTTTTTATCAAGCTTGATATGTCATGATTTGCATTTGATTACTTACATGCTTAAATTTTAGGCAGGTACTTATTTGATTACCAAGTGAAGTGAAAGTATAGTAGCACCTCAACTCCTTTATTGTAGTAGCAAGAAGGCCATGGAATGAAGTTTTGCAAAATACAAAATATATATATATATGTGTCTAGGGCTTATCAAAACTGAGATGATTACTTAAAATCATCCTTTTATTTCCTACTACTAAAATCCTCCAAGTATCTTGTAGATCACTAATAACTTTCAGGTTCAGCTGGCAAGTTAATACAAATATTTATCACATACTCATCTCCTGATTTTGATGCTGAACTCAGTTCACATCCCCTGGGTGTTTGATAATTTGTTTGTGAGAAATCTGTTCTTGATATAATTAGTAATTTAAATATGTTACAGTTCACACTTGTGTAATACATTTACTGTGACTACAGTTCTGTTTAGGATTCATTGTTTTTCTACCTTTAATAACATTTACAGACATTTAAACTATCAGCAAGACTAATTATACACAGGTAGCAGCTGCTTGAACTTGAAATGGAGAATTGAGTCTCTTCATAGTAGCATCTTCCCTTTATATTCCATTTGAAATGCTATTTTTCATGGACATAGAATTTAATTTTTTTTGTTTCCAGAAGTAAATCCTAAAATTCTGTAATTTATGCTACTGGAAATCAGTGACAAAGCAAAATTTTCCCCAGGAATTACAGATGTTGAAGTAGTTAGTGTAATCTGCTTCCTTTAAAAAAAAATTAAAAACAAGAGTAACAAAGAACTCAACTTTTTTATTTATTTATACTGAGCTTGCACTTTTTCTAGTTTTTTCTAAGGACAAGCACTCTTTTCATAAAATCAACCAATTTCACCCTGGGATAGTAACAGAACAATATAGAAACCAAAACCAAAAACCAAGCAAGCAACAAAAAAACCACAAACAAAAACAATCACACAAAAAACCCCAACTTAGGAAGTGGAAAGACAAACAGGACACTATAACTGTTGTCCACATTACTAATAATAAAATGCAAATATGAGAGCATGTCTAAATGGAACACAGCTTTAAGCATGGAACATCTGTGGATGGAATCACTTTCTGGAAACATCTCATTTTTTTCATCAGTTACAGAGGAAATTTAGGCTCAGAGTTTAAGTTTCAAGAACTATTCATCAGATGTCTAAATTTATCAACATAGGTGGTATAATTGCAGCCTTGTTCAACATGCTGTTTCATGGATAATGAAAATATTTTTATTACTAGTGAAATATTGCTTTATAGACTGCATGATATATTAATCAAATTAAATTAAAGGCAAATACAGTACTACATTTACTTTTAAAACTAAATATGCAACTTCATAAATATATCATAATGATTATGTTAGCTTCCAGATTGTGTAGGTGATCAGATTGTACAGAAGATGTTTTACGTCTGCTAGTGAGATAGGTGTTAGGCAGAAACTCAAAAGAAAAAAAAATCAGGAATACCCAAAGTAAGTGTCATAAATTCCTACACTATTACCTTTCTTGTACCATAGCCTCAGCTTACTGTAGTAGTTTCAGTTTCTATAGATATTTGCAGAAAAAAAAGGCCATAGAAATTATAAGCAGGAAGATTGTAATTTTAAACTCCAGCATATTTTCTAGTACTAAAATCTAACAAAGAAATTAAAGAAAAACAGTGCTATAAACCAGAGAATACATTAGAACAGAACCAAGGTATGTCTTGAAGGTGATGAGAATAAATATTTCAGAAGATCACCAGGTAAACTTTTTTGTTAGTCCTGTCAGTGGCTGCATAAAATTTTAATATATCTGAAAAAAAGACAGTGAAGGTAGTATTAAAGTACTCCTGGACAGCGATCTGCATGTTCAACCACATTCTTCTGACATGTATTCACAGCAAGGGCCAAGTGCCTACTTTGAGGATTTGCAGTGAGCTTTCTAAATTATATCTACATATGATATATTCGATCATTTGTAAGAACTCAAATCCATGCACCTTTAAGGAAAGGAAAGTGAGAAACGAAAGTATGTGAAAATAGGCTTTAAAGACAACTGACCTTTTTCCACTTCATTCAGATTAGCAGCTTGCAGTGACAAAGACAGAAGAGACAAGAGACTTTTTACATTGTAATACAACAGCATAGCACATTAAGCTAATGCACAACTACAGCAGCAGAGAGGTTGATATAACAAAATGAAGCAAGCTTCAGAGTCTCACCTACAGCAGAGCAAAACAAACAGGAAAGGTAAGAAGTCCATGCCAGTGGTGGCATAAGAAAGGTTTTACTTCTGGATCAGTTAGATCTGTGATCTAATGACTGATGGTAATGAGCAAGAGAAATGATCATCTGTAATCTGCAGAGTGTACATAAAATGACCTGAAGTGTAGTAGACTGAGATTAAAATAAAGGAGATGATAATGTTAAGAGAATAGCAAAGTTAAAGAGTGCAGGACATAGTGAGGTATTTTAAATGTTTTATATCTCAAGGTTTCATCAGACACTCTGAGTGTCTGCTGATTCCATTGGCTTATACTGTTGTCTCAGAGTTAGTCTGTGATCTGAAGAAAGCTCATGGTATAGTGCAAATACCATTCTTGTCTTTCCACCTGTAGCTGTGAAGGTAATGTAAAATTTAACTGAGGCAGAGAAAAATGTATTCCTGATTCTTAAGCAAAAAAAAAAGGCTTTCTTAGTTGTTTCTTTTAATTCAACACTGTACTTGAGAAGTGTTTTCACACTTCCAAAATTTTCAAGGGATTGTTAGGAAAGTCAAAAAGTAACTGGTTTTGCACTGTAACATTCTTTACAAGACTTTTCACAGCTTTTGCATGTATTTTAATTTGAGAAGTTAACAAGCCCTCCACATGAAAATAAAACTTTAAAGAAGAATGATGTACTTTTCATACAACCAGGTTTCAGCTGATTTCTTCCTTATACTCTGCTACTGAAATCTAAAGCATATTTGCAGATAATCATTCACCCAGAAAAATATTCTGGGCTTGTGCACTTCTGCATGCAATATATATATGCTGTGACATCTTGAACACAAGAGAATTTGAAGTATTGCCCACAGAATTAAAAGAAAACAGGACAAGCCTATGGTGGTATTTTCCTGCTATGTATACTGTCCTAGTCTCCAGCAACTTAACAGCTCATGGATGTTCTGAAGTAGAGATTAAGTATCTTTGAATTTAAAAATATTTTTACCTACTAAATATATAGCCTGTTTTCCTAGTAAGTTTGCCCAGCTAGCACATTAAATTATCTAATGAAAAATACCTTTCATAAAAACCAAAACAAAACACATTAGCAATATGCAGATTTGATTTTAACCTGTTAGAACAGATACCAAAATCCAGATGTTTACAAAGTTCCTCATGAAAAGCATTGTATCCATACTGGACGGGGATCCTGTTACTTATCTTTCAAATTAGGCTATAAGCCAGAGAAATAATAAAAAATTCCTATAAATACTTTGGTACCTCACAGACACTTGAGGCAACTGTAAGACTACTTTATATCTGAACACTACCATTTCTAGATCCTGATGTGTCCAGACTACTGCCAGTCTAATTCTTAATTATTATGCAAGCTCAAGGATGATGGATGTGAAGACCCCTCAACTAGCTCAATGTTTTATATTTTCTCTTTACAATTAATCTCAAAAATTACTTTGGATCTCACATGTTGTGTCCTATCCTCAGATGCTTTGCAAGATAAGTAGTATATTGTAGAATTCTGTACTGTACCCTATGGAATGAAAAACCCAAACTTTTGTTACAATTTTGGTCCAATTTATCAATAAAATAAGTTGAGGCTCTGCTGTTTTATGTTTAAAACCCATGTGTCTTTGGTTTTGGTAAGGTGTTGGAAAAAATCCAATGAGATAGTGTAAATGCTCAACTTTTTTGAAAAACAGAACAACTAAACTTAGTGATTACAAGTAGATTGCTTTTCGTTATTTTAGAGCTGATGAGAAGGTTCTCACCTACTCACATGACTTAGTGACTTCAGTAGCAATTATGATTAGGCATTGCATTGGTAAAAGCAAATCCCTTTTTCTGAAATACAGTTAGCAAAGAAAAACTCTTGCCATGTAAACTGATAGCATTGTCCTTTGAGAATTTCCCACAATTATGAATCAAATTAAAAAATACACTTTCTTGTGTTTTGAGTGAAGCAAGACAACTGCAATAGACAAAAATGTTAACAACGTTTATGTGCTCCTTTTTGCTCTACCCATATATATATGTATAGAGAAATACTAAAATTGCTGTTTAAATTGTAAATGTAAAATGCAAATTTCAGTTACCGTACTATAGAAATGCAATACTTAATCAAAGTTTTAGGCTATCACATATAATACAAGCCTTTGTATCTGCTCCATGGATATTCAATACAAAACGGTCTCTCCCATGGCATACTGTGAATACAGCAAGCTGTTGATTCAAGCAAGTTAAATGCATCTAGAGTAATGTCAAAAATGAAGAAACAAATGACACAAAAACACCTGCAAAGCTGCAGAGAAGGAATGCACGTGCACATGAATTGCCCACTATCTAATAGATACATGAAGCCTCTTAGCATGAAGCCACTGAAGAGGAATACTGCACTGATGTGACCTTGGTTTGCTTTCTTCCAGCCTACACAGTAGAACATCTGATCACATTATTAAGGATATGGCAATCGATCCCAGGGCAGCTGAAGCTTGACCGACATAGAGCTGAAATACAGTTACAGGAGAAACAGCAAACACGTGTCTCTACTTACTGATGCTGTTACCTATTATTTGTTTCTAAGGCTTGAATTGTCAATTGCTCTTAGGTATTAAGGTATCAGTACTTGGGAAAATAGTATTTTGTCTAAGCAGAAGATTGTTCTTCCAGATATGGACCATCCACTTATTATTAAATACCTTATTCTGGCTACTTATACTTTTAACCTGTATTGCTGTAGATATTATAGTTTATGCTATATGGGGAAATTTCTCCCAAACATTTACCCAGCATACGTACAGGATAAATACATCTATGAGATTATGAAGCTGTATTTCCTATATACACGTGTTTCGTCATCTTCACTCACTGGGGGTTTCCAAGATTTAAATATTTACTTTAGACTTGAATACCATAAAACATTTGAGCAATCCAACAGGTTGTAGAACTAATGATGGACATAGCTTGCATTAAAAGGAATTAGCTATGTTTTCTAAAATTAAATTAATTCAGGAGTTCACTTCTCCTCCCAGTTTTCCAGACCTCAAACTTAGTGCTCCCTCAGGATAGTGAAAACCTCATTGGACAGAGGCAATAGGATTGATTAAAGATATAGGATGACTGAGTTGAGTTAATTATGGTGGATTTTACGTTTATTTTTTACCCATTTCAAATAATAGTTTCATGAATTTAAGCTCTTTATTCTCCTAGTGGTCAACTAGCTGACAGAAAATAGATCAATCTAGTCATAAAAACTACGAATCAGATAAATGTAAAGAATAGATCCTACTTCTTATTCTCCAGTGTTGCTGTTCTAACTATCTTCCATTCCTACAGAGATAGTGACAGCAAACAAAGACTCTCTGTCTCAAAGAGAGGGGAATGCTTTGGCCTGGCTGCCAATGGAGAGAAACAAATAATTAGAAACTCTCTAATGATATTTTTTTTTCATACTAGAACAGAAAGCATCACACTCCAAATTAATGTTTCTAACAGAGGGTAGGACAGCATTCAAGGATGCCAAATTCAGTTCCCTTCTGGCACAGACAGATTCTTTTCTGCCCAGTAAGTAACATGAGGCATACAGGATAAAAGCAGAATATTTTTCAGATTTCTGCAGCTACAGAGGTTCTTCATTGGGGTGTCTGGGTAGGTAAACAGTAAGGAGAGACACATTTTGAATGATCTTTTAAATATCAAATGCTGTAATTTCAAAACTAAGAAAGGAACTAATGAGTGGGTATTAAATCTACAACACAACAAGCCATACAGGAGAGAAATATAGGGAGAAACTTGGTTTTAAGTCAATTGTAGAGTAACTACTAATTCACCTTCAAACTGAAGAATATTACTGTTCTGCTAGGAATTCTTTAATTACTTGTACTTTCCCTTATACTCCTACCTGTATATTCAGGTGGACAAAGGCAAGTATAATTATTAATTCCATCCACACAAGTAGAATTATTCTCACAGTCATTGTCTTCACAGTCATCAACATTTACTTCACAATTTTCACCTTCAAATCCATCTGCACAAGTGCACCTGTAATACAGAAAATAAAACTAACCACACTGACATTTTAGCTGGGGAGACCAGACAAGAAGTTCTGCAATTAACAGGTACAATAACTCATAGTCATTATCTCATAAAGGAACATGGTTGCTATAATGTAAGCCACCATATAATAAATGTTTATTTTTCATATTTTAAATTACAGAGAAAAGGCTTCTAAATTTGTGCTTTAATCTTTAGGTTAAGGAGCTTCTTAAATTAAATCACTGAAAATGGTTTTTGAAAAGCGTACTAACTTCATCTTGTAAGATCAGATTATATTTCTTATGGAAAGTGACTTATTTTTTTTTTTAAACAGTTAAACACATGTAAAAGACTGTGGAACCAGTATTCCGCTATCATTCAGTTAAATAAACCAATATAAAGTTCTGTTTAAGATTCCATGCATAATACATGCATCAATATATAAAAACAAAGCTTGTATAAACTCTTCAAGGCAGTAATTTTTTTTTTTTTTGCTTTTACATATGTCTATACAAACCAAATACATTAAATTAGATTGTAAATGTAAAAGATCACTCAAATTTGACTACACATACATTTTCATGTAACAGGCACTATCCATAATTTCTGCAGCTTTGATTATAAGATCACATTGATTTTCAAAATATGTAGTGTTTAAACAAATAAATGAAAAAGGTCAAATTTTGAGACATGGCTATGTCACTTTAAATTCTAGAGGCGTAATAGTAAGCTGTATATGCTTAATTTGTGATAGAAAATGATTTAATCTTTGGGTAGAATTTGGAGTAAAAATAAGAATAATGTCATAATGAATTGCAGGATAGCGAACTGCATCTTTTTGAAGTGTCATTTCTAACAAGCTTGAGGTGTTGATTATTAAATGACTAATAATTTCACATAAGAATGCTAAAGAACTTTATTTCATAATTCATGAAGTACATCTGGCATAATTGTACTGTGTGATTAAATAACTCAAGATTAAAAATGTTCACAGCATGTTTATCTGCTGGCATAGTGAGTTTCAAATTAATCATTAATTTTCTGTTTCACTGGGATTTGCATTTTATCATTTACATGCTGTTTGTTGAAGTAATACACACGACAACAGATGAATTGTGAGATTTTTTCAGCAGGGATCTAGCTAGCTATTAATTAGCATAATGGAGTCAATACTATGTTGTCTTGACCTGATATGCCTGAACTAATCACAATCATTCGTTATTGTTTTTAACAGATTCAAAGCTTTAGGTTTCCAAGGATGGCAACATGTTCTGAAAACTTCAGGAGCAGTGGTACATGGGGTGCATATACCAGCAAACACAAAGAACCCAAAGATTAACATCAAAATTATTTCAGTATATAAAACTCAGTAGTTTTCCATCCTCTTATTACAACTTAAAATAACCTACCAGAAACCATCTTTTTCTCCTTCTTTCAAATGACAAGTTCCACCATGGTGACATGGGTTACTAATGCAAGCATGAATGGGAATATCGCAGTCTTGACCCTATCAGGGAACAACAATTATAATTTAAGAAGAAAACACAGACACTAGTGGAAGGGAGCCAAATAAAACTTCAAGGTTGTTAAGGAGAAGCTTACATTGCAGTAAGCTTTTTCCTCTTCATGCAGTACCTACCTTGAAACCATATGGGCAAGTACATCTATAGAAGTCAACTGGATCATTGTTGCAGGTTCCATCATTTTTACATGGATTTGACAAACAGGGGTTACACTTAGCAAGAATATTAATATCCACAGGCCCTTAAAAATACAAATTTGATAGTCAGAAACAAACAACTATATATCTCACAGGACATATCTGCCACATTGCTTTAAATTTTAAAATGAAATTTATATTTTAGACTTCGTGGTGATTCTGAGTGGAATGCTGGACTACTCTTAGTTCTTTTGACATAACCAAGTATATTTGGGGTTGGGTTTTTGTTTTAATTATAATCTTTAAAAAAAAAGCTGGTCCCAAAGTAACTCCCACTTCCCCATTCTCTGAAATCTGTACAGTTCTGATCCATGATTATGACCTTCTATTTGTATTGAAAAAATGAAGAATACAATTTCAGCTTTTGTCTCGTTAGGGGGTAAAACCTACCTATGAGAAAAAGGGTTATCACCGTTTGCAATCTCACCCTTGATGGTGTTACTGAGAATACTGTTTTAAATGTATTTTTCTCTTAATTTATTTATTATCTGTAGGATCACAGAGGTGACAAAATGAATCAGTAAAATTACCTGTAAATTGGTTGAACAAAGATTATAAGGACAGAATTCAGAAATGAATGTTCATAAAACCTTAAATTTCAGAAGCCAGACTTAGAGCTTTAGCCTACAAAAATCTTATCCCTATTATATACCTATTTTTTAGACATTTATTTTTCTGTTGTTTTACAATTTCAGTACAGCCTTTTCATGGTGAATTTTCAAGTTAGAAACAATTTATTCTTTTCTTTTCCAAATCCCCGAAGAAATCACTTGCTATTTGTTAAAAGTTAGGAATCACCTGGGTATAAATAATGATTCATTTTCATACACCTTGTGATATTAAAAAAACTGTTTAGTGTAAGAGAAAAAAGGGGTTTCTTGGCCAAATGCCTATTAAGAGAATAAACATGCATTCTCTACTATCTCCAGCTCTACTGCTTGATGACATTAATGCCTCCAGCTTGATTTCAGATTTCAACTATGAAAAAAATCTTTAGTTATCCACAGGTGATTTGTACATTTTAAGGAATAACCAGTGATTTCTCCTAACTAGACACAAAAAAACAAACTCCTGAGACCTACTGGTATTAATAGAACTACCTGATTACTTCAGAACAAGTTGTACCCAGAGTGAGTCAGACTATAAAGTTTTCCAAGCTAACAAGGCACTTTTACTAGACATATGTGGGGTTTTTTTTGTTTGTTTGGTGGGTTTTTTTAACTTTCTTAATGCATTTTTATTTGCAAAATTAATCTCAAATATGTCATTCTAAAGGAGCTGGCACTGGAAGGCAGCCATGTGATTATAAGGATTCAGTAGGGGATATTGGACAGGGGGAGGTTAACATTTATCTTATTTTTTTTTTTAATTTGCATTTACTGGTATTCTTCTGTGTCACAGTTTGCAAGCAAATCCAGAGAGATAAAAACAGAAATATGTAATAAGATGCTTATTGTCAAAACTACAATCTATCTATCTGGATCATTGTCTTCATTACCTTATTTTGAAAGAGAAATCTATGCCTATCTCTGTTAGACTAGCAAAGGGCATAGATAGAAGAGCTGAAACAAACACCATGGAATTAACATCTAGAAAGTCCTGCCTCTGTACTCTAGATTATTGCTGATTATTTGTAGAGTACATTAATAAGTTATGTGAAAAACATAATTAAAACCAAACAAACAAACAAACAAAACCAAAACAACATGCTGTAGCCTGGAAACCTATGCTTCCTTGCCTCAACTGTTTATAATGAACATCATATCCTCTTTTCTACTTCTTATGCAATAAAATGCTAATTATTTGGCATGAATTAAAAAACATTCAGCAACTAAGGTTATTTTCCTAAATAGATTAGCAATCTAAATTTCACTTCTGAAATAGAGCCAGAAAATGGGAACCCAAGTCTCAACAAGATAGTAAACAACATTGTATCTGATTTTGTACTGTGTTTATTTCAAACTATTGTATATGTAGTATAAAAATTAACATTTTGATTTATCATTCTTGAGTTGTAAGATCAAAAAATGGAAATGTTTCAAATATTTTTACTGAAGTCTAACAAAAAGGAAGTTCTGGAACCTATTTTCATTTGCATTATATCATTCCTTTCCTCTTTCTACCTATGTGTGTTCAAAGTCTTGTATATGAAAAAGAATTAGGTTCATAAACTATTGTTTAGTTTTTCATATTGTAGACATATATATTCTTGAATAAGGCCTAACTTGAAAAACATCCCTAAAATCAAAGAAAAAATAAGCAGTGTGCTTTTGCAAACAGTGAAAAACTAACCACATTTTACTGACAAGCATAAGCATGCGTGTGTAGCTATCTAATGTTTTTGAAGAAAAAATATGACACAAACCCTCTCAAAATCAGCTTCTAGAGAAACCTGTTGTAAGAAAAACTTTAAGCTCTGACTCAGGAACTCCTATTCTCTTGCATATGGCCTCAAAGTCAGTCTTTACACTGAGTCATTAATACTAAAGCTGCTAATTAAAGCACTGATTTTAGTACAATGCAGTGGAAACCATCACTTCAGTTAGGCAATATTCTGACCTCAAACCCAGACTTTCAAAATAACAAAACTATTCATACAATGTGTTAAATGATATCTCATGAAGAGTCAGCTGTAAATCCATCAAAGGGGAAAACAAACAGTAAGCATGCATGTCAAAGGAAAGAAGTCCGCTCAAGGTACACAAGAGGAAGGTCAGAAGGTCCATTCTTAATCAGATCACCCATTTTGGATCTGCTTATAACCTTACCTGGTGTCAGAAAACCACAAGGCCCTGGAATCTCTAGAAGCAGGGCATGGATGTTAAAGGGGCAAAAGATTGAGAATTTGTTAGAGGACACATAAAAGAGAAAAAAACCACCCATAAACCTAGAGAAACAACTGAAAGAAGAAAATACTAAGGGATGAGTCCTGGAGTAAAAGAATTCATAGAATTAGAGTGATTTTATGGAGCTTTACAACTAAGATATGACTTAATTTTAAAATGCCCATTTTCACTGGGAACTATTCATTATGTAAGTCAAATTCACTTTCAATTGAATCCAGAGAAACTGATAAGAGGGAATTACACACTATGCTTTTCCTCTAAATATATACACAATAGCAGACCATCAACAGATACATCCAACAAGTCCTCTGACTCATAGCTTAAAATTTTGTTTCTAATAGGAATATAGCATCTTCCTAATTTCTATTCAGCAGTTCAATTTTAAGCAAAAGATAAAATTACTTATCTTTGAGTAACAGACACATAATGTCTTACAGGGCCATCATGTCATTGAAAAGCTGCTGATTTGCAATCTGTAATTATGAGCATCTTCATAGGACAGTAGCAGGAAAATTATTTTCTCTCAAAGGTATCCATAATACCAGATCTCCACTCTTGGAAGTGAAACAAATACAGTTCTTACCCTGCATAATAATATAAAGGATATTTTCTGATGGGCAAGAGGGAGTAAGAGATACTTTCTGGACTGTCTGACAGAAACATAACAATGACTGTAGGCAGGGGTGACACAGTTTTTAAAACTGACAGAGCTGGAAAACAACCAACAAATCCTTCACGTCCCTGCAAATATTCTTTCACTTATATCCCTACAACAGTGTGTAATAAGAGCATATCTGCAACTATGTTCGGTGTATGCTTGTAGAGAAAATGATTGGCCAGCAAATATCCTATCTGAAATCAGACTGAGGGATTTTGCAACAGATGAGTGTCACCTGCAACAAACACTGGCATAACCTCAAAGACGTACTGTTGAAAAACTGCAAGAAGGATTTGGAGGGAGAGACATCACACACAACAAAATGGATTCCTGTGGTTTTTGTTTACAAAAAAAGTTTTTTGATAGGACGCCTAAGGAGAGTAGACTAAATAGAATGAGCATGCAGTAAAGGACAACTCCAGATGAGACAAACTCCAAAAAAGTCCCATCACTTTTTTAAGGAAGAAATTACAAAGGAATTATGGTCACCTTTGAAGAGATATTAACAGACTGGTAAGTCAAGAGAGCTTGAAGATTACCTGGACTGTGAGAATAGGTTATTTCTATAAGATTTAAGATGACATGTTTTTGATGCCTCAGAAATAACTATAAACTTAGCAATAGCTTACAGGTATAAGCACACGTAATTGTCTGTTTTGTTTTGGTTTTCCTAATTGGAGATTTCAATGGTTTTAAATCAGAACAATGAAAAATGAAGCTACAGCCTTTTCTGTGTTTTCAAAACATTTAAGAAAGGAGAAATGGATGGAAGAGAGGAAGATTAAACAGTAAAATACACTAAGTTCTCTCACATATGAGTAAAAAAGGTACTTTTCTAACCAAAAAATAGCAAGGTTCAGAAAAAGAACCTAAGAATAATAGACAATAATATAAATTGTGCTATAAAAGCCAGCAACATTGGTACCAACATGGAGATAAATGATCTTGGTCCAAACCCTGAGAAACCTCTACATATAACAACATTTTAGAACGAGACCTCTACAGAGGTAATCACATCCCTTTATCTACCTTTTTTTTTTTTAATGTTTTCTCCTGAAATCTCAGAGAGAACATTCTGAACATACTGATTCAGTTACATACCACTGAGATAATGTAGACTGCAAGGATTTACAGTTTTTACTGTAAACAATCTGAAGGGAAAGAACATTCTTTGGCTAAGGGAAGTGTAGATGTTTAAATTGTAGTTCATGACTGAGACTGTACCAAGTACCCTATGTATATCCATGTACCAAGAAATGCTTTACTGCAAATCCAAAGACTTTTGTTTTCCATCAACTCTGTGAAAAGAAATAGGCATTGAAGTCTTTAAAACAAATACAGTCCCTGAATGGAATCAAAGGCTACATCTCTCAGTTCAAGGAGGAATGATGACAAGGCTGAGTGAAGATGCTATAATAAATGTATTTAGAGCGTACATAGCTCTCATTTCACATCTCAACAATTTGTAAAAATTCAAACCTGATACTTCGAAGAGAAAAACAGAACAGTACCTTGGCAAGTAAATTTTTTAGAAGGAGTTGTGAGAAGAAGTTTATCTGCCATTTCTCCAGGACCAGCACAACGTGCAATACCAGGTTCTTTGTATTCTGATTTGACCCAGTCAGATAGCCACTGCATGTTACAATCACAATAAAGAGGATTTGCTCCAATAGCCCTATGGAAAACAGACAAACAAAAAGCGAATAAAGTTTTAAAGGGGTGCTTTTAAAAACAGAACCCAGAAAACAGGTTGGCAAAAAAACCCCTTCAAACCACAAACCTGCCCCCTCTCCACCAAATTGACCCTAAAAGCATGAAGTGTCTGGATTTGGGTTCTAAATCAAGAAATTACAGTTTTAGCAATAAATTTGATCCAGAAATTTAGCTATTCTTAGCTGTGTTATGTGTGAAGTTTGGAAAGCTAATACTAACTACCTCTCTTTCAGTGTTGGTATCTAATGGCTAAGATCAGCTGCATCAGCAGAATGAAACTGCTACTGGGAAATTAAGTTAGCAAGAATAAAGTATTTCTTCCGAAGCAGCCAAGGCAACCCCACAGAGTTCCACCCTGATATTTTTCCTTTTCAGTTTATGGCTCCCAGGCTGGTACAAACCATCTGTTTCTAAGCTTCCAAATTTGATTTAATCATTTCCTCTTTCGAGCTCTCTCAGTGAACTCACAGCTATGTACAGAATTCTGTAAGAGGTCTCTGCTGCATGAGTAAATAAAACTACATTATCCTAGCTTTGTGGTAGTTACATAAGAATTGCCCTAATACGAAAGCAAATAAATTTCTTTACATAAATCTGTTGGGGTTTTTTTAATTAAAAAGCAATTTAGCTAGAGATTCTCAGACTTAATTTCTGTAAAGGCTTTTAAAGTGTCTATTTACTCTGCTAGAAACTATAAATACTCTAAAAACTCTGAGAACAATGATATGTTATGTAGTTAATTTAGAGGATAAAAGCATCGTGCTATTCTGTAAAGATGTACTCATATTCCTTTTAAGAAATATAATAACCACAGAACTTTCAACAGATAAACTTGACATGTGCACACTGTCAAATGGCAGTATTAGAACATCCTCCTTTCTACAGATTTTTCTGTACTTTTTCCCAGATTGTTCCACAACTTTTGATCAGTGAATCTTCTAGAAATACAAGAAAACCTTTGGCAAGCAAAGGTGGTAGAAACTACCACTGCTGGAACACTCTTTTCTGCCACACGGAGCAGGAAACGCTCTCTTAACTATTGCTACATACTTCCAGCTCAACACATGAAATGATTTACACCTGTTCAGTCAGGCTTAAGTCAGAGCAGTAACCAAACTCAGACTTAGTGATAGGGAACTTCTCATGCAAGGAGAAATACGTAGTATTTATTCACTCCATATTTGCAGGAGTGAATGTCAGCCTGAACTAACACAATTGCCTTTCTGAAATCAGAATATTAGCAAGGATAAGTGGTACCTGTTAAGGAAAAATAAATAACAGCAACAATAATCAAATCCATGTAAATTTTACTGATATTTGATGCTGATAAAGTAGTTTAATAGTAGTACTTCAATGAGTTATCAATGGCTTGAAGCTTAATTAGTATCATCAAATCTCTGACAAATAGCAAATTAAACATAAATGTCCACTACTGAAGCAGAAGCAGATAATTACATTCTAAACAACGGCAGCTGTTCAGAAACATAAAACCCAGATATATCTAAAGGAACTAGTCAACTTACTCCTCAATTGCAAGCGAAGATTTAATAACTATCCATAAACACAACACGGTTTACTAGTCCTAATCTAGGTTCCCACTGAAAATTAAAAATGGGAAAAATATTGCCTCAAATGGTTTTCTGAAATCAGATGTCATGTATTTCATGTAAACTTAACAGACACCAACATGGAATCATAAAATAATTTAGAGCACTCCAGAGGTCATCCAGTCTCAGTTCCTGCACAAAGCAGGGCCCACTTCAAAGTCAGACCAGGGTTGCTCAGGGCTGTGTCCAGCTGAGCTCTGAAACTCTCTAGGGATGGAGATTTTTTCCTTCTTTGAGCAACCTTTTCCAAAGCTGAACCACCCTCACCATAAAGAATTTTTAATTATGTTCAATCAAACTTCCCTTATTGCAGCTTGTGACTCTTATTCTTCACTGCGCACCTCTGAGAAAAAACTGTCTCCATCATTGCTGAAATTCCCTTAGAGGCTTAAAAACTATTGGGGCCTTTGGCATCTCCTTCTCCAAGCTAAATAAGCCCAGTTCTTTTAACCTCTCCTCACAGCTCATACAATCCAGCCACCTCCCCACCTTGCTTGCCCCTATCCTGTATTTGCTCTGGTTCATACACATCTGCTTTGTGCTGGAGAAACTGAACACATAATCCAGATGCAGCCTTAAGAGGGCCAAGCAAATGGGAGTGACTGCTGTCCTCAATCACCTGGCTCGTTGCTTTCTAATGCAGCCCAGAGTCTTCAGCCTCCGTTGCCACTAGAACACACGGCAGATGTGTTCAGTTTACTGCCCACCAAGAGGCCCAGCATTTTTCTGCTGAGCTGCTAGCGGCTCTGGCCAGACCCCAGCCTATACTGATGCGTGAGCTTGTTCCAGAGCAGGCCTTTGCGTTTTGTCTTTGTTCAACTGTATGAAATTTGCTAAATATAACATTTAAAATGCAGCTATCTGAATACTTACAGGTGTGATAATGATGAGAGATCATTAAAAGCTCCTTCAGGAACAACAGAAATATCATTTCCATGTAAGGATCTTAAAAAGAAAATAAACAATGCATAAAAATCAGCAGGTTAACTGCGAATTTCATCTTTGGTACAGTTTTCAACATTTTACTTTTTGTTTTCCTTTCACTTCCTCAGTGTTTCCAGCTGTCGTGTTCTTTCTTCGTTTGTTTTTTTAAGCTTTAACTGGCAGCCTGCTTGTCACTTGATATTTTTCGTCCTTAATTTTCATGAGAAATGTTACTAATAGGATTATTTTTAAAATAAAAGAATAAAGGTCAGTAAAAGTAGGTACATCTGCAAAGTACTGATTGGATTTAGGGATAGCAGAAGAGTTATTATTTCTGACTTTTTCACCAATTCCCTGAAAATCCCATTAATTATGTTCATACTTTTTTTTTAAATCTTTCATGGATTCATGGAAAACATAGGCATTGACTGTTCATTAATATAAGTACTAATCTGATAGTAAAGGTAAAGAACTAAAGACCATATTAAGCATCAATACCAGGATTAGTGTTCTGTTTCCTATAGAAAACCTGCACAAAAGTATTTATCCTCTTCTATACATTCATTCAGTTACACATATATCTGGCACATATAGGACTATGGTTCTTGAAATTATCCACACTTATATAAAATAATTGATGTTATGCAAGTACATTTAAATAATGCCATGCTTGACACATTTAATCCAACTAAGCTATTAAATCATTAGAAACTACCTAAATGGAGGCAAAAATTACAAGTTTTGCTGGGGACTTTTGAGAAATAATTTTTTGCAGTATTGTGGTTGTTTTTTTCCTTAATGACAAACTGAAGCTGTAAACTACACTGACTGGTCTTTATTTTCCTTTGTCCCTTTTTGTGCCCTTTCAACCATATTTCTCCTAGTGTTAAAATGGAAAGTTTTCTTGGAAACAAAGAGTAATTTTATTGCTTTTTCAATAGTAAACCATAATGTCATAGTTTTGGAAATACTCTCAAATTAAATGAAACAACAAAGAAAGAAATTTATTCTTGGAATAAAAATATTCAAAATTCAACTGCAAAACACCCTCATATATACTGAGGAATTTATACACCTGGCATTTTTGTTGGACTTAAATGCTTATAACAAGGAATAATGTAACAAAGAAAAGAAATACAGCCAAGATTAAAAAGAATTAAAGAAAAACTGTATGTCTGTATATACAATATTGCCCAGGGTCCTCAACTTGTCCACAACTTCTTGTGCAGCATTTTGAGAATGTACTTCCCCAGAATGAAGCCACTTAGATTTTTAAGGATACGTAAATATCACTTCTCAAATGCTTGATAGATTTTAAAATCTAGTAACCTCCTGCAGATTTGCTATCACAAATAAAAATTTTGTAAAATAGCAATGGTTAAAAAATAATACTTACAATAACCTAAGTGATTTCAAGCCATCAAAAGTCCGTGCAGGGATACACCTCAGGCGGTTGTAACTAAGAATTCTGGAAATACAAAAAATACTATCAGTGATGTATATCAGCCATTCAGTAAACAATGCAGAGCATGATCAGAACCAGCTTTTGCACACGTAGCTAGTTAGGAAACAAGTTATTTTATAGCTTCCACAAAAAGCAAGCTTTATTATCAATTAAATGTCCTTTCTTTCCAAGACAAAAAACCCCACTGCAATGCTTCCAAAGAGTCAATGTTACATGTTTAAACTTACAAGGTGAGCAGCTGAGTCATGTTGCTGAAGCTCTGATTAGAAAGAGTGCTGATTCTGTTGTTACTTAAATCTCTATAAAAAATAAATGCAGAAATTCAGACCTTAAAATGACTGCCCCATTCCTGAAACACTGTAAGTTAAAACTCACAGACACATTATTTTTATTAGTAGAAGTAGTATGATCATTGGCATCAATATTTAAAGCAGCACATATTTTTATTTTCACATGCCACGTACAAGCCCAGCAAGAGTTCAGCCTGATCAATGAAAAGCATTTTCATTTCAACACAGATGAAAAAGCAGTGCAATGCATTCTTATACCACAGCAATGTCCATCATGCTACTAAGTTAATGCGATCCTACATGAACTCAAGTATAGAAATTAAAGTGGTGTTTTAAAGTGGAAATCATTCTAGTTCTGTCCCTTATGACACCTGAGTAAATATAATCTAATACTCTTCTTAACACTTATATGCTGAAGACATCAAAGCCCAAACCTGTTATTACAAAGAACACTATCTAAGATTTGTAGAGAAAGCCTTAACATCTTTCTTGTTGTTCAGTATTCTGGTGAATAAAATCTTAACCATAAGCGTGATGGAAGGTGGAGAGGTATGCTGGTAGCTTCAAAGATAGCAGCTTCAAAGAAGCTTTATCAAACTTCAATACTGTTTTTTCTTTATTCTCATATTGTACTTTAGTTTTCATTTTATGTTGACTATTTCACTATTGTATACTGTATCTTGTTATCAAATATAGCATTTGTTTCTGAGGGCACCTTGGTGTTTTAACTCAGGAGTACTGCTGAATAGCAATATAAAGCAATATATATTTTTCCCCTTAAATTTCGTGAAAGCATGTAAGACAATAATAAACATATTAGGCAAGTAGAGCAAAATTCAAAAGAGAAGGAATGATTTAGAAATAAACAATTTTCCTTGTTAATCTAGAACTCAGGAGACACGTATGTAACTCCTTGTTTGGCCACAGAAGTGCTATGCATAGTGTTTTGGTTTTCCAGACATAGTTGAGGAACATTCTTAACTTCATAACAGCAGGATAAGGATACATTCAGAAGAGATCACAATAAAGTGTCCCACAGGTCTGGTATATAAACACTGCTAATACTAATCTTATTTGAATTTTATTTATTGTTCATCTATAATTTATCTTATTACATTTGTCTGCTAAGTTGTCTGTATTTTCTGATTAGGTGGTAAAGTTATATGATTTCTGGCTATGTTTGTCAAAAATAGACGAAGAGTACCTAATCTCTGTGACATATATCCACTCTTCACTGATACTGTTACTGCACACAGTCCAATCTATATGGTTGCTTTTTTGTACTGAGGTTGCAAAGTTTATATTTTCTGTGTGCTGCAAGTTAGGTCTTGTGTAGTAACTTCTCTAAACAATCCACAAAGGTGTCCTGCAGGTTCTGTGCTATATACATTTCAGAATATTGGAAGGGGTTTTTCCTGACAATACTTACAAAATACAAAGTTTTGTAAACATGTTTTTTCTAAAGCTGTAACTGTGACAACTTTTGTCTAGCATGAGGTAAATAAAGGAAATAAAGTTCTTGTTTTTGAATGCAAAACCATTGTCAATTTTTGCAGCAAAGCTCTAAACCCAGTTGAAAAGAAATTTAAGGGATTTTGTTACTCCCTTCCACTTTCTATTCTGATTACAAAGAAACCACAAACTGCTTTCAGAATGTTACACAGTTCAGCCTCAGCTGGTATAAATTTCTGTAGCCGTAACAAAGGCCATGGAATTACGGCCATTGACATAGATAGTCTTCCTGTTTCTCTTACTCTACTCTTACAATGTACAGAAATAATATTCAAATAGTTCATGAAGTAGAGGTAATACATTTTAGAGCAGCTAGTGATTTGCCTTAAATCACAGAGTGAGTCAGCAATAGTTGGGAGTGAGGTGTTCTAGACAAGCTTTGTTTGAGTCATTAAATCATATATTGTGGGAGAAACAGAAGGGGTTACATTAAAATGGTAGAACAGCTGTATGTGCTATTCCTATGCGAAACATACGATGAAGTGAAGCATATCAAAGAATGTTTCTTTTGTAAATGGAATAATTGTAGTGCCTTTATGGAGCTGCATAACAAAAACGCTGTACTACCCTAACACATTTTGTAAGATCTTGCATCTCTTTTCAGGTTAACTATAATTTTTGCCTATTTACTTTGTGATGGAATCACTGGAATGAAATACCTCTGTTTATAAAATGTGACTGAGTATATTATATGTAGGATGTGGTAAGTAGAACAAGTAATATTCTACTTATCACATCCTCCATTATAAAATGCGGTTAGGTATTACATTTACTAACAGATATGATACATTTTCCATGGTTTTTTTTTCTTATAATGAAACCCAAGTATAATGAAGTAAGGTTTTTTGTTTTCTTTTCATGCCAGTAGAGAATGATGCTCTAAAACTACTTACATGAGTGTTAAATGCTTGTAGTTGGAAAGCTCTTTTGGAACAAGGGTAAACTGATTTCCATCCAAATACCTAAAATAGAAACAAACAAACAAACAAAAAAATAGAGCATTATTTTTTCATTATAACAGTATTATCTTCATCCACTAATCTTAGTATCCAACAGTAAAGTTAATAACAAATGAATACACAGTATTTCTATTTTATATGAAACCTTGTTTGTAAACTTTGTGTTTTAGAGACACAGCTGAGGATCTGCACCCTAAGGTCTAAATTCTATTGTGTCAGATATTATGAAGTAACAGCAATAACAACCAACTCTTACATAATGCTTTCTATTATTTTGTAAAGACTTTGCAAAATGAGGTCTTTATCATCTCTGTTTCACACACACACAGATAAAAAGTAAATCTGACTTCTGCAAGTCACATTAAGTGTGGACTTTCAGCTATTGCAAATAGACACTGACCCTGACATTGCAGAGGTAGCCTTTTACAGTGGAAAAAGGAAGGGCTGGTCCCATCTCTAACAGTAAATTCATTTGTCATGCCTGCAGTTCAGGTCACATTCCCTAATTTCTCCATGTATATCTCATGATATATCAGGCATGACACACTATAAGCCTGTTCCCATGGAGGATGTTAGGGACTAAAGGCCATCATCAATTATTCTTCACTAGAAAAGTTAGATTTTTTTTTTAAACCTTTCCCCCTCTTTGTAGGTTTACAGCTCCTGTATTATATTGCTTGCTCCTCTTCTGTGCTCATAATTCTCATTAACAGACATGTTCATCCTTAGAGTTAACGGGTGCAGAGACATCAAGAGGTACCAGCACCTGAGTCACAGGTAAAGGAAGGTAACAAGCCTTGTCTAAAAAGCTTCCAGCATGCAGCCAGTCTTTACAAAGTACAAGTGGAGGGGCTGTCCATGTAACTAGGGCAAGAAGTGCTGAATTTATCTGATTCTCTGAAATGGAGCAAACAGTGGTAAGAAGATTAAAGGTCTTCAGTTTCTCAACGGGGGAAAATAACTTGCTGATGGTGGTATTATGGTGGTATTACTTGTGTCTCCTGGAAGTCAAGTAAAAAACACACCCTCATCATCCCTATACAAAGAAGAAATATTAGCCATCCAAACGTCTGGAACACACTTTGGTTAAGAGCAGTCTCTGATAAAGATGTTCTTATATTAATTTTGAGCTTAAAGTTTTAAGCATGCTTCACCATCTTTGGAAACCCATCTTGACTAAATGGATGGGCTGAAACACAGTTAAACTTAATGAAATAACTTAGACCATGCCCTCCTTAGGTCTGCTTGCCAAATCCAAAATATATGACTCTACAAGTTTCATGCTTACAATATGCTAATGTCATTACATAAATGAGGATGAATGTAGCATGGGCTCATATACTTAATTATTAAAAAAGAAACCAATATTTAAACTCTTCAAAGGAGCAAGTATTCGGAGAATACTCTTTTATCAACAGATATATTAGGATATGCTGTTTTAGCTTCATTAGAACTGAAGTACTACAAGTGTCTACTCGGCTGATAAAAATTTCTCCTTGTTCAAATGAAACAGCGATTAAGATATTTTATAAAACACACAAAGAGTACATCTTGGAAGGGTTATGCATGCTAATGAACAAGAAGAATCAATCAGTATGCAACTGCTAACAGGAACCACCTGCATTATCCTTTTGAAAAATATGCTAAATTGCATGCACAGACACTAATTAAAGCATGCCAAATTGTACACAAACGAGTTTTCAGTCACAGTCAGGGTTCCACTTGCACTTCCAAAAGTATCTCTCTTTAGATGCTTAACTTTACATTGCATTGAAGCCTCATGTTGTCAAATTGTATTTATTAGGCCAGGCTACAGTTAAGTAAGTCATCTTTGATTCGGGAAAAAAAAAAAAACCCTGATGAAATAAGTTACATGTTTATATAGCTGTGTGCTATTATGAGGTTTTAGTAATTTCTCTTCATTAATGACTAAAGTCTTTGGATACTCTTAAGCACCAAACTACAGTGGACAGTTCAGAACCTTCTCTATAATACCAACTAGTAAAAGAATAAAACTGTTTCAGTGACATAAGATGCACAGTCCTGATTTCTTCCGAAAAGCACTGCATTAATCAGTGATTATGAAGCATTAGTAATTTAATATTAAACACTTGCCATATGTAACACAAACCTAACTTTTTTTTCTTGTCAATTATTTCTATTTTTTTCTATCTTGTGACCTATCTGATCAAGATGCAAATGAGCTGATTAACTCAATTTTTAGGTTTATATTTTCCCTTCCATAATGCATAAAAATTGACTCATCCAGTTATTATCTTCAAACAATATGTGAAGTGGCAAGCTCTTTGTCACATCAGTGTCACTGTCCATCTGCATATGCAAATTCTATCTTTTTCATAAAATGTAATCTTTACCATTTTTTTAACATAAAAATGTATCAGGAGATTAATAAAATATCACAGATTTTATAAGATTGCCTATGTGAATAGACCATTCTTTCTAAAATGTCACAAAACTGTATTTATTAGGAAAATATGCAAACACAGTAATAGATTGTTTCTTTTGGCTGTTTCATGTAATTGCATTTCTTCTAATCCTTCCTAAACACTGACCATAGAATCAGATTCACTGTTGTGAACCCAATGTAATATGATATCCGCATTCAGTTATATGTTATTCCAATGTTGGCATTATCAAATCTGGGAGTGATTATAATTTCATAAACATATACTTTTAGAGCTTTTCAGTAATAGATAGTTCTTAGAGTGTTCTGAAACTTATAGAGCATTTCTAACTCAAAATTCACCTCAAATTTCTGAAGGTACTGTGGCAGTCTTATACCTATAAAGCTGTATATGAATAAATTTGAACTGATCTACTAAATCAAATTCTTCATTTTCTTCTCCCCTCATTCTTGAACCTGGCAATATAAATCTGACATCGATTTTCACAAAAGGAAAAAAAGTGTGCCACTTACAGTTCAGTTACATCTTTTGGGATGCCCTTGGGCAAAGCTTTTAGGCCTTTGTTGCTGCAGCGAACTACTGTGTCTAGACAAGTACATTCTGCAGGACAGCGGGACAGTGGAGAGCAGCTGTTGTCATCGTTTCCTGGTTAACAAAAACAAACAGAAGCAGTAATATCCTAATATCCCACCTGGAATTCCTATAAGCAAATATGATATTTCTACATTATGATATCTCTCAGTAGGGAAATCTTTAAGTCATCTCTGTAAACCATTGCTCCAATAATTCACATTTCAAGTGATGCTTTTTTAGTACGATGCTGTTTTAGTAGGCAAAAATGTTATTATATGGAAAAATGATCATTAAAGAAAAAGTAAAAATAAAAGAGAATAAAGCAAAAAAATATTGATTTTCAAAATTAAAAAATTATTAAAACCAAAGAGATTCTCTTTACAGAAAAGTTAGCACCTTGAAAACTGTCAAACTAATTAATGGAAGTCACAAAATAAGTAAAATGGTTTGTTATTTGATCAAATAATCTGAATGAGCACTTGATTCAAGCATCAGCATTTGAGAATATTCTCAGCTGAACTACAACATTTGATCAATCTATTTATTTTTTCTGTTATCTCTAAATTATGATTAACAGTACTGAACATAGCCAAGAAAAACTTTTGAGCACATATATAGAATAGCTATGTGCTTGCTGATCATCAAAGAATGGGTGAAAGATTTTTAAGCTGCCATAGAAGCTGAACATGAAACACAGGCAAAGTTAATTAATGCATAATGCTTTAGGATCTATGGGAATCGTGCAGCTATACATATGAAAGCTGTAATTATAAAAAGTTCAAATAATTTTCTTACCATCATCACATGTAAAATCCTGAATTGCCACATCCTGGATGGGAATCTCTTTGAGGAAATAGGGTTTTTGGCAGCGAGGGTTCCCTGTTACAATGCGTTTCTTCCTCAGCCAGTCTCCAAGCCACGCAAGATGGCAGTTGCAGTTGAAGGGATTGGCCAAGAGGTTTCTGAGAACCACAGGAAAGTTTACTTCGGATGAGCCCATTTTGTCATCCTAAGTATTGTATTTCTATTTTCAGAAAGCTAAGCTTAAATACCATTCTTCAAACAATACTATGTACAAACCATACGTGAAAGCCGTTATCTAGGCTCTGTGTGGTGAATCTTCATATAACTCGTTTAGAAATAATTCAAAACTGTCAAAGACCTGACTTGTTGTCAAGCCATTCTGTACTGATAATGCAATAATTTCATATAGAAATGAAGGGTGATTACTCTACATTATTAGCTTTAACCTGAAAACAGCTATTCCATTAATTTGTCATCCCAAGATTTCCATCTTTTATTTGCTCCAGGGAATAAGTTTCCTATCTGAAGTGACAGCTAAATTGATTACATGCCAGTTATAAAAATGAATTCACTTCTAGAAGTCTCAGTACTTCTGGCATCTCCTTACTTCAGCACAGACCTATTGACAATTCCATTGTTTATAAACATGCCATCCTTAATATTCACAAATTAGTCACTTGGTGCAAAGTGTCACTTTCTCTGTAAAAACGGGATTAAGTACTTTCCTGAATGAGGCTACCTACAAAATGCATTTCTTCAGTAAACCACGTGGCAGCTTCTCTCACTGTTTTCCCTTCCCTTCCCTTAAATTACATTGCATTTAAATAAAAAATGGATGTCTTTTTATAGAAAGTGGGACTGAAGCTTCATTATAAAACATGTGTGAATTAAGATCCTGATTAGGCTGAGGAAATATAAGATAATGATTGGATGGCACAGTGCAGAAAGACAGACAACATGTGGATTCAACCAGCTGTGATTATGTGATGCCTACACAAAATGTGGCTTTCTACCCTGGCTCAGTTCAGGGAGTTTCTGCAAGGGGGCCAGCAGGACATTTTTCCTGCCTTCTCAGGCACTTCTGCATCAAAGGGCACCATGAAAACATACTCTTCATGTGTCTAAGATGGTCCAGAATAGAAACATCCTCCAAAAAATCTCTCTATAAACTTTATGTTCCCTTTAATTTACCTCATGCTGTCAAATTATAAAGTAAACCAAAAGGAGAAATGTCCCTAAAACATTATATCTTTCAACTTGGGTCAGTTAAAACACGACCATGACTTACAATGTGGAGAGTGAATGCAATGTATCGAAGGAGCCAGGTGCCACAGTGGTGATCTGGTTGTCGTAGAGTGAGAGCAGGCGGACTGAGCTCAGCCCTGTGAAGCTGTCGTTCCCCACACAGCTCACACGGTTGCTCCTCAGCATCCTGAGAAAGGAACGATCAGCATTGCTTAGCTTAGCCTGAGCAGGGGATGGAGCTGAAGTGGTGGCCTAAGCAGGGGCCAAGAGGTATAAATCAAATTGATTCAAATTCCCCAAACCAGAGATACACGGCAGCCTCCTCTTCATGTTTCAAAGCCTATTGACCCTGTCATTCCTAACTTTGCATTTAAAGCTGCTAAAAATTCTTAGAAGCAGCTATTCTTAGAAAAGTTCATGAGGAAAAAATATTCAGTTATTGATAGATAGATAGGAAACCAGCAAATTTCAAAGCTAGCATGTTTTACAGAAATATGAGATTTTAGAATAGATGTTTCTTGCTTAATATTTTGAAATTTTTACTAGATCTTATAGTCATGCTTGAGGAGGAGATCAGCTCAGGAGGAGATCAGCTGGTATAATGCAACCTTCTGCTTCATATATGTGACAGTTCTGGAGCTGATTTATTAAAAATAACTAATGTCTATGGACAGCTGAAGCCCCAAATACCATTTAATGTTGGCTCTGCTCTGCTGATCAGAAGGAAAGGCTCTCTGAAAAAGGCCAAGAAGCTGTGGGTTGTAAAAACTGCCTTTATGGAAAGAATGAATTGCGTTCAAGCTATGCTGCTCTTACTCCTCCCTCCACTGTTGAAATGACACTAAAATTACTTAGCAGAGAATAATTTCTCACATTTCAATATCCTTCAGAATAATTTTTTCCTCTAGCAAAATTCCCAATAGTTGAGCTGAATTGAATCAGACTCCATTATGTAAAATGTATAATTCCCGTGCAAAATTCTGGTACTTTGAAGCAGATGATTATTCCCATTTCCGTTTCTGCTGTTGGATGTTGACTGATTCCCATTCATTTCATCATTTTAGAGGACACAATTTCTCTAGTCAAGTAACCATAATGAAGAATTTCAGCTCCATTATATCCATAATTACTAATTCATATTATGTATGATAAGTTGTTTGTAAAATATTAACAAAAACTAAGACATGCTTGAATAATCAATAGCTAGTCCTCCAAAATAAAATCTTATGACAGAATATTACTTAAAAACAGGCAGAAAGAACAAAAACACCCAAATAATTGCACTTACAGTGTTTTAAGACTTTCTAGTCCTTTGAACATTTTGTGTCTAACACTTTCCAAGCGGTTGCTAGTGAGCAATAGTTCATTCACACCAGAGGCTCCATCAAATGCTCCTTCTTCGATATCAGTAATCTTGTTATTGCTCAGGTTTCTATTACATGTTAACAGAAACAGACAGAAATACGTTTTCCTTTTTAAAATACGCTAAATCAACTGTTAAATGCTGCAGATTGTGCAGATTTCAGTATACGGAGTTACTGTGTAAAAGCAACAAATGTATTGTTCAACTTCAGAGCAATAAAAGCAAAATTCAATGCCCTGCTGACTAAACAAGTAAAGCAGTGTTTAGGAGATATTTTAAATAATAAGTTATCCACTCCATGCTGCTGCCACACAAGAATATATTTTTATAATTTTGAATCTTGTCAGTGACTATTTTTTTTTCATGTCTCCAGTCCTTGTAACATTATTAGATGAATTAATAACAAATTGATATTGTGTAAGTACCCACACAACTAAGGGCTCTGATTTCTTTATTTCATCTACATAGACACAAATATAAGAAAACAGTATAAAGAGCACCATATGTTAATGAAATGTGTGAATGTAAACAGTAAAGGAAATGTTAACCATTTATGACATTAGTAAAAAAGGAGGGCTTACAAGCAAGACAGTTCATTTATCTGCAATTTGCATGCAAAGCAGATGAAAATGTGGGAAAAGGACCAAAGATACTGACAAAATATTTAGTGTTTATAGTTTTTAGTTGAAATATGGAAATTACATCCCAAATGGATTGTATCTGTACTATATATACAAAGCATACATACTCAACAACACACGTTTTCTTAAAGACTTTACATGTTATTCTTACCTCGTTTTGTTTTTGTTTGTTTCATATAACTATTTACACATACTACAGAATAAATATCTACACACTAAGCAGTGTTATAATACACAAGTGATTTTTTTAAAAGCTCTTAAAAACCCTCTGAGATAACATAAAATGAAAGGAAGCTATAAAGTTTTTATTTGATGGAATTAACAGTGTTGGGAAGAAAATCAAACAATGATGCAACTTCTAGAACAGTATTTTAATTGCTCAAATCAAGAAAGATACTACTAGTCAGAACAAAAATTCATACACTTGCCAGAATGAACTGGTGCCATCATCTCAAGGAATTGTGGCTTAATCTTGAGTGCTGACTGCTCATCTCTAGCCTAGCTGTAATTTAACATACACCTTGCCTGTGATGAAGGATACAATCATCACTTTAATTTAGTTTCACAGTGGAGCTGCTCAGCCTCCTGTAAGGTGCTGCACAAAACTGGAAGCAAGAATCTCATTATTTCTCATCTCAGCAGGCTTATCCATGTCAAGTCCTTAGTGTCCTAAAATCTTATTTGTCCCTGGTGTAACACCGATAATACTTCACCCAATTCACAGGGATATTTTAAGGATTAATGTTGCATAGCTAATCAATGATGCAGTGCATACACATGCTTTATTACTGATGAACCATCAAACTGATTAAACATTTAGGCCCCAATTTTCCAATGTCATCTGTGCAGAAAGACCTCTGCACCTATTTGAACTCTGAGAAGAAATATGAGCTCCATAAAAATATAGAATTCACTTGTATTGGTGTCTCTGTAACATCACTACTTTACTGCTTTCCAGCCATGCTTAACTAGTCACTGTATTATCCTCTAAAATGAAGAACATTGTAACAACTGATAAATATATTAGAAAGTTACAGAGCAGCATTACTAAAAATGGTAACTTTTATTTAACATTTTCTCAATTTTGTTCCTCCTCAATTATCCAGATTCCAAAGGTCTTGGATGTTCCAGCAGTCAGGTACACTAAGACTGACTAATATCCTTTCTTTTCTTTCGTCTTGAACACCTCTTAAAATAGAAAGCATCAAACTAGCTTTAGATGACATGAAATGTTTATTAAGATATCTTTATAGCCTGAAAACATATAATTACTGACAATCCACTCCCTTGTCCTTATTTTTCTTAAATATGAAGAACTAGTATATGTGTGCCCGTGTATCTATGCCACATTCAATGTTTTATTTATTTCAAAGGCACTCTGTAGCTGCAAAACTTGCTTATCTGAGAGCCCAGAGGAATGAAGAAAACTGAGTATCTACTGCATAACACCAGAACACTGCCATGCCATCATTTCTACATCCTTTTCTTAAGTATCTGAGCCCAATTCAAAGTGGCAAGGTAAAATTCAATCTTTGAACTACTAGCTAAAAAAATCAGTAATAACTGTTAAACTGATTGTGATCATTACAGCTGCCAGCAAGGATCTGGATATGGCTAACAATAGTTTACGTCATACTATTGCTCCCCTTGAGATTTCGGTCACTAGTAATGTAGACAGACTTTTACAAATGATATTAACTTGGTGAGTACACTCAATAAGCAGTGCATAATTTTCATTAATCTGATCTACTTTTACTTGCATTTTTCTTCACTTACTATTTCTGTTTGGATTTAATCCTGAAAAGATTGAGCATGGAATCACTAGAGTCTAACTAAATGATCTATCCTCAAATATGTCTTTTGCATTAGCAAAATAAAAGCTTTCCATAGATTTATTTTTTAATAACATCTGCAACTGGTAAGATTATAAACTCCTCTTAGATTATGAACTGTGAACATGGATTTACATGGATGAGCTACTAAACCATTTTTTTCTCAGTCATCTAATTTTGATATTCCCCTCATCTAATGACAGTTTAATGAAGCACAGAATCAAAGACATGTCTTGAATGTGCTGAAAGAGGCAAAATTGCCTGGTTAGGGAGTAGTACAGGAAGTTACAAAAGATTGCTGGCACCTTTTTTTGAGCAGCTTATACTGTGAGCTCCCTGCTGTGGCTGCAGAACAGAGCAGCTGGCTGGACACTGCAGCGAAAGTGTCGGAGAAGTTGTTATTGGCTGTGCCCAGCCACATAGAGAAGAGCTGCCAACTCTCATCTACCTCAGTTATTAATTTAAACCCATTCTTGATTTTTTATTAGAATATACTGAATTATAGATACGAACTAAGAAAGGTGGAGAAACACAGTAAGGAGAAACTAACATGCTAATCTGAATAGACAGGATCACTGAAGTTGCACTTACATTTTACGCAGCTGTGGAAGCTTCTTAAAGATTCCAGTAGCTTCCAGGACTGAAAATTCATTGTTATTTAGACGCCTACAAGAAATGACATCAATTTCAGAAAAAAACATTCAGGCATTGGTACAGAATGTTCCACCCTAAGTAAGCTTTTCAGGCTGGTTGAACTGAATAGCTGGTATTCAACTGGTAGCTGAAGAACAATTCCGTATACACTGACATTTCTAACTCTGGTAATTCCTGTGAATTAACATTTTCATTAGTTAAACATACAGAATCAAAAACACATCACAAAATATCATTCAACTAAAACCGCTGAGAAATATAAGAAGATGTTTTTAATTTTTCTTTTAAGGAAACGAAACCAAAAATGTAACCAAGGAAGGATACCATGGCAACATATAAATAAAAATCTTTAAGAAGTACATATAGACCACTGAAGATTATTTTACTCTTCTTTAAAGGACATCAGGTGAGGTCTGCCAGACATCTGGAGGTGCTCACAGAACACTATTTACGAGAATGAAATAATTACTTTATGCTCAATGCTTCTTTTGAATAGGGACTGAAACACACAGCATAGGACTTCCCAAGAAATTAAAAACACTTCTCTGACCATGGCTTATCTTCAGACCACTCCACGTAATGTGCATGTATTGCGTAAGGAAGCATTAAATGCTGCTTTGTAACCCTATAAGAAGATGTACAATGAGCAACAAATAGTAGCTGGATACCAATTTTTCCTGCCCAGGTCTCAAGGCTGTTTCAGCATAGTATACCTTTAGCAGTACCTTTAGCAGTACCTTTAGCAGCTGCTAGGTTAGGGGAATATCTATGTTTCAAAAAATAGATGCAGTAACCCAGTATTCCCTATTTCCTCTCTTGAAAAGAAAACGGAAATTATGAATCTTAGATTCTTTATATGTTTTAATGGAGTCATCTTATTAAGGAAGGGAGTCTGTCCAGCTTTTATTTAGAGATCTTAAATAGGAAGGAAAAGAGATGACTGACAGTATCACTGTGAAATGAAATCGGCATAATTCTAAACCCAGAATGCTTTTCAGAATTGCCTTACTGCAAGACAAGATTAAAAAATCCCCTAGAAAATAAAAGAAAGCTGCTCGTTCATCCTTCCTTCCTGCTCATTCTCAATGACAGTCAGAAGGGAAATTACGGTTGTAAATCTGAAGGCAAGGCTGTACAATAGTTTCAGCATGGAACCAAACTGAGAGAATACAGAAAGAGTTTTTTGAATATACATGAAACATTTGTATACCACACTGAAGTACAAGGTACGTGAATTTCAAAAGATGGTACTGCCTCTGAAAATGACTTAATGTGATTTTATTTGGGACCATATAAAATTATTTTTTTCACAGTGTCAATTCACAAAGATACCTCATAACTGTAAACAACCTTTTTTTTCTCTGTCCATCAACAATGGGGGCACCAAGTGTCTTATAAATGCTGACATTTTCAACTACTTTTCAAGTGCTACATCATCTAGTAGAATGATTTGTTTGTGAAAAACTTTAATTGATTCTAATATTTCCTTGCTGTGCTTTAATGTAAACATTTCTAACCCCATTGAAAAAGACAAACAATATGATCCTTTCCTCTTCCCACCAACCTTTTACATATTAAAAAAAATTACTTTGTCTTTCCCTCAACTTTCCTTTACACAAATGCATTTAATCTTTACAGTTTTTCCTTGGAAGTCCTCTTTTCTAGATGATTCTAGTTCTTCTTGACCTTTTTTTTCACGTGATCCATATCCATCTTGAGAAGTCAAGTCCTTGACCCAGTATCCCAGCTGATATTTTACTATTGTTAGGTAGAGTAAAACAATGATTTCATATAACTTACATACTACATTCATGTACATACATCCCAACATGAAATTTGAAGCATCACCCAATGGCACTCCTTCAGATTTAAATACGTATGATAGCAGCACCATAGCCTTTTCTCTTGAACAACTTGCTGGTTGTTTCTCAATCTTTAAAGTAGTCTTAGTCTATTATAAACATTAGAGGCCAATTTTCAGAATTTTTTTAGAGGCCAATTTTCAGAATTTTCCATGTGTTTCAAAGATTTTCCATGTTTGAGAAGTTTCTCCATAATTATCTATGATGGAAAAGAGGCATAGGTTGAATCACTGTAATGTGGATGATTAAAACTGTAGCACAAATTGTACCTTCCCTCTAACTTTGTGTATATGGTGATATCACAATTAATTCATCATCACTGACTGTAGATTTCTAAATGAAAGGACACAGAGAGTTACAAATTATGGCTTCCTGGTCAGAGGAATGACCACTTGGATCATGTGGCTTTTCTATAGCTGGAGATTGCTGGCTTTGGATCTGCAATTGTTAAATACTTGGGCAAGAAGTTTTCATTCTATTATCATTGTAAATGATACCACACTCAGAGGAATGAAAATTATTACAGATAATTGGAAAATATGGATGTAGTTGTATCTTCATTATTTTCTGAGCCCAGTGCTCTTTACCGGTAAAGGCAATAATGATAGCTATTACCTGTCAATCACTGGATCATGAAAAGGATCTTAAAAATACTTGTATCTGGTTTATTCAAAGAAAAGTACTGAAATGTCATTCTAAAAACAAAAAGGAAACAGAGAAGCATTGATAATGATGTCTAAATATTCTGTTTCTCTGTTTTATTTGGTGCTTTTTCCTGTTTTATTAACACAATGGGTAAAATATTTGCATGTTTTGGTACAGTAGCTGGACCTTCCTGGAAGGATATGTACTGCAGCCATATTCATGCTTTTGAAAACTATCTTGTTAGGATCTGGTATTATATCATGCACAATAGCTACAAAAATTGAACATATAAGACTGAAAATGTTTTTGTTTAGTGTTTCTCCTGAGGACTCTGGTTTGAGTGATCTGTCAAATGCTTCCTGAATTTTCCTATACATTAGAATGCTGCCTGAAAAATATATTATTTCCGGGATGCATTTACAGGCTTTGACTTTATCTCAAATAATTGAATGGCAGACTAAACAGATGTTTCACTAGCTTTCTGGAAGACTATGAGCAAGAGACAAAATAGAAAAAGAAGAGCACTTGGCTCATTTATAAATTTTTTCACCTTTTACAATTAAATATCTGTCTTGAACTATATTATTATTTTCAGCTCTTTTAAAAAAACGACTACTCTGAAGAAATAGGTTTCTTGATGTGATATTGTTACGGTTGCAATCTACACAATCAATATTCTTTTCCTCACTTTTGATCTTAATTTCCAAGCTGAGTCTCAGCTACAAACAACACCCTGCAGAGAATAATCTATCCTTCTTCATCACTGTTATAGAAGCACCAATATCATTTGACTCTAACAAGTATCTTTATCACATGGTGGCTAAAAGAGAAGAAGGCTACCTAGCTGCTCTTCCCGTATATGACAGTGGAAATCAGAGAGTGGCCCTAGAACTGGGAAGTCCTAAGAGGAGCAACAAAGGCAGTACATCAAAGACCAGGCGTAACAGGACAAAACAAGAGAAAGAGCTGTAACTTTTGCCCCAGGGAGGCAAATACCAGAAGAGTGTATTTAGCTAGAGCAACTGGATTTCTAGAAGCAGCAAAAAAATGCAGAAATAATTCTTCTATCACCTCTAGAATACCTGCAAGGCTGTTGAAATTTTTGATACATCAAAGGACTTGATGTACAGCTTATCAAGAAGGTTGAATAGTGGCTTTGTTACAGTTTAAGACCATCTTGCTGGATAAAGTGCTGTATTAAATAGGGCTGTTTAATGCAAAAAACCAGAAATGAAGCAAAGACATAAACTGGAGAAAGGTAGATTCCATCTCTAAGTAAAAGTTCCCATTTTAAAGGATTTTAACAGAAGTGACAGGAGATTATTAACTTCTACAACAATCTCAGGGAAATGGTTGAAATTTAATCTATTGATATCTTCAAACGAGACTGGATGTTTTCTGAAAGAAGTGCTCTGACCAAACACAAATTATGTTTTAGTCAAACACAATTTTTTTGTTGACTGAAATTTGAGAGTTCAGGATACACAGCTGATGATGCTCGATTTTTTGTTTCTTCTGAATGTAATATGTATGAATTGCAATTAGAGAAAGAACACACTTGACAGTTTATCATCCACATGTAAATAAATGAATAGGAAATTCAACAACTAAAATACTAAATTAAGATTATTATTTATTCAGAGCAGAGAGAATTAAATATCAGTCTTGCTAAAAATCAAGACAATGCATGCTTATGACTTCAACAACTCTATTTCTCATCTCTTGGTTCAGTTATTATGATTTTGACAATCATTACTTTATGATCTCCTCCTACACTTTAACCTGCTACCCATTCCATCAGTTTTTATTCAATTCAATTAATTTTATCTAAAAAATATTATAGCATAAAATTACATATATTTGATGAGTATTTGCTGTCATTTTTTCCTCCTTTCTAGTTCTTCATCCTCTATATTGTATCCCTAGGAAATCCTATATGAAAAAAAAAAGTATTTCTCCATAGAAATTTATTTCCCTTTACCCAAGACTGTGTATCAATTTTTTTTTTTCCTCTGGCACTACTTCATGAACAGTAAATCAAAAACATTAACACAGCCAAAAGCCAAGCTTTGCTTTTCCAACATATGCCACTCTTTCAATTGAATATGCCATTATTCTGGGCACAACTAGAATTACCACTCAGATTTGTAATTAGAACATCACTAAGTTCAACTCCTCCTCCCAGCTCAGAGAAAGATAAAAATCTCCATGTCTATTTAAACAACTTTTCAGTTTCAAATTCCTTTTCCTGTCCAGATATTCCAAATCTTTAACCATGGTCTCATTATTTCATACCTTCACTGCTGTACTGTTCCTTTGATGCCAGTTGCAGACTGATCATCTTTTAAGAGACGTGTCATAGTGCTGCTCGTCTCACCCCTGTAGGTCACAACTTGATTACAGTACTCCTGTTTCCACATCTCTGTCCCCGCTTTACTACATCACATCAAAGTCCCTCTCTTTTGCCCCTCATCATTCTGCCTTGTTCTTTGCACTAAATCTCCCAGGAAAACCAGCTATTTCCTCCTGCCTTTGCTCTGTCAATGATGGCCGCTTTCAGCTACTGCCTTTCTGCTGATCCTTCAAGCATCTCTGCATTCCCTTTCATGCTATACTTTGCACATGGGAAAACCTTGTAAAGCTGTCTTAATTTTATCTCTCAATCCCTTCTTGAAGACTACTTCAATTGTAATGCCTACAAATCATTTCCATATGGCACTTATTAAGCAAGTAATAATCTGTGACTTATTTTCTGCTCATGTCTGTTCATTATATTATTATCTCATCTTCTTAACCCAACTCTGTTGTTTGTCTGCTTTATCTTTCTCTCGTCTCCTGCCTGACACACATAATGTGTGCTTTGCATAAAAAGAATCAGCTCTGTTTTATTAAACATCTACATAGCACTTTCAAAGACAGACGTGTGGTTACTGGATGTCCTACTTGCTCTTGTAGTTAAAATAAAAAGCAAAGTAAACCCCACCACCATTCAAAAAAATCCAAGTGGGCAGCTCATGTACTGGAGAGCTAGAAATATAGAAGAGTTACCTTATTTATTTATCATAATTTTTAAGGCTACATGGTACCGAAATGATGCATAAATAATTGCTATTAATATCTAATCCTTCGAAGTGCACCACTGTGGTTTTATATTTGAAAATTTTAGTTGGTTTTTCCATAAGCAAATAGTGCTTTATTATGGGTTCAACTTACAACTCTGCTGTGTACTGGGGGATGTGATCAGGAATTTTGTTGAGTTTCTGATTGGAGCAGTCCACTGTGGTCCCTTCACAGCGACATTTCTCAGGGCAAGCCAAATCTGCAAAGCAGTCTCCACTTAATTTGGATCTGTAATCTTCAGTGCCTGTGGAAGAGTCAAGTCAAAACACAGATACTGAGTCAATAAAGTATAAGATTTACTTCTTGTGAGAGGGTTGAAAAGATATCTGCAATGCAGATAATAGGTGGGCAACTTGGGAAATGTATGATAAACTTTGTGATACTGAACAGACACAAGGGCTTCAAGAGAGGGTTAAATATAGGGACTTAATATATGCTGGAAAAAGAAACTGTGACCAACTTCACGTAACAGGATAACATTAACTTGAGCTTTTCACAGCTGTACTTTCTGCTGATTATGTTGTCAGTCAATCTAGCCTTGTTTATAGCTAATCACACAAATGCCACTAATTCTTTTAGAATTTCTTTCTCTGTATCAAGACTAAATAGATCCTGAATGCCACCTTTTCTCTTTCTCTTGTTACAAATTTGTATTGTTGACTGGACTTCATTAACCTCTGTGATTTATTTTTTTTTTACAGTCCCGATACTCCATATCATCTCAAACGTGTTAGATTGAAAGCCCTGTTTTCAGTTTTAATTTAAAGAAGTGTGTGATCCTGACTTTAGCCTCAGCAGCTTGCCATGCTGTAGAAAGCTGCGTGACGTTCCATGGTGCTTGACAGAACCATGTTTTACTCATACCTCACAACCACATGGTTAGATCAAGCACAACAGAAAATCTCGCTACATTATCAAAACCCATCCATTAGGCCAAGGATAAGAGCAAGGGAAAAGAGGAAGGAGTAGGTATAAGTTACAGAAGCATTTGAAGTTTAATATTTGCTTACATGACATGGCATTCTTATTACTGAATGTCCAGTGTCACAGTAACAGTATTACTGTCACAGATTAAATAAAAAGTACAAAAAATGAACCACATTGAAAGTTTCCTCCACCATTTCCCAGAGTCAGTCAAACAAAACATCCTAAACATTTCAGGAGAAAACATCCAGTAAGGAACTGAGGGTGGGTGACAAAGAAAACAAAGAGAAGCTGAAAGGACCTGTGGGTTCTTCTTGGACAAAGGTGAAAAGACTGAGACTAGTAGAAGGTGCATCAGGGCTGGGAGGTACATTGTGATTTAGCTCAGACACTGAACTTTACTTACAGCCAAAATGGTGAACTCCTGCAAAAGTAAAGATAGCCAAGAAGGAAAGAAAGACAGAGTAATCCCAATTAAGACAAAAACATGAACTAAGCTCTCATGTTCTCTACACCGAGAAGATGTTGCTAAGTGGTACCATCTTCAGCAGAGAGAAAGAATAAGTCATTTTAAGTGGCATTAAAAAATGAAGTCAAGATTGAGGTTAGTTACAGATTTCATACAGGATGATAACGTTTCCCATGCATTTTTCCTCACTATTTTGAATATATTCTTTAAAAGCTGCTTCTTTGGACATATATACATGCTATGCCACTTAAAACCAAAGAAACATAGGAGAAACAGATTCCTCAGAGGAGGAAAAAAAAAACCCAAATCAACAGTCATCACATATTATGTTATCTAGAATTTGTAAATGTCTAAGTAACACATATGATATAATTACATGGAATATGTCTATGACCTAGCAGACAAACAATATTTTTTTTTTCAAATTAGCAGTTTAATATTGTACAACCTTTAGTCTTCCAAATGACTATAATGAAGCTCTACTAAGACTTCCTAGTGTCTGCAGAGCAAGATCTCCCAATGACATATTTAAAAAAAATATAAAAAGTTTTTAAAGAAATGGTAGCATATTTACAGTATTTACTGAAGTGTAAAGATATGATTTTAGCACCTTTTAATATCCAATAAGCAAGGCTACAAATACTTTTTTATCCTCTTGTGTCCAGAGTAAATCACTGTCAGCAGTTTAAAGTAAACAACTAAAATATTCTGGGACAAAGTTTTCAACAACTAAAGGAATTTTATGTGGTATCTCCCTGATAGCCTGATGGAAAAAGAAAGCACAGAAGCTGTATTTCAAGAAGCAAGTCTGTAGCACTTTTAAATTTAATTATTTTTCTTCGTTTGTTTGTTTGTTTGTTTCAGTAATACCATTTTTTAAACTGCATGTGTGGCCATGTTATAAGCAGGCTGTGAAGAGATGTGCTGGCAAGAAAACACTTCTAACTTGGAGACAAAAGTTGTGCTGGCAAGGTTGAGTAAAGCCACTCTGTGGCAGGAATACAGCTGTTCTACTCATTAAGGAACTGAGTGGTACTACAGGTTTGAGAAATTGAATCCCCCTCTGTTTTATGCTGCTTTAAAACACATTTTTACGGCTGCCAATGCTGACAAATTGCTGCCTTATTTTGTATTTCATTTTGTTTTTTCTTCATATTCAAACTGACATACTAGTATGAGCGCATGAAGAACTTCACATGGTTGCTGCAAATTTAAGTGATACATCTCACAGCCTTATATGAAGAGTTGTTAAACATACCAGCTTAAAAGACAAAGACCAAACAAGAATGACAATATACCTGTAGTACGTGAAAGAACAAGTGCACTGGCATCATAATCAAATCTTGTTGATATCTTTCTAGATATTAAACTATGGTAGAGAACCCTGCTTGCAAATCACATACTGTAATTCATCAATAGATTCATTATTCCCTTGTTTATTTTGCCAGTCAATCACTTATAATCTGTTAGGAACGTAATGCAAGTGCATAATTGTTTTGTTTGTTTTTTGTTTTTGTTTTTTTCCATTAAGAAATCAGTGCACATACCTGGCAAGCAAGGTAAAATAAAGAAACACATTTCAAAGAGCTAGGGCCAACATCAGTAAATCTTCTGTGAAAATACTGTAGACGTATTGTAGCTTAAAGTGGTGTGTAAATTGCTGTTCCACCCCAACTCTAACGCCATATTTTCTTTAATGGAAAGCATTTTTGATTAATTGTATGTGTGTGACCACAGAATGCCGTTAATGAAGAATATCAGCTTTCTTTTCCAAGCATTCCACTGTGATTTCATAAATACAAGGAGGGTGAGCAAGCAGTAGCTGCAGCCAGTTTAGAGCATGAAAGCAAGGCAAGAAAATGTTCATTTGTTAAACGTTTATTTTTTTTAAAGTTGTACTAGCTCTTTGATGGTAGTATTGTTTCCTGTGTTTAAAAGCAGCTCAGGAGCTACATTTTAAAAACAGTAGTGGAAGAAAAGCAAGGTACAAGGTAAGTAAAGGTGTCAATTGAAATATGAAATAGCAGGTGCAAACTTCTAAATAATTTAAGTAAAGGTATAATTTTGGTAGGTTGTGTGCAAATTTGTGAGACAAAAAAAACCCCAAATGGAGCTGCATGCTAAGCTCTTATGTTCAGAAATCAGAAGTACCAGCAATCTACAAAGGAAAACTATGTCTAGCTACAGGTATTGACTAATGTTAATATACATGCATCAGTTTCCTAAAAGCTATAACAGACTTTGCTTTTTGGAGAAAGGGAGAGAGTATCTGCAGTTAGTCAATCTTACTGCAGAGCCAAACCTACCTGGAATGAAATACTGTTCTTTAGCTAAATAAAGAGAAAAAAAAAAAAAAAAAATAGAAGATGCACCTGAATGTCAGCAAGCAAAGAATGAGTTTTATTAGATTAAGTATGGACTACAGATAACTACAGATAATTAAGTGAAAAAATGTGTATTCACCATGAGAGTTGATAAACAACACAATGTGAACAGTCATAAATTTATCTGGAAAATGGATAACAAACAGTTCTCATCTGATATTTGCACTTGAGTCTAAATAAATTGTATAATGTGAAATGTACCTGGAACAGGTAGATACTACATAACAAAAGTTAGGATTTAGAAAAATATAAGTAGGAAATGGAATAAGATTAGAAAAAGAAAATGAATATCTATATGAGGTAAGCTCCCTGTATAAAATGAATATGTTATGTTTCCATATTTAGCTAGAAATTTTTACATCTTTCACATACTCTAGAGCCTTGTGGGAATTTTACAAAATGGTTTATGCTGGTGATACTTGTAACGAATAACTTTAGCATTTCATTCTGAAGTATTATGTGTTGCATTTCTTTTGTTAGATTTAGTGCTACTCAGAAATAGTGCCAAATGTGTTAACTATAGTAATGTTCCATGATTCAACAGTCTATGACTTCCATGGTTTCCCCGCTTCAGTCAAATAACAAAAAAAGATTCTGCAACATTTAATAATTCTGTAGAGAATTATTATTTGCCAATAAAAGAGAAATAGCAGCTGAACTAAGAAAATTACCTGAGCAGCGGAATTTCTTGCTTTTGATCTGACCGATCCTTTTGTTTGCCAGACGGCGGGGGCTGGTGCAACGGGCACCACTGGTCTCAATGGGGTTTGTATGAAGATAATCCGCCAGCCACTTCAGATGGCAGTCACAGATAAATGGGTTCTGAGCCAAATGCCTTTCATAAAGAAAAAATCATAATTTCACACATTATTTCCCTTTAGTCTCAGCTGTTCCCGTTATTTTTAGTACATTATAGAATATGAAGTAATACTAAAGACAACCATAAACAAGAGCATACATACAAGGTCTGAATTGCACGTAGGGGTGAGAAGGTGCCTTTTGCAATGGTCTGAAGTTTGTTGTCATACAAAGAAAGAAGATTCAAGTTGTGTAGATCTTGAAAAGCATCAACTCGCAGGCAATTGATCTTGTTGGCATTCAATAATCTGTTTAATGAAAGACAGTTCTAAAACTGAATGAATTCAATCAGTGTCGCTGCAACTTCAGTGTTTTTCACAGATAATTCTTTGTGTGCATTTGTAACCAGAGCAAGATATATAGTAACAAATATTAATTGACGGTGACATAAGGGCTTTCAGTGAATTGAACTACCTTACGTGTTCTGAAATTATTCCTAAATATTTGCTTCTTGGAGTTGAAATGTGTGGGCTTGTCCAGCTAAAATCACATTTCTTGTATGTGCTGGTAGAATGTGTGTGCGTAGTATTTGTCTGTGCAAAGAAACAAGCTTAAAAAATCAAGTATCTGCAAGGAAAGCTAGTTCCTTTTGCCAAACTAATAAACAAACAAAAAAGGAATTGAATAGTGTGTTCATTAGCTGGAAGAGATGTGCAGTGGCACATTTAATTATATGTTACTAATCAGCATGCTGCCACATTAACAGAGCTGTAGTAAAAACTGGTGGCATGGAACATATCCAAATCTGTCTTGGATCCTTTTTCCTCTCCATCTTCAAAGGAAACCTTTTCTTCTTTTCTTCCCTGTACCTTTCAGACTTCTAAAGTTAAAACAAACAAGCCAATCTAGACCAACTCCTTCATGCTTTAGAAGAGAAAACTAGATGCATTTTTATAACTAAATATTTTTAATCTTTTTCCCATATCCAGCCAGAAATTGAATGGAATAGTAGACTTGAAAATCAATGCTTTGATAAACATTTTCAGCACCCAAGTAGAAATGTACTTAAATTGAAAAGTATTGTCTATGCAAAGTATATCAAGTTATGGATACTTTTTGAGTACAGAACAAACAGAAGTTCAGAGAAGTCTCTTTTTTTTTTTTTTTTTTTTTTACAAATTCTGAAATATGTTTTTGTAACTAAAATCTCTTCAAAGGAAAACAGGAGTGCATATCTCCCCATTACTATCCTAGCGTGTGACTAACATAAATCAAAAATGTAAGCCTCTAGGTGGTGCTAGAAGTTGCATTTTCTTTGTATTTACTTACTATTTTGCCATCTTCAATGGCTTGTTAATAATACACATTTTGCCAATCACTATGCTATGAAGTCTGGACATGAAATACTTCTAATCAAGTGAGAAGTTTTAAATTCTTTAAGAAGCTTTAAATCAACACGTCAGTTATTCTGTAACCATTTCTTCCAAAAACACCATTGTTGTTTTATGGACTACTTCACAAATTTCTTTTACACAGTACAACTAGTGCACAGCTCCTTCTGCTAAATATTGACAATATTCGATAAAACGTATCACCATGACATTCTTCTTTATTTCCAGTACCAAATTTAAATAGAAATGGTTTGTAAGATTACACATGGAAATTTCCAAAGTGTGCACTTCTACTACATATCTTCTCTGCATAAAACATACAAATATTCCTTCTGTGGTTCTTACACAACTTTATACATACTATTTTCTGTTTACAGGAAAAGAGAGTATAATATCTTATGTATTTTATCCTTATAAGTTCCACACAAAGAATAGTTTCATTTTAATCATTTTAGGCTGAGATTTAACTGAGATATGATCATATTTGTAGATGAATGGCAAGCTGGCCTACAACAGTTTTAACTCAGTTGGCTTTAACATAATTTGTTTTTATTATACTCTGATCTCATATACAGGAGTTCCTGCCAGTTCTTCTCCAGGCCTATATCTAACTTCTTACTCTTCTGAGATATCCCAAAATAGAATAAATATTAAAAAAATACTCACAGCAATTGCAGAGAAAAGAGTCCTTCAAATAGACCCTTTGGAAGTTCTGTAATTTTATTGCCATAGAGGACACTGTACCAGGAAATAATAAAGCAAACAAAGATGCTATTATGAAAGGCATATATAATACGTGATTTTGACTTAAAAGAAAGTTCCATTTTCCTGAAGGGAATTTAACAGCAACAACTTGATACTTGCAAGATCCTTGTGGTCCTGTGCGGTAGCAGGATCACATATTTTCCCAAAAGGTGCGTTGCCCAAAAAGCTCTCAGCAGCATCAGCATCCCAATGTTTACAGCCTTACCAAGGGACCTTGGTAAGTGGGATATGCTGTTTGTAAGAACAACCAACTGGAGAATAAAATAAATGTTTGATTTTGTCCAAGTCTTTGCCATGGATATATTTATGATAAAACCATAGATTTTTAGTGTTGAGCTGTGATACAATATTTAGTTATCACTCTAACATCCTGAAATTATTTTTACAGCTTTCAGAATTGATCAAATTTATATGAAAATTCTGCAGAGAGCCACAAATCCAAAATAATTTCACTATAAGAATATGAGAAATTTGCTTCTGTTTTTACATGTCAAATAGATACCTACAGTGAATTGAGTGAACGTAAGCCCTGGAAAGCATCTGGAGCTGCTTCAGAGATCTGGTTATTGCTCAGGTCACTGAAATCAAGGGAATTTAATTCCATTAATTCAAGCTGTTTTCAAGATAGCGAACATTAAATTAATATGTAATTAGAATTAGGTGTGGAAGGCAGAGAGAAATAAAAATATTTATGTGAAACACAGCTGAAGAATTTTAATAAAAAAACCACTAAAATTGCCATTACACTGAAACAAAATGCATGGCTGAAAACGGACCTTTCAAATGCCTGAAAACAAACAAACAAACAAAAAACAACAAAAACAAACAAAAGTTTTACTTCTCCTAATTGCTTAAGTACATTCTATTAAGAATTCTGTTTGCTATGGCCATGGGGCTATACAGCCTGAAATGTATTCCAAAACAGTGGCTTATCTCCGTTAATATATTTTTTCCTTTAATAGAACATTCACTGCAATAACATGTTGATTGTACACAGTACCACGTTCAATAGTTTTGATACTTGGTAAAAAACAACTATTATCAATGTGACAAAGGTGCTATATGGTTTAATAATCAGGTTGCCATATCAGCTAATCTTTCACCAGTCAAACTTTCTTAAATGTTCACATATTGACTGCAGTTCCTCTGTATGACCTGAAATTGTTTTAATAATTTATATATATATACACATATGTGGATATATAAATGAAAATTCAAAAAAATAAACCTAAATTATTTTATACATACATTCTTCGAAGCTTTTTATACGGTGAGAAAGCTCCAGGAGGTATGATCTTGATTGAATTTTGTTCTAACCGTCTGGAAAAGAATAGCAACAACATAAAAATACAAAACCCAAGCCAAATGACAATCCAGAGCCATCATAAAATAGATGGGACAGACTTTAGCAAGGAAGTCTGCTTTTGCTTTCTTTTTCAGTATAATTTTTATCTTGACAAACAAGGTAATTTCTTTTCAGTTTACATTACAAAAAAAAAAAGGTTTTTTTCTGTAAAATGAAACCTTTTAAACTAGAGAGTGTAATGTTTTAAACCAAAACCCAGTCTTCATTTTGTATCTAAAGAAAGCACACAATTTTTTTTTGCAAAATTTAAGCTAGAATGGCCATTAAAAAATTAGATTCGAGCTAGTGTTAATTGATTCCCAGTTATTCACATACAGCCATTTTTACAGTAACTTTTACTTTGAATTGTCTAAAGACTTCTATGAGTTAATCATTCAAATATGCAAACCATAAGAAAGGGGAGAAGAATGCTCCAATAGAACAAATAACATAAGTTGCTACCTGTAGTAAGGTAAAGGCCATATTTTTAAACATGCACGCATCATTTCTTTAGATACAGTACTTAACACATTTTCATTAAGATATAATACCAGGATTGCACAGCCATGCATTTTATCTATAATTGTAGTGTATGTTACTGGCCACATTTCCTATGTTTGTATAGCGACTTTGACTGAAACTTGCCATACTGCAAAGTGATTTTGCTGATGGAAAGAGTTTTCCAAAATTTTTTTTTAATTTCCAGAGCTTTGCATATGAGAAATCTATGCTGATACAGATATATGGCCCACTCCTCAACAAGTCAAAACAGATTAAGCAATAAGCACATTTAAAATAGAAACTACTTCTTCATGTGCCACAGTATTTCATGCTTATGGCAGTGCAAAAGCTTCTATTATGTTGACATAAGGAAGGAAAATACTAAAAGCTACAGCAGGAAAAGGCAGTATTATTCAAATGTACATACCATGCTTATCTAATAAGCTTTCTATTTCCCTCTTTCATGCACAGGTATCAACTTTTACTGTGGTCTAAGTATATAAAGACAATTCCCAAAATTGGTTTTGTATAAGGACTTAAAATTCTTACAATCTAAGGTCAAAAAGCCTTTTTAAATCTAAATGCTGGAGAATTAGTCTATTTTTTTCCTTTTACATTGTTAACTCTCTTGTGTTTCACTTTTGTTTTGATAAAGAGACACACGAGTTTCTGTGTGTTCAGCGTTAACTAATAAGCTCACCTATTCACTTTGAGTAAGACCTTCCAAGAAACTACTGTTACAAAAATTATTTCTTTTTGTAAAGTTTACCCAGAGACCACAGTATAGCTGAAATAAAGAAAGATATTTTTACTGCTTTTGTGAAATTTTGTTCAGGTGGAGATATTTACACTTGTAATGCTCAAAATCTCTTAAGTTTTACTGTGCTTTAGTTTAGCAGCATTTGCTCTTGAATGGCTTATAAAGAAGTCAAGACAAAAAAAAAAAAAGCAAAAAAAAAAAGCCTGAAAAAAATCTGCCTGACATACAGAAAATCTCACTTCATCAGAGCTATTTTAGACAGAGTTCATATTAAAAAAAAAAAAAATGTTTAACTAGGAAAACGTTGCCACCTTGCTACAGTTTTCAGGTATATTTTAAACACTGCAGGGAATCCCATGGCACAAGACTGTTAACTTTTTCCATAAACACGATATTCTTCCAGATGCTTGCTTTGCCTTGGCTGAGCGTTTTGGACCCATGAAACACATTTTGCATCTGACCAGGAGTACTGACTAGGCTATAAAACATCAAGGTCACTCTTCTTTTCTGGTACACGTGAGTAAATGTAGAAGACAAACATCTGAATAAATAGAAACTTGTTTAAGTTAAAGGTCAACACCAAGTTAGACCAAATCCAAGTATTTTCTGTTCTTACACTACATTTTTAGCCCCGTTTCTCCAGAAAAATAAAGATTATGCATGCTTATCATCCCAATAGTTTTCTACTCAGCTGGCTAGGTCAAAGAGAGGTAAAACTTTCAGATAATAAATTTCTAAGAATTTCCTTATTTGAGCAATGGGAAGGAGCTGAGAAGCCAAATTAACCCAGCCATGAAAGGAATGGCAGCCATACATCCATTCCTGTTACACACTCTATTTGGCAGTAACCAAGCGCCTAACCACCAGGGATAGCCTGACCAGACATTTATCAGGTGTGTAGCTTTGAAAACCAGCCAAAGAATCTCTTGCAAAGGGAAACATGTAAGGCAGAGGACTGGAAAGGGGAGGGGGCAGTAAAAAGGACAGAGAAGGATTAGGCCATATTACAGAGCACTTGAATTGCTGGAGAGAGAGACACTGGGGAAAAACACCTCTGTGTGTATGGGAAAGACAGATATCGCGGTGGCAATACTTCCACGTGAAGCTGTCACAAGCCTCATTTATAAATGCTGCTTATTAGCCCATGATGTAGAGATTTGCAACATAGTGCTGGAGGGGCTTCAGTACGTATAATGACATCATACAGCATGTAACTCAAAAAAGACAAGGCGTAGCATTAAATTGAGATACAAATTATTTTCCACTTTACTCTTTTAATTCAAAAATATATTACTTCTATAAACTGAAGTATCTTACAGGATACCTGTATCCCATTTTTTTAATGAGAAGACAGAATAGTAGATTTAATTTACTGCTGTCCAATTTGTCTACAAGTTACTTGGGTCCAAAAGCTGACGAAGTCCTACTACAGTATAATTCTGAAAGTTAATTTTCTATCAGTTTTAGTAGAGTGAACTACCAGTTCACTGGTGGATGTGTACAATGATCTTCATGTCAACTTTACCTAACATTTCCTTTTGGTGAGAAATTTATAGTCTAATAGACAGACTGTGCAGTGCTGGGATAAATTTACAAGCTCTTCTGGAAAAAGGATTTGTTCTAGTATGATCATCTAAGTATGTATTATCTTAACTTAGGCCAAAGCATATGCACCAAAACACATCACATTTTAGTAAATGAGAATTGTATAAGAAAGAAAAAATAAATAGAGAATTTTTTTTTTATACCCCACTTCGTAAAGAAAGCAAATCAAATTCACATTTCCAAGCATTGTTATCCTCTAATCATCTATATTATCTTCCTAGAATCAGCTGAATTTCATAGAGTGCAAATTTGCATCCACTATTCCAGAGAAAATCTAATTAGATATATTCCAGGGTCAAAAAGCTCAGATAGACTAATGTCTAAAGGAAATTTGCATTCTACTGATAAAAGCCATAGTAATTAAAAACTCCTTTATATTAATTCCTCATACTAAACGAAACATTTTTAATTCTGGAGTAGTTTGTTGTAGTTATCTACTACTCAAAGAAATAGCTATTAGGTGCAAATGACATAACCAGAAGTACGATTATGTTACAGAAGAACAAAAAGCTAATATCAGTATTTTTCCATGGAACTTAAATTTTGTGCACAACATCTCCTTTCAAAGTCATCCCAGAAATCATTCTTTTTTATAAATGATCATCTATGTATCACAAACAGTGCCTTGGTGGTGTCTTTTTCAAAAGCCAGTCAATTTTAGTAGCATATTTAATAAGATAAGATAATGGAGGAAGACAGTTAAGTACATGCTCCATCAAAGCTTGCACTGCCTCATGTGTAAGTACTCTGCCCATCACCACACAAACATTAATTAATGCTCTTAGTATTAAGCCTCCTGCTCCTTTTAGCATTTCACTTCAAAGAAGTCCTGCATCAATACATAAGTGTTTTACTGTCTTTTAACACTGCCAAACTGGTTGAAGCCTTTTTGAAGACTATACCCTAATCTCTCCTGTCTAGGAAAAGTACTGTGAACATTTCTTTTTCTAAATCTTTCCCCATTGCTTATCACAGCAGACACCATAATGTACAACCATCTACTATTCTAAGAAACAAAGGTACTTCTGCAGTTGTGACTTCCAACCTTATCAAATCACATCAGAGTAGGTCCCCAGCCCACAGACAGATTCTTCCCACCCAGTCCCCCGAGAGCCCTGTGACATGTAAATCACTTGACACTTTCCAGGAGGATGCTGTTCTCTACTATCAGCCCGCAGCACACCATTACTGATTACTACTTCCGCACTTACAGAGACAGACAACATGCTTATTTATACTGACACTTTTAAACTAGCTTATTTTCCCACTATAAAAAGTCATTTCTATGAAAGACTCCTGCACCAGGAAGGAGGGCAGACTGGGAATGAAGAACACCCTGTACTCTACAGAATAATTTTTATTTTAAATCATGCAGATGGGGTACAATATACTAAGCCTGCTCAGTAGAGGAAGGTACAAAATACTGCACTGAGCTGTGCTGCACCTAAGTGCATGTTAAGAGATATATCTAAAAAATTATATAATAACAAAAATATAAACCACCTTCCTTAAGAAAAGACCAATTTGAATACGAAGCAGCAAATTACCTCCATATTTTCTAATTAAACAATCGGAACATATCTCGATTGAGTAAATTTGGTCAATACAAGAGTTGCTTTAGCAGTAAATTAATGTATACTTTTAATTCCACCATCTACTCATTTACAAAAAGTCTGCAAGAAGCTTGTCAAGAAACCCCAAAAGAATTTTTACTACAGAGAAGAAAGTGTAAACTATGCAATGAGTCTGATGTATTGCACAGATGCTGATTATACATGGTAATAAAATTGACAGCTCTTCTTTGCATTTTCCCCATCTGCTTTTATAGTAAATGGCAAAAACAGCTGTCAGAAAACAGAAAATAGATTTCAGTGAAGGGATTCAGTGCAGCTCCTGAATCTGAAGAACCGCAATATACAGCCATCACATCTCTCATCATATGCAACATCTGCCAGGTTTTGAAGGGGTTTTTATTTGTTTTTAAAATAAGGAAACAGTAATGTTCTCCCTTTGCTAGAGGAATCCTTGAGGCTATTAAACAAAGTACCTTTTTTCTTTCTCAACAACTGTACCTCCAGAGTACTTATATCCACAAAGTGTCACTTTAGCAGCAACAGAATTCTGTTGAATTCTGTGTTATCATCCATATCTAACAAAACAAAAGATGTATTTTGAAGGACTATATTACTTGCATTTTAGAATTTCAGGCTTTAATTCTGTGTATTAATAAATCTGGTTGACAGTTTCCTAAATATTTGCATATAAAGAATCACTGTCAATGTTGCCCTAAAGCTTGCCAAAATGTTACCACCCAGTATAATTGTTCTATCAAATACTTCCCCAGGGGATTGATTGTAAATGACAGATGACTCCTTAGTCTGCATTACATCAAAAATGAACAAGCATTGTCATTCTAAAGCTATTAAACAATTTAACGCATTCACTCAAAAGCAAGTCCCAAACCTGCATTTGTTTAATTTTTCATCACAAAAAGGGCCATATTATGCTCTGAACCCTACAGCACCATTAATAATGATAGGTTTTACATTCCTTAATTGTTACAGATTCAGTTTGTAGACAAAATGCACCACTTCTTAAAGAATTATTTGCTCAGTACTTTGGCATCTGTCAGAGTGCGGTTCCAGTGCAATTAGCCTGAATCACCTAGAGTCAAGTTAAAGCCCCTCTAATTAGCCAATTTTTGATGAGAGTTGTTATGGCACATAAACTACTTGAGCTGTTTAGAGTAACTGTATTAAATTCACAAAAAAATAGATGAAATCCTGCTGCACTCCTGGCTCATCACAAGCAGTGGCTTGTCAACCCGTTCTCATTAAGCAGAAAGAGTAGCTTGATAATCCCAGGATTGTGTGAGACTGACAGTGCGTCAGAAGTCCTTACTACCTGTTAAACAATATATAGACTTGCACCATAAATTTGTCACAAAAATGTACACGAAGTTCTTTAACTGCTAACACTTTTCACAAGTGGTTGCTGCTTTCCGCCATGTTTCTAGCAACACATAAATAGTGAAGAAAGTATTTCATTGATGATGAAATACAAAATAGTGAAAAGTCAGTATCCACAGTTTCTTTTACGGTAACTTCACTCACATTATTGCTGAGGAGAAGTTATCAGTAGTGAAGAGCCATATATTAAAATAAAATCCAAGAGTAACAACACCTTTGGAGTGTGGTACAGCTGTCAGAGATCTATGAGGGTTTTTCTGGAAGAGTTAGATGGGTCTTCTCCAGTTTTGCTTCGTGCTGTAAAAATATTAATTTATTCCATGCCTGAGTTATTTTCTTTCCCTTGGAAGAGTACACAGAGGTCCCTCAAGGTGACTCTTCTACTTCAGTACCCTCCAGAAGCTTGCACGAAACTGCCAGAGCTGGGATGGTGTTCATGCTCACCAGTACCTGCTCCCAGTATGTTTGGAAACTAGCACTGGTTTCACATGTTTCTCCTCCAGTTGTTGTGTTCTCTGTCTCTACATCCTCTTGACTGTTGAAATTATCCCCCATTCTCTGCCTTTAATTACTTTCTAAGATAGGGGACAAGGGCATGAAGAAAACCAATGACATGAACAAGAGCAGCATAGAACACATGCTACTAAAGAACAAATTAAATATTCTACCTATAAAAATCACTATGTCTGACACCTAAAATAAGACTCCCCCTTTTTTTTTTAAAAAAAAAAAGCATAAAAAGCTTTTTTTTTTTTTAAAAAAAAAAGCATAAAGTCACATGATTTACCAGTAATTTCAGATTAGAAAGATATTTGAGTAAGAGCATGACTAATCATTTCCCTTGTGTGTGTTAGGCAGATAGGAATAGCTATCAAATTAGCAAACTCATCTATTTTTGAAGCAGTCAAATGACATATTTTTGAAGTTTTGCCTGAGAAATATTAAGGTAGGAATCCCAAAGACCAGTTAAATGTAATTCAGGGAAATCTATATTGGCAAATTAAATATATTAATGTAAAGAAGTTAAGACCTCAATAGATTCCTTTAGCCAATTTTAATTTGCTTCACATTTATTCAATCCATTGTTTCATGAATCACACATTTTTTGTTATTCAACCATAAATGTTGTGCTTTTATATGGATACATCATATGAAAGATGTTAAGGTTTTAGTGCATTCTACATTTTTAATAAAAAAAAACTATTTGGTTTTATATTGCAATGGGCATAAATACTGGTTTTGATAAGTAGTTAACTTTCCCATGATTAAAATAAGTACAGAGAGAGAACTGTATTCACATCATGGATGCCACAGTTGAACAGCCTAAAGCAAGTATCACTTATGATAGGGAGTGGCAAATAATAAAACCTTTATAGTACAATTATGAAGCAATATTAGGTTTATTTTCATATAGAGATTTTGAAAGTTAATGGCCATATTTGCATTGACTAAACAGGGAGGCCTTTAAAATCAGGTGATGCAGTGTGTGGAAAAGTTCAGTCACAGTGTATATTGATACTAAAATTTTAGTTTCATGTCAGGTATTTCACACCAGATATTTCCATTTCATTGCAATCCTTTTTTGGTCCTCATCCGTGTGAAAGTCACACTCCTGTGAATTCATTTCATATAACTTCTAGGGGAAAGATAAGTGTATAACTAATACATTGTAAGTCATAATGCATCTAAAAATCATGTATTCTTATTTGATATAAGCTTCTGGACATAAAAATGTAGTGACTTTAAAGCAAAACTGAAGTAGAAGCTCTATACTTGACTGAAAAGTGGAATGCCTCCCCAGTCCACTGGTAAAAAATGTGAATATCAATTCCAATGCCTTAGTCAGAATTGGCCATAGAAACATTGGTCTTAAAAACCTTTGGGAAGGGAGGAAGATAAGAGAAGATTTCAAGAAAAGTACACACAAAGTACAGTTGAAAAGAAGTACATATGAGAAAAGCTAATTTTAAAACATGGCAGCTACATGAATTTGCTGAAAAGTTTGGAATGTTAGATTAAGAACTGAGAAAATATTAATCAGATCATGTGAATTTATCAGAGGCATTTAGCAAACAGTAACACCTCCACAAGGTACTTACTTATGTCTATTTTAATGCACTTGATTTCAATCCAGGAATTTCTGAAAATTCAAAAACTGACATATTTTTCTTGCTTCCTACTGACCAAAGTATGTATCAGTATTCATAAGCAATTGAATACTATAAACATTTTATTTTTTTTAATCCATAATTAGACATGATCTTTTCACTTCACACCTCCATACATCGGCAGTATTGTATGCATTCGTTACGTCAGTAATTAAGAAAAGATTTTGATAAATCAGAGAAGTTTTGAAAACAGCCATAAGAATAATTAAATGGCTGTGAAACACTGTATAGTGAGACCGAAGACATCTGTCTGTTTAGGGTAGCATCATAAGGTTAACATGTATCTTCTGGAAAAAGACAGATACAGTTATAGAGGATTCTTCCAACCTACTAAAAATCTTAACAATACTTCATGAAACAAGACTAGTGACTATGTAATACAAATGTATATATATAGAAACTAACTTGGCAAAGCCTTTCTAGAATTTCACTGGATGTGCAAGATTTCTGGCTGACAACTTAACCGTTTAAGAGATAAATGATATTTATGAGCTAACATTCTGTATAAGTCCTAAAAAGATCAATGTTTTGATTTAAATTAGAAAGCAGAAACAAATGCTGAAACTGGAAAACAATCATAAATTTAATGCCTTGTAACTTATTGCACCCTCCCCTCAGCATTCAGACCCATTCCTTTCAAGCTGGAAGGAGGCAGGGTTTGCTCTCATTCCTGTCAGGCTCCTGTAGACAGCCAAATCACATTCTTAGCTGCTAAAAATAGATAAAGCTGCCTTATTTCTGGCATTTTAGATTTTTCCTGTTCCGTGAGTCTTTGAACTGTCTTCCATAAATGTGCCTAAACTCTCCCTAAGGGATTTTTCTCTGTAAAGGGTCATTCCTAGAAGCCTTTTTGCATCTCAGTGTAAGAGTCTAACAGCTGCTTATTTATGGCTGTACTTTGGACTTTTAGTGAAGGATGAATTTTTAAAGACAACAAAAATGGTGAAACTGTACACATGCCAAGCTTAGTTTGGAAAAGATACATACACAGAGCTCCCTGTTCTCAAATAAAATTCTGCATTTATGCAAAGCATTTCCCCAGTGCCTGCAGTGTGATCAGGTCACTAGTCACTCTGTCTTGGTTAAGTCCAGCTGTCAAGTTCAGTTCTGTCAGATCTCATTTCCTTTCCCCTCTTTTCCTTCTTCTTCTTCTTCTTCTCCTTTCTCTCTTTCCCTTTCTTCTTTCTCCCCTTCTTCTCTAATATAATTTGAGTGTTACTGTGAGAAGCAATCTCAGGAGCTTTTAATCCTGCTTAATATCACATGGTTCACAAAGATGCCATTGAATGCTTGGCATAATGCACGATCATTAATCAACAGACTTATGCAAACAAAGCATAAGGGAGAATGAGATGGAGGAAGATGAAAACATGAAGAAAAATAGTAGAAATCAGAGGAAAAGTCTGAGGGAACAAATTAGGAAACCCATGGGAAATGTAAATGAAGTTATTATGAGACGACCATACAGCTTCTAGTTTTGGTAATCAAACATTAGAAAGTTCCATTCACAAGAAAGAACAACTTTATCTTGAAGGCCATAGTAATTAGGAAGTCAGTGACTTTTCACTATACTGGATTATGAAGGTGAATTGTTAAAATTCCATTAGTTCTATAGTTCTATGTTTGGGTTTTGTTTGTTTGTTTTTCCTTAGAAAAACAAAAAATTCTTATATTATACATTTTAGGATATTTTTTTGTCCCTTACAAAATTATTTATACCACTGTTACTTAGTTAACAGTGGCAACTCTCCAGTCACCCTTCCATCCAGCAAACCTTCCTCCTCCCCCAAAACACCATTGTAGTGACTGCTACCCTTCTAAAAAAGAAGCATATTTAATTAAATCCTTCTTCTGATTACTTAAATAGTTCTAATATAAACAAAAATTGGAAAAAAAAAAAATCCATGCATGTTTGCTTAAATAACCATTTATACAAAGCTGTGGTCATCAGAGCAGGTAATTCCCCACCACACCATCCTTAGAAACACTTACTGCAATTGTATTTATTTTCTTTTATTCATAATACTATAGCAAGTAAAGAGGTTTTAGAACCTGAAGAGGAGAGAAAACCATAAGAATGTAAGAGCACCATTTTCATGAGGTTGTCTAGCTCATTAATGGCTTTTTGGCCTCTTCTTTTGAAATAAGAGCCTGTCACACCACTCTGGGAGAGGGTACCAGTACAATTAATAGAATTGTGGCTGGGTCACTATTTGTAAGGTTTCTGATAGTCTGTTTGAACAAGTGCCAAAAAGTCTCTATTCAAAGGGAACCAGAACTATTTCTGCCAATCATTCAAAGAATTTTCAAGCAGAAGGTGAATTCTAAAATGCAACCAAGTGTAAAGAGATTAATGGTGCTGAAAAACTAAAATGTGGAAGGAATGCCTGCATAGAGGCTGATAAATGCTATCACCATTAGAAAGGCTATACTTTCTAAAACCAATTAAAGTAATAGTTTTGAACCTTAAGAACGACCTTTAATGCCTTTAGTGTATGAGCTGTATGACAAAGGAGGAAAGCACTGAGTGCATTAGACCACTGGAGTTGGTTAAGCTCAATAGACCAAACATGCCAATGAAAGAGCATCCCATAAACATTTCTGGAAAAGAGAAGAGATTTAAATAACAAATTTAAATCAACTCAGATTATGACTTTTCTAAGGAATGAATAATGCATCATGGTCTGCTTAAGCCAATGGAAAAAGGCTAAAGTAAGGCACACTAAATAACAAAACTTTGAAAACTATTAATATGTAACATTTGTCGGCGATGTATTTTTCCTTACAATGTTTACAACACGGACAATAAAATAATAGGGCTATGGGAAATTTTTAATGTCCCCAGGATGTCTCCTGCAGGTCACTCATGGTATGAGGCCTTTTCATTTGACCTAGAAGCAAAGGTGCATCTGTGTACCTTTGTAATTGTGTGCTTCCTGCAGAATTAGTAGGTGCTCTAAAACTGGGTGAATCTTGGTGCTCAAACAATTATTTTTTTTTAAATATATGTGAAATACAAGGCTTTATTTCTCAAATGATATCACATTTATTGCACAGGCGCTGAAAATAAAAGCTTATGTATTCTTATTTGGCTTTGCTGTGTGTGAGTTTATTTAGATAATAAGGAGAAGAATTAATTTTGCAGAAAGGGTGTAACTAGTACAGATACAATTGTACTAAGTCAATAAAGATTAAGAATTACGTTTACTGAGATGCTGAATACTTAATTTTGCTCTGAGCTTTATTAGTCCAGAAGGGAAAAAGAGAGGACCACCACAGGCTTTATTCTCCTTCCATTTTCACTGGCAGTTACTGGAGATAAGCAGTCCTGTTACTTAAGGCATCTTCCCAAGAGGCATTTGGCAGACAATGCATTGCCTGCTAATTGACTTCATGCAATGGGAATTGCTAGTTTTAGCCAAATGATTTCTGTACCAGCTGAGAAGTCAAACAAAACCCTCTCAGCAACAGTGATGCTCACGGGTAAATCCAGCTGCACCGGAATGAAACAGTATTTTAGCAACTGGCTCTGTCTCCTCCTGCTTCCACCATCACAGAATACTTGCTCACTCCTAAAGTACTTCCACTTCCAGTACAAACTCTTTTTCCTCAGTGGTTTAGGCTATTACACCAAACCCAGAGACAGGGACGCTGTAGTGCAGATAAGACAGCTCTTACTGTCTTAAAACATCATCTTAAAACAGTTGTTTAGCAGAACTACCAAGGCAATGCAAAGTCATGACATCAGTATGAGACTCTAAACAGAAAGCCTTTTCTTTCATTTTTCCCCAAAGAGCTAAATCAGAGTTTCAACATGCAAAATTTTACTCAATTGAAACTGCCAATGTTGAATACTTGAGAAATTCAACATTCCATTTAAAGGGGTTTTTTAGCACATTATTTGAATACAGGTTAATTTATCAACCCCCTGGAAAAATAAATTATAGCATAAAACTGTCAATATGGAATGTACACATTAAAACCTGCAGTATAATTATATACACCAGACGGACAGAAAAGAACAGTATTCATGCCACTTGGATTTTTTGCAGCATTGTCCCAGATGGACTGACAACATAATGAATCCAAAGTATTTTCATGCAGAAATAGATCAGACAACATTTTATCTGCAGGAAATTTGTGTTAGGCAAAGGGGAAAAAATCAGTGTTTCATAAGGTACCAAGGAGCTGAATGAGGTCAGACTTCCCATTTAGAGAAAGGATGGAAGAAACAGATGGAGAACATGGCAAAACATCACAAAACCAAATGCATGTGTTGAAGATAAGCTTCACAAGAAGCTCAAGAAAAACAATAACTGGACTATGGACCTTCAAAAACTAAATATGCATTGTATTCTTATTAAGAGTACCTAGCTATAGATATAAGAAGAAAGAAATAAGCAGCAGAAATGCGTGGAAAAATGAAATCTCACAAAAAAAGGCTGTCAAATTTTAATCAGTTCTACAAAGGAAGGCTGAGAATAACGTTTAACGTCAGCCTGACAGGAAAAAGTTATTCACAAGAGATACAATAAAGAGAAAAGGCAGGAAAGATTTAAGCACCAGAGGTGTTTGTGGACCATGAAGGTGGCTAAAAGACAACATAACAGGCTGCTAGTGCTCAGCACCAGATTCTGCAAATACAGCCTATAACACATGACAACATTGTAGGGCAGAGAAACTTGTCCAAAGTAAAGGGATTTGAAGGTATTATGGATTTATCAAATGTTCCTGTCAATGAAGCATGTTTAGAAAATCAGGTAACAATGTTCAGTTGAAAATGCAGGAAAATATTAACAAATATGGAAGTACTGAAAAGACTGGACATCATCTGGCACCTGCAAAATGGAAATATAATGCCAATTTTCTTGTGGTATGCACAAGAGTCTGGTGATGGTAGTATTATAAAAATGATGGAATAAATAATGATTTGGCTATTAAAGCCTGTACATCCTTCAGAAAACAACAGGGAACCAGTACATTTCTCTTTTCCTCTCTCCATGAGAACTGGGGAGCTCCTGCCAAAGCGTGTGCTTAAAAGTGATTAAGATAATAATGCCGTGTGTGGGAACTGTAAAATGTCGGTGGAAATACAGTGCTCACTATATCCTGTGTTGTGTTGAGCAGCTCCTCAGCATTGCCAATGCTACTGTGACAGTATGGTCTCATCTCTTCAAATGTTTACTGTCAGCTACCATTTTGGCATACTGACAACATTGTCATGTCAGGAGTAAGTGAAAAACAAAATTATTTTATGAGATACAATATTTTTTTCTAATCTAATCTAAAGGAGTTGCTATAAGCAACATTTGCAAAGTAATTCTTTAAAAATTAAGCTTTTAAACACTTTTTATTGTATGATAACAATTTAGGAAAGTCACAGTCTTTCTGCATGTTAAGTTGAAAGCAGAGAGGACTGAAGTCTTCCATAGAACAGCTTTAAAAAATAACATACAACTGGATTTAATGTTCAGAAATGTCTGTGGATGGAATAATAGGATTATATGTATGAACTTCTGTTTCCCGACAAAACTGTGAGAGCCAAGAGAAAATGCCTAGGACTCCTTCATGGATAAATTAAATGGAAAACATGGTGCAACATGGCAGTCAAGGAATCAAGTGAGTATGAAGGTTGCAAAAGGCAAATGAAAGAAAACTAAAATGCCACTAATAGAAAATGATGGTTCACGATCACCTGAAATGTCATCTGGAAGATTCTGAGTGCAACCCCCTCCCTCAAAATTTATTAGCTTAAAAATAACATGAAGATTAAGAACACAGTAGGGTTTAAAGCAGATTGGATGTTTCAAACAAAATCTTTTTTTTCCTGAAAGCTATGCAAATTTTCATGTTCCAGAAAAAGAACCCCAAAATATATCAGGAGCAAGGTGTCATATTGGTATTTTACTTCTGAAGTTGTATATTGCTCTTTCCAAAACATTCTTCAGGAACAACTGATGCAGGTCAACGGCCAGGGTGGTGTGCTGGTCTGATCCAGTCTTGTAGACTTCCCTCACTTCATTATCGGTAAAACTTTTTTTACTCCATAAATCACTCATTCTTCAATCTCTCTTCTCCTTCTCATTCTCTTCTATGCCAAGATGATAAATATACCCACCACTCATGACAATCGTAAAAGAACTATCACTAATTATTTTCCCCACATTCAAGGAACCAGTGTAGTGTTAAGCTTTCCTCATACAACCATTAAAATACAGTTATTTATGAAGATTTCAATTCCTCTTCAACCTATTGACAAGGCAGCAAAGAACATGTGATTCTCATCAATTACTCACAAGATACTCTACTCTAATTCTTCCATTCAATTTATCCTTCAGTTTATCCTTTCTCTCTTTACCTTCCACTCAACTGGGAAGTTTTGTTCTCACTGCGTGGTACGTGCAGCCCACCTCTGGCTCAAATCATATCTCAGTCCTTCTGCTTGCTTCTCTCAAAATCTAAGTCAATTACTGAAGTTCAGTTTTCTTGTCACGCTGGCATTCATGGGTGTATGTCTGTTTAATATAAAATCACTACTAAAGTTTGGCTTTCTAATGTTCTATCTCTTCTTGCATTAGCTTTTCAATAAATGTCTTATGACATTAATGGTGTTATTTATCTGTGTAAAGTACTGTGATCTGCATTTTATTTAGCCAGCACTTACAAACTAGATACAATACAGAGAAATAAGGTTTTATACTGTATGACTATAAACTATACACACTCTAGCACAGCATATATACTGTACATATTTTTGTGAGCACACACATACATATTTACCTATATTAATGGATTTTTAATCTCAGAATGTGAAAAGGCCTCATTCTGGGATTTGAACACTGCCTAGCCTAGCAGGAAACACTGAGCCTCAATCTGCAACCTTTTCAATACTTACCCAAATGCTAGGGGTGTTATGTGGTTGCTTTTACTCTCCAGGGCAATAAACTGCTGAAGATCATACCAACCCATGCTTGAAACTGAACAGCATTTCTTACGTAGAAAATACAGTGAACAGATTAGTGGAAAGCACCTTTCATTCTGTAAATTCCCATTTGCTTTTACGTTGTGCCAATTTCTTTTAACAGTGGATTCACAGTCAACTAGTAGCTTCCACATCCTATCATTTCTTTGGGAGTGATGACCCTTAAAGACAAGACTCAGGAACACCTTTACAATCTCTAGTACTGAATTTCTCAAGGAAGTATAGATGTTAACAGCATGTACCCCCACTAAACTATGTAGGTCTAGAAGATAGTTATACGAAAGTCAGTCTTCCAGTGTCTGTAACCACGATTCAGCGGTTAGCTCTAGTGGCTAGCAGTAGAAATATAGTGGACAATGTTTGAGACATACTCTGTACTTCTTTCTTGCAATATTTTTCCTCCTCTATGCACACAGATGTACAATACAAAAGCAAGAAAGGCAGTATATAACCCATTAAATAGTGAAAACAGTCTGTGCAGCCTTCCCAGGCACTGTGCATGGATTTTCTGAAGTAGGCACTTATTTGCAAGCAGAGAGATTTTTCTGAGAGGGGTGAAAGGTAGAAAAAATATAAAACTAATTCATAACACAACATAAAGATGTTAAATATTTTCATAACCTGCATATTCCTTTTATATCTGATTGTGCATTCCAAAATTTCTACCCTGTATAAAGCATGAATTTTTACAATTAGCAAAAATGAATACATAGGAAAAAAATGGTTTCTGCAAGTTTATAGAGAAAAAGTCAGATTACGCACATTTCAGTGATGGTTTCTGGAAGATTTGTTGGGATCTCAGTAAGGCCTTTCCCACGACAGTCCACGATATTGTTACTACAGGTGCATGCAGTAGGGCAATGCAAGACACTGCAGGATGGAGCCATGAAGGACTGGTGACCTGCAAAGGAAGAGAGTTTCTCCTAAAACTGCACAACACTGTCAAACACAACACTGTCCAGTTTACCTCAACCATAAAATATCAGATTTTACAACTCCTTGAAAAATTGAAGGCAAAACTCCTAAAATAAACATTGTAGCCCAGGAGTATCAAACTCATTTTCATCGGGGGCCACATCAGCCTCCTGGTTGCCTTAAAGGAGCTACTACTGCTAGATTTGTAAGTCCTAAATTACAGTCGGCCCCTTGAAGGCAATCAGGAGGCTGATGTGGCCCCCGATGAAAATGAGTTTGACACCCTTTTCGTAGCCTATCAATACTTTCAAACTGAATTAATTTAAATACCCTGTTAATAGCAACATCTTGAAACAATACTGAGAGAAGAAAGACAAATGCTCAACTACTGTGCTAGCATTACATTTCTAAACTTCTTTAGCAACTCACATTCAAAATAATCTTGCTAAAGAAGACTAAGAGTGATTCATTTTCCACTGATTTATTTGGTTTTCAGAAGCTTGTGTAGTATTAAAAATGTGTGTTAACAGAAATGAATGAACCTCACTACAAAAACCGAAGATGTCCTGCTACTTCTGTTCTGCAAATACTTGTTTGCATCTAGTCCTTTAGTTATATGGCGCTTACAGACAGTTTTGGAGTTATGACATTTTCATTCAGTGACACAAAAATAAATGCTTTGAATGCACAGGTAATACTCTCACTCTCTGTGAGCTCAACAGGCTTCTTCCTTTCACAATCTACCATTCTTACTAGCTCAGGTGGCTAATTTACTTGAATTCCCTGCCCCTGCTAAGTTCTTGTGCTGTATGTTAAACTCAGCATTATAATTAAATTTAAAACAGAGTCACTTCATATTTAGGTATGTTTCAGAAAGTAAACTACTTATTATATTTTCCTGAAAATAGATAGATTGCACATCTTATATTAACGCTCTCATTCTCGTATTCATTCAATAACAGGATTATTGTTTTGTAATGATACAGAATGGCACAAATGGATGAGAAAGGCATGAAGCCCTCTTTTTTTTTTTCTTTCTTTCTTTCTTTTTTTTTTTTTTTTCATTAAGGTAGAAAAGCTAGAGACTGTTTTGAAAATCTCAGGGAAAAAACCTTCTTGGCCATGAGAGCACAATTAATCTAAGGTTTCTCTCACTATATTAAATGTCATATATTAACATAGGAAGGGTATATTGATAATGTAAGTTGCAGCCAGTGCTGCTCCTAATTACAACTTCAAGTAATGACTGTTCAATTTTTAAATTACCGAAAAGGTTAGTCTTTCTAGATAGTACTTTGCAATATAATAATTTGATTTCACATTTATGTGTTACAAAAGTACAAACAGCTGCCAAAACTAATAAAACATGATACTCCTTTTATACTAAAGGGTAAGAAATATTTCACCTGCCTTTATTAAACAAAAGTACAATGATCCAGGGAGAAAGCACAGTTGTTCCCCTGCCTCAAAATCAGCATTAAAATGACCAAGTTATAAAACTGCTTTTGACACTTGTGCTCTGCAGCCAGACCATTTACAAGTAAGATTCATGAAGTGATCTTGTTAGGAGCCCTTTTTAGTCAACATAAAGGCAGAATTAACGATAAGAATACTGTTAGCGTTTGCCTTACACTTTGATATTAAAAGCTGCTTAATAAGGACAAGACATTGTGCTCTCCATAAAACTCTTTTAAAATCATAGATCTGTGCAAATTTTGGCATACTTAGCAATAGGCTTCTGGGGATCTGCAGAAAATCAATCAGCAAAAATAATCCTGCTGAATCACTGAAAAGACAGATAGCTATATTCCAGCTGGTTTTTAATGTTTTTGAGGAAACTTGAATCAGTAGTCAAAGTTTACAGAAAAAATCCAATCTGAGTCTAAAACTATTTAAATAAGAAAGATAAACTTGCCTTCATCCTCATCTAGAAGATACGAATAAAGGAAAAAAATTGAATAGAGAAAAAGTTATTAGTAATGAACTGTTAGTCATTTCATTATTTCATATCAGAAAGTAACCTGATGCAATAATGCATACCCAAAACATTTAGAAAGTTACTTAGGGATTCAGAATATTATTTAAATTGCAGAAAATAACAAAAAGTAACAAACTATAAAGTTAAAAAAGAGTAACTCATTACTACTAAAGGCCTTATATTCTCAGTCACTATACCTTTAATTTAATTTTCCACATCTCTCCCCCGTAATTATACTTTTAGGAGGCTATATAATCTACATGAATGTAGTATTTACACAAAATTTGTAGGGAAAGAAGCACCCCTCGCCTCCCGCCCCAAATATACAAATAACGATAAAAACAATTAGTTTATTTTTTTCATAAACATTAATGCTTTGATTATGCAAAAGCTAGAAAAAGTCAACATGCAGCACTAGCAATCACTGCTGAGCTGTCGGCAGGTGTGGTTTAAAACAGGACTCAGCGAGCGAATCTCTTACCGCTGCAGACAAACTCCCGTTTTTGGACCTCGGCAACATTGTGTCCCCGCAGGTGGGAGGGCCCCATGCACTGGGTGTAGAGCCCCACCCGCGGCCGCTGCCGCAGCCAGTCTGACAGCCAGGCCAGGTGGCAATCGCAGTAGAGGTTGTTGGAGTGAAGACGACTGCATGGCAAGAAACACATCAATGCCTTCAAATTAGAAAGAACGAACAGAAAAGCAACCAACTTGCCCAGCCTTCCCTTCAGGAAGCAACTATGCCAATTTATTAATAAAAATTGTTAACAAGAAATCAGTTTTTCAGATCTTTCATAGAAAGTCGGAGAGTTAAATGCTGATAAATAAGACTATACAAGCAGCAAAATTACTTTTTATTTGTGGTCTAATTAATTGAAAGAGAAAAGAAGGCTTCGCACTAACCTATCTGTAATTTCTTTTCTCTTGTCTAAAATAAATAAGTAAATATGCAAGAGCTTGAAAGCTGCTGTGGGACTCTTCAGTCCAGATCTGTAAAAATCATGAATGAGACAAAACTGTCTCAAGTAAATTGCTCTATAGTTATAATCTACTGACAGGAAGAAAAAAAAAAAAAAAAAAGAAAAAAAAAGAGGTAATGAAAGATCTGGTTTCCAAGTAGATATATCTGTAAGTTTTGCCATTATTAGTCTCTATAGAAACAGTCTGCAAAATTCCTTTAACAGGTCATATTCATTTTCTGCTGAACAAGACAGAGTAATAACTCAATAAAAACACCTTCTTTCACATTCCTTTTCTGATTTCCTCTCTGTTTAATCACAGAAAGGAGGATTAACTGCTTTTGGCTCCTAGGGACCTGCATTCTAAGCAGTGCCTGAAATTAAAAGACTAAATGGCAGCAAGCAATTGAATTAAGTCACCTCTCTTTTGGCAGGGTCCAACACAAGACCATGGCTCCTTGCCAAGTAGCAAAAAAACTTTGCCATTGATAAAATATCAGACAAATGTATTCACTAAATTAGGTAAATTACTTTTCTCTGGCTCTTACATTTTCTCAAACTACGGAAAAGGATGTCCACAGCTATAAATCAAATCCTCATTCAGAATCATCCATAACAGAGTAATGTCATTTTGGTTCTTTTTAGCTGATGTGGTTAATCCTAACTAAATAACTGGAAAGGAAGTGCAATAAAATCAGAATTTAGATAAGGGATCTAATTAATCCATTAAAAAAAAAAAATCTGTGAAGAAACATGGAATGTGTAACCTACATAAACAAAAGATTTTTCACTAACTCACTTCGCCCCCCATAAATGACTAGAAATTAAAGGCAATGTATTTTCTCTTACTAATTCTTGGGTGGATGCTTTGCAAAGATAGCTCACAATACAGCACACACATTCAGTACAATCTGTGGCCAGCTGTAGGCAGGAACACCACTGCAAATCAGAACTAATGCTGCTGAAATCAATATGGTTATACAGGCATATTCTGACTGAAAATGGGATGTTACAGATATAACCTAGGACTCTGTGTATCTGTTGTCTTTTGTTTCTAAAGTAAATTTTCAAAAGATGAAAAATCCTACCAAAAAGTGTAAATGTTGCTAATTTGATTCCCTATAATTTGTGGTTCAGAATATAAACTGCATTTGGAGGTTTGAAAGAGATATAGACATTCATGTTTTCAAGTCTCAGACTTGAAAGAATGGAATGAAATTCTATTCTCAAAATATAACTGAGGCCACCAAAAGCCCACGTTCAGCATGATTTAAGTACTCTTGTATTTGTCCAAGCAAGAATAGTTACAATTCTGTTGTGAAAACAACAGAACTACTCACCTTCATGAAGTTTCTTCAGTTAGTAATGGTATGTAAACTCAAGTGAATAGTCCCACTGATTTCAAAACAGTTGTGCAACCCAAAATGCTTAAAAGAAAATGGATAGGCTTTGTAAAAGTAGTTCTTCAACAATAAGAGCTACTCTTGAACTCTGTTTCATTCAGTTTTGATTCGCACTTCACTGAAAACCTTTTTGAAAGTGAATCTCAGGACTAAACTGAAAACCTTTTTGAAAGTGAATCTCAGGACTAAACCTTGATATCTTCGGGTTTTGCCACTCAAAACAATATGCATTTATTCTTAGTTCAGTATATATAAAAGAAATAACTCCAAACTGTATTGTTTGCTTACCTACTCTTTTCCCTGTGTTTTGTTTCAGAAGCCTGAGGTGGTGTTCTGTGAAAGTCATAACCTCTAAAAATGGGGACCTTATTGTAAATGCTGACACAACTTTAATTATAATGGCACTACCGGATGATGCTATAATTTTATGTTACAAAGAATGTTGGAGAGCCAGTTTAGTTTAATTAGGTCTGCTAGCAGTACAGTAATAAAAGCATAAAGATTTCCCATTTATCACATCTGACAGCCAATCAAAGATTCTTCCATGTTCCTAAATGAAAAGTGACCCATTCAATAGCTCAAAGTAAAACAAATTTTTGACTTTCAAAAAACATCAATTTCTTTCTTTATACAGCTGTAACATATAAAAGAGAATCCTGCCCAGCCCCATCTTTTTTGTTAGAAGGTGAAGCTTTTCTGTGACTGAATACAGCACTATGGAAGACCTGGTTGGGTAAAGGCCATGAAATCATTTTCAGACTTATTCATCCCACATACTAAAAAAGCTGATGAAAAAGTATGCAAATGTTTCTTTATCTCTTGATCCCCAGGCATCACCTTTGGGGTCACTTGTTAGATTTGCCTTTCAGAATTAGCTGCCATACGTGCACATACAGACTTAACAATTGTCAACCTCATAATACTTGAGTATTTTTTTAATTGAGCTTATGCTTTCTTTACCTGTATATGTATTTATAGACCACTGACAAAACTTGAAAGAGGTAAAAATTATATACTGGACCAATAAAAATGGCAGCCAGTTTCAGTGGGACTACTTACAATGTTCTGAGTTTGGGCATATGGTTGAAACTTGCCACGGACAGTCGAGTGATGTTGTTATTGTTGAGAGTGCTGTGAGGTGAAGAAGAAGTATATTAACACATTACAGTTATGTCACATTTGCTATACTTTTGAAAAATGCATAGCTAATTAAGATAATGGTGTACTGTTTTTAGGGACAGGTATCAGGAAAAAAAAATCATGCTTTCAGATATATTTTATCTTCCTATTTAATGCTTGGTAAAACATTATGGTTTGCCCATTCCATTAATAATCCTAAATCATTCAAGATCCCAGTAACTGAGCTTCCACCAATGCTGAGAACATGTACAGCATTCAAGCTAAGGTTGTCATCCCGATGTAAAAAGAGAGAAAATTGTTTCATACTAGGAGTCTGATTTCTCTCTCTAGCTTCCAAGAGTTGATATTTTTGATAGAGAATACAATGACAAAATCTGCCTTTTCAAGAATTTCAGGAGAAGTTTAACTCTGGGCTGCAATTAGGTTTTATATGGAACAGAGTTGCTATAGATGATGCAGAGTTGCATGAATAATAGGAGAACTTCTGCTAGAAAATGGGAGGAGTCAGGGATGTTAATATTTTAGCAAACTAAAAATTTAAATTTTGGACATGATGCCTGGAACTTCAAATAGGAACAAATCTTAGTCAATTGTTGGGTAGCACAGTCCCGTCATACTCAGTAAATGTAGTTTGTAAAGATAATGAAACTTTATGAACAGTCCTGCAGTTATATATTGCCTTTAGGCTGCAAATAAAACGCAAACAAGCTTGACTCCAGAACAAGGAAACAAGTGATAGAATTTACAGTTTTGACTTAGAAATTACTCATTTGAACAGAGTGGAGAAAGTGCTCTGGGATTTTAAACACATAACTACGACACCAATAATAATTCCCACTGACCAACTTTTTTTTATCCTCTCGAAACAAAAAGTGTTCTATTTTTTGTGGTTTACTTTTGTGTTTTTTTTTTTGTTTGTTTGTGCTCATTTTGAATACATTTTTAAGTACTCTCTGATGCTGAAACACAGAAAGGTAAATTGATAGCACCCTGAAGTGGATCAGGCTACACACCTCTACATTAACCAAACAATTAATTACTGGTTAATGTGCTGCATTTTACCTTTTCGTGCTTACTCATTCCACGTTCTAAATATTTTCTTCACTGTGCATAAGGGATCTCCCCTGTATGCCCTTAGGGCTACATAAACAAAGAGGAAAATAATCAAAAGAAGAGGGAAAGGGAGAATCATGCCCTTTTGCAAAATAGGACAAAAATGAAACAACAAAAAATGGCCAAGTGGCTATATCCACAATCAGTAAATCTTGGAAAGAGTTTCTTACAATGTTCACAGGGTAAATGACAGCTCCTGTAATTTTCCCAAAATGACTTTTTACAAGATTTTAAAATAATCTTTTCAACAATGGGAATGGAAAACAGTACATATTTCCATAGCTGCTAGATGTTTAAAGATGTATCTACAAATATTTTAATTTTCACTTTATAATGTTTGATGTTTGCCTTGCTATTCTGTATACATGAGCTATTAATTTATTTTTGTAAGGGTACAGAAAAGTGTCAGGACTAGACATACGAGATGCATAAGGTATTAAGTTATTTTCTTATCTGTTTCTGTGTAATGATGAAAACACTTGATTTCATTGTTAGATACTATTGCAAACACTGTGATAACTGAAAGCCTTTTTTTTTTTTTGATACTTTACTTTTTGTAATACAACAGCACTATGTATTTTCCCATAGTCACTGTTCCCCCAATACAGCAGATTTTCTCTTAAAACAAAAAAAAAAAAAAAGAGAAAGAGAGAAAGAGGAAAAGGAAAAAAATTCACAGGGAAGATTACACCTATAATTGCTTTCATCTTTCAGAATTGTCTGTATTTGGGGTTGATTTTTTACCTTTAACACTAACAGCCTCTAAGATTCTGCAATTATTTCACCAATACACAAGACCTGTTACTTTGGCTAATGTTCCAAACTATCACTAAGCAGGTTTACAACCTAAGTAATGTCAAAGATTATTTAAAAGCTTTATCATGTACTTGCAGTTCGAGGTAATATACACAGTATGTGCTTAGAATAATTAACATATACAGTATTATCTGATCTACATATCTTTCATTCTTTAAGCCATATTGGAAAGGAATCTGAATTAAAAACAAACTCTTCATTACTGTTTGAAATATCTATTTCTGTTTTCAAAAACTTAATCTTTACATCGTTGCTTCTCATATAACATAAGATAGTGAACATTTAGTTGTATATTTGAACACTGCCAACATCCTATGTATATTCACTCACAAAATTCTAACTACCTACTTTTTCAGCAGACTATTATGTTAACAGGTTTCTTCCTTTTTTGCTTTTATTGAAATTGATGTGACTATTTTACCAGTGAGTTCAACTGGCAAGGATGACTTTCTTAGAACACTGAAAACTGCAAGCACTAAAAAATGCAGAAGACATTTGATCTTTTAAAAAAATATACATTTAATACTTTCACATGTAAAGAAAGGCTTGTATTAAAAAACACAGTAACCAGATTAAGACACCACTGGAAAACTTATTTTGTCATATAGATGTGTTCTAAAGATAAAAATCTCACAGAACATCAGGTTTACTGACAGACAACCAACAATTCATCAACTTCACAACTATCTGTAATACTGAATCTACAGTACATTTTACATGGCTTTATACCAGAAAGTTAACAATAGGCTTGTTATTCTATAATTACAATATTAAAGAAAAAAAAAGAAATCAAATTTAGCTGTAAGATTCATTCACTCGTAAGAAATACCACTATATCTAAATAATAAAAAAACTTTACCCCCAGCAGCTCACACATTCTTCAGTTTCTTGGACATACAGAGACTATATATTGCCAAAGAAGTTTATTTACTTCAGAAACTTAAAAGAAACAAACAAAAATCCAAAACCAACAAAAACCACTCCTCATCCCCCTCAAAGTGTTGTGATTTACCAAGTGTGATTCAAATGAACATGAAGTAACTCACTGATACACAGTCTCTCACTTAATGCAGAAAGCCCAGGAAAAATGTGACAGAGAAAATATTTCAGGAATGTGTCCTGTGCCTCAAACTATTTGGGAAGTGAGGCACTTTGCTCATTACAGTAACCATTGTTGGGTCAGAGGTCACTCATGATAATTTTGTTACCTTTAACCTCGTGGATGGCCACTTTGAGACAGTGAGAAAAAGTATGCAAAAGAGTATTGCAATATTAACCTTCAGTGGCAAAGATATTTTTTGACACACACATATATTTATACATATAATTTTTAAAATGTTTAAAAGAACCCAAACACTTAATGTGCACATGGTTAAACATCTTAACACATAACAGTATTGTTTGATAGAAAAGTGCCTCTTTGAAAACATCCAGATTGCCAAATACATATAGTATATTGTTCCTTAAACAGAGTTTAATTGATGTCTGAGTATACGACAAAGGCAATCCTGAAAACGTTGAGCACTTCAACAGTGATGGATAATTTACAAAATTAATTGGATTCATTAATACTGCCCACCCTTTCAAAAGAAAATATATTATTTTCTTACAGCATATGCCATCTGCCTTTTGTGTGTGTGTATTTAATGGCTGTCCTTCAGAGTAAACGAATACCTCTGCCTCTTCACATCATTTGACCATTGTATAGCACATTGCAGTGGATTATTTTAAGACATCTTTTCACTAGACAATCATGACACCAGGCTGCGGCTCGTAGATAAGCTTTTACATTAGTACTCCCCAGATACGGAGCTCTTGCTACAAGTAAGAGATACAGGAATACTTACAGCACTTCCAGGTCGCGCAGAGCTCTAAATGCCCCATCTTCAATACAGCTGATCTGGTTGTAATCCAGTTGCCTGTTAAACAGATTAGGAAGGTATTTGTAAGGGAGACGAGCGTTGGCAGCGTGAGGTGCCCAGAAAAGCCTCCCGAAGGGCCATCAGAGCGAGGCCATGCAACCCAAAATGCTTTTGCAAATCAGCTTGTATGCTCGAGACCGTCAGACGGCACGCTGGCCTGGATGCTGCCACAGAAATCCCTTTTTGTTCTCAACTGTCTGCGCAAAACAGCGGCGCTGGGAAAGCTCCAGTAAATAATAACTGCACCTTATATTAAATGCCAAAGGAATGCAATTTCATTACATCAAGAAAAGCTATCCATTAAAAGCTCTCAGCGTCATCTTGCTGAAACAATTTCATTAAGGTAAAGGACGGTAAATCACTTAATGTCACATGCATCCCCTCGGTGACCTAACAGAATCCATTTATCAGAGCAGCCCAGCTGCATGTTAATTCCACCCGCCACGGCAGGGACTGGCGAGAGAGACACCACTTTTAGGGGTCTCTCTGCGTGCATGCACGCCTGGACAAGGTGGGGGGTGCAGGGATGTTGGGGGGGGGATTTAGAATAATTACCTTCTAGAATATTTCTACATATAGAAATCATAGTGTTCAAGGTTTTTACATACTTGGTTATTTATCTCCTTTAATTCTGCTCGAAGTAAAACTAGTATTTCTGCTGCAACCTTCAGTATGTGGTTTTCTATGTACTTTATGCTCTCTGCAATTATATGCAGATGGGATGTTGTAATGGAGAACTTGAATTCTGGACATAAAACTCAGCTACCCATCCCATACATTATTAATCTCTAAGTATTAAGTTATGAAAAATTTACATTCATTTCTTTGAAGAATATTATTACCTTTTAAATTCAAAACATTGATACAGTACGCACTGCCCAATTTAAGAAGTGTGCTGAAATTAACAGCCAGGCAAATACAAAATCCCAGTTCCTCTGCTGATAAAAGCTTTCCCTATAAATACTGCCACATGTCTTACGCATTTCAGGGCACAACGTGCAAAGCAAAGATGATACAACCTCACTTTAAACAACCAGAAGATCTTCTTCAAGCTTGTAACTTGTCAGTGTCAGATAATATATATATAAGAGTAAATGTGTGTGAACAATACTAAGAAAATGAACAAAATACAAATGAACTCTGCCCTTCTGTCTTCAATTATGTATTAACTAGCAGCGCTAATGAGGCTTTTACTAAAGCATTTTCTGTGATTCTTCTGAATCTATGATAACATTTTATTTTATCAATAAATCATCACACCCACTGTTGAATGTAATGTACCAACTTCTATAAAGTTCTTCTAGTTTCACCCATATTTTTGATCTGAATTACTACTACACGGGAATAAAATATCATAACTGTAACAGTGTCTGTGTTTCTGTGTACTGAAAGCTAAATGCAAACTATCATTTCCTGAATATGATCTTTAATCATTTTGGTGCAATGTTACAGCACCAGTGCTGCAGTGTTGGAATATTTAAACCTACTTTCTCAGGCTCCTTCAATTTTTACTAATGAATTTCATTTAACAATCAAGTTAATAGCCTTTTTATTTTAAAGAGGTAAAATATATACACAGTACAATTCTCTAACCTCTTGAACAATTTATCAAAGCTATTTAAATTAGTACAATGGCATGAAATCTTACCCTTGACACAATACAAAAGAGAAATTGTTTCCAGACAAATTGGAAAAAATTTTTAATGTCATCAAATTTGCCTAATGCAGTCTGCAGGTTAATCTGTAAAAGGGTGAGCTGTATGTTTGCCCATATCTTATTATCCTTAGCTGTCAATGTATAAATCAGTGCTGACACAGCTTCTTCTAAATCATTCATATTATACACAAAGGAAAATCTTTGAACAGTAGAGAAAGCACTTGTGCAAATCTTGTCCTACACAAACTGAAAGGCAGATTTCTTCCCCTAGACTAGCAGTAGTTGTGGTGCATCTGAAAACTTCTGCACTTCTTCCTCTAGTGAGTCATCATTACCACTACCTTAGTGAAGGGTGAGTTGTTTTCATTTCAGTCTTCTTACCAGAAAGATTACTTTGTTTGCACTGAACTAACTACTTGGTTTCAGTTTAGCGGAAGGGAATTTTGAGGATGGGAAAAGAGAAATATTTCCCAGTTTTATGAATTATTGCCTTTGAAAGATACCACCTTGTTTATGATTTGGATGATCTTCCATCAGTTATGGCCATGATATAAAATGACCAGACACACACAACTGGCATGACATAATTTTTAAGCTATGAAAGGTTCCTGACATTGAAGAATGTGTGTCTGGTTTGAATAGTAATTTATGGTATTTGTGTTAAGGTAGAGATATCCACTGCATATATAATCCAAACAGGAAGTTAAACAATATTTCACAACCATTATATCACTAACTTATGATGTCCCTCTACTGGATATATTGAAGCAGTCTGAGGTTTTTTGGATAAGACTGGTTGCTGACTGCAAGTTGTGAGAATGCTACGACTTATGACCTAAGCAAGAATATTAGATAAAAGAAAGCACATCTCTCATTTTAAATTAGGCTTTATAACTTGTTTTTAGCATGATGACTTTGAAAACAACACATTAAAACCTACAATACTATAATTAAACTTTTCTCACCATTAAGTTATTGAGCATGCCAATAATCCAAACTCCATTTTAGAAAGCCCTTTTTTTTTGCCCCGAGAGCTTATTTTCAAATTATTAAAACATCCCGAGAACAGAAGCTGATTGGACATGGACTGGCAACTCGGACCCATCTTCACCCTTCCCCTCCCCCCAGTTTTTCCCTCAGCATCTTCCCCCCCCATTTCCAGGTTGGGTCTTCTTTAAGTGGGGTCTCTCCACCCTTTAGAAAAAGTTCTTTTATTCCTATACCCTTTCTGCTCCCCCTTCCACACAGCAGCTGATTACCTTAGGCAGCGCCACACCTGTGAAGCTCATCAAATGACGTACAACAGCTGTTACACTCAAAATCTTTCCCTTGTTGCAAAGACTTCATTAGGTTTTGCACCCCTATCGGCAGCATTACCTGGGTATTTCATATACTTACTAATCTACTCTTATTTAAAGTGTTAAAGTTTATGTGAGTTCAGGTATAAGAACTAGACAGAACTAAATAAAAAACATTCAACTAAGAAGAAAATGTTTGCTTTAAAATGTTTTTTATCTATTTCTTTTGCTGAGGCATCTTACACTGTAGAAACGTGTTGCTAACTTATATTTTCTTCCCTTTTAGCATATGTTGTCTACCAGATAATGGTAAACGAATATCTAAAAATATTATCCCACAAGAAGAGCATTTAATGACTAACAGAAGATGTTGCATACATTTGAAACCTACTGCCTGCATACTGAAAAAAAAAATGGTATCTAACTCTGACAGAAAACCTTCTTTACTCATTCTAAGAGGCTGCATTAAAATTTTGGACAATTCCATTCAGTCTGTCTGCTTTGCTCTCCTGTTCTTCACAGCTTGAAGATAAATTGTGGTCCCATCCAACAGGCACCACACAGCTTTACTTTCTCTTCCTTTGTTCAGAAACTATTACATTCTCTTAATTTATCAACTTAACAGTAAACATTGTTTAACAAGTCATCAGAAAAAGTTAGAAGCCTTTCTAGATCCCTACAGTAGCCTGCTCCCCAGTAAAACATTTAGAAAATGTTTCTAGTTTTAGTACATTGTATGCTCGATTTCGTATCAGTAAAATTTTTCTTTGGGAACAGAGTGTGCAATATTTATCACTGCAATATAATTTTTGGGAACAGTCACTGTTTTTAATGTCTCTTTGTATTTTTACAACAGAACTGAGTTATGTTTCCTGTTTCTCAATTCCCTTATCAATTTCAAGAGGAATCAATAATTTCAGAGGCATTAGTTGAGACAGATATAACAAAATCATATAAGAATTTATTTTAAGTTTTTTATCAAACTTCAGAGAACTGCTTGTTTCCTGTGTCCATTACTATTTATTGGATTATTCTTTCATTTGGAAGTCAAGTGCTTTTTCCCTACTTGATGTTTATTTTGCTAACGTAGTTCATTGTGGTTTTTGCTAAATTTTCACTGTAAAATATTTTGAATTAATACTTTTGTTTTTATCAGCACACATAATATAGCAAATGATTAACCTTTTTCTTTTATCCCAAAATTAAAAAGCAAGACTTACAAATACTTCCAAGCAAGGCATACTTACTGAATAAACTAGAAAAAATGAGAGAACAGATGTATAGTTCGCTGGCTCTCTATCCTCTTAAAATTATCTAGCACTCTACTTGGCTAAGCCCACAAGTATCTTCCAGGACCAAAATTAAAAAAAAAAAGTCAAAATTAAACTAGAAGATGCTATGGAAAGGAAGATGAACACGGAATGAACAATCTGTAAGTTATGGGACGCAAAGATACTATCACATTGGTGTGACTTCCCAGAAATAATGCAATTTCACAACTAGATGACAAACAGCATCAAGATCATTACAATGGGGAAGCAAATGTATTCCTGTTCTGTCCTTCTATACAGAAGACATATTAAGCACATATCCCAGGAAAGTTCTGTTAGAGTGGTTTATTTAAATATTAATTAGAAAAGCTCTATCTGTTGAACAATTTTTACTTAATTACTCTACATAGCAACAAACCTCCTTGCAAGTCTCCTTGGCATGATTACGCCATCTTCTTCAGTAAAGCAGAGGCAGTGTCACTTTCCGAAGTCATGCAGATACAAAGGGGCCTAAAGGCTGCTGAGAGTCCAATTAACTTTTTCATGACACTTGAACACTAAACAGGAGTATGAATTACTTTTCTTTAAAATTCAAATCTTCAAAGACCATTGCCATTATTCTTAGTACTTGACATAGACATATAAAATGTAAGGATAAGACTGAATCCAAGTCCTCCTACAGCAGAGTTTACTAACTCAGTTCAAATCAATCTACTTCAATTTGCTTTGTATTATCACAGAAAAATCTATGGGAAACTACATAAACCACAGCAACATTTGGTACTTTTTCTAGTAAAAGCATAGGCCACGTTTTTCTTTAGGGTAAACTCAGACTAAGTATCAGGAGTAGTCAGCATGGGTTCACCAAAGGGAAATCACGTTTGGCCAACGTGATAGCCTTCTATGACGGTATGACTGGCCGGTTACATGAGGGAAGAGCAGTGGACTTTGTCTACCTCGACTTCAGCAAGGCTTTTGACACCATCTCTCACAACATCCTCATAGGCAAGATCAGGAACTGTGGGCTGGATGAATGCACAGTGAGATGGATCATGAATTGGCTGGATGGCAAAGCTCAGAGGGTTGTGATCAATGGTGCAGAGTCTGGTCGGATGCCTGTAGTGAGTAGGGTTTCCCAGGGGTCAGTATTAGGTCCAGTCCTGCCCAACCTGTTCATGAATGACCTGGATGAAGAGACTGAGTGCACCCTCAGCAACTTTGCTGATGATACCAAACTGGGAGGAAGGGCAGACACACCAGAAGGCTGTGCTGCCATTCAGCGAGACCTGGCCAGGCTGGAGGACTGGGCAGAGAAGAACCTGATGAAATTCAACAAGGGTGAGGGTAGGGTCATGCACCTGGGGAAGAATAACCCCAGGCATCAGTACAGGTCAGGGGTGGACCTGCTGGAAAGCAGCATTGCAGAGAAGGACTTGAAAGTTCTGGTTGACAACAGGTTGACCATGACTCAACAATGTGCTCTTGTGGCCAAGAAGATGAATGGTATCCTGGGGTGCATTAGGGAAGGTGTGACCAGCAGGCTGAAGGAGGTTCTCCTCCCCCTCTACTCTGCCCTGGTGAGGTCACATCTGGAGTATTGTGTCCAGTTCTGGGCTTGCCAGTTTAAGAAGGACAAAGCATTACTGGACAGAGTTCAGCGGCAGGCTGTGAACATCTTAGGGCCTGGAACATCTTTCTTATGAGGAAAGACTGAAAGAGCTGGGTCTGTTCAGCCTGGAGAAGGCTGAGAGGGAACCTTACTTGTGTTTACAAATATCTCAAGGGTGAGTGTCCAGAGGATGGGACCAGACTCTCTTCAGTGGTGCCCAACAATAGAATGAGGGACAATGGCCACAGACTAATGCATAGAAGGTTCCATGTGAATATGTGGAGAAACTTTACTTCGAGGGTGACAGAGCACTGGAACAGGCTGCCCAGAAAAGTTGTGGAGTCTCCTTCTCTGGGGACACTCAAAACCCACCTGAACACATTACTGTGCGATCTGCTCTAGGTGAACCTGCTTTAGCAGGTGGGTTCGACTAGGTGATCTCCAGAGGTCCCTTCCAACCCCAGCCATTCTGTGATTCTTTGAACTAGAACATCTTGAGTAGGACTCTGTGGTTTTCATCTGCTAATAAAATTGATCTTAAAAAAATGTCCAATCATTGTCAATGAAGATTAATACAAAATTCAGTCATGCCTTTAGTGAAAATGCCAGTTTTAAATCTTTCACAATAGGCATAAAAGATGCATCTGGACAAAACAAAGTAAAATTAATGCTTTGGACAAAAGTTAGTGTAATGGGAAGGACTGAGAGCAGATGCGCATGCCTGCCTCTCCACTAAATTCCCTATTTTCCCAGGCAATTTAATCTGTGAAGCTAATACATGGCCCTGCAGTCTTTATCCTTGGGGTGACAGTTACAGTGTTCCCCACTTGCTGGGAAAAAAATGGAACCAAGTGAACACAAAGGCATCAAAGAACAGTGTAGTTAGGCCAGATTATGACCAGAAAAACAGGCCACAAGACATTTGCAGGAGATATGATGAAAAATTTCCTTCCTGTTTTGGTATTGATATTGCACATATTTAGAATCATGAGTCTGCCATGATGTTGGTGTATTCCCTTCCATCCTCTGCCAAATATCAATTACATAGCAGAAGAGAAAGTTTGAATCTTAGAAAATTTTATATACTTCAAACAGAAATGTCATAATATAATTTTATCAAAATCATCAGAGCAGGGACCAAAATCTTCTTCTCAGAAACTCAGCATAGCAATATTGCTCAGTGGTGTTTCATGTTTATTTGCTATTTAAGTCCAGTTACTTTTCTTCCTAGTAACCACATTCAAGATACAACCCATCCAAGTTTATAATCTGGGCAGCTAAAGCAATTTCTTACCATTTTAAATACAAATAAAATTCCCAGGTTTCACATCGAGTGTGAGTACTGTTTCACCATGGAGGATTATGAAACTATAATTAACATGTATATTTAAAAGTTTGTATTTAATTTCCAATTTATATGATAATTTCTGTTTATTTTTATAAAAAGAGTGGGTGCCACTGTGATCTCTGAAGAACTTAACTTCTCAGTGCATATTTTTCTCCCTGAAAAAGTAATAAGTAAGAAGTAACTTTCAGAACCATATTTCCAGAATTTGCACCCTAATTTCTGTCAATTGCCAGATCAGCAACTATACTAAAAGTGGATTATTCTTCAAAGTATTGCCCTTGAACAGGAAAATCAAGACTTTGAAACAGCACAGCAACTTTTTTTCCTACACTTGAACTGTGAAAATACTGGATAATGGGCTTCCAGTCTGGGGAATCTGCACAACATAAGCTTCCTTCATTTTTTGTCACTTCTGAAGAACTTATTACCAACAATTGGGCTGTACTGGTGAGAGTGAAAACACAATGCTTTTTATGGTATTTGTGAGACGGCGTCTGAGTTGTGCATCTGGTGTCAGCCTCCCCAGTAGAAGACAAACACTGACATGCTGGGCTGAGTCCAACCAGAGCTACGAAGGCTGGAGTAGGTGACATTCATGGAGAGTCTACAAGAACTGCATTTGTTCAGCCTTAAGATTAGAGAATGAATGGGGGATCTTACTGCTGCCTACAACTGCCTAAAGGGAGGATACAGACAGAGCCGGACTCGCAGTTGTAAGACAAAGGGCAAGAAAGAAGTTGGAAAACTGAAAATTCCAATTAGATATAAAGTAGATTTTTGGGGCCTGATGGTTTTTCAGGATTTTTTTATTGTTCTTTTCATTACGAGACTGTGGTAGGTTGCCCAGGTTGTCAATTCTCATAATGCCTTGCCATTTTGCTTTTATATTCTACAGATTCCATACTATGAACATTATTAAGAAATCATCCAGAAAGGAAATATCATGACCACACTTTAAGGAAACTAGGCAGCTTCTTCTGAGAAGCATCAAGAGAACTCTAGAGCTAACATCCTAGAAGAAAATAAAAAGATCATAGTGGAAGCAATTTTCTTCAGATAATCTGATCCCTTTGATCTATGAAGCCTAGAAGAACATAGAGTAAGATGTTTTCCAAAATATTTCAACTCCTGATTTGGATGGGGAAGTATTTAAGGTGATTGAGAGAACGGTGAGTCTCCATTCAGGAACATAAAAAATGTAATTAGGCGAAGTTCTGCGAGATTTCCTAGCTGCCTTTGAAACAGCTTAGAGCTACTGTAATGGTTGGTTATCAATCACTGCATTAAAAAAGTCTCTAAAATTTACATTGAAAGTGATGTAATTAATGTTATTACAAAAAGCAAATCTTGACTTTACAACATGTTCTAATACAGGTTTCTTTACTCTTTGTATCTCCACCTATCTCTCCAATAAGTTTGGTTAATATCTTTAACATAATGCTCAACTACTGGGCAATTTCAGAAGAAATGCCACAATCAGAATAAATATTGAATTCTGTTTATAATAGTTCTCTCTAAGTATATACAACTATTTGGTTCCTGGACCTTTGGTTAATCATCCAATAGACACTAAATTCCTTCACAGAATCGTTTACATTGGAAAAGATCTTTAAGGTCATGGAATCCAACCATAATCCTAACACAGCCAAATCCAACACTAAAGCATGTCCCTAAGCACTACATCTACATGTCTTTTAAATACCTCTGGGGATGGTGACTCAACCACTTCCCTAGGCAGCCTGTTCCAATGCCTGACAACCCTTTCAGTGATGAAATTTTTCTAATATCCAATCTAAACCTCCCCTGGTGCAATGTTACGGTGTTTGCTCTCATCCTATCACTTGTTACCTGGGAAAAGAGACTGAAAGCCACCTTGCTACAACCTCCTTTCAGGTAGTTCACTTCATAGTTTTCTTTGTTTGCAAAATGATGCTTTCTATCCCTATCACTTATCAATTGTGTCCTTAATTTTCTTGAACAATGAAATGAAAATTGTAAAATTCTTGCCATCACTCTCCTATTAAGTGTGATGTCCAAGGCTAGGGTTCAGATCTCCTTCTTGCCTAAGCTTCTGGAAAGGTACAATGGCCTGATCTCATTACATAAATGGTGTGCTAGAATCCACCGAATTCATCCTCACTCATCTTTCTGATACATCACACAATATAAGGTGCTCTTCCTTATAGGAGCATAGGTAGCATTTACAAGATGTAGAAATGTGTTTCTTAGTATTTTCAATTGTAGTGGGACTGTAAAAGTTTCAGATTAGGGTTTGGGTGTTTTGTTTGTTTTCCCTGGGACGATCAATAAAGGAAATATCTGTAGTGTTTATACTATCACAATAAACAGCTATGTGCCACAGAAAGGATTTGGGCTTTGTGGCAATGCTGTGGCATTTATGAATAGTTTTGTTAATTATCTCCTGAAGGAGAAAGGCTTTAAAGGTCAGCTCTACTGTTTTACGCAAATTTAGACATTATTCAGGATCCTTACCTTCAAAAAACACACCAAGAGACAAATATTACTTTAGCTAAAGATTAGCATCCTAATTCGGTTTCTGACTGGAGCTATCTCACAATATACTTATATTAGTATACTTACTACAATCTAAAATACTGTTCTGTCATTAAAAGATTCTCAACGATTCTGTTATTTTTATTATCAAAGTTCCTTTCTGTAGCTGCATTAATTTTCAAATGTAAAAGATCATGTAGAAAAATCTAGGCTTCTCTTTGTAGCCAAGCTTTTTTTAAACCAGGAACAATGATGGGATCAATTCTGAATAGAAACTCATAAAACTTCAAATAAACAAAGTAACAAAGCTACTTTGAACATAATAGGTTTTCCCCTGAGTTGTGGTAGGATTTCACTCTTGGGAAGAACCATATCATAAACGTGGTTAAAAAAAAAAACCTTCAAAATTCCTAAATATCATATCAAGTCGGTCAAACTCCTGGGCATTCTGCTAAATCTTTGAAAAAAACATCCACCTAACTAATTTATGTGTATGCTGCAGGCAGCAGAAGGAAGTGGAGTCCATCACAGGAAGGCAGAAATGCAAAGGGCTTCCTGTTCCCTCCTCTCTTCCTGGACATACGACATCACGTTGTCCCCTTTTCAATCACTGAACGCTCCATTTTCAAAGTAGTAGAACTAGAAAGTTCATCTTTCTTTTAACATTGGCAACTTAAACCATTAAAAAGTATTTCAATAGAAATTACATGAAAACCTCATGCAATGGCCTAATACTTCCCTGGTTTTATTGATGCCACATAAGATAACAATTATATTTTTTTCACAGCTACATCACACTGGCAGCTCTGTAATCTTTCTGGAACCTGCTAGTGTGTGCCCTCTGTCTTTGGTGGTTCCTTATAAGTGATCAGTCCTCAGCTTACAGCAGGGGTTATAGCTTTTAAGAGCTTGACCTTACGTTTCCTACAAGTTCATCACAGGATTCAGGTCATTCAGCTCTTTCAGTCCGCTAAACTGATCTACCACTCTAAACAGAAAGTCGAAATGTCACTGCTTTCTTTTATCTTGAAATTCACATATTTCCACATTCAGAAGCCATAAGAATTCAAAACGTGCCCATGAACTTCAGAGACACTATCTCCAGAAAAGTGAGTATCTATCTTTTCCAAAAGACTCATTTTACCACAGAAGAAAACTGCTTAAGAAAAATAGTCACACAAGTACAAAAATATATGCTAGCAGAACTAGATAATAGCATGATTTTTCTTTCTTTCTTTTATACAAGCCAACAAAAGGCAAACTCTTAGACCCAAGGCAAAATGTTTTTTTCCACATGAAACAACGAAAAATTTAAAATAGCCTGACATTCAAATATTAAACTCATACCATAAGCAAATAGTTATAACACCTTGCTGTATTCAAATGCATTTCGATGTTTTAGATTTCATACAGGGCAATTTTAGAATGCTTAGGTTATATTAAAGCATTCTGAGAAAACAAATGGTAACTATTGTTTTTATGCAGAGATTACTTTCGCACCTATAAAAGTACATAGGAAAAAGACATCTGGTAAAAAAAAGACATTGTATTGACAAAGCATTACCATCAGAATATATGCAAGAAGAAGGAAAATCTTACAGATTTTTTATGTCTACTGCTCCTCGAAATGCCTTTCTTGGTATTGCTTGAATCTGATTTTCACTCAGATCTCTAAAAACAAACAGACAAACAAATTAAATTAAACTTAAAATCTGCCATATATATTTCTTTGTGTGTATAACAAAAAGAACGTATAAGGAAGTAATTTCAGCCGTTACAGTTCAGTCAATGTTTCCAATGAAACTTATTGTATTACCTTAACTGATTTGTAATTGAAGAAAAAGAAGCAGCAATAATACTCAAATTAGTTTATCTGTGTTGCACTAAGTAGGTCCTTTACAAAACAGCAATACATATGCCAAACAAAAAGCAGAAGCATTATGAAGCATTATCTAATTTAACAATGAAGGCCAAACTGATTTAATTTTAAACAAATTGATTTTACTTTTCAACCCATTCCAAACCTCTGACATCAAACGTTTGATAGTACGTTCAGCTTTATGCAAGGAAAACTGAAAATAAGCAAAAAGAATGAGTAGTGAGCTGTTGAGAAACAACTCTCAAGCTGTGTAATGTCTGAGACGAACAGGTTTCTGAATTTTGTTTCAGAGTGACAAGCACCATAAATTTTAAAAGAAGGCATTGAATACCATCCTGCGGCAGATACCTAATGCTCTTCCCCAAAATCCCTGCCTGATCAGTTGTAGTAGGTTGTCCAAAATTAGTATATTTTCTAAAAGAGAAATATTAGTGTTGTTTGTGTTGTTTTTCTTGTTGTTGTTGTTGTTTTTGGTTGGTTTGTTGGTTTTTTTTTTTTCTATCAGTATGGGCAATCCCTTTTCTGAAATTCAGAAATATTTTTGGTCTTCGCAGTTCCATATTGGAAATGCAACCTAGAGAACTGAACTAAAGAAAACAGAAGATGACACAGCAAAGAAATCCCCAACACTGAAAAAAAACCAGAATCCAGGGTTTTTCACATATGCTAAACCCTATTAAAAAGTAATTCAGTGCTACAGGAGATAATCAGTAGTTTAAAGTCATTATTGCGTTATCTACCCTGTACGCAGGTTGAAGGTTTCAATTCACACCACAGTCTGCCCTTCAAAGGGACCTTTCTATCTTGTAGCCTCAAATTATGAAATCAGATCTTCTTTTGGAGGCCTTCAGAGATGCATATATCTATAGAAAACATATCCACCGGAACACATGAAATTACATGAAGAAGCTTGCTAGAGCACCTGAATAAAATTTAGAAACAAATCAGATGCACACAGGCTGTGCCTATACTAGAATTTTCAGTCAGTCTGCAGAGCAGAACTAGATTTCATTTTGGTGAAACAAAATCAGGACCTTCACTCCAGAAGCCCATGAAATGCACTCCCACCCCCAACAGGAGAAGTTGCACAGTGTCTTGCCTTTTACAGGCATCTTTTAGATGACCTCTTCAGAGACAGCTTTTAGGAGAAACATTGCAAAATGGTGCATAGAAATAACAGAACTAGCTCAGATGAAGCGAATAAGCAAGAATGATTTAGTTGATTAGACATAAACAGTCATGCTTTTGACAAATACTTTCCCTAAAAGACAATCAAGCATGAGCTCATGTTTCTGTATTAATAATAACTCCTGGAGATCTCTTTCAGATTTATGAATGGAAAGAAAATAATTTGAGGACTTTATAAAACCCCACACTGCCTGAGTCTTGCAAAATTTATATCAATATAATCCTTTTGAAAATAATTCTACATACATTGAGAGTAACTTTGTTTTACCCAATTCATTGGTAATTTATGGAAAATCACATTCTGTTTACTAAATCTTTCATAGTTCATGCACCTAACTGCACTGCAGTTCTGTGAAGTATATTTAAAGTATATTTAAAACTAGACCAAATTTTACTATTATTAACAGTGTGTGAAAAAAGAGAATCTGTGAGTTGTGATTTAATTTTCAATCCACCTAAGTAATCTCAAAATGGGATATGACTGCACTGCTCTGACAATAAATTCAATGGCAATGAACGAAAAAGCAGCCTTCAGCATTTGTTACGGTAACATGATTTAACAGTCTACTTCCTTCAAAAATTTCCATTAAAAGTATAAACAGTATCTATATTTACACTTCTGTTTAATTGAATAATATATTTTACCTATATAAAAATTTGGCATAAAGTGGTTAAGTTAGCAGTAGTGATTTGTATAATGATCAATGATTAGTTTATAATACAGATATATGTATATATATTTTAACTACTGCCATACTCATAAATATATACTGCAGGAGGTAATGGGTAATGGTGCATTATGTTTTTTATGACAGTTAATAAGAATACCATCATTCACCTTTTTATATAATTAAAGAAGTGGAAGATGAACAAGACTGAGACAATAAGTAAATTATCTTTTTAAGATCTAATAAAAATATCAATGGTCAAAATCTTTCTTTCCTTGACAAAATGTAAATCTTTGCACAAATGCAAAAATGCAGAAGTAACAGCTATTGAGTCAGGTTCCTCAAGAAACAATACGCTGAGATTGTATGTGTGCATATGTATGCCTGTGTGTATACATGTGCAAAAGACAGCAGACTAACTAATCAAGACAACAGACTAACTAATCACACACTAGATTTACCTCTGGGTGCACACACTCAACATCATTTCCATGTACCACAGGCTCAGGTAGATTAAAGTAGAGTGTTCCCTGTTGAAATGTAAACTTGCTTGATTGAAAAGGTTCTCAGTCTTCCTGCGCGAGGCACTGTCTAAAGCATCTCTCTACACATGGAGAAGTAAGTAAGGTCGGCAAATGTTGTTTTCCAAGATAATTTTTTTTGCAATGCATCTGCTGGTTTGCAACACTTCTGGAATTTTTTTACGTAACGGAAGTGTAAGTTATTAATCCATTTCTCCATTGCAAAATTCTAACACATACAAAACCCGTGATTTTCAACACATAGTTTATGCCTACTTGTAGCAGGAAAGTTTTTAGTAATAATTTATTGATCATTTCAAATTTTCATCTGCTCTGTCTAAAAAGGTTTCCTTATAAAAACCTTAAGGGGCTTAAACAAATATTCAACTTCTTCTTGAACAAATTACACCTACATTCCACACTGCAGATCTAGGATTCAGTAAGAAGTTGATGTGCGGTCTTTTTTAATGAAATTTTAACTCATTTCACTGCGATTTTTAGATTGCTCACAAAAAAGAAGGTCACAAGCAGCACAGGGTGCACTGTGACTTTCTAGGGAAATGGGGCAAAACTCTATTTTGTAGATAAAACCAGACAATTCTGCAAGTCACCACGTTACACTGGTTTGACTTTGCAGCTTATATTTTGCAGTGAAGAAAGGTGCAAATCTCATTTTCCATCTGATCATCATTGTTTTACTGTAATAATAAGTGTATGAACTTAACCTCCCATTTCAAAAAGGCAGCAGTTAAATACTGAGTATTAAGTAAGACGGCACTTGGCACCTCTAAAATGAAAAAAAGGTCTAAGCATTCCAATAAAATTTAAGCCATTAAACAACAGAACATCCCACTTTTACAAGAATAAACTTCTATTTCCAAAAGAGGCATGAACCTGTCTTCACATTTGAAACCAGCAATGTGACCAAGATACTTTCATTGGATAAATGCAGGAGTAGTTTACATTTACACAGTCCTGAAATTACATTCAGCCCTTTGAAGGCCACCGTGAGGCTGACGTGGCCCCCGGCGAAAATGAGTCTGACACCCCTGCTCTACAGTAAGATGTTTTGATTAATCTTTACGCAGATTCTAGTTGTTCTTTCAACTAAATTGTTCTTGACTCTATCATATAATTCCTAGAGAAATATATTCCAAATTATTAAGTCTGAAATGGAATATACCTTAGACATTGACCTTTCAAGAAAATTCCTTAGTAGAACTTGGTGGGCTGTAATTCATCTCATTCACTGGCTGGCAGAGCACCTTCAATGCACCTACCCACTTATTCATTATAAAACCCGTGCTCAGGACCAGCACTGCCATGTATAACTTCAGTCTCTTTTAGTTTGAGATGTCCTCAAGCCAAAAAGGTGGCACACTGATATTTGGGTTAAATAGATTTTCAAACAAAAAAACACCTGGGCAAGTTAGGTTGGCAGTAGCTCAAAGAGGCTCTTCTCAGAGAAGGCCTGGGTAAGCACCTCTGCTGTGCTAGATGGCAACTGCACTGCCCCGTTTGTAGTGGTTTGTTTCAGATATGTTTAAGGTGAGTATACATCATTCTTCTGACTTGTAATATTCTGACTGAAATGGCATTTTCTCAAAACCACAAAAAAGAAAAGCAAATTGTTTTATCCAACCCAGCTGAATCCTGCCCTAAACGAAGATACACAGAGGGGAACGCGCAAAGATTTCTGAATTCTTGGTCCACCTATAGTGATTCTTTAAAAAAACATGCACATATTTCTTTTCCCCATAGGATGTCAGGTGTGTGTTTCTAAATTGGAGACTAAATATGTTCTTTTTATTTTTAAATTAATGTAGTCTATCAAATTATTCAAATTCAGCAATAAAACCAGAGAAATACTACAGGGTCTCTAAGATTTGTGATCAAGTAAATCCTGGAATTATTGTGCTTACATAAAAAAATAATTTTAAACAAACCAGGTCAAAGCAATTTACAAGCACTGTATACTGATAATCACACACGCCTCAGCTTTTGAACTGATTTCCAAAGATTAAGGATTTAATTCTGATACTTTCATTTACACTACAGTAGAACTTGTCTGATTTCAAATCATGCCTCAAAAAATGTTGATTTCTGTATTTCAAAAACCAATGCAATAGGAAAAATATAATAATAAATAAAAACAAAATCTCCCCTCCCATCATCCCCCTAAAAATCAGCTCCCCACCCCAAATACATTAGTAGTCATAATGCATCATGTTTTGTAGAAATAGCAAAAAGACCTTGCCAAAATCTTGCTATTACTGAATTCTTCTGAAGAGCAGGATGGAAATGGTACATTTCTGTTTAACATATATACTGGTTAGTAGATAGAAGTATCAGGAAAAAAAAAAGAAACAACCCAGAATCCTGTTAACATTTGAAATTCATACCACTAGAATGTAATAACCTATTCCCACAGAAAACCTCAAAAACTTATATAGGCTGTTGCTTTTCTTTCTGAGGATAAAGCCCTCAGATAACCTGATATTAATGAGCCTGATAGAGTGCTTCAGCTCTTAAAAAATGCAGACAGTACTGCATTGCAGCTATTTTATTACCATGTACGGTTCCCAGTTGAATATCCCATTTACCCTTAAAAAAGAGTGCTAAATTTTTAATTATATAAATTGAAACACCACATATAATATCTATATCATATGCTGTTAAGGTTGTATCACAGTTTTCTTGTGTGGCTAAAACCATTGTTCATTCTGAAACAATAAATCTTTTGAAGATGGCAAACCTGCTTGTAAATTTAATTACTTGTAATTTTATTTTCCTCTATGGTTTAACCTCCCTCTGTGTCTGACCAGTGATATCATAAATCTATACTGCCATTCTCTACTTTGTAAAATACTGAGTACTGGGAATGAGTAATGTGCCCTGATTTTTTAAGGAAAAGGCAGAAATACTAGGTCAAACTAAGTAATGAATACATACCATTTTATTAACACCAGTTCACAAAAACAGCTCAGAAGGTGGCTATTCTATGACCAGCATTCTTAATAATTATTTAAATATATCTGACACAAATAAAGTAAGCCTTGTTTAGTAGTTTTCTCTTACTGGAAAACAATACTTATAACATTAGCATATTCTGCATGAAATCGCCCATGTCCATACAGGGTGGCAAACTATCATAGATAATGAGATTATGCGACATTTGAATAAATAAACTCATGAGAATTTCTTTAAATTCTTTTTCTGAAAATCAAATATATGAATATAGATGTGGGGATTTTCACTTGGAATAGAAAAGTACTTAAAAAGAAGAAAAAAAAAACCCACAAAAAAATACAAACAAAAAAATAAACTATTTTAGAACAGTTCAACTGGAAAGGACCTACAATGATCATCTCATCAAACCGGATGATTTCGGTGGAACAATAACAGCTTAGTAACAGCTTATTTTTATAAACCTAAGTATCAATTAGATATTTATCCAAAAACAATAAAACTAACTAAACAATTAATTTATTAATATCAAATGGTTCTCTCCTTTTCAGGTATTTTCAATATTATTTACTTTTTCATTAGTACTGTTCAGTGTTCCTACAACATACCTGTATTTGAGTAGAACCATATAATCATAGAATGCCCCAAGTTGGAAGGGACCCACAAGGATCATCGAGTCCAACTCCTGTCCCTACATATGACAACCCCACAGTTCACACCATGTGTCTGAGGGTGTTGTCCAGTCTCTTCTTGAACACTGTCAGGCTTGGGGCCGTGACACCTCCCTGGGGAGCCTGTTCCAGTGCTCCACCACCCTCTGGGTGAAGAACCTTTTCCTAATGTCCAACCTGAACCTACCCTGGCACATCTTCCTGCCATTCCCTCGGGTTCTGTTGTTGGTCACTAAAGAGAAGAGTTTGGCTCCTGCCCCTCCTACTCCCCTTGTGAGCAAGCTGTAGACCATGATGAGGTCTCCTCTTAGTCTCCTCTTCTCCAAGCTGAACAAATCAAGTGACTCTAGCCATTCCTCATATGAGTTCCTCTCCAAATCCTTCACCAACTTCGTAGCCCTCAAATACCTTAAAAAACACCTTAAAACGTACAGAAATTTAGGTGGCAGGGAGAAGACAGACATTACTTGTTGATTGAGAAGCTCTTTTCAGAGAGAGGCTGTGAATGTGAAGCGGCACATGCTACTCACTGGACTCTGGACTACATTCCGTTGCATGACCCGAGTCACTCCTCTAGCCACAGTCACCTTAATAAGGCATGTCATTTAAAACCTTGGAACTATTGCAGAGGAAGACTGAGGTTTGCAAGAGCTATTATGTATTCTTCTGGTTTTGATGTTAGGGAAAGCTAAGTACTCTGCCTCACTGGGAGGCACTGCAGACAGTAGTGGTAAAACCTGAGCTCCCATAGGGCAAGAACATGCTGCAACATGACAGCGTAAGAGAAGTGAGCCACGTCCCCAAATTTCAACTATGTCTTTGTATGTCTTGAGAGAAGGATAGAGATTATTTCACATTATAATTAACACTGGCAGCTGCCTCTGTTGGCAAAAGCTGCTGTAGCAGTGGTCTCTCCAGCATGAAGAGGATAGAATGTAAAACCAAGGTAGTTTTTTTGTGTTTTGCTGGGTTTGGATTTAACTCCAAAAATGCCTGTTTTCCACTTTCTAAATTTGAATAATTAATATGTCTTTCTACTTCATATTAGGTGGTTTACATTATTATGGAAATCTTCTGATCAGATTTTTTTTACTGCTCATGAACCTTCACACAGCCATACTCTTAAATTGCAAAGTTACAGTATGACTATGAATTTAATCTGAGACCTTTTCTGAATGCTACAGAGGCTTGCTTTGGCAACCACAAGTTTTACTGTATGAGGATAAGGTATATAAGCATGAAAATTATTCTCAGAATATGTAATGAGACTCAAGCCGAAGTGCAAAGTCTTTAAGAACAGAGATGCTGCTGAACTATTAATTATTGTATAAATGCAGGGAAAGTATCCTGGAGAGACAGTTCCTCTAAAATTAATAGCTTAGGTGAACTGAACCTATTGAAGTACATTTGGAATTCCATCATGGCAGAAATATATAACATTAGCATGAGCTTACTAAACAAACATGAAGGTTTCAATCTCTAACAAAACAGGTTTTTAACCCATGTTCAGGAAATGTATTAATATATACAAATAAGTACCTTTTCCATCAATCAAATGAGGCTTATCCTGTTAACTGTTACAATACATATGTTTGGTTTTATAGAATTACTGTATAACAAGTTACTGTGCTGCATCACTTATTTATGAAGATCATGGGATACCCAAATGGCTTCTCATGTTCTTCTAGCAAGGTGTAGTTTTTTTGGCCAGTGTACAGATCAATTAAGACAGATACAATAAGGAAGTGTTTTAAAAAAAAAAAAAAAAAAAAAGCCTAATAATTCAGTCTAAATTCTTGATCTGAAAAAAAACAACAAAAACCAACCAACACCAAACATGAACTCCGCTCTACCATTATTCTTTGACTGTGAAATAAACAATTTAGTCTATTAATTTCAATGATTTTTTTTCTTTTATTCTTCAGTACAACATTCAATGCAGCTATTCCTCTTCATAGTGAAGATACCAAAGGCATCTAATGTTATGAGCAGTGGTTGATATGTCTCTAGGTACATATTTATCTCCTTGCGAAGATCAAAAATCTGAATTATAAATTCTAGCATTAGTTCTGTACATCATTATTGCTGGTCATATCATCATTCCAATCTGCTTCCCATAGGGGAAATAAAATTTCACATCTAATAAAGGTACTGTTAACTTTCTTTTACCATGGAGAAACCAAGTTAGTATATACCAGTGGTAGTACATATAAGTACCATGCCAGGGAGCACAAAGCTGATGAGAAAAATTTAGATCACAGAATTGCAGGTTCTCTCTGCATTGCTGATTTCCATTTGCCCTGTTGACTCCCCAGAGATTCAGTAGCTGTACACAGTAGAGACATAATCCGTTCCCGCAGTAAAGCAGGATCACTTCCTGTGCCACCATGTAATACATTGCCCTCCCACCAATTTCAAATTTCACAACAGAGAGCAACCACCACTGGACAGTTGCAGCAATTTCTATAGTAAGGAATGAATCTTCCACTTTCCTACGAATATTAAGACTAAATTTCCCTGCTCACTTTCATCTCTCAGTTTTTAATCATACCACTTTAAATGATGTCACTGAAGCTTCTTTCATTCTTAATGCTTCAGATTTTTAAACATTATCCATTTATAACTCTATAATTGAATGGAAATCCACTTATTATTATAGCTATCGGAATATTATCATTTGGGTTTTTTAAGCAAGAGATATTTTATCTATTAAAGCAGAGGTGCAGGTCACTTATGCATACTGTATAGAATACATGCAACAAAGGAGAAGAACTAATGAAATAAACAATAGGAGTACTGACAGTAACCTCAGAGTTTATCAGTACCTTCAACCTTAATATTTAGGATAACTCATCAAAAATGTAACTGATGACAATTAGTGCTAATTTTTTTTTCTATTTGAGAAACAGCTTGACTCTTCATACCTATCCAATATCATACAATATTGACTTGTTCATAATTTTCACTATTATTAGTTGGCAATTTCTGCAGAATGAAAATATCACAGAGTGCAAGTACCAGGCCTGTCTTTTTCACAGGATCATATTTTGGGTTTGGAACAAGCCAAAACCTCCGGTCTCAGTCTTGGCATGGAAGTCAGTCTACGGGCCGTAAAAATCAATCCTACTCTACGATGTCTGCAAAAGTGCACTTAAATCAATTTGGATACTCTGGTACCATTTGAAAATAATTGCTTAAGGAACTTCACAATTTATTCTTTATTGTGCTAGAGTGTCCTAGTGTGGCAAATCCTAATAGTGAAACAAAATAGGATTATCAGGACCACACATGTTTTTACTGGAGTCTTAGAAATTATTTTTGAAAAGGAAAGCAGTCTTTATTAGTCTGTTCCAATTAATTAATATGCAATTCTCTTCTGTTTAGGACTAAGAAAGAAACAGAAGAAATAATTACACATTATAGCTCTTAAAGAGGAAAGGACCACCCACAATTTCAAAGAGAAAGATTTGTAATACTACTTCAAATTTGGCTTCAATGTAATCCTTTTGATAGAAAAAAAGACCCTTGAAAGAAAAACTTGAAGCTCTTAAGAACACCCCCTCAGAGGAAAACTTGCTGATCCTTCATCCCTTATAGAGTCTCAAATTGATCAAGCTGAAGGAAGATACTGAGCAAAACTTACTGACTGCTGCTTGTGCACATTTCCAACGGCAGTACCGTTCTCTCAGCAGTGCCCGAGCCAGTGGCACAGCTGTGAAGTCTGAGGGCACCATTGACCCAAAACCCTACTTGGAGTTTACAGAGTAGAAGCTGACTTACAGGCATATATCTGTATATCTTGCATTTAATGTTTCAAAAATGATAGTTTAGTCCAGCCAATAACTTGTAAAGCATATGTGGTTTTTGTTCATGCACTTTTCCCTCCTTTTTATTTAACAAATTTGGAATTGAAGACAAAATAGAAAACAACTTAAACCTTTACGTGTTATAGTTTCATACAAGGCCACAAAAGACCATTTCTTTGTAAGGAAAGAGTGAAGATTCTGCTATTTTAATTCCACCAGTTTCTCATAGGTGATTTGGTGATTAATTTTTAATCAACTATTATACTTGATAGACTTGAAAATGCTCTACAAGTCAAGGATTTAAAAAGAATAAAGCAAGATGCTGCCAGGTAACTTTCACTTCTTCTGGTACATTATGCACTCAGCATATGCATGGCTGAAACATCCATTTGGCTTGGTTTGGGGATCCGCTCACATTAAGAATAGATGAGATGGCATACTTAACTTTCCAAAAGACCACTTCAACAGTATCTGAAAAATCTATCAGTACTTTTCCCCGTAACAAAACTTCTTTTTCAGCAGGAGCGTACAGCTGTCAACATGTCTTTAATATTTAATATTGTTTCACCTGCTTTGGAATTGAAGCCGTAAGCACTTTTAGAAACTGATTGAAAAGTTGTCTGGTGTGTTGTCTAGTTCCACTACGCAGTCTACAACCTTGTATATTCTTTTCTGAAATATCACTCAGTGAACCATGACATTTCTTTGTTCAAAATGTAGCAAGAACAGGTTCCTGATTCAGTCTTATCATGTATAGCTGCTATTCCAATATGGGAAAGTAATAATTACCTCCCTGGACATTTTTTCAACAAGTATAGCTCCAAACTGTTAGTCTATTAATAAGATGAGTACTGCAAGTGTTTCCTAACAGTTAAACTAACCTTGAACAGCTTGTCAAGGGACAGCCAAAATTTGAACAGTACACTAGCAATAATCTTGCAGATCATTAATGTTGAATGGCACTGTGCTCACTCTTCCTTCACTTGAGTCGAATGATGCAATTTGGGTATTGTCTCTTGAGACAGGCTGATTGCTTAACAAGACAGATTTATTGTACAGTCTTAGCTTTATACAATATGTGTGTAGTCATATAATGTATGTGAAGCACTGATGCTTCAGGCTTTGAGGCTGTTGCCTGTCAGTGCCAAAAATTATGCTAAGAACAGTGAAAGAAACCAAAGCAAATTATAAAAGGATTACCATTGATGATTAAAAAAATTGACAAGCTAAGCTACCATCATAGCTACAGCTTATCAAGATGACCAGTATTATATCCCTGTTTTCCTGGGTTTCACCCATCTGTCACTTCTTATACTGTAATATTTTTCACAGAAATACTTTGTTTTGTTTTACACGGTGCTGGGTGTTTTTTACTTTTGTACTCTTTGTTTGTACAGTGCCTAGCACCCTTGGGTTTCTGGCCAAAAGAACTAGGACTTTAAGCTGTTATGAAAGTAAACTAATAATGGAAAAGATGACAGAAACATGTGTGTTCATATCATCCTCCACTGATAATGAAATACAAACAGTAAGAACAAGCTGAATTATTTGAGTAACTGGATAGTGGGTTTTGATTGGATTTTTTGTTTATTCTATGTCTTGTGTGTTGTGTATGTGCTGGTTAATACAAGCCAATTAGAAGCTCTTGGGAAAAAAAGGAAAATAAAATGTTGGGAAACTTCAGGTCAGTTACTGATAAGAATATTCAAGTATTAATGGAACTAAAACTTCCCACTGATCAGGTTTAAATGACTTTAATACTCTAGCCAAACATCTCAGAAGCCTCAAGTCCAATTTGCTGTTCAAGGGCTCCAGGCCAGAGCCTGCCTTCTCCTTCTGAGGCTGCTCCAGCCACTTTTCCCAAGCCCCTTCCACCACAATCTCTTTCCTCTCAACGCCATGCAAAGAATCAGAATTTCAAGAGATGGTTTCCCATTGTAAAAGGAGCTGAGAACACTGCAGAGACAGCACAACCAGTCTGTAAGACAAGAACAGTTCCTGAACACAGGCACTGTTTAGAATTGAAAACCCTTGTAAAAAGGGTAAAAACATGCGTAAGCAATGAAAAGGAAACTGGTAATTCCAGAATGAACTGGTAGCAACAAATTTATTTATCAATAACAAACTAAAAATAAGAACTACCCAGGACAAAAACCTGGATCAGAGTTCTCTGAAGCATAAGAATGTGCAAAATCCCATTGCGTGTTACAGCCATGGCTGTATGCTATTGCCACAATACCAGTAAGTAAATCACAATTAAATGTGCAACAAAAACTCATCTCTAAAATAATCCATCCAAAGCCGAATTTAATATTATTTAAAGAAAAACTTGAATTGCATTGCTACTTCTGCCTTGTTTATCCCTTTTTTCCCCTCAAGTTACAAAATAAAAAAAAAAAAAATTCATTTGCTTCACTAGTAATAATTTTCATTCAGACTTTTTTAAGCTTAATGCCCACAAAGCTCAGATTTTCCGTTCCAGGACTGCACTTTCCTCTGTCACCATCAAAGAGTGGCTGCTCTTAATTGCACTTTAAAAACTCATCTCCCCTCCTTCCTTCAGACTTTTTTTCTCTATCTGAAGGTTTTCTAGTCTTTTTTCCAAATTATTTCCATGCAAAATTCTTTCCCTTTGACCATTTTCCGGACACTTCTAAGTGGCTGATGGAGCTTCTGCTCATGTAAATACCCAGAAAATCCTACAGAGGAACCCTAATAATTAGGATAAAAAGTGATTGTGTGTGTGCTGCAGTCTTTTTTTGTATGAGTTTGTTGTTTTTTTTTTAATTTGGAAGGGCAGTTGTTTTGGTTTGCTATTTGGGGGCACAAAGGCAGTTGGATGGATGGATGGATATCAGTTAAGTAATTGTAATCAAATGACAGCACAGCATACCTACGGTGTATAAGGGTCACACTGATGTCTCCATTCACAAGATATTATACGCTCTTGTGGTGAGTAAACAGGTGACTTCAGGACAGAAAGGTCTAGATAACCATACAGAGGACTTAGGACAGGTATGGTAATGGGAAGAAAGAGCTAGCAAACATACTTAAAAACACCAAACAAACAGTGCATAAGCTTCCCTATTGCTTGAGGACTAATTCTGAAATATGCCTTGAAACATTTAAAGACTTAAAATGATTGCATTTTGTTTAAAGCACACATTAAAAGGAAAAAAAAAATAAAAAGGATTTAAGAAATAAGCCTAGATATCAGAACACAGGGCATTGCACTCATATCAATAATAGTCATTAAAGAAAACAACAACATCTCAGCACTACACAGCCAGGCTTTCTGCTAAAGTAGTCTGTGTAAATCTATTTGTGTTTCTCAGGAATTCAGTAAGAGTTTCACCAGCTGAAAAATCCTAGGACATGTCTCTTACAATAGCAAGCGCATGTATATGTACTCACTCTTTCAGCTGAGTAATAACAGATTTCCTCTGAGAATGGGAGCAACTCAGAGCTTTGAGGTGACTCAATTTAAATGATATTTACATGGATAGCTCAGAAGGTGTGAGGATTTGCTTCTACACAGGCTCCACCACACTTGCTATCTATTGCCATATAGCTAATTCCCTCTCATGCTTATTCTTCTGTTGCAGTTCATATTACAGTATACTGTTTTACAGACCTGCAGCTTCCAACATCTGTAGCAAAGGTCCCAGAAATTGATTTAGAGGCTAAAATACAAGCATATCCAATCCTGCTTCTACACAAGGCTATATATCTTTGTTGGAAGACTGGCACATGGTCCCCATATGCACTGGTGATAATACGAGTCCGCCAGGCACAGGTGTACTTATAACTCCAGAGAGATGCAATCTAATGATGGATAGGAATAAACCAATCATATGAACATTTGTATTCGTAAACCCTACCTAGTGCTACAGACAATATGTCTACATTGCTCTGACACATTTCTTCAAGGATAACAAGAGGTTCCTAAGGTATGACAAGCATATGATGAAACTTAATGGTAGGTAAGATAAAGAGACTCCTTTCTAAAGCACAACTTAATAGTTGGAAGTTTTAAAAATTAATTGCTCTTCTGGCAAACCAAAAGAAAATTAAATTAAATAAGATACTGGAACTTTTTCATTAGAAGTCTCTGGCAAAATAAAGTTAATAGATGGAAAGCTTTCTGCAATTAAAAGTGACAGGTGCATTGCTTTCTCTAAGCTTTTAAATTACATCTGTCAAAAGGCCTACTAAAATGCATTTTTTTAAGCCCCTTCCAATCTACTTAACTTCTATGAATCAAAATACTGTAGAATAATTGAAGATATATCACTTAAGAAAGTCACAGCTTTATGGCAGTAAAGAGCTAAAATTTCTATAGAGTTATGCATCTAACATATTTAGGACAACGTATTAAATCACAGAGTAACCCTGTATCCCATTCACTTCATTTGTCAGCATGATTTCCTGCTTTAATTCTTAACTGGTGCATGAGAAATATACAACTTCATTTCCCTAATTTAAAACCAAGATGTTCATAGTAAATTCAGGTCAGCCACAACTTCATTCAAATTATCTGTTCTGCGTGTTCAAAGTGATTTGGAAGAGAGACGGAAATGGTATGTAGCTTCTACATGCACCCACTGTTCACCAGCATTTACACTTCCTTTGAAGAAACTTTCAAGACAGAAAGTGTCTACTTCTGCTCTTCCTCTTACAGAATGAAAAACTGTCATCAATGAACACATGTTCCAAAACTGTGAGCAAAACCACTTATTGCATTTTTTTCTCACGACTCCTAGACACACCTGACCCAAACATTTACCTCTCATTCCTCATTTACAAAAATAAGAAGTACTTGAGCAGTGCTCCTATTTTTTGGCCTCAAAAGAAAGCAAACAAACCGAGAACTCAGAAAATACCCAAACACCTAAACTCCTTAACATTAATTTCTAGTGGTTTTTGTTTGTGTCTATTTATTTGTTTGTTTCATGGTTTTTGTTTTGGTTTTTGGTTGGTTGCAGGGGTTTTTCTTTGGGTTTTTGAGGGGTTTTTTTTGGTGTTTTTTTGTTTGTTTGTTTGTTCCTTATTCTAAGTAATATCCCTAATTTCGATAGGTTAGGAATGAAGTGTATTTAAGAGAATGCTCCTCATCCCCACCAATTCTGAAAAGAAACAAAAGCATTACCCTTCAAAGCTCTTAATTACCATCTAAATTAAAATCTGTTACAGTCTCTTAAGATGGACTGTGACAACATGAAGTGTATACGTTATGGTACAGCACCTTCAGAGATGTAGGATGGAAAATTATACTAACTCAGCTAAACATAGCCCTAATTAAACCACAGACATAGGAATAATCTCACCCCAATTCAGGAAAGCACTTAAGCACATAGAATTTACAGTATGTGCTTAAATCTTGTTGAATTAGTTGTAACTACTCACAAGCTTAGTGTTAACCATGTGATCAAATATATGTTTGAATCACAAACTACTTACTGAAAATCAGCAGTGAACACTTTTTAGTTCTAGGTTTCCCTAATTTGAGCATGTATCCAAAGCATGTATCCACAAAGACTAAATCCTCCTCAGATGGAGAGACAAAACAGTTTTCTTTTCCATAATCACTCTCTAAATTTTCATCTTATCCCATGATGAGCAATTATTGTGACAACACAAATCATATTTAAGGCAACCGTACCATGCATGAGTCCTTAACAAAATTATATTTTATATTTAACAACACTCAGAGTTTGGACGCTGTTTTAGGGTTTTTCTTGGGATGTCAGTGCTGGGTCTTGCCAAGTTCTTAGTTACTCCCTATAAAAAGATGGGGGGGTTAATTTTGAAATTTCAAAGTCCTCACGTGCTTCACCCTAGCACTTCTTACGACAACATTTAAAGGATTTGTGTCAGAGACAAATCTCCTCCAGCTCCTGGCCAGGCAGAGGAAAACTTTGGGGTAGAAGGTCAGTATTTCAGGATGACTGACCATTCAAGATAATACAATATTTCAAAATTTGTGTCAGGTCTGCATCCCTGCAGAATAACACAGGATCTGTGCTACCAAGGACAACACAATAGGCGGCAGATCTTCTGAGAAGAATCAAAAAGTGTTAAAATATACACTGGAAGAGCTACAGTAAATGCATATAAGGATTCATCTGTGATGTACAACTGGCTAAGTCTGAGAGCTGGACTGCAGTGGTACTGAGTGCTTCAGATAGGCAAACTAAAACTACATTTAAAAACACCAAAGGAACCAAGGAGTCATGAGGATATATCTACAAATGTTTGCTCTAAACAGTGATAAAAATATTCAAATATTTTCCCTTAGTCTCAATTTAAACTAGACCGTGGGTGAGAATGAAAGGTCTGCAATCTGTGAAAAGAAAAAGATCAAATTCAGTATTCAGTAGGGATAGAGAATAATTAATTAAGCCCTGGAGCTGCAGATTTTATTTTATTTCAGATTCTTCCTTCTGTATCTCTTTTGCCCTCTGTTAACCAGCTTCCCATCCATGTCTATAAATAATGAACATAAGCCAAATTTTCCTCACTGATATCATGTATTACACAAATATTTGAAGGGAAAATATGTCCAGAAGTGTTTTGATGAGCTATACTAATGAAACAGTTTAACCAAACATAAACAATCATACAGAAATATACACTTGCAAAGAGATATTAGATAATCCCATCCTAAACAGACTTAAAATCCTGGTACCCCAATGAAAAGGACATACCAGATTCAGCACCAGTATTCAAAACTGCCAGATAAACAAAGCAACCACCCAGGATAACACTCTGGGGCAAATGTGCTTAATGATGAAAATCACAACAGCTAGGATTATGCTATAAGGATTTTATATTACTACCAGGTATGTACATGTGTAATAGTGAATGTCTTTGCCTTCTTTACATTTATGAGCAGATAAAGATTACAGCAATAAATTCCTAAGCTGAAATAAAAGTTAGCCTAATCTTAAGATAAGGAAAATCCAATTACTCCCAGAAATAAAACAGAGATATTTAAAATGAATGGGGGAACAATTTGCTATAGGCAACATGACATTCTGTATTGTACACAATGCATACTCCTACACTGCAGCTGAACTATTTGAGGCTTACAAGCTGACAGACAAAGTAACAGATTGAAAGAAGAGTTTCATTAAAAGAACAGAAAATGTCGGCAAACATCTTTGACTTCAAGTTGAATTTTGGTCATACAATTCCCTGGTATTTTTTGCTTTGCTTTCCTAACTAGTTCCCTTATGGATTAACCTCTTCTCACCTCTGGTTGTATATACACTGCAAGATGGAGCCACTGGACAGTTCATTAGAGCAGCTCCTGCTGTTTCTTCCACTGAAGAGGAGGCACCTCTAAGTTACCATACACAGGCAAACCCAGGTCGACAGGTCTCATAACAACTTCTGGCAGCTTTGATCAGACTGGTGGTTCACACAAGTTTCACAGGAGACAAAAAAAAAGAAAAAAAAAAAAAAGGTGGCAGGAACTCTGAAGTATTTCCTGCTGCTCCATTGGAAACAAAGTACCATCGCTTAGTAATTCATGCACCATACTGGTATCACTGAGGAGGGACAGGGGGAGACTGCATTTGCGGTCTTTTTCAGTGCGGCACACCTTAAACCAAGAAAGATATATTTAAATGTAATGCCTCAACCCACTGTTAGAAAATCTATGTTTTAAAAAACTCCGCTAAACAGAGGTTCCAACTTAATATTGAGAAGAAAGTTTCCTGATCTGATAGTTCAGCTGCCAGTCTCTTTCTGAGCACGTGAATCAGCTTTTATGCCCTAGGTTTTTAAAGCACTCGAGGCTGCGTACCTCGATTTTCCAGCATTGCTCTAGCTAGCATGGTGGCAGAGAACATGAAACTGCGTTTAAGCACTTGAAACGGACTCCTTGGTGTTCAGCAACACACCCCACTGCTTGGCTCTGTCTCTTTCATTGACACCTCTGGTGGCGGAGCCAAAAAAGTCAACAGTCTGCATACTCCAGGACCCTTTCATAATGGTATAGCTGATTGAGGCCCTGTTTGAGAGGCCTTACCTCATTTCCCACATATTTTCTGACCCATTTTGTCTGCCTTTTCTCAGAGGGGGTTTGCCTGTTATATTGTGGGCTAAGCAGTAAACTAATTATCTTGTTCAAATCCCTTTGCAACGCCTCTAATCCTATTAGTTGTAAGAATGTGTGAATACTGATTGCACAACTTAAAAAAGGGAGAAACAGAAAAAAAGACAGAGACAGAGGGAAAAAGCCAAAAGCCAGGATCCAGAAGGATCTGCTAGCCACTTCAGCCTTTCGAGACTTGTCAGGACATTCAAGTCGCCCCTCTGTCACAGGACGGGACGCTCAACAGGACAATTTGTAAGGTCCGTCTTTCCATTTTCTGTCTGTCTGTCATATCTGCCCCAGAGCCACCGCTATTATCCACAGCAACTCTGAGCTCTTTGCTCTCAGCAGAAGTTGCTGACCCTTGACTCCAGCTAACAGTTACATTTTCTCTCTTTCCTCTTTCATAATGAACATTTTAATGAAGGGGATGACAATATTACAATCTGTCAAAGAAGCCATATGAAGTACAGGAAATGAATGAATGTTGGTGTAGGCATCTATAGGACCTACCAGTCCTATTTCTTTTCTTCAAAGCAGCCTCACAAGTCTTATTAAAGAGCCCTCTCGCCCTCTCCCTCAGCTGAAGATACCGGAGCAGTTGCCTCCTGCTGTCCAGAACTGAGTGAACTTTAATCACTTTTCCTATTTTGTTCACACTGGGGAAGGAGCCAGGCTCCAGTGAAAAGCCTGCAGTCACAGCCGATGTTAAAGAGCATGAAATTTATCTGACTTCCATAAAAGATGAGCTCTGCCCTTCCATTCCTGCTTTTGCTAAACTGGCTGCTCCGGGGACAGCCATTCTCTCCTCTAAAAACAAATATTTGCTTTTAGTGTGGATGGATGCTGCTGCCTAGGAGCGCCTGCCTTTTCCCTTGCTTTTCTAAACTGTAAACTTAGTTGTTTCTACCTACAAAGAAGACTTGTGGCCTTGGGAAAGAAATTTAACTTTATCATTTAGACATGCTGTTTTGCAAATGAAGGTTTTAAAAATGCAAACGGTTCCTGTTTTACATGAGTAATAGGCTCTGGCTAATTGGTTACCATAGAAGCAAATTCACCAGGATTTTCAGAGAAGAAGAGAAAGATTTACCTTTCCTTCTCTCCTTTCCTGCAGAAATGTCTATGCCTCTGAAAATCTACATCTTAGTGTAAAACATAAAGTTTGTTTTCTTACATACTAAAAGATTTGAGACACTGTTTATTTGATGAAGATTGAAATGAACTGTATTATTGCATACCATTACATTATTTGGTTTAAATTCTTAACATTTGGAATTGGCTCTACAATCTTTGGAAATCATATTTCCGTTATTTATACAATGCTCACTTCCTTTACAATGGCAAATCAATGAAACATTTGCATGGAATTTGGAAGGACAAGTCTTACAATGCATGTCTTTTCTAAGGAACAATGCATTATAAATGAGCATTTTCAAAACAACTGACTGTGTGACTTTAGAAACACATATTTTAGAAGCAGCACCACTTCTGTGTCATTTCATTACTTACATATTTCAAATACAGCAGAAAAATGGAATCCAAAGAGCCCCAAAACACCTCCGGAAGCAATTTATCCCCCAAACATTTTATGTATAAAAAAACTTGAAAGCAGAAACAAAATTGTATCAATGGGCTTGATAATAAAAAGATTGTGTTAAAATGGAATGAAAAGTGGTAGTTATTCACTGACCATCCGCTCTGCATGCCATAACCCCATCTAATCCCCAATTGATACTGACAACTGCAATGACAAGGGCTAAATTGGAGCCATAAGTGGGAGTAATGATAGACTGCCACTTCAGTATGTCAGCAATTTCCAGATTAAAATTAATACCATACAAATGCTCTTCTGTAAAGTGGGGAGTTATCAAAAGAAAAGAAGTGATTGTTTAGTAGTAACATCTCACAAAAATGTGCCACTGAGGCCGAGCTCAGTGCCCAGCGCCCAGCAGAGGTTAGCTGTCCGTCAGCAGGAAAGAGATGAGCAGGGGAAAACTGTTGCTGCTGTACTTTTAGTTGTGACCACCTAGGGGCACTCAGCGTCCTAGAAATGTATCGCAAATCTCAGATTTTGATCCAGCACCATTCTGGTGTAGAGCAAAAAACATATTCTCTGCAGGCTTCCTGCCTTATAGTCTACTTCGACAACAACGGTGAGTATTGTTTACTGATATTTTATTACTGGCAGATAACCAACCAGGCAGCCTTGTTCCCTCTAAATGCTGCTAAAGAGCTTTTTTTTTTTTTTTTTCTGATAAAGGCTTTAATATACCATGAAGGTTTTTAACCAATTGGCAAAAATATACAGACCATATCTTTTGAGAAAGTGATTTCACATTTTACGTCTGGACTTCTTCCAAACTGCAAGGCAACTACAAACTGTATGGAAAGCTGTCTGGAGGGAATTATCTTAATTTTAATTCACTACAGATTTGAAAAGGACGTGGCAAAAATGGAAATTAATATAAAACTGATAAAACAGCACAAGATCAAGAGGATTGCAATTTTTTCTTCTTCACATACATTCTTCCCTTTCTACTTCATATTTCTTACATATAAAATTTAAACACAAACAGAATTGTATTCCGATGCTTTGGAATTCTCCGAATTCTTTCAAAAAAAAAGCACTTCTTATAATTAGTTTTCTAAATTTTCTTAAAAAAAAAAATCTTGAAGTAATTGAAGCATTGAAGCAATCAGCAAAATAAAAGTTTTAGGTTGAAGGAAATGGTTCATTTAGGCTAAGCTTCAGCAGTCCGCTAGCCAATCCTATCTGATATTTTATGGTCAGGTTTTATAGTATGAAAATTCTGACTTTCTGCCACATTTTTTTCTGTTCAAACAGGGTTCACTTAACAAGCAGAATGCAGACCTGCTGGTTTCCCTTGTGGCCAACTTCACTTGTTCAAAGTCTTTGAGAATCTTGGAACACGGCAATAGCTCTTAAAGGAACTTTGGCCTGCAGCTGTTATTAACTAGCTTTGGACGTATGGACCTCCGTTGACAAGCACCTCATGTAGAGAGGTTAAAAAATTGCTACCATATGCTTACAGCTTTTTTAACCTACAATGTAAGGCTCAAAAAAAAAAAAAAAAAAGCAAAACTCCCTTTCACTACATTAAAAATACAAATTAATTTACACATAAACCAACACTTCTATCTTCTACTGCTTGATAGTTATGAAATATATATTTCATTTTTACAGTGGGACTGTAGTTTTCCAAAGACAGGATCTGATTTCAGTGAAAGGAACAACTGATTATAGGTATACAGATCTTAACAGGTTTTATTACTGGACACAAAATAAAACCATCATACTCTTAAAAACATCATTAAATAACAATAAAAATCTGTATCAAGAGAATGTTTCTATTGTGCAGAAAAGCATTATCTCCCTAATGAAAGCTAAAGCTAGTGCTGCTTATTACACTTTAAAATTGGCCTTATGTGAGTGTACATTACATTAGTTTTCAACGATGTGATCCAGTTCACATCTGAAGGAGGATCTGTTTGCTCAACTCCTTGTCCCTTTTTTCCAGATAGGTCAGCTGGTTTACTGAAAGATATTACATCTCTGGACAAGGACAGCCTCATCACACAAGTAATACTTTCCACAGAACCTTTCTTGCTCACCAAAGTACTTGGACCAGTCCTTGTACCATACATAGACTGAAATGGATTTTCAATATTTTTAACTTTGTTGAAATGACCCAAAAAAAAAAAAAAAAAAAAAAAAAAAAAGCCAAAACCAGTTATTGGCTGAACTCTTTCATGTCTCTGTTCTATAGATTGCCATGTGTTTCTCTAAAAATACCTTAACAGTGTTTAGTGAAGATCTTAGTGAGTCTCAGTTCAGTATACCTCAGAGCTGAGTTCACAGATTTCAGATTCTAAAGCTTCTGTACAGATTTCCTTAGTTACGGGAGGAAGACCACTGAATATGGATGGAAGTTTAGTTTTTAAGATGAAGTTATCAGTGGGTTAAAAATGGCTATCCAGACTGGTAGATGAAAAAAACATTACCATGTAATCAATCATCTTATGCAAGAACATTTTCCCATTCACATTGTAGCCAAATATTCTAGCCAGTAATCAACAGTAAACCAGAAATAAGTTTATGAATCCAAGCTACTGTTCTACCAGATGACAAGAAAAGCCCAGGTAACTTAATTTTTCTTCTACCATAATGAGTTTTACCTCCACATATTTAAGTCCAGGTGACTTTTCACAAAATCCAGGCATATTTGGTATGTCAGAGATGTTGTTTCTCAGATAACAGAACTTGCATTGGAATACTATTAGAGCTACCAAAAATTATATAGAGATAAATGGGCAGAATTACAGCATTTCTGTCCAACCCAAGCAAATGGTAGATCTAGAAGAAATGCAGCTACTAAAGGATAATCTGCTGTCTATCTTGAGTATCTGCAGAATTCCATTATCAAGTTGCCTAGATAAAATATATATTTAAAACTTTTATAATAAAATTATAATAAAATAAACATTCATCCTGCAAAGTACATAAATACAGTATAATAATTTCATTTTAAGATGGGGGAAAGGGTGAGTACCAAGAGACTTACAGTGGGAGTCATCTCACCTGTCTTTAGCCAGCTGAAAATCAGAAATCTAGTCTTAGGTTAGGTGTCTACAGAATGGTGAAGGAGCCTTTAGAAGATGGGTGGTTTTATCTCTATCTCTGCATTTGAGAATACAAGAAGTTTTGAAAGTGAGCTGGGACTCAGAACTTCAGTTTCAGGAAGGTCAAGCTACAAATCCACAGACTAACCCTGGCCCACTGCCTAGCCGAGGTCACAAAAGCAGCCCATGTCAATCATGTACTGAAACGATGTCTCTCAAATACCAGGGTAGTTCTCTAAGTGTTTGGACATTACAATATGGCATTCTCTAATGATGCTGGTTTATCCAGAGTTTCTCTGAGGAGCAAAAACTTTGCTCTCCTCTAACCAAACTATGGATACCTCCTGAACTACACAAACTGCTCTGCACTATGACAGAAGGACAGTCTGTATTAAAAACACCACAACTGCTCAAAGCTAGAGGCCTTGCCAATTACCACAGTCTTACTCCCCCTTCCTCCAAGCCATTTAATTGAGAACCTTTACATGACAGCCAGCTCTATATATCTTTATGTTAAACACAAGGAACACGACCTATCCATTTCCCAAGAGGCATCTGGGATTAGCATCTACAGCATTTTAAACTATTTACCACTTAGACCTGCTCTTTAGTCACCAATTCAGCCAATTTTTTCATTTAAATAAACAGCTGGATCAACAGTTGGCACTTGATCTTGCAAATCTGTTTACCACTTCAGGCTCAAAAACATCCCATTTCTACAAATGAATTTGACCCCTATAATAATATGACAAATTGCTAAGACTTAGACAATACAATGCTATTGAACGTCCAAACAAACTTTCATCTTAAGCTGGCCAAAAGGACTTCTTAATAAAGAGTACATGTTTTCTTTTGTTTATATCATTTTGCAGCATTTGTCAACTTATGGAAACATTTTCTTCTGATGAATTTCTGCTAAGAAGGGGCGAGGCGTGCATTGAGTTGCTTTTGTGTGCTTGTTTAGCTGTGGCGCTTTTTTAATCTGGCTCGTGGACAAATTCCTAGACAGCCCTTGTCTTCCAGCATTACACAGCTTTTACTACACAGGCACCCCTGAAGGGAAGGATCCTCATTCTCCACTAACTGCACAAGGACACGACACAGGAGGTTCACGAAAGCGGTCCATCTCTGCAAATGTAATATCCCCTGGCACACAGCCAGGAGCCAGCCAGCCTTGGTGTGGGGTGGCTCTGGGGATGCTCCACTGGAGCCCTCCCTGCCTCCCACTACCCCCAGCCACCCTGGCAGCCCAGGGAACCTGCTGCGATCAGGGCAGCTGAGGGAGCCTCTGCTCTCCTGCAGGATAATCAAACACAAGATTCTGAATTTTTTAAGTTTGGAAAAACATTCAGGGTGGACCTTCCAGGAATAATTTAAAAGCCTCTAACTTATATTTTCTCTTTGAGAAAAAAAAAAAAAAAAAAATCAAAATACAAGATACAAGAAAATCCATTAGCATCGAAGTCCCAAAGTGAACTTTCACATACTAGAACTTCCACAATATCCACTAAATGGATACAGACTTTTCCTCTTATTTTGGTTCCATGTATCATCAGTCCATTTAAAAATTAAAAACAAATAGTTAAGAAAAAAAAAAGACGCATTTTTACTTAAAATACTAAAAGTATTTCAAACATGTATAGGCAACTAACAGAAGAAAACAGAGATACTTTTCAAACTTTTTAATAAATCCCAAGTCATTTTCCAAAATCCATATCAGCCAACTAAAGCAACCAATTAAAATTTACCTGCCCTTTCATATGAATATATAAAGGCTACATTATCAGTAAAAATAGGATGGATATTCTGATGGGCATTCCTCCCCAGATCCTATGAGGATTTAGCCAGTAGTACATGGTGTAAACTATCTCTTTACTTTTCTCAAACAGTTCATCAGTATTGGAAATTTATTGCTTTTGCAATAGGGACCTCTGTTTCAATTAAAAAAAAAAAAAATCCTTTCTGTACTACTGTGTTAATTTGTTTCTGTGTGTAAGACTACTGAGTGACTCACAGCTATTCTAGACTAAAAAGTTGTCAGTATTTACAGTAAGTCCTTTACAATTTCTTCAGTAAAAATAACCCAAGGATTTAAATTAAGCTTGGTAAAAATAGACCACAACTCTTTACTTAAAATTCAAAGTATTTTGCCACCGGTAATGAGAGTGGGAGAGCCACAGAAGGGCAAAACAACGTCCTGACTAGCTTAATAAAATTTTTATATTTTAACTCTATAATGGAAGTTTCAATGATAAAGTATTCTACATCTTAAACATACTTGCAAACATTAAACAGAGCATTTAATAATTACATGGTACATCAAATAGACAATGTAATAAGCAAACAGCTTCTTTAGAGAACAGACTTTTTTATTGCCATGTGAAATAAGACATATTTCCTATATATGATAGTAAAATGTTTATTTGAACAGTAATAGGGCTAAATATAGGAGAAACTTGCGATTTAGTGGGAATACTTGTTTTATCTGAAGCTAATAAAGACACCATGGCCGAGACACAGCTCTGTTTTGATCACTAAAAGCCACAGTAAGTTGAAGTTCAGTTACCGTAAATTTAATTACTTTAATGAACCTATTCTGTTACTTTAAAATACAGTATTCTTTACAAAAACAAGCATATTATATTTTATCAAGTTATTTTGGCTGTATCTACTAACTCTCATAATATGTTTGAGGGACTCAAATCACCAGGTCCTGGAAAGCATCAGTCTTGATTAAGCTGAATAAAAAGATAATGAACTAAAATGTCTTCAGACCAACAGCATTGTCAACATACAGCAATTTGTTTAAACTTCTACCTTTCCATTCATGTTTTGAAATACTAGTACCATTTCTAATGAACATATGAAAAATGCTTTAATTCATGCATGATTTAACGCCAGTACAAATTTGCCAATATGAGCAATTCTTGAATGAGAGCAGAAAATATCGTTCTTTAAAGAACAGGCATTTCTTAACGGATTATTCCACTGTGTTGTTTCCTGGGTTTAGATTTAAATCAGGGCAACTATTACAGCAGGGACCTCCATTACCAGGGGATGCTAATTCCATCTCATGCAGCTAACCACCATGCAGGCTTAGCCTATTTATCCAAACGTCAATAGCATCATACAGTGTCACACAACTGACTAAGCAAAGATTGAAAATCCACTATTCAACAATCAGGTCTTCAAGGTCACTCGCACAAGTGTTATGTTTCATGCCATGGACACTATGAAACAATTGTGTGAATATACTTTACAGGTAACCAACAGCTTTTTAGAGTAAATGCAGCCCAATTTCCTGTTCCAAAAAGCATTAGGAAGGTATTTCACAGAGAGGTGATGAGTAAATATCATTAGGAAAATTTATGAGGGTTTTTTCAATAATTATTGTTTTCCTATGTATAATTCTTTTGTTACTTATTATATGTTAGCAATCAACTTTTCAGGAATCCTGGCATGAAAGCTCTTTGGAGATCTCAGCAGTACTGCAAGGCATAATTATTCCTTGTATCTGCACAATGTTAAACTAATTGCCCCCACATTTCAAATGCAATATCAGAAGCCATGTGATGGTTTAAACTGAGCTCTGCCTTGTGACCAGAGCTCTATTTCAAAAGACTGCCAACAGAGTGCATACATCTTATTCCTTAAAACTTGTTTTCACAGCTCTATACTGAAGCATATTGGTTGACTATGAGAGAGAATGAAAAAGAAAGCAGCAACCAGAGTCATGCTAGCACCTCTGACAACTGTCACAGATATTATACTTCATAATAAAACAAGCCTAATTTTGACGTGTATGTCCAAGAGTTAATTCTAGGAAAAACAAAACAAAACAAAACAACAGAATTTTTAGAGAAATCATCTTTCTGAAGTCATCAGCAAAATACAAATGACAAATATGCACAAATTATATAGTGAAATTCTGATGCTAGCCTTTAACACATTCCTTTGACAGCCACAGGCTTTGAATGGATACCAACCAGTTTTGAAATTAGAGCAAAGATGTGTCATACATGCCATCAGGTCCTGTGCAAGTTCTACAAAAACAGCAAAAAGAACAAGAAAACTATGCCAAAGGAAATTTCAGATCACTTCATACCAGCTTTTTTCTGCGGTAGATTTGATGTACTGCATTACTGAATCACAAGATGCTTATCAGCTTAAATCAGCTTTTCTTTTTCCCATTCACAATAGAAAAACAAAACAAACAAACCAACCAAAAAAACACAAAAAACAACTATCATTTTTATTTTTGAAATCTTCAGAAGAAATTACACAAATTGAAGTAAATGGAAAGCTAAATGATAAATTGAAAATGAATATTTCTTATTTCTTTACTTAGCATCTCTCTTTCCCATGAAGAGAATAGAGTCACAAACTTTCCTTTAGATTAACCTAATTATAACCTTCTCACATACAGGCACTTAGAGACAAACTGCAATCAGTACCAAGGTTTCTTCTCTCACCTTTCTGTCTACTCAGTTACAACCCTTTTCCCCACTTCAACTTAAAATTTAGTCCAGAGTTAAGCAGCAGCCAGTCTAGAAAGCAGTGGCCTAAAGGATTCAATTTGCAATAAGTTGAATATAGTTTAAATAGCTAGACATTAATAAAAAAGACTTAAAACTTAGGTTTGAAGTTTGATAGTGATTCTAAGAACAGCATGCAAGCATAAGTAGTTTTCAAACATTAACATTAAACTCTTTAATTATTTGCAAACTAGCAAGCTACTGAATGCTTCAGCAATTGATCCCTCAGCCTTATTCCTATTTAAAGTTATCTTAAAGAATATTATGAGATGACATATTAAAAAATTGCATGCATACATATTCTAGATGGTTGTGATATGCTTCTCTACTTCATAAATTTAGTAAATATTGAAATCCACTCTGTAACCTAATCTATTTTAAGGAGCACTGAAACACCAAGAAACACAGATGTTTTGAAGTTGTAGCTGAGGGTGGAGAAGTGGAAGGAATAGTATGTGTCTGCTTCTTTGAAAATGGATTTCCATTCAAGAATTTAATTCTTGAGTCTCTGAAGTGCAAGTCACATAGGAATTTGGAGTATTGTATTCAGCCATGGTGCCCAGACATCAGAAGAACATTGACCCGTTGGAGAGGGTCCACAGGAGGGCTATGAAGATGATCAGAGGGCTGCAGCACCTCTCCTATGAAGACAGGCTGAGAGAGTTGGGATTTTTCACCCTGGAGAAGGCTCTGGGGAGACCTTATACCAGCCTTCCAGTACCTAAAGGCAGCCTACAAGAAAGCGGGAAAAGGATGTTTTACAAGGGCATGTAGTGATAGGACAAGGAGTGGTGGCTTTAAACTGAAAGAGAGCAGATTGAGATTAGATATAAGGAAGAAATTATTCACCATGAAGGCGGTGAGGCCCTGAAACAGGCTGCCCAGAGAAGCTGTGGATACCCCATCTGTGGAAGTGTTCAAGGCCAGGTTGGAAGGGGCTTCGAGCAACCTGGTCCAGTGGAAGTTGCCCCTGGCCATGGCGGGGGCACTGGAACTAGATGATCATTGAGGTCCTTTCCAACCCAAAACATTCTATGCTTCTAGTTTTTCATAAAATTTGTGCTTGATTTGTAGACATAAGCTACTACTTTACTAAACAATAACTTTAAAGTATACAACCCAAACCTCCACAGCATGTAAAGCCATTGATAACTGGCCTAGTTATTTATGTAGGACCCTTATTTGGTTGCATGAAAATCATGGCTTATGGCACTACATAGATTTGCTTAATATTGAATGAATTGTTTTCCTCCATTTCATAAAAACTTGCTCAGAGACAGAAAATACAAAGCTAGACTGTAAAATAAGTATTTCAAATCAATATGAGATAGTCCAGCAGTTCTCTAACAATTAAGACGATGAAGAAGAAAATAAAATGGAACAGTGTTTGCAAAAGTTTTGAGTGTTTTAGTAACTTTTATAAAGCCTCAAACAGAGGAGATCCCCTCCCTCTCACAGGCATTAAAACGGGTGGAGGAAAAACCTTAGAAAATCAGAGGACTCGAGAGAACTAACTTTTTTGGCATATATTGTTAATGAAAACCTGTGGCTATGATGCAAAATTTAGAAGCAGATCTGTCCCCCAACCTTCAAGTCTACTAGTTCCAGTGGTTAAAGTCTCTTCTACCTGGGAAATGATCTTGAATGGAAAACATCTGAACTGCCAGACACCACATAATTCTTAAAAGCACTAAGCATCTAAATCAGAATCATATTGGCTCTCAGTGTTGAACTGAAATGAAGCCATGCCAGAATCAGGTATCGAAAATAGCAAAGAGATTAGACAGATTACTCAGAGAGTCTGAGAAAACATTGAACAAAGTACGATTGTGTGTCAACACTTGACTATAGTTAAACTACCTACATATGTAATCAACACAGATCTTACATATCTTAATTGCATCAACTATAAAACAGAGACTTGTCCAAACTGGAGCTCTTATGAGATGCTGAGGTATTACTAGTAACCAGTAGGAGTTGCTCAAAGCATAAAGACATCAGTTGACTGCCATTGTCCCAAAAAACCTTTGGGAAACAATCTGAATCTAGTATTTTTATGAGGATATAATCAAGGTCATTCATCAAAATGGCATTTCAGGAGAGCACTAGGGCACTGCCGACATTTTCTTAAGAAGCCCAAAGATGGCTAAGAGGAGACAAGCATACCGCATTTCAGTATTTTCTCCTTAGAGCCTAGACTACACCTTCAGGAAGTTCCTGATTGAAAGTAACTGACTGAAAGTAAGTCCAAGTTTCCTGTATTTGTTTAAAGGAAACTAAAAGGGAAGCATGGGAAACAAATTCACAAACAAAACCTGTCCAAGGGATGAGAGGCACAGACTTATCCTGGAAGAGCTGTTGAGAGGCTGCTGTGGCCCACAAAAATCAGTGAAAAAGGAGTCCTTGAGTAGGGTTGTGGTTTTCAAACTCCCAGGGAGCTTCTCAGTCAAGAGATAGAAGACGCGAGGACCACGGATACCAGGTCTGCAGAATTAACAGCTCTTTGGAGGATGCTTTCAAGCCCTCAGCACTCTCTTCAAAAGGCTGAAGATCTTTTAAGTGAAGTAAGTCTCTCAAAATTCACATTGATTCCTAAAACAAGCCACAATTTTGGATTTCAGTGTGCTGTTGAGATCTCCCTTGTCCTGCTTCCAAGGGTGAATGAAGAAGAAAGGAAAAATAGAGAAAATCACGTGTCCCCTTGCAAAACTTTCCATAGAAATCACTTCAGTGTAGCTGTCAGAATGCCTCCTCATATATCAAAGTGGGAATGAAAGCAGGTAGCAAGGAAATCTGTAACAAATTCCTACTGAGTCAAACTATAAATTTTTATACTAAATTACTCAACATTTTAGTATTATTTTCCCTATTATAAAAACTTGTCCCTAAAAATAACTGTAAGGCTTTTGAAGGCCTTTCCTGGCCATTATTAAGAGTCTTCGCAGTTATTCTCCAAAAATAATATTCCACATGGATTTATTTTTCTATTTAAAAGCAAAATTTTTAATTCAGGAAGAGAATACTCAACAGATGCTACCTATATTTAAGTAAAATTAAAATAATTCATGCCAGTGCAGAATGGAAATGAGGATTAATTTCCCCATGGAAAATACTTAACATACATAAGATAGTTAATGGAAACAGAACTGCACTAATGTATTTTACATTATGAATACACATACATATGTTATTACTTCACACTTACATTGTGCCCCTTATCTGATAATCCTCAAATGTGTTTAAAACATTAATGACTTTATCCTCACAGAAGCTCTACTATGTTGGAAATACTTTCCTGTTGATTTTATTTCCCGCTTGTGAGCTCTCTGGGCACACGCTACTGCATTCTACCTGGCTCAACAATGCCTATCAATACCATGGAGAAACCATCATTAGCAAATTCACAATAATTAATAAGTCAGCCTGGAACACTGAAATTGCACACTGTGTATGCATCCAGAAATTACTTATATGCCACAGCTGTTATAAAACCATATTGTGTTCCTAGTTCTATCTACTACTATCCCTTCATAATCCTAAACCAGAGTTGTTTCTACTGTTACACACTGCATAAGAACTGCCATGCAAAAGAATATGGCCACTACTCCAGAGAATTTACAGTTGGATTTGAAGCAAAAAGAGCAGCCAGGAGAAGAAAGACAAAACAATATTATTATAAAGCTGCAGGTTGGTGGTATTTATAATTAAAGCTGTTAAGATACTTTCAAGCTCTCTTCTTCCCATTTTACAAAGATCAGTTATATGTAAAAGCTGCTTAACTTGACCCAAATGGCTGACTAACAAAAGGGACCTTGAACAGGATAATAAAACCCACTCCTTTTGACAGAAGAATAACATGTTTTGGGATTACATAAATTGTTTAATTATATATGACCTATTAAGATGAGATTTACACAGACTAGAAAAGGGTTTTAAAAATTAAAACCATGACAGTTCCCCAGCATATAAATAAGGATTTTCTATAAATTATTAGTATATTTAAAATTTAAGTTACTCTTCATAGCATATTTACATAGGTAGAAGACATGGGAAAGTTAGAACTGAGGAACACAAAATAATATTTCTTTAAAAACCCTAAACCAGCAGAAGTTAAACTATCAACTGAGACAAGTTTCATCCTCCTCTCAGACTGAAAATAATTTTGCCTGTGGATGTATATACTGGTGAACTCATAAAAGAGCCATCTCTCCTTTACCATGAGTGACTTACACGCTTTGAGATCTAACTACATAAAAATCCACTTTAAATTTGTATATCCTTTATATAGGTTAAGACAGTTTTCATCTCACTGGACAACCAGAGTAAAATATTTCATGTATTACTTGTAAAAACAGATTTCCATGTATCTATAAAGACCTTAGCCCTTCAACTACCTGACAAAAAAAGGTCACAAACGATTTTATTTCATTTTGTATTTTAAGCTCCTTTGTATAATATGTTCCCATCTTTACCTCTACCAACACATATGCCAAAAGAAGATAAACAGCTATCCTATCATCTTCCAAAAATGTCAGTCTCTAGGAGGCTATCTTACATCTGGCTTTCAACACATTTCTTGGAAACTGGACATAAGGGATTTCAAGCAGAGCTTGGAAGACTTTGGTTGAGCAGCAGCTCTAGTCAGGCTTTGTAACTTAAGCCTTCATCCTTCACTTCCAGAATCAGAGCCGTCGTCATCTGAATCCAGATGCCAAAAACTAGAAGGCTGAGAATCCTTGGATTATAATAGGTTTGCATTACCACAGTTACCATGAGTATTGCTATGCGTTCAAAGCACAGAAAATAGTATTATGCCAAGTATTCAAAGTGAGCATTTCATTGCCAATCCCTGCAAGCTACAGCAGAGTTATTTCTCTGGCTCAGCAAACTTACATCACTTATACACACATGTGAATGAACTGCAGTAGTGTTCCTTATTTTATTTAGATTTGCAAGTGGGCACACGAGCATTTAATGGAAGTAAGAAATAATATATCCATTATATTACTTAAAGATCAGGTAACCAGCTTCTAAAGAGAAAATTCTTAATACTTTCTAATGCCTGTGTATTGTCTTTGTGTTTCCATATCAATTACTGCATTGAATTAAAAAAGCTTGCACTTTTGGTTTCAAATTTTTTTTCTCATTTCCTACTCTATAGCCTCACTATAGCAATTCCAGTAGTATATATTTTGACAGATTTTTTAGCGGAGTATGTTCCTTTTGCTCTAAGCTTCGTCACTTTCCAAAGTACAACATAAGGCATTGCACTTCTCAAACGATGGTCATTCAGTGAGATTCCAAAGACCCTTCCATGCCAATTAGTGTGAGCTAATGTAGGGGACAGCATTGCTGTAAGCTCAGAGGAGGCAGCACTTGTATCATCATAGATTGACCAAGCAGCATCAGGAGACAAGGAAGGAAGAAACAAACAAATGCCAAACAAACAAAACCCCAGAAACTCATTACTTAAAAGTAATGATTCTGCGCTGTAAAGTACAATTTTAAAGTTTGATACTCTTTAAATAAGATACTCAATAGCCTATGCTGACAAGAGTTCACAGACTCTGAACCATTATAGTATGCTTTTCCACAAAGCAGCACATAGGCTTTCTAAGTTAATGTGGAAGGAAAAAAGGAAAAATGCTGAAGTGCTGCACTTGTTAACCCCAGAATTAGACCAATTACCAACTACATCACTTGATCATATACAAAATCATGCTTTATATGCAGATGCGTTAGTACCCTTGTATTCAGCACATCATAGCAAATGGATATGCTTGCAATAGCTCTGAGATGTCTTGCGCCAACGCCTCACAACAACACACTTAAAAATGTACAACTCTTATTCTTTTGGTTTCTATTTCAAATGTGCCCAGACAGAATTGCCCTTAAAAATATTTAATCAAATCAATATTTTACAGTCCTTGCTAAGTCTGTCTTCAGTCATAAGTCTATGTGTTCCAATTTTCTTCAAGCTTGCTCTTGGCTTCAGGTGTTACATAATAAATAATTTACATAATCCATAAAATTGCTTACCTATAAACACAGTTGCAAGGAGGGGGGTTAGTAAAGCCTCTGCAACTGCCCACAAATTGAGTTTGGTAGGAAAAAGCAAAAGCTGTCTATAAAATCAATTTCTGTGGAAGAAGAGTTGAAGAATCCTCTCAAATAGCTAGAGTTTTTGAAGTCAGAATTTGTTTGTATACAGAAACTACTTTGACAGCATTTGTAATCTTTAGAAAGCTATTTAATATACATAAGCTTGTACCTTAAGCAACTAAGATGCTTAAGTATTGGAGGCTTCAGTACTGTGGGGGAAAATGGACAAGCAATACATACCTAATGATTTCTTCATTATATAGCTTGTCAATTTTATCCTGGGGATTTACCAACCAAAGTCACATTAAACGCAGAATTTGTATATTCTGAAGATACTGAAAAATATCCCTTTAAGAAGGAACAATGCAGACAAGAGTGTGACAATTTCTACAGAAAGGAGATGAGTTTTGGAAATACTAATGACATAAGTGCCTTGTGAGATGTACACAGAAAATAGTTCTGACATAACAAATATATTTCACCCTAGGATCTGGTATTTCAAATTAGCTTGCAGCAAAACAAGTTAGATGACTTAACACATATTCTCCACTACTGTTTCATATTATTTTACTTATAAGAATGCAGAATAATTTGGGCAGGAAGGGACGTTTAGAGGTCTCCAGTCCAACTCCTTACTCAAAGCAGGTCTGTAACCAGATCAGGTTGTTCAGGTCTTAAACACCTCCAAAGAAAGGGATCCCACAACCAGTCTGGACACCCACGCCAGTGTTCAACCATCCCTCATGGTGAACTTTTGTCCCCTAATATATATAGGTATAAAGAGAAGCTAATTGTTTTTCACTGGTCTTGTGGGAGTCCCTGGGCAGAGATGAGTTTCAGCCACGAAGACCTGCCAGCCATTTCCTGTTCTCTCATCTTTGCTGTCGGAGGGACAGGAGAAGCTGTGGTGGCTGAAGCTGGCAGTGAGTACCCAAGAGGCTCCAGAGTTGTATTTAGCAAAGCACGTAAAAAGTAGGCATCTGAGGTAGCCCAGCTGGTGCACTACTCCTGAGCAAAAAAAGCTCATTGGACAGAGGTGTTGGGTGTGGTGGAGCTGCAAGAGCAACCGTTTTCTCCTTTCTGAAGAGGAGGCTGTCAGCTGTGACAGAACGTGGAAGAAGGCGTTTCCACTGCGGCCAGGCGAGGAACCAGCTTGTGAGCGTGGTCATCTCCTGCAGAAAGCCAAGGATTGCTACCTATCAGTAGCAAGGAAAGGTACTGCCAAAGATGTCTTTAGCTGTGATGCTAGCACATATGATTAAATCTCAAATAGCTCCCTAGACAGTGGTAGCAGACCTGATAGCCTAAAGTCTCAGCTAACAAAAATCCATATAGCTTCTGGGATTATCACCCTCTGATCTGGGGATCTGTCTCTTTATTTTCACTCATTTCTGCCTCAAGGCTAATCAGCAGAGTTTGCAAAGCAAAACCAAATTGGTTAAAAATCAGCTTTACATGCAAAGCCTAAAATAAAACATCTGTGTGTGTCCCCCTCCCCCCCAAAAAAGGGGTTGGACTAGATGACCTCTGAAGGTCCCTTCCTACCCAAGCCATTCTATGATTCTAAATAATCAGAATTGCATGTATTCAATGTCTGTATTACCTCTTGTTCTATCACTGTGCACATCTGAGAAGAGCATGGCTCCACCGTCCTTGCATCCTCCGATCAGGTTGTTGCAGACAGCAATCAGGTCTGCCTTCACCTGCTCTTCTCCAGACTAAACGGACCCAGTTCCCTGCGCCTCATGCTCCAGCTCCCAAGTACTGTGGTGTGAACGTTTTCTAACAAGGAGCTGAAAGCTAGGTACAGTCTTTGGATTATTTGAGAATACGCATATGAAAAGACTGCTGACTAAAGTACTGATTTAAAACATACCCTAAAAGGAAGACAGCATTAGTATCCTACGATTTTTTTAATCTGCATAATTTTTCAGATTTAATTTTCATAATTAAGTTGTTTCTGATCATAAAGAATACAGTTCCAAACAATGCTATGGATTGTAACATGTCACTAGAATTTAAATAAATCCCAGTTACACATCTTTTAGGCACTAGATGAGTAAGACATTAAGACAACCATTCCATTAGATATTATTAATGCCAAACAGAATCTCTATGGAGATCACTTCAAAGGCCACTTTCTGCATCCTTAAAATCCTGTTAAAATTATGTTCTGCATGGGTCTTTTGTATGTGGTACTGTTACCACGAACAACCAAATTCCATTATCTATAAGCGATTGTTCTCCATTTTTCATGAAAGTGAAAAAAATATGGTCTTTAAATAGATTTTAAGTTTTCTTTTGATTTTATAATATTAACACTGATAGACAGTAAAGTTTAGCTGCATTCATAAAGTAAAGTGAATTCATATGCACTTTTATCTAACCTCAGACTTAGGACATGATCTTTAATCCTGGTACATACAAAACTTCTCTTGATGCAACTTCTTTTGTCTTTGAAGAAAAACTGCATAATCAGGTCCACTTCGAATTTCTCTGCTTTTTTTTTTTTTTTTTTTTCTTGCTATGTCCAGTTTCACACTGAAGAATTGACTTTAAAGTGAATGGCAAAAGCAATGTATGTAAGCAATCTTCTCTGGAAACCAGCTTACATATTAACAGAAAATAAATTAAACTTTTAATTACATAAAACTTTTAATCAATTTAATCACAGATTACTTACTGCCAATTACAAATTACTATCATCTTTTAAAAAGAGCAAAGTAATGCTTGAGTACCGGTCAGCTAAAATGGAAATAACTTCTCAGAACTCCATCTGCTCATGAAACCAGACTGAAAAATTGAAAGCATGTGGGACTTGCAAAACCTTTCAGTACATTCCCACTTTTCTTTAGGGCCCCCCAGAAAAAAACCAAGAATGGTCAACATTATAAGAATTTACACCATGAATTCTCCACAGGAACTGTCAAATTTTGCAGATTTTCAGGTGTCTTTCACCCCAAACAATGCATTTCTCCCATGCACCTTGAACTTGACCAGGATTTAACTTTTAAAGTCATTAAAGTTTTACATAACTTCAGGTAGGCCAGAAAATGATAAAAAAAAATTTAGCTCCTTCCACGTTCAGTGGCAATTGGCACTGGATTAAAATGTTTCCTGTTTGCAGCAGTATAAAGTACACCATTTTTCTAAGAGCAAAAGAGAAGAACTATGCCTTTCCAATAAGTCTGGTAAAGAGACTGGTGAAGAGGCCAGATCTGCTTGCCTATTGCCAGGCTGCTCTGAAAAGTGACAGATTTCTCCATGTGACACTTAAAGTAGCTTGCATCTAAGTTTGGTAAATAGGGAAATCTTCGTGTCTCCTGCTCTTGAAGGAATTGTTTTAACACTAATGTCCAGGCATCATTCAAGATTTCAACAAAGCACTGTAGAACTCCTATAGAAAATGATGAAGTTCGTTCATGAAAGTGGAATGTTTGTTTTAAGTCTTCAGTAGTTTTAAAGGATTTCATCTTTTTTTGAGGAAAAACAAGCATTGTGGAAAAAAAATAAAAAGCTTTAACATGTATTTAGATTTTGTTAACTGGATTACGTCTTTGTAAGTGTTTACTCTGAAGAACACTGGACATATAGATGCCAAGTTACAGAAGTCAACAGCAGTCAATCACTCACAGAGACTGTGAGACCTGCACCTTTCTCGGAAGTCAAAGCAATAGTGACTGCTCAGTGTTTTGAAAGAATAGGTCAGGTTTTTCTCCTTATTGTTTGATAGTTTTAAAAATGTTTGCTAGATGACAGATACACACAACTTGAATTATAGCATCTTCTGACCAACCATCCCTCTTTTTCTTTTTGTTGGCAATACTATTTTTTTGCTCTCCCCCACTCCCAACATCCTATACCCTTCCCCAGTAAAACAGTCATTTCAATATACAGTTCTCAGAGCTACAGAAAACTGTTAACTCCCTTACAGTGCTATGCTGAATATAAGCTACAGCAGCTTATACCAAGCAGACCTTGGTAAAGTAAAATAGTCACATACTTTCTAATTTTGACATTCTGAAATTGTGCCATCAAATAAAACCTTTCAGACAGATGTTAAAATTTTCTAAATATTTCCTGAGTTTCCTAATCCTGGAATCATTTAATTGTATGCAATCAACAAGACATCTATTACTGAATTCAACAGAACCAAGATTTCATCCTCTACAGAAGCTACACTGGATTAATCACAGCAGCTAATTTTGGGCACCTACATAGAACATTGCAAGAACAATATACTCATTAGTATTTATTAATGCAAGTTTTTATTAAAAAAAATTCAAACTTTTTTTTTTTTAAAAAACAGGAAATAAAGAATTCGCTCTCTTGCTTCCTCATTCCATTGCTGTTTTCATTTCAGTCACAGAAATAAATTGTTTTCAGCGATACTTGTGTGACTGGATTTGTGCAGGTGCAACAGGACATGACTTGCCAAAACTCTGTTACAGAACAGGATGAGAGAAGAAAATTTGCAGCGTCTCTTTTGAAATCTTTAAATTTTCTAATCCATATGTTTTCAGAAACTTATTTAAAAAGAAAAAAAAATCACAAGCACACAAGGCTTTCCCTTTCTGCGCCCCCCCCACCCCCCCAATAGTTTTCCTTCCAAAACTAATGGAGTAGTTGGCCTCTCCACTCAACTGAGCCTTTTTTATCTAGCCATGTTGACTGTATCTTCCTTTTTTCATCCCAAGAATAGTTACTATCTTGTAGAACTATATTTGCCAATGTGCTCAGCTTAGGAAATCTTACAAGGCAAGTATTTCTTTTACAAAGGTGATTTTCAGTCTTTCCAGTGATTGCTGCTGAGTTCACATTTTAAGATTTGCAAAAATTTTATCTCATAAGCTTATGATGATGTTAGTATTCTCCTAACCAATTCATTGGAATGCCAGTTTTCAGCTAGTAGGTCCACATTTTACTGCTCTCACATTCTCAAGTGTAACTTCAAGTTGCTGTAGATCATCTCACGAAGTTTATGCTTAAAACAACCTGTCAATGGACAACATTACTGAACCTTTTGACTCACAGAATACAGACTCTTAAGTATTATCTCAATCATAAAACTATTAATTTTGACACAGGTGGGCCAACATTTGCATTAATATCATTTGGTGTCATCTTGAGGACTTCCCACTCAAGATGTAACCTTGCTTGCTCAACTTATTCTTTCACGTTCCCTCAAGTGCCTGCAGCTTTAATTCTATCCAATATCCTTTCCAGGGCCAATTTTTTCACTTTACCAATACAACCATCTGCAACATCTTACTGATATCTTCCTTAATATCTTGAGGCAGACTTCAAACTGCTACTCTACTCACATGTGCCAAAACGCACATGAACTTTCCAGAATCTCCTTCCTCATTCCATCTCCCTTTCCAGCTGCAGGTTAAGTTAATCTCTTCACCACTAATTTATGTTTCAGGAAAGAAGTGGGCAGAAAGCAATCATATGAAAATCTCCATGAATAACAGTAATGTTATTTTCATCCATTTTCAGCTGAACAAGTGAAATTTCTAAAATGCATTGGTAGTGTTCCTCTTGTATACACAGTAATCGGTATGCCCATGCTCCTCTGAATTCCCCGTACTACCATTTACAGGACTGGATGCATGTAAATACTGAAATGTAAAGAATTTGGATTTTTGTTGTTTTTGTGGTTGGGTTCTTTTTTTTTTCATAGAATACAAACATGTTCATTTTCCCCCTCAAGTTAATCAGCTTTCTTATTTACAAGGAAACACCATGTTTTATTACCATGAAAAGATTGTAACTTGGGAAAAATATCAAAAGGAATAGATTTGTAAAAGTGTTGTAAATAATTTCTGTAAAAATAATGTTGGATATGTTTATCTTGGATATGGCTAAAAGCTTAAATGGACATTAAATTAACATTCTCTGAAGAGTTACGCAAATGTTAAAATTTATTTCAATTCCTGTGGGAAGCAAGAAAATAAGAACTGTTATTTCTATTTTATAGCTAAAGAAACACAGACAGAAGTTAAGTGACTTGCCCATAGCAATGCTGTGAATCAACGTCAGTGCCAGGACTAAAATTTATGAGTTCCTTTTTCCTACCATGAATGCTAAGACACACACCGTTCTTTAAAATATATAGTATTTAATATTTATTACTTCAAAAATATGCAGTATGCACCTGGAATTGGATTAGTACAAATATGAGTTAATAGTTTATAGTCCTTTGCTGTGAGGTGAGTTGGTAGATGGATAGAAATACTAGTTTGGCTACTGAATTACAGCCTTACAATTATGCATTTTAGGCCAAATTCTTATTCTGCTAATCATTTGCCTTGCCTTAAAGCTCCTCCCCAACTGAGCTGAATGAGGTGCAGTGACAGCCACTGGCACTTTAAAATTGCTGCACTGGGTGGTCTTGATTCCTAATGAAGCTATACATATACTGTATATTTTAAATATAACCTTGAGCTAACTGACTTCTACTAAGACAAATATTCCTATTTATAAATAATGTTGTTTTTTTTCACCTGGATGCAGTAGTATCTGGAAGCCACAAATGAAAGAAAGGCAGAACCACCTCACAGCACTTAAATGTGCAGCAAGAAAGGGATTCAGGTAGATAAGAGAAAAAAAAAAAATTAAAGAGGAAGCAAGCAAAGAAAATTGAAGTTGTTTGTGCCAGATCTCAAAGATGGTCAGGAATTCAACGTTACTTGTTATTGCTGCTACCACTGCCCTTCAACTGGCATGCATGCTTCTCCCCAGAAGGCCCAGGTACCTAACTTCCCTTTCCAGCTAGGATCACCCTCTCCATAGGGTAACACTGAAAAGTTCAAAATGCAGTTTTCTAAGTCAAAGCTGTGTCTGGATAACTCTCTGGTGCTGGACCAAAGTGCATGTACAGTTTAGCACACGTATAACAAAAATCAGGCAGGAAGAAGTTTATCAACAACTGAAAAAATTAAAATCTAAGTGAATATGCAAAGAAGCCAACAAAATTCAACCAGTACAGAAAGACGGAGCACTGACTACTATATCTAATATTAAATATACTTCACTGCATTGTGCTTGCAATACTTCCCTCAAACACATTCTTAAAACAAATTAATCTCCAACACAGAATTATTTCTCATGGCATCTGGCACTTAATGGTGTATGAAAATGTAATTTGGAGTTGAAATTAAATCTTGTTAAAGTCCTATCTGAGTAACTTACCCAATCAGCTTAAAACATCAGTTAATCAATGAAATAGTGATAGCACTGGTCTAGAAGTACAGAACAACCTACCCAAAGCACAGAATGTACAAGAGAAAACAATCCGTAAGCACTACCTATTACAGTAAGAACAAGGTACATATCTGCAGGAACTTGATCTTGCTACAGGGGATACTGCACATGACATGTAATATATTCCTGCTGATCAACTTCTCAGTACTGAATAGCTGTGAGACAGAATAGAAGGAAGACAGGAGTTTGAGGAAGGCTGAAGGAAGACACGGGAAAGAAATATGTTCAGTTCAAGCCAAAACATGGAAGAAATTCACAACAAAAGAAGTCTCAAACGCACATTCTGAGTCACAAATTTATTTCCTACATTTGAGCCATTTTGCCTGTCCATGCTATTTTGCATGATCTCAGGAATATTTCATGCTTAAGCCCTATGCCACTTTACACACCACAAACTTTAATGACAGTAGTAATATCTATTTGCACTTACAACAAAGCAATTTAAAGCGACAACTGTTGCTAATTTAGTCAAACAAATTTAAACTCCTTTTGCCTTTGTCTCTCTCTCCTCCACTTCTAAACCTATTATTTTTCCACTCTGACAAAAATCAATAGAAACCAACTTAATATAAATTAATAAATATGTAAGAATAAGTACTCTAAGAAACTGTTTTCTCATCTTCTTTACATCAATAATGCACTTAGTTTCTTTGTTTTTATTTGTTCATGAAAGGTTAGCCAAAATGTTTATACATTAAGCATCTAAGCACTAATGCAAAACACTAAAAAATCTTTGGAGTTTGGTACATGAGGTTTGATTAAATACTTACAATGTTCATTGAAGTTAATAACAATTAGCAGGTATTACATCTGAAAGGTTCAAATATGTCCACTCAATTTGACAATGAAATAACATTAAAGATGCACCCATACAAAACATAGATTATGAAGATTGCCCACTCTGCTCTGGGGCTGTTTCCGTATGTCCAAAGCCTTCCAAGCAGAGCCAGTAATAACACCTTTAAGAAAATAAATTGTCACACTATGGGACTGTATCTGAATGGAGACAATTGGATTGTGGTGGAGTGATTCTGACCAGTTTCAAAAGAATTCACAACTCTCATGAGTATTGTAACTTCATGACAGAGTTGTTTTACTATATACATACTAGTCACAATTTTGCTACCCTTCTTTGGCCAGCAAGGCAGGAGAGAAGGTTCAAGGAAAGAAAACCAAACAAGGCTGAAGTGGAAGAGGGGAAGGAAATTCTTAACTGAGAAATAACTTGTAATTAATACGGGAAGGGCAGTTATTTGGGAATTCCCCTGGTCTGAAAGATTCTCTCATCTCCTGTACCAAATACAGGAAGAAACAATTATAGGAACTCGGCTAGCTCACAGCACACAGAGGACTCACTTCAGAATCACACAACTATGGCTTTGGGATGCGAGTTACCATTAATGCTCTCTGTACAAATATTTACAATTTTCCTGAGGCAGAAAACTGTAAAAAAGAGAGCCCAGTAACAACAGGCTACATTGTACAGATGGTTATGTAGCATCTTAGAAGTGCTCTCAGACACACTACCACTCCCACAATTTTATTTTATTTTTTTAAATTACATCATAGTTTTCTTTTAGCAGGAATGCTATCCTGTTTTACAGATCAGTTGGTGAAGAATATAAAGTTGCATTTAAAAGACTTTATAAGAAAGGAAGTTGCAATTTTAATACATCTTTATACAAATTATAAAGGATCCTCTCTCATTTATTTATTTTTCTCAAACAAGCAGCATGCCTATCCTCAGCAACACTGTTATAAAAATAGAGAACAAAAACATTAAACATCTGAAACAAGAGAGTTGGAAACTTTTACTATTACTGACATTGACTTTACAGGAACACAAATACCTGACACAGAGGGCAATGCAAGTAACCCATGAATATGAATAATTAATTCATTTCACTTCACCTCTTGAATACAGTTCTTCACCTTGTTATGAGGTGCTTCAAATTTAATTACATCATATTTTACACTATTTTTTTTCTATTGTAAGATAAAAAGCTATTTGGCAAGCCACCTGCTTTGATCAATGTATCTGATTTAAGAAAACAAGAAAATGAAAATTGAGTATGAAATTCTTTGGTAACAAACCCTGCTGTGTCCGTAAACATCCGTGATTTCTTAATAGTATTATTTACATTAATGTCTGTTCTAATAGAATAGCAGGTATTTGCCTTTACTTTTCTGTTAATTTTTTAAAGCACCTCTTACTTTGGCATAATTTACTGGCATAAATTAAAACATAATTACATTAGAATTTCTACTGTAAATTTCTTCTGAGGGAGGGAAAACAAAAAGCAACAACAGTAGCAAATAGAGTCATGTATGTGAGCTACATTAATACTTCTTAAAACTTCCTACATAGAGGTTTCTTGTAGACTAGTATATGTTTGTTTTCCACCTCTCTAAACCAATCACGCTGGATGCAGCATATAGACAGAGCTATTATCAAAAAGCAAAATATCTCTATGGGTCAGTCACAGTATCATGGAAGTTACGTGCAAGATTTTAATCAGAAACAGTGCAATACTTCTAGCTAGATTCTCAATCTCACATAAGACTTTCCAGCACACAGAGACAGATGTATTAGAATACAACTACCTGGGACAGAAGCACAGCCAACATAACGCTAAGCAACACAGGGGGCTCCCAAGCTTTCACCAAGACCAGTCATGCTGCAGAGTATCCACCATCCAGGATAAGTAAATATGTTTCAAAGACCTCCTTCCAGTGTATAACAGCTCTCCAGCAGACTGAGCCTGAGAATATGCAGATCTCAAAGGGGTCTTTTTGATTGCTAATCCATTTGCCTGGAAACTGGGATGATTTGTTTTATTTGGTAACTCAAAACCTAGAGATAATGAAGGTTTTAATTAAGCTGATTAATAACTTGATATAGACTAATAGACTTGCTCCACATATTAAAAATGGTGTGCATAGACTTGTGTGTTTCTAGATACATGTTTAGATCTATGTGTATACACACACACAGACACACACATTCTCTGCAAAATGTCTAGATTACCAACTTCCCTAAAATGAAAAAAGGAAATTCTCTGATATAAATAATATTCTCAGTCTAGGACAGATCTGTTTAATAAGCTTCTAGACATGCTTGCTCAACTTTTCTGACATTAAAATCTTAAAAGACATTCAATGAGTTGATCACACAGGGGACTTGCTCAGTTTTGAAGCTCCATGAGAAGGGAATGATGAGTAGGTGCCAATTTATAAGAGTGAAAACCCCTGCTAATATTCACAAAAATTAAGTGAATTTTCTCACACAGGACATCCACTGATTTCAGTAAGATTGCATTTATTAGCGTAACTTTTTATATGCATATTTTCTGCAACATCTATTCCTCACATGGAAGTCAAGGAAATGTCATGTTTTATGGAATTTCCATTCAAACCTAAAGAAAGTTATAGGAAAATGTTTGTAAGTAAAGAACATGATTAGTGGTCCATGTATAATTGTGTAACTCAGGCATGGAAGAACTCCTTCACCATAGTCAAAGATTACCTTCTTCAGTTGGCTATCTCCTTTGAAAGAATGTTTCCTTGTGTGTTATATTCCTGGATTTTGTATATATCACAAATTGGAATGAAAATCTATTTAGTCAGACCCTCAAAATACAGAGGAAGTAGAATAACAGTAACAAAAAGACCCACACTACATTGTTGGAAGGTCTTCCGATAGGCGTTGAAACTCGGCAGCACAGACATGTCCATTTGGAATAATAAGAAACTGAAAAAACCAAACACTATACACCACAGCCATCACTAAATTACTCTCAACAAAATTCTAATCCCGTCTTCTGCACTACAGGCAGTTTTTCAGCCTTTTCAACCAAAGAATTTTTTCTGATATGCTCCTGCTTTGAAGTATCTGTATGTTTTATGTATGAAACCAAAGAAACCAAGGGAAAGAGAATAAACATGACATCCATAGAATGGCTATCTACAAATTTCTGGAAATGGTACTCCTTAAGCTATGACATCCAAATAAGCATATGTGATTTTGAGCCATGACCAATGAGCATGGCAAAAATAATGCTATGTTCCAGAAGTTAACCTGTATCTTTATTATTTTCCTTTGAAGAAAGTTGAATTCTGTTTTCTCCAGGAATATTGAAAAAAAAAATAAAAATGATGCTTTCAGACGCAAAAATGAAGCTGGCCTTGCTCATCATCCTACCCCTTCATGCCCTTTTCCTCACACTGCTGCGTTGCCCCATTTCCTACCTCCCAACACCAACATTTTGCCTCTTCCTCCAGCTCAGCGGCTGGAACACTGCACATCACCTTTACAGTGATGGACAATTCAGTTAAGTGGGCTTTGGAGACATTTCATTATTTTCACATCTAACATTCAGAAATCGTATGAGACAGTTATAAAATAGCATAGTGACAATAAAGGGGTAAAGAAAGGAGAATTTAGAGATGTTGTCTCTTTTTTAGTTTTCTGAGAAAAATGAAAGCATTATTTTGCTTCTGAACTCAACGTCACATTAGCAAAGACCAGATTCAGGCACAGAAACAAACAAGATTAAAATGGCTTTCTATTAGTGGAATTAGGATCTGCCCTCTTCCATGATGGCAAATCCTTCCCTCAGTGAGCTCCAGTGAATATCATAGAATGCTTTGGGTCAGTTTGGACTTTAAAGATCATGTAGTTCCATCCACCTTGCCATCGACAGAGACACCTTCCACTAGACCAGGTTGCTCACAGCCCCATCCAACCTGGCCTTGAACACTTCCAGGGATGGGGCACCCACAACTTCTCTGGGCAGCCTGTTCCAGTGTCTCACCACCCTCATCACAAAAAAAATTTCCTCCTTATGTCCAATCTAAATCTGCCCTCTTTCAGCTTAAAGCCATTACCCCTTTTCCTAACACTACATGCCCTTGTAAAAAGTCCCTCTCTAGCTTTCTTGTAAGACCCTTTAGGTACAGGAAGGCTGCTACAAGGTCTCCCTGGAGCCTTCTCCAGGCTGAACACCTCCAACTCTCTCAGCCTGACTTCACACAAGGCAGTCCTCTGACCATCTTCATGGTCCTCCTCCAGAGTCACTCCAACAGGTCCATGTCTTTCTTATGTTGGGGCCCCAGCACTAAATGGAGTACTCCAGGTGGGGTCTCATGAGAGAGGACCTCTTTCAACCTGCTCGTCATGCTTCTTTTGATGCAGCCCAGGATATGGTTGGCTTCAGGGGCTGCAAGTGCACATTGCTGGGTCATGTTGAGATTCTCATCAACAAAGCCCTTCTTCTCGGGGCTGCCTTCAGTCCATTCTTTGCCCAGCCTGTACTTGTGCTTGGGATTCCCCCAACCCATACTAGTCTCAGTCCCAGAAACTCTAAAAATAAGCACATAAGTTAAAATCATACTTCATAGATTACTTTTAATTCATAAGTTTAGTAATATGAACTTGTGTGTCACAAACAAAATTCAATTCCTCCCTGTGAATTCCACTTAATTATGAAGACAGATTTGTTTATCACAGATACTGTTTCTCTAATGTCATCTTTTCTTGGCCTTAGGCTTCCCACAGTAAATCTACAGCTTTTACTATTTCCAAGTTATTATTATTTCAAAATGCTAAATTTCTCAACTGAGGATACAAAGAATATTTATGCTGAAGAGACTGCCTCCACATCATGATGGGTTTCGGTAGTGTTATTTTTCCTCTACTTTTAGCTTTGGCACTTGGTATCCTGAAAAGGCTTGTCAGCATTAAACTTTCAAAAAGGAGAATTTATTCACCTCTTTCCTTAAGAAAAACCTAGGATTTTTTCCTTTCAGTGAACAACTATAAAATTGTTCTTTTTCACCTGTACACAAAAGTGAGCTTGAAAAGACTGGGGAAAAATAAGTCTAATATTGTAAAGATAAAAATTTAAATGGATTTATTTTCAGCATATTTTAACAGAATATAGCTCAAGGACAGGAAAAGTAAGAGATGTGCAAGCACCATACAGCCTTTTTAATAATAAGATCACATCACTGTCTTAGGATGTCACAGCATAGAAAACTCTAAGGACCGTATCTTTTCATAGATAAGTACAAACTGCTCCAAGCAATTAACGTTAATTAATGTTATTAATTAAAAGTCTAGACAAGCCAGACCTCTCTCCCTGGAATGTTTTTGCCAAACAGTTAATACCTGCAGACTTCAGTCTTGGTGATGGTCTAGTAACACTTGACAAGTTCTCCTGAATAAAGCACTTAGAGCTTGTTGAAGCTTTGTGTTAACTTTGCACCTGCACAGGGCCCCCAGGCTCCAGGAGGCCATGTGGATCAAGTGCTCCTACAACTGGGGTTAGTCATCTGTATCAGAATCACAGCAGACTCCCTCATAACAAAGTCTCTTTTTTGTTGTTAATTAAGACAGTACCAAAAAAATAAAGTTACTTATTCAGTCATGAGGGCTGAATGCTCCCAGTAGGTAGCCTTTTCACAATTCAGTTTCCCTGATGGGGCTCGAAGAGGAAATGAAACAACAAATTGTACTCCTGATGATCTAAGCAGAAGCTGCAATTCCACAGAGAGTCCTGCTAGGTCAATTAGTTCATCATGCTAACAGAATAGCAATCCAGCAAGCAGTGTCTCACCAACAAAGGTTTGAAAAAGTGAAGTTCAATGCCCAGTTGTGAGGCAGTCTCCAGTAGATACTATTGTTAGGTTCAGCAAAAGCACATTTACTGAGTATAAAAGTAGGGCAGCAGCACTGAAAAGCCAGGGGGATATTCCCGTACTGCCAGATTCATTCATGTGAATGCAGCAGAAGCAGTCCACCTTTGTAAGATCTCTAATGAACGCTCCTTGTACAAAAGAAGTTCATCTCATCAAAATGTTATTGAAGAGGTAAGTACCTTTAAGCAAGCATTTCTCTGAAAAGTCAAAGTGCAGTGCTGCACCTGTTGTTTTTTATCTTTTTGAAGTGCTTCAATATTCTGAAACCTTAGTATTATTTCATGTTCTGTGATTATTGTATAGTATTGTTTTACAAACGTGGGAAAAATAATTAATAGCACTTTTTCTTACAGTGCCATCCAATAATACTGTAATGTAATAGACAGCATTTAAATTTCATTTTCAAAGCAGCACTTAGAGCAAATTATGCACCTGTGCTAAGCTATTTTCCTTTATATTTTGAACAAGAACTGGATACTTCAATGCTAATTTTATAAATCGCAAGCACTGTTATTTATGCCAGAAGACTATGTTTCAAAAGAAAAGATGGTCTAACAGACTGTTTAAACTCCAAACTTTCATCTATAATCCTGTGAATGTCCTCAAAATTTTCAAGAAACCATTTTGGTTTTTTAACTTCTAGCTCATTTTTACCAGCCTCACAGTGGGACTCTGGAACTAACAATTCATCTGAATTTGAGAACAGAAATGACTAAAAATTCCAGGCAGATGTACTCTTTCTGCCTGCATATATTGAGGCAAAATAGTTGTTTTACCCAAGCAGGTCAAACATAAGGTAGGTAAAGTACCAGACTGTTGTCAATCCTGTTATGTTTATAAGCAACTACTGTGTTTGCTCCTGCAAAGCCATTTCAGATATTCTAAGGTTTTGCAAAAATAACAAAAAAATAACATTTATACTTTTTTGCTATACACTGGTCACAGTTGAAAAGTAGGAAGTTGTGTAAAGAAAAGCAGATTATTTGGTTCTAGTTTCCTTTTTGCTATCAGCTACTGCAATATTAGACCTTGGTGCTTTATTTACAGAACTCCCCACTGACAAAAGATAGTGCTGCATAATGAATACACAAATGCATTTCAAGAGCACATTTTGAAAGCTGGTTATGGAAAACACCTTCTGGCTGCAATATTTGAATGTACTGTATGCTGACAGTCAGTAGGGACAACAACACAGATGTGCTTTGTTTGGCTCCTAATGGATTCAATCCCAAAGAGCATTAAAAAGAGAAGGAAGAAAATTCACGCTTTACCTTTTTATGAAACTCTGATCGTGCACTTTCTTTCTCTCTGGCCATGTGGGTTGAAACAGGATGGTACAATAATACAGTATATTTTTGAGATAATGCATTCTTGTTTCTTTTGAAAGAATGATTAAAGCTACCATTTCTATTCACATAAAATTACCTTTAGATTATTATATTTAATTTTATGGCCTTAAGAATAGATTTAATTTAAAAGCATGCACTGAAATATTTAGGTAAAGACTATTTGTGCTGTCTGCCTAGAAATAATACTTTGATTATCAGTCCTGTAGAGGTTTTAAAATTCCCATTTCATTTAATTAGCTTATTCTATTTTAAAAAGCCATTATTTACTTGCAGCATCTTGAAATAATTTGAGCATTTCTACAGAGCAATTATGTGTGACTGTTTAAACGAAGTCACAGAAGATGATGCATCCTAAACTCAGCACTAGCCGTTGGAGTATTAATAGCTATGCTGTTGCTGGTAAGACTGTTACATAGAAGATATCAAAGCAGGATCTTTTACTCTGGAAATCTGAATATCACCACATACATCTGATAAATTACACAGCTGTTCTGATACAAAGCCGAAACTAGGGAAGAGTATAACCCGATGGGAGAAACTGCTGATGATCACATTCCAAATGTCGACTGCTAAGACAGCTGTTTAGAACAACTCTTACCTTTCAAAGAGGAAACGATAGTGACTTCAATCCCTTTGTATGGTGCTCTGGCAGGAGAATTGAAGTGACAGCACACACAAGATGGTAAGCAGAAGGTAAACCTGAGCTAGGCTACACAAGGTTATCTCCTAAGCTTATGTGTTGTAACACTTTATTTTACATTCCTAGGCACCATGCTCTGCTGACAACTCAAAGAGACTATGTCAGATGGGACTGAAAATACAATCCAGGAGTGCCTCACATGGATCAGCCGAGAGTATGTAAATATAATTCAAACATCATAATCAGTCCTCAAGTTTTCCACGTGCCAGCAAAGATGCAGAATTAATGCCACAGGAACCTGTGTGAAACATCTTGCTAATAGCAAGTTTTACAAATAATTCGTATCAGTTGGTTTTGTTTACATGCATAAATATTGATATCTGATCTTTTTTCATACACTGCAGCAAAAAGTATGGCAAGTGGAGTCATAACCCCAAGCTGATTCAATTCATCCTGATAGAACCAGTTCTTCTCTTCAACTAAAAAAAATCAGTACACAAAAACCACAAGTTCTCTTGTCTACTAATTCTCTTAAATTTTCCCAGGAGGAGGACAGATTCCGGAAACTATAAAAAGGCTGCTGTCCTTATTGTAGGAACATGAAAGTGTCCCTTACAACTGATGATACTTCCATATGACAGCTGCCAGGGGCACTAATTATTGCCCTATAGTCTTCACATCTGTGTGCCTATTAGCAATTATTAGCTCACCGAACTTCAGATGATTGCTTTATTTCTATCTACAATAGATTCCACATTCAAAGAGTTGGTATACGAACCACTCAAACAATGGTTTGAAAACGTCTTTCATAAATTTCAGACCGTCATTCAATTGAACTTGGCATCATTTTAAATGACAGTTAAACCCTGCAAGTGGATAGCTACTCTAAATGACCAGATAATCATATAATGTTGGCCACTTAATTAGAAAATGCTTCAGATCCTAGATTTTCTGCTGTTTAACAATGACCACAATCCACCTGATTGTAGACTTCTTCAAATTCAGTCTGACATACAGAGAAATTGTACATAAGGAATGCAAACATGATAAATGCCTCCATCAATGGACATCTCATAAAAATAATTTTTGTGAAAACATTCTGTCTGGTGGACTCATCAGATCAGTTGACAAAGATAACAGCATTAATGCAACAGACTTCTGTAAACTCTGTGTAACACAAGCAGTGATATTACTTTGACCTTGTGTGTATAAAAAAAAAAAATATTCTTCAAATACACTTTTTCTGGTTCCAGCATTTCTAAATACTCTGTTAAAAAATCTGAAGAGAGAAAACTAAATTTAATGCAATCTAGAAAGCAGGCTCTGTAATGACAATACTTCAGATGTTCAAATTGAGTACTCAGCAGAAGTTTTGAAGGTTAACTGAACACTGACACTATGAAAAATTTAAAAGATCCTATACTTAGAATCTGAAGATAGATAACCCATAGAAAGGCAAGTACATTTTTAACAGTAAACAATAAATAGAAACTGGAAAACCTACTGGGGAAAAAGCAGCTTTTCATGGAGTCTTTACATGAACAAAGCTTCTCTTTTTATAAAATCTTCTTTTTAACATCCCTTTTCAAAACACACTGAGAACTACTGAGGTAGTTAAGAACTCTCTTCTAGCTGATTCTGAGACTTCATGCTTCTTGCCTAAAATTTCCAGTAAAATTGCCTTGTATAAACAACAGCAGTGGACATATAATGAAAAATGCAATCAATGTCTTACAAAAAATGTAAACATTTTGCCAAAATGTATTATTTGTCATGTTTTTTAATTTTTGGAGAAATATGGCTAGTGGAATTTCACTTGGTATCACATCTCTGTTTTCCTGTCTGCTGGATGTCCATATCACACAGTGTTCCTATTGTTCACACAAGTCATTTAACGCATCAAGAATATTGTGATGGTTCTTGGATAAGTCAGTACATTATACTTATTTACTTTAAGAAAGGACTGAAACTGACATAAATGACAGCTTGAATAAAGATATGAATTCATAATGTCATCTAGAAAATACCCGCCTTTGTTAAATGATTATTATCCAACTTATGTTTGCAAAATACATTTTAAGAAAGGAGCAAGAATTAGGAGTATTTTTTAATTTAAATTGTATTTTCAATTTTGAGCAAAAAGCACCTCCACAAAATTAGGTGTGTCAGAGTAGAAACAGAAAAGAAGCAAAAAGCTATGTCAAACCTCAATATCATCTACACTTTCTGCAGCTATCAATGAAGCAGAGTAACAATTGATGCTATTTTTATTATTTCAATGTAAATAATCCGGGCCACTGGATATGCCAGAGGCAAATTTCACAGGTCCTTTCTACACACTCACCTCAACAAAGTCTACATGCAGTCAATGACAGAAACACACAGCCATGTAATATGCTCCCTTGCTATCTTCAGATAGCTTTACCATATAAAATTTGTGAACCTCCCCTCCCCTTGATTTTCATATATGCACTTGCATTCTCCTTTTACTACAATATACTTAGAATTCTATTAAAAGAATTCAGTAGATTACTACTTTTCAGAGGCACCCACACTGCCTTTCAGGAAAGGAAACAGTGAATTTATCCAAAACTTTTTACAAGATATTTTTAAAGATGCAGAATAAAAAGAAATCTAATACTTTTAAAGAGTTAGAGCAAAATGCTAAGCACAAATACTAAGTCGTGTTTTAATACAGAAGTGTCAAAATACTTTTAGAATTCAGAAATGTTTGTGAGTGAAGAATTGCTGAACAGAACACTACACTAGTTCTTTTATTCTATGCATAAGTATCCCCTTGCAGTGCCATAGCAACTTTTTGATGTATTTTTCAAAAGGTTTTTCAACTCAACCTACCAGGTGGTTTTAGGAACTCAAATTCATGTGCTGAAGCTGTGTGCCAGCAGTTATCAAAGAAACCGTGGGATGCATCCTAATATTCTTACTGTGCGATCAGTCTGTTTCTACATTTGCGCGTGTATGTATATTTTCATATTCATGGTTCAAAACTTGTGACACTGCAAATGAAATGGTGTAGCATTTTACAACATTTATGTACATAGCAGTGTCTCACCAACTGAAGCTTTTAATTTGAAAGTTAGGCTTTTCAGTTTCTACTGGTCTAATATTAATGCGCTTTCCAAAAGAGATGTAAAGTTTGAGTCAGCTATAAAACAATCAGTTCATGTAGTTTAACGGAGTGTGTCAAATTCCTATTTCCACACCATGGGAGGTTTGACTAAGTTAAGTGTTTATATACTTCAGGTATGTAGTATATTGAGAAATGTGCCAGCAGACATGAGTATTTATGTATAGAAATTACAGCAAATTCTCTGACTCTGTCTGTTTTTTCTTTCTATCAAGAAATGGAAAAGAGGGAGACAAAAAATTCTGAACTGCTTTTCCTCCAGTAGGGGAAGTGGCTGGAAGATTATCTTTGCTCTCTAGTTTCAAATAGTCTGTTCTTAAACAGAAAAAAAGTTTGATCTTTTCTTTCTCTCTACCTGAAGCTGCCTTTGTAGCAAACGGCAACTCAGTGCCTTTCCTAGCCATTTGAATTAGGCGGTCAATATGTATAACCACAGAAGGGCAGTATGAGAGACAAACCAGAACTCGAAATGAGATGATGCCGTGAAATGTAAGGAAGAATGGGGCTAACCCATCCTTAATGGGAAACCCAAAATAGAAATTTTAGGTAAAACCAAAACTGAATATCCTTATAAGCAAAATTTATAGTTACTCTAAACCAGGTTACAACATATATTAAGAAAGCGCATGTTACATTAACTGAGGCTTAAGTGCATCCTTATTTAAATCATTAAAAGAAAAACAGCAAGTAGTCTAGTATTTTTTTTCTTGAGGTCATGTAGTTACCTGAGCTTCCAAAAAATGCACTTACAGACATTAAAACATTAAAGACACTAAACATTAAAAGAAACCCTGGTCTTTATGCTCTATGACTGGATACTGATCAAGTTACAGAACATAATTATTACTATGTACTTGTAATAGATTGTAGCATCTAGTCACAGCCAACAATCACTTCTCATAACAACAAATATCTAATTCTCCTTGACTTCAATCTGAAGAGGAATGGGGATAGGGAAAAGCTTTGTGATGCCACATCAAGGCAGTGCAGTTTGTAAAGCTTCTTGTTGCTTACTCTCCATAGATTCAAGAAACTGAAAAACTGGCTAAATCCTGTAATACTGCAATCTGTGGTACAGAATACGGCACCTCTAAAAGCAGCAGTAACCAGACAAGGCTACGTTCTGAAAGTCTTTCTCCAGGAAAAAAAGTAAACTCAGCTGCTTGAATTTCTTAGAAAATAGCTTTCAGTGAAGCTACACCTCTGTGTTTGCTCTTGGAGATTTAACTGTTGAAAACTACAGCTAAGCATCTGGGATCAAAATTTACTGCAGCACCAATGTAAGGCTATATGCCAACTGTGTCTTTGCAGTTTCATCAGTTGATATAAAAATCCTTCATTTTAATTTATCCAAGTAACTCAGTTCAATGACCAGCTCATCTAAAGCTGGACAATTAGAAAATACTTCTTTGCTTCCAAAGCTCCATAAATTTTAGATGCTGGAGGACAGTACTTACTAGCTCTGCAAGAGGACAGAGCTCTACTAGCTCTACAGGACAGAGTATTCAGTATGCAAAGCACTATGAATAAAACACATTTTTTAATGTTCATTTTCTTTGTAGAGCTAGTATACAAGTTTCTACTAATAAATACAATGCTTTCTGCATTTTAATCTAAGTAATTGTTTGGGTTTTTTTCAAATGCATTACAATCACGTATATCTATTAAATGAATGCAGATTTCTTGTATCGATTTTGGCAAAATATGTAAAATTGCAAAGATTAAATTCAGTGCTAAATTTGAGATCAACAGGTCTGAACTACTACTATCAACTAGTTTCAAGAGAGACAGACAAAAAACACACACTAGAGAATAAAGCCTCTACCTATAATGGCAAATAATACCACTCAATCCCATCCATCTGCCAACCATGCTGTCTGTTGTTTCGGGCAATTGCCCATAGGAGTTCTACCTCTTGCCAAGGTTCACTAATGGTCTTCAAGTATTTTCTTCCATCACTGTAAGACACATTGTCATTTCAGACTAATGACAAAGACTTCATGAAAACTGGTTGAAGGTTGGTGTACACATATGTAGCTGACATGGGGGAATCTCCACAGAATCTCAGCCAAGAAAGAAATCTCCTTGCCACTATCAAAGCTGGTTTTTGCCTGCAGTGAGCTCATCAAAGCTGCAAAGCCAGAAGGCAGTTTGGAGGCCATACTTAGTTTAAGAGTAATGATTTCTGGATAGATAATAATTTGAGGTCCATGAGGGCGTGCTCCAGATCCAGGCTGAGTAATTAGATCCAAAAAACCAACCTCTTTTAACCCTCCTCCCAGTGTTCTTATCTGTGGACAATCACTGTGGCTTACAAAGCAGCGTGGAACAGGAAAATGGAAAAATCTAATGCAAACCATGACTATAATTCTTAAGAAAGAAAAATCTAGCTATGGTTAGCAGAAAGTACTCTGAAGGCTTATGAGGAAGTGTAGGCAGAAATAAAAAATGGAAAGCTGTGCGCAATATTGTTTGTACAATAAAAGTACCATTAGTTTAGCAAAAAAGCTCAAATAGGATTAAGTTAGAAGTTATAGCGGTTCATTTCCACTTATAACAGGACAGAGGCAGGATGATTTTTTTCTCAATTTTTAGCGGACTTTCCACCTTACAGCTCCCCTTAGCTTAACACCAATCCTGATGAGCACTTCCACATGGAATCATTTAATTCAAATACTACAGCATATTGTGTAACATATGCTCTGAAACCAAGCCATATTTTTTTTTTAAAGTAACACTAAAGGCAGCACACATGTACACACTTCTCACATATGTTCTAAAACTAGGAGTAGAAAATTACGTACCCCACTTTCCCTTTTTTGCTAATATATCATCTGGGTAGTTATGAATACACAACACTAATTAACATATAATTCAGAGACATTTAGAAGAGGCGCAGGATTATCTCCTTCCAAAGAGATAATATCCTTTACCTTGCTTTTTAAGAAGCCAGGAGAATGAAACAGGCACATTAGAACTTGTCAGTGTAAAAAAAAAGTTGGTGAAAAACAAACTTCCAGTATTTATGTTTCACTATTATGCCACAACAGGCTATACAAATACACATTCACCTACAATAAAAATAGTAGTATCCAAAATAATACTTACAGAATTATATTAACCTCTGTTCTGAGAGTGCCAAAGACCCTAATATTCATTTCAGCTTCATTTATATAGCAGGGGAAAAAAAAAGATCTCTCTGCATTGAATGAATTTCACAGCTATGTAATTTTTTTCAAGTATCAGTCTTGAAACCCTATTCTTGCCTAAATCATTGGAAATATATATAGATTTATACAGTCTATATGTACATCTGTGCATATAGATATCCACAATCACCATCAGTTCAGGTTTTACTTGAGTAATTAAAAGCTTCAGAAACAGACACATGGATGCACAAAAATAGCTCATCTGCATGTTTACAGAATGTTAATAAAGATAGCAATTGTTACATTGAGACCTACTAATTTGCAGCTTTTGTTTAATAACAAACAAGAGGCCAAAGTTTCATGCTTTGTTTAATCCAGTCTCACTGAGGACTGTTCCCCACAGCGTCCACCCATGTATGTACAGCCATCTCCCCCACATCCTCTCTAGCAAACATGCAGCCTGTCCAACCAGGCTGCTGATCCAGAGAAAAACTAATCATGTTTTCTTTTGGATCTGCCATCTTCTGAGCACAAGGAACACAGGTACAGGCTTGGGAAGTGAGAGGAACACCACCTTTTAGAAGTAACACGTCTTCATTTTTGGATCCACCACCATGGAAAATTACATCCCCAGCAAAACTGAAGCAAACAGCAGACAAACTCTGGCCACAGGAATAAGTGGTAGTAAATCATATGAACACAGGATCAACTACAATTATGTGCTAATGCAGACTGTGCTCATAACATTATCCACTGAAATGCTATTCATAAAACCATGCATTAGAAAAACATCATCCACTGTGCTTCAGGACCACACAGAGTTACATCTTTTCCTTCCTGAAATCAACTGTAAACCACATTATTCAGGTAATACTAGCAGCCTTAATTCTCCCATGTGTGCTTAACTTGATCCAGCGTTTACCATGCTTGTGCCTTGTTGTCAGAACCTCTAACAGATTTTCGGGTTTTTTTTTTGCATTATTACCTACAATGTGCATTGTGAACTGTTAATATCAATAAGCTAGAACAAAATACCACATTATCTTTCACCCCTGAGTGTCTGGATTTAAGCCAGTATACTCATGGGAAAGACTTTATGGAATAATCAATACAGGAGTAAAGACAACACGGTATCTCCTCCAGAGGAGAAAACAGAGGGCACGCAGCAATTTAAAAACCATTCCAGTAACAAGAAAGGAAAAACTAAAGTGGAAAAGGAAACCCAAAACACATCCTGTCAACAGAGCTCCCAGAGGAGTAGGAGACAAATCCACAAGTCTAATTTTTGGTATGCAGCTGAGATACAATAACAAGCTCTCTCTCAGCACTCAGTGCTCCCCATCAGCTAGCTACAGAACAAATGTAGTTGTTCAAAATAATCCAAGATACACCAAGTGAATAGTAACCAAGTACCCAGTGACATCTGACAGGTTCAGCTACCAGCTTCTGCTGTTAAAGGAGCAAGCAGCATGTCCTCTTCCAAACCCAGGCAGGTCAGCCCCTAGGAGCAGAATGACCGTTCTCCCTTTTAACAAATTGCACAGGTTTCTTAAGGTTTCTCTCTTGCACATCATGTTATTCTTAAAGGAGCTGCTCCCAGGTCTAACCCCTGCCCACACGACGGCACTGACAGTGTGTACACAAGAACACAGTTACATTACCACTACTGCCCTACCTATCAAAAATAGAAAGGTCATTAAACTACTCATGTAACATGCACACAAAATAAATCCGTGAAATTATATTAAATCTTACCAAATTATTCTGAATATAGAAATATACCAGGATGACAACAGTCATTAAAGGCTTCTAAATACAGAGAGGATCACAATGCAGTAAAATAACTAACTTCAAAACCATTAGGCTTGTTAACACATACAGTAGTAAGCTTATTCTGCTTTGCACTTGCAGAGTTGAAAAAAGAAATACTACTATGAGCTGTCAGAACCTACAACAGAAAAGCATGGGAATGCTGCAGAGAAGGCTTCATCCTTACTCCAAAGTAATTGTGACACAGCAACACTGATTTTAGTGGGCTCAGGGTGGGATCCCAGTTAGAGTTTCTGTCACCATTGACTCAAATCAGAACTCAGTCAGTTTGCTTGAAGCAAAAAGCTGGTGTTCACTAATCCCAGAAGCCCTCCTCTCCACAGTAATGAATTTTTCAGGGACAGCTTCTATGTAAATACACTGTTCAAGTTATACTCCTCTTCATAGCTCTTTCAAAGAACAATCAACTTTCTGTATACACACAATTATAATCTTCCTATGCCTTTTTAAAAATATCAGTCTTAGATACTGAAAATATTCTGCAGGATTTAAATATACACCATAAATTATTCAAGGTGAACCCAATTCTAAAAATAAACATGATTACAAAACATTGCACTCCATGTATACTTTAACATAATTTCTCAAGATTTATGCTTTCAATGCATGGAATAACTACACAAGATGGGTGAATTAGAAAAAACAAAACAAAACACAATACTTGCTTCTCTGATTATGGCCTTATGTTTAAACAATCACTACCAATTTTTGTCATTTAAAGATCTAAACTCCTAAGGAGGTACAAGGGAAATATCCAGTACTTAAATGTAATCATCACTCAAATACGGATTTAACAAACTGTATTTCAATGATTTTAGGTCCCAGTACAATGAACAAACAAAATGAAATTATTAACGGAGTTTTTCACAGTTATTTGTTAATTAATCATTGCATTCAGAGATGAAAACTAATGCCACAGGACATTACCAGAATACTATATCTGATGCATATGCATCATTTTTTTTCATAGATTCCTTGTGGCAGCGCTACCTTTTCAAATCCTGCTCATGTTTCATATCACTGCACACCAATGCACAACCACAATTGTGCTATTCTTTGTACATACTAAAGGACATAGATAAAGTCTATACAGTAATCTTCTGGTATTTTTTTAATATTACAAATTGTAGAAGGAAAAACTCCACTGTGATCACTGAACCATGTCATGATCCTTCCTAGGAAATATCTGCAGAGATAAAGATAACACAAACTAACTTTTAGAAATCAGATGAAGGACACAGCTATCATAACAATGGTAGCTGAGTTCAAATGCTCAGACTACAGGGAATCAGAATATAGCATACTCTACAAATAATTTTTATTCCTTTATTTAATCCAAGTGGAAATAGTCTTTTCAAGCCTTGAAAGCTGGGAAAAAAAAAGGTAGATATGACTGATGGTTTTATTGATAATTTATTGGATATTCAGAGACATGTAAATCAAAAGATAGTTCCAAGATCTCTATCCAAATTAAGAGATGACTGCTGTACTAAAACACAACAGGTTTCATCATTGTCAACAGCAACTTAGGAGCAATTTGTACTTAAACGTTATTATGTTGGAGACCAGCAACTTGCAGCAGAAGCATAGGATTCTGTCTTCTACATACTTTTTGAGACCTGATGACACATCAGCTTGTCTAGAAGCTCTGCCTGACTGCTTTTGTAAGCAAAAAGTGGAATGGAAAAAGCAGCTGATTGATTCTGATTTCCAAAGTGTGTTTTCTCCACAAGCTTATACCCTGAAAATGCAAGATCTCCAGGAAGAACATATAAAGTTGTCAATCTGAGACATTTTTATATGAAATGCCCAGGGGAGGTGGGAATTAAGCAGCCATATAAACGTGTTTGTACACTTACAGACAGTCAGAATGAGCATACTGGTAAAAACGAATAGTTGGATCTATACTACTTGACTCTTGAGTTGTGCTGTACATATGTGTGTGATTAATGCAGTCATAGAAGATGTGACATGAGAAATAAGATGCAAGTAGTGAAAGAACTTATTTGGCATAAAATGCCAAAAAAAATGTTAGTTTCCTGTAAATATGCTAAAATGCCTAATAACTACAATCTGGTTTTTGTTTATATGTATTACCATAAATTAGAAATGGTTTGCCTCAGCCACGATTATATTAACCATCTCTGATTCAAATCCAAAACCTACACAAAAACCTTGTTTAGTATCTTAACCTTTCACCTTTATTAATATGGAAATTTATATTATAGAGGAGATTTTTTTTAATGCATCTCCATCAGTATATATATAGGTGCCTAAATATAAGCAGTTTGAGGGGGTTTTTCCATAGTACTAACAAAGTCCTCTGTCAGCAACAAGAAGTCAGTGCTTAAAAAAATAAATAACTAAAAGATACCTAAATTTGAGTTTGGAAATCACTTTCATATTGAAAAGGTTGCATTATTCTATTTAGAAGTATGTATTTGAATAAAGTTTTCAATTTTCTAAGTGAAATACTTCCTCAATCTTTTCCTAATAAAGGATACAGATAGATGATGAGCAAAACCTGAGCTGCCTATTATGTGCCCGGGACTCCTACTGACTGACTTGTTAATGACTGTACCTAAAGGAACCTTCTTTAGTGATGAAAAGGAGATCACTTTCTTAAGAAAAAAAGTGTCATGAGCAGAGAAGTTAGTACAAGTTTTCAGAACCTTCAGCAAGGAAAATTATAGCTGTTTACATAGTACATGTAATCTTTTCTTCAGGAGAAAAGATTAAAAAAAAGATTAAAAACCCCTTCTCAAATTATATACATATGAAGTCCTTTTGCTTAACCATTTCTGTTTACTTTCTGCCCTCCTTCTTGAAACTATGGTGTCATGGGTTTCAAAACTGTCATAGAAGTCTGTGACATATGTATGGAGCAATATTGTAGAAAAAATTATTATTTTTTTTTTCTTATTTTCTTTGTAAGATGTTCCATGCACACTTAAAAAGCAACTTACAGCTGTCTCCCAGTGCTTCACAGCCTTCATGAATATATAAACAATGTATTTAAGATCTGAGTAGATGATCTAAGAGCTAAAACAAAGCATGAAGCAGGAAAAAAACAAATTGCATCTCATGTTACTGTGATGCTGAAGAGGCCTCTTGGCTATCTGAGGCATTCTGCACATTATTAAATTTGAAGACGTTTTATCAATAGAGTTTGCTGATAACAAAGGCAGGAGATGCCTGGTGAAAGGACTTGTACTATGTTTTTAACAGTTTAACTGATGCTGCTCTAGGACTATTGCAAATAATGAAATTTTCACTGGTGAAAAGGCATTGGTTTTTTTCCCCCTTCTAAGGTCAGGCAAGAAGCTCAAGTCCTATAAGAAGACTTATCTTCATCTCATAAACTTTGCTGGAGCTACGTCAATTGATACAATTTAACAATCTATGTTTTCTTTACTGTCTTGTTTTTCATTTTTTTCCTCATGGTGAAAGACTTTTCAGATACAAAATTGCTTTTAACCCCAAATTATATTTTTAGGGTAGAGCTTATCTCTTCTGCCAAACTTTTCATCACATTGTTATAATGTTTTGTAAGGCTGCCAGATACACAGAGATGAAGATCACACAAACCTCAGACAAGCATTCTTTAAAATACCATTAAATAAATTAACTTAAATTGACTTTGAGATAACTATAAGACAAAGATCCACTAATTAATATCAGGTATCAGGCCCTTTCTGATTTGCCTGTTCACTCTTCATCAGAATGAAATAAGTTAAAAATTAGTTTGTGTCCTTATTAAAGACAAAAAAAAAAAAGAAAAAAAAAAAAAAAGTCTTCCATGTTCTTTCCATGATCCTGAAACACAGTCTCACAGATAAAAAGCCAAAGGGACCACTGGTCTCATCTCTCACTCCTTTCCATCACCATCCTCTGTATTTACTTGCAAGTTGTATAATCCTAAGGAGAAATGCCACTAACAATCTTGATTTTAAGTGCAAATCTATTTAGCCTTTTAAAACCCAGCTTGCTTACTGCAACTTCCTAGTGTTTCATTATGTATTGAAAAGCACAGAGAGTTCCTCAGCAAAGTACTCAAAAACATACATGCAAATAAACTGCATTTTTAGATTTAAAATTACTACTTCAAGCAGCTGTATCTTACCACCATCCTCAGTTATCAATGAAATGATAATCAGGTTGTGATCAATAATGATTTTTTTAGTGTTTAACGAACAAGAGAATACGTTCTCAGTTGGGATTTGGTAGGTAGTAACAGCCATTGGCCACCATCTTGATATGATTCGTAACCATTTAAAGCACAGATTCTTGCACTTTTAAGATTATTTGCATCTGAACTGTCTGTGACTTCTAAACATCCAATGTCATTTTAGATTTAGAAAGCCACTTGCTGTGTCATTTGCTGACTCTGTTCTGGGTCTCCGTATACCATGAGCATTAAGTTTTGCCAGGACAGAAAGATCACTTACAAAGGAGCTGGGATGTGAGGAAGAGTCATTTCTTTTTGTTTTGCCCCAAACCAGTTTTCAAAAGCAGAAGCAGGCAAAAACTTGTGCAGAACAAGCTCACATGAAATAAACTCCTGGCCCCATTACAGTGTTAAGAAGCACAAAAGGACGAAATGAATGTCTAGCCTCTGTAAGCTTTTTTACTCACTGTTGAGCAGGTCGATGATGACTAGGTGAAGATGTAACAAAAAGTCAATCATCATTCCCAAATTTTCCTCCCACCCCAGAATTGCTGGTAAAGAGGTTTGGTAGTTAACAGACATGTTAACAAAACATGGTTTGTTTTTTTTTTAATATTGATATGAAAAATTAACATATAATAGCCATGAACTGGAACAGAAACAACATTAGGGTTAAAGAAAACTGGATTTTGTTGGCACAATGTATAGAGCACAGAACTAAGTGCTGATTAAGCAAATTAATCACTTATGTAACCAGGTGGAACTTTAACTATGGAGCAATAAAACCACCTCATATAAAGGCAAAGGCATTCAGGATATCCAGTAATTCAAAAGACTGTTAATCTTCAAACTTGATAGTCAGAATGAACCTCCCCTCTTTAAACCCTAGGGGTTAGATATAGCTCATACGAACTGCTGAAATGAGAAAATGCAAGGCATGTATTAAATATCCCAGAGGCAGCAGTACTTAGTCTTCTAACAGGCATTCAGACTCACTCTTTATACCTGAATGCTCCAGTGACCTCTTTGTGTATGCTATACTAGATGGTATTTTTACCATGACATCAACAACTATATATTATCCTTCCTTTTCTCTTCCTAGGTGGACTCTAATTTTCTGCACTCAATACAGATTAATCTGTTAACCTTTTTCTAAAATGGTTTTTATTCTCTTCAGGAAGCAAAACAAGGGAGTATTGAAAATGCGCGCTTTTTATATGTTCCAAAGAGAAAAGTTTAAAACAAACAAAAAATATACAGAAACTGAAAAAAATTAAGAGTTGCATGGCAGTTCAAAAACAAAACAAATCAAAACAAAACAAACAAAAAACACACAAATATTTAAAGAGGGAAATATAAAATCTAAGTTGAATAGGATGTTTAGTTATTAAAACAAGGAAGCAGCAAAGGTCTTTCATGGAGCTTCCAGTCTTATGTAATATGGACTACTACAGAGTAACTAGTCTATGCTTGTTTTATAGTCAGAGAGCAACAGAAATCAACAGAGATGCAACAGATCACAACAACTGCAGATTTTCTAAGTATCAGACAAATTATACCCATCATTCATGTATACCTTTGATTCCTTTTTCACCCAAATGACTCAAAGGGAGCTTAGATGAATAGCACTAAACCAGATGTCTTCATTGCAGAGAACAACTCTGTTCCTTAGGCTTCATGGGAGCTTGCCTTTCCAATTCAGTAATTAAATTCAGTTGCAAAGTAGAAAAACACTTAGTTATGGAACTTTTATTTGATTTCAATAGGACTTCGACATCTATGGGTCTTAGCGCAACCATGCTTCAAGACCATTAACTTTATCAGCTCATGGACCTGCTCATGGCTCTGCACATACGGAAGAAAAAAAAAAGACAGTACTATTCAACTAGAAAAAAATAGTAAGAAGAAAAAAAATGTATCAGGTGTTACTACCACTCAGCTGGACTGAACAGAAGTTTTACATTTACTTTAAAGGGTAGAAGAAATGATATATCTAGAGTACATTAATAACCAGAGGTTCTTGTTCATAACCTGCAGATACAGAAATTCCTTAAATATTTGAGTTCTGATGCACTAAACCTACTGAATTCTCAAATAAGTTTAACACATTTAAGCTCATGGATATTTATTGTTATATTTTTTTTTTAAATCAGTACAGAAAGTCAGGTCTTAATGTAACAAATTCTCATAGCTGTTTTAGCAGCAGCCAAATCTGAGAAGGAGGCAGATAATTAAAAAAATGCCATAAAACTCTCTCAAGAGATGTTTGATACTATATCCTATATGAAAAAATAAACCACAGATACTTAAGCATAAAAACATAAAACCTCAGAAGATTTCAAGAGTAGAGGGAGACAGTCCTACATAATTTCTTGCTTAAAGTCAACTCCAGCTCATATAAGTATCAATAGAACTGGTACTTCCCTTATTACCTTCACAGGAGATACAATGTCCCATCATGCACAGCTTTCAGTGCAAATAATCACTTATTGCCCAACAACAGAAAAATATGTTTTATTGGCTAAACACAGTGTAGCACAGGCAACTGGATCTCACCCTGTTACTGTTAACCCAGCTGCTTCCATAAAACTCCATAAACTCACCAGAAAAGTATTGCACTGAGAAACTCAAGAATTTCTTGTCACCAAGCATATACAGATACATATCTGTAAGTATTAGTGAAACAAAATAATTGCTTTTCACAAATGCTAGTCATACTTCTTGCAATCCACAGACTGATCCATCAAAATATTAGTTGACCAATCCTTCTCCCCATTAGAAAAAATAATTAAAAAAAAAAAAAATAACCTGTACCCCTAATCAAAAATCAACTGAGTAAAGTTGGAACCAAAATTTTTATCAAAACAGAGTGTGATCATAAGCATCAATGAAATATGTTTTTAAATTTTAACATTAACTGAAGATGCTGTTTTTTAAATGTCATTTATCACCTTAATGTGGACTAGTACGAATTTTAAAGATGACCACTGGCTTTTGTGAAATGTCTCTATCATTTGCAAATGCAAAAACATGTCTAAAAGAAAAGCAAATCAAATAATGATGTGTAATCCAGAACAAAATGTAAGTTTTCCATGTTACAGAAAACGTTGATATTTCAACATGTTTTACATCTTCACATTCACGTTTTGGTAGAACTTCAGAATTTAATTGAAAAAAATCCCCAAACCATTCCCAAGTATTCTAACATTTCCAGATACTGAACATTTATGAAGTCCTTTATTTCAACATGCAGAACTTCATTTCTTCCCAAGTTTTTGATTTTTTTTTTTTTTTTTTTTCATGAGTGGCTAATTGCAACATCCAGTGCTGTGGCGAAGGACCTCTCCTTCAGTAATTTGCTCGGCTTTACTCACAGACCTGGAATGGTGTCATAAACTGAAATCAGTGAAATCTACCAACTAGCTGGGCTGAAGCTGCCACAACGCTCCTTATGTCATCTGATGCAAAGACTAATCAAAAGGGCGCTTCTGAGAAAAAAGGAGAGATGCTTTTTACCACAGTCTTATAGTGACAGACCAAGAGGTAATAGTTTTAAACTGAAAGGGGGCAGATTTAGATTGGACATAAGGAAGAATTTTTTTTATGATGAGGGTGGTGAGGCACTGGAACAAGTTGCCCAGAGAAGCTGTGGATGCCCCATCCCTGGAAGTGTTCAAGGCCAGGTTGGATGGATGCTCTAGTGGAAGGAGTCTCTGTCCATGGCAGGGGGGTTGGAACCAGATGATATTTACAGTCCCTTCCAACCCAAACTGTTCTATGATTCTACAGCATTACAGAAACTGTAGATTCTTCTAGGGAATGACAACTGTAGAAGAAAAGGGAAATAAAAACTGGAAGGAAAAAAAAAAGGTAGTTTTAACCTAAAAATAATTTCCAAAAGTATCTTTTTAAAATAAACCCAGCCTTTTTAAAAATAATATTTGAGTGGTTTTGATGGGTAACTCATATTTTCAGTGAAATTTTGGAAAAGTTTCATACCATTCTACTGATGCACTTCAAAGTTCTGTTTCCCATGTGATACAATGATCAATCCATCTCTTTTTAAGCACAGTAATAATAGTTTGAATACGTTATTCCTAACTCTAATAAAATGTAAAAATATTATTTATCAACTCACAGTAATTTATCTATTTTTCTAACTATAACTCTTCCTCCCCTCGCTCCTTCCCCTCTCTGTGTTTGTGAGAGCGTAGTGCTACCTGACTTCTTGAGCTTCTTTCTTTCAACCACCCTGCAAAAAAATGTAGAGCAAAAGATATGCATGCAGTTGACTTGGTGTTCCTCACATAAACATTACATACACATGACTCTTTCTCCTTTTTATTTCTTTAAGAGAAAGGTCTGTGTTTCAGACTACCAGAAACTCTTTTCAACAATTTGGATTTACATACCCTTAATTTTTCAATTAAGATATGGTCCTATCTGAATTCTTACATAGGTCATTTAAACTTCTTGGAAGCAGATCAAGTTCTTCCTTTTCATGAGTGATTTTGTAGTAGAATGCCTTTTTTAGAGACTTCAGGAGATGAGAAAGTTGTTTCTTCGCTGGGTTGGGCAGGAGAAGCCTACAACCCATCTTGCTGAATGCCAAGGGAAGCCTCTTCCTGTACCCATTTGCAGCTCAAATGGCCAGGAAAAACAAACAGTCATGCAAAATACCAGGAAACCAGCCCAGCAAGATTCGAAACAGTCAACTATTTTTCCCCAGTGTCACCCCAAAATAGACCCCATTGTCTTCAGCAACTCAAATACCAAATGTCAGATTTTGGATGAGAGTTTCCCAGCCTCCCCCCCAGGTCAATATCCTGAGTCTCAAATCTTGCCGCTTTGTCAAGTTCCACAGCCTCAGAGTTTCACAGTACACACTTGGCCACATAAGAACAAAAGAATCCAGGTCAGTAAAACAACATACGTTGATATAATTTTTAGAACACCCTGAATCTTTTGTGTGCCACTAAACAAGTTTCTTCCTAAAACATCACTGGTTTCCACCACAAAGCAGCCATTTTTGTGGGGTTTTCCTTGCCACCTAGAAAGAATAGCAGTTCATTATTTCCTTTATTTATTTTTTATTAATTCACAACAGCCTTCACAAATTACTCTGATAGGAATACTTGCATCTTGTATTATGAACTTACAGAAACTAAAAAAGCCCCAGTGGAAAACAGGTGGCCCCAATTTTACTCATTACTTTGGGACATAACTAAAACTCAAGAGAAAAACAAAACAAAATTAAGAAAACTAGATATAAATTCTTCCAAGTTCATTTAAAATTGAGAAAACTAGATATAAATTCTTCCAAGTCCATTTTTTTGCTAACATAAGATCTAAAGCAATGATGATACCTATATAACCCCATTTCTTTCCTCATGTTCTTTGTACACACTGGCAGATTTTTTTTTCCTTTCTTTAAACCTACACAGTATGCTATACATTATTCAAGTGTTTTACATTATAAAAATATTACCACATGTATTGGATTCTGGTTTATAGCATCATGATTGTTTAGTCTGTACAGCTAATAGTTCTCTAACTTTTCTCTCTCACTTAATAAAAAACTTTATCCTAAAGATTTCCTTTTATTTTTAAGTGGAACATTTCATACTCATGAGACATCTGACCAATAGCTATTCACAAAGTTTCACTTTATTTCAGTGTTCATAATATGAATTTTTAGTTGTTTTACATTCACATGCCTTTTTTTTTTTTTCAACAAATCTGCACTGCTTGTATTAATCTCCATTGGAAAGCTTCCTTACCATACCAAAGCTGACAATAAAAACAGAAGTAGGAGATTAAAAACTTCATTTAAGCTCCAGCTAATGGAGGCTAAATACAAGAGCAAAATCCATGGCTCAGTTTTTATTCACTGCTATTTGGAATCTATAAGAATGTAGGTTGTTTTTTTTTTCCCCTTACATCTTTCGATTGCTGAGAATCTTGCTTCCCACTGTTTTAGACAATGGAGGCTTAGAGAGCAGAAACAGTTTCAAGGGGTGGTACACATTTAACTACTACTTCCCAGTGCTAAGAGCACACACTGGCTTTTCTCTTCATTTGGACAAAAAGACAAGGAGGCTAATTCAAAACTCTTATCTTGGCCCCTTTCTACAGCTTTATCTCAGTTAAGTACAAAAAAAAAAAAAACAGTTTAACACAGGAATCACTTCATAAAATTCTCGTCTCTGTATGCAGCTATACTTCATGACAATTCTTTGATCTGGCCTTCAGCATCTGTTACTCCAGCTAAAAATGAGCCTCTTAATTTGGCATACGATGAATCTGTAACTGCAGTTGTATTTTAAAAACAGAGATTTAACACAACTTCCTTCATAACTATACAGTTATTATTGCCTTCCTTTGAACTTCTCTCGGACCAGTTCAGAAACTCTATGTTTTTGGGCACAGAATGACTCATCTTGAACAATTATTTCAAATTTATAATGAATGATCTGTGGTTTTTCCAGGTTGTATTTCTGAAATGAAATCCACACATTATTCTAGTTATTTGTTTAGTGATAGTTCAATACTTTAATTTTATTTTTTTTTTCCCCAACCATAGTGCTTATACTAATCTGATTCAATCTTGAAAAGATGTGAGATGTATCCATTTAAAATTCAAACCAGTAGTGCAGGTCAAATGCACGAGTAAATTCAGCAGCAAGGAAAACCAGAGGTAGACTGTCCTTCCCTTGCCAACTTAAAGTATTTCCAAAGATATGTGTGTATAGGAAGAAAAAAATGCACTAAGTTCTCTATTTTCAGTGCTAAAATATTCCAGCATTTTCTATACTCAACAAAACCAAGCAAATTATTTTAAAAGAGCTATCAGTGATTTCACTTTAATTTTCAAAACTACGTTGGATTTGTTTTCAGCAAATTGTTAAATTTTTCAGGAAAATTGTTAAATAATTTGTTCAAAGTGTTGTTGTATTTATTCTTCCCAGGTTTTACCTTTGTGTTTGATTGGTTTGGTTGTGTGGTTTTTGTTTTGGTGGGTTTTTAGTTTGTTTGGTTTTTGGTTGTTTAGTTTTTGTTCTGTGCGATACCTTGGCATGTTTCGGTAATCCTATTGGAATCAATGGAATCACACCTTGTGCAACATCAGTGCAACAGGACATCTACTGAAACATTACACTCCTACTGACACACCTCTCTGTGGTCAGAGCAATGACCCTGATGCTTGTTCCAATCTTTGCTGAAGCTGGAGACTGAAATCTACTCATGTCTACTGGTACTTCTTCAACTGTAGAGCATTACATACCTATCTCTGTGGGACTCCAAGTTTGTCTGTGGATGCCGTGAAGCACGTACCACATGAGAATTTCACAACTGTTAATAAAGTGTGGTTGAAGCCTCCTTGCACATTGTTAAATTTTTCCTACTATATCTTGCTAGATGATCAGTAACAAAGTTGGCTTGTATAAACATATACAGTGCTGCTCAAAGATTGTATTTGACAATAAATGTAAATTCATCTAGGAACTATATGTCATTTAAGACTTAATGCCAGAGAACTAAAGCACCATTATGACAGGAAATCCTGAAGGAAATCTGGGAAGACAAATATATATATGATCTTATATCATATTACACATTACCGTGAGAATTACAGAAGCAAGTTCTTAAAATAAAAGACCTAAGGTGTATGAGATCATAGCTGAAAACACTCACCCAATGCTAAGACATTTTTAGGGTAATGACTAAGTTATGACTGAAAAAGACCACCTTACTGTTTAACCTTGTAAACAGGGTTGCATTGATATGCCACACACCAGGGCAAAAAGAGATATTTTCCTGCATTTTTATATACATGCACTGCTTTTATTTGTATGCGTTTACAAGTATGCGTACAAAGGAATAGAGATTATGTTCAATGTTCAAAGTGCAATTCTGGGCACCGGAAACTATAGTTTCCTTTTGGGAAAGTCACGACACTCAACTTCCAACAAAAACCAGTACTTCTCCCTCCAGCATTCACAGAGGTCAACTGTATTACCTCATTTTCCTAATCCCTAGTTCAGGGGTGTCAAACTTGTTTTCACCGGGGGCCACATCAGCCTTCGAAGGGCTGAATGTAATTTCAAGACTGTATGAATGTAGGAGTAGTTCATTAATACACTTCCTCTTATATATACTGTCATTTGTTGTGAGAGTCAGATTTATGTTCTACTACACTTTCATGTCTAAACATCTCTGTCAGATTTCCTCCTATATCATTCCTCTCTCCAATGCCTCTTGGTCCTGTCTCTCTTGAAGATGCACAGAAATTTTCCCACCTGGGGCATCACCAAACTCTGGGGTGAAGTCTTCAATACAGAATGAGCTTCTGATACTACCAAATACTCCCATAGATTCTTTTAATACTTAAGAATAAAAAAACCTAGACCATGAACCCTGGCAATTAGTTCAAGAGTGACAGCATAAATAATGGGTCTGGTTGATTAAAGGTCTGGGGATCTTCTCCCTCTCTTTCATAGAATCACAGCATGTCCTGAGTTGGAAGGGACCCACAGACACCACGTGTCTGAGGACGTTGTCCAGTCTCTTCTTGAACACTGTCAGGCTTGTGGCTGTGACAGCTCCCTGGGAAGCCTGTTCCAGTGCTTCACCACCCTCTGGGTGGAGAACCTTTTCCTAATGCCCAACCTAAACTTCACCTGGCATATCTTCCTGCCATTCCCTCGGGTTCTGTAACTGGTCGCCAGAGAGAAGGGATATGTGTCTGCCCTTCCACCTCTCCTTGTGAGGAAGCTACAGACTGTGAAGAGGTCTCCTCTCAGTTTCCTCCTCTCCAGGCTGAAGAAACCAAGTTACTTTAGCTGCTCCTCATACAGCTTCCTCTTCAAACTCTTCACCAACTCCATAGCCCTCTTCTGGACACTTTCCAGCAGCTTAATATCTTTTTTATCTTGTGGTGCCCAGAACTGCACACAGTGCTCCAGGTGAGGCCGCAGAGTGGGACAATCACCTCCCTCACCCAGCTGGCAATACTATGCTTTCAGTTCTTGCTTGCCTCTAAGAGTGAATTCTCTTGAACAAAAATACTTTATGTATGCATGTATCCTGTGATGTCTTGAGTGACTGTGGAGGGAAGATACGCCATTTTAATATGGAATATCCCAATTTCTGGGTTTACATAACAGTCCAAATACAGCTAGGTTCCTGTACCGTATTTATTTTGAAAGATAGTTAAGAAAAATCAGGTGTGCAGCTGAACTCTTCTCAGAGACTACTTGCTTTTTTGGGAGAAATAAAATAAAATAAATCCCAACCAAACAAAACACTGATAAAAGTTTAAAAAGCAAAACAAACACTAAGATAGAAAAAGCTGCTGCAAAAACTTGAGACTATATTCTTATATTTAGCTTTCTAAAGACTTTTAAATAAAATGGTATTAGGGCAACAAATAGTTGTGAAAACAAGCTTCATTTTAATAGGAGTGGATTAATAATAGTTTTTTTTAGAAAAAAAAAAATGTTTGGCAAAGCAATCATCTGCATTACCTTAAGTATCTACTGCAAAAAATTTACTTTCTGATTTTCCATAAATATCTTTTAACCCTCTTGAATTTAGAGGCATATTTATCTTGGTTTTGAGATAGGAAATTCTTCAGTAGCTTCCTTGTTGAATCACATAATCCTTTACATAAGTTTTTCCCCTAGTTCCATGTCTTCTGTGTACATTGATGGTACAGCATTTTCTCCCTTGACCCATGCGGACAGCACATGTACATTAACCAGACTGCTCCTTGACGACCTTTCAAAATTCTTTACCCATTCTCCACTAAATTTTCTATTTTCAAGGCAACTAATGGTCCAACCTCCATAACGTTGTTGAACAACTAATCCCATTGGACTGATAGAATTATACTACCATCTTTGTACTGTACTATAGTTACTACAGTTTTCTGCACAGCCACTGAAGCAGCCACACAGATCCAGCAAATGAAGCTTCTATGAGGTGTCTGCAGCCCATATTTCCTACTCCATGTAAGTCCTGCTGTGTCTGCATTTCATGTGTAGTTTCTTTTTTTTTTTTCCTCAAGGGAAAACCCTGATTCCCATAACGGGGTGGATTTTCCTGCATTTAGGTAGTTTCTGGGTCCTAGAACAACTGGTTTACTTTTTCTGTATTAAACTGCATTTAACGTCTGTGGGTTCATGCAGTTGGAGTGACTGAATCCTTCAGAGCTTTCTCACAGTTACTATTTTTTTCTGCACTCAAAGTATTATCCAACTAATTTAGGGAAAAAAAAATTAAGAGGCTAATTCGGATACTGAAGTAAACATGGCTACATCCTATAAATCTTCTCTGCTTATGGACCCCCATATATCTTATTAAATTGCATCAATGAGGAATTGCAAGACAAGGTTTCCAGCACACTAGCAGTGGGACAGGCAGCTATGCCTTTTTTTTTTTTTAAAGTCTTTTTTTTTTTTTTTTTTTTAATCTTTCATTTCTCTGTTATGGAGTTATTGGCTTACATATGACTAGACTTCACACATGACTATGTAAAGTTGGGGGTTTGTAACCCCAAGTTACAACCATTATTCTATTAGGGACGCTATTAGGGACGACAGAAAGAAACAAGCACATTGTAAGACTAGTTATGTTTTCCATTTTACACAGTGCTTATAACAGGCTAGGAAGTCTTACAGTCATTTTACTCCCTCTTTCATATCCTGGAGAAGTCTTAGTGCTTCAGTTCAACTTGTTATCTTATGTTTACAACTGGACTTAATTTCTTTAGTGAAAAAACCCAATAGCTTTGCTTTCGTGAAATAATTAAAATGTTTAGGTGCAGGCAAAGAGAGGTAATACATGTAATTCATCCTTCCAGCATTATTCACTCATCTTTTTATAATTTCAGAACTCAATGCACAGCATCATGCAGTATTCCTAAACTATTAAGATTAGGTAGGCACAATAAAGACATACTTGCCAGTTAGCTCAGTAAAGGTTTAGCCCTAAGAGGAAAGAAAAAGGCTGGGTGTCAGGAAGAAAAGGCACAGGGCAAATACATTCTATTGGAACGGAAAAACACATTAATTATCATGTAGAAATAGCAATAATTTTCTTCCACAGATCTCTAGTTCATGCTACTTGGAGAACAGCAATGGTGATACTCAGTTTCCCAGTGAGAAAATACAATATCAGCCCATGTTTCACCTGATAATATTACAGACTGTATTATTCATATTAAGGGGATGCCTACTACCAAGAAACCATGCAATCCATGCTCCAATGGTGTGCCTCAGCACTTATCATATATGTAAATAACGTGCTTATAAATCAATTGAAAATATCTAGTATAATAGCTGCTGAGAATGGTCATTGGTTTAACGTAACAGAAAAAGAGCAAGTGAGATAATTTAGGTCACTTATTTAGAAAGGTAGGTCAATTTAAATGTTACAAATAAGCACGGGACTTGATTTGTCCTATTGACCACCTCACTCGAAATTATAATGGCCAATTCACTCTGAAATGCTATTTCAAAAACAACTTATTTCTGCAATGTGAGAAAAGGCAATGGCACAATAAAGTATATTGCACTTCAGGGCCAGACAATGTTGCTTTATCATTAGTTACATAACATGTAAGACAAACCACCTCAGCACAACATAAGGGTAATGCTTTTCTCAACGGTATAACATAAAACAGAACCTACTAGTTAGGCTTTTTCTTTATTCCAACATTTTAAAAATCATCAGCTAACCACCTTTGTGGGCATCCAATGACGTTACCTCCTGGCTGGTGCAGTGTTTGTTTTTTAGCTAGATAGTCGTGCATGCTACAATATGCAGCTACACTGCTGCATTTAAGAGGTCATTGGTTTAGCATCAAAAAGGTCATGAAAAGCAACCACATTGACTGTGATCCTCCTCTGAATCCCTAAGCACCCACTGGTCTGACTTGGGAGGTAAAGGAAAGTGACTGGAAGGTTTTACTCAGTAGAGGGTTTCCAAGCAACCTCGCACAGTTGAGCAGCCTCAAGCAATGGGAATAATGGCTATCTTTGGCAAGGAGCCATTAAAGGGAAGCCTGCAGCAACACCATTGTATTCCCTCCACCAGCAGATATAAATACAGGCAACGTTAAATAGGCTAAGAAATAAAAGAAAAATAAACCTGGCAATAGGGTAAGCAGAGGGCTGTGCAGACTGACTAATTTTTGGCATTGTTTTAACTCCAATTCTTGCAGAATACAGTAAAAGGATTAAAAAGCATTGCTTAGAGCACAAAACTTCGTTCTGTAATATTTCTAATACATTTGGAGTTTAAGTCTAAGCACAGTCCTGACATACAGCAAAGATAACTAGGTGTTGTGAAATTACTAGTCAGTCTCATGACACATTACTATCTCAAACCTTTAAAGCTATAATTTAGACCCTTGCTGGGACATTTTAAGGTAGGTCAGGCTTGATCTTTCCAACATTTTTATCTCACATTTACAGAGGATTTCTCAAAATCTAAGAAATCCAGCTCATATATCTGAGTGATTTGGTGATGGTTCTGAAGAGATGCAACTTGGCTACTCAGAGGTTTTATACAGCAAATTGCAAGACAGGTAGAAGAATTAAGAATCTAGTAAAATAATGTTTGTTTTTATTTTTTTTCTTTATTTCTTACAGCCATGTTTTAAACGGAAGTGCTAAAAGCCATTTCCTTTTAAACACTACATTCAACTTCTTTATGGGGCATTTATGTTATATGGTATGAAATCCTATGATTTTCAACCATTACTATTTATGATCAATTTGCACAAGCCTTAAAGGTTGTCTCTTTCTTTTTAAAAACCAACTGGATGTTTTAAATGAAAAGTTTGTAAAGAAAATTCAGTATGTAGAGAAATAATTTAGAAGATTTCATTAAATAACTTAATCCAATCAGACTTCCTTTGAACAGTCACAGCTTCTATGCAACTGCTTAAGTTTTGTTTATTTGGGGGGGGGTTTGTGTGATTGTTTGTTTGTTTGTTTCAGCAAATATACAACCATATTATGGATTTTTTTTGAGCTTTGCAGCAACATAGAATCTTGTAATACCAAACAAATAACTGACATTTTGAAATATGATTGGTACAACCATTGGTTTTGGATCGGGCACTGAACAGTGTTGTTTATTTCCTACAATGTCAACGGAATTACATTTGCAAAAATAAATCATCAAGCACGTTTTCCTGTTCTCAGCAAATATCTTTTGGTACACCTTACCAGAGTGATGAAATATCTCAGGAAGAAAAAAAAAAAATTGAGAAAGGTAGAGATTGTGAAACTAAAAATACCACAGGTTCTCCTTTGAAAATAAACTACTGGACTGTCTGTCATGCTCTGATAGACTTAGGAAAAAAACAATCAACATAAAGGAACAAATTACTCAGTTGCTGTGCAGTAAAAATAACCTATAGATAAGTGAGGCCAATTTACAAGCCATGATTGAAGCATTGTTCTTGCACCAAGAAAGGTGTTGAGCAGTACAATTTAACAGTCATTGAGCCAAAACAAATAAATTCAGACACATGTAATGCTGAATAACTACACCTGTTGCTTGAAAGTTTAGTATAATTCTTTTAAATTTTAGGAGGAAAAAAATATCAAGTAATTTAAACCCCTATTTTCTTATTTTAATCAAATCAAAATAATAGTTCATCAGTATTTCTCTTGGCTCTTTAGAATCATGTGGAACAATAAAGAGCATAATTTTTGATGAGTTTCCCATTACGCAAACAAGTTCTTGCATAACAAAATGTAAACTAGTGATTTTTTTAGCATTATTCCAAATAAGCCTAGAATTTATCTTTCTATGATCCTATTACAGCAGATGGTGATGACACATAATCAGATTTAAGAGTCTCATTCAGATCAATTTCTCGAATTTCTACCATCATTTAACCATTTAGATTGTTTGCAAACCATATTTAATATACAGAAAAGACATCTGCATCTAGCTATGCTCATTCAGGCACACACAGAAAAGCTTTACACAAACTAAAGTTATTGTACAGTGAGTGGTTAAATTATTATACTTGAAAACTTAATTTGCATATGTTTGTATACAGATCAAATCTATAGCCTAAGCTTAAGATACAAGGCTTTTTTTTTTTTTTCTAGTGTCTTTCATCAGCGTAAATGGTTATTGCACAGTTGGATTTCCACACACACACACTTTGAGCTCTTAGCCAGCTAATCAACCCAGAACCTAGATTAGGACTGTCATGTTGTGTCAGGAGTTTGCAGTGAGTGCTCACTAGAGTGCCTTTAATCCTCCAAGGTTTACTCAAATGTCACAACCATCTGGAGGAAAAGGAGACTCCTTGCTGGGTTCACAAATTATTTGTAAGGAGAAAAAAAGACAATAGAAAGCAAAACCAATACTAAATATTTTCTCCCCTCCCACTCAAACACACCAACAGAACTACTTTTGGTATCATGACCAGAATCGGAACAACTTCACAACTTCAGTCTCACTGCTAAAATTTATTAGATGTGTACGGTCATTTTTGTTATCACGGGCCCAGAAGAGCAGATAACAAAATATAATGAGAATACTTCAATGAAAACTCACCCTACATGTTTGTAATTGTTTTTACAATATATAAATTACTTGTTTGGACTAGAGACCCATTACACTGTGTTCTTGGTCAAACTCTCTAAAGATACATTATGTGTTTGGAAAAAAACAGGGATTCTTTACTCCAGGCTTTTTATTCTTTGTAACTCTGAGATACTCAAAATCACTGTAACAAACTTAAAATTACACAAATAGATGTTAAGTAAGAGGGAACACATATTGTCTTACTCAAATTACAACAATGTAATGGCAGTTTTACCTCAGCTTCTATTAGAAAGTAGAAATCTGGCAAAGAATAAAAATACATGGCATTACAGCTTTTCTCACAGCTTTTACTTCAGAGCAGTGAGGGAGGTCTTTTGTACACCCATTGCAAGCTCTTGATGTCTATAAGAAAGAAATCTGGATCTAGTCCTCCTCTCTCTTTTAGAAGATAGATTCCTAATCCTCTTCTCCAAGGAAAAACCACTTCCTTATCTAGCATGGACAAGACTAAGAAGCCAGCTATATCCCATTCTTGACATAATTATATCTGCAGATGTACTTTCTCTGCACCACTCAGAAATACTTACCTGTGTTTGGTGTTAATCTTCCTGTTTAAAATTTAAGAAAAATAAGGAAAGAAATAGGTATCATAAGCCCTTTTGCTCCACTTTTGCTATACTTGTCAAAACATCTGGCATTCCTGTCATTGCTTCCTGCTTCTTCTCTGCACAATATTTCACGGTTTAAAAGTTACGGAAGTGTGAAAATATGTAACAGAACTGAGAAGTTTCCCATGGTCACTGTTTTCCAGTCAAAAAGTCGCTGTCCAAATTTTGCCTTTCATCCTAATTATTTACAAAAAACAAAGAAAAAAAAACACACCACAAACTACAAACTCATTCTACATACTAACAAAATCACACAACCTCATTAACCTTTTACCTAACAAAGTTATGACTACCTATTGAAAATGTGAAAAGTGTCATCAGAGAAGAAAGAAGTATTAACTAATCCTTAATCCACTGGAAAAAGAAATATGAAAAAATAAAACTTCCTGACATGTCTTGAGCAGCAACTGGACAGGCTGAGCAGATCAAGCACAAATTGAGCACACCAATGTATTTTTTCAGATCTGTGAACTGACAATAACTACTGATCACTATGACACATTGGTTCAATCAAGCACCAAAAGCTGGAAAGAAATGAATAGAGAAAAAGCAACAAAAATGTGACACAGATATCAGTCCTATATGCCTATGTCATACCAGCAGCAACTGGGAGACCATTCAACAAATAAGAGCAGATGTTACGCCCTTTCGATTTTGTACAAAAATTAAAACACACAAACAATACAAAATCCATAGCTCAACATAATGATAGATATTACTGTCATGTTCTCAAAGACACAGTAATGAAGAAGGTTCAGAAACTTACAAAGTTCGTCCTCCTTTCTCCAAAGCCTATTGACAGCAATACCATGATTAAGATGTGCCATAATCTGAACAGTGTAACCAGAAATTACATCAAAAGTGATTTTTGTAGTAGGCATTTTTCATATATAACAGAAATTTTGATTACAGGGATCTCAATTTAAGTCAAGTCAGAATTTGCTTCATTATTGCTTAACCAGAACAAGGAAAGGCTTTGGACTACCTCTGTGTGACAGAGTACAAGTGACAGTGCAAACTCATCTCCCAGACTTTTAGTCATTCAGTCATGCACTGAGCTGACAAACAGGTAATTAAGAAACAAAGATCGCTTATTACACCATATCCAAGTACTGAAGCTTCAATACTCAAGTTGCACCAGAGAAGGTTCAGATTGGATATTTTGAAAAAATTCTTCACAGAGAGGGTTGTGAAGCATTGGAACAGGCTGTCCAGGGAAGTAGTGGAGTCACCATCCCCGGAGGTGCTTAAAAGAGGTATAGACAAGTTTTTTAGGGAGATAGTTTATTGCTAAAGTTTTGCTATGGTTGGACTTGAGGACCTTGAGGGTCTCTTCCAACCAATAGTATTCTATGATTCTAATACCAACCAATGATTGGCAGAAGGGTCACATTGAAGGGTAAGGTTGTGTTTGCACTCACTAAAATGCAAGCCACATGCAACGAATACTACAGTTATTTCTCAATGGATAGATGACATTGTCTTCTGCCTTAATGTAAATATAAAATTTCAAGATGGAGATGGGGCAGATGAAATGTAGACTGCCCCTGACTGTAGAAGTCAGAAAACAACATTGCCAGGGAGCTACTGATACAACCCAATATGATCAAAAGAAGATGCTTTTCAACAGGCCTCCATATGAAAATAACCGGTGATAATTAATGAAGTAATAGGCTGCTTTAGAGCTGGGGTGTGAAACTCATTTTCATGGGGCGAGTGGGTGGGGGATCACATCAGCCTTGTGGTTGTCTTCAAAGGACTGTATAAATGTAGGGGTACTTACATTGTATAAATGCAGGAGTAGTTACATTTATACAGTACTAAAATTACCTTCAGCCCTTTGAAGGCAACTGTGAGGCTGATCTGCCCCCCACCGTGAAAATGAGTTTGACACCCTTGCTTTAGAGGATGAAGCAGCACGCTTCATGTTTAGGGCCTACATTAGTAAAGGTTCAAACATGAACCAACAGCAGCAGAGAGGATCACTGCTCATAATCTCCACGACCTGATCATAGAAAGACAAACCAATCAGAAGGTCAGAGAAAGAGATCTACTGAATCCTCAAGAAAAACTGGCTGGGTGCACAGTGAGGGGACTCAATTTGAATTACTCCATATAATTTAGGAACCTTTATAATATTTCCTTTAACAGTTGACTGGGAGACACACACTGTTCTTTACTTTGTGCTAATATTAACTTCTCAAATCTACACCAGAGGCTGCATTTACCTGCATATCCTAGGTACACCAATATGTTTCTACTGCAAAATTCTTTCATTTCTCAATTTAGGTGGTTGTTTCTGAATGAATTATTTGCTTAATTTCTAGGGAATTTCTGTTAAGTATGATATCATTAAGCATTTACTGCTTCATACACTGAAAGCACACTATAAAAGCACAAAATAGTGCACACATATAAATACTTAGCATAATTAACACATAAAATCGAAGTATATTTAGAAAAATATTTTGTGTCAGGAATGTTCAAACATTTTTGCTAATGCGTCCTTTTGGATTTGAAAAAGAAGGAATCCCAAATGTTTATCTTTTGATAATGCACATCAGATATAAAAGAAGATGAGTCTTAAACACAGTATTTTGATATGAATGGTATAATTAGAATTTTTTACTAATTTCTTGAAAAGGCACAGAACAACAATCAGGTTCATATCATCAATCAGGTTCATATAATTACAGCACGAATATTTTTAAGTCTGTGTAGTCAACAGCTCCATAATACAACCTATCTGCGTCTTCAGGTGTACAATAAAACACTCAATCATGTTAGCCCTAATAATACGCAGTGGTCCCTTCCAGCAGTCTAACCTTATATAAACAGAAGGCATTTTAAATAATTAAAAAAAAAAATCAAACACTATATCAGCGTGAAGATATTTCTACAGATATTAGAAGACAGTGAAGATGTAAAAAATGAACAATTCAGGCGATTAAGTATAAGCATATTTATGATCTATATGAACACAGAAGTAAAACAAATATAGTGGGGAAATATACCAACACACCAAGTACTACGTACTATAACCAACTCCTCAAAGAAAGCAATTTAGGACTCAAAAATTCTTAGATCTTTTCCACACTAGAACGAAAAAAAAAAATGTTGCTAGCACAGACTATTTCACTTATGAAATGAAAAGATAGACTCTCCTCTCACAATAATTTCTGTGGATATTTCCTATTCCCATCCCATTTATATGCATAATAAATACATACAATATGTAAAACCTATATGGGGATTTTTTTTAAAAGAAGCATTAAAATGCTTACAAAAAGGGGTTGGTTTATTAAAACGAACAAAAAAAAAGAGGGGGGGGGAAGGAGGGCAAAAACACCAAGCAAAGAGATTCAAGGCTCCTTGTTCAGCCACTGGAGAGATGTCACTCAGGGGCACTCTGGATTAAAAACACACATTCCTTCCTGAGTTCCTGCCAGAAAGAGTCCTCTGCTCTCCACTAACTGTTAGCCTGTCTTATCAGTCAGATCTACCTATTTAAACTGAATGAAGCATGAAGACTAAAGGAAGTGCTTATGTATGTTTTCTTTAACCACACAACTTTTTAGTGTAATCTAATTCACATTACTTATATGTACATTTTTCAATTATCAGAGCTTTCAAATGTAGGGAAGAAAACCCTTATGGTCAAGGAAAGGCAAAATTGCCATCTGACAAATAATTTCAGATTATATTTCTCCATCACCATTTAACCAGGTCATCAGCAAGTACTTTTGATGTACAATGAAACTTAAACACAAGAAGAGGTGCTTATGGCTTTTGAGCCTGTGATAAATTTGTGAATTAAGGGATATATAAAAGCTCTTTTCTTCTAAATGCAATTTGGCTCACTGAATTCACATCTCAGTTTGAAAAATTTCTGTTGTAATCTAGAGCGCATTCCATGTTTGTATAAATTTATTCTATTTTCTAGTAAAATAGTCAGAACTTTGATAGAACAGAACACCCTTCAATGTAAATATCCTTCCTTATAGACTACAAAAAGGAAAATACTAAAGCATACAGAGAAAATAGTTTTAACTTTGGAAGAATGGAGCTTTGTTTCTTTAGGTATATTAAACAATAAATGAATCCTGATTCTTTTAAATTATTCTTACAGACTGTTAAATCATTGGCTTTGTTCTGTTGTTTTTTGTTTTTTTTTTTCACTTGATCTTAAACATTACTTTATTGCAACAACAAGAGTAAGTAATGGATTCACTGATGTTACCTCCTTCTGGAATCACTTCACAGGTGCTAAATTCCTTTTGCATTTTGCTTTCAGGAAACATAAACTGACAGCACAGAGTGAACTAGCCAAAAGACACATTATGCTGGGCTAAAATAAAGACAGCCCAGATGGGTAAACACTATCAACACAAAAGACTACAATAGGTACTCATAAATCATGCAACAGAAACCAAATATTGGTTGAAAAGGGGAGAAGAAACAGAATAATAGCACAGTTGGTTTTGATTAAAATGGAAAAAAGCCTGAAAATTCTGGGTGTTCAACACACGGGCGTAATTTCAGAAATCTCTGTGACATCAGTTGCTATAAACCAGAATGGTTGCCCAGAGAGTATCAGATTCCACTAGGAACTTCACTATTATTTTTAGAATATTACAATATAAAGAGGGTCCATTTTTTGCCACAACAATCAATAAACCCTTATTTTATGGCAGCATGGCAGAAAGAAAGAACATGCCTTCCCTAAATATAATTACTAACCACGTCAAGTGAATACAATCACTAGTGTTCCGCTAGACTAAACTTTCAGCTGGATGAAAACAGCTCATTTTATCCACTTGCTATTCTGCTGAAGTTAATTCCTGTCTAAATAAAGAATGAAAAATACTGAGGCCACCTCTTATTTTTCCAAACACATGCAAAGAAGTATATTAAAATACAAAGAAATCCAAACATGGGAAGGTAATAATCAACCAGACAAAAGTTCACAATGTTTAATCTGAAGATGAATAAGGATTTTTAACTGATAATATACTGATGGAGGCAAGGTTGAGTTAAATTCTTGAAAGTACGAAAAAAGATGCAAGATCATGAACCATAGAGAAACATTTATTAGCCAGATTTTTAATGCATCACTTTGGGAATATAAACTATAAATATTATATTAAAAGTAATTTAAATATGTTATTTGTAGAGGTGAATTTGTGTAAATACATATCTATAGAAATTTACATTTATAATATTTATATTATTTACACCTCACAAACTACGCTGATGTACCTCCTTCATGTCCTACTTCTCTACGGGAGTTAGTATCAAAGTACAACCGTTCCAAACACAGTAATGCTAGAACCTGCTATGTGACTACAAATGAGAAAAAACTGAGAGAAATGAGAAAAAAATGAGAGAAAACCCTCATTGAGTGCATTTTTTCAAATGTTCTACGAAATACAGCATTGAAGTCCATCTACATAAAAGAAATCAAAACACAGCAGTATTAAGTTATAAAAATCAACAGTTTCCATGGGAAGCAGAAATAACAAGTTGGATTTTAGCCTTCCAGAAGGTATCCATACAATGTTTAAACCAACGTTTGGAAAATGGAAACTTTTGAAAACAACTGATCAAGAAAACTCAGAATTAGGGGGGTAGGTGTAGATGCTAAAATCAGCTGTTCTCATTCCAGGTACATCACCAAATCACTACATGCAGTTGTTTAAGATTTATTTTATTGTTTATTTATTAAAGTTATATACCTTTATGATTTAATTGTATTTCAAAGGCACAGATCTGCTTATCTGAAATGTGTTGGCACCAAGAACCCCAGCGGACTAGCCCATGCAATTCCGAAGGAGCTCTGCTTACAGAATAGCCCTGCTGTCTTCTAAACTGGACTGCTAGACAGCCATGCCAGAACCTGATGAATGTTTGAAAGCATGAACATGTGATCAATACAACAAAAGAGACTGTTGGCTTAGCTGAATGAAGCAATAATTTTGCCTGTTTTCCATGCCATCTCTTCCAAGCAATAGATTGTGATGATGGGGAATATGAGAGTAGCCACTAGGATTCAGACAGATCAAAGGCCCCTTTTATTTCCTTGCCCCTTGGCCAACACCAAGGATACTTGCGCACCACCCCTGTGATCTGTCATATGAAGGCTCTAAGTCACTTTAATCAGAAGACATTCACTTTGATTAAAAAAAAAAAAAAAAGGAAAAAAAAAAAGCATTGATTTATTGAAAAAGGATATGCTTGAATGTTTTGCTGTCAGAAGTTGTTCTGCTCTACGAAGCAATACAGAACATTTGATCAAAGAGAAAAAAACTAAGGTAGTTCAGAGTAAATCAAGAGAAATATTAACCTCACCAGGAGAATCCCACTCTTCTTTCCAGTTCAGTGATTTTTATAAAGTAAGAGTGCAAATGAAGATTGTTAAAAGAAAACAAGTAAAACCAGCCAGGTACAAAAATTGATACAGTTTGGCTAAGAGCAAAAAGGCCATGGGGAAAATTATAAACTTAACACCTGCCACTGACAGCCTCCAAATCCCCTACATTCTGCAGGAAGTCTGCATTGGCAGGGTCATTCTGACCAATTATTCCCAATTGACAAGACAAAATATTTATAGTTTGATTTGTTGCTCCCTAAATAAGAGCAACCAGAAAGCAGTAATGCCACTATTAGCACTTATTTAGTTTAAACATTAGTGGTAAGTTTTTTTTGCCTGTCTCTAGACATCAACTTCAAGAGGGTACCTTAAAAATAATTCAGATACTGAGATACACTCACTTCCACCTACAAACCATTTTTCATCCTTCAAAAATGCAAATGCTTAGATCCATTAAGAATTGCAAAGCTATCTGTTAAGCACAGCACTGCTAATTGCAGAGATGAATACAAAACCACTCAAACGGCAATTATAAATTTTCTTTAGTCTGATCATCTAAAAGGGGGTAAATTCTGCCATATAGTGCCTTTCAATGGAAGCCTGCTTATTTAGCACTTCTTTACTGGAAAAAACATGACTTCTTGTAATAAAGACTAACTACAACCAGTTTGTTCATGAAACTTCATAGCAAACATATAAAATAAAATCCTTGTTGAAGAGGCATGCTGTTCAAGTATATTTTTTCAAGAAAAATAATAGGCTAGGAAAAAAACTAAATACACAAACACTTTAGACAGAATTCTAAAATTAGATAGCAAATCTCAGTTGGAACCAACAGGCTTTATCTGAGTAATACATTAAAAGTTTCATTAATTATTTTTCAAAAAAGAAACATACTTATTCAAGAAATGTCTTCACTTTCAGAATAAATAAATTAATAAATCTTTGTTCAAAACAATTCTTGTTTGTACCAGATTAAATGCTAACCAAAGCATAGTTTTACATAGACTAGCTTTTTTTTCTTGACCTGGTTACTTCACTGATTTTAAATTCAGGGAATTTTGACATACCTGTCATAATCAAGATCTGTAAAAACAAATCTCAGGCTATAACGTAGTCCCCCCATGGCACTGAAAGCACGTTTCACCCAAGCAAATGGAAAGTTCCTTGGGTTGTTGTAAGAGCCAATATGAACATTAGCCTTAATTGGTTATTAAAGGCTAACATGCTTTAACTGACAGGCAGAAAAATATGGCTGTTTCAGTGACACATTAAATTACAGCAATTCTAGTAATCAGTAATGTTCTATATTAGCTTCTTCAATCTTGCACTGATGAGACCATTGGTATAACCAGGTGTCTTCCTGAGTTCTTCAGAAGATCCCACTTTTTGATCCCACTTTTTTTTTTTTTTTTTGTCCTGAACTTAAACACAGTGTGAGATCAGGTTAGGTTAAATTATTTCCTGAATAAATTTGCTGGGAGCTAAATCCAAGAAGATAATCAGGAAAGAGACAGAAAATCAGAAAGGGTTTTGTTCCTCCATACAAGAAAAGAAGCACTGACACAGAGAAAGAAAAAAGAGCAGATGGCCAATAAGTATAAAAAAAATCAACCAACCAACCAACCAAACCACATCATTGAATCAGAATAAAAAGATTTAAAATAATAATGGAGTTGAGGATTTGAGGATTGAGAGCCATGTCCCTAACCTGTGCAGCTGGCACAAAAAAAAACCCTGTGACCATAAAGAAAAGGTAAGAAAAGGAAAATTCATTAAGGATACTTAGCGTTAACAATATCCGCATTCCACAAACTCAGTCATTGAGATTTTATCAGTTGTGGAAGCCTAAAATCAGGTCCCTCTAAAATTATGCTATTAGAATGCAATGATCTCAAACATGCCAAACATCTAGAAAATCCCACTGAACTGGGTAGGTTTGACTGGTTGCTTTTACTTATTTTTCCTTAACCTACATACAAGCTACCTCCAGACTTTTATTATTGTTAACTCAAGACATTGTTTTAAATATATTTTTGACAAATGTCAGACCAACTTGACCAATCTCCTGCAAGTCAAGGCTTTGTTCAAGTTGCAATAAAGACCACCTCCAATAGATGCTGCTGTCACTACTAGTTCACAAAACATGATGCACGCATAAGGACAGAGATTAAAATCACAGAACACAGCCACATTACAAGCTGCATTTCCAAAGACAGATTAAAGTTATGACTATAACAAAAACAAACAAACAAACAAATATAGAAAGCATCTTAGTCTCTCTGGAGTGAAAAACAAGAACTGAGAAGAAATACCTTTTCAAGTAGTGGATTAAGACCATCCAAGTGTCTTGAAAAATTATGAATTCCTACCTCCAAAGCATCTTCTCCTTGAAGAGAATATAGTCCTTCAACTTTCCAAAACATACAACAAATAAACTATACAGTTTATTGTTTCCATTTTCACTTATTTTTTTAGACCCTTAAGCTTCATCGTGTCAGCAGAGCTGCACTGTTTAAGTTCAAATCCATTGTTTTTAGCCTGAAAATCTGGTAACATAGTAGGCTGTCAAGGTAGGAAACTGTGAAGAACATGAATACTTCTGACCAGCATGAATAAGCAGCATGACCCTGAACAAATCAACATGTCTCCCTGGGCGCTTACTTCCCATATTATCTATGTGAGGTCTTGAGATCGTGGATAGTCTTGCTGTATGGTTGCCAAGTGCTCAGAAAAGTGGATTTCTCTGAAAACCCACTGGCGTCTCTAGCATAATACAAATAATATAGTAATGACTTGTGCTTAAAAGAGGGGAAAGAAAAAATGGGTTGCATTCTTGCAGTGCAAGGGAGAGTTATTCTCAGTATCTCCAGACAAATTACATCTGACAAAGCACTACTCATGCAAATACAAGTCACCGACACATAGTCTCTTCTGGTATGCCACTAAGACAGAAACATTTTTGGGTGGTGTCCAAGTCATCCAGCTATTACACTTACAGTGGTGTCGCAGTTGAATTTCTTTCTTTGGCAAGTCTGCTGGCTAGTGCAAAAAGTCACCAGCTTTACAGTTTCACTCCTACTTTTTGAGACAGTAGAATCTAAAAGTGAAGATTATACACACTGTCTAGCAATTCATAACTGAAATTCCTCTGCATTTCATATAAATATGCAATAACTTCCTAGCAAACTGACCTATATTATCAAAAGAACATGACATTATTCTAAAAATGTATTATGAAAATTTTTGTTTTAGTACTCCACCCATATTTATGTTTACTGGCAAATGTAGAACAGAGAATTGGATCAGAGGAATAAAGCACAATAAATAGGTTACTGTCTTACAGGCCTACACTTCCTAATAAACAGTCACAATGTAGCTTCAGTGTTCTTAAGAGTTATAAACAAGCAAAACGTCCTAGATAAATAATGATTCTTTTTCTCGCCCACACAGGCAATTACTCCTGTAAATGAAATCTCACCCCTGGCAGATACTAGAACTTGTACATATATACGAGATTCGTTCTCTCTTCTGTTTTTCTGAAACATCTTTGGTAGACAGAGCAAAATTTCAGTTTAACAACATTAACATGGAAGTCAGCTTTGGCAAGCCTTTGATGCTTATGCCTGTCCCTCCACTATGTTTCAGGTATATATGCCACATATCTGATATTGCTTTTCCTCATTTATGTTGTCAGAAAATCTGCTTGACAATTCTGACATGAAAATGATCAATTAATAGGGAGTGCTAGGAGAAACTGTAGTAACATTGCTGTTCCGTAGTTCACTAATATTCATTTAAGAAAAATCATAACGTACATCATCTGACATTGAATTTTTCACAATATTGTATTTCTTAGTGACGCCTTAACTCTCTTATGTGTTCATCCACTGAATATCAAGTGCTGATACCGTCATTCACTGTACTGTCTATTTCTGCTGTATTAAGACCACTGCTTCATCAGCTGCACTGATTCTTACTCTAAAATTAGCTGGTTTGGTTTGGACAAAGATTAGAGAAGTGATCAACAACTGTTCCTGTTGGATGAAAAATGAATACCAAGTAATCTGAGACTTATCCAAAATTGTTCAACTTCCAATAAACAAGAAAAGTTGAGTAGGCACACTACATTACTGGAAATAATCACCCCGATCTAGAAGAAAGGTTAGTAACTAATTTAATGTTTTAAAGTATAAACCAGTGAGATGTCATATTCCTCTGCTGAGTTTATGCCACTTGAAACAACTACTCCATCACGCTATAACAAAAAAGACCTTTCCAACTTTACTAGAAGTTTGCTGTGATATTTTTCATTCAGAAAATATGAATTGATATTCATTTTTCGTAATGGGCTTCTCGTTTACAGGTATGGGAAGTACATTTTATAAATTTAATTACATTTATCATGTTTCAATGTATTAATATTGCTAACACACAATAGAAAATAACACAGAAAATATACAGAAAAGTGTATTTTTTTTAGCTTTTACAATCTGTACAGTCCATAATAATAATAAAACTGAGTGCACAAAAAAGACAAGAATTTTCAATGTATTGACTCCCTCCAACCTAAGCTAAGGATGATCAAGCAAGAGTTCTCACTACAGTGCCTTACCAAAAATCAACAACCTGCCCCGTGTCCATTCCATGCCACTCAGATCTACCTGAAAATAAAGACTGGTGAGTGAACCAAACCAGCAACCTGCCAGCTTTTGACACAGAACATACAGTACTGAGTAAGCTATGTAGGTTATATGCATTTATTTTTATGGATTTTTTTTGTTGTGTTTTGTTGTTGGTTGTTTTGGATTGATTTGTTAATGGTTTTTGTTTTGTTTTGATTTCTGTTTTTAATTAGTGCAAACTTATCTGGTTCATTTTTTATTTAACTTTGTGCAAAGATGGTGGATATACTATGCAATACCATTATCACATCAATACTTTCAACCAAGCTAAATTCCTATCAATGGCATACTATGATAGGCACCTATTTTGAACTGCTACAGTTCTCTGTCCTTTCTGCTGGAATATTGACCTCTATGGAATGTGAAGAAAAAAAAAAAAAATCTATACTCGATTAATGAACAGAGTAGCACCACAGAATACAGAAGATTTAACTAAATTTACAGCATCTGTACTCCAAAGTACAACTTGAAAAGAGGCAGAGTGATTGCAGATAGCAATGGTAGCCTAACTGACTGAAGCAACGACACAAAGAGGAGAAAGATTAAAAAAACCTAAAATCTAAGGCTGAAACATCCAGCCCATTACTTGTCCTGATGATTCCTATTCTCTCAAATAGATTCAATATGATCATACAGGTTCACAATCTTCTAAACTCCATCTGTTCTTCAAGGTTACAGTATTCCTCTGTTGCTTGTTTTTAGTGCTTCATTCAGCAAAAAGAAAGGGCACTGAAGATCAGCAGTCACTTCCAACCCGTCTGTGGACCTCTGGATCATGCCGGTAGGAACAGTCCACAATATGTATGCCAAGTTCCCAGCTGGACAAACACTACGCATGTTGAATCCATATGTTCCATAGCAGAGAGATTTGCCAATGTTTCTAATACCATAATTCTTCTTCAGTAGTAGCTAACAGGGCCTCTTTCCAATTTGCTCTAAAAATGTTCATATTCTTCCTGTGTAATATCTTTAAAGTTCATTCTTTCCTACATAATATATGTTCATATATTTAAAATTCATAATCTGAAATAATTACTGCAACATCCTCCAGCTGTACGACTCTCAAGTTATAATACAATATGAAAAAACATGCAAATAAAGAATTTGGAAGTAGTTCAAAAGCATCCCTGTATATCTTACTCATTCCAGGAGAATTCCTGTTTTCCTAACTTCTCTTGTAAATTCAGCTCTTCTGACAGGTGTGTCCATCTTCAGTAGTCTTGAGTTGGCACTCCTCACAAGAAGCTTATCTAAGCAATCTACTGGTTTTGCTCTTATATTTAAGTCAAATATCCTTCCTTCTTTCTGTCCTCATCGAAGTACCAGCCTTCCCTCAAGCTTTCATGTTTGAAAGCTGCTATATTGAAGAATATTGAATCTTTTCTAAATCAAACTAATTCTTTCAAATTTATTTCATTCACTGCTTTTACTAAACCTCCAACTTCTTTTGTTCTCCACCACACCCTTCTTTTAATTTGTCCACACCTTTCTGCAAGAGACGTTCTACAGCACTCCAGACATCCCCCCAATATCAACCTGACCATAATAAGTAGCCTACTGTGCCTATGCTATGTCTGAAATGCACATACTGTACATTGCAGTCTTAAAATGCAATTTATAGAAAAAACATTGCACTTCTGAATAACATCCTGGCTCAATACTGAGCAAATATCCAGCAATGCACTAATATCCTGGATACTGTTTCTGCATAGGCTATTTTATCTTACTTTAAGTGTATTTGACATTTTCTTCTTAAACATAGCATTTTTCACTGAATACATTTCTTAATAGTATTTTCCCCTTTTATAAACATTATTGATAATGTCAGTTTAATCAGATCATTTTGTATGTAAGTATTGTCTCCTAAAGAATTTTAGGCAGCAGAAGAAACAGAGGTCTTTATCAAGAAACACAGCAATATTATGGTTCTCTGACTCCTGTCAAATCTCACCCTTAATGCTTTGAGATTAATTTTGGAAGTCCAGCATTTTGTTTCTTTTCTTACCCCTCCTGGGATTTAGTATCTCCTGTAGCAAGATTCCTTTTCTGGTCTCTTTTCCTGAAACAGCTAGCGATCATCCCTTTCTTTTAAAACATCTAATAATTTTTGACATAACGTAACCCCAGATCACCACTTTCAGGTAATGAGATTTTCTCAATGGGTAATCTTTTGCTTGTGTGGTGTAACAATTAGGCAGAGGAATCTGTCCAGGCAGTAATTGGCAAACCATACAAGGCTGGATCCATGTATCTAAGTTCATAAAGTTTTAAATATTTCTATTATTAGCTCTGGATAACTGCTCTTAGGATTTACAATATAGAACGGATGTTTAAAAAAAGTATAAGAGTACCATATTCAATTGTAGTCTCTCTTGCACACAGAGTTTCTGACAAATACAGATACAAAATCAGAAACTATTCACAACTCATCACCACTTGGCTGTAATTTTCAGACACATCCCTATCATCTCCATCCTTCACCAAAGGTAGTAACAGCTTGTGAGACTTTACAGGACTAAAATCCATTTGGAGATGCGCTCCATAAATCTTATCCCACAATTCATACAGACTTCAAACACAGGATAGAGCATCAAGAGACAAAACATGCACAACACACACATTTAGCAATGGTAAAATTGGAAATACTACCATACATATTCACGCAGATCCACAAATTCCAAATTTCAGTCTTTCTCATACTAAAGCTGCTCTGGACCAGTGCCACCCAGATCTGCAGTTCTTCAGTACTTCTAATTACTGACAAGGTTTTTATAACCTATGTCCTTTCACGTTGAATTGCAAAACAGGCTTGGCACCTTTACCCTAACTGGCATTCAAATTACACCTTCTTTCAGAAAAAAGCCTTTTACAAAAAAATATAAAAAATTAGCACTAGCAAAATTCTTGCAATATTCTCTTGCTTTCTGAAGTTAAATTACGAGATTCAAGCAACTTAGAGCTGCCTGTCAACATTAGTTACCGTGTTTGGCTAAGAGCATAAAATTCATACAGTTAATCCAGCAGTGCTTGCTTTGACTTTTTTATTTATCTTTTTAGAACCAACAACTTTTAAAGAATGAATAGAAACAAAATTATTTACTGAGACATACACTGTAAGGATTCTTCCTTTTCCATAATCATCAGAATGCCAAATTTTCACCCAAGTGTGAAAGTATACACATTCCTAAACACAGAACTGACTTTGGGGTGCGGTGGAATCCTTCATTAAATCCTAATTGCTTTCCATTATGTTCATTTTTTAAAGCTTCATTTGCCATGGGCATAACCACCATATAGAACCACCTAATGCAGCAGAACACAGTTACGCACACACAGCAGCTTTCTTTATACCTTTTCAGCTTCCACAATGGAAGACAGTAGCTGAAAAATTATCTGCCCAGGTATCCGAAAAATGAATTCTATCTTGACACGTTGTTGAACTAGTTTTAAAAGTTGTTTTAAGTGTAATGCAATGCTCATCAGAGAGTTTTTGCTTTCCAAGCTGGATTCTGAAGATGCTGCTCCAAAGCAATGGCCCACTGTTTTGTTTCTTTTTGCAAAATAATTCTCTATTATTCCAATACGTTCCAAAACCTACTCACTGAAGTCAGACGCAAACATTTGGATGTGTTGATACACAATTATTGCTAATTGTGTCCTTGGCTGATTATTGCACATTCCCGCTAAGATCCCTCAGCTATATTAATCCTATAAAGTCTACCTTAGTAAATCCAGATCTTTCAGTACCTTAATCTAAAATGTTTGCTGTTCTTTTTCAGAAATTCTTTTTCATTACATTATTTTAAAAAATAAGTGTTTGCTATTATAACAGATAAAATGAACACATTTCAGAAAAAGAAAGAAAAAAGACAGGGTGAGAATGTTTATTCCACAGTTCAATGACTGCCTCTCAAACCAATCCATGCATAACAGCCTGCAATTGGCACATGGAATTGTGACTTCTTAGATCTGAAGTAGAACCCTACTTGCTTTGCTTAGTTATAAAGTTAAATACTTGTGTTCATGATCACAGAATTGAGGTTGAAGTTACAAGAGACTGCTGAAACACGCCTCAAAACAGGGTCAACTAGAGCAAGTTGCTTAGGACTGGGTCCAGTCAAGTACTTGAGACTTCAGGACCTCCCTTGGTAACTTGTTCCAGTGCTTATCATCCTTATTGCAAAAAACTTCTTGTATTTTGATTTGTGCCTTTTAAAGAAATAATTTTTCTCCTTAGATTTAGAAAAAAAAAAGTAAGTATTATTCCCCTCTACTCCACCCTGGTGAGACCACATCTGGAATATTGTGTCCAGTTCTGGGCCCCTCAGTTCAAGAAGGACAGGGAACTGCTGGAGAGGGTCCAGCGTAGGGCAACAAAGATGATTAAGAGAGTGGAGCATCTCCCTTATGAAGAAAGGCTGAGGGAGCTGGGGCTCTTTAGTTTGGAGAAGAGGAGACTGAGGGGTGACCTTATTAATGTTTATAAATATATAAAGGGTGAGTGCCATGAGGATGGAGCCAGGCTCTTCTCGGTGGCAAACAACGATAGGACAAGGGGTAATGGGATCAAGCTGGAACACAAGAGGTTCCACTTAAATTTGAGAAGAAACTTCTTCTCAGTAAGGGTGACAGAGCACTGGAACAGGCTGCCCAGGGAGGTTACGGAGTCTCCTTCTCTGGAGACATTCAAAACCCGCCTGGCCATGTTCCTGTGCGACCTCACCTAGGCGTTCCTGCTCCAGCAGGGGGATTGGACTAGATGATCTTTTGAGGTCCCTTCCAATCCCAAACATACATACTGTGATAACATGTGATAGTAGAAGAATAGGGAATGACTTTAAAACAAACAAACAAAAACAAAACAAAGGCAAACAAACAAACAAAAAATGACAAAAAACAAAATCAAAGATCCACAACTATGCTTTCAAACCTAAACTCAATTTAATTTTTTATTTTGATAATTCTTCTGTCCATAACTTTATTTCCTGAAATCTAGTGACAGAACATTAATAAAAACTAAGTACAACATTTCCACAGGATCTAAGATCTAAACAATGCAATACCTTCAGATTTGAGGCTAAATGTTTTTGCATTGTTCAACTTCTCACTACAAAACAAAACTTTCCAAACATTTAAGGAAGACTCAAGAAACCCAACAACCATTCAACATACCTAGGTAGAAAATATTTCCTATTTCAATTAATATTTTACACTGGCTGTCAAGTAATTTGTAGATCAATGAACAAGATCAGAACTTATAACTATCTAATTCCCACCCAATGTATTGTCCTTATAGCCTTTTTTCTTTTTTTCTTTTTTTTTTTTTTTTTTTAATTAAAGGCTAAACTGGAAGGGAACTTCAGTTTTATATAACCAAAAGTAGTGAATAATCAACTCATTGCATATAGACATAGCTATGGCGGAACAAAAAATTTCTTGTCTCCTAGGCAATAATCTCCAACTGCTGAATACTCCTATATTACAGAATATGGTTTTACAGACCTCCCTCCTTCTGCCTTCAGCTGTTCCATTCACACAGACTGTAAAATAAAGCCTGTTAGTTAACTTCATTGCAGACTTCTTGATTGTTTGATTACCCCATGGTGACTGTCCTTTTCTGAGCAGTCTGGATGAGAAAACAAAACCAAACCAGAACGTTATTTTTAACATATCAATTGTCCAGCTGTTTTCAGGTATTCTAAGAGTGAAGCTGCCAGACTAGCACTGTCCTTGCTAAGGATCTATGCTCATTTCTAAAAACGCTGTAACAATATTTTTTCTGAAAGTTTTTAAAGGTGCATGTTCTTTTGAGTTGCTCCCTATTTCATAAGATCATCAAGAAAATCTACACTACATTTTTCATGATGAATTAGTCTTCTGTCTTGCACTGCTCCTAACCTCTTGCTCTTACCTTCCAAAACTTGAAAACCATACTACTTAACTGAGATGTTCAACAAGGCCGCATGGCTTTTTTTTTGATTGTGAGAGTTCAGCTCACAAAACTCACAAAACTGACCTAAAAATTTTGTAGTGAGGATGTTAGATAAGTTACTGACACTGTTAATATTCCTTCAGTGATTCCTCCTAAAAGCTGGGTCTCAATAAACATGAAGTAGTTTTCCCACAGTGCACTGAAACAGAAGAAAGCTCTTCATTGCATTGCATAACAAGAGATACCTAAAATACTCCAAGGGGATACAGCACAGATTAACTTTGATAGGTCTTTGCAGTGGGACTATTGAGAACCAGGGCAATAATTCCAATTGCTAAGACACAAAATCCAGTCATCCATGTTATTTTCATAATAGAGGTTATATGCACTGTAATCAAGTTGGTTTTCATTTGGCTGATCAGCTTTCTCAAACAAGAACAGATGTAGGTAGGGAGAATAGTCAATAGGTAAGAATAAAAAGGCGAGAAATAGCATTTAAAAAACCCCATATTTTTAGGCATCAATAAAATTTTTTATTTGCTACTAAAATGTAACAGGACTAATTAAAAGGAAAAAGAATGCCTTAAGTATTTTTTCCTATTTTTGTTTCAGAAAAATCATTCTCAAATAGCCTGAGAAATAAAAACATGACTGAATACTTCTTGCATATCCTTTTTCAGCAGTTGTTTGTATACAGTTCAAAGAAAAAACAAGCATTCTAAGAAAAGTACAGTACCGACCTAGTTAAATAGCAAACAATAGCAAGGAACAGAAGAGTCTTCAAGTAGCATTTAATTGCTAAGAACCTTTCAAGGAATTTTTCATATTTTCCCAAAGAAATGCCCTGCAAAGTTATATTTCAGAATCAACATCACAATCAACTATTTTATACTGAATACAGTACCAATCAAGTTCAACATCAGTTCTGCAATTCATTGTGACTAGACTAAGGAATGTAAATGCTCCTAAGTGTCCTTCACCTCTTATGCTAAGCTTGAGCACCAAATTCCTTTGTAGTTCTTCTAGGGTATTACCATTAGTATAGAAGGGTTAATAGCAAAGGCTGACGATTGTTTAAAAATTCACATTACCAAAGTGGATTACATTGCATCTACTGAGGGGATCAACAACGTAAGCCTACACTAAGCCATTATTGCAGAAACAAAGCCTGCATTTTAAGCCTTTGGAAACAAGCATAAAATGGACAAAAGAAAAAATTCTTCTGATGTAAGAACAAGGCAAACACTACATGCTTTTCATACAGACCCACATTTTCAGACCCATACAAAATACATGAAAATGGACAAACAGCCTACCCAAAAGGCTCATCATGAACTCCTGACAAGATCAGCAAACTTGGAGAAATGGACAAAACAGATAACTGTAAGTGATCAAGTGGTATAAAGGAGGTCTTGTCTTCTATTCTAGACACAACTAGTTTAATTATATTGAATTGAGAAATGAAGACTGGAAGAATCAAACATGATTGCAGAAAGCTGGGGTTTTACATCCTCAGTGAAGTGTTTCATGTGGAAAGGTGCTAAATGCTGAAAATTTCAATTAAAGTCAATGGAATCTGAGGTTTTGCAACACATATACGTATATGTGGCCAGTTAGAACTCAAACCTCAGTAATTCAAGTTTGGAAATATTAACAGAATCCTTTGGGATTGCTCCAGCAGTTTCTCTTATGTTCCCTGAATCCACCACTAAAATTTGTATTGTACAAAACTTGAAACTGACAAATGAAAAAAATAAATCAACAAACCCAAGGCTGAACACACTTCATGATTTGGAATGCCATTGCAGATTGTTTGCAAGTACCTCTTCCCAAACACTCTCCTACGGATGAAGATACTTTTTACTATTTCCAGTTGCAAATAAAAGAGTTAAAGCTTTCTGAAAAATTACTTGGCACAGAGAAAACTTCTAATGTTATAAAAGTAAATGAATATAACATATTTGATCTAGTACAAATTCAATGGTAAAACATTGCACATGCCAGCTAAATTACAGAAAAAATCCTAGCCTTTAGAAATCCTGTTCTTCAGTAGTGAAGATTATTTTACATGAACAGCACAAACCAGTGTATTTTAAGCACCATGCTAAGCTCCTCCAAGACAGAACTAGACAGGAAAGCATCAGTCAACATTTCTACAATTTAGGTTTCTAAATATAACTTGCTTTTGTTTTAAGTCTGTCTTGATGAATTGAAATTGGATCGGCTGCTGAAAAGTTGTGCAAGTCTAAGAGATAACATTAATCACAGTTGAAGCAGACTACAGCAGACAGGTTCTGTTTTTCTGAAGTGTTTTTAAACTGTTAACAGGAACAGGCTTTAAAACATTTGTCTTCTGTGTTTACTTTAAAAAGAGCATCATTATTTAAATGATGCTTTTTACGACTGCAAAAGTAATGAAGTTCACACATGGAACAGTAATTTTCCTAGCACAGGAAAAATTAATTTAGTGAATTTAGAGGTTGGTTTTGCAAGACTCAGACAGTACCGAGAACTTATGGCAATTTTGAAAATTGGGCAATTAACTTAAACAGGAGCAGAAGATCTTCATACCAACTTTGATTCCCTGACTTTCAAAATTAGGATCTCCTTAACATTTCCCATAACATTTTTCATCTCAGACTTCAGATCCTCTGAAAGATGGATAAGAGAAGGCAGAGCAGGTTAACTCCCTCCACACTGTCCCCCTACTTGTATATTCTAGCAAATCAGAACAGATTCAAGTTTCTAAAGACTTTTTTTCTCCTCACATTTCTGATAAGGTGGCATGGCCTCATTTTCTCCCACCCTTCATCCAAAAGCAGCTGAAAATAACTTATTTGTACTTCCAGATATATAAAAGGTTTCTCATTTTTCTTCCTGAGGTCTTTCTTCTTTAAGGGAGGGGAAGGGATGCAATAGCATTTATAAGCCTACATTTTTCCCATTAAAGATGCTCCACTATTTTCTTAAAATGTTAGTTCTTCCTTAATTTTTAAAATGTATTTATCAGAATAGTAAAAATTATGCAGAAAGTTCATATTAGTTAAATTTATTTAAAATGTATGCTATAAATTACATGTTTGGCTACCCTGCCATCCACTGTTGAAATAAATATTGACTGTGAGAATAATCTACTTGAGAAAATTAGAAAGTTGGAATATTACCTCTTTGATTTTGCTTCATCCCAGTGGTTTAAATTTCATAGCTTAGAACATAGCCTTTTTGCTAGCACTTCAAGTATAAATCAAGCAACATTGAAGGGAAATTTTAAAAAATATTTTTAAAAAAGAGAAAAATTGCCATTTCTTAAAAGCCAAAAAGTTTTTGACAAACCATATGAAAAACTTTGTCTACACTGAATTATTCTCCCTTTATTCTTGCTACATCTTCTAAAAAGCTGATTAGAATAGAACAAACTGGTTGCAGTAGCCAAAAGCATTTTTTCTAACATGTAATCAATTCTTTGCCCCTGTGGACCACTTCGACATCTCATGTGCAGTACACACATAAACAGGTCAAGATTTGTCACTGGCGCTGACCTAATACCCTCATTTTTCTGATTACAGACCTACTCTCCATTGTGGAGCTACACAGCAGTTTTTGCAGGCTAGCAACTCAAAAGAGTAACAAGGAAATATCAATTATAAGGTGTCTATATTCCAGTAAGTAGGAGGTGAGAAGCAGAAATGCAATATTGCTCAAATAGAATACCTAAACTTGTTTTCAAGGGCATTTTTCAGATACAACTATGCATCACAGATAAGAGAGAATACTATTATTTTGCATTTTTCATAGTTAATATATTAATAAACAACAACTACCACAACAATAATTTTTCCACATTTAATATATGAGGTTTATAAGCTGACACCCAGAGATGAGCCATCCTTGGGCTTTCGCTGCAGTATCCCTATGCACAGAATTGAGCTGAGAGCAATGGTAAGGGACAGCAAAACACTCTGTAAAGAGGTACTGCCTGCCTCATTGATCCTCCCCTTTATACTGTTCCTCCTCAATATACCTAAGAAGTCCCTTTCTTTTGTCTTTAGCAGAAACTTAACTTTCTCAAAGTAACAAGAAAAAGGGCTAAAATACATAACCTGAGAAAAGCTTTTCTAGGAAATTTCTGTAATTATCTTTAGATTTACTAACTCTTCACCTCCTTGTCTTAATTCTATTGTATTCACTAATTTTAGTTGTTAACATTAAAAAAAAATCAAGATGTCAAAAAATAAATGTAAATATTAAAAAGTGAATTCTATACTAGACCAGCATTCACTCGTCTGACTTTAAAACAGGATTGTAATAAGATTCCTCCAAGTGTCCCTACCATCCTTCTAAAATATTTCCTTCAATAGTTGTGTGAATAAATGTACTTTTCTTTCCCAGTCTCTTTCAATCAGAAATAAAACTAGCATGCAACAGCTAAACAGACCTCTCTCTTGCACCTCAATAGAATCACTATTTGCTTACAAAAGCGAGAAGGCCAAAAATAAAACATTTTCAACAATAGCAATAGGAAGTAAAATTAAACTGGCCAATTCATGGTGGCATTTAGGGAAGTGTGACCTCATGTTAGCATGCTGATCTCTGGAGGAGGTGAGAGAGAGTACACTGAACTTACACACCAGGAAGGTATCTAGGAAAAAAGCTTCTGTTGGAAAATACATATAATGCAACTGCATGTTATTTTAGACATCTATCAAATAGCTGGTATTAATTCTTTGAACTAGAGAAAGTTCTGTCCACTGAACTTGCAATAGTGTGAAAAGGAACCTACTGGGCTTTGTTAAATGCTCAACACAATAATTTATTCCTGACAGAGGAGAAAGAACAAGCAGCTCCTCCATAGATGTTGGCATAGAGAAATACAATAAGTTTTACATGAGAAAACTGTCTTGGAGATGAAAAACTGAAATGACCAAATTGTGAAGAGAGTAAACAATACAGGCACAAATCAATCAAGACACATCACAGGGCAGAAGAGCAAGAAATCCTTACAGTACTGGTGCATCCCTTGGCACAAGCCACCAAACTAGCTCAATAAAGATACTGAGCAGAAATAACTACTGCATGAAATCTTCCTGGTAGGCATGGAGCAAAGTGACAAGTTGGTAGGAGAAAGAATAGAATGGAAATAACCACAGTATCCTGGAGTTTAAGGAGTTGGACCTGTTGATGCCAACTGGCACCTGACCATGAGTACAAGCTGGAACATGCACCATTCTCTTGGATGAAGGCAAATCAGGAAGCCATCACCATCTCAACAAAGGATATCTTCTCCATTCTAAGCTCAGAATTTTGTTAAATGGCCAAAAATCTAAAGATGGCATTCATAAAGTAGAGGCTTGCCTTACTGCCTCATCTCAAATTCAGCCTACACCTGCATGTTAAGGATTTTGGTTCATAGTGCACTCATGTATTGAAACAATGATTTACATGCACCATCCCAAATGATGCAATAAATGTAATTGATAAGCAAGTAATAAAGAAAACAGAAGCAATGCTAACACATTTAATCACTGATAAGGAATCCATCCACGTCTGTGGTATATTTGTATGATTTTGTTTCAGTATGCAGTTTAATGCAAAGAAAAATCTGAAGACAAAGGTACAAAGTTGTTATGAACTTAGGAGACTTTGTATCAGAACTCAAGTAGCAGTCCAAAGTGTTAAATGAACAAAAGACTCAAGCCATGCAGTTCCATACCAAGGAACAGATAAATAGCAGGATTAAAAATTCTCAATGGATTTCATTCTCCTCAGTTCAGGTTTATTAAACTCTACAGTATTTCAAACTGAGTGATATATTGATCAATAAATACAAAATTCATGAACAGAGACATACTGCTGCTGCAGGGGAGGAAGCAGGTTCCCCGATTATGGTGTAGCAATTCATTTTACTCAATTTGATAAAGTGAAATGAAACACAGCTGTTAATAGCTACACGGATGAAATTAGGGCACATCTTAAGCAGGGTGTGTCACTCTTGCACTACGACTTTCAATGAATAAGTAGTTGATGTAGCATCTGTGTAGGCAAAGCCTCTGGGGATGAGGCTAGTGAAGCATTGGCCCCAGCTGCCTCAGGAAGCTGCAGGACGGCCAGCCAAGAAGGTCCGCAGCACCTGCCTGGACCAAGCCCTGAGCAACCTGCTCCAAATTCAGTGTTTGCTCTGCTTTGGGCTAAAGGCCTGCCTAACTTATTCTATAAATTCTGTGACTGCTTTATCACTTGTGAGCAGGATTCACACAAGAGTTAAACCTGGACTCACTTGTTTTGGTTTGATTTTATATTCAGTTATTAGCCTTAAATATTATTTGGAGCATTTTGTTTTGGTTTTTGTTTCTGCATAATACAGAGATTATGCACAAATAGATCAAAATGAAAAAATTTACTTGATTACAACAGAAATTAGTGAATTCCAATTTACTTCAATGTAATGCTATCTTTACTCTTCCTAAATTGGTACAATATCAAAATAAGAGTTTTCCTTTCATTCAGTGATTAAATACTTAAGGAAAATATTTTCCACTAAAGTAACGAAAGTATTACTCCTGAAATATGGTTCTTCTCTGAATAACTAATGGCACTCAGAGCACTCCAGAGTGATGGTGAAGAAATAGTTACTCTGCTTGTTACTCTGCCTTCATAAAGCGAGTCTTTATTACAAACATACTTTATAATGGCATTGTTTAAGCCACCAATGAAATGTGGTTTAACTTGATAAAAATATAAACATTTAATTAAAATAGATAATGAGTTAATCACAAAATAAGATTGCTTATCATGTAACATAAAAAAGATAACGTAAATAACTACTCTATAAATAAATGTGCATAAATCCACACACGTTTTATTCTCAGTGATTTCCATTTTAATGTTCATGCCATAGCACTGATTCAACAAAAAAAATGTTGTTCTTCCATCTTCAACATTTCATGCTCTAAGACATTACACAAAGCAAAATGAATAGCTTAACATTTTAAAGTTCCCTCTTTGCTTACACTGAAACTTCTCCAATTCTAAACCACTCTAATTAGGCACCTACTGTTTAATATAAAAGAATCTCTGAACTCCAAATGGAGGCATCTGCCAAGAATATCTGAGTGTTTAAAAGACCAAACTGCCTTCAAGTATTAGTGTTCCTAGAGCACTCCTTAAATGGTTTATTCAAAATGCTCAAGTGTCTGAATGAAAATGTGGATTTCCTCATATGTATATAGTAAAATCAACCAGTTTTTTCTTTTCAAACTTTACTTTTTGTCCTCCAATTGTTTTTGAGCTGCTTAGCCTCTGAACTTGAAATGTGTTCTCATAAGCTCCCTGCTTCCCATTTGTATGCCCCCTTCAGTTTTATGCTGTATCAATGGAGTATAAATCAACTTATGGCAATATATGTGCAAGTTACTAGTACTCCTGAAAATTCTGGTCACATGTTAACTGACTCTAAAGTGAAAAAGGCACATAAAATACACTTGCTGTTTAGAGATTGTGTTCCCCAGAATACAATGAACACTGTAAAGACATTATTTTGATTTTAATAGTGATTTTAGTCATACAATGAATGCTACAATTACCTTTTAAGTTATCAACCTATAGTAAGAAAAATTATCTGACTATTCCAAGTAATTACACACTACAACTGAGTCAATGCATTACCTGGCTGCTGGCCATATAGGACAAGAGAAAAAATCTTATCCCAAAGTTACAGGAATTACTATACATCTCTCAATATTCCAGTGCATCTGCATATGCACAGTGTACAGGTCTGCACACAGTGCAAGATCCTGAACCTGTGTTGAGACAAACCCTGGTATCAATACAGGTTGAGGGATGAAAGGACTGAAAGCAGCCCTGCGGAGAAGAACTTGAGGGTACTGGTGGACGAAAGACTGGCCATGAGCTGGCAATGTGCACCTGCAGCCCGGAAGGCCAATTGTATCTTGGGCTGCATCAAAAGGAGCATGGCCAGCAGGTCAAGGGAGGTGATTCTGTTCCTCTGCTCTACTCTGGTGAGACCTCACCTGGAGTCCTGTGTCCAGCTCTGGAACCCTTGACATAAGACATAGGAATTATTGGATAAGGTCCAGAGGAGGCCACAAAGATGATCAGAGGGATGGAACACCCCTTCATTGAAGAAAGGCTGAGGGATTTGAGGTTGCTCAGCTTGGGGAAGGAAAGGCTCCAGAGAGACCTTATTGGAGCCTTTCAGTACTTCAAAGGGGCCTATACGAAAGATTAAGGCAGACTGTTTAGTTGTCCTCATTACAATAGGACAAGGGGTAATGGTTTTAAACTAAAAGACAGGAGATTCAGGCTAGATATAAAGAAGACATTTTTTACTATGAGGATGCTGAAACACTGGAACAGGTTTCCCAGAGAGGTGGTCGATGCCCCATCCCTAGAATCACTCAAGGTTAGGTTGGACAGGACAGTGAGCAACTTGATCTGTTTAAAGATGCCCCTGCTCATTACAGAGGGCTTGGTCTAGATTACCTTTAAAGGGCCCATCCAACCCAAACTATTCTATGATTCTGCAACAGCCAGAGCCAAAAAGAAAGATTCAATCCACAAATATCTAGCAAGAACCTGTCCTTAACACACCCATGACTAATTGCGTTCATGTTCCATGCATGTAAAATTAGTGCAGCCTGCAAATGGTCAAAAGGAAATTTCTGCATTACAACTCCACAAAATTACACCTGATAACTGAATTTATCAGTTACAAATACAGAGAAAGACTTCCTTCTGCTGGTCTGGGGTACCTAGTGCCCAGAGAGATTTTCAGTATTTGTGACTATACAATCAGAACCACTAAAACTAAACACAGGAATGATCTCTTGAAGAAAGAGACTGAAATAAAAGAAGACATTAATCACTTAATGTTTATCTAGACAGTATTTACATTTATCTTCCTTTTTTTTTTTTAAAAGAACTTCAATAGTCTCATTGATCTGACACACAACAGTACATGACACAGAGACATATCTACAAGTTTCAACACTAAAATGATAAAACATCCACAACTGTGCTCAGAAACATGTTTCTGAGTGCATTCCCATGCAAAACATAGCAAAAAGTGAACTTTAAGAATAAGAATGACAGACTGACTGACAATTCCTTTTTCCATTCCCTTAAAACCTTTTGAATATCCATATTACTCTTCCTGTATATCCTTATTTGTATTGTACACTTGACAATACTACAGAAGTGAGGATTTTGAATCAAAATAATTTGAAGGCAACACTTTTAAAAAAAAATTGAACTAAAAATGCAAAAAGCATGCAAATTTCTGCAGAGAGTCTAGCATGCAGCAGAGCAGAAGGCTGGAAGTCAGACCAGACATATAACCTGCTCTCAGGAGATGTCTAGACTTTGGTATTACTCATCTTGCTCATCCTAAAATAGATCCAGATCAAAGATTCACCTAGCAAAGAAATGGCAAGTATTCACTGAGATCTACAAATATTCCTGTACTTACACAACTTCCTATGAATTGAACAATCTAAAATAATCTGTCAGGGGGACACACATTCAGCTATAAGAAAGCATTTATACTAAGACTACCGAGTGTTAGAGGTTAGTATTTTTATAATTTCTCAGACGTCTATGTATTTTTGCTTAATCTAAACCCAGACTTTAGAACAGAGACTCTAGTACATATGTTTTTCATTGGCAAATACAAGTGAACGCTATCTCTGAGAAGTAAAGGCATCTCTTACAATATTTCCCTTATACTAGGCTCCATCATGTCATGCTGAAAAGTTACAAATACCAGAAAATAATTTTATAGCATTTTTGAATAAAGTAAATAGTACCAACTAAAAATTCTAAGTTAGGCTGGTTTTTTTTTGTTTGTTTGGTTGGTTGTTTTTTTAGGAAGAGAAAGAAAGACGAGCTTTCAGACTGAAAACTCTCGCCTCTGACTAAAACCACACGGGTATTTTCTCATATTGTTATCTCTGTACATGATAGTGGATTTGAAGCACATCTTTCCACCTACTGTATTTCTATGCTTAAACCACTCATTTTACCCCAAAATGCTCTGAGTATTGTTTTATTTTTTTGAGGGAGTGTGTTGCAGAGGAAATTTTTAATCTTATGCTTCAGAGAAAGAAACAGAATCACCCAAAACAATAATATCCTATCAACATATCATTTCAGTTTGTTCTTGGTGAAAAAAATGCTTTATTTTTTTGCCTTTTTTTTTTTGTCGAAGAGTGAATTTGCGATGCAACTACAAAGAGGACAAGCACATTATTTAAGCCAAATTACCACAACTTCACAAGAAAATGTAATCAGATAATACCTTACAATACCTACCTGGAACTAGCAAAATGCTGAAAAGGCACTACCCTCAACCTTCCTACCAACTCAAATCTCTTAAAATGTGCAACTAATGTACATTTTAATGGCACTGAGAGGGGGATGTCAGTAAAAGTGACATTTATGTCACATCTCTGCTGGCATAGGAATATCTCAATAATACCAGAATGAATGCCCACCTTATTTATGTAATACCTAAAAAAATCCTATTAAGATACAAAAATACATTCAGTTCAAGTCAATGGAACATATCCAGAAATATCTACTGCAAAACACTACAATTTAACCTAGAAAGCTGAATATATCACTGAATTAAATTAATTCTGAATTTTCAGGTGTGGCACTGACCACCATCTATACATAGGAAAGCTCTTTTTCAAGGAGACCAATGCAGAGAATCAATATTATGACAAGCTGCCATTTGTCAAGTCCCATTAAGAGATCTATCTACTTGCCAAGCATGAAACCCACTGGGACTGCTTGTTAAGCATGGCAACTCTGGTGGTCTAAGCAGGCAACATGCAACCAGCTTACTTCTTAAATTGGTTGCTGTTTTTTAACAAACACTTCCACTTTACAATAAAGCAGACAATGTCAATACACCTGTGTATAGTCTAATGCAGTTTTCCCGCTGCTAGAAGCTGCACTTTCAGCACTTGAGAAGTGGAGATACCCCAAAGTTTGTTTGAGAACACAAAAGGAGATCAACGCAGCCCCTGCAAGTGCCGAAATCTTTCTTTGAGAGCAGGTATTTCATGAAGTAATACAGACGGAAGCTGAGAATCAGGACTGTATGCAGTTCCTGATCAGATGCTTAAGTTTTTACACTTTGCCCATTTATCTACTTTACAAAAAAAGTAAACCGAGCCTCAAAGTGATTTATTACTGTTACCTACATCAATGACATGGATGCTGTGAGGCTAATGTTGCTTCTACACTTGAAAATCCTAGGATGAAAGGCACAGCGTAAGTTCAAAGTAGTAGTAGCATAACTAACTGTTCAGTGTGAAAGCTATCTTGGGCTTTGAAAAGCTATCTTTTGCTTTGAAACGTGTGAATATCAACCCATTTCTGGATTAACTGGCTCTGCGCAGTTAGCCCACACCACCATAAAAATTCCAGACGTGATACAGTACTTACATTCAGAAACATTATCCTTTGTCAAGAGAATGGTATTTTCAGTTTTAGGAGGAAAAATTACATTGATACAACATTGAATAGGACTGCTTGCTTTAATGAAGAGACTTATTATATATGAAGTTGGACACATATGAACCAAGTCACTCTCTTAAGGAGAAGGAAGTGCAATTTAAACACAAAACCTAGTGGAGAGCTACACCAAGAGAACAGTTGGTGCTGAGTGAGAATGAGAGGTGTTGCCTACTTTTGAAGTTCCTCCAGATTAGGCCACCTGAGAAATGCACAAATCAGGTGTCAGGATTGGTCCCTGATTTTCTGATGCCTTTCTTCGTGATGCTATTTAAAATGCACTAAAAAGCTGTAAAAGGGGAAGGAGGGAAGGGAAACTCTATGCCTTTTCTGTAAGTCCTCAGACATTATAAAAAAAAAAATCAGACACTTAATTTCATATAAAATTTCAGATACTTAAAGTTGTTTCTAATATATATTTTAAAAAACCCTAACATTACAATTCCTAAAAAATACTCTAAGACACTTTTGCTAGGGCTTCTACTTCTAACACTGCATCACAGATATTAGATCTTGGCTCAACTGTAACAAATTTCTCCTCATAAAATTCAAAATGGCCTTCTTCCAAAACTAGCCTTAAGAAAAAAAAAAAGCTCTTAATAAATCTAGCACCTGAAAGCTCTCTGTCAAATGCCAGCATTTTATTAGTAGTATAAAAACAGAATGAACTGTTATTAGAAATAAATTCTATATGTTGTCTTTGAGAAATATTCTTATTAAATATGGGAAAAAAAAATTCTCCTGTACAAAAAAAAAAGGCTCTAAATTATTAGAGCATGAGTTTTTTCTTTTAAAATATATCCTTCCGTGAGCTGATGAATGGATGATAACATTTTAATAAGTCATGAACTCCATAGATAGCAATGCCATTCCATCTCAATAAATGAACACGAGTATGATGGGAATCTGGGTATCTTAAACTATGATATATTAAGATGGAATCATCTTTCAGGTTAGCCACTAAAAGCTTTTAACCTGACAAACTGCAAAAGCTCTTTTGATGTTAGTAACCAAATAATAAAGATTCCTAGGTAAAAAACAGACTCCCACTTCTGGGCTTTAAAGAATAATGTCAATTAGTAATAAACACCAAGAGCTAAATCCACAAAATTAGTTCCAGGTACCAATGTTTAGATGTCACTGATATCCTCAAATTTCCTGCTCAACTGCGACCTAACCCTTTACACAAGTAAAACCTCTACAATAGGCACATTTAGATACAGGACCACCTAAGTTCTAACAGACACTTGCACCCATTCTAATGTCTGACAAAATGATGTAACTCCTTCTTCAAACTAACAATTCTGCACAAAATATAGCTAGGCATGAGAAGATCACTGTTTCAAGGAACAGATGAGTATCCAGGCTGATTTTAGCGTCTGGAAAGGCCATGCAGTTGTTCTCACATCACCATTTTTGAAAAGTTATTTAAACTTAGATGTTTTTCATCTCAGGAGGTTGCTCTAACCACCAGGCTGCTTCTGAGCTAAATTTCTGTCCTCCTGTCCAAACTACTTTACTCTTCAAGAGCAAACAAATACTCAGTAGTAGGAATGGACAAAAGAAGGAGAGCGGAGTTACCAATGACATTGCAATGTCAGAAAGCAGGATTAAAACCATGCTGCAGCCACAGCTATATTTTTGCTGTGAAGTGGAACTTTTTCAAAACCAAACATTAGAAGAATTTAGCTTCAAACCATCGAGTACGTGTGTAGAACCATGTCTTGGCAAACACAGTGTGTCTTTTCAAGATATGAGGGCATATGAAAACAAGCCGTCAATGGGAATGTCCTAATTATCTAGTGAGTAAATCTAAGATGCCATCTCTCCAGTTAAGATAATTTTATTTAGCTTTCTCTTTTTTCTTGTGAGAAAATCCTGGCTATCGCAACACCAAGATAAAGTACACCAGTAAGAAAGCAAAGGAGAGTCCCCCAGTTGGTTTGGAGGGAGAAAGCTTAAGCCATGCTGCTGCCCTCAGCATCTCCTACTATTTTTTCTTAAATCACTCCCTGCGAGCTTGCAAGTTCTTAAGAAAGACCAGGACCTGGGCACCAACTCAAGACTTAGGAGAAGTTAAATCCATAAAAATAGGAGATTTCAAGAAAGATTTAGGCGTGCAGGTGCAAGCTGTAAACCTAAATCATTCTCAGTTGGCACTTCAACTTCCTGGGCACCATGCTACCCATAACATATCATGCAATCACACTCCTGCCTTTTTTCACACCAAAAATCATCCCAGTCTTGAAAAAGCTGAGGAGTATGGACCCAATCTTGTAGAGTACACACTAAAATATTGTGTTACATTCTTTGACTCAATTTGCTTTAGATTCTTTAAGTACTGAAAGATCTTGTCCTCTCCACACTGGCCTAAGAGCTACTGCATGCGTAATCTCTGGTTTAATTTGTTCAAAAGGCTTCTCTTTGTTCAGGGCCACATCAAAAATCATTCCTCCTTTGAGTCACTTGATAGGGAGGGCATACAATCTGGCTGTAATCCAGAATACACTTTCTCCAGAAACCCACAATGCCTAAGAAGCTTCTGTTTCCTTTCTCTTAGTTGGTGGGTGGCATAGCTGTACTTTTGTTGATCACCTCTGTTGGGATTTGGAAACACCCATCTTGCCATTTAGTTCCTGAAACAGGATCTCTAATGCAGGTCCCTTAACCTTACCTCTTTTAAATGGCAAAACTGGCTCACAAAAAGAGAACTCTCAGAAAACCCTGAAACCTGACTGTTACAGACAGCCTCTGAGAAATTAATAAACATTTAGTCTCCTTGCCTTACAGAAAACCTGAAGATATTCTTCTTCTGAGAAAATCCTACAGTGTAGCATGTAAATAGTGACCTCGTCTTTTGCCATTTTAGACTAGAAACACATGATCCTAAATCAGCGTACTCTGTTTCAGTTTCACTACATGACCTCTGTTTACTCCATATCACAAATGGGCACAAATTCTCCCTCACCTCTATGTTTCAGGAGAGCCCAATTAAAATTCCAGAAGTATACTCTAAATATGTTCTAGCAATAGCCAACTATTTGACTAAAACACAAACAATTCCTCCCATCATAATAACTCTCTATCACAATAAAGTAAAAACATTATTCCTAAAACAAGGTGCAAGGGAGATTACTTTCTTATCTTCCCAGGTATTTTGTCAACTAAATGAAAATGTGAGATCATAACCCACAATAATTAACAAGAATCACAATGCAAGAAAAATTTTACAACTAAAGCTGAAGTTATGTCAAGCTTGGTGTAAAAAAGAAGTTACTTGAAGACCATGAGACAAGTATGATATACCTCTATGTTTCAACATCCTAAAAAGTTGAAAAATTAAGGTTTAGTCAATGAAATGAATCAAAAGGGAGGAAAAAAGTTGTACAAGTGACAAAAAAATTAAGGAACTTATAAGAAAACAGAAGAAATTAATGGGAGAACACTGAGTCCTCTGCTCTTCTGAAAATAGTCCTACATGTTGATCCACAAATTATCCAAAACAGATAACCAGTGATTTGAAATATATCACACTTCCAAAGCACGTGGGGAAGAACATAACACATTTGCATGTGTCACAATAAAATATACTGAAGGATGAAAATAGAATACTCTAGACACAAATTTAAAGGGATTTTTTGTGGGCTTGTTTGTTTTCTCCAATAACAGAAATTGCCAGATCTTTGAGCTAATTAATAACAGCTTGAAAACGATCTGAAAATCCTCAGTGACACATACAGCATTATTTGGGAGTGAGAACAACTGAATACAATTTTTTGTTCTAATGTCAATTTAAATAATACGTGTTTTCCAGTCATAATAAAACGGAAAATGTAGTAGTAGAGAAATAAAAACCTTCAGTAGAAATTTTAAAACAAAGTATAGTTGAGGAATTTCAGGAAAAAAATTCTAAGCCTTTTTTTTCTTTCCACTTTCATATTCCTTGTCACCACTGAAGTATTTCAGAAGGTTTGTGTTTCCGCACTACTCTAAATACAAATGCATTTTTCTTTTTAATGATGTTCTCTCTGTCAAAAGCAGGGGCTTCATGAATGGGTTGAAAGCCCACCTAACTTCACTGTTGCTGCTGGAACACTACCTTTACCTTTTGCCAAAAGCTATTCTACAGCTTTGCATAGTTATATGCAATGAAAAATATTCCACCTACTAAACCAATTACAACTTCAGGAGGGTAGTAGTTCGTGTATTCAACAGAATTAAAATATGACAGATAAAAGCACCTGATACAGAGATGCTGTAACTTATATGCAGATCAAAAAAAGAATAATCCATTGAAGGGAAAAAGGTTGATTAAGACCCTTCCTTTAACGGCTCAAGAAATAAATTTGTGTTCCGTTACATTATTAACAAGAGCAATAGGAATGAAGTCACAATAGAGTAAATAATTTAGCTTTTCTATAACCTAGTTTGTAGCTTAACAAGATGAAACAAAAAAGAAGCAAAAAGCTTTATCATTTAAAAGATTTATGCTGTGAATTAACCAAGTTTGCATAAGAAAGTATTTCATGCTAAGTATGATTAAGTATGATTTCATATTAAGTACAGTAACATCAGCAATAATTATTAGAATTACTACAGTTTTCTTACAATTATAGAATAATGTGTTGAAAAGAGCTCTCTCTAATGCTTATAGTGGGAAAGCATCACTCTGCCTCAGAATCAGTTTTTACAGCTAAACCACCCACTACCAGATGTTTAACAACCCATTCTTTAGGATAACCACCGAATTATGTTTTCCAAGATCCCTTGTAGCCTTTCACTAAGTCAGACATTAGAAAACATTTCCTAGTTTTGAACCTAAATTTATCATCTCAAATTAAGTTGCTGGAGAGAAATGGAAAAAACAACTGGTTGCTAATAACTTTGTAACATCCTTCTCTTTCTGTCCAGTCTTTTCCCATTTAGGATAAACAAACCCAACTATTGCAAGATTTTCTCACAACCTACTTTTCCTAGATTTTTTACTACTAATTTGTAGTCTTTTTTAGACCAAATTTTTGTACAATCTTAAAAACAATTCCCCACAGATGAGCAACAAACAGAAGAGGATAAATCACATTCAGTGTCTTAGGTGCAGCAGGAGCATTAGTAGGTCACAGGTAGTAGATGCTTTTTTGCAACAGAACTACAAGTGATGATTTATTCTGTGACTACCACACCACTCACAAGTTGTATTTTGCCATGCTACCTGTCTATGCTTTCTACATTTCATTTCTGCTTCTCGACACTAGTCCTTACTATATTTTATGAGTTGATTTTCGGTAATCTATCCAATACATCAGAGATATCATGAACTTCAATTTCAACAAAGATGCTTGCAGCGTCCACTCACCACTACATGGCTTCATCCTTGTACATGACAAAGGTAGGCTAACTCCATTTCCCAGGCAGTTAAAACATAAGTGGATCTAGGACTGCACTCGAGACACCTTCTCAGACTAACAGTGAATGGCTGATATGTGTGCCCGAGAAAGAAGTTTCAACTAGGAGGACAGCCAAATGATTTATCTAAACCTGTTTTCTTATATCATTTATGACTATGCCATGGGAAAATGGAACAAATAACAAATAGTACATAGGTCACATCCATTGTTCTAGTTTTATCCAGAAAGCCAGTTTTCCTGTCCCATTCCCAGAAAACACACACTTAAAAGTAGTGCATAAACTACTGATGCCAGTGACCATACATCAGTTTACTGGATTGCAACACGGCCTTACACTGTTAAGACAAACACGTGAAAAACATGATAATGCATTTCACTGGAGTGAAAAACTTAGCAGCAACATAGGCTCCCAGCAACCTTAACCTCATCCTGACAGCACTACTGAGCTTCAAGCAGAAATGAACACTTACATACAAACATTAGCAGATTAGAGCTACCAAACCTACTTGGAATTTTTGAGTCTCCACAGTTTATTTTAAAAAGATGTCACCATCCTTTAGATAGACGGTGGCAAAGACACCTTGATCAAAGTAATGTATTGCAGCGGATAGCCCATTTGTCCCTGCATCCATCACCTCAAATCCATTTAAGGAGTCAGAAATAAGCTTTTATGACATGACCCTTCCAGCCTTGCCCTTTTCATCTAGATCTCTGAGAACTGATTACTCACAGAAAGGGCCAGATTTCACAAATATATATACAAAATAGTTTAAGTTAATCAGCTAACTCAAAGCACAGACTGGCAGAACATACCAGTAGCAGATCAGGAGACAGGAGTGAGGAAAGCTAGACTTCGAGCAAATAGATTTTCTGCTGCCAGGAAGCCCCTAGACTTCCAGAAAGGTGGCAGGTATATTATCCTCTGGAATAGAAGAGAGGAAATGGAGAACCCTGAAGACAGAAGGAAATGCAATCACTTTTTAACTCCTTTTTTTTTTTTTTTCTTCTCCTCAATCCTTCAGTTGCAATTACAGTAATGTGCTTTACTATCCACCTTTCTTGAGAATTCAGGACACTTCTCCCAAAAAGACTGTGACCTACGTATGAATCTTAGAATGTTACACTGGAAAAAAAAATGCAGTTTTAAAGTCATGTTTTATTAAAGGTATTTTTACAGCACAAAAAATAAACTAGCAGCAGATTAATCTAAGTTATCAGAAGAGTAAAATCCACTGTAATTGCAGCTACCTTCCCAAAAAACACCTAAAATAACTATTGCACAACAAAAATGCTTTCACTAGAAATCAGTCAGATATTTACCTGAAAATGAAGAGACAGCATCATTTTACATTAATGCATTCAATTAATAGAAACTGGTGATAAAGCAGTAGGACAATTATTTTAGAACAGAACACCAGTTACTATCTATCAGGCCTTTTCTACAGGCAAAAATACAGACTGAAAAATATGAGTGAGGAAATCCTGAAGAACACTTTTTACCTTACAAATTCTGGAACTAAAATATTCTGTAATCTAAAAGAAATAAAAGCAAATTATTTCATTCAGAAAACAGCAGTGACAGTGTATCAGGCAACCTGATTCTATTAAATAAAATAGTTTCTGAAAATATTTTTAAATTTCATCCACTTTGTGAATTTTGAATTAATTTACCAATTAGATGCCCAACTTAACCACTGCAATCTGAATCAAATAACATCAATTTGTGATATTTTCAGCATCATTCTGAAGTGCAAGAAATTACTCATACTAATTCTAGCTTCTGCATTCACATATATTTTTTAAAATGTTGCTAGTTCCTAAGTTTCTTTTTTGCAGGTTACAGACACAACATGTACTTGTTCTAAAACCTTTTGAAAATCCAGTTATTTTCATATTAAGTTATATGTTTGGATAGTAGAGGCATTAGTGCACATACAGCTGGAAAAAGTTACACAAAAAATGCTTTTGAAGTTCTCTCTCATTTCGGAATATTCTTCATGAGGAATTTTTAGATTCCAGAAAAGAAACATTTACCTTTGTGAGTCAGGTCACTAGAGGAAACACAGTAGTTTTGTCATTAAAATACCTGGGTTTTGTTATGAAAGATTAAAAAAAAAAAGAATTCTCCTACTATCTACTGTCAAAGTAAAAAGTTGGCAAGAAACTGAAACTCTTGCCAAAGAATAAAAAACACACCTGAAACTTAACTGCCACATACAAGTTAGTAAATTCCTAGATGCAGCTTTCTTGGTTTACAGCTACTACAACTTTGTGTCTGACGATGTAGGAACAGTGGATCAAAAACATTTGAAGACAGGGCCCAACAAGCCCAAAGGCATTATAAATGAAAAAGCTAGTTTTCCCTAACAATGACCTTCAGGATGAGAGCTAGTGCTCCTCCTCAGCTCTCCCTAGAACCGTCTTCTCTAAAAACTCTTTAGGGGCTAGTAAACTACTTGCAACAGAAAAGTAATTGAAAAAAAAGCAGATTTTGCCTTCCTTTCCCCAGTGGCCAGAAGTACCCATGCTTCTTCAGGAATAGGAAGGGCCTGAACACTAGTGTGCTCCTCCTTCACCTTCTACTTGGGTCCCCCATCCTCCAAGAGCTCCAGACATCTCCACTGTTGCTCAGCATTTTCCTAAGCGGCAGCAGAATGAGCATGATCCAGGTCTGCAGGGTTTGCTGCTACTTGACAAAGCACTTGCGGAAGGTAACAGATAGGTCCAACAGGAGGTAGGAGGCACATACTGTGTAAAGAAAGTTTTAATTTCATTCCCCAAATCCATTTTCCCTTTAACTCAGCCATAACAACATTTGCAGCTATAAGTTCTGCACTGTGCTCAGAGTTCCCCAGTCTATGCTGGCTCATTTAACACTTAAAACCACAAAAGCTATACTTTTAGGGCAAAGTCCACTATGTATGTCACTATCTAATCATCCACAACCAAAATCTCTTCAGTTATATGGCAAGGTTACAGCAGGACACTGGCATTTTATGAAGAAGCAAAGTGGAAATGCTCATTATATTTAACAGAGAGATGCTTAAGGGTAAAAACCTAAAGATATTGCTTTTTAAAAAAAAATACAGTAGCACCTTGAGAAGGTTCTATTCACTTGACATTTTGGACTTGTCTGTACTAAAAAGGTGAAAAGAAGTTTTCACCCTGACTACAGTACTTCTCATCACAGTCTTAACGTAGTTTAACACAGTTGGCCACGGCCCATTAAGTTCAGACTCAGCAGAAAAAGAAAAGTTGACAAACTGGATGAAATCTCCAGGCAATATGAAAAAGAAGGCTACTTGTTTGAAATTAGAGCCTAGTCTAAAAATAGATATGGAGCCTGGCTCACAGCAATAGATCCAGTTTGCAAGGTAACACCACCAGACCCTTTAACCTGAGATGTGGTAGATATGCACCTATGGGATCCACAAGTGACACCTCAAGATTAAATTGCAGTATCGTCCCAAAACTTATACAAGCTGCCTTCTGGCTCCCTAGAAGAAATATAGGTATTAGGTTAAAATTGCAAAGCATTCTATATATGCAATTTATCTTTCTTTGCTTAAGTGTCAACAATCATCTTCAGCTGCAGAACACAGTATTTGTCATGATGATACATACTGGGACTTAGCAATCTCATCTTCATGCTACAAAGATCTTCGGGGTGAACCAATGAAGCTGTTATTCTTTCCAGAGGCTGTTTTTTGGTTTGTTGTTTTTTGTTTGTTTGGGTTTGTTTTGTTTTGTGTTTTGTTTGGGTTTTTTTGTTTGTTTTTTTGTGGGTTTTTTTGTGTTTTTTCTTTTGTTTTCTGGTTTTGTTTTGATTTTGTTGTTTCATTTTGTTTGGGTTGTTTTTGTTTGCTCTCCCCACCCCTTTCTTTTTTTTTTTTTTGTTCCTGCATATGACAGAGAGGGACACAGGGGAAAGAACATGAGGAGAACGTGAAACTGCACCTGGCTCTGTTAGGGAACATTAAGAGCTACATAGTTTCAACAGTTGTTATTTTCTAGGTGGGTCTTGGAGTCAGATTAGGACAGTAAGTGCTATTCTGCACTTTCCATACTAAGCAAGGCTTTTGTCATTTAATGATTTTTCTCATTATAATAATAGAAGAATGAAATTATCAGAAACAAATATGGGAAAGTGTAATGTCTGAACTTCCTCTTGCTAACACTGCTTCTATTAATACAAATACATCACTATTTGGTTATATCATGCTAAGGCTTTATAGCAATGAAACATAACAGCAAAGCTTTCTAAAGAAAGGAAGAAAATTACGACAGTGGTACATTTCATTTCTTAATTAACAATCATGTCAAGATACACCGGTACTAAGAGTTTAATAAAAATTGGATTGCAGCTCCTTCCTGAGGCTTATGTGGTATCTGTAGCATTGCACCAACGCATGGGATATTAGAGCACTGCGAGACTGTTTACCCTGTCAATCACTTGTCAATCTATCCAGCTTTCTACAAATACCCCTTGTATTTGGGAGCAGTTTCACCAACCTCAGTAATTAAAATTTTTAACACAATGATAGACACATTTACCAAATCTACTAAGTTAAAGCCACTATCATGCACAAGGAAGAAAAAGTAATGTCATGGTTATGTTTTCTGCAATTAGTAAAGTTACATGTAATTACCTCCTATAGCTATTTATTTAAAATGGATGATTATTTTTCAGGTATTATTAAAAAATGTATTAATAATGTGCACATGTGTGCGTGCATGCTCACAGTCAGCAGGTAATATTTGGTTTTTTCCTTCACTGTGTACTTCACATATTAAAAATAAGAAAATACTTTCTTTTACACAAAGCATCTTGGAATCATTTATGGTAAAGAAAACTAGACTAACATTTTCCATTAAGAATGCAGAAGATAAAATTGTTCAGGAGAAAAAGACATCTTCTCTAGAAAAGACAGAGATCTAGATATCACAATGGCTATTAGCTGAGATCAGAATGAAAGTCACCAACAAGTAAGGTCACACCAAGGTTCAGGACATTGATAAGAAATACTATGCTGAAGAAACTGAGAAGTCAAAAAGCTTTCACTGTGCCCAAGGATTTGATGAAGTTGATAACTGAAGAATAGAAGAAACATGAGTAAACACGATATCCCCTGAGCTCTGACAAGTTATACAAGAAGAACAAGTGTCATCAGAAATTATTGCTAATATCTTACCCATTAAACGATCCTCTATTCCTTTGCATGTATTTTTTTCTTTCATTGATCCATGACATTTCAAAAGCAGATTTGAGTAGTATAAATTTCCTCCTGACTGCCCAGGGATCTCAATCTGGAACACTGTAAAATTATGAGCTTGATTGCAATACGCAGTCAGAGTTTGTATCAGTAAGGAAATACACATTTCTGCACCGAAACATTCCCTGTCCTATTACTCGGAGTTCAGATTTGGCAAGCTTGCATTTCCTGAAAAAACAAAAAACTCTGCAACTCATACAGCTGGCCAAACAAAATATCTGTCCGCAAAAACAGAAGAAACCATAGCATCTCTCTCCAAACATAAACACAATGATGACTTTGTAACACTGTCATAATTTGGACACGCAAGGTGAATTCTTCATCTCTGAAACTTTTTACTAATATTTTATATCTAAGCAACATTCCTGGGAATTATACTCTGCACTTTCAAGTGACCACCTACAACAAAGCAAGTTATATAGTTTTCTAAATTTCTTGGTCCTAGTTCACAATGCAGACTATACTGTTCAGTGGTCTAGTCTGCTGCTTCCTCCTTATGAAGTCATCTTAGCTATTTCATACCGAAAAATACATTAAAAAAGCAAACAACAACTTTGGTGACAAGAATCAGAGGACAAAGGACAATTAGCTCCCTCAGCCAGGATCTCATATACATACATTATAATAGTACTGACTAGTACTGTGATAGGAAAGAAGGAAAGACCAGAAGGATTCTGCATTTCAAAACATTAAGTATATTACTGCCAGACTGACATTCACTTCACAGACAATGTCCAAATACTAGGACATTGCATTGATCAGTTCATCAAATTAATTGCAGGCCCTAAAGAAATCTTCAGGGCTAGAGCTGGCGCTGATACAAGTGGAAAAGTGGTGAAGATTTCCTTGTCATTATGAAAAACACACATCTTTCACGTACAGACACATCACTATTTTTCAAGATTCACATGCAATTTACAGTATTGTTTCCTACATTTTTCATATGCTTCCCTTGGCACCAGATTTCGTTAAGATGCTGGCAGTGCCATCTGCAGTTCCAAAAACATCTCCTCTGTCAACAGCTTGATCTCAGATGAGTCATTCAGCTTGGGTTAGCGAGCAAGGATAAAAGCCTCTTAAGTCCATGTAAATAAGTCAACTCAGTGAGCTGCATTAAACACCTTACAAGAAACAGTCAGCCAAGTGGAGAGAGCAGAAAAATTGTCTTTACCACAGTTTGAAATTCTAACCTTGAAATCCTGAATTTAAAATTGTGAAATTCTAAAATCTGCCATGGCCCAGATTCCATTGCAAAATCCTGCATCATCATTCAAAACAAACAAAAGATGCCTCATTCCACCCAAGCAATTCCACTCCCTAATCTTTGGCAGAGGAACCTGAAGAACCTGATGGAAAATAATCTGCCAGCCACCCGTGCTGATCCTCACCACAGGTATCAGTACCATATGGTAGACATCCACAACAGGACACGAACCTATATAGCAGAGAATCTAAGCAGTAGAAAAAGCTAATATATCGAGCTTATATGGAAAATGTTTATATGCAAAAGCAGCAGAAGGGGCTGCATCAAAAACAGGAACAGAAAAACGTTAAGATGTTTGTGTTCCGGCAATATTCTTCCCACTTAAAAGTCTGCTTTCTGAGTTAAGAGTTTTCAGGCCAGTCTGGCTTGAAAAGTACTTGAGGATGCAAAAAAAACCAACCACCCCTGCTTTGGAATTACATACAGATTTAACTAAAAAAAAAAAAAAAAAATAGGGTGGAATTATGGGTTAAGTTAGTGCAGTGCTAGGAAGCTCATGGAAGGCTGGGAAGTAACTGGCTGAGCACCCACAAGGGGGAGCCTGCCCTTGAGAATAAATCTGAACTCTTGCACTTCATTACACAGTTTATGGTTCCCAGGCAGCCCACCAGTCTACAGTTCAGTATAAAAAGCTTTTAGCAAGCTTTAGGCTTTAATCAGGGCTGATGTTTGCATAAGAGGAGAGTCACAGGAGAGGAAGAGCAGAAAGGAAGTTGGAAGAAATTAAGAAATTATATGTATTCCCTTTGTAAAGGTCACGTTGCAATCTGTCTAAATAAACAAATTTTTAAAAAGGAAGAGCAAGCCCAGGGAAACAGGGATGGAACACCCATACGCAGAAGATACATTTCCTATTTATCTTTGCTCCTATAGTATTCCTATTTTCACTTCTAATCTGTTTGGAAATGACTAAATATTTGTTAGTATTTCCACTTTGGAACTATTTATCTTCATAGCCATGGTAATACATTCACATAAAGGCATGAGAGCTGCCAAATTCCTTCATTACAATTTGGATCATGGTGTAGAGGCTGGGGTGTTGGCACTTGCATCTCACTGGACCCGTAACAGCAGACAGTCATCATCATCAAGTCATTATCACATTTTCCCTTCATGGCTGTGTTTATTTTAAGAAATTCCCATGTGTTCAAACACTACCTAGGCTTATTTCAGAGTACCAATTATATATAAAACTTCAGCACAAATAGGTATTTCCTTACTTTCCCTTTACAGTTCATCCCTTCTACAGCAGTTTCTACAGATTCACATCTCCGACCCCACATCCAAGAACAAAAGGCATGAAACAGACCAAAAAACATTTATCACACATGCTTTAAACCCCCTCAAAAAGCTTACCATGTTCCTTTTCAAAACTACAGTTAATTCACACCACATTTCCTTTTTTTAAAAAAAGTCTTATATTTGGAAAGTTTTACGTAGTGTAATACTCTCTAAACATTACACAATCTCAAAAGCACTGCTGATAAAACTGCACCCAGCAGGATATTGTAATTAAGGATAAAGCAAAACAAAGAGTCAATTAAAATGTGATTTCTGGTTATACAATATTTTCCTCTGGTAACGAACTGAAACCAAATTCAGAACATCCTTTCAATCTTCTTCTGGACCACCCAACTTAAACTGAAACATTTTCAATTTTTTTTTCTCTTTTTCTTTTTTTTTTTCTTACTTATTGGTACACTGTTTCTTCTCCTATCTTTATGCACAGAAAATAGATCCAGAGTTTTCCATTTCTTGATTTAGAAGGAGATTCCTAGCAGATCCAGGCAAATTCATTAACCATGGCATACCAAAATGATGATGAGCAAACATTTGAGCACTAGGGATACATAGATTATCTTCTCTCTGTTATCTTCCTTTGGGCACAACAAAACTGCTCTCCATTTTTGTTTAAATACTTGCCAAATTCACATGGGACCTGCACTATTACTGTGCCGAATGAGATGTTACACCATTAAAAGGAGTTTTCCACAGCATTCACATTTAGGAAACTAATTGGAAAGTCATCCCAAGTTCAGAAGCCAAAATAAAACACAATAGACAAATACAGCCATATAACCACAATTAAAAATGCAAGTGAACAAAAAGATGAAGAACAGCAGACTTTCTTACAAAACAATCCCACCCACAGCTAGATAGTGCAGAAAAAAAGGCACCAAATACTGTTACAGGAATCTAGTTCAAGCTCCATTTTCAAAAAAGTACATAGTCAGAAACCTTACATTTCTAAGGAACCATAAACTGGAACTATAGTATCATTTTCTTCATGTGGAGAAATTAATTCCAAATGCAGACCTCTAATTCATCAAACAATAATGCAGCATTTAATGGATACAGATAATATTTTTCATAACTACTTTCTTTGGGACAAACTCAAAGAAATCTCTTCAAGACAGGCATCTCCAGCTTTATTGCATTTTCCCTTTGACTGCTTCTCAAAGACTGGGGATTTTTTGTTGGGGGGGTGAGTTGTATGTTTTGTTGTTGGTGGGTTTTTTTTGTTTACTTTGGTTGGTTTTAAATGTTGACATCTTAAACATCAGTAATGAAGGCCTAAAGAATTGTCAGTACTAATGCATTTGCATACCCACACATCACACACTAAGGCCTTGCTGTCTGCATGAAAGGCAGAGTTATGAACACTCAAACCCCTATTCCAGACAATACACAAAACTCAGTGCTTATCCTAACAGGGCTTTAATTCAGGAAACAAACTTGGAAGCCTTTTACAGCAACAGTAACATAACCTTATGATTTTTTTTTCACTACAAAATGCCTTCTACTTTTGTTTATAAAATGTGCAACAGTTCTTGTATATGGTAATCTAAATTTCTTTAGAGTAAGCACGTGAAATGATTTGCTGGTAACACTTAACACTTTTCTGCAAGTGCTGAAAGGCTCTCTAGGCTGAATCCTACACAACAAACTATCATGGTGATCTGCAGCTCTTGTAAAACAAATAGTCTTCCCCGGATGACAAGGCAAATCAGCAATCAACAGATTCCTAATACAGTACTTGCCACTTTCAGGTAAAAGTTAGTTTTTTCATGCTTCATTATTTTCTCCCTATTACCAATTCACTGTTTAGGCTTTATATAGGTATGAGAACTACTGCTTGTCAGTAACGCTTGCTCCATCTGACTCCATTCCACCATCCTAGTCAAATACATGACATGAAACACAATAGTGCAAGCTGTCATACTGCAAAACAGAATTAGGCTGCTCTCCCCACTTGGCACCTTTGTGGATAAAATCACTGCAAAGACAGCTTGTAGCACAGTGGTTAGGACAACAGCAGTGAATAAAATGGAAGAAAAAGCTTTGATTTTCTGCTACTACAGTGAAAATCCAAAATCCATTGTTATTCCTAAATGTTAAGTCTTGTGAATTTATAATTCCTGCAGACTGTCAAGTTCCATTTCTTTAATAAGAACTCATATCTGGAAGTATTACTAGTATTTTAACTAGACTACTGAACATATGCCAAATGATCATTCTTAGGTCACCCATCTCAAAGACTTGCAACTTGCTGCAGAAATCTTTTCTTGACCATTCAACCTCCTAATTCAATTACATTTCTCCCAGTTTTGCACTTTGTTCCTGTCATATATGCACACACACAATACTGCCATTCTTCCACTATGCCAGTCTGACATAACTAAGCTAACAGCACATAGTTATTTTAAAGCTTTCCCCATGACTTGAATCCAGTTCAGTTCTGAGAAAAAAAAAAAAAAAATAATAATAAAATAATAAAAAAAAAACCACAAAACAACAACAAACCACACACACACCACACAATAGGTTTTGCAACCTGATTACAAGAACAGACAAAAACTCAGTTTAGCCAAAATCCCTGTGAAATGTTTTTAATGTTGCAACAAAATTGAAAAAATGCATTTGAAGTGAACATCCCACATTAGCTAGAAAAGCAACGAACTTTGCCATTGGTTTTGCAAAAGTCATAGTGGTAGTTAAAAATACTTTCTTTTCCATTTTCTGCAGTGTATTTGATGCATAAACACAAAATTGCATGATCTTATTGTTCCATGCTGCACTGTACTTTATGGCTATTGTTATCATCAAGTCTCTTACAACAGTCTTTTCCCCAGTGATCACAATCTTAATTTTTCCATGTTTTGCATTTCCCACATTCTCCAGCCCATATCCACAGGACAAACAATTCTGGCCTTTTTTTTTTTTTTTTTTTTTTTTTAAATACCTTGGTATTATTTTCTCCAACAAAATTTACTGGTGTGCTGTTTAGAGTCTAGATCAGTAGTCAACAGGCTACAAAGTGATGGACCCAATAACAACCAGTGCCTTACCTAAAACTTTAGCAGTACATGGCACAAGCTTTACTGGAGATCAAGAAGCCAAGCACTCCTACATAGATTTGGTAGGCTCTCCAATTTGTAAGAGTTCTGGCTTTTCACTTTTAAAAATCATTCTGACCTAAAAAATGACCATTTTTTTAGAGTGGTATTTATTTTATTCTTGTGTTGTAGGGACATAAATGATGAGGGGAATACCGCAGCTATACTAAAATAAAGCATAGGATAGCTACACAAAAGTATTAGCTCTATTGAATTTATAGACACATGACTAAAATAAGGAGGGAAGTCAGTGTCTTGCCTTTTAAAAGAATGCACAATTCATAATACATCAGAATATGACAAAATCAATTAATCATGGACTAGATTTAACAGTAATGTGTATATAGTAAGGATCAGACAGGAATTTTCTCCACTCACAGAAATGATCACTGGTTTCCTGAGACATACACAAGCATGTGTTTGAGTGTGCCATTTTGTAGTTAACATAAATAACTTAGTTCTGCTAAGCTTTCCAGATTTTTTTTCTCCCACATTAAGATGCACATTTACAGCCTTTTCTCTCCATGTAGCCTTTCATATCTTCATACTCGGAGAAGCAGCTACTACAAATACCTCTTCATTACATTAGCTGTTATCCTATCTTTGCAACCTTTCCCTGTGGGCCTTCTCAAACTTGAGATGCAACCTTTTCAGTTTTGAGGTCAATCAACTATCTAAAGCCCTTCCAGCTATTCACCATTTCTACAATAATACACAGAAGTGGAAAGAAGAGTTGATGTTTCTTCTGTCTCCACTGTACTAAATTACTAAAAGCACTGAACAGCTGCCATCAAAGCTCTCCTCATACACACTACCTTACAACGCATGAGAAGCCCTTCCTTAAAACTATATGGATTACATATTCACAGAAAAAATAAAAATGTCATTGAACTGTCTGGACAGCAGGGGAAATGAAAAGAAAGAGGCAAGGATTTTGTCTCTTGTATGTATTACCCTGCAAATCCTCAAGGAGTACTTAGCCAAAAGATTTACCCTCCCATTTCATCCCCTTTTTCCTTCCAGCTAAAGACTAAGGGCCATGGAAAGAAGCCTTCAGAGCATGGTCCTTTAAAAAACCTGGAGCCAGGGAGAGCCTGCACCTGGGCTTGGCTGTAAAGATGAAAAGATTTCAGCAAGTCCCAGCTTTATTCCCCACAAGGTGGGTCTGAACAGCCCTTAGCAGAGCAGGCCCCTCAAGTGTCTGAGGGAGAGAATAAAGCCTGCTCAGCTTTCATCAGCAGCCTTTCCCAAATAAAACCACCAGCCCCGGTATCCTCACAACAGCTACAAGGATCAGGACAACAGTCTGGGTTGTTCATCACTGCAACCCTTGCTTCAGCTCTCCTTTTTGAGACTAAATACAGCACTTTGTATACTGGCACTTTTCCTTACCATAATGAGAGTCCCTTTAATCAGTATTTAATTAATCAACGTGACCTGCCCACCAGGACTCAGTCCCACACAGTTCAGTGTAGTTTCAGCTGAAGTCTATCAGTCTGTTGCAGGGCAAGTTTAGCCTATGTCTTCCTGCGCACACTACACGTCTTAATCACTCTACTAAAGCCCCTACCAGGACTGCAAAGTGAATGGAATAATCTAAGCATGGTATGGTATAAGCCTCTATTCTCTATCAAAAGCATATCCTAAGTACTCCATCTGACATGTCAATTCAAGAAATTGATATTGCAGAAATATTTTTTAATTAAAAACACTGGAAAACATACTCAAATGGCCATACACTGCTTTAATTTTAAGTGGTCAAATATTTCAGACAAAAGCAAATGCAAGTACCCCGACAAGTCTCTATCCGAATATTAAATTTCAACTTAATAAATATATTCAAAGAAGTTTGAAAAACATTGCGATCCCACTGGCAGATAGAACTCAGACTGCAGCTGTAATTTTTCATCAAGCCTTGGATGTTTTATGTCATTTGTGTGGAGAAAAGGAACATTTACAGTATCAGCAGATTCCTAAGTTTTCCAGCCCCGTTATTGACAGGTGTAAAGGATATGATCATCAGTAAAAACAAAAAGTACACAAAAAAATTTGTGGGTCATCAATAACTGAGTTAAGCTATGCTGATTTTTTTTTTATTATTAATCTATAACCATGCTTTAAAGTGCAGAGTTTTATCCCCTGAGCAGAGACTGATTAAAAACACACCACTAAAAAAAAATACAAAACCCTCCAAAAAGCCTCTCTCTCTAAACCTAATGTAATTTCAGTTGTTACTACTGCATGTTTATAAAAACACATCAGTTGAAGACCGGCTGCTCTTTAACAAAGAGCATTTCATCTAGCTTTAGCTCTACAATGCAAAAAACTATTCAAACATGCTTTGTAGGGCAACATTATTGCAAAAAGCATTTGTAGCTCAACATTACAACAAAAAGCATTATTAAGGACCAAGAGCAAATTAAAGCTTTTAGATAGCCTTGAGTTTCTTTGATACAATGGAACATATGAAAGAAGATCTGTGCTGGCTAAAGTGGATATGCGTTTTTGTAGTAATGTTGTTTCACTTGCCAATTTCCTAGTCCTTTTGAAGAATTCAGACAGTGGCAACTACAACCAGTGTATGATATGTTGTCTGTTTCAAACCTTTTTTTCCTTATAAAAGCTCACATATTCTTATTGAGAACCAGACAAATCTAGCAAAACACGAGTATTTATTTTTATTACTGTAAAATATTTCTTGATATATTCTGTACATATTAGTAATTTTCTAGGAAAAAACTATGGTCTTCATAAGAATGTACACTTCGTGAATTTTTTTAAAAGGAAAAATACATGTATTGTTCGAATGCTGCGTGAGTAACTTTAGAGAGGCTTTAAAACAAATTCAATGCATTTAAAATGCTATATAAATCAACATTCAGGATGAAGGGTCAACAGGGGTTAAACTGTCTGTCCTTCTTGACTACATTCATAAATGTCTTTTCTAGCTGTACTTATAGAAGCAACTGCAGCGCAACTTGGATATTAAAACCTCCAAGGAAACCAACAACAAAAGCTGCTAAGAATTCCACAAGTTTTTCTTTTTTTTTTTTCCTTTCCTTAGGTGTTAATTAAATGATCATTTAACACTGAAATGTAAACACAACATTTTCATCTCCTGACAGCACAGCCTATTATAAATCCAGGGTAATAAACGTCCTGGTGTTAATACTCTGAACCAAGTTCCCACAACACACCAAGATGCCTTGTCGTGTCTAAGGTTAAGCATCTAGACACAAAACAAAGATTGTGCCTACTCGACTTCCAGTTCAATTTTCCCATCGCCCAGTGACCTAGGTAACACTTTGAGCAATAAAGAATAAATTTAATTTCTCCAGCATTTTGTGAGGATTAGGAACAATTGTTGGCCTGCAATGACTTTTTATCCTTGGATTCTTTCTCTTCCAGAGCATTCCCCCAGTTCTAAAAGAAAATTCTGATGGTTTAAGACACAGAACAAACAGAACTTTAAATTAGGCTTTTTTCAATCAATTGGAACTGTTGGAGGGGAAGCAATCAACCTTTCTTTGGACTTTTCTCAGCTATTCAGTTACTTTAGGCTTTAATCTTCCACTCGCAGAAGAAACCTACCATCATAAGGACAAGCCTCTATACTTCTACATTTTCCCTTGGCCCGTTTTATTCCTCTTTTCTGTTCTTTTTTTAATCAAGATGACATGGTTGCACTTAAATGTCCACTCTTTGCAAGCCGAGACTTACAGATGTCCTCTATAACATTTCACACCAAGTTTCTGCACCACATAATAATGGCATTTCCTCCGACATGCCTTTTTACTTTTCATTACTTCCTTCACTAAGATTCAGTTTCCTACTTAACTCCTGCCTAAAAGGTTTCCTATATCACAATTTACCGAAGCTTTCAAGGTTAACCCTCCAGGAACAACCCAGGGACTGATTCAGACTGGAGAAGAAAAAGGTTACAGGTGACCTAAAACCAGTTACTTGCATTTTCATATTAAAAAGCAATTATCTCAGTTCTCTTTGACTGCTATCATGTCAACAAAAATACAGAAGATAATTATTTATGCTTGGGGACAAACAAGTCATGGTAACAAAACTAATAGCTAAAGTAGGTCTCCCATTTACTCTAAAGACCACCAGATCACTTTAAAAGTGCTACAGCTTCAGTAAGTTAATGATTAATATGATTAATGTTTTCACATTAGACATATTTAAATATCAACACCTAACAGCATATAAGACTTTGAATGCCACGGATATTTATGCTGGTCCAGAATAATCGTCTTAAGCCATATTTTTATTTGCTTGGTGTTTAACATGATTTTCAAATTAGTTAAAAGCACCTATAAACAGTTTTGGAGTGTTTGTTCTAATGAAAAATCAATAGTTATACGTATCCCTAGAGAAGCCTTTTGCCGAAATTAGTCAACGTATCACTCAGCAATGCAGATTACGTCAAGATTTAGTGACCTGCCCAGTAGCAGACTTAGCTTACAGCCCCAGAAGTCCATCCAATTTGCCATTTTATCCCGCAGCAAAGGAAATATTGCTTGTAAAAATACATTAAATTGGTTTTATAATGAAAGAAATAAAGGTAAATATAACTGCATTTTAAAGACACCTCCCAATTACCTCAAAATTAAAAATACAAACATCCATCTTGAGAGAGTCATTTCACAAGATGAAAGTTTGTTTCCAACTTTTAAAATCCCATACTATTGCTTCAAGTAACAATGTTTAGTCTGATTTCTGTATATTTGGTACACCATTTTTATTCGTGCACAGAACCATGGCAGGTGCTGTAAAAATACAAAAGAAAGCATAGCTCAGGAAAAGTCTACAGACTGAGAGATTCTAAAACAAAGAGCAGGAAAAGTAATGTAGTGAAGTTTGAAGTCCAAAAATTGCACACAGTGATAATACATTTTACTTTTTTTTTTTTTCTGACTACATTTTAAAAGTTCATTCTGGTTCCACTACCACTTTCACTCAGCTAAATCTAAGGCTGAATGTTTGCTGTTGCTAGGATATAACTACTACAAGCTGTACACCAAATGTATTTATATAATTCTTGTTTCTGGGCTCAAAAAAATAAATCACCTGATGAATTGTACAATACTTTGCGGCACTTCCAAAATGTTTAAAAAGTCATCCTGCTATCTCTAACCATATATATATATATAGGAATTATGCCTGAAACAAAGTGACAGTGGTATCTTTGCTTTGCTCATTACATTGTAAAGTATAACTAAGTTCTCAGTTTGTAGATTTTATAGCAGAGAATGAGAACTGAAGGTGGAATCAAGTGATGGCAGGACAAGAAATGATGCACATGCAAGCCAAGTTGCATAAATATTCAAGCTCCTAACTGATTTTTCGCTCTAGATTAAAAATAAGCAAGTTACAGACAATCAGTCTTCACTTATTTCAAAAGTTTATATCCTAGATCTTCCATACAATAAATAAATGCCAGAGACAAGGTATTACAAACCTAGCATTGAGGCAAAATGTTTTTAATTACTTTAGTTTTTTCTTACAGGTAATGAACCTAAACCAAATTTTTTTATGCCTATTTTTGGATAGTCCTATGTTTGTCTGTAGATTATAATTACAGCAATAATAAAGTTCACAGAACTGACAGTGGACTTGCAACACAGGGGACCAGATTCACTCCATAAGCATCCTAGACTGAGGCAGTAATACCTTCTACTAGAAGCAATGCACCAGCATAGCAAAGCTGTGATAATGGTACTTCCATACTGCAAGAAAGTAGCTATTAAACATGTATTAAATAAAAGATTTCTTTTTAGTTACTGCCTTACAATACCACAAAGCCAAAACTGTATACTCATTTTATACATAGACTATATGCAGTTGCTCTTTGTTAGTAGCAATAATTTTGAAATATACATATTTTCTAAGAACTATAATCACTGTTCAAAAATGATGCTAATAAAATAATCCTGGTAATAAAACTTAGTATTAGAATTGGCATGTTCTTACCAATTTTTCTGTTTATGAGCCTATTATTTGTTTGATAAAATAATTAAAACATTGTTTTTGAACTAAACCATTGTGGTAGAAAAACAGAACAAGTCATAATGCTGGCAGGATCAACACAACGTATGGAAGACTTACTGGTTCCTATTTACCTCTAAAAGGATGAGACTCAAATCTATCACATAAAAAAAAATAATCAAGTTTCCTTGTATGGAGGCTACTAGAATACCTCAAAGCAAATAATAAAAACTGAAACAAATGACTGAAAATATCCAACACTTTTCCAAGAAGGATCTAGCAACAGGTGGCTTCACAATTCACGTTTCAAATCTTTGATTGCTGCAAATCCAGCAAAATCCTGCAACAAGATGGAGTAAACGGAGCACACTGTAGTGTTATTGCCGCACCCACAACAGCGACAATCTACCTATTACTCTTATCCAACAACTGATCTACTTGCACAAGGAGAGAGGTTCACCAATATTGCTTTTTGAAAAGGGGAAACTCATTCTTGCTCCTCAGTGGATTTGTAACATCCACAGCCACCTGTTTGCAGTTGGAATAAGATTTCAGAGGCTTTGGGATAATGAGCATTTTTCTAACAAGCAATTTCTCTAGAGTTGTTAAAACAGATTCAGACTGAAGATAAATATCTTATCTACAAAATTACTACTACAGTCTTACTTGCCATGCTAACTGTTAAAAGGGATATGACAAAACCATAAATTAAGCCTCAAATACAGCTACCTTGACAATAAGGAGAACAGTGCTTTAAAAATATTTTTAAAGTTGCTGTTTTAGCATCTTACATACACCACATTTTCATCATCTTTTCATTCCTATCTGATGTATATTTTTTTTCTCATGGCAAAGGCAAAAACAAAATAATGCTCAGCAGATGACGCAAGTCTCAGGCTCTCCTGCAGCAGCAGGAAAACCAGATCCAAGAGCTGCCTGGAGAACTTTCCTCCTCTTTGTGTCAGCCGCCCGCAGCCTTCCCCACACTGAGAGTGGGCAGCAGCGCTCGGGATGAGGAATGATGTCGGTCCGACTGGACAACGGTAACCCTGGCAACTGTAACCTGCAATTCCTGCCTAACCATTGTGGGATTTATTGTGGCAGGGGCCAAAGAGGCCAAGAGTAAAATGAAGCAGAGAACTATGGTGTCTGACACATCTAGTACCACACACTTTAATCATAGCTGGCAGAAATTAATTCAGGAGGAATTTTTGCAAAGGCCCCCCATGCAGCATGTTTTGTTGTTGTTGTTGCTGCTGCCGCTGTTCTAGCCTAAGATTTTTTTTCTGATGTTTAGAATTTTTTTTCCTTTAATTAATAGCTGTTAGGAATTTTTTTTTGAAGTGACTAACAGACATCTGAAAACCTGAGTGTTTATTAATTAGACTACACTAAGATTTTTTTTCCTTTAAAGGAGAAACAACTTATTCACAACATGTATCTTCTCAAGAATATATATTAGAAGGAAAACACATCTAATATCAGACCTCATCCATTAGAAAGACTTTTTTCAAAGCCAACGTTGCCTAATGTATACAGCAAATATTGGTCAGTAAGGAAATTAACCTCATTCCATGTGCAAGAAACGTGAATCAAAAGGGACAAGCTTTGGGCATGGAATTCAATAACTTTTACACGCCACTGATTAATAAAGGTATCCTTTAAAGCTGAATTTTCAAGCAGCTTTGGATCCAGCACTTGGTATCCTGCAGCAAACGGCAATCAATGAACTGTGATCTAAGCAGCCAAAGTAAGCAGTCAAAATCTATTTGCCTCAGAGAAGCACCCTCTAGGCTGCAGGAGTTCTCCATACCAAGGTACCATCACTGGTGCTAGACAAGTTCGTGTGAGTGGGCATTGGGGTCACTGAAAACAATGCATCCCCTTCTTGCAGGAAAAATACTTGTTGAACAAGTGCTTGTATTGCTCCAGGGGATTTACAAGAGCACCTTCATTTTAACAGTATTGGATCAAAACAGAGGTTCATGTACATTTTGCTTTGAAAGACACCTTGAAAGGTAAGATTAATATACCCTAAAGCAATACACATACTATTTTTAGCATTAAGTATTTCTTATTGAAATATTTATGTCAAAACACCTTTGCAGATAACTCTTAATGGGAAAATCAGTTTCTGCTTTGACTAAAATTATCCATTTTAACTAGTTCCAGGAGATGTCTTGGAAGGCTGCAAAATCGGAAGGAACATAACCTGAAAAATAATTCATTTAATTACTGTTGAAAATCGAGTGTCTTTAGACACAGAAAATAATGCACTGTCTCTTTTAAACTCTCAACTTATTGCTTTCCTTTACTTACACTTCTCATCTGTCAACAAGTGCTTGTAATTTTATTACACTGTCCTGTAGTTTATGCAGAGTTCGTATTATTTTACAGAGTTCTGTTAATGGACTGGATAAATGGTAATGCTATTTAAACTAGTCTCCTGCTCCAGCAAACACAGCTGCAACTGTACTACTATTTCTAGGCAAACATCTTGACCTGAACACGCAGTGCTCTCTCAACCCGTCCAAAGAGAAATTGGAGCAGACAGCAAAGGGAAAGCATAGCTGGCCGCTGGCGGCAACCAACTGTGTCTAATCATAATTCATATACAGTGTACCCTCTTTCTTTTATATTGCATTTAGGCTACACAACAAGCATATGTGCTTCTTCACCTGGCATCTCATTTACAGCCAAGGGTCAAATGGTAATTATTATTCACAGAAGCTCAACGGTATGTTGAAAACTCACAGTACACACACTGTTTGATTAGCTGTTAAATGCCAAAAATAAATACTAAAACCAAAGCACAGTATACTTTTTATTGATCATGTTTAGAGAACTTTAATTCTCCTTAGAAATACGTTTATTTGGATGTAAATACATGTAAGCATATGCAATGATACATGTAAAAAAAAATCCAAATCATTTTATATGCTTTACAGTGATAAAGCTACATGTAATCTGAAAACTGACCAAGAACATTTAATTAGCATCAATCTCTTTGTTGGCCTGACATTTTTCTAATTACAAATTTGGTGCTAAGCGACTGTAGATTTTCATTATCGTTCATATTTTCTTTTAAACCTGAATACATTATAACCAGACATTTACTTTCATGGTCTGATCAACAATAACCCTTAGGCAGAGGAAATTTAATACTGTGAAGCCAGTGATCTCCTACTTTCCACTATATACGCTATGAGCAGTTGTGTGCTTTATGTCAAAGAACATTATAGATTTAGGACTAGCATCTACCCAATATACAATCCTGAATTAAATATATTCAGGTATGATTTTGCCTGAAGTGCGGATCCATCTTTTGCCTGCAAATTACAGCTCATTTCTATTTTATATGAATTTAGATATCAACCATTACACGAGAGGTGGAATAATAAAACGATCATAAACCCCTTTTATTTTTCTTCCTGATGGAAGTAATATCTTTATCACAGCTGATGGAAATTATAAAAGAGACTCCACTGTTAATATATAAAACCACATATGAACATATTATGTAGCACAGTCAAATATTTTTGTTTGTCAGAACAAAAGCCTTCAGGAGCTTTCTGGCCTAGTAATTTAACAACTCATTGCATCTACAGGGAAGTTCTGGAAACAAAGCATACATTCAAAGCAAAGGAAAGAAACAAAAATACACAGAACTAAATGTTTACACCAATAATAGCGTCATTTTCAGTTTACCATTTCATATTATTACAAGGGGGGAAAAAAGAACTATTATTTCATTATATTAAAAGAGAAATCTACTCACAAGCATAAAAGCTTCATTACAACATTTATTCTCAAGAATATTTCCATAAACTAAAGTGGAAACAAACCCAAGGAACCACACCTTCCTTTACTTTCACTCCTTTTTTTTTTTTTTTCCCCCAAGCACACATAGGGTGAAACTCAAAATGAGCAATTTCAACAGCAGAAATCTCACCTGAAGTCTAAGGAAATGTGTCAAACTAATCTAATTAAAACAGGACTGAATTTGTACCACCTCTTCAAAGCCTACTTAAGTATGTCACATTGTATTCTTTCCATACCACATACTCTAACTCAGAGGTATCTTCAAATTTATTTTGTTACAATGACTGATCATGTAGATAAATACAGAAATCAGTATCTAAACTTCATTCCATGTTTTTACTGCAACAGAAATAAACGGCTTCTTAAAAGGGCCAATGGGTCAAAACATCAATTTGAAAGTATTACCAAGATTAAAATGTCAAACCAAAAAATATAATCAAAACAGAAAATCATTACCCAATGTGATACAGTTTTTATTTAAGGTAAAATATTTCATAGTTTTTTCTTCCCACAGCTTAAGTTACTACCTTTGTTTTCTTTGTGAGGGGATGCAGGACAGACTTCTCCCCAGACTTACTATTTGCTAACACTATGATTTTTCTGGTCAAGTGTGTACAGCCCAAACAACGGAACATCACAAAAACAAAGAGCTTATACATTGCTGTATCTCTGGGACAGAATCTCCATGGGCATTTTTTATTTCTTTTAGTACAGAAACCAGAAACAAACAGGAGAAAAGGAAAGCCAAAGTATTCTTTCAGCAAAATTTCATTACAGAAGCAGGAATGGATGAAACAATATTTTGTCTCATATAGCTATCAGTATCTAACCTTGATTAAAAAAGAAAAAAAAATCTTAAAAGCAGTCAAATAAAGTACTCAGCTTAAACAAAACGTTCATTTTCCTAGATGCATTTTAGCCCTGTTTGAGGGAAAAGACAGAAAAGTCTAACACAGGACAGAAAAACAGACCAATTTCAAATGTTTCAGAATAACAGATATCGGGCTGTGCGTACTTACAGCCTGTATAACTTCGGTGTCCCCAGAAAGAGCAGTTCAGAAAGCAACTGGAGGTTATTTCTGTTTAGGCGCCTTTGGAAAGAAAAAGAAAAAGTTGTGTTAAATTACAAGTGCTACAGCAATGCGATGTAACCACTTCAAGCAGGCATCCCAGTGCTGAAACAAGCCAATTTTAAAGACCAGAAAGGCTATGCAATGCTGGTCCATTAGCGGAGACATGGTCCAACAGTTAATTTACCATGGACTAATTACATTTTCTGGTTTCCCCAACAGACCATATTACCTATTTTATGAAAGATTTTGAATCACTGTAGCATGAATCAATCGCTAAGTCAGGACTCTATCCTGCATAAACAACCAGAAAACTAAAAATAAAAAGTCAGCACTGTAACTTTGATTACCCACCAACTCTGTATTCCTCTAATGAAGCAGATAGACATTTTGTGACCATGAAAAGGTTCAAGGGAACATGTATCAACTGCATACAAATTAGTTAAGTAATGGGATAATGTATCTAGAGATTCATTTAACCTGTTTAAATAAAAAAGCAAAGGAATCTGTTACAGAAACCCTGATCAAATAAAAATCAGAAAAATCAACAAGTCCCAGATGGGACTTGCCATTACAGGGGATTTTTTGCATACATATTTTTTTTTTTTCTACAACTGTAAAGATACACCAAAAGGAAGCTAAATTAAAAAAAATAAACCAGTTACACATAAGACAGTACAAAAGAAAAACAACGGGAATCTTGAAGATAGCCCTTTGTCTATAAAGCTTCTCATTGAACATGCTGACTAGGGTCAAGACTGCTTAGTGTGAGGTGACAAGTTCAAAGCCCATTGTATTACAGTCATAGGAAATGGAACAACCACTACCAAAGACAAATATATTCCATCTTCATAACCTTTTTTAAAATATACAATGCAGATTGTTCTTTCTAATGTGCATAAGTGACAGCCCTGGAGAACACAGTTACATCAGTCCAGAATTCAAGCTCAAAGCAGGTTTTTGATTGCTTTTAAGTAAAGCACCACACAACACCTGCCATTCAAGCAAAACAACATACCGAAAAAAAAAACAAAACACACACATTCTGTCTCATCATCCTCATCATGAGTCTCAGTTTGCAGTGCCTTTTCAATACAGTAATTCAAGGGATTCCTGAACACCAGTCTGCACAGTTTTATCTAATATTTATTTTATTCTTAAAAGTGGTTACATTACATAAGTTAATAAACTGCTACCAAGACACTCCACAAAGTAAAAAAAGATACTGGACAGCACGTTTGCAAAATTAAGTTTCAGAATTCCAAAAACCTTCTGATTTTCTTGTTTGATAGTCTCAGGGCTGATTTCGAACAGTTAAGCCTGTTTAGCCTCTTAGGGTTCATTTTTCGTAAACGCTGTTCCATCTAAAGGTCTTTCCAATTTAAACGTTTTCCCATAAATTCTCATGTACACACCCACTTAAGATCAAGCTTTACATAGCTCCACGGTTTAGTTCACCTAGTTATTGCTCCCTTAAAGTTCAACGTGACTACTGATAAGAGTAAAACAATCTGAAATAGTCTTTTGTACCCGCGGGTTTTATTCCACATTTCAAACCACAAGCAAGAAGTCAGCTTTTTGAGATCTAGATATACGTAATTCTCCAGTTTTGTCAGGTTCCTTTTTGTAGTCAAGCAGGAGAAATTCTAATTTCTTTAAGCAAAAGAAACTGAAATCATACATTTAGAAGATTAAAAAAGAAATCAGAGTGAAAGAAAATTAAGGACTACAGTACTGGGATAAATTAGATGAGTAAAGATGAAGCTCAATAAGAAACAGGGAAAAAAATGCTTAACCCAGCAACAACAACAAAAAAATCTGAATTGTGATCTTGCACGTCATTTTTCCAAATCAGTAGAAAGAAAGTTTTCAATATACGAGAAAGAGCTATAACAAGTGTAATCACTAGTGGAAGACTTCTGATTTGAACATTCCTTTAAAAGAAAACTTTACCTACATAAAACCAAGAAAGTGATACATTTTAGTCTTTGTGGTTCTATCGCATTTTCAAAATAAGGTCTTTTAAAAACAGACAATTCCTTATCTTAAGTAAATTTATGTATAAAAGTATACACTAGGACCACAAAACTAAAGAGGTAGGAAGAAAGTTGTTTCAAAGTAACAGTTACATTTGTGATGAGAAAAGAATAATGTGATAATGGAGTTCTTCAACACTGAGCCTGAAAAAATGGTTAAATAGAAATAGAATTCATTCATCTCTTCTCCTTGCTAAATAGATTGTTCAGACTTAAACCTCTAAGCTCATCATTACAGATCAAAAAGTATATGGGAAAACATGTAGTGTAAAGACTTTTGGAAGTTACTCTCTAATCAGAAACTATTCTGGACAAAAATTTCTATTGATACTTTCTAATGACTGTACTAGGTTCAGATACTAGATGATAATGGTGAACTGTAACTGAAGAGGCAATGAAATGACTCAGTGTCTGTATTGTGTAGAAGTTCCATATAATATAAAAAGGCCCTAAAGTACAATGACATAATATGAACTAATGATAAAGTTCTCAGGCAGGCTGCCTTTCACTAAATGCAACAACAATCTTACAAAGACACAATTAGCATCACTTTAGAAAGATATTTCACAGGCAAAATACTTGTGCTAGTACAAAACTTTCTACACATGCAGTTAATACCTTAGATCAGAAGTTTCTGTTATTACCTGTAGTTCACATGATTCACATGTCTAGTGACATACTGATGCATGTCCTGCTGTATGCACTTCAAAATCTAAGTTACAGACAATAAATCAAGTTCACAAATTAACCTAACGATAAATAGCACCACCCTTATAACTCAACAGTTTCTACCAAGTGAGTTCAGCATTAGTGTTTCAACCTACATTTTTGCTTTGCCTTTCACAAAACTAAAGCATTTGTTCCTACAAAGTGATCTTATAAACTAGAATTCACTGAGATTAATTTTTCAAGACTTCTGCTTTAAAAAATGCTATGAATTCACACATAAGTTAATGTGAAAAAGGATGCAGGGCAAATCTAGAATACACAGACTAGTGTCACAGTACATAACAGATTCCAGTCCGATAGTCACTATGAAGAGTTTTTAATCTTTGAGACAGAGCCATACAAGTCGTCCAGAAAACACATTCCTATTTTAAAATAGTTCACTAATATACATGGTTCGTCAATATTTCCACTTTTTCAGGTGACTTCATCCTTAAATTTGTCTGAAATAGCAATACCTATCCAGAACACACAGACATAATGGAACAAGAGTGAGACAGGCTTGATCACCTTTCTCCCTGGAGCTGAAACCTGAGGTAAGGACAGATGGATCACAGAATCCATGATCATAGATCACGAAGAACTACAGATACTGCAAAGTAAAAACAACCAGAAAAACTCCACCACATTTTCTTTCAATGTGTGTTGGCAGAGACCTCACCGCAGCTAGCTAGCAGGCAGCATTTCCCCTGGGACAACATGAAATTTCAATTGCATCAACTGAATTGCTCTCCCAGAACTGGCATGAAGTTCAAGGTGAAGTACTGAAGAAACGGTGATGAAATATTTCATACTGCTACCATTCAGTTTCCCAACCAAGTTGGAAAAAATCGTGTTTCTCAAGCAGAGGGAGAGAGCTCAGAAGAGATGAAGTGTTAGTGGTGTAAGCAACAGAAAACGTACTGGAGAATCAATTCTAACATTGCAATACTTTAGACTGTAAAGTCCCTTGGTAGTGGCCAGAAATAAATGGATGAAGGTCCAACAACATATAATTCTTTCAATTTAACAAAAGTGAGGCACAGTTGCAATTAATACATGCATAATTTCTTTTTCTTCTGTTACTGAATGCATCTTTAGAAAGACATTAGACAAAGGTAAATTTCTGAGCTCTTCAGGACTAACTCAAGCAAAATCCATATACTACCTAAAGTATACAAATTTCTTCCTATTTAAAGGAAGCTTGATACCAATAGGCAGATAAAAAGTAGGTACAGACAAGCAATAGGTTATACTATGAAGCACACAACAGTAAGGCAAGCAAAAAACAAATGGCTTGATTTGAGTTACTGGTTCTAGAGAACAGGCTAGGTTTGCATAAATGGGTGCACATCTGGCTTTTACTTGTCTTCTGCATGCAGCCAGAGGACATGCAGAGGATGACAGAATAAGAGGTAAACTGTGGGGAGAGCATATTACTCTCCCAGTGGCATGTATCCTAACCCACTGAAGTATGGCCATGCCACCAATACATTCTGATGTCTCTCTCAAGTTTTCATGCCACAATAACTGTGATCCAGTATCAATCATGCATGGAAGAGGAAAACAAAACAAAACAAATCTTTCTTAGTTAAACTGGCTGCAATGTAATAATCTGCAATTGTTATAACTCACAAGCAGGTCTGTGTTTGTTTCCAAGACTTGTTGCAACTTTCATTGTAAGTTGCTTCTGATTCCATTGAAATCAACTAAATAAAGCCAGAAAAGCTGTATGAGACTGCACAGCCTCTCTGGGCAACTGAGTTCTCCCAGTGCTTGACTGTCTTCATGGTAAGAAGTTTGCCCTTATATCCAGCAATTTATGCTGCTTGTCTCACCACAGTGATGAGCCTGGCTTGAGCTTTTTGATAACCACCTCAGAGGTACTGGAAGGCTGCTATTTTGTCCCACACAAGTCATCTTCCAGGGACCTTCAGCTCAAGTAGATGCAATTCTAACTGTAGGCCCTCTAAAGGAACAGAAGCCCTCAAAGATAACTCAAGAAAAGATCGAAGTTAAGATCGGTTCCAAGTAAACTATAAATCAGCTGCACTGTTTAATTAGAAACAGCCTATCCCTTTGGCTGCACAGAGTCCGAGAGCCCCTTGAAACCCTAAATACAAGCCACAGATGCATTTTATTCTGCCACCATTGCTTCAAGAAGGAGGACAGGTAGCTTCCAACTCAAAGTTAATGATAACAGAAGCCATTATTTTTCATTCCTCCTTCAAAGTTAGCTGAGAGAAGTAAATACATTATCTGCACACAGTAACACACAGTACTGTATAGCTAACAAATTGTGGTCTTCAAAGGAACACATCCACACCTTCTGTTTCTCAGCAGAGGACATTACTATCACATCCATTTTAAAATATCATGTAACACCTTTCCACTGAAGTTCATTTACAAAACATGCATAAACTTTAAAAGCACATGCACATTTTTTTCATTAAATTTACATTATAAATGAAAGGACATGTCAGTAAACAAGCCATTTGTGCAACAGCACTTTCTACTCACAATGACTGAGCCCACCAGGCTCCTCAACTAGTTCTAACAGGTTACAGGGATATGCATCTACTGGGAAGGTATAATATCAGCACCCAAATCATCTCCATGAACTGGTTTAACCATTAAGTCCTAAAAACCTGACCCTAGATAAAGTCAGAATAATAGATATCAGAACAAGTGATGCCTGCTTAGGCTTATATCTGCAAGGAAGTCAAGCCTTATTACTTTTCTACAAAAAACCTCCTGCTGTATCTGCCACAGGCAGAGAACATCTGTGCATCCATGTCCAAAGCTACTGAACTTCAACACATCTGGCAACTGTTGTCTGTGAATGTGACTTGCATGAACATATTATGAAGTGTGAAGAAGGCCCAAGAACCAAGAGCTAACCAAAAGATTGTGCCAGTTTTTCCATTAGGAGTTTTCTGTAAAGATCTTCTTGTCTCTAGTCAAACTACTCATAATCTCATTAAACCTAGCAATATCAAGTTCACTGACCACATGAATAAAAATTGGAATCTGAGAAGTTCAGGGTTGATCCATCAGCATTTGGATGCCTAAGTCAAAATTTTCCCCAGGACAAGAACCATTTAATCAGGGCTCCATTTTCCAGGATAAATAGTGACTAGCTAAGAAAGATATCTGAGTTAATTTCAATTTAATATCAAATAACAATTAGACACTTGTTTTAGAAAAAAGAAAAAACTGAAAGAAAAAAAGAAATAGACACTAATGCAACTCAGTTTCTTATTTGTGTCGAAAGTGGTGAAAGTTACTTTGCAAACTATCGTACTACATTGTATTAGTGTATACTACTCAAACCTTAACAGATTTTCTATCCTCCATTTTCTTCTCACACAGGGCTGACAACATCAAGTACAAAATTACCATATTTGTCCCCTACCCCAGTCAATTCTCCATACATTATGCAGAACACCATTTTGCACAGAGAATCAGCAGTCTATACTCAATTTGCTTTTTTTAAGAGTTTTTTCCAATATAAACAGAGCTAGAAAAAGCTCTTTCTTTAGTTAGGTTTTGGCTTTTTGTTTTTCCCCTAAGAAGAAAAGAAAGAAACTAAGGCTGTTGTTTTCTGGAAGCTTCTGTATTCATTAGTGTTTCAATAGAAAAGATACTTCTATAAATAGCTGGTCACTACTCTCATTAGTTATGCCTATGGCACTAAAAAAAAGTGTGAAAAACAAAGCAAAAGCCTGGAAAATACAGGCTGGGCAGCCTCACCTCAATGCCTGGAAAGGTGATAAAGCAAAACAGAAGCTATTTCTAGACACAGAAAGGACAAGATGACTGGGAATAGTCAGCATAGATTTACAACTGGGAAAATCGTGCCTGACCAGCCTGATAGCATCCTACAATGAATAAATGACTTGGCAGATGAGAGGAAGGCAGTGATGTTGTTTATCTTGACTTTACTAAAGCTTTTGACACTGTCTCTCATAGCAGTTGTCCTCATAGACAAACTGACAAAGTACAAGCTACAAAAGCAGATGGTGAGGTGGACTGAAAATTGTCTGAAATGTCAAGTTCAAAGGGATGTGACCAGTGGCACAAAGTCCAGCTGGAGAACAGTCACTAGAGGTGTACCCCACGGGTCAATACTGGAGCCAGTACTGTTCAGTATCTTCATCCACAACCCAAAAGATGGAACAGAGTACACCCTAAGCATGTTCTCAAATGATACAAACTGGAAGAAATGACTGATGCACCAGGTATGTGTGCTGCCAGTCAGAGGAACCTGGACAGGCTGAAGAATTTGTCAAAAAGGAACCTCACAAAGCTCAGCAAAATGGAAATGCAAAGTCCTGCACCTGGGGAGGAAAAATCTCACATAACAGCACACACTGGAGAACCACAAGATGGAAGTCAGCTTTACAAAGAAAGGCCTGGGGTCCTGGTGAGCAAGAAATTAAAGTGGAGCCAGTAATGTTCCCTTGCAGCAAAGGCCAACAGCATCCTAGGCTTTATTAGGAAGAATACTGCCAGTAGGTCAAGGTAGGTGATCCTTCCCCTCTCCTCAGCACTGGTGAGACATCTGGAGAGCTGTACCCAGTGCTGGACTACTCACCACAAGACAGGCATGAACACATTGGAGCAAGTCCAGAGAAATGCCTTGAAGATGATTAAGCAGACAGATTGAAGCACCTGTCATAGCAAGAGAGGCTGAGGAAGCTGGGACTGTTTAGGCTGGGGAGGAAAAGGCTCAGAGGGATCTCAATGTATATAAATACATCATGTGCATAAATAAGTGATGCAGTTCTTTCCCAAGTAAGGAAAGCTGAGCCAGACTCTTCTCAGTGGTGCATCGTGAAAGGGCAAGAGGTAACAGGCACAAATAAAAATACAAGAAATTACATGTAAATGCAGAAAAGTGGTCAAACACTGGAAAAGGTTGCCCAGAGAGGCTATAGATTCTCCATCACTGGAGACATTCAAACCCCAACTGGAAACAACCCTCAGCCACCTGCTCTGATCAACCTTACGTTAATCAGTGGCATGGGAGCAGACAATCTACAGGGGCTCCTTCACACCTTCACAATCCTGTGTGGCTAATTCATTGGGATTTTATTTACAAAGTATACCACAAAACAGAAATTATAAAGCCTCCATAAAATAATATAGGATCATGAATCAGATGAAACAAGGATGATCTTCAACAACACCTGGGATTACTTACAAGGAAAAAAAAAAAACAAAAAAAGAAGCAAAGAAAGCAGAGAGGGAAAGTAGATCTATTAGATGGAATTTAGCTAGAGTTTGGATGGGTTGTTTAGAAAGGCAAGAAGGGCCTGCAGATAGACTAGATAGACTTGTAACTGTCTTTCTTGCATTGAGTCACCACAGTAAGTCTTCACGCAAGTATTTTTCTGTAGCACCTGTACAGGCATCCTGCCAAACTGAAGTCAGAAACACTGACGCGTCTTAAAAAAATTAGGGGAGATTTTGTCACAGTGTATTTGATTATTGGTCTAGACTATTATTAAAGACAAGCCAGCACAATTCACTACATACTATGAAGGAAAATAAAACATTTATTCTGATGAAGTTTCAACCAGACTCTTCAGAGTAAATGAGGTAATATAACAGAATGAGTCACTGAAGTGGCAGCCATGCAGCCAAATCCCTCACACATTTTAGAGTTTAACTGTAAAATTCCAGATAGAACTGTGGCTTCTGCAGTTAAAATAGGGAGCATCTTAGATGCTTTTTGAAACATGCTATCTTAAAACGTAATGACAACTCAGTTTTCACCTGTGGCCATCTAACATCAAATCTGGCTTTAAAAAAAAAAATAAAATGAACTGTCTCTGCAACAGAAAAATATTATTTTTACAGAGTAAAACTAAAATGTATAGCTTTAGGTTTAATATCAGTGCTCTACAGCACCAATTTAAAATAGCTTCTGAACACGAAACACTATTTAAAACAAAAACATTGACACAACAGTTCTGTAGAACCAGATTTGGTTTCAACATTTTGCAACAGTGCAAATTACCCATTTCAGAGGAAGCAAGAAAGAAGAGCATCCAGCAAACAAAGTCACAAAGGATGAGCACAAAACAGATGTGGGAAAAATAAACAGCCTTCCTGCCCTGGAATTTGTAAAAAGGTCTGCAAAGAGCAAACAGGACTTCTCAATGCAATCTGACTTCTAGACCTATAAAAGGAGTCCCATGAGAAAAGACTCAGATGAATAAAATATACTAAAAATAATAGTAAACATTTACAAGGCTTTGAAAATAAGAACACCACTCTTAGACTTAAAGTTTTATCAAACATTTTTATAGTATTCTGCAATCAAAATGTAGCTATAATCCGATTTTAAAAATTCCATTAGAATACTGCATCTTTTTAAAGAATGTCTTCAAAGACAGCCTTTGTCTATTTCTGATTAACAGACATTTTTAGAGAAGATACTTGAAGCTGCTTTGAGAAAAGTCTGCTAATACAGAATAGCTACTGTAGTATTTTTTTTTAAATATATAAATATAGGTGCCCCAGTACAATTCATGTAAAATGGTCTCACATTCCTTTGGTAAGTGATTAGCACCGCAGGCTTCATGGTCTCCTCCTTGTTCGAAGATCAGGAATGCGCTGTGCACTGCCCTTAAACTATGTAGGATTAGCTAAGAGAGGGATTTTTCACATCCGCGATTAACAAGGAATAACTGTTCACGCCCTTCAGGGCTGTTCAAAAATGTATTCTCTACCTGAACTCATTATTCTTCCACTACCTATCACACATGCATGAAGGCATTAACCCTTCAAATGCTCTTATGTTCAGACTGAAGCCAGATAGGTGGTTAAGTATCAATGCTTTAAGGGGGAGAAAATCAAAACATCAAGCAGCCGTAAAAAACAAGCACATGCATTAGGTTATAGGCAGTCCAAACTAGACCTTCCTGGCTACAGCAGGCAGAAACGGTTCAGAATGCACTCCAACTGAAAAATTAATGCTCAGTGTTCAGTAATGAACTTGCACACCAAGCAAAGACTTGTGCAAAAAGAATACAAATACAGTGAGAAAAGAAATGGGAAACCAACTTCTAGTTAGCTAGAGAGCTAAGAACTCATTCTAAGAGCTTAGTACAACTTCCATACTATATAATTCAATGTCTTACCACCAAAAAAGCTGCTTTCATTGAGACTACATACAGTCAAGCCACAAGAAGGTGAAATATTGTTGATACATTGGCTGTTCTTTTAGCTATGATAGAGATACAAACGATTCCTGGAACAGTAGCAGTGACTCCACTGCTAACACAGCATTTTTCACAAGGGGTCCTAAAATTCCATATTAGTCTTTAAACTTCACATCTAAGCCTCTGTAAACTGGGGGGCAGGGAGTGGGAATAATCAGATTTTCCTTCAGTTAAAACTGCAAAACCGAATCATAAAAATAGACAAAATTTGTTTGTTTGTTTTTCCAGAAGTCCCTGCTCCTGAATTTTGACAACCTAGCTCTGTGGAAGTGAAATCTGGGGTTTTTAACACTTCTTTTCTGCAACTGAAAGGACTATATTCTATTAGAGTTTCAAAATCCAAAAAGAAAAACTAATTATGCTAGGATTAATTTTTTGATGCAGCTCACATTTAAAGAATCATGGAAAAGCTTGCTATTCATCTTCTTAAAGCCACTGTTTTTCTACCTGGAATTTATTTTATTATCCATTTTTCTATGGATAGAGCTAGTCAAATAATTGGAATAAAAACTGTAATCTTGTGCAACACAACAATACATAATAAAAAGTTAGCACATGGGCTTATATTAATCTCTGGAAAGCATGTTTTTATCCCATCAGTGATACACTAAGTCTGCAACCTAAGAAAGAACAGATACATAACATAGTGTGGCCCTTTCCTAGACTAGACAAAGCAGCAGTACTAGTTTATCTAGCCCATTTTAAAAGAGCTGCTACTTCCCTAGATTATTGCCTAGGTCTGGTATTGCCCAAAACAAGCTGTATTTGTTTTTATCCTAGATGGAACATTTTATTTCCTAGTCCATCCTGCTATGCAGATCTTTTAAGATAAGATGTTCCGTAAATCACCACATATTCAGAGATCATGGTAACTCACAAATGAGTTTTGGTTTTATAATTTCAAAACTTGCTAATACAGCTAAACAGTTTATGACATTTATCAGTCTAGGTTAGAGCCAGAACAGATAACCACATTAACACAGATAAAATAAACCTACTCATTATACTGAATCCCATTTAATATCTTTGACAAGACTGACTCCTACATATTGAGGTTATAATCAAGCCCTTGCTGCAGAAATTGCAAACATAGCAGGTTCATATAATGAGATTTATATCCAGGAAAGAAATCCAAGTAGTACTTCAGTTTACTAAATAGGAAAAAAACAAAAACAAAAAAATGCCACCAAAAAAAAAAAACAAACCACAAAACAAAACCAATACTTTTCCTTGAGACTATGTAGTTAAAACATACTTTTCCTTCTGTGCTGTGACACATTTCCAAGTTTCAAATTGTTCATCAACAGCAAGAACAAAACTTTAATAATTTTCAGTACTACACAAACACTCATAAGTACACTCCTAAGTAAATGCTCTCTTCATCTTAAGTTTCAGTAACTTGTCTTAATGCACTTGTGGGAAAGGAGCCTCAATAAATAGCAAGTACAGACAATCCCTCTGTTTGTTATTTTAGAATTGTGTTGTAAAAATTAAAAAAAAAAAAAATGCAGGAACTGTAACAAAGCATTTAATTCTTGAAATATTTCTTTCTCCATCATTCGGTAATACATTGTACGAAGCATGAAAATACAACATAGATACCTTTCAGTTTAAAAGCTATTTCAAGTACCAACTTGAAGTTCAACTCTTACAGCATTCTTTTCTAGAACTTAGTATTTCAGAACTTAGTATTTCAGTATGTAGCTCAGAGGGGCTGTTTTTTGTGGAGGCTTGGAGGGGTTAAATATTTAGCTCAGCTATGAACTCAAAAGTTGCAATAGTTCTACAGTCTGTGAGAGCAACATTTTACCTCTACACTAGTTTTCAGCAGAAATAGGTTTTGCAAGGTTTGAAGGTTTTTTTTATTAGTTAGGTTTTGGTTTGGGTTTTTATTGTTTGGTTGTTTTTTTGTGTTTTTTGTTTTTGTTTTTGTTTTTTTAAGTCTACACAGCTAGGTCTTTAGAACGATTAAGATCAAAAAGGACATTTTAGAAATAAATGCTATTAATTCAAGTATCAAAGCGTAGGGCCTTGGTCTAGAAACTTTTTAAGCTACTCGAGTAACCTTTCTCACAAGAGTAATCAGTGGGACTACTCATGCAAACCAAGTTATTCACGTGGTAAATGTCTGCAGAATCAGACTCTAAATTGGCATTTTAGGGGCATACGGCTGCCTCAATGGATTATTCACAAATACAGGAAGAAAAATGTGGGTAGTTTTCAAACAACTGCTGTACACTTTACCTATCCTGACATCTTTTGCATGTTTAGCATAGTCTTAGAATGATCATACCTGGTATCCCAACTACTAGACATAGAAAAATTATTAGGAAAAAATATTATTAGAACATCCCTATCAGCCAAAAAAAAAATGTTTTTTCCTAAATGGAAAGGTAACTGCTCTGCTACATAAACAAGTAAAGAGTATATTTAGCCCTCAAAACCTGACCACATTGTATTTCTGGAGTACAAAGATCTGTAAGAAAATTTTAGACTTAAGTAGTTTATAATAGAGCTGGTTTAGTCTATAGCAGCTGTCTTCAACCAAATTTTGTAATTCCCACCAGATGACAATAGCTTGTAAAAACACTAGGATACTTCGAGCAGGAAGGTGGTCTTGGGGACAACAATTGACTACACTTCTTAAAAGTAATTTTTAAAGCGGTGTCTAGTTTTCAGATTTTCATTTTATCTTCATCTTGCTTTCTTAAGAGACTATTTCAAACTATTATAAACATCACACCCAAGATGACAGTTTTTAAAATAAAGAAGCAGCAAGTGTTTAATTTTACATTCTCATAAGGAATTGTTTCAAAAGGTTTTGTCTCACATAATAAGCAGCGGTCTCGGGAAATTCTTAAATATTGTGGAAATTCTACACACCTTGACCCTTTGTGCCTTCCTGCCATGAAGCACACTGAAACCCATCACTGATACATTACTGTCATCTATGTAAGAGAGGTTCAAACAACGTAACAAGTCACATAATCCTTTCTTTGTGAGACTTGCCATGTATAAATTGGGGAATCACCTATTAGAGAGCAGCACGGAGGAAAGGGACCTGGGGGTCCTGGTGGACAGCAGGATGACCATAAGCCAGCACTGTACCCTTGTGGCCAGGAAGGCCAATAGCATCCTGGGGTGTATCAGAAGCGAGGTGGTTAGTAGGTCGAGAAAGGTTCTCCTTCCCCTCTACTCTGCCCTGGTGAGTCCACACCTGGAATATTGTGTCCAGTTCTGGGCCCCTCAGTTCAAGAAGGACAGGGAACTGCTGGAGAGAGTCCAGCGCAGGGCAACAAAGATGATTAAGGGAGTGGAGCACCTCCCTTATGAAGAAAGACTGAGGGAGCCAGGTCTCTTTAGCTTGGAGAAGAGGAGACTAAGGAGTGACCTTATTAATGTTTATAAATATATAAAGGGTGAGTGTCACGAGGATGGAGCCAGGCTCTTCTTGGTGACAGCCAACGGTAGGACAAGGGGTAATGGGTTCAAACTGGAACACAAGAGGTTCCACTTAAATTTGAGAAGAAACTTCTTCTCAGTGAGGGTGACAGAACACCGGAACAGGCTGCCGAAGGGAGGTTGTGAAGTCTCCTACTCTGGAGACATTCAAAACCCGTCTGGACACGTTCCTGTGTAGCCTCATCTAAGTATTCCTGCTCCGGCATGAGGACTGGACTAGATGATCTTTTGAGGTCACTTCCAATCCCTAACATTCTGTGATTCTATGATACTGAATTGCCATATACTCCTTAGAAGCCCTACTCATAGGAAAGTAGACTCATCATTTGTGTTACTAGTTAGAACAGAAAGTCTTGTAGACATTAATATAGAAGGGGCAAGATTATAATTAATCCAAGAGATTTTTTACACTGCTTCAGAAGATACACAAAGGTACAACTGTTGCACTGGTTGAAAAATGGGCTGTACGTATTGAAGTTCAAAGGCTTGTTTCAGCAGATGGAACATCTACATGACAGACCACCTGATTCGCCATTCAAGACACAGCCGTGAAGAAAGGCACACTCATGGCAGACTTATTAGCTCAGAAAATGTTGAACCAAATTAGTTCAGACAAGAGTTAGCAGCCCCTTAAGAGTTGAACCTTCAGAAAAGATTGCTGGAAATTATGACTAAGAGAACACCGCAGCATATACACATTTATTTGACCGAAGACTAAAGTATCCAACTAAAAGGCTTATAGCAAAATCACCGTCAGCTTCACCAAGGTCTCTTCAACAACTAACGTTTCCACAAACCTAAAGTTTGACTAATTAAGTTCCTAGTTTCCATCTTGTTTTCCCTCACAGTTCTTACATAGTAGGCACTACTATCTGATCACTTACCGGTAAGTGAACCTTTTTACTTTAAATTACAGAAAGGCTGCTGAAGTAACCATCACTTGTTATGGTGGTATTTATTGTGATTTTGGTTTCCACTGCACTTCTACAATTACACTGGTGTGACACAAATTCCTGTCATGGAGCATATTACATTAAAATAGCTTTGTGTATATAGTACTATATATAGCTATTGTACTAGATACTTGTTGCAGCTTAATTAAACTGCAGGAGAAACATTTCTATCCACCTGAGGTACACACAGATTTAGTCAAATTGTATTTTAAGTAATTCTCTTTGGAAGAGAAGGTTGAGAATTTTTCTCTTCAAGATTAATTTTGCGAAGTGCTTCAGGTCTTCAGTTCTCTTAGAGGGAGCTGTTTCATGATCCATGCAAAAATTCAGCATTTTGCATAAGATCTACCAACGTGTATTCACAACAAGTAACTCACTGATCAACCAAACAGTTCCTTGGAAATCAGAGTAACTGGTCTAAAAGGAAATCATTTTGTTACTGAAATTCCAGTACAATACAACAGCAACAAAAAAAAAATCCAAAAGCACCACTTAACATGTATAGATGGAAAGAACCGTTCTTCGTGTTAGAGAGCAGTGAACTACAAAAAACACATTTTAAAATTCACAAAATATTCTAGTGTAAGAAATATTTCATGTAAACAATATTACAAACAAAGTTGAGTTCATTTCACTTGCAGTAAGGTTTGCTTACTCCTTCCACTGGCATGCTAAAACAACTGCATCGGGTATTCTCTGATAGTGGCTTGGCATGTTACACTTACAGTAGAAACGTGAGATCCTACACTTACATATTGAAAAAAACTAAAAAGCTTTAACTTGCTTTCTATTTAATGTATAAAAGAAAATACTTGAAGGAAGGATCCACAAGTTTCTTGGAGAAATTGTTTTGAATTTCAGAATCCCAAGGAGATGAATTGGCTGTCAGAAAACAATGTACCTTCATCAGATGGACTTGGCAGTTGTAAACAAGAGGAATTCTCTCAGCTTTTCCTCACAAATATGAAATATTTGCTCTTAGCCAACAGCTGGGGTGGTTTAAAGACATCTTGCATATACATTCAAATGACAATTCACCCACACACCTAACATTGACTGAATTCCAGCAAATTACAGCAATTTTTATTAGTACTGGAACAGATGCAAAATAATTCTGAAGACAAAACAGAATTTAACTTTGTAGATCTAAATGACTAAACTTTCAAACAACACAGTTTGCCTGCTGAAGGGTGAATAAAAGTAACCCACAAAAGTAGACACACTTATCAGAATTTCTCTTCTTAACTAGTAACTTACGTAACTGAAAAAAGTATCTACTGTTTTCCAAAGATTTTACAGATTTATCAAGAGAAAACCAGATAAAAAAAACAGGAAATGTAATGCAAAAAGGTGAACAAAGACAAGTTTTAACTACTCAAGTTTTTTGTTTGTTGTTTTTTTTCCTAGTATTGCAGTTCTGTGCTTCAGAAATCTTGCCACTAAATGTCTTGAAATTATGACACAAGTTAAAATAATTTTTGAAATATTGTAAATAAATCACAACAGTACAATCTTGCTTTGAGACAATCAAGAAATAAAGTTGACTATATACTGTTGTGAAATTTATCAAGTATTTGGTATCAGTATCAAAACATTCACAGTGAAAGCATGGATATTTTAATGTTTCATGTACTTGTACTTTCACAACATGAACTGTGCTGTTTAATTTTCTAGCTAGACCCTATAAACTATATCTAGTAGTGTGCATATATTATTGCAATATATCCCTGAATAGGAGAAACTGGACTAAATTCCTATACTTTGCACAAAGTTTAAGCATGTAAAAAAAGCACTGCATTAAGTGTTTTAATACAACTTAAAAAAAAATCTGACTACGTATTTCTAAGAGCAATCAATTTAATATAATTTATTCAAAAACGGTTGCATTATTTAACAACACTAAGTTTTTAGGTCAAAAAATTACTTTGGTTTATTTGAAAAAATGAGGCAATTATCTCAAGTCTATGACATTTCAGCTATTATAGAAATATCATCATTACACTGGTGGTTACTAAGTGTCTTGAACAGTTTTTTCTATAAGACCAACCAAACCGTAAGAGTTTGTGTGGATTTTTCTGCTTAAAAACACACAGCAGCTGTGGACGCAGAGCACAACTACAATAAAACAAACAGAATATTTAGGCCAATGCTCCTTTACAACAGAGTACAGTAGAAATACCTTTATGAAGTCAAAGCAGCAGTGAGTGAAAAACTAAACAAGACCTCAGAGGCGTGGTTAAAGAAACGGTGATACAACGAAAATGCAGCAACTAAGTTGCCAAATAATGAAGATGCTACTCTGCATATGAAGTTCTACGTGAACATATATTAATACAGTGACACTCTTAGACTTTCTGAGCTTCAAACTGAAACTACATGCAACAATCAGCATCTTGCCTTTAACAAGTCTGACATCCCAACTTGTACAATACATTTTAAAAAATATTTTCATTTGAGGAAATGCAACAAAATAAAGAGGTACATACTGAAAATTAAGCATCTATTATAAAATGCTAAAAATTTTGGAATTATATTTTCTACATCCTACTGAAATGAAGCAGATATCTGCACTTCAACTTCACCAGACAAGATCCTCTCATCCCCGCTCCATCCTCTCTGCCCACAGTACTTAATCCTTTTATTAAAGTCCAACTGCAAATAATTTCTGAAACCAAACAGTTCATGTTTTTCCTAAGCCTTTGTAAAAGCTTTAATTATATAAAAACTTGAGTAGAATTCAATTACTGCTTTCATACTATGGAACAAGTCAACAGTTTATAACTAGTAGTTACTTCCAATAAGACATTGTATAAAACATCCAACATGTCCAAGACTAACATCTAACACTGTATTTCAGTGAACTGGCTTTTTTAGGTGTATTCATGTTTGAAAATGTCCTTGTGTATTCAGGTGAAAATATTTGGTAGTATTCAAGCTATTTCCTACAAGACAATTACAGTTTACACTTCAAATCTGGACTGCACATGAAAGCTCCCCCCTGTCCAAGTCCCATACATACTGCTCGAGAATTTCTTCTCTTGTGTCTCAATAAGAACAGATGTCCCAAATTTAAAAAAAAAAAAAAAAAAAAAGAGAAAGCACACCACAGAACAGAGGCCTGAGTACCTTAAGACAACTGATTCAACTAAAAAAAGAAAAAAACAAAAAACAAAAAACAACAAAACTCATACATTTAGAATAAAAAATACTTACAGCCTCTCCAGTTCTTTTAAATCCTGGAATGCTCCTCTCTCAATAGTACTAATCTTGTTCTCCATGAGCTGACTGAAATATAGAAATATATATATATTTTAATAGTTCTGAGATAACTTGTTGCATTAACAGTAGTCATTTAAAGGCAACCACATATTCATTAAAGCAGTACAACAGTTATTCTAGAATGACATCCACCTCAACCTTCCAGACCCCTGTCATCAACGCTTTACACAGGCTCCTACATCCAAAAGGAGAAAAATAATCCTTGTCAAAAGAAATAGGAACAGATATTACATTTGCTCATCTACTTTAAGAGTCCCAAGATAAAAAATTACACATATGCATACATGATGTCTGCACACACGCACATACATCATTGCTCTTTGGCAAGTTTTGAGACTCCAGTTGAACAGTAGGAAGGCAATGTTAGTCTCACATGAGAATAACAGAAATACTGAACTGTGGTGTTGGGAAAAAGCACTAGTTGAAGACTGCACAGAGACTGTAACCATAACAGTAGTTTTGTTTTGTAAAAAAATTCAAAATTACTACAACATGATATTCTGTTTCAGAAAGAAATGGAAGAGGATTTTGTATTACTACTTTCTCAAATTAAATAGCCTGAACAAATAAGTAAATTTTGCAGTATTTCAAACTTGGTATTATTCATATTTCCACACCCCTGACCCCCCAAAAAAACAAATCCATACCCAACAGAATTTTAAAATCTTCATAACACTAAAACAAAAGCGTTCACAAAACAAAAAGCAAATCAAATCAAATCATTCCTTCCTCAAATTCACTGTTAAAGTATTTCCTTTTTGCTCCAAAATTGTAGGACAACAATAATCATCATCTGGGACTTGCTTTTAAACTCAGTTATTAACTTTTTCCTAATGAATTCTCTTATACTTCAAGATGAGAATACCCTTTTCCAGCCTGAACTATAAATCTGATGGTTTTAAACTAAACTCATTCCAACAGTTATTCAACCAATTTTAGCAACTCTTACTTATAAGCTACATGCTAAATTAAATCCTCAAGTTCCACAACCTTAAGGAAAGATGTTAAGATTTTAAATAAATTACATTTAAGGCAACTGATGACTTATTCATATTAGTGTATAAAACATGGGGGAGGAGCTGTAAATTCAGATGCAGTAGCACAATAGTTTAAAAGTGATAACCCATCTAGCTTATAAACTGAAAGATAACTAGTTCAATGCTTTTTATAACAAACTGTAGCATTAGTCCTAAAAGGTATCAGTGACAGAAACAGAAAACTTACAGAACTCGAAGGTGTCTTAGACCTGCAAAGTCAGTCTTGGTGATTCTTGTGATGTTATTTCCATTAAGATCCCTAAGAAGAATAATTTATAAGCAGCAAAATTAAAACATTCAAAAGTTATTCTAAATTGTTCTGTCTGCTTTCATAGGCACAGCATTTTCACAAATCAGGAGATGTAAATGAACCCAACAAACCATTCCTACAACTGACACTGCATGAGTTCATGATTTCCAAGTGACTGAATAAAGGTTTATCTTGAAAGTAGTAGTTTCAAACTTTGTAATAAAAGGCTCTTAACAACGTCAGTTCTGCCTGCCATAATAAAGCTCACGTTTATCTTCAATGATACAGAAGAGTCAAAACCTGTCTAAATGTGGTTAGAACTGCATTTAGAAAACCACTAAAGCAACTAAATATATGTACTACAATATTAGTTTGACTGTAAAAAAACCTAATAAATTACTGACATTAAGAAAATTATCACCATTTTTAAGCAACTTTCTACTTTCATAGTATTCCTACAAAGGCAGAATAGTGCTTAACTTATATAACAAATATTAGCTTTCAAACAAGCCTAAGATTGTTGGTGAGTAAGAGATAGGAAATATGATTTTATGAAAACTAAACTCTTCACTTGCTGCACAGAAAGCTATGCAGAATGCAAAGCATGTTCAGAAGCAACAGAAAATTGTGTGTAGGCCCTAGCATTTCTGTTCATACTTCAGCACTACCTCCTTTTCTGGAATCATTTGTCCCTTTTTCAAAACATTTTGGGGTCAACATATAAACATCCTTCAATTTCAATCAAATAAAACAAGACTTGGCAATTCCTAAGGCAAGCCATTAAAAAGTGGTATCACATGTATCATATGGACACTACCCTAACAATTGCAGCTTATTCCCAACGTATTTAAGAAGAATTAAAAAAAAAAAAAACCACACTTTTTTTTGTGTCTGTGTGTTTACACCACATGTGGCCAAAACATCACTGTAAGGAAACCGCACAAGTCTCAGCAGAAATCAGTGTCCCTGAAACTGAGTGAAATTCATCACTCAAGACGTGTTCATACACCAACATTTAAATGACTTATTAGAGAGCAAGTAATAGTGCGCTCACCTCTTTACTCCTTAGACCCTCCTGAAAGACAGCCTGAGATGATAGATAACCGACCACATGCTCGCTCTCTCTCAAGACTAGAAAATGCCCCAGCCGGAGGGTACTCGAACAGTCTCAAAAAGCGGATGGGGGGGAGGAATCAGTACAGGCACAACTTAGTGCCGTGAGTGGGGAAAAAAGCTAAAGCACCCCAGCGTGCCGTCGCCCAAAGGCAGATGCGGGCTTGCGCCGGGGCAGATCCCCGCCAGGCTCCAGCTTCAGGGCAGCGGCGCGTCCCCGCTCGCCTCCCCGCGCGAAGCCACCGCGGCAGCCGGCGGGGCGGGAGTGAGCGCCGCCCGCCCCAGGGCCTGCCTGCACCCGCGGAGCGCGGCGGGGCGCCGCGGCCCGGCTCTGCCCCGGCGCCTCGGGGAAAGAAAGCCGCAATAGCGAAGTTTGCTGGGAAATGGGCGCCGGCGGGGGAGAGGCCGCTCTGCCGCCGCCTCGGGGCGCCCCCCGGGCTGCAGTGGTGCCCGCCCCGCCACCCTCGCGTTCCTCTCCGCGGCTTCCCGGGATGAAAGGCAGCGCGCCGGGAGCAGCAGCCACCTCTCCCGTGTTCCTGCGCATCGCCGTGAAACGGGCACCGCCAGCAGCACGGGAAGGGAACGGGAACTCCCCAAAGGGCGCCGGGACCCCAAACCGGGCCGGCTCTGGGGGCCACCGCGGCCCCGCTGCCAGCTGGAGCCCTGACGGGCGTCGAGGACTACGGGGTGCTCGCCGCCCCAGCCGGGTTACTTACAGCCTCTCGGTGTTGCGGGGGATGTTCCTCGGGACGACGCGCAGCGCCAGCCCGTGACAGTCCACGGTGCTCCCCGAGCAGGAGCACTGCGCCGGGCACGGCTGCGGCGCCACCTCGCCCGCCATCGCCAGCAACAGCCCCAGGGACAGGGTGAGTTTCCCCCAGCCGCACATCATCACCGCCCGCTGCCGCCCGACCGGGGCCCGCTGGCCTCAGCCCCGGGGAGGCGCGGGGCGCGCCGCCCTCCTCCTCCTCGCCGCGGGGAGCGCTCGGGCAACTTTCAGGGTGCGGAGAAAGCGAAGTCCTTTCTATCCAAAGCTCAGCCAAGAAAACAGCCCCGGAAAACTGAGGTGGGTGGCACTGATCCGCGGCTGAAGGCAACTTCGCTGGGAGGGGGGCCGGGCCCTCCCTCGCTAGCCCGTCGGGTGGCGGAGAGAGGCGGCACTTGGGTCTCCACACACTCCCTGCGAAGGCAAAGCAAACCCACGGGCTCAGGGTATGGCAGAGTTGAGCTGGCTCCTTATGTTCCTCCTCGCCCCTTTCAAAGCTGTGACTTCCCTCTGAGCCCCTGGGCTAAAGGCCTCGGAGCCCTTCTCCGCCCAAGCGGCGCACTTCTTGCGCGGCAGCCCGCGCAGCGCAGCAGCCGCTCCCACGCGCGTCTCCCGCCGCGGGCCGCTCACAGCCCCACGGGGGGCGGCGGCGGGGCTGACACCGCGTACACACCGCCCTGCCAGAGGCGCCTCAGCAAATCATACCCCTCTCGCAGGCATTCATCAAACTGTCTCACGGAAGGAGGAGGGAGGGGAAGAAAAAAAAAAAAGTCAAACACACAAGATGATGTTGGGCTTGGCTTTCCACCCCCCGCGCCCCCTCCTGCTGTAAGCTCCCAAGCCAAGTTTAGCAGGAAAGGGCTGGTCCTAGAGCACGATAATAATAAGCAGCTCGAGAAGTGATTCGTTGCTCTGCTGGTAGGGAGTTCATCCACGACCTCCTTCTCCTCGGTGACAGATCACAGCTATAGATCCTCCTGTGATCCCGGGAGCACGGCGAGACAGACCAGATAACAAGCGATGTGCGGCGACAGCGGGAGGGGTGGGGGGTGCGTTATTCTGGTCCCCGTGGTCTCCCGGATACCGTGGCTTTGCTGCGGCAAAGGCACCTGATGGAAAAGGTAGGAACTGCTCAGTCCTTCAGGTGAGGCCAGTTCAGCAGCTCCTGGTGTTGCTGCAGGAAAGGAAGCAACTTTCCTCCTCTCCCGGAGCCCGCCGAGGCACAGCGCCTTTGGAAGGGTTTGCACCCCTTCTCCCGATCCCGCCGGTGCACCTGAGCTGTCGGTGCCTAACAGCTCAGGCCGGCCCTCGGCTCCCTGGAGGCGGCGCTCCTCCGGCGCAGAGGGAAACGGCAGAGAGGGCGGGGGGTTGTGGGGGGAGGGTGTGGGAGCGGGAAAAAGGAGGCGACACGCCGGCTCCTTCCCTCGCACCCCGAGTCTCTCCGCTTGAACAATAGGATGGCACCGCCGCACGCAGGCCGGCTCTCCTCCCCTCTGCAAGGTGCCTGCCGCCGCCCGCGGAAAGTGCTCCCCGAGCGCGGCCACCAGCCGAACCGCCGCCGGCACCTCGCCGAGCGCTCCCCACGCGGCCGCACGGCGCCCCCCGCCGCTCGCCTCGCCCGGCGCGGCGCCCTCACCCCACTCCCACGGAGCCAGGAGCGCCCCACGCGCCGCCCTATATAGGGGCGGAGGGGCCGCCCCTCCCCGGCCCCGCCCGCAGCGCCCCGCGCCGCGCTCACTGGCTGCACCGCCGCCCGCCCCGGCCCGGCCCCGGCCAGGGGCGGGGGGGGGGCCGCGCGGCGACGCCAACAATGAATGAAAGTTGGGGGAGAGCGGGGGCGGCGGCGGCGCCGGGAGCGCCAAGTCACCCCATCAGCCCCCCGGAGCGCGGCGGAGCCCCCCCCCGGCCGCATGGCGTGTGGAGTTGTTGCGCGGACTTTCTCACGCAGCCGTGGCCTGCGGGTGTCAAGCGCCCCGCGAGGGAGAACGGAGAGGGGGGAGCGGGGCCGGGGTCCGCCGCGGTGCCTGTGTGTGTTTTGCCTGGGGAGGGAGAAGGGCTGGATCGTCGCGTGCTACACTTGGAAATATCTCGGGCATCTCACCGAAGGTCTTGTTTTTTTCTTTTGTGCAGCAGTCGCTACAGAGGGAGAAAGGATTTTCTTGGCAGTTTCTTCGGTTGCAGTTTTACCATGAAACACACCGGAATCTCTCATAAATTATTTTCCAAAATAAAATAAAATGGACAAGTGCTATTCCATGCATTAAAATACGTTGAGTAGCAACATTAACACTGCTGTGCTCTATTAGGAAACACCTTCCATTTCAAGAAATTGTATTCTAAATGCATACAATGTTCTTGATAAATTTTCCTGAAGTGGTGATTATTGTCAGTGTGTCTTCAGTGTTCTTAGGAAAATACTAAGTGCATCAGGCTTTTGAGATTAACTGGTTTTAGTTTTCTGTGCTTGCAGTTCCATGCAATTTGTAACAGCTCTGGAGACCCCAGTAATAGGTGAAAGTGATTTGTCTTTCATAGATGGCAACCCCCAGCAGGGATGACTAAGCCTTCAGCAAGGTGTAGTTTGGAAATGCTCAAGGGATTCCATAGTTTCTTCCATATGGCTGAGTCCAGCTGAGTCTCTTCATCCCTGGGGTCTCCGCTGCACAATCCCCGCAAGAGGCTCACTGTCTCTTTTCGCCTGTTACCAAGAGGACAAATTCTGTTCTCAGAAACACTTTTCTAGATCTGAGTTAATCTGCTGAAGTTGGAGCCAGCAAATTTACTCCTGACTTCTCTTACTGTAAAATGTGAGCCAAAATGAAAATTTCTAAAAACGTACATACCTACAGGAAACTTCAAGGTTTTTATCAATTTGTTTGGACAACATCCAGTAAATATGATTGTTGCTCTGTTTTCAAATGCTGATAATGGCATCTTGGGTGTTACAGAGATATTCCAGGTTTAGATTGATGCAGGAGGGTGAATTCAGTGACTGCAAAGTGTCTACATCAACTTCTATGTATAAATACTTTTCACTCTTTTCTCCCATTTGATTGTTTTAGGTCTTTAGAAAGGATTTTGCAACTTTATAGCAAGCAGCAGGAAAGAGAAAAATAACTTAATCCAACATATTGTTTTCGTGTCTCTACTAAAATCCTTTATCTTGTAACTCCAGGCAGAGAAAAAAACAGAAAATACAAATGTTAACCATTCAGTATTTTTCATTATTTGTTTCAAGTACCAGTAATGTGCCTAGTGTTGCAGAAGACACAAAGAGAAGAAATAAATCTTTTTTATATAGTAATTGTCAGAAAATCTGAATCAATTATTAAAGTGTTAAACATTGCTAAACAACTCTACACAGACCTGATTGGAAATCTAAAGTGGTCTTAATTTAATATACTTTGTTTTCAAAGATAAGTATACTAAGTACAAGCAAGATCAATTTTTATTCCTGTTTGGGGGGTTCATTGATTTTTCACATACCCACCTTTGAAGCATACCTTTCATTCATTCAGATTGATTTTCCTGAATGTCTTACCTGCCAGCACACTGAAACTCCTTCTTTGTGATCCAAACTCTTTAACGGGAGAACTCCCAGTGTCTGAAATTGTCTGAGGACAAGGCTTTCTGTCAGACACAGTATAGTATCACTGCTGGAGTATGAACCTTGCCCCACGAAATGCCCTGTGGCTGCCTCAGTTGCCTGCAGTATGAATTCTAAGACACTTCCAAAGTTATAAGGGAAAATATTCCCACACAGGCAAAAGCTGGGGAAAAATTACAACAACAAGATATGTTAAAAGAAAAGCAATTAGAAACATTCATCAGTGGAAGAGCAAAAATTTTATTACAGCCATTTCAAATAATGACAGCAGCTAAAAGCAGTTTTCTGATCTCCAGATTTCATTATACAACATTCCACCCTTTGTAGAATAATCTAAAGGGACACTCAAAAAGATAAGAAGATCAGAAGTATTAGCATGAGGAGATCAAAGTCAGTAATAATAGGTAACATCTTCGGAACAGGATTCAGAATATGAAAATGGAGAAAGCTACTACTCTCAGTTGAGGTTGGTAACAGTGATTACAAACCTATGCACCATTGTAGATACATCTGAATGAGCCTGGTGAATATCAGCTCGATGAGCATCACTATAACTTTATAAGGACAGTATGCCTGAAAAATACTGTACCAAATTGCTCATCAGTTTGTAAATAACTGAAGGTCAATAAGGCAATTGAAAAATGGCAAATAAACATATCAAGAATAATTAGTATGAACTAATCTAGTTTTCTTCTTTGAGGAGATAACTAGCTTTGTGGATAAGAGGAAAGTATGATAGATGGTGGTGCTAGCATTTCATTTGCCACCATGTACATTAACATTCTTCTGAGCAATCTGCTTTAACATAGTCAAAATCTAATTGCTGGAATGTGGACACTTAACTAAGTAAAAAACCCCATACCCTCAGTCAGAATACAGTTGATGGTTAGTCCGGGAGTGCATAGAAAGTAGACTCTTTTAAAAAGCTGTTAAGACTATTATGCCACTGAATTATTCCATTAGTGATTGAAAAGTAAGTATAACTATTAACAGATGATGCCAGGATGGAAAGGAATATAAGGAGTTTACATGGCAGAACCACAATTCAAAATTATTTTGATAAACTGGAGAAAATACGTAAAATTAGTTAATCTTAAAGAAGATATGAACATAACATTGCACTCAAAAAATAAATTCAAATGTATAAATACAAAATGACAAGCTGGGCAGCAGCACTCTAGAGAAGGATATGGAGATGAAAACATATCTTAAGTTTGTGATAAAGGAGATTCCATTACAAAAGGCAAACATAATTCTGATAAGGTATATATTACATAAAGGAAGTAAGCATTCTTAAATGCTTACCAATTCCTAAAGCTTTATAAAAGCCTTTGTCAGACAAAGTGTTCAGTTTTGGACACCATTCCTAAAATATGCTTTAAATAAAACAGACATACTCCAGAGGACAAAACTAAGAATAAAAGTTTTAGCAAACATGAACTATGAAAGAAGTTTGAAAAAGGTACATTGACATCATTTAAAAACAAACAAACAAACAAACAACTGCACACACACACACACAAAAGAACCCAGAAAAAAGGAGAGGCATCATAATAGTTCCAAACATTAAAAAAAAAAAAAAAATTGTAAGCAGCACAGCAGTCAGTTAATATTCACAACCAGGAAAGGGCTTCATTTTCAGGATCGAAGGTTTATAGATCAGAAAAGCTGGTGGTAAAGAAGACTGCCACAAAAGGTGATATTGGTCTTTGTTTCATCATCCCCCAAGCCACATTTTTGTGGGAGATTTTAAAACAGTCTAAACACATACTAGATAGGAATTATCCAGATGTACTACATACACTGGCTAATTGGCCTTTCAGGTTCTTTTTAGCTATGATTTTCCATGGGCTGTTAAATAAGCAGCCTCTACTAGTAATATTCATTGTCAAAGAGAACATCTGGCTGCATGTATTAGTTGCTTATTATTTATTATAATGTACTTATAATTCAAGATCATCCAGCACTTCCGGTCAGAATTGTGCTAGGAAGGGGAGTAGTACAACAAAAATATGATTACAGCTCCCTAGCTTTTTCTTTTTAAGTAGACGTGATGTATGAAAGGTAAAGTAATACAGTTTTTTTACAAACTGGCAACTAAATCCTTTCATCTGTCAAGCTAATGTCAAGTTCATTGGCTATTTTTCTGTAAGCAAGCATAGATCTTGTGGAACAAACAATATGGAGACGACGCTAGCATTCAGATTAGATCAGAGGAGGAAGATTGTGTCATGATCTGTGCAAAAGAAGTCATGAGAGGAACCTGAACAAGAAGCTAACATCACATACACAGTAAAAGGAGGATGGAAAAATAAAATAAAATAAAAAAAAAATAGGAAAGAAAAAAGAATGCTGGAGAAAAATATGGGCATACAGTGAGAACAAAAAGCATGAATTTGTGACTGTTTTGATATTTTGCAGTGGGTTACAGCCTAAAGAGCAACTTGGAAGTCATAAGTGTATTCACACAATATTTTAGCTGAAAGAAGACTCTATTTAGTTGCTAGCTATCTTCTCTAGTTTTTAGCTAGCCTAGTTTTGAGCAGGTATGAAATGCCTTCAAATTAAATACAAGATTAAAGCAAACTCTAGCTGGCAGGAAGGGAACACAGGACCATGTCTGTGTTTGTACAACTTCTCCAAGGGAGCTAAAGATCAAACTTCTTGACTTCTCTGAAACAACACCCATAATAAACATTACAACTGGTAGTAAATATTTCAGAAATGTATCCTTAATCTAAAGCTGAGTGACCTGAAGTTTATCCAATATCAAAGGGACACTATCAAATTTTTAAGGTCACGGATTTCACACATGTAAAACCTCCAGGCTCCCATGGAGCTATCTAGAGTCTCACAGGGCTTTACAATAAAGTATGACTGGAAATTTATTTGAAAAATTTCCTGGATTTTAGGAGCTGAAAATGGAAACCTTGAGTCACTCCATTACCATTCTAATGGAATAGAGTGGATTTATTCCAGTTTCTCAAATATGTAGAACTTTAATTACTCCATGCATATCTGTTGTATAGCTAGATTCTCATTAGAATTTAGCCATTTATGAAAAATATTTACAATACATCATGGCTGCATCTAGAAAAATCTGGGGAAGGAGGAAAGTGTTGGAACTGATTGAACCAGCCCTATCATACAACCCAGACTATGCACACTACTTTATTCGGGTTCTGTTTGCTTCACTTCTGCTTAGGTTTCACATGGGATTATTTCAAGATAGATAGGCTAAATTTTGCTTATGCTTCCTAGTAAATTAAGGAGCTATAGGAAAGGCTATCCAGCCAGCAATAATCATGTGACACTACATACATTGATAAATCTACCTAATCTGCATTAAGAAGATTAATTTCCAAAGAATAAACAGTTGGGATATGCAATAAGTGATTCAGCAGAGAAAACCAAAAAAGATAAACTAGTCTAACATTGCCAATCTTTTCTGTAAGTTCTTACACAGAAGATAAATCATTTCATTACTTTGTTTACCTGAAACCCAGATTTAAGTGTTTTATAGTCAGTATTTATTATCATGTATCTTCACCTACCAGTAAAAGTCTCATAATTTGTGCTAGAAAAGTCTTTAACCCTTACCAGTGACCTCTCAGGTGCTAACAAATGTAGAAAATCTGATAGCTGTTGTATGTTCAATACTCCTATGACATAGATTAATGAACACACTAAATTCCTTATCTTGCATGGGATGGCACAAGGGACCTCATCCACCTCATGCAGTTTAAGAACTTCATCATATCAACTAAAAAAAAAACCTTTTGCAATTTTTGAGGAATTGGAGAATCCTAGCTCCCAATTTAGTGTACAAAATTCTTAGGAATTCATTACACTGTAGTGTAAAAGGGATTATTCAAATTATTGAGTCTGACATTTTTCATGAGACAGACCACTGAAGCTGATATTTCTGCATGAAAGCTGATCATTTGTGCTAAGCTAATCATACCCTTGCAGGGTGGAGGATCTAGTCTCTTACCATCAAAAGTAACTGGGAAAACCCAATCTTTAAACAATTTGGGTTTGGCTTCATTTTGGCTATCTGCAAACAGAAACTTAATATTCACAGCAAGCGTAGTCACACTACTTTATATATGTTTGTTTCAGTTTTAATGTCTAGCCTTTAAGTTAAATTGCTATTTTCCTCCCCTGGGAATTGCCACCATGATGTAGTTATAAACAGAGAACATATCCTTTCTTGCAACTTTCATTTTGTCGTGCTTCCTCTGTTGTAACTGAATCTGAGGTGTTACTTCTTGAAATTAACTGTTACCTATCAGTGCAACTAACAACTTGCTTTCACTGTCATCTAACAGCAGAACACTTATTCCTGGCACAAGGGAATAAACTACAACTGATTTTTTTGATCTTTTCATAATGACCTTTCCAAGTCTTTCTCAGCTTCTCTTTAGACTTTCGCAGAAACATATCTGTTCCAATGTAATTGGAAAGGGTTTCTCCAGGTTCACCTCATGGTTGTTAATATCACTGAAGACTTACAAAACAATAGATTTTAGATTTTATATCGTTTTTCGTTCCCTCTTAGGGTCCATGTCAAATGGAGGGATTTGATGATAGTACGAAGGGTACTTTTTCTGCAATTTTAAATTGAGATGGCTGGTTCTCTTTGAAAAAAAATGCCAGTGGAAAAATATTCTGAACAAGCATGGGCAGTGTTTGTGTCATTCCCCTTTGCCTCTCTGTGAGGGAAAATGGAGTCAGTTCACTGTTAATTCTTCTGTTTGGCATACCAAGGCAACCAGAGCTGCAGCTCTTTCTGTCCTCTCTCTGAAGACTCAACTCTACACACAGACACACACAAAAAATCTCCTTTGAAATCTTCCAGTACATATTTCAGTTGAAATAACTCTACCTATTGGTCTTGCCATAACATAACATGCACTGAACATTTCTGTATTTGTTTGGGTTTTGTAGAGTATATATCTTGTGAGAGGAGAAAGAAGTTTGTTTTTGGGGAGATGTTTTTTTGGAGAAGGGGAGGAGAGGCTGCTTGTAAAATGTCTGACTTGGTAAGCATACTTTAAGTGCTGAGATCTCTCAATTTTTTCTGGCAGTTTTAATGGAAGAAAAAATTGTTGTAACTTGCTTATGTCAAAGCACACAAAATCTTTCTAGTACATATGTTATTTTTATTATGTATCTGTTGTTCATTTTTGTTTCTTTATCACCACCTAGGATGGGATAATGTGTTTCAATTGTATCTGATTAGGACTGACACTGTATCAGCCCTAGAGAGAACATTGCTGTATCTTTGTTTTGCAATTCTTGCTTAAAAATTATTACGTGAGAGCATATTTTTTTCTGAAAGGACATGAATTCTCTCTATAGATAACTTAAAAGACATTTTCTAGGCAAATAATATTTACCTATAAAAGCTGGTAGGTATTTTCAGCTGGTATATTCTATTCATAAACAAATTTTGACTCACTAGCCACAACCATTGAAGAACAATGGTTTAATAGGATCATAAAATATATTCCTCCTAGTCATGCTGGTGACTCAGTGTTTTCACCAAAATATTTTTACCTCTCACCCTCCCGTTGTTTTTGTGCACCTGGCACTTTGCTCTGTTGTCTGAAAACACAACACACAAGCAACAGGGAAGACTTTATTGTAGAAGCAGTTCCACTAGGAAAGGGTTCTGGAAAGGAGAAGATTCTCTAAACAGAGCAAGAGGGTGACCTGCAAATATTTATTTTAAAACAAGTAACGTTAAGGATGCATGCCCTTGAACACTTGCATCTAGGATTATTGAACAGCTTGTATTTGAGAGGAATGAAGCACACTCAAATGTCCTGCAAAGGGCAATAAGATGCTCAAGAGGAGGAACTGCCAGTCTGGCATTCAGCTCGTCTGAGAAAATGGTGTGAGTAAAAGAGGAAGGATCAAGGCCTTTATTTTTTCTACTCTTCCCCCTCCATTACACCTGCTGGATAAAAGTGAAGACACTAGAAAATAAAGACTACAGGGGAGAAGAAGGGCAGAAATATATACCTTCACTTCCCAATGGAAAGGGTAGAAATTGTGACTTGTATTTCTGAACTGTAAAATTTTTCACCATCCAAATCTCTGTTGCTAATAGTGTATGTTAAGGGTATGGAGTGCAAGATTCACAGCAGACCTTTAGAATGGTACATAATGAAAGATATTTAGTCTGTCCATGTTGCATATCAAGATTTTTTCACAGCTGTATCAAGAATAATGAAGTTCATTCTAAGAAAACAGAGTAGTGTAAAGATTAAAAAGGACAAGGAAATTTCTTCAGATGAACAGTTCTCTCACTGAAAAATACAATTCCAGGTTAACAAATGATATTTGGGAATTCAACATGATTTTATGAGCAGTGTTGACTGAAATAACAACTGATACTTTATTTTAGTTGAAAATTTTATTTTTACATGCTTTAATCTAAATATTTTGATTTTTCATTTGAAGTTATGATTTGCTGCCTGATTGATTAAAAAAGTAATAATTTGAAAGCAGAATCCTCACACTGACCCAAATTTTCATGTGAAGTATCTTCCCCAGTTTTGCTGTAGTCACTAAACTTTAAATTAATTAGTCTCATAAATCCATTCTCCAGTTTCCTGAGGCATCTGTATGCAGAATCATTGGATAATACCTGGGATGTATGTAAAGAAGGAAGCTTTTACTATGTTAATGGTGGGAGCTTGTTACAGTCACCTAGGGTGGAAATCAGAAATGGATAAAGATTTTCAGCATTACAAGAAAGATTACTACTGAGAATTGTGTGGTTCTAGTTTAGTTTTCCACTAGTATTGGGAAGAATCAGATATTCCTGAATGCAATCGGCAGCAGATTGCATTGTCAAGCAATTCCTGAACTACCAAGCAGTGATTGTACTAGTCTAGATTTGTGTGCTATTTTATAAAATATTTCCAGAAAAAATGGTCATAGAATATAACACTAGACTGAATGATTGATAATTTTAGACTCAAATGAAGAGAAACAAAAACAAGTGCATAAGATCATTTGATATATTCTGGACGCTAGTTTATGCACCTGGTTGATCTGAGAACTCCGATTCCTTAAAGAGAAGGTGGCTTGAAATTGCTTTAAGTGAACAGCTGAATTTTCATCTCTATTCCAAGGATGTAACAATGAGTGGGGACATTTTTTTCAGATCCAAAATTATGAATAAACACCTGAAAAAATATGAGATGGAAGCAGAAGTGTCAGACTTGAATATGGTTTATACTTCTTAACTAAGAGCAAAATGTTTATATCAATAAAAATAAAGAACAGAGAAAGGAGTGGGGTCCACTGAGAGTGAAGTGAAGCAGAATATGTTTTAGACATACTTGAATAAAGACCACATTGTCTATGCTTATACAAGCTTAATCCTAGACAAAAGGTTAGCACAGGTATGAAACTAGACATTTAGGTACACATAAGAATTTAGAATATAAGAAAAAGAACCAAAATGATCATGGAAGCACAATTCACTTTGAAGAAAAAAACAGATAAGGTTCAAACATACATTGGAAAAAGTGATTTGTAAACATTCTTATGCTCCTTGGCTGAACACACTATTTCTGTATGTTAACTTACTTCTAAGGATAACTTGTAGGTGTACCTAAAAAATATTTATTTTTTGTCAAAGTGGATTACAAGTAGTTTTGGCAGTTTGGGATAAGAAAATGAAAATTATTTCATCCACTTGAAACTGCAACTTTTTGTTTATGATTTTTAGTTGAGAAGAGAGGGTTAAACAGACTTTCTTCAGTGTTTCAAAGACAAAGATACTTGTATAGCTGTATATATAGGGACACTTGTTGAAATCTACAGGTATTCTACCTTTTTTTTTTTTCTGAAAATATAGACAAACCTGATTCCTCTCATGTAGGATTAGAGATCATGGAATAATTTCACTCATCATTTGAAATACTCCAGTGTCCTGATAACATGGGTACTATTCACCAGAATTCAGTTATGCAAAACAATGTGTCTCATCTGAAATATATCACTTCCACCAGCCCAGTGAGCCTGATACTAAGGCAGAATATTAATTCAATTCTGAGTAAGAGGCTTTGCTTCTGGCTCTCCTGCTAACATTCACAGAATCACAAATACTTTGCCATTGCCTTTCTAACAAATATGAACATGACTTCATGTAAAGTACAAAAGAGGATTTTAACAATTTGGAAATAAATACTTCATGTTTCTTTTGGTAAGTGTATAAAGATTGCACAATGGAAAGCAAGTGCAGCTTAACCATACAGTTTGTTTGCAGAGAAATTCACGTTGTCTATGGCATTGGTGCAGCATACTTCTTTGCCACATCAGGGAAATGTTTAGCTCTTTATTAACACAGTCATGAGGAATGAAAAGAACTTCACACCTACGTTTGAAACTGGAAGAAAGTTGCATGAAATACAAGACATTTTTTCCTGTGTTTAAACAACCATTTAAACACTACAAAGTATTTGCTCCCCTAATACAATTTTTAACTGTTTCTGTGAATACTGACTTCCCCAGAAACAGTCTTTCAACATCTACAAAATGAATAACTCTTTTGATCAGGACTTAGATTGTTAGAACAAGAGTGAGGCAGACTTGAGAAATTATTTTCAAACTGCTGAGAGTCCCAGATTATTTCAGCCTGGAAACTCCATTTTACCACCTCTCTCACTCTCATTTTGCAATTTCAGCAGTACTAACTAAGTTCCTCAAGCCAATAAATGCTGAATTTATGTGACAGTCTTCACCTTGATCCTCCTCACAGTGCAGTAACTGCTGCATTTGCAGGGGCCTGCTGGGTTGTTGTGGTTTCTCTATCCTACTGTGGCTTTTATGTATTTAAACGTGCTGGTTTCTTGTATTATTGGAGTCTCTCATTGGGGCAATATTATTGTACGGGAGTGTTGATTTAAAGAGAAGCCTTTCTGCACACACAAATTCACTGTCAGTAACCAGTAGAAGGCAGACAAAACAAATTCCACACTATGTAGGCAATTTGAATGCAATAGGCTGATTCTATCTAGCCCAGAAAACCTCAGTGGGACCCATGAATTATAGATCACCAGTACAGACGTTAACAGCTGCAAAAAAAAATATATACTTGCAATCAACGTTATCTGAATCATCACGTATTTTTTGTGTTCGAAGCATGGGTAAAATCTCCAGTGCCTCTGCTACTTCAGTCCTTGTGGTGTATGTATGGTGATAATAAAAGCAAAGACATTCTCCACAGGTCTCCACTTCTTACACTACACAAAATAAGTGGTATTTAGTTAATAAACACTATTTTGCTTTTCCCATGTTGTTCGTTGTGTGGTCAGTGGTATTTCTCAGCCCCTGTGTTGCTTCTATGTGGACACAAATCATATCCTCTGCTAGAAACAAAATGGTGAATTTCATCCCGAGTTTTTGCATGTTGCATGTTGCTCTAGCATCTGAGGCACTTTGTAAATATTTACAATACCTATATGAGAAGCTGTTATTTAATCACTATTCTATATGCACAAAGAAATTGTGGTCTGAAGTTTTCACTAAATCTTAGGTGCCCAACTTGAGATGCCTGTGACCTGAAGCTTTGGTCATTAGTATTACAGCTCTTCTGCACCACACTGTCTGTACTTCGCTGCAGTCCCACAAAAGACATCAGCCTTTCTTTTCATTTAGAGGTTCACATGCAGTGCTGTCTGAGGGATAAGAAAGCAGTTTTTCCATAATTTGCCATGTCTAATTCCCATCCAGATTGAGACAGAAGAATGTATATATTCTTGGCATGCCTCTAACAAAGACTACTCCCACCAAAATTGAAATTCAAGATGATGCTTCAAATCATGGATGACAAAGTGTACAAAGATTTTCAAAAGAGATCAAACATTACTGCCCCTTACTGCCATCAAAAAAAAACCCACCACCACCAACAAAAAATACCACCACCACCAAAACATAACAAAAACCAAATGGAAAGGAAAGGGAAGGGAAGGGAAGGGAAGGGAAGGGAAGGGAAGGGAAGGGAAGGGAAGGGAAGGGAAGGGAAGGGAAGGGAAGGGAAGGGAAGGGAAGAAAAAAGAAAAGGGCACAACCTGACACCCTGAACCACTTTGAAACTGCTCCTAAAAATGAAGTGTGAAATAGTCCCATAGAGTTTTTGTTTGGTGGCTGGGGTCTGGCAAAATGTATAAGGCAATGTAAAGAAAAACTTGTGATGAATGGTACCACTAGCCCTGCCTGTGATATAAAACATATAGTTAGTGTTTACTTCTCCTTATAAAGACAGCTCTTTTCTAGAAATTTCAACGTGCTATTCCTCAACTAATCATGGTACCAATCTAAATGTCATTCCTATGGAAAAATGACCTACCTCATTCTCTCTTCATTCACTCTTGTTTTCCTTTTACAAGCTGTCCTGCAGAGGACTGTGCATACAGCTGAGAGGGCAAAAGGACAACAAATCACTGAACAGAAGTAAATAATTTGACTTCAGGTGAAGGAGTATATATAGTGTATATATGCGTATATACGTATGTATATGTTTTTGTTTATAAATTATCCATTTTCACCGTAGCTTCACAAACAATGATGTTAAGTCCTCCACTGTCATGACTGACAAGTGAGGAGTGACATTAGAAGGACAGAAGAACAAAAATAAGAACAAAATAACTAGAAGAAAATAAGAAACAGAGACTGAAGAGGTAGCTGTAAGAGGAGATGGGAAGGGTTTTTTAATCACTCTTTCCAGCAGGAAAAAAAAGCATAGGAACTGATTGCTCAGCTGAGGAACTGACAAGCATGAGAGAAGAACAGAGCTGAGCCAAATGTTATGGGGCTGTAGGAGGCCCAGTGAATTGACGCTCTCCTCCATTAAGTCTCTTCTGGCCTGTTCCAGTTACACTTCATACTGCCTATTTTGAACAAACCAAAGTCAGCAAACCGTGTAAACAAATGTTCATTTTTATTCTTAATTTAATAAAGATTATGCAACATCGACTAAATGTTATGCAGCATCTATTTCTCATACTTAAATGTTGTTCTTATCTGCTTGGCTCAACAGGAGTGTTTCAGGTTTGTAACACAGAAGGATGCAAACTCATGATAGAGTCGATTCTTGGCCTCAATGAAGCCAATGGTCAAAGTCTTGTTGTCTTTCATGGGAATGGGATTTCATCAGAGTACTTTGATTGATTTCTGTCTGTTGTTTACATTCATGTGCAGCTGAGACAGTTCACTAATGTAGAAATATCCTATAAAACTATTCTGTAGCAGTAAATTTTTCACACTATCTATCTTTACTTTAAATGGAAACTTTACAAGAAACTACATGAATGCTATAAATTAAAATAAAATTAAATCAAAAATTATGCATAAAAACAAATACCAAACCATGGAAAAATGCTAAAATATTTTAATAATTTCAAAACCTCATGAAGGCCACAGCATCATTTTCAGCCAAAATATTTCTAAAACTGGCAACCCACAAGAACCCTGGAACACCCAAGTGGAAACATGTTTTCGATTTTGAAGTAAATATTTTTTCCTCATACACAGAGGTCTTTTCTTTAAATAGTATAAGACAGCCTAAAATAGGGAGGAAGTTAAGCATTTTTGTTGTGTAATTAAAAATGAATTATACATGGCTAAAATCAAAGTTATTTCTATGCTACATCTGAAAAGTTTAGACAAATAAACATTTCTGAAAATGAATCTTATACAGTGAGGCCTCAGAAATTTCTTAATGTAGGGAGTTTAATTTTCCAAGTACCATTCATCTGATCATTGTATGTTTGGGCACCTGGAGGTATGAACCTATTGACTATGGACCTTCGAATTTCATTATTACAAACTCGCAGACAATAAAATGGGGAGACTTATGGCTGTTCTGTGTCATCAAGGATGTCACTGGGAGCAAAGCCTCAGAGCACCACAAAGGAGGTCTCTCACAAACTACACAAGTACCTTTACAACAGTTATTTTACTTGAAAGTTACAAGGTGTTCCTAATCTTTGTTGCCCCACCACAGCTGTGGCAGACATTAAGGCCGGCTTTCAGCACTTTGCGTGTACTCTGTGGCTGAGGAGGACAAATTGGAAGTCCTAAAGACAAAAGTTGGCTTCCAGAAATGAAATTCAGCATCAGAACAAGAAAAACTAGTGAGTAATAGTCTCTTCTCATCTTTTTAGCTTCAAACATATAAAAGAACTGCAGCTATTTCACACATCCTTCCTGTTATTAACCTTTTGTACTCTGCACATTTTAGTTATGAAAGGCTTCTGAAAACTGGCCCTGAAAGGCCCTGAAAACTGGCATTTTCTGTCTATGCAACAAGTAGAGCAAATTAAATTTAATAATAAATAAATAACATCAATAATATTAATTTTACCACCAATCAGCAATATCAATTGCTGAATCCTATTTTTCATCTTTCAAATGGTCTGATTTCTATACCATGCTTTTCCTAGATGAAAAGGATGCACTTCTTATTTTATATGTTTTCTCTTCTCACTTGCATGCAGGGTGTTATGTTAGTTCATGTGATAATAATGTTTGGGCACAAGTTTCCCAACTATATGCCAGAAAAGATTCAGAGGAAGCAGTAGTGATTAAGAGTATGAAAAAATGTACACGAATAATGGTTGAAAAGTTTGCCCATATAGAATATAGTGCATTACAAGGCTATAATAAAGTAGAAAAAACTATGAGTGGTACAAAGACAGACATATTGGGAGCTTCCTTTCTACTATAAGAAAATGGCAGATTCAACTGAAGTTAAAATTGTCAGATTAAAAATCAATGAAAAGTATTTTTGTATAGTACATAATTATTAACCAGCACTATTAGTCACAGAAAATTCCAAGGATGTGCCAAATGGAAAATTCTTCGCATATTTACATATATTTCAAGATTGTCCAGAGTAAAATTTAACATCATAATTTTGGAAAATGCTTCAAATTACTGGCTTAATATCTCTACCTATAGACCACATCCATTTCCTAAGGAAGATTCTCTTACATTTGCCTTCAGCAGAATTTTGCTGAACATTTTTGTCAGTAAATAAAACAGGGCAGTGATAAAGATGAAATAGTACTCTAAACTGTCTGTTGGTCTAATCCGGCACTATTTTTTTCTTTTTGTGCCACCAGTTGTCAGCATCTATGGTGCCGGCATGTTAAGTTCTGTGGCAGAAAGCTGAAGGCATGCAGGGGCACCGCAGCAGAGTTGGGGGGAACCCCAATAACCTGGCCAAGGTTGTCCCAGGAGAGCGTCAAACCCTGCGTGAGGGTGACACCCATTGGGATGAGTCAGTGCAAAGGGTCTCCAGAGCACTTTTGGACTGAGGGGGTTACTGCCAATGGGACTCATTATGGGATGGAAAGAGGGGCATTTGAGGATTGTAACGGGAAACGTACAATGGGATATTTAAGGGAATGCGTACAATGGGATGTTTAGGGGAAGGATCAAAGGCTGGAAAAGGGAGGGATTGTGGTGGTTTGGGGATGAAAGTGTGTGGAAAAAGAGAGAGAAAAAGGAATAAAAGATATGAACAAAGAGGTTGCTGGTCAGTACGCTTGTGTCATTGTGCCCTGTGCCCGATGACTGCAATCTGTCTGGTCTTCTCATCAAACTCTGTTTTTCTGGATCAGGAGCTGCTGATCCTGTGTGCATGTATGTATGTGAAGGTCTAAGGGCCAGCACCTGGACTGGGGACCATGGGTCACTGTGGCCCTGCACAACTGGAGAAACTGGAGTGCAAATGCTTTGCATGGGTGTATATCTCAGTGTGTGGCTGCTAGTGAATACCATGCTGGACTCAGCAGTGGGGAGGGTAAGAAGCTTGGGAGCCTAGTACTGGAGTGGCTACAGGTCTGAGCTGGATACTGGAGGGACAAAAGGGTTTGAGAGTTGCTTGCTGGAGGAAGTAGGAGGTCCAAGCCAGGTACTGGAGAGGCAGGCTTGGTGTCATCTGTCAATGAGGTTTTAGGTCTAGACCAGGTACCAGAATGACCCATTTTCTTCTGTGTGCTTGTGAGGCAACTGTGAAGCAGCCCAGTACTGAGTGAAGCTGGATACAGGGAGCTGTGGCAGCTCTGCCTTCCCTGAGCTGTGGCAGTCAGTGACTGCTAGCAGGTTCAACAGTGGATTTCACAAAGACAGTAGAAAATCCAAAATAGAAATAGTACCTACCTCACTGTACCTGCCTCTGACATTCTGAATCTCTTTGTGGCAGAAATTAGAAATATAATTTTAAAAACTGAAAGCTTCTCTGAAGCTTTTCAGAGATCACATTTACTTTACAGTTGCTTGTTAATTGCTTTAGTGCCTAAGGATGTACAACATATGTCCTGCAAAGAGACACCCATATGGTTGTACAGTGTATGTCCTGGCACTCTTGTTGCCACAGACTAGAAAACAGACTTCTGTTTAAAATGCATGGCCCATTGCATGATTGAAGGTGTGACATATAAAGGATTATAACTGACAACATTGAAGCCCTACACCTGTCACTGTGCTGTGTTAGGAGGATATGCACACTGTTTTGCTGGGAAGGGGAGAGAAGATTGCTTTCAGTGAAGAAACAATTAAAATGTATTTTTTAACTTTGTACAGGGGAGAATTTCCTTCTCAACTGTCTGATTTATTCGTGTCAATGTGAGTCAGCTGTAGCTCAATTTTGATTCAAAGGTTATAAAGTTAAAGAAGTTAGCAGAGGGAAAAGTATAAGGGCATTAACTAGCCACATGGAACCAGATTTTAAAAGCTAATGAAGCTTTTAAGACAGCAGAGAGGTGACTAACAATGCCTTTTAGAAGTATCTACGTTTTTGGAGGCCTAAGTGCTTCAAGTAGTCTAGCTTTTACCCTTTCGGTGTTCTGGTGAGTATTATGGACATATTTGAATATTCGGAAAAATGCAAGAATATGCACAACCCAGAAACTCAACAGTGATTGTGGGTGACCATCTTAAACTAAGGCAAACGTTTTCCAACAAAATTATTGCACTCTAGCACTTGTGTTGTGTTTCAGGGTCCTCCTCAACTTTAGATTTCTCAATGAAATACTTAGGTAAGGAACTAGTCTAACAAAAAGATTAAGCTCACTTAACTTTACCTAGTTAAATTACTGTATTACTAGAGGCTGAGCTAGTTACCTAGGATCTCACAGCACTACTGTAGAGAGATAAGCATCTCTAGAATGTGAAACATCCTACATGTCTTAGACATCTCTCTTAGGGTAGAAGGAATCATCCTGCAGAGCTGCTCAGCTCTTTTCACCGACTGACTAGATAACTTCAGTAAGGGGTTTCTCTTATCTAAATTTAGACAGCCAATTTACAAGCCTGGTGTTTCTAAATAGTTAATAGAAAGTGAAAGACATCTCTTCAGAGTGACTCATTCTATTTGAAATCTGAATCATGCTTCAGTGGTGCCTTTTTCATTGACTACAGAGGAAGTGTAGGAGTACTCCTACGCTGGAATAATCTCTTAACTCAGGTATTTCATTTAAATGCTTAGGTTATGTGAAATTAAGGGTTATGTGACACTTGAGAGCATACTGAGTACTTTTCTGGAATACCTTTCTCCTCCAGGTTACAGTATCTTTCACATTGCGATCCTTTCTGACTTTTTACTCATAAAGAATATATGACAGAATTAATTTCTCCTGTTTAATTTTTCCCATTGGTGTAAATTTTCCAAGGTAACTTGTAACTGTAACAAATTAATCATTCTACTTTCGATGTGAGGCTGGGTAGCTAAAAATTGCAAACACTGTAACAATATCTCAGGGTGAAATAGTGAAGTAAGTAATTTCCAAAGTCTCCTGTTGAACCTGAAAATTGAGGAGCTGGATCACAGTTGAATTAAAGAGGTTTCTTGTGAAAGGTTATGTTAAAATTCCATGCAGAATATTTAATTACTCAAAATGTTTTCATCTTCACTTTCCAGAATTTTAAAAACAACAGATCTGATAAAATTCAGAGAACTGTATGAGAACAGACAAGTCAAGTAAGAGTTATTTAAGAGAGTTAAACCATCAAGTAATTGTCTTCTGAAGGTCTTTTGCAGTCTTCCTACATGAATGTTTATTAAAGCAAACTAACTCTTCAGCTTTTTTTTTCAGATGTTCCAAATCGAAATGCATTTCTTTCTTTAAAAATATGCTCATATGTAATTATAGGTTATATAAATGTTTTAATAGTCACACATAGAATAATGACATGGTCACTATACTACATTTGTCTAAGAGCTTTTCCTCTTTCGGACCTACAGCAGACTAAAGGATACTTCCCTGCATTATTGTCTATTGCTTTTACATAACTCCTCTGTTTTAATTTCCTCTGGTATGTACAAAAGCATCATTTCTCCCTTCAGGAAGCCTCATTTATTTCTAGGTACAGTAATTTACTGATGTAATACCTTTCTGTAAATCATTTTTGTTCTTATATTTTTTCTACTTCATTTAATTTGTGAAGTCTTTCTCAGATGATGTCACTTTTGTAGGAATGGGTACCAGAACATCCTCTTGTAAACGCTCAGGGGAAGCTTCTCATATGAGCAGATTATTCCATCACTGCATTGCTGAATTCTTGCACCTCACTCTGAGCCATATGGTCATATCTACTGCTAGACATAAGGTTTCTAGGAGTCTCATCTAGCTCAGTAAGGATGCTAGAAGCACATGGGGTTCAATGTTTGTTGGTTCAACACTCAGCTGGCGCAAAGAAAACTATCCTTATACCTTCCCTGTTTTGCACCCTTCTTGTCACAGAAGAATCTTTGTTGGGCAGTGGGCTTAAATGGTTGGGAACCCCATTTCCTTTTCTTTATCCCAATGGCCTCCTGCACAAGGATTTGGAAGAAAAGAGATGAGCAACTTAAAATGAGTGTTCTACCCATATTTTTCTTCTTTAAAAATATTTTATTTACAAATACTTCCTGTGAAATTCAACTTCATTGTGTTTACAAAACATGATGATCCTTGTAATTATCTCATGATATCAGTTTCAGAACCTCAGAATTCAGCATTATGATTATTGCTGTTTTAATACAAAAACATTTTCAGTTCATCCACTCTGAAAACCCACACTCCTGGCACTATCGCAGACTAACATTTTTGGCAAGGGTCACCGTAAAGAGCAAACCAGGGTTTCACAACTGCTGGCTCCAAGGAAAGCCAGCAGGAAACAAAACAAACTTTACTCACACAATATGCACTTTTACTCACTTAATATATGTATTTTTAAGATTTCAACTGAAGAACAGTGAAATACGGATACGACAAAGCTCATACATGGTTAGAATATGAGATCGGTGTCCACCTATCTGAGTATAGGCATTCAGAATGGCTAAGTTTTACCTTGAAGGTCACAAACAGATGACTAGTTTGCTTGAGAAGAAATGTAATGTGATTTAGTTCAGGTCAGAGATTTAGTTTCAAAGCTGGTTTTGGGTAGTTTTCAGGAGAGAAGTTCTGCATAAATGTGACTTCAATGCAAGAGAAAGAGAGGGGAATTTTTCTCCCATCCTTTCTTCAAACAAAATTGTTTTGGCTGATTTTAAAAAAATACATACACATATAAGCATATACCTATAAATATACCTAAAGGTAGCTCACAGTCAGCTGGCTTAGTGATAAAAATTCATTGCTTTTATTGCTTCTCTAGTTTTTGTCTTTGCAACCCAAGATGGCTTAGACAGTGTTTTATTCTTATTTTTCTATACTTTCTCTGGTTTCAATATACTATTAGGGTGTTTTTAATAGATTCTGATCTACTACTTAAGTTGAAATTAGCCACTAGGATTAATTAGCTGCTAGACCTGATTGAGAAAGGATCTAAAACTATATATGGTGCTTGTAAGGCAATGTTGTTGTCAACTGAGCATATTAAAATGATGTAAGTTTGCACCATTAGTCTGTGATTTGCTTTTACACATAGTGGCAATCCTTACTGTAATTTTGAGGTCTACTATTCTACAGAGCTGGAAGCTCTATATAGTATTTTATTTTAGAGCACATTGCATGTGGAGAAAATAATCAGCTGCAACAACAAAATCTTAAATAGTCAAGACAGGATTTTTAATAAAAGTCTATATTTTTAAAATCAGTTTTATTGTATTTAGAATCGGCATGTACATTTGAAGAAAAGCTATTTGGACTGATTTCTTAAAAATCTAGAATTGAATTTTTGAATTATTAGTAATAAGATATTGTTTTGATAGGAGAAAAAGCAATAATAGTTGCATAGAGCAAGACATAAAGCTGAAGATGACATGTGACTTTGAACAAGTTTCAGTTTATAAACATGCCTAGATGTGACTTTAATTAAGTAGGCTAATACGAGCCAATAAAACAACTTCTTCTCCTTTAAATTATGCAGGTGCTTAATCTCTGCACACAGTCTCTTAGGAATGAGAAATGTTTTGGTTGTGAAGCTGTCGTGGTTGCGATGGACAAATGACATAGACCTAGTTCTTCCAGGATGAAAGTAGTAGATGCCATTTATTGCCACAATTGCATTTTTATACAGTTTTACCAATTCATGTGTCTCTTCACTATTGGTTCCAAGTTACAGCAGTAACATCTCATTAGGTATTTTTGTTATCATCAATGTTACTCTTTTACTCCCTTCTTGCTCACAGGTACATCCTTAACATCTCCGGATACTCCTTTACTCCCTTCTTTCTCACAGGTAGGCCTTCATATCTTCAAGGCTAATTTCTGTTCCCATGCCCTTCGTCAGGGAATGCAAGGACCCACCATAGTCCTCCACATGAAACAAAGCTAGATCCTTGCTTTATTTATATGTTGAGGCACAGTCTCAAGTCATTCGTTGTAACCCACATCATGCTTTGGTGAAAATACACTAAAGCCTGCTGATATTTACTGTGTAGGTGCAATTGAGACATTGTATTTTAGTTTATGGTTTCACAGTTTTTTAAATAAAGATTTTGTGTTCCATTTAATTATTTTACAAAATCATAGGACAGTTTTGGCTGGAAGAGACCCTCAGGATCATCGAGTCCAACCATAACCTAACTCTAGCACTACTCTAGTACACATTTCAAGTAGTTTTTGTTTTGTTTTCTGGGAAACCAAATATAATTTTTAGAAAATTTAGCTCAGATTACCATGGGTTTGCAAAAAAAAAAAACTTAATTTCAAGACATATTTTCCCATTTTCTGCAAAGGGTTGCTTTTGGAAAATCACCAAATGGCATATAGCAAAAGATACCTCTGGACAGTGTCTAGTCCCTCTGCTCAAGCAAAGTCATCTAGAGCAGTTAGCTTGAGAATGTGCCCAGTTAGGTTTTGAATATCTCCAGGGATGGAAACTCCACAACCTCTCTGGGCAACCTGCTCCAGTGTGTGATCATCCTTACAGTGAAAAAAAAAAAAACCACAAACATTTTCTTCCATTTAAAGTGGAATTTCTTGTGCTTCAGTTTGTGCCCATTACCTCTTGTCCATTCACTGGCCACTACTGAGAAGCATCTGGCTCCATATAATTTTTTCTCCTCATGAGATATTTATACATGCTGATAAGATTCCCCTGACTCTTGTCCAGACTATACAGTCCCACAACACTCTGTCTCTCCTCATATGGCAGATGTTCCAGGCTCCAAGCCTTTAGTCATATTCATGGCTCTTCTCTGGACTCAATCCAGTACGTACATGCCTTTTCCATCATGGGGAGCCAAGCACCCGACAGAGCACTCCAGATGTGAGCGGAGAGGAAGCATCATGTCCCTCACCCTTCTGGCAACTTTTTTCACCCCAGAGCTCAGGATGTTTTTAGCTTTCTTTGCCACAAAGGCACGTTGCTGGCTCATGATCAACTTCTTGTTCTCCAGAACCCCCAGGTCCTTTTCTGCAAAACCTCTTTTGTCCAGTTGGTCCCCAGCATGTACTGGTGTAGAACTCCTGGATTGATTGAGCTCTGTTGTTTTGCTGCTGCAGCAGATCTCAGGGTCGTTAAAGGCTTCCATGAGGAGCAGGGTCTGAATGTGAAGCTTCTTCCAGTTGTCCAAAGAAGGCCTCATCTACTTCTTCCTGATCAAGCAGTTGGTAGCAGACATCCTACACTCACACTGTTGTGCTTGCTAATCCTGCTCACCCTTCCACAGGCATGAGCAGTGTGCATCCCTGCTGCTCAGGCAAGTGAAGAGTGAGTCTTCATTCATGTCCTCCTGGCCTGCTCTTCCTAAACAGCCTATATCCAGCTGTGGCAGCACACATGACCTATACCACCATGTCTCTGTAATCCAAACAAGGTCATAGCCCTGCAGCTATACACGAACCTCTGGTTCCTCTTGTTCATTGCCCATGCTGTGTGCATTGATGTACAGGCACTTCAGAAGGACTTCATTCATTCTGATTTCCTGGGAAAAGGGCAAGAATATTTCCCATCATGTTGTCGTCTCTGCATTTTCTTATTTGTGTGCAACACTCAGGATGGTCCACTTTTTAGTGCTGTTTTCTTGATTATGATGTCTCTCTTGTCCACCATTGCACCCTTTGTTTGCCAACACTGTCCACTATTTCCTTACTGAACTGGGCATCATCATCTCTTTCTCTCTCTCTCTCCATTATTAATTTAAAGCTCTGCTCATCAGGTGGGCAAGCCTATTGGCAAAGATGCTTTTACCTTACTTGGTCAGATAGATCCCTCTCTTCTTGATCCTCAGAAATCTAAAAACTAAATCCCAGTTGTTAACATGAGCTGGACAACAATGACCAGTTATTGACCTATAAGATCCGTCCAGTCCTCCTCGAGCCATTCCCTTTCACAGGCAGGTATGAGATGAAGACTACCTGGGCCCTCTTATCCTTGTCCCTCATTCCCAGAGTCATACAGTCACACCTGATATGTTGCAGGTCTACTCTAGCAGTATTGATGGTGCCCAAGTGGAAGAACTGAAGGGGGTAATAGTCCATGGGACAAGTCAGCCTTGACAGACTCTCTACCGCATCCCAGATATGAGCCACCAGCAAGTAGCAAATCTCCTCACACAATGGGTCAGAGCAGCAGACAGAGACCTCCTTTCACCCCAGCAGTGAGTCTCCCACTGCAATATCCCACCAGTTCCTCCTGGCACTGCTACATGACTCAGGCTCAGCTGGCTTCGAGACTTTGTGGGACACAGCTCCCAACCTTTCATCTACTCCCAGGACACTGGCCTATTCTGTAGTTACAGATCTGCAGGTGGAGCAAGAGTCTCAGAAAGACCCAGTCAATCAAACAAACAGGCTAATTAACAATAACCACAACCAACATACGCTCACATCAATTTATAGGCTAGAACTCACACTGGAAAAAACAGGTACAACCTCTGTTATCCATGCAATTGATTCTCAGCTCTGTCAAAGCAATGCACTGCTCTAATACCACTGCTGTAAGACTATGTTCATTTAATGATTTGAAGACAGAAGCAAATGAGTGGGAGATTGCATATGTGGAAACAAAAATGTAAATTAGGTTCTTAGTAACAAGTAGCTTCTCTTCCCAAAACACATTATAATTTTAAACAGCTCTGCAATTCCATCACCATTGCCTATTTTTGCCTCCCCCCAAGCAATAAAAATGTGAATAGTAAGGGAAAAACCTAGATAATATCCAAACTATTTAAAATTCCTCTTTAAAAATATGTAATCAGAAGCTATGTCGATCCAAGCACAGCCCATAAACATTGTGTTGGATAGAGTTTTATTTTGACACTTTTACCATTCTCTTCTGACAACCTCTTAAAGGTGGACTGCTGTTCCTTGAATGACCTTGAAATTACAATGTGTTGCAATGAATTGATAGTGAGCTATTCCTTGATTCACAGTCCTAATTTTCTTTTGTATTCTAAAAGCCTAAAGCACATAATCTCACTCACATACAGCATGTAAGGTTTTTGTTTTGTTCTTCTTACAGTTTCTCACAGCCATAGGAGTTAAAGGAACTGAAAGTGCTCTGTCTTCACAAGAATTACATTTCAGTTAAACTCACATACATTCAATGAGACTTATTGGAAATAAATTAGTTTTCTCTGTAGTGCAAGTAGAAGGCAGCCATATTCATTTTCCAGGAATTCTTATTTTCAAAGTTTAACTCAAGTAGAGGAACGTCATGTCTCTTTCTCTCTGCTAATCTCATACCACACTACATATCAAAACAAAGGTTTCTACTATGGAGATGCATAAAACAAGAGTCAGTATAAACCCATTGTCATTCCTTATGGTTGACATTTTTCCTTGGTGGTAAATGCTATTCATGACAATAGGCAAAAGTGGAAGATCTTTATGAACCAACAGGAGATTTTCTTGTTGTGATCACCAGGCAGAGAAACAAATACAAAAGTAGAACATTTAATCGTCTTTCTTCAGTACAACTGCGTGCCCATGATAATCTTAGAAAAAAAAAAAAGTTTAGTTTGGACTGTATACAGTCTCATGTGGTTTTATACAGTTTTGGTTCCAGGGGACTTCATTGCATATTTGAACTTATTACCAAAGAAAGAATTTGCCGCTCAGTAAACAGGTGTCAAGTAAAAGAAAGGGAATTTGGATTAGGTAAGCAGATGGTGTACCATTGCAGAACATAATTATTCTGTCATTAAGGGAAAATTTCCTAAGCAAGATAGTAAAGGAGTGATTCCTCCTGCAGACCTCTGAAAACTTGAAATAATACTTTAAAAACTCCTCAGAATAAAAAACATAACGTAGTAGGAAATAAAATGTAAATAATTTTTAAAAAGTTTTCATGAGGTCAAGGGGCTAACTCACTAATCCCACAGAAAAATATTTCATATTTCACTACCTCTAAGAGTCAGACTGTAGATCAAGTACTTCCTTCCTCACCTTATAGAAAATGTATGCAAAAATCACTGCACAAAATGGGGAAAATTGCTTATGGTCTAGGTAACATTAGTTTACCCAAACCAAATATGAACCCTGCCACATGGAAAGAACCAGCATAAAAGCTGGCAATCTGAGGGAGCTGGACTGCTTTCATAGTATACATAAATAATGTATATATAAATGTAATATAGTTGAAGACACCAAAATCTATTCAATGTCTAGGCAATCTGTTAGTCTAACTTAAGTCATAAAAAAGTTTGTATAAAACAGTCAGGCAAATGTACCAGAACATATTACATTGTGAACTTGCAGTAAAAGCCAGTAATGGGTAACATGACCAATTATCCAAAAGTAGAGCTAGTAAACAGTAATTCCTATCTGAAAATTCCCAGAGTACTTTATAATCACTTATATAACATACCACTCAAATAAAAACTCTTTGAACAAAGGCTGATACAGCACACCATTTGGAGGAGAGAAGCTTGATGTTAATTCAAAGTTTTACTTTTAGGAATAGGCCACAGGTCAAATTCAAGCGTACATTGAAATGTTATTGTACTTTGAAGAAAGCTTTTAAGAAATCAGTTCATAATTCCCACTTTCTGCATACATTGTTCAAACTTTAGTCTAAGCACTTTTTAGGGCAGCAGAGCCAATACTACTAGGAAATGAATAAATAGCTTAATTGCATAATTGTTAAGCCCACTGAGTTACAAATGAGCTGAGAGGCCGAAGGAGGTCTAGTCTAAGTGTAAAAGCCTTCATGGGTAATAACAATGGATGAAAAACAAAGAATCCAGCCTGACTTTTCCAGCCTGCCTCAATTTGCCCTGAGATACCAATTAGGGGAATTTCTTGTTTTTCATGAAAATTCAAGTTATGTTACAAGGAAGCAGCAAGCTCAAATAAATACTAAACTGCACATTACCATTTTTGAGTTCATGATATACCTTTAAGTCCTCCTGTGATAGGGACTCTCAGACTACATGCTGGGATGTCTTAGAAAGCATGTGGTCAGCAGCTTGAGGTAAATTATGGTCATGTTGACTTGCCACTGGTGAAGATCCATCTCTAAGACTGTTCCTAGTTTCCCCCCATACCCTGCTCTGGAAGGTTTCTGGAAACTGGAGAGAGTCCAGCAGATGCCTATAAAGATAGAATCTTAGAATACACGGGTTAAAAGGAGAGGTTGGGCCTGCTTAGAGGAGGAGTAAGGGTGACCTAGTGGTTGCCTAGAACTACTTAAAGGGCTGTTACTGACATGAGGGAGTCAAGCTTTTTAGAAGGGTAGTATTATACAACACCAGAAAAGCAATGGAGCTAAATTCTTGATTTGAAAATGAGAAAGGGTTACCAAAGAAAACTAAATCTGAAACTAATCTTTTCTTCAAGCTATCATTTAGTGTTCTGATACATCACTTAAATATATTTAATGCTTATGGCAAAAGCTTTCTCTTAGAGAGGTTTTTCAGAGGTTACTTTAAAACTGATAACCTAGTACTTCCCATCTTTTAGCTACTTAACTGGAAGACTCAGATCTGTTCTATATATTTGACAAGTTTTAAGTTATTTTCTGATGAGAGATTTTTTTTTTTTTCTCAACCCTAGTTTTCAGAATTGTGGAAATCTACTTGCCTGTAGTAAAACTAGCTTCTGATTTCAGGCTTAGGGCTACCTACAAGTATGCCTTCCCCCTGTCTGACACAACTGTGCAGGAATTCGAATCAAGCAGTGCTTTCAGAATGGGACACCTAAACTTTTCTCTTGCAAAAAATACACAAAAAACTGTGAAGCTAGGCTACATATTAGCATAGTTTGCACAACGAACTTAGAATAGAGAGAATTTTGAATAAGACAAAATAGAAATAAAAGAGTTCATATCCAAGTCTCTATTTTACTTACTGTGACCATTCCAGAAGATATACTATTATTCCAGAAACCCTTTAGTCGGTTTCTAAGTTATAAAAATATCCTGAATCTTCTCTAGGCTCCTAGAAAAAGTTGGGGTTTTTTTTTATTCACATTGTGAATATAAAATCCCCAATCTTTCATTTTGCCAGTTTGTGTGACACAAGCTTTGGAAACTTCTGTGCCCAAAGTAATTTTCTATGCTCATTTGCCCTCAGCAGAGGACTGAACTCTCTCTTCCTTACAGGGAGTTCTCTCCTCTGGAGTTTTATAGAGTCCAACATCAAAAAAAATTCAGCCGACAACTTTTCTGTCTGCTTCCTAGGTGCTTTCTTTAAACATAACCAACTTTATAAAAAGAATCAGTATCATCCATCACAGTATCTGAAAAATTCGATCAGATCTGGTAAAAATTCAGAAAACTTAAATTGAAATAATGCTAAACATCTTGCCTATTGTACATAGGTACTCACACAAATGAGGGTATCTAGACACTGCATGAATCAGAATGGATAGTTCATGTGGATTGCAGATTAATTGTTTCATATGTGCAAAAATTGCTACAAAAAGACTAACTTCGTGCAAACCCGTGTGATCTCCATTGAGGCTTATTAGCTCAAGTACAACTGCAAACAACCAGCATCATCTCAGATACTCTTCCCTAGATGTTGAGTTTGGGATTGAGGTTAAGCATACTGAAGTATGGCCATTTATTCCACAAACTGGTGTCCCAGATGAGTTCAATACTTGATTACAAAATTAGGACCTCTCCTCTTCCCCATCTGTTTCTGGTATCGGCTATGCAGCAACGACTAACAGCTGAAGGGCAGTTAGGAACAGATGCAATTTTCTCACCATTAAAATTCATGATAAAAGCAAGCCAACTCAATGCACCAAGACCTGTCTTTATGTCCAATGAGTGCTTCAAGATAATTGTTTGGGTTCAACTAGGTAAAAACATAGTATGCTCTCAATCAGGCTTACTGTACATCCATTATGTATGGATTTAAGGAGCTGGCTGTAGTCTGACAGGTCTAGTGCTAAGCCAAAGCGAACATGTTGAATATATAAAACCAGGAACTTGGTGGGGGGTAAGTAACTCTGGAATATAATGAACGTATATGTTGCATCTCCTCTTGTCTCACTAGGTGTGTCAAAGCTATAATCAGATTATAAGTAGTTCCAGGGACTGAATTTATTTTATTTCTTAAGGAAATGATTTGATTTCCTGTGTTGTAAACTGTATCTAACATCTCTATCATTTGCATGAGAAAAATAAGAATTCTTCAGCATATTGTGATAGTATCTGTTATTCTACTGGAAATACCTGTTTCAGTGTTGAAGATCATAGCCCTAAGCCACATCCTTTGTCTGGATAAATATAATAGTTGGAGTGCTACTGTAAAATATCAGTTCTGTTATCATTGAATGGTCCTATTATGCAAATGCTTCTGAAGAATATCTTAATCTGTGATTTTCCTTCCTAAATATTAGCTTTTCCTCCAAAAGTAATAACGAGAACTGGAAGTTTACTGAGCCTCTTAGCAGTTTACCTAGAAGAAGAAAATATATTTTAGCAACCTGAGTTTGCTACAAGCCATCATATTTTGCAAGACTACAGTAGAAAATTAGACACTTTAGGTCTGTGTAATTCGAATTATGGTGGACTAGTTTTGTCAATGTCTGATAAAAGTTTATTTGATCTACTTTTTGAGAGGTCCACAGGTTTGGACCAGCTGCATTTTAATGGTGTTTCTATGGGTGCCTCTGCCATTGCCTCTTTTCACTGAAGAATTTTGTACCACTAGTAATCCAGTTTACATGTACAGAGCAAACTTTTAACTATGAAATTGAGTCTTGCTTGCGTATTTCTACTCTATTTTAATCACATCTTTATTATTTGAATTTAGAAATGCCAATTACATTTTAAAAATATAAGAATCCTTAAGAAAAAATAAATATGAATGAATTATTCTTCTTCAGAAGAGATAAGCTCGGAGTCCTTCAAGTTGCTTTGCTTAATCATGTTGTTAATGGGAGTTTGCCATGGAATTGAATGAATAAGAGTGAAAGACTTCTGCCAACATTTAAAATGTTAAGGTTAGTTACACAGTTAGTGTGTGCTAGTGAGCTGTGTAGACTACATATGCTCCATTATTGCTAATTTTGAATAAGAAAGCTTCACAGAAACCTATTACAAGAATGCAGTGGTTCTGTGGGTTTAATATGTTAATCAAGTATTCAATACATGTGAAAGATTAATTACTTTTGTACATACTATGCCACATTTTTTTACTATGTAGTTGTGCATTTATTCAAATGTTTGAAAGAGCCTTATTTCCTTGAAGGGGTGTGAAGTACATAGATTGCACAGGTAGTGAAAAGTGATAGACCATTCTCACCTTTGATAATAAGGACTCTTGGTGAGTGAGAAGAAACAAGTGCCAGCCTTTTTGCATTGTGTTTCAGATTCTTTGATCTGAGTAAGTAGTGCAAAACAATAAATCTGAGAAAAAAAAGTAGCTGATACCCACACTTGGGAAATGGTGCTTTCTAACATTTTTTTTCTGATCTCTCCATAGAGCTTGTGTTTGCATCAAATGCCTAGAACAAAATACCCTCTTGCTACTGCCTCTGCCACATTCATATGCACAGGGCAGCATCCCTTAGTGGTATATCTGGACATACATATGACATAATACTTGTTTATTATGGACCCAGTCCAGTTCTGACTGAAATAAGTGGAAAGACTCATGTGGACTTCAGTAAGAGCTGGTTCAGATTCCTTGTGAACACTAAGATTTATGACATCCTTAACATTTCATTTCCTCAGTTTTAAGCACTTGGGTTTTTTAAATGACGTGCTGGATAAATACACTGTTGTCACTTAGCAGACTTAACTGGTGTGTAAAAAGGAGTCTTTTACTTTCAGATAAACTGAAAAATGGGGGATTAGGGTCAGTTGTTCAGCTGGTATAAACTTGCATAGCTCCATGATTTTCAACTGGCCTCCCAAAATCTGCTCTGTCAGCAAATGGAATTCGAGAAGAAAGTTCATATTTATTTGTAGAGGACGTGTATGAAGGTTACTTACCTGAGGATATAGGCTAGGCAAGAGAATATTAGAATACGGACTTTCTAGATGAGGCACTTCGTCATTTGACACAAGATTTTCCTCTCTAAAGCACAGAAATCATAGATGTAAACATTATAGAGTAATTTTAAGAGGCTCATGAAAAACTAATATTTATTTCTGAAAAAAAAGTTTTTAACTTTTGCCTTATATCTGAATGGAATAATTCTTACAAATCATTCCATTTAAATGTTAGGGCATGATTGAAGAAGTTTCTGTGCTGTCATTGTTCTCTTCATTTCAGAGAGACTTCCCCCTATTACATTCACCAGAAAAATAGAGATACATAATCGCTTCCATTCAAAACTCAGGTTTTTAAGGTGCTTAAGAAATTCAGATCTAAAATATAGGTTTGGAAGTCTGGAAGGAAATATTCCTGAAAAAAAGTTTTCAACATAATACTTTCAACAGCTTTTTGAGTTATAGATCATTAAACAGACATGAAGATCATTTGCTTTATTGCATTTTTTTCTGTAAAAGCTTATTTAGAAAGAAAAGTGGATGCTGCATGCTGCTGTTTCACAGTCAGGACTAGAACCCTTTGTTACAAGAAATCTTTTTAAAAAAACAAAACAAAACAACACAACAACCTGGAATTGAGTAAACTACCATAGCGATTTCCTTCTTCCATTATTTTTCAAAGGAGTTTTTTCATCACCTTGCTCCCTTGCTAGTTGCACAATAGAGAAGAGCTGAAGTAACCAATCTGTCCTATCACACATTGCAGCAAAGTTACTGGCCTGGCTCAGTGGGAAAAGGTTTTCTTGAAAGGCTAATTCATTCAGCACAGCAACATTGTTACAAAAGCAAATTATTAAACCAGTTGTTTAGATTAACAACTATTTGAATAATGCTAATATAACAACAGTGATCAGATAGCTATTTTTTCAACTGTTGTACCTGTAAGTTTTAGATGTAATTAAATTAACTGTGTGTTCTTAAATATATCTAGGCTGTAGTTTTTACTTCATTGCAACCACTCAGGGTGAACTATTGGCAGGATTTGGCCAACAGCACATTTCAGAATCTGGGATCAGCAACTTCCATGTAATACAATTCTTTCTGTTCTTTGTTCTCTCCTTCGTTTTTTTAGAGACAGGTTAATCAATACAGAACCATGAATAACAATTAATATAATGAATAATATTAAGGTCTAGAGCCTGCTTCCCCAGAATGTGGCAGAAGTTTCTCCACTGCCTTCAGCAGAAGCAGGGACAGATGCTAGGGTTGCTACATACATTAATTTAATATTTTAAAAGGGCACATGCAATGCTCATTGATTTGAGATGAAGCCATGACCTAACTCTTCTCAAGTTGTAGGGCAGAATATTATCAAAACATTTACATATGGCTTTTCACTCGCAGTTTTATTACCTGTACAGTCTGATCTAGCAAAGTGAGGTGAGGCTCAGTATTATTTCTCCTTTTTGTCTTGGAGTAATGTGGTGAATCTTGTAAACTAATCCATTTTAAAGCTGAAGGGGATGTTTTAGACAGTGGGGTCCGGAGGGGAGGAAAGGAGGAGGGCATGGAAATCTAGTCAATTTTGATGTAAACAGAAATGGAGAAGAGGAATGTATGCAACTCTTGCACACGATTAGCATAGACATCTGTTTCACTTACCTGCGTAATTGTCAGCTAATCAATTGTTAATTGTATATGTCCAGTTGCTCAACAGCATTGTATTCATTATCCTATTGCAATTCATTATCCCAAACACTTTACAGATATTCAGTCCCTGAATTATTTATTTCCAGGAGAAAACAGAGACGTCAAAAGAAAACAAGGAATGGAAATACAGGTTAAAAGCAAGGAGTGCAGAGAATCCAGATGTAGGTAACTTTAAGATGTGGCTAAGTTTAAGATATATGTGGAAAAGAAAAGCACAACGCATAGGCATTTGTATGATGCATTGATGGAATGGGGATGTGAAGAAGAATGTGACAGACAGAAACTGGCAGAGGGAAACAGAGGAAAAAACAGCTTTTAGCAAGAGTAGGCAAAAGAACTGAGGATTTTGTGAAACTGGGAGCCCTATTGCACAGGGAAATCGCTGCAGAATATGCAGTGAATCTACTCAGTGCTGTCCAGAGTGACAATACAATTATCACAACCACACTTAATAGTAATTCCTTCAGAATGCTAAATTATAGAACTGGTTTCTTAAAGTCTTTTTGATGTGTAGATGGTATAGCATACATGATATGACATATATTTCACTGCTATTATAAGACCAGTGACCGTTGTGCCCCTGAAATGTGTTCTTGATAGGTGCCGTTATCTCAGCAATCTATTGCAATGAGATTCTGATCTCTTAAGAGAAGAATTTTGACATTTTTACTCTCAAAGACAGAATAAAATAAAAAGTAAAAAGAATAATAAAGGAATTTATTATAAACTGTGCTTCACTATTAAAATGCATGTTATATTTGAAAATAAGGCTTAGGAAAGAATAATGCATCTGTGATTATTCTGGTATAATACATTTATGTATTTCAAGAGACGTCATGTTCTTTATCCTACCTCTTTTCCCTCAGATATTTGCTTACAATTTTCACAGCATGGATAAAGCAAGGAAAAGGACAAATCCATGTTAAGTTCATCAGAAAGATACTGAATGAATATTTAAAAAATGTCCAGAAAGGAGTTATGTTACATATACATTGTTAGAAAACCAACTAATTCAACTGTGTTTGAATACAAAATAAAACTTTTAGAAATTTTAGTAAGAGGACAATAAAAAATAATCTCATACTTTACCAGTTTTATCAGATCTTATCCTGGTATTTGTCTCACTTTGGAGATAATCCATGGACTACTAGTCTGATTCCTAATTTATTAGTACTTATGTGTATAGACAGTATGTTGCAGATATCGTTCCATGGTACAAGTATTGAAGTAATTGTGTCATTTAGACAGTCACTTCACCAACCAGCTTAAGCCTAAGACAAGAGATGGTGGACTCAATGAACTATACCAGAAAGTTATGATATGGCAACATTCATATGATGGGAAGTAGCCCTACCCTGAAAGTGCTCTATCATTCATTGAAACATAGAGAATTAGTTCCAATATCAATAGCATTTTCTATAAGATACATGAATAGGAGGTAAGAATTTAGGAATCTTTATTTAATTTCTTATCCTTATTAAATTTTCAGCCTTAATCGCCATTCTGAGTTAGAATTATCTCAACATGTCTTACATTACCACAGCCAGCTTCTAGGAACACCTTCCTCAGAGACAGAGTATTTCTCCAAGAATCCATTCTTCCTTCCTGAGATTAAGTGGATTCTGGTTTTAAATATGTGTAGGATGTCTAGTATGAATTTGCTGTGCAGAAATAAGTATGCTTCTCTGGACAATGCTGGACATGGCAAACGTTGTCTAGATTTATCTTAGTTTTCTCATTTATGGTATGCTGCACTTAATTTGATAAAATTATATGTGATTTCTTGCAGCTTATTTTGGTTCAGGAACAGAAAATTGGTATTTAAAAACTTTGCTTTGAGCTAATTTTTTCCTCCTGTAACCATTCTAATTTTCTGGGGATTTTTGACCAGCTATTGTGAAATCATATGTGGAATAATTTAGGAGAATGCTGTTCATTAATGACTCAATTTGTTTAAGCTTTAAAGAGTCAGTTCAAAGACAACAGGGATCCTCTCCTGTGATTCAAGTGGCCTAATCAAATTTGGGAAGACTGGAAAATATTACTGCATACTTGTCATCGGCTCTATTATTTCTAGAAAGTTGCACGGAAATATACATAAAGGAATGTCAGTCATTAATGATGTACAATGTACAGAAGAAAGAAATTTTCACAACACCACAATTCAACCCCAACAATAGTCAGAAATTGCTTATGCTGTTTGTTACTAAAGTGACCTTATGGTGGCACTGTAATGTGTTAGAGAAATTTTTATGTCTATCCTCAGATTATTCTTCTAAGTATTTGACAAAAGAACATTAACAGTAGAACTGAGCCTGTGGCCTTAAAAACAAACAAGAAAAGCTATATGAAGTGTGAATAAGTGAGTGAAGGTGACTTGCATTTGAGAATGTTTTTCATTCTCCTTTTATGTTAAAGGCATTTTTAAAAGGGATTTTATAACTAAGATCATTAAAAGAAAAGAAGATATATATGAATATAAATGTGAGAGGAGAGCTCACACAAGGAAGATAGAAAGGTATTTCTGAGCTGATACCAAAACAGCATTCGGTATCTGACATCTCTAGGTGAATGCGGACATGAGTAGCCATCCCACGAGCTTGGGGCCTTCAAGACAAGATTACCGTCTCTGAGTCAGATCAGTATTTCCCAGATTCATAACTTGAGGATCAGAGGTAGAAATAGCTATGAGTTACTTTTGCCTTCCAGATTCCAGAGGACCTGGAAAAATTTAATCTTCCCAGTCTAAACCAGAGCAGCCTGGAAACTACTTTAAGTTATGTCAACTTTTCATAGTCTCTGAGGCACTACTTTGTCAACTTGAGTCAATGTAATCATGCAATTCAGCCACAGTATCTTATATCCAGCCTTTCCTTATATGAATATGTATGTGTGGAGAGAAATTATATTTGAGCCATTTGCCATTAATACATTAACAACCTCCTCAATGAGAAGTACTCTGTAAAAACCATTGTAATGATGTATAAGAGAACATTAATGTTCATTCCTCCATAATCTATTAGTGAGCTGTTGCAACTGTGCTCTAATTAGTTCTTGATTTTGTTGCTATGTCCGTATCCCAGTTTTCTCTCTAGCTTTACTTAATACCAGCAAAATTGTTGGTATAAGATTTTAAGAACTACATAGATGATAGATAGATTAGATAATATCTACTGTTATAGATATGAACAGAAATAATTCAAATTCAGCATATTCATCACAAAACTTAGGAGCTGTCCAGGATGAGAAGAACTGTGAATTTTTTGTTTGCTTGTTTTTGGTTTCCAAGATTAACCTGATGATGCAAGGATTGGCTTCTAAGTACAAAATGACACCAAAATAAAATAAACTTGGCTGAATCCTGTGCATTTAGTGCTTGAGAGTTTTGTATTTATCTTTGGTCAATGAAGTAACAGAATCAATAGAACAGACAGAGCACATTGCTAGGGTTAGATCAGGAATGTTGGATTTTGTGTGGGTTAGATGTGAAATAGCAACCTTGGGGAAAAAAAAACCACATTTGATAACCATTTTCCTTCTGCTTTGTAGGAGTAATTTAGGATATGTTACTTCCTTATTAGAAATACTGAAATGAATGCAGTGAGAGCAGTGAAACAGAGGAGATAAGAGTCTGCGTGAATCAAATATTAACATATTAGATCAATGGCAAGAGTTTGATTTTTCTTTTTTTTTTTTTTTTTTAGTAATAATCTTAATTACTGCCCATGCAAATCAGGTGAAATCATAAGAGAACATGACTCTCTGAAGGTGTGATCCATGGCTAGAATGTCTCTCTCCAGAATGGTTGAATTGGGTTAAATACATAAGCCCAAATTTAATGATAATGCCTGATCTGATCTGGAAAGGAGCCAAGCGTCTGTATGTTCTATTGATCTCTGAAAGATATTGTAAAATCAAGTAATTTATTTAAGAACTGAACTTAAATATTAATATGGGTGGCTAAAGTGCTAAGGGAAAAATGATGAGGTTTGCAAGGAAAAAAATAGGAGAAAAGAAGAACCCTTCCTTTACAAAATAATAGTAAAGGAGATTAAAATTTTTTAAGAGAAGTTTATAAGGTGGGCTGATAGCAATGTAAGAATATTTAATGCAGAAGAGAATTTGATTAGAGTGTTCTTTATCAGATGAATACATAAAAAAAATTTCCCATGCCCGATAGTTTAAAATAGACAAGTTTAGACATGAAAAAACCACCGTATTTTTATAGCACTTAGGGAAATTAAGAATTGGAACAACTTATGTATGTGCATCTTTGCCACACATTTAAAAAAAAACAGATTGAAGCTTTTCCTTCTAAAAAGCACACAGTTATAACATCAATTAATTAAAAAATCTTCCAGCTCTTGTCAAGCAATCAAAGATGATATCAGACTGGATGATAAGAAAGTTTTTTTTTCAAGTCTTGGAATCTGTGACAAAATTTGAACCCTGACTTTCCTTTGTACAAATCTTCCTCTACTCCTCTCTTTCCAAATTACAAAATTTAGAAAAAAATAAATTTATTAATGATTGTCCTGGTTTTGTTAAAAACAAGTTTCTCTTTTAGTGAATTTGCCTGTCAGCTAAAGCCTTCATATTAACTGCATTTTCCTGGAGAACCAGACACATGTTTTGGTAAACCTAGCAATGGAATGCAAACTTATTGATAAACATGGATGGACATCTTGCGAGAGGGGCAACGAAGAACCAGTGACCAAGAAACTGACCAACTGTGTATAACATTCCATTCACGTGAATACTTCATATAAAAGTGGGAGATCACGAGGATCTCATCCCTTTTTCCCTTTTCCTTTTTTCCTTATGGCCGACATTAGGAGAGGACCTTGCTAGTCGTCCCTGCAAACTGAGGCCTAGTGAGAGACTGAATCCATCTCCGATTGGCTGCAGAGTCTAATTCGGGACTTTGGTTGCCGGCTCTGCAGTTGCTGAGACTTTCAAGATTGGTTTTGTACATTTTGTATTATTTTCTCTATTCTTATTAGTAGCATTAGTAAGACATTGTTAATTTTTCCAACTCTCTTCTCTCTGTCCTTCTTTCCCTCCTGATCACCTGTGGGAAGGGGGGAGAGGGAGGGCAAAAAAGGGGAAGAGGGGAGGGAGAGGGGGTTAACAATACATCTGCCAGGGTTTTATTGTCACCCCACAATCTTAACCCTTGACAATGATTTTTATATATTTTCCCATCATATTTGCTATTGTTCAGGTGTTATTTTCAAGTGAAACATTATATGAATTCTTAAAAAAAAACCAAAACCAAAACACACATTATATTGGAAAAAAAGAATGTGCAAAGAATGAGACCAGAATAAGGGATAAAAACACCAAAACAAATGGATAAAACCGATAAAATGGCTAGGATTCTGACAAGTCAATGGTACTCATAGTGTAAAAGTTTTTCTATAAATTGAATATTTTGATTATAGCACTCAGGTAGGGAAAAGAAGATGAATGTTAAAGAAGTAATCAGAATTGAAGTGGGAGGGGGAAGGATTAAGAGAATGGGAAGGGGGTTGGGAGAGGCATAAGAAACTGAGAAAAGAAGAGGGAGAAGGCCTGTGATGCTAACAGAGGGCTAGTCACCAGTGGAAACAGAGATTAGGAAAAAATGTCAAGTGGTTGGGAGAAAACCTAAGACCTGGATTCCACCAATGAGATTAAAAGATTACAGGTGTTTCTTGGCTCCTGCTTTTCTCTACAGAACATCAAGCTAGTCACCAGAGTTATTAAGCGAGAGCCAGTAATTTCCATGCCTGAAAGTTTCACAATCACACTTCTGCAGTTTCACCGTTGATCCATTTTCAGAATTTGACAGTGCCTCAGTTTTATTTGAGCAAAAATTTCTTCCACCTTGTTGCCTGTTATACATCCCATTTTAAAGCCTTATGAGAGCATTGCAGTTCAGGTATTAATCAGCAGTGGAGTAAACCTTTCTGTTAACTTCATAGCCTGGCTGAACACACCATCTGCCTGTAAAAACCAAGGCCCCTTCCTTATTTCCTCTGGAATTTTACCATCACTATTCTCCTGTTCGCCTACTGAAGGTAATTCCATTCGAGTACTTGCGTCTGCTAGTAAACATCTCCTCCAGTCATCTCCAACATTAGGACTCCAACAATTTATTTTTTTTTTTAAGTAACCTCTGTTGCTTGGGTTTTTTGGTGGTGGTTGTTGTGGTTTGTGTTTTTCGTTTGGTGTGGGGTTTCTTTTGTTTGTTTGTTTGTTTGATTGATTGTTGTTGTTGTTGTTGGTGTTTTGTTTTGTTTTGTTTTGTTTTGTTTTGTTTTGTTTCCCTGTAGTTGGTCACTTCCCTGTAGGCTGATTCCATTGATCTAAAGCATTTAGTTGGACCTAAATATTTCACTTCAACTGTATTACCTGTAATGGAGCTTATCTCCTTTACAGTGTCATCAGAGCCTTTGGTGTGGTTTCTTAGTTATGGAAACAAACAAATTCCAAATTAATTTATTGCTGTGGGATTTTGGGCACTAAGTCATCTTCATAGGAAATGGTAGCTGTAACCATACATTTTATTATTTTTTTAAGAATACATTAATACATTTTTGTATTAATGCCAGTTTTTTCATGTTTTTAAGGCATTTGAAATTATTTTATTTCCCTTTTGCCATAGAAGAAAATCCTACATTTTCCCATTATCATTGCTACTAGACAGCTGAAAAATTTGCATATTTATGAAAAATGGATCAATCATTAAGATCAAAGCCTCCCTGTATTGATCATAAGACACTCTCATCTATTAGTATAATTAAATTATGTCATCATATTTAAAAATCAGTGCTCACCAAAAGCAAGTGAACATGCCTCTGGTATTGACTTTGATATCCAAACATATCCTGAGGGCACACTGTTATCATCCAGTATAGAATATTCCTCATATTTAACTAGGTAGAGTGATGCTATAGCACCTGAAAAGTAATGAAAATGCACCAAAAGATAACTGATATAGCTAGAAGATAATTGAAAAAAAAGAGTTACAAGTGCATTCACTATCATTCTGAGAGTCTTGGTGACTGATAGGGGTTCACTATGACTTTAAAGGCTGAATATTCTAGGCAACGTCAACAGAAATGCATCAGAAAATTCAATCTGTTTTTCAAAACTGAAATATAAAGACATTTAAAATATTTAAAAAATTAATGAACTAAATGCATGGGAAAATTGTCTGCAGGGCAGGACTGGGGTAGATGGGATTCCAAGGTGCCAAGAGAGTAAATAGAAAAAGGAAGTCATAAAGTCCTTCTTTCCACTTCATGTTCTTTCAGTATGTAATTTGGCAGCAGTCTGTAGGTGAACAAATATCAGGTCTATGGCTGAGCTAACGAACACTCCCACTCTTAAAGTCATTTAAATTCAACCCTTGGGGCTATTACTCATTCCTTTTCAAGAAACAGGATCCCCAAATCATCATGTTTACTTATAGCTAGTTCTCTGTCAGCAACATCTAAACTGTCAAGACAGCATAATGTATATGTACCTCTCTGTCTTGAGTAACAAAAGCTAAATTAGTGCTTGGTACTTTACATCTGAAATACCTGGAAGTGCTCTATCTGATTTCAGGAGAATCTGGCCTGGACTGAAATGGAGGTGCTGTAATACCACTCTTGGCATCTCTTTTCCATCATTGCCCCAATGTACAATAAAATCATTCTTCCAGGGCATCAGGAAAGAGTCCTGGCTGATTTTACTTGGGTAAGGAAGAAATCCTGAATGCACCCAATTCTTGATGAGCCCTTGGTGGCACAAGTGACAGGAACACTCCATTTCACAATACCTCTTTTTTTTATGTGCCTGGAATTTGCTGGCAGTTATCTCAGAGGCTCTCAGCACATCTTACATCTCTATACCCTGCCACCAGCTTACCTTCATACCCAGGGAACCTCTTCAGAAACTCTGTAATACCCTCAATGCACTAATTCTTGGCTGGCAATCCCCCCAGGTGGAAACACCTTGCCACCAAACCTCAGAGGAGTGCTCCATCCAGCACAGTCATGGGGCTACATCCCTGACAGTAACCAGGTCCCAATTTACCACTGCATTGAAAAGTGGAGAATGACCTAGAAAGATCAGCAGCATTTGCCCTCTTCTTAGCCTTTATCTGACCACATGCTCAGCTGCTTGAGGCCTCTGCTCCAAAATCACAAAAAGCTCCAGCAGACTCAGGTGATCAAAATATGCTTAACAACTACTTGGATGTGAACATGATACCAGTCAATCACAGTAAGTCTTACTGTCCAATATTACTGCTAGCTTTTATTGTCTTTGACCTTAGCCTCTTCCATATATGATAACAGCTATTACTGACCACAGCTTGTTTTTCTCTCTCAGTTATTGATGTGGCACTGGCATCACTTTGAAAAAGGTACTGGTTTTGCCTTATCCAGCATGCAAAAGCATATAGGAACATTAATGAGGAGGAAGACAAAAAAAAAAAAAAAAAAGACAGTGATTTAGTTGGTCACTTGGCTGCTACACCATTTCAGTTTGTCCTGCCAGGCTTCATCATACTTTATTTCCTCTAACTTTCTCATCCAGTTTGAGATGAAGTGGCCTAGAACAAAGCTAAGTGATGTTCATACTCCAATACAATTTACAGAGCTTTCCAGTTACCAACTGGCCTGATCTGTGGCTTATGTTAGAAACAGTTCAAAGCTGCTTCAGTCATCCTAACTTGGTATGATCATTTTTCCAGGTTAGATAAAACACTTGTGGTCTCACAGAATCACTGAATCACAGACTGGATGAGGTTGGAAAGTACCTCTGAAGGCCATCTTGTTCAACCCCCTTGCTTAATACAAAACAGGTTGCCCAGGACCTTAATATCTTTTTGGTTCAACAAGCTTCTAACTGAGTCACATCTCTTTCAGTCTTCACAGTTTCTTTACAGGTCTAGCCTGATTTCAACCATTTTTATCAGTCCACTTGTATTCCATTTCTGATCTTAAGAAAGTGAACCTCTCAGGAACTCAGTCTGAGCTGTTGGAAATCTGTAAAGCTGGCCAAGCTGGTACTGTCTTTACATTGAAAATGCCTCTTTCCACACATAGTCACAGTTGCATGACATTTCATATATCTGTCAGAAGTGTGTCTAATCAACCTGCTGAAACCAACCTTTAGTTACCTCTGGATTGGTTTATTAATAATATCCCCAAAGAGCAGGTAAGCCTACCTAGAAGTTTAGCACTGTCACAGGGTCTCTCTGTCATACCCTCAGAGGTTAGCCAGACAGAAGGGAAAGAATCTCTATCAGAAACTTCACAAATGTATTTGTCACTGTACCACTCTTACCGTGAGCTAGGTCATGTTTAAGCTCAGACAGCTTTCAAATTAGCACATTGTCTCAATAACACATCTCCAAGCCAAATGGGTCAAAAAATCCCTCAGAAATGGTATTAAATAAAGTACTGGATTATTCCTGAGGAGTTTACTGAGGTGAGTTCCAGGTTTAATCTGTCCACAACAGAGCTCTTCTCATTTTTATTTCTTTGTCCAATCCTCTTGTCCTGAACATTTTGAGCTATTGGCAAAAATGCATTTTGCTGACTACAAGCCAGCAGTTTTCTCTCCTGAAAGTCCTTTATCTTACCATATTTGTCCAGTCATCATGGTCAGATAGCTGTTAATATCGGAGAGAAAAAAAATTTGTGAGTTTGTTCTTGGCACCTAAAATGATATGAGGAAAATATTGCTGCAGCCAGCTTTCAGAAAACTTAAGAGAATATTGCAAGAGCTGCTTTGCTTTTGGTCTCTACAGTCCCTAGACTCCTTTCTTGGAGTCAGCATCTCTTTGTGTCTGCTTTGATTCATCTCCAAGGCCAGCTCTGGCAACCTGTCTATGCTGGTGCTTACAGAATACACCTAGAAGCACCCTGTATCTTGGGCAAACTCCTACGCTCTCCTGTGGTCACTAGCATTGCCCCCGTAGACACCCTGAGTTTGAATTGAATGAAGATTGTAAACCAGCCTCATCTGCTGGCATTATTAGAACCCTTCTCACAAAGTCATCAAAAGCCTAATCAAAATCCAAACCCAAACGAAAAACAAACCCTAACAAAAAGGCCCCAACAAATGTGGATTGCTCCAATTCCAGGTACCCAGGTAGTCTGGACAGCTAATTTAAATTTTGGACTGTGTGGTGGGTTAGCCTCAGCAAACAGCCAGATTCCCATTCAGCCACTCACTCACTCTTCCTTTGAGGTGGAGAGAGGCGTAAAATAGGGCAACAAGCCTCATGATTTGAGATAAAGACAGGACAATTGCTTACTGGTTACTGTTGTGGGCAAAAGAGACTCAACTTCATGAAAATGAATTCAATTTATTGCCACTTAAAATAGATTTGGGTAGTGAAAAATGAAGACAAACATTAAAACGTTTCCTCGTCTCTCTTTCAGGCTCAGCTTCGTTCCAGGTTTTTCTTCTCACCCCTGAGTGTTGCAGGGGGACTGGGGTTATGGTAACTGTGTATCAGTTCCTCTCTGCAGCTCCTTCTTCCTCATGCTTTTAACCTGCTCCAGTATGGGCTCTCCATGGGTGGCAGCTCCTTCACAAAACATCTACCTGCTCCAGTGTGTGGTCCTCCATAAGCCACAGCATGGAGATCTGCTCTGCAGTGGTCCCCTCCACAGGCTACAGGGAAACATCTGCTCCAGTGCCTGGAGTGCCTCCTTCCCTCCTCTCACCTTACGGTTCATGCTGTTGTTTCTCACTCTTTCTTCCCTTCTCCTCTCTCCATCTGGTGTGTTTTGCTTTTCTTAAATATTTTGCCCTTTCTTAAATATTTTGCCCATTCTTAAATATCCATTGTGGAGCTGGCTGGAACTGTCTGTTTCTGACGTGGGGCAGCTTCTGGTCTCTCTTCACAGAGGCCATCCTGCAGCCCTGCCACTGCCACCACCTCACCACAGGCACCTTGTTCAGACTGCCATGGAGGACACCATGGACAGAGTAGTACCTGTCACTCAGAAACGCACTGCTGAATTGACAGAGGCTGTGTCAGCCTGCAGGGAGCTCAGATGCACCTCATGGAAGATCTTCTCCTTACTGGTACTTACACAGGGTCACGAGTAGTGTGGGTGCAGACAAGCTCCACGTGGTGCTGGTCTTAAAGGCTGTATCAGGTGAAAATTTCTGTGAAATTTGTGGGCTAGCTGTCTTCACAGAGAAGCCTCATTTCTGCTGAACAGGGCCAACATCTGAGGGAACAGGTAGACACAGCTCGAGTGCTGGGTATTGTCAGGTATAAATCAAAGGCATTCTCTCATTCTCTGCCTGGTTTCAATGGAAAAAGGAGAAAATCCTTAGTTAACACTCAGGGCTCTATGAAAAAAAAAAGTGCTCAGGATGAATCACTACAGAGAAGATTAAGAAAATGTCCTCCAATTCTGAATAAAATTATCTTTTTTTTTAATACTACAATGAGACTTTGGAGAGAAAAAAAAAAAGGAAACATTTAAATAAAAGTTTTAAAAATGATGAATAAAGGATAATAAGTTTAAAATAAAAATGAAAGACGAAAGGCAGAAAGCTAAAACAGATTTTAAAGTAATAATCTAATTTAAAAACACATTGGTGTAATTGTGAAGATTTTTACCCAAGTCCTCTTTCAGAAAACTACATTAAACACATCTGTAAAAAACATATTTTCCTGTTTAACCGGTTTAGAATGATCACATTCATTTTCTAGTTCACTGCAAGGTTAAGTAATACAATAAGGGCTCTCTAAATGTAATAATTCTGCAGAGTTATATTTGTTAACTAGCTGTTACCAGTTACATTCCATTAACTTTTTGATTTTTGATATTGAATATGCCAACTGGAATAACAACATTTGTAGTTTCAGATCAGATTTTTTTTTTCTTAGCTTAGAATGTTTTTTTTTTTTTCCAAAACACTAAATGAATGCAAACTAGAGGTAATATAATTTGTACAATACACAGTGTCTAGGGAGGAATATTTAAAAACCAAACCAAAAAATACAAAAGCAAAGCAAACCAAACCTGATTTTTAAAAAATAACTGAACATAAGCAAGTAAAATTAGAATAGTAGTCTATATATAATTAACTTAGCTGACGTGTTTAATCATTGGTGGAATGTTTTAAGAAGATTATAATTCCTTCCCTCACCAGTTTTCCACTGAGATGATGTGTATTCTTAATCAGATAAGAGTGGAGAATGCATCTAGAATCAAACTTATAGTGATATATACATAGAGAACGGGACAGAGAGGAAGTGTATGTGACTATATGAAATAGTATAATATATATATGTATAGTTAGTCTTCCACAGCTATCAAGGAGTTGCTTTTAAGTTGAACTAGTCTAATATGAGAAACTGTATTCCATAGAGATGTGATTTGTCATTTCCTTTGGAGATTTTTTTGGCTGTGCTGAAGGACCCAGTATTTTTAAAAGTAACAAAACTGAAAATAAACTTTGTTAAAAAGAGGCACAAGCCTCTTTTTCACAGGTTTCCTGTTTCATCTTTGATGTTTGTTTGAGTTTCGAGGGAGACAGGAATATAGAAAAGTACTGGGTATGTTAACAGTGTTAAGTAGAGAACAGAGTGACTGAAGTGTTTTCAGTATTTTCAGGCTCAGGGCTTATCTGAATCAACTAAAATTACTAGAGATATTAAGTACACAGTAAGAAGAGCATTGTCACTTATTCTTACTCAGTAAACTGAGTCTCGCTAAATGCTTAGTCCCATTCACACTTCCTAAAGCTATTGTCTTTTTTCGCTTATATTGAAGCCAGATGAAACTGATTTTGTGTATGTTTTCAAATGCTGATACTCACCTAGAAAAGATGAGTCTTGGTGGATTTAGAGTTTAAAATCCTATTCATAAAGGGAAATTATGAAAGATGAATTCTAACCCAGCTTCCTGAAACTTCTCAGGCCCAGTGGGAGACAGTTTCTGGGATGTTGCATTTTGTAGCTTTGCAGTCTGGTAAACAATACTCGTAAGACCTTTGGTCCCAGTTCTGCTCCCATTTGTATTTGTGTAAACCAAGGGAGACCTCAAGTTATCCCTGCTTTACAGCATTTTCAAAGAGAGAGGAGATAAGCCCATGTATATCACTTGCCAGGGATCTTAAAAGCAAAGAGATTGTTTGGTGCTATGAAGATGTTGCAATAGCTATTATGCATACCAATCTCAGGCTATTTTGAGTTGACTAATTAGGGAAAAGTTGAATACTAAAGAAGTTCTCTAGGCCCTCCTAATCTGAAATAATATCAGTCTGTGGTTTATCAACTCACTGGGGCCTGTTTGTGGACATTATATGCATGCTCCTAACTGCTTTGGAGGCAGAGCTAGCCCAGAGTGGGCTCAGTGTACTGGAAGGATAACAGAGCTACACTATGTGCTTTTTGGGTAAGCTGACCCAGATTCCTCTAATACAAACCCATCTATTTTTATATAAATACAAGGAGAAACAGTCTGTGAAAATATCTGTTCAGTCCTCATAGTATGTATTTCTTGTTACTGTTCTAGCTCTGTGAATGTATCTGGGAATTTCAGATTCTTGCATATAATTTATTAGTTATCTGAATAAGTGTAAACCTTAAAAAGGCTATTAATTAATTTTCTGTCTAGCTTCCTCTCACATCTGACATGACAGTCTTGTTTTTAAGAGCATATAGACTTGACGAATCTGATACTCCAATAATGTAAAAGACTCTGAAATGTAGTATTTTAGGCATGGAGCATGTTCATACTACTTTGCTAACGTGCCAGAGACATGAGTTGGTCCAGGTTTTATTTGGATTCTGCAAAGTCTCACAGGAAGCAATTGGATAAGACTCTGCTGGAGGACACCCACATTCAAAAAACGTGTGCTGCTCTGAGATAAATTCTCCATTTCTCTATTCTTCCCCTTTAAAGCTTGTGTGTAAATAAGAAATACATTGACATTCAGGGCTGCCTCAATGCAACCCCAAGTTCTATGACTGACATTTATGCAAAATGTTGATAGACAAATTCCTTAGATGTTTATCAACACTAAGCAGTCCCCACAGACATCACTCAGCAGCCATATCCCATCATGCAAGCATTCATATTTCCTTTCAAATCATTCATCTGTATATGGGAGCTATTTAAACAAATAAACTTACCTAGCTATTAAAACACTTGACACATTTATTAAAAATGAAACAAAACAAACCTCCAAAACCCCAAAATGGAATGTTTTATTTCATAAGAGACTTTGGATATATGAGAAACAATCTGCAATCTGCGGGGAACCTAAGAGATAAGAATACCTTCCTCCCATGTACGTCCCTTGATTTATACAGAGCACTGAGTTAAAAATTCAAAATGTTAGAATTTATAATTTAACCCATGTGCATACATTTTTATCTGTGTATGAATCTTAGGCATAAGAAAATTGCCTAATAACTTGTGATGCCTATTTGCTTTTAAAGTTGTCTGCTCTGTATGGATTTGCTAGGAAAAAATATCCCATTACTCTTCCTGTGGAACAGCTAAAGACCAAGTTTTTACAGAAGCAGGTTGGTTTTGGTGTCTGTTTTTTTTTCATTTTGTTTTTGTTTTTTTGGTTGGTTGGTTTGTTTTTATTTGTTTGGATGTTTTTTGTTTGTTTGTGTTTGTTTGTTTGTTTTTCCTCCTGAGGAGTGAATAAGGATTTCAGGCTTTAGACTATTTTTTAATGCTTGGAGTATTTAAGACTGAACATCACTGCATTGTGTGTCCAACACATATATTAATATACAAAAAAAAATATTTTATGCAACTTTTTAATACCATTAATTGATACTTACATTTAGAAAATCTTCATCCAATAGTTATATGCTGATACAAAAAAAAAAAAAACAACCAACCAACCAACCAACAAACAAACAAAACACAAAGAAAAAAAAAGAAGCCAGAAAACTCAACAAAACCAAAACCAAACCAAACGACAACTACAACAAAACCACCACAAAACCCCAACAAAACAACAAAAAAAACCCAAACAAAAATAACAACAAAGTTTTCCTGATAAATTACTTTCTGGCAAGCTGGACTTTTGCTTGTCCTAGTACTTCTGAAGAGCAGATTTTAATGTTCTTGTATGAGGATTTTGTTAATTTGTTTTTAGGAAATGATTCAATTCAGGATACAAAAGATATTCCTTCACCATCTACCTTTAAGACCCAAGAAACACTGATCTCAGTCTGAATCAGACACATATATCCAGGGGAAGAATTTGTCCCAGACAGCTACAGTGAGGGCCCCTTCTTGAGCTTTGTGAAGTTAGAACAGTGATGGGAAGTAGCGGTGTTATTCTTTTAAAAAGCAAGCATGAGGGAATGTCAGGTACCATAGTCATTTACAGGGGGCACGTTACAAGATCTGCCTTATGTCAGCTCAGCTGTAGCAGGCAGAACAGTAGGTTCTTGTCTGCTCCTCTAATGCAGTCAGAATGGCAGGTCCGGGACAATTACTGTTATTTATCATTTCAGATGTCCTTAAGTCCCTACAGGACTACCTGCAGCTACACAGCTATCTTGCCTCTAGTAATCAGCCCTTCTATCAACTTTTTCATGGAGGGCATTTTTGATCACCATGGTCAGATGCCTGAAGTGCAGAAATGAAGCCCTGACAGAATTTTGGAGAATTGTGAGAAGGAAATCTAATTCTGTTGACCCTGGGGTGGGCAAGAAAAGTTTAAAGAACCTGCCCAAAGAAACCAATCTATTCGAAATCAGTTAGCTTAAAAGAAATCTTGAACAAGAAGAAATAAAATACATAAAATGTTTAAAGAATACATGCAGTATGATAATCATTAACTTACATGGAGAAACAAACCTTAACATCTAAAATATCTAAGTCCTCATGTCCCATAAAATTCAGATGATCAGCCTACTAAGATAAGACTAGTTTCAGAGTCTTGACAAATGAAGCATCTAATGATACCTGCAGATAAGAACATCTATGAGCAAAGCCTATCTGTGCCAGAGAAACAGAGTTTCAAGACAGAAACATTGTTTTCTCTTTTTGTCATTAAAATGAAACTACATTGGTACAAATATGTTGGGTAGTTTTGCCATTTTTCATTACTTACTTCATGGTTAAACTGGATGTCATTATTCTCATTTACTTTTGACTGAAGATGTGACATGGACAAAAGGTTTACTTCTATACTATTTTTCAAACAGCATTTTTCTTGCTTCTGTTTCCCTGATACCTTCTTCTGGCTGCCTTGTGATAAAGTTTGAAGTTATACTTGGATAATCTATACTTAGAAAGCCTATTAGAGGTCCACATCATTCTCATCGCCTTATGAATTAGAAGAGGTTCTGTAACTCACCAACCTCAACATTAGTTTTCATCCCTCTTCTCTCATAATTGTTCATCAATGACAACACATGCTGCTTGAATGAAGTTACCTGAGTTAGAGAAGTCAGTCTACTAATACAGCTGAACAATATTTCAGTTGCTTTGCTACATGCAACATGTTTTACTTAGGAAGAATAGCAGATTATGTGCTTACTCAACAATTCTATGGGGTATTTGTCCTCAGCTGAGTAAAGGAAAAGTGCCCAAATTCGCCTTCGTTCTCATAGTGGCCAACTAGTTAACGTGCATATCGTTCAGAACAAAACTGCTGTTCCTTGCTCTGTGAAATTTTGGTAGACGATAGGGTGGCAAGCTGTACTTGCTGAAATAGGCAAAGAGATGTATTTTAGGGGTGAGAGGACACAGATATATTGGAAATCAGGCTTCACTAGTCCTGCTGTTGGGGCAACAACACATATAACCATATATAGTCTTTTTTGCTGTTACTTGGGCAAGAAACTCAGACTGGAACAGTGGTACTTTGTAATTCCTTATTGCTCTAAAAGGTGTTGGTGTAATGTGTCTTTGTAAATTTATTAACAATCTAGTGAGTCATCTGTTTTAGTTTGATCATCAAAAAAAGAAAACTGTGAAGCAGAGAGACACAATATACAATACAATGTACTATATACAATGTACAATATACAATACAATGTACTATACATTATGTACTCTACAAAATGTACAAGGTATATATAGGAGTAAGAACTGGCATGATTCACACATATGTGCTGTATTAGAAAATATGAAGAGGAAGTCCCCTTAGAAATTAGAAAACAGACCAATTTATAATAATCTTGATTATCAAAATTTGTGATCTGTGGATGCAATTATTTTGAAGCCTGGATTACAGTTTTCAATTTTGTGCTGTCAATACACAAATATTTACTACATTGGTTAGGGAGACAATATTGTGATAGGCTTCCATCATAAGAAGCTTGTTTTCATTCACTTCTCACTTTTTTTTAGTGAAATTGCTAGCTCTTAGATTGTGGATGAAGCTCTCTGCTTTGGCCCACTTGATGTTTTAATTCCATCACAGTCAGGTGCAGTGCCACAGCTACTGCTTCTTACTTGTTATAGGATCTCACCTTTGAAATAAAACTGGTATCAGGTCTGCTCCAAGGAGAGGCATTGCTGCTATACTGTATTTGGGAAAATATTATTTAGAAGGTAAACTTCCCAACAGCAAGCTGATTCTTGTGAGCTCTACATTTAGCACAAGATTTAAGGCACTCAAAGGAGTGTGAACCTTATGACAGCTCATTCAGGTAAATATTTTCCAGGAAAACCTTTTTTGACCACATGCTTGGATTCATAAACCCTGCTTTTCAGGTTGCTAGAACTTAATAAGTCTGATTTTCTTGTACCTGCAATTACACATTTTAAAATGCAATGATACGTGAAGTTATTTTCTTTCTATACCTAAAGTCTTCCCACATTTCAGATAAAATCAAGTATAAGAATTATAACTGTATATACTTATGCCACTGGAAAACATCTGATTCTCTCACATGTAAGAAATATGTGATTCATTCAAATCTCATCAGTTCATTAGGGAGCATGTGAATTTCACCCAGAGGGCAATAAATGATATGTTGATAAATCCAATTATCATAATTTTGTTAGATTGACTGTCACAATGGGAAAATACCTTACTAGAAATACAAAACTTTAAAAGAGAAATATAAAGCCAATCTGCGATAATGAGGCTATAAAATATGTATGTGCATTTTAAGAACCATCCATTGTCCCTGTGCAGACATGCAGTGTACTTGTTATTTCAGGAAGTTAGTGATGCATACATATGTCAGAGAAGCATGTTTTGCCATCTTCTCATTTCAGCCCACAAGAGACAAAACCAATGCAGCACTAAGTGAAGAAAATGATGTGTTCACAGAAAGTGGATATTTAATCTGGCTGGTACAGCAGGTCTCTCTGCAGCTCACAGCTCAGCTGTCTCACAGGTAGCAGTAATTCCCACAGAAAGTTTACTCATAGATACCTCTCTGAGTAATGTAGCACATTCTTCAGGATGATATTGAATAACCGTCACAAGTGGAAGTTGGCTATTTGTTAGCACAGCTGTCTAAACCCTGGTCATTCACGCTGGGGGATGGGACAAGTGGAGCCTTAAGGCAACCACAGTTTGCATTGTCCACCTCTGTCACATCCTCTGCTTGTATACTGTGTATTTTCCTGGTGCATGAAATTCTGTCTTTGGGGAAGGTTGAATGATGGAGGGAAGAAAGTTGACCCTAAACTAGTGTTTTCCTCATCCTCTGTTGGGCTGGGACTGAATATTCATGAAATAACCCAAGAGTTGCTTCGCATTCATTGTACAGCTTCCTGTTCAGTTAGTTTACAGATTTACAGATCCGACATGGAGCACATTTGATAGCACAATTTGGTGGGGAGGTGTGTGCAAATGCAATGGTCAAAGGGAGTGCAAGGGTAATTGTAGTAAGCTTCATTATTTTGATATTTTCATTTGTAGTTGGATTAAAAAACAGGATGTTCTCATATTGTTCAGAAAAAGGTATGAATGCTTGCATGTCAGTGTGTCCCATGCATCTGTGTGGAAAATGGCACACTATGGTTTATATCCATGTTGCAAATCATGAAGAGCTTAAACTTGTGTCCCTGTAATTCAGTGCAAATTTCTGAATTATCAGGGTTTTGCTATTCTAAGGCCTCCCCATCCTGCACCTGAAAACCTTTCCTAGGAAAAGCAATAGACCTCTAATAAATGTTCTGGCTTTGACAAACTGCCAGTTCCAATGGAAAAAAAAAAAAGTATTCCTCTGGGAAATTTGCAGCTAGCTTGAGACGGAAATTGAAGAGAGGCAAACTGTAAGTTCTTTAGGTGCAGTTTTTTCTTTTCTTATTTTATTTTTTTTTAAATTATTTATTAGCAAATAAGGATACTATCCTTTGAACTAAATTTAGATGAGAAGCATTGGATCATCCATCACCTCAAGTCTTCTGTCCAGCAAAAGAGGTTGTTTTGAAAACACGTTATATAACAAAACAGAAGATAAGGCCTGTGACGTTTTTCTGAGCAAGAATCAGATACTTTTATTGAACAAGAATTTGGACTGTAATCAAAATAGCTCCTTCTGGGTTTAGTATATATGAAAACTGTTACAAATTTATTTTGCTAAGTCTTTGAACCCCGCTATTTAAAAAAATAAAAACAAGTTGCACAGAAACTGCTGATTTTACAAAAACTTGAGGCTAGTATGTAATGTATTTAATTTTTACAGAAACAGCTGAATTTTGCAGTCCTCAGATCGACCATATAACCTGATGAGAAGTATTTGTCCATTCCACAGAATTGCTATTCACTTGACAGAAAATTAAAGCCATAGTATAATGTTATAATCCTCATTAACATTGATTTCCACTAAAACAACTTATTTATTCTCTGCTTGTTGTACTGGCTATTATACTATCATGTTCATAATCTTGAGGCTTTCTTTATGGTTTGGCTCCAGAGATCATAAGTCCATCTAAAACAACACAGGAAAAGCCAAAGAGAAGCAATAGAAGAATAACAGATGGCAACCCAAGTCCCTTGTCACAATGAGATTGTCCATCATGTACCCAAAGATAATTTGTTGAGTTACCACAACGGAATGTGGAAATAATTTCTGCAAGATCTCATCATGTACCCAAAGATAATTTGTTGAGATACCACAACGGATTGTGGAATAATTTCTGCAAGATCTCAAACTACCATATGTTTCATTCATTGCCATTCTAAAGGGAGTGCTGCTTTGACCTTCCATCCTTCCTACCCCCCCATCTCGAGATAATATATTTTCACATCTGATTTCTTCTCCATAGAGATAGAAGGAAATAAAAAAAGAACTGCATTTGACAGATAAATATCATATTTTAATTTGTGCTGCTGGGAAACATTCTTATACCATGTTCATAAGCATAATAGCTTGAGTAGCATAGAAAAATAAGTCAATAAAAGGCCAAAGAAATAGCAATCATGCAAATCTGACAGCAATAATGTAGTGCTGGAAAGCAGATTCCCAGGTGAATCATTTAACTCCTGCAGTTTCCAAGCCTGTCCAGTGAATAGCCACAGTGATTGATTTTGCTGATAAAGGAGTCAAAAGAAATCATAGTCCTTATTGAGTCAGAGAAGGGGGATTGTATGCATTTGTTCATACACAATGGCATTTAAGTATTAATAAGCTTGTCATGTTCTTGCTATCTGCAAATATTGTGCATATCTATTAAATTAATAAACATCTTATAATTCACAGTGTCTGTACAGCTCAACTTACTGCATTACTGGACTACTCACCTATATGGACTTTCTCTGTTTCATCTGCTCTGTGAATCTCAGTTTCCTTCGCAGAACAATTTTTCTAATTGTCCAAATCCCCAATAGCCTCAAGTAGTTTTCTTTTAAAAAATTATTTCTGCCACAGAGCCTCACATCTCCTTGGTGCCCCATTAGATAAAGATTTGGGTAACTGGGAGTTTTTTGTACATTATGGCTGCTACATAATTTTAAAGTCCCATACCAGTTGCCCATGCTGGGTTTGAAAATGAAACTTCATTCAGTGAGACACAGGAGATTCCATAAACTGATTTCCAGTCTGATTAGGATTTTAAATTTTGAGTTTAAGCTGAGAAAGAAAGTAGTTACTTTAGATCATTTAAAGAAGTTTTATGTGCCCTTTGTGCCCTGTACACTTTGAATTCATGTTAATTATTATAATATTGGAATTTACAGGCAGGACTGTTATTCTTGTCTTTCTTTTAGCGTTTTTAAAACCTTATAAAACATTTGTGGTTGTCATCTTTCTAGAATGTACATGGTATATATGGAATATAAAATGGACTGTTCCTCTTTAATATGCTTTCTGATATTTTGGCATTCCTGTTTAGCTTATTTTTAGTTCTTAAATGACCCCTTTTTGACATAAAACTACCACTCATCAGGTATTCACGCATACAATAGCAATGTTTTAAGATTTTAATTATACATTACACAGTCATACAACATATATTCCATTATACATAAACGTTAGCATTCAGTACACCAGTGCACCCAGTTTTCCTACTTCTGTCAGTTATAGTCATATTGTAAACAGAGATTCACAAAACTGAGAAAGGTGAGAAAAGAACCCATAAAGTCCATTAGGACTGAATTATAAATCAATTAGATGTGTTATGAATGCAATGAGCATGGATAAGAAGACAACAAATATTGTGGTAGATATTTAGTTATATATACATTAGCTATGCTGTTTGTTTTCAAAGATTTTCTTTTTTTAGATTGTATTGCTCATTACTATGCTAAAAAAATCTACTAAAATCAATAATATGAATTGTAATGAAAATGGTAACTGTCCTGTCAATATTTATTTCCCTCTTCCTCAAGCATTGTACTGAGGTTGACCAGAGAAATCTTCTTCTATGTAATTTTATCTTGGTCTGTCACCAGCAGGATAGCTTTCAGGATTTTAAATAGCATGCATATTTGACAGGACTACTTTATAAAATGAAACTCAATACCAATATTCCCTTGCCTATGCTACACTATTAAACAGTATGAAGGGCATAACACAGTATGATATTTAAAATCACACAGAGATAAAAGCAGGAACTTCCTTCAGCTAGAAATTGTAAGAATCTCTAGCAGAAAATTCTTGAGGCATCAGATTGGAGGTGTTACAGTATTTTACTCTCCAGAAAATGATAAAAGACTGCAGGGGAGGAATAGAGTTAAAACACAGTCCAGTGCCACTCCCTTCAGACAGCCTTGTAGTTTAGACACCATATTAAAGCAAGTCTCTAGGAACATGCTGTTTAATTGTCCTACTGAAAAAAGTTCACAATTTATTACCATTTGCTATGGACTTCAAAGTTGGGCACACTCTAAACCAGAACTCTAAGGCACATTTAGGAGAGTCAATAAATATTTAAGATAATGCTTAAACATGTTTGACTAATTGTTGATAAGCTCAAAAAATTTTTCTCAAACTGTTGAGAATATATTTTCCTTAGGTACTTAATAGCATTAGTATGTGGTTGGTATATCTAGAGGATTTGTCCCCAGTAGAATGGGACACTGGTCTGTAAAACAGGGAAATAATAGATCTTTTATGAACAAAGAGTCTCAGCTAATGGACTCACTTTCTAGCATGATGTCAAGACAATGCGTAAATGTTTGAACAGGATTAATATTCCATTTCCCATTCTTTTGAAGCAAAGGGCTCAGTAAGATTAGGAAATACCTCTTCCTTGTCTAAGATTCAGTTCTGACTCCACTGATTTCATCACAGTCATAGAATAACTAGAATTATTCTCTGGAGGACATGCAGTCCAAACTCCTATCTGGAGCTTAGGGCCTGAACAAGGCCAAGGCAAGTCAAGCTTTGGATATCTCCAGAGTTTCCATAACCATTATGGATAACCACTCCCAAAGTTTGATTACTCTCACTGTGAAAAAATTTGTCCTTATATTTAACCAGAATTCCCATCCTGCAGCTTGAGACTGCTGCCTCATGTCCTACCACTGTGGTCTCCCAGGAGAGACTGGCTCTGCCTTCCCTTCACCTTTTGATTAGGAGGTTAAGGTTCTCCCAGCCTCTCCTAGTACACGGTGTGCCAGGGCCTTCACCCTCTTGGGGCCCCTGTCTGCACCGACTGCAGCATTCCATGGTCCAGCTGGTACTGGGGGGGTTAAGAACTGGATACAGGGCTTCAAGTGCTCTCTCACAAGTACTGAATAGAAGGGAAGGATCACTGCCTTCTGCCTGCTGGCTGCCCTCTTGCCATTACAGTCCAGTACTCTGCTGGGTGCCTTCACTGCAAAGGCAAACTGCTAACTTTCAGCTGGTTAAACTTCAGGACACCAGGTTTGTGTATACCAATATACTCTATACTCAATAGACTTAGTCAATATATAATTAGATGTACAAAAGAAACACTTTGTCAATAACCAAGTGGTATATCATAATGCTTTTGCTCTGTAAGAGTGCAGAGTAGGTGGATGGTCCAGCTCATTTCCCACCCCCTGCTCCTGATGCACAAAGCTGCTATTTGGGCTTGTACTGTTTCCCTGCTTGGTGCCTTTGAGTAGGATATAGATTTAAGGACACCCCAAAAGCAAAATTTGCCTGCTCCCTAATTTTAAGGAAAACGAAACAAGTCTTAATAACTTTAAGGTCTGCAGGAGTCTTTCTATTGGCTTGGGATCAAGATCTAGAGATTTAACAGGCATTTACCACAGATCCCCAGGCACGATCTGATATTAGGCTTTTAGTAAATCAAACTGTTGTTCTTTGTTTATACAAAACTTCGGAAGAAACATGGATGGAAAAAACGTATGCTTCATTTTCTCAAAAAAACTAAGGGGTTATTGACTGCTTTGCTACTTGCCTTAGGCTTTCAAAATAGTTTATATTGTGCTCCTTCTATACTCTGAAGAAAGAAAAACAGATTAAAAGCATGAGCATTAACGAAGTACTGATATCTAGAAATATTGTACAAAAGGTATAATAAAAGGAAAACCATGTCTAATGATTTTTAAAAGCTATTAAGTTGGCCAAAAGTGTGCTATTTTTTAAAAATTATTTTTAAATTTTACAGTGTTTTTTTTAAACACTTTAAAAATTCTGCTTTAAGATACATATAAAGAAAATATTCACTTCCATATTTGCATAATTTAATTAACATTTTATCAATAGTGAACAAAACCAATAGTTATGCCGTTCCATAATTACACAGTACCAATATATTTCCATCTTATTTCTGTGAATAGAAAAGAGCAAACTCAGTATTAGACACCTAATCAAAACAGAATACCAGTTTCCATTTACTTATATCTTTCATGTAGCACTCTGTCCTTCTGGGTTTATTTTCTAGAAGTTCACACTGACCTTGTTTAACAGCAACGCCATGGGACAAGTATAGGAATTTGTCACCAAGTTGCCACATTCCAAGACCTCTCACTGGAAAGTTCCAAAATGGAGAAATTTTTTTCAGACTGATTAGCTTTCTTACCAACCTAACAATGACAGAGTGACTAAAGGGAATTTGCCATTAAAAAGGTCCATCGGATTGTTTAAACAGAATTCAAAGTTATTTTTAGTCTAAGCTTAACTGTGCTGAAAACATTGTCCACAAGGCAGTAAAAGCCTGTGTAGAAATAAATAGGAATAGAATAGAAATAAATATAAAAAAATTAAGTATCGATAGCATAGTTTGACTTATACATGGAAGAATGAGAGTTATACACTCCAAAAAGGCTTACTTATTCAGATCAGCTGAGAGCAGTCACACATCTCTGGGAAGTCACTGTTCCATGTATCATCATACATTGAGGGCCACAGTTACGGAGTATGAGGAAATTCTTACAGACTGCTGTTCTTTAACTTGGATTGTGAGAACTACCCTTGCAACACTACCTGTGCATGGAGGAGTAGAATTTGGCGTAGCCTACGCACTACAGAAATAGGAAAGGGAAATAAAATGTAATACGACTGAAGCTTTCTAAGAAGAGATGCATGCTTCAAAAGATACCCAAAACTGTCAGCTCATTGAAGGGAAATGGGTCACAAATCATTACAGCCTTCTTAGATCTAAACCCAACTAACTGTAAACACTTGAAATACATTTTAAATATGTAGGTTAAAGCACAGTGAAGGTTTTCTTGTTTATTTATGCCTGAAAGTCTGGTCCCTCTCTAGATGCTCTTTTAAAATCTATTACAGGAGCCAGTCTCCTTTTCAAGAAATACAAATATGTATTTTTAATCAACGATTGCAACTTAATTAAAGTCTACATGCTTTAAAATTTGTAATTTTTGCAGTTCTGGGTGTCTAAAGTGCCTGCATGGTTCTGAAATGCACACTTTTTACAAGGAAAATTTATCTGTATGAGTAACATTTTCTAGAAACTAACCATGCTAGGGCACTAGGTATCTAGAAAAGTGCCTTGTAGCTTTGAAAGCACAGGAAAAAGCATTTACTCAATTACTTTCATGACAGACACAAGTTTTGACACCTGGCAATCCTGTTTCAACTCTTGACGGTTTTGAAACCATAAATCCTACCATTTTGGAAAACGTCTTATCACCAGATCAGGGTTTATTTTGCCTGTAGAAGAATATTCAACTAGACAACACCCTTAGACACATGGTGTGAACTGTGGGGTTGTCATATGCAGGGACAGGAGTTGGACTCGATGATCCTTGTGGATCCTTTTCAGCTCAGGACATTCTATGATTCTATGGTTTTCTTACTGCTGTTAAAACAAAAGTATGAAAAATATAGAGAAATATTAGCTAGATAATGGATGGATGAGCAATTTCTAGTCTCTAAAAGACAAAAGTAGTGGGATGCAGACCCTGTGTATGAATTTTTTGTAAAGTAGTCACTGGAAAAATTGTAGAAGTTATTTTTACAGTATTAATCAGTATTAATCAGAGCCAATATTTTCCTTCATCTTCCTGTGCTACCCAAGATATCTTCACTGCTAATGCTTCCTCTGACCAGGGATCCTTGCCTTCTCTTTTAAAACATGCACAGTTTTAACAGGTAGCATGGTGCTCCTCAAAATAGTCTATGGGCAAGTACCTACATATCGTGCTGGTTCTATTCCTGAGAGATATTGAGTTTTTTAAATTCTCAGTTTCTACTTGAACTTTCCCAGTGCAGAGGTAGAATTGTGGGCATCTAGGTAGCTCATAATGAAAGGAAAAAAAGACAATAAATAAAAGGCAATAAGCAAATTAGCCATAATCAAAGAAGCAAAAGGGTAATCTCTGGAATGGCAATTCCCAGTTTACTGAGAGCCAGGAAATGTTCAATTATGAAGAGCTGGAATTAATTAGTTTGCTCAAGTTCAACCTTTATTTGGGCATGGAAAGGAATTCAGGCCTCCAAAGTCCCTCATGTTGTCCTAGTACTTAATACAACCTCCTCTGATCATAAAAACTGTATGGATTAACATACACAGAGTAAGGCATCCATACGCTCTAATTGGCATATGCTTTTAAGTTTGTCACAATGTACATTATATGAATAAACAATATCAGCTCAGATTCTGAGCTTATATATTTGATATTATACTTGTAAGTTATTAAACCTCCTTAAAAATGTCAAGTTTAATTTGATTTATATGTTGTTCTATTCATTCTTCTTCTTAGCCTATCAATTTTCTCCTTAAAATGTATTAAATCTATTGTTGTTTTGAGAAGTTGTTATGGTACTGTTCTGACTTTTAAACTAACATGTTACCTTAAAAATGGAACTGCAAATAGTGTCTACAGTAAAATTATGAAATAGCATGAAATCAAAATTGAGGAATCAAGGAAGAGTTTTAAAAAAACAGCTTTTACACCTTTTGAGGATCCTTAAATGTTCAACTGTTTCATTTCTGTAATCAGTGTTTGAAATTCACACATCACACAGGCTTGTAAAGTTTTAAAATAAGCAAAAAAATTCTGGGCTGATAGTGGGCTTTTGAATTTCTCATTTTTGGATGATCTCCATCCACATCACTGTAACTTCAAGAATTGCTTAGAGAGGAAAATTAACATTTTAAACTGTTTGTGACAACAGATCTTTGGAATCTAAATGCCTCTTGAAGTTCTAACATAAACTTCATAACCAGTCTGTTAAGTATGATGTTTCTATTTTTCAGTAATTTGTGATATCTGGGATGCACTGCTCTATTGATATGCTTTACAGATCATAAATCATATACCTATGTTTGCCTTTGCATAAGGTAATTTTTTGTTGTTGTAGTGGTGAGGTTTTTTTCTATAATTTTTTACTTATTTTAAGCACTTAAGATTTTGGGCATGCCTGCCATTTTCCATTTCACCCAGTTAAAGTAGAGGAATGCATTATGTTATAGTGACAACTTATCATGGCCCTTACATCTACTGTTACATATATACCTGTAATACAAAGTATATGCTACTGCTTTCTCACAGCCATGTGAATATACTGAGGCAGGATCTGATAATCTTGGCCATGAGCTCTGTGTGTGTATTGGAGTCGCACGGCAAGGCTTTGGTAGTGAGGGAGCTGCAGCAGAGGCTTCTGTGAGAAGATGCCAGAAGCTGCTTCTATGTCTAATAGAGCCAATGCCAGCTGGCTCCAAGAGGGACCCACTGCTTGCCGAGGCTGACCCCATCAGTGGCAGTGGCAGCACCTGTGTGATAATGTATTTAAGAAGGTGAAAAAACTTCTGTGCAACAGCAGCTGGAATAGAGAGGAGTGAGAATATGTGAGAGAAGTGACTCTGCAGGCACCAAGGTCACTGGAGAAGGAGGACGAGGACATGCTCCAGTTGCTGAAGCAGACACCCTTGCAGCCAGTAGTGCAGACCATGGTGAGGCAGGCTACCCCACTGCAGCCCATGAATGTCCACAGTAGAGCAGAGGTCCACCTCCAGCCCAGGAAGGACCCCAAAACAGAGCAGGTAGGTGTGCCCAAAGGAAGCTTTGACCCTGTGGAGAGCCCACACTGGAGCAGGCTCCTAGCAGGACCTGGGACCCTGTGGAGACAGGAACCCAGGCTGGAGCAAGTTTGCTGTCAGGACTTGTGGCTCCATGGGAGAGCCACACTGGAGCTGAAGGACTGCATCCCATGGAATGGACCCATTTTGTGAAGAGCTGCAGCCTGTGGGAAGGACCCATGTTGAGGTTCATGAAGGGCTGTCTCCCATGGGTGGGACCCCTCACTGGAACAGGGAAGAGCATGAAAAGGGAGACAACGTGATGAACTGACCACAACTCCCATTCCCTGTCCCCTGCACCACTCGCAGGGAGAAGGCAGAGAGTTCAGGAGTGAAGTTGAGCCAAGGAAGAAGGGAGGAGTGGAGGGAAGGTGTATTCAGATTTAATTTTACTTCTTATTATCTTACTCTGATTTGATTGCTGATAAATTAAATTAATTTTCCCAAGTTGAGTCTGTTTAGCCTGTAATGGTAATTGCTGAGTGATCTCCCTGTCCTTGTCATAACCCATGATCCTTTTTGTCATGTTTTTCTCCCCCTGTCCAGTTGAGGAGGGAGTGTGATAGAGCAGCTTGGTGGACACCTGGCATTCAGCCAACGTCGACATACCAGAGTGTGTGTAGCACTGTTGCCAGTGTTGAGTAAGCAATTAATAATTTGAAATCGATATGCTCAGATGTACAATACACATAAACTTCTAATTCTTGAGACATTTATTGGTAGAATATTGTCCTACTTCAGAATATGTATGATTCACTGTGTCATCGCCAAAAGGAAAAGACAGATAAACGCAGTCAATAGATAGGAAATAAAGAGAATTTGTAATGTTCATGGGAAAAAAAATGGAAGCAATGTTTTACAGAGGACAAAGCAAAGCATGCATTTGCTTCGCTTACTTGTTTATCTATCAAAGGAATAATAATAACAAAAGGTTGTAAACACAGATCTATCCTTCCATCACCAGAAGCTTCTACAGGCCTCACATGCACAAAACCCCCTTTCAAATGTAAATGACAAAATCTCTTATCTGCAATTAGGGTCATGCACAACGTCATGTTCTGTGAATGATTATCAGAAAAGTATCAGGGAAGGTCAAAAGATCTGTCTCTCAAATTATCTTATTCAATGCTTAGTGACACAGAAAACTAAGCCATTAGATCTTTCTGGGTTTAAGCTCTGCTGCTTTAGTTCTCAACAGTGCAAACTAGCATCCCTCCATCACTTACACTGAAGATGGGAGCTACAATACTTAAAACCCATCATGGATCTGGACAATAGCAATATCTACTCATCCAGTGGACCAATTTTAGAACCACTTCAATAAGCAGAGACTGTACAGTTGGAAATAAAATAGTAAAGCCCTTCAAAGAAGAGAAATATGGAATCTCTAATGTGTTTACTTAGACAAATAATGAGATGTTTTTATTTGGATGAAAATATTCAGAGGAGAGTTTATACAAGCTATTTCCAAGGACAAGTTAAAAAGTGCCGACAAAATTATAGAGAGTACCTGGATAATCAATGGTACTACAGATGGTTTTAGAGATATGCAGACTCCTGTATTTGAGAGAATCAAAATCCAGGAAAGAGCATAAATAGTTCTTTTTGAGATTGCCCTGTAAGGAAAAAGAACTGTTTTCTCCGTTTTTTTAGGCATTTTTTTTTTTTCGCTGCCTTTATCTTCCTTTCCCCCCTCCCAACACAGACAACCTCCACCCTTGAAGCAGAAGGGAGATAGTCGTTTCCTCCTCAACCTCCGCCAATTTTCCTGACGTTGTAATTAAAGAGCTGACAGGGAAAGTGCAGTACTTGCTGTGAAATGAAATTGTTACACTAAAGAGAGTCCTAGACAGCTCAGTGATAAGATAATTTAGATGGCAAGGGAAGGCAGCTAATGTATATGTGGGTATAAATGACAAAGAATGGAGATTCGAGCTTTTGAAAACGTAGTTCAGACATCTCCTCTTGAGACTGTGGGGAAGAAGGTGCAGTGCTGTACTTTAAGCATTCCTGCCTGTTATAGGTAGAAGCTGAGAGGTATTGAACAGCAGCTGCATCTGAACAAGCAAGTAAGAGAGAGAAGGAAATTGATGGCAGGTAAGTGTTGTTAAAGCAGAACTGTGTAATGAGGGAAAAAGTAGTAAGTAGAATGAAAACCATGGTAGTTTCCTAAAGAAAAGAGCTGAAGCATTTTGAAATATCGTTTATTTTCAGATACAGGAAGGGGTAATGAGAACACAGTGGCCGAACAGTAGGTATAAAGTGAACTTTTTTTTTTTTTTTTTTTAAAGCAAAACATGATGAATTACTTAGAAGTGACTTTTGGCTTAATCTGAAAAGAGACCTAAAATATAAAGATATAAAGCCCATTAAAAAGGGTGATTCAGGATGACTAGAGCATGTGGTATAGTATATATAAAAGGAGAATAGTATATATAAAAGGAATGACATTTGCAAATTTCCTGCCAACATAAACCATTTGGACTGAAATGAAAGATAGAAATGCCAAGAAAATAGTTACAGAAAACTTTTGACAACTTTGTAGGCCTGAATGACAATCTAAACCAGGAAGTATAAGCACTACAATGCCTACAATAAGGGATCCCAAGTACTCTGACATTTCAAAATATGAAAATCATGAAGTGTTCATGAAAGGGGCTAATTTGAGAGTCACTGTAATACGTATTGCTTGAACATCTAGAGAGACCTACAGCTTTATTTGTTTACTTAAAGAAAAGAGCTATGCAGATAAGTTATTGGTATGTGTATGGTCAATGGTGATGAAAAATTAGACTTAAGATACCCTAAAAGATTACTGCAAAAACTAAATATTTGAAGTATTGAGAATTTGTAAAATGCTTGAAAGTTTATAATTTGAAAACGTACAGAGGTGAATGACATAGCTAAAAAAGAAGGCTGACAAGGAGTATCAGCAACACTTTAAACCAAGTGTAAAAAAAATTGAACTTTTACCTTTTTTTTCAACTTTTAGTCAATATTTTAGTTTCACATCTTTGCATGACCAGAATACTAGATCACCAGCTGTAGAATCAAACCACAGCCTTAAGGAGTATCTTTTTATATTATAACCAAAGTAAGGACAACACAACTTGTAAGAAAGCTTACTCATGAGAGATATCTCATCTATAATTTCATAATACTGAGTTTGGATAAGGTTCAAAACCAATTCTGAGAATCTTTTAGGTCATGTCCAAACTACGTATACAGATTTTTAAAAAAGGAGTTCAATGAAAAATGTTTACAAAAATCACAGTTGAATCATAGCCCCATCAAATATAGCTAAATTTCAGTTTTGTATACAAATATTAGACCAGTAAGTGTGAATGAATGCAAGCAGTAAAATCAAGGCAGTATCTGCTGAACATTTGAAAAAGCTGCTGGAGAACTGAAAGACTATTAATGAACCTGCATACAGAAAATATTATTCTGATATTCACAGCCTAATGAACAATGAAATGTTGTTGAAAAAATGAGTAAAGGGTAAGTGAATTTCTACAAAATCATTTTTTCTTATTAATGGAGAAATGCTTGAAGACAGAATCATGGTTTGTATCCTATGTGTGGTATCTGTCATTTGATAACAGTTCCAATGAACGATATACTGAAATAAATTCCAAAGTGAAATCAGTGCCCAACATTTTTGCTTTTTTTCACCCATCTTTCTTTTCTGTTTCTTCTCTTTTTGTAATTTTAACTCACCATTGTATTATTTTTCCTTTGACTGTCAAAATTCATTGTACTTATTTGTTTGGAGTCTCTGCATTGTTCTTTTCTTAATGTAATGCAATAATCCTGAAATATTCACTCATTATAGTTGATGACATCAAGCCAGATTACCTTACATAGCAACCGTTACCAAGAAAGTCAACAACTCGTACTATATAATCTGTTTTAACTTTGTTAAATGGCTTTTTAAAAAAACCCACTATTTTAAAACCTCATCTAACCTTTCTTCTTCAGTGGCTATTTTTTTGTTTTGTTTTGTTTTCCAATATATTTATTTATTAGCTCTTAGCAGCAAAAAGAAACACAATCTTGATAAGTGAAAGACCGAACAGTTCTCATGCTCTCAAACAATTCTGAACAGTAGTCAAAAGAGAGCAAAAGCATGTCTCACTACTAAGATGGCTTGTTTATTATCTCAGAGGATTATAGGAGAAACTAATGTGTTTCTAACTAACTAGGTCCAGCCAGTTGTGACAGCAGATTTGAGACATCATCTAATCTACCTATAGATTCTTAACTTTGGTTTTGTCTTTGGGCTCTTCTAATTCCTGTACCTATCCAGGTTAGGCCCAGTCTAAGAGGTTTTTTTTCCCCTCGTGCTGCTCATACAGAAAGGTAAACTTCATGGTTCCTGTCACCGAAAGCACATTTTTATCTGCAAACAGCAGTGTATGGACTTGGTACCGTTAATTGATTCAAAGTAAAAGGTAGGCTAATTGAATTTCTCTAAACCTTGGCTTGATTATAGTTAGAAAGTCACCTTATTTAACACTGTATTATACTTAATAACCTTGTGATGGTGATCTTGAGCTATAGTCTTATTCAGGAACAGCTACCCCTCACATATACGCCACTCGCCGGTCAATCCATACAGTTCTGCAGAAGTGTTGGTTCTTATTCATGGTTATGTGTAATTGTGTTGCTCTGCAGTAAGCAGAGGCAATATGTTTTACATTTTTTTTTTAAGATGATGCCCATTTTTCCCCCCTGTGAATAAATATCTTAACTGGTTGAAGTGCAATATAGTGCATTGTAAGCAATTTTGTATCAAGAAAAATGGGAAGAGGCAGCTGGATTCACCAGCAGATTTCAATATCATTCACAAAAATAAGTTGGAGGAGGCAGTGGCTACTTTCATCCACAACCTGTAAAGTTTCTAGATCTGCTGTGCTGAAGGGCTGGGACCAAAACTCTCCTTACAGTGATTTAGAGCAAAGACTTTAACTTGGCTTTTCCACATCTCAAGAAAGTATGATAACTCTTGGCTTGTAGGATACTCTGGAATGAGTAAATATCAGTCTCCTTTTGAAGAAACTCTATTTCATGTAGTGAAATATCAATTCAGGAAAAGAATAAGAACGACATTGCATAGTGTAATTGTTAGAGTATTCAACTGAATGGAAAGATAGTTGGATTCCAGCCTGTGTCAGTGAGTGGCATCTGTTGCCCATTGTTTGTTGTTTTTTATACTCAATTTTGTACTTACAAAATACAAAATATTTAATGCCTGAATCCCCTTGCCTCTTTAAAAATTTTTATTTAACATTCTCTAAAGAACCACTTTGAAAGTAGTAAATTCTTTCTCCATAGTTTGCTTTGCTAAAAATGTGAAAAATATATTTGAAAATGTTTTGACTGCAAATTTCAGCAATAAATGGAAACACCCAAAGTGTTAGTTCTTTGGGTAATTTTTCTTGTCAAAGTTTATTGAAGAGTTGGTTGCAATTAACTTGTTAAGAGTTTTTGTTATTGTTATTATTTTTGTTTTTCATTCTTAAACACCTTGGCTCATGACTGTTTATTTAGCGCAGGAAGACTATGTTGACAGGAGAGAAAGATTAAAACCATAGTTGCTTAGTCTTTCTAACACTTTAAAAATATTTGTTCCTGTTTAATTAAATGCATATTAGTTTCAGACCATGAGGTTTAAACTTCCTTATTTTATTTGTTAGAAGACTGAAAAATGTCCTATACCTGGACTGGCAAGAAAAATTCCTTCCTCTCACTTTCCCAGATTATTAGTAGTTTAATAAAATATCTTTGTGGAATTTTAAATTTTTCTAGGCCAGATTAATCAAAATAATCCTTCCTGCCCTGGGACTCCCTCACAGTTAACTCCAATTTCTTTGCTCTGTGCAGTTGCACTTGACTGGTCTGAGTACCACTTCCACTTATTTTGGGATATAAAGCGATTATTTAAACTTATGTGGTTGTCAAGCATTCCAGTCTTTCTGAGGCTTTATATGTCTTTTGGCACATCTTTTGGCAGCTACAGTATTAAATATGGTAAGCAGATGCAAAGATGATTAAGGACTGATTTGGCATTTGTACAAAATATTTTAAAATGTGTTTTCATATAATAGTGGTTCAAAATATCTACTTTTACTGTGTATGAGATAGCAATTTCAATTTGAGTTAAGTGTAAAATAAATCACTATGATGACTAATTTGTCTTTTCTGGAATAATTTTGTTGAAGATTGAAAAAAGTACAGGAGAAACTCTAATGAGATTAAGGAACTTTTGTGGCTGCAGTAGGTTTTGAATAAAATAGCAGCTAATAACCAGTTTTGTTGCCTTCTCGAGTTTCCTTTGACAGTGGTAATTTCCTAATGCTAATGCTTCAGAGAAGATAGGAGTGGCCTTCCTTATCAATTTAATGATATTTCATTTTGAGTATTTTTTTTAACATTTCATCAACTACAGCCTCTCATCCTACCATTTTCTCTATTCTAAGAATAATGGCTATCTGAATCAAACATGTTCTTATGAATTAAAAACAAACAAACAAACAAACCAACCACAAAACTACCCGTTAATTATATGATCATTGTGTAGTTACTGAAACTTTTAGTCCTCTGCCTGTTCCATGTAAACTCCCAGCAAGATCTGCAGAAACTTCTTGCACAGATGAAGGATGCGGAATTATGAAACGAGCACAAACATTCTATAACACATTCTATAAACATAGAGTTTCTGCAGGCTTCAAAAACAGGGCCTAATTTCAGGTACACTGAAGTCAGAGACTTCACTTGACTTTAGAAATCTTTGATTCCTTTTAAATTTCCTAAGTCATTTTTGGCAGTCTTTACCGGTGTTAAAAACAAGGTTCTCATCTCTTAAAAAGGGATAATTGTAACCAGTCATGCTGTAGTATCGCTTTTCACTACATCTGGTATAAAGAAATAGAAGGAAAACCAGAAGTATTCACTTTGACTAAAAATAGGTCACTCTTCAAAGTTAGATTTGAGGTTCTGGTTTTGAGAGTCATTTGAGTATGTCTCTCTCTAAAAGGCTCAACCTTGCTCTTCTTTTGTTACCAGTATTTCTGACCATATTCCTGGTCCTTCCAGAGTTTTCATTGCATTGTAGTGAAGGAGTAACTTTAGCACTCCCATACCTGTAAGTTACCGAATTTGCTTAACCACCCAAGTGTTAGACTTCGGATTCTTTTCCTTCCAGGGTCTGTTTCTCCAAACCCCTTTTCCATAGTTCCATGGTAGCCACGGTAGCTTGCATATCTCTGTAACAATGCAGCATGCACTGTTACAGAGAGGAGGATTAAAGATATTTATCTCGGTATAACATTGCTAGAATGTCTAAACATTTGTTTTCTTCTCAAACTAGATGCTTTGTGTTAATGTCAAAACCATTTGAAGCATTACATGGCTCAGAAAAGTATTTCCTGAGAAATTATTTCATTTAGAAGGTAAAACAAATGTTTCTCTTCTGCATCTTTCCCATTCAGCTATGTCACTTTCTGCATGCTAATTTCCATTGTCAAAAGCTTTCCTTCAATTGACTTGACATTTTAGATAACTGTCCTCACAAGAATGAAGAGAGAGAACTGAGCAGCAGCAGTGAAAACTAGGATTTCATCACAGTGTGGTCAGACACCTGAAAGTCTTGTTTCTCATTTCCAGGAGATAACATGTTTTAAGGACTGATTTTATTATCTGTAAAATGAATAGTAGGTTTACTGTCAACCCCAAGGGGAACAGGATCCCCATTAAGAACTAAAGAAAAGAGATTTTAGCTTACCTGATCAACATAAAACAAAAAAGGTAATCCTAAGACTTATTGGAATTTTTTTTTGGTGGGGACAGGTAAACATCTTTCTGCTTGTATCAAGTTGTGTGAACCCCATCTTTTCTTTTTTTTTCTTTTTCCCCACATAATGTGGAGGTCTTAAACTAAAGTAAAACATTTTAAAAAGAAATATTTTCATTTTAAACAGTCATGAGTTTTACATGAATAGATGAGATCATGATAATCTAATAAAATAGCTTAATTGGCTAGTGTGGTGATATATGCTGAAAAATTATTACTGAAAGGTGATCCTCACTGAAACAAGAACAGCACAGAGAGGGTCCTTGGAAAAATGACAAAAGATTTCCTAATTTTCATGATACTTTGCAAATGTTACGGCTGCAGCTGGACCCATTTGTTCAGATCTACATGAGCCTCACTGCCTTTTTGACAGACACTTTAGGAAAAATATCTTCCTCAAATGTGCTCAGACTTTTTCTACTATCTGATATAAGTGTGCAAGAATACACAACCACCAACTAGATAATGTAGTAAGAGTAAGTATAAAGCAGAGAAAACATATAAAAACCCAAAGGAGTAGCTAAACAAAAGGGGAAGACACACAACTATAGATATTAATTTTCTGTTTTGTCTTTCTTTTTCTGCAGAAGACAATGCTGTTATTAAACTGCTGATCAATTTTTTTGCAACTATGCCAGCCTTCAAATCATTTTAGACTTCAGTTACATCATGTTATTTGGCAGAATTAATATGATACACAGAATTACAGAATTACAGACTTTTTAAAAAATACCTGTAAAGTATTGAGCATTATGCTGGGTGGTGACAACCGGGTGTTTTTCTTTGACAACTAGATAATCTCTTAAAATACTTGGTAAGAGAAATTACTAAGTAAAAATGCCAACTTAACTTTTCTTAACACTTTCAGAACTGTAATTTTTTGGTTTGTCATTTTTTCTTTCCAAGATGAAGACATTTATCCATCTGACTTTTAATATACTTTTAAGGTAAGTAGGATATGAATATTAATATTTTTTTTTTAATCAAGGGGAGGGGAGGGGAGGGACAGAGTAGAGGAGGAGAAAGAAGGGAAAAAATCTCCAGTCACTGAGTGTCTAAAAGCCACTGCATGGTTTGGTGATCCTGTAAGTCAATCCCTGATTACTTGCAGGACAGGTGAGAAAAGGGTACATCCAGATTCTAGGATACTTAATAAGGTGCAAACTTCCCAAGAATGCACAAATTCTATAGGAATAGGTTAGTAGAAAATAACATTCAAACCCAGTGATAAGTATTCTCTAAAATTGCACAAGTTTTTATGTCAGTAAGGGAAAAATGTTTTTATAAACAGTGTGCACAGTGAACATGGGTAACAAAGAAATCTGAACTGTGTTTTAAAAATGCTTACAAATTAAATTAAAATAAACATTGTTGTCTCATGTCATTAAAGAACTGTGAAGTAAAAACAATCCTTAAGCATTTAAAAGCTCTAGGGTTAGAATAAAAGAAAAATAATATATATGACATGATTTGCTTTGGTGATTCTCAGCTACATTTATATGTCAATTTTTATGCCTTTGCAAGCTTATTAGTACACCCTCAATACTTCTTGGTGTTCATGACACAACTAAAATTTTAGTGAAACCTTTGTTCCATTAGTTCATAAACTGCTTTAATAATGTTCATTATTTCAGTTCTGTGCAAAGAACTATAGCAAGTAACATTGAATCTTTAATGTTCATTTCAGTAGCATACAAACACTATGCATTTATTCCAAAGAATCTACCTACTTTTCAGTTACTTTGTCAAAGTAATAGAAAAGTCTTAAGAATATTTTTGGAAGAAAGGAGGTAAAGATAAATCTGCTACATTGCCATTCTTTGAAAACAACTTTATAAAATCCCTGAAACATTACTAGAAAGCTTTCTTTGCAATTTTAATGTGAAAATAGTCATGCAATAGATTGACTCTTTCTAAGATTGTAGGCCAGATCACAAATTATTTCACTGAGCAGTTTTTCTTTCCATGTCTCTTTTTGGATGAGCTTCTCATTATAATAGAATTAACTGTTTCCGACATGAGAAAGCATTTAGAACCATTGTTTTGTTAATTTTCTCCATTTTCTTTATGGAGAAATGATCTGCTTCTCCCAGCTTCAAATAGTTTGGATTTATTTCTTCATTTGACCTCATGTTTTTTTTTTTGAGTAGAACTGGCTAACTAGAACTTAGTAAAATTATACACTGTTAATTTGCTTTTCAACTTGCTGATGGGAGGAAATGCAAACTAAAATGTTGTTCTGCTGTGCTATTTCACAGCATTCCTCATTATTTTTTATTTTGGAGACATATTACTTTAAGTAAGAAAATAGGAAAGGTATTAATTTATTTACGAGAGATCTTTTTTTCTGTGAAACAAATAACACTTCCCTACAGTGATCATACAGCAGCTTCTAAAATACCCCACATCTTTCTCAGTGCTAGAATAAGAAATGGCAATTTTGTCTCAAATACCTTTGTTTACTAACTATCAGCACTATGGATGTAGAAAGATAAGCCAACCCATTGTCACATTTTGATTACTCATTTAAGCTTTAGAGAAATACAATATCAATGATGTAAGTTCTAGTATCAGAATGAAATGAAATAGTGCTTCTGTCCCTAATTTTCCCCCATCTTTTCTGTTTTCTTTCTCAGCTTTGTCAGAGGAATATACCTAGGACATCACTACCTTCACAGTTAATCAATTTTTTAGACCAATGGTTTTCATGTCCTTTTGTTAGAGGTTCCCCCTCCTTTTCCTTGAGCAGCTGCTGTTCTCTCTGAACCATAGCAACTAGTCAAGCAAGCAGAATAAGCAGCTTTCTCAGAAAGAAACATCAGCTCTGTTCCATACATGATCTAGTGAAGAGTGCTTCATAGCAACCATTCCCATCCTGCATTAGAAGGCTTATAAATATTATTTCTCATGAATGAGGGGTATTGTCAAGGAGGCCAGTGATATCAATAACCCTACCTGCACTTCTCTATGGTCTACAAGCAGATGCTGTTGAAAAATTCTTTCATGTGTGTTCTATGTAGTTTGGATCCTAATGCCATGAAAGTAACTATTTTTGTGCTAGGAAGAGGCCAGTTTGCAGTGGCAAGGAACTTTTCAAAAGGCCATATGGCTGGAAATGGGTAGCTTAGCAGGGCTACTCTTCTTTGGTGGCTTCCAGTTGGTATTGCAGCAGCTTAGTAGAAATTGGAACACTAGAAAGTGATTAATAGTTAGATCACATGACCTGGCACCAGCAGACATTGCCACACCTTTTCCACAGTGTCTGCTGAAGCTCACCTGTCCCATCTTGAGAAGACATTGCTTTAGTTTCACACTTTCCATCAGAGGCAGGATAAGTAGTACTGGTGAGTTCCAGATTTTCCTGCCTTATAAGGGCACGTTGATGTGTGAAAGTAATAGAAAAATCTTAAGAATGTTTTTGGAAGAAAGGAGGTAAAGATAAATCTGCTACTTTATTACTAAGTGATTGTCCCCTGTACTCAGCACTGGTGAGGCCCCACCTTGAATACTGTGTTCAGTTTTGGGCTCCTCACTACAAGAAAGACACTGAGGTGCTGGAGAGAGTTCAGAGAAGGGTGACAAAGCTGGTAAGGGATCTGGAGCACAAGTCTGATGAGGAGTGGCTGACGGAACTCTTTATCCTGGAGAAAAGGAGGCTGAGAGGAGACCTTACTGCTGTCAACAACTACCTGAAAGGCAGTTGTACTGAGGTAGGTGTCAGTGTCTTCTCCCAAGCAGGAAGTGATAGAAGAGGAAATGACCTCAAGTTACACCAGGGGAGGTTTAGATTGGATATTAGGAAAAAATTCTTAATGGAAAGGGTTGTCAGGCATTGGAACAGGCTGCCCAGGGAAGTGGTTGAGTCAATATCCCTAGAGGTGTTTAAAAGTCCTGTAGATGAGGTTGGTAGGGACATGGTTTAGTGGCAGCATTACGTTAATGGTTGGACTCAATGATCTTGAGGGTCTCTTCCAACCAAAACATTTCTATAATTCTATCATTCTATGATTCCATTATTCCTTAAGCAGGTGATTTAAGAGCACAGGTCTTTAAAAAGCACAATAATGGTAAAGTACATTATAAATTCAGGATCAAAAGTTAAGTAAAACAAGAATGCTGATTTACATACGCTAATAGTATGATTAAAATATAATTCTGTTTTTGTTTTTTGTTTTGTTTTTTTTTTTTACTAGATATCATCACTGTAATTCTTTGAATGGTTAATGATACTGAATAAGACAGGTAGACATTTCCAGGGTTTGGAATGGAATCAAATAACTACCTGAACAGAACAAATGCTGGTCTGATTTTGCACTTTTATCCAAATTATGATTTAAAATTTGTAAGAATAATTATGTAGCTCATTTGTACTGTTGCCTGAATGTAAATGAATATCACTCCTCTGGGGCAAGCCTTGTATGCCTTACTATCTAACTTGCATTTGCAAATTGGGAGACTTACAACAATGCTTATTTGTTTTAAAAGTTTTCAAGGAATTCTATCATTAAAAATTCTAAGAGATAGCTCATTTTTAAAGCATACAATAAAATCATCCTCACTTGAAAAGTCATTTTTATATCAAATGAACATGAAGTGAATAAATTAAATTAGCAAAAATTCTGCAAATTCCCTCTAGTCAAATAAATTGACGGTTTTATACTGGGAACTTTAGGCAACTCTTCATTGAGGGAGCATTGACAGTCCATCAAACTCAAGATTAAGCATTGGAACAGTTCACAGGATGTTTGAATTTGTACATTTATACTTTCCAACCTTTGCTTTGTCAGGCTGAAATCTTTAGGACACTGAATACAATATATTTTATTTTCTTCAAGTACTGCATTTTAGATGTACAGATGTATTATGTAATTTTCAATGCAAGAAACGAACCTTGTGGTAGAATCTTACTTAATTCTGAAATTTAAAAAGAAAAAAGACAAGAAAAAAAAAGAGAGGTACAAGGCCAGCACTGTGCTAATAAAGTTCAGGCTCCTAAGGATGACTCTTTTACTGCTAAATCTCACTAAGAAGATATTTTTTTCTGGATAACTTTGCACAGTCTGAGATTTTCAAAGCACTGTGCAAGGAAGAATTAATTACAGCAATTGCCAGTGAGGTGTAGCTTTGCTTTGCAGCCCGCTGTTTGTAAAAATGTTGTTCCACTATCTGAAGAAAAGCAAGAAAGTAGTGTCCCTGGGTTACTGCAGCTGAGAAAGCTACAGTCATTTGCTGAGGAGTATTGCTATAGGAAGTTTCAACAGAGTGCAGACATACTTTCAAAGCTGCACTGAAGCTAGATAACCTTTCAATTAATACATAAGAGGATAGCTCTAATATGATATAATAAGAATAAACAGTGCACTGAAGTATTTTATTCGCATATGAAACATTTTTTGCATTTACCTTAATTTTCAAATGAAAAAGAATTCGTGGCTCTTCCACTTTCCTCCAAGAATTTTTTTTTTTTTTTTAACTGACGTCTGTGTCTCAAGTTTAATTAAGCTTTATGATTTCCTGTAAAGCTGGAAGATTTAGCAAAGGCTTAGATATGCTTGCCTGGTAAGAACACTGTTATTTTCAGACTAGAGGAGGTTTTAATTGGATGGAGGAAAAAGCAGTTTATTGCAATAAGTGAATCAAATTAATGATAGAAGCTACTAAAATATTTACAGCATAAAAAGAAATAAATGATCTGGCAAGATGCTATAGCACTTGATGTGAGATAAGTCTTAATATGAAGGACAATGATTAAAAAAAATGAAGTAAAAAAAAGAGTCTACCAACCCTTAGAATAGATCTCAGACCATGTACATTCTCCTGCCTTTGCTCAGTAAATTATGCATACCACTGTGATGACATCACTTTAAGGTCCTCTGTTAATTTACCTCTTTTTTATGATCTTTCACACCTTTCATTGTGGTCAAGAACCTTGTGAAGGATGAAGTGGATGTTAATATTTATACAGCTCTTAATGTAATTGACTCCTGACCTGACTAGGCACAACAGTCATATCAACACACATTAAAAAAAAATAAAAAGACAACTGCTACAAGGCTTGGAATTCATTCGTTCCTAGACCTGGGTTTATGTTGGTTCTCTGGGCACAGGAAATATCAGGTATGATACACTGAGTGTGGTCTGTCAATAAATTAATATTTAACAATCAAGAGAGATTAGGAACTGAATGTTAGCTTTAGAAAAACACTCAAAAATTCCAAACTAAGCTACTTCCCTGAAAACAATAGGTAAAGCGCAATAGAAACCAATTAACTTGAAGGGTTAAACAGACATTTGCAGAACTACTATACTTTAGTTTAGGAAGAGTGACCTAATATAGAAATGTTAAACATACAGTTTGAAAATACCTCAGCAGTTGAATGGTGAAGGTGTAGGAAGGAGTACTTTTTTCTCTCTAGGCACAGAATGTAACAGAATCTGACAGAAAGTGAAGTCTTGATCTTCCTTGAAAAAAAAAAAAAAAAAAAAGAGTAAAAATGTAGGTTAACAAAGAAGTATAGGTTAAAGAGACATGTAAGTATATCTTACAAGAGCTGTTGTTCTTTTCCTCAAATAGTCTGTTTTAAGGAAGTGTGTAGCTCTAGGGGTGTTTCAAGAAAGTTTTTCTCTAACTCTGTACCATCATGTAGAAATACATGTGTGTGATTAACTTACAGAAAAATGGTCTCCTCTGCTTCATTCAATACACATTAACAGTTTTTTCTGTCTGACAGGGAGGCATATTAAAAAAAAAAAGAAAAAGGCTGCAGCTGGCAAGTGCAAACAGAGACTGAGAGACTGAGAGGTACAGGTCAAACCGTACATGCACAAACACCTCTAATGCCTGAGGTGATCAAATACTTTCTATAATCATCCAAGCATCTTTTTATCTCCTCATAACTGCAAGTGATACATTCATCTGGATAAAAGTGACTGCATTTCCTTTTTTTTATCTTCTAGCTGTTGTTTAGACCTTTCATTTATATGTGTTTATAAAAGTAAAATTGAGCAAATGCAGAAAAAAGATGAATTGTTAAAGGAGATATACGGTTGCTGAATGTCTTACCTGTTGATTTTCAAAACTTCTAGTATTGATAGTTTTAATTTTTTGTTAGAACAATAGAACTCTGTGTATTGTCTTATCTGGACCTCTTATTTTTGTCAGTGTTCAGTGTAGGAATATAGTAGTCTGTATGAGAAAAATGTAGAACATTAAAATAACTTTTCAAGGTGAAATTCTGCTAGTTTTTTTCTGATTTTAAAGATGGGGTTTTCCCATTTGAGATTGTTGTACACTGTTGCCAGGAACTGGCTTAGGTTTGTCAATAAAAGCTGGTGGTACTAGTTCCTCTTTTAATAAATATAATGCAGTTTACTAGAGAAGTAATGCTCCACATTTTAGTGACTTTAAAAACTGATTATTCTATATCCATTTTGATCATAAAGATTGAAATATTCTGCCATTCTTCCCTCCTGTCCCACTCTGTCTTCTTTCTTTGATCCCTAATAAATCAAAAGGCTGTCTCAGGTTTAACTGTATGCTCATCAGTTACTCCAGTCAAAACCCACTTCTGTGCTGCACAGGGCCCACTCTTGCCCTTCCCTGGAAGACACAGGAATGTTACTGTCGAGGAGGCTTGTGCAAAAGCCCATCATGTTTGTCCTCCCTTGTATCAGCTAACACGGTAGATCAGGGTTCTGATCTTAACTGTCTTATCAACATGCAGCTGATGAAGAGCTCCCAAATAGCAGAAAATCCAAGGCCACCTGATGGCATGCTTATGAAGCTGGGAAGTCAGTATGAAGAGTGTAGTCTCTGGGTCTGCATCTTCCTCTGCTTTCACCACCCCCATGTCTCTCTTGGGAAAATGCTGGCAAGCAAAATAGAGGAGACACAAGGGACGACAAAATGTAGCTTAGAGGTCCTAGAAACTTCCCCTGAATGCAGTACAGCAGGATTCAGAAGTGCTATGCCCTAAGTTTGATCTTACTGCAACTGAAGAGCCATGAGGTGAAGTTTTCAGATTCTTGTCCAAAATTAAAGCTAGGCAGACAGAGAGGCAAGAAATAAAGTAATTTTCTGATTTTAAAAATCATCAGTCCGACTACCAGGGAGCATTTCAGGGTCAATAAATAATTTAGTTATAGATTTCTTTGTCTGGGTTATTTTTTTTTTTCCCTCAATAGCATAACACCAATTGTTTTCAATAATCTTTGTCACTTGGGACCCCAGCTAAAGCAGAAAAAAAATCAAGCGCTGCTCACAAGAACAGCAGTGCTTCTAGTACACCACTCTGAACAGAACTGATATTAAAAGGAAAAAAGTACCAAAGAAGAAACAAAGCAGCTTTTTTAAGGAAAGATGCCATCCTGAAGATGCTGAGATACAGGCTTTAATGCTACACTAAGCTATATTTGGTTTTATACTCAAGAAGAGGATGTAGCTGTCTGAAATTCTGCAAGTATATGTACAGAAACACATGCAACATGGAAAGCAAACATGAGGAACTAGAATTCTGCAGTGACAGAACTGTGACATTGAATTATGTGGAGGGATCATATAATTGGAGTGCTGCAATGGATGAGAAGCTCAAGGATGTGTTTCAGGTATAATTTTTGGCTTTCGTATCAGTAACTGTTTTTTTCATAGATATTAATGTCCATAAAAAGTGAGAGGTTAAGGGCCAGAGAACATTCCTACCACCTCACCTTATCTTTAGCCTTAAGCTGCATTAATCAGCTAAGTGGTCTGATCCAGACTGAAAAGCTGTTTTAGTACCAGGTGTGCTGAGTGCCTCATAAAGAGCAACTGTCATTATCTTGAGTCCAGCACTTTACATCCCTATCAGAAGGGCAAGTTCTAATAAAGAAAAAATTGTTGAGAGAACACTTTGGAAACAATTTAAAATAACTAGTGAGAAAATTTTCCCAAGGTCCTCTTGCAACAACTTTTGCACCATTTGGGTGTTTGTTCCAATATACTGTATGGAAAATCTTAAGGGAAGTTGGAATACTGAAGAAGAGAACCTTCATGTAGTTAAATTCCTCATCTCCATATAGGAACGCTTATAGTGGAAGGGGTTTAGAGAGATGGCAAATTCTGCAGTGTAGGTTTATCTACAAATCCTTCATGCTAAGGTTCTATTTCTCTGATTTTTCACTTATGTTCAGTCATGTTATACTGGCTAGATATCTTCCTCTTGTGAAGACAAATTAAGAGGAGATTCAGAACAAACAGGGAGAGCTGTGCTCCCTGACAGCTGAATTTTCTTTGCTGAAATCTATGAGTGAAGGCACTCAACCCTATCCATTCTTTGTCCCTACTCCTCAGGAGGAGGGTAACCATCTGGAAAAAGGAGGGGGAAATTGTTCTTGCAGTGAAATCTTACTTTTCTAAAAGAACATTAGATCTGCAGAGGGCTATTTTGAGACACACAGAGGAGTCTAAGCTTTAGTAAACAATCATATTTATATAAAATCTGCCTGTGAAAGTATTGCAGGGTATAAAAATCCCTAGAACAATAAATCTTCTTGTTCTTCCTGATGGAGATAGATTCTAAGGTCATCAACTATAAGGATCAGATGAGTCTCACATGAATGCTTTGGCCCAGAGCTGCACTGATAATAAACAGGATTTTTATTACATTTCTAACTGCTCCATGACATGTGTTAAATTACCGTAGGCTTCTCAAACTGCAGCTCAGAAGTGTTGTATAATTGGATAGTTCAAATTTGTTCTCTGTGCTCCATTTCAACAATGCCTCAGCTTCTCTTGAAGAATTAAAAATACCTTTTGTTTCTTTTATCCACTGTTTGATCAGACCTGTTCAACTTCTACATGATTATGGTAAAGGAACTTATAAATTTTTCATGTTGTCATAGTGTGAAATACTTCCTCACTTGTATTTTTTAACTGTGATGGACTCTTTAATTTTATATTAATTTGTCTGTCATGAAGTCTGCAGCACATAGAAGCCCTTCTCAGCCTGTGATAGCTAGATACATCTCAGCTTTCTGTCTGTCAGGATGATGATGGCGCACCCAGATTCTCTTGGCCATTCAGTCTAGTCTGGATCAGGGCTTACTATACCAAGCAGAACATCTGCATTTACAATGTACCCCTCTCCCAAATGAGCTCTTAGTTCAACAGAAACAGCACTATGTTCACAAGTACTAATCCCCAAATCCTTATTCTTTTAGTTTTCAATTTAGATTGAACTTTTGTTAAAATCAGTGTGTCTGTCTTTCATAGGGTCTCATTATCTGGGGTATGCTTCAAAGCCCAGTGAATCGATGCATGTATTTGAATCAATGTTGGGTCAGAATGTTAATTCCATTTCTGTGTTTGAACATGTTCATCCCTTGCAAAATACAAGATTGAAAATATTATTATGATTCATTGTGAATCAGAGGTTCTACCTTTCAATCAACTCTCTCCAGAAAAAGCCACACAACAATGAAGTATTGTGGACAAATTCAATGCAAATCTGAAAAGATGAGTCGCATATTTGTTTTATCACTACAGGCAAAGCTAGGGATATGATCAAGTCTCTGCTCTTAATGAAACATATCTGAGTTTCCTCAGCAGAGCTGATTGCCTCATCCTTAGCTTATGCTTCCATTTTATTCAGTACTTAGAATGAATAAAATAAAAAATCCTGCATTTTTTGCGTTTAAAATAAGATCCCTAAAAGTTAAAACAGCAATATTACAGGGTGAATATTTTGCAGGTAGATATTCTACCAGCAAAGAGAGAAAAACTTAAAATGCAGAACTGTAGCGTCAGTGCCATTCGCTGTAACTTTTGCTGTAACTGAAATAGTGAGAAAACTTCAAAAATACTTTTTTTTTTTTTTTTTTTTTTTTTTTTGTGGCAGGCATCTACTTCCACATTCTTGTAGAAAGAAACCCAAAACATGGCCTGACATTGAGGTAGGTGGTGCCTTTATCTGGCTAAGCTATTCTTGTGCGAAAAGAGATGAATATGGAGTTTACTATTTTCATCTTTTAAGAATTTTCAAAGCAATTGCAGAGGAAACAACCTCTATAATTTTTATTCAGAATAGTAACCCAATAATTAGAGGTTAACAGTTTAGATAAATTAGAAAAAAAAAAAAAGCCATAGCAAATTTTTAGTGAAGTAACTCTATACTAAAGTTAATATTTTTATACCCAGTGCTTGTTTAAAATGAGAAACATTACTGAAAAATAACTATGGGGAGACGTTAACAATAAGAATAATTTTACTAGCTGTTCCGATTTTTTTTTTCTGGAAGCAAGCTTTTAAGCTTAGCTGGCATCATAGTAGATCAATTAATTTGGTGTTATTTATATCTGAAAATCTGTAATGCTGTTTTTCATTTCATTCTGGGAGCATTGCAAAAATTATTTTGGGGTTATTTTAATCTATCAGTAAAGAAATCTTCTAGGTGAAAAGTATTAAATGCTATCACTTCATTTATCTTCTGCTTATATTAGCTTCTTCATTTCTTTGAAATTTATCCTTGTTTAGTTAGTCTTTTTATTTAAGCTGAACTATTAGTCAGATCAAATTGGTAACTTGGTTACCATGTTTGTGTATATTTTTTTTTTTCAGGAACAAAGAAAGTGGGAAACTTTTACATGGTCATCATTCCACACTCTGTTTTTAACATTTAAACTTTTCTGTAAAGTTAGGGTTTAACTTAGAAGTTGCCATTGTGTTTTCTTGTTTGTTTGTTTGTTTTTTTCCCGAGAATCACAACAGCTTCAAGGATGCTTCTGTGATAGTGTCCTTGGGCAAATTTGTATTTCTTCCCACCAAACTGTCTCTACCATTTATTGGCCATTTGACAGATGGCTTAGTTTCCACGGCAGTCTTCCTTTGTAGACATATTTTGGTCATGGATCATATTGTTTCGGTTATTTGTTTCCATTAAAGGGTTCAATATCTCTTTACATTTCTTCTAAGAAGCAGCTATTGTGCCTACCAGCTTCAAAGAGATTTAACCCAACTATTAGCACAAGGGGGCTTCATAACTACAGAATTATGTTTCATTACCCCTATCCATCAAAACATGATTGTCAGCGTCATGAGGAAATTAAGACACTCGACATATCAAGTTCTAAGGTCATGCAAATAGATTCTACTCCTGGAGCTTGTCAAATGCATCCAGCTGGAACACCCAAGGGTCAGGGACAATACTACATCTATTACATGGTGGAAAAAAATATCTGCTGTTATGTGGAGAAAGAGCAGATATTTGGGAAAACAAAACATGTGTTTTTGGAAAGAAGGAGAAGCAAATTACAAAGTCCAATCATGCTGATTTTTACCCAAGGTAAAAGCATTCTCCGCTATAGGCTAAGCAGCTGGTAGGAAGCATTGTGTTTTTTGTGATGAAATTCAGTACCATATTCTGAGTAAAAATCATATCAGATATTTTCCTTTTGGTGATTAAAATCATTTGTATTCTCTGTGCTCTATGACAGTCTTGTAAGCCTGAGACAGATTAATCTAGTCACATGTATGGAACCAATTATTTTAAAAAGAAAATTATAATTTAATCATACAATAATTCTCGTACCGATAGGTGCTTGTTTATAGTCCTCACTGTACGAGCATAGTGATTTTTAATCTGTGCTACACAGGACTGACAGAGTCAATCCTCTACAAAAAGAGAATTCTTTATAACACCAGATATGCAATAGTAAGAATGAACGTAGAAATTGCTCTGAAAGACCAATGCCCAATTTATAGGTATTGAAAATATTAGTGATTCTGTCACCACACTCAAAATCAGCACCACATAGAAATTTAAATTAAAGAATGGGTAAATGAATAAATAAGTAAATAAAGAAGTAAATAAATAAATGTTTAATGGCTAGAAGCTGTTACTCCAAAACATGTTATTTAGTCTGGTGCTGTGTCTAAGTTTGCTGATACCATGAAAAATTTCTGCTTTTGTTCATCCTAATTGCTAGAAGTATTTTATTTTTTAGTGGAAACCTGGTGAACAGTCTTTTAGATGTCAACTTGAAGAGTTACACCATTATGATGTGATGACTGGCATTTTTATCCCATTTTCTTTCAGTAAATAGTCAAAATTACATTTGAAACTAAAGATACCTTTTTCATTGCTTTCACACATTGATGATTATTCCATCATCCCATCAAGAGGACTTTGTCAGGAGTGAGTAGCTTTCATTCTACTAAGCAACATATTTTTAAGGATACTAAATATCACTTTACAGATCTAATTTACACCTTTTTTACATGGTTTGCTTTCTTAGGGCCCACTAAGACACCAGAGTCTTGAAATAGTTAATGATATTTATACAAGTAAACAAGAAGTGTTACCAAAGGAAACAAAAGTCTATTTGTACAGCAATTGCTGATTCTTCAAATATAACCAGTTCAGAGACAAAACCCAGGATTTACTTTTTCTCCACTCAGGAACAAAGACGCAATGTGAAATTTTAGTCGTAAGTATCAGTGCAAGATTTTCAGAAGTATTTTTCAGAGATGCTATGTCATTTCATAGTAAAAATATCCTGTTCAAGTTTGGGTTCTCTGGTGTACTACCTCAAATACGAAATAAATTTAGGCACTGTTATATGAAACTCTGGGATTATAAATTTGAATAATCCCTTGTTAAATATCTAAGGAATAATTAAATAAGTTTATGAACTGTTAGTGATAGAGCAGTCTTTGATGGTTCATATACTCTGATGTCTTTGAATTTGATTATTGTAAGGTTTCATGTTATATTTGTTTCTGAAATGGAACAAAATTATTCCAAATGCATGTCAGACTCTCTTCCCATAGGACGGTTGTGAGTAGGTTTTCTGAAGAAACATGGTAATTATGCTCTTTTTGCTGTTTTTAATGTTTATGATGTTACTGGTAGGTGCATGTGAGGGAACCAGCTCCATGTGATAATGCCTGTATTTATATGTATATATATATATAGCTTGTTTCTGTAGCAAGATATTTCCCTTTTGTAAAAGGAAGTGAAAGTTATAATCTGCCAGTTGACATTAAATACCTGTATCTCTCCACAGTTGAACTTGTTTAGGGAGTTGGTACACCTCTAGGTCTTTGGTGAGGGCATATGCTGCACCATGATACGCTGCTTATCACCAAGCAGAGCTGTGCCCAGGCTTTGAGAAGGATTTGCTTCTCCGACTGGGAGAAGACTGAAATCAACAGTTATTTTGTGTTACATATTGCAGAACCTCTTATTGCTAAACACAGCAAAAGTTGAAAAGAAGATTATACCTGGATTCCTGCAGTGGTCCGTGGTACTGTTGGGGTGATTGGATAATTAGCGTGGGTAGATTATTTTAGTTGCTAGCGAAAGCAAACTTTCCTCTTCCAACATCAACAACAAAATAAGAAACTTAACCCCAAATTTAAATGTTCTTTCTTTCTATCTTTTGTGGCTTCTCTTCATCCACTGGTCATAGTGTTAAGACTTTTTTGCCAGCTTTACCTGGCGCAGGCAAAACCCCAGGGAATCGCAACACTCTCCCTGTTCCAGGCTGGAAGCAGAAGAGCAGCTGTTCGTTAGGGCCTCAGACTTCTGCTTTGTCCTGCTACTCCCCCGAAGCCCTGCTCCATTATATGCCTCTCCCCTTTTTCACTGAATCTTGACTTCTCTCTTTTCATTGAACTTCGATGAAGCTTTCACATTCTTTTTACTAAGTCATCCTCAGTTACATGACCCCTTTCTGTTAGGTCCCAGGATAAATAAAAAAAACCAAACAACTAAACAAACAAAATAAACCCATGCTCATTTGAAAGACTACACTGATGTTATTGGTGAATGAAGTATAATATTTTATGTATTTATGCTACTTCTGTTAATTAAAATGGTAACACATCTTTCCTTAGGAAGTCTACAATCTGTGCATTTTTTCCCCTATATTTGAAGTTAAATTAAATTGAAAGCAGAAAACAGATGAACAGCTGTCTGTAATAATAGGTTTTTAAGTGTTTTACTAGACACATGCATGGTTTTTGATATACAGATAGGGAAATGGGACATATGGCAATGGTGAAGAGCAATTACAACATTTTTTTGAACATGCTAATAATGCACATGTGTAATCACAGTCACTTTAAAGTTTCCCATATCTGAGGCTCTTCAAGTTGTTTTTCTACAATTACATCCCAGCAATGATGCAATATATTATAATACTATGCAAAGTGTGACTACTATTGTACCTCCTAAATGTCTATCAGAGGCAATGCTTTAATAATATCAATTACTTCAGGGCTGGAAGCGTATTTTGCAATGACTTCGTCTAGCTGTCAAAATCTCTTTATTGCTACACATAAAAAATAATGGAATTATATTTGCAAGGCCATGGCCATTATGAAGCCTTTGTAGTGTGTTCATTAAATTTTCTGCATCAAATATTCATTTTATTGTCAGTTCTTACTTCATTTTCTACCAATGCTATTCCCCTAAAACTAACAATGTTAGATCTTCAGTATTCCCTTATATTTTAGATTTCTGTACATGTTGACTAAAAATATGGCAGAAAGTATTGTGTGTGTGTCAGATTTATGTGTACTTGCCAGTATTCCCACTAGACTGATTGTGCATTTTTCCTTGTGATTATCCCTGTAATGATTTCTCTTTGTTGCTGCCAGATAAAAGCTCAATCGCAGTTCAGAAAAGACGGGTGAAAGAACGATGGGCTGAGTTGCCCGCACATGAATTGTGACCGTTCTTGACTCTGGGAAAAATAGATTGATTGTAAGCAGAAAACAATCCTGTCCTTGACAGTATGACACCCTGAGTGAAGACATTATCATATTAGCCAAGCTGATTAATTTAAACTATAATATGCAGTGGCATATGTTTTCTGGCTGGCATCTGCTTTTAAAATCCATTTTCTTTGTTGTGATCACAAGAAGAATGAAAAAGAAACTTCATACATTTATACATGTGCCTCTTTTAAAAAGATTAACCTGGTATGAAATAAATTAACATTATTTCAATGATAATCTCTAATAGTAATCAATTACAGTAATGGTAATTATCAATTGCAATTAGTTGCATACATCTTAAGCAGAGGTCCCTTCAAACAGATGAATTTCTTGCTAGCTTGTACACTGATTTAAAGAGCTTACAATTTAAATAAATGAGACAGAGAAGCAGTATCTTTTTTACTTACAAAGATTTTTTTAATATCCTTAAGCTTCATGTAGGTTACTCAATTAGTGCCTCTGTGTGAAGGAATCTTCATTTATTTTATATCAGCCTTATTTGATGGAGTTTCAAGATGGTCAGCAAGCTATAAAATCAGTTCTATTTTGTGCTGTGAACCTGTGAGGGAGAAAAGTCTAGTTTTCCAGGGTACCAGTTCACTTGTTATTGTACTGTTACAGAGCTCTGCTTCAACAGAACACTCCACTTTAGAATGGAAAGCTGCATGTGAAGCTAGGGAGGGGGAATAGCACTTTCTTTTCATTCAATAATATTTTTGGGAAAAGGTAAAGTAGAGAAAGAAAAATAATATTTTCACATCAATTTATGTGGTTTCTATGTGATATTAAAACTATTATAAGACAAAGCAAAAAACCCCAAAACAACAAAAACTACATCAGAAATAAAATTTGGCCTGAAGGAAGACTGTAGCATAAAAAAATACTGTGTTACAAAAAATGCAAATGAAATAGCATTGCTGGTGATCTGACAAATTTATGTGTATCTAGTGCATTTAAAAATTGGGAAATCTTTTCAAAATTAGCTTTCTGTAAAAAGTTACGAGATTGGAGAATGTAAAGGTAACTCACCAAATCACAGAATCATAGTAAAATAAATAAATAAAAAAATAAAATCCTACATTGCAATGCATCAGCAGTTTTCATGAGTTCTTTTGTAAGTGCTTTGCACTTCTTAGGTACAAACAAGCAGCTATGTTCCCTGGGTAGGAAAAGAAGATACAGAACTCACTTTTTTTTTTTTTTTTTTGGTATCAAAAAAGAGTCATTGGAGAGAAATACATATATTTTTTTAAAATATAAAATAATTGACTTAAGAATCCCGAACCATTTGGGATATAGTATATTTGCATTTATTGTGAGAAAGTAGACTAACTGAGATTATGGTTATCTATGAAAATGTATGTATAGAATTCATTCATGAAAAATTGTGGCCACCATGTTTTCCTATAACCAGAAAAAATGGTCTTGTTACATTCTTATTTAAGGAAGCTAGGAAGAAAACGCATAAACAGGTGTATAAAACTATTTAGGTGTACAAAATATCTAGTGAGTATTAGAAGGCAAGTTGATTGGTTTCTGATTGTCTCTCTGGCTGTATTCAGTGGCACGTGGAGGGGACTGGCTTCAGTACCTCAGAAAGTTGTCTTTTCCTAATGAGTAGTGTAGAAATTCTTACCTAATAAGAATGCCTATAGTTAATTTTGTTATTTTCATTCTTTCATTACAAATAAAGGAGTTCCTATTAACATTTCATCTGGAAAACATATATAAATTGAATGTTCTTTATTTTTCCCGCTGTAACTCTGGTATTTGTAACCCTAAGTCAACATTTCTACTGTTTGAAGAAAGAAATAAGTAAACAAGTGACACACAGTATGAAGAGTCTTATCCAGCTATGAGGATGGCACTAGGCATGCAGCTGGAAGAATATAAAATGAAGCTTCTTTTTCCCCAAATAATTTTGTTTATATTGCTGAAAATATTTTCTGAATTCTCAGGCCACCTGTATGGATTTTGTCTTTGCTCCCTCTAAATTTTCTACTCCAAATGACTCTATTTGTTATCTTAAATCATGCAGACCAGCAATTATTTATGTCATACAGATCTTTGTGTATAATTAATAAGCATGGTAACTGGAAATTCAAATCTATTCATGTGGTTTCGTTACTTTATAACTGTTGTGTACATCACAGGGAAATTGAGAATTTATTCTAGGAAGATAGCAAAGACAGAGACAAATGCAGAACTGTAGGACTAGAATTTATGAAACTATGGCAGATAAAACTTGAATACTCAGTGAAAAGCTTTAAATGTCTTTGCTGGGGGAACAGTGGGTTATTAATAGCAGAGTGAAAGACTTGGCCATTTATAATTAGAGGTTTGAATAACAATAGCTAATGAAATTATTGATGATATAAAAAGCAGGCAGATTTTGTTAGGGGCTAAAACCTATAACCATCTTTATGACTTGGCCAAGAAAGCAGAATACTTTCAGAGATTGTAGGAATCCTGCTAAAAATCCTGTCCCAAGCTATTAATGCCTGCAGAACTTTGACATTTGTACGGATAGCATGGAGAAAAATGAAGCTATTACTTTATAAAATTTGACTGCAGAAAATAACGAAGTCAAGTCCATGACAGTTTAAAGCATTGTACAGGTAAAAATGGCAAAATTTGGTTTAAATATATCAATTAAAAAATAAGTGTTAGTGACTGAGACTGATATGACCCTAAAATAAGCATGAGATAGTTACTTTTGACTAAATATATCAGAGAGAAGCATCAGGGTCACAAAGCTTCTGCAGGAGAAACATTACGCTTTTACCAGAAAGCTTAAGGCAGAAAACACTCACCGACTGTGTAGAAGAATGCCAGGTATGGTTTCATAATATATATAGGTCAAGAGCAAAACTGCAAAAATTAGTGGATAGAGAAAATATACAACTCTCTGCAAAATGCAACTATTGCCGCTTCAGAACAATACTGGAGATTTGTAGATTTGTCAGTTTGCGAATGACTATGTAGGGGCCCCAGAGAACACTGTAGTCATCTAAACACTGGTGGGGGTGCTACCTATATCAAAAATTAGCCCTTACACATCTCCATCTTGTTAATAAAACAGTATTTGGAATCCGCTTATTTCAGCTTATGTTCCTCACACTCTTACTAACTTACGGAAAGAAAATAGCCATTGTTACAAGGACATCTTATGCACCGTTTTTCATTCACTGGGAACGTGTATGATTAGTGATATATCAAATTTCTACACTCCATCTACTAAAATCCATAAGAAATCCTAATCGCAGAGAATATTTCACATATTTATACTTAATAAATCTTATATTTATTTTTTACTGAAACTCTCTCTCTTCCAAAACACTCAACCTGTGAAGAGCAACCAACTCTTGATCTTGGTCTTGCATTTCCTCACAGTGTTTTATTGCCACCAAGCCAAAGCGTCATTTCCAAGCAACTATTCACTGATTGATTGGAGGGAACAGTTTGGCTATCTCTGTTGCCTTTGAGTGTCTGTACTCAAGGCACACTCAGTCTTCTTCCCTTTGTAGACAGATCTAGACTGTGAGCTACTACCTGTGTGTTGGAGTTTCTTTGCCTTGAGAAACAGATGCCTTGATCCATTCCACAGGCAGTTTGACCTGTCAGTAAGCAGCCTGAACAGCTATGGATATTTGGTTTAAGTCCCAACATGTTGATACAGACACAAGTGTGATGTACAGCCAGACTTCATCCCATCACTGAAAACAGTCAGTATCCTACTTCATATCTAGCTGTAACTTTTAGCTTCACCTTTCACTTATTAAATCTGTCGGATACAAAGGTCCCGGTCTGAATGACCTCTCTTCCTTTCCTGCCTGTGGAAGAAAAATATGACACCGCTGGAGGAAAGCAGCTTGCCTTATCATGTGCTGCTCAATCTCATCATGGATCATCCAGAAAAAGCCTCATTAAAGAAGGTCTTCGGGAGGACCTAGTCTCAGACAAGTGTCCTGAACCAATGTTTGAAGAGGGATTTAAAGTTACAGTATGTATACAGCAGGGAATTGCTATTTTATCCGGAACACAGATAATCATATATTCATGTCTGCACTTTCTTGAGAATGTGGTTGCCGTAAAATCCTGGAACGTGTGGTTTCCTGCAATGTGTTTATCCTCAGCCTTCTAAGCTATTGATTTCAATAAGAAGTGACAACATTGTTGGCTGTAGTACACTCACTGTACTGAAGGAGGGTTTCAGCAGGAGTGTGGATAGAAATCATACACACCAGACTGTCACTCTTTTGTCTATTGTCTTCAATAACATTATCACATGTGCTAACAGATTAAAACTGTTTAGAATGGATGAAATTAATTCATCATTTCTTTATTCAGTGATTCAGTATTTACTCTGCCAGAATCTTTCCTGTTTCATAAGATTTGATCAGAAGTGGATCAGAAGGTTGTCTGAAAATACACCTTTGTAATCAGGACTGAGATATTTTCCAGACATGCTAACACATATATAAAGAAAAATTCTGGAAGCAATTTAAGTCTGTATATGACAAAGGGCTTGCATATGCCATTCTGACTTCAGAGTATGGTGGGAGTATTCATTTTCTTTTGTTGCTGTAAGTTACTGAACTTGCCTGTGTTTTTGGATTCTACATGCAGAATTATCTTTTCAGATATTTTTAGCTGTTTAGAGTTACTAGGGCTATCTTTCAGAAACAAAACAAAACAAAACAGGGAATTGTAGCTGCTGAGAGGTGCCTAGGAGTACAACTGCTGATATTGTATACACATGGACCAAGAAACACAACCTAACACCTGCTTCTTTACCTCTAGTTCAAAGTTCTGGTACTTAGTTCAGAAGATGAACATAATGGTATGATCTGAGTATCTCAGAGACTGGTTCTTTCTGTTCACAAACGGTGAACATGGCTCAACATGAGCCAACAGTGTGCCCAGGTGGCCAAGAAGGCCAACGGTATCCTGTCCTGTATCAAAAACAGCGTGGTCAGCAGGACAAGGGAAGTGATCCTTCCCCTGTACTCTGCATTGGTGAGGCCACACCTGGAGTATTGTGTTCAGTTCTGGGCCCCTCAGTTAAGGAAAGACATTGAAGTGCTGGAGCGGGTCCAGAGAAGAGCAACACGACTGGTGAAGGGACTTGAACATAAGACCTATGAGGAGAGGTCGAGGGAGCTGGGGTTGTTTAGTCTAGAGAAGAGGAGGCTTAGAGGCGACCTCATCACTCTCTAGAACTACCTGAAGGGAAGTTATAGCCAGGTGGGGATTGGTCTCTTCTCCCAGGCAGTTAGCAATAGGACAAGGGGGCATGGGCTTAAACTCTACCAGGGGAAATTTAGGCTGGATATTAGAAAGAAATTCTTTACAGAGAGAGTGATCAGGCATTGGAATGGCCTGCCCAGGGAGGTAGTGGACTCGCCGTCCCTAGAGGTTTTTAAACTGAGATTGGACATGGCACTTAGTACCATGATCTAGTAAACGGACTAGAGTTGGACCAAGGGTTGGACTCGATGATCTCTGAGGTCTTTTCCAACCCAGTCGATTCTGTGATTCTGTGATTCTGTGACTTCAGGATTAAAAGGAATTCCTTAACAAAGTTCCTGTTGCTGAACATGAAATAAAGATACAAATATAATCTAAATATTTGGCACATGTAAACTGGGACCTTAATCTTTTCTTTCCCTTCCAAACAAGATTGTTTTCAAACTAACATGTTATATTCTTTTTATGGCATAAGTTGCTGTTTGTTTGGGAAATGTATTGTCTTCTCTTATTTTTAGAGAAATATCTGCAAATTCTCATTTTGTATCAAAATTCTTAAAAATAAAAATACATATATTTTAGTTAGATTTTATCAGATGTCTCTGGTTTTGCTAAACTTAATAGCCCAGACTTCTTTTTAGACTATCATTTTGAAACCAAAGTGTGTCCCTAAACACAGTGTCAAAGGAACCATAAATTAGTGTGCAATTTTGCATCTGCATATTTTCATTATAATCATACAACTTTGAATCAGGTATCAAATATTTTGTGGATTTTAGGGAACTGTTCACTTCCTTCTTACTCATGAAAAGAGCAAAAGAATGAAATGTAGATGGATGCAATGATCACTACTGATCATAATAAATTATTTTTTCTTGTTAGAAAAATATGATAAACACTAATATTTTTTAAAAAATCTTTTAAAACCAAAAACTACTTGATACCAAACATTCCCATTATGATTTCAAGTGCCTCATCTCATTCACGTGTTAGGTGAAAAATACAAATATAAGTTAAGAAAAATTGTCACTACGTGTTTCTAATTTGTCAGTGTCATCCAGTGCCCTAATACAGATACAATATCTTTGGAAAAAAATTCCAGTCGGTTCTGTTTTTCCTATCTCAGTTCTTTTAAGTTCAGTTTCTTGAACTACATAAAAATGTATGTCAACTTGTCCTTCATGCTGGGTGTTCTGATCAGCATAAAAGTATTTGTGGGCCATAAACTTCTTCGGTAGAGAGTACTATTCCAGCAGTAATATGGAAAAAATTAAAATATTTTATTAATCATCTTTATTCACTTTTCAGCTTTTGAGTGTTTATTGATTAAGGTAGTGTCCTTACAGTCCTGAGAGGAAATCCCTGTTTTCCTCCTCAAAAGTTTATCTAGTTTTCCAGATTTTGTGGTAGGACCTAAATCTAGGAAATGACTTTAAACTTGTCAGTAGCCTCTTCTCAAACAGATTATTCATGTGATTAAAATTTAGCAGCATAAAAGGCTGCAGGCTTCAGTCATAAGGATACCAGGCATGGAAACAGAGTTCAATTTCAAATTCTTTCAACAGGAATTGAGGTTTGATCAGAGTAGCTGCACACTCCTCTGTGAGACCAACAACACTATCATCGGTTTCACTGGCCACTCTACCACCATCACCTTTGCAAGTGTATGTAACAATTAGGAAAACAGTAAAGGAAAATTTGAAAGAACTAAGTACACCTTATAAAGCCAAGTAATCCTGGGAGTTTATTTCTGTTAGTCTTTTTCTTTCTTTATCGTTATTTAAGACAGATCTTGCAGTGATTTGATAAGAAATTTGATAAGGACCCCAAAGGTCTTTTACTTCAAAGCAAAATAACGATCACGTTCATGATGCAGCTACTTTGTGACTGATTTAATATAATTAAAATTCAGGGCACAGTAATTATTTGCATCTGTGACTGAATTGGCCATTAAGGTTTATATAATGTAAGTAGGGAAGATGTTGCAACCTTTTCTGGCACCTCTGAGATGTCCTGTACCTCATTTTGCTTTATATTCTATTAAAAAAAGAACTATCTGAGGTTCACACTGGTATCCACATAATCTGTCTATCTGTCTGTCTGTCTGTCTGTCTATCTATCTATCTATCTATCTATCTATCCACCTATCTCTATGCTCAAATAAATAGGCAAAAATCTATATATATTTGTGTGTGAATGTATACATATGTATTTGTATAGAGGCATACACTGAGGGATGCAAGGAATCACTTCACTTTCAATTAACTAAAGGGCATCAAAACTAACCCAATGTTTAGAGATGTTTTAATTCACACCATTTCCTAGAAATCACAAGCCATAATAAGCACAGTGGAAGCACACTAAGTTTGCAAAACTTTTCCCCTTTTTTGTTTTCCCCCCTCTTTTGTGGACAGTGACTTTTTTTTGTTCACTTTGGTTTACTATTTTCTAATCTGAAGAAAGAGAACTGCCTTTAGAGAACATTAAATCCATTTGAAACACATTCCAATGGCCAAAATCTAAAAATATATTTACTGCTTATAACTAAGCTACAGAATCCAACATGTGAGCTTTGTTATGGGTCTTACTAGAAAGTCTTTCTTCATTTTATTCTGATATGCTGACTGAAAAATGTTGTGAGTAGACTGATTTTACTGATAGTGAAGTGACAGATTCAAATACTTTATGGAAAGTTTTCCTTTAAGAATACAGAAAACAAAAATTTACAATAAAAATGTAGTAATAACAGATATTTTTTTAAAAATCCATTGTCTGGGGAACATTTTTTAAGAATGAGAAGTGAAGAAAACTTAGTTACACTTGAAATATGGTAATTGCCTTTGTCTTTCTTATTGGTATTTTGCACTCACACAGTCAATATTATTCACCTTTGCAGCAACAAGAAAATGCTCACCATATATTTTTGATTCAGGATCCATGCTTATGTTCATGCTCTAATATAAATAAATGTGGAAATACAACACATTTGGTTTCGATTGTCACTTCAGTATCCTTTTCACTAGAAAGCTAATCCAGGTTTACCAAGAAACTCTAATTTTGGTTAGACTGGGCTAACATTAGCATACCAGTAAATACCATGTGAACTGTACTTGCATGTTTTTTTCTTAGCTTTCAAAATTTACTACTGTGGTTTCTATTATTTCCAGATGACAGGACATGGTGCTGAAAAGTATGGGAAAATATGGTTAAATTAATGGGCTTCCTGCAAACTAAATCATTCTGAATCATTGAATGTGGCTTCTGCATTAATGCATTGTTACTTAAAAGCAAAAAGGCAAATTACAGTCCTGGAATTTCCTTAAACAGATTATCTGAAGAACTGATTCCTGCAGAGGTGGAGAAATGTCATATATTCTTATGCTTGATATACATTCCTTCTCCAGAAGACCTTTATATCTGTGACAAAGCCATAGATAGTGAATTTATATTCCCATTGGTTATGTTACCATTATCACAACATGTGTATAGAGATTTTATCTAGACTGAATGTTGTTCAGCTTACTTAATTTAAAAGAGCTCAGATGTTCTTCCATGGATTAAAGCTCATAATCAGAATACTTTTGGAACCTGAGTGTGGTGGGGTTTTTTGGTGTGGTTTTGTTTTGTTTTTGTTTTTCCACAGGAAATTAAGACTGGCTGTTATTAATTTTTAGGCATCAGAGGGATGCAAAAAAGACATACTGGGGCTTATTAATTACTAGATCTTAGAAGTGAACCAACACTAAATGTTAGTCTGTAACAGATCTATCACAAAAAGTCTTTAAAATACATTTTTAATGTTTTGAATGCTTCTTGAGGAATATAACTCCCCTAGTAATGATAGATGAGTGGGTCTTTTCTGTTAGATTTGGCATATGAATCTGTTTTTTAAATGAAATGCAAACATATTCCTGTTTTTTTTTTTTTTGTTTTGTTTTCTCACATTACTGCAGATGCTAAAAGCTACTGATGTTCTAATATCTTTAAAAGGAGTTTTGAAGATTATAGGGATGCCAAGGAACAAGCAAGCTACCTACAGGAGCACTCTACCTATGCCTGGATTGACTGAAAAAGCTCTGCATTAGCTGCAGTTTTTCTCTCTCTTTCATTACTATATTCTTCTATCTTCAATTTTTGTATGGATCCTTGTATCTATGTGAACTTACCTAGCCACGTTGCTGTATTTGGTGCTTGCAGATAGGTTACAGAATCCAAAATGTAAAGCCAAATCACAAGCAAGTACTGCAGGCATCATCTGCTGAAACCTATTGGCACTAGCTGTAGGATGCCTCCGTATCAGCATTCTCCCTGTGCATATGGTTTATACAGAAGGAATGAAGTAGACTCTAGAGCTGGCAGGAAGGAACTGTTGTCAATATTACTGTGAGAGAGAAGACCATATGGTGATCCTGTCATGCATTCCTGCATCTCAGCTGGATTCTCATGTAGGAAAGCAGTATGAATTTGCCTCTTAGCTGCTGAAGGTGGCTGCAGCATCTTCTGGGCAGACACAAGATGATAATATTGTAGAGAAGCAAAATCCTAAGACATCATTCAGTCCATTGATTTGTCCAAGGCAGAATTATATAGGCCAGTGATGACTGACATTTGCTGAGACTGAAGACACTGCTGATGAAGTTATGATGATACAAACTTCTCAGACAACTTTCATTTCAATGATTTACTGTTTGTATCTATCTAAATCTCTGTCATATTAATTCCTCTTCTGCTTATGATGAACACAGAATACCATCAAATCTACTGCTCCATACAGCAAAATTATATATTTGAAAATGGTTGCTATTACTGCCTAGCTGATATTTCCTACTTGGATTAATACCTTGCACTTGTCATTATTAAATACTTTGTTTTTCTTTAAGACACCTCCGGATTCTCTCGATTGTTTTGAGTTACAGGTGTATCCTCAGCTATACTAGCAGTCTTCCCACCCACGTGCTATCTATGCATTTAATAAACCTATACCACATAACTAATGAGAACACTGACTCAGGACAGACTCCAGCAGAATTTCACTAATTACATGCTTCTTTTTTTGACACAGGACTTATTATAACTGCTTTCAGAATGTGATACAACTAGCTTTGTATCTTTCTTCTGATATTTTCATTGAGGCCATGTTTTTCTCCTGAAGATTATACTAGTAGTTCTGAAAACTTGCTGAAGTCAAGCTATACACAAGCCTTTCTCCTCTAACCATGTAGTCTGCTATCTTGTGGGAGAGAGAAAGCAAAATGATTTGGCATTATTTCTTGCTTTTAACATGCCAGCTGTTACTCATTTTTCTGTTTCTTTCTAGGTTTTTAAAAACAATTTGAATAGCTCTTCCAGTATTTTTCTAGAACCTGATGTTAAGCTGGTTAGTCTGTTATTTTCTGGCTTCTTCTTTCCCATTCCCATCTCTTTAAACTGTATATTTGCCTATCTCCCTACTCTTGCCAGTTCCTCAGTGATAACAACTAATGGTACTGTGATTTCATCAGCCAACTTTTTAATTACACTGCAATGAAGATCAGCTGTTTCAAATGTTTTGAGAACATATAACATTTAGATATTCTTTGACCTGTTCCTTCCTTATTCAACAAGCAGGTCTTACCCTCCGTGACTTGTATCAATTATGACAGCCCTATGACATTTTCAGTAATAATTTGCAAAAAAGTGTTGAACTAGAACAGTCTATAATAGGCTCCTACTACAGTAAGTACCCAACCAACTCTTTCCCCTATGGAAGGATTTCTTGTTAAAATTTAGCTTCCTAATTAAAGACTGTTTTGTGTGTGTGTATTGTATCTTCTTCTTACTCTCTCCCGATGTGCTCATTCTACTTTTTGTATTTGACTTTAGTAACTATACCTAGTTTCCTCTTGCTTTTTATGTCGGAAATTCACAAAAAGCCCATGATTTCATCAAACTCATATCTTATTGCACCTTTAATCTTTCCTCTGTAATAGTATATTTTGCACTCATGACCTTAATATTGTTTCTTTACGGAGCTGACCGTTTACTTCAATTTCTTTTTTCTCTCCTAGGACTCCTTGTTTACCAGGTCTATCAATTTACTGAAGCCTACTTTCTATAAATGCCTTGGTTTCGTTTTGTATAGTTTCTCATTCTTTTCCTAAGGATCATGAACTCCATCATTTCACTGTCTCCCTGTCCCCCAAGATATCTTCTATTCAGGTGCTTTTAACTATTTCCTGCCTTTCGAGGCACTTTGTCTCTATAGATGTCTCCAGTTCTTGTATTTTAAAGTTGTTAATGATGCATATGAATTAACTGAGAGTCACTGTCTTTGCTATTTTCCTTTTCACAGACTTATGGACTATTAAAATTTTCATTTATTTGTAAGCCTAGTGTTTTGGATGACTTCTGTTGTTGCTCACATAACCTCACATTTACTTACTTCTCCGGCTCTGGTGATATATAGGGGCAGGTTCTATTACAGCAATATAGTATTTTCACCTCTGACATCACCCAAGATTTTTGCTGTGCTTAAGAGATGACATCCTTAATACAGATAATATAGACTTACACGTCCCTACCCCTTCCTTTTTCCCTATTAATCTTTACAGGACAATTTCCTCCCTTTTATATTACTATTCCAGTCATCTTATTGTACCAGCTCTCTACTGCATGTAAATCCTCAGGCCACATTTCCTTCTGCTTTACCTGTCTGCTCATGCCTGGCTTGAACAGCCAGGTTATGGCTGTGGATGCTTTAAGGGATGGGACAAGCAGCACAAGATTAAGGTTTCTGTATTCCCCTCATATTTCATTTCTTCTGCCCTGCTGATAACTGGCCCAAGCACTAGACACAAAAACCTAGCTTGCACCTGAGCCAAGCTCATATAATACAATTTCCTTTTCATCAGGAGTCTCATACTTCATAGCGTAGTCTGTTTTAGTAGCTTTCTGCCACATATTTCAAATTTTTCTCTTGCTTATAAGTGAGTTAACCTGCTCTTCAGCAATCCTCACGTTGCCTAGTCTTAAAATCACATAATTCACTGACACGAGTCAAGCTGCTGACTTTGCCATGGACCTTGGATGGTTGAACACATACCTTAATTATTGCTAATGTGGTCCTTCTGTAAAGGGAGTATTGATCATAAACTTAAACAAAGGGTGTTGTGGTTTAACCCCAGCTGTGAACTAAGCACCACACAGTTGCTTGTTCATTCCTCCCCCCTGGTGAAATGGCAGAGAGAACTGAAAGGGTGAAAGTGAGAAAACTCATGGGTTGAGATTTTGGTTCTTATACATCTCTATCAATGGCTCCAGGCTAGCTATTTGCACCTTGTGATGTGAATCCCCTCCTTATTCTTGCCTAGCAGTACACACATTCCTCATAACATTTTTGCCTCCTTTTCTCACATCTTATCCTGGCTGGTATTGCCTGAGCTGTGTTCTTTCAGTCAGTTGCCTTCCTATTGACCTCTAGTTTTGTAGAGAATTAAACAAACAAATAAACAAACAAAACCAAACAGCAAGTCTAATGCTTGGTGGATTCATCACGTTGTAATAGATTTCTTGTCAGAATCATTCACTCTTCTGTCTCTCTTGACCATCATGAAATGGAAGTTTTTATTAAATTAAGTAATTGTCTCTGGCAAATGTGTAAAAGCAAATTTATATATGAAAGTGATATCGTCCTCATGTGATGTGATCTTACCAGACTGCACTGTAATCAAGAGGTCCTGTAAAAAAAAAAAAAAAAAAAAAAAAAAAAAAGACAATATTATTATACCTTTATATCCTTATTTAAGACTAAGCCAAGGAATCTAAATATATTAGGCTCCATTGGAAGTGAGTGGTTTTAGTAAGGTAGTAAGGTAGCTGTAAAATGTTCCATCCCCTACGGGTTTTGTTTTCCACCGTCCATTATAGATTTTCTAAGCACATGCTTTTTTGGTAATATCCTCTTCCCACTTTTTTCCAGTGGTTTAGAATAGACATACTTTCCTCGGCTCACACAGGCGCTTCAGCACGAATGATACAGAACTCCTTTCTGTCCCAAAGACTGATTTATTAGAGGATTTAGTCTGGGCAGGGAAGACCTTTGCTACTTCCCCACTGGGAAAAATCAAAGTTAGAGAGCTAAGAAGTTCTATGTTCTGCTTTTTCTCTTTAAACTCTCCATTGGTAGCCTGTACTGAAACTTGAGACACTACACATGCATACACATTCTGTACTGGTAGAGAAATGGCAATCATCTCACACCCTGAGCTCTTTGGAAGAACAGACTGAGTGCATAAAAGTCTGAGTTTGTACTTTGCAGTTTTATATGGTAGGACCATAGATCTGGCTAAGGGATGAAGAAAATTGGCACACAACGGAAGGTTTAACATGGAGAAAGTATCTTTGAGTACCTTGATTGTGTTATCATTAAAGACATTTCACTTTTGTCTGTGTGGCTGAGAGTTTTTTATCAGATTTGTTTGTTGGAATTGTGCCAGTCTGAATTCTTATCTTCACAAAATCTACAACAAGGCTTTGCTTTGTACTGGAGGGCAGAGGGAATGCATAGCAGAGAAAACAGGAGAAATGTATTCTAACTATTATGGTTTTGGCTATTCTGAAATTTTCTTTCTATATCTTCTTTTGCATCTGTTTGATTTTCCATGAATATAAGATTACTGGATGGTTAGAAGAAGGAGATCGTGGCACCATATTCCACATGAAAACTAGGAGTAACCAACCAATAGCTTGATGGCACCTGGTTTTGATAAAAGATTCCATCATGGATCCCAGAATCCTTTTGTGATTAAAGTTTTAGGGAAAATAGTTCCCTTCCCTTCCCTTCCCCTTCCCCTTCCCCTTCCCCTTCCCCTTCCCCTTCCCCTTCCCCTTCCCCTTTCCCCTTCCCCTTCCCCTTCTCCTATCCCCTTCTTTATTTAAATTGTTTGATCTCTTTATGATAAATGTGTTAAACCGAAAAGATTCTGCTTAGCTCCAAGGAGAACTGTTGTTATTCCGATTATTTAAGAGATTGCATTGCCACAGGCTTTGTATGCTGAGAGAACAATAGGAGTGGATTTGCACAGCTGATGGTTTTAGCATGTATACTTTTACAGAAAATTTTGAATAGTCTCAGACACATCAACCATTCCAATTCTTGTGATAAAAGATCCTGTCTCTATTAAACTCTCCCAGGGATCAATCATATCCCTAATTAATAATATAATATAATATAATATAATATAATATAATATAATATAATATAATATAATATAATATAATATAATATAATATAATATAATATAATATAATATAATATAATATAATATAATATAATATAATATAATATAATATAATATAATATAATATAATATAATATAATATAATGGTGTGTGATTGAGACTGAGGTAAAATTGTCACACAATTTTATTTGATAACAAAACTGTCCCCTTCCTTCCCTCTATAAGCTTGAACTTCTGCCACAATATTTAGTTTAATTTTGCTATGAAATTGCTATTGATTTGCTATTTTAAAATAAACTTGTAATGCTTCTGAGAACAAATTGCGTACAAAAGAGACTATATAAATATATAGATGAGACTATATTTTTTTTCACTCTTTTTCTTCATCAGGATAAAATCCTATACTCAAAGTCACTGCTAGAGCAAACTTAAACTTCTATGTCTGCTACCGTAAGTCTTTTAAATACTGCGTATTTACTTTGAGTTCATATACAAGTGACAAATCCTAATGATTCATATGCGCTCTTTGCTTCTACAGTTTAAACAAATTCTATTGGGGCATTTATTTGGTTCTTCACTTCATAATGAGATCCAGTAACATCTAATGCCACACAAACCTTAGGAAGGATCCAGAAATAAGTGTACTCATTCCACATTGTAAAATACTGTCTGAGAAGTAAGTGTGGATGATGCTCAAACACCTGAATACTGGTTAACCAACACTAGCCCTTCAAAACCAGAATAGATAATTTCATTCTGGAATATGGAAACTGGAACTAGTGTCAGTAATATCTGGTTCCTGTTTACTAAATGTGATTTTGCAAGCAAGAATTTAAAACTTGACTTCAGATTCTTTTTGCAAGCCCGGTATAGTGGATGTAGTAAATCTCATGCAACTCAGTGGGATTCAAAGTTATTTCTGCCTCATGTTTATTTGTTAGCTCTACTGAATAGTCCAGGTTTAATAGCATAAACTCATCTCTCTGATTTTGCATGAGTATTCCATAGAAGAACTTTGGTAGCTCAAAGCCATTGGCAATTCCAAGAGGGAGTTTTCTCCCACAAACCAGAAGGAAGGCAAGATAGATGAAAAATGTGTCTGGGAACCATGTCCACTATTCTTCTACTTAAAAAAACCCTCAAGACAACATTTGTTAGAAACAAATGTGATTAGGGGTCTTGAGCATCTTATGAGGAGAATCTGAGAGAGATGGGTCTGTTCAGCCTGGAGAAGAGAAGGTGGAGAGGGGACCTTATTTATGCTTATGAATATCTCAATGGTGAATGTCAAAGAGGATGGGACCAGACTCTTTTCAGTGGTTCACAATGACAGAATAAGGGGCAATGGGCACAGACTGCAATGTAGGAGGTTCCATCTGAATATGAGGAGAAACTTCTTTACTCTGAGGATGACAGAGGCCTGGAACAAGCTGCCCAGACAGGTTGTGGAGTCTCCTTCTCTGGAGACATTAAAAACCCACCTGAACACATTACTGTGTGATCTGCTCTAGGTGAATCTGCTTTAGCATGTGGTTTGGACTAGATGATCTCCAGAGGTCCCTTCCAACCCCAACCATTCTGCGATTCTGTGATCCTGTGATCTTCAAAATGAAGATAGGTGAACTTTTAATGATGCATGAGTCTGCTCTACAGAGCAGCCTGAAAGGAAATTCTTCATGGATATTTGTAAGATCAGTAACAAGGCCATTTAGAAGTTATATTGATACCAAGTAATAAACTGTATATTATAATTGTTTAAACACAAAATTATAAATACTACCTATGAAATCTGTGTTATTATTGTGTTGTTATTGTTTTGTCTTTTTTTTTTTTGTTCCCCGTGTACCAGTAGCTATGATTTTCCATCTTCCCCCTGAGGTTTGAGATCTGCTCCATCTTGTCAAGAGCTGTGTTACAATCTGCAGCAATAAAACTAGGTAAATCAACATATGGAAATAGTTTAGTTAACATGTTTTCAACAGCAAAAAAGCACCATCTGGGTGACTGAGACCTACTTACATGCTAAAACAATTGATTCACTTCCTAACTTCCTTTCAGTTACAACATATCAGTCTTATGGACTGGATTCAGACATTGTTTGTATAAACCAACATAATATAGTTTATGAATATGACAGCATCCCTACTTATGGTACGGCTACATGCAAACCTGTTCACTTCATGCCCATACTAAATATGCTATATCCCTTTTCTTATACATGTGTCTGCTGTTTAAAAACACACACCTGTCAGTGCTTAACTTTCATCAAATTAATTTTCTTTTTTACTTTAAGACTAAGACTGTTACAAAATTTACACTAAGAAATTCATACTTCAATGGATGAAGAGGAATGTGATCGAGTCTTCAATTATATGTCTCTGTGAATCAGTTGTTCATATATCACTAGAAAAATTAAGAAAAGTTAAGAAAAAAGACAAAGCTATAATCTGGAACCACTGTGCTTAACTATTTTGATATACATCCTTGAAACATGGTGACAAACTTTTAATGCATTACCACTTGCTTTAATAATTTCAAGAACTAATTTAATAATTAATTTAAAGAAGTAATTTCTTTACTGATTTGAAAAAGTTTTTTATTTTTAGATGAAGTTTTAAATCTCTATTTTTATTTCATTAGACTGTGTCACAATTCTAAAACAAAATATTCAAAGCTCAGGCCAGGTATGTAAAACACATGTATCAAAGATAGTTTTTATTTTTCTGTTGATTTTGGAGACTAGATCTAATTAGATGCTAGCAATGGGATAATAGTTTAAGTTGTGATATAAAATTTTTTTAGTTGGTAGCTGTGATTCTTATGACATCACATGACTCAACCCCCCCAAATAAGCCACTAATTAAATATTAATTAAATACAAATAAACAATAAAACCTTCAGAGTTGAGTACACTGCTCATTAAAGATACTTATACCTCTGTCATTAGTGCCTGAAAATTATTCCTATGTATACTGTGATAGTTTCAGATTATTTTAACTTGCATTCGTTTGGAATAGAAAACACTAGCCCAATTTCTGGCTTGAAATCTGGACAGCAGTCCCACATCTGCACATAGGCAAAAAAAAAATTCTTTGTTTCCCTATCTTTCTACTTCTTGTCTCTTCAAAAATTGTAGCCTGTATATACCTTAGTAAGCTTTCTACCATATATTCACTGTAGAAGTAAGATTGAATAGCAAGAGCCAATGACAAAAATCTTACACTGGATAACATTTCATTTTGATAGTATTTGAGCAAAAGAAACTTAGACAATAAAACAAAAAAAGTTACACCAATTCCTCTAAGTAGCTCAAGAGACTACATCAAGCCCAAACAGTGAAAATGTCCATTCAAGTTACATGTTAGATGTTGCATGAGAATTTACATTGCAAACAATATTTTGTTCTTATAGCTGAGGGTATTTTGGGAATCTATAGTGTTAACTCAATCTTGTGAACCGTCATATTAACTGTACTGGTAAGGCAGAGAGACCGTTTCCGTCTGACCTTGTGTTGATGGGCATACACTGACAGAAGCGAGCTCCAGGGAAGATGCTCCAATAAAATGGACAGAAGATTTTATTTTCAAGTAGTGTGATCTTAAATGGCCTGACAGATACTGTCAAACGCAGGGCACCTCTGTCTCTTTCATAACAGAAAATGTTTTCTACAAATTGTTAATTTAATTTAGTACCAAAGCTCATTTCAAATGCTCTGTCAGCACAACCACCAGAGATAGACTCTCTACTTCCCCTCTCTACAGACGGCCTGGGAACACAGCCTCTGGCATTAGTGTAGCAGTCTCAGAAGGAGCTTTTTATTTGCTGGTGTCATCTTGAAGTTCATTTAAAGTGGCAACTAAATCTGGTGATGCTAATTGATTTTCATTTTACCTTTTGTATCAACTGTGGGGCCTGTTAGATGTGATTGAGGCAAGCTGACTGAGGCATAAGCAATGCAAAACCAGTGATGAAGTAATTCAAGAACATAAGAAAGGTTCAGGCACCTAGAGAAACACATCAGCTATATCTACATAAGACTGCTTTGATCTGTGGCCTTGACATCAGGTGTGGCAATTAATCATTCTTTACCTGCAGGATTGCCTATGGGGTTTCCACTAAGATGAATGGACTGGTAAGTCTGGGGAAAGAATACTGAAGGTACTTTGGTCTTTGCAGCACAGAGCTGTGAAAGCAAGTGTGGGTGCACTGGGCATCTAGATATGAAATGCCAAAACTCAGACTCCACCTCTTCCAGAAGACCTAAAAGTATAGCCTTTAAGTGAACACTATTTTGTCAACATGTTCTCATGCAGTTTCAAAAAGGTAATATCACTATAGCTTTCTTCTAGTAGCAAAAAGGAATGAATAGATTTAAGAGGCTTCTAATTCCCAAAGCTAGATTTTATTAGCTAAAAACAAAAAAAAAAATGCTAAAGGAGAATACAGAAACCTCTTAAACAGCAAGAAACTCAAACCTTCTCATTCAAATATATAAAATAAGAATCACTTCAAACAGACCTATATCTTGTCCATTGTACGTTTGGAAGAGAATCCTTTCTCTTCCAATCTGGCTTTCCAGAAGATGCGAGTGGCTTTCTGAAGGTATAAACCTTAAATAGTTTACTCAGGCTAAGAATGTGTCTTTCTTCCTGTGCTGAGGCTTAGCTGTGGCTTTATTGCAAGGAAGTCTACTACCAATGAACTATAAACTGTGTCTTTTCATTTGTCCTGCTTAATAAATTTGCCAGACCCATTCTTAAATTCAGCATCTCCCAGTTAAGCCCATTGATTTGTTTTCAGGTTGAAGCAATCTCCCCTCCTCCTAGAACAGCTGACCTGAACCAAAGTGCAGCAGCCCAGGTCATAAAAGCAGGCAGCTTTTCTTATTGCTGTTCAGCACATCCTTCTTTTACAAAGTAATAATTAGCTGTTGCTCTATAGCAAACTATAGATATATAAAAAACAGTTCTACTGTTTGGAATAGCCACTCAGTTTTGCTTACTCTCATCCTAGTTTAGACTTGTAGTATGCAAAGTAAAGGTGAAATGATGAGGTTCTTTTGCTTTCAGACAGCTACTTGACTCCAGGTACAACAGTCATATACCCTGGATACACAGAGAAAATGAAACAGTTGTGTTTGCATCTTACCTTGGCCTTGCTACCTTCCTGTGAAACTTTACTACTTCTAAACAGCCAAGGACCCGTTCCTGTGAACCTTGGCTTTAAATCAATGTTTTACCTTCCATGGAAACACCACATCCAGCCAACCAGTCTAAATTAACTGTGAGAGGTATTTTCTGGGGAACTGCCCATGACAGAGGGCAATCACACTGCACCTGTCTGACACTCAGACTGTAACTACCACTAACAGAGTTTGGGAGAAGACTGCCTTATAAGCAGGTTCCTCAAAGGTCTTCTAAGAAGTACACCTTGTCTAGAATAGGCAGTATCCAACAATGCAAATATTCATCTATTGACAAATGAGGATGTCAATAAAGTATTAATACAGTAGAATTACTAAGCAAACTTTTAGACTGTGTAAACATTCATATCCTCTTAATTTCTATGTAACACACTCAGCCAAGCCGGGGTTGGACTTGAAGGGGTAAAAATCTTTGTTGCAACAGTTTGAATGATAAAATGGTGGCTATTGAGGTAGTAAGCCAGATCTTGTTTTCATTCTAGCACTTGGCCGTTCCCAAGTGAGTGTCCTGGAATTATTGAGCAGTGTCACAGCCAGCTGCAGCAAAGCGACAGTGCTGATGTGCTCATCTTTGTTCCAGTCTGCTCACTGTTCTCCAAAATTCAGGGAGGCATGTCTGTCTGTGTATTCAAGTCACTGAGCCTGACCCTAATCGATTCAATATGTGCAGGAATGCACACATCCTTCTCACTTGCTTTTGCTTGTATAGCCAGGCTGGCAGCAGAACCATTGAATACATGATTCTTCTTGTGAAACTTGCAAGTTGATTCCATGGATGAAGAAATCTGATAAAAGCTTCAAAATGCAGCCTATTAACTCTACAGAATTCTTTGCCTTCAAATGACCATCTTTTGACCTCAGTTACACAACTCAGTTATTGTGAAGTTAATTCAGAATCGAAAGCCATAATATTGTCAGTTTATATGTCTAATGCATTTTTGTTTCTAACAATGAAAATGTAGTGAAAGAACAGTTAAAATATTTTCAGATAGAAGGAAATAACTTTAATTAGAAATTTAGCCTCAACAGAATATTTAGTAGGATTCTGCAATCGCATCAAGTCTGTTTATACAAGGAACACATGTATGTATACATATTTATTAGTTTTATTCCACTGCTGCATTTGTGACAGTGGTAAATATAGTAAATATCACAAATTTTAAGGTATTGAGAGAAAATTTCTATCATTAAGCTGCTGAAGCATATACACACACTTCCTTAAATCATTCATGATACAATATTCCTCAAACATTCAATATTCAACTTTTTGACAAGTTCCAACCCTTCTATAATATTTATGATTTCTTAAGTCATGCTTTTTTGCAGAAGAAGTCAGTGAATAAGATTAAAATATTTTTGTTTGCTAAAATCAAAACATGAAGTCAGATATTTAGGTGAAAATGTGCAATATTGAATGGAAATTCCTTATATATTTCTCCTTTGCCATTACATATCTTTAATTAAGTAGCTAGTTATATTTATGACAAAAACATATGTACATGCCATCAATACTTTTTCTGTAGTGCTTTCCTTCGATGAAAAAATAACTACATACATTTCAGTCCATTCAACATTAAATTGCTGTGGTGGTGTTTGTTTGTTTTTGTGTGTGTGTTTACTCTCTGCCTAAAAGGTGGCGAGTGAGGCTGAAAATTCTGACAATGAATGATATGAAGCTGGATCCTAATTTGTTCCAGACTCTAATCATCCATGGAGAAGGAGAAGCCATCCAAATAATAGTGCGACTGGAAAAAGTGTCCCAAAAACTACAAAGCAGTTTGGTATGGATAGACTTATTTGGCATGGAAAATAATAATTTTTTTTCCAGCCTACTCTGCTCTATAGTAACAGTAAAAAACTAAATAAAACATTTTCAGTGCTATTTTCTAAGCTTTATCATAATTCCATTCAATAATGTTATTCTCCTTGTCTATTTCTTAAATAACTTCATTAGATTAATGACTTCCTCAAAATAAAATATAATTTTAGGAAAAAGAAAACCAATGAGCCCTGCCCTGTCCCTGCACTGAATTTGTATTCCAAAAGTACTTAATGAAAATAAATATAAGGTTTGGCAATGTTCTGATTAAAGGCAATGTTTTTCATGCGCTTAGATGTGTGATTAGATTGTCATCAGGAATGATGACATGCCCATGTGAAGCTTTTAAAACATCAAATTCTACAATATACTTCATGATTAGTGAAAATACCATCATCTGAATTAAATAAATGGAGAAATGTTTACTTTCTTCCTCCTATTTGTGAGAGAAAAAAATCTGCCATCTTGATGGTAGTCAGAATGAGGCTGCAAATTCTCAGCTGCCAGGAGGAGCTTCTTGCTGTGCCATGACTGGCTGTGTAACACTCTGAACACACACTCCTCATGAAAATGTCACTAGGGTTAATATTTCTCTGACCATCTTGTTATTTACATTTCGCTTTGCTGTAGTTGATGGCTTACAGCTAATACTTATGAAAGGTCAGTAAAATATCACTAACATTCAGTTAAACACTTTTTTTCTGTAGCCAAAAATTTTATGCAAGCTCATGGTGGACTATTTTGCTAAAGCAGACGTTGTAGTCCTGAGACATTTTTCAAATAGAATGGAAGATGAATAAAGCAAGCATTCATTGAATGAACTCTAACATCTATATTTGTTGCTCTTTTTCAATTATCAGGCATTCTGGGACTGGTTTGGAACACGCAATTGGTTAACAACCCTTTTGACCCCAAGTGCTTAGGATGTGTTTCTTTGTCTCTATTGTAAGTCAATCCATAAATGTATTTTTTAATATTTTCGTTAAAATCATTGTTTATTGCATTTTTTCACATCTATCTTGGATGTTCCCTGAAGTGGCATTAAATTAATATCTAGATTTCTCTCTCTAAATTAATTGATAGCAAGAGTTTGGAAAACTAAACTATTGTACAGACCAATTTTATAACATTTTTTAATCAATTGTTAGCTTTCTTATCTCAAACAAAACCAAAATGCATGGTGACATGTTAGAGATCAAATTCAGTTCACTGTCTTAGAAGTATGATTATGGGAGTGGATAGTATCAAAGACAGCATACTGACTTTGGGCTGTCAGAACATTGCTTTTATTTAGGCGTTAAAGAGTATTATTTTCCAGAAAATACATATCAGTCCACTTCTCTGACAAGTTTTATTATTAGAATATTTAGTTGTTATTTTATTTTAGCTCTTGGGAGAGAGGGGAAGAGGACTGCATGAATTTGAAATAAAACAGAATATGTGGAGTGAAACTTACACTTTCAAAAGCAATGAGATTTATAAATATTTGTTATGTTAATCTACAAAATTACTTTTATTATTTGACCCATATGGCTATGTGAATACCAGTGTATATAATTCAATCATACATCCCAGTATTACAAAAAATGCAGCCTTAGAACTAAACACATTTTTCTCTTGTGTCAAAGGTGAATCATTTCCTTATGTCTGAGATATCAGGATATGAAGGAAGATTACTTTCACAGACAAACAAGAGACAGCTGCCCTTGATAATGTAAGATTTATTTTTAACATTCTTTTCAAAAGATCCATTTCTGTCCAAATTTTCATAATGAAACAGGACTTTTCAAAACTGTATATGAGTTAGAGAAGCAAGACAAGGCAAGAACATCAACTTTTTGCTCTCACTTTTGGCAACCTGAAATTCACTCATCACAAAGTGAATTCAGATAACAGCCAAATGTAATACAGTGTTTAGAAAGATGAAGTAAGCTTCCTAAGTTTAGGGCCAGAACTTGTGATCCCTCTCTATCGAATAACCTGAAAGAAGAACCATTTTATGTGGGGCCTTGAGCAACAACAAGCCTTTGAGCAGATCAAACAGGAAACAGCTCATGCTGTAGCTCTTGAACTTGTACAGACAGGAGCAGCTGTGCAGAATGTACTCTACACTGCAGGTGGGGAGAATGGTCTCACCTGGAGTCTCTGTCAGAAAACGTAAGGAGAAACCTGAGGCTGACCATTAGGATTTTGGAACAAGGGATGCTGAGGATCGGAAGTCTGCTACACCCCAACTGAAAAAGAGATATGAGCCACATGTGAGGTGGTTCAAGCTGCTTCAGAAGTTGTTGGTACAGAAGTATGTCTCCTCTTGGCACTGTGACTGCCTGTACTACACTGGATATTCAAAGGAAATACCTACATATCACACAACCAGTGCTACATGGATGAAGTGGGTAGTGTTGACCATGCCATGAGCTTGACTGAGGAAACCCAACCACCCAGGAATCCTGGAAGTGATCATGGACTGGTAAGAAGTCAGAGATTTTGGACTGCTGCCTGAGGAGCTGGCTTGTGTCCAAGAGGCACCACCACATAATGACTTACCAGGAGATGAAAGGTGTCATTCTTTGTTTACTGATAGATTTTCTCATGTGGTAGGAAAACATTGGAATTGGAAAGCTGCTGTGTGAAATCCCACATGGCAAGTCATTGAAGCTACTGAAGGAGAAGGAGTCAAGTCAGTCTGCAGAAGTGAAAACCATCCAACTAATGTGTAACTTATAGCAGAAATCCACATTTTCTAAGTAATAGAAAATAAAATACAAGTTTTACCTCTTTTGTCTTGTTCAATTATATTTGAACAAGCTCTAGATACAATTAAGTCAGTCCTTACAACTCAACACCACACTATGATGAAAATGATCTGGAATAAGAGCTGAATGGTTTATGTCTCCTATAAAATTTTACATGAGAATAGTGAAAGATTAAGAAGTTTCAATGTCCCCCTAATAGAAACTGAGTGATAGACAGTCATAAAATACCTATACATTAATTTATTTGCTAGCTATAGATGATGCGTCTGTGATTCATTTATGTAGAACCCCGTAACAACATATGACTAAGCCCTGTGTAAAAATGTGTAATTAAATCTGCATAGTTTATGTGAATATTCAGATTAAATGAACCTTTGAAATAATCTCCTGACTATCAATTTTTGCTGTCTCTGTCTCTGGGGCATTTGTACATTGTCCCCAGAAGCTTGCCACTGTGTTCTGTGAAGGTCACAAATGGACAGTGTGACTCCAGTGATATTCATCTTAGTGATGTTCTAAACTTTAAATTATTTCATTTCTTCTAAACACCTTTTATTTCATGACCCTAGCCAAAAGTCATGACTTTTTCATTGCCTGAAAGAAGTCCCTTTGGTTAAGTGTCAATGGTTAAGATTGCTGAAGGCATTTGTGTGTTGTCCTTGCAATGTCCATACTGTTATTGATGGTTTCTTTTAGTCGTTGATACTATGGTGGACCAGCTCACTGACTTATGAACATTCTTGTTATCTGATTGCTATCATCATCATCATTATAATATTAATATGCTTCAGGTATACCTTTGGTTGATAAATATATTTTCCTTAAAAACAAAACAAACAAAAAAACCCCACACCTTTGACCATGTCTCTGACCTTTTGGTGAGTATGTTTAAAAGCTTTAACCCTTAAAGAAACTAGACTGCTATGGGATGAAAGACAATGTGATCAGAAGGAAAAAGAGGTGTTTAAATGGTAAGAAATAAAGGGTAGAAGTAAAAAGGGAGTTTTCGTAGAAGAGAGAATGAACTCCCACAGGAATCTGTGCTGGGTGGTGCTATTCAACATCTGGAAAAGTGAATGAACAATGAACTAAAAATGTTTGTCAGCTTTATCAAATTATCAGGATGATAAATTGAGGTATCATTAAAAAATTGCAGGAGAATCACATAATTTTGAATGAGTCATAAAATTGAATAAAAATGATGAATACGTATAAAGTGATAAAAAAAATCTCTATGTTGCATGCACAATAATAAGCTCAGAACTGATGGCTACCATTCAGGAATTAAATACTGGATGTATAATAGACAGTTCTGTGAAAAAATAGCCCTAATCATAATGCAAAATCAGTAATGATTACAAAAATGGCAAAAAAACAGAATGGGAGACATTGTAATTTCACTGAGTACATTGATCAGTATCTTCCATTTTATGTACAGTTTTCATTCCATGTTTCAAGTAGGTGTGTGTGAGAATTGAAAGGGTCTGGACAGGGAAAATGTGAACAAAGAGAAAGAACAGCTGAATGGACTTGAGCTCTATTTAGATTGCCTGGATGTCCTATTTTAGATGAAAAAAAGACGAATTAAGAATTTAATAGATGTATAAAAAATGAAGTGGCATGGAGAAAATGCATAGGGAAGGGCTGCGCCTTGTGTCCTCCACTACAATAGCTATGGAAGTATCAAATGAAATCAGTAAACAGCTGCTTACGGAAAAAAAAAAAAAAAAGGCATTAAAAGCATTATTTTTTCACACTAACTTAACTGCAGAGTATGATGTATGTTAAGAAATTTGTATGGGTTCAAAAAGTGACCCAAAATTTCATGGAATAAACATTCTTTCATTCTCTGTCATCTCTCTTGGGTCTGCAGTTCACTAAGATCTGGGAGAAAGCTCTGTGAACATTGTCGTGTTCTTTTGCTCTTCTCTCCACATCCCTCACCAGTCACCTGCTACAGATGTGCTTCAGGTTTGGCGTGAAGTAAAAATGTTGCAATAACTTTCTCAAACATTTATGGGATTTGTAGTTAAGCAATCATCTCATTTTAAAAATAAAGCAAAGAAGTTAACATGTTTGGCCAGAGTCTCTAGGCAAAGGCTGCAGACCTGGAGAACAGCATCGCCTGATGTCAACCTGTGCATTGACTATTAGATATCATCAATGTGTCCACCCATAATAACACCATCCATATGTTCTCAGATTCACTTCTGCCTCTAACCTTCAAGGTTTAATATTGAGTAATTTATGTTTTGCTGGTGGGCATGTCTGCTCTGAAGACTGCAATGCAGCTTAAAAATACAAGAAACTCTTTAGCCAAAGCAGCAAAAGACCTCAGAGTCTGCTTCTCATGTGGGCTGGGCATCTGGTTTTGAAGTCCACGTTGTCTCAGCAAGCCTGCTTCTGGTATCTCAGCTACCTAATATGAAGATGTCTTGGCAGTATCCCTGCATCACAGTCAGCAGCCCAGATGTAATGTGTGTCTACTTTTAGCCAAATCTTCTATCCAAACCCCAGAAGGACCAGTTTTCACTTCACTGGTTTGCACATCTTGAACATCAATTTGCTTTAAGAGGGAAAAGAGCTGTTTCACTTCACAGTTTTCAGCTGCCGTCATGGCTACACCTAATGTTTGGTCCTGGTGAGCCATAAACCTGTGTTTTAGGATCCAAACCAATGGAGCTTAAGTCCATGTTTTCACAAGATATTCAGAGCTGGTGAAGTTAGATTAATTTCAATTCAAAGCTGTTTGTGTTTTTTTTGTAATCTATCTTAGATTTTTTAGTGAAAACAATAAAAGTAGTAGAAGCGAGAAGAAAAGGACCACCTGCAGGTCTTCTTCATTTTATGAAGCACTTGAAAGGAGTAACTCCGCTGTTGGGAAGTAGAAGTGACCCTGCTAGCAGCAGGAGGGAACTGGAGGGCAAAAGATCCCGTGACTATTTTGACTACAGATTTCCCTGCATCCTTGGTATTACTCACCTCTGTTGGCCATATAGCTTAAGAGAATAAGTTTTTTATACAGTAAATATTGTTGGTTTAGAGTTCTATTACACAGAATTTTCAGACTAAGCCTGGAAAGCCAGAAAGCCATGCTGTCCCACTACCTTTTTTAATGTTTTTTTCCCTATATTGGTCGTCTGATCTCACAACCCATAACGTTACTTCTGTGGCTGAGTAAGGTATTCTATTGTGGTGCATCCTCTACCTTCTGTGAAATGAAAATATGATCCATATTCATAACTCAGATTGGTTTTCAGTTGTTTTCTGCTATAAGGGCCACTAAAATTAGCTGAAAGTAATTTCGTCCACTCTCATGGTTTATTCTCCCATCCTGTCTCATTTGTAAGTCTTTCTCACCGTGTTAGTTATATTGAAAAAAATCATATGGAGGACATAGCTAAAGAATTCAGCCTGGTTTGACAACACAGGAAGATTCAAAATTTGTTTGTTTTTTTGTTTGGTTGCCTTTTTTTTTTTTTCATAAATGCATTTAGATGATAAATTATTCAGTGATCAACAGGATGGAAAGATAATTTAATATGGTACCTTTTGATACCTCATTCCTCCCTCAAACATCCTTTAACTAAAGGGTGGTAGAAAATATCTGGTATATTAAGTGATTGACTCCAATTCACTGCCAGTTTCATCGCTTTTATCTTTTTGTTTTTGTTTTTATCTTTTTGTTTTTGAAACTGCTATGTAATATGTGCTCGGTTTGATGAATTTCCTATAAGATAATGAATATTATTGTCTGAAGTTTCTTCCTGATATGCTCTAATTGATTGTAATTATTTCTAATTATACAATCTTCAATTATATAATAAAACACACAATATTTTATCAAAGTTAATAATTTATTTCACTCTGAAGTGATAACAAATGTAAAATATTTGCAGTTTATCATGCTCCACATTAATATATTACTTAGCTTTCCTATGCTTATTAGTTCTGTGTTGTAGATTGTCTCATTGCCTCCAGAAAAATCCTTATTTATTTTGAGTGAGGATGTCAAAATTTAGCATTTTTAATCTTCCTTACATTATATTTTAATGTCAAAAAAACAGTTTAGCAAATTGAATTGGTATAATATAAATAGCATTCTTGTCTGGGCTGAAGGGTGACTGCAGAACCTAGTCATGCCTTTGAATATTTTGTTCTTTGACAGATTTAATGAATCAATTTACCTGTAACTGGGAATGGCTCACACTTCTCTTCATTCTCTTATGTGTCTGCCTGATCAATAGATCTGCACTGAAGGGGGCATGATGAATGATGGCAAAAGGCTGCTGTTCATACAAAGCTCAGAAAAGTAACTTCCAGCTTCAGTGTACAACATTGATGATTTTTCAATATAAAATTTGCGTGACATTTCAATGTTTGCTTCTCAGTAGCAAAGAAACTACATGGATACTGAATATGGCATTCTAGAGAAGTGGGAATGACAGGGAATGACATTCCCACCGTCAAACTGTTCCGGTAAGCTCAAGCAGCTCAAAATTACTTCTTTAATAAATACCAGAAAACTATCGTCATGTTGCAGCTGTAGTATATCGTTTCTGCAAATGCCATCAGTTAATTTGAAACATTATTCTTTCTTATTCTTAAAAGATTTCAATCGAATGAAAGGTGGAAATAGATGTCACTCTTTTATATGAAATGGAAAGAGTTTTTGAAAGTGTGTTCTGTGCTAATTGTTTACTGCATTGCAACTGTGAGCGCTATAGCTTCTGCACATCTCCATTTTATTGCTTCTAGTAGCTGCAGACAGCAAACAAAAAAAAGTATTTTGCCCAATGATATTCTACTGTACAACATTTTTTTTTAATAAAATAGCTTTAATTTTAAAAAGTATGCCAAATCTATTTTCATTAATTTAAAAAAATTTTTGATTTTTTCCCCAGGCAGAGCTGAAATGTTAGAGCATGATTATGTTTCTGTTTGCTGGTGCCTGAATTTCTGATGTCAATGAAGAATCTTTCACATCTCATAACTTTGGTCACTGGCAAAATGATTTTTTTCCCTAATATTTAGATCTTGCATTTATTTTTTAAATGACTCTTCAGTAATTCTTCCATATGCAGATAGAAATGTTGGATTTTTCAAGTTAATACAAAAATAACCTATTAAAACAGAAAAGATGCTTTGGATGAGGTATTTGGTATCCAGAAGATGTTAGTTTTGAATTATCCATGGGCAGTTTGATTCACTGAATAATTCACTAGCTATGCTGTACTATGACATTAAAAAATCAGTAACTCCCTGTACTATTATTCTGGCAAGCTTCTTACAGAAAAATTCCAGTGCTTGAGGAGACCATGTGAATACTTGTTCTTTCTCCAGACCCAAAGATACATACACTTATATTTTTTCCAGGTGGATTTATTATAACTGTATTTTAATTTGCACTGTAGCACATAGCTAAAAAATACTTTTCAAAAGTCAAAGTTTCTTCAAATCTATTGAGGGAGTGACTAAAATCACTTGTAGAAGAGGAGACTGAGGGGAGATCTCATGGCAGTCTACAGCTTCCTCACAAGGGGAGGAAGAGGGACAGTCTCTTGTCTCTGGCAACCAATGACAGAACTTGAGGGAATGGCAGGAAGATGTGCCAGGTGAAGTTTAGGTTAGACATTAGGAAAAGCTTCTTCACCCAGAGGGTGGTGGAGCACTGGAACAGGCTCCCCAGGGAGGTGTCACGGCCCCAAGCCTGACAGTGTTCAAGAAGAGACTGGACAACATGCTCAGACACATGGTGTGAACTGTGGGGTTGTCATATGCAGGGACAGGAGTTGTACTCGATGATCCTTGTGGGTCTCTTCCAACTCAGGACATTCTATGATTCTATGATTCTAACTCTGGTCCTTGATGACTTGGACTTTTTGCTTGTCATTGCTCTCAAGAGCTTAGGTGGGAAACTAAGAAAATCTTGTTACAGAAATGTTTGCTTAAACCTTCCTTGTTTCCTGAGGTTTAACTGGAGTCATCCATCATCTTCTTGTTCTTTTGCTCCTTTTGGAGATGTTCCAACTGTTAACTTGTATTTTAGGGATTAATTTCTCTGTGTTTAGGCTGGTGAATCATAGAAAGCATAACATGCTTCCCACTGCTGCCTCTTTGCAATATGTATAAATCTGGATTCTTGGGTAAGAGATTGGTACCATGTGAGACAACTGTGGGGTATGTTCAGTGACATTTTGCTTACTTAACTGCACATGGAAAAGTGTCCATCTTTTGCAGAAAGTTCTGGAGATGAAAAAAGCTTGGAAAGGTCTTGTAGGGTCTTTGCACCACATGGAAGAAGACAGCACAGTCATGGGGTAGGCCTTGGATCATCCATGACTTTAGAGTACCAAGTTTTTTTCATAAAAGAATAAAACGTATCTATGTTTTCAATGAATAATACAGAAATTGAAGGAAAGCTGTGGGTCCTGCTTTGAAAGTTTTACCCCTAATGCTGACTGAATGAACACTGGCAGTTTGGCCTTTTCTTCATTCTAAATATACTGAATTTCTACTTTCATTGCCTGCTCATTCTGGCAAGAAATGAAGATCAAGTCCTCATAGCAAACCTTGCAGCAAACATCTGAGGACTTTTGAAGGTTTTGTTCATTACCCAGTTGGCTTATTTGGTGCACTGCTCTCTACAGGTCTAGCACAAACTCATTGGGCAGCATCACTTAGTGGAGTGTATTGCGTTATGAACTATAATGTCACATTGAGTTATGTCAGATATGACACAATATGACCCTAAAAAATTTGACAGATAGTGATGAGCAGAAAAGGACATTTCAAAAACTTCTGTCAAAGTAAAGTTTTTTATATTCCTATTCTTAAAAGTAACCTTGAAAACAGTCATTTTTAGAAAATCGAATTTTAAAAAAGGATAAGGATTCCACCCCCTCCCCCCACCCTGAGTAATTTTTAATATTTAATCAGATATAAATCATTAGTGTAAAAGCAAATATTTCCCATTGTGGAATGTATTCCATCCACAAATAACAGAACTTCTATGGTTATACATGTCCAGCTGTGCTGTCTTCTACAGAAAACCATCTTCCATTCAGTCTGATATGTGGGGTTTTTCTACAAATCTGGGGAGATTATGCTAGATATATATCATATGCTCCCTCTAGCTGAGATTGTTTTATACATATACATATACATGTATGCTTTTTCTTAAGTTCCTTTCTTCAAATTGATGGCTCCCAAGTGAGCTTTTTAACACTTATGTGGTGTTTGTCATCTTTACAAGATCTTTTAAATATGAGTGATTGTACTTAGCTTCATGAGGTGAGAGTGAACTGAATGGACAACCGATCTGTCAATGGTGTTTAAGATTAGTTTTAAAGGTCTCTATTTTTTGATTATGCAGTGAAACTTCCTACATGTTAACATCTGATATAAATCCCATGACACATGTTTCAGGGTCAGGCTGTTGGATGATATAAATGCTGTATATGGCTCTCAAAGAGGTAATGTTATTTGCTGAAGAGTTGTTGCTCATAATGCCAAAGTATGAAAGGTGATTAATGGTGCTATAAGCATGTAAAACTGTATTTATTATTATGAAAATTACCTTTCTGCAGTTCCTATAAATGATTACATTCTTGAAATAGGAGTTAGAGTTATAACCTTTCAGCTCTAGACTTTTCCTCATAAAGGTTTACAACACTATAGTACTAGATGGGGTGCATCCGATGTGAGCTTCCTTTTTAATCCCAAGATGTGGAAAACCTGAAGTGAAGCAAAAATATAAAGGGCAGGGAGTGTGCTCTGCAGAAGCTATGTATGGAAAACAAAAGTTTGTCATGGGGAATATGTGGCTCCTGGAAGAATAAAATCTACTATGTTACCAGAATATACAGTCCTGCTCTTGCTTACTCAATGAATTTTTTAACTTCCGTATTATACATCCATCACTTCTATAACTTTATTTTACCGAATGGCAGGTAAGTTCTTTTTCTGCTCCAGTTTTTCTCTGTTTCAGACACATCTATTTCTTCAAGAAAGGAATTTATTATAAGAAGTTTTAATTGCCTTGGTGAAACATCTATGGCTTCAGATGTCTAACATTTGTTGTAAGTCTGAGGTTTTTTTCTGAATTTACTTAAACTTTTTTTCAGTCTTTGCTGGCAATAACTGATGAAAGCTATATCAGAGGTCAATGCAGTGTGCAAAACTGTTGTTGTTTCTTTTATAATGAAGCATAATAAGTTACCAATGAGTAACAGAAAAAAGCTGTTTCTTGTTAACACATTATTCACATTCCCTTCAGAAAAAGAAATGCTATGTTTGGCTTCAGTGAGTTTTAGATCACATTTGAAAAAAAATAGAAACCATAAGTTCACATAACTTTTCAGGGAGGTAGAGACTGTTTTCAGACACTATAAGTTTTAGTATGAAGGGAGAACATTTTTTCAAAGCTTAAAGTTGTCAGTGTCCTAAAATCAGCAATGTCCTCTGATGTTTTAGCATATAGTATATATGCTGTGGGTATATTTTTCTGCTGGAAGGGAGGTCAAGCATAACTTGATTGGCATCTACAGTGAAAAAGGCATTGCTCATTCCAGTTCTGGGGTTAAAAAACATGAGTTTTGGGAAGCAAATGTGTATTTTGTGCTTTGGGTTTAAATATCCTCAAAGGAATTCTCACTATTTGAATCTGAAATAATTTGTCAAATTAGCACATGACTGACATTGCATGAAACACATTCTGACATTCTGCAATGTGGAGTACAACAGAGTCATTGAATTGAATTACTACTGCTAGGTGAGGCATGAAAAGGCTTGAACAACATTGCATGAGTGTGAAGTTGCTAACCCAATAGTAGAACATGAAGGAATTGTTTCAGCACTTTTTATGAGAGAAAGGGAATTTAATTGACATATTTCTCTACTTATAACTGAGTTTACGAAGTATTGCTTTCACATGTACATTTAAAAGATCCACAAACATATGAAAAATATGAAGACCAGTTTTAATTTGTTGTTTACTTTTTGATGGTACAAATACAGTACTGGTTTAATGTACACAGAAAAATAAATCAGGTGTCTTCTGTGTTAGTACTTGTACTAGCAGATCCAGCACTTGCACTAACAGACTGAGTACTCAAAACAACTGCATTGTTTGATCTGACAGAATGATTTTCTTTTCTTTATTTTATTAAGAATACATGTGACTAGTGTCCTTCCACGCCTTTTTTAATCTGATCATCTACTGAGACTAAAAAGGTTTCTTTCTTTCTGAAGAGTGTGATATTGATAGCAATGACTGCTCTAATGAGAATCATCGCAGAAATCAAGTCACTTTTTGTGTACACTATAAGGTGATATGGTAGAATATTATATGTAAACAATTTTTGGCCAAAGGGTATGAAATATGTTAAAGTATCTAGGCTCAGTATGAAACAAAGAACAAAAGAGGTGTCAACAAGAGCGCTAATGCTTCCCACAGTGGACAGAATTAAATTCTGGCTCTTTTGCCCTTAGGGAGGTAGATTTTTCCACCTCCAGGAAATGCATGTAAACTTTGTTTCTTCTCTCTGTTCTAATCTTAGATACTATATTTTGAATGACTAATAAATGTCGTCATGTTTTGCAAAGGTATTTCTCAACAGCTGTCAGAGTGGCAACATTTCTGACAAATTCAAAGCAAAATACTCCACAATAAAAGCTGTGATACTGAATCCAATAGTGACTCTGACAGTCCTCTGGAAATAATGGAACTGAGTGGCTCTTCCTTACATAAAGGGATTACCTCCAGACTAGTACAGTCTGTAGATATCAAAATAAATAGTCAGATTTATGTCTTCCACTTGCTTTAGATTATGATCCATCTATCAGATGACAAACACAATCTCTGAAGTACTGTGAAGTGGTTTAAAATCATTTGGATCCATAGTACTGGACATCGAAAGCTGCTGCTCTTGACTAAACATAATTTTCTGTCAAAGCGAATGATACCTACAAGTACATGATGCAACAAAACTGGGTCCATAAGGATGGGTTCACTCAAAGAAGGCTGCCAGTTTAGTTTATCTTTTTCTGGCCTAAATTAAATATACAAAGTAAAAGTCACATGCATAATGTCTTAAAAATGAAAGCCAGATCAAATTCAACTACCATTCCATGTGTCCTACTGTGGAAATGCAAAATTAGCCACAGTTTTGGGTTCATCTCTTGATTTTCAAAACTTCTTAATAAGACCATTCAAACTTCAAACTACAGATCACACAGCACCCGTTTCAAGCTCAAACAAGGCAGTCTGAGTGTCATAAAAGCTCATTATTTTAGTTACTAATTCTCCTAAAAATCTGTCCCCAAGTATGTGTATTGTGCATGTTTAAGTCTATCTTTCAGTGATATTGAACTGTCTTGAAACTGTATGCTGTTGAAATTGAGACGGATTGTTTATCTTGTAGGTAACCAGCGTATATAATATATGCTCTGGAGGCAAGCATCTGGTAAAGTTTGCAAAATCACTACTTTGTTACAAATTTTATACAAAATGCTCCCTTTGATTGAATATGTTAGCTTTTAGGCTGTAATGAGCAAAATCTGAAGAGACATGTTGAAAACATTTTATTCCCTCTGATGAATAGTCACCAACATAAGCAGCAGCATTAGAAATCAAAATAGATGTCTAAATACATAAAATATCTTGTGTTTCCTCTGCATATATTATTAACTAATAACTATCCTGAAATTGTTGTATAACTCTCATTTTCAAAATGAGTCTGTGAGACTGGATGTCATCTTTTCCATTTTTAAATCAATTTTTTGTGTGTGTTAGTTTGACAAGTACTAGATTACATCATTGCTGAATAAATGTTTAATTTAGGTGTCCTCCATAGTGTTGTAATCTTTTTGGTCCATTTGGTCCTGAATGTTTCATGTATGTACTTCAGATCCTCACACAGGTCCCTAGTGAATGTAAAAACAGAAACACATTGAAAATGGATGCTCTTTAAAGAAGTAAATATGCAGCTAACACAGAAAAAATCCATATTTGACTGAATTGTGAAAGGCACCATGCTGAAACTTTAATATGTTTATCATACATCTTCCAAAATAAATTGTCCTACTTTAATGCTGGTTTCTTAAAATATACATTAGGAGTTTCAGTGATTAAATGGACATTGTCAGCTAGTTAGCTATATGGTTTGCCACTCTTTTTTTTGTGGGTTCAATTGTGTTTTGCTATTTAATGGAGATTATTTTCATGACAGTTACTACAAGAAAGCCCCAACCAGGTTAATTGCCCTTCTAATACTACTGCAGGCTGCTATAATGAAAAAGGTTGCAAACACAGAGAAAAATTATAATCAGAGTTGCATGACCACGCTCGAGAGTGTGTAAGTACTAATCATAGACCACATCCAAGCAAGTGGATGGCTCCTCTTTTCCCTCAAATAGGTGAGTGGTCAGTCAAATCGCTGGGCAAAACTTTGACTTTCTTTGTTAGGCAGAGTTTACCAAGCCAACATAAGGAGTGATCATTCATTACTGCTAAAAGCCACCAGAAAATGACTGTTCCTTTCTATAGAGAGCAGGGAGAGTGTTTCTCACTAACTTAGAATTCATGGGACCACACCTGTGCTGGTGCTGCTTATTCAGACTATGATTTTACAGCCAAATTAGACTGATGGGGATGCCAAATGCAAAATGTACCAAATTCTGTAGGTTTTACTCAAGACATAGACTTGTAGCTGTTGTTCTTTGCCACAGGTCTACTACAGACAGAAGGTTTGGGCCAACAAAAATTACGGCCCAATAGGTTGAACCTTATTCCTGCATGGTTTCTTGACATCAGTGACAACTGGACAGCAGAAACTGCTGCTGTGATAACCAAATAATGAAACAAAGCAATTATTTTGCTACCAACTCTTTCAGAAATGGTGATGTGAGGTACTTACCCCACACTGTTCCATTTCAGGCCTTTAATTGTGACTCCCAAGCTGTATGGTACAATTCTTCATTAAATTAAAGGTTGAGATAGATAAGCTTTTAGCCTGTCATACTTGGGAGCAATGACACAAATCTCTGATGCTAGTCTGATTTAAATTGATTATATGTTCTTTAAGGGATGAAACTGGGCAAATTATCTAGACAGTAGGAAAGTATTCAAGTAAATTAATAGTTTACTATTATTATACAGGTAAGATTCGACAGACATCCTTAATACTTTAAAATATTACTTTGCTGGGTTTGTCATCTTTACATTTTTTTATCCCTTAGACAGTTTAGTGAACATAAAGCTGCCTTACCAGTTGTTATTCTTTGCTGGCCTCCCTCTGAGGGAAAATTACTTGAAATATAAAACATATGAGCTGAGGTCAATGAAAGAAGTGAGTTTGGTCCCACTGATTCTTCCTCTTAAGTCAGAACTTACTCCAAGGAGGAACTAGAAGCTCTTATTGTTCATTTTGCCACCAGTGTCTTTTAAGTCTTCAAGAACACCAACTATTGGTGCAAACTGTGAAAATTCTGAAGATTACAAAAAGAGGTGCTGTCTCCCTCCCACCTCCCAGATGGAAAATAGAATAAGACAATAACCTGCTGTGAAAAGGGATTAATAGAGTAGTCAGGGTATTTGTAGAATGAGTTATGTTATTACTGCATGTACACTCAGGGAAAAGGATGCAGATAATGAAAGAGATACTCACTGTGAGCTGGGCATACAGACTATACCGAATACGAGGGTAAGGAGGAGAGAGATGAGATTTAATGGGACAGGAGGAAATTCAGAGAGTTCACATCTGTTTGAACTATAGAGCAGTTCATGCAAAAAATACTGGTACAATTACACAGAACAGCTTTATAACTTGTTACCTAAGGTCCCTGTGCAATCACCCCACACAGCATAGCATCAATTGCCGTCTCTCCGTTTTTTTTCCATCTATTTCTATAGTTAAGAGAATAAAAAGTCATCAAAATGTAAATCAAAACCCCAATCTTTTTGTGGCACAGTCATGGCCTACAGTATAGAAAAGTAGTACAGTATAGAAAAGTAGCAAAAGCTGCCTCTACTACAGTCTATCTTGAAGCTTGAAAAACTGATCATTCTTCTTCATTGTTTTCTCACCACAACTCAACCCATAGCCTTTTCTGAGGACATAAGCAGGTGGATAGATGACAGTAAAGCAGTGGATGTGGTCTATCTTGATTTCAGTAAAGCATTTGACACAGTCTTCCACAGTATCCTCACAGCCAAACTGAGAAAGTGTGGTCTGGACGATTGAGTAGTGAGGTGGACTGTGAAATGGCTGAAGGAAAGAAGCCAGAGAGTCATGGTCAATGAGGCAGAGTCTAGTGGGAGGCCTGTATCTACTGGAGTCCCTTGAGGGTCAGTACTGGCACCAGTACTATTCAATATATTCATCAATGACTTAGATGAGGGAATAGAGTGCACTGTCAGCAAGTTTGCTGATGACACCAAGCTGGGAGGAGTGGCTGACACACCAGAAGGCTGTGCTGCCATCCAGCGGGACCTGGACAGGCTGGAGAGTTGGACAGGGAAAAGTTCAATGAAATATAACAAGGGCAAGTGTAGAGTCTTGTATCTGGGTAAGAACGACCCCATGTTCCAGTATAAGTTGGGAAACGACCTGTTAGAGAGCAGCGTAGGCGAAAGGGACCTGGGGGTCCTGGTGAACAGCAGGATGACCATGAGCCAGCACTGTGCCCTTGTGGCCAGAAAGGCCAATGGCATCCTGGGATGTATTAGAAGGGGGGTGGTTAGTAGGTTGAGAGACGATCTCCTTCCCCTCTACTCTGCCCTGGTGAGACCACATCTGGAATATTGTGTCCAGTTCTGGGCCCCTCAGTTCCAGAAGGACAGGGAACTGCTGGAGAGAGTCCAGTGCAGGGCAACAAAGATAATTAAGGGACTAGAGCATCTCCCTTATAAGGAAAGGCTGAAGGAGCTGGGTCTCTTTAGCTTGGAGAAGAGGAGTCTGAGGGGTGAAATCTTCTCAGTGACAATCAGTGATAGGACAAGGGGCAATGGGTTCAAACTGGAACACAAGAGGTTCCACTTAAATTTGAGAAGAAACTTCTTTAGCATGAGGGTGACAGAACACTGGAACAGGCTGCCCAGGAAGGTTGTATAGTCTTCTTCTCTGGGGACACTCAAAACCCACCTGGACACATTTCTGTGTAGCCTCATCTAGGTGCTCCTTCTCTGGCAGGGGGATTGGACTAGATGACCTTTCAAGGTCCCTTCCAACCCCAACATTCTGTGATTCTGTGAACACAGAATATATTAATCAATAATCCCTAGGGGACTTCACACCTCCCACTAACTCCACCTTGCTTTTTTAAACTCTAACTCAGTTATGAAACACAATTTCAGTATCATTTCAATGCAAATACAAATGTTTTAAGATTGGTAACACCAGGCTGGTTTGTTAAAGTATAGTCCACCAAGAAATGTATAGAAACCCTCATGGACATACTCTAGTCTGTAGATAGACCTCTGTTTCAAACATGAGTCAGTGGCTCAGTCAAGTTTTTCTCCACTATACACCCTAGTACAAACGAAAGCAAATTGGCAGGAAAAACTGCATGGCTCACGTTAGAGGTCATAATGGGATGGCATATCACTTCTTCCAAATGCTTCATCTCGTGTCTTTGCCTTCCCAGGAAACACTGATGGTGTCTCTGCAGACTAGATTTGTTTGGGAATCTGTTTGATACACTGTACCAAGATCACTTCTTTCCTTCCCCCTTCCCCAGGCCATGGCCTGGCTGCTTATTGTTATCTGTGTATCACTGTTCTCTTGCACCAGGCTGCTGTCTGTGCAGCTGTGTAGGGAGCCAGCCTGGGCAGCTCTCCATAAAGATGCTCCAATAAAAGGACACTGGGGGAGTAGTAACAGGGAGGGAACAAGCATTGTGGTACAGACTAGGAGAGGGGAAGGACTGATGATCCTTCTGAGATCCAGTTCAGGGTCTCTAGTTATCATGGGCAGTGCTCCCAAAAGTAAAGTCTATTAGATGGAACAACGGAACAAAACCATCTGCTGAAAAGCCAAGAGATATTTCTCTGTAGTATAGGATGAAGTAAATGTTCCCTTTTGGTAACTTTCAGGCCAGGGCTTGTCAAATCACATTTTTCATTCTATCTGTGATGTGTGTGTTGTGCTTTTTTTTCTGACAATCTTTTCAATCTTTTTTTTTTTTTTTTCTTGCTTTCCCCTCTGCTGAATGTAAATTGAATTTTGAACAGTTACAGGTGTGCAAAGTTACTGCCTACTGTCTCATGGGAGTTGTCTAATTTAGCTTTCCAGAATGGTATAAATAGACAAACATAGTTACTGTGTGCATGGAGAGGATATGAAGACCATGAGCTTATGACTCAGGTTCAGGAATCTCAATATAAATCTAACAGAACTGTCCCTTGAAAGAATTAATAGGAAAATATTTTGGTTTTCAGGCAAGGAAAGCTTTATTACGCTCCTTATGTGATGTTGAACACCTAGAAAAAGGAGACAATTATTTCTGAGATTTCGTTGCAGTAAAGTCTAGTCAAGAAATTGGAAAAAAAATCCTGGACAAAATTGTTGCTGTTACACTGTGAGTTATTTTCAGAAAGGAAAACAAGTGGACACAGGGGACCACGGACCTGTAAATTGCATTGTTGTACTGAGCAAGCTGAGTGATTAATACATTGGTATCTGTCAGTCTGCAAGCAATTAGAAGAGGATATGTTGATCAGTTCTAGGCACTGTGGATTTATGAAAAATAAATAAAATATATAAGTATATCTCTCCTGACTAGATCTGTCTTAAAGAATGGAATAAGTGTATCTTCTTAAAAAGTGTACATTTGGAAACAGATTAAGTTGTAAGTTCAAATTAGTGCCCATTTTAACAAGTAGAATCTATACTTGGAGGTTATATATTTTATCTCAAATGACTACTGGATGTGGGAAAGCTATCATCATGTTGAATTACTCGAAAAGTTCATGTATATCGTATGCCCAGATGGCAGCGATTTGTTGACAGGAAACGAAGAGAGGTCAAATCATTTTACCTTGATTTAAATTTTAGTAAAGTTAAATTTTCACTACTTGTTGCAACTAATTCCCACCATTTACTACATATTTCTTCCTAGGGTCACATTGTTAATTATGTTAACATCTACTGATACATTATAAAACACTGAAGACATAAAACCACACTTTTTGGAGGCCCTTCTCCACATAACAAAATACCTACACTATTACTCTTTTGCCCTTGTGCTCTGTAAGAGAACATGTATTATTTTCCTCTTTCCATGTTTCTCTTTTATGAAAATAGTTTTCTCTTCTTCTTACTCTTGCCTGTGGGATAGCTAAAGGAATTCTGTTCCTAGTCTGATTCTCATTGTACAGTCTGTAAAATGGTTTATGTATATCGTGGAACATGGGAAACTTGCCGCAAACAGCTCTTTACTCAGTCTGCTCTCGGTGCCAACCATTCTCAGATTGATTTACTATTCCCAGTTCTTTGGATTTGCTTATGACATTTATCTCTTTCTGTAAGCAGTTTGGAAATACACTGCATCTGAATTTCAGAATTGAACTAGAGTAACCTAGTGGCATTGTTCTTACTATGGTTTATTACTATTATCTATTATTGGTATTGTTATTATAGCATAGTATAAAGAAAGAAGCATTTTTAATCAAAAGAAATACAACTACATGGCTGGATACATTAAAAAAATCAGTGTTGAGGATGACCTAGAATTTTTTTTTCCTGTTTAATTATGGTCATAAAATCAATCAGTACAGGCTTGATTTATAACGTACCATTGCTAATTTATTTTTGGTGAGTATTGGATCACTGAAGCTTAAAATTTATTTTTGCCAGTAAATTCAATCACTGAAATTTTAATAGAAAGTGAAAAGGAAAAGTCTGTGAACATGAACAAATTCAATGGTTTTGAAATTTGAATATGTATGCACAGAAAATTTTTATTTATACTTTTCCAGGAGTACCTGTTGCACAGTTCTGCCAAACTATGTGTTGCAGTGAAGAGGCATGTTTTATTATAGAGTAACCAGCAGAGCAGATACTAAAAACAGCACTGTAAACAGAATGATGGGCAATGATTTTGTGAGTCAGAGACATTCTTAATATAAACTTTATCAGCATAGGCCTTTGCACTTCAGGGGACTTTGTCAAGGATCTGTAAAGCAGTGAGTGAGCCTGCAGGGATCTCTTCCAATCTAAAAGTTTCTGTGAACCTTGAGAAAGAGCTCAGTCTTCAGGGCAAGTCTCTAGTGGCAAACATCCTGGCAGCGTAAAACCAGTTCAACATTGTTTGCTATGACTTAAATGGAAAGCTGAGGTTTGTTTAGATTGTTTAGCACAAACAGTAGAGGTTTCCAGTCTCCCATAAATATTTACTGTTATTTAGTGATAAACCCAAAGCTGAGAGACTTATAGGTATCTATACTTGGTTGTGGCATTCTTGTAACTATTTAATAAGGCACACTGAAGATAAGGTTATCATTGTATAAGTGCCTGTAATCCCTCTGGAGTGTAATTGCCTCATGATAACCTCATCCCTTGAAGTTGTCTCTATTGCTAATATGAAAAATGTTTGTTTCCAGTGGGAACATATATTTTGTGATGGAACAGCATTAAGCTGTCAAATCAAAATGTTAAACAGCAGTTGGAATAAGCAGAAGAGTTCAGATGCATTAATTCAGCCCTCATAGATGGTTCGCCAAAAAACTGAAATGATCCAAAATGATCCAAACCTGTTCTATAATGAGTCAGGTTTTCATTCTGGAGTTATCTGAAGAGTAATAGCTATTTGCCCAAAAACATGCTTTAGGTTTCTTAGACTGGACTAGTGAAGCTTGAGATTTATGAGAATGAAGAAATATATTTCAAAAGGCATTGATTTTATCTGTGTTTTTCATTTGGAATTCAACATTTTGACTAGTAGGTCACCAATCCAGTAAAAGAACATTTTGTATTGCATTGTAAACCATGAGATAAGCATTAAAAAAATGCATATGCTTCACAAATAGGTCTTGGAGGGTGTCTGCTGTATCTGTTATTACATGGGATTTTCAAATCAACAAAATGCCTTAACTCACTTGAAATGTACCACCTCAAATGAAGGTGACTCTGTCATGAAGCTTCCAAAATATCTGAATAGCTCTTTCCTCAAAATTAGAGAAGTGCATGGGCAGGAAAACTTCTCAGAGAGGCAGAGAAATAATGTTCCTGAAGGACACAAAACCAGGTCAGGAACTCTACCTTCCTCTTGTTTCAGGCATGAGCTGATGTAAATGTGCACCTCTGAGCAGTTGCTCACAGGTGAGTGTATGACAGGTATGCATGTTTTGTGTCTCACTTTGCTTTAATAGGAAGTCCCATGGCCTGCTTCTACAAGCTGCTGTGTACAATCTTGTAACAAAGTCAATGTGAGGTCCAGTAGAGAGATCATCCTACATCTTCAGAGGCTGAAAGGACTGCATGGGGAAACCTTTCCCATCACATGAAGCATTTTATGAACAGGACGTCAGCATGGAAGGCTTAATGTTTAGGTTTCCACACTTTTTATAGGCTCTGGCTAGCTGTGTGGCTGAAGATGGAAAATATTTGGAAGTAAACCAAAAATTTCAAAACTAACCTTATATTTCCTCAGAATTTTTGGCATCAGTGTCTCTTTTGGCTGTGTCTGAGTGGAATAATCTGTGTCTTTGAGTTTAGTACATTATACAGTAACATATTACACCTCTCTATTTTTTATGCCTGGGAATTTCACCTCATCCATCTTTCACAATGTTCAGCAGAGACTTTTAAAAATCCCTGAGCCAGCTTTATGCAATTAAATGGAGACAGGGTCAAACCCTAGATCCTGGTTTCAAACCTAAGTCCTTATTAGTCTTGAATCTGATGGTATGCTGGGCTTAAATTAAGCACAGAATCAAAACACTCAACATTTAAGAAATTTTGAATTTAAATCTTATTTGTTTGGCTGAGACTGTGTATCCTAGGTGTAAATTCAGGCCAGTCACTACCTACCCCTGGAACAAATCTTAAACTCGGCAGGAGTAGCATTAGTGGGGAAAGATGGCCTACTTTCAAAGATTTAAAATTATCTCTCATTTAAATCTATATCTCATTTAAATGTTTAAAACATTTCAGGATCAATTTAATTTAAAAGCTTATCTCAACCAATATTTTGTCTTGGTCATTAGTTGTAAACTATTAAAATATCTCTTGAATGTATCTGAATTCCTTTATGTTCCCTCTTTCCAGTTGTTGAGGAGTGTAGACTACAGTCCAGTTATTTGTTACTCCTCTAGAACTAGACAGCTTCTCTTTGCTCAGAAATGTATGGCTTAGGAAAATATATGTAGGATAATTATTTTTTTATTCTATAGTGAGTAATTAATTCTTATATTATTTATATATTTATATTTTCATATTTCCATTTTAGTTATATGGATCTAAGTCAAAAAATTAACACCCCATATTAACTCACAGCTTTCATTTTTCCATCTTAGTGTGGGACACACTGAGATTTTTAGACATGGTTCAGAAGGGCATAAGCCCTTTAATTGGTCACTAATTAACTTTTTCTGAGTGGGACAGTGACATTCAGGCAGTTTCCCTGGAGTACTAATGTTGTTTTGGAGCCCTCTCCTGGAAACAGTACTTGTGAATTTTATCTTGGGAAGCAATTCATGACTTGCTCTTCATTCGGACCTTGCTTTAAGAGAACAAACAGGAAAGTTTACAGCAGTATGAATAAGGGAATAAAGGATTTTTTTTCTTCAAGTTTGCTTATTTTCTTCTATATTTCTGATTAAAACTGGAAACCCAGTGATAAAGTCATGACTTTTAATGATGTTGACTAAATAGGTCTTTTTTTGGTGCTTGGCCCACTTTTGAGTTTCCTGATCTACCTACAGAGATTGGAGAAAGGTTAATTCTGGTAGATGCTTTAGCTTGATACGTTTCATTTGGGTGGGTGTGTTCATCTGCTTGAAGGTAGGAAGGCTCTACAGAGGGACTGGCTGGATCATTGGGCTGAGGCCAACAAAGTCAAGTGCTGGCCTGTGCACTTGGGTCACAACAACCCCATGCAATGTCAGAGGCTTGGGGAAGAGTGTCTGGAAAGCTGCTTGATGGAAAAGGACCTGGGTTTGTTGATGGACAGCCAGCTGAACATAAGCCAGACGTACCCAGGTGGCCAAAAATGCCAACAGCATCTTGGCATGCATTAAGAATAGTGCGTGCAGCAGGATCAGAGAAGTGATCGTCCCCTTATACTCAGCGCTGCTGAGGCCCCACCTTGACTACTGTGTTCTGAGTCCCTCACTACAGGAGAGACATTGAGGTGCTGGAGAGAGTTCAGAGGAGGGCAATGAAGCTGCTGAGGGAACTGGAGCACGAGTCTTATGAGGACAGGTTGAGAGAACTAGGTCTGTTTAGCCTGGAGAAAAAGAAGCTCAGAGGGGACCTTATTGCTGTCTACAACTACGTAACAGGATGCTGGAGCAGGGGGGATGTCAGTCTCTTCTCCTATGTAGCAAGCAATAGGACAAAAGGAAATGACCTCAAGTTGTGCCAGGGAAGGTTTAGATTGGATATTGGGAAAAATTTCTTCATGGAAAGCATTGTGAAGCACTGGAACAGGCTGCTCAGTGAAGTGATGAAGTCACCATCCCTTGAGTCACCAACCCTGAGGTTCTTAGGGACATGGTTTAGTGCTAGAATTAGGTTATGATTGCTGTCCACGATTTTAAGGGTGTGTTCCAACCAAAACGTTTCTATGTTTCTATGATTTGATGGTCTCTAACTCTGATATCCTGATTTCCAATACACTTGGGGAAACAGCTCAGTTTACAACCTTTTATATCTAGTATTTCTAGTATTTGCCTTCCTGTATTTTGTTCTATTTGATTGTTTCTGTAACTGATCGGGTAATGTATTACCACTTTGCCCTAGGCTTAAGATTCATTCTTTATACACAAGATTTATGACTGGTATCAGTTTACTCAGCTTTTAAATGCCCATTCCCTGATTGCATATTTTCCCACACATGGAAACAACAGTTATTTTTAAAGACAGATATTGTGAAACATAAACAAACAAACAAACAAACAAAACCCAAAACCAAACCAACTAAACCAAAACAAACAAAACAAAACAAACCCCACCAAAAACTCTCAAACAAACAAATCAACTACAAACCAAACCAAACCAAACCCCACATTGTGTGTTAACTTTCCATGATAGCTAAAGAATTTGTGATTTCTAAACTAAGACAGGAAAACCAGCAGAATTCCCTGAACATTTAGATATAAAATTAACAATTATTGATGTTTACAGAATAAGAAGATGCATATGTGGAGAATTTATAACTAATTTTATCATCTTGTTGTGTGCTACTGCCATACACAGAGTAGTCACTGTGCTGACTGCACCTCTCGGCTTAACGCCTGTTCATACTATGTCATTGCTTCTCTTTCTACCCTTATGGAGAGCAGGGGAGAGTGAATTATTTTGTCCATTTTCCTGCTTTCTTTGGGTCAAAATTGAGCAGAAATGTAGCTCTCATCAGGAAAATATGACCTGATTAGTGTTCCATCTGTGGCACATCTTGACTGCCAATGGATTTTTTAATTATATTAAAATGATGTACTTTGTACTTTGATATGAGAAGTGAAATAGGAAGCTAATTTCTAATAATTGCTTTAAAATGTGCTTTGGAGGAAATACAGAGATATTAGCATTACCAGTAATACAATCTGAATGAGCTAAATGGGAGGTGTAATGAGAAGTTCAGGGCAGGAGGGAGTGAGCAGAAAGGTTTAACATATCATTGTATGCTGGTTGAGGAATCATTTTCCAAATGATAGTTGGTCCTGCCCCTGGTGTATCTGAATATGAAATGAATGCTTCAGCAGTGAGCCTGTGGTAGTATTGATGTTATCACTGCCATTGCACCTACTGGTACATAGCCAAATCCTCGATATGGGTTTACAGACAATATCCACAGTATAATCACATTAATATATAAAGTGATATTCATGTTTCCTCCTTCAAGGAGTGTTCTTTGCTCTTAGCTTTATTATTTAAACTTCACTGCAATGTACAGTCCTTAGCCCATGTGATATGGTTCTAAACAGCCACAGTCACTACAAAAATAGAATTAATGAGCATTTTTGACAAAATATGTCACAGTAAAAAAAATGAGAGCTCTTTGTTGACCTGTGGGATTAAGTCCTCCAGTCTCAGGACAAACGTCGTGAATCTGAGATCCACAGGAGATTGCCTTGGCTGCTCCTTCAGTGGTCTTCTTTCCAGTATTTTAACTTTTTCAGATTTTAGTTTTTACTTGAATATACCTCAGTGAAAAACTACAGAACTTGTGTTTCTTTTGTTTCCTGTTCCCTTACTATGATCTTAACTCTAAACAAAGTACTGCAATTAGTCAGAATTATTTAAACTGTTCAAAGCACACTAATCAAGGTACAGTTGTATGGTTAATTTGGAGAACCCAAAAGAGACTTAGGTATCATTATAAAACAACACAATGAATTAAAATTAGGGTCAGACATTTGGAGAATAAATGTGCCTGATTATATGAAACAAAGATAAGTTGCTAAGGAATTGTCAGTTGCGAGGTTTGAGCTGTACATGTGTGTGCACGTGTGTATGGAATTAAGTTCATTTAAGTATCCTGTGTTACATGAACTGTAATAGTTCATCAGACACAGGACAATCTTTGTCGGAGAAAACTCCTGTGAACATTCAAACCTTGCGAGACAAAGGATAATCCAGCCATACGATGTAAAGTTGCAGGAACCTTGACTTCACCAGTTTTGTTGCTCACAGAAACACTTGTAGTTGTCATAAACTGTTAAAGTTTATAATCTTTTTTACTGTCTCTATTTTCGACAGCTAATTCTGAATTTTCAGTTTTCTTAAAACTAGACATCATTGATTCAATTGAAAACCAGATTTGAGACAAAAGCAAGGCTCTGAAATGGAGTTTAAGAAATAGTTGCGTTTAAAATATTGCAATTCAAACTTTTTTCAGTATTTAATACTTCTTGTACCACTTCAATTCTTATTGGTTTGGATTAAAAAAAAATGTATCTACAAGAACCTGTTTTAATTTGATCTATAGAACATCTTAATCAAAATCCCAGACTCAAATTTTCTGGCAGTCTGTATCAGCTTTCAGAGTTATTGACATTTTTAATTCAGGTTTGTTTTTGTCAGCCTAACACTTTAAATCCCTGACTTTTTCAAAAGAGTTTTTGAATTTTTTTTTGGCCTCTACAATTTCTGGTGGGAAGAATAAAAACTGTGGAATTGAAATAATTAATTGACACAAAACTAGACATGGATAGCATCTATCTTCAAACATCAGGACAAAACTTTGACACACCATAGCTGTCATAAATTTTCTGATAATTTTCTGAAACTGGATAGTGAGCACCGGAGAACATAGACAGGTTTGTACTGTTATTAGTCTTTGAATCCCTGTATCCCTGACTGGCCCATAGCCAATCTGAAGCCCCAATTAGCCAAGCACAGCATTCCATTCATGCCTAAAATTAAAAAAACTTACAGTACATATGTTGAAACTCAACAAATATAGTGTGACTTATTTTTATTACACCCTGAACTCCTGTTTTCTACCTTCTATTGCTGTCACTTAGAGCCTTTATGGATTATTGACTTAATGACACTTTATCTGCAAACAGTTCTCTTGTGTCTGATTTTACTTTTACTAACATAAACTTTTCTGTAACTATGGCTTTCTGTCTTAGTGAACAAAATCCTACAGAACTGTCAGGTTATATGACATCATAATGCTGAAAGATTTTAGGGAGGAAGATTGATCTTAAAGAGACTGTGAGGTTCTGTTTTATTGCATGAACATGGTGAACACTATGTTAGTGCAATTCTTTATTTTATTACTCACATTAGTATCCATGTCATCACTGCCATCAGCATTAAATGTCATTTGGGTACTTCCAAAGGGATTATATTTCCTTAAATAGGGTTAAAATCTGAAGAATCAGCAAAGGTCCTTAGAAATATGATTACATGTTGCAAAAGAGGCAAAATTACGGCATTGGACATTTTCAGTAGAAGAGTCAAAAGTATATGCTGTGAGAAAACAATCAGGGACGTTTTTTCTTCCTTAGTTTAGGATTTTCCTCTAAGGATATGTCTCAGACGTCCATCAGGCACTCCAGAAAGGCATGGGTATCCTGAGGGGCCCATGCCCTATCTGTCAGCTCCTTGCAGATATTCTGGATACCCTAGAGGGGGAAAATGGCACAAGATGCCTGCATTTAGGCAACTGAATCTGACCCTTGATGAAGCCCATTAATATGATTTGATCTTGGGTCAACACTCTCCAAACAAAATTATCTGAGCAACTGCCAGAAAAGTAGCAAAATGAAGCATGAAGCCAAAGATGCAAAAAAGAAAGAAAGTCTCACACTGTCAACTCACAGTAGTCAATGAATGGAAAGGCAGAATTATGTGTAAGGAATCTTTTGCAGAACGATGGTGAAAGGATATAATTTAAATATCCTTTTCAAATGTTGGTCTCAACATTTGAGAGTGTTGAGATTTTCAGTCTATGCAGAAATTCTTAACGGAGTTAGCAAATTGGTACCTTCTGAAAGAAATCATTAGTCAAAGGAACCCTTTCTCATCTGCTGCATGTTACTGATTGAGCAGTTTACTCCAAGAAAAATCTAGAAAACAGATATAAGCTTATCAGAAAATAGCCTAAGCTGCAAAACCATGGAAACAATACAAGATTTATACTGTACATTACAGAAAGACATATGTTTTTTAAATTTTATTGAGTCAATAAATATTTCCTTGGTGAAACAAATGCAAACATATTTCAGGCATAACAAACTGAATTTTTACTCAGTTTTCAACCCTTTTCAAAATTAGCTGTAGGCAACCTTAACAATGAAGATATTATTTTAAAACAAAATGAAAAAATGACATTTTTCTGACACATGTTCTTTTTTAGCCCATTATTCAATAATTTTTACATAAATCTATTACTAATTTCAGCTGACTCAAAGCTGCAGTTTACAGGAAATAAGTAATCTGTTAAAAAAATCGCATTAACTCAGATGGAATTGAGTTAGCATTTCTGTTTGAAATTGTAAAATGGGAGTAGTATTTCAGAAAGCAGAAGCCAGTAACCATTTTTCAGCCAATCATACAATGTAAACATTTTTTCCAACTCATTAACCTGTCTTGGGAAACCAGATGAATATTTGTAAATAATTATTTCAACAGAAATTAATGAGTTCACTGTTGCATATCTTTATATACATTGCCTCACCAAATTAATTACATTTATTAATAATGTTTTTCTCTAGGGAGACGTATTAACCACTGAAGTGATTTAGACTATGTTTATGCAGTGTGTCACAACTTTTAAAATATCCTTCCATATTTTAACATCTTTGTTGAAAAAGGTAACTGCACCTGTTACAGTCTTTTGAGAGGGTGATGAGGAAGTTTTAAAATCTCAAAACTGAATAAAATATTCTTTATTCTGTATTTGCAATCTTACCATTGGCAACTGAAAATACAGGTGAGATTCTTGAAATCAGGAATATCAGACAGAAAGATTTCTAGGTACCAATGAATACTAATCTTTTGACATAGGTTACTGTGTAAGAAGTGTGCTACTAGGCCAAAGTAAATGGATTGCTAACAGAATAAATAATTCTGTATCTATAGTAACATTGGTAAGAAAGCCAGCGTATGTACTCTAGAGGTATCCCACTTTTCATTACGAGATGTAATTAGATCTTTTTGTATGTGTGTATAGCTACAAGTGTACTTACATTGTGTGTGTGCGTGACAGTGTATGAGTATATATGTCTGAATGTGGGATGATAATTGTAAAGTATATATTTGAACTGAACACTGAAAAAAAGAAGTAATATCAAAAAATTGCTATAAGAAGTATTAGCCTAAGAAAGGGTTGTTCTAGAGAATGCAGACATAAGAGATGTTCACAAAAGTGGGATACTGACCCTAATGCACTATAAAACAACATTTCTCAATTCCTATTCTGAGGAGTTGGGAGAGAAGCTTGATTCCTGAAGTATAGGGTTGCTGAAAGGGCATAAACCCACTACTGTGCCTGGAGATTGCAAAGACATCAAAGGTCTTTGAGGACAATCAACAGTACATTTTGTATTAGTAGTGTCATTTCTAAATAGTGAAAATAAACTATGAATAACTTATTTACTCATGTTTTCTCTTCATCTTGCTTATTCTACTCCTGTGCCCTGGGTGAACCATTAAAAAAAGATAAAATAATCGGCATGGCTTCCTCTCACTGCCAAACTGATCATCTCTAAACATCATTTCATAAATTATAGAGAGGGCAAGGGATTGTTTTTCAGAAATGGTGAGTGACCACATCCCAGATGAAGTCACTGGAATCCCTGGGTGCTCACCTTTTAAGGGCTGTAAGTCACCCATGTCCGAAGAAGTCAGCGCCCAGCCCAAGAATAGAAAACACTTTTCTTGTGCTCTAGGTCTATGTTTCAACCACAAGACCATTCCTTCTGCTTATCTGCCAAACCACTACTGTAGTGATTTCTGTTTGTAATGTCTTAAATTACAGAGCAAGCTAGAACTAAATCATTTTGGTTTTGCTAAATGGTTTTTATATAGATTGTCAGACTGGCCAGACAATTCATGTCTTCTTTAGAGGGAACCTGCCTTTTACAGAGTTCCTGTGCATGCTACATTTAAGGTTGATAATTGACCCAAAGGACACTTACTTCGAACAAAAATACATGTAAGATCAATCGTGCTTTATTGCGGCTATTTCACTTGTTTATATAGTGATGAGTTTATTTCAGGTTAAAAATTAGCCTAAAATGTATTTCTTTCAACGAATTCAGAGATTCTGGCTAAGAAAATAATGCTGCCTTGGTTAAAACAATAGCTTGCTATAAACATAGTTAAGATTCAAATAGAGACAAATGACCCTAAAAATATGTAAAGTAGTATCAGATTTATTACAGTTTTAGTAACATTATTCAAAAAATATTGTCGGTTTTGTATGCAATCCACTATACATTTCTCAATGAATATGCCACCCACCTGCTCTTGAGAATATTCATGACACTGCTGCTAGACTGTATAAAGTCAGTCACTAAACTACATTGGGGAACAAAGAAGGTTGACATTCTCACACAGCTCTGCAAATCACATCATATTTGACATAGACTTCAGTTGATGTAATCATTTATACTTTGATTCCAACAAAGTATGTAACTCCTTCCTTGCTTGATTAGATTTTTTCAGTTACCTTGCCTTCAGTAGATTTTTAAAAATGTTTACCCAGTCTTAAATGACATCAGATGAGTGATTTGAGATGTCACATGCAGACAGAATATCCAAACCAGCCCAAGAAGGAGTGGAAAAGGAGAGCAAGGAATAACATTTTCTTTTGAAATTAGAGTCATGATACAGCCTAAAATCATGCCATTATAAGACTGTGACATTATAATGTATTTTAATATGCATTCTAAGCATGCAGGGTCTAATAAGACCCTGTTTTTAGGATCATTTTAACTAGAGATTTGCCAGGCAGACCTCAGTCCTCATGCTGAGCAGATCATTGCTGGGATGTGCAGAGCTGTACAGCAAGTCCCCCAGTACAGAAGAAAAGGCTGTGACAGTACAGAGTGCAGAGGGGAGAGACCCATCTGCTAATGGGCACCCCGCAAATCTTCACTGATGTAAGCAAGGTCCTTTTAGAGGACATTAACATTTCACTAGGCTGTTGCTCTCAACCAAGAATTAAGCCTTTTATTTTAGTTTGTTTGTTCAGTTTTCATTAATGCTCAACAACAGTGCCAAATACAGGCTTGGGATTCAGTTATAGCTTGAAAAAAAAACTATGTTTTGAATAGGTTTTAGGGTAGCGTTCAGGTTCACCGTGACTCCCTGTAGCTTTATTTAGATGGGAATGCTGCTGAGGAAATGTATGTCTCACTTGAAATTCAGCTTTGAGTTTTAAATTTGTCTTTGCCTACAGTTCAAGACACTGGTAATAACTAAAACATCACCTACCCACAAAACAAAACAAAACAAACAAACAAACAAACAGGCAAACAAACAACCTCCTAACAATCCCTAGTCTGGAATGCAACTGCATGAGACACAGTGAATTAACATTCACCATGTCACAGCTTTGGGGAGCTAAAGTCGTTTTGCATGATCTTGTCATCTGCATCTGAAATTTAACTCTAGAATTACCAGTAAGGAAACTGGAGGATAGGTCTCATCTTGGAAACTCACAAAGGGTTTACTAGAATATAACATATGTGTATTTAGATTAGCCTGTGATAATCTTAGACATTCTAGTCATCCTTGTGAAAATGAAACAAAACTAATAAAAATAATAAAAATAATTGTTTATCACTAAACTTTCATATGAAGACAATAGATATAATAAAAGCTAATACATAACAAAACAGTACTACTGGAAAGAATGTGAATCCCCAGGCCCTGAATCTGTAAGAGAAACAGACCTTTTTGAAGAGACAGAGAGAAAGAGAGGAAGTAGGAAAAAAAAAAGGGTGATTCATATAGTATTGTCTAGAATGCAGAATAAGCTTGTAGCTTGATTTCTGTACATGAGAAATGTCACCAGAAAGCATTTTCTTACCTATTACCAACTGAAATACCACAGTCAGTTGCAAAAATATTGGATTGCTAGAGACAGAATATCTTAAATTAGTATTCTATTATTCTACAGAACGTCAACAGAGATATAGCACAATATGGCTTTAATTTGTAGAGAATTTCAGAGAAGATTATCTTATTGTTTTCAAAAATGTTTTTTCTTTTGCATATCTATAAAAAAAGGACAAATTATTATCTGACAAATAATAGAAAAAGTTGCTAATCTAATTTATACTCGAGAAATATCAGTCCAGGAAACATCTAATGGCAAAAGAGCCACTTTTCAGCTTGGTAACTTGTTCATTGTGGTCTTGGAACCTTGTTGTGCCCTATTAATCATACATGCTAACCTGTTTTCCAACCTTGTAGTGGTATATTTTCCAATTAAGAACAAGGAAGAAAGGTTGCATTTAAAAACTATTTGAAAAATATCCCTGTTTCAGTAGGAAACTTAGGACATGGACAGGATTCATCCCACTTAATTCTTTAGCCCTTAACTGAGTCAGCTGGAGTTGCTTCCAGTTATCCAAGGCTCCTTGACAGAGATAGACATCTCCAGAGGGCAATTCAATTTACTTAGAATCTTCCTCTCTAGTTCCACTGTTATTACAGTGTTTTTAAACATTACATGATATTTATGTCTGTTTACATAAATTATCCAAATTGTTCTCTGTAGAGCTGAGCACCAAGAGCTCTCCTCATTGTGAATTGGTTTGAAGACACAACCTAGAAAAAACAGAAAGAGCATTGATGACTTTTCAAAGTTTTCAAGGAAATGAGCTAGGATTTTTTTTTTAAAAAAACAAATACTAGTAAGACTGAAAGTTTTCAAACAAAATATATGAACTTTAAGACTGGAAGAAGTATAAAGTGGATTTGTTAACAGTAAAACATAATTAAAATGGAAGAAATTAACAATCATCTGCTGTATAGAAAACAGAAGTAGGTCTCACTGGCACAAGCAAGTGAAGAAATCTGTGGTCTTCTCACCTTTTTATTTTCTTTCTTCTTATAGTGGAAAAAAAACCTACTCTAAGAATAGGGACAATAAGACTACAATAATTTTCTTTTTCTTTACTGCTTCTTTATCATCCAAATCTAAACTCTAGATCAAAAAACTCAAAGTCTGAGGAAAATGAGTTGTATTCACATTTTCTAAACCAGTGATTAAATAAAAAGTCTGACTTTTTCTTTCTGTTAAAGTAACTAGTTTGTTTGGGTATTCTGTCCTTCCTGTCCGATTTGCTTCCCCATGGATTTTTGACACTATTCTGGAAATAATTAGGAGGCCTTGGAACACTTGGGATGCCAGGTTAAAATCCCTGGGACATCATCTTCATAGTAAGCAGTGTAAGTAAATTACAGGGGTCAGTAGGTGGTTCCCATAAAACAGTCTGTAGCTTCTTGCTTCAAAAACAGTCAGGTTTTTTATGTTATTTAATTTCACCTTCCAAACCATAGGAAGATAACTGGAATTATGACAAAATGACTGTTGGTGTTGTTTTGTGGTAGTTTTTGTTTATTGGTTTGTTGGAAAGTAAAATGTGGGAAAACAAGATGTGCGGTTCTGGCCACCTGGACGATAAAGGAAGATCAATACTAACATGACCATCCGGATGGTCGAAGACACAATACTAACATAATAATATATAAAAGGCCTTGGACAGATTACTTTGAAGTATCTTTCTCATAACTGTAAAACGTTACAGCCCAGACTCGTGAGAATGGTATCGCAGGCCAGATAACCACCCCCAAGTGTCTGGGACGTGTGAATGTCCTTGCGCCTGGTCTGTGAATGAGTGGAAAAACAAGTGAGACAAACATCACATGAGTTTAGTGTGTTTTTAATTACAATTAGTGGAAAAACACCTTGCGTAAACATCTTAGTCGATGCTTGTATCTGTAAGTCCTATAAAATGGTAAATGGTGAATAAAGACGCTAGCCTAGGCCTAAGTCAGCTCTCTGCTAGGCCAGGCTCTGCGCTCCATGAACAAGACCTCTGCCTCTGCATGAATTTCTGTCTGCGTCCAGTATGCGTCATCTCTAATTGCCGCATTGGTTTTGTTTGGGTTTTGTTGTTTTGCTTGTTTGTTTGAGTTCATTTGTTTGCTTGTTTGTTAGTTTTTTATTGCAGCAGATCTTGCGATTCAAATAATTGGTTGTGTGCAAACAGAATTGCCTCTTTCTGTGTTAGTGCTCTGATAGTGCCAACACATACAAATCATAGTCATACTGTTTAGGTCAGGGTGACAAGTCAGTCACACATCAAAGCGGGTTACTAGTAGCTAGATTTAAAAAAGAAAAAATATACAATCTTCAAAATAAAATAACAGATAACATACTGTAGGTGAGTGAACAAAACTGCAGAGTTTTGCTGGGCATCTGTGGAGAGTGGACAACTGATGTCAGTTGTTATTTACATCAGAAAGTGTTAGTGAACAGGAGACATGCTGTCTCATGAGAATAAAGAGTCATTACTGATGACATAAACATCATTATTTGCAGGGTGTACTGTTGACCTGGGCACCTGAGACAAGTGAAGATGTATTTTCCATACGTAAGCAACATATCAAGAGTTACATGCCACAAGGTTTTCAGGAGCAAGTACCACGAAAGTGTAAATTTCATTTTTTTACAGTTGTCCTGGTTTTGTTAAAAACAAGTTTCTCTTTTAGTGAATTTGCCTGTCAGCTAAAGCCTTCATATTAGCTGCATTTTCCTGGAGAACCAGACACATGTTTTGGTAAACATAGCAATGGAATGCGAAGTTACTGATAAACATGGATGGACATCTCACAAGAGGGGCAACAAGAAACTGGTGACCAAGGAACCAACCAACTGAGTATAACATCCCATTCTCATGAATACATCATATAAAAGTGGGAGGTCACGAGGATCTCGTCCCTTTTCCCCTTTTGTTTATGGCCGACATTAGGAGAGGACCTTGTTAGTCATCCCTGCGAACTGAGTCCTAGTAAGAGACCGAATCCAGTTCCAGTTGGCTGCAGAGTCCAATCCAGGACTTCGGATGCCATCTCTGCAGTTGCTGGGACTTTCAAGATTGGTTTTGTATATTTTGTATTATTTTCTCTATTCTTATTAGTAGCATTAGTAAAACATTTTTAATTTTTCCAACTCTCTTCTCTCTGTCCTTCTTTCCCTCCCAATCGCCTGTCTTTAGTGGGAAGGGGGGAGAGGGAGGGGCTGAAGGGGAAAGTGGGGGGAGAGGAGGTTAACAATACATCTGCCATGGTTTTATTGTCACCCCACAATCAAAACCCTTGACAACAGTAAGAGTTTAGGCACTGTTGTTGGAGTAATGAGAGGTGTGAGAACAGATACTGAACATAAACTGTTCATTGGTGTGTAAAGATAAGGAAAAAGAAAACCAAGCAATGGTCCCTAACCCTCTCAGCTGTTATTGGAGTTCACCATGACCATTGCATTTTGAAGCTCATCAGATGTTAGAGGAGCATGTGCAGTTCGCAGAGAACTCCTACAAGCTGAATGTAGCTTATTTTCCTCATACTTGTTCCTAACCTAACATTTGTGGGTTAGAGTGTTTGCAAGTTATTTCAACATGGCATTTGAGCATGATTTCATAAGAAAAAGAGTCTTGAGACCTGTGCCTGTATGTTTGAAACTGTTGACAGATTTAAACAAAATTTGACAGACAAAAGTTTCAGATGTATTAGGTTTCTCCAAGTTTCATAGAAACTAGGTTAGATGGAAGAGGGAGGCTCTTTGGGCATTATTTACTTGCCTGAGCATGGGCTGTACTAATATTTGCACTATCCTCAAGTTTCCTGCCTGGCCTCAAGCTACTGTAACAGAAGGGCCCTCTCTGACGGTATCAGAAACAACAAGGATATCTCAGAAAGCAATAGACGCCTGTGATTAGACATACTCTTTAAATCTCAACACAACTTCCAAACTGATGCCAAACCAGCATCATAGTTCAGATATTATTAAGCACTAGAGAATCTATGCAGAACAGGCTCCTTAGAAGTGCCACAACTACTCAGAAAAACTCTAGTTGGAATTTGCAGCTGCTTAGAAGAAAAGTCCATAGGAAATCCTGCTACATGCTTCATGCAGAACTTTGCCATGGAGATTAATAAATTTAAAGATATTCTCTAGCATACAAAAGCAGATGACCCAATATAATGAAATTTCCAAAATAAAAAAAATACTTGTTGCTTTCTGGAATGGGACATTCTCATAAAATAGTTTAAACAAATTTATTTTCAATTCATTGCATACAACTGTTCATAAAACTACCTTACGCTTCTCAATTCCATTACTTGAGAAAAGGATCTAACTAAATTTCTCCTGTGCAAGCTCTTTTTGTTTGTGTTTTATTTTGTGATTTACAGACAGCATGGTACTTTTATATTTTTGACCAAGTTGAGACTGCTTTGTTTAAGAACTTCTCCAGTTTCCCTGATTCCATTATGTGCAGTTCTCATCAACGACTGTCTGGCTATATAAAATTTAACTGCTTTTTTTTTACATTATTCTAAACATATACATGCATATATATGTGTGTGATACATATATTTCACACACACACACACACACACATATATATGAAGATTGTTGGGGAGACTGGTAACATGGATTCATTCCAAAGGAAGTCCAGTTTTCTCCATAACATTCATAGCAAACAGTTTTTATAGACAAGTCCCTCTATTCTAAGTTGAATTAAGAACAGTTAAGGTGAATCTGTCCAATATAAGACTTTTAATATGCATTATAGAATTTCACAATTTTTGCAGTGTTCTGGAAGATGTGGTGTTTTTTAATGAAACTGAGGAAAATAAATACTATAGGGTAAGGTTTAGTGAAAATGTTTGTGTTTTTTTTCTAAGTTAATATTTTTATAAAATATTTATCACACACACACACACAGTATGTTTGGGATTGGAAGGGACCTCAAAAGATCATCTAGTCCAATCCCCCTGCTGGAGCAGGAACGCCTAGGTGAGGTCGCACAGGAGTGTGTCCAGGCGGGTTTTGAACGTCTCCAGAGAAGGAGACTCCACAACCTCCCTGGGCAGCCTGTTCCAGTGCTCTGTCACCCTCACTGAGAAGAAGTTTTTTCTCAAATTTAAGTGGAACCTCTTGTGTTCCAGCTTGATCCCATTACCCCTTGTCCTATCATTGTTTGCCACTGAGAAGAGCCTGGCTCCATCCTCATGGCACTCACCCTTTATATATTTATAAACATTAGTAAGGTCCCCCTTAGTCTCTTCTTCTCCAAACTAAAGATATCCAGCTCCCTCAGCCTTTCTTCATAAGGGAGGTGCTCCACTCCCTTAATCATCTTAGTTGCCCTACGCTGGACTCTCTCCAGCAGTTCCCTGTCCTTCTTGAACTGAGGGGCCCAGAACTGGAACATTTATAAAATGTTTATTGCATTATGTTGCTGTTACTGCAGCAGTTCTGTAGAGACAGTCCAGCATCAATTTGTGCCAAAACACAGGGATTTGATACTGGTTTTACTCTGATGTCAGAGAATGCCTTTGGCACTGTTACTGCTTTCAAGAAAATGTAAAAAATTTTGTTGAAAAGTAAGCCCCTGAGAAATCTCAGGTCACACTTATTAAGTGGAGTTTTCTTCAGCCCTGATGATTAAATTTTCCTCAGTGGACTATTTACACATCATATTGTGACTGATCCTATATGGCAATAAGACTGTAAATGTTTTCTTTCTTATGGGAAAATGAATTTGCTCTGTACCAGAAATAAAGGGTTTGATGAGGACTTTTATTGCAGTGATTTTTCTTTCTTTCTGGAGGCTGCTTTGGCTCTAGGTACAAGAAAAGAGATGTTTTCTTTGCGTGTTTCAATTTTCATGTTGTTGATTTTAGAGAAAAGGGGAAAGAATAGGATGTGTCCTACCTGGAATACAACAAAAGAATGGACAAAGATGGGAAACTAAAGCAGACTGACAAAAATGTAACAGATTTAAAAGTAAAACACTACTCACTCGAAGATCTTCAGATGTGCAGATCACATTGACACCCACAATGAGACACCACTGGGTTTCAAGAGAAAGGTGCTTGCAATTCACATTGCTTTTTTTTCTCACAGCAACAAAATAGACAGACAGAGCAGAGGTGCAGTGTGTCATGTGTGCAGACCAGATGAAGTTGTTAGAATTAATTTTAGGCTCACCAGTCTTATCAGTGCTTCTCAATATTTATAAGGCTGATACAAGTTAGGACAAGTTAAAGAAAAAGAGATAGAATGGAAATTTGTCCATCAAGCTGAGTTGGAAAAAGTATTTTTGTGTAACACATGTCTTTAGGGAGAGAAGCATGAGCTTAGCATAGTCATATCCTGGAATTCTTGCAGAGTGATAATATTGTGACATGAAGCAAGAATTATTAGCAGGACCTGTGAAAACTGGTGTCTTTCCAACTGTCTATACTTTAATCTTCTGTCTGTCAACTGCTGCAAATGGTATTTTGGCATATATTACAGCTACACATTAATTTCTCATTTTCTCTCTAGTAGCACCCCCAATGGGATATACTAGAGTATTGCTATTTTACCTGATTATGACATATGACAAGGTAGATCATACACTTCAGTTGCCTAAAAATCCTAAAATGGTGAGCAAAAGAACATCAATAATTCATTGCTAAAGTATCCATGAAGAGGAAGCAGATTGACTTGTTACACTGGATTACTTCTAGTTTAGTACAGAACTGAAAAAAAAAAAAAAAGCACCTCAAGGATTCAGATTTGGTGTTTGGGTTTTTTTTTCCTTTTTTTTTTTTTATTCTGCTTGGTGCACAATGTCTCCTTTGTTGCTGACAAGTGATACACCATTACCGGAAAAAAATCACAATTTGATCTTAATGAAGCACAGATTTGTGGTCAAGCAGTGAATTGTACAGCTAAGACACAAAACAACATGACTTTTTTGGATCACTAATGAACTAGATTCTTTCCTCAGTTATGTATTTACACATCAAGATAAAGCCCAAACTAAATTAAACTATCTGTACCTTGGTACGTTTAAACAATAAAGTGACTAGACTGATTTTTTCTTTAACTCTTTGCATTGAATGAAACTTTGAGGTAATATTGGCAATAAATCAAGATTTCACTCAGCTCATTTTTAATGATCTCTTCCTTGTAACACGTCAGAATTAAATACACTTTCAAGAACATTGTGCTTATGCAAAGAAACTTAGGAGACAGTTGTACACTCACTAAAGGAAAAGGTATTAGGTTTGCTAAGAACATTCATATGCCTATTTTGAAGGTCCATTAAAAAACTAAAAAAGAGACAGGATTCAGATAATGCCATCTAATTATGTAGTATAATAAAATGGTTTGAGTGAGGTTTTCTTTCATACTGGTGTTCATGGTGGTTTTAGGCAGAGATTATTCAGACTTGATAGTGCATAAGGATCCAGAATTGGTATCTAGAGACTGGAGTTGATGATCATGAATTTTCTGAGGAGCTGTGAATAGTGCTTTTATGTGTACATATCTATGTATGTGCTTGTGTGCACACACGTATACACACACACATCATCTTGCTAGCCCTAGTATAACAACTATGTGGACATGATATTGTAAACTATCTTTCAATATAGCAAGGTATTACTGGTATGGAATTTTTATGATCTAAAATGTGGCTGATGATAGAGCTATCTATTATTAAATCACATAATTCTGTGGCCTTCCTGAGTGACTTAAGTAATACTTTAACTATGTTATTAAGAATACTGTCAAAGTTAAGCTATGGCTATATTGGAGTTGGAGAAAGTGGAATATTCCATATCCTGCATCACATAGCTGTGACAGTTAGCATAGTCAAACCCTACTGAGGACTTTTTTGTAAAAGTTGCATATGATGGCTGCATTCTTTATTGGATGTAGTTTAGGAGGATAATTCAAATGAACAGATGAGGGCATACCAGGCAAAAATGAAGACATGAAAGTAATCAGAAGAACTATATGGCTCAAGGAAGATAGTGAGGGGTGTAAGATTTATAAACAAAATTAAATATAATTGATTCAATATCAGTACTGCTTTTTCCCTTGAAATGCCAGCATTAGTGGAGACATGTATCTTTCATTCTGAAAGTTCCATTTTTAGCCACACTTTTAGCCAGAAATTTGCAGAAATTGTACCTTAGGAAAGCCTTCCACGTGAGTTCATCAATTGTATTTAAATTTAAGCTGAACAACTGCTCTGATGTGGGGAACATTTTAAGCAGTTCTTCCAAAAATTAACTTCTATGCGGTAATGCAACTTGTCCATTTTCATGCTCATTCAACACAATTTCCAGAGGCAAATGTCATATTTTATTGCAATAGATGTTCATTGCCTCAAACAGACAGGGGTAGGGTCATTAGGTACTACACAAACAACAGTAATAATGATTATGAGAATAATGATAAAAATTACACAAGTGTGTTTCAGGATCTTGGCGGAGAGAAAAACAGATGCACACATACAAAGTAAAATCCTTTTCCTTAGGTCTATTTGCACTGTTTGGAAAGTCATTCAACATCTATTACTCTAAAATAAATAAATTATTAATTAATAATTACAATTAAATTAATAATTCACATTTCAGTCAAAACGAGAGAACAAAGTAATTAATTCCACAAGGTAAATTATTACGTTTTGCTTTCAATAGCCTGGAGGAAGCCTTCTAACCACAAAGCATTTTTTCTTTTTTTCTGTTACATCTGAACATTTTATAATGAGCATTTATGTTTCTGCAGCCAGCATACTAAAATGGTCACTAGTGTTTTTTCCAAGTTCGTAATTAAAGACACAGATGTGTTTTACAGACTGGTGACATCTGACTCAACTGATGTGGCTTATATTGGGCTTGGGCTGAGTGGGCAAAGCCTGCTGACATGCTCGAGCAATCCTCTTCCTCCTGCTCCTATTGGTTATCATTCAGAGAGTGGCAGCATGCCTTGGGGAAAGCAGCAGGCATGTCATTCCTACTTGCAATGGTTAGGAGCACAACAGCTGTTTACCCCATAATTTGTTGTACTGGCTCTGGCAGGCTTTTCAGGACTGCAAATGAAAATTTGCTTTTCCAGTCTGTGCATATGTAGAAAGAGAGTGAGGATCTGGAGTGGCACTTGGCACAGGAGGAGCACTGAAGTCTCCATTTGGAATAGAGATGGGCCTGAGGATCAAACTTCAAGGCCAAGTTTGAATCTTAATTTTCTCCTGTGGTGAGTGCTCCGAGCAATCAGTATCTTGTGGCTTAGAACATTCAACAAATAGAAAAAGGAAAACTTGGTTTTGTCTCTTGTTTAAACTACTCTTTTCCCATTTTCTTCCTCTCTTCCTTTCTTTTGTTAATGCTTTTCCTTTTCATCCTACTCCTTCTGCCCTGCAGGGTAGGTTTAGGGAGCATTACACAGGTAAGACTTTTCAATGAGATACAGGTGAATACAGTGAATCATAAAGTTTACCAGAAGTTTTGGATTTAGTCCAGGATATGGAATTTTTTTTGGTGGCTAAAAGGATTATGAAGAGAAAGGCAGGAAAGAAATCTACAGAAGTGCAGAGCTCCCTGAAGTCAGCGCAGTGGAGAGGTCCAAGGATTAGCACTAATATTTTCTAAGACCAGAAGCCCAAAAGAAAGTGATTACACAGAAAGATTGGAAACTTTCTGCAGATTTTCACTCTTCTTCTGATCAGGACCAGATTGGTGTGATGTACTGCAATATCTTGTTTTTGCTACCAAGCCATTAATGAACTAGAAAAATTTTCACAGATGATGTTGTTATTCCAGTGCTTTGCTGTTAATATTCTAATTACTTTACTTAGTTGAACCAAGGACATACCTCCTGGCTCCCTTGCAAGTTATTAATATTGTGCTGGGAAAGAACAAGATGGATACATGGAAACAAAAGCTCCAATGAAGAGAGGCAAGCCAACAACTGGGAGTCGTTGAGGGTGTTATTTCAGAGAAAAATGTGTTTAGCAAAAACCTGTTTCCTGAGTTTTTACATAAAGGATATCCAAACTAGTATGTTTTCAAAATTAATACTTTTTTTTTTTTCTTTGGGCTTACTACGATGACACAAATAAGAAATTATACAGAAAGTTATGGAAGACAAAAATCAATTTATCTATAGAAATAAAAGTATTAAAGTAACAACTGAAGTTCTCGAGTTTTTCTTAAAGTGACAAAGCATTTGCTAGCTGAGCAATTTTGCTTTTTACCTCCCCTCGTCTTTTTCATTTAGCCTCTTACCACACCTCTCATGACATTATGGCTAAGGAGAGTTGTTATTATCCTTTTCAGAAAATAAGCTGTGGATCAGTGAAGATATTTTTTCTAATGAAGATGTCTGGATGTTAGTAAAATATGTATATTTTTAACCTTATGCTTCATGAATAAGCACAATATTTTCAGGGTCTAGTGGATACTAAGCAAAATATACTGTATTTACACTCATATACTCCTGCTTATTTGTGCCTAAGTGGTGATTCCCCCTTTTATTTCAATAAAAAAGGATGTGTCTGCTGTTAAAAATTGTCATTGGCTGCTGCAACAAGATCTGCCCAGAGCCTTCTCTTCTCCAGAGTGAACAACCCCAACTCTCTCAGCCTGCCCTCATAGGAAAGGTGTTCCAGTCCTCTGATAATCTTCCTGGCCCTCCTCTGGATCCTGTCCAACAGGTCCGTGACTTTCCTGTACCGAGGGCTCCAGAGCTGGATGCAGAACTCCAGGTGAGGTCTCACCAGAGCGGAGTAAAGGGACAGAATCACCTCCCTCGACATCCTGGTCATTCTACTTTTGGTGCAGCCCAAGACACAATTGACCCAGGCCAAATTTAACAGCTTTACAGCTTGTGATCTGTCCAAACCAAACCAACAAAACAACAACCAAACAACCTGCTCTCGCACCTGGAGTACGACCTCCCCTTCCTTCTTCACTGACCTCGGTGTTCCCTCTATATTTCTCACACACCTTTTTTTTCTGTACTCCTCACATTGCTGTGTTGTGTTTTGCCCTCTCTTAAATATGTTTTCCCCAAGATGCCGCTTGCTTTGCTGATGCACTCAGTTGTGTCCTGTAGTGGGTCCATTGGAGTCAGCTGTAAACAACTGTGACCATCACAGGGCAGCCCCTGGTCACTTCTCACAGAAGCCACTCCAGCGACTCCCCTGCAACTAGCATGTTGCCATGTAAACCCAGTGAAAAGTTATATACAAAACATGGCAAACCTAAAGAGATTGATGCTGTTGACTCAACAGGTTCCATCAACAGATGCAGCCAGTTCAAGTCCAGTGTCCCAGAAGGTGTTTTCACATTAGTCAAACTGTAAAATCAGAGACCTTCAATATTTGTGGCCGCTGATGAGCCCATGTTATGTTAAAAATATTTCAGTTAAATTATTATGTTATCTTGTATACAGTGCTGACAATTTGCTATCCAACTCTAAATAGGGCACTAATTCTGTACTGCATTGACTTTGTGCTCTGCTAGCTTTTACTATAGAAATGACTCTTACTTGTGCCAGACAGCAGGCAAGGTGGGAATTTTATGTCAGAAGCTAGACCAGAAGGCAGATAATCTGTCTTCTAAAGCACAGATCTATATAGCATCAGTCTCAGAGAATTTCAAACTATTAAGAAGCCTAACACTCAAACTTGAGGTGTCCTGAGAGCAGTGGTGCATATGTTTACAAATTTAGTAATTACTGTGTAGCTGTTCAAGTCTTCCTGCTGGATAGTAGACATCCGAGACAGCTTTTCTGTGAGACCCAAATTTTTCATCCTATCCTTCATCCTTTTCACCCAAATTTTTTCCCTCCTATCTTTGTGCCTATAAACAAGAAATATTTATGAAAATGTGCTTAATTGATAGCAGATTTTGTCTCATGTGCTTTTATGTTTTATTTTGGTTTGTTTTGTTTTTTTTGAGGCTGGTAACATTGAAAGGAGTATACATTTTACCCTTTTTACTTGTGCAAAATGGAATACTGTAGGAATAACAAAGAAACCCAGAAAGGGTAAGTAAAGTTTTCTTCCATTTCTGCATAACATTACAGGAGAAATTTACTTCTGTGAATGCCTCTTTAGCCATAAGGATCTGCATTTTATTTTTTTTTTCTCTGTATTCAGCAGAGATTCTGACTTCTATGTTGAGTTCCTTATCTGTGTATTAATGTTGGCAAGAAGTGCTCAATAAAATTAATAGTTTCTGTATCTCAGGGTTGATTCACCTTTACTGTATTTAAGTATGTAACAATTCTGAGTGATTACAGGATTTTTGAAATAGTTTAGACTTTGAGTAAAATCATCTGTTACTATTAGACTCCCAAATCTACTTGGCCCTCAGGTAACACTTATGCAAAACATAAAGAAACCAAACCTGAACTAGACAATATCTTGCAGTACCACTTCTTTTACTGCTTGTGTTCACATTTTGTATTTTGCTAGAAATTTTTTTGAAAAGTTTCTGGTTTTAGGTTATGGTCTTAGAACATAAGTAGTAAAGAGAACTCCTGGTCCTTGCACTCATCTATTTTGCACCATCGTACAAATAATAAATAATGTCAAAAAAGTATTATATTTGTAAGTATTTAATAAAATATCATCTTGCATAAACAGGTGAAATTTTTGTTTTCACACTTAATTTCCTTGTACCTGGGAAAAAAAAATCTGTGGTATGACACTATTTTTGATAGATGATGAACTTGATAGAGTTTGATAGAGCTGATGAATTTTGGTGGTAAAAGAATGCAAGAACGAAAGGGAGAACCTGCACCCGTGAGCTTGTCAGACATAGACCAGCAGCCATAAAATATGTCTAGTTTAGAAAGAATGACAAAATATCTGATTTATTTAGCATATCACAAGAGTGACCATTAAGCATGTCCCAATATACTATAACAAATTTAGACCACAGTAAAAGACCAGAGTCACAACTTCAGTGTAGTATAGGAAGACACAATAGAAGATGGTTATCATTAATGTCCTAGATCCCCACAAAGGTGAAGAATTTTCTAACAAATCTCCCAGACTAACTGAGGAAGTAGACCATGCTCTGCATACAAATAAAATTAATACTGTCTTCCAATATTTCCTGACTGTAACGCCAGTGGTATAGTCTCTAAATCAAACCTCTTGACTTAGATTTGCTATCTGAACACTCACACTGTACACTTTATTTCTTACCTCTTTCATCCTTTTCATCAACATCAAAATCCAACTTGAAATCATTCAGATTTCTTTTATCTAATTGTAACACTTCCAGAATATCACTCTTCACATCATTTGAAACTATCTTCTAATTTGTCATCAAATTATATTAATGACTAATTTATAACTTTTTTAAATCTTGCACTGATGTTATTTTGAAACTTACGTATTTCATCTGTACCTTCATGTTTATCCTCCAAAAGTGTTTGAAATGCTATCATAGTCTCTTCTTAAGGCCTTTGCCTTAAGAAGCAAAGTCATGGAAGCCTGTAGACCTCGCTCCACAAAACGGAGAAAATGTGTGACTTTTTACACTGTATTACTAAATCTAATTCTGTTTTGTATTAGGTGACACTGCCATTTAATTCCTACACAATGATCATGTCATATTCTGTATTAGTGGAAACTTCCAACTAGCACAGTCCACAAATTACCAAAACTCTCACTTATTTTCCTGTGTAGCTTTTCTGTTTTGTACCACTCATATTAATGATAACGTTTCTACTAATACTTAAAATAAGAATCTTCTATGGGACACTATCCAATTTCTGTATTTAAATTTAAATATATTAATTTGACAGTACTAAGCCTTCTACAAATCTTAGTGGAGAAAAAAATACTATATGACATAATATAGCCTTCATAAAATCGTGCTGAAGATGTGTCATACTCTCTACTTATCATCATATCCAAATTATTATATATGACTTAAAATAGTACTGAAGACAAGCTAACAGGGAAACAGTTGCTTGGAACACTCTTTTTTTTTTTTTTCTTCCCTAATCATGAATAGAGGTATTGGTCTTCTCCAGTCATAAGATATTTACAGATTAGGTAAAAATAATGTAACTCTGGCAGGCTGATCCTGGCCAACACTCATTTAGACTCACCATGCATCTCTCCTGCAGGACTAGAAGAAAATAAAAAGGGAGAAGATTTGTGGATTGAGATACAGTTAAACAGGGAAAACAAAAACTGCATATGCAAGTAAAACAAAAAGAGAAACTCATTCACTATTTCCTATCATGAGGCAGAAGTTTAGCCACTTTCTGGAAAGCAGGGCCTCAGCATGCTTAATGGTTGCATAGGAAGAGAAACACCAAACTCATGTGTGTTTCCCTTTTTTCCTCTTTTCTCTGAGCATTATTGCTGTGCACAATGTCATATGGTATGGAATATCTATGGTTACCTATCTTGTCTGTGTCCCCTCCCAGCTTTTTGCCCACCCCCAGCCCACTCACTGGGCAGGACAAGGGGGCAAGAAAGAAAACCTTGATGCTCTGCATTCATTCTTAAGCAGTAACAAGCTATTATGTTATCTGCACTATTTTAGCCAGAAATTGAAAGTGCAGCACCACACAGACACACAAGTTGCACAGAATAAAATCTTGAGCCCTAAGAAGAGGGGAATTTGTGTCAACAACCTTAGAAACTGGGAGCTTGAACTAACTGTATATTCTGCAGTTAGCGACAGACTGATGGTGGATCATATAAATGTATTTTTTCATTACTCTTAAGAAAAAATATTCTTTGCCTAGTAAATAATTCACCTTTGGGCAGCTGGAATTAAAATTCAAAGCTTATGGGCAGTAGCAAAAATTGTGCGCTTGGTCATATACTCATGGAGAAAGGGACCTACTAATTATGAAGAGAAAGGCAAATGCAAGTTCAGAAAACGCAGCCTAGCGAGTGATAAGCAACACCTGGAACACTCAGAATATTTAAAATGTGTTCCTATCTTCCTTTTCTCTGGCAGAAATATCTTTCAATTGTATTCATGCGTAATTTTAAAGCATATTTGGATGCATTCTTGCTTAAGGTGAATAGAAAGACATCATTTATAGTCAATTTCTATAGATTGTGTCTTCAATTTAATACAGGATATACAAGTCAGTACATTCTAACATGAATATTCTTACAGAAATGTACCGATTCATATATAAATACCATGCATGGATAAATGTAACCTCATTTGTAGACAGTTTTGGAAAAAAAAAATAATTCGCACAAATGTAACTTGTAATAAAGGATGAGATAAAATAGATCAAAAGAACAGTTACTCTCACCTTAGTCATTCAGTGGAATACTTATTAACATATTTTCTATGCTGTATTTGAGACACTCCTGTAAAATTGAACTGTATTTCACAATTAAGATTTTGTGCTATTAATACTTATTACCAACTCTTGTTTGGTTTCTACTTCTTTTAAGTTTCATTTGTTTTTTTTGCAAAAAGATGTTAATGCTTACATTCCCTTATTTTAAGGTAGAGATAGGTCTAAAATTGTCTAAAAATAAGGAAAAAGAAAACTACATTCATGTGTTGATGATCTATTTTTCAGAAATGAACATTCTCCGGTGAGCAGTTCTGACTACAACTTGCAAGAAAAGCCCTCTAAACTTTATCCTCCTTTGCATGTAAAATTTCCTAATCTGGTAGGCTACAGATTTTGTGGACTTAATAGGCTTTACTTTCCTTCAGACAAAAATGTAATCTTTAACTGTATAACACCAATAAAGTAATGAAATGTATTGCAGGTTTGTGTTGCATTAAAACACATGAATTTTATTTACTTTCTTCATAATCTTCATCATACAGATTTGGGAATAGCAAACACCTAATTAATTTTCTGTTTAATTGAATTTTTGCCTCTAGGTTACTGAAGTTCTAAACTTATTAAGGCAAGTACCCTATTCTGGCTCCTTGTATAACTATTCTTTCTGAACCAAGAATTTCTGAGTTTTGTATTAGAAATACTGGATTGGAAGTGACTATGATAGTGGCAGATCAACAGAGTGTCTATTTGACGATAATGTTTCTGTGGTAGATGATAATGAATAATGGATATTTAACTTATTTAGCATAGTATGAAAAGTTATGCAAATCATATTAAATCATTAGTAAATTACAGTTTTAGTTGTTTTGACAAAGGTAAACTATCTTAGCTGATACCACACAAAGTTGACATGCAGGTTACGCACAGTAAAAAGTTAGGATTACTTTTGATTAAAAGATCTGGATTTTCCTTATTAAAAGCTATGGTTCATATAAAAAATTTATGAAATTGGAAACTCAATGCTCTTAGAAGTGTGTTAACTGAGTATCAGAAAATCAGTGAGTCAAGCTGTATAAACCTTCTGCTACCTGGAAATCAGAATGGTAGCAGGAGTGTGAAATGTGCACTTACAGTGTGGACATCTGTGGTGTGTTGACTCAGGCCGGCAGCTATGCACCACACAACTGCTTGCTCACTTCAGCCCCAGTGGGACAGGGAAGAGAACTGGAAGGGTAAAAGCATGAGTTAAGATAGAGATAGTTTAATAAGTAAAGAGAAAGGAAAAAAAAATGGATGCAAAGGGAGTCACTCATCACCTCTTGCAAACAGACTGATTACCAGTTTCCAAGCAATGGCTATCTCCTCCAAAACCACCTTCCCTCAGTTTGCATTGCTGAGCATGCTCACCAAGGGGGCAGAGTGGGAAAAAGGGAAAGCTTTGTTGCTGTGAAAGTACTGCTCAGTAATAACCAAAACACTGATATTTCATTAACACTGTTTTAGACATCTATCCAAAACACACCACCCTATGGACTCCTATGAAAAAATTAACTCCATCTCAGCCAGTTCTAGTACAGCGTCCTTGCAACCTGACTTATTTGTCTAAGTCAGTTTCTACAGGGAGATAAATAAAAGCCAGTAAACATGATACATCTATACCTCTTTAGATCTCTGTCTCTGGTTGAGATGAAAAATGTCTCCCAAGGAAAACTAGGTCATCCATGGTTATCTACCTTTCGCAGACCAGGTGAACAACAAGCTGATCATGAAACAGCAATGGACCCTCATGACAAAAAAGGCCAATACTATCCTGGGCTGAATGAGGAAAAAGTTGTCAGCAGGTTGAGGGAGGTGATCCATCCCCTCTGCTCAGTATTTCTGAGAAACCTCTGGAGTGCTGTGCCCATTTTTGGGCTCCTCAGTACAACAAATATTTGAACTTACTGGAGTCCAGTGTGGGGCCACAAATATGGTTAAGGAACTAGAGCATCTGTCACAGAGGAGGGGCTGAGAGAACTCAGACTGTTCAACATAGACTCTTCTCAGTAGTGTCCACGGATGGGACAAGATGCAAGAAACACAAATTACAATTCAGAAATCCCATCTGAACACAAAGAATTTTTTATTTATTTATTTATTTATCTAAATTGTGAGGGCTGTCCAACACTGGCACAAGTTGCCCAGAACTGTCATGAAATCTCCATCCACGCAATTGTTTATTATGGGCATCCTGCTTTAGCTGACCCTGTTCAAGCAAGGCAATTGGACTGGATGATTTCAAGAGGTACCTAGTGAGGGGAGGGGAGGGGAGGGGAGGG